>NC_084794.1:250548718-253099968 GCF_963169125.1 Humulus lupulus
CTAGCCACTAATACAGTGCTTTAAGATCGTGAGTCATCTTGGTCGACCCTGGGTGGACTGAGTATGGGGTATTGTGCGCTTCTTCTAAAATCTTCATCTTAATCCCTTGATCATTCTGCACGCATACCCGATCCTTATATCTCAAGAACCCCTGTCCTAATATCGAGAAATCTGTGGCCTTGCCTTGTTTAACTGCATCCATATGTGCTACTAATGTGTCATCATTCCCCTGCCTAATCCGTATATCTTCTAATAGACTTGACTGGATGGACAAGTTTTCCAGTTTACCAATGACTACTTCTATTCCGGCATCGATCAGCTCCTGCTGTAGTGGCTTTTCTATTCCAGCTAACGCTGCTTGACTTCTATAACTCTTCCTACTTAGCGCATCGGCAACTACATTTGCCTTTCCCGGGTGGTATAGGATTTCGCAGTCATAATCCTTTACTAGTTCTAACCACCTGCACTATCTCATGTTGACCTCCTTTTGCGTGAAGAAATATTTTAAGCTTTTATGGTCCATATAAATCTCACACCGTTCTCCATAAAGATAGTGGCGCCATATTTTCAATGCAAAGACCACCGCTGCCAACTCCATATCATGCGTTGGATAGCGTTGCTCATATTCCTTCAGCTGCCTTGAGGTGTAGGCTATTACCTTGTCATTCTGCATCAGCACACAACCCAAACCTTGCTTCGACGCATCACAATAGACTACAAACTTGTCATTGGGTGTCGGTACACAAAGTACTGGTGTTGAGCATAGCTTATCCTTAAGCAAATGGAAGCTTTCTTCATACTTATCAGTCTAGCTGAACCTTTGCTGTTTCCGGGTCAGGTTGGTAAGCGAGGTGGCTATCTTAGAAAAGCCCTCTACAAACCTCTGATAATAACCTGTTAATCCCAGAAAGCTTCGTACCTCTGATGCGTTCTGTAACGACCCAAATTTCCTAATAAGGTTTAGGACCTTGATTAGGAGGCCGGGAGGGCCATAATTGATTTATTGTGCTATTATATGATTATATGCATGTCTATGTGGGTCATATTATTATATGATGATAAAGGCATGCATGGGGTTATATACTCTGTTGTGAGGGTATTTTGGTAATTTGGCTCATTGAGAGTGTAATTGCATACTTGTGTGTATATTGGTAGGATAATGTTGAGACCACATTATTATGTGGATATGTTTGCAGCTTGTGACTCGAGGCGATCCTAACAAGCGGTTTAGCGGGAAAGTCACAGTGGGTATTTATACCTGGCATAGGGTGAGCCTGGGGATGTATCTGGGAATTTGGAGAATATATTGGAGACGATTTGATATTGAGAAATATAATTGGTGATTAGTTGGGTATCGGAAAGTAAGCGGTAAATATTAAAGACACTAAAGGAATTAGCGGGAATTGGGAGTAATGACCAAAATGCCCCTAGAGTGATTTAAAGGTTTAGTTATTATTGGGAGGGTAGGGTGGTCATTTGGCTTACTAAAGGATAGGTTATATTTTGCTTTATAATTTTAGTGGAAGTTATAGATAGACTTGGAAGCTTAAGGAAAAGAAAAGAAGAAGGAAGGAGAGAAAAACAGAACACTTAGAGCTATTACTCTCTCTCTTTCGGCTGGGTCATCTCTTCACCATTCTTTGTGAGTTTTGGAGCTGGAATTCCAGAGTAAGATCAGGATGGAGCTTAGGGCTAAAGGCCTTGGTGAAGCTAGAAGAACTAACAGGGTTTAGCCAGTCAATTGAGGTAAGTTTCAAGGTTTCCTGATGTGTTTTTCTGGGTTTTAATGAGATGGTTTCTAAGCTTTTGTTTTGGATGGAATAAAGGGATATGAACTTGAGGAGTTGAAGGGCTTGAGGCTGGTTGGATGCTAGGGATAACTTAAGGTCGAAATCCTCCATAGAAGGTAACAAGTTCTGGTTTTGATGTTCTAAGTTTCTGAGTTTCTGGTTGAATCTTTCAGTTCTTGGGTTCAATGTTTGTTTTTCTAGTTTGAGGATGCATGTGGTTAAGTCTTGTGTTATTGAGTTGTATGGGGTGAGATATAGGTGATGGTAGACTTAATTTGGTGTGTAGTTGAGGGTTGGAAGGGTTCCAAGGGGTTTTGGTTCGAGGAAAATCGAAGAAGGGAAAACAGAGTGTTGTTGGTCTGTGACTAGCGCTGTAGCGCTAGCCTTTGGGTGCTACAGCGCTAGGCTTGGGCTTTTTGGGCGTTTTGGTTCTGGTTGTAGCGCTATAGCGCCCTCCTTAGAGCGATGTAGCGCTACCCTGTCTCCAGAAATGGGTTTTTGAGTTTTTCCTTAGGGTTTTTGCCCAGAGGCTCGGGGTTTGATTCCACCACCCCGTTTGGTGGAATTAGGGCTTCCCGGGGGCTTGGGATTGCTCCCGAGGCTAGGTTTTGGATTTGAAGTTTGATGGTGATTCTGATCTATGGCTGTGACTGGGTGCGCGCTAAGGTTCAGACAGGATCGTGCTTGAGGATCAATTGAGCGAGCTAGCGAAATCTAAAGGTAAGAAAGCTGCACCTGATTATGTGGTTAGGTTGGGACTAAGTGTTCCCTATGTTTATATGCATTGTTATGTGAATGTGATTAACCATGTGAACATGATGGGACTAAGAGCTCCCTATATTTGTATATCATGTCATGAGATGGTATTATGCCATGGGACATGTGATAACCGGTCTAAGGGTGTCGGAATCAATATTTGCGCACAGGGCGCGGCTTAGCCACTAGTAGCTGAGGCAGCTTATTTATCACTGAGCTCGGTTAAGCTGGCCAGAGTCAGTGGGTATAACACTGGGGGCGGCCTAAGTGAGCTGAAGACAGTGGGTTAATAGAGGGTGTGACCTAAGGGCGCCGACCCTGAATATTATTTGATGGTTGTGATAAATTGTTGATTATGAATGTGAATATTGTGTTATGGATATGATTTGTTGATTTTCTCGATGACAAATTGTTAATTTGTTGAGTGTTATCACTGATTGGATAAATGTTATGATTTGCCGAATTCCTGGTTGTGCATTGTGGAATATTTGGTTATTGATGTTGATCTTGCTATGATATCATGCTTTCTTGTTGGGCCTCGGCTCACGGGTGCTACGTCGTGCAGGTAAAAGCAAGGGTATGCTGAGTCAACCATGGGTTGGAGAGCTCTGGGGGCGAGGTGTACATTGTCAGCTACTCGGCTGCCATGGTCGAGGAATTGTACAGGGGTGGAAACCTAAAATGTGTATTTTTCCATTAGAGTGGCTTGAATTATTTATAACTTTTGGAATTTGCTTTAACTAAGTCATCTAAACCCTGTTTTGAGTTTCCATGTATTAAACTGTCATTTTTAATGAAAATAGCCTGTTTGTGACCAAAATCTTTTATTCCTAATCTGTTGATGACGTTGGATTCACATTTTGTTTAAATGACTTGATTAGCAAGTCTTGCACTATTTTAAACACACAGTGTAATGGTCTTGGTTATCCAGGGCGTTACACGTTCTTTGGTCTTGGCCAATCCTTCACAGCCTTTACCTTAGATGGGTTTACTGCTTATTGTCAGGATACCGTCTCTTCTGACCATTATTTTTGCTGGACTGATGGTTGTTGTGGTTGTTCTGACCATTTTGAGGTTGACTCTGTTGTTTTGGCTCAGGCTTACTAGCTTCCTCCTTACTAACATTCGCTTGAAGCCTTTCCACTTCTAATGCTGTTTCTAGAACATCAGCATAAGTAGTAGGTCGTGCTCTTTTATTCGCCTGAATCCTTTCCATTGGTTGTCCATGCTCTTTTATCGTTGTCATATACTCAAGGACTAAAAACATATCATAGCATAAACATATCAAAACATAAAAGCACATAAAATCTATCCTATTTTCCTTACCAACACCGGGATATTTGAGAACAAGGACGGGATTTGGAACACTCCTAAAACCAACAATAAGAATGGTGAGTATTTCTAAAGAAAATAGTTGATAAAGAAGACAACTAAACCACCAAGAAGAAGATTACCGAAAAGAAACCTTAAGTTCAAAGAACTTAAATACCTAACCAAGAATAAAAAACAACAAGTTAGGATTTGAGTAAAGAAAACTAAAGAACCATATAGAAATGAATTTAAGACTAGGAATACCTTTGGATGTACTAGAACCGATCTACACCTCGATATTGAAAACATACTATATCTCACTTCCCAAGTGTTTATAAATCTTAAGAAGATAAAGCTTTTATCCCAAACCCAAGTGTATCACTCTATAGTAACCCTAGCAGCTTGAAGGCTCTGAACACAGCTTGAAGAATGAGAGAAATGGCTGGTTACTAGGTCCTATTTATAGAGTTCAAGGAGTGAAAATATCTCCTTTTAGCTTGAATAAAATAATGAATATTAATTGAAAAATATTTTAATATTCGTTCAACAGGTGCCCAGGACTCGGTCAAAATCTTTCAGAGGCAAGTCAAGAGGTTAAGGAATGAATCAAGCTCGGTTTCTACGAAGTTTGAAAACAGGCCACTGGAGCCGATATATCGCCTAGGGTAGGCGATATATCGCCCCTACCAGCATATCACAGGCTCGTGTTTTCGTTCGTGCAAAGTCGACGTGTTTTTTGTATCTTTCATAGGCAATATATCGGCCCCTATGCTGCGATATATCGGCATACGTGAATATATTAAACACGTAATTGCACTTTTTAAGCATAATTTGAATTGGATAAATAACTTTGACTAAGTCATAATACGATCCTAACAGCTGCTGGAATGTTCTAGAGCTTCTAGATCTTTCTTTTTAATTAAACTATTCATCAAAATACTTAAATCCTTAATAAACATGCACACGACAAGTGTCATGATCTTATTAGTTCTATCTAAACCTTATAGTATAATAAATGACATCTTTATAATCAGTTATATTAATCAAACCTTATGTTATAATTAATATTCTTAAACTATAAGTTAAACTTATAAAATCTATAGGTGTTGCTATGAGTGTTTAACTAAGCCCTGGCTTGAACCAAAATCCACAGTAACAAATATACTATAGCTACTACTAGCTACTACTACAACTACTACTACTACTACTACTACTACTACTACTACTACTACTACTACTACTACTACTACTACTACTACTACTACTACTACTACTACTACTACTACTACTACTACTACTACTACTACTACTACTACCACTAATACTACCACTACTACTACCACTCTACCACTACTACTACCACCATTACTACTACTACTACTACTACTACTACGACTACTACTACTACTACTAGCTACTACTACTACTAGCTACTACTACTACTACTACTACTACTACTACTACCACTACTACTACCACTACTACTACCACTACTACTATACCACTCTACCACTACTACTAGCTACAGTTGGGTTTTATGCTCTTATAAAACCACATTTCTTATGTAATTCAGTCATTATCAATAAAGTAGTAGAAATCATTTTGTTCAATCAAATTGGGTTGTTTACATGTTTTATTACATGATTAATTATTATTAATACAAACATTTATTAAATATGAACACGTGTATAGTTACAATTATAGTGACTCGGTCACAGTGGATTATAATTGTAATTATATGTTCAAAAGCATTTTGTCCTAAGATTAAATTAGTACACTCGATTTTTACTGATTGGGTAATCTACAATAAGATCTACTTACACATTTGGTGTGACGTCCTATCCGAGACCTTGACCAAGTAGATAAGATCGGATGTATTTTGTTACATTGGACTGGACCGATGTTGATTATTGACAAGAGAAGTAAGTATCGTTATTATCTAATTTTATCATATCACAACGGTTTAGCCATAAATTAGTTGCTGATGATGTGGCAAGGATTTTCGACATGTGGCGGACACGTAGCAGAGATACGGCTCGCCTATCAACCAGCATTATTTCCACACAAAAAGATCAAGTTTTATATACGACCAGCTTAGTCGTATATTTCGTTTATTTAAGTAAAGATCTGTACAGTTGTGATGATATTCGAGAATATCTCTTCATTATGATCTGCAGATCCGATCATTAAAGATAGATATTATTTCTTAATTCAGATAACTCTTCCTGAGCCTATAAATACACAAGAAATAGCTCAAGGAAGGGGATCGGTCTTTTTCTTTCATAATTATATTACTATTATCCATCATTGTATTGTTTTCTTCTTCTAAAGTCTGTGAAACTCAGGAACCCTAGTTCTTTGATCACACCTTGGGAGCTCAATATTAATAATAATATCAAGTGGATGTAGGTCATTACCAATCACTGGGGCCGAACCATTATAAATCTATGTGTTCTTTATCTTTCCATTAGATCATTTTCTCAAGCTCTTTATTACTTCCTTGTCGATTTCTAGACTCCATGTCGTTGACCAAAATCAGGGTCAACATTCTGGTGCTTTCATTGAGAGACTTGAATCCAAGAAAATCTAATGGCAAAGACTACCAAGAAAACTAGACAGGCTGCTGCTGCACCATCCAAGCCTCCTCCCCCAAATATGGCTGAAGACGAACCTCATTTGGAGTTTGATGAGGAGGAAGTGGTCTCTGAGGCCCTAAAGACAACACTAGGGGTGTTGCAAGATGAGTTGGTCGCTCTGAGGGCCAATCAGGAGAGTGCCGCCGAGATAATGGCGTCACAGCAGAGGGAGATAGAGCGCCAGCGCCAAGAGCTGAGCAAGAGACAGGCGGGGATGGACCATCGTCAGAGGGATGCCATGGTAGCCCTTGAAGCAGCCCTCCAGTTGGCTAGGAATCAGGCTGCACCTGCCTCGCAGCCTGATCAACCCCCAAGTGGGCTACCTCAAAGAGGTCCCAATCCTAGCCCTCTGCTCCAGCCAACAAGCCCTCAAAGGTCGGAGAAGCCACCGATGCCTCAGGATGATATCCCACCTAGGGATCCTAAGACGCAGCCTCCGTCCCAGGCCGGTCGAGGCAATCCCCCGCGCCCAAGGTAGAATAGGGCCGGGCAACAGCTCCGTAGCCCAAGACACTCAGGGGGTGATGAGTCGCACCCACCGAGCAGGGGGCAGCGTTCTTCTGCCAACAGAAGGAACTCAGAGACAGGCTCTGCGGTCAGGGGCCCTCCACGGCATGACAATTCATGGGGACCCACCAACCAATGCAGGCCTCCCCTTAACACTCGGGAAGTTCCAGCCCAAGGAGGCAACAGAGAAAACAGTCGATCCCACCATTGTGAGTCAAGGTTCAGAGATGGCCACGGCTACAATAAGGTCGACTCAGGCAGAGGGAATATTGGTCGGAGGAATGAGGAGAGAGGTGGAGGTAGAAGCCCCCCACCTAGAGAAGACCGACAAGCAGGTCATAATTCTGGGGGGCAGCCCAGACAAAATAACGTCTTTAGCCGGCTCAGAGCCAGCGAGCAGCGGCGAAGAGACGATGACTTGAGAGATGTACTCAATGACCGCCGAGAAAGGCACGATGAGTACATCCCCCTAGCGCCAGAGGCCCCAGCAATTCCTGAAGTTGTTCAGGCTCAAATCGATGCCCTGAACCAGGCTATACAGCAGCTGGTTAGGGGGCGGACATCGCATATCGAGTATGATCGGAGGAGAGGCACCCCTTTTGTATAAAGGATTGATGTGGCAGAAACCCCCAACAAGTTCAAGATGCTGACTCTGCCAAACTTTGACTAGTATGGACACCCGGTATCTCATATAAAAAAATTTGAGATACAGATGGACATTCAGAAAGTCTCTAAAGATGCTCGCTACAGGATCTTCCCAGCGACCCTTTCTGATGTCGCTTAGGTGTGGTTCTTTAAGTTCCCTCTACAAGTATAGTATCCTGGGAAATTTTCGTGAAGGAGTTTTACGGGCAGTTCTTTGCGGGTCGTGTGCACCCCGCCGAGGCAAACCAACTGGTCGAGATATGCCAGAAAGAAGGGGAGCCTTTGAAGGAGTACGTTCAGGGCTTCATGCGAGCCGCAGCAGGAGCCAAGACTGTGGGCGATGAAGGCAAGTTGATGGCCCTAATCGCTGGGGTTAGGCGCCATTCTCCTCTCTGGAGTAGCCTCAGGAAGCATGGGGTTAACACTACCCATGAGTTTTTAGATCGAGTTGATCGGTACATCAAGCTCGAGGACGCGATTGCCAACGAAGGCAAATTGCCAACAAAGGACAAGGGGCCCAAAGAAAAACCCGCCAAAGCTGCCAACGGGTCTAAGTCCAATGGCAACGGCAAAGGCAACGGAAAAAATGTTGGAAAGCGGACGACTGGCGAACCCTCAACCTCCAAGAGTAAACGCCCCAAAAATAATCGGTATGAACTGAAATTCACCAATTACATCGCCCTTCTTGACAGTTGAGCGGAGGTTTTCCAAGCGACCAGCTCGAGCGTGCCCTGCAAACGACCCGCACCCATAAGAAAAGATATCTCCAAGAGAGATTCAACAAAGTTCTGTCTTTACCATAACGACTACGGGCACGATACCGATGAGTGTAACCAGCTGAAGGACGAGATTGAGTTCCTAATAAGAAAGGGACACTTAAGAAGATATGTACGAGCTGCGGGAGGTTCTTAGCGAGAGGCTCAAGGTGGCAACGAGTCAGCGCCTGCACGCTAGCGCTCGCCACCTTTACAGCCAGCTCCCATGGTAGGTAACCTACTCACCATCTGCGGAGGCCACATCTTGCAGGAGATAGTGGGAAAGTGAGGGAACGTTATGCTCGAATCCTACGCCACGACCAGGACATCGAGATGATGAGTGTCAAGGATCGTGCACCAAAAAAGGCTCAAACAGAGGAGGAACATATCACCTTCTCTAACGACGACGCCCAGCATGTGCGATTCTCACACTCCGATCCGCTAGTCATGGATGTCCAAATTGCAAATATGATGGTGAAGAGGGTGTTGGTCGATACAGGAAGTTCGGTCAACATCCTATATAAGTCCTCGCTGGAAAGGATGAAATTGTCTATTAAGGACCTAGAGCCATGAAACCAAACCATTTATGGTTATTCCGGAGAAAGGCTCACCCCAGTGGGGTCAATTAGACTCCCAGTCACAGCAGGTACTGCGCCTGCTAACAAGACATTACTCACTACTTTTATAGTAGTTGATTGTCCTTCGACGTATAATGTCGTAATAGGGAGACCAATTCTGGTTGAACTTCGAGCCGTCACTTCTGTATGGCACCTCGCCATGAAATTCCCAACAGACGCAGGAGTAGGATGTGTGCGAGAGGCGAGAGAATGCTACAACGCCTCGATCACCAAGGCAAAAAAGGGTGTATCGAGGGATGCTGCCGGGAAAGAGTTGCAAATGGCATCTGATGTTCAAGCCCGCTCAGGTGATAATCTCACCAAATATGGTGTTGCCCAAAGTGAGGATAGATACTTAGATCCTCGCTTTGGGGATTTTGAAGAAGAAGTAGGCCCCATCGAGGACCTTGAAGAGGTCCAACTCGATGAGGGAAATCTGACCAGAGTTGTGAAAGTCGGTAAAAACTTAGAGACAACAACAAAACAAGCACTGGTGGAGTTCTTAAAGAGGAACCAGGACGTCTTTGCCTGGTCGCATAAAGACATGGTTGGGATAGATCCTGCAATCATCAGCCGTGTCTTGAACATTGACAAAAGCTTTCCACCTGTGCAACAGAAAATGAGGCTGCTCGACAAAGACCGATCGAAACCTTTGAAGGAAGAAGTCGAGAAGCTGAAGGAGAATGGGTTCATCAGGGTGGCGTTTTATCCATCGTGGGTCTCCAATCCCGTACTCGTGCCCAAGCCAAATGGCAAGTGGCATACGTGCGTGGATTTTACAGACCTCAATAAAGCCTGCCAAAGACTGTTTCCCACTCCCGAGGATCGACCAGCTGGTCGATGCCACTGCAGGACACGAGATCCTCTCATTCATGGATGCATACTCTGGGTATAATCAGATTAGTATGCATCCCCCTGATGAGGACCACACTAGCTTTCAAACCGATACATGGCTCTACTGTTACAAGGTGATGCCCTTTGGTTTGAAAAACGCTGGTGCGACTTACCAGAGACTCGTCAACCACATGTTTAAGGAGTTGATCAGGGCAAACATGGAGGTTTACGTCGACGGCATGCTGGTTAAGTCGAAGAAGGCAGAAGGACATGTAAGGGATTTGCAGGAATGCTTCAACATCCTTAATAAATATAGGATGAAGCTAAATCCCCTTAAATGTTCCTTCGGAGTTGGATTAGGGAAGTTCTTGGGATTCATAGTTAACTCAAGAGGAATTAAAGCTAATCCCGAAAAGATAAAAGCCCTGATCGAGATGAAGTCGCTAGTGAAGATTAAGGATGTCCAAAGTCTGACTAGGAGAATTGCCTCTCTTAGTAGATTTATTTCAAAATCAACGGACAAGTGCGTCCCATTTTTCAATCTACTAAGAGGCAATAAGAAATTTGAATGGACAGATGAGTGCGAACAGGCCTTTCAAGCACTAAAAACACATATGGCGCAGCCACCCATCCTGTCGAAGCCAGTCGATAAAGAGACTTTGTTCATCTACCTGGCAATCACGGATTACACTGCTAGTGTTGTTCTGGTGAGAGAAGAAGAAGGTGTGCAGAAGGCTGTCTATTACGTAAGCAAAAGGCTGATCAGAGCAGAATTGAGATATCCCCCCATTGAAAGGTTATCCTACTGCTTAGTATTGGCCTCTATGAAGTAGCGGCCTTACTTCCAAGCCCATCCGATTACGGTATTGACTGACTAGCCTCTTCGGCAAGTTCTGCAAAAGCCAGAGGCTACTGGAAGATTACTAAAGTGGGCAGTCAAACTCGGCCAGTTCGACATATCTTACCTACCGCGAGCAGCAATAAAGGGACAAGCCTTAGCTGACTTCATCGCCGAGTTCACAGAGCCCGCGGGTGGCGAGCAGATCAAAGAGCCTAGCGAACCCGAATATCAAATCCAAGCACCCTCGTGGAAATTGTTCACAGACGGTTCATCTAACGAATCCTATGCAAGAGCAGGGGTGATATTGATAACGCCAGAAGGGCATCGATTTCACTGTGCAATAAGATTTGACTTCACTGCCTCTAACAATGAGGCTGAATATGAAGCACTGCTCGCTGGACTGCGGTTAGCCAAGGATATGAACATAAAAGCGCTTGATGTCTATAGTGATTCTCAGTCAGTAGTGAATCAAATCCTGGGAGAGTATCAGGTGCGAGGATTGAAGATGGTCGCCTATCTCAACAAAGCAAAGGATCTGTTAGCCCAGTTCAACAAATACACTCTCCAGCAAGTGCCTCGTGATCAGAATTCCAACGCAGATGCTTTGGCAAGTGCAAAAGATGCTGATACTCTGAACACAGTGCCAGTCGAGCGACTACCTGTGCCCAGCATCCAAGCAACAGAAACCACTTTGGTCATCCAGATGATGGATACATGGATGGCGCCATATGTAGAGTATCTATCAAGTGGTGTGCTACCAGCGGACAGAAACAAAGCTAGGACCCTTCAGCGGCAAGCTGCTAGGTATATCTTGGTCGATTGAATCCTGTACCGAAGGGGATACTCACTGCCACTTCTCAGGTGTATTACAAAGGAGAAAACCAAAGAGTTGATGGAGGAGGTACACGAAGGTTTTTGCGGGGACCACTTTGGGGGGCAAAGCCTGTCAAAAAAGATCCTAAGACAGGGTTATTTATGGTCAACCATGAATGAAGACTCCATGGAGTTTGTGCGAAAATGTGACAAGTGTCAAAGGTTCTCAAAAATCCCGCGAGCAGCTCCCAATGAGTTAAAGCAGATGCAGAGTCCATGGCCCTTTGTAGTTTGGGGAATAGATCTAATCGGACATTTGCCTACGGGGAAAGGTGGTGTAAAATATGCAGTGGTTGCTGTCGACTACTTCACCAAATGGGCCGAAGCTGAGCCACTCGAGACCATAACAACGAAGAAAGTGCTTGACTTCGTAGTAAAAAACATCATATGTCGCTATGGATTACCAAAGAAGATAGTCTCAGATAACAGCATCCAGTTTGACAATGATCTATTCACAGACTTCTGCAAACGTCACGATATTATCAAAAGTTTTTCTTCAGTCGCTCATCCCCAGGCGAACGGGCAAGTCGAGGCAGTTAAAAAAACGCTGAAGAATACACTGAAGAAAAGACTTGAAGAAGCTAAGGGAGCATGGCCAGAACAGTTGCCTGAAGTCCTCTGGTCGTATAGAACTTCCCACCAAACAGCAACAGGTCATACCCTGTTTTCCTTGGCATACGGGTATGAGGCCATGTTGCCTGTCGAGTTGGATCCACCCTCTCACCGCAGATTCACATACGACCAGGATTCTAACAGTCAGCTCCTGATGGAATCCTTGGACTCAATTAATGAAAGGCGTGAACAAGACTAGCTCTGAGTAGCTGCATACCAACAGAAGGTCGCCCGGTATTTCAACTCCAAAGTGCGAGAAAGAAAATTCAACGTTGGAGACCTTGTGATCTGAAGAGTTTTCCTTAACACCTGCGACCAAGCTGCTGGAGTACTCGGGAAAAATTGGGAAGGGCCTTACCAGATTGATGAAGTCCTTCACCCAGGCACTTATAAACTTGCACGCTTAAACAGAGATCTCATTCCTCGATATTGGAATGGAGAAAACCTGCGCAAGTATTATCAATGAACAATTCTTCTTAAAGAATTGGCTTGTATAAATTTTACTTTTTACAAGTTTTGTGTAAGATCTTATTGATCACTCGTAAAGACATGTTTAGTCCATTTACTAAGAAAATAAAAGGGACTGTGCTCATCCAGTCATTTCTTGCCAACTATTGTACTTATTACAAGTATTTGCTCATTACATGTGTTGTTTTGTTGTATTATAATTCTAATCGCATTGCTACGAGCAGTAACGTTCGGGCAAGTTCTAGTCAAGGCAAGTGACCAAGGACCTAAAGCTCCCCAATCACTTGGGGGGCATACAAGGTACAAGTAAGCAAAGCATATCATTGATAGGTATGTAAACACATGAGCAAAATAAGTGAAAGCATGCTAGGGCACTTAGAGTATTTTTCAAAATTTTGATATTTTGTTAAATCAAACCAAAGTGCTATGCTAAGTTCGGTCATGCGAACAAATAGATGTTATAATAATATGCAAATATATTATAATATCAAAGCGATCATTTTACACCGCAAGCAGTAACTGCTTGGATGTAATTGTTAAAATAAAAGTAAGAGCTACCCATGCAGCAAAACCAAAGAAAAATTATATTGTCTTTACATCACGACCCATAGGTCGTGTAGTTAAAAAAGAAAGAAGTATAAAAAGAAAAGACTAAGGAGCTTGAGGAGCTGGAGGATCCTGGGGAAGATTCTGGTCGACAGCTTCGTTGTCTGCACCCTCCATCCCAGCGGCCAGCGAGATTTCAGGGGAAGCAGGGACCCTCGATCTTTCTTCTTCAGCCAACTGAGTCGTGGGCCAGCTCAGCTTCCCTCACATTCTCAGGAAGGTAAACAAAGTTGGCACCCTGATTGTGCTTCCAGAAATCATAGAAGCACCTCAAGGTGGCATTTTTGTACCTCTCCAAGTTGGCGGCATTGGTCTTCTCCAATTCCTCAACCCGACCCTCCAAATCTCTAGTTTCTTGCCTGCTCGCAATCAAGTCTAGCTCGAGCTGCTTAGCCACTTTGAAGTTAGAGCTGTTGGACTCCTTGTATTGGTCCCTCTGCTCGCAGGCTTTTTCCAAAGACTTCAGCTTCTCCTCCAACTCCTTAGACAGTTGGTCCTTTTCCGTAGTCACCGCCGCTAGCGGATCAGCATGTCTGGCCTCAACAGCTTTGAGTTCATCCTCGTGCTGTTGCTCCGAGGTCCTGGCCTGCTCGGTGATTGCACCCAGGCGGATGCGGCCGGCTGTAAGGGTTAGCATGGCCTGTAGTCAAAACAAAAATTAGACAAACAGTAAACTAATGAAGACCTGTTTTCACAAAAGGAGATGACTTACACAAGTGAACTTGTTCAGGGCACAGTTCAGAATTGGGTCAACACCCATCATCTCCGTAGCCTCCATTGCCTCTCGGCAGCGTTCATGCTTCGTGATTTTGGTGACCCTCTCCTTGATCAGCTTGAAGGCACAACCAACCATCAAGTTCTCGGATGAGGCAGGATCCTCCTGCTGAGGTTGGTCAGATGGGGCGTCGGGAGAAGGAGTCGACCTGGCCGCAGCAGATGGAGTCTGCTGCTCGTGGGGAAAAGGTGGAGTCGCAGTGGCAGAGGGCCTGTCCTCCGAAGGGCCTGCGTTCCGGGCCTTCTTCGCCTGAGGCTCTTTGCTACTCTCCCCAGTATGTCTCTTACTGGTTTTTTTCTTGCTTGGAGGGGCAGCAGCAGGCTCTGGGGTGCTGTAAAGATCAAACACGATTGGTGGAGTCCATGCCTGAAAAACAAGAACAAAGTCTAACAGTGAGATAGCATGAATATCCAAACACATTACATCAGAAAAAGAAACAAAAAAAGGATTGTAAAGTCCAATACCCGAGCTATTATTATTGGTCGCTACACTACAGACTCTACTAGTCTTACACTCATTCTTTGACACGAAGAAGTCTGGCCCTAAGTGTGGAGCATATATAAAATTGTCGTCCCCGTCGAATAGATGACAGGGAATTGGCAAATTGTCTAAAAGCGAAATTACTATATCGTTGTCATCCGACGAGTCGTCAGAGAGGTCAGCAGGCTCGGTGGCCTTCTACTTTCCTTTCCCTAAGGGGGCCGAGGGCCTCTCTGCTCGAGAAGTGCCAGCAGGTTCCCTGATCGTGACCCCAGTCGGTCTCCTCCGTGGAGGTGGCGCTTAAGGTTGCTGCTCGGGCTCCTCTTCGGCGCAAGCACTCCCTGCCGAAGGCCCCCTCGTATCCGATTGAGGGACCCAGAGGCTAGCCAACCTAAGGTTAGCCTCTGTAACCAGATTCTTGACACTATTTTCAGCATCAGACATGCTGGCTAAGAGTGTCGATCTCGACTCCATTCCCGGAGTTGGGTTTGGTCGCAGCCACCGGCCTGGAAGACATCAAAAGTTTAAGACATTGTGGAGGAAAACACTAAGTGAAGAAGTCAGCCAGCGATACGAAAGTTTTACCTCCCTGTGCCAAAGCCAGGTTGTCCGCGACCAGGTCAGCCGTAAGGAAGTACTCTTGGTAATACCTCCCCACGTTTGAGATGTGGGTCGTGTCAGTCAGGAAAGTGCGCCTAGTTTCCTGATGACAAAAGTGGAAAAACCCCATGCCTTCATGGTTGGGGTTAGATTTGAGGTCGAACAGGTAGTTGACCTCATGAGGCGATGCCACGGGCCATTTTTTCTGGCTATACAGGATATAATGTGTAGCAGGCATCCTATATCCATTCGGGGTTATTTGAAAGGGGGCAACTCCAAAATAGCTGGCCACCCCCTGAAAGAATGGGTGAAGAAGCAAGGTGGCCCCTGCCTCAATATGAAACCGCGACTAGGCGCTATAGGTGCCTCCAGGCAGATTAGCCCTTTGGCCTGGGTTGGGCTTGACTAGGGTCACCCCTGGCAGACCGTATTTCCTTAAGTAGTTGGCGATCATTCTGACCATCACCCTACTTTCAGGGACTACATGCCACTCAACATCCGACGGAATAGCGTGTCGAGGGCGGGCATGTCTTTGGATGTTTGGGTCGGGAGCATTTTCATCTTGACCACTGGTCGAGGCAGCATCAGCTGTAGCAGCAGGCCGATGGGGACTGTCGGAGGTTTTTCTTTTCTAGGCCTTAGTTTTGGTGCGAGCCATGTTTCGGGTCAAGACTGGGGAAGTGTTTTGATTGATACAATAAAAGGGAATATCGGGTATCAACGTCGAGGGTTGTTCTTCGTCCTCGAGCAATTGGGCTAACAGATCGTCATCAATGGGTCTTTCTCCTCCCCACAGGTCTTGCATATAAACTTCAAACAGACAAAGGAGGAGATAAGACACACAGCCTGGGAGCTTATGTTGAAAGTTAGAATAATGTTGCTCACGTCTACGACCAACAACATTCTAACCGAAACACTAAGTTTTATGCGAGCAGTTTGAAAAATGGATCAAAAAGTGAAAGTAAAAAGTTTTTCTAAAAAAGGCTTTTTCAACTCCAAAGGGGCGGGAAAAACCCAGTTTTTCAGCTAGCCTAAAAATTGAATTTTTACTTCGATTTGACGCCCTAAACCCATGATCCTGACTATCGAACTAATTCCTAACTTATATAGAGCAAAAGTACACAACCCTATCAAGCATCAAACGGTACATACAAAATCTTTACAAATTTCTACCCAAGAACACAAAAAGTTTCAGAGCACAGAAGCAGCATTCATGGCATCTCAAAGGGTTAACCGTTAAAGAAAATTTACCTGAATGAAGATTGGAGATCCTGAAAAGGAGTAGCTTTGGGTTTCCAGGAAAAAGATCCTTAGCAAAGCGACTGAAAACTTTGAAGTTCTGGGCTCTGGAATATAGTTCTTGAAAGTTCTTGGCAAAGAGATGGCGTGTAAAGAGTTAAAAGAAGAATGTGGGGATTATTTATAGAAGCTGAGGTGTGTCGAAAAGGGGTAATCATGAGCTACCTTTTTCAAGGCATGGGGGAGTGTAACAGTCGTCGGAAAGGTTTCTTGAAAACTGAAAAGGCATGATTGGACGTGATTAGGTCACAGTTTTCAAGAACGCACGAGAGCTCTGACAGATTCCGTGGGGCATACGAAAAGTTAGTTTCCTAAGTTTACTTATTAATGGTCGCAATAAATAAACTTGGGGGCAAATGTTTATCCATAAATCATTTGCTGATGACGTGGCAAGGATTTTTGACACGTGGCGAACACATAGCAGAGATACGGCTCGCCTATCGACCAGCATTATTTCCACACGAAAAGATCAAGTTTTATATACGACCAGCTTGGTCATATATTTCGTTTATTTATGTAAAGATCTGTACAGTTGTGATGATATCCGAGAATATCTCTTCATTATGACCTGCAGATCCGATCATTAAGGATAAATATTATTTCCTAATTCAGGTAATTCTTCATGAGCCTATAAATACACAAGAAATAGCTCAAGGAAGGGGATCGATCTTTTTCTTTCAGAATTATATTACTATTATCCATCATTGTATTGTTTTCTTCTTCTAAGGTCTGTGAAACTCAGGAACCCTAGTTCTTTGATCACACCTTGGGAGCTCAATATTAATAATAGTATCAAGTTGACGTAGGTCATTACCAATCATTGGGGCCGAACCACTATAAATCTCTGTGTTCTTTATTTTTCCATTAGATCTTTTTCTCATGCTCTTTATTACTTCCTTGTTGTTTTCTAGACTCCGTGTCGTTGACCAAAATCAGGGTCAACAACAGCGTTGACCATAGGTCAATTCAATCTTAATTTTGAGTGATTAATATTTTGCTAATTGTACTATTCAAGTCTTTTGATTTGTTCGTTACCAACTTACCCGGACTAGCTCATACTTACATATTGGAGATTTGGTAGTATAATTGAGTGGGAGTATTTATCATAGATAAGAAATCTATAGCTTCTATTTAAGAAGTGAAACGATAATTTCCTTATAGCTTGGTTCAAGTGTTAAATGATAGAATACTCATTTCTGTAATTAAATTATCATTTACAAGGAACTTTGTGGGAGTTAGGGATAAAATACCAATGACGGGTAAAATGGTAATTTACACCTATAACGCCCTACTACCTTAGAGTCGTTACCATGTGATTTATAAATGTGTTATTAGTTCGCAAATCAAGATTTTAGGTTGAAAAGTGTGATTAAATCGAAATAAAGACTCATTTCACAAATGTTAATTATAAAAGATTTGGACATTCATTAAAGTCATAAAAGTTATACATTGGGATCCAAGAATACTGGTTAAAAAATGTACTACAATTCAAAAGTTACGATACAGTCGACCTAAGTGACAAAACAAATCATTTACAGTATATTCCTCAAAACAACCTCGGTCGTGGTAGCCAGGTAGGCCGAACATGTACACGTCGCTCCACACTCTCCAACTCATGGCTGGTCGACCTTTCCCTTGCCCTTACCTGCACCATAGAGCACCCGTGACTTGAGGCCCAGTAAGAAAACTCAACACATAGCATATCACAATTCAATCTAGTAATAAACAGCTTAAACAGATAGCAGATTAAACATAAAGCGGCCTATCCCAACCAAGGTGTTTTACCAAGCAATGGGTTCACAGTCTTCACCGAGCGGGTGATTACAACAACCTTAGAGGGACTTGCCCTAGCAGCTTGCATTCAGCATGCTTAATGTCGATCCTGGTCTTTGCCGTCTCAGGCCTTCGCCGTTCCCGGCCTTTGTCGTTCATTCATAATCATGCAGCATAACATTTATAGGTATTCACACACACATTAAACACAAATAATAGGGACATACCCTGCTCTACGGATACAAGCAGTTTTCTTACCTGTGTCCCGAGCTGGCTGATTAATGTAAACCCGAGCACCATCCCATAAACCCGAGCCTTGACGTAAAACCTAGTCACAACGCATCAATAATTAGACATCCATCAACCCCTATCCAATTAATAATTTCATATTAATATTGTAGCCTTAGGGACCTCAAACTCTACTAAAAATGGTAGTAGAATCCTTCCCGAGCCCTTGCATTTGGGATCTCAAGCTTAAAACACTGTTTTGGCCAAAATCCCTATTTAAGTCGCGGCGCAGCCCATTAGGGTCGTGCGCGTGCTACAAGTTAGAGAGCCTTGGGCTTTCTTCTAAGGGACATGGGTCGCGGCTCGTCTCAGCTTGCACCACGGCGTCTAGACAATTTCAGAGGCCCTAAGGCCTTCTGGGTTCATGCGGGCCACTGCACCTTAAGAACAGGGCCGCTACTCGAGCCCCAAAACCCAAAAAAAAAAGTTCTGCATTTTTTCCCAAGCCTAAATCATCAAAATCCAACTTAAACATGCATCAAAGCTAGAATTGAGCCTCTACACCCCAATAGTACACTCAAAGCAGTACCATCAAGTAACAATCTAACCAAAAAAAACCCCTTAGGAACCCATAATTCAGCAAGACCTTCAAAACTAAAAAAAAAAATTAAGAAACTAAAACCTAAAACTTCATATTACCTTGATTGAGTTAATTCTAGCTGCTTTCTGTAAGTCTAGAAGTTTCCAGCCTCAATTGAGCTTCAATCCCCAGCAATTCTTGCCTTGGTTTATGAAATTTCAGTGATTTCCCCTTAGAATTTCCAAAACCTGACCAAAGGGAGTGAGAGAGAGAAAGATGAGAGGTTAACTTAGTTCTGGCTGTTTCTCAGAGCTACCTAAGCCTATCCTAATCTATCCCTTAACATCAAAAGGACCAAAATAACCCTAGACCAACACTTGCCCTTTAACACCCCCAAGGGCAATACCGTCATTTGCGCCATTCTCACTAATTCCTCGAGTACTCTTATAAACCCCAAATTAATCCCAGCTTACCCAAATAATCATTAAATAACTACACACTATCTGGTAAATCCCAAACACATGCCAAATTCCCAAAATACCCCTAGGCTCACCCCAAGCTGAGTATTCGACCTCGTTGTGACTATTTCGCTACTCCGCATCCTAGGACCGTCTCGGATCATACATCACAAGTATATCTCCACAATATTGTGGTTCATTCATAACACACACATTATCACAATTATGCCCTCAATAGGCTAAAATTACAAATATGCCCCTATTAACCAAAATGGGATCACATGCATATTTAATTCACCTAAACATGCATTTCTTGTTAGGAAAATATGTATTTGTCTCAATGGAAATGGTAAGAAAATTACAACTCTATGAAAAAATATTACAATAGACAAGGATTGATTAAATAAAGTGTTACAACTCTATAACTGAAAATACAAATGAACAAAAGAAGAAGAAGAAGAAGAAGATAATAGTGAAATACAACTCTGAGCAAAAGATTACAAATAAAGTAAAGTGTTTGAAACAAAAGAAAAGATTACAACTCTTAAATAAGAAATACAAGTAAATAGAGAAGAAGAATATAAAGATGAAAAGCAATAGAATGAAAGAAAGGAATAAGAAACAAAAGATAAACAACCCTCACTCACACTACCAAAGTGAAGAGTGTTGGGGATCACCAACTTGAACAAGGTTTGAAACCTTTGTCCAAAAGCTTATTTCCCCCTAACTCACGCACTAAGGGATCTCTCACAGATTATAGGAAATGCTTTCTGGAACTATCAAGCCTCAAGGTGTTTCTAGCCAAGTGCTCTAATGGATAGAAAAATTGTGTCTTTCAACTAAGCAATAGGCTTCTATTTATAGAGTTTAGAGAAACCCTTTGAATTTCAAATTCCACCAACCCTCATGGCTGTTACCAATGATAAATTGGATGTTTATGGAATTAAAAGTGAGATTTGGGAGTTATTTGGGTTTTTGGAGCCGTTCAAGGATACTATATAAGTTTATATATGAAACCGAGACAAAGATTGAAAAAACTGAAAAAAATTGTCAGTTTTTGGCCTGTGGCCGCGACCACTGCTCTCTGTCCGACAGGCCGCGGCCACTGACCATTTTCAGCACAAAATTTTGTGTTGTTTTTCCAAACGGTTCCAAACCCTCCCAAATGATTTTGTAACCCCCAAAACATATTATTGGGGTTAAAATCATATCTCTAACAGCCATTTCACATATGGCTTTATGAAATTCATCTCAATATTGTGTAACACCAAATTTACACAATAAAAAGTAATATTTACAAATTTGTAGCTGAATTTGCAACACCAAATATGTTACATATTTGGATATTTCTCATATATCTAAATATTGTAACTCTCTATTATATGTTACAATATGTGATACTCTTTGTCACATTTATTTAATCTAAAACATTATATTATAAAATAATATAACATTCCCCCACTAGATTAAATAGTTATTTATTGTAACACTTATTTAATCAATCATTATATTTAAAATATAACAAATCCCCCACTTGATTAAATAAGAACTATATCTTATAGGAGTCATTGCATTAGTGCATAAAGTAAAGTGTTTTTCAACTTGAACTTTACTATACTGTAATTATCAAAAAAATTGTCAAAAATTTGGTTGCACTAGGCATTGAACCATATTTTCATGATAACAAATCAGTGATAACACACACACACATTTGCGATGTTCACTTGAGACCTCTATGTCTCGCTTTGCACCATTAATGGCCATGTGAACTTTCCATTCATGGACGTTCTTGAGAATACTCCCAATTCTCATGAGAGGCGGCACCACCCCTAGGTCCATATAAGTAGAATTCTTACAGTATTTTGTTACCAAAAATACTTCTCTTCACAAGACTGAATTCTATTAAAAAAACCTTTCGGTTTTAACCCTCAACTTGGTAACTCATAAGTACTCAATATCTCATATGGAACTTGTTTTGAGTACAACTAATATTTACTTGATTGACTTGTTGTTACCTATTGAACCTAACACTAGTTAAATAAGTGTTAAGATAGGTTACCATCAATCGTGAATCTCTTTAGGGAGTTTAAGTCCCATCCCTCGAGATGATGCAACCACTAAGTCTCTCATTAGTGGCTTAGTGAAAGGATCCACCAGATTTTTACTTGTTCTCACGTAGGTTATTGAGATCATTCCTCTTTGAATCAATTCTCTTACATATCCATGTCTTAGACTAATGTGTCTAGACTTCCCATTATACACTCCACTGTATGCTCTAGCCAATGTCGCTTGGCTATCACAATGTATCGATATAGTGGATACATTCTCTTTGATTAGGGGTATCTCTATCAACAGATCCCTTAACCATTTGGCCTCTTTGCCGGTAGCAGCTAGAGCTATAAACTCTGCTTCCATAGTGGAATGAGATATACAGGTTTGTTTCTTGGAACCACAAGAAATTGCACCTCCACCAAGTGTAAATACCCAACCAGTTGTGGGCAAGTTGTCCCCAAGATTGGATATCCAGCTTGCATCTGTATATCCTTCTAAGATTGAAGGAAATTTGGAGTAGTGAAGGCTTAGTCCTTTGGTTTTCTTGAGATAACCTAGGACTCTTCCAATAGCCTTCTAGTGATCCACACTTGGAGTACTTGAAAACCTACTAAGTTTACTTACCGCAAATGCTATGTCAGGTCTAGTACATTGGGCAGCGTACATTAGACTCCCTATAGCACTAGCATACTCCAATTGAGCCACCGCTCTTCCTTCATTCTTCTCTAGTTTTACACTATGATCGAATGGAGTATTGGCATCTTTAACCTTAAGATGGTTAAATTTGTTCAATACTTTCTCAACATAGTGGTCTTGACCCAACGCAAAACCCCCACTATGTTTCTTTACTTTGATACCAAGTATGGTGCCAACTTCTCCAAGATCTTTCATCTTGAAGGTTGATGATAGAAACCTCTTCGTTTCTTCTACCCCTTTCATGCTATCACTTAGAATAAGCATGTCATCCACATATAAGCAAACAATGATCACATATCCCTTACAAGTTTTGGAATACAAACACTTATCACCATTGTTATGTCTAAACCCATTAGACATGGTGGCTTGATCAAATTTCTCATGCCATTGCTTAGGAGCTTGTTTCAATCCATATAAGGATTTTACAAATCTCCATACTTTATGTTCATATTTTGGTAGGACAAACCCTTCGGGTTGTTCCATATAGACCTCCTCATTGAGGTCACCATTAAGGAATGTCATTTTGACATCCATTTGATGAACATACAAGTTGTGTATGGAAGCTAAAGCGAACAAAATTCTTATAGAAGTTGTTCTTGCAACAGGCGCATAGGTATCGAAATAATCGATACCCTCTTTTTACCTAAACCCTTTGGCTACTAATCTAGCTTTAAAGGTTTGGATAGTGCTGTAAGTGTGGTATTTTCTCCTAAATACCCACTTACACCCAATCGGCTTAGACCTCGGTGGGAGATCTACCGATTCCCAAGTGTTTTTGGAAAGAATGTAATCCATCTCATCATTGATGGCTTCTTTCCAAAATGCACTATCTCTCGATTGCATAGCTTCTCTATAAGTCTTAGGATCATCCTCAACGAGAAGCACAATAGGAATTTTCCTAATGACTTCCTCTCTATTTGCTTCTACCATGTAGAATGAAATTCGTTGATAATCTATCTGATCCACTACTAGACTTTTATGATTTTTAAGCCTTTGACTTCTTCTAAGTTCAAAAGGGTTGCTGATGACGTGGCAATAATTTCTCACACATGGTTGACACGTATTGAAAGAACTGCTCGACTATCAACCAGAAGCACACCGCATCGTCAGGATTAATTTTAGATACAACCAGGCTGGTCGTATAACCTAATTTATTTCCTTCTTAAGCTGTAATCTTATAATAACTACGTTGAATATTTCTTCATTATTATCTTGATACACGATTATTAAAGAAAGATAGAGCACGTTTCCATGTGTAACCCTCCTTGAGCCTATAAATATGCATGAAATAGCTCAAGGAAGGGAATTTTGAACTTTTGATTCCTGAATCTTTGTGCAAAATATTGAGAGAAAAGACAGATATTGTGAATTGTACATCGTCCTATTGTAATACATTCATAGTTGGTGAAACTCAAGAACCCTAGTTCTTTGATCACTGCTTTGAGATCCAATAATAACAATATCACTAAGTGGACGTAGGTCATTACTATTCTTTGGGGCCGAACCACTATAATTCCTTGGTGTCTTTCTTCCTTTCCGTTAGATCATTTTTCTCTTTCTTGCTTTATACTTTGTCTTGCATTTGACTCCGTGTCGTTGGCCAAATCGAGGGTCAACATTCTGGTGCTTTCATTGAGAGTTTGGGAAAGAACTCTGAAAGAATCTAATGGCAAAAACATCCAAGAAGACTGGACAGGCTACTGGCGCTGCACCATCCCAACCTCCTCCCCCAAATGTGGCCGAGAATGAACCACATTTGGAGTTTGATGAGGAGGAACTAGACTCCGAAATGCTGAGGGCAACGCTAGGAGTGTTGCAAGATGAGTTGGCCAATCTGAGGGCCAATCAAGAGAATGCTGCGGAGACGATGGCACTACAGCAAAGAGAAATAGAACACCAGCGTCAGGAGCTAAGTGAGCAGCAGGCTGAGATGGATCGTCGGCAGAGGGATGCCATGGCCGCCCTTGAAGCAGCCATCCAACTGGCGAGGGGTCAAGCTGTACCAGCCTCCCAGCCAGATTAGCCACCAAGCGCACCACCTCAAAGAGGTCCCAATCCAAGCCCTCCGCTCCAGCCAACAAGCCCTCAAAGACCGGAGTAGCCGCCTATGGCCCATGATGATGTCCCACCTAGGGATCCTGAGCAGCATCCTCCTTTCCAGGCTGGTTGAGGCAATCCCCAGCGCCCGAGGCAGAATAGGGCCGGGCAATTGCCCCGCAGCCCTAGACGCCCAGGGGATGACGAGTCGAATCTACCGAGCAGGGGACATCATCCTTCTTCCAACAGAAGGAACACAGAGTCAGGCTCTGCGGTCAGGGGCCCCCACAGCATAACAATGCACGGGGATCCAACGACCAGCGCAGACCTCCCCCTGACGCTCGAGAGATGCCACCCCATGGAGGAAATAGCGTGAACAGCCGGCCGCGCCATAGTCAGCCACAATTCATAGATGGCCATGGATATAATGAAGTTGATTCTAGCAGAGGGAATGCTGGCCGGAGAAATGAAGAAAGAGGTGGAGGTAAAAGCCCCCCACCTAGAGAAAATAGGCCAGCTAGCCTCAAAGCTGGGGGGCAGCCCAGGCAGCCGAACGTCTTTAGCCGGCTAGGAGCTAGCGAGTAGAGGCGAAGAGACGACGATCTTAGGGACGTACTTAACAACCGCCGTGAGAGGCACGATGAGTACGCTCCCCCGGCACCAGCTGTAATGCCCTGAAATCCCTAATGCGGTTTAATGGCTGGATTAGTAGGCCGGGAGGGCCATAACTGTTTAATTATGCCATTAAATAAATACATGCATGTTTATGTGAATTATATTATAATATGATGTTAAATGCATGCATGAGGGTCCACATTTGATAACAGGAGTGTTTTGGTAATTTGGCCCGTTGAGGGCATAATTGTATATTTGTATGCATGTCAGTGATATATTGTTGAGGCCACATTATAATGTGGATTTTTTCGAGCTATTCGGCATGAGACGATCTTGGAATATGGATTAGCAGTCTAGTCATAACGGGTTAAAGTTCGGGCTCGGGATGAGTCTCGGGGTGATTTTAATGATTAGAGCATTACCGGGAATTAAAGGGTAACAGGATGTGAATATTGGTGTTTGAGATTATCAGGAATTGGAGAGCGTTAATTATGATTAACGAGATAGATGGGAAATACCAATTTTTCCCTTGAAGCCTTTAGAAACCTTTATTAGACCTAGGGGTATTTTGGTCTTTTTACCCCTAGGATAGATATAAGCCCTTTATGACTATAGAAATGAAGAGAAACAGAGTATATTCAAGAGCTTACTCGTACCTTCCTTCTCCTCCATTCTCTTTGTGATTTTTGAGCCATTGTTGAGGATTCAAGCTTGGGAAGTAAGTCTTGGGAGTTTGGGAGAGTGTTCTACCATTGAAGAGCATCGCAATCTGAGTTTGAGGTAAGTTTCTAGCCACTAGTTCCCTGGTTTGCTCTGTTTTAGTTTTAGTTTTCAGCTTATGGTTTTGATGTGGGAAGTTGGAATTAATGGAAGTTTTGGTAGGTGTTTAACTTGGGTTTTGATGAGGGTGTGATGTAGATTAAGTTTAGGGGTTGTATTGGATGTTTGGGTGGTGTTTGGGTTTGGTTTGGAGGGTTGGTTTCAAGGAAATCGCAAGGGAGGAAAAACCAGAGTTTTGACTGAAGTATAGGTTGGGCCGCAGCATGGCCAGGGAGGGCTGCGGCTCATGATGGGTGTTGAAGGAGGCCGTCTCTGTTTGAGGGGCAGGCCACGGCATGGCCAGGGAGGGCCGCGGCCCTTGGTGGCATTTTGGCCAGAAATGAATTTTTGGCTCTGGGATTCTAGCCTTAGGCCTCGGGATCGATCCTACTACCTGGTTTAGTAGGATTCGATGTCTCAGAGGCTAGGTTTTGGTTTGGGAACCTTTGTTATTCATTTTATTGATGGAATCCCATAATTGGTTATGACCAGGTAATCGCTAAGGGACAAAAAGACAAGTCGTTCTCAAGGGTCATTCTTATAGTAATTCTCGCTCGAACCTGAGGTAAGAAAACTGCACCCTGTGTATGTGACATGCATGATTGTAATTAAGGCATGTTGGTTGATAAATGTGGACATGGATTGCATATTAAATGCTAGCGAATATTTTTTACTTGTATATGGCACTAACTAGTCAGGGATACTGACCTAAGAGTCAGAACCGGCATAAGCATCCTGAACGCAGGGCCGAATGAAGATTATATCTAATCGATATCAGCATTGAATGGCTCTAAGGCATTAATGTTGGACCGACCCTAAGGTCGATGAAAATTATAACCGCTTGGCTAGTCTAAGACTAGTTACTGAGAGATAGGGCCAAAGGCCTGGGTGACTGTTCGTCACATGGCTAGGGAACAATGTTCCAGGGTTATGACTCTATGGTCATGAGGAAGCTTATGTTGGTGACCAGTCACCATGCACCTATCCTGTTTAAGCTAGTGAAAGGTTCACTTATCTGTTAAGCCCCGGTGACCCTAATGTCACAAGGCTAAAGGGAGCTATACCCAACTTAGTGACTTTTGCGACTATCATTTACCTGTTTTGGACTGGAAGTCCTGGATGATTATTATGATCATTGTTGATATTATATCATCCTATATTGTGTTTTCTTGCTGGGCCTTGGCTCATGGGTGTTATGTGGTGCAGGTAAAGGGAAAGAAAAGTTCACCTAGCCTTGAGTGGAGAGCTTAGGTGGTGATGTGTACATATGCGGCTGCTTGACCACCACGGCCAAGGAGTTCTCAGAGGAACTAGGGGGTTTACCCTATTTTTGCTGCTTAGGTCGGCATGGTTGTAAATTTGAAACAGTAGTGACCATTTTGTGTTATAAAAAACTTGTAAATGTTTTGATGAGCTCATGAATAGTTTATATACATAATAAAATATACCATTTCCTTTTTATTGGTTTTCCACCTTAGCCTGTTAATAACACTTAGAAGCACGTTTTTAACCGAAGGACTCGGGTAGCAAGTCAAATTTCCGGTTCACTGTTCACCGTAACTGTTCTGGGGTAGCCAGGGCGTTACACCAGTAGTCCCATAGGCAGTTCAGGCTCAGAATGATGCCCTGTACCAGGCAGTACAGCAACTGGTCGGGGGACGAACATCCCATATCGAGTACGATAGGAGGAGGGGCATCCCATTCGTACAAAGGATTGTTGCGGTCGAAACCCCTAGAAAGTTTAAGATGCCTACATTACCAAATTTTGACAGGTACGGAGACCCCCGTATCTCATGTTAATAAGTTCGAGATACAAATGGACATACAAAAAAATGTCGGAAGATGCCCGCTGCCGGATCCTCCCTGCGACACTATCTGATACCGCTCAGGAGTGGTTCTTCAAGTTCCCTCCTGCTAGTATAATTTCTTGGGAAATGTTCATGAAGGAATTTTACGGACAGTTCTACACGGGTCGTGTACACCCCCACAGAGGCCAACTAGCTGGTCGAGATACGACAGAAAGAGGGAGAGCCCTTGAAAGAGTATATCCAACGCTTCATTCAAGCTGCAGCTGGAGCCAAGACAGTGGGAGATGAAGGGAAGATGATGGCTCTAACTGCTGGAGTTAGGCGCCATTCACCCCTCTGGAGTAGCCTCAAAAATCATGGGGTTAGAAGTACCCAAGAGTTCTTGGATCAGGCTGATCGATATATCAAGCTCGAAGATGCGATTTCCAACAAAGGGAAATCGCCAAATAAAGACAAGGGTCCCAAAGAACCCGCCAAAGCTGCCAACGGGTTGGAAAAACCCAATGGCAATGGCAAAGGCAACGAGAATGGCAATGGTAAAAATGGTGGAAAGTGGGCGAACAATGAACCCTCGACTTTCGAGGTAAGCACCCCAAAGGCAATCGGTACGAGCCAAGATTCACCAACTACACTGCCCTTGTCGAAAGCCGAGCTGAAGTCTACCAAGCAACCAGCTCAAGCGTGCCTTACAAACGACCCGCACATATAAGGAAAGATATCTCCAAGAGAGATACAACAAAGTTTTGTCATTTTCACAACGACTACGGGCACGACACCAATGAATGTAACTAGTTGAAGGACGAGATTGAGTTCCTAATAAGGCAGGGACATTTAAGAAGATATGTGCGAGCCGCGGGAGGTTCTCAGCGAGAGGCTCAAGGTGGCAACGAGCAGGCGCCTGCACGCCAATGCTTGCCACCTTTACAGCCAGCTCCTGTGGCAGGCACTTTACTCACCATTTGCGGAGGCCCACATCTTGCAGGAGACAGTGGGAAGGCAAGGGAACGATACGCTCAAACCCTACGCCACGACCAGGACATCGAGATGATGAGTGTGGAAGATCGAGCACCAAAAAAGGCTCATACAGAGGAGGAATTGATAACCTTCTCTGATGACGATGCCTAGCACGTACGATTCCCACACTCCGATCTGTTGGTCGTGGACGTACAAATTGCCAACATGATGGTGAAAAGGGTGTTGGTCGACACAGGAAGTTCGGTTAACATACTATACAAGTCTTCACTGGAAAGAATGAAGCTGTCAGTCAAAGACCTGGAGCCATGCAACCAAACCTTTTATGGTTTTTCCGGAGAAGGGCTCGCCCCAACAGGGTCAATTAGGCTTCCAGTTACGGCAGGTACTACGCCTGCTAATAGGACATCACTCACTACTTTCATAGTAGTTGATTGTCCTTCAGCATACAATGCTGTGATTGGGAGACCGCTTCTGGTCGATTTATGATCCGTCACCTCGATATGGCACCTCACCGTGAAATTCCCAACAGACACAAGGATGGGTTACGTATTGGGAAGTCAGCGAGAAGCGAGGGAGTGCTACAACGCCTCGATTACCAAGGCGAAGAAGGGTGTATCGAGAGATGTTCACAAGAAAGAGTTGCAAATGGAGACTGATGCTCAGGCCCACTCGGGTGATAATGTCACCAAATAGGGTGTTGCCCAAAGGGAGGATAGGGATTTAGATCCTCGCTTTGGGGATTTTGAGGAAGAAGTTGGGCCCATCGAGGACCTTGAAGAGGTCCAACTCGATGAAGAAAATCTGACCAGGGTTGTGAAAGTCGGTAAAAACTTAGAGACAAGAACAAAACAAGCACTGGTGGAATTTTTAAGGAGGAACCAGGAAGTCTTTGCCTGGTCGCACAAAGACATGGTCGGGATAGATCCTGCAGTCATCAGCCATGTCCTAAACATCGACAAGAGTTTTCCACCAGTGCAACAAAAAAGAAGGTTTCTCAACAGAGATAGATCAAGGGCCTTAAAAGAAGAAGTCGAGAAGCTGAAGGAGAATGGGTTCATCAGGGTGGCGTTTTATCCATCGTGGATCTCTAATCCCGTACTAGTGCCCAAGCTGAATGGCAAGTGGCGTACGTGCATGGATTTTACAGACCTAAATAAAGCCTGCCCCAAAGATTGTTTCCCACTCCCAAGGATCGACCAGCTGGTCGATGCCACTGCAGGACATGAGATCCTCTCATTCATGGATGCGTACTCCGGGTATAATCATATTAGTATGCATCCCCCTGATGAGGATCACACTAGCTTTCGGACTGATACAAGGCTCTACTGTTACAAAGTGATGCCCTTCGATTTGAAAAATGCTGGTGCAACTTACCAGCGACTCGTCAACCACATGTTTAAGGAGCCGATCGGCACAAACATTGAGGTCTATGTTGACGACATGCTGGTCAAGTCGAAGAAAGCAAAAGGGCATGTAAAGGATTTGTAGGAGTGCTTCAACGTCTTGAACAAATATCAGATGAAGCTAAATCCCCTTAAATGCTCTTTCAGAGTAGGATCAGGGAAGTTTCTGGGATTTATAGTTAACTCGAGAGGAATTGAAGCCAATCCCGATAAAATTAAAGCCCTGATCGACATAAAATTTCCAGCAAAGATTAAGGATGTTCAAAGCTTAACCGGAAGAATTGCCGCTCTTAGTAGATTCATTTCAAAGTCAACAGATAATTGTGTCCCATTCTTTAATCTACTTAGGGGCAATAAAAAGTTTGAATGGACGGAGGAGTGCGAACAGGCTTTTCAAGCACTAAAAACACATATGGCGCAACCACCCATCCTGTCAAAGCTGGTCGATAAAGAAACTTTGTTCATCTACCTGGCGATCACAGAATACGCTGCTAGTGTTGTTTTAGTAAGGGAGGAAGAAGGCGTGCAGAAATTTGTTTACTATGTAAGCAAAAGGCTAATTGGAGCAGAACAATGGTACCCGCCCATTGAGAAGCTAGCCTATTGCCTAGTTTTGGCCTCCAGGAAGTTGTGGCCTTACATTCCAGCTCATCCAATTAAATTTTTGACCGACCAGCCTCTACAACAAGTCCTGAAAAAACCAGAGGCTGCGGGTAGATTTTTAAAATGGGCAGTCGAACTTGGGCAGTTTGATATATCTTACTTGCCTCGAGCAGCGATAAAAGGACAAGCCCAGGCTGACTTCATTGCGGAATTCACTGAACTTACGGATGGCGAGCAGATTGAAGAGCCTAATAAGCCTGAATGTCAAAACCAAGCTCCCACATGGAAATTATTTATAGATGGTTCTTCTAACGAGTGCCACGCTGGGGCAGGAGTGATATTGATAATGCTGGAGGGGCATCGATTTCACTGCGCAATCAGGTTTGACTTCACTGCTTCTAACAATGAGGCCGAGTATGAAGCACTACTCGCTGGATTGCGGTTAGCTAGGGACATGAATATAAAAGTGATTGACATCTATAGTGATTCTCAGCTTGTTGTGAATCAAGTCATGGGAGAATACTAGGCGCGAAGTTTAAAGATGGTTGCCTATCTGAACAAAACAAAAGATCTATTGGCTTAATTTGAAAAATACAGTCTCCAGCAAATACCTCGGATCAGAATTCCAATGTGGACGCTTTGGCCAAATTAGCAAGTGTGAAGGATGTTGATACTCTGAATATAGTGTCGGTTGAGCGGCTAACAATGACGGATGCATGGTTGACACCATATATAGAGTATCTAACGCAAGGCATATTACCAACGGACTGAAACAAAGCCAGGACCCTTCAGCGACAAGCTGCTAGGTATATCTTGGTCGATGGAATCTTGTACCGCAGGGGATATTCAATGCCACTCCTCAGGTGTATTTTGAAAGAGAAGGCCAAAGAGTTGATGAAAGAGGTACACGTAGGCTTTTGTGGACACCATGCTGGGGGGCAAAGCTTGACAAAAAAGATACTGAGGCAAGGGTACTTTTGGCCCACAATGAATGAAGATTCGATGGAGTTTGTACAGAGGTGCAACAAGTGCCAGAGGTTCTCCAAAATCCCGCGAGCAGCCCCTAATGAGCTTAAACAGATGCAAAGTCCGTGGCCGTTTGCAGTTTGGGGCATAGATTTGATCGGATCTTTACCCACAGGGAAGGGCGGCGTCAAATATGTTGTGGTTGCCATCGACTATTTCACAAAATGGGCCAAAGCCGAGCCACTTGCAACCATAACGACTAGAACATCATTTGTGATCAAGAACATCATTTGTCGCTATGGATTGTCGAAGATCGTCTCGGAAACGGCACCCAATTTGATAGTGATTTATTCATGATTTTTGCGAACAGCATGGCATTATCAAGAGCTTTTCTTCAGTCGCTCGTCCCTAAGCAAATGGACAAGTTGAAGCAGTCAATTAAACGCTAAAAGATACACTGAAGAAAAGACTAGAAGAAGCTAAGGGGGCGTGGCCAGAACAATTGCCTGAAGTACTTTGGTCATACAGAAATTCTCACCGAACAGCAATGGGTCATACTCCATTCTCTTTGTCTTATGGATATGAAGCTATGGTGCCTGTTGAGTTAGATTCGCCTTTGCACCGCAGAATAACGTACGACCAAGGCTCAAATAGCCAACTATTGATGGAATCCCTCGATTTGATCGATGAGAAACGTGAGCAAGCCCAACTCCGAGTAGCTGCGTACCAGCAAAAAGTCGCCCAGTATTTCAACTCTAAAGTACGAGAAAGAAAGTTCAACGTTGGACATCTTGTACTACGAAGAATTTTTCTAAACACTCGCGACCAAGCTGCTAGAGTACCCGGACCTAATTTGGAAGGGTCGTACCAGATTGAAGAAGTCCTTCACCCAGGCACCTATAAACTTGCTCGCTTAAACGGAGATCTCGTTCCTCGCTATTGGAATGGAGAACACCTGCGCAAGTACTATCAATAAACAATTATTTTTAAAGAATTGGGTTGTATTAATTTTACTTTTTACAAGTTTTGAAAAAGGGTTGGTCATTTTATGTGACCGATCTCTTATAAGTGTAAGATCTTATTGATCACTCGTACAGACATGTTTCATCCATTTATTACAAGAAATATAAGGGATTTTGCGCAGCTAGTCATTTCTTGCCAATTATTGTATTTATTACAAGTATTTGCTCATTACGTGTGTTGTTTTGTTGTATTACAATTTCAATTATTTTGCTCCGAGCAGTATTTTTCAAACAGGTTTTGGTCAAGGAAAGTGACCAAGGACCTAAAGCTCCTCGATCACTTGGGGGGCATATAAGGTACAAGTAAGCAAAGCATATCATCAAAAGGTATGTAAACACATGAGCAAAATAAGTGAAAGCATGCTAGGGTACTTAGAGTATTTTTCAAAATTTTGTATTTTGTTAAATCAAACCAAAGTTTTATGCTAAGTTCAGTCATGCCAACAGATGTTATAATAAAATGAAAATGTATTATAATATCAAAAACGAATTACTTTACACCGCGAGCAGTACTGCTCGAATGTAATTGTCTAATTAAAAGGAAAATAGCTGCCCACGCAGCAATAAAAAATTAATGTATTTACATCACGACCCATAGGTCGTGTAGTCAAAAGATTAAAAGATAAAAAAGGGAAAAGACTAAGAGGCTGGAGGGTCCTGAGGAGCGTCCTAGTCAATAGCTGCGCCAGCTTCATTATCTGCACCATCTATCCCTGTTGCCAGAGAGATCTCCGGGGAAGCAGGAACTTTAGCCCTCTCTTCTTCCTCCAGGAGAATGGCACACTGAGACATTAGAGTCCGCCTTAGGTGTTCTGACAGACAGTTGAAGTTAGCCTCCCAGTTGTGCTTCCAAAACTCGTAGAAGCAAACTTGAGTGGCTTCCTTGTACTTCTCCAAGTTCTTGGCTTCAAGTTCCTCAAGCTCCTTCACGCTCTTTTCCAGCTCCTCCGTCTCCTGCCTGCTCGCAATCAAATCAAGCTCGAGCTGTACAGATTGTTGGTAGTTGAGTTTGGCGCTTTCCCTAAATTTTTCTTTGTCTTCATTGGATTTCTTCAGGCCGTCCCAAACCTCCAGTAGCTCCTCGGTCAGAGTGGCTTTTTGCTCGAGCAGTTCCTCTTTCTGCTTAGACAGCTCCGTACTCTTCTCAAGAAACTCGTCGTTCTACTTAGTTAGCTCATTGTTCTTCTCGAGCAACTCAGAATTTTTCCCTTCAAGCGCTTTCTTTGCCTCAGCAAGCCTGGTGTCGAAATTTTGGTTCGGGACACCATCGCCCCCGCACGGCGCCAGCCAGCGGTCATGGTCAGTAATCCCTGCAATCAGATGAAAAAGGGTAAGGCGATGACAAAAAATCAAAAATAAATTATTCAACATCAGGAGGTAACTTACGCTAATTATCTCATTCAGCCCTCGGTTGAGTATTTGGTCAGTCTCCATGAAAATGGTTTTGGTAATGGCTTCTTGACTCCGTTTGTGCTTGGAGAGCTTGTATATCCTATCCCTGGCTGAGCTGACCATGATGCTGGACAAGGAGCCTTCGGGCTGATTACGCTGTGTTTGGCTGGTAGGGACCTGAGGAGTAGAATGTTGGTCGACGGATGTTGGAGGAGTGGAATGTCGGTCGACCGGAGGAGTTGAGGCCGGCTGCTCGAGTGGCGATGGAGGTGGCGTGTTCTCCTTTGAAGGGACAGTGGCTGGAGGGTCCTCAGTTCGGGCCTTCTTTGAGGCAGTTTTACTGCTCTCCCCTCAAGACCTCTTGCTGTCCTTCTTCTTGCCAGAAGATGCAGCGGCAACCTTATAGTGCTCGAACACGTCTTCAGATGACATATCTGCACAAAAGGAAACAACACGAGTAGTGAGACAAGATATATAGATGGAGCTAAAAATGAAAGTAAAGAGATTATAAGTAAAGTACCCGCGCTACAACTACTAGTCGCTACATTACTTACTGGACTACTTACTGCCTGGAAGAAATCTGAACTTAAGATTGGAGTATACTTAAAGTTGTCGTCCCCATCAAATAGGTGACAGGGAATTGGCAAACTATCTAAGAGTGAAAGATCAGTACCGTTCTCATCTGAAGATTCGTCGATGGGAGTAGGGGGTTCAGTGGCCTTCTTTTTTCCTTTTCCCTTTGGGGCGGGGTGAGCAGCAGCCCACGGAGTGCTGGAAGGTTCCGTGATTGTTACTCCAGTGGCCCTCCTCGGAAGGGGTTAGACTTGAGGTCGAACAGATAATTGACCTCATGGGGTGATGGCACAAGCCATTTTTTGTGGCTATAAAGGATATAGAGTGATGCAAGCATTCTATATCCATTAGGGGTTATTTGGAAAGGGGCGACCCCGAAGTAGTTGGCCACCCCTTGGAAAAAAGGATGAAGAGGCAAGGTAGCCCCTGCCTCAATATGGTACCTCGACCAGGCGCTGAAAGCGCCTCCAGGCAAGTTCGCATGTTGGTCTTGATTAGGTCGGACTAGTGTCACCCCCGAGAGTCCATATTTTCTAATATAGTTAGTGATCATCCTGATCGTCACCCAGATTTCAAGTACAACATACCATTCAACATCTAGTTGAATGGCATTTCGAGGTTGAGCATGAGTTTGGACATTTGGGTCAGGAATATTTTCTGCTCGACCACTGGTCGAGGGAACTTCAGCCCGAGGAGCAGGCTGATTTGAAGGATTGGGAGTTTTCTTTTTCTGGGCTTTAGTTTTTGCTCGACCCATATTTTGAGTGAGGGTCGATGGAGTGTTTGAAGTGGCACGAGAAAATGTAATTTCAGGTATTAGCAACGATGGTTGCTCCTCGTCCTCAAGCAGCTGAGCTAGTAAGTCATCTTCGATGGGTCTTTCTCCTCCCTGCGGATCTTGCATGAAAAGCTGCGAGCAGAGAAAGGGGGAGGTAAGACATAAAGATTAAAAGCTTGTGTTGAGAGTTGGAATAATGTTGCTCGCGTATAAAAATTAAGTTTTTATATGGCCAGCAACATTCTAACAAAAGCACTAAGTTCTATAAGAGCAGTTTGAAAAACAGATTGAAAAGCGGAAGTAAAAAGTTTTTCAGGAAAAAGCTTTTTCAACTCCGAAGGGGCGGGAAAAACCCAGTTTTTCAACTAGCTTAAAAATCGAATTTTTACTTCAATTTTACGCCCTAAATCTACAATCTCGACTACCAAATTGGCTCCTAACTCCTACGGAACGTAATTTCGCTATCCTACCAAGCATCTATCAGTATGCCCACTACCCCAAAACAGTTCGGCCAAGAACAGTCAAGAACACAAATTTAAATACATAAAAATCAGTTTTGCATGGCATCTCAAACATCCAAGGGGTTTGTAAAACTTACTTGGATGAAAAGAGGGGTCTGAAACGAAGCAGCTTTGAACGTCCGAGCAAAGGATCCTTATAACAGTGATGGAAGCTTTTCAAGTTTTCTGGGCTCTGAAATTCAAGGTTCTTGGGAGTTCTTGACGAGAAAATGGCGAGTGAAAAGTAAAAGTAAAAAAAAAATGAATTTGGGGTATTATATATAGTGACTGCGACACGTTAAAAGAGGTAATCATGAGTTACTTTTTCTAAGCATGGGGAAGTGAAATGGCCATCGGACACATTCTTGGGAAACTGAACAGACTTGATTAGACATGATTGGTCACCTTTTTCGAGAAAGCATGGGCAGTTCTGATAGATTTCGTGGGGTATTCGAAGAGTCGGTTTCCTAAGTTTACTTATTGCTGGTCGCAATAAATAAACTTGGGGGCAAATGTTTGCCCAAAAAATAGTTGCTGATGACGTGGCGATAATTTCTCACACGTGGTTGACACGTGGCGAAAGTACTGCTCGACTAGAAGCACACCACATCGTCAGGATTAATTTTAGATACGACCAGGCAGGTCGTATAACCTAATTTATTTCCTTCTTAAGATGTAATCTTATAATAACTACGTTGAATATTTCTTCATTATTATCTTGATACGCGATTATTAAGGAAAGATATGGCACGTTGCCATGTGTAACCCTCCTTGAGCCTATAAATATGCATGAAATAGCTCAAGGAAGGGACTTTTGAACTTTTGATTCCTGAATCTTTGTGCAAAATATTGAGAGAAAAGATAGATATAGTGAATTGTACATCGTCCTATTGTAATACATTCAAAGTTGGTGAAACTCAAGAACCCTAGTGCTTTGATCACTGCTTTGAGATCCAATAATAACAATATCACTAAGTGGACTTAGGTCATTACCATTCTTTGGGGCCGAACCACTATAATTCCTTGGTGTCTTTCTTCCTTTCCGTTAGATCATTTTTCTCATTCTTGCTTTATACTTTGTCGTACATTTGACTCTGTGTCGTTGGCCAAATTGAGGGTCAACAACATTCTTTTGAGGATTCTCCTCTTGAGAATCAACTTTGGATGTAGAAGCTTGAGAATTGTTCTCATGTAACAAATTCTCCTTTAGAGATGTTTAAGCTTGAGAATTGTTGTCACATAACATGTTCTCAAAGAATTCAACTTCTCTAGATTCAATCACAATATTAGACTCTAAGTCTAATAGCCTATAAGCTTTACTATTGTTGGCATAACCAACAAAAACACACTTTATGGCTCTTGAACCTAACTTTGTTCTATTAGGTTCGTTTTTCTTGCAATATGCAAGACACCCCCACACTTTGAAGTACCCTATGTTGGGTTTTCTTCCTTTCCATAACTCATATGGAGATATCTCATTTTTCTTCATCGATATTCGATTAAGAATGTGACAAGCGGTTAATAACGCTTCACCCCATAAGTTGAAATTCAACTTAGAAAACACCAACATAGAATTTATCATCTCTAGATAAGTCCTATTTTTCCTTTCAGCAACACCATTGTGTTGTGGTGTATAAGGTGTGGTGCACTCGTGAATTATTCCATTTTCTTCTCAAAATGTATTGAATTCATTAGAGAAGTACTCTCCCCCTCTATCACTTCTTAGCACCTTAATCTTTTTATTTAGTTGATTTTCAACTTCTAATTTATATAATTTAAAAGCATCAAAAGTTTCATCTTTATGCTTTAAAAGAAACACAGAGGTATATCTACTAAGATCATCTATAAAAGTAAGAAAATACCTTTTACCACCTCTAGTTAAAACACCATTTAATTCACAAAGATCACTATGGATTAAATCTAGTAAATTACATGATCTTTCTACACTAGGAAATGGTTTCTTAATCATTTTTTCCTTAACACATGTTTCACATTTACCATAGTTTTTCATATTGCATGCAATCATACCACATTTTACTACTCTTTTCATGGTTGAAAAACCTATATGCGATAGTCTAAGATGCCACAAATATAAAGAATCATACTCAACAATATAGGCGGAATTAGCATTTTTATTGATAACATTGAAAGTTACATCATTGGTGCACAATTTAACCATACCCTCACAAGAGTACCATTTTCCCAAAAATATATTTGATTTGGTAAGTATAAGTTTACCGGACTCAAAAACGACTTTAATGCCAAGCTTGCCAAGAAATCATCACTTACCAAGTTTCTACTCATTTCGGGAACATAAAGTACATTCACTAATGTAACTTTATTGCCGGAGGTGAAAAAAAATTCAATGGTACCTTTGCCAAGTACCTTGGATTTGCCCTCACTGCCTATTTGAATCTCATGGTTGCCCTTTGACTCTTCAAAGGTCTTGAACAATGATTTGTCATAGGTGACATGGACGGTGGCACATGGATCATACCACCACCCTTTCACCTTGCCTTGGACCACATTCACCTCATTAAGGGTAGCAATTATGTTTTCCTCTTGAGTTGCATTCACCTTAGGTCCTTGTTGGTCTTTTTTATGTCTACACTCTCTAGCATAGTAACCCTTTTTCCCACACACAAAGCAAGGACCTTTCTCGCCCTTAAACTTGTTTGGGTTGGTTTTTGGATCCAAGGATTTCTCGTTACCCTTTTTCCTTTTGTTTTTGGGATGTTTTGGTTGTGACACCGCATTAGCTTTGGAAGTCTCTCCATTAGACCCCTCCACAAGTTTATCTCTACATATTGATTCCTCCTCGATTTGAATATGTTTTTGGATTTCCTCCAAAGAATAATCCTCATTTTTATGAAGGATTCTTTTCCTATAGCTCTTCCAAGTTGGTGGTAATTTAACCATTATAGCACCAACTTGAAAGGCCTCGGGAAGCTCAATCTTCAACACTTTCAATTTGTTAACAATTATTTACAATTCATGTATTTGAGAAAGAATAGGTTTATCACCAAAAAATTTGAAATCAAAGTATTGAGATATCAAAAACTTTTTGGTACCTTCCTCTTCCACCTTGAACTTTGTCTCAAGTGCATCCCATATCTCCTTGGCCGATTTGGTCTCGGTGTAGAGGTCATAGAGCCTATCGGAAAGAGCGTTGAGGATATGACCCCTACAAAGGAGATTGTCCTCCTCCCTCTTCCTTCTTTTCTCCACCTCCTCGGGAGTGTCCTTGTCGGATGGCGTTGGGAGAGGTTCTAGAGTGGATTCTAGAATGTAGGTAATTTTGAGAGTGGTCAAAAGGAATCTCACCTTGTCTTGCCACCTAGTGAAATTGGACCCATCAAACCTATCCAACCTCACTGGATCTTGATTCATTATCTTGATGGTTTCACCTTCCATTGCAACAAACAAGAATAAGCTTTTGAATGTTAGGAAAATATGTATTTGTCTCAATGGAAATGGTAAGAAAATTACAACTCTATGCAAGAATATTACAATAGACAAGGATTTATTAAATAAAGTGTTACAACTCTATAACTGAAATACAAATGAACAAAAGAAGAAGAAGAATAAGAGAATAGTGAAATACAACTCTAAACAAAAGATTACAAATAAAGTAAAGTGTTTGAAACAAAAGAAAAGAAAAGATTACAACTCTTAAACAAGAAATACAAGTAAATATAGAAGAAGAATATAAAGATGAAAAGCAATAGAATGAAAGAAAGGAACAAGAAACAAAAGATAAACAACCCTCACTCACATTACCAAAGTGAAGAGTGTTGGGGATCACCAACTTGAACAAGGTTTGAAACCTTTGTCCAAAAGCTTATTTCCCCCTAACTCACGCACTAAGGGGTCTCTCATAGATTATAGGAAATGCTTTCTGGAACTATCAAGCCTCAAGGTGTTTCTAGCCAAGTGCTCTAATGGATAGAAAAATTGTATCTTTCAAGTGAGCAATAGGCTCCTATTTATAGAGTTTAGATGTAATGACCCAACTACTCTAGACTTTTGGACCATTAACGAAAACTATACATAAACACTAATCCTTAATAAAACTTTACAAGTGAAAAGACCATAACTTTATTAAGAAACTTGTAAAAATAAAAGTTAAACTTACATAAAATATCAAGTAGGATATGGGATCCCATTGTTTTAAAACCAAAACATGACATAATTAAAAAGAGATTTACATAATAAAATGTGGAAAATACATGTAAAAACCATAAGAAACAAAACTACATCCTCGAATCGAACGCTCGGCTCTTGAATCCATTCCGCCTCAATACACATTCTCCAAGCTTCCAAGAACCTTTCCCGCCACTAAGTCTATTTTCCTGCACATATAAACAAAAAGGAATGAGCCTAATGCCCAGCAAGGAAAATCTAACACATAGTTTATATACATAAATTTCATAAGAAACATAAAAACATAACATAACATAACACTTATATCATACACATACTATAATGGCCATTATTACTTGGGGTCCCATAGACTAAACAAGTCATATGCCCATGAGATTAGTGGGGTCCTACTAGCTAAGCAGGTCATATGCCCACAATCCATTTGGGGCTTGTTAGTCATATGGGTCATATGCCCAAGCCTACATACATACATAACATAACACATTTTTCATAACATAAAAACATAAGATAACATACAAAACATATAACATATGAATTCTATCCTATTTTCCTTACCAAAATTACCAGGATAAAAGGACAGAGTTGGGACTTTGAAACACTCCTAAGAACCATTTGAAAAAGAGTGAGTATAGTGAAGAAGAGAAATGAAAGGAATGGAAGGACTAAACCATTGAGAAAATACTTACCAAAACTTATGTGCAAGTTCTTAGATTTCCTAACCAAAATAAAGATTAAGGTTAGAAGGCTGAGTAGAAGACTATGAGAACTTAAAATAAAATAATTCCAATGAACTAAGGTGTGGAAATACCTTGAAGACTTGTAAGACCAATCTAAACCTCGAACCGAAATACTATAAAACCTTACTTCCCCAAGTGTTTGATAAGCTTATGATGATCAAGCTTATGATTCCCCAACCCAGGTGTTTACACTCTCACACTCACTTAGCACTTGTAGCCTCTGAACTTAGAGCAAAAGATAAATAATGGCTGGGTACTAGGTCCTATTTATAGAGTTTAGGAATGAAAGGATCTTAATTTTACTTGAATAAAAATAATGGCTTTTTAGGTGAAAATAATTTGAATAATCGTTCAGCAGAGGCTGAAGACTCGTTCAAAAAGGTGCTGGACTTATCAAGAGGTTGAATGGCTGAATGGAAAAAGAATTCAAAAATTTTCAAAATAATCTGAGAGGGGCAATATATCGCCTGGGCCAGTATGCCTGAGGCTGTCGTGCATCGTTTCGTGTTTTCCGTATCTACGTGCTGCGATATATCGGCACACGCTGATTATTTAAAAACGAAATTACACATTTTTAGCTAAGTTTGAATGGAGTAAACAGCCTTGACTAAGCCCTTAAACGTATTCAAAGCTGCTGACTGACCTTAGAGCATTCAAACTTTACCCTTATTAAATTTAATCCTCAAAATACTTAATCCTTAATCACCCATTCATAACATGTGCTTAAAATCCTATTGGTTGTTATCTAAACCTTATAGTATAATAAATATTATCCTTAATATCAGTCATATTAATCAAACCTTAGGTTAAAATTAATATTCTTAAACTATAGGTTAAACTTAGAAAATCTACAAGTACTACTATGAGTGTCCAAATAATTCCCGGTATGAACCAAAAATCCACAGTTATAAAGATAATACTATAAATACTATAATACTACTATCTAACTAGCTAAGTAAAGTTCTTGGACTCTACATTAGAGAAACCCTTTTAATTTCAAATTCCACCAACCCCATGGCTGTTACCAATGATAAATTGGATGTTTATGGAATTAAAAGTGAGATTTGGGAGTTATTTGGGTTTTTGGAGCCGTTCAACAAAGATTGAAAAAAATTAAAAAAAATGGTTAGTTTTTGGCCTGTGACCGTGACTAGGGACATTAGTGGCCACGGCCACTGCTCTCTGTCCCATAGGCCGCGGCCACCAACATTCAGCGGCCGCAACCATTGACCATTTTCAGCACAAAATTTTGTGCTATATTTCCAAATGGTTCCAAACCCTCCCAAATGATTTTGTAACCCCCAAAACACATTATTGGGGTTTAAATCATATCTCTAACAGTCATTTCACATATGGCTTTATGAAATTCATCTCAATATTGTGTAACACCAAATTTACACAATAAAGGGTAATATTTGGAAGTTACAAATTTGTAGCTGGATTTGTAACACCAAATATGTTACATATGTGGATATTTCCCACATATCTAAATATTGTAACTCTCTATTATATGTTACAATATGTGACACTCTTTGTCACATTTATTTAATCTAAAATATTATATTATATTATTGTTATCCCCAAAAATTGGAGTACGATGACGTGGCAATAGAAATGACAAATGGCAAGGAATGGTTGGGTGATCTGGCTTAGGAGTGACCCGGTAGACCAGTGAAGAATTTTTTACTGGCCAGTCACATGTTTGTCTGCCCAGGCATGACCATGTCCGACCAGTTATGTGTTTGTCTGCCCAGGCATGACCATGTCCGACCAGTCATGTGTTTTTCTGCCCAGGCATGACCATGTCTGACCAGTCATGTGTTTGTCTGTCCAGGCATGACCTTGGCCGACCAGTCATGACCATGTCCGACCAGTTGTGACCATGTCCGACCAGCCAAGTGCATGTCTGCCCAGTCAAGTGCATGTCTTCCCAGCCAAGTTAATGTCTGCCCAGTCAAGTACATGTCTGCCCAGCCAAGTGCATGTCTGCCCAGTCAAGTGCATGTCTGCCCAGCCAAGTGCATGTCTGCCCAGTTAAGTTCATGTCTGCCCAGTTAGGTGCGTGTCTGCCCAGTTAAGTTCATGTCTGCCCAGTTAGGTGCGTGTCTGCCAAGTGAAAGTTTGGCCGACCAGCCTGAATGTGATATGGATCGACTAGATAGAGCAGGGCTATGCAAGAGATTCCAGAAACGGCTTCAACAAGAATCAGTCTTGGCTTGTGCGGGAATCTCTCAGTTTATCCCACGAATATAGTATATTGTTATATTATGAATATTATTGTAAATTAAATATAATGAGAATAACAAAATATCCTGATTATGGGGGGATACCATCTGTACGATCCTGAGCCTATAAATACAAGGCTTATGGCATCATAAAGGGGACCTTTGAACTAAGGATTCGAATTCTAATTTTCTAGAGAGAGAGAGTACTTGTATTTGAGAGAATTCTTGTAAACTGCACTGAAGAAACTCAGTTGACCCAGGTTCATCTGATCTTGAGTGTAGATCTATAATCACAACTCTAAGTGGATTAGGCTATTACCAACACATTGGGGCTGAACCACTATAAAAATCTCGGTGTCGTTTATTTCTCTTGAAGGTTTTTGTCATTTTTGACGTCTATACGTCGTTGGCCAAAAACGCGGTCAACAATTATAATAAAATATAATATTACATTTTATTATAAAATAATATAACATTTCTAATCACATAATCATTTAATCCACGTAATAACATAATTAATTCATTTTTTTCCTTCTCGACATGTTAATCAAGGCACTGAGCCTTATTAGCGAATTTGGGACGTTACAACTATCCCGTCGTTATAGAAATTTTGTCCTCCAAATTTACTTAAATAACTCGGGATATCAATCCCTCATATCAGTTTCAAGCTCCCAAGTTGCCTCTTCCTCTTTATTGTTCCTCCACGGCACTTTTACTAAGGAAATGGTCTTGTTCTACAAGACTTTATCTTTTCAGTCTAGAATCTGAACCGACTTCTCCTCATAAGACAAATCTTGATCCAGCTCCAGGTTTTCATAACTCAGCACATGTGTAGAATCTGATACGTACTTCTGGAGCATGGACACATGAAATACGTTGTGAACCCCTGATAAGGCTGGAGGCATAGCCAATCTATAAGCCACCTCTTGAACTTGTTCCAGAATCTCAAAGGGGCTAACAAACCTAGGACTTAACTTGCCTTTCACTCCAAATTGCTTTACTCCTCTCAAAGGAGCAACTCTGAGGAACACATGATCACCAACTTGAAACTCTACACTCCTGCATCTCAAGTCTAAGTAACTCTTCTATCGACTCTGGGAGGCGAGCATCCGAGCTCTAATATTTTCAATTGCCTCATTGGTCTTCTGAACAGCCTCAAGACCTAAGTATTTCTTCTCACTTGTCTCATCCCAATGGATGGGCGATCTGCACTTCTTCCCATATAACATCTCATACGAAGCCACTCCGATAGTTGCCTGATAGCTTTTATTATACGAAAACTCGATCAAAGGGAGAAACTTACTCCAACATCCCCCAAAATCTAGCACACAAGCCCGTAACATATCCTCCAGTATATCTAAACCGTCCTCTCAGACTTTCCATCCGTCTGAGGATGATAGGCGGTACTAAACCGCAACTACGTGCCCATAGCCTTCTGCAGGCTCTCCAAAAACATAGAGGTGAAGGTGGGGTCCCTGTTGGACACTATCGACCTCGGAACCCCATGAAGTCGCACAATTTCCTTCACATACAACTCAACATACTACTCCACCGTATGAGTTGTTATAACAGGCAAAAACTAGGCTGATTTGGTGTACCTATCCACAATCACCCACACAGAATCATACTATCCTACTGTCTTCGGTAATCCAACCATGAAGTCCATGGTGATATCCTCCCACTTCCACTCCAGAATCCCTAAAGGTTGCAGCAACCCTACTGGCCTTTGATGTTCATGCTTCACCTCCTAACAGGTTAAACACTTGGCCACATAATCCACTACGTCCCTTTTCATCCCCGGCCACCAATACAAAGTTCTCAAGTCTTGGTACATCTTCGTCGTACCCGGATGTAAGGAGTAAGGAGTGGTATGAGACTCATCTAGAATCTCTCGCCTGATACCAGAATCCATCGGAACGCAATTCCGACCTTTATACCTCAGTAAATCCACCTATGAAATAGAAAAGTCTTTAGCCACTCCGGCTAAGACATCCTCCCTGTATTTCCTCAACTGGGGATCCTCCCTCTGTGCTTCCTTGATCCTTTCAAGGAGCGTGGACTGGAGTATGATATTGGCTAGCTAAACAACTACTAATTCAATTCCTACTCTAGTCATTTCTTCTACTAACTTTTCTGATATCTACCTTGAACTGAATAACTGCCATGGGCCCTTCCGACTCAATGCGTCGGCCACCACATTGGCCTTCCCTGGATGGCATAAAATGTCACAATCGTAGTCCTTTACCAATTCCAGCCAACGCCTTTGGCGCATATTCGGGTCCTTCTGAGTAAAGAAATACTTTAAACTTTTATGGTCGATGTATATTTCGCACTTCTCTCCATACAAATAATGCCTTCAAACCTTTAGTGCAAATACCACTACTGCCAGTTCCAGATCGTGAATGGGATATCTCTACTCATATTCCTTCAGCTGTCTCGATGCATAGCCTATCACTTTTTTGGCTTCCATCAATACACACCCCAAACCCTGTCTCGAGGCATCGCAGTAGACTAAAAACTTTTCATTGTACGATGGAAGACAGTACCGAAGCGATGATCAGTCGCAGCTTCAACTTCTTGAAACTGTTCTCACATCTATCTGTCCAAACATACTTGATCTTCTTACGCGTCAGCTTAGTCAATGGTGTAGCTATTCTGGAGAATCCCTTAACGAACCGCTAATAGTACCCTGCTAATCCCAAGAAGCTCCTAACCTCCAGTACATTGCTCGACCTAGGCCATAGTAACATAGTGGGACTCAACATCTACTAGGAGCTTACTAACATAGTAAACTAGTTATTGGTGTTTCTTTTTCCATTTCACCAGTGTCACACTTATGGCATATTCAGATACAAGTGAGTAGAGGTAAATTTTTTCTCTTTTTTCTGGCTTGACTGAAAAGGGTAATTACTCGAAGTGTTCCTCCAACTTGGTGAAGGCTCCTTTGCGCTCTTTGTTCCAAGAAAACCTTTTGTTCCCTTTTAGGATGTTGAAGAAAAGAAGGAACTTATCTCTAGACCTTAAGATGATCTGATTCAAGGCCGCTACCCTTTTCGTTATGTGACAAAACATATTATTGTACCTCGCACCTAGAGGCTTCCCTTGGTATTCTGGACATATAATTGACAGCAAGCTTTCCAACATGGTGTGCAAAGTATGGTAAAGTGATGGACTTTCTTCTCTTAGAGAATAAGCTTTGTGCATGTTGAAATTTGTTGTCTTATCCGTTGAACGACTACGTGGATGTGTGCAAGGGTTGCACATGGTAGTGTGGTGAGACACGGTCTTGAGATGACCCACATATAATAAACCTCTCGAAGGGGATACACTTATCATGCTCTACCTAGGTAGGTTCTCGACATTCGTCTCGTCTAATTGTCTCACGAGGTGTGATCTCAAGGTGTGGCCTCGCACAATGATGTAGGATCTCAATTATATAAGTCTATATGCATGCTCCCTATAAATATATATTCATAACAATATACATAGTAGAAAGCATAAAATCATACAAGCATGTGAATTTTACATAGACACGTAAATACAATAACAAAACCATTAGAGAACTTACGAGATGCGTAGCGGAACAACTACACCCTTTGGATTCCCTAACCTTTTGTCCTTGTTGAATGCTAGGTATTGCAAGGAATCCAAACCACTTTGAAACAAGACCACAATCTTCCAAGTCTTTCTCTAAAATAACCTAGTGTTTGTGTGGGCAAGTCTCAACACATGAGAAGAGAATTCCTAGAGAGAAAACTAAGAGAGAGTGGGCGGCTAGGTATAGACTATTTGTAGTGAATTTTTACCTTGTCAAATTCATATGTCCTAATGCATTCTATAACACTAGTATATATAGGCAATTAGCTAGGACATAAAATAGGTTTTAGTTACCCATTTTATTTTAATTATTTAATAATTATAATTAATTAAATACTTGTCAAAATTAACCAATTATAATTTTGACCTTTATTTAATTCATTTTATTAATATTAATACCAGTTTATCAATATTAAAAAAATTGTCTCGTTGGCTATAATACTCTCATTTTGAGACTTTGCAATAAAAACCTCAAATTTTCTTCCATTTCTTTTCTCACAAAATATCAATAAATAATTTTACATTATTTATTTTGATTGACCTAGTCAATATGATATTTTTATAATTAACAATTAAACTAATTATTTAAGAATACTAGATTCATTTTGATAAGAGATGACATGGGGACCATGGATCCATGAACTCAAGCTCCAATAAGTTACTGTAAGTTTATTTATAACAAATAAACTCACTACCTTATTAACTTCTCGTGACTCCACTATAAATTCATAATTGCCCTCTTGAATTCATAGAACGCTTTACACCAAATGTAAATACGTTATCCATTGTTATAACCATAACCTTCATTCTATCCTCTATAGATGATCTATTGATGAGACAGGTGATGTAACGTCCCAAATTCGCTAATAAGTCTTAGTGCCTTGATTAATGTGCCGAGAAGGCAATAATTGATTTAATTATGTTATTACGTGGATTAAATGATTATGTGATTAGAAATTCATGTTTAGGTGAATTAAATATGCATGTGGGCCCATTTTGGTTAATAGGGGCATATTTGTAATTTTAGCATGTTGAGGACATAATTGTGATAATGTGTGTGTTATGAATGGAACCACAGTATTGTGGAGGTATACTTGTTATGTGTGATCTGAGACGGTCTTAGGGAGAGGGGTAGCGAAATAGTCAAAACGGGGTCAAATACCCAGCTCGGGGTGAGCCTAGGGGTATTTTGGGAATTTGGCGTGTGCTCCGGATTTACAGGATAACGAGTAGTTATTTAGTGATTATTTGGGTATGCTGGGATTAATTAGGGATTTACAGGAGTACTCAAGGAATTAGTGAGAATGGCGCAAATGACGGTATTGCCCCTGGGGCGTTAAAGGGAAAGTGTTGGTCTAGGGGTATTTTGGTCCTTTTGATGCTAAGAGATAGATTAGGATAGGCTTAGGTAGCTCTGAGAAACAACCAGAACTAAGTTATTCTCTCATCTTTCTCTCTCTCAAGTTTCCTTCACTCTCACTCCCATTGGTGAGGTTTTGGAAATTCTAAGGGGAAATCATTGAAATTTCTAAAACCAAGGCAAGAATTGTTGGGGATTGAAGCACAATTGAGGCTGGGAACTTCTAGACTAAAAGGGAGTAGCTAGGATTAACTCAATCAAGGTAATTTGAAGTTTTAGTTTTTAGATTTTTAAGTTTTTTTTTAGTTTTGAAGGTCTTGCTGAATTATGGGTTCCTAAGGGTTTTTTTTGGTTAGATTGTTACTTGATGGTACTACTATGAGTATACTATTGGGGTGTAGAGGCTCAATTCTGGCTTTGATGCGTGCTTAAGTTGGATTTTGATGATTTAGGCTCGGGAAAAATGCAGAAAAATGGTGGAATTTCTAGGATTTGGGGCTTGAGCTGTGGCCCTGTTCTTTAGGCGTCATGGCCCACATGAACTCAGAAGGCCTTAGGGCCTCTAAAATTTTCCAGGCGCCACGGTGTAGGCTGAGGCACGCCGCGGCCCGTGTCCCCTAGAAGAGAGCCCAAGGATCTCTGACTTGTAGCGCGCCGCGACCCTAATGGGTTGGGTCGCGGCTCAAATAGGGGATTTTGGCCAAAACAAGGTTTTAAGCTCGGTTTGATGGACTTTTATTTATTGATGCATTGTGACTAGGTTTTACATCAAGGCTCATGTTTAGGGGATCACGCTCGGTATCACATTAATCAGCTAGCTCGGGACACAGGTAAGAAAATTGTTTGTTCCCATAGAGCAGGGCATGACCCTATTATTTGTGTTTAATGTGTGTGTGAATACCTGTAAATGTTATGCTATGTTGTTCATGATTATGAATGAACAACAAAGGTCGGGAACGACAAAGGCTGAGAACGGCGAAGGCCGAGAACAACAAAGGCCGAGAACGACAAAGGCTAGGAACGACGAAGGCCGAAGATGGCAGAGGCTTGGGTCGACATTAAGCATGCTGAATGCAGGCCACTGGGGAAAGACCCTCTAAGGGTGTTGTACTCACCTGCTCGGCGAAAACCATGAACCCAGTGCCTGGTAAAGTACCTGGATCGGCATAGGATGCTATATGTTTAATCTGATATCTGTTTAAGCTATTTATTACTGGATTGAATTGTGATATGCTATGTGTTGAGTTTTCTTGCTGGGCCTCGACTCATGGGTGCTCTATGGTTCAGGTAAGGGCAAGGGAAAGGTCGACCAGCCATGAGTAGGAGAACGTGGAGCGGCGTGTACATGTTTGGCCTATCTGGCTGCCACGACCGAGGTTGTTTTGAGGAATATACTATAAATGATTGGTTTTGCTGCTTAGGTTGAATGTATCATAACTTTTGAATTGTAGTACATTTTTGAAACATTATTTTATGACTTTTATGAATGTTAAATCTGTTATAATTAACGTTCGTCAAATGAGTATTTATTTTGGTTTAATCACACTTTTCAACCTAAAACCTCGATTAGCGAGCTAATGGCACATTTATAAACACATGGTAAAGAATCTAAGGTAGTAGGGCGTTACAACTTGGTATCATAGCGTGCCAAGGTTTATGGATCCTGGAGATCAATCGAACATGTACCCTCGCTGCCAGAGACAAGCTCAACTCAGGGTTGGTTAGTATTAAGTGAATTATGTGTTTAATTGCTTGTCTGAGTTGCCCTGTTTTCTTGATTAGTATAGATAAAGCATGATGAATATGTTTGTATATATATGATGCCAGGGCACGACCCTTTGATTGCTATGTGCTTAGGTTATGCGTATATTATGTTGACCTACTGCTTCTATTTGATTGATGGGACTGGGAGGTGTTTTTTGGATGTTGTTGTCATGCCTGATGTGCGGCATCATTGATTACAAGCATATTGAAGTTATGCCTCGGCGATCGATTAATCTCCGCGACAATATGGCCGAAGATGACAACCAGGGTTAGGACCCTCCACCTACCCCACAGAACTGGCAATAGCTGTATGCCGAAATGGAAGCGAGACTTCATCGAATAGAATATGAGCTCTGAGAATTAAGGCAGCAGGCCCTTCCCCGGGGTATTGGGTTGCATATTCCACAGGCTATGGCACCATTTCCAACCGAGCCTGTGATGGAGAATAGGTGGGAGCCTTTATACGAGAGGTTCAGGAAGAAACACCCTCCCACCTTTGAGGGCAGTCCAGACCCACTGTGGGCAGAGTAGTGGATGAATATGAATTCTTCCATCTTGGATTTTATGAGGGTGGAAGGGAACGAAAGGTTGGACTGTGCCAGTATATGTTGAGAGAAGACGCCCGCATCTGGTAGGAAATTGTGTCCCAGAGGAAGGATGTGACGGTTATGACCCGAGAAGAGTTTAGAGATGTCTTCAACGAGAAATACTACGGTGTTGCAGTCCAAGCTGCAAAGGTGGAAAAGTTTATTAACCTGACTCAAGACTGAATGAATGTTACAGAATATGCACTGAAGTTTAACTAGTTGGAGAAGTTTGCGCCGGACTTGGTGCCTACTGATATGGCACAGAGGGATCGATTTGGACGGGGATTGAACGTCATGATAGCCCGTGATGTCAAGATAACATTAGATCCGAGGACTACCACTTATGCTTAGGTAGTGGAGAAGGCCCTTACAGATGAGGAGTTTGAAGATCAAATATGGAGAGAGGGCACCGCAAGGCACGATGCTCAGAGGACGGTACCTCCTTTCACTGGTTCTAGCTGGGGTAGTGGCCCCAGTGAGTAGAAGAGAAAGGCCCTGGTTACCCCAAAACAATTACGGTGAACGGTGGACCGGAAATTTGACCAGCTACCCGAGTCCTTTGGTCAAAAACGTGCTGTAAATGTAATTAACAGGTTAAGGTGGAAAACTAATAAAAAAGGAATGGATATTTTCATTACAAACTGCTCTGCAGAGCTAATTAAAACATTTACAAGTTATTCTCAGTACAAAATGGTTATTACAGTTTCAAATTTACAATTCCGCCGACCTAAGCGGCAAAAGTAAGGTAAACCCCCTAGTTCCTCTGAGAACGCCTTGGCCGTGGTGGTCAAGCGGCCGCATATGTACACATCACCACCTAAGCTCTCCACTCAAGGCTGGGTGAGCTTTGCTTTCCCTTTACCTGCACCACATAGCACCCATGAGCCAAGACCTAGCAAGAAAACACAATAAAGAATGAGATAATATCAATAATGATCGTAATAATCATTCAGGACCATTAGTCCAAACAAATATGTGACAGTCGCAACAGTCCCAAAAGTGGGTACAGCCCCCTCTAGCCATGTGACGTTAGGGTCACTCAGGCTTAACTGATAAGAGAACCTTTCATAAGTTTGAACAGGACAGGTGTATGGTGATTAGTCACCAACATAACCTTCCTCATGACTTACAGTCATAATCCTGGAACAGCGTTCCCTAGCCATGTGACAAACAGTCACCGGGGCCATATGCCCTGGCTTTAAATATCTGGTCTTAGACCAAACAAGCGCTTATAAGTTCATCGACCTTAGGGTCGGTCCAGCGTTAATACCCCATATGAGTCATTCAACGCTGATATCGATTAGATCTAATCTTCATTTGGCTCGGCGTTCTCAACGCTATGCCACTTCTGACTCTTTAGGTCAGTGTCCCTGACTAATCAGTACATATACAAGTATTCAACATTTGCTAGCATTCAATAGGCAAACCATGTCCACATTTATCAACCAACATGCCTTAATAATAATCACGCATGTCACATATACACAGGGTGCAGTTTTCTTTCCTCAGATTCGAGCTAGAAAGATTAAAAGAATGACCTGTGAGAACGATCAACCTTTAGTCCTTTAGCGTTCACCTAATCATAACCAAACATGGGGCATCATAAAAAATAATGGTCAACATAAGTTTCCACACCAATATCTAGCCTCCAGAAGATCAATCCAAACTAATCCAAGTAGTAGGAACACTCTCGAGGCTTATAGCTAAGTTCCCAGGGTCAAAACGAGCAAACGGGGTCAAAACAGGGCAAGGGCTGCGGCCCTGGCACCATGGGCCGTGGCCCCCAGAAATCTCTGAAACAAGCACCGCAGAGCCCAACACCAAGGGCCGCAACGCCCAGCCAAAACAGAACCTCCCTTTCTTCCTCATCGAGCCAGGGCCGCAGCACCCAAGAACAGGGCTGCGGCCTCCGACCTTGGGCCATTCCCAAACGTGTTTTCAACTTCTCTAAGCTTCCAAAATCATACCTAACCATCCCCAATCATCAAAACAAAGTTCCCAAGCTTCCCAAAACTCCAAAACTCTCAAAACCCAAGGTTCAAACCCACCAAAAACTCAACAATTCACAAAGTCCAATTCAAAGCTTAGAAACTCGGAAAACTCAAAACTTTAAACTTAGATTACCTTTGATTGGGTTGTTTTCCATCAAATCCTTCGGTTAAGATGCTTCTAATCTTTCCTAGGATCGCTAAGCCTCGATCCTCGCTTGATTCCGACTCCTAGAACTCAAGATATCTTCGAAAATGCTCAAACGGTAAAACGGACTATCGAAAGGGAGAACAAGAGGTTTTCTAATCGTGCGTTCTATCTGACAGCTACTTCAAGTTTAAGTAACATCAAATAAAACCTAATGCTCTGGGTCCCGAAAATACCCCCGGGGACATTATAGTCAAAGCCTCCGAAATTTCACCCTGATCTCAAATATTCCCAATTTATCATCAAATAATCATTCCTATTACCCCAAAATTGACCCCGTTATGACAAAACCGCTAATCCATTATATATGACCGTCTCATGCCGAATAGCTCGAATATATCTCCATAATAATGGAATCTCATTCTCAAATCACATTATGCACCCAAATACACATATTCACCCTCAATGGGCCAAATTATCAAAATAGCGTAATTATTCAAATGTGGACCCACATGCACGCATATAACATCATATCATAATAAAATTCACATATACATGCATAATATCATTTAATGGCATAATTAAACAAGTATGGCCCTCCCGGCCAACTAATCCCGCCATTAAACCATATCGGAGAATTCGGGGCATTACAACTATCCCCTCCTTATAGAAATTTCGTCCTCGAAATTTACCTGAACAGCTCGGGATACTGATTCTGCATGTCTGACTACAGCTCCCAGGTCGTTTCCTCGACCTTGCTGTTCCTCCACAATACCTTAACAGACGGTATCGTCTTGTTCATGAGGACCTTATCTTTTCTGTCGAGTATCTGGACAGGCTGTTCCTCATAGGAGAGATCTGCCTCAAGCTCCAGATCTTCATAGCTCAAAATATGATTAACATCAGGCACATACCTCCGAAGAGCTAAAACATGAAATACATTATGCACGGCAGACAACGCCGGAGGCAAAGCCAACTTGTAAGCCACCTGACCAACCCTCTCCAAGATCTCAAATGGACCTACATACCTGGGGCTCAGCTTGCCTTTCTTCCCAAACCTTCTCACCCCTTTCCATGGCGAGACTCTAAGGAAGACATAGTCCCCTACCTGGAACTCCACGTTCCTGCGTTTGGGATCTGCATAGCTCTTCTGTCTACTCTGAGAAGTAAGCATTCTAGCTCTAATCTTCTCTATGGCCTCATTGGTCCTCTGAACCGCCTCAGGACCTAAGTATCTCCTTTCACCTGTCTCATCCCAATGAATGGGAGACCTGCATTTCCTACCATACAGCATGATGAACCCAAAACGAGTATGTTTTAAAAATTTATACTCGCAAGCGCACGAATCGTATATGGAATATAGTGTTCGTGTAAGCACGAGATCGAACCCAAAGGAGTTGTCTAAAATTGAAAAAAGAAAACTATTTTAAACCAAAATTAATAAATTCTAATCTAGTTCCAAAGATTGATGGGATTTTTGTATAATAAAAATAAAATAAAAGACAATAATATAGAAATTAAAGACAATATATATTACTAAATTAATAATTGTAAACAAGATGGTAAAATAAAGATTATTAAGATAATAGAATCCACAAAATATAAGTTCAATAATATTTATAAGTACATTGATTTCCAAATTTTAGTGATAGTTAAAATAAATCAAACTATCATTTTCCAAATAGATTTATAATTTTAAGCACAAATTACTTCTAAAAAAGATAAGATTTTTCTTCACTTTTCAAAATTATAATTTCAAAGCATTTAGTGTAAATCAATCTAATGAAATAACAAATAAATCAATGAACATTATTTATAAGGCAAAATATAATATTTTTGTTCTAAGCATGGATGTGTACAATTTAATGACACATCTTACACAAAGAATATTATGTTTTTGCACTAATGAAGAACAAAGTGTAAATATGTGCTAACAATCCAAAATACATGATATTTAAGATTAAAGAAGATATTTGAAGAAGAAAATTCCATAAACTTTATTGCACAAAATGGGAAATCAACATACAAAATAAATACTATCTAGTTACAAATTGTTTCATCATCACCTTAATAATCTTAAAAAGATTAGAAACACATAACTAGAATAGCAAATACAAACTAAAAATTACAAACATAAATAGGAAAATTTGGAGGATGAACCCCCAAATTTTTCCTCTAAAAATACATAGAAAGTAACCAAAAAGAAGAAGAAGATGAAGAGAATTTAGAGGTTTTGAATGTGTAGAAATTATGGTATAGTAACCTCTCCTCCCTAAAATATTGACCCAAATCCCTTATTTATAGCCAAAAAATGAGTTTAAAATAATCAATTTAAATGAATTAAATTGATTAAATCAAATTTGAAATGATGAATAATATGACATATAGGGGTAAATTTGTAGGAGTGATGATGAGTTTGGGTAAAAATGTGTAGAAAGTGGGGTAAAAATATGGCATTTTTAGACACAAGGACAAAAAGACATTGTTGGGCTCAAGAATTTGAGGCATGCAAGGGGTGGTGGCTGTTGGAGGCTGCTGCCAGTCTTGGGCGCATTGGTGGAGCTGGCTGGGGTGAGAGGCAGCTGAGGCAATGCGCCAGGCGGGCTGGGCCGAAGGGCCTGGGCTGCTTTGGAGAAGGAGATGGTCATGGTCACGGCTGGGGAAGGAAATGGTCATATCACGTTGGGGAGAAGGAAATGGTCATGGTCACGTTGGGGTGCTTGATTGATGCAGCTGGAGGCAAGTGGCTGGATGCTGAAGGAAGGATTGGCAATGGGCCTTGGGCTTGCTACTTGGGCCTTGGCTGATGGTCTTCAAAAATACCAACTTTTCATTTCTTTTTTTCTCAAAAATGCCACCTTTCTTCCTTCTTTTCCTTACTTTTCAAAGCCCAAAATTGCAACAACTTCCCTACAAAATAAACATAAACTAAATCATAATAAAATATTTTCAACTATAAAATAAATCAATTTAATTCTTTAAAAATATTAATTATAACTTAATTTATATTTAACATTTAAATTCAATAATACAACATTTTTTTTACCTCAAATTCAACTACAATAATTCAAATAATTAACTACATCATTTTACAACAAAATAACTATAAAAACACACAAAAACATATAAAATCAAAATAAACCCAATAAATTAAAAATTACTTTGAAACTTAATAAATCAATTAAAAATTCAAGAATTAAGCAACAATTAGCACATAAAAAGTGGTAAAATAACTCTATTATGTAGAGTTATCACAGCATCTCATAAGGTGCAACCCCAATGGTAGACTGATAACTGTTGTTGTAGGAGAATTCTATCAAAGGTAGATACTTACTCCAAGATCCACCAAAGTCCAGCACACATGCCCTCAGCATGTCTTCCAATATCTGGATCGTCCTCTCAGATTGCCCATCTGTCTGAGGATGATAAGTAGTACTGAACTTCAATTGCTTCCCCATGGCCTTCTGCAAACTCCCCCAGAACTTGGAAGTAAAGGTAGGGTCCCGATTTGACACGATCGACCTAGGCGCACCATGGAGCCGCACAATCTCTCTCACATAGAGATCTGCATACTGATCAACTGTATAAGTAGTCCTCACTGGCAGAAAGTGAGTTGGCTTGGTGTAGCGATCCACTATCACCCAAATAGAATCATGCTGACCAACAGTCCTGGGTAAGCCCACCACAAAATCCATTGTGATGTCTTCCCACTTCCACTCTGGGATATCCAGAGGCTGCAGTAGCCCTGCCGACCTCTGATGCTCAGCCTTGACCTGTTGACATGTCAAGCACTTAGCCACATATTCTACTACATCCCTCTTCATCCCTGGCCACCAATACAACGATCTCATATCCTGATACATCTTCATGGTGCCTGGATGCAAAGAGTAAGGTGTAGTATGAGATTCATCCAGAATCTCTCGCCTCATTGCAGTGTCTAACGGAACACATATCCGCCCCTTGTATCTCAACAAGCCTAGCTCAGACACTGAATAATCTCTAGACACTCCAGCTAGAACATCCTCTCTGATCTTGATCAGAAGTGGATCACTCAGCTGACCTTCTTTAATTCTCTCTAGCAGCGTAGACTGTAACGTAATGTTAGCCAACTGGCCCACCAGCAACTCTATACCAGCTCTGGTCATATCATCAGCTAACTCCCTGGCTATCAGCCTCATACCATAAATTTGGCCTGGACCCTTCTGGCTTAAAGCATCAGCTACCACGTTGGCCTTTCCTGGATGATACAAGATCTCACAATCATAATCTTTTACTAACTCCAGCCAACGCTTTTGCCTCATATTAAGATCTTTCTGGGTGAAGAAGTACTTCAGGCTCTTGTGGTCTGTATAAATCTCACACTTCTCTCCATAGAGATAGTGCCTCCATATCTCCAGAGCAAAAACCACAGCTGCTAACTCTAAATCATGAGTAGGATACCTCTTCTCATACTCCTTCAACTGACGAGAAGCATAAGCAATTACCTTTTCTGATTGCATCAAAACACAACCCAAACCCTGATGAGAAGCATCGCAATAAATCACAAACTTCTCCTGACCTGTTGGAAGACTCAGGATTGGAGCTGTAATCAATCTCTGCTTCAGTTCCTGGAAGCTGTTCTCACACTTATCTGACCACAAAAATTTATGATTCTTGCGTGTCAGTTCAGTCAAAGCACTATCAATCTTTGAGAACCCTTCCACGAAACGCCTGTAATACCCTGCCAATCCAATGAAACTTCTAACCTCAGAAGCATTCTTTGGCCTTGGCCAATCTCTGACCGCTTCGATCTTTGCTGGATCCACTTTAATCCCCTCCTTACTGACAATATGTCCAAGAAAAGATACCAGAACTCACATTTCTTGAACTTAGCAAACAGTTTGTGTTCCCTCAGTCTCTGTAGAACCAACCTCAAGTGATACTCATGTTCTGACTCTGACTGAGAATATACCAGAATGTCATCCATAAAGACAATCACAAACTGGTCTAGATAGTCCTTGAACACTCTGTTCATCAAATCCATAAACGCAGCAGGGGCATTAGTCAATCCAAATGACATAACTAGAAACTCATAATGCCCATACCTGGTATGGAAAGCAGTCTTAGGTATATCTCCTTCCTTGACCCTCAACTGATGATAACCAGAACGAAGGTCGATCTTTGAGAATACCTTCTTGCCTTGCAACTGATCGAACAGATCATCTATCCTTGGCAAAGGATACTTATTCTTAATTGTCAGCTTATTCAGTTCCCTGTAATCAATACACATTCTCAGGGAACCATCCTTCTTCTTTACAAACAGAACTGGTGCACCCCAAGGTGAGAAACTAGGTCTGATAAAACCTAAATCCAACAGTTCTTGCAACTGCACTTTTAATTCTTTCAACTCAGGTGGGGCCATTCTGTAAGGCGCTCTAGACACTGGCTCCATCCTTGGTGCCAGTTCTATAACGAACTCAATTTCTCTATGTGGTGGCAACCCTGGAAAATCTTCTGGAAACACATCCAGAAACTCACAAACCAACCTGGTATCTTCTGGTCTCACTTGCATGACCTGAGTGGTATCAACCACACTGGCTAAGAATCCAATGCAACCTCCTTGCAACAAATACCTAGCCCTCAATGCAAAAATCATAGGAATACGAGGTCCATGCACAACACCAACAAACACAAAAGGATCCTCACCTTCAAGCTCAAAGGTGACCATCTTTCTTCTGCAATCAATGGTTGCCCCATACTTTGCCAACCAATCCATACCCAGTATCATATCAAAGTCAGTCATAACCAACTCTATTAAATCCACTGATAACTCTCTGCCCTCTACTGTCACTGGCAAAGATCTTACCCACCTCCTGGATACCACCAACTCTCCAGTGGGTAACAAGGTACCAAACCCCACAGCATAAAAGTCACAAGGTCTACACAGTCTATCAATAACACTACTAGCAACAAAAGAATGTGTAGCACCAGAATCAATCAACACATTATAAGGGGTTCCAGCACTAAAAAGCTGACCTGTAACAACTGAGGGAGAAGCCTTAGCTTCTGCTTGAGTCAATGCGAACACTCGAGCTGGGGCCGAGCTGTCCGCCTTTTTGGGTTCTTCTTTTATTGCCTTAGGGCAATCCTTTTTAAGATGACCCACTGCTCCACAAGAGAAGCAAGCCTTTGCCCTACACTCTCCCAAGTGATGCCTCTTGCACCTTGGACACTCAGGATAAGACTTCCAGGCTTCACTGCCTCCTGGACGACCCATAGAAATACCACGGGGCCTCATGTCAGGACCTGGAACTGGGAAGGTGTCAGGAACCTTCCTCTTCTGATCACTAGGGACAACACCCCTACCTGAACCCACAAATGGAGGACCTGGCCTCCTGAATTCCTTTCTGGCTGCACTGTCGCACCAGATTCTGTTCTCTGCACTCTCAGCTGTGAGTGCCTTCTCCACCACCTATGCATAAGTAGTAACCCCTGCCACAGTGGTGATACATACATCTCGGACTAATCTGGGTTGTAGCCCCTGCAAAAATCTCTCTCTCCTGGTCCCATCAGTGGGCACCAGCTCCATGGAAAACTTTGCCAAACGATCAAACTTCAAGGCGTACTCAGTGACTGATAAGTTCCCCTGCAGTAGCCTAATAAACTCCTCGGCCTTCGCCGCCCTAATAGCATCATTATAATATTTTTCATTGAACAGAGTCTGAAACTCTTCCCAACTTAGGGCATTCACATTCTTGGTCTAGGTAATCACGTCCCACCAAATTCGGGCATCCTCCCGAAACATATAGGTGGCACAGGCCACCCTCTCATTACCAGATACCCTCATAAAACCAAGGATAGTGGTAATCATGCTCATCCATTGTTCAGCCTTGGCAGGATCTGCACTGCCCTCAAATACTGGAGGTTGTTGTTTCCTGAACCTTTCATAAAGAGGCTCCCATTTATTCCCAACCTCAGGCAGCTGCCCAGCTTCTGGCACCAACACAGGAGGTGCCTCTGATCCACTGGCCACTGTAGGCCCTTGCTGTTGTTTCAAGAGACGAAGCTCTTCTCCCTGTTTTAATATTGTAGCATGCAGATCACTGACTATCTGCTGCCAATTTACAGGAGCTGGCTGTGGAATCTGAGACTGGTCATTTTCCTGACCCTGGCTATTATTATTATTTTGACCCTGACCACTCTGGCCAGCTAAGGTGTTTGCCTGCCCTGGATTCATAATTTTTTCACTGATACCTTGCTAAAATAATGATCAATACGGCCAGTCAGGTAGTAATAACTAAACCTCTTGCCGCCTTACGATCCAAGAACAAGCAGACAATTATCACATTCCACAGTCATGAAAATATACAAGCAGATACATGTCTATAGCATTTAACACTCAACATTTATCACATAATAGTTCACAATCAATCATACTTATAAGCATGTTCCAGCAATTCCCAATACTAATAAGCACACAATTACTGAGAATATAATATTTCAGGGCACGGGTTTAACATAACGCTTCATGCATACAGGTAAAGCATATATGCTGTATTTAAGCAGTCATGCATATACTACATAAATAGTTACCAAACCATGAGTCGAGCTTGACTTCAGTGATGTGTGTACATGCCCAGCCAGTCTATAGGAACCCTAACCTTGGCATTGCTCTGATACCAAGTTGTAATGCCATGGTTACCCCAGAACAGTTACGGTGAACGGTGGACTTGAAATTTGACCCGCTACCTGAGTCCTTTGGTAAAAAACGTGCTCTAAATGTAATTAACAGGTTAAGGTGGAAAACTAATAAAAAAGGAATGGATATTTTCATTACAAACTGCTCTGCAGAGAAAATTAAAACATTTACAAGTTGTTCTCAGTAAAACGGTCATTACAGTTTCAAATTTACAATTCCGCCGACCTAAGCGGCAAAAGTAGGGTAAACCCCCTAGTTCCTCTGAGAATGCCGAGCCAAATGAAGATTAGATCTAATCAATATCAGCGTTGAATGACTCATATGGGGTATTAATGCTGGACCGACCCTAAGGTCGATGAACTTATAAGCACTTGTCTGGTCTAAGACCAGTTATTTAGAGCCAGGGGATATGGCCTCGGTGACTGTTTGTCACATGGCTAGGGAACGCTGTTCCAGGATTATGACTGTAAGTCATGAGGAAGGTTATGTTGGTGACTAATCACCATACACCTGTCCTGTTCAAACTTATGAAAGGTTCTCTTATCAGTTAAGCCTGAGTGTCCCCAACGTCACATGGCTAGAGGGGGCTGTACCCACTTTTGGGACTGTTGCAACTGTCACATATTTGTTTGGACTAATGGTCCTGAATGATTATTACGATCATTGTTGATATTATCTCATGCTTTATTGTGTTTTCTTGCTGGGCCTTGGCTCATGGGTGCTATGTGGTGCAGGTAAAGGGAAAGCAAAGCTCACCCAGCCTTGAGTGGAGAGCTTAGGTGGTGATGTGTACATATGCGGCCGCTTGACCACCACGGCCAAGGCGTTCTCAGAGGAACTAGGGGGTTTACCTTACTTTTGCCGCTTAGGTCGGCGGAATTGTAAATTTGAAACTGTAATAACCGTTTTGTACTGAGAACAACTTGTAAATGTTTTAATTAGCTCTGCAGAGCAGTTTGTAATGAAAATATCCATTCCTTTTTTATTAGTTTTCCACCTTAACCTGTTAATTACATTTAGAGCACATTTTTGACCAAAGGACTCGGGTAGCGGGTCAAATTTCTGGTCCACCGTTCATCGTAACTGTTCTGGGGTAACCAGGGCGTTACATGGGGCCTTTCTCTTCTACTCACTGGGGCCACTACCCCAGCTAGAAACAGTGAAAGGAGGTACCGTCCTCTGAGCATCGTGCCTTGCGGTGCCCTCTCTCCATATTTGATCTTCAAACTCCTCATCTGTAAGGGCCTTCTCCACTACCTAAGCATAAGTGGTAGTCCTCGGATCTAATGTTATCTTGACATCACGGGCTATCATGACGTTCAATCCCCGTACAAATCGATCCCTCTGTGCCATATCAGTAGGCACCAAGTCCGGCGCGAACTTCTCCAACTAGTTAAACTTCAGTGCATATTCTGTAACAGTCATTCAATCTTGAGTCAGGTTAATAAACTTTTCCACCTTTGCAGCTTGGACTGCAACACTGTAGTATTTCTCGTTGAAGACATCTCTAAACTCTTCTTAGGTCATAACCGTCACATCCTTCCTCTCGGACACAATTTCCTACCAGATGCGGGCGTCTTCTCTCAACATATACTGGCACAGTCCAACCTCTCGTTCCCTTCCACCCTCATAAAATCCAGGATGGAAGAAGTCATATTCATCCACTGCTCTGCCCACAGTGGGTCTGGACTGCCCTCAAAGGTGGGAGGGTGTTTCTTCTTGAACCTCTCGTATAAAGGCTCCCACCTATTCTCCATCACAGGCTCGGTTGGAAATGGTGCCATAGCCTGTGGAATCTGCAACCCAATACCCCGAGGAAGGGCCTACTGCCTTAATTCTCAGAGCTCATATTCTATTCGATGAAGTCTCGCTTCCATTTCGGCATACAGCTGTTGCCAGTTCTGTGGGGTAGGTGGAGGGTCTTGACCCTGGTTGTCATCTTCGGCCATATTGTCGCGGAGATTAATCGATCGCCGAGGCATAACTTCAATATGCTTGTAATCAATGATGCCGCACATCAGGCATGACAACAACATCCAAAAAACACCTCCCAGTCCCATCAATCAAATAGAAGCAGTAGGTCAACATAATATACGCATAACCTAAGCACATAGCAATCAAAGGGTCGTGCCCTGGCATCATATATATACAAACATATTCATCATGCTTTATCTATACTAATCAAGAAAACAGGGCAACTCAGACAAGCAATTAAACACATAATTCACTTAATACTAACCAACCCTGAGTTGAGCTTGTCTCTGGCAGCGAGGGTACATGTTCGGTTGATCTCCAGGATCCATAAACCTTGGCACGCTATGATACCAAGTTGTAACGCCCTACTACCTTAGATTCTTTACCATGTGTTTATAAATGTGCCATTAGCTCGCTAATCGAGGTTTTAGGTTGAAAAATGTGATTAAACCAAAATAAATACTCATTTGACGAACGTTAATTATAACAGATTTAACATTCATAAAAGTCATAAAATAATGTTTCAAAAATGTACTACAATTTAAAAGTTATGATACATTCAACCTAAGCAGCAAAACCAATCATTTATAGTATATTCCTCAAAACAACCTCGGTCGTGGCAGCCAGATAGGCCAAACATGTACACGCCGCTCCACGTTCTCCTACTCATGGCTGGTCGACCTTTCCCTTGCCCTTACCTGAACCATAGAGCACCCATGAGTCGAGGCCCAGCAAGAAAACTCAACACATAGCATATCACAATTCAATCCAGTAATAAATAGCTTAAACAGATATCAGATTAAACATATAGCATCCTATGCCGATCCAGGTACTTTACCAGGCATTGGGTTCACGGTTTTCACCGAGCAGGTGAGTACAACACCCTTAGAGGGTCTTTCCCCAGCGGCCTTCATTCAGCATGCTTAATGTCGATCCAAGACTCTGCCGTCTTCGACCTTCGTCGTTCCTAGCCTTTGTCGTTCTCGGCCTTCGCCGTTCTCAGCCTTTGTCGTTCCCGACCTTTGTTGTTCATTCATAATCATGAACAACATAGCATAACATTTACAGGTATTCACACACACATTAAACACAAATAATAGGGTCATGCCCTGCTCTATGGGTACAAACAATTTTCTTACCTGTGTCCCGAGCTAGCTGATTAATGTGATACCGAGCGTGATCCCCTAAACATGAGCCTTAATGTAAAACCTAGTCACAACGCATCAATAAATAGAAGTCCATCAAGCCCTAACCAATTAAGAACTTCATATTAATATTCTAGCCTTCAGGACCTCGAATTCTACTAAACCGGGTAGTAGAATCCTTCATGAGCCCTTACATTTGGGTTCCCGAGCTTAAAACCTTGTTTTGGCCAAAATCCCCTATTTGAGCCGCGACCCAACCCATTAGGGTCGCAGCGCGCTACAAGTCAGAGATCCTTGGGCTCTCTTCTAGGGGATACGGGCCGCGGCGCGCCTCAGCCTACACCGCGGCGCCTGGACAATTTTAGAGGCCCTAAGGCCTTCTGGGTTCATGCGGGCCACGACGCCTAAAGAACAGGGCCATGGCTCAAGCCCCAAATCCTAGAAATTCCATCATTTTTCTGCATTTTTCCCGAGCCTAAATCATCAAAATCCAACTTAAGCACGCATCAAAGCTAGAATTGATCCTCTACACCCCAATAGTACACTCATAGCAGTACCATCAAGTAACAATCTAACCAAAAAACCCCTTAGGAACCCATAATTCATCAAGACCTTCAAAACTAAAAAAAAACTTAAAAACCTAAAAACTAAAACTTCAAATTACCTTGATTGAGTTAATCCTAGCTACTCCCTTTTAGTCTAGAAGTTCCCAGCCTCAATTGTGCTTCAATCCCCAACAATTCTTGCCTTGGTTTTAGAAATTTCAATGATTTCCCCTTAGAATTTCCAAAACCTCACCAATGGGAGTGAGAGTGAAGGAAACCTGAGAGAGAGAAAGATGAGAGAATAACTTAGTTCTGGTTGTTTCTCAGAGCTACCTAAGCCTATCCTAATCTATCTCTTAGCATCAAAAGGACCAAAATACCCCTAGATCAACACTTTCCCTTTAACGCCCCAGGGGCAATACCGTCATTTGCGCCATTCTCACTAATTCCTTGAGTACTCCTGTAAATCCCCAATTAATCCCAGCATACCCAAATAATCACTAAATAACTACTCGTTATCCGGTAAATCCGGAACACACGCCAAATTCCCAAAATACCCCTAGGCTCACCCCGAGCTGGGTATTTGACCCCGTTGTGACTATTTCGCTACTCCTCTCCCTAAGACTGTCTCGGATCACACATCACAAGTATATCTCCACAATAATGTGGTTCCATTCATAACACACACATTATCACAATTATGTCCTCAACATGCTAAAATTACAAATATGCCCCTATTAACCAAAATGGGCCCACATGCATATTTAATTCACCTAAACATGAATTTATAATCACATAATCATTTAATCCACGTAATAACATAATTAAATCAATTATTGCCTTCTCGACACATTAATCAAGGCACTAAGCCTTATTAGTGAATTTGGGACATTACATCACCTGTCTCATCAGTAGATCATCTATAGAGGATTGAATGAAGGTTATGGTTATAACAATGGATAACGTATTTAAAGTTGGTGTAAAGCGTTCTATGAATTCAAGAGGGCAATTCTGAATTTATAGTGGAGTCACGAGGAGTTAATAAGGTAGTGAGTTTATTTGTTATAAATAAACTTACAGTAACTTATTGGAGCTTGAGTTCATGGATCCATGGTCCCCATGTCATCTCTTATCAAAATGAGTCTAGTAGTCTTAAATAATTAGTTTAATTGTTAATTATAAAAATATCATATTGACTAGGTCAATCAAAATAAATAATGTTAAATTATTTATTGATATTTTGTGAGAAAAGAAATGGAAGAAAATTTGAGGTTTTTATTGCAAAGTCTCAAAAGGAGAGTATTATAGCCAATGAGACAATTTTTTTAATATTGATAAACTGGTATTAATATTAATAAAATGAATTAAATAAAGGTCAAAATTATAATTGGTTAATTTTGACAAGTATTTAATTAATTATAATTCTTAAATAATTAAAATAAAATGGGTAACTTAAACCTATTTTATGTCCTAGCTAATTGCCTATATATACTAGTGTTATAGAATGCATTAGGACATGAATTTGACAAGGTAAAAATTCACTACAAATAGTCTATACCTAGCCGTCCACTCTCTCTTAGTTTTCTCTCTAGGAATTCTCTTCTCATGTGTTGAGACTTGCCCACACAAACACTAGGTTATTTTAGAGAAAGACTTGGAAGATTGTGGTCTTGTTTCAAAGTGGTTTGGATTCCTTGCAATACCTAGCATTCAACAAGGACAAAAGGTTAGGGAATCCAAAGGGTGTAGTTGTTCCGCTACGCATCTCGTAAGCACTCTAATGGTTTTGTTATTGTATTTACGTGTCTATGTAAAATTCACATGCTTGTTTGATTTTATGCTTTCTACTATGTATATTGTTATGAATATATATTTATAGGGAGCATGCATATAGACTTATATAATTGAGATCCTACATCATTGTGTGAGGCCACACCTCGAGATCACACCTCGTGAGACAATTAGACGAGACGAATGTCGAGAACCTACCTAGGGAGAGCATGACAAGTGTATCCCCTTCGAGAGGTTTATTATATGTGGGTCGTCTCAAGACCGTGTCTCACCACACTACCATGTGAAACCCTTGCACACATCCACATAGTCGTTCGACGGATAAGACAACAAATTTTAACATGCACAAAGCTTATTCTCTACGAGAAGAAAGTCCATCACTTTACCATACTTTGCACACCATGTTGGAAAGCTTGTTGTCAAGTATATGTCCAGAATACCAAGGGAAGCCTCTAGGTGCGAGGTACACTAATATGTTTTGTCACATAACGAAAAGGGTAGCGGCCTTGAATCAGATCATCTTAAGGTCTAGAGATAAGTTCCTTCTTTTCTTCAACATCCTAAAAGGGAACAAAAGGTTTTCTTGGAATGAAGAGCACAAAGGAGCCTTCACCAAGTTGGAGGAACACTTCGAGTAATTACCCTTTTCAGTCAAGCCAGAAAAAAGAGAAAAAATTTACCTCTACTCGCTTGTATCTGAATATGCAATAAGTGTGACACTGGTGAAAGGGAAAAAGAAACACCAATAACTAGTTTACTATGTTAGTAAGCTCCTAGTAGATGTTGAGTCCCACTACCCTAAAATGGAGAAGTTGGTTATTACACTCATAATAGCCTCTCTAAAATTGAGGCACTACTTCCATGCCCACTTCATCAAAGTGTTCACCAGTTACCCCTACAAAAAGTCCTCCATAAGCCCATAACTTCAGGAAGATTGTCAAAATGGACCATGGAGTTTGGCCAAATTAACATCATTCATACTCCAACGGTATCAAGACCTGGTGGACATCATGGCCAAAATGACCTACTATGCTGAAGGTGAAGAAGAAGTCCACGAGATGGAAGGACCACAAGAAAGGGAAAATGAAGATCAAACCACAAGATCCCTCAAAAATAAAACCACAAGAAAGAGTTGTAAAAATGCATTTCACCCTGAACCAAGGAGAAATAAATGCTTCTATGAGGAATTGAACTCAACACCTCTTGGAGAGCTAAGGAGAGCTCCACAACCACACCCAAGTATTGTCCAAGTATGCAAAGCAAGCTTGGATTAATGAGGTATTTATTAGCCCTCCTAACCGTTGGGTCAATCTTGACATGAATAGTGAAGAATGAAAGCCAAGAGATCAGCCCCAAAGATTGATTGGCTCTCATTCAATCTCAAATGATTCATGGGGATCACCACCTAAGAATTGTGATTCTTTACACCAAAACAGAGAAACATGCTTGTACCATATATTTCCTAAAGAGTGAATAAAAGTCTACAAGAACACCTAAAGGCCTCCTTATAACTTGGGGCGGGGGGCAAGTGTAAATGTAGAAAAAGTCACCAAGGCAAAGGTATGAGCGCAACCTAAGGGTCACGAAGCCTCATCTCACAAGCGAGGCCTCTGTCTCGCACACCTAGGCCTCATGGTCTTGCATTGGTGGCCTCCATGTCACTCAAGGGCAATGCGAGGTGTGGGTAAGGAAAAATGGTAAGAGACTCCAAGCATGGAACAAGCACCCAAGAGGAGTCCCAAGAGAAAGGAAAAGCCTCGGGGATCAAACTCGCACCTTCCTGGAGCTTAAGGGTGAGCTCAAGCCTCCATGGAGTTTATTGTTTACTAAGAAACTAGTGTGAGCATGGAGAAATGATAAGAGAAGCCAAACAAGATGCCAATTCCCAAGAGTTGCTTTGAAGATATGGAAGAGACACGAGGACGAAGCTCACACCCCCTAGGACCCCAGGGGCAAGCTCAGGGGGCGAGCTTAGCAAAGGGGCGACCTCAGGGCCCCCTGAAGCCCAAGCACAGGTTTGACCCCTCCCCGGACCATGAAACGTGTGCAAGACTCCCTAGAATCTAAGGAGATGATTTGGATGGTCTTAACGAACTTGGAATACCAACTTAAGACCATCACTAATCTTGAAAGGAAATAAGCTCAAAGAGTCCCTATAGCTTGGAGGCAAAGTACCTCCTCAACCTCGAGCTATAAACGCCTTGCACTCAAGCTCTCAAGGACTTATTAAGGCATGGGTAAAGAGGAGGTATGAAAAAGACCTAAGTAGTACAGAGTACGAACTAGATGCCTCCATTAGAAGAGTAGTGGCCATACTAAGTCAGGAGAGTAGTGGTCGTACAAGGTCAGAAGGGTAGTGGTCGTACAAGGCCAGAAGGGTAGTGTTCATACAAAGTACTAAGAGGAGAAACACCTCCTCCCACGCCTCCCCGACTGACCTGAAGCCTGACACCACTAACGTCTGGTCCATGATCCTCTGAGTTTCCACATAGTACTACCATCCCTCTGTCCCCTTAAGACCATTTTTGTACTGAGAGCCATTAGAGCTCCCCCTATAAATAAGCCTCATATGATCATTTAAGGAGGTTAAAAAACTCATTGTAGCCAAAGGAAATTAAGCAATACAAACACTATTTCTCTGCAACTTCATTTTATGTTCTAAGTTCTTTTCGCATTCTTTTGATTATTTACTAAACTTTGAGTTTTTTTTTTATCTAAGTTCGTTGACGAGTTCTCATCATCAACAGTAGTCATGCTAAATCTTACGGGAAGCTTAGAAATTATGCAATCGTGATCTTGCATACAAATCCTGGAAGCGTTGTCATCATCCAATCAGAGTTGGTAGCAATGAAAACATATAATGAAGAAGGTGAACTTGAGGAATCCATTCCCCTAATTATGAAGCCTCTAAGAGGATATTTGTTTGCCATGAAGGTGTGAAAGCTAGATTTTTGGCTGGTTGCAGACCTTTCTTTGGTCTTGATGGTTGCCACCTTAAAATCCCATACAAGGGTATTTTATTGGCTGCTATTGGACTCGATGCAAACCTCCACTTTTATCCCATTGTCTATGCCATGGTTGAGGCTGAAAACAATGAAAGTTGGAATGGACCACTTAATGGAAAAAATTAGAGTGACATCCCAATGGCTAGTCTTGGTGCATAATAAGTAATAGGAAAAAGGTAATTTTTTAACTTGTAAATTAATACCTTGCTGCTTGTTTATTCTAATAATTAAAAAATGTGTACTTTTCTTATTGTTTATTGTAGTGGTTGTTGTTTGCACCCAATAGATAGAATTGGATACTTATAGATGGCTTGTTGTTTCGCATGGTGCAGGGTTTAATTGAGGTTGTGAGTCATGTACCTAATAATCATCATCATTAATGTTGTTTTCACATTGAAAATAACATGGTGAAAGAGTATGGGACTTCTGAGCTTAAGGCATGTTTTGGGTAGCTGTTCAAACAAGAAATTTTGAAACTTTTCAGCGAATTATAGACCAAATTAAGGAGTTCAACAAAGATGCATATAAGTGGCTGACTGACATTGTGCTAAACATTGTTCAATGAGTTGTTGTGACATAACTTCAAAGGTAGAGCATTTGACAAACAACCATGCTGAATCTTTCAATGATTGGATCGATGAGGTACGTTTCAAGCCACCAATCGAGCTGCTAGAAAGTCTTTGAATCCAAAACACAGACATGATGTACTCAAGAAGGATCATATCTAAAAGATGGAATGAAAAACTAACACCAAAAATATATGTCAAGGTTAAACAAATATTGAAGAGAGAAAGATATGTTGAAGTTAGCCGAGTGGGACATAATGAGTTTCAGGTTGATTACATGAGCAAAATGTGCGCAGTGAAGCTAGATGCAAGATGGTGTATATGTGGCCAACGACAGATTAGAGGTATTCCCTGTATTCATGCTGCACGTATCAACCATACCAAAGCCAATATCTATGACTTGATAATTAAATGAGTTCAAACTACGATGCTAATTGATAATGTATCAACCATCAACTTTAGACAAAAAAAAAAACTTCGAACAACAAATACACAGTGTGGACGCTCAATATTCCGCGCCCATAAAAGATCCAAGATGCGCCTAGGCACGAGGCCACCCTCGGCCATGCACGCAAGGCCCGTCTTAGCGTCGCGCCTCGCCCACGCGAGGCCCTTCTCGGCGCTGCATCACGCCCACGCAAGGCCATCCTCGGCCATGCGCGCGGGGCCCTTCTCGGCGCCGCACCACGCCCACGCGAGGCCCTCCACGGCCATGCACGCGGGGCCCTTCTCGGCGCTGCACCACGCCCATGCAAGGCCATCCTCGGCCATGTGCGCGGGGCCCTTCTCGGCGCTGCATCACGCCCATGTGAGGCCCTCCTCGGCCATGCGCGCGGGACCCTTCTCGGTGCTACCCACGCGAGGCCATCTTCGCGCCTCGCCCATGCGAGGCCCATCTCGGCCATTCTCGTGCCCAGCCTCAGCTATGCGCACGGGGCCCGTCTCGGCTTCGCGCCCCATGTGCGAGGCCCTCGGGCCACTCTCACCATGCGAGGCTGACGAAGGTTGCCCATGCGCGAGGCCCTCAGGCCACTTGCATCATGCAAGGCCGTCAACAGCGCCCCATGTGCGAGGCCGCGCGAGGTCCCTCGCGCGCACGCCCCTAGAGGTCCATCGGGCCATCATCTTCTCAGGAGGTCGACACCCCGTCACTCGACACATCTGGGCCCAAACCACACCATCAGGGGGCCACGCAAGGGAGGCCACGCGAGGGGGGAGACTTGCAAATGAGGCATCTCGCCTCGCACACTTAGACGTCCAGCGAGGCCACGCGCTTATCACCTGTGCCCGTGGGTGGCCTTAGGGTGCTTCAGGCATCCCGTGCTAAGGACCCAAAATTCCCACCTTACGCCACGACCATTACAGGCGCTAAGTACTCCGTTCCCAATACCTTGAGACCCCAAGGCTTAGAGGCTCCACTATGAGTCGAATGGGACATACTTGTACGATTTTGTACTGGGTACGGCCGTTAAGACCCTGTATGTCGGGTACGGACCCTCGTACCAGTGGGGGAATGGGAATACGAAGATAAGAGTCATGGCCCGTACGTCTACGGCCATGAGTCAGAGTCGACACCACTACCACCTGCGCCACTATGCCTGTCACCACTCATCAGACATGGGTACGGACAAGTAGTGGAGACATCCTCCTGACACCTGCCCCTGTACTGGACATACGACCACAACCTCTGAGGCCACTCTCCTGACAGAGTACTTATGTACCACTTAGTCTCCTGGACCACCATGTACCCAGGGCCATTAGAGCCTATTATAAAATGAACTCTAACCCCACCTGAAGGGGGGTCGGAAAATTTACTGTAGCAAGTGCTTGAGAGTGAATGAAAGATTGATTTCTCCATTGTTGTTCTGTCATTGTTCTTGAGTTATTACTTGAATTTCTACAGCTTTTTCATTGACTATCTTAACTAGATAATTTTTTCCACCTCAACTTAGTTGACGAGTTATCACCGTCAACACACAGTATAAAGACAATAAGAACAAGAAACAACGACGAGATCAAAAAACGACAAGACACAACACAAGTTGCACGGAGAAAAAACGACTATCACATACATTGAATTGAAAACGACAATAACCTACATTGAATAGAAAACGACATCAATAGAGGAAAATTTCATACAAAACATCACTGGATATCAACTGAACAACGATAATAAAATACACTGAACGGAAATGACACTCTATGACAGCTTACATGTTAGTGCCAAAGAGGAGTGCTAAGGAGACTATCTAGGCTACTCTCTTTTGCACTCTCTCTATAATTTGATGACATGTGTCATCTTTTAAACAATATTTATTTTCATAAAATAGTTGGACATGATAACTTCATTACAATTGTAACACTCTAATTTATTTACCCACTCACATTTTTATTTACGGGAGAATGAAAATTAGAAAGAAAAAAAAATAATGTCATATTTTTTAGAAAATAAGCGCAATACATATCTAGAAGATTTTTTTTTTTTGCAATATTTAGAAGGATTTTTCATTACACAACAAAATAAATGCATAAATTACAAAGAAAAAAATATTATTATTATGATTTATTATTATAATTACACATTTATTATTATTTCTTTTTATTACAAATTTAATATATTATTTTGGATTATAGACAATCAAATATTCAGAGTAAATAGTTATAGTGTTTTCTTTTATTTTTAAAAAAAAAAAAAAAGATAAATTGAATGTCAAATTATAAGATCCTTTTTGGAAATACAAAATATAAAGTAAAATCACTTGAAAGAATATTTATAATCATATAAAATCTAAACTAAAATAAAAAATAATTTAAGTTAGTTATTTCTAATTTGTAAATTATTTTTATTTGTTTTTTTAATAGTGATTGATACGTGTCTTCACAACTAAAGTATAATTTTTTTTTACTTGGAAGTATAGATATCTTCTTAACTATTTTTCTAAAATTTTACTGTTAAAAAAATCTTCATTATAAATAAATTTCGGTAATACAAATACAAAGCAAATAAATTGCTAATGGAAAAAGCTCATTGTGCTTATTTATTTGTTTTTTTAATTATTGTTCTCCAGTAAATAAAAAAATAGGTTGAGTAATTTAATTATAGTAGTATAATTATAATAAAGTTAAAAAATTATGACTAATTATTTTGTAAAAATAAGCCTTACTTAAAACATGACAAAAGTCATCAAATTATATTGAAAGTGCAAAAGATAGTAGGGTAAGAGTCTCCTTGGCACTCCTGTAGTGCCAAAATATTTTCTACTTTAATTATCCAGTTATTTTTACGCACCATCTCAGAAGCTTCGAATCTTCGAGCGCCCAATTATGTATTTTTATTTATTTATTTAATAAAAAAAACACTGTAATTTCGATCCATATAATGTTAATATTATTTTATTGTTTACTTCTTCCGGTTATGTGGTGGAAATGTCACCTGAGTTTCTTTGAAACCCACTTCGCTAAGTTATCTTCCTTCCTTCTCCAAAATCTGTTCACTGTATGTATATGTATAAGAATCATTATAGCGTTAAACCCTTGAAGAATACCCAAAACCAAACCAGCAACAATGTCCTCCAAGTGTTTGTTTCCTGTTCTAGTAATGGCTCTGTTTTTGTCTTATAACATCTCCACCTCCGTAGCTGGTTTCTCCTCCGGTAGGTCCGGTGGGAGAATGGGTGGCTCTTCATTTGATCCTCCTCCTCCTTCGTCCTCTAAACTTTCGAGCCCTACTTCTTCGCGTGGTTTAGATGATGCAGAAGATTCTTCTTATTCAATTTTGTTTTCTGGGTATTATAGTAATGAGCCTCGAAGAAGAGGTTCTACAATTTCACCACCATCATCACACTTCCATAATTACCATTACTCGCCGCCTGTTTCAAAGGAAACGACTCGTCGTTTTGATCCCTCAAGCTCTACTGTGCCAGAGGAAGCGAACGAGAATGATACTGAGACTGAGACTGAGAATGAGAATAAAAAGAGTGGTTCTTATAGCGGTTTTCTGATATTTTTGGGTACTGTAATATTGGCAATTGGGGGATTTCTCTATTTGACTGAACCCTGGTATGGAGCAAGTGTTCTAATAGTTCAGGTAATAGTCGATTTGGATTATTGTCTCTTTATACACACATGCATCTAAACTTTAAGTTGAGTTGTATAATGTTACTTATTATTGCAGTGCAAAAAAGGTTGATTTTTTATTCAGAAAACTTTTTAGGCTATACTGATTTGAGGTTATGGTGTAGTGAATTTGAGTTCTTAGAGATACTTGTTGAAAACGATATTTCTTTAGGCTACATTTGATTAGAAAATAGCACAAGGGGTTGTTATAGTCAAAGGCACATTATACTCTAGATTCCATTTTGTGCAAGAAAAGTGGTAGATTTTGAATATGATCACTGCAGTGCAACAAAAAGGATAGATTTTGAATATGATACATTTTAGGCTATATTCGATTTGAAAATACCAAAAAGTGTTCTTTCAGTGAAGCCGTAGTGAATTTGGATTCTTTAAAAGGGTAGATTTTGAATCTGTTATATTTTCAGTCTATAGTTGATTTGGAAGGATCAAAGAGAGTTTCAAAGACATTTAGGGCTGATTGGTAGTTAATTCAAAAATATAGTTTTAGAAAATTATTTTCAAATCAAATGATTTGAAAATATTGAATTTAAAAATAAATTATAAGTTTTTGAGATCTTGAATGGTTTAGTGTTTTTTAAATTTGAAATTCATGAAATACAAAGAAAACAACAAATTATTGTTTTCTCTTTTGCTGAAGGATTTTAACTCAGTTTTCAAAAATGGTTTTTTTTTATTTTCTAAAACAAATGTGCCAATCAAGTTTTCCTGGGAGTTTTCATTTTTTAAGTTTTGAAAATGATAAAATCATTTTTGAAACCCTTACCAATCACACTGGCTCGCTTATCATGTTTTTTTGTAACAGATTGGGTTATCTGGAAAGGCTAATGGTCTGATTGGTTCGCGATTGGAAAACTATATTTTTTAAAAATGAGATTCTGAAATGAAAATCTGAATTTAGTGACTAAAAACATGTTTCTGAAAATGTGATTGGTTCATTACGTGTAAACTGTTTTTAAGTTTTAAAAAACAGAATCTGTGATTGGTAAAATATTCAAAAATATAACAGAAACAAAATATGTAATTGATTGAGCTAAATTTAAAAATATTTTATATGATATAACATAAACATAATTAAATGGTTTGTGATATTAAATTTTAATTTGCCAACAAATTTAGTTAAATGAAATTTAAAATTAGTGCATTGATTGAATTTATAATACTTGTATATTCTCACAAGTTTTTTTAATCATAGTTATTTTTTTTTTATTAATTAAGCTCTATTATTATAATTAAGCCATATTTATCCAGCAATATAATTTCTGATAGTTATATTCAAATGCATGTCAATTTCTAAATATTGTTAATGTCTCTCATTAATTGAAAACAACATTAATTATAGCAAAAAAAAAACTAAATTCGAAATTAATGTAGAAAAAATATATTTACACGTTGGTAATTTGCTATACCAAGTTACTATGTTGTCAAATCATCATAATTGTTAGTACCAATCTATAGGTAGTAATCACTGAGAAATCTTCCATTTATATATATATATATATATATAAGTTGAACTAATATAAAATTAGTCAAGAACTTATTTAAAAACAGGGACACAATATCAAACAAATTCATGATCAATACTAACAATATCAAACATTTCTCCTTAGAAGTTAGGAAATAGAATTTGCAAAAAAAAAAAAGTTTGGAAATAGAGAAAACTTGATTTTAACGTTTTCAATTTTACAACTAAAACTCATACTTTTGATTTGGATTTTATTTTTGGAAACATACTACCAATCAAAAATTATAGTAGGTCCACATGTTTTAAAATTTTGAAATCATAAAATCTGATTCAAATACACTACCAATCAAGCCCTAAATTGCTTCTAGAAGATCTTAATCGAATTGCGGAAAGTGCTGATACATCTGGTGTTAAGGGTTTTCACCATGTTCTGCAAGGTCTATATTTGGGATAATTTCATGGAGTTCGATATATTTGCTGCCTAATCATTAGAAAATTTCATAACAGAGTTTGACAATTTTGTGGTTACATGTTGTTTTCATGGGTGCAGAAACCGTGTCAGTGCTGCTCCAACACCGTGATTACTGGATCTCTGGTTTTACATATGTAAGTCTATGTACCCCTCTCTACTTTTGAATTATTGATATGTTGATAATAAAAAGAACAACATATTGATGGCTGAATGATTTTTGTTAAAAGATATAATTGTAGGATTTTAACTTACAAATTTGTTTATGGTTTTGATTCTAACTTCAAAAATTTCTTGCAGGTGGATAAAAAGAACAGTGTCACAGCAAGTGAAAAGAGCTTTAACCAACATTCGTTGGAAGAGCGAAGGAAGGTAGACATTGAGTCACTTGTCAATTTCAATGGTGAGCTAAAGAGAATATCCACACAAAAGGGGAACAAACTTGAAAAGAACTACATAGTGGTAGTCTTCTTTCCTGGAATCTCCATCTACATTATTTCTTTGTGTGCTAAGTCAAGCTTACAAACATCTATGGACTACTGGTGTCCAACATCACACAAGGTTGAGCTCACTGAGTCCCAGCTCATATTTGGTGCAAGTGTAGTGTTGGTCACCAACATGGTTTTTCACTACTATTTTGGCTTTACTTTCTAAGAAAGCATAACTTTCAAACAGTATACTCCTTTTACACTTTTAATTTCTTTGAATCTACCAACTCATTTGTAGGTTACAATTCTTCTTGCCATTCGAGGTGTGCAGAACCTTCCTTCCATTAAAACTGCTGAGAACTTGAAAACATCCCTGGAATCTCTGAAGTTCGTCTCTCTCGTTGACACGATGGTAAGTTTAATTCATGAATGTCTACGCACAAAGTTGCCTTTCATTATGCATTTCTGGCCTTTACCTTTGACATATTTTGCTACTTCCATAGGCCGTGGAGGTACTCTGGACTCCACAAGACGGGAAAGATATGCTATCAGAAGATGACCTGCTTGAAAATTACCATCATTTGAGGCCAATATGATATTATACTAAGGTGTGCTTTGAATCTCTTGAGAGATATTCTTGTAAATATCATTGATTATAGAATTAGTTTCTCGGCGGTATGGTTCTGACCAGGCTGACTGGTTTCAGCTCCTAGAAGCAAGTTTTGGAAAAAAGAACATGCACATTATAATAAAGAGAAAATGAGTGCTTGTATTTTATTTTTTGTTTATGTAACAAAAAGAACGATCTTCTTAAGCTACATTTTGAAAATAGTTCTTCTAAGTTCATCGAGATTTTGGATGCTTTTTTTCTTTTCTTAGTAAGTTCAATATATAGCTTGAATGTCATCATAATCTTCTAAATTTTGAAATAGACATATATAATAGGTATTAATCAACTATCATATTTACGTTATGAGAAAAATGATATACCATCTTTTAAACACGTAGCAAATACATCTTGACTCCATAGTAGAGTCAATTGATAAGAATAATCTTCATATAAAAACAATATACTTCATCATTGTTCAAGTATCAAAAGAACATAGCGTAAATGAGCTCTTTAGACTGATACATTCCAGGCTTTTAAGGGACATTCATCGAAGGTAACTCTATTGATTAACGACCTTCAATTTGATTCTACCACCAGTAGCAATTGAAGCTGAATATTGATATTCGACGAAAGTTGAGCGAAAGCAGTATTGGCATGTACAAATAAAGAGGATTATTCTGGTACTGTCGTCATCGGGTTGGTCGGTAGGAGTGATCAAAGTTGACGGCTGAATGTTGGGTCGAGAAGTTTATATTTGAAAGAAATTTGTAAAATTGAAATAGTAAAAGAACGACCATTTAGAAAATATTTTTTTTTAAAATAAAGGGTATAATTTCCCTTTTTATTTTAGTCGAGCCTAATTCGAATTAAAACTATTTTAGTCATTAATTCTATATAGATAAGGAATGATATATTTTATCATTAAGATAGAAGCCTCCCAATCCCAAGTATTTTGGGAATGTTTGTTATTTGTTTAAATTCATGTGTAACAAAGGTTGCAAGTAACTGTTATAAAATATTATTTATCAGTATAAATATGGGTCATTCCTCAATTGAAATAAAACACGCAAGAGTTTTAACTCTCTCTTTTCATATCTCTATTTCTCTATCAATTTCTTTTCTTTATATCTTACATTTCAGTATTCTTAATAGTTTTATAACACGTTATCAACACGATTATCTAATTATTATTATTTTGTTTGTAGGATCAAAATTGATGTTGAAATCTAAACTTAATGATTCAGTCTTTAACCACTATATCAAAATTTATTATCAATTCTCTAGTCATCATAGTTCATAGGTGTAAAAATATTTTATTGTGAATGTATGTCTATATATGATTACCATACTGTATATATTGATCATAAAAAAAAAAGTATATGTGAGTTGTTATTTTACTATTGTGATAGTATTAGATGGTTTAATATCTTGTTATCATAAATATGATTATATTCATATGTATGCGTTCTTACTATCTCACATAAATAATATTGATTTCTCTATAGTATTTATTTTATAGATATTTACAAATAATTACATTAGAATTTGTAAAATTCCATGTATATGGCGTATTGAAAAAAATTTTATTATAGATTCTTGATATAAGATCTTGCATATATCCTTAAAGATTATGCAAAAGTGATATTCATCGTTATAATTGATTGAGATATATTAAAAAAATATATATTTATATATATATGTATTCTGTGAAAAAGAAATATAATCACTAAACATATGTGACATTCTCTGAAGTAAATGTTTCATCTTTATCAAGAATACAATTAAAGAGCATTTAAAATGTTTTATGATTGATGCAATTGGAGACTAATTTGAAGTCCCAAAAGTATTTTTAGAAAATTGCATCAAAACATCAATTTACGAAATAATGAGAATATAATTGAAGAAAAATGCATATTGATTTAGTGAAAATACCTTTAATTATTGAATTGAATATATATGAATTGTACAATGAAGAAGTTAACAAGTATTTCAATTTCATTGTACATTTAAAATATTTAAACATCATTCTCTTTAGAAAATGAAATTTTATTTTAAAGAGTATCGATATTCCATATTAGTCATATTAATTATCATATATGCAATTTTTCTTGCCAGAAGCTACTAATATATTTTTAATATTATTCTCTGAAGTGAATGACACTTAAATAGTTATTGGTGAAAAAATATATATATAGTCACTACTTATGTCAATTATTATTTTTACACATTCCCAAAAGTGAATGTTTAAATTATTCGTATTATAGTAAACTTTGTCATTGATCAAAATGTAATTTATAATTACATTAAGTGTTATAAAGTCACAAAGATTATTTTAAAATGTTCTTGATGAAACATTAACACAATATATTGCTAGCTAAAGTTAAACATATTTTATGTACCAGTTATACAATTTCTATATAATTGTGAATGTAGCAAAAAAAAGGCTTATAATATGTACCAGTTGTACATTTAATTATATAATATATCAAGTCATAAGAATAATGAATGATTTATTTCATTAATAAATTTGACCACTTGTTGGAAAGAAATGAGAAAGAAAAATAAGTGATATATTCATATTATGATTATACCTATTTGGCACAACAAACATGATTATTATCATTGTGTATTAACTTGAATGAATGATAAAGTTGTTTATATTTGAAAAATAATTGTGCTTTTAAGCAAGCACACCATTTAATAGAGAAAATTGTTAAATATAATGTTGTTGAACATAATATATTACAAAAATCAAATTTGAATAATCAATGCTATTATATGTTTTGAAGGATATTAAAATTATTTTATTCTCTAGTATATAAACAAAAATGAAACTTTTATAGCGATTATGTATATGTTAAAAATTTTAATAAAATACAAAGTATAGTGAACCTGAAGTTCATTAGTTGAATGATCAATCATGCAATAAAATGTATAAATTTCCCTAAATTTAGATGAAGGACCAGAATATTATTTTTATTATTAGTTCTTATATGGTGCTCAAGAAAATATGTATATATATTTTGTATATGGGAAGTGAAAATAAATTTGAATATCTTACATTTTTACAAGAAAAAAATATATATTTCAACTAGTTTTCAAATGTTTTGTTTATAAATATTTTAACTCGTGCAATTTTATTGTTAATTTTTTTACTACATATATATCATTTATAAAAGTGTCACTCATTAGAATGTTAGTGCATTCATTTCTCAAATTTTTCATAATTATTTATAAGTTGAAATTTTTATATCTTTTGAAAATTATTTTGCCTATGTAAATTATTTTGATATATAGCTCCAAGATGTACGAGAAAAAATTATACTATTTTGATAATGAGTGTTTAATTATATTTTCTTTGCATTCTTGAATAATTATTGGATTTTTATTGCATAATTTTTTAATCGATGTAATAAGATCGCATGATCATGAACTTACAAGAATTATAAGCTTGTATATTTTCAACTATACATATGTATATGACTCATTCTTGAAAATGAAATAAGTTCATAATCGTGATTTATTGAACCAGAAGTTCAATGACCCAATAATATATATGAGTTTGAAATCCCTACAGGCTAAATTATTTTTTAAAAATATTCTCTCGATCAGGAGGGAAAGAAATGCAGTTGGATCGATAAATATTTTGAAAAATGATTCGTGCACAAAATAAGAACTAGAAGTTCAAAATGATAAAATCATACATATATGTATGCCAGCCGCAAATCAATATTATTTAATTTGAGTCAGAATGAGTCTAATAACACTTGAAGCGTAAGTGAAAAAAATAGAAATTATGAAAACAAATGTTCATTTGGTTCGTCCTGAAGATGTTGTAAGTAAGAGACACTCATGAAGATACATTAATGTTATAAAATATTGATAATTTGAACAGTAAATAAAAACTCCTGAAGAGACTCCTTAAAGAAGTTATGGACATAACAAAGTTGATAATAATTAAAGTCCTTGAAGTGGTTATATAGGTACCTATAAATAATATACATGTGTTGATAAGTATGTTGAAAATAATGAGATCATCTCTTTAAGTTATGTCAATATGGGCAGAAATTATCATATTATGAATTATTGTTGACAACACAAAATGTTTGCACATGCAATAAACTAATAATATGAGATAGCAAGGATCGTGATATTAAACGAGTCGAGAATTATCGACGTATATATAGTTTGGCCAAAATTATATTACGCAATCCAGGCAGTATAAATTTACTCACATAAAGTGAAGTAAAACCTGTAGGGGTACAAATAAATATTTGTACAAGAAAATGTAATTCTAATGAGAATTTTGTATATTTGTACACAAATGAATTATTGTACAAAATTTGCATAGACAAGAGAATGATTTAATAAAGGCATATACATATTGTTTTGAGAAAATATAATCAAGATTTGATTATAGCCTGGAGTACATATGTTTTTATGGGAATTGATATGTGTCATATAAACGTTGCAACACGAATTATTTATTTAGAGCTCCTAGTAATATGAGAATTTAAAATATGCCTTACTGGAAAAATTCCAGAAGAATTTAACATGCCTTGAGAAATATAAATTCAAAGTCGTGCGCATTATACAATAAAGATCTTTGTCTGAATTAAAGACATGTAGGTGAATAATTATTTGAAATTACAAGTATGATTGTCTATGCAATGTGAATTCGTGAATAATATGTTGTAAAAATGCTCTTGAAGAACTTCTGATTATTTTATAAACTATTGAAGAAGGATTTCTTATTTCATCTTATAAATTGGGAATTATTAAATATATTCTTTGTTTATAGATTAAATTATGAGTAGAGAAGTCCCGAAGAATTTCGTACATAAAGAATCATATTGTATATGATCATATAATGTAGAAATTAAAGAACATGTAACGAATGCAACGAATATATGGTCCCAAAGTACCATCTTTATTGCAAATGAAAATTGATATTATCAAAGATATTCATTCATGTGATCATATTTAAATTTCAAATTTTGAATTGAACATAGTCATAGATAATGAATATCCACAAATATCACAAATATGATGCATATTATAACATTGTTGATATGATATGATAATGAACAAGGTTATATACATGATTGATTTAATATGTTGGATAAATATTCATATTCCATTCTACATATATGCTCTAGAATAGTTATAGTAAATATGTGATCATAGATAATTTATGGTGATTTATAATTACAATGAAAATCATATGAGATATTTGATCACTAAAGTTACCATGGATATATGCATGAAAGGGAGATATATGCATGAAAGGGAGATATATACATGTTGCACTCTTTTTCCCTTAGTTCAGGTTTTGTCCCACTGGGTTTTCCTGACAATGTTTTTAACGAGGCAACTTTAAATCATGTTGAGATACTTACAATTCATGAGGCAAGGGGAAAGTGTGTGATTAAGATCAACGAAACAACATATATTGAGGAACATGTTGATTATCACCCGATAAAGAAATACCAACAATTCTCTATAAAGATAATGATGCATGTATTGCTCAACTAAAATGATAATACCTTAAATGATATATATTTAAATACATTTCACCGCAATTCTTCTTCACACATGATCTTCAAAAGAGTGGTGATTTGATGTACATCAAATTCGATCAAGCGACATTCTTGCAGACTTATTTACAAAGACATTACAAATATCAACGTTCAAGAAGATGGTACATAAGAATGGAATGCGTCGATTAAAGGATCTTCAAGAGCGTCGAAATGAGGGGGAGTAAATAAACACTGCACTCTTTTCCCCTTGGCTAAGTTATTGTCCTACTGGGTTTTTCTAGCAAGGTTTTTAATGAGGCAGTTTTCATGGACATCCAAGGGGGAGTGTTATAAAATATTATATATATATGGATGTCCATAATAATGAATAATCAATAGGTTATCCAAAGTATTATATCAACATTAATTCTTGATTGTATTAAGAGTAGTTACCTGATTTCCTTAGGGCTTATTTATCTGTATAAATAAGAGTACTTCCCCTATTGAAATAAAACATACAAAAGTTTAACTCTCTCTTTTCATCTCTCTATTTCTCTGTCAAGTTATTTTCTTTATATTTTACATTTCAGTATTCTTAATAGTTTTATAACAGTAACATTATTATGTATTTTTCACGTATGGTTTGAGATACTAAAAGGTTGCTAAACTAAAGAGACATATCATATTGCTTCAAGAAAACTTAGTTGACTCAAGTTCAATTGATTATGAAGTGATGAGTAAAAAGTTAATAAAATTATATTGTGAACGTAGGTCATATCCAGACCAAATCACGTAAAAAGTCTTTATATGTGTGTTGTCCGTGATTTTATCATTGGACACGTGGCAATCATTAGAGAAGTAATTAAGCTCATCGGGAGATAGTAAAGTTCTGTAGAGCTCGCACAGAGCTCCTCAGAGTGTAGTCTCCTCCCAGCAAACCGTAATCCTTTTTTAGGTGTGGATGTCTCCAATTCCCGAAGACCACATTAGCGGTCCTCCCGCCTTCTTGACCTGATAGTCCTCCAGGTCAAGGGATGCGTCAAGTGTCAGTCATTATAGCCTTGGACCACCACAAGATCATTTGACAGATTTTTGGCTGTGTCGAGTTCGTACACTCGATTATCGACATTTCTTACAACGCCGCCTGACATAAGAAAACGTCAGCTGCATTCTGACAGTGTCAAGGACATGCCTCCCCTGAAAGAGTGGGCTGCAATCTACGAATTGGGCCCCATGCAATTTGCATGGGTCCACCACCACCTTTGCCATAGAAAAGTGTTTTAATTAGGCTTTTAATCTCACTCTTGTGGGAATATTCTTGTAATAAATCCTCATTAAAAGAGTTAATGACCCTCAACTTCTATAAATAGGACTAGGTTACCATTGTAAAAGGGTTCACAACTCCTTGTACTCAAAACACTCTATATGCTGCCTGAGAAAACATCCATCGAAGTTTGTCATCACCGGCTTCAAGAACACTAATACTAAAGACTCGTGGACTAGGATTGTTTTATAACATGAACCACATAAAATCTCGGTGTTAATCTTCTTTATTTTCTTTAAGTTCTACTATTAAGTTGATAGCGAAAAAGACAATCAATAATGTGCTTTCTTTTTTAATCCATTTATTCTTTTATCAATTTTATCGTATTTGTTTGCAATTTCATTGTTTTCTTCGTAAGACTATTGTTGATGAAATCTTCGGTCAACATATATTAAATCCTATTCTATTTTATTAAAGTAAAATGACTACTAAATGTAAGGCTCATATTATGTTTCATGTTTGATTGGTGTTAAAATGAAAAGAGTAGTGCTATTTTATATTTCAAAATCATGTTTGAATTGGTTATTTTGAAATATAAAAAAACAATAATTAATGTAGAAAATGTAAATATTAAAGGTTTTTTTAATTATAAAGAAATATAGGGAATGAAATATGGAAAATTACTATTTCAGCCTTCTCATTTTAAGTTTATTACCAAGTTTAATTCTATGTTTTAAAAAAGAACTAAGCATAACTATATGTTATTTTTTCTAGTGGCTTTGACTAAAAAAACATATGGGTGTGGTCATAGTATAACCACCTAATGGTACTACATCTCTCCTTACAAAGAGAGGTCCCAAGTTCTAATCTCCTCCCTATTTATTTAAAAATATATATAGGCCAATTTTTAGTGTGTTTGAAATATTTATTAATAATTTATTCTTTTAGAAGTTCAGAATTAAAATTGGTAATATAGATTGTGACAGAGATAATTTTCCAATTAATTATAGTGGAGAGGTTCAGAAATGAATTGAAAAAAATTAGTGCTTCTATATACAATCTCTCTTTTGTTTTTCCTCTACACACTCATGTCTAAACAAACCCATAATAAACTCTTAAAACTTCATTTCACACACCTTTTAAAAAAATTATTACAGAATTACCCATTAGTAAATAATTATATTTTTTAAAATTTATTTCAACATTACAATTTATTATTTAAATAAAATCAAAACATGTTTAGCATTCTCAATTAAAAATAATCACAATTTTTAATTTTATTTTAAATTTAAAATAAGAAAAGTATACATATAAATAATTTAAATTGCAATTTTTTTTCTTCTTTTTTTAAATATTTTATTAGAATCAAATTCTTTAGTAAAATAACAACATTCAATTTTCTTTTGAAAAAAGTTTCTCAAAGGGGGCTAAATTTTATAGTCTCGTGAGAGATCACAATATTCCATTTTCCTACTTGTAAAAAATCAAATATGTTTAATTTTTATTATTAAAAAAAGATAAATTAATTAATATATAACGTGATAAACTACTTGTACTAAAATTGTTACACCCAGATTTCAAGAATAAGAATTTTAGATCTCGAAACTTAGGCTCGTAAGGCGTATGCTCAAGATTAGCATAGTCGTCATGTGACCCGCAAGTTAGGGACAGTCTCGCTAAGGCAGCAAGTGGCAACCTCGGATTGGTGAGCTCAGAAACTACGTAGTCTCGAAGGTGCTCTGAGGTTATAAGTTAGGCTCGCAACTCACAGTAGCAATGGTTCAACACTTGTATAAACTTCTCGATTCATTTCCTGCCCTCAGACAAGACAGTTTGAGCTCGAGAGGTGTAAGCTCGAAGAAGATGGTTTCGTCAATAATTACTCGTTGGGAGCATAGGCTAACCAAGATGACGAGTTCTTCATAGGCAAACAATCTTGAAGGCACGTGAACCTAGTGTCCAAGCTCGTCAATTGTGTGTGAATGTATTTATTGTTATAAATTCCCTATGTTTAAGGGATCTGATGTGATTTGTTATTAAATCTCAAATATCATGGGATATTACTGCGTACGTGATAATTGTACGCATTTAATGGAATTATTTGATTTGATTTGATTTGTAGAATAACTTCCCGAAATATGTGGGAAGTGATTCAGAAAACCCCTCTATAAATAGAGTGGGATAATTCATTTGTAGGGATCGAAACATTGATATTGGGAAAATTCTGTACAATTGCTTCCAGAAAGCTATCAGAGAATTCCAAAGAGTTAATAACAGAGACTCGTGGACTAGCCAGATTTTAACTGCTGAACCACGTAAAAGATCATGTCTATACTTTCTGTTTCCTCTAGTATATTTTTGTTTAAATTGCTATTCTTCTTTAAGTTGACGAAAAATAGCGTCAACAAAAATTATCCTAAAAATAAATTTGTATGATATTTTAATATTTAATGAGGATATTTTTGTTAATTTATCAAAATTATATTTATATATATATTAATAATTAATTAATAAAAAAGGTGTGGACTTGGAGAGAAAATGAGAGTTACCAATATCAATATCAACATCAAAGAAATAAAAAAATGTTATCAAACCCTCCTAGAACAAGACGTCTATTTAACAAGGCTTAAAATTATAGTTAATTTTCCATATTTCATTCCCTATATTTCTTTTAAAGGGTCGTGCTTTAGATTTTATGTCTTGAGGTTTATATTTTAAATGATTATTTTTACATTTTAAGCCTTGATTTTTACATTTTAAAGAATAATTTTTCATAGATTGAATACATTCCTATAAATATAGTTGTCACACGTATATATGACACACTATAATTAGAATTCATTTCCAATTTAACTATAATATGACACATATAATACATATTACAACAACACTTAGAACCATGTGCTCAAACAAGGCTTAAAATCTAAACCGCAAGACTTAAAATTTAAATAAAAACTCTTTAAAATTTGAATCACAAGGATTAAAAGTTAAACCACGCGATTAAAATCTAAATCGCAACCATATAAAATATAAAATCATGATCCTTTAAAATCTAAACCACGGATCCTTAAAATTTACACCCCTAGTTTTTAAAATTTAAACTACAAGGCTTAAAATTTAAACCACAAGACTTAAAATTTAAATCACGGCTCTTTAAAATTTAAACCACAAGGCTTAAAAGTTAAACTACGCGATTAAAATCTAAACTGCAACCATATAAAATATAAATCATGATCATATAAACCATGATCATTTAAAATCTAAACCACTGCTCCTTAAAATTTAAATCACTAGTCTTTAAAATTTAAACTACAAGACTTAAAATTTAAACCACAACTTTTTAAAATTTAAACCACAAGACTTAAAATTTAAATCACGATTTTTTAAAATTTAAACCACAAGACTTAAAAGTTGTACTACTAGGCTTAACAAAATAAAATGTATAGATTTTTAGCTATTAATTTAACTATGTATTTGTTGTGTTTCTTTTGTTGTTACACCCAAATTTCGAGCCATGGTAAATATGACCTCGAGAGTTGGATTCGCAACAAATGGTCTCGTAAGGATTGAGGTATGCTCCAGGATTGTATATCGAGCCTGCAAAGTACGATATATGGCCTCGAATATATGAGCTCGAAACGATCTCGATCTCGAAAGGTAGCTCCGAGAACACACTCATCTTCGGGGACGACTTCGAATCGGGGGTCTCGAGCTAGATGTACGTACGATCTCGAAAGACACGTGATCTCGGGAGATGTCATTAGCTCGAACAATGACGTGAGACCTGGGATGCTAAAGCCTTAGAGATACGCGATAACCACCTTGAATATCTACAAGTGTTATAAATATGAGATGTAATCCTCATTTATTAATGTAAATCCCCAAGAATCGTGGGATATTATTTGGTCAGTTATGCGTTTCCTGGTCTTCAGGGACGTTTCCTTTTATATCTGATTATAGGCATTTAAAGCCATTTATTTTATTCACAAAAGAGTAACTACCCAAAATATGTGGGATAGTATTCTGCGTCCTTCTCTATAAATAGAGAAGCCATGCACCATTGTAAAGGACCGAAATTCTGATCCTGGAGAGAAAACTCTGAAGAATTCATGCTAAGGAATTTTCAGAGATAATCTTAAAATTAATAACAGAGACTCGTGGACTAGGCAGATTTAACTACTGAACCACGTAAAAATCGCGTGTTTGATTTGTTTTATTTCGTTTAGCCATTCTCATTCATTGTTTACGTGCTCTTCTTTTACTGTTTGACGAGAAACGGCGTCAACATTTGTTATTAAATATTATTTAAAGCTATTAATTAATAGTAAAAAGAGTTGGATATGATGGTTATGTGGCTTCTTATGCTATCCTAATGGGCATGTGTTCGACTCTTGGCAACTACAGTTGATACAATTTTTTTTATAGCATGCCTGGACATCTTGTGTAGAGAAAGGGTATAATGAGAACATTCATTATAAATCTAGGTATAAAAGTAAGAGGATTAACAAATGGATAAAAATTAAAATGGTTATCTAAAAGTAGACACCTAGTCTAATTTCTTCCAAAGAAATAGGTAGTCATTTTTTAATTGCCATGTTGTTTGTTTAAGACGCTTTTGCGTTTTCTTTCTTTGGTTTCGTGATGTGATGAGATATTATATTTAATACATAAATAAGTGAAGTGATGAAATTGAAAAGCAACCCGATATTCCTATTTGAATTTATTAAAGAAAAACACAAACTATGGGAAACACAATTACAAGCTAACTAAATATGGAAGCTAAATTTTAAACTAAAACACACCAACCAAACAAGGGTACTATTATAAAATTAGCATTCCGTTTTTCTCTCTCTCAAACCCCAGCCACACAAACCCTTTATCTCTCGCCATCCACACAAACTCATTCTCTCTCCAACACTAAGACGCACCATCCCCTCCAGCTCTGGTGACCCCATCCAGCACCGGCGACCCTCCTTTCAAGAGCCCTAATTGCTCGAGACCCCAGCTGCGCCCGAGCCCCACCATCTGAACCCATGTGTGAATTCACACCTTCGCGATGTAACTCCGAGCCCATCCGCACAAAAACCTAAACCTAGATGCGAACCACCCTCCTCATCTCCATCTCCGTCGTCGATCTCGAGATCCATCGCCACCCCTCTGCAACCCGACCTCGAACCCAACACTCCAAGTTGAGAATCAAGAACCCGAAAGCTCCACCCTAGCCTCGTCGCACCCAGGCAAGTCCTAGCCCCGATTGTCGATCATTTTCTTATCTGAATATTTTTTTCTATTTTCGAGGTGATGCAAGGAGGTGGTCGGAGTGGAGGATCGGCAATGAGAGGCAGACGACGGCTAGGGTTCTTGATGAAGGAGGAGAAGAATATGGGAGAGAGAGAAAGGGGTGGATCCTTTTTTTTCTTTCTATCTTTAGGTCTGTGGTAACTAGTTACCTTCCCGTTCTTTGTGTATATATTTCTGGGGGTAACTGGTTACCTTCCCGTTCTTTGTGTGTATATTTCTGGGGGAAACTGGTTGGCTTCATGTTCTGATGTGTGTGTATATTTATGGATTCTTTATGGTATCTGGTTACCTTCACATTCTGATGTGTGTATATTTCTGGGTTCTTTATGGTAACTAGTTATCTAAGTTACTAAAATCATAGTTACTTCATCTTCATTTTTTAATGAAGTGTTTTTCCTCTTTTTTCTTCAACTTTGATTTTTTTTTCATATTTAATACGAGTAATCCGTCACCCCTTTTATGGTATTTGGTTACCCCTCTTATGGCAGAGATTACTCCTCTCAAGGTAACTGGTTACCCCTCCTCGTACATGCTATTTAACATAGCTCTAGGATTTTTTTTCACATAACTGTCAAAGATCAATCAAGTAATTGGTTACCTTACCCATAATTTGAAAAAAAAAAACGTACAATCTAAAAAAAAGAAAAAAAGTTTATAATAAATAAAAAATAATACACACAATTCATGTTACAAAAAAAAATGCAAAACAACCAAAGAAAAATTTAATATAAAATTAGTTATATAAAAATAATATAAAAAAAACAAATGAGCTAAAAAATTAATAATCAAATTACAAACATACCCTTCGAAATTAATATAACTTGATTAAGAGTAAAACTATGACATAAACCTACTTTATACAAAAATATGGGAAAATAAACCCATAAAAGTGAAAATTCTTTAAAAAAAAAACAGTAGATTAACTTTTTTTTAAAAAAAACTATATTTTTGCACACTTTATTCAAAATCTCATATAAAATGTAATTTTCTCAAATTATTATACATGTATGTTTAAACCCCTAACAAGTGTGAAACACAATGAGAAACACAATGAGAATGAGGTCATCAAAACGCTGGAAGAAGCAACTCGTTCTTGTGATGCTGGTACTAGTCGTAGCATTGTTAATCTCTACTATGGCAATAGGACCGACCCTGAGTTATGAAAGGCTCTATAAAAAAAATGTTTTTTTTTAAAAATTTATATATATATATAATGATATGTTTTAAATTTTGGGGGATCACTGTGTAAAAAAATGACATTTTAAAAAAATTTGAGGACCTAGATATGGGTCGGGCCTGTGTGGCAGACAAAGGAGCAAGTAGCCACAGAGGAGGCCACATAAGAGGCAGTCGCATCGGTGGTGGAGGGAGGAAGAAATTGCAACTGTCATAATTTGTCTTCCTCGTCGACTCCTTTGAATCATTATTATATGTTAATATTTCTTGCATGGACCAGAATCTCATTATTATGTAGTGCACTCTTTTTGTTGTGTATACTATGGCTACTTGATGTCCTTCTGTGATCGTAATTTATTTTCATAAAATTATATTTTATATGAGATTTTTAATAAAGTGTGCAAAAATATAATTTTTAAAAAAAAAAAAAAATTAATTTATGGCTTTTTTTTTTTAAGAATTTTCATTTTTATAGGTTTATTTATCCATATTTTTTTTTATAAAAGTTAGTTTATGTTATAATTTTATTCTTAATCAAGTTTTATTAATTTGGAAGGGTATGTTTGTAATTTAATTATTATTTTTTTAGCTTATTTGCTTTTTTATATTATTTTTATATAATTAATTTTATATTAAATTTTTATTTGGTTGTTTTGTAATTTTTTTTTCTTCTTTTTAATATGAATTGTGTTTATTATTATTTTTTATTTATTGTAACATTTTTTCCCTTTTATTAGATTGTACGTTTTTTTTTTCAAATTCTGGATAAGATAATCAGTTACTTGAATGATCTTTGACAGTTATATAAAAAAAATTCTAGAGCTAGGTTAAATAACATGTACCAAGAGGGGTAACCAATTACCCTAAGAGGAGTAACATTCTGCTATAAGAAGGGTAACCAGTTACCATAAGAGGGGTGACGAGTTACTCATATTAAATATGAAAAGAAAACATCAAATTTGAAGGAAAAAGAATAACACTTCATTAAAAAATGAATAAGTAACTATGATTTTAGGAACATAGGTATTCAATTACCATTAAAAATTTAGAAATATGCACATATCAGAACGTGAAGGTAACCAATTAACCCAGAAACATACTCACAAAGAGAGAAAGAGTTTGTGTGGCTGGGGTTTGAGAGAGTGAGAAGAGTGAAATGCTAATTTTACAATAGTATCTCTGTTTGGCTGATATGTTTTGATTTTAAATTTAACTTCCATATTTAGTTAACTAGTAATTGTGTTTCCCATATTTTATCTTTTTTTTTAATAAATTTTCCCATACAAATTAACAAAAGTATAATTCCTATATTTTTGCACAATAATAGTATAAAAGCTATATTTTTAAAAGATTCTCTTATTTGATTTGTTTTTTTATTTATAATATTTTTAGATTTTTTAAAAAAAAAAAAAGGTAATGTGTTTTTTAAAAATAATATATATTTTTATTTTGAGACAATTTTATTCAAATTGTGTATAAATATGCAAGTATTATAAAAAATAAACAGAGGAAGATAGACAGAAAAACATTAAAATTAAGTTATAGGAATTTAAAACCATTATATATGCATCATTATTATACATAAGACTTATTAGATGTCACACAAAATTCACATAATAATTATATAAGTTTACACATAATCATACAAAATTCACATAATTTTATTTTCCTTTTGTTCCTTCTTAATAATACCATTGGTTATAATAAATGTATGAGCACATGTTGTCTTGCTCTTGAATTTTAACCCATAATTTTAGTTTGAGACGATAAAATTAAATTTGGATTGGAATTAATTTTTGGTCTAATAATTTATCCTTAATTCATAAAAATATGAATAAATTAAACAAAACTCTATAACTTATTATTTAAATGTATACATAGTGCTTGATTTAATTTTTTTTTCCTCGAGGCATTTTGTAATCTGTAAATTATAACTAATTTTTCATTATTATAATTGTAATAAAAATTTGATAATTTTTACTTAATTTTTCACGAATTTACATAATAGTTTTGAATTTGTCAAGCATGCCAAAAGGGCATATAATTTATAAAACTTTTATATTTAAAATTAATCACTGGTTAAATTCAATTCAAAGAATGAAATATAAAAATTCAAGAATCACAAGGCATGCATCATGGTAGTTATCTTTATTTATATACATATATTGTACTGATTAATAACGATTAATATTAGTATAGATAGTCATAACTAATATACATTTATAAGTCACATGTTCATGTTAATTAAAAATTTATAAAAAAAAGAAATAACAAATAAAAAATTAAATATCGGACATAAATTTATATTATTTTGCAATGGCGTGAACATTTATTTTTATTAATTACATAGACATTATTAATTAAATGTTGACCCGTAAATTAGAAAATATTTTTTATGCACTAAATATGCATAAATTCTTACGTAATAGTTTGTATAGTAGTGAACATATATTAATCTTTTTTTTTTCTCATTTTTCATTGAACAACTTAGGAGAAATTTAACTAAACTAACTTGTGAAGAGTAATTTGTTGACGCCGTTTTTCGTCAACTTAAATTAGAAGATCACTAAACACTCAATTAAGAATGCTAATAAAAAACACACGAGTTTTTACATGGTTCAGCACTTAAAATCTGCGTAGTCCACGAGTCAATATTATTGAGTGGTAGAATTCTCTCAAAATTTTTAGAAAACAATTTTCGCAGAGTATTCCCCGTACCCCCAAAATTGTCTCTAAATGAATTTCTCCAGTCTATTTATAGACCGATTTACAAAATATCTTCCCTGTTATTTCGAGAAGTTACAATTCAAATTTGAAATAAATACAAATAAATGCATTAATCACATAATATCTCATGATAATAGGGATTTATTATCAAGTTACAACAAATCCCTAAGGAATAGGGATTTTAAAATAGCAACTGTGTTCAAACTGGATTGGCGACCTCGAACATACAATTAACTCACTTTTGAGATCGACCCACATCACGAGCTCGTCATTCTGGTTAACCTCTCCCTTAGCCAGTGACTTTACTGAGCTCAACCATAGAAGATCAACTTCCTCGAGCTTGCAATGAAGGTTCGAATTGCACTCAGACTTCGAAGAAGATTCATCATTTCGAGTTTGATGCCCAAGCTCGAAACTTCTTAACTGGTGCTCGGTCGCCAATAAGAATAAATCAGGAAATTTATTTATACAAGTGTTGAACCCTTGCAATTATTCAGCTGTAGCTTCGAGCTTAACTTGTAACCTCGAAACATCTTCAAGACCGCATGTAGCTCCGAGCTCACCAATTCCATTGTCGTCACCTTAATGCCGAGTGAAACTGCCAATCTCAATCCGCGTATATGCTGATGACGTGACATACTTGCCTATTTCAAGCTTACACGTTATGAGCCTACATTTCGAGGCCATAAATTATATTCGCGAAATTTGGGTGTAACATTTTGCCTCCTCAAAAGTGTTAGTTCTAATCCTATGAGAATGAAACTTTTGAACTTCTCATTTTAAAAAATGTGTCACCTACCATACTCGAGTGTGGACACGCGTCACTCGGGGATTGAGCACCCAGAGTATTCAAGTGCTCCCTATCTCTGCCCACGTCCTTTCATATATCTCTTTTTTGTCGTCAATGTTATAACTAAACCCCATCTGTCAGATCTTTCCTCAATTCAAACCAAAGGCCCATATTAATTCAACCTTTGACATCCCCCTGGGACATATATATATATATATGCCCTTCTTCTTCATCACTCACATTCTAACTATCAGAAAAAAGGCAAAAATCAAACCAGAGCCTTATATATATATATATTTTCTTTGCATGTTCTCTAAACCGAAGAGACAAAGTAACTCTAGCACTTTCGACTCCGTGAAAGCTTTCCTGCAACCGCTCCTTCAGTCGGCGATTTCATCATTCCCACGAACAACTTTGTGTAAGTTCATGTTCTTGATCCTTTCCTTTTCTTTGGCATATTTTTTTTTTACATGTTCTTTACGTTTGCTAGAATACCTTCACTGGTTTTTACCAGTTTTATAAGGATTTACATTGATACTAGGCAAACTTCTAATCTGAATAATTTTGATGTAGTTAGAATCACTGTTTCAGACCAAAAATTTCTAGTATAAACATGTAAAAATGGGGTTTTTTTTGGAAATAGAGGGTTTCGTGTAGCTTACGAAATATGAGTTTTTGGTTTAGGGTTTTAAATACACTAATCCCAAAAACATCATATTTTTGGTTAACTGCCAGCTTTTTTCCTGAAAATTCGGGATTCTCTTAAACTGGTATTATCTTCCCTACTCTCACGTGGGTGCATCCTCGATGCCCGAACTTTACAATAGTTAGGGAACAACATTCGAGTTAATCTCACCCTTTCGAGGCTTCAGTCTCGATTGAGGCCATCTTGTTATCTCGAGCTTTCGAGCTCAGGTTATCAAAATTATAATTTACTTATGATTTCCTGTATGCTAGGCCCTCACCCTTTTCTTCTTTGTTAGATGTCGCAACACTCTGAGAATCGGTGGGGGGCCAAGTTTATTATTCCTTACCACCCATCAACACCCAGACCTGAGTCACCTTTCACCCGAAACCAACAGCTGATCTGTGAGCACAAAGAAAGGTGTGCGCAAGAGAATATACGAGACCGCCTTCGACGTCAGATAGACGAGGTCGAAGAGAAGAAGAGAAAAAGACTCTGAGTAGCTGCTTATCCCGATCCAGATCCCGAGATCATGCCTATTTCGTTAGATCCTAAACTCAAAGTCATCATCGCCTTCGCTCCTGGTGTTCTTTCATTATCCCTAATGGAAGACTCTTCAACACGTCCTTCCACCTCCCAAGCTCTCTTAGTCCCTACCTCGAAGGAGGAATTTTTCGAGGCTAAGCATTACTGGAGCTTAGTCACGTCTACCAGCTAAATATTCGAGTTGTTGGCATACCATGGCCTCAAGCTCTCTGGCTCCCTGATCTATCGACCAACGACCTCAAACGAAAGGAGCTGCTATGCCCTGGGGGATGGCAATCCCGATAGCAATATCAAGCTCCCCGCATGAAGTCGCGAGCACGTGAGGGTTGGGGCTCTGCTGCCACTGAAGACATATTTCAAGAATTTCTTGGATTTTGTCGGGCTTGCCCCCTTCCAGCTCCAGACCAATTCCTTTAGGGTCTTGTCAGCCCCCAGGTTGCTTTACCACGAGCTAAAGTGGGAAGGGCCTTTGCCACAAGAGATATTATATCTCTTTCGTCTCAAGAACAACCCTTCTCGAGCTCGTGGAGGAGACAACTTATACTATCTGTGGAGCTATCCAAAGGAAAAGCGGCTTTTTGAGGATATGCCAAATCATCCTCCGAACTTCAAGCTCACCTTCTTCTGGACGGATGATCTCGCTCCTTCCAGATTCTACTCTTTTCAACGCATCCACAAGTGTTTCAACATTCTTATCCTTTTTTCGTTGAATAGTCAGGCTTGAAATATTCACCCTTTTTTTTTCCTGCAGCCAACTACCACCGCCCCACACCATCAGAATCGATGATGGAACATAAGGCAGCCATCCTTCGACTTCCATATGGTTGCAGGTCCCTGTCCTACCTCCTTCATGAAGACAAGCTCCAAGCTTGTGGCCTTCTAGGCGAAGGCGAGTCCACTGATGCTCGGGGTATCACAAATACTTGAGGTGGGAACATGTGCCACTCCCAACTGCCAGACTTCCCCGCAGAAGGAAATATTCAAGCTCACAATCTTATGCGACTGCATCTCGCCGATACGACCCTCCAGTCTCGGGCAACGAAGCTCACAACAAAGCCTCGCCGAGCTTGGCTGACAGAGGTAAAGTTATGCTTGAATCATCCATGTGGTCTCAGTCCTTACTTAAGCACAAACCCGATGTGATGATTTTCTTCGAGGACCTTAGGAATAACTTTTTAGCATGGTCGTGGGTAGACTTTAGGGTTCGTAGGTTTGATAGATGGCTAGGTCAATATCAGGCTATGTATAATTTAAATGAAGTCTGGGAGGGGATAATCGTTCAGTACAGAACTAACATTTATAGAGACCTTTTGAGGCTGTCTCCCACATATAGAGATGGGACTCCCCTAGTGTCTTCAGAAGATAGGGGAATTTCCTGGTCCCCGAGCTCAAGCTCAGTCGAGAGTACTAGTTAGGTTTCTGTTATCCTTGAGTTTTGTTTCCTTTAGTAACTCTTGCTCAATCACTAAAGTCTAATCTTTATGTTTTTCAGGTGAAATGGACTCGGATTTAGACAATGTGCTCAACCAGCCCATGGTCGCAAAGGCGAGTAAGCGCCAGCAAGCCTCACAAAAAGGAGGTCGCCCCTCCAAGATGCCCGAAACGACCGAGGTGATCCCTCTAGTCTTGGTTGCCCAAAATTTGAGTCAGGCTGCCAATCCTACTCCCGAACTTGGACCGAGCATTGTCTCCGAGCCAACAATGCCTGCCACCACTCTGCCTCCTACTGTCCAAACAATCCAGAAGGTCCCTGCAACCCCTGCGAGAAAAGGCCAAGTTCCTGCGCGTGAGCGCTTCCTATCAATCTCGACTCATATTCCTGAGTTCGTGGTTGACAGTGCAGCGGGATCCCATGGAGTCAACCTAGGCTCTGACACCTTGAATTGCGTGGGTCAAAGTCTCAGTCACCCCGGGGCCCCTCAATGGGAGTTTTTGACCTCTTGCCGGGATGCCAACACTATCTTCGACAAGGGTGGCGAGCTCTTCTCCCCGGTTAGTCATTTATGCTTTAACCTTCTTATTTTATACTTATGTTATGCTTTACTAATCTATGTTTATTTTTGTGTATAGGCTTTCGCACCCTTCGTTCAGCACAACTTTATGTTGAACAACGAGGTGACTACGAGTAAGGCACGTGTGCAGGAAGCTAGAGACACCCAGCTGAGGCTTCCGAACGAGCTGAAAGCAGCGAAGCTCGAGGTGGTGGCAAGAGATGCGGCCATTCAGAAAGTTTCTGAGCTCGAGTCAAGGCTGGAGGTTGCTCTGAAAGAGGTCCAGAAGGTCCCTGACCTCGAGTCGATGCTGTGACCCCGAAGGAGGTTGAGGCTAAAAATTCCAAGATCAAGGAGATTCAAGAACTCAATGCCAAGCTGGAGGAGGAAAAGAAGATGACCTTCGAAGTCATTGAGGGTGAGAAGGCTCGTCTTCTAGAGGAGTTCAAAACCAAAAAAGATCGCGCCGTAGATATGGCGATGTATCAGATTTGGGTGAACAATCCTGACCTTGACACCAGTTTCCTAGCCAATCTGGAGGCTGATTTCATCACCAAATGGCAGGCTCAGTTTGAGGAGGAAGAGGCCATGCTCGAGGCTAAGGAAGTAGCAGAGACCTCGGGGGCTGCAGTTGGAGAAACATCCAAATCTTGAGGCCAAGATTTATGGCTGCGACCCATTGTAATTTTTTTTGTGCCCTTGGGGCAAAGACAATTTATAGCTCGGTTTTGAGCTATCTTAATTATCAATTTATAACAATATCAATTTTTATGCAAACAATTTTCTAGCTCAAAAATATTTATGCACTTGATTTTTCCTTTGGCTTTTTGCCTCGATATTATGCCTTACATTTCTAGATCGAAATATTTCGAGCTTGACACTATTAAGGACTTGCTTTTATATTTGTTTATTCGCACAAATATTTCTATTGGATTTAGGTTCAAATATCAATGCATTGATGCGCAGTTTTTTCAAAGTATCCTTGTTCGATTTTGTTATTGTCAAGGTCGAACCTTACTTTTACCATGCACTTGAAAGTACTTAATTGGCATGTAATTTTAGTAGTCTAGTTATACTTTTCTTTTTTCAGTCACTTTTCCTCATCCTTGAGTATTTCCTTGAGGTTGCGAGGTCGAGACTTATTTGAAAAAATTTCCAGCCCTAGTGTCGACTTAGTTGGTTTATCTAGAATTCCAACTTTATATCGTCAGTTAGGTTTTGCTGGTTTGTTCCAAACTTATTTAGCTCACGTGTATGGTTTATAATCCATACACTTATTTTCATGTCGGGTTAATAATATAGACATAAACTTATTTAGCTCGTATGTTTGGTTTGTAATCCATACACTTATTTTCATGTCAGGTTAATAATCCAGACATAAACTTATTTTATTTAAGTTATATTTTTTCAGACCTATGGTATGATTATAATTTTTTGTGCCCTTAGGGCAAAGACAATTTATAGCTCGGTTTTGAGCTATCTTAATTATCAATTTATAAAAATATCAATTTTTATGCAAACAATTTTCTAGCTTGAAAATCTTTATGCACTTGATTTTTCCTTTAGCTTCTTGCCTCAATATTATGCCTTACATTTCTAGATCAAAATATTTCGAGCTTGCCACTATTAAGGACTTGCTTTTATATTTGTTTATTCGCACAAATATATCTATTGGATTTAGGTTCAAATATCAATGCATTCATGCACAATTTTTTCAAAGTATTCATGTTCGACTTTGCTATTGTCAAAGTCGAACCTTACTTTTACCATGCACTTGAAAGTACTTAATTTGCATGTAATTTTAGTAATCTAGTTATACTTTGCTTTTTTCAGTCACTTTTCCTCATCCTCGAGTATGGCCTTGAGGTTGCGAGGCCGAAACTTATTTGCAAAATTTTCCAGCCATAGTGTCGACTTAGTTGGTTTATCTAGAATTCCAACTTTATATCGTCAGTTAGATTTTGCTGGTTTGTTCCAAACTTATTTAGCTCATGTGTATGGTTTATAATCCATACACTTATTTTCATGTCGGGTTAATAATCCAGACATAAACTTATTTAGCTCGTGTGTTTGGTTTGTAATCCATACACTTATTTTCATGTCCAGACATAAACTTATTTTATTAAATTTATATATTTTCAAACCTACGGTATGACTGTATACCACTTATGCCCCCTTAATATCCTATGATTGTGATCTTAGGTTATTGAAATTTGAGGGTTTGCAAAAAAGTATAACAATAAACAATACAACTTTTAATCGAAATTCAGAATTTTATTGTTAAAAGTGAAAGAATCAAGCAATTGCTTGGTTACAATGAAAATTTCATTCCTACATTACTGATAATAAAGTCGTAGATGTTCATTGTTCCAAGCTCGCGGAACCAATTCTCCATTTAACCTTGCCAGCTTATACACTCCAGGTGGAATAATTGACTCGATCTGGTAAGGTCCTTCCCAGTTAGGCCCAAGTACCCCAGCAAACGGGTCTTGTGTAGCTAAGAATACGCGCCTTAGCACTAGGTCTCCCAATCCGAATTTTCTATCTCAGACCCTCTTGTTAAAATATCTAGTAGCCCATTGCTGGTATGCAACATTTTTCAATTGGGCTTCATCTCGTTTTTCTTCAATGAGGTTCAGACTTTCTTTGAGCTGGGATTGGTTTGAGACTTGATTGTATGCATCGCGCTGTATTTTTGGGATTTTGACCTTAATTGGCAACATAGCCTCGCATCCATAAGCTAGGGAGAAGGGAGTATGCCCCGTTGAAGTTCGCGCTGTGGTTCTATAAGCCCACAATACTTGAGGCAACTCCTCTGGCCATTTCCCCTTTGCCTCTTCTAACATTTTCTTCATGGAGCTCTTTAAGGATTTATTGACTGCTTTGACCTGGCTGTTTGACTAGGGATGGGCCACAGAGGAGAAACTTTTTACTACCCCCCCCCCCCCCCCCTCTTTTTTTTTGCAGAAATGTGTAAATAGTTTGCTGTCGAACTGGGTCCCATTATCTGATACTATCTTTCTGGGCATCCCATATCTGAAGACGATATTCTTTACTACGAAATCTAGGACTTTCTTTGAGGTAATAGTGACCAAGGGTTCAGCTTCGGTCCATTTTGTAAAATAATCAACTGCGACCACAACATACCTTACTCCACCTTTTCCAGTTGGCAATGAACCTATGAGGTCAATTCCCCATACTGCGAATGGCCATGGGGAGCTCATCATGGTGACCTCAGTGGGTGGAGCTCGTGGAATTGAGGCAAACCGCTAAAATTATCACATCATTTAACATACTCGAATGAGTCTGCCTTGACCGTGGGCCAAAAGTACCCCTGCCTTATCACCTTTTTCGATAAACTATGCCCCCCAGTGTGATCTCCACAAAACTCTTCATGGAGTTTTTCCAAAATATTTTTTTGCCTCGGGAGGAGTTACACATCGAAGTAATGGCGTAGAGAATCATCTTCTATACAACTTCCCTTCCACAATAGTTGTTGACCCACGATTTGGCCAACTGACACGGAGTCAAAATATGAATGATATAGACGAATGTATAGAGAATAACGTAATGACAAAAGTAAAGAAAACACAGTGATTTATAGTGGTTCGGCCCCAGGATCTGGTAATGACCTACGTCCACTTAGAATGATATTGATAACGAACCAAAAGTGTGATCAGAGAACTTGAGTTCAATGAGTTTCAACACTTCCAACAAACAATACAAATTTACTAGGAGAAATTCTATATCTCTCTGATTCAGAAGCCAAAAAGTCCAAAAAAGGTCCCCTTCCCTTGAGCTATCTCTTGCTATTTATAGGCTCAAGGAGGGTTACAAAATATTGTTACAGATATTACTCCCTGAATAAATCGGATATCCAGAAGATTGCATGAGATAAATTCGGGATTCACAAAGATCTTCCATAATTGTTGCCTTGGCTGCGGAACCACCGACCAGACTGGTCGTGGGTAAGATAGGCTGGTTCTGCTTCTGCTGTGCATACTAGTCGATACTCTAGCAGACGCCTTCCAGGTATCAGCCACGTGTCAAGAGAATTATCTGTCACGTCACAAATGCTAATTTATTGGATAACATTTGCCCCCCAAAGTTTATTTACTACGAACAGTAAATAAACTTTGAACGAGCGACTCTTCGGTTACCCCTACTGATGTGTCAGAACCCTTCGTGTGTTTACTATCATGCAGATATGTCGACTCCCAACATCTTCGACATGTATCAGGCCGAGGAAGAAGAAGAAACCCCCTAACTCACACAGAAGCCAAAAAAGAGAACTGGTGAATCCAGTCGGGGCCCTCCAGCCAAGAAAAGTCGACCAGAAGACCCTCCTCAGGGCACGCCAACTGGGCAAAGTCCTGCACCAACTGGGCGAACTCCTACTCCTCCTCCAGCTCCTTCTAAACAGCAAACTACTCCTGTTCGGCCGAATCCTCCAGTTGTGCCTGCCAGGGAGCATCTTTCTCGTGAAGAAGCTCATGGGGCCAGACTTATGAGCCATGCTATCCGATTCGCCCGGGACCGCCTCGATCGCATTGGTAAAGGCGAGCGTGTTAGGGCCACAATGGTTCAAGCTGAAGAGCTGTCAGTAGATCAGCTCATGAACAGGGCTTTGAACGAAATCTCCAGCGTAAGTGCTTCTTTATTCTTTGAGTCTTTAGTTTTTTAGTCTTCGTGATAAGTTCTGACTCCTTTTTCCTTGTGCACAGGCCTTACTTTCTGCCATTACTGCCCGTACCCGAGCCCAGGCTTATATCGAGCAGGTCGAGGCAAAAGCCATCGAGAGGTTCCAGGTGAAAGCGGCCGAGGAGCTTTCGGCTGCTGAGGCTAAGTATGCTAAGGAGTTGGAGGCGGTGATCCGAGAGAGGGATGCAGCAGTGACTAAGCTGTCCGAGGCTGAAGCTGCGAAGGAAGCAGCGGTCAAGTTGAGGCAAGAGTACTGGGAGATCAGCAGAACCCAGCTCTGCGAAATCAAGCATCTGGGAGAGGTAGCCAAGACCAAGGATAAGGCTATTCTCTCCCTCGAGGGCAAAGTGAAGCAGTTGGAGCTCGACAACTCCAAGAATCTGGAAAAGTATAAGAGGACAACACTCCGATGTTTCTACTATTTCTGGAAACACAATCAGGGTGCTGACTTTAGTTACCTTTCAGAGGAAGTCAGAACTGCGGAGCTGGCCCGATGTGCTGCCCAACTGGCCGAAGAGGAGGCAAGAGTCGTGACCCCTGCCACTCCAAGCATCGCTGGTTTGGAAGAAGAAGATGTTGTTGAGGACGTGACTAACCAGGATGCTGCTCAGGATCCTCCAGCCCCGAATGCCTCTTGAATTCTTATTTGTTTTTTCTTCTTTTTTGGATATACGACCCAAGGGTCGTGGTGTAAAGACTGTAATTTCTTTTTAAACTTTACTGCACGGGCAGTAAATCTTCTTTTTTTTTTTATTATTTGAACAGTTACATCCAAGCAGCGATGCTTGCGGTGTAAAAGCTTAACTCTTGGTGCTATAATATTTTATTATAACATTTATCCGTATGACCGGACTTAGCATAGTACTTTGGCATGATTTAACAAAACATAAATTTTGAAAAATACTCTAAGTACTGTAGCATGCTTTCACTTATTTTGTTCATGTGTTTACATACCTTAAGAGTATGCTTTGCTATCGATGTGTCTTATATGCCCCCCAAGTGATCGAGGAGCTTTAGGTCCTTGGTCACTTGCCTTGACCATAACCTGTTCGAACGTTCCTGTTCGTAGTAAAACTGATACTTGTAATACAGCAAAATAACACACGTAATGAACAAATACTTGTAAATATAAATTCACAAAGGTTGGCAAGAATGACTGGCTGAGCTCAGTCCCTTATAATCTCGTATTAAAAACGGACTAAACATGTCTTTATGAGTGATTCTGAAATAGAATCTTACATATACGAGCAGTCAACCATACATCGTGGCTAACCCTCTTTGCAAAACTTGTAAAAATTAAAAGAGAAATTTAGACAAGCCAGTCCTTTAAAAAGGGCTGTTCATTGATAATACTTGCGCAGGTGTTCTCCATTCCAAAAGCGCGGAACGAGATCTCTGTTTAAGCGTGCAAGTTTGTAGGTGCCTGGGTGAAGGACTTCTTCAATCTGGTAAGGCCCTTCCCAGTTAGGTCCGAGCACTCCAGCAGTGGGGTCGCGGGTATTTAAGAAAACTCGTCGTAGCACCAAATCTCCGACGTTGAATTTTCTTTCTTTAACTTTGGAGTTAAAGTACCGGGCGACTTTTTGCTGGTAAGCAGCAACTCGGAGTTGAGATTTTTCTCTTATCTCATCGATCGAGTCTAGGGACTCCATCATCAACTGGCTGTTCACGTCCTGGTCGTAGGTCAAACGCCGATGTGAGGGGGGATCTAACTCGACAGGTAACATTGCCTCATATCCGTAGGCTAGAGAAAATGGGGTATGCCCTGTCGCTGTTCGATGAGATGTTCTATACGACCAGAGGACTTCAGGCAGCTGTTCTGACCATGCTCCTTTAGCTTCTTCAAGTCATTTTTTCAGGGTGTCCTTGAGAGTTTTGTTTACAGCTTCGACTTGCCCATTTGCTTGGGGGTGTGCGCTGAAGAAAAGCTCTTAATAACTCCATGCCTCTCGCAGAAATCGGTGAACAGGTCACTGTCAAATTGGGTCCCGTTGTCTGAAACTATCTTCCTGGGAAATCCATACCGGCATACAATGTTCTTGATGACGAAGTCAAGAACTTTTTTGGTTGTGATGGTTGCGAGTGGTTCAGCTTCGGCCCATTTTGTGAAATAATCGACTGCCACGACTGCGTACTTTACTCCTCCTTTTCCTGTTGGCAGTGATCCAATCAAGTCTATTCCCCATATTGCGAAAGGCCACGGGCTCTGCATCTGCTTTAGCTCGTTTGGAGCTGCTCGTGGGATCTTGGAGAACCTTTGACATTTATCGCATCTTCATACGTACTCCATTGAATCCTCGTTCATTGTTGGCCAGAAGTAGCCTTGTCTTAGAATTTTTTTCGCCAAACTCTGCCCCCCAGTGTGATCTCCGCAGAAGCCTTCATGCACCTCTTTCATGAGTTCCTTAGCTTTTTCTGATGTAATGCATCTGAGTAGTGGCATTGAATATCCTCTTCGGTACATAACACCGTCGAGCAGTATGTACCTAGCAGCCCGCCTTTGCAGAGTTCTGGCCTTGTTTCTATCTACTGGCAATGTTCCATTTGTCAGATACTCCAGGTAAGGCGTCATCCACGTATCTTCCGCACGAATCTCCATGTTGGCTTCGGCCACTTCAATGCTTGGCTTACTCAATCTTTCTACCGAGACTATGTTCAAGGTGTCAGCATCCTTCGCACTTGCGAGTTTAGCTAAGGCGTCTGCATTCGAATTTTGGTCTCGCGGAATTTGCTGGAGGGTGTACTTTGTGAACTGGGCTAGCAAATCTTTCGCTTTATTAAGGTAGGCCATCATCTTCAATCCTCGCGCTTGATATTCTCCCAGGACTTGATTCACGACCAGCTGAGAGTCACTGTAAATATCAAGCGTTTTTATGCTCATATCTTTGGCCATTCTCAGTCCAGCGAGGAGCGCTTCGTATTCTGCTTCATTGTTTGATGCTGCGAAGTCAAACCTGATTGCGCAGTGAAATCGATGCCCTTCGGGCGTTATCAATATCACTCCTGCTCCAGCGTGGGATTCATTGGATGAACCATCCGTGAATAGTTTCCACGAAGGAGTTTTGTCTTGAGGCATGGGCGCTTCAGGCTGTTTGCCCAGCTCACTGCTGGGGAGTTCGGTGAACTCCGCAATAAAATCGTCCAAGACTTGTCCTTTTATTGCTGCTCGCGATGAATAAGTTACATCGAACTGTCCCAATTCGACTGCCCATTTTAACAGTCGTCCAGCCGCCTCAGGTTTTTGGAGGACTTGCCGAAGGGGCTGGTCGGTCAGAACTGTCATAGGATGGGCTTGGAAGTATGGACGCAACTTTCTGGAGGCTAGAATTAAGCAATATGCTAATCTCTCGATTGGTGGATATTTCAATTCTGCACCGATAAGCCTTTTGCTGACATAGTAAACAGCTTTCTGTACGCCTTCTTCCTCCCGTATTAGTATCGCACTAGCCGCAACTTTGGTAATCGCCAGATAAATATACAAAGTTTCTCCTTCGATTGGTTTTGATAGGATGGGAGGTTGCGACATATGTGTTTTTAAGGCCTGGAATGCTTGTTCGCAGTCTTCCGTCCATTCAAATTACTTATTCCCCCTGAGTAGATTAAAGAATGGAACGCACTTGTCAGTTGATTTTGAGATGAATCTACTTAGGGCAGCGATCCTTCCGGTCAGGCTTTGTACGTCCTTGATTCTCTCTGGCGACTTCATGTCGATCAGGGCTTTTATCTTGTCAGGGTTGGCCTCGATTCCTCTTGAATTTACTATAAACCCCAAAAACTTCCCTGATTCGACTCCAAAGGAACATTTGAGGGGGTTCAATTTCATCTGATACTTGTTTAACACATCAAAGCATCCTTGCAAATCCCTCACATGTCCTTCTGCCTTCTTGGACTTTACTAGCATGTCATCCACATATACCTCCATGCTTACCCCGATCAGCTCCTTGAACATGTGGTTGACCAGTCGTTGGTAAGTCGCACCTGCGTTTTTCAGCTCGAAGGGCATTACTTTGTAACAATATAAGCCCGTATCGGTCCGAAAGCTGGTATGATCCTCGTCAGGGGGATGCATGCTGATCTGGTTGTAACCTGAATACGCGTCCATGAACGAGAGGATCTCATGTCCTGCAGTAGCATCGACCAACTGGTCGATCCTTGGGAGTGGGAAACAGTCTTTTGGGCAGGCTTTATTGAGATCTGTAAAATCCACGCAGGTCCGCCATTTGCCGTTAGGCTTGGGGACTAGCACCGGATTGGAGACCCACGATGGATGAAATGCCACCCTGATGAATCCATTCTCTTTAAGTCTTTTGACTTCTTCTTTTAAGGCTTTTGATCTGTCTTTATCGAGCAGCCTTCTTTTTTGTTGCACAGGTGGAAAGGCTTTCTTTATGTTCAGGACATGGCTGATCACTGCTGGATCTATCCCAACCATGTCTTTATGTGACCAGGCGAACACTTCCTGGTTTTCTTGTAAGAATTCCACCAGTGCCTGCTTTGCGGTAGGCTCTAAATTCTTCCCAACCTTCACGACTCTGGTAGGGTCTTTTTCATCGAGTTGGGCCTCTTCCAGGTCCTCGACGGGTCCAACATTTTCTTCAAAATCCCCAAAGCGAGGATCCAAATCTATATCCTCACTTTGGGCAACACCCTATTTGGTGACGTTACCACCTGATTGGGCTTGTCTGTCTTCTGTCATCTGCAATCGGTCTGGGGTAGCGCTCTTCGATGTTCTGCTTTTTGCCTTTGTGATCGAGGCGTTGTAGCACTCCCTGGCTTCCCTTTGGTTTCCTAAGACGCACCCTACCCCTGCGTCCGTTGGAAACTTCATGGCTAGGTGCCACATGGAGATGATGGCCCTTAGATCAACCAGTATGGGCCTTCCAATAACGGCGTTATATGCTGAAGGACAATCGACCACTACAAAAGTGGTGAGTAATGTCCTTGAGGCAGGCACTGTACCTGTGGTTACTGGGATTTTGATCATTCCGGCTGGGGCAAGTCCTTCTCCAGAGAAGCCGTATATGGTTTGATTGTAGGGCTCCAGGTCTTTTACGGACAACTTCATGCGTTCCAGTGTTGACTTATACAGGATGTTCACTGAACTTCCTGTATCGACCAGTACCCTTTTCACCATCATATTAGCCATCTGGATGTCCACGACCAGCGGATCGGAATGTGGGAACCGGACGTGCTGGGCATCGCCTTCGGAGAAGGTTATCCCATATTCCTCTGAGCGAGCCTTTTTCGGCGCACGGTCCTCCACAGTCATCATCTCGATTTCCTGGTCGTGACATAGAGTCTGAGCATATCGTTCTCTAGCCTTTCCGCTATTTCCCGCGAGGTGCGGGCCTCCACAGATGGTTAAGAGTGTTCCGGCTACGGGGGCAGGCTGTAATGGTGGCGAGCGTTGGCGTGTGGACGTCTGCTTGTTGCCACCTGGAGCTTCTCATTGGGAAGTTCCCGAGGCCAGTACGTACCTTCTCAAGTGTCCTTGTCTAATAAGGAACTCGATTTCGTCTTTTAACTGGTTGCATTCATTAGTGTCATGTCCGTAGTCGTTATGGTAACGACAGAACTTGGTAGTGTCTCTTTTTGAAATGTCTTTTCGAATGGGTCCAGGTTTCTTGTAAGGCACACTAGAGCTTGTGGCCTGGTAAACCTCTCCCCGAGACTCGATGAGGGCGGTATAGTTAGTGAATCTAGGTTCATAACGATTACCCTTGGCTCGTTTACTGTCGGAGGTGGAAGGCTCATTGTGCGGCCGTTTTCCACCGTTCTTGCCATTACCGTTGCTGCGCTTGTCGCCTTTGCCGTTGCCATCAGGTTTGGAACCATTGGCGGCTTTGGCGGGTTCGGCGGCCTTCTTCCCCTTGTTCGAGGATTTTCCATCATCAGCAATGGCCTCTTCGAGCTTGATATATCGATCAGCTCGGTCCAAGAACTCCTGGGTGGTTCTAACCCCATCCTTACGGAGACTCTTCCATAGAGGAGAACGACGTCTCACTCCTGCAGTTATAGCCATCATTTTTCCTTCGTCTCCGACTGTCTTTGCTCCAGCTGCTGCTCGCATAAAGCGCTGGATGTAATCCTTCAGGGATTCTCCATCATGCTGGCGGATTTCAACCAGCTGGTTTGCTTCGGTTGGGTGCACACGACCCACATAGAATTGTCCGTAGAACTCCCTTACGAACATTTCCCAGGAAACTATGCTTGCAGGGGGGAACTTAAAGAACCACTCCTGTGCTTCTTCAGAAAGTGTTGCAGGAAAGATCCTGCACCGAGCATCTTCGGACACTTTCTGAATGTCCATCTGAATCTCAAATTTATTCACATGCGAGACTGGGTCCCCATATCCATCAAAGTTCGAGAGCGTAGGCATTTTGAACTTGCTGGGAGTTTCGGCGTTAGCTATCCTCTGGACGAAAGGAGTACCTTTCCTCCTGTCGTGGTCGATGTAAGAAGTCCTTCCCCCGACCAACTGCTGCACAGCCTGATTAAGTGCGTCTATCTGGGCCTGCACTGCGGCAGGAATTGCGGTGGCCTCTGTGGCTGGGGGGATGTTCTCGCCGTGCTTATCACGACGATCATTGAGTACATCTCTCAGGTCTTCTTCTCTTCTTCGTTGCTCGCTACCTCCGAGTCGGTTGAAGACATTATTTTGCCTGGGCTGCCCCCCAGCATCTTTTCCATTCGGTTGGTCACCTTGAGGTACTTGGCTCCTGCTTTTTCCTCTATTTTCGTTCCTCCCATCAGCATTGCCCTTGCCTGAGTCGGCCTCATTGTACCCATGACCATCTCTGAACCTTGAATGGCTGTGGTGAGACTGACTGTTCCCTCTGTTGCCGTCTCTGGCAGAAACGCCCTGAGCGTTAGAGGGTGGCCTGCGCTGGTCGCGGTGTCCCCGTGCATCGTTATATCGTGGGGGTCCACGGACCGCAGAGCCTAGCTCCGAGTCTCTCCTGTTACCAGGAGGGTAGTGACCTCTGTTTGCTCGGTTTGGCCCATCATTCTCATGGCGCCTAGGACTACGAGGCTGACGGCCGGCCCTATTCTGCCTTTGCTGCGGGGGATTACCCCGAGCAGCTTGGGATGGTGGATTTACCTCGGGGTCCAGTGGGACATCGTCATGGGGCATCTGGGGCTGTTCAGGCCTTTGCGGACTTGAAGGCTGAATTGGTGGGCTAGGATTGGGACCCTTCTGAGGTGGCCCATTTTCAGGTTGGTTAGGCTGCGAGGCAAGTGCGGCCTGATTTCTTGCCAACAGCAAGGCTGCTTCGAGGGCTGCCATGGCCTCGGTCTGGCAGCGGTCCACCTCTGCTTGTCTCTCGCTCAACTCCGCCCGCTGACGATCAAGCTCCTGCTGCTGTCGCGCCATAACTTCTGCGGCAGTCTCCTGATTGGCCCTTAAACTAGCCAATTCTTCTTGCAACGCGCCCAGGGTGCTCTTCAGCGTCACATCGTCCATTTCCTCCTCTTCAAAATCTAGTTGCGGCTCATCTTCCGCCATGCTTGCAGGTGGAGGAGGAGGTGGTGGATTCGACGGTGCAGCGGCGGCAGTCTGGCCAGCTTTCCTTCCTGCTTTCGCCATTAGTTTTTTTTTTATAGCAATGAATCGTCCTCTCAATGAAAGCACCAGAATGTTGACCCACGATTTGGCCAACTGACACGGAGTCAAAATATGAATGATATAGACGAATGTATAGAGAATAACGTAATGACAAAAGAAAAGAAAACACAGTGATTTATAGTGGTTCGACCCCTGGATCTGGTAATGACCTACGTCCACTTAGAATGATATTGATAACGAACCAAAAGTGTGATCAGAGAACTTGAGTTCAATGAGTTTCAACACTTCCAACAAACAATACAAATTTACTAGGAGAAATTCTATATCTCTCTGATTCAGAAGCCAAAAAGTCCAAAAAGGTCCCTTTCCCTTGAGCTATCTCTTGCTATTTATAGGCTCAAGGAGGGTTACAAAATATTGTTACAGATATTACTCCCTGAATAAATCGGATATCCAGAAGATTGCATGAGATAAATTCGGGATTCACAAAGATCTTCCATAATTATTGCCTTGGCTGCGGAACCACCGACCAGACTGGTCGTGGGTAAGATAGGCTGGTTCTGCTTCTGCTGTGCATACTAGTCGATACTCTAGCAGATGCCTTCCAGGTATCAGCCACGTGTCAAGAGAATTATCTGCCACGTCACAAATGCTAATTTATTGGATAACAATAGTATATCTTGGAATTTGGTACATCAGCTTTCTAGCCTAGTTCCGGTCTACTGGGAGACTTTCGATTTCGAGGTAATCAACTATTGGGGTCATCCAGGTTGGTTGTGAGACAATTATTCATACGTTTTCTTCATCAGGCTAGTTAATACTCTGGGTTGATAGAAATTCTACTGGGACTACGTTTAGCGTGTCAGCCTCGTTAGTTGTGGCGAGCCTGACTAATGCATCTGCATTCGAATTTCGCTCTCGGGGGACTTGTTCTATAGTGTAGAACTCACACTCTCTGAGTGCTTCCTTTACCTTCTCTAGGTACAAGCCATTTTTATACCCCGAGCCAGATACTCCCCCAAGACTTGGTTAACAACCAACTGAGAATCGCTATAGCAATGTATGGCCTATGCTTTGAGCTTAATGGCTATTTGAAGTCCTGCTAATAATGCCTCGTATTCAGCCTCTTTTGACGCCTCAAAGCCAAACCTTAATTCTGAGTGGAAGTGTTTTCCTGTTAGGGTAATTAGAATAATGCCTGCACCCGATCCATTTTCATTAGAGGATCAATCGACATAAAGTTTCCACAGCTTGCGAGCTGGGGTTACAACCTCATCGTTGGAGATCCCAGTACATTGAACAATAAAATGTCATTCTTGGGTTATAAGTGATCTCGAACTGTCTAAGCTCAATAGCCCACTTTAACAGTCTTCCGGATGCTTCAGGCTTGGATAAAACTTGCCTCAATGCTTGGTCAGTTAATACATGGATAGAATGTGCTTGGAAATAGGGTCGGAGCTTTCGAGATGCGTTCATGAGGCACAGAGCCAGTTTTTCCATTAATGGGTATCTCGATTATGCCCCCAGTAATATTTTGCTGGTGTAGTATACAGGTTTTTTTATTTTCTTATCCTCCCATACCAGTACTGCACTAATGGTGTGCTTAGCTGTAGCAAGGTATAAGTACAAAATCTCTCCTGTAATAGGTTTAGACAAGAACGGTGGTTCGGCAAGGTGTTTCTTAAGGTTTTGAAATGCGAGCTTGCATTCCTCTGACCACTCGAATTCCTTGCCCCCTCTTAAAAGATTAAAGAATGGAAGGCATCAGTCTGTAGATTTTGAGATAAACCTACTTAAGGCCGCCATTTGTCCAGTTAGGCTCTGGACATCCTTATGTTTTCGAGGTGAGGGCATGCCTATTAATGCCTTGATCTTGTCTGGATTAACCTCTATTGCCCGAGATTTTACTATAAATCCAAGGAACTCACCCGAAGATACTCTGAATGAGTATTTGTTTGGGTTAACTTTCATATTGTATTTTCAAAGTACAGCAAAACACTCAGCGAGATCACCCACATGATTATTGTTTTGTTTTGATTTGACCAACATATCGTCCACATAAACTTCCATGTTATTCCTTATTTTTTTAGCAAACATCCTATTTACCAGCCTTTGGTATGTGACTCCATCATTTTTAAGCCCGAAGGGCATGACGTTGTAGCAATACAATCCCTTATCAGTTACAAGGCTCGTATGTTCTTGGTCAGATGCATGCATGGCAATCTGGTTATATCCAGAATAAGCATCCATGAATGACATGATGTCGTGGCTTGCAGTGGCATCTACGAGCTGATCTATTTGAGGCAAGGGAAATCAATCTTTGGGGTATGCCTTGTTGAGGTCTGAATAGTCGATGCAGGTTCGCTATTTGTCGTTGGGTTTTGGGACCAACACTGGATTGGCGATCCAGTCAGGATAAAAAGCATCTTGTATAAATTGATTTGCTTTTAACCTTTCGACCTCCTCTTTGAGGGCCTTTTTTCTGTCATAATCCAGGAGCCTTCGTCTTTGCTGCTCTGGGGGAAAGCTTTTATCAATGTTAAGTGCATGACTTAGGACATTAGGACTAATTCCTACCATGCGAACACATCCTGATTTTCTTTCAAAAAGCAAATTAATTGCTATCTTGCATTTTTAGAAAGGTTTTTCCCTATTTTTACCATCCTTGTGGTATCCTTTTCATCAAGCTCAATATATTCGAGCTCCTCCGGGGGTTCAAGATCGGCCATTTCCTCGACTCTAGGGTCGATCTCCTCTTCTATCTCGAAGACGGTTCCGTCCATCTCCTGAATGACTACAAGTGTCTAAGCATGTGTTTGGTTTTTTCCCCTTATGGAAATGTTGTAGCATTCCCTTCCCGCAAGCTGGTCTCCCTTCAGCGTCCCGACGCCACTAGACGTTGGGAACTTGATGGCCAGATGCCTAACGGACGATACTACCCCCAGCCTACTCAGGGTGGGTCTCCCAAGCAGTATGTTGTAGGCCGATGGGGCATCCACCACTACGAACTCCATCATCTTGGTTATCGAGACTGGATAGTCTCCCAAGGTCACAAGAAGTTCAATGGATCCCGTACAGGCAATCCCTTCTCCTGAAAATCCGTGCAACGTGGTTGCACAGGCTTTCAAATCTCAAAGCGTGAGTCTCATCTTTTCTAGAGTGGCCTTGTAAAGGATATTCACAGAGCTCCCATTATTAATCAGGACTCTGCGTACCCTCCTATTCGCAAGCTGAAGTGTGATGACAAGGGGGTCCTTGTGACGAAACTGGACGTGTGACACATCATCTTCTATAAATGTGATGGGTTGAGTCTCAACCCTTTGCTACTTTGGAGCTCATAGTTTGGGTTTGTAAGGAGAACCATCCCTAGTCTTTAGCTCATTAACGTATCTTTTTTGGGCGTTCCTTCCTGATCCTGCAATATGAGGTCCCCCAGAGATGGTTACCACTTCTTCTCCCTCTACTAGAGGAGGTCGCTCATCCTCCCATGCTCGGGAGTTGTTCTGTTGGGAAGGTTGTGCAGTCACTGCCCTTTGACTTGTCGAGGCTTGATTGGGATTCCCATTTCTTACATATTGTTAGAAATATCCCCTCGAGATCAAGCCTTTGAACTCGTCCTTCAACTGTTGGCACTCATCGGTTGTGTGTCCGACGTCTCTGTGGAATCTACAATATTTATTGGAGTCCCTCTTTCCCTTCTGATTCTGTATTGGGTCAGGTCATCTGAATGGGACCTGATTTTCATTTGCAAGAAATATATTTTCCCAAGTTTCATTAAGTTCGGTGTACACTATGTAGATGGAGAAATACTTGTCTCCCTTCTTCTTTTTTCCTCCGTCAGCCTTGGGGCTATTCCCTTCATTTTTCTTCCTCTTTGAAGGGTTATCCCCAAAGGGTCTTGATGTTGAAGGGGTCGCCGAGGTCGAGGATGAGTTAACATTTGTCATTGTAGTTACGGGCTGAGAGGTCAGGTTTAATGCTGACCTCGCCTCTTCTACATTGACAAATCTCTAGGCCCTCTGGTTGAACTCGATTAATGACCTTATGGGTTTTCTTTGTATATGATCCCAAAGGAGACTCCCTGGTAATATATCTACTCCTACATCCACCAGGTGACCACTATCATCGACATTACGGGCTTGAGCCACTTCTATATTAAACCTCGTAAGGTAACTCTTTAGTGACTCTCCCTGCTGTTGTCTGACATTAGTCAGGGCCGAGGCTTCGGGCCTGATGCCAACCATGGATTTGAACCATTTCTTAAACTCTTTGGCTAACTGATCCCAAGACGAGATCGAATATCTTTTAAACTTCTCGGACCAATTTTTTGCCGGTCCTGTAAGAGTAGCTGGGAACATCATGCATCGAAGCTCATATCTAACATTTCTAGCTCACATGATAGTGTTGAATGTGCTAAGATGATTGTACGGATCCGAGTTCCCATCAAATGGTGCTACATGGGGCATTTTAAATCCTTGCAAAAATGGGGTGTTAGAGATATGCGGGGCAAAAGGCTCGAGTTCCTTGTTGGAGTCTTCAGCCTTATCTCTGCTTCGCTTATCTTGTAAGAGCCTGAACACCTTTTCCAGCTGGTCAATTCTTTCCTGGATCGAGTCCACTATGGGTTGAGCTTGAGGGAGTTGGTTATTGTTTATAAAAACTCCAGCTCCTTTTCCTGGCATAGGGTTGTTCTAATTTCCATATACTGACTACTTTCGACCGTTTAAATGGTCGCGTAAGTCGAGGTTCGTGGGATTAGCCTGCCCCCGGTTATGGTTCAGATGATCCCGAAGGTCAGGATGGTTCCCACAATTCCTAGCATTCCTAGGCTCAGTATTATATATGCTTACGAGCCAGGTGTAATCTGAGCTCCCGCTTACGAAGCTTACTGTTCTTTCCGGTTGTGAGGCTCGGTGCTTTCGAGCTAAATCATCCGCTAGCCTCCTCGCCCCAGCCGTTTGTGATCTCGAAACATGGCTTCCTGATGGTTGGGGAGCCCTGTGTTCTAGGGCAGCCTCCCTCTAGTTCCTATGACCGGGTCTGGCCTGGCGGTTTCCATCCTGGCTGCCACTGCGAGAGGGCCTCTGTGGTGCAAGTTGTGGGGCCTCTTGGACTGGTGAAGGGTGTCTTATTGGAGATGGTGGATGTCTTATTGGAGAGGATGGCTGCCTTCCATTGTTGGGCCTAGATGGTTCATAATTGGTTGGGGCAGGCTCCTGGTTATTCCTTACTGCCTTAGGGTTAGGGTTCCGAGCTACTGGAGGAGCTCGATTATTCCCCGTTCTCGTAGACAGCTTCGCAGTCGAATTATTAGTAGCTTCAGCCCGAGTGTTTCTTCTGGGGCGTTCATCACTAGGATTTGTTCTATGCCTCGGCTAAGCCTATTGGTCCCCTTGCTCAGCTCTCCTGGTAGTCGTGCTCCCTCGGGGATGTCCTCTTGGCCTCTAGGGTGGTGCCCGGGCGGTCTTAGTAGCCTGTCTGGCCAATTCTTCGTTGCGCCTTGTTGCTTCTGCCAATTTTTGGCGCGGTTGGTGATTCTCCAGTTCCACATTGGGAATGTATCTCTTTGAATTATGGTAGAGATCCTCACTAGGCCTGGGAGTAGGCGGCCCCTGGGAATCGGATTGGGTTGCTTCCCACGCCGACGAGGGTGGTCTTCAGTGCGAGGAGTTTGAACCTCTGGTATTTGGGGCAATGGTCACCCACCAGTGCTGGGGTTGTTCGTGACGACCATTGATAATTCAGGAGGTTTCTGATTAAACAATCTAACGTCTTGCTTAATGCTCTTGTTGACCGCGTTTTTGGCCAACGACGTGTAGACGTCAAAAACAAAAAAAACCTTCAAGAGAAATAAACGACACAGGCGATTTTTATAGTGGTTCAGCCCCAATGTGTTGGTAATAGCCTAATCCACTTAGAGTTGTGATTATAGATCTGCACTCAAGATCAGATGAACCTGAGTCAACTGAGTTTCTTCAGTGCAGATTACAAGAATATAAGAATTCTCTCAAATACAAGTACTCTCTCTCTCTAGAAAATAAGAATTCGAATAAAAAGTCTCCAAAAATCCCCTTTATGATGCCATAAGCCTTGTATTTATAGGCTCAGGATCGTATAGATGGTATCCCCCCATAATCGGGATATTTTGTTATTCTCATTATATTTAATTTACAATAATATTCATAATATAACAATATACTATATTCGTGGGATAAACTGAAAGATTCCCGCACAAACCAAGACCGATTCTTGTTGAAGCCGTTTTTGGGATCTCTTGCATAGCCCTGATCTGTCTAGTCGATCCATATCACATTCAGGCTGGTCGGCCAAACTTTCACTGGGCAGACACGCACCTAACTGGGCAGACATGCACTTGGCTGGTCGGACATGGTCATGACTGGTCGGACATGGTCATGAATGGTCGGCCAAGGTCATGCCTGGGCAGACAAACATGTGACTGGTCGGACAAGGTCATGCACAAGGTCATGCCTGGGCAGACAAACATGTGACTGGTCGGACAAGGTCATGCCTGGGCAGACAAACACATGACTAGTCGGACATGGTCATGCCTGGGCAGACAAACATGTGACTGGCCAGTCAAAATTCTTCACTGGTCTACCGGGTCACTCCTAATCCAGATCACCCAACCATTCCTTGCCATTTGTCATTTCTATTGCCACGTCATCAAACTCCAATTTTTGGGGATAACATTTGCCCCCCAAGTTTATTATATGATATACTCACATAATAAACTTTTCTTCTAGCAAAAATGCTTTTGAGGTCATCCAAAAGCTTCCATTTGGCCGATAACTTTCACGTAAACCCACGATTGAACTTGTCTTTTGATTTCTTCAAATTCTATTTTTTGATCTTGTCGTATTATCCCATGAGTAAGAAAACTTGTTTGTTCCCCATGCCCTTGAGATTTATTGTCCTTTTGGACCTTATAACCAATTGGTCATTTTTTTTTTTTTGCCCTTGAATGCATACGTGATAAATGGTTTGTTGGAACCTTGATGCCCCTCGGACACCTTGATGCTCCTCGAACATGCACACCACCATCCGCCAAGACGCGCCCAGCTGCTCGGATGAATACCCCCCACACCGCTCAGATGCAACCAGCTGCTCGGACTAGCCTCTAGCCGATCGGACACCACAGCATCCGCCCAGCTATCACGCGCATCTGCTCGAACTAGTCCTCAAGCCGATCGGACATCACGGCATCCACCCAGCCATCACGCGCATCTGCTCGGACATAATGGATACGTATCCCTCAACTCGGGCACCACCAACTGATTGGACAAAGAGGCCCAACTCCTCGGAAGCTTGCCACCAACACCTCGAGTGTACCACTACTCGGACACGCGTATACACGGCCACCCGATTGGCCATCACCATCCGCTCGGACAGCAGGCGCAACTTCTCGGCATTCTTGGACATACCCGATGCAGCTGCTCGGGCATACACACCCATCCGATCGGTCATGTGTACTGCTCGTACACATGAATGCCCCCAAGCATTTTAGACATCAAAGTCTCTTTTTTCCTCATGCACTCTATATTCTTACTTCTTAAAAAATGTTTATCTAAGTAGTAAAAATAAATATTTTTCTGTTGAACTGAATGATTTGTTTGATTCACTCCAGGGACTCATTGATGTTTATTCGTGCTTAAACAATAGAGTTTCCTACTTGACCAGTGATATATGCTTAGCCGACCAGGGAAGTTGTATCTGCTCTCCCGACCAGGAAAACTTTGCACCTGATAAGCTAAACCTTGCACCCGGCTAGTAGTTTGCTCTTTATTCTTGTGAAGACAATTATTGCTTAGCAGCTTTGATACTTTTCTCGTACAGCCGAGCTGTTGGCATTTATACTTTACTTTTCTTTGCTAACTTAAAACATTCTAAGTCTTTTTTAGACTTAAGAAGTTACAAGTTTTTTGTGAATAGTAAAGTCACTCTGGTGTATGCCTTATATTTTCGCATGAGTACTTAGTTTTCTAACTTAGAAATTCTAGACATTTCATAAGTCCATACTAAGTATACTTTCTCACACTCTTATTGCTCTAATATATTATGAGCATAATGTTTATTGTCACACGAATATCTGCTTCTAACTTGAAATTTTAAAAAATTCCAAGTTACTTAAGCTTTGTCAAACAAGTTAGCTTAATGGCCTTTTTGGACTTCGAAAATTTACAAGTCAGCCTAAAAACAGATATATTAACTCGTGCTCTTATTGCCTATGTTAAATTATATACCAGTATACCCCATGTGCCCCCCAAGTTTTTGAGGGTTGAAAGATCCTTAGTCACTTGCTACTTGACTGAACCTGTTCGAGCAGCTAATTACTCATGAAACACATAGAAGATATGGAAAATATTCGAGCAGTTGAACACTGCTTGAACTTATTGACCAGTTGAACACTGTCTGATTTCACCGACTAGTTGAACACTGCTCGGATAACTAACACACATGCATATTTGTAGCAAGAATCGACCACGCTGCGCGTAGTCTCTTTTATTACTCGTAAATTAAAAAGGACAAAACATGTCTAATAACGAGTCTTAAACAACCAAAATTGTTCAAAAATAAAATGACTGGTTAGCAAATAACCAACTCATATACCAAACTTAAATAACAAGTCAAACAACTCGAAATCAAGCTACCACTCTGAAAGCAGTATTTAGAAATAACATATCCTCCAATGCTCGCCACTCCATTGGTTTCTGATCCTAGCAGTCCCGCTCAACATACCTCTTCCTTTCTTCGTTGCTATCATCAGCCAAGTGTGGACCTCCACATATAGTGTCTAAGGTAAATTCCACAGGTCCGGGTTGCAAGGGTGGAGATCTTTGTCGTTTGAAACCTGGATTGCTGCTGCCTCCTTCTCCTTGGGGTGTCTGTACCCGGTACTTCCTCAACTTGCCTGACCGGAGAAGAAATTCTATCTTGTCCTTGAGGTGATTGCATTCATTCGTGTTGTGACCATAATCTCTATGGAAACGACAAAACTTATTCATGTCTTTCTTCCTCATCTCTTTCCTGATGGGTGGAGGTTTCTTGTAGGGAACCTCTTCATGACTAGCAAGATATATCTCCGCTCGGCTGGCTGAGAGAGTGGTGTAGTTAGTGAACTGAGGCTCATACTTGGTTGGATTTTCATTTGAACTCAACTTTACTTTCTTTTCCTCATGGTGGTCAGACCCGTTATTTCCACGTTTCTTTCCACCATCCTTAGGAGAGTCCGTTGATCCGCCCGGATTATTTATGCCATTCTCCTCTTTCTCGATTGCATCATCCAATTTCATATACTTGTCTGCTCGGTCAAGAAATTGTTGAAGTGTTGAAATTGGATTTCTATGTATGCTATCCCACAAAGGGCTCCGATAAGTTATCCCAGCAGATATTGCAACCATCTTCCCCTCGTCTCCTATAGCAGTTGCTCTATTGGCTTCTTTCATGAATCTCTATATATAATTCTTTAGAGACTCATCTTTTCCTTGTTTGATATCTGCCAAGTGGTTGGCATAAACTGGTGGAGTCCGGGCAGTGTTGAATTTTCTACAAAACTCCTTCCTGAATGCTTTCCCAAGAGGTAATAGAGTTTGGCTTAAACTTCCAATACCATTCCTGGGCAGTATCTGACAATGTAGTCGGGAAAACTCTACACCGATAATCGTCACTTACTCTGAGCAATTCCATCTGGTCCTCGAATTTCCCAACATGTCTAATGGGATCTACCTTTTCTGTATATATTGGCAGAACTGGTGCTTTATATTTTGCCGGTGGCTGGGCTGCTCTAATCCGGGCACAAAATGGGCTGCCACTCCGGTGATCTATCGCATCTATCCTGAAAGGTTGTTTTGACAAACCTTGCACTGCAGCTGCTAGCATGTCAAGCTGGGCTTGGATGGCTGGTGCAGCTGATGAAGTTCCAAGGTCTTGACCACCTGGTCGGGCATTACCATCTGGCGCGCTGTCGTCAAGTATTTCTACTTGACTGGCAGGGCGGTCTAGATTTTTCCATTCGACCGGGAAGATCCTCCTCTTGTTGGTGATAACATCCCTTAGATCCTTCCGGGAAGCATGCTCTCCTGCCCAATCGAACACCGTACTCTTCGATTTCCCAAAGGGCTTACTACGCGGGACTTGCTCTCTCCTACTACGCTGCTAGTCGGGGTGCAGTGGAGGCCTTTCGGTATGTCCTAGGCAGTCTTTCCTTCCTTGTTGGTCGTTGCCTTCCTTTTCCTTTGACTGGTCGGTGTGATGACTATCAGCCTCATCATGACCATGCCCATCTTTGAATTGTGAAGTCCTCTTCTCTCGAGGAGTCTTGGTCTGATCCTGCCTGGGTGGAGTCTTTTTACTGCCCGACCGGTGACTCCGTGATCTAGAAGTCTCTGATCGGTGGCTCCTAGAGGGGGTTCTAGAGTGCTCCCTTTGTGTCGAGTCAGTTCTGGATCGGTCCCCATCATCTTCCCGACCAAGGGGGTTACTCCTGCTTCTGCCCGGTCCTCGAGAATCGGCTCTGTCAGTGGTCCTCTGACTAGCGTCATTATTTCTTGCTCCATGGGTGGCTGCTTGTGCTGCAGCTTGAGCATTGGCTTGAGCATTGGCTTAAGCCAATTGGGTAGCCGCTTCTAGAGTAAGTGCTGCTTCATGATGTCTCCGGTTGACCTCCTCCTGTTGTTGTCTGAGCTCTTCGCTTCTGGCCTCCATATCGCGATTTTGCTGCTCTAACGCGGCTTTCTGCCTAGCCATCTCTTCAGTGAACGCCTCCTGTCTGGCGTGGAATTGTGCCATCTCCTCCTAGAAGGCCCCCATGGCTTCCTAGAGTTCTTCAACTTCTGGAGTCACGTCCTCGAGCACGACTCTAGGCTCAGTCTCACGGTCTTGTGGGCTAGGACCTTCTGATCTGGCAGGCTCTTTAGAGGAGCCTGTCTTCTTGGAGGCCGCATTGGTGTTCTTAGGCGCCATAATACTTTAGGGACCGTCTGTTTTTCTCTTCAGGCTCTCAATGAAAGCACCAAAAATGTTGACCGCGTTTTTGGCCAACGACGTGTAGACATCAAAAACAACAAAAACCTTCAAGAGAAATAAACGACACAGACGATTTTTATAGTGGTTCAGCCCCAATGTGTTGGTAATAGCCTAATCCACTTAGAGTTGTGATTATAAATCTACACTCAAGATCAGATGAACCTGAGTCAACTGAGTTTCTTCAGTGCAGATTACAAGAATTCTCTCAAATACAAGTACTCTCTCTCTCTAGAAAATAAGAATTCGAATCAAAAGTCTCCAAAAATCCCCTTTATGATGCCATAAGCCTTGTATTTATAGGCTCAGGATCGTACAGATGGTATCCCCCCATAATCGGGATATTTTGTTATTCTCATTATATTTAATTTACAATAATATTCATAATATAACAATATACTATATTCGTGGGATAAACTGAAAGATTCCTGCACAAGCCAAGACCGATTCTTGTTGAAGCCGTTTCTAGGATCTCTTGCGTAGCCCTGCTCTGTCTAGTCGATCCATATCACATTCAGGTTGGTCGCCCAAACTTTCACTGGGCAGACACGCGCCTAACTGGGCAGACATGCACTTAACTGGGCAGACATGCACTTGGCTAGTCGGACATGGTTATGACTGGTCGGACATGGTCATGAATGGTCGGCCAAGGTCATGCCTGGGTAGACAAACATGTGACTGGTCGGACAAGGTCATGCCTGGGCAGACAAACATGTGACTGGTCAGACAAGGTCATGCCTGGGCAGACAAACACATGACTGGTCGGACATGGTCATGCCTGGGCAGACAAACATGTGACTGGCCAGTCAAAATTCTTCACTGGTCTACTGGGTCACTCCTAAGCCAGATCACCCAACCATTCCTTGCCATTTGTCGTTTCTATTGCCACGTCATCGAACTCCAATTTTTGGGGATAACAGCTCTCAATGTAAGCACCAAACTGTTGACGCCGTTTTTTGTCAACTTAAATTAGAAGAGCACTAAACACAGAATTAAGAATGCTAATAAAAAACACACGAGTTTTTACGTGATTCAGCAGTTAAAATCTGCCTAGTCCACGAGTCAATATTATTGAGTGGTGGAATTCTCTCAATATTTTTAGAAAACAATTTTTGCAGAGTATTCCCCGTATCCCCAAAATTGTCTCTAAATGAATTTCTCCAGTCTGTTTATAGACTGGTTTACAAAATATCTTCCCTATTATTTCGAGAAGTTACAATTCAAATTTGAAATAAATACAAATAAATGCATCAATCACATAATATCCCATGATAATAGGGATTTATTATCAAGTTACAACAAATCCCTAAGGAATAGGGATTTTAAAATAGCAATTGCGTTCAAACTGGATTACCGACCTCGAACATACAATTAACTCACTTTCGAGATCAACCCACATCATGAGCTCATCATTTTGGTTAACGTTGCCCTTAGCCAGTGACTTTACCAAGCTCAACCATCGGAGATCAACCTCCTCGATCTTGCAATGAAGGTTTAAATTGCACTTAGACTTCGAAGAAGATTCATCCTTTCGAGCTTGATGCCTATGCTTGAAACTTCTTAACTGGTTCTCAGTGTGGTATTTTCTCCTAAATACCCACTTACACCCAATTGGCTTAGACCCCGGTGGGAGATCTACCAATTCCTAAGTGTTGTTGGAAAGAATGGAAACCATCTCATCATTGATGGCTTCTTTCCAAAATGCACTATCTCTTGATTGCATAGCTTCTCTATAAGTCTTAGGATCATCTTCAACGAGAAGTACAATATGAATTTTCCTAATGACTTCCTCTCTATTTCCTTCTACCATGTAGAATGAAATTTGTTGAGAATCTATCTCATCCACTACTAAACTTTTCTCCTTTTAAAGCCTTTGACTTCTTCTAAGTTCAAAGGGTTGCTTTACATTCTTTTGAGAATTCTCCTCTTGAGAATCAACTTTGGATGTAGAAGGTTGAGAATTGTTCTCATATAATAAATTCTCCTTTAAAGATGTTGAAGCTTGAGAATTGTTATCACATAACATGTTCTCAAAAAATTCAACTTCTCTAGATTCAATCACAATATTAGACTCTAAGTCTAATAGCCTATAAGCTTTACTATTGTTGGCATAACCAACAAAAGCACACTTTATGACTCTTGAACCTAACTTTGTTCTATTAGGTTCCTTTTTCTTGCAATATGCAAGACACCCCCACACTTTGAAATACCCTATGTTGGGTTTTCTTCCTTTCCATAACTCATATGGAGATATCTCATTTTTCTTCATCAATATTCGATTAAGAATGTGACAAGCAGTTAATAGCGCTTCACCCCATAAGTTGAAATTCAACTTAGAAAACACCAACATAGAATTTATCATCTCTAAATAAGTCCTATTTTTCCTTTCGGCAACACCATTATGTTGTGGTGTATAAGGTGCGGTGCACTCATGAATTATACCATTTTCTTCACAAAATGTATTGAATTCATTAGAGAAGCACTCTCCTCCTCTATCACTTCTTAGCACCTTAATCTTTTTATTTAGTTGATTTTCAACTTCTAATTTATATAATTTAAAAGCATCAAAAGTTTCATCTTTATGCTTTAAAAGAAACACATATGTGTATATACTAAAATCATCTATAAAAGTAAGAAAATACCTTTTACCACCTCTAGTTAAAACACCATTTAATTCACAAAGATCACTATGGATTAAATCTAGTAAATTAGATGATCTTTCTACACTAGGAAATTGTTTCTTAATCATTTTTTCCTTAACACATGTTTCACATTTACCATAGTTTTTAATATTGCATGCAATCATACCACATTTTACTACACTTTTCACGGTTGAAAAACCTATATGAGATAGTCTAAGATGCCACAAAAATAAAGAATCATACTCAACTATATAGGCGTAATTAACATTTTTATTAATAACATTGAAAGTTACATCATTGGTGCACAATTTAACCATACCTCACAAGAGTACCTCTTTCCCAAAAATACATTTGATTTGGTAAGAATAAGTTTACTGGACTCAAAAACGGCTTTAATGCCGGACTTGCCAAGAAAATCACCACTTACCAAGTTTCTACTCATTTCTGGAACATAAAGTACACTCACTAATGTAACTTTCTTGCCAGAGGTGAAAAAGACTTCAATGGTACATTTTCCAAGTACCTTGGATTTTCTCTCATTGCCCATTTGAATCTCATGGTTGCCCTTTGACTCTTCAAATGTCTTGAACAATGATTTGTCATAGGTGACATAGACGGTGGCACATGTGTCATACCACCATCATTTCACCTTGCCTTGGACCCATTCACCTCACTAAGGGTAGCAACTATGTTTTCCTCTTGAGTTGCGTTCACCTTAGGTCCTTGTTGGTCTTTTCTATGCCTACACTCTCTAGCATAGTGACCTTTTTTCCCACACACAAAGCAAGGAAATTTCTCGCCCTTAAACTTGTTTGGGTTGGTTCTTGGACCCAAGGATTTCTTGTTACCCATTTTCCCTTTGTTTTTGGGATGTTTTGGTTATGACACCGCATTTTCTTTGGAAGTCTCTCCATTAGACCCCTCCACAAGTTTATCTCTACATATCGATTCCTCCTCGATTCGAATATGTTTTTGGATTTCCTCCAAAGAATAATCCTCATTTTTATGAAGGATTCTTTTTCTATAGCTCTTCTAAGTTGGTGGTAATTTAGCCATTATAGCACCAACTTGAAAGGCCACGGGAAGCTCAATAGTTAACACTTTCAATTTGTTAACAATTATTTGCAATTCATGTATTTGAGGAAGAATAGGTTTATCACCAAAAAATTTGAAATCAAAGTATTGAGATATCAAAAACTTTTTGGTACCTTCCTCTTCCACCTTGAACTTTGTCTCAAGTGCATCTCATATCTCCTTTGCCGATTTGGTCTCAGTGTAGAGGTCATAGAGCCTATCGGAAATGGTGTTGAGGATACGACCCCTACAAAGGAGATTGTCCTCCTCCCTCTTCCTTCTTTTCTCCACCTCCTTGGGAGTGTCCTTGTCAGATGGTGTTGGGAGAGGTTCTAGAGTGGACTCTAGAATGTAGGTGATTTTGAGAGTGGTCAAAAGAAATCTCACCTTGTCTTGCCACCTAGTGAAATTGGACCCATCAAACCTATCCAACCTCACTAGGTCTTGATTCATAATCTTGATGGTCTCACCTTCCATTGAAACAAACAAGGGTAAACTTTTAAATGTTAGGAAAAATGTATTTGCTTTAATGGAAATTGGTAAGAAAATACAATTCTAGACAAAATATTACAAATAAATATTGATTGATTAAATAAAGTGTTACAACTCTATAACTGAAAGTACAAATAAATAAGAGAAGGATTAGAAGAAGAGAATGGTGAAATACAACTCTAAGCAAAAGTGTTTATAACAAAAGAAAAGAAAAGATTACAAATCTAAACAAGAAATACAAGTAAATAGAGAAGAAGAATATAAAGATGAAAAGCTATAGAATAAAAGGAAATAACAAGTAAGAAAAGATAAACAACTCTCACTCACACTACCAAAGTGAAGAGTGTTGGGGATCACCAACTTGAACAAGGTTTGAAACCTTTGTCCAAAAACTTATTTCCCCTTAACTAAAGCACTAAGGGATCTCTCGCAGATTTTGGAAATGCTTTATGGAATAATCAAGCCTCAAGGTGATTTCTAGCCAAGTGCTCTATTGGATAGAAAAGTTGTGTCTTTCAAGTGAGCAATAGGCTCCTATTTATAGAGTTTTAGAGACACCCTTTGAATTTCAAATTCCACCAACCCCCATGGCTGTTACCAATGATAAATTGGATGTTTATGGAATTAAAAGTGAGATTTGGAAGTTATTTGAGTTTTTGGAATCGTTCAAAAAAAATTGGAAAAATTGATAAATTGATCAGAATTGCACCTGTGACTGCGGCCAGGGACATCAGTGGCCGCGACCACTGTTCTCTGTCCCACAGGCCACAGCCACCAACATTCTGTGGTTGTGGCCACTGACCATGTTCAGCACTTGAAATTGTGCTATTTTTCCAAATGGTTCCAAACCCTCCCAATTGATTTTGTAACCCTCAAAACACATTATTGAGGTTAAAATCATATCTCTAACAGTCATTTCACATATGACTTTAAGAAATTCATCTCAATATTGTGTAACAACAAATTTACACAATAAAGGGTAATATTTGGAAGTTACAAATTTGTAGTTGAATTTGTAACACCAAATATGTTACATATTTGGATATTTCTCATATATCTAAATATTGTAACTCTCTATTATATGTTACAATATGTGATACTCTTTGTCACATTTATTTAATTTGAAACATTATATTATATTATAATATAATATTACATTATATTATATTATAAAATAATATAACACTAATGACGTGGCATACTTGCCTGTTTCGAGCTTACACTTTACGAGCCTACATTTCGAAGCTATAAATTCTATTTTCGAAATTTGAGTGTAACATAATTAATAATTATGTTGTACCTTAATGAATGCGCATATATAATTTTTGTCACATTTTATAGTTATGATGGCAATTATTATAAAAAATATATTTTGGTAATTAATGATTTCACTAATTAAAATTTAAAATAAATAAGTCGTGACAAAAAAATAAGCTAAAGGACAAAAACAAAATTCTATTTGAAGATATATTTGTCTTATTAGATAGTTTTTCCAAATAAAAAGAAAAATAAGAAAGAAAAGAAAAGAAAATACATATTTGATAGATATAATACTTGGATTGGACACTTTTCTCCAAGTAGTAAAAGACAAGAAATAAAAAATATATATGGTAAGATATTTGTTAGAAGAATATATACATTTATATATAATGTCATGATAAATATAAGTAAATGACAATAGAAAAAAAAAAGATACATATGAAAATAGGTGAAATAAACATACGAATTTTTCCACTAAAAGGGTATATCCTCTCTTAGTATATAGTAGGATATATATATATATATATATTAGGTAAAATTAATGTGCAAGGTACGTTAATTTAGTTTTAAAGTTGTAAACATTGTCTATAAGTTTAAAAAAAATTAGTTTATTTTTTAAATATATATATATAATAGAATAAATTAAAATCATAGTGTAGACAATATACATGCATTAATTATTTTTAGTTTCTAATGTTTCTCACAATGTCTTTTGGTGAATTTGATGAAGAAAAAAAACTTCAATCACTTGATAAAAACACAAATTATGTCTTTATTATTTTTAAATAAATAAGATTTAGTTATTTAAATTATCATAAAATATCTTTAAAATATCCTATTTTAATTAATATATTTATTTATTTTTGTTTAAGTTTATGTTTGTTCTAGTTTTTGAATTTGGCCGTGACAACAAAATATTATATATTATATGTTTAATATACTATTAAGTTTAAGTTGAATTAAATTTTATTTAAGTTATAAAACATGTGGTTTTATTATTTTTAAATAATTATCACTGTAAAATATCTCAAAAATATCTTATTTTAGTTTGTTTAATTATTTATTTATCTACTTTTATTTAAGTTTAAGTTATGTTTACAATCTACTATTAAATATAAGAGTATTATGTTAAATATAATAATATTCCGTTAAAGTTAATAGAAAAAATTAAAAAACTATTAAAACCAAGAATTTCTGTTATCTACCCCCCTAGCACCCCAGCGCTACAAGCAGGGCAGAATCACCCTGGCTAGCGCTGTAGTGCCCACAGCTGGGCGCTACAGCACTACAACCAGGGTTTTCAACCCTGGTTTTTCCCTCCTTCGACTCCTCCATTTACAACCTGAAAAATAAGCTTCCAAACCTCATCTAAACTCACAATTGAACCCAGAAACCATATACACAAGTCCTAGGCATCATAACCCAAGTGACCCTTGCAAAAAACTCCCATCAATTCTCAATATCCAACCCTCTTCAATGGTGGAACACAACCCTAAGCCCTCAAGGTCCACTTCATTAACTTGGTTCCTCAAAAGAAGCTCAAAAATCTAAAGAGAAAATGGTATACGGGGGAGAAAGAACTATGCTCTATTTTCAAAGGTTTCTACAGCCTTCAATGGTTGATATAATCCTTAGGTAAAAAGACAATATTGCCCCTAGGTCATTTAAAATCCTTTAAAGGCTTCCAAGGGTAAAATAATCATTTCCCACCTATTTCGTTAATCATAATTAACACCCTCCAATTCCCGTTATTCCCAATATTCTGAATTACCAATAATTCATATCTCATTACCCTTTTATTCTCGGTAACGTTCTAATCACCAAATTACCCCGAGACTCACCCCGAGCCCCGAACTTAATCTCGTTATGACCAAACCGCTAACTTGCACTCAAAGATCGTCTCATGCTGAATGACTTGAACAAATCCACATTATAATGTGGCCTCATCAATAGTTCACCAACATGCATACAAATATACAATTATGCCCTCAACGTGCCAAATTACCAAAATGCCCCTATAATGAAATGTGGACACACATGCATGCATTTAACATCATATTATAATATAATTCACATAAACATGCACATAATCATTTAATGGAAAATCAATTATGGCCCTCCTAGCCTACTTATCCAACCATTAAACCTCATTAGGGATTTTAGGTAATTACAGTGTTGGTCAGCGCATCATACGCTTAAACAGAGGATAGGCTAAGGGACCCGGGGTGAGTTATCAATCCCATATCCTAGCTGTTTACCCCAAAAAGACTCACTTGATGATGTGGCAAGATTAGTATGCACGTGAGATGTGCGTGACTATTTAGGTAGTTACGTTCTGGTCGACCATCGAGCAAAGGATAATTCGTACGGCAGAAGGCTTATTTCATAGGAGACCATGCTTGGTCGCAGTATATCAGATATTTTATAGAGATATTTGATCTTGCATTTATGTAAAAAGTGTAATTTCCATTATTATTCAGATGTGTTTGTAGTAAATGTAATCAAGGCCCATCGGCCCATAAAGAGATCCTTGAGCCTATAAATAAGACTCAAAGGGCTCATGAGAATGATCTTTAGAGACTGGGAGAAATAAAACTATTGTTTTTAGACAATAACTTGTATATATTATTGAGCTTTTGAAACTTGGTAAACCATTGTTTACTGATTGCAGGTTCTCATTACATTAATAAGAACACTAAGTGTACATAGGTCATTACCATCACTTGGGGTCGAACCACTATAAATCCTTGTGTCATTTATCTTCTTGACTTTAATTCATCTAATTTTTGTCGTTTTATTTGTCTGTGTCGTTGAGAAAATCAAGGGTCAACATTTTGGTGTGTTCATTAAGAGCTGAACTCAAGACCTCCAAGAAGATCAAATGGCAAAAACTACTAGGAAAACCGGGCAAACCTCAGGGAGTGTGCCAAATCAACCTCTTCCACAAGGTGTAGTTGAGGATGAGCCACAGGTGGAATTTGAAGAGGAGGAGATGGATTCTAAGACTTTGCGGACAACATTGATTGTGTTGCAAGATGAATTAGCTAATTTGAGAGCTAATCAAGAAAATGTGGCTGAAACAATGGCGCTGCAGCAGAGGAAGATTGATCAGCAACGCCAAGAGCTGAATGAGCGGCAGGCTGACATGGACTGTTGGCAAAGGGATGCCACTGCAACCTTGGAGGCAGCCATTCAATTGGCACGAGGACAGCCTGCACTTGCCTCCCAATCGGACCAGCCACCTAATACTCACCTGCAACAAAATCCACATTTAGAACATCCTCAGCATCACCACAATCTGCCATAACCAATGAATCCTCGGGGGCCAGAGCAACCCCCCGCTACTCAACAGGAGAGGCTATTCCAGGATCCTGAGCAGCAACCACCCTCTCATGCTGGTCGAAATAACACCCAGCAACAAAGGCAGAATAAGGCCGAACAACATCCTAGAAGCCCTAGACGCCAAACGGCTGAGGAACACACTACAACAATATTGATATACAGTGACTCCCAACAATGTCTTACACCATTGGTGTAAGACATTAAAACTTATCAGGGATTTTAAATGTCTAATGGTGGGAGACATTGAAAGTTTTTATTAATGGCTACAATTGGAGGACATTAAAAATGGTGGAGGACGTTGAAAATATGTTGGATACGTGGCTAGGGGACATCCAACGTCTCCCACTGGGAGACGTGCCTAGTGTCCCACGTCTCCCAGTGGGAGACATTGGATGTCCCCCTGGCATTTATAAAGCTTTCTTCCTCCTTCGTCGAGTTACAGAGAGCTAGCATATTCACGAATTGGGGCTGCATTTTTTAGGGTTTTAAGGTAAGCTTTTATACATTTTCATGAATTTTAGTTAATTATTTTGAAGAAAAAAAATCATAGGTTTAGCATTAAGATGAGTAATATACATGTTTTTGTGTTAGCTTTACATTTTTATGCGTTTTTTCTTCTTCTATAGATTGTAGGATTTCTTAGTTTTTCCATGGTAGGTTTCTATAGATTGTAGGATGTAACGACCCGAATTTGCTAATAGGGCTTAGAGCCTTGATTAGTGTGCTTGGAGGGAAATAAATGATTTAATATGTTAATCTGTGGATTTATGTGAATATATGATAATGATGCATGTTTAGTTGAGTTAAATGTGCATGTGGGACCCGTCTGGATATTAGGGGTATAAATGCGATAAATGTGATAAATGTTATATATATGTGATATGTCTGTGCAGCACGATCCGAGACAGTCCTGGGGAGCGGTTAGCCAGAAGGTCACAACGGGGTTGAGATTCCGACTCGGGGCGAGTCGAGGGGTAGTTTGGGTTTTAGATGTGTTATGGGGTTATCGGGTTAAGGAAATAATTATTTGGAGATATATTTGAGGATAGAATGTCTAGGATGGGACATTGGGGAAATTTACCATTTTTCCCTCGAGGACGTTTTGGTACCCCGAGCCTTGAGGTAACCTTAAAGCTTAAGCTGAATAAAACAAAACTTGGAATTGTTTAGAATACTTAGGAACCGACTTACGTATTCCCTTCCCAGCTGAGGATAGTTTCTAAACTTCCTTTTCTCTACTCTCTAAGACAAAACTCAAGGAAATTCTGGAGGAAGCTAGTTAAAGCAAGGAATTGGCTGAGAAATCTTAGGAGCTAAAAGCTTGAGGATTAAGGATCAAACTCAGGGACTAAGCTCAGCAAAGGTAAGCTTTAATTAGATTATGTTTAGAATTGTTGTTGGTTTGTTGGAGTTTGCATGTTAGTTAAGTTTGATTTGTTCTTGTGTGTTTTAGTTAAGTTTTGGAGCAGGTTTTGATGGGTTTTGGTGTTGAAACTAGGCTAGAATATTGGGGTTAATTGTCTGGAACTGTCATCTTGATTATAGGATGAATTGGTTTGAAGGAAATACAGGAGAAAGGTGAAGAATTATGGGTATGGAGGTGAGGGCCGCGACCCTAGGAAGGGCGCGCCGCGGCTCGTGTGCGCGCGCGGCCGAGAAGTTCATGCGCGTCGCGGCCCGTGTGGGGGTCAGTGAGGTGCTAGCCTTTGTTTCGAGGCTAGCCGCGGCGCTTGTGGGTAGGGCCACGACTCTTAGTGCCAGTTTGTGTTTTTAACGGTGTTTAGGCTTGGGAACTTAATGGTTAAGGCTCGGGATGGATTTTATCACCCGGATTGATAGAATTCAAGGTTCTGGAGGTTAGGGTTATGGCTCAAAGTTATTTATTGGATTAGAACTTGATGGATGGATATTGTTAATGTGTTGTGACTAGGGTTTCGGCGAGGCTCAAGTTAGAGGACTGTGCTCGGGGCATCGGTGCTCGGAAAGCTCGGGACTCAAGTAAGAAAACCCTTGTTCCCATAGAGCTTGTATGCAGGGCTGAGCCCAATGTGTTTAAACTGCAGGGTGTAGCCCTTTGACTGAATTTGCTAGAATTATGTATTTGCTTATTATGCTATGAATGCTATTATGTGAATGATCGGAAAGAGCCGGGAACGGTGTAGGCCGAGGACGACAGAGACCGGGAAGGGCAAAGGGCTGGGAACGGCGTTAGGCACGTTGAGTGCAAGGCCAAGTACGGCAAGGGGTCGGGAGCAGCGTTGAGCACGTGGAGTGCAAGTTGCCAGGGCGAGTCCCTAGAAGGATACCTGGGATATCCTCACGGCGTGGACCGCGAACCCAGGGCTTGGTAAATGTCTGGGACGGCTAGGCCGTATGTGTTTAGCCCATTGGTGGCCTGTTTATATGCTTGATATATGTGTTGCATATGTTATCTATTTATGGGTTTTCTTGCTGGGCTTCGGCTCACAGATGCTCTGTGGTGCAGGTAAGGGTAAGGAGAAAGTCAACCGACCATGAGTGTGGCAGGCGTGAGGTGGCGTGTACATGTTGGGCCAGCCTGGCTGTCACATCCAGAGGATTTTGGGAGATGGTTGTAAATAAACTTAGATTTTGTCGTTTAGTCGACTTGGTTCGATTTATATGATGTAAATGTTTCTAAACTGTATTTTGGGATCCCAGGTGTCAAACTTTTATGATTTTTAATGAAATGGAATTATTTCTAAAGTTTTTCCTCTGTTTATGGCCTAATTACACTATTTATTCTAAAACCTCGATTAGCGAGTTGAATGCACGTTTTTAAACTCACTTAGTAACGGCTCTAAGGAAGTAGGGCGTTACATATGATTTCTTAGTTTTTTTTTTTTTTTTTTAATTTAACCTATCACATTGTATAGATTTCATTAAAGTATATTTGTTCATGATTTTTTTTAAAATTTTTATCATTATTTATTTCGAAATTTAGGTATATTTGTATATATATTTAATTTTTTTTTAAAATTATAACTATTTTGTTATATATATATATATAGTTATGTTAAAATAAATTTATTAAATAATTTTAAAAATATAAATGTATGAAATTTTTTATGTTTTTGTTGATTATTGAGTTTTTAGGTTATGAAAAGTTTTATTGATTTTTTGTTTAGGTTAATTAGTGGCTCATTGGAGTTTTTTTTATTTATTTAACAATCATTTACTTATTAGATATTCAGTGATATTTTTTTAGTAATGTTTAACATATTAATTCATTTAATTTCGTAGGTTGTGATTTTGTTGGTGAGATTTTAGAGAGTATTTTTTGTATCAAAATTTCTATATCAATCACACATTTGAGGTAATTAAGTTTATAAAATTACAATAATAAGTTATATATGGCTAGATATTTAGTGATATTTTATTTATTATTTATTAATTTTATTTTATTGGTTTGTGGATTTAATAGCGAATTCGATTACTACGTGAAGTAATTTTTCTAGCTTTTCGATTATTAATTGCAAGAGGTACATATATATTCTCTTACTTATACTTTTAACATTATTAAACAAATGTTAGAGGAGTTTGAATATCTTAAATATTCATCCATAGTGAAGTAGGTTCTGAGATTAAAATTGTGTGTTGCGGTGATAACGGAAGGTTGAGAACTTGTGTGTTTTAGTGAAGTAGAATCTAAGAAATTTGGTTGTGTGTTGCGGGGCTATAAGGAAGGAACTTATTGTATGTTGTTTGAATTGTTTGTTTTGTTATTCACATGCAGATGGTTAGGTCACAATTATAGGGGAAATGCTGCCCGATTTTATCTAGGATAATAAACAATTAGTTTTATATAGACATCAAACTTTATCACGTGCTTATTTAGTGTCGTTTCTTTTCTTTTTCATAGACATAGGAGAATATATGAATAAACAGTGGATGTCAGCGAATAGGTTATCTGCGGAACATATGAACGGGGTCGATTTGTTCTTAAGGTTTTGTTCGGAAAATGTAAAAGACCCAAATTTTACTTATTGTCCATGTCTTAAGTGTGGAAATGTTAAAAAGATGGATCTTAAAAAGATTAAATAACACTTATATTTCAATGGGATCGACAAGAGTTACACAATTTGGTATTACCATGGGAAGATAGCTCCTATTGCTCTAATTCTGCCAAGTAGACCAAAAGGAGTGAGGAGGAATATAGTAGAGGAGAACTAGAATCCATTAGATGAAATGATTGACGACGCACATTATGGATTAGGAGTAGACCCAAATAAGTTTGAGACACTCCTTAATGATGCTGAGAAACCAATTTACCCTGGTTGTACAAGATTTACAAAATTATCTGCGCTTCTTAGGTTGTACAATCTAAAAGCTGGTTGGAGTGATAAAAGCATTACTGATTTATTATTTTTTTTTTGAAGGAGTTATTGCCCGAAGATAATAAAATTCCAATTTCATTTTATGAGGCAAATAAGACGTTATGCTCATTAGGCACGCAGTACGAAAAAATTCATGCATGTCCTAATGATTGCATATTATATAGAAATAGCTTTGCAGACGCAAAATCGTATCCTACTTGTGGTGAGTCACGATGGCAAAAGAAAAGAAATTGTTTATATTATATCAAAATAAAATAATATTAATTATAAATTATTTTTTAAATTTGGGAGACTTTCATCCTCTCCCACTGGGAGACGTGGGAAGTCTCTCACCTCTCCCATTGGGAGACGTGAGACATATACCTACAATGACCCCACATACAACGTCTCCCCAATTGGGAGACATTGTAGACTTTCAATGTCTCCCAAATAAAGTCATAAAACTCCTATTTTGTTGTAGTGACAAAACCCTCCGAGCAGAGGACAACGTCCTTCGGGGAGTAGAAGGCAGGTGGAGTCAGGCTCTGCGATCAGGGGTCCCCCACGACATAATAATGTCAGGGGACCTACCGACCGACACAGGCCTCCACCTACCTATGGGGACATTCTAGCAGGGAGAGAGGGAAATAGTGCGAACAGTAGGTCGCACCGTCATAGGTCACAATTTAGATATGACCATGATTATAATGAGGTGGATTCTGGCAGGAGGAATGCTGGTCGACAACAAGAGGAGGGGGGGTGAAGGACAGAACCCCCCAACAATGGAGAAACGACCAATAAGCCAGAATGTTGGGGGGCAACCTAAACAGCCCAATGTCTTTGACCGACTAGGTGTGAGCGAGCAAAGGCGCGGGGATGAAGATATGAGGGATGTTCTCAATGATCGAAGGGAAAGGCACGACAAGTTTTCCCCCCAGTACCGGTCGCTCCAGCAGTACCAGATGTTGTACATGCCCAGTTAGATGCCTTAAATCAGGTCGTCCAGCAGCTAGTTGGGAACCGGTCATCCCATATAGAATTTAATCGGAGAAAGGGCACCCCATTTGTGCATAGAATCGTTGTGGAAGAGACTCCAAGCAAATTTAAAATGTCGGTCTTGCCCAACTTCACTGGATTGGAGGATCCTGTATCTCATGTTAACAAATTCGAGATACAGATGGACATCCAAAAGGTGTCAGACAATGCTCGGTGCAGAATTTCTCCTGCCACTTTATCTAAAACTGCTCAAGAGTGGTATTTCAAATTCCCTCCGACCAATATAGTTTCTTGGGAGATGTTCGTAAATGAGTTTTATGGAAAATTCTATGCTAGTCGAATACATCCAACTGAGGCCAATTAGCTGGTCGAAATATGCCAGAAGGAAGGAAAGACCCTGAAGGGGTACATACAACGATCATGTGAGCAGCTACTCGGGGCAAGAAAATGGAGGACGAGGGAAAAATGATGGCTCTCACCACTGGAGTACGACGACATTCACCCCTCTAGAGTAGTTTACAAAAGAATGGGGTCAAGAGCACTCAGGAATTTCTGGATCGAGCAGACAAGTATATTAAGCTCGAGGAGGCTATCGCTAATGAAGGGAAGTCTCCTACAGACAACCAGGACCAGAAAGAGGACCCCACCAAAGCCGCCAATGGGTCTGGGAAAACCAATGGCAACGACAAAAATAATGGGAAAATGGGGGGGAAAGGGCGAACCACGAGCCAACAACATCTGATAACAAGCGCCAAAAATAGAATAGATACGAGCCGAGCGGAGGTATACCAGGCCAGTCATACTACTGTTCCCTTTAGGCGACCAACCCCAATCAGGAAAGATATATCCAAGAGAGATACTACCAAGTTTTGTCATTTTCATAATGATTATGGTCATGACACCAACGAGTGCAACCAGCTCAAGGATGAAATTAAGTTCCTTATCAGACAAGGACATCTGAGGAGGTATGTATGAGCGGCTGGAGGATCTCAGCAAGAGGCTCAAGGAGGCAACGAGCAAGCACCTGTATGCCAACGCTCGCCTCCTTTACAGTCGGCTCCAGTTCCTGGTACATTGCTGACCATCTATGGAGGACCACACATAGCAGGTGACAGTGGGAAGGCAAGAGAAAGGTATGCCAGAACCTTACGTCACGATCAGGATATTGAAATGTTGAACGTCAAGGAGCGAACTCCCAAAAAAGCTCGAACAAAGGAAGAATCAATAACTTTCTCTGAGCTAGACGCTCATCACGTTTGATTTCCCCACTCTGATCCTCTGGTCATCGATGTTCAGATCTCCAACATGATGGTCAAGAGAGTGTTGGTGGATACAGGAAGCTCGATCAACATTTTGTATAAGTCTTCACTGGAAAGGATGAAATTATCAGTGCATGATTTGGAACCATGCAACCAAACCATTTATGGTTTTTCTGGTGAAGGACTCGCACCAACTAGGTCAATCAGTCTTCCAGCCACATCACGGGCTGCACCTGTGAGTAGGAAGGCCTATTCTCGTTGATCTACGGGCAGTGACCTCAGTATGGCATCTGGCCATGAAGTTTCCGACCGATGCAGGAATTGGATGTGTGTTGGGAAACCAGCGAGAAGCACGGGAATGTTATAACTCCTCGATCACAAAAGCAAAAAGAAGCGGATCGGGAGAAAAACTTGAGAAAAGGTTGCTGGTGACAAAAGAAATACAAGCCCAATCAGGTGAACAGGTCACCAAATAGTGTGTTGCCTAAAGGGAGGATAGGGATTTAGATCCTTGCTTTGGGTATTTTGAAGAGAATGTTGCACCCGTGGAAGACCTTGAGGAGGTCCAATTAGAAGAGACAGATCCGACCAGGGTTGTGAAAGTCGGTAAAAACTTAGAGACAATAACAAAAAACAAACTGATGGAATTTTTGAAAGAGCACCAGGAGGTGTTTGCCTGGTCGCATAAAGATATGATTGGGATAAACCCAGCAGTGATCAACTATGTCTTAAATATAGACAAAAACTTTCCACCTGTGCAACAAAAAAGAAGGCTGCTCGGCAAAGACAGATCGAAGGCCCTAAAAGAAGAAGTCGAGAAGCTGAAAGAAAATGGATTCATCAAGGTAGCATTTTATCCATCTTGGGTCTCTAATCCTGTAATAGTTCCCAAGTCGAATGGAAAGTGGAGGACGTGCGTGGATTTCACAAACCTTAATAAAGCCTGCCTGAAGGATTGTTTCCCACTTCTAAGAATTGACTAGCTGGTCGATGCTACATCAAGGCATGAAATTTTATCGTTCATGGATGCATACTCTGGATACAATCAAATCAATATGCATCCACCTGATGAGGATCACACTAGCTTTCGAACAGATACGGGAAGTTACTGTTATAAAGTAATGCCCTTTGGTTTGAAAAACGCTGGTGCGACTTACCAGCGATTGGTTAACCATATGTTCAAAGAGCTGATCGACGTTAACATGGAAGTATATGTCGATGACATGCTAGTTAAGTCAAAGAAGGCCGAAGAACACATCAAGGACCTGCAAGAATGCTTCAACATCTTGAACAAATATCAGATGAAGCTGAACCCTCTCAAGTGTTCCTTTGGTGTTGGATCAGGGAAATTTTTGGGATTCATAGTAAACTCACGAGGAATCAAAGCTAATCTCAAAAAAATTCAGGCACTGATCGAGATGCAGTCTCCTGCCAAGATTAAAGATGTTCAAAGCCTAACCGGAAGAGTTTCCACCCTAAGTAGATTCATATCTAAATCAACGGACAAGTGTATTCCATTTTTTAATCTACTCAGAGGCAACAAGAAGTTTGAATGGACAAAAGAGTGCGAGCATGCCTCTTAAGCGCTAAAAACCCACATGTCGCATTCACCAATTTTGTCCAAACTAGTCGAAAAGGAAACTTTGTTCATCTACTTGGCAATCACAGAGTATACTGCTAGCGCTGTTTTAATCAGAGAAGAAGACATCATTCAAAAAATAGTATACTATGTAAGCAATAGGCTACTGGGAGCAGAATTACGGTATTAGCCCATAGAAAAGTTGGCTTATTGCTTGATTTTGGCCTCTAGGAAGCTTCAACCCTACTTTCAAGCTCATCCCATCACGATGCTCACCGACCAGCCATTACGGCAAGTCTTACAAAAACCAGAAGTCGCTGGTCGGTTATTAAAATGGGCAGTTGAACTAGGGCAGTTTGAAATCTCTTATTCTCCACGAGCAGCTATGAAAGGACAAACCCTAGCAGATTTCGTCACAAAATTCACCGAAACCCCAGTTAGCGAACCGATAGTAGAAATTGAAAGTCAAAATCAATCTCCTGCTTGGAAGTTGTTCGTAGACGGCTCTTCCAATGAGCACAATGCGGAGTAGGTTTGATTTTGATCACGCCTGAAGGACATCGGTTCCATTGTGCAATCGGATTTAACTTTACATCGTCCAACAATGAAGCCGAGTACGAAGCTCTGCTCGCAGGATTAAGACTAGCTAAGGATATGGGTATAAAATCACTAGAAATATATAGTGATTCCCAGCTAGTAGTTAATCAAATTATGGGAGAGTACCAAGCTAGGGGTCTCAGGATGGTTGCTTATTTGAATAAAGCAAAGGACTTGTTGGCACAATTTGAAAAGTATACTCTCCAACAAGTGCTTCGCGGTCAGAATTCAAATGATGATACCTTGGCCAAGTTAGCAAGTGCGAAAGATGCCGGCGCCTTGAGCATAGTACAAATTGAACATTTTTTGGAACCGAACATTCAAATGGAAGAATCCTCACTAGTGATTCAAGCGACAAACATGTGGATGATGCCCATCATCGAATATCTCGAACAGGGATTGCTGTCAGCAGAAAGGAACAAAGCGAGGACGCTTCAAAGACAATCGACTCGATTATTCTGGTCGACAAAATTTTGTATAGAAGAGGATACTCAATGCCTTTGTTACGATGTGTTTCTAAGGAGAAAGTCAAGGAACTGATGCAAGAGGTCCACAAATATTTTTGTGGAGATCATGCTGGGGGTAGAGTTTGTCAAAAAAGATTCTAAGGCAAGGGTATTTTTGGCCTACCATGAATGAGGACTCTATGGATTTTGTTAGAAAATGTGACAAGTGCCAGAGATTCTCCAAGATACTGTGAGCAACCTCAAATGAGCTTAAACAGGTGCAATGCCCATGGCCATTCGCATTATGGGGAATTGATCTGATCGGGCCTTTACCTGCAGGAAAAGGGAGTCAAGTATGTTGTAGTTCTTGTTGACTACTTTCCAAAGTGGGTCGAAGTTGAGCCACTAGCAACAATAACGACCAAGAAAGTATTGGACTTTGTTGTCAAGACCATTCATATGTTGGTATGGGTTGCCAAGGAAAATTGTCTTAGATAATGGTACACAATTTGACAGTGATCTTTTCACTGATTTCTGCGACAGGCATGGGATTATAAAAAGTTTTTCATCGGCAGCTCATCCAGAGGAAAATGAAAAATTCGAGGTCGTTAACAAGACTCTGAAGGGCACACTGAAGAAAGGCTCGAAGAAACAAAAGGGGCGTGGCCAGAACAATTACCAGAAGTACACTGGTCGTATAATACACCCCACCGAACAGCAACAAGCCATACGCCATTTTCCTTGGCCTATGGGTATGAGGCCATGTTGCCTGTTGAGCTAAATCCACCCTCACATAGAAGGCTAAATACGACCAGAGCACTAATGACCAATTATTGATGGAGTCTTTGGACCTAGTCGATGAAAGGTGCGAGCAAGCTCAACTTCGAGTAGCAGTTTTCCAACAAAAGGTCGCTCGATATTTTAACTCTAAAGTACATGAAAGAAAGTTTAACGTAGGGGATTTGGTACTTAGAAGAGTTTTTCTCAACACTCGCAATTAGGCTGCCGAAGTGCTCGGACCAAACTAGAAAAATCTGTATCAAATTGAAGAAATCCTTCAACTAGGCACATATAAACTTGCTCGCTTAAATGGAGATCTCATTCCTCACTATTGGAATGGAGAACACATGCGCAAGTATTATCAATGAACAATTCTTTTTAAAGAATTGGCTTGTATTAATTTTACTTTTTACAAGTTTATGAATAAGGGCTAGTCAATTATAAGACTGGTCGCTTACAAATATAAGATCAATTCTTGATCACTCGTAGAGACACGATTTTGTCCATATATTACGATAAATAAAAGGAACTGTGCGTGGCTAGTTATTCATGCCAATTATTGTATTTATTACAAGTATTTGCTCATTACGTGTGTTGTTTTGCTATATTATCGTTTTGATTATAAGTACGCAAGCAGAAATGTTCGAACAGGACTTGGTCATGGCAAGTGACAGAGAACCTTAAGCTCCTCGATCACTTGGGGGGCATATAAGATACTAAGCAAGCAAAGCATATCAACAAGCATATGTAAACACACGAGCAAAATAAGGGAAAGCATACTACGATACTTAGAGTATTTTTCAAAAAATTTAGTTAAATTTTGTAAAATCTAGACAAAGTGTTATGCTAAGTTCGGTCATACGAGCAGATGTTATAATAGTAATAAAGATATTATAATATCATAATGAAATGTCTTTACACCACGAGCAGTTGCTGCTCGGATGTAATTAAAATTAAAAGAAATCTGCATTGCACAGCAAAATTGTCTCAACATTACGAACAAATGTTCGCATATTTTTATAAAGTAAAAATAAAATTATTGCGCTGCTGGAGGATGGTCTTGTTGAGAGTGCTGGTCGACTTTTGTCCCTGCATCTTCTTCGGCTCCGTCGACGCCTGTCACCAAGGAAATTTCAGGAGATTACTGAGCTTTCTTTTCTTCTTCTAGGCGAGTAGTGCACTTTGCAAGTTCAACTTGCCTCATCTACTCGAGGAAGTAGTTGAAGTTCGCCTCTGGGTTGTTCTTCCAGAATTGATAGAAGAAATTGAAGGTTGCTCCTTTGAACCTCTCCAAGCTTGGAGATTTGGTCTCCTCGGGCAGCTTGACCCATCCCTCCAACTCAGTAGCCTCCTTCATGTCGGCCGCCAGGTCCTCTTGGAGTTTGGTTGCTTCTCTGAAGTTGTTCTCCAAGGACACCTTGAACTTTTCTTTGGCAGCAACAGCTTTAGCCAGCTCCTCTTCAACTCCTAGGTTAGACTGGCAACTTTGTCTTCAATCGCCTAAACCTTCTCCTCACACACCTTGGTCTCCTCGGCATGTTTGGCCTCTATCTCCTCAATACGACGCCAACTATGGATGTAACGCCCTGGATAGCCAAGACCGCTACACTGTGTACTTAAAAAGGTGCAAGACTTGCTAATCAAGTCATTAATTTAAAAACGTGTCACTAAACATGTATGAGCTAGGGTTAAAAAGGTTTTGGTCTCAAAAGTTTCATTTCATATAATTAAGCAGTTATATACATGGGATCCCAAAAGAAACAGAGTTTAAAAGTTGGATTACAGACTCCCAAAAATACAGGCAACTGTCAGCCATACTAAGGCAAAATGAACAATATCTGGGTCTCGCGTCCGTGCCTAAACCTCAACCGTGGTGGCTGAGTAGTTGGCCATGTACATTCTGCTCGCAGAGCTCTCCAAATCAAGGCTGATCAAATTTGCCATTGCCTTTACCTGCACCACGTAGCACCCGTGAGCCAAGGCCCAGCAAGAAAACATGATATGCAACACAAACAATAATAACAGATAGTAAATTCACTAAGCATGAACTTTCATCAAATAATACACATTAGTCATTCAACATATATTCAGGATCATGGATGCAATCAATCACTTATAACACTCATATCACATAATAATCAGGGCCGACAACTTAGGCCGCACCCTCTGTTTACCCCACTGACTCCGGCCTACTTAAACCGAGCTCAGTGCATATTAAGCTGTCCTCGGCTACCAGTGGCCAAGCCGCGCCCGGTGCGCTAGTGTAACCCTTAGCACCCTTAAGCCGTTGGTTCACTAATTAGCTTGCATGGCATAATACCATCTTTTCAAGCATACACAATAGGGAACCCTTCGTGCCATTACAGATATTCAACCAGGTGCAGTTTTCTTACCTTTAATCTTTGCGGTTACTGATTATGAGCAACGCTCCTCAAGCACGATTCGTTCCCGAGCCTTAGCTTTTATCACCTAGTCACAACCAAGGTGAAGGATGCCATCAACAAACTTAAATGAGCTTCTAGACAAAGTTATAGTCTCCGGAACATTGAACTTCACTAAACATGGTAAAAGATTAAATCTCGAGCACCCTAGGTTAAATTCCCAAGCCTAGAATCTCAAAATCCCAAAATCCCTTAAGGGCCGCGGCATTAGCCATCCATGCCACGTCATGTCCCCAACCAGAGGCCTCCCAAAGCACAAAAATAGGTAAGGGCCGCGGCCCTACTTAGACCATGCCGCGGCCCGCCCTCCTTCCTCAACACCCATCAGCTTCAAAGGGTCGCGGCTCACAAAGAACTATGCCGCGACCCGACCCCTTTGAAACCAGAAAAACCTCCATTTTTAACTCTCAAACCTCATGTAAACTCACTCAAAACCACCCCAAATCCACAACACAATTATCCAAAAACTTCCCACAAGATTCCAACAACGCAACCCAGCTGAAACCTAGGCTATAAACCCATCAAAAACCCATTTCAATTACTGAAACTTTCTAACTCAAGAATACAAAACCCAGCCATGAAAATACTATAACCCAACCTTTAAACCTTAAATTAGAGCTTACCTCAGCTGCAGAACCAATCCTCCAAGAGTTCTCTGACCTAACTTCCAAGGTTCCAGCCTCAAATTCAACCTTTAATGCCAAAACCCATAAACACTTAGAACTCAGCCATATACACAGAATTTAACCACCAAAAATAAAACTTAGAACTTACCTTAACTCTTGATTAGATCCTTTAGCTAACTCTGAGCTAATCCCCAAAGCCTCAACTCAATTTCTCTAAATTTCCCAGCCAATTTCCTCTTGCTTCTGTGGTTCCTTTGAGAGAAAAAGAGAGAGGGAAGGAGGAAGGTCGGTTCTAACTTTTGTTCCACCGAATTCTATATTTTACTTAGTCTATCACTAATTAGTTAAGTCAATCCCAAGGCTCGGGGTACCGAAACGTCCCCGAGGGAAAAATGGTAAAATTCCCCAATATTCCCGCTTAGACTTCCTAACCTCAAATATATCTCTATATATTTATTTTCATAACCTGATTGTCTAAATAACTACCCGATACCTGAAATACCCCTGACTTATCCAGAGTCAACTATTAAGCCCCGATGTGACTTTTCCCGCTATCTAGCCCTAGGATCGCCTCGAGTCATGCTCTGCAGATTTACCTACATAATAATGTGGTTCTCACAAGTATATCATTTAACCACATTTATATACATATAATCATACAAGCATGCTTATCATGTAATCATGCATTAAATCAATAAATTCACACATAAACCAATTATGCCCTCCTGGCACACTAATCAAGGCCCTTAAGCCATATTAGTGATTTTGGGTCGTTACAACTATCCCCTCCTACTGAGAATTTCGTCCTTGAAATTTACCTGAATAGCTCGGGATACTGATCCCGCATCGCTGTCTCTAACTTCCAGGTCACTTCCTCAACCTTGCTGTTTCTCCACAACACTTTCACTAACGGAATTGTCTTATTCCGTAAGACTTTGTCCTTCCGATCCAAAATCTGAACTGGTCGTTCTTCATTGGAGAAGTCTGTCTATAACTCTAAGTCCTCATACTTCAACACATGTGTCGTATCTGAGACATACTTCCGCAACATGGAGACATGAAACACATCATGAACTCCTGACAGCGACGGTGGCAAGGCCAACCTATAAGCCACCTATCCAATCCTTTCTAGAATCTCGAAAGTTCCAACAAACCGAGGGCTCAGCTTGCCCTTTACCCCAAATCTATTCACCCCTCTCAGTGGTGAAACTCGTAGAAACATGTGGTCCCCAACCTGGAACTCCACATCCCTACGCTTAGGATCAGCGTAGCTTTTCTGTCTACTCTGCGAAGCAAGCATTCTGGCTCGAATCTTCTCGATAGCCTCATTAGTCCTCTGAACCATATCTGGCCCTAGGTACCTCCTCTCACCCATCTCATCCCAATGTATGGGTGATCTGCATTTTCTCCCATATAACATCTCATAAGAGGCCACCCCAATCGTGGACTGATAACTGTTGTTATACGAGAAATCAATCAACGGTAAGTACTTACTCCAAGACCCCTCAAAATAAATCACACATGCCCTAAGCATGTCCTCCAACACCTGAATCGTCCTCTCAGACTGTCCATCAGACTGAGGATGAAAAGTTGTGCTAAACTTCAACTGAGTCCCCATAGCTCTCTGTAGAGCTCCCCAAAACTTGGAGGTAAAGATAGGGTCTCGATCAGATACAATAGAATTTGGAACTCCATGGAGATGAACTATCTCCCTCACATACAACTCTGGGTATTGTTCCACTGTATAGGTCGACCTCACTGGTAGAAAATGAGCTGACTTGGTGTATCTGTCCACTATCACCCACACAGAGTCATGAAGTCCTACTGTTCTGGGTAATCCTCCTACAAAATCCATCGTGATATCCTCCCACTTCCACTCTGGGATACCCAAAGGCTGAAGCAATCCCGCTGGTCGCTGATGCTCAGCTTTTACCTGCTGACATGTCAAACATCTAGCCACATACTCTACCACATCCTTCTTCATCCCGGGCCACCAATATAATGTCCGTAGATCCTGATACATCTTCGTGGTACCCGGATGAAGTGAGTATGGCGTAGTGTGAGACTCATCCAGTATCTCTCGTCTGATCCCCTCATCTGCTGGAACACAAATCCGTCCCTGATATCGAAGTAAACCTATCTCAGAAACGGAATAATCCTTAGTTGTCCCCGCTAAGACATGCTGTCTAACCTCCTACAACTGCGCATCCACTAACTGACCCTCCTTGACCCGCTCTAACAAGGTCGACTGCAAGGTAATATTAGCTAACTGGCCTACCACCAGTTCTCTCCTTGCCCTGGCCATCTCATCAGCTAACTCCCTCAAGATCTGAGTGGAACTATACAATTGTCCTGGGCCTCTCTGGCTCAACGCATCTGCCACCACATTGGCCTTCCCAGGGTGGTAAAGGATATCGCAGTCATAATCCTTAACCAGCTCCAACCAACGCCTCTGCCTCATGTTCATATCCTTCTGAGTAAAGAAATACTTCAACTCTTATGGTTAGTGTATATCTCGCATTTCTCCCCATACAAATAATGACGCCACACCTTCAGTGCGAATACCACTCCTGCTAGTTCCAAGTCATGAGTAGGATACCGCTGCTCATACTCCTTTAGCTGCCGAGATGCATAAGCTATAACTTTCTCATTCTGCATCAACACACAGCCCAAACCCATCCTCGATGCATCACAATAGACTACAAACTTTCCTTCCCCCAAAGGAAGACTCAACGCAGGTGCAGAAATAAGTCGTCACTTCAACTCTTGAAAGCTGTTCTCACACTTCTCTGACCAAACAAACTTCTGATTCTTCCTCGTGAACTCTATCATTGGTGAAGAAATCTTTGAGAACCCCTCTACGAACCGTTTGTAATAACCTGCCAACCCAAGGAAACTCTGCACCTCTGAGGCATTCCTTGACCTTGGCCAATCTCTTACTGTTTCTACCTTGGATGGATCCACCTTAATCCCTTCTGCTCCAACTATATGTCCAAGAAAAGTCACCTCTTGCAACCAAAACTCACACTTCTTAAACTTAGCGTACAACTGATGCTCCCTTAACCTTTGTAAAACCTATTAGAGATGCTGCTCATGCTCTGCCTCTGAACTGGAATAAACCAAGATGTCGTTGATGAAAACAATGACGAACTGATCCAAGAAGTCCTTGAACACCCTGTTCATCAGATCCATAAAAGCTGTCGGGGCATTGGTCAAACCAAAAGACATGACCAAGAACTCATAATGCCCATACCGTGTCCGAAAGGGCGTCTTCGGTATATCCTCATCTTTGATCCTCAGCTAGTGATAACCAGATCGAAGATCAATCTTTGAGAACACCGTCTTTCCCTGTAGCTGATCAAACAAGTCTTCAATCCTTGGTAGAGGGTACTTATTCTTGATAGTCAACTTGTTAAATTCTCTATATTCTATACACATCCTCAAAGTCCCATCCTTCTTCTTAATAAACAACACTGGAGCGCCCCACGGAGAATAACTAGGCCTGATGAATCCCAAATCCAGAAGTTCTTGCAACTGTATCTTCAACTCCTTCAACTCTGCCAGAGCCATTCTGTACGATGTCCATGATACTGGTTCTGTCCTCGGTGCTAACTCAATCTCAAACTGAATCACCCTGTGCGGCGACAACCCTGGTAAGTCCTCAGGAAATACATCTAAGAATTCACACACCAATCTGGTCTCTCCCGGCCCTGTCGGCATAACCCTAGTAGTATCCACCACACTAGCCAGAAAACCTATACATCCACCTTGTAACAAGTCTCTGGCTCTCAATACTGAGATCATGGGTACGCGGGGTCCAGACACCGCACCCATAAAGACAAAAGGGTCCTCGCCCTCAGGCTCAAAAGTCACCATCTTCTTCCTGCAATCAATATTAGCTCCATACTTGACCAACCAATCCATCCCTAAGATCATATCAAAATCCTCCATATCTAGCTCAATCAGATCCACCGAAAGTTCCCTACTATCAACCATCACTGGCAGTGCCCTAATCCATCTCCTAGAAACTACTAGTTCCCCTATAGGCAATAAAGTCCCAAACCCTGCAATCTGATACTCACTAGGTCTACACAATCTATCAATCACTTTACTATAAACAAAGGAATGTGTAGCACCAGAATCAATCAATATAGTAAAAGGAGTGTCAGCACTAGAAAGCTGACCTGTCACTACCGAGGGACTAGCCTCGGCCTCTACCTGAGTCAATGTGAATACTCGAGCTGGAGTCAAGCTATCCACCTTCCCTGCTTCTCCTTTCTTTACCGTTGGGCAGTCTTTCCTGAGATGCCCCACTGTTCCGCACACAAAGCAAGCCTTGGCCCAACACTCGGCCAGATGGCGTCTTCTACACCTCGTGCACTTAGGATAGGCCCGCCATGCCTCGCCGCCACTCTGAAGGCCACCCTAACCACCCCGACCCCTCCTATCAGGACCAGCAGCGGTCGAGGTGTCAAGAACCTTTCTCTTGAAGTCACTGGGGCCTCCGCCCCTACCTATCCCCAAATAAGGAGGCACCACTCTGTAGCCCTCACGCCTCACCGCACTTTCTCTCCATATCTTGTTCTCCGCTTCCTCAGTGGTAAGAGCCTTCTCAACGACCTAGGCATAAGTTGTTCCTCCAGGTACCATTGTGATCCTGACATCCCGGGCTATCATAGCATTAAGCCCCCTGATAAATCAATCTTGCCTGGCAGCATCTGTAGGCACAAGATCTAGTGCAAACTTCGCACGCTTATCAAATTTTAGGGCATATTCAGTAACAGTCATATTGCCCTGCACCAGACTCTCGAACTCATTGACTTTTGCTACCCTGACAGCAACATTGTAATATTTTTGACTGAACAAGTCTCTGAAACCTTCCCAACTCAAAGTAGTAACATCCCTGGTCTGCAATGCAACTTCCCATCAGATGCGGGAATCCTCCCTCAACATATAAGTGGCACAGGCCACTCTATCATGCCCCTCTATCCTCATGAAATCCAGAATTGTAGTAATCATAGTTAGCCATTGCTCGGCTTTCAATGGATTGCTGCTTCCTGAACCGCTCATACAACGGCTCCCATCTGTTTCCAACCTCCCCTGACTGCATAACTGGTACCACTGCAGGTGATACGATAGGGGCAGCACTCCTTGATGGAGCCTGCTGTCGCAGAATATGGATCTTCTCATCATGGCTCTGTAATCGTGCCTGCATATCGGCCATAAGTTGCTGCCAGTACTCAGGGACTGGCGGAGGAATCTGGCCCTGTTCATCAACCCCGGTCCTGGACCTAGTGCCGGTTAGTCGCGTAGATTTATAGAGACGCATTGCTATCCAAGTCAATCTGAAAATAACGACTCGGCAGTCAGACCATGATGACAGGGTAAAAACTTCTCCAAAATCCACCAATGGAACATCACCAATCACAAACAATCAACATATAGGCATCCATCCACATGCACTGGCTGCTAATAAGCATGCCTCTAATCTCATTACACAATAGCTATGTATCAAGCATTTATCCATACACAATATACAGTTAATCAACCCAAATATTCATGTACATGCACGGCTATGCTAATAAACATGCCTCGATATTCTCACACAATAGTCAAGGGCCAGGCCCTATCAGTATCTCATGCTCCCTATTAATCCAACAGATAACAACAATCATAACTCATTCCAGGCATATAAACACATATACACATTACCAAACCCTGATTTGAGCTTGTCTCTAGCAGCGAATGTACATGTCTAGCCTGTCTTCAGGAACCCTTAAACCTAGGATGCTCTGATACCAAGTTGTAATGCCCTGGATAGCCAAGACCGCTACACTGTGTACTTAAAAAGGTGCAAGACTTGCTAATCAAGTCATTAATTTAAAAACGTGTCAATAAATATGTATGAGCTAGGGTTAAAAAGGTTTTGGTCTCAAAAGTTTCATTTCATATAATTAAGCAGTTATATACATGGGACCCCAAAAGAAACAGAGTTTAAAAGTTGGATTACAGACTCCCAAAAATACAGGTAACTGTCATCCATACTAAGGCAAAATGAACAATTTCTGGGTCTCGCGTCCCTGCCTAAACCTCAACCGTGGCGGCTGAGCAGCTGGCCTTGTACATTCCGCTCGCAGAGCTCTCCAAATCAAGGCTGATCAAATTTGCCCTTGCCTTTACCTGCACCACGTAGCACCCGTGAGCCAAGGCCCAACAAGAAAACATGATATTCAACACAAACAATAATAACAGATAGTAAATTCACGAAGCATGAACTTTCATCAAATAATCCACATTAGTCATTCAACATATATTCAGGATCATGGGTGCAACCAATCACTTATAACACTCATATCACATAATAATTAGGGCCGACAACTTAGGCCGCACCCTCTGTTTACCCCACTGACTCTGGTCCGCTTAAACCAAGCTCAGTGCATATTAAGCTGTCCTCGGCTACCAGTGGCCAAGCCGCGCCCGATGCGCTAGTGTAACCCTTGGCACCCTTAGGTTGTTGGTTCACTAATTAGCTTGCATGGAATAATACCATCTTTTCAAGCATACACAATAGAGAACCCTTAGTCCCATTACAGATATTCAACCAGGTGCAGTTTTCTTACCTTTAATCTTTGCGGTTATTGATTATGAGCAACGCTCCTCAAGCACGATCCGTTCCTGAGCCTTAGCTTTTATCACCTAGTCAGAACCAAGGTGAATGATACCATCAACAAACTTAAATGAGCTTCTAGACAAAGTTCTAGTCTCCGGAACATTGAACTTCACCAAACATGGTAAAAGATTCAATCCCGAGCACCCTAGGTTAAATTCCCAAGCCTAGAATCTCAAAATCCCAAAATCTCTTAAGGATTGCGGCATTAGCCATCCATGCCACGGCATGCCCAAAACCAGAGGCCTCCCAAAGCACAAAAACAGGTAAGGGTTGCGGCCTTACTTAGACCATGTCGCGGCCCGCCCTCCTTCCTCAGCACCCATCAGCTTCGAAGGGTCGCGGCTCACCAACAACTATGCCGCGGCCCGACCCCTTCGAACCAAGAAAAACCTCCATTTTTAACTCTTAAACCTCATGCAAACTCACTCAAAACCACCCTAAATCCACAACTTAATTATCCAAAATCTTCCCACAAGATTCCAACAACACAACCCAGCTGAAACCTAGGCTAGAAACCCATCAAAAACCCATTTCAATTACTGAAACTTTCTAACTCAAGAATACAAAACCTAGCCATGAAAACACTATAACCCAACCTTTAAACCTTAAATTAGAGCTTACCAATCCTCCAAGAGTTCTCTGACCTAACTTCCAAGGTTCCAGCCTCAAATTCAACCTTTAATGCCAAAAACCATAAACACTTAGAACTCAGCCATATACACAGAATTTAACCACCAAAAATAAAACTCAGAACTTACTTTAACTCTTGATTAGATCCTTTAGCTAACCCTAACCTAATCCCCAAAGCCTCAACTCAATTTCTCTAAATTTCCCAGCCAATTTCCTCTTGCTTCTGTGGTTCCTTTGAGAGAAAAAGAGAGAGAGAAGGAGGAAGGTCGGTTCTAACTTTTGTTCCACCGAATTCTATATTTTACTTAGTCTATCACTAATTAGTTAAGTCAATCCCAAGGCTCAGGGTACCGAAACGTCCCCGAGGGCAAAATGGTAAAATTCCCCAATATTCCCGCTTAGACTTCCTAACCTCAAATATATCTCCATATAGTTATTTTCATAACCTGATAGTCTAAATAACTACCCGATACCTGAAATACCCCTGACTTATCCAGAGTCAACTATTAAGCCCCGATGTGACTTTTGCCGCTATCTAGCCCTAGGATCACCTCGAGTCATGCTCTGCAGATTTAGCCACATAATAATGTGGTTCTCATAAGTATAGCATTTAACCACATTTATATACATATAATCATACAAGCATGCTTATCATGTAATCATGCATTAAATCAATAAATTCACACATAAACCAATTATGCCCTCCTGGCACACTAATCAAGGCCCTTAAGCCATATTAATGATTTTGGGTCGTTACAATGGCTCATGGTTAGGATACCCTGCGAACAGAAAAATCGAACAAATGTCTCAACAATTGTCTCAACATTATGAACAAATGTTCGCTTATTTTTACAAAGTAAAAATAAAATTATTGCGCTGCTGGAGGAGGGTCTTGCTGGACTGTTGGTCGACTATTGTCCTCGCATCTTCTTCGGCTCCATCGACGCCTGTCGCCAAGGAAATTTCAAGAGATTCTTGAGCTTTCTTTTCTTCTTCTAGGCGAGCAGTGCACTTCGCAAGTTCAACTTGCCTCATCTGCTCGAGGGGTAGTTGAAGTTCGCCTCTATGTTGTTCTTCTAGAACAGATAGAAGCAATTGAAGGTTGCTCCTTTGAACCTCTCCAAGTTTGGAGAATTGGTCTCCTCGAGCAGCTTGATCTGTCCCTCCAGCTCAGTAGCCTCCTTCATGTTGACTGCCAGGTCCTCTTGGAGTTTGGTTGCTTCTCTGAAGTTGTTCTCCGAGGCCACCTTGAACTTTTCTTTGGCAGCAATAGCTTTAGCCACCTCCTCTTAGCTCCTCTTCAACTCCTCGGTTAGACTGACAACTTTGTCTTCAGCCTCCTTAACCTTCTCCTCATACACCTTGGTCTTCTCGACATGTTTGGCCTCTATCTCCTCAGCACGACGCCAACTATAGCTCATGGTCAGGACACCCTGCAAACAGAAAAAAAAAAAAAAAAGTGAAACGGTTAGAGGCAATTGGAGAAAATGTTGCTCAACTGAAACTAAAAAAAAAACACTTACACTGAGGACTTTAGACAGCCCGCGACTCATAACCTAGCTGTTCTTCAGCAGAGGAAATCGGGAAAAGGCTTCTTGGCTGCGGCGGTGCCTGGATAGTCTTTGCAGCTTCTTGTGGGTGGCATTAAAGGCGCTGCTCAACAAATCAGTGGCCAGGGATCTCCCCGCCTGCTCAGAGGAAGGGCCACTACGAAGAGGAGGAGGAGGAGTTGTATTTCGGGAAAGAGTTGGAGTTGGGGGGTCGTTTGATCGAGCCTTTTTCTTGGAAGGTTCACCACTGCACTCCCCTAGATGCCTCCTGCTCGATTTCATTTTGATCGCAGGAGCTTCAACATTGGCATACATATCGAAAGCATCTTCAGAAGGCATGACTGCAAAACAAAAACCAACGATCAGACAAAGTAGTTTGGAGAAGTAATGGAATAATGGAAATGGAAATTTTAAGTAGTATACATGAACTATTATTACTGGTCGATATATTATCTATAGAACTACAATTACACTCACTATCTGCCTCGAAGAAGTCTGAATTAAAATTAATGGTCGTAAATGTAAAGTTGCCATCCCTATCGAATAAGTGACAAGGGATAGGCAAGTTATCTAAGAGTGAGAGCTCTATTCTATTCTCGTCAGAGGATTCGGATATAGGGTCAGTGTACTCTGGTAGTTTTTGTTTTCCCCTCCCATGGTGGGCAGGGGTAGCAGTAGCCCGAGGGTTGCTGGGTAGTTCTCGGATGGTCACTCCCGTGGGTCGTTGCCTCTGGGGTTGTGACACATCTTGTTGTTGCTCGGGGATTTCCTCTCCAGTAGCACTCCCCGCGGTGGATTTCCTCACATCTTGATGAGGTTCTAGAAGGTCGACCAGCCTTAGATTGCTTTCAGTAACCAGCTCCTTGACGCTCTTCTCTATGTTCGTCATGTAGGCTAAGGTTGTGGCCCTTATCTCCATTTTTTGAGTGGGGTCTGGTCGGTGCCATGGACCTAGGTGCAACACCAATTTGCTAAGGACAATGAAAGGAAAAACTGACAACAATAAACGACCAGAGATTGAAAAATTTACCTCCTCGAGTGAAGGCCAAGTTGTCAGCGACCAGGTCTGTCATAAGGAAGTACTCCTGGAAGTATTTTCCTACGTTGAATTTGTAAGTAACATCACTCAAGAATATGTGAGCAGATTCCTGGTGGCAGAAATGGAAGAACCCCGTGTTGTTTTGGTTGGGGTTGAACTTGAGATCGAATAGATAGTTGATCTCATGTGGTGTAGGCACATGCCACTTTTTATGGTTGTAAATGATATAGAGTGCTGATAGTACTCTATATCCATTGGGTGTTATTTGAAAAGGGGTGACCTCAAAATAATTGGCCACCGCTTGGAAAAATCCGTGCAAGGGCAAGATTGCCCCTGCCTCGATATGAAGCCTCGACCAAGCACTAAAGGCGCCTCCAGGCACGTTTTCCCTTTGTTCGGGTGTGGGTTTGTGTAAAGTAAAACCAGGAAGCCCATAATTTTTGCAATACTTATCCACCTTCCTAGTCGATATGACACTAGGAGGGGCGATGTACCAATCTGTTTCTGCTCAGGGGCCATCACGAGGAAGGGCTTTTGGCTGAATGTCTGGTGGTGAGAAATTTAGAGGTTGAGGGACATTTGATGGACCCTCAGTATTGGTTGCTGGTTGGTTAGAAGGAGAATTGGTGGTTTTCTTTTTCTTACGAGCTGTGTATTTGACACGACCCATGTGCGCCTGACTGACTGAAGGACTGGTCGTAGGATTTTGATATGAAAATGAAGGCTCAGGGAAGGGAAAGGAAGGTTGTTCTTGGTCCTCAAACAACAACGCGAGAAGATCATCGTCTATTGGTCTCTCACTTCCCCAAGGATTGTGCATGAATATCTGAGAATTACAAAGGGGAAGTGAGAATCTATGACCAATAGATAGGTGAAAGAGAATAACAAGGATAACGTTGCTCGTGTATAAAAGTTAAGCTTTTATACGACCAACAACATCCTAGTATAAACACTATAGACATGCGAGTAGTTTGAAAAAATGAATCAAAATGTGAAAGTGAAAAGTTTTTTTTTTTTGAGAAAACTTTTTAACTCCGAAAAGGCAGGAAAACTCCAGTTTTTCTGAAAACAGTAAAATCAAATTTTCACTTCAATTTCAGGCCCTAAATCAATACTCCCATGTCCCACATTAATTTCTAAACCTCACCTAGTATTTTATACTACCTAAAATCCATATTCTAGCATGTTTCTATATATATTTGTATGAACTCGATTACCCGAATAGTTTTTCTCAGGAACAATGGAGGCATAAAAAGAAAACTCACGAAATTTATTCTAGATTGCATAAAAGAGAAGGTGGGTTCGAAACTTACTTGGATTGCGGCTTGCAAAGGAATCACGAAGGTTGTTGCTCAAAGCAGGTCAAAGGTGTCTCGGATCACAGAGGTTTTCTAGGTTTTTTCGTGAAAATTTTTCTAAGTTCTTGAAGAGAGAGAAAGCTTCGGTAAAAAGTGAAAATTGGAAAGGTGATATATTTATACTGGTCATGGTGCAATTGAAAAGGTAATGATGAGAGTGGGATTTTGATGTATGAGAAATCACAATAACCGTCGAAATATTTTGGGAAACTATAAAAGTCCTGAATGCTTACTTTTTCGAAAAGTTGCTGACAAATGTGATAGGTGAGACGAATAGCTGGTCGAGTAAGTTTATTAAATGTTGGTCGCAGTAAAATAAACTTGGGGGCATATGTTTACCCAAAAAAGACTCACTTGATGATGTGGCAAGATTAGTACGCACGTGAGATGCACGTGACTATTTAGGTAGTTACGTTCTGGTCGAACATCAACCAAAGGAGAATTTATACAGCAGAAGGCTTATTTCATAGGCGACCAGGGCTGGTCGCAGTATATAAGATATTTTCTAGAGATATTTGATCTTGCATTTATGTAAAAAGTGTAATTTCCATTATTATTCAGATATGTTTGTAGTAAATGTAATCAAGGCCCATCGGCCCATAAGGAGATCCTTAAGCCTATAAAGAAGACTCAAAGGGCTCATGAGAGGGATCTTTAGAGACTGGGAGAAAGAAAACTATTGTTTTTAGACAATACCTTGTATCTATTATTGAGCTTGTGAAACTTGGTAAACTCTTGTTTACTGATCACAGGTTCTCATTACATTAATAAGAACACTAAGTGGACGTAGGTCATTACCATCACTTGGGGTCGAACCACTATAAATCCTTGTGTCATTTATCTTCTTGACTTGAATTCATCTAATTTCTGTCATTTTATTTGACTCCGTGTCGCTGAACAAATCAAGGGTCAACACTAGCATTGACTTATTAGTCAAGAACGACCTTAGCACGTGGAGTGTTGGTCAGCGTCAGGTATGCTTATACAGAGGATATGTAATGCCCTGGATGACCAAGACCATTACACTGTGTGTTTATAAAGGTGCAAGACTTGCTAATCAATACATTTAATTCAAAACGTGTTACTGAAACTATAGTTGAACTAAGGTTAAAAGATTTTGGTCTCAAAAACTGCATTTCTTATAATTAAACATTTTCTTTTTACATGGGATCCCAAAAATAACAAGTTAAAGACTGTTTACAAAAGACTCAAGATCTAAATACAGAGATTGGCCATACTAAGGCAAAACAGACAGTTAAGCATATCCCGTCCTGTTCCACTCCTCAGCCGTGGCGGCTGAACAGCTGACTATGTACATTCAGCCCCGCAGCCCTCCATCTCAGGATTGGTCCAACTTGCCTTTGCCTTTACTTGCACCACGAAGCACCCGTGAGCCAAGGCCCAGAAAGAAAACACAATAACAGAGCACAATCATTCAACAAACAATCAGATAAGTCATATCACATGAGCATATACTCAACAGTTTAAGCATTCATGATAATCAAGTATTCATCATACCAAGTATATCAATTCATATCAATAATCAATCCACATATGATAACTAGGGTTAATTCCCTTAGGCCGCACCCTCTGTTTATCCCACATACTCCGGCCCGCTTAAACCGAGCTCAGTGAATATTAAGCTGTCCTCGGCTACCAGTGGTCGAGCTGCGCCCTGTGCGCAAATATATTTTATGGCACCCTTAGGCCGTTTATCACATGTCCCATGGCGTAATACCATCTATGACATTATACAGTTAACGAGAGCACTTAGTCCCATCACAAACACATATTCGAGTGCAGTTTTCTTACCTTTAGCTTTGCTAGCCTTGATCGATTGATCCTCAAGCACGATCCCTCTTGAACCCTAGCGCACACCTAGTCACAACCATAGATCAGAATCATCACCAAACCTCAAGTCCAAAACCTAGCCTCGGGACCAATCTCGAGCCCTCGGGAAGCCCTAATTCCACCAAACGGGGTGGTGGAATCAAACCCGGAACCCCCGGGCAAAAACCCTTGAAAATAACCCAAAAACCCTTTTCTGGAAACAGGGTAGCGCTACAGCGCTCTTTGGAGGGCGCTACAGCGCTACAAATAGAACCTATAAACGTCCCAGACAACATGGCCTAGCGCTACAGCGCCCAAAGGCTAGCGCTGTAGCGCTAGTCACAGAACAGCAACCCTGCATTTTTCCCTCCTTAGATTTTCCCGAGCCAAACCTTACCAAAACTTTTCCAAACTTCAACCAAACTTAAAAAAAAAAGCTTATCAACATGTCTAACTCATCCCAAATGACCCAACCACATAAAACTTAAGCACATGCACTCCAAATCCCAAAATTCACCATGGTTGGACCTCAAACTCAGAAACTCAGCAAAACAGCTAAAACCTCAGGATTTTAGAGCTAGAAGATCATACCTTTAATGGAGAGTCGACCTTAAGCTAGCCTCTACACCTCCTTGGCTTACTCCTCCTCAAATCCTCAGCTTTAATTCCCTTAATTCCCCATAAAAACTCAGTTCAGAAAGTCATCTCAACCAAAACCAGAAACATAAGAGCAAACCCTAGAAGCTTACCTCAGTTGGATGCCTAATCACTGCTAAATCCTCACACTTGATCAAGGTCTCAAGCACAAGACCCTAGCCAAGAATTCCTCTGAATTTTAGCTCCAAAGGACCCCAAGGAAAGGAGAAGAATCCTAAACCGACAAAGAGAAAAATGAACTTCTATTTTTCCTTGTTCTTTTCCCTTCTTCTTTTCTTTTCCTTCAGACTCTAGACTTTTCCCACTAAGGCATAAAGCAATTTAACTCTTATCCACTATAAGCCAAATGACCAATTTGCCCTCCCTTTACTTCTAAGCATTTTAATCCACCTAGGGGCATTTTGGTCATTTTACCCAATTCCCGCTAATTCCTCAAATGTCTCTAATATTTATCGCTTAATTCCCGACACCTAACTAGTTTCCAATTATATTTCTCAATATCAAATAATCTCCAATATATTACCTAAATTCCCAAAAATACCCCCGGGCTCGCCCCGAGCCAGGTTTAAATCCCCGCTGTGACCTTTTCGCTATCTCGCTCACTAGGATCGCCTTGAGTCACAGATTACAAATATATCCACATAATAATGTGGTCTCAACAATTTATCGCAAATATATATACAGTTATGCCCTCAACGGGCCAAAATTACGATTATGCCTTTCTAACCTAATCAAGGCCTACATGCATACTAATACACATAGTCATGCGTCACAAATACTCAAATAGTCATATAACATGCTTTTAAATCATTAAATCACATATAATCCAATTATGCCCTCTCGGCACACTAATCAAGGCCCTTAAGCCTTATTAGTAAATTTGGGTCGTTACAAGATAAGGCTACGGGACCCAGGGTGACTTATTAGTCCCATATCCTAGCATTGACTTATTAGTCAAGGAAGGCATTAGCATGGTGGATGGTGGTCGTAAATCATTGACTTATTAGTCAAGGACGACATTAGCATGACGAGTGCTGGTCGTAAAGCATTGACTTATTAGTTAAGGACGGCGTTAACACACTGAATGTTGGTCGTAAGGCATTGACTTTTAGTCAAGCATGACGATAGCGCGCTAAGAGCTGATCCATATGATTTAGCCTAACTGGGAGCGCATCATACACTTGACCGATCTATTGGTCGAAGAAACCTTAGCGCTGAGTACGCTAGAACAGATCCAAAGCTGGTTATATAGAGGACAGGGAAAAGGACCCCAGGTTGACTCTATGGTCATCTATTCATGGCAGATGACCCCGGATTGACTCTATAGTCATCTGATTAGGGCTGCAAGCCCCCGAATGATTCCATAATCATTTATTTGAACTTGTATGCATGCATGAGTATGGTTATTACTGCTAAGCATGATTATTATGATTTGTTTACATGTTATTAACTGCTTATGAGCATATTTAAGTTTTCTTGCTGAGCATCGACTCACGGGTGCTATGTGGTGCAGGTAAAGGGAAAAGAAAATTGGACCATCCTTGAGTTGGAGAGCTTAGGTGACGATGTGTACATATGCGGCTGCTCGACCACCACGACCGAGGGTTTAAAGAGGAACTAGGTTCAAACCCTATTTTGTCGCTTAGGTCGGAAGGTTGTAACTTTATTATTGTAAATAACCTTTTAAATGTATTTTGGGATCCCATGTATACAGTAAATGTTTTAGTGAAACGTTTGTATCTTTGACCAAAAATTTTAACCCTAAACCGTTAATCACATTTAGTTACACGATTATGGTAAAATGACTCGTTTATCAAGTTTAGTACTATTTAAAATACATAGTGTAACAGTCCCTGGGTAGTAGGACGTTACAACTTGGTATCAGAGTGTGCCAAGGTTAAGGATTCCTGAAGACAAGATGGGCATGCACACTCGTCACTAAAGACAAGCTCCACTCAGGGTATGGTGACTATTTATGTGGTTATGTATTTAACTGCTTAAATAAGATATAAATGCTTTACATGCATGCCTTATTAGGAAGCATGAGATTCTGATAGGGTCTAGCCCTTGACTATTGATATGATTATGTGATTACATGCTCAGTGAATATATGAATGTGCTATCTGCATGCTAAAGTTAAGAGCATGATATTTGGTTGGAAAGAGCAGGGGTTATTGATTGATGCATGAATGTTGTGGGCATGTACTTTGGTACCGCAGTGGTATGTAAATGTGGTGTTGTGTGATTATTCCTGTGGGGAAGGCTTGTTAATGTGCTTATCATGCTTAATGGGTCAAGTTATCGACTGCATACTAAATCAGAGGTTATGTACCTAAGGCAGTTAATGGGACCTGGTGGTGTTTATAGTGAGGCTGGGAATTACAGCCAAGGCCTAAGTCCTTCACTTGCCCCTCAGAATTAGCAGCATGTGTTTACAGATATGCAATTAAGATTGCAGAGGCAAGAAGATGAGATCAGGTGTTTAAAATAGCAGCATCTGTCAGGGAACACCTCTTCCTTTGTTATGCCAGGAGTGACACCAGTATTTGCTCAGTCTAGCATTGAGAACAGATGGGAATTTCTATGTGAGAGATTTTAGGAATATTACCCTCTAGTTTTTTAGGGAGGCCTAGATCCATTCAACGCTGAGAAATGGATGGGCATGATCAGTTCCATCCTCGACAGTATGGGGGTGGTAGGTCACGATAGGGTGATCTGTGCTACATATATGTTACGGGAATATGCCCGGACGTGGTGGGAAGTGGTATCCTAGATACGAGATACAAATACAATGAATTGGGAGGAATTTAGGCAGTTTCTTAATGAAAGATATTACTGTGATGCAGTTAAGACTACTAAGACAAATGAGTTTCTGAACCTAGTTCAGGGAAATACAACAGTGATCAGAAAGGAAAAATTATCAATGTATTCGGTACCTCTGGATTAGGAAAGGGGTTTCGAAGTGCTCAGATAGGCCATCAGGGCGAGGATGAGGATTGTAAACTAAACCCGAAATGCGCTCGGTGTAAGAGACGTCATCTGGGGGAATGTTGAGCAAATGCATGTTTCTTATGTAGGATGATTAGGCACCTCAAGAGAGATTGCCTAGAGCTAAGGAAGGATGAGCCAAAGGGGGCAGACAGCTCGACTACAGCTCGAGTGTTCGCTCCGACGTAGTCAGAGTCAGAGACTGAGGCTGAGGCTGGTTCCAAAGTAGTGGCAGGTCAGCTTCCTAATTCTGATTCTTGTATTATGCTAACTAGTTTTGGTGCCGTGTTGTTCCTTGTTTTGTTGCATTTAAGAGAGGCATAAACTTGATATACATATTACATGGTTATGTTGTGATGATAATTTTGTATTCTATTGGTAATTTTAAGAGATAGATTGGATTATTGTGGGAAAGGACTCATCAATTAATGTGATAGAGTTGGTTATGACCGACTTCGATATGATCCTCGTTATGGATTAGTTAGCCAAGTATGGGCAATGATAGATTGCAAGGAAAAGATGGTAACCCATGGACTTGAGGGTGAGAAACCCTTGTATTTATTGGCACTGTGCATTGACCCCATATACTTATGACATCTGTACTTAGAGCTAGAGACCTATTGCAAGAGGATGCATAGGATTCTTAGCTAGTGTGGTGGATACCACTTAGGTCGTGCCAGTGGGACCAGGACAGATTGGATTAGTCTGTGAGTTTCTGGATATGTTCCAAGGGATTTTCTAGGGCAACCTTTACACTAAGAGATAGAATGGTGATTATGTTGGTGCCAAGGACGGAACCAGGTCTAGGGCACTGTATTAAACGACTTCGGCAGAGCTGTAGGAACTAAAAGTTCAATTATTGAGTAAGATGGTATTCTCCAAGGTGGATCTTTGATCTGGTCATTACCAGCTGAGGGTCAGGGAGAAGAGTATGCAGAAGATTGCTTTTTGTATCAGATTTGAGCATTATGAGTTTTTAGTCATGACTTTTGGTTGGACTAATGCCCCAATTGTTTTGATGCATCAGATGAACAAGGTGTTCAAAGATTATCTAGATTGGGTTGTGATCGTCTTTATCGACGATATTGTGGTATACTCTCAGTTGGAGATTGGCCAAGGCCAATAAATGCCTCAAAGATCAGAACAAGTTTATGGTTTGTTGTAACACTTTGAGACATGATGAGGATTGTTACTTCATTGGCAGAAAATGGGATTGCCTATGCATCATGTCAGTTGAAGGATAAGAACAGAACTAGAGCAGAGTTACTGGTGGGCCAGTTGGCCAACATTACACTTGAGTTTACTCTCTTAGAAAGGATCAAAGGAAAAACAATTGAGTGACCCACAAATGGGAAGGATTTAGGGGAATGTCTTAGCTGGATTAGCTAAGGACTATGTAGTGTCAAGTATGAGTTTTTTGGGGTATATTGATCAGACTTGGGATCCGACAGACACTGGGATTAAATGGGAGGTTCTGGATGAATCTCATACTACCCCTTATGCTCTTCATCCAGGCACCATGAAGATGTACCAGGAGATGAAAGCTTTATAGTGGTGACCTGGGATGGAGAAGGACGTAATTGAATATGTGGAAAAGCGCCTAACCTGTTAGCAGGTCAAGGCAGAGTATCAGAAACCAGTAAGTCCATTACAGCCTTTGAGTATCACAAAGTGGAAGTGGGAGGACATCACGATGGATTTCGTGGTGGGATTGCCCACGATAGTGGGCCAGTATGATTCAGTCTGGATCATTATGGACAAGTATACAAGGTCAGCTCACTTTTATTAGTGATGATCAATAATACAGTTGACACTTATGCAGATCTCTGTGTGAGAGGGACAGTACGCCTTCTTGGGACTTTAAGGTCTATCCTGATGGAGAGGGACCCTGTCTTTACTTCCAAGTTTTGGGGAAGGTTACAGAAGGCGATGAGTATACATATGAAGTACAATACAACTTATTATTCTCAAACTAATGGTAAATCAAAGAAGGGTATTCAGATATTAGAAGAAATATTTGGGTCCTGAGGTAGTTCAGAGGACCACTGAGGTTATTGAAAATATTAGAGCTTGGATGCTCGCTTCTCGAAATAGACAGAAAAGTTATGTTAATTTGAAATGAAGGAACGTAGAGTTCCAAGTGGAAGACTATATCTTCCTTAGGGTATCACTATGGAAATGGGTGAGGAGATAAGGGCAAGTTGAGCCCTAGATTTGTGGGACCTATGGATTGGCCTTATCTTCGGTATTGTCGGTCGTATATAATGTATTTCATGTTTTCAAGTTGAGGAAACATGTGTTAGATGAGACTCATGTGTTGAGTTATGAGGATCTGAAACTGGAGGCAAAATTATCTTATGAGAAATAGCCAGCCCAGATATGAGACAAAAATGACAAGGTTCTAAGGAACAAAACTATACCTTTGGTTAAGGTATTATACAGAAACATCGAGAGAGTGACCTGGGAACTGGAATTAGATATGCGGGATTTATATCCTAGGCTATTCAGATAAGTAAGGAGGGGATAGTTGTGACATTCCAAATTACCTAATAAGGCTTATGGCCTTGATTAGGGGGCCAGGATGGCCAATTATGGAAATTATGTTATTATGTGATATATATGTGTATCATTATATGATTATATGAGTTATATTATAATATGACTTGATATGCATGTTTAGGTGTATTAGATATGCATGTGGGCCCATTTCTGATTAATAGGAAATTTTTTGTAATTTGGCTCATTATGGGTATATTTGGCATATATGTGATGTATGTGTGAGACCACATTATTATGTGGATATATTTGAGTTACTCAACACAAGGTGATCCTAGGGAGCAAGCTAGTGCGAAAGTCACAACAGGACCAATACTTGACTCGGTGAGAGTCAAGGAGTATTTGGGGTATTTAATACATTGCCGAGATCAGGTGATGAGGAAATTATTTGGTAATTATTTTAGGATATTGGAAGTAACGGGAATTATGAGGCGTTGATTGTGATTAACGAGATAAGTGGCAAATGACAAAACTGTCATTGAAGGGCTTTGGGAGAGTGTTTTGACCCTAGGGACATAGTGGTCATTTTGAGCCAAAATTAGTGACTTAGTCACTATTTCCTTCAGCAAAAGGAAACCCCAAAACAGAGCATCATCTCTCTCTCTCTTTCTCTTTCTCTCGGTTTCTCTCTTTCTCTCCTTATTTTGGTTTGAATTTTGAGGAAACTAATGGAAACCTTAAGCTTGGATTGAAGGCTTTCTTTGGAACTTGATTAGTTGCAGATAGGAGGGCATGATCACAATTAAGGTGAGCTTCAATCTCTGTTTTGGTTTTGGGTGTTCTTGAGCTTTGAAGCTCAAGGTCTTGGATTAAGTTGTTGGTAGAGGTTTTGATTGAAGTTAAGCTTGGGTTTTGATAGTGTTAATGTACTGTTAATGTTGGGGGTTTGAATTATGGTTTTGGGAATTGATTGGGATGATTTTGGTAAGGTTTTGGCTGAGTAAAAACAAAGATTTATGAGTTCGTGGGGTCATGTCGCGGCCTTGTTCTTGGGCCCCACGGCCTATGTGAACCCAGGGCACTGAGGCGGTTATGATTGGGAGGCATGCCGCGACCCTCATGGGCATGCTGCGGCCCGTGTCCTGAATTTCAGACAGGGGAGTTTCTGCCTGGGGGGCATGTCGCGACCCTTAAGGGCAAGTTGCAGCATGTCTGGGCAGCTTTAGCCAAAAATGGGTTTTAATCATGGGAACTTAAACCTAAGGGCTCGGGATCGATCCTACTACTCGGTTTAGTAGAGTTCGACATCTCGGAGGCTAGGACTTGGTCCGGAAGCCTTTAGTTGCTCATTATTGATGGGATTCTATATTATGGTTGTGACTAGGTTATCGCTAGGAGCTCAAAATCAGGATCGTATTCGAAGGTCATTTATTGGTAACCTACGCTTGGACTAAAGGTAAGAAAACTGCACCTAGTATGTGATACATGTGATTATGGCATGACCTGAATGTTGAATATAGAATTGATCAGAGCTTGAGTCTCTGTAAATGTGCATGATTATTATTATGCTTATGATTTTGAATTGTTGAACATGAACATGAATAGGGCATGAACGCTTGAGTATGTGCATGATTATGATTATGATTGTGATTGTTGATTAAGCATATTGAATGCTTTGTATCTGGGTATTTGACATATGATATATGCATGTGTTGCATTGTCTTATTGAGAAAAGCATTGACTTATTAGTCAAGGTCGACATTAGCGTTGAGCGCTGGTCAAAAAAGCATTGACTTATCAGTCAAGGGCAACAATAACGCGTTGAGTGCTGGTCGTTTTGATTAGGCTAACCAAAAGCGCCAGGTACGCTTAAAGAGAGGATAGGACTAAGGGATCCGGGGTGACTTATTAGTCCCATATCCTAGCATTGATTTATTAGTCAAGAACGACCTTAGCACGTTGAGTGCTGGTCAGTGCATTATACGCTTAAACAGAGGATAGGGCTAAGGGACTCGGGATGACTTATCAGTCCCATATCCTAGCATTGACTTATTAGTCAAGAACGACCTTAGCCCGTGGAGTGTTGGTCAGCGTCAGATACGCTTATACAGATGATAGGGCTACAAGACTCGGGGTGACTTATTAGTTCCATATCCTAGCATTGACTTATTAGTCAAGGACGACATTAGCATGGTGGGTGTTGTTCGTAAAGAATTGACTTATTAGTCAAGGACGGCGTTAGCACGGCGAGTGTTGGTCGTAAAACATTGACTTATTAGTCAAGGATGGCATTAACATACTGAATGTTGATCGTAAGGCATTGACTTATTAGTCAAGCATGGCGATAGCGCGCTAGGCGCTGGTCCATATGATTTAGCCTAACCAGGAGCGCATCATACGCTTGACCGATCTATTTGTCAGAAAAAACTTAGCGCCGAGTACGCTAGATCAGCTCCAAAGCTAGTTATACAGAGGACGGGGCAAAGGACCCCAGGTTGACTCTATGGTCATCTATTCAGGGCAGAGGACCCAAGTTGACTCTATGGTCATCTGATTAGGGTTGCAAGCCCCAGAATGATTCCATAATCATTTATTTGTACTTGTATGCATGCATGAGTAGGGTTAATACTGCTAGGCATGCTTATTTGGCATGCTTATTATGATTTTGTAACATGTTATTAACTGCTTATGAGCATGTTTAAGTTTTCTTGGTGAGCCTCAACTCACAGGAGCTATGTGGTGTAGGTAAAGGGAAAAGAAAGTTGGGCCATCTTTGAGTTGGAGAGCTTAGGTGACGATGTGTACATATGTGGCTACTCGACCACCACGGCCGATGGTTTAAAGAGGAACTAGGGTCAAACCCTATTTTCCTGCGTAGGTCGGCAGATTATAACTCTTTTATTGTAATTAACCTTTTAAATGTATTTTGGGATCCCATGTATACAATAAACGTTTTAGTGAAACGTTTGTATCTTTGACCAAAATTTTTAACCCTAAACCGTTAATCACATTTAGTTACACAATTATGGACAGATGACTCGTGTAGCGAGTTTAACACTATTTAAAATACACAGTGTTCATTTACATGTATGGAACAAAAAAAAATCGTAAACTTGGAACTAGTTACAACATGTCTCAGTTTGAGAATGATAACTTGTTACAAATTTGGAATCAAATTGAAAAAAAAAATTCCCACACATAGAGCTAGTTACAACTCTCAAACATGTAATAATTGTAACCAATTACATGTTAACATGGTACTATAGGCAATTTTAGTAAGTAATTATAGTTTAATATTTTCTCTTTGCAGCAAAATGGATGAAAATAATTTACTATTTGACACCTTACTCATACCATTCAAACAAAAAAGAAAAGAAAAAAAATGAGCCATAATTATTATTCTAAAAGTTTAATTAGTTTTCTTGGCAAATTGATCTCCGAATTTTTTTTTTTTGGTAAATTGGTCCCCCAACCGTTAGTGATTAATGGGGAAAGACTAGCGTTGTCCTGAAAGCAAAGTTGGGGGACCAACTTTAAAAAAAAATCAGGGACCAACTTGCAAAACTGTATATAATTGGAGTGCCTATCTCACAAATAAGCCATTACTTTTTCATCCTTTAATTTTGTAAATTTAGTTTAAAATTCCATGAACAATGTAAATTAGATTATTGTCTTTTTAACTTTAAAAAATGGCTAGTTTCTTACACCGCCAGTTTAAAAGTTTGTTCCATGGTGTGAACGTATCTCATGCTACTAATCAAACTGGAGGCTGGAGCATGTATTTCCACATATTTGTATATTTATGAAAAAAAACTAGCCTTTCAGAACTTACCAAGTTTAACATGAAGTGGCCTTAGGCTGAGGTTGATAGGTCAAAAGATAATTCAACAGCTCAAAAAACAGCGGTCGGGGACTGGTGATGCTGACAAAAAACAGAGAACATTCAATGCAAATAAAGATAGTTGAATTTGTAGTAGTGGTCACAATGCATTACTATCTGTACGGACACTATTGCTTTTGATGCTTTTCTGGTATCAAAATTCAACACGGGAAGGTTGATATGTAAGAAAAAGAAAAAGAAAAAAACCCTTTATTATTTTATTTAGTAAGAGGAATATGTCTGTGTGATCCAACTATTGGTTGAGAACTTTTCTTCCCATGTTACCTTCCCCAAAGAAAAACTACTTTCCATGAACCAAACCACATGTAGACACCGGTGCAACAAGCATAAGACGTTAAAAGAAAAAGTTAAACTAAAATCTATAGTAGTGTTGTACACTTCATATAAGCACTTTTTCACACGGGAACTGAGTAATTTACTAGTATAGTTTCTTTCTACCTCTCTCTGGAATCAGCTAAGAAGAGCCAAATTTCAAGTTTGAAAGTTAGATAAACTTCAATAGTACAAGCACGTGAATCAATTTCAAGTCTCTAATATGTATATATGACCCTTTGGTATGGAAAAATAATAATACAAAAAATGGTCCCTTGTCATGGTTTTTGTGCCAAACATTACCTTCTAATTATCCATGCCAAGTTGATAAGTTGGGCACGCATTAACCACAACGAACCACAATTCATTAGTGACATAAAATCGGACAATTCTATCTACTTTTACCTAAGAAAATATAGAGAAAAAAAAATATATAAGATAAAAGTGGATTTGATAGATTTGCTTGATGGTCCACTGAAACACTACAAAGATTTTGCAATGAAGTGTAAAGGGTCGGCTAGTTTTGGCAATATTGACACGAGTCTAGAAGGAAGTGAAGGTAGACTATTGACAACTAATGAGATAAAGAGTAGTAGGAGGATATGATCGTAGCCCACAAAAATATAGACAGGCGTGCGTGTAAGGGTTGGCCAAATTGCTTCTTTCAAATCATGTTATTATGATCATATATAAAGTATGAGTCATATGATAAAGATATAAAGTAAAACAACATCTCACCTTGTATTGACCAACCAGAACTCAGTGACTGCCGTGTAAATTTAAATACCAGAAATGGAATCTGCAATGATCAAAAAGGAAGTTTCACTAACACTTGAGTTCCTAAATGGGGTCGTAATTAAAAAAGAGGAAATCTTATTTATTGTTATGGTAACTACGTAATGTACATTATAATTGAAGTATAATTACAAAGTAATAAGAAGAAAACCCCATCTGGCAATTAAACCCACATGCTCTTGAAAGTTACTTAAGGCTTCTTTAATGTTCACCACCTGGAGTCTTGGTGAGAGATTTAGAGAAAGAATTAAGAGAGTTTAAGCATCTATAGCATCAACTGGAAGAGAAGTTGCTCTATGAAGAGGTTGTGGAAACAAAGATCCACTGTAGAAACTCTTAGCCGTGAATATTTGGTCTGGACTCCATGAACCCTTCATTGCCTCCAAACTTTGGACATTTTGATTATCCACATTGGCAAACTTGTTATCTCCATCAACTTCAAAGGTTGAGCCAAAATGGTTTACAAAGCAGGAAGATTTGAGGGGAGGTCTTCTGTTTTCTTTCTTCAGCTGGGGTGAGACTGAAGACATTGATTCTCCATTATTGTCTCCCTTGTGTTCCGAGTTATCAGGACTTGGAGCTAAGCTTGATGGTTTTTTCTTGGCTCTTAACTGTTGGTGTTTAAGCCCTCTCAACTGCATTTGATATTTGGCTTTGAGCCATCTTAGCTCTTGTCTAATGTCATTTTCATAATCATCAAAAGCAGGACTAGAATCATGATTTGCCGATGGACTAAAATTTGCAGCATTAGACCCACTTTGATTGTCCATAACTATAATCTTCTCTTCCTTCTCAGAGTTAGACAGGTTCAAAGATTTAACAGCTTCATCGCAATAGATGTCTTTTGACCCTTGTGAGCTTAATTCTGGTCCATCTCTCTGTGCCCAGATATCTGCGAATCGGATGCCTTCAGAGTGGCGAGAATGTTCTGCTGTGCCCTCTGTGAGGCATTGTTCTGAAGACCCTTCAACTTGGTAGGTAATTTCTTCAAATCGACCATGGATTGCTGCAGAGCCAGGTTTGGAACACTCAAGGACTTGAAGGTTCTTGGCAGCTGAACTATCTGATGTTACATAATCCATTATGGAACCATTTGTATCACAGTTGTGACAGAAGCTTGTAGCTGAGCACTGCTGATTTTCTTCTATTGCCAATCCCCTCTTCCACTCTGGTACCAAACTAGCAATTTCATTATCTATCATGTCGGCTATTTTGATCACATCTTGGTCAGTGATATCAAGCTCATTAACCATTTCAGTAGCAACGTTCAACGCAGTATCGTTCTCAATATCAAATGGGAAATAGATGTTCCGAATTCGGCCTGCATAAACAAAAGAAAATTGTTACTCAAACTTCAGTTTTAATGTTCACTTACTTTCATAGTTCCAAGCTAAAAAACAATGAACAGACATAGATTAATGTTAATGACTAACCCTCCCTATCTGCAATTCTGAGCCTTAAAAAGATGCCATCTTCTCCGTCTTTTCGCCTCCCTTTGATTGTGATGTCAAAATCTCCCACATGTTCATCCTCTTGACCAGAGAAGAGATCAATCTCACTCGATTCATACTCAACAACAGGATGACAATTTAAGTCATTTTCAGGTTCATAGATATAACCATTGTTCAAATATCTGTTACTGTCACGATGATGAATTCCATAATGAGGTTGTCTTAGGAAAGGCCCAACATCATCATAGTCAGTTTCGTACTCTAATGACCTCATATCATATCCATAATCCTCAACTTGGAGAAAAGGGTCTTTCAGTAGCTCTAAAGCAGTAAGCCTACAAGACACAGTTGCTAAGCATTTCTCAATGAAATGTCTAACCTCGGGATTTTTTACTTTGTACAAAGCTTCTGGTTTTTTACCCTATATGAAAAGTAATGAAACAAGAAATCAATTACTGGAAAACAGATATCGACTATTTTTATATATTCATTTTTAAAAAATACGAGTTTTAGAGTTCATACTGAGATAACTTTCTTGTAAATCTGAGCAGGGTGTGTACATTCACTGTATGGATATTCAAAGGTAACCATTTCCAAGATGCACATCCCAAAAGCATATATGTCTACTAATTCATTGTATTCCTCTTCATACACTTCTGGTGCCATGAATTCTGGTGTTCCTGGTGAAGAAAAAGAAAACAAACACAAGTAAACAAAACCAATCTCAGAGTGTTAAAACCTCTAAGAATTCAGTAAGAGCAGCATAATCAAACACTGTTTTATACATGTAGCACTATGTTAGAACCCATTGACACTTACCAACACAATGAGCAGCATGCGATTTTCGCAGAATAGCAGCAAGGCCAAGGTCACCAATCTTGACTTCACCTTGGTTTCCATTGATAAAAATATTGTCACACTTAAGATCTCTGTGAATCACAGGGGGGTTACGGCTGTGAAGGTAGAGAAGGCCTTTCAGAATCTGTCTACACCAATGCTTAACTGCTCTTATGTTAACTCTCCTGTGTTTTAGCCTATACCTATCCAATACAAATGAAAATTAAACAAAACAAAGCAAAAGGTCAACTACTTTGAATGGTTTGAGGTAATAAGTTTGAGAAAAGTAGCAAAAGGGACTAAAACTCTTACTGTCTAAGAGTGCCAGAGGTGAACATCTCAGTAACAAAGTTAATGTTCCTGTTAGCAGTATCAACCCAAGAAGTGTAGAACTTCATTATATGTCTGTGTTTCAAGGTCTTAAGAAGATGAATTTCACAGTAGAGCCTCTCAAGATCTTCAGGGTTTTGCAAAAAGTCATAGAGTTTAACTTGGTTCCATGCCACTTCAATCCCTTCATACTCATCAAAGGCTCTATAGCTGTAACAACAAAAACCAACACAACCAAATGAACAAAAAAATTTAACCTTTAATTGAAAAAACCAAAAATACCCACCAAGGAAATAAATAGACCAGGGTGCAAAAACAACTATTAAACTCTTTCCTTTTCTAAATTTGGAAATGGAATGCAAAAAGAGAGCTTCATACACTGTCTTTGATGCCCCTTTACCAAGAATCTCATTGTACTGTAAGAAAACAAAAACAACAGTAAAGATAGAACTTTTAGAACCAAGTTTGATAAACATGTCCATAACTAAATATAAAGAACCAGAATAGTGAATTGAAAGAAGTAAGAAAAAGTTGTTACTCTTCCATATCTTCCAGTAGGATCAACTTCAACAATTTCAGAGCAACCTTGTTCTGAATTCCCATTCATTCTCCTTCCTATGCTTAATTGGTCAATCCTTTGTTATTTAAAATGTCCAAAAACCAAATATGTTTTTTTTCCCTTTCCTTCTCTATGTGGAAGAGAGAGAGAGATTAATAAATGAAAATATATGGTAAACAATAAGAAAGGGAAGAAAATTAATAAATGTTGTTGTTTTGTGAAGAGAGGAAGAGGAAAAGCATTCAAGAGTTGATTAAGAAGACAAAATTTATATTAAATGACAAGTAGTGAGAGAGTCATAGAGAGAAGTAGAGAACGAGGCAAAGATTTTCACAAGGTTAGGGAGTAGTCTTCCTAGTCCCATACCCCACCACACCTTAAGCCTGACAAAACCACATTTCTCTTTCCATCTCATCACGAGCTGTTAAACCAACCAACCACAACTCCCTACCCCTCTCTCTCTCTCTTAATGAATAAGCATTAATTTGGTAAAATTAAAATGAATTAATTTCACTATTTTATGTGGTTTTGTGTGAAACCATTGGCTATCGGAACAGATATCTTTCTTCCCTAAAAAAAAAAGAAGATATCTTTCGTTTTGGGAAAGCTTATTTTTTGTACCAACAATATCTTATTAGAAGCCTTTATGAACATCATGGTGTGGGTGAGTTTACTTTTCTCCTTTTCTTTTTCTTCTTAAATATATATGTTTACGTATATTATATTTAGAAAAAGCTTATGGTATTCATTGATCTGACATAGTATAACATAATATGATAACATTTACCAATAAGTATGAATAAAGTTTTTATATTTTATATAAGTCGTTATGCGAAACTAGTGGATGTAAAGACTAGATAGATTGCTAAAATAAACTAGAGTGATACATCATACATTACATTTTGGGAAAGTTTATTTTAATTTTGCATCATCAATAATAATATCCCATTATAGTATTCTATAATGGACTGTACAATAAATATATTTATAAAAATGTGGAGGGCAAATTAGGCTTTTATGAACATCGTGTTCTTTCTATATAGAGGGTGACTTCTTATCTTAATTGAATTATTATAGTATTGTTATCTAGATGGGCTTAGCCCAGTTGGTGGAATGAAGAGGATACTTTACAACCTTGCAATTTGAATAAAAATATTCTAATGCTAACCATTCTAACTATTGATGATTAGAAAAAAAAAGAATTATTATAGTATTGTTATTTATAAATAGGAGTATATTATTTTGTATTTTGACTTTAATATCAGTTTTAATCGTTTACTGTTAATTTTCTGAAAACAAAAAAAAATCTTCTATTATTAATAACCTTTTTTTAGAAAAGTTAATGTTATAAGAGCATATCTAATAGAGTGATAAAAATGTGGTGTATTATTATATTTTATACATTTTAGCAAAATTATCACTCTAACGGTGTTCTAAAAAATGTGTCAAATTTGGTACATGATAAAAGTTGTGCTAAATTTGGCACAAGATATATCATAAGTCAAATTCTGCACAACAATTAATGTCACTTTTTATTTACCATATTGTCACTAATTTATTAATAAACAATTAATAACTACTTTTTTTACAATAAAAAAATGAAAAAATGGTTATTTTTTATATATTATCAATAAATATTAAATGAATTGTTAATATTTTTTAATTAATTTGCATCTTATGCATTGGAGTACAACTATAAATATTGAGTCAAATATAACATTAACTTATTTTTTGTGTCAAATTTGGCACAAAATTTACATCTTGCATTGAAGATGATCTAAGCCACTGCCCAATAACGCATAAGAAAATACATATGTGGTTAGATTTAAATTCGGCTTCACTTACTATAATTTAATGGGATAACTTGAAAAATACCCACTTCTAAGATTAATTAACCAAAAATAGCCACTAAATACATTTAATTTAATATTACTCATTTGTATAATCACATTTCTCATAATACCACTTGAAAAATACATTCTGTTTTGAGTGTTTGAGGAAAAAATGGTATAATAAGAATAGTAACTAAAATACTAAGTATAAAAATAAAAAGTTTTAAAATATGGCTACAAATGAGATAGGGTGACTTGGGTACACTACTTAATTTTGGGTAATTTAATAAATAATGTTAGACACTATCAACTCTACATTAAGTGTTACATTATGTGGTATTAAACACCTCAAATTACTTTACAACAACATTTTTATCAAAAATAATATTTTAGACTCGAGTTTAATAAGATATTTGTTTAAGGATCATTACATGTTTGATAAAAAGATTGTCATCGTCTTAATAACATAAATGTAAGTTAAAGAGGTATGTGTATTGATAACATATTTGATCAATTTTGAGTGGAAGGTAATGTTTTTATCAAATGAGAATTATTAAAATTAATAATATCAAATGAGAACTCACTTAGTCACCTATCCTAGCCTTAATATCGATTTACACATCAAACCAAAGTGAAAATTTACAACAAAAGTAAAAATTTAGAACAAGGGCATCAAACATAACATACAATGAATAAGTGTACACATCCGACAAGTGTACATATTAAGGTATCAGATGCTGGCCGGCCGGCAAGGGAGTTCAGTTTTTGTTTTCTAATAAACAAAATTAAAAGCTTTATTAATAATAAATAATAAATGTACATGGACGTAGGTATAAATGTAGATATACATTATTGGAAGGACTAAAGTGAGGGGTGTCTTTTCCCCCAATTGGCAGCGTGTTTATATTTTTGTCGTCTTGAAAATTTATAATTCAATTTTATATATAATAGTGTACATTATAGTTATTTAGTACATTCCACCAGTTTTAAAAAAAATTTAAATAATTTATGATACCGATCACAAACTTCAAAATAACATATTTCTTATTTTCATTACTGTAAATATTTAGAATTTAACAAAAATTTGTTGGGATTCTAAATAACTAAATTGCACACCATCATATAAAAAATTAATTGTAATCTATCCATATACCGAAAATACAAAAACATGTTGTTTTTAAGCATATTTTATATGCGCGTCAAATAAATTATTTTGAAGTATTTTTTAGCACGACAAATTATTCAAAAATTCCTAAAATTTTTGTAGAATACTTACTATAACTACAATGTACACAATCATATAAAAAAAAATTGAATTATAATTTTTTCACATACTAAAAAAAGAAACGCCCTAACAGTGGGGAGACAAAAGACATTCTCCTAATATAGAATTTTCCAATACATTATATTACAGGTACAATGTAATCTAGTGGTACAAACCAACCCAAACCCAATCTCAAAGGAAATGAAAACATTGGATTTGGAACCACACATTAATATTAAAAACAGTGCGCTACGCGTACGTACATTTTATCAAGATAAAGACAAGGTGACACGTAGGAATTGTATGTACACCCATAACCACCCTAGTTAGGAATTTAGGATTTACGACTGTCCTATGCCTATTACTATCTCTATATATCCATAAACAATGAAGCGTGTCACCCATTCAATTGCGAAAAAAATTAGAATGGTAACTGATTGAAATGTATATGAATTATTATAATATTAATGCTCATAAAATCTTGGTGTTGGATTAGTTCTTGGTTTATTTTTTACATTAGAGGGGAGATTCGAACTTAATACTTTTTCTTTGTGAAGTGATGATTCTTTTCTTCTCTACTCATCCTTTTTAATTAATTAATGAGTAATTTGCAGATGTGTAAGTTATCAAGTTGATGCCCTTAAATAACTAAGTTATTTTTTGTGGCTAAAATATCTTCCGTCACAAATTCTTAACAATCGTAGATATCTTGGCATTAATTGTCACTTATACTCACAAATGCACGATTCTTATTGGTCTAAATCATTTAAAAATTTTGCAGTTACCAACTAGTATTCCACGTCAGTTTAAGTGTATCAAACCATTAAAAAAATATTATGTCAGCAACATAAATATACTTAATAAATATATTTTTTTTAAAAAAATATATAATTTATTTTAAAAATAAATTAAAAAAGTAAATCAAAACTTATTTAATTTAAAATAAAAAAATAAAAAAATTAAACAAAATCAAAATAATACATTTTTTTCCTTAATCTTCTTCAACACGTTTAAGTTCTTCATCTTCTTCTTCCATAATCTTCGAACCACTCTTCTTTCTTCTTCTATTCTTCCCCATTCATACTATAACCCTCTTCTCCTTCCCATTTTTTTCTTCCACACAAATCTGGCAGTGGACTTGAAGTCGACTCCTACCCACCCCTCCAAAACTCAGAATCACACTTGAAGTCGACTCCTGCCCACCCCTCCAAAATCCAGAATTGCAGCTCCGTCAACATCCATGTGCAAGCTTAGGAACCCAGCCGCGAGCCCAGGACCCCAGCCGAGATCCCCGACCCTCCTACCGTTACCGGTGACGGAATCTGGGTTTTTGAACATTGTTTTTTGAATTTTTTTCCCTCAAAACCTAGATCTGGGTTCGGGAGAGCTGAAGAATGGTTTTGACAGGTTATGGTTTAAGTTGGGTTTAATTATTTAAAATTAGGAGATGAGTTTACAAATTTTGATTTTCATTGGATGGTCACAAAAGGTAAAAATATTTGGTTTGAATGTTAAATGTTAATGTGATTGGGTTTGAATGCATTTGGATTTACTGATGAATAAATCTGCATTAGTTTATGGTTATAATGTTTGTCTTTTTTCTTTTTCTTTTACGTTAAATTTGGGTATACAATTTTTCTTCTTTTTTTTAGCATTTTTTTATATAAGATTAGGTGCATTTAATTCATATTAAATCTAAAAATAACATTAAGTATTCTTAAGATTAAATTTGGTTTGAAAATTTTATTTAATTAGTTTTTATTTTAGAAATAAAATTAAATTATTTATCTTTAATTTTAAGTGACGAGACATGTAATACTTAATTAAATTTTTTTTTTTAATGATTTGACACACTTAAAGTGACATGGAACCCAGCTGGCAGCTGTGAAAATTTTAAATGGCATGCACCGATAAAAATCGTGCAGTTAACGCCAAGGTGTCTATGATTGTCAAAAATTAGTGACAGAAAGTATTTTAGCCCAAAAAAAAGACTTAAATATTTAAGTGCATCAAATTAATAAATTTAAATATTTTTGCTGCAAATTATTCTTAATCAATTATTAGAATATTCACAGTTCGACAATTTATAAGTACACCCTTTTTCCTTAAAATAAACTTAATCTTAATTACTAAAATATACATTTTTAATCTTAATTCCCTTTTATAAGTACACCCCACTAACCTTTACGTAGTCTCTAATATATTTATGAATTAAAATTAATCTTCTATAAATCCTATTTAAAATGTTTAAAATATTATTTAATGCAGAAATATTAATATGTTTTAAAAACTTGGGTTTACTGTTTTTCAAATAAGATCACATTTGGTAAATAGAGATTGATGTCCTTATAAAAAAATATATGTTGATAAATAAAATGGGATAAACTTAGTAGTGGAGTGTAGTTATAAATTTTTGGGTGCAAATATAATACTACTTACTAAATATATATATTTTAAAAATTGACCTATACATCCTTACAAAATATTTAAAAAAAATAATAAAAATTTATTTTCAATTACAACTCTAAAATATTTAATATATCACTTATATATATATATTAATTAATTTATCATTTTTAATAAATACTATTACATACTTTAATTTCTTGAAGTTTGAAAATAGAATATTTTGATTTTACTAATAATTTTAGTTAGAGATATTTGCGGCTAAAGTACTAAAATTTTCTCTTTTTTTACACTTAAGTACCAATTTTTTTTTTTGCGGTGAAAGTAATAAAATTAAGGCTTGCAATATAGGCCACGACTCAAAAACAACACGAAATTAGCGGGTTTGAGTTTAGTATAAATAGGTACAGGTCAAAATAGGTTAAACTCGATTAGACACGATTAAATTTTAGGTTAAAACTAGGTTAACTGGCTAAACTCGAAATTAACCCATTTAACACGATTAAGTATAGATTACTAAATAGTTCATAAATAGGTTAACCTAAACTTAACCTATTTAATAATATATAATGTTGTATTTAGCGTATGATATCTTATATTTTGAACATAAGATTTATGCTTTCAATTTGAGTTGATTACATGGCTAGAATTAACATATATAACATATAAATATGTGTTATATATGTTAAAATGACTTATTTGAACTTGTTTATCATTTTTAATTAATCTATGTGGGTTAAATATGTTATAAATAAGTCTAAAATATAAACGTGTCATGCATGTAAGGTTAACACGACCTGAATATGACCTATTTAAATACCATGTTAAATGTGTCATGTCACAGGTTAACCTGTTTATAAATGTGTCGTGTTCGGGTTTACATTTTATGACACGTTATTTAATCGTGTCGTGTTCGTATTGAGTATAATCGTGCCGTGTCGAAATTGTGTTGACCCGAAACACGACACGATAACACGAGTTGACAACCCTAACCAAAATGTTTTTTTTTTTCTTGCATTTCAGTACCAACCATTACGTTTGATTTTTCACCAATTAATAGTCACATGTCAGCTAAAGGATGGTCCATGTTTTGGTACTTCACCACCAAAATGAACAAAGTTTTGGTATTTATCCGTAAGTAAATACAAAGTTTGGGTACTTTAGCCGCAAATTTCTCGAATTTATTTTTTGGAAGACATAGTAAGTTTTAGAATTTTATTTTTAATACAAATTCATTTTTATTTTAATTAAAATAGATTTCTAATTTATTTTTTAATTTTAAAATCAAATGACATATAATTTTTATATTTTAAACTACATTTTAAATTTTAGATTACTATAGGATTTGAAAAATGGAAAAACCAAAATAAAAATAAATGATACTTGATTACGCTCAAAACGTGACATCCAACAAAGGTGGTTGTAGTATAAATTGAGCGTTCAAAACATGATTATATTGTTTTTTTTATTTTGTTTTTCATAGAATCATTTGGTTTCATAGCGTAATTAAAATATATTTTAAAATATAAACAATAATTAAATAATGTTTTTAAAATGAAAAAATAAATTTAAAATCTAGTTTAATTAAAATAAAAAATAATTTAGTGGTATTAAATAAAAATTAATATCAAATCTTAAACTTATTTTTGTCTTCTAAAAAATAAATAACGAAATGCAGCTAAAATATCCAAACTTTGTGTTTATCTATGGCTAAAATACCTAAATATTGTGTTTACTTATGGATAAATACCAAAACTTTGTTCTTTCGGTGGTGAAAGTACCAAAATGTGGACCAACCTTTAGCTGACACGTGGTTATTAACTGGTCAAAAGTTAGACTTAACAGTTGGTATCAAAATGCAAGAAAAAGTAACTTTTTGGTACTTTCACTGCAAAAAAAAAATGGTACTTACGTGTAAAAGAAATAAAAGTTTTGGTATTTTAGCCGTGTTACACCCCAAATTTCGAGATATAAAAAGTAGCCTCGAAATGTAGACTCGAAAGTGTGGAGATCAAATATGCAAAGGGCATTCAGCATGATTACTTATGCAAATAGTTAATCACTTTAAGATGCCATGTCACTGACACTCGAGCATGTAGTGTGAGATTGAAGGCAAAGGTTCCCTTCGAAGGGCAGTCTCGAAAGATTGACGAGAATAAGGTGATGTTAACGTTATGTCGTGCTCGAAACATCATGCAGGCTCGAAAGCACACTTGAGCAGCATCGTGTGTGCGGTTATAAATCCCTACAATTATGGGCTTAGTTGAAACCGTGTGTAAACAACCTTATTTTTAAGAGATATTTTTTTAATTAATACATTTGATTGTATTTTAATATATTATGTTGTATTTCAAATTCAAATTAGATATCTTATAACTTCCCTACAATTAAGGGAAGAGTATTCTGTAAATCGGGTCTATAAATAGTCTGGATTTAGTCATTTATTTCGGAGATACAAATTTGTTCTCAAAGCTCTGTGAAATTGCTTTCAAATCTTTAACGCAGATTGCATAATAAAAGTGACTTATAGACGTAGGTAGATTTAACTCACTACAACAAATAAGATCATCCATGACATTGAATTTATGTTGTTAAAATCTTTTAGCAACATTTCTTATAATGTTGTTGAATGAGGGTGTCGTGGAAAGTATAATACTTTTAACAACATTATATAAGTGTTATAAATACTGTTTTTATAGACTAATTTTATAACACCAATATAATGACATATTTAACAATATACATTGACACATAAAAAATGTTATTTTTGGTCACTAAAGAAATATCTAAAAAAATGTTGTTATTTAACTATTAATGACACAAGCAATGTTATGTTAAATATATTTTGTGATATGAATAAAGTGTCACTATGAAAGAAGAATTAGTTCATGCATTATGTAACGCCCTAATTTCTCATAAATTACCGAGAATACAGCATTGGATCATAATTATAAATATTTCTCTTTTATTGAATAAAAACTTAAAAATAAATACATGAATCCATGGTTTTTCAAAAATAAAATAATTGTCTTTAAAATGACCAACATTTAAATAAAACTTTAAAAGAAAACATTCTTTGATAAAAATAGGCTTGTTTGTTCTTCCTCGACTATATGGTCCCCACGAGTACATCACGAAGCTCCTAGGTCCCACTCGCCACCGGCCTTTCTATCATCAATTTTCTGCACAACAACACTATAAGGGGTGAGCTTCTAAGCCCAGTAAGGAAAATACAAACAAGAGTTAGTCATATAATCATTTAATTAACATATCATAAATTTCTCAAAGGTCATAACAATACTTATCTATACTAATCATACAACAATAAACCCTACGACATATCATAACCTAAATCATATCATATATCATAATTTAAGTCATAGCCATAAATCATAAGTCATAGATCATAAATCATAGGTCATAAGTCACAATCATAACTATAGGTCATAGGTCATAATAACAAGTCAGATATAATAAAAAGATAAGTATTTATACAGGGGTGGCAATTAAGACCCGAACATAAGTCTGTCATACACCGGACATCACTTAGGTCCGTCGTAAAGTTTTGGCAACCCAGCCTACCGGGCATAAGTCCGTCATACATCATTGGACACCTTAGGTCTAGACACACTTACCCCTTTATTGTACCTGAAATGTTAGATCATACAAACATAAACTAGATCATAAACTACATAAACTAAGTCATAATACTAAACTACCTAATTTTCCTTACCAAAAACCGGGATATTGGAGACAAGAGCGAGGTTGGAACTCCTAAAACCAAACATAAAGAAACCATAAGTTTCCTAAAGAAAATAAGATGAAAAGAAGATCTAAACAATCGAGATAAGAACTTACCGAAATCTTATGTCTCAAAGAAATTTAACACCTAACCAAAAGTCATTATAACGAGTTAGGATTGAAGAAATTGAAAAAAAAAAAAAAAGAATGGAAATGAACTAAACCTAAAGATTAATGGTACCTTAGATAGCTTAGGACTTTGTTCTATACCTCAAATACCGAAATCACACAAAAACTTACTTCCCAAGTGTTTATAAAAGCTTTAGATTTGAAAGCTTTAACCCCAAAACCCTAGTGCTTCTCTCTAGAATAATCTTAGCAGCTTGGAGGCTCTGAACTGTGCTTGAATGATGAATAAAATGGCTGAGTGAATGGTCCTATTTATAGAGTTCAAGGAGTGAAACTAACTCCAATTTCAATGAATAAATAAATGATTAAAAAATAAATTTTTCGCTCAACAGATGCCCAGAACTTGGTCAAAAATGTTCAGGAACGAGTCAAAGTTGTTGAGGGTGGTTTCTAGTTTAGAATTCTATGAAAATTCAAAAATGGCCACTGGAGGCGATATATCGCCTCCTATAGGCGATATATCGCCTACACCATATTCCCGAGGGTCCGTGGTTTCATTCGTGCGAAGTCAACGTGTTTTCCGTATCAATCATAGGTGATATATCGGCCCCTATAACAATGATATATCGGCCCCTATAACTACGATATATCTACATACGCTAATATTTCAAACACGTTTTTGCACACCTTCAACATACTTTGAGTTTGGTTAAACCACTTTGACTGAGTAAAGTGTAATCCTAACAGTTGAGTGAAGTTTCTAGACTTCCAAAACTTATCTAAGATTATTTTTATTCACCAAAAACCTTAAATCTTTAATAAACATACATGTGACAAGTGTCACGTTCTTATTTAGTCTATCTAAACCTTAGGTTATAATAAATAATATTCTAAGGACTATATTCACTAATCAAACCTTATGATAAAATTAATATTTCTAAACTATAGGCTAAACTTATAAAATCCATAACTATCTGCACTACTGCTACTACCACTACTACTACTACTGCTGTTGCTGCTACTACTACCACCACCACTACTACCACCACCACTACCACCACTACCACCACCACTACCACCACTACCACCACTACCACCACTACTACTTCTACTACTACTACTACTACTACTACTACTACTACTACTACTACTACTACTACTACTACTACTACTACTACTACTACTACTACTACTACTACTACTACTACTTCTACTACTACTACTACTACTACTACTACTACTACTACGACGACTACTGCTGCTGCTGCGACTGCTACTGCTGCTATTGCTACTGCTGCTGCTGCTACTGCTACTGCTGCTACTGCTCCTGCTGCTACTGCTGCTACTGCTACTGCTGCTGCTGCTGCTGCTCCTGCTGCTACTGCTGCTACTGCTACTGCTGCTGCTGCTGCTGCTACTGCTACTGCTACTGCTACTGCTACTACTGCTACTGCTGCTACTGCTGCTACAGCTACTGCTGCTGCTGCTGCTCCTACTACTACTACTACTAAAATTTGGGACGCTACAATTCTCCCCTACTTAAAAGAATTTCGTCATCAAAATTTACTTACCAAACATCTCGGGATACCGCTCCCTTATATATTCCTCCAATTCCCATGTGGCCTCTCTTTCTGTGCTATTTCTCCACAAGATTTTAACCATAGGGGCACTTTTGGACCTTAACTCCTTAGTTCCCCGTTCTAGAACGCGTACTTTCCATTCTTCATAACTGAAATCTTGTTTTAACTCCAGAGCCTTGAAATCAAGCACATGGGATGGATCTGATATGTATTTTCTCAACATCGATACATGAAAAAAGTTATGCGTTTTAGCTAACGATGGCGGTAAAGCCAACTGATATGCTACATGCCCAACTTTGTCCAATATCTCAAAAGAACTTATAAACCTTGGGCTTAACTTTCCTTTCTTTCCGAAACGAATAATCCCTTTCATCGGAGAAACTTTGAGAAAGACTTGATCGCCTACTGAAAATTCAACAGCTCACCTCTTAGTGTCGGCATAGCTCTTCTGGCGACTTTGAGCGGCAATCATTCGTTGTCTTATCTTTTCTACTGCCTTAGTTGCTTCTCTTACTGCCTTAGGTCCTAAACATCGTCTTTCACTGACCTCATCCCAATGAAGTGGTGATCGGCATTTTCGTCCATATAGCATCTCATAAGGTGTCATGCCTATCATTGCCTGATAACTGTTGTTGTAAGAGAATTCTATCAATGGAAGATACTCACTCCATGATCCTGAGAAGTCTAAAGTGTTAGGACTAGTTTTGGTATGTTTTTATGGCGTGTTTTAAGATGCAATTTTAGTCTTTTATTTAGTTTTGTGCGATATTATGCCGGTGTTTATTGTGTTTTCAAGATTAAGTGTGGTTATGAAGAAAATAGCTTGAAATTGGAGGAAAAGCGCTTAATTCTTGAAGAAACGGTGTTAAACAGACTAAGGAATGGAAACTAGGTGAAACCGTGGGTCAAATTGATGATTTTGAGAAAAGTTGGAATTAGAGCCGCAGCTCTATGGTGTAGAGCCGCAGCCCTAAGAGTTTCAGAGAAGTGAAAAAAAATCTGTCAGCATTAGAGCTGCAGCTCTATCAGATAGAGCTGAGGCTCTATTAAAATCTGAATTAGAGCTGCGGCTCTATCAAGTAGAGCTGAGGCACTACAAGAAGTCAGAGACGAATTCCGGATGGCAAAGTGGATTAGAGCTGCGGCTCTATCACATGGAGCTGCGGCGCCAGTCCGTACGGAAGCCGAAGTTAGGGCATTTTTCAAAGGCAATTTTGTCCTTTCGCACATAATTAATTAGGGATTATAAAAGCTTTCTTAATGACGTTTTTAAGGGGGGATTAACCCTAGGAGACAGCTGGAGGCACATTGTGGAGGATTGCAAGTGGAGTCGAAGAATTCATCACAATTTTCTTCTTTTCTACTTGGAATTTTCTATATTTTTGGATGCTTTTTTATTTCTTCTATGGTTATTATGAATCTTGTCATGAACTAAACTCTTTTTCTAGGGTGTTAATGGATTCTCCTGAATCTTTATTTTAAATTAATGCAAGTTTTATGATTTCAATTTTATCTTGTGATTTATTCAATTTGAATTTAATGCTTGTGAATGATTGATCACCATTGACATAAAATATATGATTTTGATTCGAAATCTGAGAAGTGAGAATTGAATATGCTGTAATTGAATAAACATAGATTTCATATTAGGACGAGAGTACCTGTGTGGTTTGTGTAGTTTTAGGGTTGTTAATCTTAATGCCTATCTTATGTTTATTTATCACAGAGATGTAGAAAATTTTCATTGGATTGAGACTTATATATCCTAGTACGAATATAAGTTATTATTGTTGACCTGCTATCACAAGAGAAGAATTGAATAGTAAGATTTGTGTTAATAAGACTTAAAGAGGATGGTTAATGAAATTGATTGCCCTAGTTTTTAATCTATTAAATTTTCTTAACGTTGTTTATTTTCAGTTCTTGAAGTTAATTTTAGATTTGTGTTTTATAATTTTAGTTAATTCTTATGACTCAATTATCGTTAGCCAAATAGAAATAAGAATTAAGTTTTGGTACTTAATATACAGTCCTCGTGGGAATGATCTCACTTACACTTTATTACTTGTTACGATTACGTGCACTTGCGTATCGATTTTACATAACATAAAGCACTTGCCCTCAACATATCTTCTAATATTTGTATGGTACGTTCTGACTAACCATCGGTTTGAGGGTGAAATGTCATACTTAGTTTTAACTTATTGCCCATTGCATGCTATAGACCTCCCGAGAACTTTGAGGTGAAAATCTGTAACGCCCTAAACTCCAGGGACTGTTACGGTGTTCATTTTAAACAATGCTAAACTCGCTAATCGAGTCATTTGGTCATAATCGTGTAACTAAATATGATTAGCGGTTTAGGGTTAAAAAATTTGGTTAAGGTATAACGTTTCACTAAAATGTTTGCTGTATACATTGGGATCCCAAAAATATAATTTAAAGGTTAACTCCAACAAAATATTTACAACCAGCCAACTTAAGCGGCAAAATAGGGTTTAACCCTAGTTCCTCTTTCAACCCTCGGCTGTGGCGGTCGAGCAGCCGCATATGTACACATCGTCACCTAAGCTCTCCAACTCATGGATGGTCCAACTTCCTTTTACCTTTACCTGCACCACATAGCACTCATGAGCCGAAGCCCAGCAAGAAAACTCAATATGCTCATGAACAGTAATATCATGTCACAAAATCATATCTGGCATGCCTAGAAATTATAACTCTATTCAAGCATGCAAATAAGTTCAGACAAAGCTGGGGAATCTAAGATAATAAATCATGCCCTCCTGATTGCATGACTATCAAGTCAACCTTAATCAAATGAGTGATTTAACACTGGTAGTTTCGTTAACCATAATGAGTGACTGACAAGCAAGTCACCAGGGTCTCCGCACCCACAGCCTTGCGAATGATAATCATTATAATCATACATAGCTTATAGCCCTGAGGAGATGAGTGAATATGTAATGCCCCACATCACTATGGCTACTTCCTGGAATGATGACTGGCCCTACAAACCAACACGAGTCTTTCCAGCGTGCTTTGTCCTCACTTGCACGCTTCCTGGGAAAACTTCCCAGGAGGTCACCCATCTGAAGATTACTCCAGGTCAAGCACGCTTAACTTTGGAATTCTCAAGTGATGGGCCGCCGAAAAGAAGATGCATCTTGTTGATATAGGTAGTAGCCATCAATCCATTTAAGTCATCTTCAACTATGTAGTCCCATACCTACACAGTCTTAGAATCATCACACTTGACCTTCCCTAGGCGGTGTGGGATTGGACAGCTTTTTACCCGATCTTTCCTCCCACGGATCACGGGATTCTGACTGTCACAATCACCCACCCTTATGGGCCCAACCTCCCCGTCGGCCACACTTTCGGCTAGGTCAAGGCTCTGATACCATTTGTAACGCCCCACATCACTATGGCTGCTTTCTGGAATGATGACTGGCCCTACAAACCAACATGAGTCTTTCCAGCGTACTTTGTCCTCACTTGCACGCTTCCTGGGAAAACTTCCCAGGAGGTCACCCATCTTGAGATTACTCCAGGTCAAGCACGCTTAATTTTGGAGATCTCAAGTGATGGGCTACCGAAAAGAAGATGTATCTTGTTGATATAGGTAGTACCCATCAATCCATTTAAGTCATCTTCAACTGTGTAGTCCCATACCTACACAATCTTAGAATCATCACACTTGACCTTCCCAAGGCGGTGTGGGAATGCACAGCTTTTTACCTGGTCTTTCCCCTCACGGATCATGGGATTCTGACTTGTAACGCCCCACGTCACTATACTGCTTCCTGGAATGACGACTGGCCCTACAAACCAACACGAATCTTTCGAGCATGCTTTGTCCTCACTTGCACGCTTCCTGGGAAAACTTCCCAGGAGGTCACCCATCTTAAAATTACTCCAGGTCAGGCATGCTTAACTTTGGAGTTCTCAAGTGATGAGCTACTGAAAAGAAGATGCATCTTGTTGATATAGGTAGTTACCATCAATCCATTTAAGCCATCTTCAACTGTGTAGTCCCATACCTACACAGTCTTAGAATCATCACACTTGACATTCCCTAGGCGGTGTGGGATTGCACAACTTTACCCGGTCTTTCCCCTCACGGATCATGGGATTCTGACTGTCACAATCACCCCCCCTTACGGGCCCGACGTCCCCGTTGGCCACACTTTCGGCTGGGTCAAGGCTCTGATACCATTTGTAACGCCCCACATCACTATGGATGCTTCCTGGAATGATGACTGGCCCTACAAACCAACATGAGTCTTTCCTGCGTGCTTTGTCCTCAATCGCACGCTTCCTGGGAAAACTTCCCAAGGGGTCACCCATCTTAAGATTACTCCAGGTCAAGCACGCTTAACTTTGGAGTTCTCAAGTAATGGGCTACCGAAAAAGAAGATACATCTTGTTGATATAGGTAGTACCCATCAATCCATTTAAGTCATCTTCAACTGTGTAGTCCCATACCTACACTGTAATGCCCTAAACTCCAGGGACCATTACAGTGTGTCTTGTAAACAGTGCTAAACTTGCTAATCGAGTCATTTGGCCAAAATCGTGTAACTAAGTATGATTAGCAGTTTAGGGATTTTAAATTTTTGGTTAAGATGTAATGTTTCACTAGAACGTTTACTATATACATTGGGATCCCAAAAATATAATTTAAAGGTCTATTACAAGAAAATATTTACTACAAGCCGATCTAAGCGGCAAAATAGGGTTTAACCCTAGTTCCTCTCCTTCAAACCTCGGCCGTGGCGGTCGAGCAGCTGCATATGTACACATCGTCACCTAAGCTCTCCTACTCAAGGATGGTCCAGCTTTCTTTTGCCTTTACCTACACCACAAGCACCCGTGAGCCGAACCCCAGCAAGAAAACTCAATATGCTCATGAACAGTCATATCATGATATCAAATCATATCTGGCATGCCTAGCAAACGTAGCTCTATTCAAGCACGCAAATAAACTCAGATAATACTGGGGAATCAAGGATAAGAAATCCTGCCCTCCTGATTGGATGACTATCAAGTCAATCCTAATCAGATGAGTGATTTAACACTTAAGGTTCTGGTAAACCATACTGAGTGACCGACAAGCAAGTCACTACGGGGTTCAGTACCCAAAGCCATGCAAATGATGATCAGAATGATCATATAGAGCTTATAGCCCTGAACAAATGAGTGAATATCACTTTGAGGTTCTGTTAACCATAATGAGTGACTGACAAGCAAGTCACTATGGGGCTCGGTTCCCATAGCCATGTAACGAAACCGTTACCTGGGCTTTCCTGCAATGGCTCTAATCAGATGAGTGATTGATGGGTAGTCACTAGCTTAAATAGATGAGTGACTGTTGGGTAAGTCACTAGCTTAAACAGATGAGTGACTGATAGGTAATCACTAGCTTAAACAGATGAGTGACTACTGGGTAAGTCACTAGATTAAACAGATGAGTGACTGATGGGTAAGACACATAAGCGCTTTAGTTTTCATCGAACTTGAGGTCAGTCCGGCATTAATGCTCTTGTTGAGTCATCTAATGCAGATGTCGATTAGATCTAATCTTTGTTGGCTTGCGTTGAATACGCTAAGGCCGTTCCTGACTTATGAGTCAGCATTGTGTGACCAGTGCCCAGTACCACTGCCGAACTGGACTAATGAGTCACAGCTTCACAGTTGATACTGACACCTTTGCCAATTCTGACTAATGAGTCAGAGCCACGCACAAGTAAGCAATGCTACCAAGCATATGTCATATGTCGAATATTCAAATGTAGGGCATTCAGCATGCTTACTTAACAATTGCTAGCACAATTATGATCATGCACAAACACAAAGACTCAAGCTCTGATCAGTCTCATAGTCAATATTCATGGCATGCCCTAATCACATGTTTCTCGTGCATCACATGCATCACGCTTAATCATCCAGCATGCCTCAATAATAACCATATGCAAATGAGCAAGATTGCTAAGCATTCAATATGCTAACAATGTTCACATTTAAACATCCAACATGCATCAAGAATAACCATGCATGTCACATATGGGGTGCAGTTTTCTTACCTTTTGTAACGACCTCCTTTCTTAACATACATATATATATAGTGTAAAAACAAAGTTTTACCTGAATATAACAATACTGAAATTCTGAATTTACAAAAACTTTATTAAATAATACATAAACTAATGTTCATAACTTCAAACCGTACAATACTCACAACTAAATAAAAACTTTATCTTACATACAAATCTTAATACTTTTATAAATAATTTCCGTGGCGTTACTACACCTTAACGTAGAAATGAAGATGTATCCAACCGATAAATTGAAAAGTTTTATGTAAATTACAACGTTCATGAAATACTTTTAAAGCTTTAAGTAAATTATAAAGTTCACAAAATACTTTTAATGAAATATAATTATAAAATCAAGTTTCTCGTTTATTTATAAAATAGCATAGCAGAACTCCACTCCCTTCAGGTCAGCCCCATATGTACAGTCATGTTGGCTCCACGTATACTCATCAATAATTTATATTTGGGGCCTCTTACCTACAATACAAAACATTATCTGATGAGCTAAGGCTCAGTAAGTAGAATAACTACCTCATATGCATTAAAATAAACGTGCAACATGTTATGTATTTTCTTTCTTTCACTTTCCTTTCTTTTGCGCCCTAGAGGATGCTGCTGCCGGCATTGCATAGGGAATCACATTCCCACCTGAACATAAACATGATAATAAGGAATTTCTCCCTCATAAACATTCATTATATAGGGACGTACATCTCCCTCCTTACATTTTTGGGACGTAGGTCTCCCAAGCAGCACCTATACTTTAACGCTTTCAATAACTTGTTTGTGAACATTAAGTGTGCTTATGCATAAGAAATATAACATTCTTAAAAATAACTTATGCATAACAACATGTCAGAATAACATATAAAGCATATAAATGCACATAAGACACATAAAAGACTTGTATTGTAGACGAGGATTCTACTTACCTTGCGTCTTGATAAAACAACTGAAATTGTTAGCTTCCTGATAAAAACACAAACTATTAACTTACATAAAATCTACATGATGTAATTTTAGTTTATAGTTGTTGTTATTCTATTTTTCTTTTCTTCTTATTTTATTGTTTATTTTATGTCCAGGCATATGGTCATACTATAATTGTCCATGGCAAGATCCCGGTCTAAAAGTCATGGTCATGGTCATGGTCATACGGAAATGTCCAGGTCATAGTATCAGTCCATAATAATAGGGAATAAGGTCATATAATAAAAGTCCAAATAGTCCAAAGTGTGACCATAGCCTATATAAGTTTAGTATTATAAAGATACATAAAAAAATAGTTTATATTTCAATTTTGGCATTTGTAAAATATGACGACATGGTAAAATAATCCATATATAAATTTTAGCATTTTAATGGCATAGTAAAGTAGTCTATATAAATTTTGGCATTATAATGGCATAGTAAAATAATCTATATATAACTTTTGGTATTATAACGGCATAGTAAAATAATCTATATATAACTTTTGGTATTATAACGGCATAGTAAAATAATCTATATATAACTTTTGGCATTATAACGGCATAGTAAATTAATCTATATATAAATTTTGGCATTATAACGGCATAGTAAAATAATCTATATATAAATTTTGGCATTATAACGGCATAGTAAAATAATCTATATATAAATTTTGGCATTATAACGGCATAGTAAATTAATCTATATATAAATTTTGGCATTATAACGGCATAGTAAAATAATCTATACATATATAATAACTAAATAACTGAAATGAAAGGCTCGGGAAAGAGCTTACCTAAAAGGTTTTCGTAGGCTAGCGTTTCGGACAGAACTTCGCCTAGATCTTCAAGGTTTAGAACTTTAGAAGGGTGTTAAGAAGATTTTTGGGTAGAGTAAGAGAAAGAAAATGAGGTTTTTTTGATTCAAGATGAGTTTTGGAAGGGCTATTTATAGGAAAATTTTGGGTTACTATGCTAATAAAATATTTAAAATATAAGCATAGTGGAAAAATAAAATATTCAAAATATAAGCATGGTGGTTTGCTAATGTCATCATTATATCACTACTGCATCATCATGTGGGAACCATGGGGTGGACCCCGCTGTGGGACCCACTATGAATAGTACCCGCTGAATAGTAAAAAAAATGAAAACTTCCCAATCTTCCTATATTACTTAGTTTAACATTTTTTTACTCACAAACTTTTCTGAAAATGTTTTTCTAACACCCATAAATTCATTATTCCCACCTGTTGGTTACTTCAACAACTTAGAATTGTTAAAATCCCATAATAGAAAACAACTATATCCCCAACGGTCAGGATCACTATTCACCAACGGTCATAAACGACTAGTTTTTGTCCTATAAATACTTGTTCTTTCAACCATTTACTTGCAAACTTCTTCATCTCTTACCCCTTCTAGATAAAATTCATCATCTAACACATGAATTTCTCTTTATTTTTCATAACTTTAGTGATTGTTTGCTTGTATTTAGCATCATTCTATGGGTATTATACTAATGAAATGCCCATGAATGTTATAGTTGCATATTCATTAGTTATTTTTCCACTTTACTTAATAGCTCTAGCATTCGGTTAGCATTGTAATGCACTCAAAAGTATGAATAAAAATATCTTCTCTTATTTTCATAATTGTTGTAATGTATTTGTAAAAAGAAATGGGAGTTACACCTTTGGTCCAAGCACAGGTTACCAATAAACGAGCCACAAGAACGATCCCGATTCCAAGCCTCTAGTGATAACCTAGTCACAACCACAAGTGGTGATCCAATGAGTTCAAGTTCTAAAACCAATCCCGGAACCAAGACCTAGCCTCCGAGACATCAAACCCCACCAATCCGGGTAGTAGGAATGATCCTGAGGCCTAAGGTTTGAGTTCCCATGACTAAAAACCCACTTTGGTCACTTTTTCTCTTTTGAGCCGCGACCCCAATCATTAGAGCCGCAGCCCCACTCAAGTCAAGCCCAAAAATCTTCTCTGACAGCAATTAGAGCTACAACTTTACCCAATAGAGTCACAGCTCAAATAGCCCATTAGCCCCAAACCACCAGCTTCATCAAGCTTGAGCCGCAGCGCCCAAGAACAGAGCCGCGACTCAACCTCGAACCCAGCCAAAAAAAACCTCCATTTATTCATCTAAAATCCTTTCAAAAACATCTCCAAACTCAAAAATCAAAGTTCCCAAACATCCCCATGATCCAAAACCCATAAAACCCAAGCTTCAAATCTAACAAAAACTCATCAAAACACAAAATCCAATTCAAGCTTAAAAACTTTAAAAACTTAGAATTTAAAACTTGAATTACCTCCGATTTAGTTGTTTCCCAACTAAATCCTCCGGCTAATAAGCTTCTAATCTTCCCTAGGATCGCTATGCCTTGATTCTCGCTTGAATCCGAGTCCTAGAACTCAAGTTTCCTTCGAAAATGCGATCAGGAGACGAAAGTGGAACTTAGAGGGAGGGAGAACGTACTGAACGTTCTTTTTATTTCTTAAAAGGTTACTTCAAGCTTAAGTAGCCTCAAACAAATCCTAACGCTAGGGGTCCCGAAAACATCCCCGGGGGCAAAATAGTCAAAACCTCCCGAATTTCCCCCTGATCTTACTAACTCCCAATTTATCATCAAATATTAATTCCCATTAACCAATAACTCGGTAATGCTCTAAATACCCCTTGACTTACTCCAAGTCAAGAATAAATCCCGTTGTGACTTTCCCACTAGCTTACCTCCTGGGATCGTCTTGTGCTGAGTAACCCTGGCATAACCAAATAATAATAAAGCACCACACACATATCACATATATGCCAAATATGTCCGAAATGGGCAAAATATGAAAATCACCCAATTAATCAGAAATGGGTTCACATGCTTATTTAATACACCTAAACATGCATATTATCATTTAATAGCATAATAAATCAATTATGGCCCTCCCGGCCTCCTAATCAAGGTCCTAAACCTTATTAGGAAATTTGGGGCATTACATACACAGTCTTAGAATCATCACACTTGACCTTCCCTAGGCGGTGTGGGATTGCACAACTTTTTACCCAGTCTTTCCCCTCACGGATCACGGGATTCTGACTGTCACAATCACCCCCCGTATGGGCCCGGCCACACTTCTAGCTGGGTCAAGGCTATGATACCATTTGTAACACCCCACATCACTATGGCTGCTTCCTGGAATGACGACTGACCCTACAAACCAACACGAGTCTTTCCAGTGTGCTTTGTCCTCACTCGCACGCAACCTAGGAAAACTTCCCAGGAGGTCACCCATCTCGAGATTCCTCCAGGTCAAGCATGCTTAACTTTGGAGTTCTCAAGTGATGGGTTATCGAAAAGAATATGCATCTTGTTGATATAGGTAGTACCCATCAATCCATTTAAGTCATATTCCACTGTGTAGTCCCATACCTACACAGTCTTAGAATCATCACACTTGACCTTCCCCAAGCGGTGTGGGATTGCACTACTTTTTACTCGGTCTTTCCCCTCACGGATCACGGGATTCTGACTGTCATAGAATATCACTTTGAGGTTTTGTTTAACCATAATGAGTGACTGACAAGCAAGTCACTACGGGGCTCAGTACCTATAGCCATGTGACGAAGCAGTCACCTGGGCTTTTTGCACCCATAGCCATGTGACTAAACAGTCACTTGGACCTTTTGGCCCTGGCTCCAATCAAATGAGTGACTGCTGGGTAAGTCACTCGGGCTCAACACCCATAGCCATGTGACTAAACAGTCACTGGGGCTCTCTAGCCCTGACTCTAAGTGGCTAGCCTTTGGCTAGACAAGCGCTTTTAGTTTTCATCGAACTTGAGGTCGGTCCGACATTAATGCTCATTTGAGTCATTCAATGTAGATGTCAATTAGATCTAATCTTTATCGGCTTGAGTTAAACATGCTAAGACCGTTCTTGACTTTTTAGTCAATACCATGTGACTAGTGCTCATTATTACTGCCGAACTTGACAAGTAGGTCACAGCTTCACAGTTAATACTGACACCATTGCCAATTCTGACTAGTTAGTCAGTCCCACGCACAAGTAAGCAATGCTACCAGGCATATATCATATGTCAAATATTTAAGTGTAGGACATTCAGCATGCTTACTTAACAGTTGCTATCATACTTATGATCATGCACAAACACAGAGACTCAAGCTCTGATCAATCTCATATTCAATATTCATGGAATTCCCTAATCATATGTTTCTCGTGCATCACATGCATCACATACTGGGTGCAGATTTCTTACCTTTGGTCCAAGCACATGTTACCAATAAACGAGTCACTAGCACGATCCTGATTCCAAACCTCTAGTGATAACCTAGTCACAACCATAATATAAAACCTCATCAAAATGAGTAATAAAAGGTTCCTAGACCAAGACTTAGCCTCCGGGACGTCGAATCCCACTAAATCGGGTAGTAGGAACGATCCCGAGGCCTAAGGTTTGAGTTTTCAAAATCAAAGCACCATTTTGGCCACAAATGGCCTCAAGCGCCGTGGCCCAATCCCTCTGAGCCACGACCCCTAGCCATAACAGAGGCACCAGCCTTAGACACTTGCACCAAGCACCGCGGCCCTCATTCCCAAGCGTCGTGGCCCCCAGGCCCTTCAGCTCCACTGCCCACCTGTAACAAGCTCGGGCCGTGGCGCCCAAGAACAGGGTCGCGGCCCCACCTCGAAACCCAGCCAAAACCACGTTTTCTCCTTTTTAAAACTTTCCAAAAACCTACCCAAATATCTCCAAATTCCAAAATCAAAGTTCCCAAACATCCTAAACATCCAAAATCATTAAAACCCGAGTCTCAAATCATCCAAAAGCTCATCAAAACACAAAATCCAATTCAAGCTTAAAAACTTTAAAAACTTAGAATTTAAAACTTGGATTACCTTCGGTTATGACGTCTCCAAACTAAATCCTCCGGCTAATAAGCTTCTAATCTTCCCTAGAATTGCTATGCCTCGATCCTCGCTTGAGTCTGAGTCCTAGAATTCATGTTTCTGTCCAAAATGCGATCGGGAGACGAAAATGAAACTTTGAGGGAGAGAGAACGTTCTGAACGTTCTTTTTATTTCTTAACAGGTTATTTCGAGCTTAAGTAGCTTCAAAAAAATCCTAATGCTCGGGGTCCCGAAAACGTCCCCGGGGGAAAATAGTCAAAACTTCCTGAATTTCCCCCTTATCTTACTAACTCCCAACTTATCATCAAATATTTATTCCCATTACCCAATATCCTGGTAATGCACTAAATACCCCTTGACTCACTCTGAGTTAAGTATAAATCCCGTTGTGACTTTCCCACTAGCTTACCTCCTAGGATCGTCTCGTGCTGAGTAACCCTAGCATAACCAAATAATAAAGAAGCACCACACATATACCACATATATTCCAAATATCCTTGAAATGGCCAAAATATGAAAATCACCCAATTAATCAAAACTGGGTTCACATGCATATTCAATACACCTAAACATGCATATAATCATTTAATAGCATCATAAATCAATTATGGCCCTCCCGACCTCCTAATCAAGGTTCTAAACCTTATTAGGAAATTTGGGGCATTACAACTATCCCCTCCTTACAAAAATTTTATTCTCGAAATTTATCTGAACCGCCTGGAATAAGAATTATGCACAACTGATTCTACTTTCCCAGGTCGTTCCCTCGACCTCACTGTTTTTGCAAGATACCTTAACCCAAGGTATAACTTTGTTCCTCAGAACCTTATTCTTTCTGTCTCATATCTGAACTGGCTATTCCTTACAGGATAACTTAGCCTCAATATCTAGAGTCTCATAACTCAACTCATGAGTTTCTTTTAACCCATGTCCTCAACATGGAATTATAAAATACATTGTATTCAACTGGTAGTGCCAAAGATATGACCAATCCAAAGGCAACCTGACCGGTCCTATCCAGGATTCACACGGTCATAACAAACTAGGGCTCAACTTGCCCTTAACCTCTCACCCCTTTCCATGGTGATACTTGAAGGAAGATACAATCTTCTACTTGGAACTCCATGCTCCTGCTTTTCAATTCAGTAAAACTTTTCCATTTACTCTAAGAAGTGAGCATCATAGCTCTAACCTCTAATAATCTCAATGGTCCCCTGAACTACCTCAAGATCCAAATATAATATCTCATTCATCTCATTCCAATGACCAGGTGATAAACATTTTCTATCATACCTCATCTCATAAGGTACCTTTCCAATAACTGGAGAACTCTCTCTCTCTCTCTCTGATTTACCATCAATCTGAGGATAATCAACTGTACTAAGTTCCAACTATATACTCATCACCTTCCTTACTCCTTCCAAAATCTGGAAGTAAAAACAGAATCCTCATTTGATAAGATAGACCTCTAATTCCATGAATGCGTACATTCTCTCTCATATAGAGATCTGAATACTAATCAACTGTGTTACTTGTTCTTACTGATAGAAATGAACTCACTTGGAATACTGGTCCATAATGACCCAATGCCAACACATACTAGCCCACTATCCTGAGCAGCCCCACCGTGAACCCATCGCGATGTTTCCCTATTTCCACTATAAAATACTCAAAGGCTGCAATGGCCCTACTGATTTGACTTGCTAACAGGTTAAGAACTTTACCATGTATTCCATTATGTCCCTCTCCATCCCAGGCCTCTACCATAAAACTTTCAAACTCTGGTACACTGTCATGATGCTTGAATAAAGAGAATAAGAGAGTAGCATGAGATTCATCCAAAATCTCCCATTTAATCTTAGTGTCCATCGGATTCCACATCCGATCTTTATACCATAATAACCCATACCTGACACTGCAAAACCCTTAGCTAATCCAGCTAAGACACTCTCCTCAATTTTCCTATCTGTGGTTCACTTAAGTGTTTTCCTTGATTCTTTTTGTGATGATAATCTCAAACATAAAGCTGGCTACCTGGCCCACCAGAAACTCTACTCTAGTTCTGGTCAGATCCTTTAACCAACATGTTGCATAAGCAGTCACTTCTCCCTGTCACTGAGGTGTCATAACAACCTGCAAACTGATTCTGATCTGCAAGAAGACTCAGAACCCTTTCCTGAAGCACCTATAATATCCTGCCCGTCCAAGGAAACTCCTGCCCCTAAGGCGTTCCTTGACCTTGGCAAATTCCAATCAAGAATATATCACAATACCATCGATAAAAACAATCACAAATTCAATTCAGATAAACCTTGATTACTCTGATCATCTAATCCATCCAGACATAACTTAACGTTAACCAAATCCTTAACATATACTCATCACTCCCAATGCCCTTATCTGATACAAAAGCAATCTTCTGCATATCCTTCTCCCTGATCTCTAACTGGTACTAACCAGATCTAAGATCCAACTTAGAGAATTCCACCTTATCCAATAACTGAGCCTTAAATTCTTACGAATTTACTGAGGCCATTCAAAACAGTGCCCTAGTCCTGATTCCATTCCTGGCACCAATCCAATCACCATTCTATCCTTTATATAAAGATAACCCTGGCAAGTCCCCTGGAAGTACACCCAGAAACTCACAGACTAATCCAGTCTGTCCTGATCCCATTGGCGCAATCTAAGTGGTACCCACCACACTAGCTAAGAGTTCTATGCATCTCCCTGCAATAAAACTCCAGCTCTCAATACATATGTCATAAGCATACAGAATCCATGCACATTGCCAACTGTCACAAGGCTTTCCAATCTCAAGGCCAAGAGTTACTATCATTTCCTTGCCATTTAGCATTGCCCCGTAATTACTTAACCAATCCATATCCCGGATCATACTGAAGTCAGTCATAACCAACTTTATCAAAATCACTAATGAGTCCTTTTTATCATAACCCAACTCATCTCTTAAATCACTAATACAATATTGCATTCCCATCATAACATGACCATGTGATCTGCATATTATCTTTATGCCTCTCTAGATGAAACCAACAAAGAAACAACATGGCACCAAAACTAGTCACCACAATACAAAAAAATCAGAACTAGAAAGCTGACCTGCCACCCCTGAGGAACTAGTCTCAGTCTCAGTCTCAAATTTTGACTGCATCGGAACGAACACTCGAGCTAGAGTCGAGCTGTCCATCCCCTTTTGCTCATCCTTTCTTAGCCTTGGGCAATCCTTCTTGAAATGCCCAACCATGTCATACAAGAAACATGCCTTCGCTCGACATTCTCCCAGATGCTGCCTCTTGCACCGAGCACATACTGGATAAGTCTTCCAGTTTTCATTCTTGCTTGTTCCAATAAATGGAGGCATCACTGCTTGAGCTCTGTGCTCTCCAGCACTCTCCTGCCCAATCTGATTTCCTGTGCTCTTAACAGCAAGAGCCTTCCCTACCACCTAAGCGTAGGTAGAGATTTCATGCACTGGGGCAACTCTAATGCCCTGAGCTATTTTGGGATTTAATCCCTGGATAAACCTTTCCTTCCAAGCTACATCTGTGGGTACCATGTCAAAAGCGAACTTGGCCAACCGATCAAATCTTTCAACATACTCGGTTATTGTTGCATTTCCCTGAACGAGATTCAGAAACTCATTCATCTTAGCAGTCTTGGTTGCATCACAGTAATACCTTTCATTGAACAGCTGTCTAAACTCATTCCAGTCCATCACAGCTATGTTTCGTGTCTAGGATATTACTTGCCACCACGTCTAGGCATCATCCCGCAATACATATGTCGCACATATCACCCTATCGTGGCCTACCAGCCCCATACTATCGAGAATGGAACTGATCATGCCCATCCATTGCTTGGCTCTGAATGGATCTAGGCCTCCCTCGAAGACTGGAGGGTAATACTCCTGGAATCTTCCACAGAGAAATTCCCACCGGCTCTCAACCTTAGGCTGAGCCACAACTGGTGCCACTTCTGGAAAAACAAAGGAAGAGGTGTTTCCTGACAAGTTCCGCTGTTGCTTCAAACACCTGATCTCTTCCTCATGCCTCTGCAATCTTGAATGCAAATCTGTAAACATTTGGTGGAAATTCTGAGGGGCAGATGAAGAACTCAACCCCTGGCTGAAACTCCCAGCCTCAGTATAACCATCACCAGGCCTCATTATCTGCCTTGGATAAAAACCTGCTGATTGAATCTACAGTCAATAACTTGACTCATTAATCATGACGAGCATATCAAGAACTTTCCCCATGGGAAAAATCTTACCACACCACATTCACAAATCACTGTAGTGCTAAAAACATGCCCATGGCATTCATACATCAATCATAATCCATGCTCTTCCAACATTCACACCATGCCTCCAACTCCAGCATGCAAATATCACAATTATATATATTCATGGAGTAGGTAATCATATAGTCAAGAGCCAAGCTCTATCAGAATCTCATGCTCCCTAATACAATGTGTAGGTAAAGCATTTACATTCTATTTAAGTAGTTAAGCACATAACTACAAACATAGTTACCATTCCCTGAGTGAAGCTATCTTCAGTGACGAGTGTACATGCCCAGCTTGTCTTCAGAAACCCTTAACCTTTGCTCGCTCTGATACCAAGTTGTAATGCCCTAAACTCTAGGGACCGTTACAATGTGCATTTTAAATAGTGCTAAACTCGCTAATCGAGTCATTTGGTCAGAATCGTGTAACTAAATATATTTAGCGATTTAGGGTTAAAAATTTCGGTTAAGATATAACGTTTCACTAAAATGTTTACTGTATACATTGGGATCCCAAAAATATAATTTAAAGGTTAACTACAACAAAATATTTACAACCAGCCGACTTAAGCGGCAAAATAGGGTTTAACCCTAGTTCCTCTTTCAACCCTCGGTCGTGGCGGCTGAGCAGCCGCATATGTACATATCGTCACCTAAGCTCTCCAACTCAAGGATGGTCCAGCTTCCTTTCACCTTTACCTGCACCACATAGCACCCGTGAGCCGAAGCCTAGCAAGGAAACTCAATATGCTCATGAGCAGTAATATTATGTCACAAAATCATATCTGGAATGCCTAACAATTATAGCTCTATTCAAGCATGCAAATAAGTTCAGACAATGATGGGGAATCTAGGATAAGAAATCCTGCCCTCTTGATTGGATGACTATCAAGTCAACCCTAATCAAATGAGTGATTTAACACTGGTGGTTCCATTAACCATAATGAGTGCCTGACAAGAAAGTTACCAGGGGCTCCGCACCCACAACCATGCGAATGGTGATCATTATAATCATACAGAGCTTAAAGCCCTGAGCAGATGAGTGAATATCACTTTGAGGTTCTATTTAACCATAATGAGTGACTGACAAGCAAGTCACTACGGGGCTCAGTACCCATAGCCATGTGACGAAGCAGTCACCTGGGCTTTCTGGACCCATAGCCATGTGACTAAATGGTCACTTGGACCTTCTGGCCCTGGGTCCAATCAAATGAGTAACTTTTGGGTAAGTCACTCATGCTCAACACCCATAGCCATTTGACTAAATAGTCACTGGGGCTCTCTGGCCCTGGCTCTAAGTGACTAGCCTTTGGCTAGACAAGCGCTTTTAGTTTTCATCGAACTTGAGGTCGGTTCGGCATTAATGCTCATTTAAGTCATTCTATGCAGATGTCGATTAGACCTAATCTTTATCGGCTTGCGTTAAACACGCTAAGATCGTTCTTGACTTTTTAGTCAATACCATGTGACTAGTGCTCATTATTACTGCCGAACTTGACAAGTAGGTCACAACTTCACAGTTAATACTGACACCATTGCCAATTCTGACTAGTTAGTCAGTGCCACGCATAAGTAAGCAATGCTACCAGGCATATATCATATGTCAAATATCCAAGTGTAGGGCATTCAACATGCTTACTTAACAGTTTCTAGAATAATTATGATCATGCACAAACACAGAGACTCAAACTCTGATCAATCTCATATTCAATATTCATGGCATGCCCTAATCACATGTTTCTCATGAATCACATACTGGGTGCAGTTTTCTTACCTTTGGTCCAAGCACAGGTTAGCAATAAATGAGCCACAAGCACGATCCTGATTCAAAGCCTCTAGTGATAACCTAGTCACAAACATAATATAAAAACTCATCAAAATGAGTAATAAAAGGTTCCCAGACCAAGACCTAGCCTCTGAGACGTGGAATCCCACTAAATCTGGTAGTAGGAATGCTCCCGAGGCCTAAGGTTTGAGTTCCCATAATCAAAACACCATTTTGGCGACAAATGGCCTCAAGCACCGCAACCCAATCTCTTTGAGCCGCGGCCCCCAGCCATAAAAGAGGCGCCATCCTCAGACACCTGCACCAAGCGCCGCGGCCCTCCTTCCCAAGCGCCATGGCCCCCAGGCAATTCAGCTCCACCGCCCACCTGCAACAAGCTTGGGCCGCCGCCCAAGAACAAGGCCGCGGCCCCACCTCAAAACCCAGCCAAAACCACGTTTTCTCCTTTTTAAAACCTTCCAAAAACCTACCCAAACATCTCAAAATTCCAAAATCAAAGTTCCCAAACATCCTAATCATCCAAAATCATTAAAACCCGAGTCTCAAATCATCCAAAAACTCATCAAAACACAAAATCCAATTCAAGCTTAAAAACTTTAAAAACTTAGAATTTAAAACTTGGATTACCTCCGGTTATAATGTTTCCCAACTAAATCCTCCGGCTAATAAGATTTTAATCTTCCCTAGTGTTAACCGAGATTTTCGGCAACTCTATTAATAACTAATATTTACTGATAATTATAATGAAAGCAGAAGATTAACACGGGGTTTTTACGTGGTTGGGGCGTTAACCAGCCTTAGTCCACGAGTCTGTATTATTAGAGCTCGAAGAACCTTTTACAATGGAGTTTGCTCTCTGTATTTTTACAGAGTTACTGTATTCTTTTGTGGGGAGAGACCCCTTTTACAGTGTTCTGTAGCTTATATTTATAGGCTCATAGGAACCCCGGGTCTGGGCCGGGTATGACCCGGGCCCACTAGAGATAGGAATATCCTTGGCCTTTCTAGTGGAGGCCCAATACAAAAGGTACAAAATACGTAAATTCAAAACCAGCTTAGGCCCAACAGGTTGACCTCGGAGCTATATCTCACCCGACAAAACGGTGCTTTTGGCCTGGACACTTCGAGTTATGAGGCAGATTGAGGAGACAAGACCAGTCAGAGTACCTAACAGCGCAGACCTGAAACAACGGCGTGCAATCCTGAGGTGCCCTTTTCTGCAGGTGAAAAGTGGGGACAACGCCCACGCGGAGTGAGGCGGCTTCAGGGTCCTGGACGCTTGACCCCTTCAACCGGGGCGAGGTGATCCGGATCCATTTACCTTTGTCCCGCTTCGTTTACCACAGGCCCGGACCGTACCAGGGTTCGGGACCTGGATGCGTAGGCTGCGGGGGTCCGAACGCTCTGTACGTCGCCCGGACTATCGTCCCGGAGGACGGACCCGGAGGAACATGCCAGACCCCTCTAATGGGCCTAGACATGCATCCCCGCTCCATACCCCTCCCTCTGGGCGCCCTCCGTACCAGGAGGCCTTGGGCCGGGCCCGCACGCTTACATGGCCCCTGATAGTGGGCTCGGACGAAGGTCCCGAGCCCATGCAGGAAATGGGGATAACACTTACCCCCCAAGCCTTCGCCTAGGTCTGCCAGGAGGAGGGTTGCATCTTCTCCAGGACGCTCGTGTGGTTGCCTCCCCAGTTCCTGCCCGAGATTGTGGGTCCGTGACAGCGGGCCGTGGCACTGGCTGCATGTTTGGCCCGGATCGCTTACCATTATCCGGGGACGTTTACCTTCATCCCGCTTGGTGGCGAGGACACACGTGTCACCAGGTGATTGCCACACAGATCTTGAAAGGTCGCCTAGCCCTCTCAAGGGTCGCTAGGCCTAGGCTAGGGTGTCAGCGCATGTCTCGAAGCGTCCCATCCACACGGGGGGCCATCATTAATGCCCCTGGGATGAGGTAGACCGTAGGATGGGGCGACCTTTGGCATTCGTCACTCCTGGGCCATCAGATCTGAGACGGCGAGGATCCAACCTGAAAGGACTCATAAATGTCCCTGCGCGGTTCCTGACCGTCCGATGAAGAGACACCTGTCCGTTGGATCGTGCGCCAGGATTTAAGGCCACTATAAATACCCCACGAAAGCCACATTTGGCATTTTTACCTCTTCAAACCAGCTTAAGAATCGACAAACGCTGCTCGAGCTTTACATGTCCGATATCGCCAACGACTTACACCACCATCTGCTAACTCTGCGCCGCCGCCTGTTCCCCAGAACTCCCATTTCCGCTCCTCTACCTGAAGACGCATCTCGGGTTTGTCCTGTCGACGAACTACTGCACCGGCTGCACCACTTCAAGAACGAGGTTCTGCCGTCCCTACAGTCGGACAACCATCACCTTCTACGGTCGACACCTCACAGTAAGTTCTTCTGACTCTCTTGACAACTTTATGAACTTATGATGTTCTTTTGATGCGTGCGTTTAGGCTCTATGCTTAGAAGTTCTTAGGAAGGCCGCCCGGTTCGGGTTCTCTGTACCCGGATGCTTCCCGGACAGAGGGCGGACCTTAGTAGTGTCCTCTCCCGATCAGGGTCCCGAGGCTCTCGGGATTCCCGGACCTGATCCGACGGGACTCCAAGCAGTCCTTAGGAGACTCCCCGTACCTTGACCGACTTTCTTGGGTTTAGGTACTGACTGCTTGGTTTTCTTTCTTTGCTCCCAGATTGTCAGCTATGGCAACGGGCGTCACACTCCATTCTGAAGAAGAGGTCAATAGGGCCCCTGTCACCGTTCCCGGATCCCAGACGCCCAAGGGCAACAGGTGGGAAATGGATGTGACAGCCAACTCGTTCTGGAATTACCGGATGATGCTGCTCCTAGAGCAGCATCTGGGCATCGAATCAACTCCGGGCCTCTTTCACAACCGCCTGGCCAGACTCGAGGAGCGGGCGCATACGTCCGTGGAAGGATTCGGAGCCTGGAGTGCTGGCCACATTAGCGCGGGAGCTACGCTCCCGCTGCATGACTATTTCGTGCGGTTGTTGACGTACGTGGGAATCGCACCGTTCCAGCTTCTGCCCCAAGCGTACCGTCTACTTGCTGGATGGCGGGTGTTTTGCGTCGCGAAGGAGATCGCGGAGCCCACCCCTGCAGAGGTCCTATATTTCTACAAGCTGGAGCCGCAGGTTTACGTCAAGGACAAGACCCTGGACGAATTTTATAGGCTGAAGCCACGGAGTAGCTATCCCGCTCCTACCAGCTCCTGGAGGCATCCCCCAGACGTCAGGCATTACTGGTTCATGGCGTCCGGATTCCTCATGAACAAGAACCCCACACTGTTGCTGGATTTTCAGCGAGTGGGTAAGTAAATTCCTGTACCTCTCTTTTATTTCTCATCTTCTCTACTCGTCTCTTATCATATGTTCCGGGTGGCAGGGCCCTTCGCTCAAACTCCCCTTACTGAGTTCATTCTGGAAAGGAGGAGATTTTATTCCAAATTGAGCACGGAGGATCTGGACATAGGGGGCTATGTTACGGACGACAATCTCCGACTGGTTGGGATGCTCGCGGCCACCCAGACCATTGTCATCTCGAACCTTCGGGGCATCCCCTGCGAGAAGAACTTAGACGTCTGGGAGCAGATGGCTCTGGACCACATTGCCATTGTGGTAAGAGCGGCGCGGGCCGACGCGGCCCGGCGCAAGAAGGACCAGGCCCCGGCAGAAGCGGCCACCTTAAAAGAGCTGGAGGAGCTCTTCGAAGATGCCCTACCAAACGTTGGGACTCCCGGGGCTAGCGTATCGGGTCGAGGTAACTCCCCTTTAATCTTAACTTATGCTCCTCGAGTTGGGGACTCAGCTAGGGATAGGCTAGTAGCCCCGGGTCCCGCGTTTGGGGCCGACGGGGGGATGAGACCTTCACTTCTCGTCCCCGTGGGCTCGGAGGTCCTCATGTTCTTATCTGGGTTCCTCTAGTACGGGGGTTTCCTGAACCAGGATGTCATGGGGGATCGGGTCCATTCATTTGCTTTAGAAGAATTGAGTCAGGCCCGGGCATAGATGAGGGTTCGTCCCGCGTCATTTCTAACTTTGACTCACGTGTTTTTATCTGATTGGTTTATCGTCCTAACTCCCTCTTTCTGTACTTTTGCAGGGGACTCTGATATGTCAAACCCTGCCAGTGAAATGAGGCAGCTCATCAAGGAAAGGGCAGCCAAGAAGGCGGCCAGGAAGAACAGCGAGGTGATGGGCCCGGAGCTACACCCTGCTAAGGAATTGTCCGGGACGGAGCTTCGCCCCGACGAAGGTGCCTTGGCCATGGTCCCCTTCCGGGCCGTGGAGCCTGCCGCAAACTCCGCCTACGCCCCGCCCCGCCCCCCGTGATTGACTTGGAGGCGGGCGCGGCTGTCAGCCGGAACTCCGGGAAGAGGGGCCCAGACGATGGCGCCGAAGAGGGCAACGCAGGGAAGAGGCCCCGGACGAGGCGAGCCGGCTCGACTGAAGAGTCACATGGGGAGAGTCGGCTGGCCGCGAAGGAAATCCCTGCACCTCCAGTTCTCCCCCTACGCCCAACTCTCCTCGAGGAGGGGGAGTCAGCCCTGCGAGATGAGCAGTCCCGGCTGATCAACCGGACCTGGGAAAACGGCCGGTGCTGGAGGGATGAAACTTACAAGGCCCTGACGATCCATCGTCAGGTCAAATTCTCGGATTGTCCTGCTGAGTTCAGCGCTCCTCAGCCGATCGTGGACCGGCTAGTCGCCGAAGCGGGCTTCCGCCCTAAACTCGGCCAGGACACGGCCCCCCTGGCGGCTGATCTACTGATCAGGTTGGGAGCACCATGTCCAACCTTCAGCTCAAGAGATACGCCACGATTTCCAACCCGGATGTACTGTTCATCTCCCAGGCTCTCCGCCACCAGGCCACCGCGGTAACTTTCACTTCTCTTACACTCCTTCTCTTATTTGTTGGTGATAGTTTTATTTTCTAACTTTTCTTTGCTCCAGGTTGATCTGCTGTCCCAAAGGAGTGCCAATTTGGTGGCCGAGCTCGTCATAAAGATGGAGACGGCCAAGCTAGAGTTGGAGGCGACCGTGAATTAGAGGGAGCCCGCCAAGGAGGCTCTTGGCCGGGAGACGGCCCGTGTCCAGGCAGAGGTGGCCCGTGTCCAGACAGAGCGTGAGGAGCTCGGCCGCGCCAAGGCCGGGCTGGAAGAGGAGTTGTCCCGGAAAACGAAAGAGGTTGATGAGCGGGTGACTCTCTTGGAGACGGCCGCGACTCAGTCCGCCCTGGATAAGGAGGAGATCTTGGCCTTGAAGGCCCGAGTCTACGAACTGGGCGATTCCCTACTTCAGGAGAAGGCGGCGCACGAAACGACACGTCGTGAAAAGGAGGAGGTCGAAGGCATGTTGGATGTCACCTTTGACGAGGCCATCTACATGGCCTGGTGCAAGGATAAGAGTATGAATCTCCTCATCTTCCCTGATCCCGAGTCAAAGCGGGCCGAGTATGAGGCCAAGAAGAGGGAGGATGCGGACCTCCGGGCAGATGCATTGTAGGCCCGAACCCCGGCCTTGTAGTTTTTATTTGTGTTTTTGACTTGTAATTAAATTTAGAACACTGCTACCTTCTCTGGTTTTTATGAAGGCTTCCTTTCGTTGTTCCAAGTAGAAATTTCATTTTGTTGCCGTGATTAACTGATTGCAAGGGTTTAGTTTCGGTTCCAACGGCTTGGACTAGACCCAACGACTTAACTTTCCAAGTTTCCAATCTTGGCCTCCAGTCCAGGGCCCTCGGGGCTTGGTTTAACTTGGAGCTCTGTTCTCCTTTTATCAGTTTCAGGCCCTGGCTTTGCCTTGGGATAAACCAGATGCTTTTATATCCCGGACATCCATTTTCCGGACCGGACGAGCCCTGAGCTCCATCCTCTTTATTTTACTTCCTCGGACATCACTTTGTCCAGGGCGGGACTGGCCTTACTCCCGGACATCGTTCGTCCGATGCGGGATCGTCTTTGGGCCCAGTCCTCTGTTTTATACCCCCGGACGTCGCTCGTCCGGGGCGGGGCCAGCTTTGGCACGATCCTCTTTTATAACTCCGGATGTCGTTCGTCCGGGGCTGGACTGGCCTTGGGCTCGGTCCTTCATTTTTATACCCCCGAACATCGTTCGCTCGGGGTGGGACCGGCCTTGGGTCGGTCCTTTATTTTATGCCCCCGGGCATCGCTCGTCCGGGGTGGGACCGGCCTTGGGTCGGTCCTTTTTATTTTGTACCCCTGGACATTGTTCGTCTAGGGTGAGACCGGCCTTGGCACGGTCCTCTTTTATTTTATACACCCGGACATCGTTCGTCCGGGGCGGGACCAGCCTTGGGTCGGTCCTCTTTTATACCCCCGAACATTGTTCGTTCGGGGTGGGACCGGCCTTGGCACGGTCCTCTTTTATTTTATACCCCCAGACATCGTTCGTCTGGGGCGGGACCGGCCTCGGCACGGTCCTCTTTATTTTATACCCCCAGACATCGTTTGTCCGGGGTGGGACCGTGGGGTTTGCGTCTCTCGGACTGTGGTCCGAGCCGGGACTAGCCTAAGCTTGCGCCCCGCCAGGTGTTTTCTTATACCTGGGATGATACCCCCCGCAAGTGAGTGGAGAAAGGTCTGGGGTCACTTGAGAAAGATTAACATAGTTATGACAATAACCCTTTATGACGTTTTGCACACGTCATTTCCATTGTTTGAAAAAAATTCGCCCCGAGGCGTACATTGTTTACAGCGAGAATATTAAACTGGGAAAAGCTCTCGGACTATTGATAGTATTTGCGGAGATGCTCCGCATTCCAGGCTCGCGGGACTTCCGAGCCATCGAGCCGCTTCAAGCGATACGTTCCGGGGCATACCTCGTGTTGGATCTCATATGGCCCCTCCCAATTTGGGCCCAGAACCCCCACTCCCGAACCTTGAGTGGCAGGGAAGACTCTTCGCAAGACCAAGTCGTCGGTTTCAAACTTACGGCTCTTGACTTTGGAGTTGAAGTGCCGTGCGATCTTGCCTTGGTACATCTTCAGCTGCACCTGCGACTCTTCCCAGATCTCTTCGATGAGATCTAGTGATTCTTGGAGTAAGGCGTGGTTCTGGATGGGATCGTACGTGTCACGTCAGTGGGACGGGACAGCTGTTTCGATTGGGATGACGGCTTTGCATCCATAGACCATAGAGTAGGGGGTGTGTCCGGTTGACGTCCGCTCGGTTTTTCGGTAAGCCCATAGTACGCGGGGAAGTTCCTCGGGCCACTTGCTCTTGCAGGCCTGGAGCTTTTTCTTCAGTGTCCCCTTTAGGATTTTGTTCATGGCTTCTGCTTGCCCGTTTGCCTGGGGTCTGGAAACTGCGGAGAAGCTCTTCACTATACCGTGCCTCTCGCAAAAATCAGTGAAGTGGGCGCTGTCGAACTGCTTCCCGTTGTCGGACACGATTTTGTAGGGGGGGCCGTATCGACACACTATGTTGTTGACGACGAAGTCTAAGGCCTTTTTGGAAGTGATTGTGCTCATGGGCTCTGCCTCAACCCACTTCGTGTAGTAGTCCACGGCCATGATGGCGTACTTTACCCCTCCTCTTCCGGTCGGGAGAGACCTGACGAGATCGATTCCCCACACTGCAAAGGGCCAGGGGCTATTCATCAGGGTTATTTCTGTCGGCGGGGCCCATGGCACCTTCGCGTACCTCTGGCACTGCTCGCACTTGCGGACGTATTCAATGCAGTCTTTCTTCATGGTTGGCTAGAAGTATCCTTGGCGCAGGATCTTTTTGGACAGACTGGGCTCGGCAGTGTGATCTCCGCAAAAACCTTCATGCACCTCATGCATGATGGCGCCCAACTCGGTCCCGAACACGCACCTGAAGTAAGGCATGGATAAACCCCAGCGATAGAGCTTTCTATTCATCATGAAGTAACGGTGGACTTGGTACTGGAGTTTCCTGGCAGCGACCTGGTCGATTGGAACTTCCCCGGCAGATAGATAGCGGATCAGCGGTCCCATCCAGGAAGTGGAGTGATCTATGGTGTGGACGGCGGGGGCCCGGATGCTCGGGACGGGGGAGAAGGTTGACGGGAACCAGTCCCGCCAGCTCGGCCTCTGCGTCGGTGGCCAGCTTCGCTAGTGTGTCCGCGAAGACATTCTGCTCCCGGGGGATTTGGCGGATGGAATGGGCTGCAAACGCCTGGAGCATTTCCCTCACTTTAGTCACGTATGCCACCATTCTCTCTCCCTTGGTCTGATACTCCCCTGAGATTTGTCTGACGACTAGCTGGGAATCGCTGTAAACTTCCAGGTTCACTGCCCCTACCTCCCGGGCCAAGCGCAGGCCGGCCAGGACAGCTTCATGCTCCGCCTCGTTGTTCGATGCTTGGAACTGGAAGTGGAGGGAAATTTGTAGCTGGTGCCCCTATGGTGACACCAAGATGATCTCGACCCCGGCCCCATTCTCGTTCGAGGATCTGTCCACGAAGATTTTCCACACGGGCGCTGCGGGGGCTTCGGGAATACTGTCTTCCGGAGAAATCCCGAAACATTCGACGATGAAATCGGCCAGGGCCTGTCCCTTGATGGACACCCTGGGCACGTAAGATATATCGAACTGGCTTAGCTCCATGGCCCACTTCAGGAGTCTTCCCGATGACTCGGGCTTCTGCAATACCTGCCGCAGGGGATGGTTGGTTAAGACCTTTATGGCGTGGGCCTGAAAGTAAGGTCGAAGCTTCCTGGACGCCATCAGCAGGCAGAAAGTCAACTTTTCGATCAACGGGTATCGAGATTCAGTGTCTAGCAACCGCTTGCTTACGTAGTATACCGGGAGTTGTGTCATTTCTTCCTCTCGTACCAACGCGGCGGTGACCGCGTGCTCGGTCACGGCCAGGTATAGATACAGGGACTCCCCCTCTACCGGTTTCGCCAGGATCGGGGCTTTGGCTAGGTGTTCTTTCAACTTCCGGAAGGCCTCTTCGCACTCGGGCGACCACTCGAAACGCTGGCTTCCCCGAAGGACGTTGAAGAACGGGACGCACTTGACCGTGGCTTTAGAAACGAAACGGCTCAGGGCGGCTACTCGCCCCGTCAGGCTTTGCACGTCCTTGTGCTTCTGGGGAGAGGCCATGTCGATCAATGCCTTAATCTTATCCGGATTGGCTTCTATTCCCCGGAAACTTACTATGAAACCCAGGAACTTCCCGGAGGCCACGCCGAAAGTGCACTTTTTAGGATTCAGTTTCATCCCGTACTTCCAGATAACCGCGAAAGCCTCCGCCAAGTCGTCCGAATGGCTCCGGGATGTTTTAGACTTGACCAGCATATCATCGATGTATACCTCCATGTTTCGTCCTAACTGGGCCCGAAACATCCGATTGACGAGTCTTTGGTACGTTGCTCCGACATTCTTGAGTCCGAAAGGCATGACTATGTAGCAATAGGTTCTCTTGTCGGTTTGGAAACTGGTGTGTTCCTGATCAGCCATGTGCATAGAGATCTGATTATAGCCAGAGTAAGCGTCCATGAAGCTCAAGATCTCGTATCCGGAGGTGGCATCCACCATTTGGTCGATCCGGGGAAGCGGGAAACAGTCCTTCGGACAGGCTTTGTTGAGGTCCGTGAAGTCAATGCATGTTCTCCAAGTCCCGTTCGGTTTCGGCACCAGGACAGGATTGGCCAGCCACACGGGGTACACAGATTCATGAATGAAGTTGATAGAAGACAGCTTCTCAACCTCCAGTTTAAGGGCCTCGGCCCTCTCTGTCCCCAAAGGCTTGCGTTTCTGGCGGACCGGAGTCGCGTTTGGGTCAATACTCAACGCGTGGAAACTGATATTGCGGTCTATCCCAGTCATGTCGGAGTGGGACTAGGCTAGAAGGTCCTGGTTTCCCTTGACTTGGGCAATGACGGCGACCCGAATGTTTGCCGGCAGGCTTTTTCCCACTTGGATGATCCGGGTCGGATCGGTTTCGCTAATGCACACCTCTTCTATTTCGTCCATGGGCTCCAGGACGCGATCGTCTCCTATCCGTGGGTCCAGATCGTCCTCTTCCTGGACCACCCTTTCGGCAGGAGGGAGGGGAACTGGTTCGACGGGCTCTTCCCGGACCATGTATATGGGCTGGGTAGAGACATGGTAGCACTTTCGGGTGCTCTTTTGGTCTCCCCGGACAGTCCCTACCCCTCCATTGTCGCATGGGAACTTCATGCAAAGATGGCGGATGGAGGTGATGGCCCCGAACTCGACCATTGCGGGCCGGCCAAAAATGACGTTATAAGCGATGGGGCAGTCCACCACTACAAAGGTACAGAACTTGAACGAGTGCTACAATTCACCCCCAGCGTAACCGGCAGCTGGATCTTTCCCATGGGGAGAAGTGCATCTCCGTTGAAGCCGTAAATTTGGGTCGGGCAGGATGTCAGATCCGCTTCCGTCAAGCCAATGGTGGTGAAGGCGGGCTTGAACAACAGGTTGACGGAACTTCCGTCATCCACCAACACACGGGACACCAACTTGTTGGCGATTTGAGCATCTATGACCAGTGGGTCGTGGTGCGGAAAGTGGACGTTGCGAGCGTCGTCCCCCGTGAAGGTAATGGGGAGGTTTATCAATTTAGGGCGCTGAGCCGGAGCCTGGACAAGGGCGCACACTTCCTAGTCATGGTCCAGCTTGCTCAGATAGCGCTTTTGGTCATTCCTTGATGGCCCTCCCAGGTGAGGTCCGCCCGAGATGGTCGCCACATGTCCGTCAACTTGGGGAGGGGCTGCCCCGGAGGGGTAAGGCATTCCGGGGTCGGGAACTTGCGCGGCGGGGGCCCCCTGAGGGGCTTGCGCCGGGGGTCCCTGGGCATACCCTCCCTGGGGGGGGGGTATGCCCGAGTCGTTCCCGGGGCCGTGGGTTGTCCGGGGCTTGCTGACACGCCCGGGACTCCCACGGGCATCCTTATCCACTGGTGGAGGTGCCCCAACTTGATGAGATTTTCAATCTCATCTTTGATCCGCCGACACTCATCGGTGGTGTGGCCCACGTCCTTGTGATAGGCGCACCTCTTGTTGGTGTCTCTCGGATTCCTTCCCCCTTTATACATGGGGCTAGGCTTCCTATAGTGGACCGCCCTCTCTGTCGCCAGATATATGTTCTCCCTGGTGTCCACTAAGTTGGTGTATTCTGAATATTGGGGCTCATAGACCCTCTTCCCCTTCTTGACCGGCTCAGGCCTTTGCCCGATCGCTTCGCCCAGGCAGGATTCACGCTTGCCTCGGTCACTCCTGTTTGTGACTGCGGGGCCCCGACAGGGGCCATGCTGTGTCCTGCCGGCGCGACGCCATAACCGGAGAAGTGGGTGGATTGGGCCGGGGTGTACCCCGAAGTGGCAGGGCCGTACACCGTAGGGGTATAGCTAACCCGAGGCGCGACGGCCGATCCAGGGGCAACGGGGGGCGCGAAGGGCTGTGCCGGGAACTGCCCCCCGTAACCCGGGAATGACTGGGGGACGGGCTGCGATGCCGGAGGCCACCCGAAAGCCTGGATCTGAGCTTCCTCCCAGTTGATGAATCCTTGGGCCATCCTGATGAACTCTTCTAGGGTAGCCGCCTTGCTACACTGCATGTCGTCCCAAAGTGGGGACCCGGCCCGGATTCCGGACTGTAATGCCACCAGGTGTTGTCCGTCGTCTACTTTCGTCTTGGAGGCCTCTTCAGTAAAGCCCTGGATGTAGGCCCTCAGTGTCTCCGCGGGGAGTTGCTTAATATTTGCGAGGGCGCTGATTTGCATATCCATCCTCATGGTGGCCACGAACTGCTTTCGAAACGCTGAATGCAGCCCGGAACAGGATTGGATGGACCCCGGTTTCAGCCTCTTCCACCACTCTTCGGCGAGACCGCCCAAAGTGATCGAGAAGCAGAGGCATTTGCCGTCGTCGCTGACATGGGCCACGGTCATGAGTCGGTTGTACCGGGACAGATGGTCCTTGGGGTCGGTGTTTCCAGTATAGGCAGTGAGGCTTGGCATCTTGAACCCCTTGGGGAGTACGGCGTCCAGGATGTGCCTTGCACAGGGCTCCTTATCCTCTTCGTCAAAGTCGGTGTTTGCGCCTTCCTGCTTGCGGACCAGGCGATCCGTGACCTTTTTCAATGCGGCCATCTGCTCCATGAGCTGCCTGGCCGTGCCATCCTCCAAGGGGATTCTCTCGTTCCTCCTGTCGTTGATGTTGTTCCTGAGGTCTCCGTCTCGGGGGAGGATCTTTTCCTTGCGGGCCCGCTCCTTCCGGGCGTTCAGTCTGTCGCGTAAATCTACCCGGGAGGTGTCGTCCCCTGAACTGAGGGCATGACGTTCCTCGCGGTGAGGCCGTTCCCGACGGTTCTTATTAACCGAGGCACTTAGGTGCAAAGATCCTTCCTGCCCGTCTCGCCCTGGGGCGCGTCGAGGCTGTGTATTCCGTGGCCGCGTCCCCTGCGGATCGATTGGGTGGCCTCATTTTGAGACGGGGCGCACCTTTTCTTTCCTAGGTAGCGGCCGGGAACGGGCCCTGGCTTTTGCGACGGGTGTGGTCTTCTCCCGGGTCTTTCGTCGCTCCCTGTTCGGGCATCCCGGAGCTGGCTCGGGAAAAGGCTCCGGGGGAGGGATCGGGCTGGCACCTCTAGGGACCCTAGCTTGCTCTCGTGGGGCATGTTGCTGCGTTTATGGAAGTGGGCCAGTTGCGGGGTTGACTATCGGACCCGGCGCGGCCATGAGTGCCTGCAGGGCTTGGAGAGACTCTTGCATCCGTCGCCTCTGCTTGCTTAGCGATCCTGGCTTCCTGATCTAGGACCTACTGCCTTAGTCTGGTCACCTCCAAGTCTTGCTGATCGTCGTGGGGGGTCTTGGGATCCGCGGCTTCGTCGTGGTACTCCCCCTCATTTTCCTCTTCATAATACTCCTCCTCGTTTTCCTCTTCGTATTCTGTCCCACCTTCGTAGTCTTGTGACTCGTCTTGGTGAGATGTTTGAGGAGGCACGTTCTTGGGCAGATCCTGAGGGATAGGCTGCGAAGGCAATGGGTCTCCGTTGATCTGCTCTGGATTGGTAAGGTCGAAGGTGGTGTGTTGTGTGTTCACCATCGTAGTAAAGGCGTGACGTTAGCACTAGCTTCCTTCAGCTCTCAACGAAAGCACCAAACTGTTAACTGCGATTTTCGGCAACTCTATTAATAACTAATATTTACTGATAATTATAATGAAAGCAGAAGATTAACACGAGGTTTTTACGTGGTTGGGGCATTAACCAGCCTTAGTCCACGAGTCTGTATTATTAGAGCTTGAAGAACCTTTTACAATGGAGTTTGCTCTCTGTATTTTTACAGAGTTAATGTATTCTTTTGTGGGGAGAGACCCCTTTTACAATGTTCTGTAGCTTATATTTATAGGCTCATAGGAACCCTGAATCTGGGCCGGGTATGACCCGGGCCCACCGGAGATAGGAATATCCCTGGCCTTTCTAGTGGAGGCCCAATACAAAAGGTACAAAATACGTAAATTCCAAACCAGCTTAGGCCCAACAGGTTGACCTCGGAGCTATATCTCACCTGACAAAACAATGCTTTTGGCCTGGACACTTCGAGTTATGAGGCAGATTCAGGAGACAAGACCAGTCAGAGTACCTGACAGCGCAGACCTGAAACAACTCGCGTGCAATCCCGAGGTCCCCTTTTCTACAGGTGAAAAGTGGGGACAACGCCCACGCGGAGTGAGGCGGCTTCAGGGTCCTGGACGCTTGACACCTTCAACCGGGAGTGAGGTGATCCGTGTCCATTTACCTTTGTCCCGCTTCGTTTACCACAGGCCCGGACCGTACCAGGGTCCGGGACCTGGACGCGTAGGCCGCGGGGGTGCGAACGCTCTGTACGTCGCCCGGACTATCGTCCCGGAGGACGGACCCGGAGGAATATGCCAGACCCCTCTAATGGGCCCAGACATGCATCCCCGGTCCATACCCCTCCCTCTGGGCGCCCTCCGTACCAGGAGGCCTTGGGCCGGGCCCGCACGCTTACATGGCCCCTGATAGTGGGCCCGGACGAAGGTCCCGAGCCCATGCAGGAAATGGGGATAACACTGTAACGACCCAAAATCGCTAATAAGGCTTAAGGACCTTGATTAGTGTGCCTGGAGGGCATAATGGAATTTATGTTTGATTTTAATGAGTTAAATGCATGGTTATGATTTAAAGCATGTTATATGACTTTTTGAGATGCATGACTATGTGTATTAGTATGCATGTAGGCCCTGATTGTGTAGAAGGGCGTAATTGTAATTTTGGCCATGTTGGGCATAACTGTATTGATATGTGATGATTGTTGAGATCACATTGTGATGTGGATGTATCTGTGATTTGTGACTCGAGACGATCCCAGTGAGCAGACTAGCGGAAAGTCGAGGCGGAGATTTATACCCGGCTCGGGGCGAGCCTGGGGGTATAAATCGGAAGTTAATGAGTATATTGGGGTTTATTTTGATATCGAGGAATTTTTTTGGTGACTTTTCAGGTATTGGGAAGCAAGCGGGAAAATATTAGAGACACTTGAGGATTAGCGGGAATTGGGTAAAATGACTAAAATGGCCCTACTTGGACAAAAAGAGTTTAGAGTTAATGGGGAGGGCATTTTGGTCAATTGGTTTTTAAAGATAGATTAAATGAGGCTTTATATAGTGAGTGGGATTGGTAGAGAGAGTGAATGGCTGTGGAAAAAGAAAGAAAAAGGAAGAAAAGAAAAGAGAGAAAAACAGAGGGTTTTCCAAGGGATCGGTTTGTGCATTCTTGCACCATTTCTCTCCATTTTTCTTGGGGCAAAGCTCAGTGGAGAGCTAGGATAGGCTGAGCATCAAGGATCTTAAAGTTAGACTTGAAGATTTGGCAAGGATTAGCAAGAACACATCAACTTTTGAGGTAAGTTTTTAGAGATTTCAGTTTTAAGGGTTTTGCTGGTTTGAGCTGTGTTTTGAGCTGAGTTGATGGGAACTTTAGGGAATTTCTGGGCAAGCTTTGAGGGAGAGCAAGCTAAGGAGGCCTAGGGTTGAATCAATGTCGAAATTGCACCAATGGTATGATTTCTAAGACCTTATCTTGATGTTTGAATGAATTTCTGGTTTTAGGGTTCATTATGGTAGATCTTGAGTTTTGGGTTGCTTGAGCTTGGGTTATGAGTTCTTGGGATGCTTGGGATGAGTGTGAGGTGTTGATAAGTTTGTTTTTGGGTTTGGAAAAGATTTGGACAAGTTTGGGGTTGAAATGGTTGAAGGAAAATCGCAGAAACGATTTTTGGGTGTGGTCTGGCTGCAACTAGCGCTACAGCGCTAGTTAGTGGGCGCTGTAGCGCTAGGCCTTGTTTCTGGGGGGTGAGGTTCTGCTTGTAGCGCTACAGCGCCCTCTTTAGAGCGCTGTAGCGTTGCACTGTTCACAGAAAGGGGTTTTTGGGCTTTTGTTGAGGGATTTTGACCTAGGGTTCGGGGCTCGATTCCGCCACTTCGTTTTGGGGATCTAGGACTTCCCGGGGGCTCGGGATTGGTCCCGAGGCTAGGTTTTCGGACTTGGGGTTCGGTGTTGACTTTGACCTATGGCTGTGTATAGGTGTGTGCTAAGGTTCGAGTGGGATCGTGCTCACGGAGTCAAGTGTTGAAAGCTATCAAATTGACAGGTAAGAAAACTATAGCACCCGTAAGACAGGGCATGGGCCCATGATGTGATTGCAGGGCTCGGCCCCATATTGCATTACATGTTAGGGTGCATACTTGAGTGAATTGATATATGTTCAAATGTTATTTGAGTTAGACTATCTATGCTTATAGTTGAATGAACGGCGAAAGGCCGAGAACGGCAGTGGGGCCGAAAGTACCACATAGCACGTGGAGTGCTTATAGTCAGGGTGGGACCCCATGGATACATGTGATATCCTTATGGTGAGGACCGAGACCCCAGGCTTTGGTAAGGCTTCTGGGGCGGCATGGCCGGGTTGCTTAAGTCAAATGGTTAACCTGTTTATCTGTGGACTATCTGATATGATTAACTGTATAATTTGCATATGTTATGTACTGCATGAGTTTTCTTATTGGGCTTCGGCTCACAGGTGCTCTGTGTTGCAGGTAAGGGCATAGATTGAGTCAACCAGCCATGGGTACGGAGAGCGTGAAGCGACGCGTACATGTTTGGCCTGCCCGACTGCTTTGGTTGGGGGTTTATTTGAGAAATGGCTGTAATAATCTGTGGTTTAATAATTAATCGACTGTAAACTTATTTTTAAATTGTAAATAGTTTTCAAACCTTATTTTGGGATCCCAAATGTTTAATACTAGAAGTTTTCAATGAAGCAACGCATTTTCTAAGATTACAACCCTAAGATTTTGATTAGTCACACTTTCGTTTTAAAAACCTCTGTTAGCGAGTTCATTGCACGCTGTTTTGTCTTAAAACTCACTTGGTAACGACTCTAAGGAAGTAGGGCGTTACAAACACCTAGAATTGCTATGCCTCGATCCTCGCTTGAATCCGAGTTCTAGAACTCAAGTTTCCTTCGAAAATGCGATTGGGAGACGAAAATGGAACTTTGAGGGAGAGAGAACGTTCTGAACGTTCTTTTTATTTCTTAACAGGTTACTTCGAGCTTAAGTAGCTTCAAACAAATCCTAATGCTCGGGGTCCCGAAAATGTTCCCGGGGGAAAATAGTCAAAACTTCCAGAATTTCCCCCTGATCTTAATAACTCCCAACTTATCATCAAATATTTATTCCCATTACCCAATATCTCGGTAATGCACTAAATACCCCTTGACTCACTCCGAGTCAAGTATAAATCCCGTTGTGACTTTCCCACTAGCTTACCTCCTAGGATCGTCTCGTGCTAAGTAACCCTAGCATAACCAAATAATAAAGAAGCACTACACATATACCACATATATGCCAAATATGCTCGAAATGGCCAAAATATGAAAATCACCCAATTAATCAAAAATGGGTTCACATGCATAATTAATACACCTAAACATGCATATAATCATTTAATAACATGATAAATCAATTATGGCCCTCCCAGCCTCCTAATCAAGGTCCTAAACCTTATTAGGAAATTTTGGGTATTACAAAATCGATACTCTATCAGAGACTATCGTCTTTGGAACTCCATGTAGTCTTACTATCTCCGCCGCGTAAAGCTCTGTGTACTACTCAGCGTTATAAACTATTCTTATTGGCAAGAAGTGTGCAGATTTTGTGAGTCTATTTACTATCACCCAAACAAAGTCATGTTGCTTGGTGGTCCTTGGTATTCCCATCACAAAGTCCATCGCTATATCTTCCCATTTCCATTCAGGAATCTCTAATGGTTGCAAAGTTCCAGCGGGTCTCTAATGTTCGTCCTTAACTTGTTGACATGTAAGGAATTTTGTTAAAAAAAATTCTATATCTTTCTTCATCCTTGGCCACCAGTACATTGTCTTGACATCGTTGTACATCTTGGTCGATCACGGGTGAAGTGAATATGGAGTAGTGTGCACTTCTGTCATAATACTTTCTCTTAATCCTCCACTTTCTGGCACACATACTGGGTTCCTATATCGTAGCATGCCTTCTTTTGTCAAGGAGAAATCAACATTCTCTGAGATTTGTAGTGCTGCCTTCATCTTAAGAAGAAACTCATCCTCTTGTTGTTTCTTCTTTATTTCCTCCATTAGTGTTGACTTGATCGTGAGGTCAGCTAGTTTCCCAATTATTAGTTCAATTCTAGACCTCTTAATATCATCTTGTAAGTGTTGAGCTATCCCCTTAAGTGTTGACAAGCTTCTGTAACTCCACCTACTAAGTGCGTCTGCCACGACATTGGCCTTTTCTGGATGATACTAGATCTCATAATCATAGTCTTTTACTAACTCCAGCCACCTCTGTTGCCTCATATTGCGCTCCTTTTGCGTAAAGAAGTACTTTAGACTTTTGTGGTCTATATAGATTTCACACTTTTCTCCGTACAGATAGTGCCTCCAAATCTTTAGAACGAAAACCACCGCTGCTAATTCTAAGTCATGGGTCAGATACCGCTGTTCGTACTCCTTTAGTTGTCTCGAGGCATATGCGACCACTTTTTCGTTTTGCATCAAAGCGCATCCAAGTCCCTGCTTCGATGTTTCGCAATACACTACAAACTTGCCCTTATCATTTGGGACACATAGAAATGGGGCTGATATGAGCTTGTCCTTTAACATTTGGAAGCTTTCTTTGCACTTTTCCGTCCATACAAATTTCTGTTGCTTCCACGTCAAATTTATTAAGGGTGTAGCTATTCTGGAGAACCCTTCAACAAATCGTCTATAGTATCCTGCCAATCCCAGAAAACTTCTCACCTCTGTGGGACTATTGGGTTTGGGCCAGTCCTTCATTGCTTCGATCTTGGCTGGATCCACTTCTATGCCATTTTTAGACACAATGTGTCCTAGAAATGCCACCTTCTCTAGCCAGAATTCTTATTTCTTAAACTTAGCGTATAATTGATGACTTTTGAGTCGTCCTAACGTCAGTCGCATGTGCTCTTCATGCTTGGCTTTCTTCTTTGAGTAGATCAATATGTCGTCTATAAACACCACAACGAACTTATCCATGTAGTCCTTAAATACTCGGTTAATAAGATCCATGAACGCTGCTGCTGCGTTTGTTAAGAAAAAAGACATTACAAGGAACTCGTGTGTCCATATCTAGTCCGAAAATTCGTCTTTGGGATATCTTCTTCTCGTACTCTTAGCTGATGATACCCTGATTGCAAATCTATCTTTGAGAATACCGTAGATCCTTGTAGTTGATAAAAAAGATCGTCTATTCGAGGCAAAGGGTATTTGTTCTTGATCACCACTTTATTTAGTTCTTGATAGTCGATGCACATCCTCATACTCCCGTCCTTCTTAATGACAAAAAGCACTGGTGCTCCCCAAGGTGAATAGCTCGGTCAGATGAAGTCGTGTCTAAAAGCTCCTGTAGTTGTATCTTTAACTCCTTTAACTCAGTAGGCGCCATTCTATAGGGAGCTTTCGAGATTGGTGTCATCTCAGGTGCCAATTCTATTTCAAGCTCGATTTCCTTACTCGGAGGTAATCCTGGTAAATCTTTTGGAAATACCTCGGGAAATTCACATACAATATGTACATTTTTTGGTTCGAGTTGTGTCTCTCGTGTCTTGTCCACCACACTGGCTAGAAATGCCTAGCAACCACTATTGATTAATCGTTGAGCTTTGAGAACTGAGACTATCGGTATGCGAGTTCGGGAAACTTCTCCTTTGAAGGTGAATTCTGTTTGAAAGTTGACTGTCTTACCCTTACAGTCTATCGTTGCCCCATATTTTGCTAACCAGTCCATGCCTAAAATTACATCATAATCCATAAGGTCTAACTCGATCAAATCTACTGGTAATTCTCTTCCTTCGATTCTAAGTACAATGCTACGCACCCCTCTACTAGATAGCATTCTTTCCCCCGAGGGTAAATCCGTGACAAACTTATCTCTAAAAAGTTCGCATGGTTTATCTAAGCTATCAATCATATTCATAGAGATAAAGGAATGCATAGCTCCTGAATCAAATAAAACATTGCATAGTTTACCAGAGATAGTGACCTGACCTGTTACCACTTTATTACTAGTTTCTGCTTCACCTCTAGTAAGAGCAAAAACTCTGGCTAGCACGAGCTTGTCATCTTTCTTTTGATCTTTCATCTTTGGACAATCATTTTTAATGTGTCCTTCTTCTCCACAATTGAAACAATCTTTTGTCTTATATCGGCATTCTCTCAAATGCTTCCTCTTGCAGATAGGGCACTGGGGATATTCCACATAGGGCTTCTTATTCCAGTTACTTTCTGATGTAGTCTTATTCTTCTTGTCGGCTTTTTGGTTTTGACCACCGTCATGTTTTCATTTGTGGTCATTTTGTTCATTGTTATTCTTTTTGGCATCCCTTATGGTCGTGCCTTCCTTCTAGTAATTGTGCTAGAGGAATGACTTGCTGCGCCACTTGTTGTTGTTGCCCTAAGTTTATTTGGATATGATAGAGTTGATTATGACTGACTTCGATATGATACTGGGTATGGATTGGTTAGCAAAGTATGGGGCAACCATTGATTGCAGAAGGAAGATGGTCACCTTTGAGGCTGAAGGTGAGGATCCTTTTGTGTTTGTTGGTGCTGTGCATGGACCTCGCATACCATTGATTTCTGTATTGAGGGCTAGGGATTTATTACAAGGAGGTTGCATTGGATTCTTAGCCAGTGTGGTTGATACCACCCAGGTCATGCCAGTGAGACCAGAGGAGACTAGACTTGTTTGTGAGTTTCTGGATGTGTTTCCAGAAGATTTTCCAGGGTTGCCACCACACAGAGAGATTGAGTTCGTTATAGAACTGGCACCAGGGACGGAGCCAGTGTCTAGAGCGCCATACAGAATGGCCCCAGCTGAGTTGAAAGAATTAAAAGTGCAGTTGCAAGAGCTGTTAGATTTGGGTTTTATCAGACCTAGTTTTTCACCTTGGGGTGCGCCAGTTCTGTTTGTGAAGAAGAAGGATGGTTCTCTGAGGATGTGTATCGATTATAGAGAACTGAATAAGCTAACAATTAAGAACCGGTATCCTTTGCCAAGGATAGATGATCTGTTTGATCAATTGTAGGGTAAAACGGTATTCTCTAAGATTGACCTTCGTTCTGGTTATCATCAGTTGAGGGTCAAGGAAGGGGACATACCGAAGACCGCTTTTCGTACCAGGTATGGGCATTATGAGTTCTTAGTTATGTCATTTGGATTGACTAATGCCCCAGCTGCTTTCATGGATATGATGAACAGAGTGTTCAAGGATTATCTTGACCAGTTTGTGATCGTCTTCATCGATGATATTTTGGTATATTCTCAGTTTGAGTCAGAGCATGTGCAGCATCTGAGGTTGGTTCTACAGAGATTGAGGGAACACAGACTATTTGCAAAGTTCAAGAAGTACAAACATATTTCGAAAACAATGTGTACACTTACTTGGTAATGAGTAGGTCCTTTGTAGCTATCGTGTGTATTTCGTGGGAGCGTTTGTGACCAATATAACCATGGGCTCTGATACCACCTGTAATGCCCTAATTTCTCATAAATTACTGAGAACACAGCGTTGGATCATAATCATAAATATTACTCTTTTATTGAATAAAAACTTAAAAATAAATACATGGATCCATGGTTTTACAAAAATAAAATAATTGTCTTTAAAATGAGCAACATTTAAATAAAACTTTAAAAGAAAACATTCTTTAATAAAAATAGGGCCGTTTGATCTTCCTCGACTATATGGTCTCCACGAGTACATCACGAAGCTCCTAGGTCCCACTCGCCACCGACCTTTCTATCATCAATTTTCTGCACAACAACACCATAAAGGGTGAGCTTCTAAGCTCAGTAAGGAAAATACAAACAAAAGTTATTCATATAATCATTTAATCAACATACCATAAATTTCTCAAAGGTCATAACAATACTTATCTATACTAATCATACACCAATAAACCCTACGACATATCATAACCTAAATCATATCATAAATCATAATCTAAGTCATAGCCATAAATCATAAGTCATAGATCATAAATCATAGGTCATAAGTCGCAATCATAACTATAGGTCATAGGTCATAATAACAGGTCAGATATAATAAAAAGATAAGTGTTTATACAGGGGTGGCAATTAAGCCCCGGACATAAGTCCGTCATACACCGGACATCACTTAGGTCCGTCATAAAGTTTTGGCAACCCAACCTACTGGACATAAGTCTTTCATACATCATTGGACACCTTAGGTTCAGACACACTTACCCCTTTATTGTACCTGAAATTTTAGATCATACAAACATAAACTAGATCATAAACTACATAAACTAAGTCATAATACTAAACTACCTAATTTTTCTTACAAAAAACCAGGATATTGGAGACAAGAGTGGGATTTGAACTCCTAAAACCAAACATAAAGAAACCATAAGTTTCCTAAAGAAAATAAGATGAAGAGAAGATCTAAACCATCGAGATAAGAACTTACAGAAAACCTTATGTCTCAAAGAAATTTAACACCTAACTAAAAGTCATTATAACGAGTTAGGATTGAAGAAAATGAAAAAAAATAAGAAGAATGGAAATGAACTAAACCTGAAGATTAACAGTACCTTAGATAGCTTAGGACTTCGTTCTATACCTCAAATACCGAAATCACACAAAAACTTACTTCCTAAGTGTTTATAAAAGCTTTAGATTTGAAAGCTTTAATCCCAAAACCCTAGTGTTTCTCTCTAGAATAATCTTTGCAGCTTGGAGGCTCTGAACTGTGCTTGAATGATGAATAAAATGGCTGAGTGAATGGTCCTATTTATAGAGTTCAAGGAGTGAAACTAACTCCCATTTCAATGAATAAATAAATGATTAAAAAATGAAATTTTCGCTCAACAGATGCCCAGAACTCGGTAAAAAATGTTCAGGAACGAGTCAAAGTTGTTGAGGGTGGTTTCTAGTTTAGAATTCTACGAAAATTCAAAAATGGCCACTGGAGTCGATATATCACCTCCTATAGGTGATATATCGCCTACACCATATTTCCGAGGGTTCGTGGTTTCGTTCGTTCGAAGTCGATGTGTTTTCCGTATCAATCATAGGCGATATATCGACTCCTATAGCTGCGATATATCGGCACACGCTAAGATTTCAAACACGTTTTCGCACACCTTCAACATACTTGAAGTTTGTTTAAACTACTTTACTGAGTAAAACGCAATCCTAACAGCTGAGTGAAGTTTCTAGACTTCCAAAACTTATCCAAGATTATTTTTATTCACCAAAAACCTTAAATCTTTAATAAACATACATGTGGCAAGTGTCATGTTCTTATTTAGTCTCTCTAAACCCTAGGTTATAATAAATAATATTCTTAGGACTATATTCATTAATCAAACCTTATGATAAAATTAATATTTCTAAACTATAGGCTAAAGTTATAAAATTCATAACTATCTCTACGAGTTTCCAACTAAATCCCGGCTTGAACCAATAACCATGAAAACTAAAATATTAAGCTTCTACTACTACTACTATCTTAGTAAAATTCGGGACACTACACATTATTATACTTCAACTTTAATTTTTTTATTAAAATGTGAAATTATTATTAAAAATATTTTAAAAAATAATAATTATTTTATTGCTATTATAAATTTCTACATATTATTGTTAGCTATGCATATGTAGCAAAATAAACAAATAAATAAATACTCCAAATCTTATTTAGTTTATGAAATATGTATAAAAATATACAATTAATGTCACTATATATGTAAAGATTACAAATTTAACAAATTACATAAGGCTACAAGACCACCTAAACACACACTCAATTACAAATTGAAGAAATAGAACAAAGCCTTCTTTCTTTATATGAGATTGCGTTAGAGTTGAATCTGTCATGGTAAAACAATTAAAATTAGAATAAGTTCAATAAAGAAAACGAGTTCAGTTTTACAAGAAAAATAATATGGCAACTTATAATCTTACTAAGCACATATAAATTACTACTAGGTGGTCTAAAACATATATAATAACTCTACTCAGTGTTATACAATATAAGAATTGCTGTATAAGAAGGTGTAAGAAGATGATTTTCCTATTATGTACCAACAAAAAGTTGCACACAAGCAGGAGATACATACCTTTATTAGCTTGCCTAATCGTGAAATTTTGTTCTGCAAACACTTAAAGGAAAAATGGGAAAATTTAGCAATATAAGCATGTAGAAAAGAAAGTGAGAGATGCCGTAGGACAGTGTATTCTATCTTTTTTGCAGTAGTTTTCTTTAACTTGGCTAACCATTTTAAACATCAGTTTGCCTTTAAAAAGAAATTGGCGGTCTTTGAAAAAATTGGCATCAAATTTAATAAATTTGGGAAAAATTGTTTCCGCTTTTACAGTATACGGCCAATAATTTGTAAAGAACATTTAAGGAATGATTTATATTTTTTTGGACACTGTATTTTTTTTTATTATTTTTTTGGTTCTTGTGTTTTAAAAAATTTATTTTTGGATCCTATATTTTGTAAATGGTTCAAATAGACCCATAAACTCAATTTTGATAAAGAAAAAATTGAATATAATAACATAGTTTTTAAGCATAATGATTTTATTTTTGTTCTGAATTATTAGTTTGGTGAATTATTTGTGATTTCAATTAAGAAAACTTTGACCAAAATCGGTTTTAGAGTTCTATTTGAACAATTTCACAAAACATAAGGTCCAAAAAATAATTTGTCAAAAAACAAGGTCCAAATAAATAATGGGACAAAACACATGATCTAAAAAGATATAAACACTTTAAGGAAAACATTTAAATTTTGAAATTGTTGAAATATATCCATTTATTTTATTTAAAAAAAATGAATTTGATTCTCTCTCATGTTAATATAGATATTTTATACTATTAGGTAGAAGCAACGTGCAATGCACGTTTGCTTAGTTTTAAAGTTGTAAACATTGTTTATAATTTTAATAAAAATCGGTTCACTGTTTTTAAAAATATATATATATATATAATAGAATGAATTATAATTCTATAGTATATATAAATATTTATATCAATAATCTCTACATATATGACATCTAAATACAACATTGACATAAATATATATTTACATGACATATTTATAAATTACAATAATATTTTAAAAAAAATTAATAATAGAAATAAAATAAGAATAAAAAAAGTCATAGTATAGACAATAGTATATATGCATCAATTCTTTTTAGTTTCTAATGTATTTCGCAATGTCCTTTGGTGAATTTGATGAAGAAAAATAGCTCTAATCACTTGATAAAAAACAAACTATCACAAAAATTTATAAGATAAAAAAATAATATGTATGTCTTTATTATTTTTAAATAAATATGATTTAATTATTAAAATTATCATAAAATATCTTATTTCAATTAATTAATTAATTTTGTTTAAGTTTTTATTTGTTCTAGTTTTTGAATTTGGTAGTGACGACAAGAAATTATATATTATATATTTAATATAATATTAATATTATAAGTAGATTTTAAATTTAAGTTTGTCTCTAGTTGATAGTAGATTATATTATATTATATGTTTAGTTGATAGTAGATTATATTATATTATATGTTTAATATGATATTATATTAATATGTGAAGTTTAAGTTTAATTAAATTTTATTTAAGTTATAAAATGTATGGTTTTATTATTTTTAAATAATTATTATTGTAAAATATCTAAAAAATATCTTATTTTAAACTGTTTAATTATATATTTACTTAATTTTATCTAAGTTTAAATCATGTTTACAATCTACCGTTAAATATATAAATATTATATTAAATATAAGAATATTCCATTAAAGTTAACAAAAAAAATAAAAAACTGTTAAAACAAAAAATTTCCGTTACCTACACACTTTTTATATAGAAGATATTTAGAAACTAACAATCATGTTCCACCTTTTTTAATTAAAAAAACTGCCACCATAACTCATGTAAGTTACGCCCAAAAACATGGAACTACAACCAATTTTTTTTGTTTGTTTCTTTTTTGAATAATTTAATCAAGTATATAACACAAATTCAACACAAATAACGTACTTTTACTCTATTCATTCATGTACTTGGGATGAGGTCTTCATTGGATCACATCCAATGGATTTACGCCCATATGATCTAATCTAATTATCCATTGGATGTTAGATTTTTACAACCGATCAAATCTAATTGAACTGAGTCAACCGATCCGATCCGATCCAATAGATAATTGGATTGGATCGGTTCTTGTTGTACCTTATTTTCAGCATTAGTCATTCACTTAGCTCTAGTACAGCTGTCAAATAAATATACGGAGGAATAATCAAGGAAATTGTATCTGTTTATTATCCACGTAAGCAACTCCAGTTTCACATGGGCACGTGTGGTGATAGGCGTCCTGGGTCTAACCCGAGCTACATACATGAATGTTCACGAGCTCATGATATTCAAATGGTTGCCGAAGTACGAGCTGGATATCTGCATACCCGCGGATATTCAAACATATTGCGTACCCGCAGATCCCCAAAGACTTGGGTACTTTTATATGATTATTTATGACTAGCCTGTCATATTTAATGTCCCATATATTAGGAGACTATTTATTTTGTGATAAAATCATATCTCAGTATAAATGGGAATCGTTTGTATTAAATGTAATAAATATGTAAATCCTTGATTGACTCATGCGGTTACCCAAACCTCTCCAAGGAATTTCTCTATAAATATTGAGAATATTGGACAGGGAGAGGGAGGATTATTCTGTAATACTGAAACTCTGCCAAAATAGAGAGAGAAACAACAATAATATAGACTCGTGGACTAGGTGGATTTTAACCACTGAACCATGTAAAAAGATTTATGTTCTTGTGAATTCATTTCAAATTTTCGGTTTATCATTAAGCACTAATCCATCCTTATTATTTCTTCAAAACACTTTTGGAGAAAAACCGCGTCAACAGTTTGGTGCTTTCATTGAGAGGAAAAATTAGTGCTTTCATCAAAATCCCAGTCAAATCTCATCATGGTGGTCACTCGCTCAATGCACGACAATGAGATAGAACAACCTAGTGGGCAGGAGGCCCATCATACCGCTTTTTCAAACGAGCATGACCCTGAAGTTCAACAACGTCCGGGAAAGCAACTGGCGGGCCACGGAGATACTGGAAGTTCAGCGTCATTGCCACCGAATCCAAACCCAGACTACTTAACTGCGGTCGAGTTGGGAAATAAGCAGTTAAGAAGCCATCTTGTTAAGACAAACAGGCAAATTGAGGAGGTTTTGGCTCGGTTACCCCATCTTGCAACCAACATTAATGTCAGAAAGAGGCAAAGTGGGTCTCATAAGTCCCATAGGAATAACCGATCCAAACTAAGTCGGTCAGTCAGAACTGCCACCCCAAGTTCTGTGCCCACAGCACGAGATCGCCAAAATGCTCAGCCTAGTGGCCCTCCTAGGGGTCTTCAGCACATCAGTCGATCAGTTAGAACAGCGACCCCAAGTTTGGTGCCTCCGTCACATGCGCCTGAGAATACCCATGGAAACCCATGAGGAGAGGCTGGGATAGGCTCACAGAGATAGAATGTTCCAGCTAACTCTCATGCGTCACGATCGGATCGCCAGACGTAGAGAGCTAGAAATAATGGGGCAGAATAGAGGCGGGCTAATTTAGTTCGCCCTGATGGGATGATGATTGCCTCGTCAATAAGGCATCCCCTGTCACCTATTAGGCACCCAACACCACCTCGGCTTATGCAGGACATTCTTGCTTATGGAGACAGTAGGAGAAACCTTCCTTCGTCTGCCCATTCCTATATCCCACGGACACGTGTTGAAAATCCAGATCCTTGGCCTCAACCACGAGCTTTAAGCTTCACAAATGGAAGTTATTGGTCTGAAAGTCGTTGAAGTGGTAGGTCCGAGGGCGATCTAAGAAATCATTTAAGTTCAGCACAAAGCCCTCGATATGATCCATAGCCTAATCTGCATGATCGCCTGAATTTGCAGAGAAGAAATTCAGTTCGAGATGAAGGTGTTAGTAACATTCGTCATGAGGGATGTCCTTCAAAAGTACGTGATAATGGGAATGCCCCACAAAACCAAGCTCGAGCTTGGAGGGACAACAACCCATTAAACGTGTACAATAGGATGGGAGTTGTTGAACAGCCAAAAAATAACCTAGGGACTAGGGACCAAACCCTCGAGAGGCTAGCTTAGATGGAGGAGCAAATGAAGAAGCTTCTATTTGAAAAAGACAAAGACGATTGTGACTCAGAGGAGGCGCTCGAGCTTTTCGCTCCAAATATTGCGGCGGCTACATATCTGTTGGGTTTCAGAATGCCACACTTGTCAAAGTTTGACGGAGATGGGGATCCGTCTGATTACCTCGGGATATTTAACACCATCATGATGGTCCACAACGTTGGACCCGATCTAAGATGTATTTTATTCCCCTCAACTCTTATTGGGCCAGCCAGGCAGTGGTTTAAACAACACAAGAGGCATTCAATTAGCTCGTGGAAGAAGTTTTCTGCTGATTTCAAGAGAGCATTCAGGGCTTCCCAGACAGCTCAGATTAAGGCTGATTCATTGGCTAATGTAAAGCAACAACCTGGCGAACTGTTGAAGGCATATATAAGTAGGTTTGCCAATGTCGCTGCACGAGCCAGAGATGCCGACGGTAGCTCCAAGCTCATGGCGATGAGTGTTAGGAAAAGCTTATACAAGATCTTTATTTATTTTCATGTATATCTAATATTAAACAAATTAATACGAGATAGCCTAAAACATGTTTCTAAAATTGAATTCAAAGAGAAATAATGAATATAATACTTACATTATACGCAGCGGAATTAAAGAGTCATTCCTTCAGTTTCTCTAACTCTTGTATCCTCTCTGTCGCAGTGTATTATCAAGAAACTGAACCGATCTTCTATTTTCTTCACAATCTTCCAATATATCCTTAGAACTACCTAGACTAGTGTGGGAAATTCTCAACACATGAGATAGATATAGAGAGAAGAAGAGAAAATAACAAAGAGGCATAGAAAATGACTTGTGTTTAGAGAGAATCTAAAACTATCAGAATACAAGTGATTAAACTTATGTTTTGACTTCTCTCTAAGCACTCCTTTTATAGACTCAATTAGGTCATTTAATTTAATTAAAAAATCAATAAAATAATAGCCATTTTGAAGCCCTAGGTTGAAATTATCATGGGCTATAGGCCCGTCAAATTTCCCATTTGATTATAAGCCCATTGGACTTAAAATCAAGGTCTGTATTATTTTCTATTGATTTAATTAATTAAATAATTATTTAAATCATTTATCAAATTAATTATTTATAATTTGAACCTTGATTTAACCTTATTTATTAATTTAGATACCAATTTATCTTAATTAATAAATATGCCATAATTCTTCTTTTCTTCTCAAAATTATACAACTCTGTGAAACTATCCAAAATTGACATGGTCAACATTGATAATTCTAATTGATGATTAAATCAATTAATTGAGACTATCTAGATGATTTTATCCAAGGTACAATGGGGACCATGGGCCTATGAAACCAAGCTCCAATAAGTTATCATAAATCTAACAAATAAATTTACTAACTTATTAATTCCTCGTGACTCCACTATAGACTCGGAATTGCACTCTTGAATTCATAGAACGCTCTATAACAAATATAGATACACAATTAATTATCCATTGTTACAACCATAATTGTTACTCAATCCTCTATAGACGGTCTACAATGAGATAGGACTAAAATACCGTTTTACCCCTCATTGTATTTTATCCTTAAAACACTTAGTTCCTTGTAAATGATATTTCAGTAAACTAATTTAATTACTGAAATGAGATCTCTATCATTTAACACCTTGAACCAAACTAAAAGGAAACCATCGTTTCACTTCTTCATCAGAAGCTATAGATGTTCATATCTATGATTAACACTCCCACTCAATTATACTACCGAGTTCCCAAGATGTAAGTATGGGCTAGTCCGTAGGGTATGCTGGTAACGAACAAGTCAAAGAACTCAAATAATACAATCAGTTAGAATACTAACCACTTAGAATTGAGATTGAATTGATCTATGGTCAACTATATGATATGACTAGAATATATAATAACGGTATGTTTACTTATCTTATCAACTGTCAATATCGGTCCAGTCCGACGTAACAAATACATCCGATCTTATCTACTTTGCTAATGTTCTGGAAAGAACATAACACTGTAATGTGTAAGTAGATCATATTGTAGATTGGCAAGTCAGTGTAAATCCGGTGCACTGACTAATCTTAGGACTAACTTATTTTGAACATATAATCATATTTATATTCCACTGTGATTACGTCACTATAAATAAGATTAGCTATATGCTCATGATTTAATTGAAGTTTATATTAAACAAATAATCATGAAAATAAAACATGTGAGCAAAGTGATTAACCAAGTAAAAAAAATGATTTCTATTCTTTTATTGATAAAAAAATGAGATTACAAAAAATTTGGGTTTTAATTAGGGCACAAAACCCCAACAACGAGGACATCAATTCTTGTTGGAGGCGACTTGTGGCAAGAATTACAGAGAAAAGGAGTTAATAGTGTGGACGAGTTCTTGTCACGAGCTCAAAGATGGGTTAACCTGGAAGAAGCCCAATCTTCTGTCGCAGGAACTAGCTAGATCCCTGCCTAGCCCGTTGGAGCGTTAAAAGATGTTGCAGCTATGAATCAAACCGTTACCCAGAATAACCAAGGGGGAAATAATGAGAGGAAGGGAAATGGTGAGGGCGACCAGAACGAAACAAAGAAAAATAAGTCCGAGGAGAAATTCAAGCCTGTTTATGCAACCTATACTGACCTCACAGATACTAAGGAGCGCATATTCCTAGCCAATTCTACTCGCCTTCCATGGAAGAAGCTAGAACCACTGAAAAACCAAAGAGCGAAGAGACAACCTTCGAAGTTCTGCCGATTTCACAATGATATCGGTGACAACACTGATGATTGTAGATAGCTGAAGGATGAGATAAAGACCCTAATCAGGGCAGGACCTTTGGCCCAGTACGCCCGAAACTGAGTGGTCCCTAGTCAGCCCACTGGACAAAATCCTCCCTCAGCTCCCTCAGATCCCATGAATCAAGCTGGAGTGCAAGCGAATCAGGACGTCCCTCCTTCGATAATAGGGGGAGATATAGCCACCATTTCAGGAGGACCCCATTTGGCAGGCACAAGCAGAGGTGCCCAGAAGAGGTACATTAACGAACTAAAACCCCACAACGGAGTGGAGTTTGTCCCAGAACAACGATTGGAAATACAAGCAATCATAATTACAGAAAAGGATGCTAGTCACGTCCAGTTCCCACATAATGATCCTTTGGTCATAACCGTTCAGCTTGCCAATTGAAGAGTACGGAGGACACTGGTAGATAATGGGAGTTCTGTGAATCTACTTTTAGGTCTACCTTGGAAAAAATGGGGTTGTCTGTAGCAGAACTGAAGGCGACCTCAATGATTCTGTACATATTTTCTAGTGAAGGATCAATAGCCATCAGGATGATCGAGTTAGTGGTAACATTGGGAGAAGGCTTGCAAAATATCTCCAAGTTACTCGAGTTCTTTGTGATTGACTGTCCAGCTGTATACAATACAATTTTGGGACGACCTGCGTTGATGGCATTTGAAGCCATAACCTCTATTTGCCACCTAGCAATCAAGTTCCCCTTAGCTGCGGGGATATGCATCGTCAGAGGCGATCAACTCACTACCAAGGAATCCTATAACATTTCTATGAAGGGAAAATCATAACCCGGGCAGCAAGCTATGGCCATAAGTGATGGAGGTGAGGAGTCCTAGGAAGTGGAAGACACTTGTGGGGCGGAAGAACCTCAAGAAGCAAAGGATAGCAGCATCGTCCCACATGATGACATTGACCCACGAATGGGCGAGGACAGATCAGAGCTCCAGGCTATTGAGGAGCTCGAGAAAGTAAGTATAGACCCAAAAGAAGATTTGAGAGTTGTTAAGATTGGAAAAAATCTTGATGATAAAAGGAAGAAGGAGCTGATCAATTTCTTACAAGAGAACCTGGACGTCTTCACCTGGTCACATGAAGACATGGTGGGAATAAGCCTGTAACGCCCTAAACTCCAGGGACCGTTACGGTGTGCCTTGTAAACAGTGCTAAACTCGCTAATCGAGTCATTTGGCCAAAATTGTGTACTAAGTATGATTAGCGGTTTAGGGATTAAATTTTTTGATTAAGATATAACGTTTCATTAGAACATCTATTATATACATTGGGATCCCAAAAATATAATTTAAAGGTCTATTACAAGAAAATATTTACAACCAGCCGGTCTAAGCGGCAAAACAAGGTTTAACCCTAGCTCCTTTCCTTCAAACCTCGGCCGTGGCGGTCGAGCAGCTGCATATGTACACATCACCACCTAAGCTCTCCAACTCAAGGATGGTCCAACTTTCTTTTGCCTTTACCTGCACCACATAGCACCCGTGAGCCGAAGCCCAGCAAGAAAACTCAATATGCTCGTGAACAGTAATAATATGTCATCAAATCATAAGGCACACGCCTAGAAGATATAGTCCTAAGCAGGCAAACAAATCCACGTAATGATGGGTATCCAGGATAAGGAATCCTGCCCTCCTAATGGGATGACTGTCAAGTCAATCACAATTAGATAAGTGAATTATCACTGGTGGTTCCGGTAACCATACCGGGCTGATAACCCTGAATAAAAGAGTGACAGTGGTACAAGTCACTAAGGTGGGTTCCGTTCCCTTTATAAATAAGTGATCCTTTCACTAACTTAAATAAGATAGGTGCATTATGATTAGTCACCAACAAAACCTTCCTCATGACCCTAGAGTCATAACTATGGAACACTGTTCCCTAGCCATGTGACAAGCAGTCACCTAGGCCTTAGGCCCTGGCTCTGAGTAACTAGTCCTAGACTAGCCAAGCGCTTATAATTTTCATCGACCTTCGAGTCGATCTAGCATTAATACCCCATATGTCAAATATTCGAATATAGGGCATTCAACATGCTTACTTAACAACTACTAGCATAATTAGGACCATGCATAAACACAGAGGCTCAAGCTCTTAACAATCTAATATTCAATACTCAAAGCATGCCCTAGTCACATGTTTCTCGTGCAACACATGCATCACATTTAATCACTTGACATGCCTCAACAATAACCATGCATGTCACATTTAAGCATCCAACATACATCAAGAATAACCATGCATGTCACATATACACAAGGTGCAGTTTTCTTACCTCTGATTCGAGCGAGAATTAATATAAGAACGACCCTTGATAACGATCAACCTTTAAGGCTTTAGCGGTTACCTAATCATAACCAAATATGGGACATAATCAATAAAATGAACACCAAAGGTTCCCAAACCAAGATCTAGCCCCTGGGGCATCAATCCCCACTAATCCGGGTAGTAGGAACAATCCCGAGGCCTAAAACCAAGTTCCTAGGGCCAAAACACTCAAACGGGCTCAAACATCAATTCCCATAATTTCCTCCTGATCTCAATAACTCCCAATTTATCATCAAATAAAATCCTCATAACTCAATATCCCAATAAAAGACCCTCGTTATGACAAAACTGCTAATCAATAATATAAGACCGTCTCATGCCGAATAGCTCGAATATATCTCCATAATAATGGGATCTCATTCACAAATCACAATATGCACCCAAATATACAAATATGCCCTCAATGGGCCAAATTACCAAAACACCCTAATAATCAAATGTGGACCCACATGCATGCATATAACATAATATTATAATATAATTCACATAAACATGCATATTATCAGTTAATGGCATAATTAAATAATTATGGCCCTCCCGGCCTACTAATCCAGCCATTAAATTGCATTAGGGATTTCGGGGCATTACAAAGACCGAGTGTAATCATGCACACTCTAAACTTTGATAAGAACGTGCCAGAAAAATCCCAAAAACAAAGTCGTTTGGGAACAGTCTGAGCTTAAGCACTGGAGGAAGAAGTGGCATGACTGTTAAAGCGTGGGTTTATTCGTGAAGCAAAATACCCAATCTGGGTTGCCAATCTCGTGTTGGTCCCAAAGCCAAATGGGAAATGGAGGACCTGCATCAATTTTTTCGACCTGAACAAAGCTTGCCCCAAGGATTGCTTCTCACTGCCAAGGATTGATCAGTTGGTAGATGCCACAGCAGGTCACGAGCTCATGTCCTTCATGGATGCGTATTTTGGATATAACCAGATCTCCATGAATCCTGCGGAACAAGAACATACTAGCTTCATGACCCCGATTAACGTATACTATTATAAGGCCATGCCCTTCGGACTAAAAAATGCTGGAGCTACATATCTGCGATTAGTTAACAAAATGTTTGTGGATCAGATTGGGAGAAATATGGAAGTGTATGTTGATGATATGCTTGTCAAATCCAAGGCTGTCGATAACCATGTATCCAATCTGAAAGAATGTTTAGAGATTTTAAGGAGGTATGATATGAGGCTGAATCCCCAGAAGTGTACTTTTGGAGTAGCATTAGGAAATTTTTTGGGATTCATAGTCAATACAAGAGGGATAGAGGAAAATCCTAATAAAATCATATCACTGTTAGAAATGCCCTCGCCTAGGTCGCGTAAAGAAGTTCAAAGCCTGACGGGAAGGTGGTAGCCTTGAACCGTTTTATTTCAAAATCCACTGACAAGTGCTTGCCGTTCTACAACTTGCTCAGAGGAAACAATAAATTTGAATGGACTGAGGAGTGCGAGCAGGCATTCCTCGACCTAAAAACACACTTGGCCAAGCCCCCAGTATTGGCTAAGCCTATGTTTAGAGAACCTCTGTTCCTTTATTTGGCCGTGACAGAAAATGTAGTCAGTGCCTTGTTAGTTTGAGAAGAAGACCGTGCAAAAAAACCGGTGTATTATATAAGCAAGAGACTTATCAAAGCTGAATCAAGATATCAACTGATAGAAATGATGGCGTTCTGCCTGATATTGGCTTCCAAGAAGCTCCGACCATATTTCCAGTCCCATTAAATCAACTTCGTGACTAACCAACCTTTAAGGCAGGTATTGCAAAAACCTGAAACGTCGGGACATCTTTTAAAATGGGCAGTTGAGCTCAGTCAGTTCGAGATATTGTACGTACCACATACCTCAATTAAAAGTCAGGCCCTTGCTGATTTTGTGGCTGAATGCACCGGATATCAAGAGGAGCTTTTGAAGGAACCAGTGCAAGAGTTGTGGAAAATATTCGTAGATGGATCATTGAATGAGAATGGATCAAGAGCTGGGATCATATTAATCTCCCAGAAGGACATCGATTCCATACAACTCTGAGATTTGGATTCGAAGCATCTGACAACGAAGCCGAATATGAGGCCTTACTGGCTGGACTGAGGGTGGCGAAGGAACTAAAAGCGAAGGCCGTCTAGAGTTATAGCGATTCGCAGTTCATGGTTAATCAAGTGTAAGGGGAATATCAAGCTCGAGGCACCAGGATGGCAGCTTACCTAGCTAAGGTGAAGGGGGAGCTATCTGAATTTGAATACAGTACTGTCGAACAGATACCTCGCGAGCAGAACTCTAATGCTGACGCTTTGGCCAGGCTTGCCACCACCAAGGAAGCTGAGACTTTGAATGTAGTGCTAGTAGAATTCTTGGAGAGTCCGAGTGTGACAAAAAAAATGGTAGAGGTCAAGATGATTGACATAAGGCCGACCTAGATGACCCCCATAATGGAATAGCTCACAACGGGAAGGCTACTTGAGGAAAGAAAGGATGCAAGAAAAATAGTCTATCAAGCTCCAAGGTATGTGATAGTGGATGGTACATTATACCGACGTGGGCATTCATTGCCTCTCTTACGATGTGTTCTGCCTGAGGAGGCTAAAACCATTCTGCAAGAACTGCATGAAGGATTTTGTGGAGATCATGCTGGGGGGCAAAACCTAGCATTGAAAATATTAAGGCAGGGCTATTTTTGGCCCACTTTAACGAAAGAGTACATCTTGTATGTTCAGAAATGCGACAAATGCCAGCACTTTGCCACAGTTGCCCAAGCTGCTCTAGTTGAGCTAACGATGATCTCATCCCCATGGCCATTTGCAGTATGGGGAATTGACCTAATATGATCCCTACCAATGGGAAAGGAAGGAGTTCGTTATGTAGTGGTGGCAATCGACTATTTCACGAAGTGGGTAGAGGCTAAGCCTTTGGCAACCATCACTTCAAAGAGAGTCCTGGACTTTTTAGTGAAGAATATTGTGTGCCGGTTTGGGCTTCCTAAAAAGATCGTGTCGAACAATTGACCCAGTTTGACAGTGTTCTCTTCACTAACTTTTGCGAAAAATACGACGTCATTAAGAGTTTCTCCTCAGTAGCAGATCCACAGGCCAATGGGCAGGTCGAGGTTGTGAACAAAACCTTAAAGGCGAGCCTTAAGAAGAGGTTAGACGAGGCCAAAGGAGTATGGCCCGAACAGCTCCAGCAAGTACTTTTGGCATATCGAATTTCTCACGGAACCTCCATGGGACATACTCCATTCTCCTTAACTTTTGTAAGCCAGGTCGTCCTTCCAATCGAAGCTATGGTAACCACTCACAAGAAAAAGACATTTAGCCAGGAATAGAATGACGGATTACTTAACGGATCTCTCGACCTGATTGATGAAAAATGAGAGGATTCACAGTTACAACTCGCCCATTATCAACAAAAAATCACTCGTTACTGTAATTCTAAAGTCAAGAGATGAAGTTTTGGATTCGGTGACCTGGTTCTCCGAAGGGTCTTTCTAGTGAATAAGGATCCCAAGGATGACGTTTTAGGCCCGAACTGGGAAGGAACATATTAGATCGTGGAAATTTTGCGTGAAAGAACCTTCAAGATAGCTCGACTAAATGGGGAGATAGTCCCACGGACTTGGAACGCCATGCATTTAAAAAGTATTATCAATAGCACGCTCATCCATGTGAGGCTTAAATCTAAAAGCCATTTAATTAAATAACAGATGGATTATTAAATGATTTTTCTTGTTAAGGTGGTTTTAAATAATTTTTCTTGTTAAGGTTGTATTATTAGCTCGTGTATTGATGTTTGTAAGAGCAACCAAGAAAGTCTCTACATTCTGGTTACTTGGGGGGCATATAACCCGAGGTGGATGAGAATAAGATCGCTGGATGAGTTTAAATTACTTAAAACTCTGGATACAATCAGGTACAAAACTATCCTGGATACAACCAGGTCAGAAACTTAGAAGCTTAGAAAATTGATTATTCGACAGCCTTTTTAAGAGCTCGAGATGTCAATAAAACCTAGCACGGACTAAGTTTAAATCACTTAAAACCCTAGATACAACCAGGTCCAAAACTTATAAGCTAGGAAAATTGGATATTCGATGGCTTTTTTAAGAGCTTGAGATGTCAATAAACCTGACATAAACTCAGTTTTAATCATTTAAACCCATGGGTACATCCAGGTACAAAACTTTGAAAGTTGGGGAAAATTGTTTATATCAAGGGCTTTTTAAAGCTCGAGTTATCAATAAACCTAACAAGAACTAAGTTTAAAATATTGAAAATCCTGGATATAACCGGGTCCAAGGCCTGATTCTTAACAGGTATGATATAAATCAATAAACTTAAGTTTGGATATAACTGAGCTCAAAATATCTATCCCAATCTAAAAATCGATTCCTAAAATCTTGAATGTACAAGTCTAAGGAGTCATAAACATGAGAGATAATAAATGAAAGATGAATAGATAAAAAGTTAGATATATAAATTGAAAATAAATTTTTCCCGAGGAGAAAAACCTCGAACTGAGTCCAAGGGCAATTGTTTACAAACAAATAAAAAAACAAAAACAAAAGGAATGAGATTGTAGGTTGCTCTGAGGACGTGACCTCCTCGCCTTCCTGCTCGTCCGCTACAGAAGCATCCCCCGTATTTGACGACTCTTGCAAGATCTGAGCCTTGAATTTTTCAAGGTATGAATCCCATAGTGCAGGAGCCATGAAAGAAAAGTTGCCATCCTGGTTAAAGGCCCAGCAATGGTACAACATGTCTTCCATGGACGATAGTGAGGCTTCCCTCTCTTCTTTAATACAGCCTCGGCCTCTAGTTGTTTTGATTTGGCTTCATCAACCTCGGCCTGGAGTTGTGCAGTCTGAGACTGGAGAGCAGCCAAGGCAAGCTTTGCAGTCTGGTTTATAATGCCCCAAAATCCATAATGCGGTTTAATGGTTGGATTAGTAGGTCGGGAGGGCCATAATTGTTTTATTATGCCATTAAACAATTATATGCATGCTTATGTGAATTATATTATAATATGATGTTAAATGCATGCATGTGGGTCAACATTTCATCATAGGGGTATTTTGGTAATTTGGTCCGTTGACAGCGTAATTGTATATTTGTATGCATGTCAGTGATCTATTTTTGAGGCCACATTATAATGTGGATTTGTTCGAGCTATTCGGCATGAGACGATCTTTGAGTGAAAATTAGCGGTTTAGTCATAACGGGATTAAATTCAGGGCTCGGGGTGAGTCTCGGGGTGATTAATGATTAGAGCATTGCTGGGAATTAAATGGTAACGAGATATGAATTATTGGTATTTGAGAATTTTGAGAATAACAGGAATTGGAGGGTGTTAATTATGATTAACGAAATAGGTGGAAAATGACGGTTTTACCCTTGGGAGCCTTTAGAAACCTTTAAATGACCTAAGGGCAAAAGGGTCTTTCCACCATATGATATGTTTAAAGCATTGAAGGCTGTGGAACTTAGGCCAAAATAGAGTACCAAAACATCTCTCCCGTACCTCTTTTCTTCCCCTTCTTCTTTTGGATTTTTGGAGCTTTTCTTAAGGATTCAAGCTAGGGAAGTGGATCTTGAGGGCTTAGGATTGTGTTCCACCATTGAAGAGGATCCTAATCTGAGCTTGAGGTAAGTTTCTAGCCATTAAAACTCTAGCTTTGCTCTGTTTTTGGTTTGGTTTTCAGCTTGGTTTTCTAGATTGGTTGAAGGGAAATGATGGGAGTTTTTGGCTAGGGTTACTTGGGTTGTGATGCCTAGGACATGTGTAGATGGTTTTTGGGTTCATTTGGGACTTAAAACGAGGTTTGGAAGCTTTTGGTTCAGGTTGGAAATGGTGGAATCGAAAGGGGGAAAGTTTCAGGGAGATTCTGGCTGTGTGTAGCGCTGTAGCGCCCACAAGGGGGCGCATCAGCGCTACTCAGGAGGGTTTCTGACTGGCTTGAGTGCTGGGGCGCTAGGGGGGTAGCGCTACAGTGCTACCCTGTTCCATTAGATTCCTGTTTTGGGGATTTGAAGGGTTTTTGGCTCGGGGTTTCAATCCTTAAGGCTTGGGATCGAATCTACTCACCGTTTGGGTACAATTCGAGGTCCCGGGAGTGAGGTTTAGGTCAAGACCCTTTCATTGTTGATTTTCATTAATGGAGGTTATAATTGGTTATGGCTAGGTAATCGCTAAGGAATTAAAAGGTCGATCATTCTCAAGGGTCGTTCTGTTACTATCTCTCGCTTGAGCAAAAGGTAAGAAAACTGCACCCCATATGTGACATGCATGGTTATTCTTGAGGCATGTTGAATGTTTAAATGTGGACATTGATTGCATATCAAATTCTTAGAAAATCTTGCTCACTTGTGCATGGCATTGACTAAATAGTTAGAATTGGCAATGGTGTCAGTATTAACTGTGAAGCTGTGACTCACTTGTCAAGTTTGGCAGTAGTACTGAGCACTGGTCACCTGGTATTGACTAATAAGTCAAGGACAGTCTTAGCGTGTTTAATGCAGGCCGATAAAGATTAGATCTAATCGACATCTGCATCTGCATTGAATGACTCAAATGAGCATTAATGTCAGACCGACCTCAAGTTCGATGAAAACTAAAAGCGCTTGTCTAGCCTAAGGCTAGTCACTTAGAGCCAGGGCCAGAGAGCCCCAGTGACGGTTTAGTCACATGGCTATGGGTGTTGAGTCCGGGGTGACTTACCCAGCAGTCACTCATTTGATTGGAGCAAGGGCCAGAAGGGCCAAGTGACTGAATTGTCACATGGCTATGGGTGCCGAGCCCCGTAGTGACTTGTTCTTCAGTCACTCATTATGGTTTACCAGCACCTCAAGTGTTAAATCACTCATCTGATTAGAGCTATACGCTCCTTCATGGTTAATGTAACTACTAAGTGATATTCGCTCATTTGTTCAGGGCTATAAGCTCTATATGATTATAATGATAATCATTTGATAATATTTATATGCAATATTGAGTTTTCTTGCTGGGCTTTGGCTCATGGGTGCTATGTGGTGCAGGTAAAGGGAAAGAAAGGCTCACCCAGCCTTGAGTGGAGAGCTTAGGTGGCAATGTGTACATATGCGGCCGCTTGACCACCACGGCCAAGGAGTTTCTCAGAGGAACTAGGGGGTTTACCCTATTTTTGCCACTTAGGTCGGTGGGTTGTAAATTTTAAACTGTAATGACAATTTTGGATTATAAATAACTTGTAAGCGTTTTATGGGCCCATGAATAGTTTTATGTTTTAATTAAAATATATCCTTTCCTTTTGATTGGTTTTTCACCTTAACCTATTAATAACACCTAGATGCACGTTTATAACCAAAGAACTCAATTAGCGAGATAAGCACGATTCAAAGTTCACAGTAACGGTCTTGGAGTAACCAGGGCGTTACATGCTCGCTTTCTTGGGATGAGGCGAGGGCAATCTTGGCATCATACTCGCTCTTTTGAGCATCCACAAAAGCAGCTTTGGCGGCATGCTCGCCTTCTTGGGCAGCGGTCAGGGCAGTCTTGGCGGCATTGATTTCGACTTGGAGCTCATCATTTCTAGCCCTAGCCCGGGCTATGCTGCGATGTTGAGCCAGGGCATATTGAAAAATGACAAGGCAAGTTAGATATACCCTTTGACTCGATAAAAAGAAAGATGTCACCAAGGAAGGATAACTTACTGTGAGGTTCATCCCTAAGGCCGACTTCAGGATGTTCTCCGGGCTCCGCTCCTCGATCGTCCTCAAGTCCCTCGAGCTGGCTTTGTAAGCGTGCCCCACCATGTGGCTCACCGTCTCGTAGAGGATTCCCCGAAAGGCGTCAGGGATCTTCTCCAGATCCTGGGGATCATCTGGTATGCAAACAGTCGCAGCTGGGGTAGGAGGAGCTGGAGGATCACCTTGTATTACTTGATCCCGAGAAGGCGCGAACCGAGGCGGAGGAGGAGGAATCCTCTTCTGAGTAATGGAAGACACTGGAGCTGTCAAGCTCATGCCTTTCCCCTTCGCAAGGGATTTTGAGACATTTCCCCCTGCCAGAGAAGCCTTCTTTGGAAATCTAGGCCTCTTCATGACAGGGCCCGAGCCGGTTTTCCCGGCCTGGAAAATGGTACGGAGGTCAAGAGCTCTGATTTGTTCCATCTCGTTGCCTGAAAAGAACAAAAAATGGATTAGTTCACAAGTAAAGTAAAAAACATACACAAAGAAAATAAATAAAGATCCTACCCTCCGGGCCGAGGGAGGAGTCTATTATCATGACCTCCGGCCTTGGAACTATTGGAGGAGAATGAGAGTTTACTATTAATATTTCTGGGATCCTAGGAGGTTCAGGTTCTAGTTCTACCTCGGGGCTGGACTCATCTAGTTTAAATCCAGGGGCAAAGGCGCCCTGGAGCAGAGAAGGCCATGACCTACAGTTGGTTCCGTATTCCTCAAAGATGGCTGACCTAAAATTTAAGGTGTTATCAACAACAATGGTGCCCTTAGGGTAGCTATTGTCATGGCACACCACCAAGTGGTCTACACACTAGAGCAAGGTGATATTACAGTCTGCGTCATGAGGGTGACGATGGATGAGCTGATTTGGGTTAAATCAAACTAACCTAAAACAGAGACAACCTTATCTGGTTCCCTATAAGAATATGGGTTACCTTGGCTGGAGGCGCGACTGCTGTCCCTAATGCAGCTCGCTCTAAATCGGGTTCCTGAACAACCTCGGGAACCTGCCTCTTTCGCACTAGAGGCACCTCATCCCCTTCCTCGTCCTCAACTTTAATGGTCGACAAGGCCTCTTCATGAGAGGGTGGCAGCTTGTGGATTACCAAGAGAGTAGCCCGGGTCCTTAAGGCCAACGTCTGGCCTTCGCTAATCAATTTGCACACCAGCATCGTGACATCATTCACGATCTGACGGTAGTCCTTCTCATTGGGGGCCAGCCCAGACAATTTCTCGTACTGACCCCCAAGGGTCACGGACTTTGCCATCTTCGCAAATATGGCTACATGAGAAATAAACTCAGTTAATAGATGTACAAGGTAAATATCTTAGAAACAATTAAATTTCACGAGCTGAGGTCAGAAAATAAAGAACTTATGAGGACGGTTGAAGTATTTGTGTTCATAGTTTCGAAACCCGTTCGACATAAAGAACAAGTGTTTATAGTTGTTAGGGTAACTTGGGAGCTCAATGACCGGAGCAGAATTGGGGAATCGGGTGAGATAGACGAACCCATCACCTCGACCTCTTTGTTCTGGGCTGGCTTTTAGGCAGAAGAAGTATAATATATCTGCCGGAGTGGGGACTTCCCACTCATGCTTTAAAAACAGGTATTTCAGCCCTGCCAAAAGCCTCTAAGAATTTGGGGGGAGCTGAAATGGACCCAACTTCACAAAATTTAGAAAATCCGTGAAGTATTGGTCCAAAGGGAGGAAGGCACCTGCCTTCAAGTGTTCGTCACACCAGGCCGCGAAATCATCCTGGAGAGGGGATAAGTTCCGTTCCCCTTCAAAGGCAGGTCGGGCAATGAGGACTCCGGTCCCGACCTTGATGTTGTGGCTCAGCATAATCTTGTTCACCCTCCCCTGGGTTGGGATCTTGGAGACGATTCTTTCCGCCTCGAAGTAGGCGTTGGGCTCAACCACTACTTCCTTCACCACTGGACCGAAGTGGGGAATGGGAGACTCAGGGGCGACCTACTTCCCCTTTTTCTTTTGTTGAGAGGACGAGCTGGGTGTGTTCTTCTTGGGAGCCATCAGATCGCCTAACAAACAGAATGACCTAATTAGTGGGCGACCTAAGAGTTTTAAAAAGTTATAGCGCAGACGTACGGAGGGGGAATGTTTTATTTTTGATATACAAGCTAAGTTTGCCTCAGCCACGTCACTTGATGCCATGCGTTACCCTAAGTTATTCGCCTCGATACCCAATAGACCTCTGATGTTTAGGGTTCCATGTGTCAGAAAATCAGACCACTAATTTCCTTGGGAGGCAGTTTAGTGCAAAACCACCCAAGAAGCGTGACCCCTAAGCAACCTGTTTTGGCCCCTAAAAGCTTTTCATCTTCTATATCTCGAATGGGTATTTTCTAAATTCTCCATGGATTACCCAACTTTACCAGAAATTACCCAGTTTTATGAATGCCGAGGTTCTAAAGATATTTTAGGGCCTATTCATTAAATCTAAGTTGAAGCCTGTTTGCTAAAATTTTTTGGGAAATAACCTAATTTTGACTACAGTGAAGTGCGGATGAGCATGGTGAAGAAAAAAAGAAAAGAAAAAAAGACCAGTAAAAGAAAAATTTCTTCAAAACCAAAAGATGAGGTACTTACAGTATGTTCTTCGATGAAAAGAGGTAGACTTTGCAAGAGAAAGTTCCTGGAAGACTCCTGGGTAACTGGCTGCAATGAACGATTTTGGGATTCTTTCTGAGAAAGAAGAAGGATTTGGCAATACAAAAGAGAGAAAATGTAGAAAAATTTCAAATGAAAGGTGGTGAAACCTGAAAATTTCCTACCGTATTTATACATAAATGACATGAATTAATTTGGGCCATCCGATTTGGTTAGTACAAGATCCAAAGGCCATGGTTAAAAAGACAAAACGACGGCAAAAAGGTGACAAGATAATTATTGCAGGCCTCGAAACCTGAACAGACACCAATTGTGGTGTACCACGTGTCCAGTACTCGAGTAGTGCGCCTGCATGGTTTAATGCAGCAGAAGTCTAAAAGTCCCTATTGTGTAGGTCAGAAGGTGACGACATCAACCACGAGCAGGGACTTGGGGGGAAAATGTTGTACCCTAATTTCAGCACGAGTCCTTCACTTAGCTCGGGTACAGCTGGCAAATAAATATACGAAGAAACAACCAAGGAAATGATATCTGTTTATTATCCATGTAAGCAACTCCGGTTTGACACGGGTGCGTGTGGTGTTAGGCGTCTTGGGTTTAACTCGAGCTACAGACATGAAGGTTGTGAAGCACGAGCTCATGATATTCAAATGGCTGCCAAAGTACGAGCTCAGAGAGATATCCAGCTCGTGATAATTCAAATATATTGTGTACCCGCGGATCCCCAAAGATTCAGGTACTTTTATACAATTATTTATGACCAGCCTGTCATATTTAATGTCCCAGATATTAGGAGACCATTTATTTGTGATCAAATCATATCCTAGTATAAATGGGAATTTTTTGTATTAAAGGTAATAAATATGTAAATCCGTGATTGACTCACACGGTTACCCAAACCTGTCCAATGAATTTCTTTATAAATACTGAGAATATTGGCCAGGAAAAAGAACGATTATTTTGTAGTACTGAAACTCTGCCAAAATAGAGAGAGCAACAACAATAATATAGACTCGTGGACTAGGTGGATTTTAACCACTGAACCACGAAAAAGATTTGTGTTCTTATGAATTCATTTCATATTTCAGTTTATTATTAAGCACTAATAAATCCTATTATTTCTTAAATACACTGTTGGCGAAAAATCGCGTCAATAGTTTGGTGCTTTCATTTAGAGGACGGAATTAGCGCTTTCTTCAAAATCCCAGTCAAATCTCATAATGGTGGTCACTCGCTCAATGCACGATAATGAGATAGAACAGCCTAGAGGACAGGAGGCCCATCATGCTGCTGTTTTGAACGAGCATGGCCCTGAAGTTCAGCAACGTCCAGAAAAGCAACTGGCGGGTCACGGCGATACTGGGAGATCGGCGTCATTGCCATCGAATCCAAACCCATACTACTTGACTGCAGTTGAGTTGGAAAATATGCAGTTAAGAATCCATCTTGCTAAGGCAAAGAAGCAAATTGAGGAGGTTTTGGCTTGGTTACCCCTTCTTGCAACTGGCGTTAATGTTGGAAAAAGGCAAAGTGGGTCTCATAAGTCCCACAGGAATAACCGATCCAAACCAAGTCAGCCAGTCAGAACTACCACCCCAAGTTCTATGCCTACAGTGCGAGATCGCCAAAATGCTCAGTGTAGTGGCCCTCATAGGGGTCATCAGCACGTCAGTCGATCGGTTAGAACCGCGACCCCAAGTTTGGTGCCTCCGTCAAACGCGCTTGGGAATACATGGCAACCCACGAGGAGGGGCTAGGATAGGCTCACAGAGACAGAATGTTCAAGCTAACCCTCCTGTGTCACGATCGGATCGCCAGGCGCAGAGAGCAAGAAATAATGGGGCAGAACAGAGGCGGGCTAATTTAGTTTGCCCTGATGGGACAAGGATTGCCTCGCTAATAGGACATCCCTTGTTACCTATTAGACATCCAACACCACCTCGGCCTACACGGAACATTCCTGCTTATGGAGACAGTAGGAGAAACCCTCCGCCATCTGCCCATACCTATGTCCCACGGACACGTGTTGAAAACCCAGATCCTCGGCCTTAACCGCGAGCTGTAAGCTTCACAACTAGAAGTTATTGGACTGAAATTCATCGAAGTGGTAGGTCCAAGGGCGATCTAAGAAATCATCTAAGTTCGGCACAAAGCCGTCATACAATTCACAGCCTGATTTGCATGATTGCCTGAATTCGCAAAGAAGAAATTCAGCTCGAGATGAGGGTGCTAGTCACATTCGTCAGGAGGGAGGTCCTTCCGAAGTACGTGATAATGGGAATGCCCCACAAAACAAGGCTCGAGCTTGGATGGACAATAACCCGTCAAACGCGTATGATAGGATGTGAGCTATTGAACAACCCCAAAATAACCTAGGGACTAAGGACCAAACCCTCGAGAGGTTAGCTCAGATGGATGAGCAAATGAAGAACTTCTATCTGAAAAAGACAAAGAAGATTGTGAGTCAGAGGATGAGCTCGAGCTTTTCGCTCCAAATATTACGGCCGCCACATATCTGGTGGGCTTCAGAATGCCACATTTATCAAAGTTTGACGGAGATGGGGATCCGTCTGATCACCTTGGGATGTTTAACACCATGATGATGGCCCACAACATTGGATCCGATCTAAGGTGCATTTTATTCCCCTCAACTCTGATTGGGCCAGCCAGGCAGTGGTTTAAACAATACAAGAGGCATTCAATTAACTCATGGAAGAAGTTTTCTGCTGATTTCAAGAGAGCATTCAGGGCTTCCTAGACAGCTCGGATTATGGCTGATTCGTTGGCTAATGTAAAGAAACAACCTGGCGAACCGTTGAAGGCATATCTAAGTAGGTTTGCTAATGTCGTTGCACGAGTTAGAGATGCCGATGATAGCTCCAAGCTCATGGCAATGAGGACAGGAATTCTTGTTGGAGGTGACTTGTTGCAAGAATTACAGAGAAAAGGAGTTAATAGTGTGGACGAGTTCTTGTCACGAGCTCAAAGATGGGTTAACCTGGAAAAAGCCCGAGCTTCTGTCGCAAGAACTAGCCAGATCCCTACCCAGCCTGTTGGAGTGGTAACAGATGTTGCAGCTATAGTTCAAACTGTTACCCATAATAACCAAGGGTGAAATAATAAGAGGAAGGGAAATGGTGAGGGTGACCAGAGCGGGACATAGAAAAATAAGTTCGGGGAGAAATTCAAACCTATTTATGCAATCTATGTCGACCTCACAGATACTAGGGAGCGCATCTTCCTAGCCAACTCTACTCGCCTTCCATGGAAGAAGCCAGAACCACTGAAATACCAAAGAGTGAAGAGAAATCCTTCAAAGTTCTGCCGATTTCACAATGATATCAGTCACAACACTGATGACTATAGATAGCTGAAGGATGAGATCGAGACCCTTATTAGGGCAAGACCTTTGGCCCAATATGCCCAAAATCGAGTGGTCCCTAATCAGCTCGCTGGACAAAAACCTCCGTCAGCTCTTGAAGCTCCAATGAATCAGGTCGGGGTTCAAGCGAATCAGGACGCCCCTCCTTCAATAATAAGGGGATATATAGCCACTATTTTGGGAGGACCCCATCTGGCTGGCACGAGCAGGGGTGCCCAGAAGAGGTACATTAACAAACTAAAATCCCATAATGGAGTGGAGTTCGTCCCGAAACAGCGGTTGTCTAAACAACAACGATTGGAAACACAACCAATCATATTTACAGAAGAGGATGCTAGTCACGTCCAGTTCCCACATAATGATCCTTTGGTCATAACCGTTCAGCTCACCAATCGAAGAGTACGGAGGACACTAGTAGATAATGGGAGTTCTGTGAATCTTCTTTTTAGATCAACCTTGGAAAAATGGGGTTGTCTGTAACAGAACCAAAGGCGACCTCAATGATTATGTACGGATTTTCTGGCGAAGGATCAACAACCATCGGGACGATCGATTTAGTGGTAACATTGGGAGAGGGCTTACGAACTGTCTCCAGGTTAACTCGAGTTCGTTGTGATCGATTGTCCAGCTGCATACAATGCAATTCTGGGATGACCTGCGTTGATGGCATTTGAAGCCATAACCTCTATGCGCCACCTAGCAATTAAGTTCCCCTTAACTGTGGGGATATGCACCATTAGAGGCGATCAATTCGCTGCCAGGGAATGCTATAGAATTTCTATGAAGGGAAAATCACAACCCAGGTAACAAGCTATGGCCATAAGTGACGGAGGTGAGGAGTCCCAGAAGTGGAAGACACTTGTGGGATGGAAGAACCTCAAGAAGCAAAGGATAACAACATCATCCCACATGATGACATTGACCCACAAATGGGCGAGGACAGGCTAGAGCTTCAAGCCATTGAGGAGCTCAAGGAAGTAAGTATAGACCCCAAATAAGCTTCAAGAGTTGTTAAGATTGGGAAAAATCTTGATGATAAAAGGAAGAAGGAGCTGGTCAATTTCTTACAAAAGAATTTGGACGTCTTCGCCTGGTCACATGAAGACATGGTGGGAATAAGAACGAGTGTAATCATGCACACTCTAAACTTGGACAAGAACGTGCTTGCAAAATCTCAAAAATAGAGGAGTTTGGGAACAGTTCGAGCTGAAGCACTGGAGGAAGAAGTAGCTCGACTATTAAAGTGCGGGCTTATTTGTGAAGCAAAATACCTGATCTGGGTTACCAATCCTGTGCTGGCCCCAAAGACAAATGGGAAATGGAGGACCTGCATCGATTTCTCCGACTTGAACAAAGCTTGCCCCAAGGATTACTTCCCACTGCCAAAGATTGATCAGTTGGTAGATTCCACGGCAGGTCACGAGCTCATGTCCTTCATGGATGCATATTCTTGGTATAACCAGATCGCGATGAATCCTGCGGACGAAAAACATACTATCTTCATGACCCCGACTAACGTATACTGTTACAAAGTCATGCCCTACGGGCTGAAAAATGCCGGAGCTACATATCAACGATTAGTCAACAAAATGTTTGCAAATCAGATTGGGAGAAATATGGAAGTGTATGTCGATGATATGCTTGTCAAATCCAAGACTGCCGATAACCATGTATCCAATCTAAAAGAATGTTTTGAGATCTTAAGGAGGTATGGTATGAGGCTGAATCCCCAGAAGTGTACTTTCGGAGTAGCATCAAGAAAATTTCTGGGATTCATAGTCAATACGAGGGGAATAGAGGCGAATCCTGATAAAATCAAATCATTGTTAGAAATGCCCTCGCCTAGGTCGCTAAAGAAGTTCAAAGCCTAACTAGAAGGGTGGCAGCTTTGAATCATTTTATTTCGAAATCCACTGATAAGTGCTTGCCATTCTACAACTTGCTAAGAGGAAATAAGAAATTTGAATGGACTGAGGAGTACGAGCTGGCATTCCTCGACCTAAAAATGCACTTGGCCGAGCCCCCAGTATTGTCTAAGCATATGTCTGGAGAACCTCTGTTCCTTTATTTGGCCATGACAGAAAATGTAGTCAGTGTCATGTTAGTTTGAGAAGAAGACTGTGCTAAAAAATCAGTGTATTGTATAAGCAAGAGAATTGTTGAATCACGTTATCCACTGATAGAAAAGATGATATTCTATCTGATATTGGCTTCCAGGAAGCTCCGAACATATTTCCAGTCCCATTCAATCAACATCATGAATGACCAACCGTTAAGGCAGGTGTTGGAAAACTGAAACGTCGGGACGTCTTTTAAATTGGGCAGTTGAACTCAGCCAGTTCGAGATATTGTACGTGCGACGAACCTCAATCAAAAGTTAGGCCCTTGCTGATTTCGTGGCTGAATGCACCAAATTTCTAGAGGAGCTTTTGAAGGAACCAGTGCAAGAGTTGTGGAAAATATTCTTAGATGGATAATCGAATGAGAACGGATCAGGAGCTGGGATCATATTAATCTCCCCAGAAGGGCATCAATTCCATACAACTCTAAGATTCAGATTCAAAGCATCTAACAACGAAGCCGAATATGAGGCTTTACTGGCTGGATTGAGAGTGGCGAAGGAGCTCAAAGCGAAGGCCGTCCAGTGTTATAGCGATTCTTAGCTCGTGGTTAATCAGGTGTTGGGAGAGTATCAATCTCGAGGCACCAAGATGGCGGCTTACCTAGCTAAGGTGAAGGGGGAGCTATCCAAATTTGAATACAATACTGTTGAACAAATACCTCGCGAGCAGAACTCTAATGCTGACGCTTTGGCAAGGCTTGCCACAAACAAGGAAGCTGAGACTTTGAATGTAGTGCCAATAGAGTTCTTGGAGGGTCCGAGCGTGATAGGAAAAATGGTAAAGGTTGAGATGATCGACAAAAGACCGATCTGGATGACCTGCATAATTGAATACCTCACAACGGGAGGGCTATCTGGGGAAAGAAAGGATGCAAGAAAAATAATCTATCAAGCTCCGAGGTATGTGATAGTGGATGGTACATTATACCGACGTGGTCATTCAATTCCTCTCCTACGGCGTGTTTTGCCTGAGGAGGCTAAAACCATTATGCAAGAAGTGCATGAAGGCTTTTGTGGAGATCATGCTAGGGGGCAAATCCTAGCATTGAAAATATTGAGGCAGAGCTATTTTTGGCCCACTTTAATGAAAGACTCCATCTCGTATGTTCATAAATGCGACAAATGCTAGCGCTTCGCCACAGTTGCTCGTGCTACTCCAGTCGAGCTAACGATGATCTCATCCCCGTGGCCATTTGCAGTCTGGGGAATCGACCTAATAGGATCCCTACCAATGGGCAAGGGAGGAGTTCGTTACGCGGTGGTGGAAATCGAGCAGACTAAGTATGTACACACCACCCCAAGAGCTCTCCAACTCATGGCTGGTCCTGTTTACTCTTGCCCTTACCTGCACCATAAAGCACATGTGAGTCAAGACCCATCAAGAAAACCCAACTATGAAATGTAAATCAAAACTAACATGCTTCACAGTTATAAACTAACCCATGCAAGCATTTAATTCATTTATGTGGCCCGTGCCGAGTGAGTGCGGACCGCACCCCTATAGTGGCCCTGCCATTACAGCCTACACTACACGTGATTATCACCGAATCCAGCCCATGTCATTCATTCACAAATAAATGCACAACAACTGATGCATTAAATACAATTGTAGAACATAATATAACAATCCAATCAAATTTAGTACACGGTTATAACCAAGTTCACAAGTCGCGCCCAATGCCCAAAACTCGGTGCAAGTGCCAGTTTTCTTACCTCGAGTCCCGTGTAATTATGATACGACCCTGAGTGCAATCTCTTTCTCGAGCCTTGCAAAAACCCTAGTCGCAACATAAACAGTATCCTCAAAAGAATCAAATTTGAAAACGGGTTCCATGACTAATATCTAGCTCTCGGGACTTTCAATTCCATCAATCCGGGTAATGGAATCATCCCCCTGAGCTCCCCGAGCCTAATTCCTAAAAATTAGAAAATTTGTGTCCTAAAACTGTATGGGCACCACGGCAGCAACCCCCTAGCACTGCAGCAGTTAGGGGCGAATACTTCGCCCAACCCTAGTTCAGTGCCGCAGCGCTTACCTCCTGGTGCCGCGGTGTAGCTGCGAAAACCTAGAGATTTCTAGGTTTTTCCCTGTGACTTCTCAAGCCTAATTCGACCCCAAATGACCTTAAATGGAAATCAAACCCATAATTCTTGTACTGAGGCAAACATACACCTCAAAAACCATCTAATAACAACAACTAAACACCAAGTTTAGGTCCCAATCCAAAAATCATGGTTTTAGGTTAATTTCCACCCATTCTTCCCATAATCCAAATTCAACATAACTTAATCAAATTTTGATTTCTCAGTCATAATCCAACCCTTATATCAATCCATAAACACAAATACACTTATCCAAACACTTATCATCCCAATTTTTGAAATTTAAATCCAACCCCAAGTTTTTCTCAAGCAAACCAGAAAGAACAAGAAAAGAACCTCATGCTATGATCCGATTTTTCTTAGGAATAAGATGAAGTTTGGGTAGCTTCCAATCCTAGATGGAAGCTTGAATCCCTCTCTAATAACCTTGAATGATCCTCTAAGAACTTTGTCACCACTTAACTTAGAGCAACTTAGTTGAGGAAGAAATGAGAAGAAACTAAGAGAGAGAGAGAGAGAGAGAGAAAAGGGAAAACGTGAATCAAGAGGTAACTTCAGCATTTATCCTTTCTTTCCCTAATAATAAAGTCAAATGACCCTTTTGCCCATATCCTTAACTTATCCTCAAGACCAAACACAAGGGCATTTTGGTCATTTCACCTAAATCCCCACTAAACCTCAAATTTCACCACTATTTACCAAATAAATCATTAATCCCAATTATTTCTTCCAATTAATTCCATTAACCAATAAATCCCGAAAATATGCCAAATTACCAAAATACCCCTTGGCTCACCCCGAGCTGGGTATTTATTCCCGTTGTGAATTTTATGCTAATTTTCTCAAAATGATCGACTCATGTCGAATATCACAAATATATCCACATAATAATGTGGTCTCAAGCACATAGCATACAAAATCATAATTATACTCTCAACGGGTCAAAATTATGAAAATGCTCATATTTTACAAAAGAGAGTCTTTAAGCACATTTAATACACATAAACATGCATAAGTAGTCATATTATAATATAACTCATATAATTCACATATATATTTTTTCAATTAAAATCACACAATACCAATTATGCCCCCCGACACACTAACCAAGGTACTAAACCTTATTAGGAGTTTTGGGACGTTAAACACAAGGTCCCAATGTGAGTTATATGTCGAGGTCACATGTAACTAGAATTAGAGTACACGTGGACAATCCACCTCGAAACTATGCCCAACTATAACTGCGAATGACTGTTAGTTTCCTCGAAGACAGTTAAGATTATAGTAGGTTGGTGAGTGTCTATAACACCGAACCTAAGTACTATGAGAACTATTCTAACAATGGTCCCGACCTTCAAAACCAGTTGAATAAGAATTAGAGGCAATACAATTAGCCAAATCCAGACTTAAGGGCATATCTAAATGCCCAAAGAGAGCCCTTACAACCTGTATACGATAATAATTATAACACGATACTACAACAAGGAGTTGGAGTTATTTTGAACAATAATTAGGCCCCAGTAATGCAGGCTCGACCCCTGGTAGATCCGGTCCAGGAGAGGATAAATCAGCTCGAGGAGCAGTTCAGGCTCCTCCGAGAAGGAAAAGATAAAGAGAAAGCATACAACTCAGATGAGGAGTTTGAGCCTTTGCTCCTCATATTTTAAGCACACCTTTCCCACATGGGTTTAAGATACCTCATGTGGCACCATACGATGGGACTACCGATCTTGGAAGCCACTTAACCACATTCAACACTGTGATGAGAGCCAGTAATGTAGGTGTAATGACCCACTAATCTAGACTTTTTGGACCATTAACGAAACTATACATAAACTTACATTTTTACGAAAATACCATAATTTTATTGAGTAACTTGTAAAATAAGAGTTACTTACAAATAAATACTAAGAAGGATATGGGATCCCATTGTCTTTAAAAACAAAACATGATTTAAATGAGAAGAATTACATAAGAAATGCGGAAAATACATATAAAACCATAAAAAGATAAAATGAGACTACATCCTCGAATCGAATAACGCTCGGCCCCTTGATTCCATTCACCATCGATACACATCCTCTAAGCGTCACGAATCTTACCGCCTCTAAAGCTATTTTCCTGCACATAAAACAAAAAGGAATGAGCCTAATGCCCAGCAAGGAAAATCTAACACATAGTCATACACATAAATTTCATAATAAACGTAAAGACATATCATAACACTTAATACATACACTTATTATAATGGCCATTATTACTTGGGGTCCCATAGACTAAACAAGCTTATGCCCATGAGATTAGTGGGGTCCTACTAGCTAAGTAGGCATATGCCCATAATCTTTTTGGGGTATTGTTAGTCAAATAGGGCATAAGCCCAAGCCTACAAACATACACATTCATAACATATCATATTTCATAACATAACACATAAGCAATACACATATAGATTCTACCCTATTTTCCTTACCAAAGTTACCGGGATATGATGGACTGAGTTGGGACTTTTGGAACACTCCTAAAACCATATGAGAAAGAGTGAGTCTTATGAAGAAGAAGAAATGAAAATGAATAGGAAGACTAAACCATTGAGAAATATGCTTACCACAACTTATGTGCTTAAGAACTTGAATTCCCTAACCAAAATAAGAATGAGGTTAGTGGACTGAGTAGAAGGCTTTGAGAAAGAAAACAACATGAAGCAAATGAAATAGAGTTTCGGGTTTACCTCAAAGACTTGCAAGACCAATCTAACCACAACCGAAATACTAAAGAACCTTACTTCCCAAAGTGTTTGATAAGCTAAAGATGATTAAGCTTATGACTTTCCCACCCAAGTGTTTAACTCTCACACTCTCCTAGCACTTGCAGCTTCTGAACTTAGAGCAAAAGGTGAATAATGGCTGGGTACTAGGTCCTATTTATAGAGTTTGGGAATGAAAGTATCTTGATTTTACTTGAATAAAAATAATGGCTTTTTAGGTGAAAATAATTTGAATAATCGTTCAGCAGAGGCTGAAGACTCGTTCAAAAGATGCTGGGCTTATGAAGGAGTTTGAATGGCTGAAAGGAAAAGAATTCAAAAACATTTGAACATATGCTGAAGGAGGCGATATATCGCCCCCTGTAGGTGATATATCGCCTGGGCCAGTATGCCCGAGGCGACCGTGCATCGTCTCGTGTTTTCCGTATCTACGTGCTGCGATATATCGCCCCCTATAGCTGCGATATATCGGCACACACTGAATATTTAAACACGAAATTACACATTTTTAGCTAAGTTTGAATGGAGTAAACAGCCTTGACTAAGCCTTCAACGTATTCAAAGCTGCTGACTGACCCTATAACATTCAAACTTTACCCTTATTTAATTTAATCCTAAAAAATACTTAATCCTTAATTACCCATTCATAACATGTGCTTAAAATCCTATTGGTTGATATCTAAACCTTATAATATAACAAATATTATCCTTAATATCAGTCATATAATCAAACCTTAGGTTATACTTAATATTCTTAAACTATAGGTTAAACTTAGAAAATCTACAAGTACTACTATGAGTGTCCAAATAATTCCCGGTCTGAACCAAAAATCCACAGTTACAAAGATAATACTATACATACTATAATACTACTAAACAATTAGCTAAGTAAAGTTCTTGGACTCTACAGTAGGCCTCGAGCTTATATGCATGCTCTTCCCAACGACACTGTCAGAAGCAGCAAAAAGCTGGTTTGACAAGTTCCGAAGACACTAAATCTCGTAATGGGAGCAATTGTCAAAGGAATTCAAAAAGCAGTTTTGAGCTACAAAGAGCATCAAGCCCGGAGCTTCCTCTTTGGAAATTATATGGCAATAGCCAAGATAGTCACTCAAGAAGTATCTGGTTAGATTCAACATTGAGGTGGCTCGAGCCCGTGATGTTAATGATAGTAGCCACCTAATAGTGGTTCGAGAAGGAATCTTGCCAGGAAGTCATCTCTAGGATGACATACAATGAAAGCCGGTGCGAATAATTGCAAAGTTCACTCTTTGAGCTTGGAGGTTAATCAATGTAGAAGAGGCTAGGTCGGCATTGCAATTAGCACATCTGGCCCCAATAACTACAACGACAAAATGAACTCAGCCATGAGCTCGACAACACCATCCACGACTCAACCTTCTGGTGACAGTTCTTCCAAACGAAAGAAAAATGAAGGAAATAACCCCAAGGTAGACGGGAGTAAAAAGAAAAAGGGAGATAAATATATATCCACTTACACTGTATATACCAAGCTCACAGAAACTCAGGATAATATATATGTAGCGAATGAGAACCCATTTCTGTTTAGGCGACTTGAAGAAATGTGCAATCAACACGCCAAGCGGGATTCAAACAAATACTGTCGATTGCACAGGGACATCAGTCACATGATTGAGGAATGCATGCAGTTAAAGTTAGAGATTGAAGGTTTAATCTCGAGAGGCTACCTCAGACAATTTGTCCAAAACAGAAATAATAACCAAGCGCATGCTCCACTTAACGAAAGAGCAGCTCCGACCTAGCCTGCGCAACAACTTCATGTTGTCGTACCCCATGTAAGGGAGGATAATCGACCTCCCCCAACCGATGGAGAAGATGTAATAACCATCACCGAGGGACCCCATATTGTTGGAACGAGCAGGAATGCTAAGAAAAGATATGTTCAGGAGTTGAAGACAGGAGACAGATCTCTTTATGTCCTAGAACCTCGAGCTCTCGAGCAACAAAAGGTCGAATACCAACCTATCACTTTCACAAAAGATGACACCTCTCATGTCTAGTGTCCCCACAATTAGCCATTAGTCATTACCATCCAGTTCGCCAACAAGAGAGTTCATCGAGTAATGATTAATAATAGGAGCTTGGTGAACATCCTTTATAAGGTGACTTTAGAGAAAATGAGTCTATCATTTCCAGACTTAAAAGCCTATGCAACTACCTTTTATGGATTCTCGGGAGAAAGGATTGCCAACAAAAGGGCGATTGAGCTCCCAGTAACATTGGGAGAATATCCAGTCTCGATCACCAAAATGCTTGGGTTCATAGACGTTGATACCCTATCAACCTATAATGTCTTGCTTGGGAGACGAACCCCGATTGGGTTGGGGGCAGTGGCGTTGGTGAGGCTCTTGGCACTAAAGTTCCCAACACCAAGTGGAATTAGGACACTAAAAGGAGATCAATTAGAAGCCTGAGAATGCTATAGTATCTCAATGAAGAGGAATGGACAAACTAGTGCCCAATCACTAGTAGTAATCGAGGAGATCAAAGAAAGAATTTTCAAGGTCAAAGATGAGATCGACCCAAGAATGGGAGAAGATAGGGTTGACCTCGGCCCAATAGATGAGCTCAAAGACATTCTGCTCGATGACAAAGACACCACTAAAGTGGTGAAAATAGGGAAGCACCTCACCAAGGTAGCGGGATAGCAATTAATCCACTTTTTGAGGGAGAATCGGGATGTTTTTGCATGGTCTCACTCGAACATGGTAGCGATTAGTCCCAACATTATAAGCCATATTTTAAACATAGACAAGAACTCCCCCTGAAGCAACAAAAAAGAAGGCTCCTTGATGATGAAATGAAATAAGACCTAAAAGAAGAGGTCGACAGATTGAAAGCAAATCGCTTCATAAAAGATGCCTTTTACCCTAATTGGATAGCCAATCTGGTCTTAGTCTCAAAACCAAATGGAAAATGGAAAACCTGCATTGATTACTCAGACCTAAATAAGGTGTGCCCAAAGGATTGCTTTCCTCTACCTCGAATCAATCAGCTCGTAAATGCAACCTCAGGTCACAACATCATGTCATTCATGGATGCTTACGTTGGATATAACCAGATAGAAATACATGCTCCTGACCAAGAGCACATGTGCTTTATGACAAATAAGGGGCTATATTGTTACAATGTGATGCCATTCGGGCTCAAAAATGCGGAAACGACATATCAGAGGTTGGTGAATCGTATATTCGCTGAACACATCAGAAATAACATGGAAGTGTATATGGATGATATGCTCGTAAAATCCAAACACAATAATAACCATGTCAATGACCTCGCGGAGTGTTTCACTATACTTAAAAAATATAACATGAGACTTAACCCACAAAAATTCTCCTTTCGGGTATCCTCAGGAAATTTTCTAGGATTCATAGTGAACGCTCGAGGCAAATCCATATAAGATCAATGCCTTAATAGATATGTATTCACCTCGAAAGCATAAAGATGTCCAGAGTTTAGCTGGACGAATGGAGGCCTTAAACAAGTTCATCTCGAAATCCACCGACAAGTGCATACCCTTCCTTAATCTTTTGAGAAGGGGCAAGAAGTTCGAATGGATGGAGGAGTGCGAGCTTTCCTTTCAAGCTCTTAAGAAGCACCTCACCGAACCTCCAATCTTATCTAAACTAGTGTTGGGAAAAGAGTTGAACTTGTACCTCGCGACAACCGAGCATGCAATTAGTGCTGTATTAGTTTTGGGGGACAAAAAGTGAAAAGGCCGGTCTATTATATTAATAAACGACTCTTGGGAGCTGAATCACGATATCCTCTAATGGAAAAACTAGCGTTATGCCTAGTACATGCCTCTCAAAAGTTGCAACCCTACTTCCAAGCACATACTATACATGTGTTGACTGATCAACCATTGAGGCAAATACTATCAAAACCCGAAGTGTAACGCCCTGGTTACCCCAGAACAGTTACGGTGAACGGTGGACCAGAAATTTGACTCGTTACCTGAGTTCTTTGGTCAAAAACGTGCTCTAAGTGTAATTAACAGGTTAAGGTATAAAACCAATAAAAAGGGAAATTGATATTTTCATTACAAACTGCTCTGCAGAGCTAATCAAAACTTTTACAAGTTGTTCTCAGTACAAAACGGTCATTACTGTTTTAGATTTACAATCCCGCCGACCTAAGCGGCAAAAATAGGGTAAACCCCCTAGTTCCTCTGAGAACTCCATGGCCGTGGTGGTCAAGCGGCCGCATATGTACACATCACCACCTAAGCTCTCCACTCAAGGCTAGGTGAGCTTTTCTTTTCCTTTACCTGCACCACATAGCACCCATGAGCCAAAGCCCAGCAAGAAAACATAACACTATACATAAACATTATCAAATGATTATCATTATAATCACACTGAGCATAAAGCTTTCAAACTAATGAGTGAACATCACATGAGGTCCTGATAAACCATGCTGAGTGACTGACAATCAAGTCACTAATTCAAATGGAAGAGTAGCTGCTTGGTAAGCCACTAGCCTTCAACAGGTTCTGGTAAACCATACTGAGTGACTGACAAGCATGTCACTGTTTCAGGTGGGAGAGTGGCTGCTAGGTAAGCCACTAGCCTCCAAGCGCTTATTTCATTCATCGATCCTCAAGGTCGATCTGGCATTAATGCTCCTTGAGTCATTCAATGCTGATAGTCGATTAGATCTAATCTTTGTTGGCTCACGTTAACACGCTAAGGCCGTCCTGACTAATGAGTTAGCGCAATGTGACCAGTGCCCAGTACCACTGCCGAACCTGACTAATAAGTCACAGCTTCACAGTTGATACTAGCACCTTTGCCAAATTTGACTAATGAGTCAACACCATGCACAAGTGAGCAACATATGCTAAGCATTCTATATTCAATCCATGTCCATATTTACACAACCAACATGCCTCATGAATATCCATGCATGTCACACTTGGGGTGCAGTTTTCTTACCTCTGGTTCAAGCTAGAATGAATAAAAGAACGACCCCTGAGAACGATCAACCTTTTGGTCTTTTAGCGGTTACATGGTCATAACCAATTATGGGATTCCATCAATAAAATGAATAATAAAAGGTTCCCAAACCAAAACCTAACCTCCGAGACATCAAACACTACTCAACCGGGTAGTAGGTTCAACCTCGAGGCCTTAGGCTTGAATCCCCATGCCAGAAACTCCATTTTGGCCAAAATGCCAATAAGGGCCGCGGCCCTCCCCTGCTGCGCCGCGGTGCACCCTTCAGGTAGAAATGGCCTTCTCTGCCAGCGCCAAGGGCCGCGGCGCACCACAGCCTCGCCGCGGCGCCCAGCCCAGACCAACCAAAAATGACAGCACGCACCTGAAATCTTTCCCCTGCGTTTTCCCTTGGAACCAAGCGCTCTAACCAGCTCCAAACCTCCTCCAAACACTCATTTTAACCTCTAAACATCACCCATAACTCACCCTCATCAAAACCCAAACTTATAATCAATCAAACCTCCTCAAATCCAACCTTCCAACAAGAATCAAAAGCTGAAAAACTAAAGGGAAAAAAACAGAGTACAACCTGAATTCAATGACTAGAACTCACCTCTAACTAGATTTGAACCTCCTTCAATAGCTGAACCAAGTCCACAAACTCAGCCCTTGAATTTCCTAGCTTGAAACCCCACCTTGAGCTCAAAATTCCAAAGAAGAAAATGAAGAAGATTGGTGTACGAGAAAGGAGAAGACAACTCTGTTTTTGTTTTGTTTAAATCTATAACCTTCTACAACTAACCAAGGTCATATAAATCCATCCAAATGACCAAAATACCCTTAAGTCATTTAAGGCCTCTAAAACCATTTCAAGGGTAAAATTGGTACTTTCCACCTATCCCGTTAATCATAATTAACGCTTCCCAATTCCCGCTAATCTCAATATTCTCAAACACCAATAATTCACATTCTGTTACCCTTTAATACCCGGTAACACTCTAATCATTAAAAACACCCCGAGACTCATCCTGAGCCCCGAGCTTAAGCCTGTTATGACCAAACCGATAATTAACTTACCATGATCGTCTCGTGCCGAATGGCTCGAACAAACCCACATCATAATGTGGTCTCAAAATATATCACCAACATACGTACAAATATACAATTTACCCTCAACGGGCCAAATTACCATCACACCCCTGTAACTAAAAATATGGACTCACATGCATGCATTTCACATCATATTATAATATAATCAACATATACATGCATTTTATCAATTAATAACATAATTAAGCAAGTATGGCCCTCCCGGCCAACTATTCACGCCGTTAAACACATCGGAGAATTCGGGGCATTACAACTATCCCCTCCTTACTAAAATTTCGTCCTCGAAATTACCTGAACAACTCGGGATACTGACTCTGCATATCTGACTCCAGCTCCCAGGTCGCCTCCTCGACCTTGCTGTTCCTCCACAATACCTTAACCAAAGGTATTGTCTTATTTCTGAGGACCTTGTCCTTTCTGTCAAGTATCTGAACTGGCTGCTCCTCAAAGGAGAGATCTGGCTCAAGCTCCAGATCTTCATAACTCAGAATATGGCCCACATCAGATACATACCTCCGAAGAGCTGATAAATGGAATACATTATGCACGGCAGACAACGCCGGAGGCAAAGCCAATCTGTAAGCCACCTGACCAATCCTCTTCAGGATCTCAAATGGACCTACAAACCTAGGACTCAGCTTGCCTTTCTTCCCAAACCTTCTCACCCCTTTCCATGGTGATACTCTGAGGAAAACATAATCTCCTACCTGGAACTCCACGTTCCTGTGCTTGGGATCTGCATAGCTCTTCTGTCTACTCTGAGAAGTAAGCATTCGAGCCCTAATATTCTCAATAGCCTCACTGGTCCTTTGAACTGCCTCAGGACCTAAGTATCTCCTTTCTCCTGTCTCATCCCAATGGATGGGAGATCTGTACTTCCTACCATACAACATCTCATAAGGTGCTACCCCAATGGTAGATTGGTAACTGTTGTTGTAGGAGAATTCTATCAAAGGCCGATACTTACTCCAAGATCCACCGAAATCCAGCACACATGCTCTCAGCATGTCTTCCAATATCTGGATCGTCCTCTCAGATTGCCCATCTGTCTGAGGATGATAAGCTGTACTGAATTTCAACTTTGTCCCCATGGCTTTCTGCAAACTCCCCAAGAACTTGGAAGTAAAAGTGGGGTCCCGATCTAACACGATCGACCTAGGTGCACCATGGAGCCGCACAATCTCTCTCACATAGAGATCTGCATACTGATCAACTGTATATGTAGTCCTCATTGACAGAAAGTGAGCTGACTTGGTGTAGCGATCCACTATCACCCAAATGGAGTCATGCTGACTAGTAGTCCTGGGTAAGCCCACCACAAAATCCATCGTGATGTCTTCCCACTCCCACTCTGGAATATCCAGAGGCTGCAGTGATCCTGCCGGCCTCTGATGCTCAGCCTTGACCTGTTGACATGTCAAGCACTTAGCCACACACTCTACTACATCTCTCTTCATCCTTGGCCACCAATATAACGATCTCACATCCTGGTACATCTTCGTGGTGCCTGGATCCAAAGAGTAAGGTGTAGTGTGAGATTCATCAAGAATCTCTCACCTCAATGCAGCGTCTAACGGAACACATATCCGCTCCTTGTATCTCAACAAGCCTACCTCAGACACTGCATAATCTCTGGATGCTCCAGCCTGAACATCCTCTCTAATCTTGATCAGTTATGGATCGCTCAACTGACCTTCTTTGATCCTTTCTAACAGCGTAGACTGTAGCGTAATGTTAGCCAACTGGCCCACCAACAACTCTATACCAGCTCTGGTCATGTCATCTGCTAACTCTCTGGCTATCAGCCTCATACCATGAATTTGCCCCGGACCCTTCCGGCTCAAAGCATCAGCTACCACGTTGGCTTTCCCTGGATGATACAAAATCTCACAATCATAGTCTTTCACTAGCTCCAGCCAATGCCTTTGCCTCATGTTCAGGTCTTTCTGGGTGAAGAAGTACTTCAGGCTCTTGTGGTCTGTATAGATCTCACACTTCTCTCCATAGAGATGATGCCTCCATATCTTCAAAGCAAAAACCACAGCCGCCAACTCCAGATCATGAGTAGGATATCTCTTTTCATACTCCTTCAACTGACGAGAAGCATAGGCAATAACCTTCTCTGATTGCATCAAAACACAACCCAAACCCTAATGAGAAGCATCACAGTAAATTACAAACTTCTCCTGATCTGTCGGAAGACTCAGAATTAGGCATATTATAGCCGCAACACTTGTACATTCAGAGACGAGGCGTACTTCAGTTTTTGAACACGAGCCGTGGTGCCTGAGCAGTCAACATGAAGTTTAGGGCATTTTAAGCAGGGGCAAAAGTGGAATTTCACGTTCAAAGCACATATTACTATTTAATTATTATCATGACGATTTCTGAATAAAAACCCTAAGGAGGAGACTCAAGGAACACACTAAGGAGGCAAAGGCTTGGAGATAAACTAGTTCTATCATTCTTTTTCATCGTTTACTTTTAATTTCTCTTGTAGTGATATTTATATTTAGTTTAATGGATTTTACTATGTTTAGCATGAACTAATTTCTTATTTAAGGTGTTAATGGATTCCCTTGAAACCTTATAATTATCTAATGAATTTTTTTATGAATTTCCTATCAATATTGTGAATTATTTGTCTTGTGTTTAATGCTTGTGATTAATTGGCCACTAATTGCATGATTTGTATGATTTTAACCTAAGATCTGAGAAGTGAAGGATAAATATGCTATAGTCAAATAAATATAGGTTTATATTAGATGAGAGAACCTATATGACTTGTGTAGCTTAGAGATTATATGTTTAATGCATGCAATATGTTAGTTTACCACAAAGATGTAGGAGATTGCTTATTGTAGAGAATTATAAGTCATAGTAAGAATATAATTTACAATTGTAATCTGCTATCACAATAGAAATAGGAATTCTTCAATTCACATTAGAGAAGCATAGGTGAATAGTTGACGAAGTTAATAACCCTAATTCTTGATCCATTAAATTAATATTTAGTATTGAGTGTTCTATTGTTCTATTTTATTATTTTAGTGTTTTAGTTTTATAAATTCAGAATTTATTAATTGTCAATCAATTAGAATTAAAGATTAATTTTGGTAATTAGTAACAGTCCTCGTGGGAACGATACTTTACTTACTATTTTATTACTTGTTATGGTTGCGTATACTTGTGTACATAAATTTCTACAAGAATTTTTTGGTGCTGTTACCGAGGACTGTATTATTAATATCAATATAGTTGATTTTTATTCTAAATTGATTTTTATTTGTAGTAATCATTCGGTTTGTGGCGGTATTGTGTTTTAAGGAATTATTGGTATATGCGTCGAAGTAGACAAAATGAACTAATAGCGGTAGATCTTGAAATTGAAAGAACATGTAGAAAAATTGAAAGATAAAGAGAAGACTAGATTTTTCCATGGCTGAGAATCAAGGAAATGCAACAAACAATGCTGCTAATGTTAATAATATTCCAAATATTGCAGAGGTCCTAGTGGAATGAGGACCAAGGACGCTTAGAGACTATGTACTTCCTACTGTCACCGAAGTGCATTCATGCATCAGACACCCCACTATTGCTACAAATAATTTTGAGATCAAGCCAACAATATTACAAATGGTGCAGTGTACTGTTCAGTTTGGGGGGTTGCCTACGGAAGATCCTAATTTGCACATAGCCAATTTTCTCCATGAGACCGAGCAAAGAGTTGGCTAATTTTGCTGTAAGCTAATTCTATCACAACATGGGAGGAGTTAGCACAGAAGTTCTTAGCAAAGTTTTTCCCTCCAGCAAAACGTGAAAAGTTGAGAAGGGAAATTAATAATTTCTACCAAATGGAAGGGGAATCATTGTATGATGCATGGGAAAGATTTAAAGAGTTGTTAAGGAAGTGCCCACATCATGGAATATAGAAGTTGATGCTAGTCCATAACTTTTGTAATGGTTTGAATGGTATTACTCGTACCATAATAGATGATACAGCAGGAGGTGCGTTCATGAGAAAAAGTGCTAATGAAGTGTATGAATTGCTAGAGGAGATGACAATGAATAAAAACCAGTGGCCAACTGAAAGGGGACAGCCAAAGAAGGTGCCTGGTAGGATTGAATTGGATGTTATTTCCATGTTTACAGCATAAGTGGTAGCTTTAACAAAAAAATTACAACAGATCAATCTTCCATCCCAAGCCATGTTGTTATACCCAAAAATTGGAGAATGCATCCTAGGAGGCTAAGGAGAATGCATTCTAGGAGAGCTAAGGGGAGTGGTCCTAGGAGACCCCAAGGAGGATGTGGTCCTAGGAGACCCCAAGGGAGTGGTCTTAGGAGACCCCAAGGAGAAAGTGGTCTTAAGAGACCCCAAGGAGAAAGTGGTCTTAGGAGACCCCAAGGAGGATGTGGTCCTAAGAGACCCCAAGGGTGTGTAGGAGGCAAGCCTCCCAAGGTTTCCTAAGTGTTGGCTTGAACGTGTCCAAGGTAAGTAGCTAAGAAGGAGGAGTGTCATGCAAGAGGATGGAGACTTAGATTTTGATAAGGAAAGCCTATACAATATTCGATCGGACATGCTTGGGAGATGCTAAAGGAGAATGCCTTGGACTTGTCCAAGGTGAGATGTCATGGAGGAGGTTTCCTCAATGTTGTCCAAGGTGAGGTGCCAAGGAGGTTGCCTTGGACCACCTTGGTCCGAGGAGAAGCCAAGGAGATTGGTTCAAGGAGGAACATGGCATGCTAGAGGAGAGTGCCATGTTAGAGGAGAGAAGTGCATGTCCTACCACCATGCACGTTCAACCCGCGAAAACATGTCCTACCACCATGCACGCCCGACCAACACTTGCATGAGTGGTCAGTAGGAGGTGGATCAACTTTCTAGAGGAGACTAAGTCAAGATTCCCAGAGACAGCTTCAACAACATACGCGGGAATCTCTCATTCTTCCCACAAATGGGGGGTTTGTTACATTTTGAATTTTGAATGTTTAAATGTAATAAATATAATAAAATATCCCTATCATAAGGGGATATCAGTTGAGGATCCCAGGCCTATAAATAGAGAGCTTATGGGATGAGAGAGGGGCTTCTTCTGCTTCTTCTTTCTTGAGAGAGAAAATTGGGGCTGTGTATTCTAGAGAGAGAAAGTTGGGTCTGAGTATTCTAGAGAGAGAATTCTTGTATTTTTGCCATCTGTACTGAAGAAACTCAGTTGGCTCAGTCCATCTGATCTTGAGTACAGATCTATAAATCATAACTCTAAGTGGATTAGGCTATTACCAACAATCGGGGCTGAGCCACTATAAAAATCTCTTGTGTTCTTTAGTTTCTTTATTATACCGTCTGTGTCGTTTTTACATTCTCTTGAAGGTTTGTCGTATTTGACGTTCTCACGTCGTTGGCTAAAAACGCAGTCAACACATGTAAGTACAGAATTTATGCGAGGCAGGTGGTAGCGGTCATCCATTGAACTAGTTCCCTATCCTAGATATGAATAACATGCCCATGGAAGAAGTGCAAGCTATAGGAAATTATCAAAGACAAAACAATAACCCTTTTTCCATGTCATACAACCAAGGATGGAAGAACCACCCAAAATTTTCTTGGACAAATAATCAACCCACTCAAAAATCTTATCAACAACCTCCACTGGGCTTTTATCAACCAAAAAATAGAACACCACAACATCCAATGCCCATGAAACAACCTGAAACACAACCTGATGCATTGAACCAATTCATGAAAGAGACAAGGGCATCTATAAGGAGTTTGGAGACTCAAATAGGGTAGTTGGCCACTTGATGATGAATAGAGCTCAAGGAAATTTGGCAAGCACTGCTGAGGTGAATCCTAAAGAATAGTGCCAAGCCATCACCTTGAGAAGTGGAACACAGTACGAGGAGCCTAAGAGAACTAAGTTAGAAGATATGAGTCAGGAGAAAAAGAAACAAGGCATAATAGAGAATAATTCTGGTGAAGAGAAGGTTACTAAAGGCTTAGCAGAGAAAGAAGTGGTACCACCAGTGAGCATTGAGCATGATATAAAGATTCTGTATGCACAGAGACTCCGTAAGCTAAATTTAGATAAACTGTTTGCGAAGTTTTAGAGGTGTTCAAGAAAGCTACATATTAACATACCTTTTGCTGAAGCATTGGAACAAATCCCTAGATATGTAAAGTTTATGAAGGAGATCCGGTCTAACAAGAGGAAGATGGGAGATTATGAAACTGTAGCATTGAATGAAGAGTGTAGTGCTATTTTACAAAGAATGCTCCCACAAAAGTTAAGAGATCCTGGTAGTTTTACTATACCATGCACCATTTGGGATTTTGAATGCAAGCTTGCATTGTGTGATCTGGGGGCAAGTATAAATTTGATGCTATTGTCAGTATTTCGCAGACTTGGATTGGGAGAAGCGAGGCCCACGATCGTGACATTACAGTTGGCAGATAGACCAGTCAAACACCCAAGAGGTATTATAGAAGATGTGATGGTAAAGGTGGATAATTTTATCTTTCTGAAAGATTTTATTGTTTTTAATGTGGGGGAGGATGAGAATGTCCCAATTATTCAGGGGAGACCATTTTTAGCAACTGGGCCAGCTTTAATAAAAGTGCAAAAAGGACAATTACGGTTGAGAGTGCAAGGTGATGAAGTAGTACTCAACGTATTCAAGGCCATGACTTATCCTAGGGTGAGTGATAGTTGTTATTTGGTTGATGTGATAGATGGAGCAGAATCTAGTAAAAGATCTGCTTGTGCTGAGTCTTACAATCGATGACATAGATGAAGAGGATTATGAGGAGGGAGTGAGTTATTTGAATTGGATACAATCGTATAGACCGTTGAGAGAGAAGAGGTTTGAAGAAATTGGTCAAGGGCCTGAGAGACCACTACCATCCATTGAGAACCCTCTTGTTCTAGAATTAAAGGCTTTGCCAAAGCATTTATGCAATGCATATCGTGGAGCAAAGGAAACCCTTCCAGTTATAGTATCTACATTTCTTACTGAGGTAGAGGTAGAAAAGTTATTGAAGGGTATTAAGAGTTCATAAGACTGCTATTGACATAAGGGGAATAAGCCCAATAACTGTGATGCATAGAATTTTGATGGAAGATGACGCTAAATCAAAAATTGATGCTCAAAGAAGATTAAATCCAACAATGAAAGAAGTGGTAAGAAAAGAATTTCTTAAGTGGTTAGATGCTAGAGTAATTTACCCAATTTCAGATAGTGCATGGGTGAGTCCAGTGCAAGTAGTTCCAAAGAAGGGAGAAATGACGGTGGTTAAGAATGAGAATAATGAATTAATTATGACTCATAGTATGACAGGTTGGAGGATATGTATTGATTATTGTTTATGGTTCTTCTTTTGATAACTATTTGGCCAATTTAGAGCTAGTTCTGAAGAGATGTGAGGAATCACACTTAGTCTTGAATTGGGAGTAGTGCCACTTAATGGTAAATGAAGGAATTATTTTAGGGCATAAGATCTCAAGTAGGAGAATTGAGGTAGATCGGGCTAAGATATCAACAATAGAGAATTTACCACCTCCTTTCTCAATTAAAGGAGTGCGAAGTTTTCTTGGTCATGCAGGGTTTTATAGAAGATTCATTAAATATTTTCCAAGATTTCGAAACCCCTATCTACATTTTAAATGAATGGAGTAAAATTTGAATTTGATGACAAAAGTCACCGTTCTTTCAAGGTACTTAAGGAGAAGTGACTTCAACACCGATAGTCGTCGCATCAAATTGAGAATTGTCATTTAAGTTAATGTGTGATGCAAGTGACTATGCAACAGGAGCAGTGTTGGGCCAACGAGTTGACAAGGTGTTTAGAATGATTTATTATGAGAGTTGCACTTTGAATGATGCTCAGGTTAATTATGCCACTGCAGAAAAGAAGTTCTTGGCCATTGTGTTCGCTTTTGATAAGTTTAGGCCATATCTCATTGGGAATAAGGTAATAGTATAAATTGATCATTCCGCCATTAAATACCTTATTGTTGGGTTTTATGCCCTTATAAAACCATGTTGGACATGTAACACGATTTCATATTGTCAATATAAGTAGTAGAAATCATTTAGTTTGACAATCGTGTTGCTTGCTTGTTTTATTACATGATTATTGAAATAATACAAACATTTATAAAATCCCGAACATATGGATAGTTACAATTATAGTGACTAGGTCACAGTGGATTTTAATTGTAATTATATGTTAAAAAGAACAAGTCCTGAGATTAGATGATAAGTGAAAAGATGATTTCCTTAATTTCTTTGTTTAAAAGGTTTGATTGTAATGGTTATAATAATGGATAACATATTTATGGTTTGAAAAAGATGTTTTATGAATTCAAGAGTTCAATTCCGAGTCTATAGTGGAGTCACGATGAATTAATAAGGTAGTGAAATTATTCGTAAATAAATTCACGGTAACTTATTGGAGCTTGATTTCATGGATCCATGGTCCCTGCATCACCTTTGAGTAAATCATCTAGAATATCTCAATTAATTGATTTAATTATCAATTAGGATTTTTAAAGTTGACTAGGTCAATTTTGGAAAATTTAGAGAGATATGAGATTTAGAGAATAAAAGAGAATCTTTGGGTAAATTTATTAATATTGATAAATTGGTATCAATATAAATAAATAATATTAAATCAAGTTTCAAATTATAATTAGTTATTTTGAATAAGGATTTACTTAATTAATTAAAAAAATAAATAAAAAGTTTTGAATTTAGGCCCAATTGGGATTTAAATTCAAAACAAAGAGATTAGACCCAAGCCCATTTGTGGTAGCCCAATGCTTTTATCTATTTGTTTATTATTTTAATTAATTTTAAATTTAAATAAAGCCCATTAAGTTGTCTATATAAGGAATATGATATCTAGGGTTTTAAAAAAGAATGAAGTCTCAGTTGATTCATTAGGTAAGTGAAAACCTAGACACTCTAATCCTTTCTTAGCCACTATCTCTTCTTCTCTTCTAGATCTCTACCTCATGTGCTGAGAACCAGCCCACACTAGTTCTAGGTTGATCAAAGGCTTGATGAGGAAGACTGAGTTGCTGATCTAGTTCAATATCTTGATAATACTTTGCTACAGAAATGAATCAAGGGTTAGAGAGATTGAAGGAAGGAGTTGTTCTAGTTTTTCTGTGTATTCGTAAGTTTCTACATTTTTGTGTTTATGTTAATTTACGAATCGGATGTTCGTATGTATGTCATGTTATTCTTTGCTTCTATTATGTGTTTGGAAAAATAATAGGAAGCATGCATCTAGATTTAAATTCCATGATCCTACACTTATGACCAAGAAAGATGCAAAGCCTCGTCTCATTCGTTGGGGTCTATTGCTACAAGAATTTGACATGGAGATTAGGGATACGAAAGGAACTGAAAATTTGGTTGTTGACCATTTTTCTAGATAAGATCCAACTGTCATATTTTTCTCTAGCAGTTTTGGCAGTAGTGAGAGCAGGAATTTCAGGACATTCCTCATTTAGGACAAACATGTGGTTTTCACATATAAAAAAAATGTTCATGTTTGATTTCCATTTCATGTAGTTATCACCAGTCAATTTCTCATTAGCAAGTAAAACAGTTACATGATTTGGATTGGACATATTGCTAAAAATTAAATAAATATAATGAATTAATGCATATAGTAAATATCAGTTTATATTTGGAATAGTAAACATGATGCATGAATACAACAGATAAAATAACACATAAAAAATTAGTTACTAGTCCACGATAGATTAGTTTGAAAATTAATGGAATGCCTTAGGGTAGGTCAGACTAATCACACATTAATTTTTAGACAAGATCTCAACTCCATAAGTGAAAACTTAAAAACTTTTTTTTTTCTCTTTTGACTTATGAATTACCATTAGTTTGGTCAAGATGTACTAGTCGTGCTCGAAAGCCTAGATATATCTTTGGAGTGTAATCCATTATTTTTCAATTAATGACTTAACTCAAGAGTGTGCCTTAGGGCCAGTCAAACTTGAAATACATCACTGATCTTATTCTCTTATGAGAAGTCAACCTTGAGATAAAATAAACATATTCGGAAGCCTTTCCTTAGGGAGGCTGCAAACGGAGGCGACATGAGGCCCTTCCTATGCCTCTCGGTGTTCAACCAATAGTGGAGACTATGAGACTTATTGTCATAATTCCCTCTCCCACTCACTATTTAAAAAAGAATGTGTTTTTCTCAAAATCAATATTTTTCAATTTGGTTGTAAAACTAATTAAATTAATTTTACTAAATAATATTCTAATAAATACTAATCCAATTATGCAAAATAAATAATCGTGCCCTAGATTTTATTTTGCCGTTTTAAATAGAATACCATTTAATTTAATAAAGTAATTTTATTAAATAACAAAATAAACAACTTTAAATTCTTTTATAATCTTAACAAATTAAGACTAAATTAATTATATGAGTTATCAAATAAAAACATATAATCAATTCTAAGCGTGTTTAAAACAAATGCATGCTTAATATGTAATGTGTGGGTAATGTGTATGGCATGTTATAATCCATGATAATATATTAAATAATTTAATCATGTTCAAGCAAATAAATAAATAAATAAATGCGGGTTGGGTGCTTTGGGTATTTCTAGAAAATTACAACACTTGCATAAATTACACAAAAATAATTAAACTAACTAAGGCCTGATGAAGAGCAACTCCCTTGATCTTGGACCTTCTCTTTTAGTCTTTGGGCCATTGCCATTTTAATTACCCATTATGAATTAAATAATCTTTTAATTATTTTAAACAACTTTAAAATAATCAAACTTTGGGTTTTAATACCCAACACGTTATTTAGGCCCAATTGGAATTTGGACTCACCACAATTAATTCAAAAAGTATAATTAAAACACTTTTAATTATATTGGGCTAAAAATGACCCAAATAGATAATTACACATCCATTAGGGCTTGCATGACACAAACCCTAATGGGTGTGTCAATGGTGGGCGGTGGCTGGCAGACTGTGGGTCGCTGGCAAGGGTGCAGCACGGCGTGGGGCGCGCGAGAGGCTCGATGTAGGGGCGCAGTGCAGCGGGCTCGGCATGGGCGTGGGGTGTAGGCTCGTACGACGTGGGGTGCAAGCTCGGGCCTCAGGGTTTGAGCTCGGGGCTCGGGCCACAACAAAATTTTAACCAGAATTTAAAAAATAAATTACAAAATTCCTATGCCCCAAAATAGCTTACAATTTTTGTATATCTAGAAAATTTAAGAACTTTTCCTAACCCAAAAACACCATGAAAACCAACCCTTAAAAACATAAACATCCATCCATTCATATATTACACATAATATAAAAAATTCATATGATACCTGTAATGTCCCTAATTCCCTAATGTGGCTTAATGCCTAGATTAGGGGGCCGGGAGGGCCATAATTGATTTATTATGCAATTATGTGGTTATATGTATGATCATGTGAGTTATATGATTATATGATGATAATTGCATGAATGTGGGTTCACTTATCATTATAAGGGAATTTTTGTAATTTGGCCTGTTGAGGGCATATATATATATGTATATTTTTATGCATGATTATTATTTATGGATGAGACCACATTATAATGAGGATTTGTTCGAGCTATTTGGCATGAGACGATCTTAGAATGTAAATTAGCGGTTTGGTCATAACGGGATTAATTTCTGGGCTCGGGGTGAGCCTAGAGGTAGTTTGATGCTTAGTACGTTACCAGGAATGAACAGGTAATGGGATATGATTTAATTATTATTTGAGAATATTGCGAATAACGGGAATTGGAGGATGTTAATTATAATTAGCAGGATAAGTGGGAAATAACCATTTTTCCCTTGGGTGGTTGTTAAGGGATTAAATGGACATGGGGGTATTTTTGTCTTTTGACCAAGGGTTATATTTAAAATGAGGGGGCTGGTTGTAGAAGACTTAGACAGCCAAAAACAGAGCCCTTTCCTTCTACCTCTCGTTCATCTCTCATTCTCTTCTTTTCCTTTGAATTTTTGAAGCAAGATTGAGGATTCGAGCTAGGGAATCAAATCTTGAGGTTTTAGGGTTGTGATCAGTAGCTGAAGGGGATTATAACTTGTGATTTAGGTAAGGTTTCAGCCTTGTTTTTCTGGTTTTGCTATGTTTTTAAGTTAGTTCTTGAGCTTGAGAGTTTTGATCTTAGAAGTGGTTATTGGTGTGGTTTTCAATGATTCAAAGCTTGGGTTTTGTGGTTAAACTAGTGGATATGATGTGTTGATGATTGGTTTTGATTCTGGGATGGTTTGATGGAGGATTGATTGAGGTTTAAATTGAGAAAATGGCAGGGGAGCTGGGTTCATGGGGTCAAGTCGCGACCTTGACCTAAGTCAGAGCCTCCCCCGGGCTTTGTTAGGTAGGCGCATCGTGACTTGCTAGGCCAAGTCGCAACCCGCCCTTGGTACCCCAGACAGATTGCTCTCTGTCTTGGGGGTGCGCTGCAACTCACTAGGCCAAGTCGTGACCCGCCCCTTCCTTTTGTGCTAGGGAGGAGTTTTTCAAGGGCTTAGGCTCGGGTTCGAATCTACTAACCGTTTTAGTACGATTCTAGATCCCGAGAGTGAGGTTTTAGATTATAAACCCTTTTATTATTTATTATATTGATGGGATTTTATATTGGTTATGACTAGGGTACTGCTAAGGAACTTAAGGACTGATCGTTCTCAATGGTCATTCTTTTATTATTTCTTGCTCGAACCAGAGGTAAGAAAACTGCACCCAGTATGTGACATGCATGGTTATTGATGAAGTATGTTGAGTGCTCTTTGATTGCATAGTAAATGCATAGCAGCTTTGCTTATCTGTGTATGGAAATGACTTATTAGTCAGAGAACGACAATGGTGTTTAGTATTGATCCTGAAGCTGTGACTTATCAGTCAAGTTCAGCAGTGATATGATCACTGGTCATATGGTATTGGCTTAAGAGTCAAGAACGACATTAATGTGTTTAACATAGGCCAAAATGATTAGATCTAATCACCATAAGCATGAAATGCTTGATCGACCCTAAGTTCGATGAAATCTAACAGCGCTTGTCTAGTCTAAAGGCTAGTTACATAGAGCCAAAGCCAAAAGGCTCAGGTGATTGAATGTCACATGGCTTAGGGTGCGGAGCCCAAGTTCGTGACTCATTAGTCATTTATCTGATTAGGGTGCAAAGCCCAAGTGTGTGACTCATTAGTCACTTATCTGATTAGGGCTACAAGCCCCAACATGATTACCATAATCATTTATTGTTATTCACTTATCTGATTAGGGCTACAAGCCCCAAAATGATTACCATAATCATTTATTGATATTACATACATGCAGTAATAAGTTTTCTTGCTGAACCTTGGCTCATGGGTGCTATGTGGTGCAGGTAAAGGGAAAGAAAAACTCACCTAGCCTTGAGTGGAGAGCTTAGGTGGCAATGTGTACATATCTGGCTGCTTGACCACCACGGCCAAGGTGTTTCTCAGAGGAACTAGGGGTTAACCCTATTTTGCAGCTTAGGTCGGCGGGTTGTAATTTTTATACTGTAATGACCATTTTGGATTGTAAATAACTTTGTAGACACTTTTATGGACCCATGTACAGTTTTATGTTTTAAATAAAATATACCCATTCCTTTTGAATCGAGATTTTTCACCTTAGACTATTTGTTATGAATAGTTCCTAGTGTGCAGCGGAAATTACGGTAATGGTAGTATTGTATAGAACAATTTTTTTTTTCATATAAACAATTTTATATGAGAATCCTTTAATATGCAATATGTTAATCAATATAATATGTATATGTAAAAATAATATGAAATGAATTACTTCTTGTAGCCTATCAAGAATCCTTGAATATTTTCGTATATATTTCGATCTTCCTATCCTCGCTAGAGGACTCACACCTAGATCTTCCAAGACGTTCTCTACACCTCAAGATGTGGGTGGGCACATAGAGAACAAGAATCAATATTTGTGAATCAAAAGTATTTTCAACACATGAGACTCTTGATTAGAGGCTAGAGAGAAAGGTTTTTCTTTTTGTGTGAAAAAGATGATCAGTTTTTATTCTCTGTCAAAAATTCTTCTCCTATTTTCTATCATACAGAATATATAATAATAATAATAATAATAATAATAATAATAATAATAATAATAATAATAAATTCATCATCTTTAATAAAAATAAAAAAATGATTAAAGACAAAGTCAAACATTCCATTTTAAAATCCTTTTTCAAAATGTTTAATTAATTAATTAAATAAAATAAAAAACTAATAACTGACCACCATCAGTAGTGGTCCACGCATAAGGTATTCCAAGAAGCCCTATGCGTGTAGCACTTCCCTGAAAAATGAGATTTGATTTTTTCATGCATTTTTATTTTAATTAATTAATAATTAGAAATTCAAATAAGGTGTAATATTTTTAAGGAAAAGATAACAACTTAAATTTTAAAATTCAAAAGTCAAAATTTGAATTTCCATTATCATCTTATCATTAATTAAATAAATATAATAATCAAAACTAATTTTGACTATCCATATTTATCCTTTCACACTTAAATAAAATAATTGATTAAAATAAATTTATTTTATTTCTACACAATTTCGAAAACTGCACAAATGCAATAATAAATTGTCTTATTTCAATTATCATATAATTGCACATCCATCCCGAAGAATAAATATTCTTTAAAATAGCCCATTCATAGTTTGACCCTTGTATCAACTCTTACCTTGAATAGTGTTGATAAAGCCACCCTTGGACTTATGGACCAATAATTCTAAGCTCCAATAAATAAAAGATTATTAACCAAAACTATTTGATTCAATGATCATATTTATTACTAATCTCATGATTATCCACTATAAATATGAGATTACACTATTGAGAATTAAAGACATATATTTACTAAGTACTTTATTGTAACAGTAAAGTGTCCATTGATATAATCATTACAAACAAATTAATCCTCTATTGATGATTCATAATTAAGTGGGACTAAAATTATCGTTTTACCCTTTTAATTATATCTTGATTATTAGTGTACCATTGACTTTACAAGTGAAGGTTAATTCATAATCTGATTATGAATTTGACGTCAATAACCTTTTCAGTTCCAAAAGTCAACCCAATAGGGAAGCATCATTCAATCTATAAGAAGGTATAGATTCCATATCTCTTAAGTCATGTCCCGATCCATATACATCATTGAGTCCCCAAAACAATAGTTCTTAGCCTGATCATTCTGACAAACTATAATGCATGAATCAAAGGATCAAATGACATATATAGGAGTTCATAGTAACTTCAGGATTAGGATTAGTTTGTATATGATCATCAGTTTATGTGTTTTGTAATACTACGAAACTATATTCAAATAAGTATTATTAAATCACATCTGGTTCAGTTCTACATACTCTCAGTATGCAAAGTACCTCCACTAAAATGTCCTACTACACTAGTAACCCGGATCTAGGTCACATGTATTCATAATACTAGTGGACTGTACTAGCAGTAATTGATCTAAAGATTCCATAACTTTATTTTAATGCAAACTATTTAAGTCCATTATCTCAATCTCGATCCTCTAATACCAATGTGAGACTGAGACCACATAGATGAACTTGGGAATTTTCTGATATTTACTTAATATTATTAACAATAATATAGTACATAAGCTACATATATACAATAATTCAATTCATTCATTTATTTTATTAAAACCATTTTCAACTACAATTTCTTTAAGGGTAGAGTTCCCAACACATCCTGCTAGCGGTGGATTATGTATCTAAATGGGTGGAGGCAGCAGGAACACCTACAAATGATAGCAAGGTGATACTCAAATTCTTGCTCAAGCACATATACACTCGTTTTGGCATGCCTAGGGCTTTAATAAGTGACAACAACAACCATTTTTGTAACAAGATGATGTGTGCTTTGCTTGCTCGTTATGTTGTTCGTCATAGAATCGCTCTGCCATACCATCTACAAACCAATGGTCAAGTGGAATTATGAAATAGAGAAGTCAAAAGTATTGTTGAGAAGACAATCAATAGATTAAGAAGAGATTGGTCTAAGAAGCTAGATGATGCATTATGGACATACAGGACTGCGTACATGACTCCTATTGGCATATCACCATACCAGTTAGTTTTTGGTAAAGCATGTCATTTGTCGATGGAGATGGAACATAAAGCTTACTAGGCAATGAGGGAGTTGAATATGGATGCCACATCAGCAATATATCATAGGTCTTTAAAGCTGAATGAGATGGACGAGTTTCGTAATGAGGCCTATAAGAACGCTAAAATCTATAAAGAGCGTACAAAAGCTTGGCATGATAACAATCTTGTTCGCAAGGAGTTTCAACCTGGGCAATAGGTGTTATTGTTCATTTCAATGTTGAAGTTGTTTCCAGGAAAATTGAAGTTGAGATGGTCAGGGCCATTTACTGTGGTTAAAGTATTTCCTTATGGGGCAGTATAGTTGCAAGGAAAGGATCAAGAGACGTTTAAGGTGAACGGGGAGAGAATAAAGCCATATTTGGGTTGTCCTATTGATGTAGTCAAGACCATCATCCAACTAAAACCTTTGTGAAGAAGAAGCAAGTGTTCGGCTAAATGACGTTAACGAAAATGCTATTTGGGAGGCAGCCCAAGTTCTTTTTAGTATTTTGGTTTTTTTTTTAATTGGAAAAGTATATTTTGTTGTTTTTGTTTGGTGTTAAATTTTTATGTTGATTTAGTTTTTCTGTAGAATTTTGGACATTTAGACTTTAGATTGTAAATATGAATCGTGGAATTCGTGAAAACTATAAAACTATTAACAAAATAAAGTTTTCTGTAGGAACTATTTGAGCCACGTAACATGCATAGATAGAGACATGAGGAATTTCGTGAGTGCTCAGGCGCCGCGACGCCCTAACATTGAGTCGTGGCACGCATCCCTAGAATTGAACCCAGAATTTGATATGGCTCGCGATGTTATACCTTGTGCGCTGCGGTGCTTCCTCGATAAATTGTTATAACCCATATTGTTTTTAGAGTTTTCCCTTCACTTCATCACTTACTCTCTACACATTTCGAACTCCCTACCTCCATTCACCATTTTTTCAGGCCAAACCTTCAAATCTCTCCATAAAATGCCTAATAATCCTCCTATAAACTATATTCAATCCCTTTTCCACCGTTACTTTAGCATAAATCACCTTTAGACCTCATTCTTGCTATTCATAAACCCTAAATTCAAATTTTGGGGGAGATTTTGCAATCTTTGGAAAGCTTGAGGAATTGGGAGTATCTTTCATCATTTTTCATTGTGGGTAAATATTTCTCTCTTACTCTCTTGATATTTTGGTGTTTTTGAAGTGTATTATTATGAATTGGGTGGTTAAGAGGCTATATTGTCTAGTTGGGCCAATATATCACCTAGGGTAGGCGATATATCACCCCTACCATGATCCCGAGGGTCCGAGGTTTCGTTCGTGCGAAGTCGACGTGTTTTTTGTACCAATCATAGGCGATATATCGACCCCTATAGCTACGATATATCGACATACGATGATATTTCAAACACGTTTTTGCACATTTCATAATAATTTGAAATTGATTAAAACTACTTTGACTGAGTAAAACGTGATCCTAACAGATGATGGAATGTTCTTGCTACTGCTACTGCTGCTACTACTGCTACTACTATTACTGCTACTACTGCTACTACTACTACTACTGCTACTACTGCTACTACTACTACTACTGCTACTGCTACTACTACTGCTACTACTACTAGCTACTACTACTGCTGTTGCTGCTGCTGCTACCACTCCCACTACTGCTGCCGCTACTACTCCTACTACTACTACTACTACTACCACTACTACTACCACTACCACTACCACTACCACTACCACTACCACTACCACTACCACTACCACTACCACTACCACTACCACTACCACTACCACTACCACTACCTCCACTACGATTACTACCACCACTACTACTACTACCACTACCACTACCACTACCACTACCACTACCACTACCACTACCACTACCACTACCACTACCACTACATCGATACATGAACAACGTTATGCGTTTTAGCTAATGATGGCGTTAAAGCCAACCGATATGCTATATGCCCTACTTTTTCCAATATCTCAAAAGGACCTATAAACCTCAGGCTTAACTTTCCTTTCTTTCCGAAACGCATAATCCCCTTCATCGGAGAAACTCTTAGAAAAAATTGATCGCCTACTAAAAATTCAACAGTTTGTTTCTTAGCATCGACATAGCTCTTCTGGCGTCTTTGAGCGGCAATCATTCCTTGTCTTATCTTTTCTACTGCCTCAGTTGCTTCTCTTACAGCCTCAGGTCCTAAATATCATCTTTCACCAACCTCATCCTAATGAAGTGGTGATCGGCATTTTCGTCCATATAGCATCTCATAAGGTGCCATGCCTATCGTTGGATGATAACTATTGTTGTAAGAGAATCCTATCAATGGAAGATACTTGCTCCATGATCCTGAGAAGTCTAACGCACATGCCCTCAGCATATCCTCTAATATTTGCATGGTACGTTCTGACTGACCATCAGGTAAAATGCCGTACTTAGTTTTAACTTAGTTCCCATTGCACGCTGTAGACCTTCCCAGAACTTTGATGTGAAAACTGATCTTCTATCAGAGACTATCATCTTTGGAACTCCATGTAGTCTCACTATCTCCACCATGTAAAGCTCTGCGTACTGCTCAACATTATAAACTGTTCTTACCGGCAAGAAGTGAGCAGATTTTGTGAGTCTATCTACTATCACCCAAACAGAGTCATGCTGCTTGGTGATCCTTGGTAATCCCGTCACGAAGTCCATTGCTATATCTTCCCATTTCCATTCGGGAATATCTAATGGCTGCAAAGTTCCAGCGGGTCTTTGATGTTCGGCCTTAACTTGTTGACATGTAAGGCATTTTGCTACAAATTCTGCAATGTCTTTCTTCATCCCTGGCCACCAGTACGTTGTTTTGACATTGTTGTACATCTTGGTCGATCCCGGGTGAAGTGAATATGGAGTAGTGTGCGCTTCTTTCATGATAAAATCTCTTAATTCACCACTTTCGGGCACACATACTCGGTTCCTATATCGTAGCATGCCTTCTTTTGTCAAGGAGAAATTGACATTTTCTGAGCATTATAGTGCTGCCTTCATCTTAAGAAGAAACTCGTCTTCTTGTTGTTTCTCCTTTATTTCCTCCATTAGTGTTGAATTAATTGTGAGGTCAGCTAGTTGTCCAGTTATTAGCTCAATTCTGGACTTCATAATATCATCTTGTAAGTGTTGAGCTATCCTTTTAAGTGTTGACAATCTCCCGTAACTTCGCCTACTAAGTGCGTTTGCCACGACGTTAGCCTTTCCCGGATGATACAAGATCTCACAGTCATAGTCCTTTACTAACTCCAGCCACCTCCGTTGCCTCATATAGAGCTCCTTCTGCGTAAAGAAGTACTTTAGACTTTTGTGGTCCGTATAGATTTCACAATTTTCTCCGTACAGATAGTAACTCCAAATCTTTAGAGTGAAAACCATCGCTGCTTATTCTAAGTCATGGTTTGGATACCTCTGTTCATACTCCTTTAGTTGTCTCGAGGCATATGCGACCACTCTTTCATCTTGCATAAAAATGCATCCAAGTCCCTACTTCGACGCGTCACAATACACTAAAAACTTGCCCTTATCGTTTGGGACGCATAGAACTGGGGCTGATATGAGCTTGTCTTTTAATGTTTGGAAGCTTTCTTCTCACTTCTCCATCCATACAAATTTCGGTTGGTTCCGCATCAAATTTGTTAAGGGTATAGCTATTTTGGAAAACCCTTCAACAAATCGTTTGTAGTATCCTGCCAATCCCAGAAAACTTCTCACCTCCGTGGCACTCTTGGGTTTGGGCCAGTCCTTCACTACTTCGATCTTGGCTGGATCTACTTCCACGCCATTTGTAGACAAATTGTGTCCTAGAAATTCCACCTTCTCTAGCCAGAATTCGCAATTTTTAAAATTAGCGTATAATTGATGACTTTTGAGTCGTCCCAACGTCAGTCGCAGGTGCTCTTCATGCTCGGCTTTCGTCCTTGAGTAGATCAATATGTCATCTATAAACACCACAATGAACTTATCTAGGTAGTCCTTAAATACTCAGTTCATAAGATCCATGAACGTTGCTGGTGCATTTATTAATCCAAAAGACATTACTAGAAACTCGTAGTGTCCATATTTAGTCCGAAAAGCCTTCTTTAGAATATCTTCTTCTCGTACTCTTAGCTGATGATACCCCGACCGCAAATCTATCTTTGAGAATACTGTAGATCCATGTAGTTGATAAAAAAATATCTTCTATTCGAGGCAAAGGGTATTTTTTCTTGATCGTTACTTTATTTAGATAGTCGATGCACATCCTCATACTCCTGTCCTTCCTTTTGACAAACAATACCGGTGCTCCCCAATGTGAATAACTTGATCAGATGAAACCCTTGTCTAATAGATCCTGCAGTTGGATCTTTAACTCCTTTAACTCGGTAGGTGCCATTCTATAGGGAGCTTTCGAGATTGGTGCCGTCTCAGGTGCCAATTCTATTTCAAACTCGATTTCCTTATTCAGAGGTAATCCCGGTAGATCTTCTAGAAACACCTCAGGAAATTCACATACAATATGTACATCCTTTGGTTCGAGCTGTGTCTCTCGTGACTTGTCCACCACACTAGCTAGAAATGTCTGGCAACCACTATTGATTAATCGCTGAGCTTTAAGAGCTTAGACTATCGGTACCCGAGCTCGGGAAACTTTTCCTTTGAAGATGAACTGCTCTCCGCCTTCTGTCTTAAAGTTGACTGCCTTACCCTTACAGTCTATCGTTGCCCCATATTTTGCTAACCAGTCCAGGCCTAAAATTACATCATAATCCTTAAGGTCTAACTCGATCAAATATATTGGTAATTATTTTCCTTCGATTCTAACTACAATGCTACACACCCCTGTACTAGATAGTATTATTTTCCCCGAGGGTAACTCCGTGACAAACTTATCTCTAAAAAGTTTGCATGGTCTATCTAAGCTATCAATCATATTCATAGAGGCAAAATAATGCGTAGCTCCTAAATTGAATAACACATTGCATAGTTTACCAGAGATAGTGACCTGACCTGTTACCACTGTATTACTAGTTTCTGCTTCACCTCTAGTATGAGCAAAAGCTCTGGCTGGCACAAGCTTGTCATATTTATTTTGATCCTTCAACTTTGGGAAATCCTTTTTAATGTGTCCTTCTTCTCCACAATTGAAACAACCTTTCGTCTTATATTGGCATTCCCCTGAATGCTTCCTCTTGCAGATAGGGCACTGGGGATATTCCACAGGGGCTTCTTATTCCCGTTACTTTCTGATGCAGTCTTGTTCTTCTTGTCGGCATTCTGATTTTGCCCACCGTCATACTTTCGTTTGTGGTCATTCTAATCATTGTTATTCTTTTTGGCGTCCCTTCTGGCCGTATCTTCCTTCCAGATCCTTTTTTCTGCCTGCTTAGCTTCCAAGGCTACCTCTAATGTTTCTGCATAAGTGGTTATCCCCCGGATCAAATTCACGTCACGGGCTATCATAGGTTTCAGTACCTTTACGAATCTTTGAATTCTTAGCGTCTCAGTGGGTACCATGTCCACCGCGAACTTAGGCAGCCTATCAAACGTCCTGGCATACTCTGCACAGTCGAATTCCCTTGAGTAAGCGCGATTAATTCGTCCACCCTTGTGGCTAGAATCGCAGGACTGTAGTACTTCTGGTTGAACACTTGGATAAACTCATCCCAAGTCATAACGTTCACATCTCTAGCCTTCTTCACTATATCCCACCAGATGCAGGCGTCTTTCTTTAGATAGCTTGAAGCGCAAGAGACTAGATCTTCGTTTCCCAACCGCATATGTTCTAGAATGGACTCCACCGAGGGAAGCCATTCTTCTGCTTCTATTGGGTTAGATCCACCGTCGAAGTTCGGTGGTTGCTGCTTTCTAAAGTGTTCATACACTGCCTCGTAGCGAGGTTTTGCCAACTGTAGTAATTGTGCTAGAGGAATGACTTGCTACACCACTTGTTGTTGTTGCCCTGAATTCATTTGGAACTTGTACGCCCTGATTTTCCCACGGGATGATTAGCAAGTCGAGCTGCGGCCTAACCATGATTACCTCCTGATCATCCCTAGGGGCCGGAGCTTCTGTCGTAGTGTCGTGCCTTCTTAGCTCGAGGAAGCCCCAAGAGCTCGCCTTCACCGTCCAAGACCGGGGCAGGGATTCTGAAGGCCGAAGACCGAGCTAAGTGTGAAGCTCGTACCACGAGCTGGATATGGAGGTTGTGACCCTTTGTGAAGTCAACACACGCAAGGTAAACGTGCATATATCTGGTATCACGTGTCTGATATCCCCCTGACTTCTCGGATACGCAGCAGGAACGTGCGTGTTCAGACACCCACGACTGGGTTGGGCCGTGCGGACCATTACCTCCTTACCTATTGATTTGACCACACTTATGTGTCAGGTTTAGGAGTTAATCATGAATGTCACAGAATTGATACGACAAGTAAGAAGGTCATGGGATGACCTTCTTACCAACTTCCAGGTGCCTTCTCCTATAAATATGGAGACCTTGGGAGTTGATAAGGGTTGGAAAAATAATCTCTTGTAAGAAATACTCTGTAATCAAATACTCAGTATAGATCAATAATATTGACTAGTGGAGTAGAAGGATTTTTAACCTTCGAACCACTTAAAAAGCGTGTCTTGAGTCACCTCTTTCATCCTCTAAGATCATATATCTGTTTCGGTTCTACATTTGGCACTAATCCCTTTCTCTTCTTCTCTTAATTACCTGTTGGTGAAGAATCGCATCAATAGAACTCTTCTTCCCTTCTCCTTAGCTCTGCTCTAAGACGAGCATTTTCTCTTTCCAAATTTTCTCGAGTAGCAGCAACTGCCGGGTCTTATGCTACATTGGGTGCCTCTGGCACTCCTGGGGCTGCTGGGATTTCTTCATATATGGGGGTGGCGGCTACTCTTCTTCCTCGACCTCGGCCTCTACCTTGGCCATTTAGTCTTTCAGATCTTCTTGGTTCCTGCTCCATGTGTCTTTTCTGTTTCCCCAAAAGAGAAAAGTTGAAAAACTAAGACAAACAAAACAAGTAGAGGTTACAACTTAGCCTATTGTACTACTGTGACCTATCTATAAAATCTACCCTATTACAATTAAGTCCAACTCGGGTAAATGGGCCTTAACAATTGAATCTTCCATGGAGGAGGGCTGGGTTCAGTATATCATACCCACTACTAAGGCCCCCTAACTTCCACTTGGACCCAAAAGACAGGAATTTGAACCCTTGCTTTATTAATTGTTATTCATTTAAATTAGATCCAATCTAATAATGCAAAGCAAATGGGCCTTCACAAATGGGCTAACCCATAAGAGAGGAATTTAAGCTTTACACTTTCAATTGAATCCAAAATTTTCTTAACACTTACTACACAATGAAACAATAACAAAAGCAAATATCATGTTTTTTTTATAAAAAAAGAATGAACAAGTGAAAATTTTCTAAAACATCATAAAATAAAATTTAATGATGTGTTCTTATATGCATCTAATCCTCCACATCGGATCCATTATCATACTCAGGGTCTGGTATTCTTCTTATAGCTTTATCCTTCTAACCACACTTGAGTCCATTAGGCTAATTTATGAAAATAACACAAGAAAAACATTACAAACATATTTAAAAAACAATGTGTATACTTACTTGGTAACGAGTAGGTCCTTTGTAGCTATCGTGTGTATTTCGTGGGAACGTTCAGGACCAATATATCCATGGGCTCTAATACCACCTGTAATGCACTAATTTCTCATAGATTACCGAGAACACAACGTTGGGTCATAATTGTAAATATTGCTCTTTTATTTTATAAAAACTTAATATAAATACATACATGGATCCATGGTTTTAAAAATAAAATAATTGTCTTTAACACAAAAATATGAGCAACATTTAAATAAAATTTTAAAATAATCATTCTTTAATAAAAATAAATAAATAGGCCCGCTTGATCTTCCTCGACTATATGGTCCCCACGAATACATCAGGAAGCTCTTAGGTCCCACTCGCCACCAGCCTTTCTATCCTTAATTGCCTGAAATAATAACATTATAAGGGGTGAGCTTCTAAGCCCAGTAAGGAAAATACAAACAAACGTTAGTCATATAATCAAACACAACATAAATTCACAAGAGTCATACAAACACAAACCTCTAGGTCATATCATAGCTTAAGTCATAATTCTACATCATAATCTAAGTCATAAATAATAAATCACACTCTAAGTCATATGTCATAGGTCATAAATCATAAATCATAACTAAGGGTCAAAATAACAATTCCGATATCATAAAAAGATAAGTGTTTATACAGGGGTGGCAATTGAGCCCCAGACATCACTTAGGTCCGTCATAAAGTTTTGGCAATCGAGCCTACCAGACATAGTTCGTCATACATCATTGGACACCTCAAGTCCAGACATACTTACTCCTTTATTGTACCTGAAATGTTAGGTCATACAAACATAAACTATATCATAAACTAAGTCATAAAACTAAACTATCTAATTTTCCTTACCAAAAACCGGAATATTGGAGACAAGAGCGAGATTGAAACTCCTCAAACCAAACATAAGAAACCATAAGTTTCCTAAAGAAATGAAGATGAAAAGAAAATCTAAACCATTGAGATAAGAACTTACTGAAAACCTTATGTTTCAAAGGGATTGAACACCTAACCAAAAGTCACTATCACAAGTTAGGATTTGAAGAAAATGAAAGAATAAGAAGAAACTATAATGAACTAAACCTGAAGACAATGGATACCTTGGATAGCTTAGAACCTCGATCTATACCTCGAACACTGAAAAATCACACAAAAAATTACTTCCCAAGTGTTTATAAAAGCTTTAGATTTGAAAGCTTTAACCCCAAAACCCTAGTGTTTCTCTTTAGAATGAACTTAGTAGCTTGGAGGCTCTGAACTGTGCTTGAATGATGAATGAAATGGCTGAGTGAAGGGTCCTATTTATAGAGTTCAAGGAGTGAAACTAACTCCTTTAAAATGAATAAGTAAATGATTAAAAATGAATAAATTTGAATTATCTATTCAACAGATGCCCAGAACTCGGTCAAAAATGTTTAGGAACGAGTCAAGGTTGTTGAGGGTTGTTTTTAGTTCTAAATTCTACAAAATTCAAAAATTTGCCACTGGAGTTGATATATCACCTAGGGTAGGAGATATATCGCCCCATGATCCTGAGGGTCCGTGGTTTTGTTCGTGCGAAGTCGATGTGTTTTCCGTACCAATCATAGGCGATATATCGACCCCTATAACTGCGATATATTGGCATACGTTGATATTTCAAACACGTTTTTGCACATTTCAGGATAATTTGAAATTGATTAAAACTACTTTGACTGAGTAAAACGTGATCCTAACAGATGATGGAAGGTTCTAGAGCTTCTAGATCTTTGTTTTAATAAACTATTCATCAAAAATACTTAAATCCTTAATAAACATACACGTGACAAGTGTCACGCTTTTATTTAATCTATCTAAACCTTAGGTTATAATAAATAATATTCTTAGGACTATATTCATTAATCAAACCTTATGATAAAATTAATATTTCTAAATCATAGGTTAAACTTACAAAATCCATAACTATTTCTACGAGTTTCTAACTAAATCTCAGCTTTGACTAATATCGACGAAAACTTAAACTCTACAGCTACTACTATTACTGTTGCTGCTACTGCATCACACTTTTATTTAATCTATCTAAACCTTAGGTTATAATAAATAATATTCCTAGGACTATATTCATTAATCAAACCTTATGATAAAATTAATATTTCTAAACCATAGGTTAAACTTACTAAATCCATAACTATTTCTACGAGTTTCTAACTAAATCTCGGCTTTGACTAATATCGACGAAAACTTAAACTCTACAGCTACTACTGCTGCATCACCCTTTTATTTAATCTATCTAAACCTTAGGTTATAATAAATAATATTCTTAGGACTATATTCATTAATCAAACCTTATGATAAAATTAATATTTCTAAACCATAGGTTAAACTTACAAAATCCATAACTATTTCTACGAGTTTCTAACTAAATCTCAATTTTGACCAATATCGACGAAAACTAAAACTCTACAGCTATTACTACTACTGCTACTGCTACTGCGCCTGCTACTGCGCTTGCTGCTACTGCGCTTGCTACTCCTGCTGCTACTCCTGCTGCTACTACTACTACTACTACTACTACACTGTTGGCAGTTGGTGGACCAATTAACCCTCAGATGGCTAGGAATGTAAATGAGCATACACATGTCGATCAACCAAATGCCTTTGTCAATCTTTGGTATTTGAATGAAGTCTGCAGAATATTTTCAATATCCCCTGGAGTTTCATCCTTACCAGCAGCCATTGCCTCCTCCACCATACTGATGTGGTGGTTGGGTAAGGTTTCTTTTCCTTCAATCATTTTAATACATTGGGAGCAATGTGTTATTTAGTTTAGGGGAGGGATTACTTGGTTTTATTTTAGTTTTATTTGTTTTGTTCTAGTTGCTTTTAGTGTTTATAATTATGAATCAAGTTGTTTTGAAGCCGATGATACTTATAACCATGTAATGTGAGTGATTTTTTTTGAAAAACTATGTGAATCCGTGTGCTTGGTGAAATTAATTTAGTGATTAGCTTTGATGGGAGTTTTAATTGTCATGGAAGCCTTAATTAATAAATTTCTTACAATCCTTTAATATATGCATGTTAAGTGGGTTTGTGGATCAAATTTTGAAAATATTCTAGAACTTGCATAGTTTATTGATTGAGCTAAAATTGGAATGATGCATGCTTAGGAAGATAATTTAGGCAATTCTTTTAAAAGATTGAGCCATTCAAGCCAACCTTAATATATTAAATCTCTAGTTACCCAATGTGAACCTTTTTGTTGTTTGACACTTATTTTGAGCCTATTTGAAACTTTGTTATTTTTTTTCCCTTTGATGTAAACCATGAGCATATGAAACGTGATTGGGGGATGATTTGTAATGAAGTTTATATTTGGAAATTTGTGTCATTAATAGAAGGAAAATTGAGAGAGAAGAAGAAAAAAGAAACAAAAATATATTGAAAATGAACTACACTCCGAATTGAAATATACAAGGAAATAAGTTTGGGGGAGTGTAGTATCATTAGAGAAAAAAAAAGAATTGTTTTCAACAGTACGAATTCTCTCAAAGTATGAAATTTTGGAAAATTTGGGGATCGTTTGTGAGTTTCAATTTGAGGAAGATTGGTTTGTTTAAGTTGTATGCTTATGGTATAGTTGAGCCTAAATGGTTTTTTACACCTACCTGAGCCTAAGCCTCTCGTTATAAGCTTAAAAAGTCATTTTGATTCTTGAGCATGTGTTACCATATTAGGGGAGATTGATGAATTATGCAAGCATATGAAATACTTGATTTTGATGGAATGATTTGGAAGATTGTACATGTATATGGTATTGTGATTGTGAGTTATTTATTGGTTAAGGCTTATTTGTGTAGCAAAGATTGAAGTTGATTATTGAATTGATTTTTCCAAAATTCTAGATGAAATGTAGTTGAAATTTCTGAGCTTGTATTGCATGGTTTTCATAAGGTGGAGGCTTGTTAGGTTAAGCTTGATTCATGTCCGTGATTTGTTTGTTTTAGAAAGTGTCAATAGGTTTTACTGGAGGACGAATAAAAGTTAAGTTTGGGGAGTTTGATAGAGTAGATTTTATAGTATTTTAAAGGGTTATTTTATGGATTTTTTGCGCTTATTTAGTTATGTTTGTGTAGAATGACGTTTTGTTGCCCGTGTTTGATAATATTTCAGGTTTTATGGGAAGCAATTGATAAATGATTGGGTTTGGCTTCAAAAAGATGTTATTTGTTGAAAAAATGGAATTTGAGCCGCGACACTGCAATTAGACAGAGAAGTCGAATCATTGAGAAATCTAGGGTCGCAGCGCTACCTTCGAGAGGCGCGGCGCTTTTGTTTGGGGAATTTGAGCCATGACAAATGCATATTAGAGTTGCAGTGCTTGTATAGTTAGAGACAAGGCATACTTCAGTTTTTGGACACGAGCCATGGCGCTTCATTATAGGGCCACAGCACCTGAGCGCAATTTAGGGCATTTTAAGTGGGGCAAAAGTAGAATTTCATGTTCAAAGCACATATTACTATTTAATCATCATTATGATGATTTCTGAAGAAAAAAAAACCCTAAGGAGGTTACTCAAGGAACACACTGAGGAGGCAAAGGCTTAGAGATCAACTAGTTCTATCATTCTTTTTCATCGTTTAGTTTTACTTTCTCGTGTAGTAATGTTTATATTTAGTTTAATGGATTTTACTACGTTTAGCATGAACTAATTTCTTATTTAGGGTGTTAATGGATTCTCTTGAAACCTTATGATTATCTAATGAAGATTTTGTGAAGTTCCTATCAATATTGTGAATTATTGGTCTTGTGTTTAATGCTTGTGATTAATTGGCCACTAATTGCTGTTGGAAAAACTTATACAGGATCTTATTAATTTTCATGTAGATCTTATATTAAATAAATTAATATAAGAAATTCTAGAACATATTTCTAAAATTGAATTCAAATAGAAATAATGATAACAACACTTACATTATACGCAACAGAATGATAGAGTCCTTCCTTCAGTTTCTCTAACCCTTATATCCTTTTTGTTGCAGGGTATTACCAAGAAACTGAGCCGTTCTTTAATTTTCATCACAGCCTTTCAAAGTATCCTTAGAATCACCTAGACTAGGGTGGGAAATTCTCAACACACGAGACAGATACAGAGAGAAGAAGAAAAAATAATAATGAGGCTTAGAAAAAGACTTATGATTGTAGAGAGAATCTAAAACATACTAGATCTTCTGATATTCTCAGAAACTTGTTTATGTCATCTGTTTTCAATTCTCACTAAGCATTCCTTTTATAGACTCAATTAGGCCATTTAATATAATTAAAATAATAGATAATATCATCCCTAGGTTGAAATTATCATAGGCTTTAGGCCCGTGAAATTTCCCATTTAATTATAAGTCCGTTGGACTTAAAATCAAGACCTGTATTATTTTTTATTGATTAATTAATTAAATAATTATTCAAATCCTTTATCAAATTAATTATTTATAATTTGAACCATGATTTAAACTTATTTATTAATTTAGATACCAATTTATCTTAATTAATAAATCTACCATTTCTTCTCTAAATTACCTAACTTTGTGAAACTATCCAAAATTGACCTGGTCAACTTTGATCATTATAATTAATAATTAAATCAATTAAGTGAGAGTATCTAGATGATTTTATCCAAGGTACAGTGGGGACCTTGGGCCTATGAAATCAAGCTCCAATAAGCTATCATAAATCTAACAAATAAATTTACTAACATATTAATTTCTCGTGACTCTTGAATCTCACTCTTGAATTCATAGAACGCTCCAATAAGACTCGGAATCTCACTCTTGAATTCATAGAACGCTCTATAAGCAATATAGATACGTTATTAATTATCCATTGTTACAACCATAATTGTCACTCAATCCTCTATAGACGGTCTGCAATGAGATGAGACTAAAATACCGTTTTACCCCTCATTATATTTTATCCTTAAAATAATTAGTTCCATGTAAATGATATTTCAGTAAACTAATATTAATTACTAAAATGAGATCTTTATCATTTAGCACCGTGAACCAAACTAAAAGGAAACCATCGTTTCACTTCTTCATCAGAAGCTATAGATGTTCATATCTATGATTAACACTCCCACTCAATTATACTACCGAGTTCCCAAGATGTAAGTATGGGCTAGTCCGTAGGGTATACTGGTAACGAACAAGTCAAAGAACTCAAATAATACAATTAGTTAGAATACTAACCACTCATAATTGACATTGAATTGACCTATGGTCAACTATATGATATGACTAGAATAGATAATAGCTGTATGTTTACTTATCCTGTCTACTGTCAATATCGGTCCAGTCCAATGTAACAAATACATCTGATCTTATATACTTTGCTAATGTTATTGAAAGAACATAACACTACAATGTGTAAGTAGATCATATCGTAGATTGGCAAGTCATTGTAAATCTTGTGCACTGACTAATCTTAGGACTAACTTATTTTTTAACATATAATCATATTCATATTCCACTGTGATTACGCCACTATAAATACGATTAGCTATATGCTCGAGATTTAATAGAAGTTTATATTAAACAAATAATCATGAAAATAAAACATGTGAGCAAAGTGATCGACCAAGTCAAAAAATGATTTCTAATCTTTTATTGATAATAAAATGTGGTTACAAAGAAATTGAGTTTTCATTAGGGCATAAAACCCCAACAAACTCCCACTTGCACTAATTGAAACTAATGCCTTAATTCTAATAATCCCATTTCCTTGATATGTTTATCAAATGTGGCTTCTGGCAGTGTCTTCGTAAATGGATCTGCAAGATTGTCTTTAGATGCAATCTTCATAACCTTCACATCCCCTCTGGCCATATATTCTCGAATAATGTGATTCTTCCTTTCTATATGCTTACTCCTCTTGTGACTTCGAGGTTTTTTTAAGTTGGCTATCGCTCCTATATTGTCACAAAACAACACAAGGGGTTTATCCATTTCTGGAATAACACCAAGATTTGAATAGAACTTCTTTTTCTAGACTGTTTCCTTAGCTACTTCTGACGCAACTATGTATTCAGCCTCCATGGTGGAATCTGAGATTGCAGACTACTTTACGCTTCTCCAAATCACAGCTCCACCCCCAAGAGTAAACATCATTCCAGAAGTAGACTTCCTGTCATCGACATCAGTCTGAAAATATGAATTGGTGTAGCCTACAAGGTTCAGAACACCACCCTTGTAGACTAACATGTGATCCCTAGTTCACCTTAAATACTTCAGGATATGCTTAACTGCTATCCAATGTTCTAGTCTTGGGTTTGACTGATACCTGCTCACTTCTCCCATTGCATAGCAAATATCTGATCTAGGACACAACATAGCATACATCAGACTTCCAACTATAGATGCGTAAGGAACTTTTCTCATTGCATCTTCCACTTCAAGAGTCTGGGGAGACTGCTTCTTTGAAAGATGAATTCCATGGCGGGACGGTAGACGTCCTTTCTTGGAATTTTTCATTGAGAAACGTTCAAGCACTTTATCAATGTACGCTGCTTGAGATAGAGCTAAGAGTCTGTTCTTTCTTTCCCTGATAATCTAGATACCTAGAACATAACTTTCTTCACCCAAAGCCTTCATCTGGAATTGAGTGTTCAACCAATTCTTCACATCTAATAATTTCTTAACATTGTTTCCAATGAGTAAGATATCATCTCCATAAAGAACCAGGAATACCACTATTTGATTTGCCTTCAGTTGGTAAACACAAGGCTCATCAATATTTTGTTCAAATCCATAGGTTTTAGTTATTTCATCAAACCTAAGATTCCAGGAACGAGAAGCTTGCTTAAGTCCATAGATGGACCTATTCAACTTGCAAACTTTTCCTTCTTGTCTAGCTACTATAAATGCTTCTGGCAGATCCATATAAATGACTTCGTCAAGCTTTCCATTAAGAAAAGCTGTTTTGACATCCATTTGCCAGATCTCATAGTCGAGAGCAGCTGCTATGGATAGGAGGATGCGAATAGATTTGAGCATGGCTACCGGACTAAAAGTTTCCTCATAGTCCATGCCTTCTCTTTGGGTATAACCCTTTGCCACTAATCGAGCTTTATAAGTCTCGATATTTCCATCAATACCTCGTTTCTTCTTGTAGATCCACTTGCACCCAATGACCCTAAAGTCACTAGGTCCTTCCATAAGATCCCAGACGGAATTTGAGTACATGGACTCCATTTCTTGTTTCATGGCTTCGAGCCATAGTTCCTTTTCAGGGCTAGTCATTGCCTGTTTGAAAGACAATGGATCATCATCACTAGTGTCACCAACAACCATATTGGTTTCACCATCCAAGCCATAGCGAACTGGGTTCCTAGAAACCCTCCCACTACGACGAGGTTCCGTGACTGTTTACTCAGGAACAGTGGTACTTTCTTCATTTAAACCGACTTGCGTCGGTTGGACGTGAAAGGTAGGAATTTCATCATCAACTCTCGTTGATGACGATGGAACATTGGTTGGAGTCAATTCTTTAACCATCTCCTCTAAAACTACTTTGCTGCGAGGTTTAAAGTTTTGGACATAGTCATTTTCCAGAAAAGTAGCATTTGTAGAAGTAAACACTTTCTTTTCTGAATGACTATAAAAAAGTCCACCTCGAGTACCTTTAGGATAGCCAACAAACATGAAAACTTCAGTTCGCGGTTCTAGCTTTCCCTCCTTTTTCCTCAGGATGTGAACGGGACACCCCCAGATTCTATAATGGCGTAAACTAGGTTCACGACCATTCCAGCATTCTAAAGGTGTTTTGGGGATTGATTTTGACGGCACGACATTGAGAATGTCATTCACTGTTTCAATTGCATGTCCCCAGAACGAAGTTGGTAAAGTTGAGTAACTAAGCATGCATCTAACCATTTCCAATAAAGTTTTGTTTCGGCGTTCCGCTACACCATTTTGTTGCGGAGTACTTGGGGCAGTAAGTTGTGATAAAATCCCAAGTTCAGTTAAAGGATCTTGGAACTGCATATCCAAATATTCTCCACCCCTATTAGATCGCAAGATCTTTAACGTTTTACCTAATTGGTTCTGAGCCATTGCTAGGATTTTCTGAAACTTTGAAAATGTTTCTGATTTCCTATGCATTAGGTAAAGACATGAGTATCTAGAGTAATCGTCAATGAAAGTGATGAAATACTCAAAACCACCCCTGGCTTGTACATTTAGAGGTCCACAAACATCTGAATGAACAAGTCCAAGTGGTTCCTTGGCCCTATCACCCTTTGCAGAGAATGGACGCTTGGTCAATTTGCCTTCTAGACAAGATTCACAGAGAGGCAATTCACCTAAGGTGAGTTCCCTCAAAGGCTCATCCATTGTAAGTTTTTGAATTCTATCATAGCCAATATTACCTACTCTCAAATGCTATAAATACGTCATGTTATTGTTATAGGTCTTTTGACGTTTATTGGTCCTAGGTTTAGCTACATTGGATAAATCATTGTTAAGAGTGAGGGTTTCGTTAGGTTGCAGAGTATAAATCCTATTTTCCAAACGTGCAATACACAATTGTGATCCATTGAAAGAAATAGATATATTAGAACTTGTGAAAGTCATAGCATATTGTTCTAATTGCAACATGGAAACTGAAATTAAATTTTTACTAAAATCCGGAATATAAAATACATCTTTCAAAATTAAATATTTATTTCTGAACTTCAGGCGAGCTCTTCCTTTAACTTGGACTGTAATGAACGCTCCCTTCCAAACTCTAATCTTTAAGCCTCCTTCATCCACTTCCTCCCACGATTCAATAAGCTGTAAAGAGTTACAAACATGGTTAGTAGATCCAGAATCAATAATCCAAATGGATTCATCATTCTCTAAACACATATTTCTAAGATAAATGAACTACAATCATTTCCTTTGTTTTTCACTTCTAGAAACTTGGGACAATCTTGTTTCCAATTCCCTTTCTCTTTGCAGTGAAAACACTTACCTTTACCTTTCTTGTTTTTATTGTTGTTCCCCTTAGGCATCTGTGCATTTGGTTGTGCACTCGTCTTCGCAGCCTTTGAAGGCTTGGTTGTTGTTTTGCCCATCTTTCCTCTTATTTTCAGCTTTCGAAGACGAAGCTTGTTTAGCTTCAACCTTAGCTGGATCAACAACAGTAGTAGTAGTTGTCTTCTTTTCTCCTCCCTTACTTGGTCCACCCATGATAGAATCAAAAGTCCGAAGCTCATTCATGAGTTGTGTCAGACCATAGTTGAGTTTATTCAACACATAGTACGTGGTGAATGGCAGGAAAGCTGGAGAGAGACTGTTGAGGATTAAGCCGACTTGAGTTTCCTCATCTATTATTGCTCCGTGCAGTTCAATTTCCTAAAAGTAGTTTGTCATTTTGATCAGATGATTGCAAACATGTTGAGAAGGTGCCATCCGAGCATTGGAAAATTTCTTGGTGGCCTCAAAACAAGTCTGCGCTGACTTGGCACCAAACATGTCTTGGAGCTGATCCATGATTTCGTAGGTCGTCTCGACATTCTCCATCTTTATCTTGAGTGTGTCGACCATACTAGTCAACATGTATTATCGCGCCTTGTTGTTAGTTGCCTGCCAACGCTCATATTTATCTCTACAGACTTGGGAGCTCCTACAGCTGGAACTTCTGAGGATTCCTCAGTCATGACGAACTCGGCGTTGTCACCAATCAACACTATGTTGATGTTTTGCTTCTATTTAAGGAAGTTTTCTCTAGTGAGTTTCTCCATAGAAAGTTGAGAAAGGATGGGAGTAGACACAACCATACTTAAAACTACATATTATCAATAAAATAGAAACCAATATGCTCAATAAAACTCCTATTGACACAAATTTCAAGAAAAAGCACAACATATATCATAAATATGCAAGATATGATAAAAAAATACCAAAAACAATCATATCTTTATTTCTTTAGGTTTTTAACTAATCTATGATATCATTGTCCAGGTTGGCGAGAGTAAAAAATACCACTAGTTAAATACAATTGTAAACTTATTTAATAATGACACCATGATTAACAATCTACTATTCGATCAAAATAAGAAAACAAAATCTCTTATTTTATGAGCTAGACACACGGTTTCGATAATCAATAGATTTAGTCATAGTAGTCACCGTAGGGGTGAGTCTAGTAGAATTTGACCCATAATTATCTATATTTCGAAATTTAACCTTGTCAAAATAACTAATGAATACCTTTTGTAGTGGGACGAATCAACGCGTCTCAAGGCCCCATTAAGTTATTGACTTTGTTAAACCAACGGTGGAGATCGAATATAATTCTTAAAATAAGCTCATTATAACAATAGTATTTTTATTATTTATTTATTTTAAAAAAATTAATGACTATGGTTCTCCTAAAAATTATAAGATTATAATTTTAAAACCAAAGTCCTATAATTTTCTATTAATTCTATAGTGTCACGTTGAAAAAATTTCAATTAAATTAGAATTAATTTGTTGCTAATCAATATTTAGGTTTAACTATTATTATGAACCTATACAATTAAGTCCAAAGCAAATGAGCCTTAACAATTGGGCTTGCATGGAGGAGGGTTGGGTCCAGTATGTCGTTCCCACTACAAAAGCCCTCATACTTCCATACAAGGTCCAAAAGACAGGAATTTAAACCTTCGTTTTATTAATTGTTATTAATCGATTAGACCCACTATAGTCATGCAAAGAAAATGGGCATTCACAAGTGGAACCACTCACAAGAGAGGAATTTAAACTTTACATTTTCTAATGGGCCCAAATAAAACCTATCATTTTATGAATATAATCCTAGAATTTTACTTAGCTAGATAGTAGTAGTAGTAGCTGTAGAATTTTAGTTTGAGTGGATATTGGTCAAAGCCAGGATTTAGTTGGAAACTTGTAGAAATAGTTATGGATTTTATAAGTTTAACCTATGGTTTGGAAATATTAATTTTAACATAATGTTTGATTAATATAGTTGGTCCTAAGAATACTATTTATTAACCTAAGGTTTAGATAGAATAATTAAGAGCGTGACACTTGTCACATGTATGTTTATTAAGGATTTAAGTATTTTTGATGAATAGTTTAATTAAAAGAGAGATCTAGAAGCTCTAGAATCTTCCAGCAACTGTTAGGATCACTCTTTCCTCAGTCAAAGTAGTTTTAATCAAATTCAAATTATCCTGAAATGTGCAAAAACGTGTTTAAAATATCAGCGTATGCCAATATATCGCAGCTATAGGGGCATATATGTCGCCTATGATTGAAATGGAAAACACGTCGACTTTGCTCGAATGAAACCACGAACCCTAGGAATCATGGTAGGGTCGATATATCGCCTAACCTAGGTGATATATCGGCTCCAGTGGCCATATTTAAATTTTCGTAGAATTCTGAACTAGAAACAACTTTCAACAACCTTAACTCGTTCCTGAACGTTTTTGACCGAGTTCTGGGCATCTGTTGAACAGATAATTCAAATTTATTCATTTTTAATCATTTATTTATTCATTGAAATGAGAGTTAGTTTCACTCCTTGAACTCTATAAATAGGACCCATTACTTAGCCATTTTGATCATCTTTCAAGCACAATTCAGAGCCTCCAAGCTCATAAGTTTATTCTAGAGAGAAAACACTAGGGTTTTGGGGTTAAAGCTTTCAAATCTAAAGCTTTTCTAAACACTTGGGAAGTAAGTTTTTGTGTTCGAGGTATAGATCAAGGTTCTAAGCTATCCAAGGTATTCATTATCTTCAGGTTTAGTTCACTATAGTTTCTATTATTCTTTCATTTCTTGAAATCCTAACTTGTGATAGTGACTTTTGGTTAGGTGTTCAATTTCTTTGAAACATTAAGGTTTTTGGTAAGTTGTTATACCGATGGTTTAGATCTTCTCTTCAACTTCATTTCTTTAGAAACTTATGGTTTCTTATGTTTGGTTTTAGGAGTTCCAATCCAGCTCTTGTCTCTAATATTCCAGTTTTGGTAAGGAAAATTAGGTAGTTTAGTATTATGGCCTAGTTTATGTAGTTTATGATCTAGTTTATGGTTGTATGACCTAACATTTCAGGTACAATAAAGGGGTAAGTGTGTGTAGACCTAAGGTGTCCAATGATGTATGACGGACCTATGTCCGGTAGGCTCGGTTGCCAAAACTTTATGACGTACCTAAGTGATGTCTGGTGTATGACAAACTTTTGTCCGGGGCTTAATTGCCCCCCTTATATAAAGACCTATCTTTTTATTATATCTGACATGTTATTATGATCTACAGTTATGATTATGATTTATGACCTATAACCTATAGGTATAATTATGATTTATGACCCATGGCTTATGATTTATGATTATGACCTATGATTTATGATCTATGACTTACGATTTATAGCTATGACTTAGATTATGATTTAGAATTATGACTTAAGCTTTAATATGACCTAGAGTTTTGTGTTCGTATGGCTCTTGTGAATTTATGTTATGTTTGATTATATGAATAACTCTTGTTTGTATTTTCCTTACTCGGCTTAGAAGCTCACCCCTTATGATGTTGTTGTGTAGAAAATTAAGGATAGAAAGGTCGGTGGCGAGTGGGGATCTAAGAGCTTTATGATCTACTCGTGGGGACCATATAGTCTAGAAAGATCAAGCAGGCCTATTTATTTATTTTGATTAAAGAATATTTTCTTTTAAAGTTTTACTTAAATGTTGCTCATTTTTATGTTAAAGACAATTATTTTATTTTTGTAAAACCATGGATTAATGTATTTATTTTCAAGTTTTTATTCAGTAAAAGAGCAATATTTATGAATTATGATCAAACGCTGTGTTCTCGGAAATCTATGAAAAATTAGGGCGTTACAGAATATTTTATTTGGCAAAATCCATATATTAAGCAAACATATGTGCCACTGTATGCATCTAAGCCCAATTGCAAAAATACCACATATAGTGCAAACATGCATGTTATAATTGGATGAGACTAATCATGTTACTGTATGAGCAAGTCTATGAATTTATGCAAAAGTGCCACAATTTATTTAATATGAAAAAATACCACACTTAATTATCTAGAATTTATCCAAAATTCGAATTAATTAAATTTTGCAAAAAATAAAAAAGTCAATTTAAATAAAATTTATCAACAATTAACCAAAGTTAATTTAAATTTCATTTAGCAACAATCAACTTAGTTTAAGTCATTTTGAAAAATATTAATTTAATTTAAATATGAATCATCAACAATTAACCAAAGTTAATTTAAATCCCATTTGTTAAAAAATAGTTTATTTATTGGTTTGAAAAACGTGATATTTTTAAAATTTTCACCAGTTATAAATTTTTAAAACAAATATCATCTGCTGTTTTTCAAAAAATATCTTAAACAGTTAAACAAATTCAAATATCTATAAAAATATCTAGTCAACAAATTTTCAAATTTCAAATAATTTAAATATTAAAATCCATAGAATAATCAGATATTAATATCTTAAAATATCATATTTAAAAAAAATCAAGTATTAAAAAATATCTTTAATATCTGATAACTTAATTCTAATATTAATATATAAAAATATTTAAAATTAATTAGTTAACTTATTTTTAAATTTGAATTTGGATCTTTGTAGAAAATATCTATTTTTTAAAAGATCAAACAACAAAAATATCATATTTCTAAAAAGATATTTTTAAATAATAGTAAAGATCTGATATTTTTGCATTAACCCATGAAAAAATACATCCAAAAGTCGAATTTTAAGAAAAAAATTCATCACAGGTTGTGGCTAGTAAAAAAATGGCCGCACGCGAGAGCCTGAAAATTTTAAGAAAAAATCTTCACAGGCCACGGCTAGTGAAAAAATGGCCGCAGCCGGTGAAAAAGTGGCAGCGGCCAGAGCCCGAAATTTATTTTCAATAAAATTTTGTGTAATTTTTCAATCAAAAAATGTTTTCTAAATAATTATTACCATGTTTTTATATCAAATAAAGCATTTATAAAAATTAATTGCGTAGAAAACGCAACAAAATAACCCAAATTTGCTAATAATCACATAAGAATCAATGTGCTTCATAAAAAACATGAAATCCATCCAATTATTCAACACATCAAATAATTCAATTTTTACCATGTTCATTAATGAAAATAAAGATTACCAAAGGCTCTAAGGCCAATTGTTAGGAAAACTTATACAAGATATTATTTATTTTCATGTAGATCTTATATTGAACAAATTAATATAAGAAAATCTAGAACATATTTCTAAAATTGAATTCAAACTGAAATAATGATAAGAACACTTACATTATACGCAGCAGAATGATAGAGTCATTCCTTCAGTTTCTCTAACCCTTAAATCCTTTTTGTTGCAGGGTATTACCAAGAAACTGAGCCGTTCTTTAATTTTCATCACAGCCTTCCAAAGTATCCTTAGAATCACCTAGACTAGGGTGGGAGATTCTCAACACACGAGACAGATACAGAGAGAATAAGAGAAAATAATAATGAGGCTTAGAAAAGGACTTATGATTGTAGAGAGAATCTAAAACATACTAGATCTTCTGATATTCTCAGAAACTTGTTTCTGTCATTTGTTTTCAACTCTCACTAAACATTCCTTTTATAGACTCAATTAGGCCATTTAATATAATTAAAATAATAGATAATATCATCCCTAGGTTGAAATTATCATAGGCTTTAGGCCCGTGAAATTTCTCATTTAATTATAAGCCCGTTGGACTTAAAATCAAGACCTGTATTATTTTCTATTGATTAATTAATTAACTAATTATTCAAGTCCTTTATCAAATTAATTATATATAATTTTAACCTTGACTTAAAATTATTTATTAATTTAGATACCAATTTATCTTTAGTAATAAATCTACCCTAATTTGTCTTTTCTTCTCTAAATTACATAACTCTGTGAAACTATCCAAAATTGACATTGTCAACTTTGATAATTCTAATTGCTAATTAAATCAATTAATTGAGAGTGTCTAGATGATTTTATCCAAGGTACAGGGGAGAGCATGGGCCTATGAAATCAAGCTCCAATAAGCTATCATAAATCTAACAAATAAATTTACTAACTTATTAATTCTCTGTGACTCCATTAAAGACTCGAAATTGCACTCTTGAATTCATAGAACGCTCTATAAGAAATATAGATACGTTATTAATTATCCATTGTTACATCCATAATTGTCACTTAATCCTCTATAGACGGTCTACAATGATATGGGACTAAAATACCGTTTTACCCCTCATTGTGTTTTATCCTTAAAACACTTAGTTCCTTGTAAATGATATTTCAGTAAACTAATATTAATTACTGAAATGAGATCTCTATCATTTAGCATCTTGAACCAAACTAAAAGGAAACCATCATTTCACTTCTTCATCAGAAGCTATAGATGTCCATATCTATGATTAACACTCCTACTTAATTATACTACCGAGTTCCCAAGATGTAAGTATGGGCTAGTCTGTAGGGTATGCTGGTAACGAACAAGTCAAAGAACTCAAATAATACAATCACTTAGAATACTAACCACTCAGAATTGAGATTGAATTGACCTATGGTCAACTATATGATATGACTAGAATAGATAATAACGGTATGTTTACTTATCCCATCTAATGTCAATATCGGTCCAGTCCGATGTAACAAATACATATGATCTTATCTACTTTGCTAATGTTCTGGAAAGAACATAACACTACAATGTGTAAGTAGATCATATCTTAGATTGACAAGTCAGTGTAAATCCTGTGCATTGACTAATCTTATGACTAACTTATTTTTAAACATATAATCATATTTATATTCCACTGTGATTACGTCACTATAAATATGATTAGCTATATGCTCGGGATTTAATAGAAGTTTATATTAAACAAATAATCATGAAAATAAACACATGTGAGCAAAGTGACAGACCAAGTCAAAAAATGATTTCTATTCTTTTATTGATAATAAAATGAGATTACAAAGAAATTGAGTTTTCATTAGGACATAAAACCCCAACAATTGCATGATTTATATGATTTTAACATGAGATATGAGAAGTGAAGGATAAATATGCTATAGTAAAATAATCATAGGGTTATATTAGACGAAAGTACCTGTATGACTTGTTTAGCTTAGGGATTATATGTTTAATGCTTGTAATATGTTAGTTTAACACAGATATGTAGGTGATTGCTTATTGTAGAGAATTCTAAGTCCTAGCAAGAATATAATTTATAATTGTAATCTTTTATCACAATAAAAATATGAATTCTTAAATTCACATTAGAGAATTGTAGGTGGATAGTTGATGAAGTTAATAACCCTAATTCTCAATCCATTGAATTAATATTTATTATTGAGTGTTCTATTTTATTGTTTTAGTGTTTTAGTTTTATAAATTCAGAATTTATTAATTGTCAATCTATTAGAATCAAAGATTAATTTTGGTAAAGTAACAGTCCTCATGGGAATGATACTTTACTTACTATTTTATTACTTGTTACGATTGCATATACTTGCGTACATAAATTTCTACAACACTTCTGAGCCAAAAGCGAAATCCATATAGGACTACTGTGATTCACAACTTGTGGTCAACCAAGTACTAGGAGGGTACCAGGCTCGAGGAACTAAAATGGCAGCATATATGGAAAAAGTCAAGTCAACATTCAAACAATTTGAATTTTAGACTACCGAACAAGTCCCATGAGAGGAAAACTCAAATATAGATGCCTTAGCTCGACTTGTGACAACCAGAGAAGCCGATACACTCAATGTGGTCCCAGTAGAGTTCTTACCACAACCTATTATTGCCGAGCAAGATGCAATCGAGGTCGATATGATTAATTCGCAACCTACATGGAAGACACCTATAATCGACTATCTCGAAACCGGAAACATCCCTAAAGACTGGAATGAGGCTCTAAAGTTGATGTACAAGATTCCAAGATACACTATCTTGGAAGGGTGTTTGTACAGAATGGGATATTCTATGCCTCTATTACAATGTGTAACTCCACCTGAGGAAAAAAGAATCCTCGAAGAAATTCATGAGGGGTTTGTGGAGATCACGTTGGGGGGCATAACCTCTCAAAAAAGGTCGTAAGGCAAGGGTATTTCTGGCATACACTAAAATCGGACACATTCGAGTATGTAAAGCATTGCGACAAGTTTCAATGATTCGCGTCGATACCTCAAGCTCCACCAACCGAGCTCACCATAATGAGTTCCCCATGACCATTCGTAGTATGGGGCATAGAACTCATAGGATCACTACTAATGGGTGAAGGTGGAGTTAAGTATGCAGTAGTAGTTGCAGTGGACTATTTCTCAAAAGTGACCAAGGCTAAACATCTAGCTACTATCACATCAAAGAAGGTCCTTGACTTCATGGTGAAAAATATAATATTTTGATATGGGATACCAAGGAATATAGTTACAGACAATGGGACCCAGTTTGATAGTGAGTTTTGCACTAAGTTTTGTGAAAAACATGGGATAATAAAAAGCTTCTCCTCAATAGACCATTTGCAGAAAAATGACCAAAAAGAGTTCGATGAAGAAACGACTCAAAGAGGCCAAAGGAAAATGGCCATAAGAATTACCACAAGTGTTATTGGCTTATTGAACAGCAACTCAAACGTCGACTGGACACACACCCTTCTCATTAGCCTATGGCTACGGGGCCATGTTGCCAATCGAGGTCAAAGTTTCGACACTAAGATACGAGGCATATACACAAGGCTCAAACCAATCACAACTCGAAGAATCCCTAGACCTAATAGAAGAAAAGGGAGATGAACTTCAGCTTAAGAATGTTGCGTATCAACAACGTACCACAAGGTACTTCAATGAGAGGGTTCGAGAGAAACACTTGGATTGGAAGACTTGGTGCTCAGAAGAGTATTTTTGGCCACACGAGACACATCAACAGGTGTGCTTGGGCCTAATTGGGAAGCATTCTACCAAATTGAATCCATTATTCGACTTGGAATCTACATACTAGCTCGATTAAATGGAGACATGGTTTCGCGAGTTTGGAACGGTGAACATCTACGACCATATTGTCGATAAATTTTGGAAATATGTTATTTAGTTGTAGCCAAGCTTGTATTTTTATTTTCAGTATTATCCATAAAGTACTATTCATTTTCGTTATTTTAATTTTTATAATTTTTGTGCTTACTCTCAATATTCTATAACCTAAGATTTTACAATCATAGGATTTTAAGGGGGCATAAGTGGTCTACCATGATACCATAAGCTAAAAAAATATATAGCAAAAATAAAAATAATTATCAAGTGCATGGATCATAAACCAAGTACAAGACTGATTATATACGAGCCTAGAATAACCAACATTCATTTCGACATCTTTAAGTTGGAAATTTTTTGCACACGTTTGATTTCAAACTTGAAACCATCATCATGGATGAGGACAAGAAATGTTTGCTAAGAAATAATTAACTAGAAAAATAACACTACACACCATTAAATACTTTTCAAACAGAAGATAAATGGTATAAGTATAATTTCACCTTGACTAAAATGAGATCGAACAAAGAGCAAATAAATAAACCATGTATGATTATATGGAAATTTGAGATAAACTCGAATTTTTTTGATAAAGAAATGTGATGCATAATATGAAGGCCAAAATTATAGGTAGACAATATGCATAAAATTTTTGAGACAGAAAGTTAAAAGCATAAAACTACTGTTAGAAAAATAATTACACAATCAAAAGATAATAAAATTGCTCAACCGTGGAAGATATAAATTGTCTTGGTCAAAAGGACCTTAAATATTTACAAAAAATATATATATGGGTCGCATCCCAAGAAAAATACTTCATGGCATGGTGGCTCCGACATCCACCTCGCCTGTTCCTTCTTTGGACTTGGCAGCCTCCTCATTGCGATAGTGGCCTCTTCTTCCTCCAACCGAGCCTACCACTTCTCTAGGTATTCTTCCTTTTTGCTGGCAAGGAAGCTGGTATCGAGGTCGGGGTTCATATGCCAGATTCGGTGACACTAATTTTTTTGGCCCTAAACTCCTCCAAAAGATGAGCCTTCTCACTTTCCATGAACTAGAAGGTGGTCGTCTTTTCTTCCTCGAGCTTGACGTTTAGCTTATGAACCCTTTCGAGCTCAGCTGTTTTGGAGGAAAGCTCTAACATTTTTTCTTCCAGCTCATTTTTGGTCTCCTCAAGTTCTTTCTTCGCCTTCTCGAGCTAAGGTTCTGCAACCTCCAGCTTTCCCTTCGCCACTTTGAGGGCATCCTCAACTCGAGTCTGAGTAGCCTTGGCATCATGAACATGCCCACGTCTGGTGGCTGTTCATGACTCAGGATTTTGTATTGGCGATTGAAGGTTAAAAGGCTTTGTATCAAGAGAATAATGCTAAAGCAAGCAAAGACAAATAAAAATGACTTCGAACTCGACAGGAAATAATACTTACCGAGGTGAGCAGCTCTTTAACCTTATCAAAAATAATGGTGGCATTGTCACAACCCCTCAAGAAATCCCAATGGGGACCTTGGAGGTTGTTGCAGGAACGTCTCAGACGAGTAAGGGCCTCCAAACCAAGCTTGACACCAGAGGCACCAACCTCATTGTCAACCATGAATTCATGTTCGTGGGGATATATGGTACACTTTTGGGCAAGTATTGGTCTGTGGGCTAGACGGGTCTTCTTCCCGAGATTGGGAGATTCCCTAGGAGTAGGAGTAGGAGGAATGGTCAAGGGTTGGAGAGTAGGAGGTGCAACCAGCGTCAAAAGGGCTGGCGTAGGGGCTTCCACCAAAGGCACAATGGCGGGGCCTGAGGAGGTAGGAGGTGGGCTAGAGGCTGCGGGTGCAGTCTCGGTCTTTTTGGCTATCGTCGAAGCCCTGGATGTCTTCAAAGACACCTAACTTCGCTTTGAGCCTTTCGAGGAAGGAGGTTGACTGAGGATGTTCTCAAGATCAAAATCCTTCTCGCCTACAAAATAAAGGGAAAACATAAGTACTCAATTACATGTATTTGAAACAGTAAAGAAATACTAGAAAAGAAACCTAACTGGAGGGTTCATCCTGACTTGAACTCGAAGCCCAAGAAATCTCTATGTCCTCTGAAGATAACTCAACAACACTAGGACCAGATTCCTCACCTCGAAATGTGGCAGACAACTCGGAAAACTCTCTCCATTCATTCGAGCCATACTGGAATCCTATTCCCTCCCACACTTCGTTTATACTGTACATATTTTGAGACTAAGATAACCAACTGTCTATTAGGATTAATTCCCTAAAAGCATGTAAAGACATTTTATTGAATTACATAAAAAGAACAATTTCATTATATATTTGAATATTATAATTATTGTTTGAATTTATTATATGATAATATCAAGAAAATTCCTTATTCATTCTTGAGAATCTGATGTTGTATTAGTATGAGAGAATTAAGATCATATATAATGAATAAAACAGTCGGTAACATATTAAAGTAAGGAATCTTTAATGAATGGTTACTGGTGCGCTTTACTAAGCATATTGGATGCAAGTGATCTAGATTCAGATTAGTGATGTGGATAGATATCTTAGTAAATGTGTTGTTTATAATAGATATTATATATGACTGGAATGATAAGAATTAATTATCTTTATAAACTTACCATTTGACATAAATATTTGATTCTTATCATAATAGATGATCATTTGTAGACAAGACTAAATCCTGAGTACTTATGAACTCCTCTTTGTGTTTATTGGATCTTTTGATTCACTCGTTAAGGCTTCTTAGTATAATAATGCTAGTGACTTTTGTTTTGAAGATGCAATATCATGAATGGTTGGGAACATGAATTACAATAATGGAATCCATACTTTCCTAACAAATTGAATATTGGTTCTCTTGAGGGTTAATTATGTAACTGAATAGTTATTTAGCTCAAATCTATAATTTGATTATAGATTAATTATTCACTACTGAATTAATAATACTTAAGGATCAAGAGGTATTTCAAAGGGTAAAATGGTAATCTTGACCAACTCTAATCAATAAATCAATAAATGGAGGATAGAACTACATTTATTGATTATATCAATGGACTACAAGAGAAAGCTCTGTAAATATAATTCTATAAATACTTAGAGTGCAATTTAATATTTATAGTGGAGTAATCATGGAATTAGTAAATAAGATTAGTGGATTAAAGAATTTGATTAATAATTTGGTTTATTGAAGCTTCGTATTATGGGTTCATGGTCCCCAGATCACCTCTTTCCAACACTGTCAGGGGTAATGATGTCAAAAGAAAGATTTGTAGAGAGAATGACTTCATTTCAAATGAATTAATTTTCTAGGGCAATGAAATAATTATGTGATAATTATGGGCAATTGATTAATTAATTATTTAACTATATAGTTTTTATTTTGAAAAACTATAGGTTAAACTAAATATTAATCTTGTTTGGATTAATATATAAAGAGAGATTACTAATTATCTTATTTAGAATAAGATATTTGTTTATTTAAAACTAAAATTTTAAGATAAAGATAGTTTTGAATTAACTGATATTTATTTTGAGATAAATACTGTCTTAAATATTAATTAAATAAACAAATGAAAAAATTAGGGAAAATCCCAATGTTGCTCACGCCAGTCACTGTACTGCACAGTGAGTGGCGTCACACAAAGATATTTCCTATCCTTGGGATTTTAATTTGGAATTTTAAATAATTTGTTTATTTAATTATATATATATTTAATTATTATTTTTTAAACATGATTTAAATTAAATAGGTTATAATTGATCAATTTTATTTTAATAAAAATAAAGATTAATTAAATTAGTTAATTATCTTTATAAACCTAAAAAAAGAAATTATTGTAAGACACAGACTCTTTCTCAGAAACAGAAGCGATAATTTTTCCATAACCTGAAAAACTATTCAATTCCTCTTCTCTCTATCAAACCTCTCTAGATCTCATGTGTTAAGTATATCTAGAGAGTCATAAATCAATCTTTTGAATCCTACGTGCCCACACACGTCCTTGTGTGTTTGATGATTGGTTTGGAAGATCAAGGCGTGAGTCTTTAGAACTTGGATAGGAAGATCGTTGATTTTATACAAAAAGACTCAAGGATACTTGATAGGCTACAAGAGGTAATCTCTAATCTGATTGTATGTGATTTAATATATATATATGTGTATGATCTTGGCTGGTATTAATAATTATTAAAAAGGGCTCATTCCCCGCTACGTATCTCTGATTTGCTCTTTTAATACCAACAATTGGTACAAGAGCAGTCTACATATATATATATATATTAAATGTTGTGTGGGGATCTTGCATTTGTTATGTGTACGTTGATATGTATAATGAATGGATGAATATGTTATTTTGAATGTATGGTTGAATGACGAACCATTAATTATATGGTGCTATTGGGTTAGGAATTTGAGTTTCTATATCTTGTGTATGCCATAAAAGGCATAGGATTTTTTGTAAATTTTATTTTTGAAATATATGTAATTTAAAAAAAAAAAATCTGCACACAAGAGAAAATGAGGACCCGAGCCACTAGCCAAGCTAGCAGCCTGAGGCCTCCTCAGCTAGTCGTGCGTTGCGCATCAGACCGCGCCCTTGTACTCGTGCACCAGCCTACACACCTGTGCGCGGTCCCGCTAGCCCAGGCAGCCACCTGCTGTGTGCGTCCCTTCCTTCCCGAGCCCCTGGCTTGTGCACCCGCACCACGCACCAACCCCACGACCCCCTGCCTGCCCGAGCCCTTGCTGTGCGAGCCCCTGCTACATGCGGCAACCACCATCCTGAGCCCTTGATGCTCCATGTGTTGCCGGCCCTAGTGGTCTAGGGCATCAATCTTGGTGCCAAAATCTAGATCCTATTTTTGTGTTATTAATCTTTTATTTAATTAATTTTAAATTTTTTGAATTTAAAAGTTAAATTATCTTTTTTTATTTTCATTAGAAAAATAAAATATCTTTTAGTTGGTAAAATTTTATGTTAAGTTTAAATAATTATTTGAATTTAATTATTTAATTATTTGAATTCAACTAAATTAAAAAGATGACATAAATAGTTATTTAATTAAAAGTTAGTATTAATTAAATAAATTAATTGGAAAGTTAGTTTCTAAGTAATTAGGCGGGCCTAACAAATTCCTAGAGATTTGCAAGAAAGCCTAAAAGAGAGGAGAAACATTCTTGGAGTCTTGAAAACAAGTCATAGGGTATTTTTTTTTTTAAATTTCATTTCTATTTTTTCAATGGTTGTAAATTTAGAAATACTCAACAGTACTCAGTTCATCATTTATTATTTATTTATTGTATTTGTTTAAATAAATGTTAATTAATGTTCGATTGAAAACATGATAATGCATTAGTCAATTACATGTAATTCATGAAACCCCACACAGTTTTCATTAACCATGCATCTTTTAGAAACATGATTATTTAGGATTTTCCTAATAGTTTACGTGAATTGTTTTGGAGAAATCAATTGCTTGTAAACTACTAAGTATTAAATTAGTTAAAACTTGGTAACTCACACCATAATATAGGCAATAGTTTTTATAGGCATATAAGATAACCAACATTATTTAAAAATTGTTTTAATAAAGTTAGATGAATGTAATGGGTAATTATCTAGATTACATTACTTGTAGAAACAAGCTCTTTTATAATTAAATGTATTTTGTAATTAATTACATTCATAGTTTATTAATAAACTAGTAATTAATTTTGAATTAATTTATTAGTTTAATAAAACACATTATTTCTAAAATAGTAAGTGGGAGAAGGTGAACATCTCAATGTGACCTATGGTCTCCATTATTAGTACAACATCGTGAGAGTTGAATAGGGCCTTGAAGCAGCTTTGTTTCCGTCCCCCTAAAGAAGGTTTCTAGACATATTAATACCAATGTTGGCTTCTTACAAAGATAGGAAAGAATGATGTATTTTAGGCTTCACTGACCCTAAGGCGCCACTCTCTAAGTTAAGTCATGAATTCTAAATTAATAGGTTACACTTACAAATATACAATTAAACTTTTGCAGTCGATAATTGCATCTTGACCAAACAAGCAGTACTTTATTTTTAAAAGAGAAAATAAAGAGTTATTTTGAGTTTTAAATTATAAAGATAAGATTATCTTATAAGCTTTGACTTTAACTTGGCCGACCCTAAGGCGACACTTTATTTGTTGGGTAGTTTTATCGTGGAAAAGTAGATGTTTATTTATGTGTTTTAATTGTTGCATTCATGCATCATATTTACTTTCCGAATAATTGATATTTTTAAAATAGTGATATTATTGTATTTTATTTCTTTCATTTAAAATGTCTAAAAACGACTGCAATATAGCGATTGAACTTAATGATGAAAATATAGTATTTTGGAGACATGATATCGATATATTATTGCTAAGAGAGAACTTGATGGAAGCTGTTAAAATACAACCAATTCAAGAACCACCAATAGAAGCTTCAGTGAATGATCATTTTGAGTATGCTAAGTGGTTGAGGATAAATCATATGGAAATGTATTATTTGCTTCAATGAGTAAATATAGAGACCAAAAATACTCTACAAAACCTTCAATCTGTGTATGATATATGGGAGGCCATCCTTACTACATATGGACACATATATGATAAGTGGTTTTATGAGAATGAAATCGTATCGGCCAAGCGTGAAATAATCGCTGAAATTATGAAGAATAAGAAAAGTAAATTTTATTTATTCATTCTTATAACTAAGTGGAAAAAGATATGTCATCCTGAATTTTACATTGAGGGTCCACTAATAATGTTTACTCTTCTATGCAGATAATTGAATCTTACGATTCAAAGAAGGCTACTGATTATGTTCATGAAGTCAAAGAGAGAGAAAGTGTCTAGTTCAAGAAAGCGTCGAAGAAAATCTTTTTATTTTAAAATTCTTTAGTTATTATTAAAAGAAAACTTTATTGTTGTTTGAACATTGTTTTAGTATGTTTCTTTTAGTATTTTGAATTTATTTCATGTATTGACTTTAGAATATTTTATTATTCTTAATTTTTCTTTAGACATGCAATTAAATATTCGGACTTGACGTTTTCATGAAAATTTAACAAACGCTTAATAACTAAGAATTATTCAAAGTAGCAAAACTGCAAGGCAACAAAAGACAAAAAGTTTCAAAGGAGGATGACACATATCTTTGGCATCTTAAACTTGGTCATATAGGTCTAAACAGGATAAACCGCTTAACAAAAGATGGACCTTTGAGAGAACTAAGAGTTGGAACTCTTCCGATTTGTGAATCTTGTCTAGAAGTCAAAATGACAAAACATCATTTCTCAGCGAAAGGCAATAAAGCTAAAGAACCTTCGGAGCATGTACATAGTGATGTATGTGGTCCAAAATTTACAAGCAACAGGTAGGTATGAGTACTTCGTCACTTTTATTGATGATTACTCAAGATATGGTCATACTTACTTAATACTTAGGAAATCTGAAACCTTTGGTAAGTTTCAAGAATTCAAAGCAGAGGCTGAGAAGAAATTAGGTAAGACTCTTAAAACACTTTGATCTGATCGAGGTGGAGAATATTTGGATTTAGAATTCAAATATTTCTTGCTGGAGCATGGTATTCTATCCCAACTCACAGCACCAGGAAGACCACAACAAAATGGTGTTTCTGAAAAAAGAAACAGGACCTTGTTAGACATGGTCAGGTCTATGTTATGCTACTATTCGCTTCCTCTCTTATTCTGGGGATATGCACTTCAAAAGGCAACTTGCATTTTGAATGTAGTCCTATCTAAGACCATAAGCAAAATGCCATTGGAAATGTGGAATGGAAACAAACATAGTTTGCACCATTTCTGCTCTTGGGGCTGTCATGCTCATGTTCTTAAACCTAAATTAGGAAAACTTGATTCAAGGTCTGAAGTGTACATTTTTGTGGGCTGCGCTCCAGAAATAAGAGGCGGTTACTTCTATAGTCCCAGGGACCAAAAGGTATTTGTTTCAACAAATGTGACCTTCCTTGAACACGACTATATGCATAACTATAAACCACGAAGCAAAGTAGTTTTGGATGAACTCACAGCTGATAAGATTCCATCACTTTCATCTTCATTATTAAATGATAGACGACAAACCAAGGAAACCACTATTTATGGAAAAGAAACCTCGGTGCAACGTCATAGTGGGAAGAATGTGAGACCACCTGTTCGCTACGAACATGAGGCACGTGTCCTTGTTTCTGATACAAACAAGGATGATCCATTATCCTTTAAAGAGGCGATGGATGATCCTGAAAATGAGAAATGACAAGAAGCCATGAACCTAGAAATGGAATCTATGTATTCCAATTCTGTCTGAGAACTTGTAGATCCACCTAAAGATGTTAGGCCCAATGGGTGCAAATGGATATACAAGAAGAAAAGATATGTTGATGAGAAATTGGAGACTTTCAAAGCAAGGCTAGTAGCCAAAGGCTACACTTAGAGAGAAGGTGTTGATTATTAAGAAACATTTTCTCATGTGGCTATGCTTAAATCCATTTGCATCCTCTTATCCATAGCTACCATCTATAACTATGAGATATGGAAAATGGACGTCAATACAACTTTTCTGAATGACTATCTTGATGAAAGTATCTATAAGGTACAACTAGAATGGTTCATCAAGAATGGGGAAGATCAAAAGGTATGTAAGTTTCTGAAATCCATTTATGGATTAAAGCAAGCATCTAGATCTTGGAATATCACCTTTGATGAAACAATTAAAACATATGGCTTCGAACAGAATGTTGATGAAGCATGTGTGTACAAATACATCAAAGGAAAAGTAGTGGTTTTCCTAGTTCTTTACATGGATGACATTCTCGTCATTGGCAACAAAGAAGAAGTGGTTAGCCAAAAAGGTCAAAATGAAATATTTGGGCGAGGCAAGCTATGTTCTGGGAATAAAAATCCTAAGGGATAGGAAGAACAAGCTCTTGGCACTTTCTTAGGCTAATTATATTGATAAGGTGCTTGAAAGATTCTCTATGGAGAATTCCAGTTACCGACCAGACATGGAATTCCTCTCTCCAAGAAACAGTGTCCTAAGACACCATAGGAGGAAAAGGATATGAGAAAGTATCCCTATGCTTCAGCAGTTGGGAGTCTAATATATGCCATGTTGTGTAGTAGACTCGACATATGCCATGCAGTAGGGATTGTGAGTCGTTATCAATCAAATCCTAGTTTGGAACACTGGATTGCAGTAAAGCACATTCTCAAGTATCTTAGGAGAACGAGAGATTATATGCTTGTGTATTCAGGGGGTGAGTTAAACCCTACTGGATACACTGATTCTGATTTCCAATCAGACAAAGACAGTCGTAAGACGACATCTGGGTCAATGTTCCCTCTTGGTGAAGGAGTTGTGGTCTGAAGGAGTATTAAATAATCCAGCATAGCATATTCAACCATGGAAGCCGAATACATAGCGACTTGTGAATCGGCTAAGGAGACAGTTTGGTTGAGAAAGTTCTACACTGATCTGGAAGTAGTTCCAGAAATGGATAAGCCACTAATCCTATACTGTGACAAAAGTGGATCAGTAGATAACTCCAAGGAACCAAGAAGACACAAGAGAGGAAAGCATATAGAAAGGAAATACTGTCTGGTTAGAGAGATTGTACACCGAGGTGATGTGACTGCTATGAAGATAGCGTCGGAACAAAACCTGGCTGACTCGTTTACCAAGACACTTCCTGCAAAGTCGTTTACGGGTCATGTATCCAACATGGGATTAAGGGAGATGTCTCACTTGCTTTGAGGAAAAGTGGGAGATTGTTAGGATTAATGCCCTAAAAGCATGTAAATATATTTTATTGAATTAAATAAAAAGAACAATTTTATTTTATATTTGAATGTTATAATTATTGTTTGAATTAATTATATGATAATATAAAGAAAATTCCTTATTCATTCACGAGAATATGATCTTGTATTAGTACGAGAGAATTAAGATCATATATAATGAATAAAATAATCAGTAGCATATTAAAGTAAGGAATCTTTAATGGATGGTTACTGGTGCGGTTTACTAAGCATACGGGATGCAAGTGATCTAGATTCAGATTATTGATGTGGATAGACATCTTAGTAAAGGTGCTGTATATAATAGAGATTATATATGACTAGAATGATAAGAATTAATTATCTTTATAAACTTACCATTTGACATAAATATTTGATTCTTATCATAATAGATGTCATTTGTAGACTAGTCTAAATCCTGAGTATTCATGAACTCATTTTTGTGTTTATTGGATCTTTTGATTCACTTGTTAAGGTTTCTTAGTATAATAATGCTAGTGACTTTTGTTTTGAAGATGCAATATCATGAATGGCTGGGAACATGAACTACAATAATGGAATCCATACTTTCCTAACGGATTGAATATTGGTTCTCTTGAGGGTTAATTATGGAACTGAATAGTTATTGAGCTCAAATCTATATCAGCTGCCTTGAGGCATAGGCTATCACCTTGTCATTCTACATCAGCACACAACCCAACCCTTGCTTCGATGCATCACAGTAGACTACAAACTTGTCATTGGGTGTCGGTACACAAAGTACTGGTGTTGAGCATAGCTTATCCTTAAGCAACTGGAAGCTCTCTTTACACTTATTAGTCTAGTTGAACCTTTTCTGTTTTCGGGTCAGATTGGAAAGCGGAGTGGCTATCTTAGAAAAGCCTTCTACAATCCTCCGATAATAACCTGCTAATCCCAGAAATCTCCTTACCTCTGATGCGTTCTTTGGTCTTGGCCAATCCTTCACAGCCTCTACCTTAGATGGGTCTACTGTAACTCCATCCTTGGATACAATGTGGTCGAGGAACGTGACTTGCGAAAGCCAAAATTCGCACTTCTTGAACTTGGCATAAAGTTTATCCTCCTTTAGTCGTAACAAGATCAACCTTAAATGTTCCTCGTGCTCGACTTCATCCTTTGAGTAAACCAAGATATCGTCGATGAACACTACGAAAAATTTATCCAAGTAGTCCTTAAGGACCCTATTCATTAAATCCATAAACGTGGTTGGAGCGTTGGTAATACCAAAAGACATAATTAGAAACTCGTAATGTCCATAACGAGTTCTAAAAGCTGTCTTGGGAATATACTCTTCCCGTACCTTGAGCTGATGATACCCGGACCGTAAATCAATCTTTGAGAACACGGTCGCTCCTCGGAGTTGATCAAACAAGTCGTCAATCTGGGGTAGCGGGTACTTATTCTTAATCGTCACCTTATTTAGCTCGCGGTAATCAATGCACATCTGCATGCTTCCGTCCTTTTTATTCACAAATAGAACCGGTGCTCCCCATAGCGAATGGCTCAGTCTAATGAAACCCAAGTCTAAGAGTTCTTGTAGCTGCATCTTTAACTCCTTGAGTTTGGTAGGTGCCATCCGATATGCTGCCTTGGATATAGGCTCGGTGCCCAGTACTAGTTCGATTGTGAAGTCAATTTTCCGAGTCGGCGACAACCCTGGTATGTCATCAGGAAATACTTCTGGAAATTTCTTTACAATGGGAACATATCCAACCTTTAGTGGTGTTTCCTTTACCACATTCATGACACTGGCTAAAAATGTGTGACATCCTTTTTCTATCATCCTCTGAGCTTTGAGAGATGAAATAAGCGGTGTGTATAGTCCTGAAACTTGTCCCATGAAGCATAGTCTTTGGCCGTCAGGAGTCTCGAATATCACTTGCTTACATCTACAGTCGATGGTTGCGCCATGCCTTGCTATCCAGTCCATGCCCAGTATCACGTCGAAGTCTTTGATCTCCAATTCTATCAGGTCTCCTTCTAGTTCTACGTCCTCAATTTTGATTGGTATGCTCGTACTATCCGTGATGATAGGACTACTTTGCCTGAATGCAACTCTGTTACAAACCTAGTTCTAAACCTTTCACAAGGTTTGTCTAATTTCTCTATCATTCCTAACGAGATATACGAGTGAGTGGCTCTCGAATCAAATAATATCGAACATACATTATTGAGGATAGAAATCTGACCTGTAACTACTTTATTGCTAGCGTCAGCTTCTCCTTGGGTTAAGGCAAAGACTCTGGCAGGAACCATCTTGTTGTCCCTTTTCTCCTATGGCTTGAGCTGGGGACATCGCCTCCTTTGGTGACCTTCTTGAACACATTTGAAGCATCCATTGGTGTTTGCACAACACTCTCTAGGATGTTTCTTTTGGTACTTAGAGCATTGCGGGTATTCTACATAACCCGGCTTATTGCCTCCATTGGTTGTTCGTGTTCTTTATCGTTGTCAGATTGCTTGTTGTCAGAATGCCTTCTTTTCTTACTATTACTATTGTTGCTAGACTGATGGCTGTTGTGGTTGTTGTTCTGACCATTCTGAGGTTGACTCTGCTGTTTAGGCTCAGGCTTACTATCTTCCTCCTTACTAACATTCTCCTAAAGCCTTTCTATTTCTATAGCCGTTTCTAGGACATCGACATAGGTAGTATTTCCCGGGTTTGCTAGCTTAACCCCTAGCTCAATCCTTGGTCGAAGTCCTCTAACGAATTTGGTCACCCTCAGAAAGTCAGTTGGAACCATTTTTGGCGCAATCTTGGATAATCAATCGAACTGCCGAGCATACTCTGCTACTGATAAGTTCCCTTGCTTCAGATCAACGAACTCCTCGACCCTTGTGGCGATAACTATCGAATTGTAGTAGTTTTTGTGGAACAGTTCCACAAATCTGGTCCAAGTCATGGTGGCGACATCGTGAGTCTGCTGAACTAAGTCCTACCATATTCTAGCATCTTTCTTAAGTAGAGATGAAACACAGGATATGCGGTCTGCGTTGCTGAGATTCATGTGCGCTAGGATTAGCTCCAAATTTCTGAGCCATTCTTCCGCCTCGAAGGGGTATGTTGTCCCTTCAAAGTTCAGAGTGTGTTGCTTACGAAACCGCTCATAAATTGGCTCCATGTGCTGAGCTGGGTATGGCGTATAGTTTTCCATTGGCCATCCCCCATAAGGACCTACTTGAGCCATTTGCGGAGGCTATGGTTGCAGCAGAGGCGAAGGCTGAGTCTGAGGCTGAGCCTGTTGTCGCTGTTGCTGTAGTAATTCCTCAACTTGTTGTCGTAGTATGGCAATTTCTGCAATGTTGTCAACTGGCGGCGGTGGTGCATTTCAGTTGGCAGTAGTATGCACTCCCCTTCTGCGAACTGGAGGGGCTTCATTATTTTCAGGAGCGATGCTGGCGGCATAGGCATTGGTGCGTGCAGACCTTCTGAGCGACATCTTCAATGGAGTTCTAACAGTTGAGAAAAACATGTTAGAACTTACCCTAATAGGCTCCAAGGCAAAAACTTAATCTAAGCAAACATAGGTCGGACCTATTAAATATGATTTCTTATGAAAAATTATATAAGCCTTCTTTATCATTAGGCTGTGTTTCTATACTTAGAATAATAAACCAACTTTATTATTTTCTAAGTATGTTTCTAATCATCCTATATGACTTAATTCTTAGGCTCGAAACTCGTCGTTGTTCCAAAGTTAACCATATTGAGGGAGGGCTGGGATCAGTAAAATCGTTCCCACTACTATGGCCCCCTAACTCTCAATATAGAACCCAGTCCATTGATTTGTATCCACCCTCACAGAACTTGGTCATTATTTATTAAATTCATTATTTATTATGATTGTAAAAGAAAAATCAAACTCATATATGTCATCAAAATAACAATGATATGTATTTGGAAAAAGGTTTTCACTAAATATAATCATAAATGCAAATATAATAAATAAAATAAATAAAGAAACTAATCTATTCTAAAAATCGGGATCTTCTACATCTGACTCTTCATCTAACATATCATCATCTATCTCCTCATAGTCATCATTATCTTGAGCCTCAAAATGCCCTCGAGGAAGATTCGTAAAGATTCTACGTTTTTGCTCATTTGTGAATTGGAATTCCATCTTAGAGGTGAACATAAGTATGAGAAAATAATATCTCATAGCTACCGGTAATTCATCTTCATCATCTATGGTCTCCCATATATCTTCTAAAGCTACAATTACAGTAGGATAAACTTTAAAAAGTCTAATCACTAAAACATATTGCTCCGTTGCTCTCATCATGATTTGCATATTTGTTTGGAGGTGACCTATCTCCCTATGGAATAAGAGTAGTCTCCGAGTGATTCTTTCTAGCACTCCTACGGTATTTCTTGGCTCTCTAATTCTTTCCAAGGCCTTAATGGCTCAGATATCCTCATAGGTCAAGGCTCCATTCATTTTTAACTGAAAACATAAAGGCTAAAACGTTAACTATACATATAAGCATAATAACTATAACATAAACACTTAAATTGGCGGTTAGACTCAGAGCTTGAGCGTGTGTATCAAGGAGAACTTCATGCAGATGAACCGTTGCTCTGATACCAACTATAATGACTTAACTATTTCTAAGACCTTGGACCATTAAAACTACTAAACATAGCCATTATTTTTTAGAAAACATACATAAGGAATATTCATAACTTTATTAAAAACTCCAAAGTAATTATTGAAATATATAAATGAGCGATATAGGATTCCATTGTTTTAAAATAAAACATAAGTTTAAATTAAATGAAATTGTTTACAAAACTAAATGCGGAAAATATATAAAAACATAATTTAAAGAGACTAAAAAAAATAACATCGTCCTCGAATCGTCACGCAGTCCATCGAATCCCTTCATCCTTAATACACAAGCCAAGCTACCAAGAATCCTTCGGCCACCATATCTATTTTCCTACATCACATAAAAATAAAGGAGTGAGCCTAATGCCCAACAAGGAAAATCTACTAACACAAATAAGCATAAGACTATATCATAAACATATTCTATAAAACATATGACTATAAATAAAAACAAGTATTACAATGTCCATCATACTTCTTGGGGCTTGCTATCTAGGCAATCATATGCCCATAAATTTACGGGACTAGCTATCTAAACAAGTCATATAAATTTATGGGGCTCGTTATCTAAACAAATCATATGCCCAATGAATATATTATTGGGACTTGTTATCTAAACAAGTTATATGTTTGTTATCTAAACAAATTATATGCTTGTTGGCTAAAAAATTATATGCTTGTTATCTAAACAAATCATGTACTCAAGAAATAAAAACATATCATACATAAACATATCAAAACATAACAACACTTAAAATCTATCCTATTTTCCTTACCAACACCGGGATATTTGAGAACAAGGATGAGATTTGGAACACTCCTAAAACCAACAATAAGAATGGTGAATATTTCTAAAGAAAAGAGATGATAAAGAAGAGAACTAAACCACCAAGAAGAAGCTTACCGAAAAGAAACCTTAAGTTCAAAGAACTTAAATACCTAACCAAGAATCGAAAACAACAAGTTAGGATTTGAGTAAAGAAAACTAAAAGGAAACTAAAGAAAACTAAAGAATCATATAGAAATGAACTTAAGAATACGAATACCTTTGGATGTACTAGAATTGATCTACACCTTGATATTGAAAACATACTATATCTCACTTCCCCAAGTGTTTATAAAGCTTAAGATGATAAAGCTTTTATCCCAAACGCAAGTGTATCACTCTATAGTAACCCTAGCAGCTTGAAGGCTTTGAACACAACTTGAAGAATGAGAGAAATGGCTGGGTACTAGGTCCTATTTATAGAGTTCAAGGAGTAAAAATATATCATTTTAGCTTGAATAAAATAATGAATATTAATTGAAAAATATTTGAATATTCGTTCAACAGGTGCTTAACACTCGGTCAAAAATGTTCAGAGGCAAGTCAAGAGGTTAAGGGATGAATCCACTTGGTTTCTACAACGTTTGAAAATATGGTCCTAGGGCCGATATATCGCACACCCTAGGTGATATATCACCTGGCCCTATGCCCTGAGTGCTCGTGTTTTCGTTTGTGCGAAGTTGACGTGTTTTTCGTATCTCTCGTGTAACGATATATCGCCCATATAGCTGCGATATATCGGCATACGTTGAAATATTAAACACGTAATTGCACTTTATTAGCTTAATTTGAATTGGATAAACAGCTTTTACTGAGTCATAATACGATTTTAAAGCTGCTGGAAGGTTCTAGAGCTTCTAGATCTTTCTTTTATTAAAACTATTCATCAAAAATACTTAATTCCTTAATATTCATGGTTATGACAAGTGTCATGATCTTATTAGTTATATCTAAACTTTATAGTATTATAAATGACATCTTTATAATCAACTATATTAATCAAACCTTGTGTTATAATTAATATTTTTAAACTCTAGATTAAACTTATAAAATCTATAAGTGTTGCTACGAGTGTTCAACTAAGTCCCGACTTGAACCAAAAACCACAGTAACTATCATACTATAACTACTACTAGCTACTACTATCTAATTAGCTAAGTAAAGTTCTGGGACTCTACATTTTAAGAGGGAATATAGGGGAAATTTACCATTTTTCCCTCGGGGACGTTTTTGGTACCCCGAGCCTTTGAGGTAACCTTAGAAACTTAAGTTAAATAAAACAAAACCAAGGAAGCTTTCAAAAATGTGGGAACCGACCCAAAACCTCTTCTCTCTCTCTTTTTTCCTCTAAGCCATACCAAGGAGAAGTGTTGAAGATTAAGCAAGGATTTTGGCCCTAGAGTTGGGGATTAGCTCAACTTCACTTTGTGGATTCAAGTAGAGGTTAAGGTAAGCTTTTAACTTGTTGAATTGCTGCTGGTTTTTCAAGGTTGTGCATGTGAGCTAAGTTGAGAATTGCTCTTGGTTATTTGGGTGAGTTTTGGGGTTAGTTTCTATTGGGTTTTGCTGCTAGGATCACTCTAGAACTGCTGTGATGATTGAGTTGGATTGTCAGGTTGTTTTTGGGGTAAATTGGTTGGGTTTTCGTGGTAAAAATGAAGGATTTTTTTGGGTTCGAAGGGTTGGGCCGCGACATTGTTCTTGCTGAGTCGCGGCCCTCTAGAGCATTTTGGTGGCCAGGAAGAAGGGCGGGCCGCAGCGCCTGCCCTGTTTTGGGGTTTGGAGTTTCTGGTTGAGAAGGGTCGCGACATGGGTTCATGGGGCAACGACTCTTATTGTGTTTTTGGACTTCAAGGAGGTTTTAGGCTTGGAAATCAAAAAGTTAAGGGTCAGGATAGATTTTATCTCCCGGATTGATGGAATTCAAGGTCCCAGAGACTATAATTATGACCCAAAGTTATATAATGGATTAGAACTTGATGGGTGGATGTTGTTGATACATTGTGACTAGGTTTTCAGCGAGGCTCGGACTAGGGGTGTAACGCCATGGATAGCCAAGACCATTACACTGTGTGTTTATAAAGGTGCTAGACTTGCTAATAAAGTCATTTAATTAAAAACGTGTTACTGAGACTATAATGGAACTAGGGTTAAGAGATTTTGGTTCCAAAAGCCGTATTATTTATAGATAACATTTTCCGTTTACACGGGATCCCAAAAATAATAAGATTAAAGCCATTTACAAAGATTCAAGATTTAAATACTAGTCACTCTAAGGAAAAATAGTCTGTTAAGCATTTCTTGTCCTAATCCACTCCTCGACCATGGTGGCCGAATAGCTGGCTATGTACATTCAACCCCGTAGCTCTCCATCTCAAGGTTGGCCCAACTTGCCTTTGCCTTTACCTGCACCATGTAGCACCCGTGAGCCAAGGCCCAGCAAGAAAGCACAATAACAAAGCATAATCAATCAACAGACAGTCAAATATCTCATATTGCATAAACATGTACTTAATCAGTTTAAGCATTCATGACAATCAAGTATTCATCACACCAAGTATATCAGTTCATATAAATAATCAATCCACATATGATAAATAGGGTTAGCGCCCTTAGGCCGCACCCTCCTTCGACTTTCACCGAGCCAAACCTTATCAAAACTTCTCCAAACTTCCACAAAACCTAGAATCAAGCTTTTAACATGTCTAAATCATCTCAAGCATCCCAACCACATAAAGCTTTAACACACTCATCTCAAAATTCACCATGGTTGAACCTCAAACTCAAACACTTCAGCAAAACAATCAAAACCTCATAATTTAGAGCTTAGAATTTCATACCTTCAATGGGGATTCGACCTTAAGTCAGCCTCTACACCTCCTTGGCTTACTCCTCCTCAAACCCTTGGCTTGAATTCCCTAGAATTCCTATCAAATTCAACTTAGACATCATAGTTCAACACCAAAACCAGAAACTGAAGAAAGCTTCAAAGTCTTACCTCAACTGAATGAATTTCTCTGCCAATTCCTCAAGCTAGAACAGGGATCCTAGCCTCTAGCCCTTGCCCAAACTCTTCCTGTGTTTCTGCTCCAAAAGACCTCAAGAACTGATGGGGGAAAGCCAAACCGACCTTGAAAAATACACTGTTTTCCTTTCCCTTTCCTTTCCCTTCTTTTTCTTTCTTTTCTTTCCTTCAGAGTTTCCGGCACTTTCTACACTTCCCACTAAGGCATAAAACCTGAGTTATACCTATCCTTTATAAGCCAAATGACCTCAATACCCTCCCCTTTAGTTCTAAATCTTTGAATCCACCTAGGGGCATTTTGGTCATTTCACCCAATTCCCGCTAATTCCTCGAGTATCTCTATTATTTTCGGCTTACTTCCCGATACCTAATTAATCACCAATTATATTCCTCAATGCCATATATTGACCCCCAATATATTCTCTAAATTCCTATTTATACCCCCAGGCTCACCTCGAGCCGGGTATAAATCCCTGCCGTGACTTTTTTCGCTGATCCACTCACTAGGATCGTCTCAAATCACAGATCACAAATATATCCACATAATAATGTGGTCTCAATAGTTATCACATATATATACAGTTATGCCCTCAACGGGCCAAAATTACAATTATGCCCTTTCTAACCTAATCAGGGCCTACATGCATACTAATACACATAGTCATGCATCTCAGATATTCAAATAGTCGTATAGCATATTTTTAATCATTAAATCACATATATTCCAATTATGCCCTCCTGGCACACTAATCAAGGCCCTTAAGCCTTATTAGTAAATTTGGGTCGTTACAAGGGGACTGTGCTCGGGACATCAGTGCTTGGAAAGCTCGGGACACAGGTAAGAAAACTGCTGTACCCGTAGAGCAGGGCGAGGCCAGATAGTTTGATTTGCAAAGCACGACCCTATATGATTGTGTTGCAGGGTGTAGCCCCATTGATTGTGCTTATACGTGTTTAAGTATTTGTTTAATTATGCTATGTGTGCATATATGTGAATGAACAACAAGAGCCGGGAACAGAGAAGGCCGAGAATGGCGAGGGCCGAGAATGGCGAAGACCGAGAACGACAAGGCCTAGTACAACAAGGGGGCTGGGAACTGCGTTTAGCACGCGGAGTGCGAGTTGCCAGGGCGAGACCCTATAGGATACCTGGGATATCCTCATGGTGTAGAACGCGAACCCAGGGCCTGGTAAAGCACCTGGGACGACTTGGTCGTATGTGTTTATCCTGCTGGCGGATTGATTGTATGTTGAATGATTGATATGCATATGCTATTTGCTTGTGTGAGTTTTCTTGCTGGGCTTCGACTCACGGGTGCTCTATGGTGCAAGTAAGGGCAAGGGGAAAGTCGACCAACCATGAGTACGGAGAGTGTGAAGCGATGTGTACATGTTTGGCCTGCCTAGCTTCCACGGCCAGGGGTATTTTTGGGAGACGCTTGTATTAAACCTAATTTTGTCGTTTAGTCGACTTTAATTATATTTTGAGTTGTAAAAATTTCTAATCAGTATTTTGGGATCCCATATGTTAAACGCTTTATAATATTCAATGAATGGATATATATATTTTTAAATTATGAGACTTTGTTTATGGTTTAGCTACACTTTTGTATTAAAATCTCGATTAGCGAGTTAATTGCACGTTTTAAAATCACTTAGTAACGAATCTAAGGAAGTAGGGCGTTACAACTAGATTGACAAAGTTACATACCATTTGAGTATTTTTTTTAAATGCATGGTAAAAGTAAAGTTTGACATTGACAATAACGGAGTCAAACATGGGCATTTCGAATAAACTATGCATGAATGCATGGAAATTTGAACTTAAACCCAACATAGATTTGTACGAATAAACAAGTATAAAAGCATGTCCATAATAATAACATGCTCGAAATATTTTGACCTAGAAGCATGATGCCCAGTATTAAGGAAAAAAGTTGAACGTAGACAATGTGCAAAAAGGCTTTCGAGTGAAAAATTTGAAAGCATAAAAAATACTACTAAAATATAAACAGTCATAAGATAATTAAAATAGCTCAGAATCGAGCTATAAATTGTCTTTGCCCCCAGGGCACAAAAAAGATAATTACAAAAAATTCTAATGGACGCAACCCTATTTGAAACAGTTCATTGTTGATCGACTGAACCAGACTCAGCCTCCTCACCTTTGTCCTCCCCATTCCTGCCATCCTGGGTTGTGGCCGTGACCTCCTCTTCAGCCAACCGAGCCTTCCATTTGGAGATGAACTCCTCTTCTTTATCTTGAAGGAACGAGGTGTCAATATCGGGGTTCAGAGAAATTATCATATAGATAGCCTTGTTTGTAGCCCAATATTTCTTGGTCTCAAACTTTTCGGTGAGGTGCTTTTTCTCTTCTTCAATAATTCTGAAGGCGGAATCCTTCTCTTCCTTCAGGCGTTCAACCTCAGCCTTGGCAGCACTTGTCTCTGCCTTCAAGCGATCGATCTCAGCTCTAGTAGTGTCAAAGTCCGCTGTCTTGGTGTCGAGCTCCGCCTTCAGGCTATTGATAGTAGCCTCGGAAGAGTCAAGCTTAACTTGAAGAAACTTGAGGGCTTCCTCGGTCTTGGCACGTGCCTCCTCAGCTTTGTCCTGGGCTCCCTTGGCCTCCTTCAGGCCATCCTTGGCTTAAATGCGAGCTTGGTTTGCTTCGTAAACCAGGGTTTCCGCTGTGACCATCTTTGAGAAAAACACTGAACTTTGGCGAAGGACACCAAGAAGAGCCTAAAAAATAACAAAAAAAATGGTTTATAAGGGTTAGAGAATAAATAGGTGACCAAGAAAGTAGAAGAGAAGATAACTAGAGTTACCGAGACCGAGAGATCCACCATTTGGCCAGTGAGGCGTGTGGGATTTTCTCCTCTTAAGAATCTCCACTCATTGGCATTGAGATTGCTACAAGCCTGGCCTGCCCCAGCAACATATTCGAGCATAAGTTGGCTCCTAAGGTCCCTGCCACGTTCTCCAGGGGTACTCCCGTATGTGGGACGACGCCACAAACTTGCAGACACTCGTCAGGGCACCCATAAGCCTGGGAGCTGAAGGAGGCATGACTTGTTTGCCTTTGTCTCCAACTAGCTGGGGTTCAGTGGTGGAAACTATTGAGGTCGTGAGGGCAGTGTCGGAAACCACGACCAAAGAGCCCGGAGCCTGGGCTTTGGGCTCGGATGAGGCATGCATCGAAGGAGAGGAACCCTCAGCAATCTTGGCCAATTTTAAGGCGACCCCTTTCTTCGAGGTTACACGACCCCATTTAGTACCCCGGGGTTTGGGGGGCTGTCCCAAAAGGTTGTCTAGGTCCGACTCCATGTCACCTGAAAAATGCAAGGAAGATTAATCAAGCTGAGAAAGAAAAAAGTCATACGCATTTGTATAAGTAAAAATGACTAAGTATCAAGAACCTAACAAGAAGACTCACTAGAGTTCGAACATGGGGACCAAGAAATTCCCCTGTCTTCTGATGAGGCTATGGGAGTCCCCTCCCTAAAGGTGGGGGACATCATCGAGAGGTCCCTATAATCGTTTGTGCCGTATTGCACTGCTACCCCATCCTAAACCTCGTTTAGGCTATATATGGTTTGGTATTTACATAGCCAACTATCAAACCTTCGAACCCTATGGTCTACCCTTGACCATGCTAAGAAATTATCCCTGGGGTCCTCGAAGAGGGTCATTACGCCAGGCTCGTGCTTAAGTAAGGAAGGAGACCACATGGATGAATCAAGCACGACTTTACCTTTTGACGAGCACGCTGAGGCCTTATCCTATTCCTCATTTCCCGAGCCTGAGGGTTTGAAGGGGCGAGGTTTGTGGGCTCTAGAGCTTTGAACCGTATGTTTGCCTCTCACAGGGAGCTTAGTGGTAGGTACGGGTACGTCCTCCCATCTCGCATACTTGCAATTGCTAGAGTCATCAGTGGTCTCGCTTTATTCTAGAAGGTTGTACAGTCAAAGCTTGTCCTCGTGAAGAAGGTAAGAGAGGGATCGTCGACCATAGGGGAGCTTGAGAATGGCTTCCCTACTTTCCCCCATGGCATCCGTAGGCTGAGGATGATGGTAGGTGGCTATATAAAAAATTTAAGTAAGTCAGTCGGGCTCACAAATTAAAAGAGAATTTAGCCCAAAAAATACGAGGAGCTTACGAATTCTCCGAAAGGAGTAGAATCGAGAGGGAGTGAGACCTTCTTTCCAGAAGAAGGAAATCTTGAAGTTCGGAGGGTGGTTTGGAATGTCCTCGAATAGTCGCTTCTCTTTTGGGTAGCTAGACAGATAGTAAAACCCATCCCTGCCTCGAGCTCGGGAAGGGTTGCTTTTGAGGAAAAAAAGATACAAGATCTCGTGTGTTGTTGGCTCCTCCCACTTCATCTCCTTGTATAACGATTTCAGCATAGACAGAACCCTATACGAGTTCATCTGGAGTTGGAACAGAGCTATGCCAATGTAGTCAAGAAGGCTCTGGAAGTATTCCTTTAGGAATAGTAAGGCCCCGGCTCGTAAGTGCTCACGGCTCCAAGCCCGAGCTTAACCTTTCTATCTGGGTTGTCTTCCCAGGTGTAGAGAAGTTCCTCTCGTCAGAGCTGGCAGGGTGACAGATAAACTTTTCGGAGAGCTTCAACCCGTGGAAAGAGAGGAGCTCAAAAGCTCAAAATAACAAGGTTACCCTAATCGAACCTGAAGGCTGGAAAAGGCAAGATTGAATCAGATGTGTATCCCGAACTATTGTAAAGTTCAGGCATCGAGTGTGCACCACGAGAGAGTGGGGTGGTTATTAACAATTTAATAGAATCTCAAATTTCTATGGAAAAACTTGGTAGTTACCTGAAAAGGCAATGTTTTCAGGATTCTTGCATTAAAACCCTAAACCAAAACCTTAGTTCTTAAGCTACATAAAACCTATGGAAAAAAAACCATTACTAGAAAAACTCCATTTTTACACATCTCTACCAATTTTTTTTTGTAAAAACCAGAGGCATCCTCACGAACAGATGAAACACGTAAAAAAGAAAAAATGTATATATAACCAAGAAAGATCAGAGCACTTATGCAAATTGGATCGAGGATACGATGATATTGTCGATTGTAAGAGTGGTAGCAGAAACGATCCCACTGAATCGAAGGATGAAAGATTGCTTTGCTTTTTGGGTTTTGAGAACATGCGAAATAAATAATTTTTTTTTTACTTTGGTTGTCTCTGGTGTATAATGTTTAGAAAGGTGAAAGCGATGAAGATGAAGGGGATGTGCATATATATACCCCATTGGGGATGTCGAAGGTCAAATGGATCTAGGCCCTTTATTTGAGTTGAAAAATGATCTGATGGATGGGGCTTGATTCTAACATTGGCGGCAAAAAGAGGTCATATGAAAGGACATGTGCAGAAAAAAAGTACTTGAGTACTCTTGGTGTGCAATCCCCAAGTGACACGTGTCCACACTTGAGTGTGGTAGGTGGTACGGTTTTCTAAAAAGTGGAGTTCAAAAGTTTCCTTCTACAAGGATTCGAACCAACACTTCTGAGGGGGCAAAATGTTACACCCAAATTTTGAGGATGAATAAATGAGTCTCGAATTGTAGGCTCGTAAAGCGTAAGCTCAAAAATAACAAGCAGTGGCTGAACACTTGTATAAATATGCATGATTCCTGACTTGTTCTTGTTGGCGATCAAGCACAAATTTAAAAGGGTCGAGCTTAAGCATCAAGCTCGAAAGAACGAATCTTCTCTGACGCATATGGGTGTTATTCGAGCCATAGTTGCAAGCTCGAAGGTATTGGTCTATGAAGATTGAGTTCGATGAATCCACCAACCGAGGAAGAGGCTGACCGAAATAACAAGCTCAAATTTATGTTGATCTCGAAAGCACGTGTAGAGTCCAAGAACTTTACTTAGCTAATTGTTTAGTAGTATTATAGTATGTTTAGTGTTATCATTGTTACTTTGGATTTTTGGTTCAGACCGGGAGTTATTTGGACACTCATAGTAGTACTTATAGATTTTCTAAGTTTAACCTATAGTTTAAGAATATTAAGTATAACCTAAGGTTTGATTAATGTGTCTGATATTAAGGAATATATTATTATATTATAAGGTTTAGACATCAACCAATAGGATTTTAAGCACATGTTTTGAATGGTAATTAAGGATTTAGTATTTTTGAGGATTAAATTAAATAAGGGTAAAAGTTTGAATGTATAGGGTCAGTCAGCAGCTTTGAGCACGTTGAGGGCTTAGTCAAGGCTGTTTACTCCATTCAAACTCAGCTAAAAATGTGTAAATTTGTGTTTAAATATTCAGCGTATGCCGATATATCGCAGCTATAGGGGGCGATATGTCGCAGCACGTAGATACGGAAAACACGAATCGATGCACGGTCGCCTCGGGAACAAAGGTCCAGGCGATATATCGCCTATAGGGGGCGATATATCGCCTCCACCAGCATGAATTCAAATACATTTGAATTCTTTTCCCTTCAGCCATTCAAACTCCTTCAACAGTCCAGCATCTTCTGAACGAGTCTTCAGCCTCTGCTGAACGATTATTCAAATGATTTTCACCTAAAAAGCCATTATTTTTATTCAAGTAAAATCAAGATATTTTCATTCCCAAACTCTATAAATAGGACCTAGTACCCAGCCATTATTCACCATTTGCTCTAAGTTCAGAGGCTGCTAGTGTTAAGTGAGTGAGAGAGTGTAAACACTTGGTTTGGGGAAAAACTATAAGCTTAAACATCATAAGCTTATCAAACACTTGGGAAGTAAGTGAGTGCTATAGTATTTCGGTGGATGTTAGATTGATCTTGCAATCTTTGAGGTAAACCCAAAACTCTAGTCCTTTCTGTATTCTATGTTATTTCTTTTCTCAAAACCTTCTACTCAGTCCCCTAACCTTATTCTTATTTTTGGTTAGGGAATCCAAGTTCTTAAGCACTTAAGTGGTGGTAAGCATATTTTCGTTTAATGGTTTAGTCTTCCTATTCTCTTTCATTTCATCTCCTTTCTTTAGACTCACCCTTGTTCATTGTGGTTTTAGGAGTGTTCCAAAAGTCCTAACTCAGTCCATTTTATCCCGGTAACTTTGGTAAGGAAAATAGGCTAGAATTAATATGTTATGTGCTTATGTTATCTATATGTTTATGTTATTAAAAGTGTTATGATATGTATATGTGTATGTAGGCTTGGGCATATGACCCATATGACTAACAAGACCCCAAATGGGTTATGGGCATATGACCTACTTAGCTAGTAGGACCCCATTAACCCCATGGGCATATGCTTGTTTAGTCTATGGGACCCCAAGTAATAATGGCCATTATAATAAGTGTATGTTATATGTATTATGTTAAGTCTTTATGTTTTCTTATGAAATTGTGTATATGACTATGTGTTAGGTTTTTCCTTGCTGGGCATTAGGCTCACTCCTTTCTGTTTATGTGCAGGAAAATAAGCTTAGAGGCGGTAAGATTCGTGATGCTTGGGAGGATGTGTATCGATGATGAATGGAGTCAAGGGGCCGAGCGTTATCGATTCGAGGATGTAGTCTCCTTTTATGTTTTTTTATGGTTTTACATGTATTTTCCGCATTATTATGTAATGTCTTTTATTTTAAATCTTATTTTGTTTTAAAGACAATGGGATCCCAAAATCCTTCTTAGTATTCTGTTTATTTGTAAATAACTCTTATTTTCAAGTTACTCAATAAATTATGGTATTTTCGAAAAATGTAAGTTTTTATGTATAGTTTCGATAATGGTCCAATTAGTCTAGATTAGTGGGTCACTACAGTTGGTATCAGAGAAAACGGTTCCTTCGCATGAAGTTCTCCTCGATACACATGCTCAAAGCTCCGAATCGGACCGCCAAGTAAGTGTTTAAGTTACAAGTTACAAGTTACTTTGTCTATGTGTATAGCTAACAACTTTAGTGTTTATGTTTCAGTTAAAAATGAATGGAGCTTTAACCTACCAAGATATCCGAGCCATTAAGGCCTTAAAAAGAATAAGGGAGCCAAGAAACACCGTAGGAGCCTTAGAAAGGATTACACGAAGGTTGCTTTTGTTTCACCAAGCAATAGGTGGCCTTCAAGAGGCTAAACAAATAATGCTAAGATCAACATAACAATATGTATTAGTGATTAGGTTGTTTAAAGATTTCCATCCTGTAATAGCAGCCTTAGAAGAAATATGGGAAGAAATGAATGATGAGGATGAATCACCATTAGCAATGAGATACTATTTCCTCTTAGTTAGGTTCACCGCAAAATTTGAATTTCAATTCACCAAGGAGCAAAAGAATAGGATTCTCACAAACCTTCCTAGAGGGCATTTTGATGCTCATGATAATGATGACTATGAGGCTATAGATGATGATATGTTAGATGACGGATCGGATGTAGAAGATCCCGATTTTTAGATTAGTAGTTTTTATTTGTTTTATTTACTTTTATGTTATGATTATAATAAGTGAAATTGTTTTCCAAATGAATAAACATGCTATTTGAATATCATGTGTGAGTTTGAAATTTTTTTTTTTCACAATCATAATAAATACTAAATAAAATGAATAATGACTGAGTTCGGTGAGGGTGGATACGAATCAATGAACCTGGTTTCCTTGTTGAGAGTTAGGGGGCCTTAGTAGTGGGAACGATTTTACTGATCCCAGCCCTCCCTCAATATGGTTAACTTTGGAACAAAGATAAGTTTCGAGCCTGAGAATTAAGTCATATAGGATGATTAGAAACACACTTAGAAAATAAATATGACTTGTTTTTCTAAGTATAGAAACCCACTCTAATAATAAATAAAGACCTATATAATTTTTCATAAAAAGTCATAATAAATAGGTCCGAGATATGTTTGTTTTAGAATAAGTTTTTGCCTTAGAGCCTATTAGGAAAAAGTTCTAACATGTTTCTTTTAACTGTTAGAACTCTGCTACGATGTCTCTCCGAAGATCTGCTCGCACCAACGGGAACGCTTCCAACGATGTTCCAGCGACCAATGCGGTCCCTACCGTTCGCCGAAGGAGAGTACGTGTTACTGCTCGCCGCAACGCACCGGCACAGCCAGCTGACAACACTGCAGAGATTGCCAGACTACGACAGCAAGTCGAGGAACTTCTGCAGCAACAACGCCAACAGGCTCAATCTCAGCCTCAGCCTCCGCCACAGCCGCAGCTGCAGCCACAGCCAATGGCCCCAGCACCCCAACAAGTTGGTCCGTATGGGGGATGGCCTATGACGAACTACGCTCCTTATCCTGTACAGCACATGGAGCCAGTATACGAAAGGTTCCGCAAGCAGCACGCTCCGAACTTCGAAGGGACTACGGACCCCTTTGAAGCAGAAGAATGGCTAAGGAATGTGGAGCCGATCCTAGCCCACATGAACCTCAATAATGCTGACCGCATATCCTGCGTCTCATCTTTACTCAAGAAAGATGCCAGGATATGGTGGGATTTGGTCCAGCAATCCCACGATGCTGCCACTATGACGTGGACCCGATTTGTGGAGCTCTTCCACAAGAAGTACTACAATTCAGCAGTACTTGCTACGAGAGTTGAGGAGTTCACCAATCTGAAGCAAGGGAATTTAACAGTGGCGGAATATGCTCGTCAGTTTGATCGCTTAGCCAAGTTCGCGGCAGAGTTAGTTCCGACCGATTATCTAAGGGTGAACAAGTTTGTTAGAGGACTTCGCCCGAAGATCGAGATGGGGGTTAAACTAGCAAACCCGGGAAACACTTCATATGCCGACGTTCTTGAGACGACAATTGAAGTAGAAAGGTTGCAAGCCAACGTGAGCAAAGAAGAAGCCAGCAAGCCGGAACCTAGGCAGCAGAGCCAACCTCAGGCCAGTCGGAACAACAATCAGTCCAGCAACAGTCAGTCCAACAACAACGGTAACGGACAGAAGAGAAGGCATCCTGACAACAAGCAAGCCGACAACAATAAAAAGGCACGACCAAGTAATGGGGGAAATAGGTCGGGCTACGTGGAATACCCGCCATGTGCCAAATGTCAGAAGAAGCACCCCGGAGAATGTCGTGCCAACACCAAGGAGTGTTTCAACTGTGGTCAAGAAGGGCATCGTAAAAGAGACTGTCCTCAGCAAAAGCCGGAAGGAAAGAAGGACGAAAAGATGGTTCCTGCTCGGGTTTTTGCTTTAACCCAAGGAGAGGCGGATGCTAGCAACAAGGTGGTCACAGGTCAGGTTTCCATCCTCAATAAATTATGTCATGTATTATTTGATTCGGGAGCCACCCATTCGTATATTTCGTTAGGAATGATAGATAAACTAGACAAACCTAGTGAAAGATTTAGAACTAGGTTTGCAACCGAGTTGCCTTCGGGCAAGGTAGTTCTATCATCACGAATTATACGAGGCGTACCAATCAAGATTGAGGACAAGGAACTAGAAGGAGACCTGATAGAGCTGGTGATCAAAGACTTCGACGTCATACTAGGCATGGATTGGCTAGCACGGCATGGCGCAACGATCGACTGCAGACGCAAGAAGGTGACATTCGATACTCCTGACGGCCAGAAACTGTGCTTCATGGGACAAGCTTCAGGACTACGCACACCGTTAGTGTCATCTCTCAAAGCTCAGAGAATGATGGAGAAAGGATGCCAAGCATTCTTAGCCAACATCACGAATGTGGAGAAGGAGACATCACTCAAAGTTGGAGATGTTCGAGTCATACAAGAATTTCCAGAAGTATTTCCCGATGACTTGCCAGGATTGCCGCCAACTAGAGAAATAGACTTCACGATAGAATTAGTACCCGGCACCGAGCCTATCTCTAAGGCACCATACCGGATGGCACCTACGGAACTCAAGGAGTTAAAGACACAGCTACAAGAACTCCTAGACTTGGGTTTCATTAGGCCAAGCCATTCACCATGGGGAGCTCCGGTACTATTCGTGAAGAAGAAGGACGGAAGTATGCGCATGTGCATAGACTACCGTGAGCTGAATAAAGTAACAATTAAGAACAAATACCCGCTACCTCGGATTGATGATTTGTTTGATCAACTCAGAGGCGCAACTGTATTTTCTAAGATCGATCTACGGTCCGGGTATCATCAGCTCAAGGTAAAGGGAGGAGATATCCCTAAGACAGCCTTTAGGACTCGTTATGGACATTACGAGTTCTTGGTAATGTCTTTTGGTCTTACTAACGCGCCAGCCGCGTTTATGGACTTAATGAATAGGGTCTTCAAGGACTACTTGGATAAATTCGTCGTTGTGTTCATCGACGACATTTTAATTTACTCCAAGGATGAAGTGGAGCACGAGGAACACTTGAGGATAATTTTGACGCGATTGAAGGAGCACCAACTCTACGCGAAGTTCAAGAAATGCGAGTTTTGGCTCTCACAAGTGGCGTTCCTCGGGCACATCATATCGAAAGATGGAGTTGCAGTAGATCCATCGAAGGTAGAGGCCGTGAAAGATTGGCCTAGACCAAAGAACGCGTCGGAAGTAAGAAGCTTCTTAGGGCTAGCAGGTTACTATAGAAAGTTTGTAGAGGGCTTTTCTAAAATAGCCACTCCACTCACCAACCTGACCCGGAAGCAACAAAAGTTTAACTGGAATGATAAGTGTGAGGAAAGCTTCCAGTTGCTTAAGGATAAGCTTTGCTCAACACCAGTACTTAGTGTCCCAACACCCAACGACAAGTTCGTTGTCTACTGTGATGCATCAAAGTTAGGATTGGGATGCGTACTGATGCAAAATGACAAGGTGATAGCCTACGCGTCACGTCAGTTAAAGGAGTATGAACAACGCTATCCAACTCACGATATGGAGTTGGCAGCGGTGGTCTTTGCGTTAAAAATCTGGCGCCATTATCTTTACGGAGAACGGTGCGAGATTTATACGGACCACAAAAGTTTAAAATACTTCTTTACTCAGAAGGAGCTTAACATGAGGCAGCGCCGGTGGTTGGAATTAGTAAAGGATTACGACTGCGAAATCCTATACCACCCGGGGAAGGCAAACGTAGTTGCCGATGCACTTAGCCGAAAAAGTTATGGGAACTTAGCAGCCTTATCCGGAATAGAAAAGCCACTACAGCAGGAGCTTATCAGTGCCGGAATAGAAGTGGTTGTAGGCAAGTTGGCTAACTTGTCTATCCAATCGAATATGCTAGAAGACATACGGAATGGTCAGAGACATGATGATTCACTAGCAACGCACATGGATGCAGTCAGAGAAGGCAAGACTACAGATTTCTCAATATCCAGTCAAGGTTTATTGAGATATAAGGATCAGGTATGCGTGCCAGAAGATCAGAGTATTAAGAAGACAATCCTAGAAGAAGCGCACAGTACTCCGTACTCAGTTCATCCAGGGTCTACCAAGATGACTCATGACATCAAGGCAGTCTATTGGTGGCCAGGGATGAAGAAGGACATAGCGGAATATGTATCTAAGTGTCTGGTATGCCAGCAAGTGAAGGCGGAGCATCAGCGGCCTGCAGGATTATTGCAACCGCTTAGCATACCGGAGTGGAAGTGGGACGATATAGCCATGGACTTCGTGACGGGTCTGCCAAAGACAAATAAGCAGCATGATTCTGCTTGGATAATCATAGATAGACTAACCAAGTCGGCTCATTTTCTGCCTGTTAAGACTTCTTATACGGCAGACCAATATGCAGACATCTACATCCAAGAGATTGTACGATTGCATGGAATCCCCAAGACGATAGTATCAGATAGAGGATCAGTGTTTACGTCAAGATTTTGGAGAAGCTTACAGCAAGCCATGGGTACTAAGTTAAGTCTTAGTACAGCTTTCCATCCTCAGACAGATGGGCAGTCAGAGCGTACGATTCAGATTTTAGAGGATATGCTACGCGCATGTGTACTTGACTTCGGAGGATCGTGGAACAAGTACTTACCGCTGATCGAGTTCTCGTACAACAATAGCTACCAGTCGACGATCGAGATGGCACCTTATGAGTTGCTATATGGAAAAAGGTGCCGATCACCGTTGCACTGGGACGAGGTAGGAGAAAGGCAGCTTCTAGGGCCCGAAGCTGTTAGGCAAGCTCAAGAAGCAGTAACGCTTATTAGACAGCGTATGCTTGCTGCTCAAAGCCGACAGAAAAGCTATGCAGATACCAAGAGACGCGATGTGGAGTTCCAAGTTGGAGATCAAGTCTTCCTGAAGATATCTCCTATGAAGGGTGTCAAGCGGTTCGGGAAGAAAGGCAAGCTCAGTCCCCGATTCTTAGGTCCTTTTGAGATATTGGACAAAGTGGGACCAGTTGCGTATAGACTAGCCCTACCGCCAGCACTAGCCGATAGTCACAACGTCTTCCACATCTCGATGTTACGCAAGTATGTGTCAGACCCATCTCACGTCCTCAAGTACGATACCATAGCACTCCAGAAAGACTTAAGTTACGAGGAACGACCGGTTAGCATCCTAAATAGGGGGATGAAGCAGTTACGGTCCAAGAGCTTTCCTATAGTTAAAGTCCTATGGAGCAATAGTTCTGAACGCGAGGCAATGTGGGAGTTGGAAGAGGACATGCAGAGCCGGTATCCGGAGTTATTTGGTAAGTAAATTTCGAGGACGAAATTCTTTTTAGTAGGGGAGAATTGTAGAGTCCAAGAACTTTACTTAGCTAATTGTTTAGTAGTATTATAGTATGTTTAGTGTTATCATTGTTACTTTGGATTTTTGGTTCAGACCGGGAGTTATTTGGACACTCATAGTAGTACTTATAGATTTTCTAAGTTTAACCTATAGTTTAAGAATATTAAGTATAACCTAAGGTTTGATTAATGTGTCTGATATTAAGGAATATATTATTATATTATAAGGTTTAGACATCAACCAATAGGATTTTAAGCACATGTTTTGAATGGTAATTAAGGATTTAGTATTTTTGAGGATTAAATTAAATAAGGGTAAAAGTTTGAATGTATAGGGTCAGTCAGCAGCTTTGAGCACGTTGAGGGCTTAGTCAAGGCTGTTTACTCCATTCAAACTCAGCTAAAAATGTGTAAATTCGTGTTTAAATATTCAGCGTATGCCGATATATCGCAGCTATAGGGGGCGATATGTCGCAGCACGTAGATACGGAAAACACGAATCGATGCACGGTCGCCTCGGGAACAAAGGTCCAGGCGATATATCGCCTATAGGGGGCGATATATCGCCTCCACCAGCATGAATTCAAATACATTTGAATTCTTTTCCCTTCAGCCATTCAAACTCCTTCAACAGTCCAGCATCTTCTGAACGAGTCTTCAGCCTCTGCTGAACGATTATTCAAATGATTTTCACCTAAAAAGCCATTATTTTTATTCAAGTAAAATCAAGATATTTTCATTCCCAAACTCTATAAATAGGACCTAGTACCCAGCCATTATTCACCATTTGCTCTAAGTTCAGAGGCTGCTAGTGTTAAGTGAGTGAGAGAGTGTAAACACTTGGTTTGGGGAAAAACTATAAGCTTAAACATCATAAGCTTATCAAACACTTGGGAAGTAAGTGAGTGCTATAGTATTTCGGTGGATGTTAGATTGATCTTGCAATCTTTGAGGTAAACCCAAAACTCTAGTCCTTTCTGTATTCTATGTTATTTCTTTTCTCAAAACCTTCTACTCAGTCCCCTAACCTTATTCTTATTTTTGGTTAGGGAATCCAAGTTCTTAAGCACTTAAGTGGTGGTAAGCATATTTTCGTTTAATGGTTTAGTCTTCCTATTCTCTTTCATTTCATCTCCTTTCTTTAGACTCACCCTTGTTCATTGTGGTTTTAGGAGTGTTCCAAAAGTCCTAACTCAGTCCATTTTATCCCGGTAACTTTGGTAAGGAAAATAGGCTAGAATTAATATGTTATGTGCTTATGTTATCTATATGTTTATGTTATTAAAAGTGTTATGATATGTATATGTGTATGTAGGCTTGGGCATATGACCCATATGACTAACAAGACCCCAAATGGGTTATGGGCATATGACCTACTTAGCTAGTAGGACCCCATTAACCCCATGGGCATATGCTTGTTTAGTCTATGGGACCCCAAGTAATAATGGCCATTATAATAAGTGTATGTTATATGTATTATGTTAAGTCTTTATGTTTTCTTATGAAATTGTGTATATGACTATGTGTTAGGTTTTTCCTTGCTGGGCATTAGGCTCACTCCTTTCTGTTTATGTGCAGGAAAATAAGCTTAGAGGCGGTAAGATTCGTGATGCTTGGGAGGATGTGTATCGATGATGAATGGAGTCAAGGGGCCGAGCGTTATCGATTCGAGGATGTAGTCTCCTTTTATGTTTTTTTATGGTTTTACATGTATTTTCCGCATTATTATGTAATGTCTTTTATTTTAAATCTTATTTTGTTTTAAAGACAATGGGATCCCAAAATCCTTCTTAGTATTCTGTTTATTTGTAAATAACTCTTATTTTCAAGTTACTCAATAAATTATGGTATTTTCGAAAAATGTAAGTTTTTATGTATAGTTTCGATAATGGTCCAATTAGTCTAGATTAGTGGGTCATTACAGCACGTTAACCTTTCATTCGAGGTCAGCAATGTGTTTTCCATGCTATAGCTGTTAGGAGATCCCTATTCTTTAGGGATTTGTTGTTATCTGATAATTAAATCTCAATTATCATGTGATATTATGTATTTAATGTATTTAATTACATTTATTTCATATAAGAATAATCAGTTGTAACTTCCCTGAATCAAGGGAAGATATTCTCCTAACCAGGGCTATAAATAGCCTGGTATTTTTTGTTTGTAGGCACACACAATATTGTACTAAGAATACTCTGTTGAATTGCTCTGAGAAAACTTTGAGAGAGTGTTACGAATCAATAATATTGACTCATAGACTAGGCCGATTTTAACTGCTGAATCACGTAAAATTCCTACCATGCTTTTCTTCGTTTCTGAATCTTTGTTTAGTGCTCTTCATATTTAAGTTGACGAATGACATCAACAAAATTAATGTATCAAAATCTAATGACATATATATAAAAAGAAAGAGTTAGATAAATTGTACAAAATCGAGTATGATAAATTTATGAGATATTTGTGGTGAAAGTACCCAAATTATTATGTTTGTAGCACTTAAGTATTTAAGTTATCTTTTTGTTGACGAAAATACATTTCGTCTATGTTTTGTTGCAGTTGTTTATTTTGTCGCTAAGTCCACCACATGACGTAATTTTTTTTTTTATAATGTAGGTACTTTTGCTGCGAATATCTCATAACTTGAGTGCTTTAGTCACACATATATCTTAAACTAGGTACTTTCACCGCAAATATTTATTTAATTTGGTACTTTTGACAACATATCACAAACGCACTAAACAGTTGGAACAGATGATTGCAATAAAATATGAATGAAATGTATTTTCACCGGTATAAAAATAATTTAGATACATAAGTGTTACAAACATAATAATTTAAGTATTTTTTCCGCAAATATCTGTCTTAATTAATTAACACTTCACTCAATGAATTTGTTAGCATTTTGTTACCCTTATAGTTCTTAGTTTGGTACAACGTTTTATTTTCAATAATTGTGAAACTTGTGTAAAAAATTTTTTTATTATTATTATTATTATTGTTAATATTATTATATTTCAATTTATTTTTGTGGACTTTCATGTTTTTCTTTTTCTCCATTTCCTGGAATCAATCAATTGATTCAATTTTAGAGTTACGAAGAAGAAAGTTTTTAAAAGTCCTAGATCATTTTTTACCTCTTCTTTGGTTAACATTTCATTCAAATTTTAACTGTTTCTAATCAATTTTTTTTTTTAAAAAAAAATTGGCACAAAGTGATGCATATATGACATGTTTATTATATAATAATAAAAAAAGCATGGATCACAACACTAGATCCCACAAGATATAAGTTTGTCGTTATGGGTAATGACAAAATAAAGTGGCCTAGGATACTCAAAAAAACTTAAATCTTAACAAACTTGATTAGAACTTGGAATAAGGTTACAAAATAAAATGATAATGTGCACCCACCTAAGATTATCCATCCATATAAATTATACATAATCAAACATTTTAAAAATTAACATCTTAGTAAGAATACCAAATCACTACTACCAAGGGCTTAATTAATTGATATTGATCCAAACTAGTCTACCTACCAAGGGAATATTACTGAAATAATATTCTGAATTTTATTACACGTACAACCCATTTTGATTCAGAAAAACAAAAACAAAAACAAAAACCTCACACACACACATATATAAATATATATATATATTTACACAGTAACGGAGACGTGATCATATTACCTCTTTTTCTTTCTTTCTTATTTATTAGGTTGAGTATAAGACAATATTAATATATATAGTATAAAAACAAAAAATCGAATTACACTAGTGAAATCTCCTAGAGAAAAAAAGAGAAAAATATCATTAATGTACTCAAACTCAAACAATAATTTTTTGCTGTCACCATATTTCATATATTAATTAAAAATCTCATCTCAGGTAAGAGGCATGCATTTTTGTTTATGAGAAAACTGTTGACGTGCATGACATAGCTAAAGTTCTTAAATATAATACCCTCAAGGCCACGTTAAGAGTCATATAAATGTGTAAATATTATATGTATATTATATATGTTTGAAGGGGTCAGCATTGACTTTCGGTAGCCTACTATTTTTATTTTTTGGGAAGAGGGGAGCCTCAGCCACTATCATTTTCATTTATGGTATTTGAAAGCTGCTCATTGTTATTCCCTTTCAAACTTTTGGTTAAGAATTTTCTTCGACAGAATTTGTTGGCTTCTGCTTTGAATTTTCTTACGAGTGAGATGATTATACAATGGCTTTTTTTTTTGACAATATTTGTGTTGTGAGAAATGTTTTCGTTGAAATTTCGTGGGGTTCTTTTATTTTTTTTTTAAAAAGAAAATTACGTAATTCGTCTTGTGCCGTTTGTGACTAGCTCATTTATATTTTGTTTAAATGTTTTTTAATTTAACTTATTAGTACGAACTTAAGATGAAGCAGAAATCAAACTAATAAAAGGGCTTAAAAACTATGATAAAGTTGCTAAAACACACATAATATTATTTGATATATGGTCTTTTATTGAAATACATGCTATATTTAAATGGATGGCTTAATTAATGATTCATTATTACGGGGCAAAACTAATTAATATGGTGGAATACTATAATTCCAAGTATCATTAGTGATTTATTTTAATATATGTTTAAAAAAAATATAAAACTCCAACTTAATTGTGGTTGTCATGATAACATTGGAAAGTTGGAGACTTAATTTACGTAATAGCTAAATAATCCCTGAATTATTTATTTATTTATTTTTGTATTATTTTCCATGAGTGGTTTAGTGTGACTATGTAGTAAAATTTAAGAGTTTATTTTCAGTCGCATTCTTTATTCTTTACACTTGTAATATTTAGGTCCCAAAAATTAATTTTGTATCAGTTAGGTCCCCAACATTTTCAAATCGTATCATTTAGGTCCCTAAATACTTTGCTTTTATTTTGTTTCTTTTAAAATACATAAAATAAAATACAAAAGAAATAGTGTATCATTCTTAAAATATTTGGATATGTAATTTATGACAATAACAAACATATCATGGGATAAAAATATTTTCATGATATTTTTTAAATTAAAACAATGTTTCATTAAAAAAAATTATTACCTACATTGTTGTTTTATAATTAATACTAATAACTATATTATCTCGATTATCTTGATATTATCAATTTTTATTATGTTTATGCTTGTTTATTTCATGCTTTTTTTAAAACTTAATAATGTATATAAAATTATTTATGTGCATATATATATGATTTGTTATAAGTTGCATTATAGAAAAATTTACAAAATAAATATGTACATGATAAATATTGATAATCTCGTGATAGTTCAATCATCAATATTAAAAAAAATATAGGTTAGAGTTTTCTTTAATGAAAATTTTTATTAATTTGTAATACTATTAAATATTTTTTAAAATGTCATGAAAATATTTTTTTTTCAATGTTATGTTTGGTATTGTTAAAAATTAAGTAGTCTAATTTTGTTTAAGATTGTTTCATTTTTTTTTTTATATATATATTCTATTTATATTTATGTATTTTGAAAGAAAAAAGAAATAAACCTAAATGATACAATTTGAAAATGTTTGGCACCTAATTGATACAAAATTAACTTTCGGGACCTAAGTGTTACAAAGTGTAAAGAATGAGCACTCCAACTGAAAAAAAAAATCCAAAATTTAAATGACAATAACAATGAAATTAATACGGGATATTGGTGGTTAAAATATTTAAGTTATTGCAAATCTAGCATTTAAATACCTCATTTTTTTTTTCTTGACGGTAAAAATACATTTTGTCAACAATTTGTTGCATTTGTTGGTCCCTCTGTTAAGTTTGACCAGATCCTTACATGTTAGCATTTATCCTTACATGTTAGCATTTAATTAGTCTAAATTAATTATTTTTTATTTAAATTTTATTAAATTAATATAAACTTAAAAAATTAAGGTCTAAATAATTAAACTTATTTAATGATCTAAATAATTTAAAAATTCAGATTAAAATAACTAAAACAAATAATAAAATTTTATTTTTTTCATTTAAATTTAATTAAGTGAAATCTTAATATTAAATTAAAATCTTTTAAACTTTCAAAGTTTAAAATCAAACTAAAAAAAAAACTAAATCAATATCTCAATGATCTTTCTAATTTTAAATTTGTTATAATTTTTTTTTACCAAATTGTATTTAATAAATTGACGCAAATATATACTTCAATTGAAAAATAAATTCAAAAAAGTATGTTCTTTCATTAAGAACCAAATAACCCAGAATCATCACAAACCAAATGAAGCGCAACATTTATTTTATTAATTCGTGAGCTTTTTTTTTTATTAAATGTTAATAAGTGTTAGAAGTTTATTTTTAATTGTTTGAATTTTTTGGTAGAAATTATGTGGATTAATATTTGTTAATTGTCTTATTTAATTATTTTATTTGTGAGTTCTAGAGAGTTGATTGTGTGCAAGGAGGTACACGCTTAGTAGTGATGGACTAGAATGCTTGTGTGTGTACAGGTGCATGGTACGCATGGTGAGCATGCATAGTGTACATTTTCCTATTGATTAATTTTGTATTTTTATTTAGTTAATTTAGAAAAAAAATGAATAATGGAAAAAGATATTTTCTTTATTCTCTTATTTATTTTAATTTAGTATAAAAATATTGGTGATATGGCTATTAGTGGTCTTCTAGCTACATTGGGTAAGTAGATTAGATAAAATTGATTGGTTTGAGTGTGCTAGCATTGTATATATATATATATATATATGTATGTATATATATATATATAGAGAGAGAGAGAGAGAGACAAGAGTGTTCGGTCAAGGCTAGGGAGGGTGTAGAGGGAAATTTCCATTTTGAAGACAATCCAATCAAGCCATAGTTGTCAAATTTCATGAATTGTGGGAGAGGGAATCAAGGGAAGGGAATTGAGACAATGATTTTGAAAATTGCCTCTTAGGTTTCGACTAGGGTACGCATAAGTGCTAGGTTTCCTCTTTCTTTTCTTCTCCATGTTTTTTTCTTCCTTTAATCACCAAAGGTGTCGCCCAACACCAACGAGAGAAACTTGTCTCTCATTTCTTTCTTGCTATCCATACAAGGGATGCTAGGGTTCGAAATTCCAAAGAGGTAGAGGTAAAGTGTTGTTCTTATATTTTTTTCATTGTCTCCAATTCTTCTTCTATGTTTTAAGCTGTATACCCTAATTTCAGCACGAGTCCTTCACTTATAATAAATACTATTATTCGAAAATTTAGAAAATAATCTTATTTAATAATTCAAATATAATTAATGTAATTCATTTGCATTATTAAAATGCAAATTGAATACCCAACTCCCGGCCCTGTCCTATATTCGTTTTTTACGAATATTAAAACTATTTTTATTGGAAACATTCCTCTAATGAATTCCCTGGGAACTTCTATAGTAAATGGAATATACATAATTGTGATCAATATATGGAAGAAATAACAAAGGAATCCATTTATTATCCACGTGGACAACTAAGTTTTCACGGTGAATATACGAGCTAGGGATGCATAGGTTGCGAAGCGCAAGCTCATGATATTCATACGGCCTCCATAGTACGACCTCAGAGATATATCTAGTTCGTGGTAACTCGAATATATGGCGTACTCGCGGATCCCTAAAGACCTGGATATTTTATACGATCATTTATGGCCAGCCTGTAATATTTAATGTCCCAGATAATAGGAGACCATTTATTTCGTGATCAAATTATATCCTAGTATAAATGGGAATTTTTTGTATTAAATGTAGGGAATTTACTCATTTGGTACCCTATATTTTTGCAAAGGATCATTTTGGTACCATCTATTTTCAATAATGCACATATGGTACCCTGTATTTCAAAATTATACATATTTGATACCCTTGACTCAAATTTGATAGATAAAATTTTGTCAATATGATCAAACTGTCATCAGTTATATGTAATTAAGTAATTAAATTTAAATTTGGAACTTACATAATTGACAGCAGTTTGATTAAATTGGTAAAATTTTATTAATTCAATTTGAGTTTAGGGTACCAAATATGTACGATTTTAAAATACAGGGTACCATGTGAACATTATTGAAAACAGAGGGTACCAAAATGATACTTTACAAAAACACAGGGTACCAAATGGTTACCTACCCTTAAATGTAATAAATATGTAAATTCGTGATTGGCTCACGCGGTTACCCGAATCTATCCATGGAATTTCTCTATAAATACTGAGAATATTGGACAGAAAAGGGGACGATTATTCTGTAATACCGAAACTCTGCCAAAATAGAGAGAGAAAAATAGTAATAATATAGACTCGTGGACTTGTTCCAAAATAACAACGCCTGGCCTTGGCTAATCAAATTGCACGCCAGCATCTTCACATCATTCACGACCTGGCGGTAATCCTTCTTGCTGGGTGGGAGCCCAAACAATGTTTCATATTGACCCCCGAAGGTTACTGACTTCTCCATCCTCGCAAATATGGTTGCACAAAAAATAAACTCAGTTAGCACATGCGCAAGGAAAATGTCTTGAAAAGAGTAAAATTTTACGAGCTAAGATCAGAGACTAAAAAAAACTTACGAGGATGGTTGAAGTATCGACGCTCACAGTTTCAGAACCCGTTCGACATAAAGAACTGGTCTTTGTAGTCGTTGGGATGGCTTGGGAGCTCGATGACTGAAGCAGAGTTTGGGAATCTAGTGAGGTAGTAGAACCCGTCACCTCGACCCTTTTGTTCCGGGCTGGCTTTGAGGCAAAAAAAATACAGTATATCTACCGAAGTGGGGACCTCCCACTCGTGCTTCAAAAATAAGTATTTCAGCCTCGCCAAAAGCCTGTAAGAATTTGGGGGGAGCTAAAAGGTGCCAACTTCACATAATTTAGGAAGTCGGAAAAGTATTGGTCCAGGGGAAGGAAGGCCCCCGCCTTCAAATGTTCATCACTGCAGGCCGCGAAGTCATCTTGGAGAGGGGAGCAGACCCGTTCCCCTTCAAACGCAGGTCGGGAAATAAGGACTCCGGTCCCGACCTCGATGTTATGGCTCAACATAATTTTATTGACCCTTCCTTGGATCGTAATCTTTGAAGCGATTGTCTCCGCCTCGAAGAAATTGTTAGGGTCAACCACGACTTCCCTCTCCACCACTAGGCCAAAGTGAGGAATTGGAGATTCTAAGGCGATCTCTTTCCCTTTGTTTGTTTGCTAAGCAGACGAGCTGGGTGCGTTCTTCTTGGGAGCCATAATATCGCCTAACGAACAAGAATGACAAGTTACTTAATAGGCGACCTAAGAGATTTTAAAGGTTATGGCACGGAAGTACGAAGGGGAATGCTGTCTTTGCTATACGAGCTGAGTTAGTCTTAGCCCGTTGTGTGATGCCACACGCTATCCTAGATTACGCGCCTTGATTTTCTAACAAACTCCTGATATTTAGGGATCCGTGTGTTAGAGTGTCAGACCACTACTTCCATTAGGGGGCGGTTTAGTACAAAACCACCCAAGAAGCGTGACCCCTAAGCAACCTGGTTTCGAACCCTAAAAATTTTCATCTTCTATATCCCAAATGGGTATTTCCTAAAATTCTCCATAAATTACCCAGAAATTACCCAATTTTATGAATATCATAGTTCTAGAGATATTTTAAGACCTACTCAGTAAACCTAAGTCGAAGCCTATGTGCTAAAAAAATTTGGAGAACAATCTAATAAGGACTACGGTGAAGTGCGGATGGGCATAAAAAAAAGAAACCAGTAAAAAAAAAGAGTTTCTTCAAAATCAATAGACAAGGTACTTACAATGTATTCTTCAAAAGAAGTGAAGTAAGCTTTGCAAGGAAAAGTTCCTGGAAGACCTCTGGATAACTAGGTAGATCTCCGGACAACTAAGCGCAATGAACGGTTTATGGGTTTTCTAAGAAAGAAGAGGGATCGGAAGTGAAGAAGAAAATATAAGAAAATTTTCAAATGAAAGGTGGTAAAATCTGAAAAGTGTTTCCCCTATTTATACGTAAACGGTATAAGCTAATTTAAACCATCCGATTTTGTTACCACAATATCTAAGGGCCAGGGTTGAAAAGACAAAACGACCGCAAAAAGGTGACAAGACAATTATTGCAGTCCTCGAAACCCAAACAGACGCCAATTGCGTTATACCACGTGTCCAGTACTCGAATAGTGGGCAGGCATGGTTTAATGCGGAAGAAGTCTTAAAGTCCCTACTGTGCAGGTTAGAAGGTGACGACATGAACCACGAGCAGAGACTTGGGGGGCAAATGTGTACCCTAATTTCAGCACGAGTCCTTCACTTAGCTCAGGTACAGCTGGCAAATAAATATATGGAAGAAATAACCAAGGAATCGATTTATTATCCACCTGGACAGCTTCGTTTTCACGGTGATTATATGAGCTAGGGATGCATAGGTTGCGAAGCGTGAGCTCATGATATTCATACAACCTCCATAGTATGAGCTTGGAGATATATTCAGTTCGTGGTAACTCGAATATATGGTGTACCCGTAGATCCCCAAAGACCTGGATATTTTATATGATCATTTATGGGCAGCCTGTAATATTTAATGTCCCAGATATTAGAAGACCATTTATTTCATGATCAAATCATATCCTAGTATAAATGGGAATTGTTTGTATTAAATGTAATAAATATGTAAATCCGTGATTGAATCACGCGATTACCCGAATCTGTCCATGGAATTTCTCTATAAATAGTGAGAATATTGGACAGAAAATGGGACGATTATTCTGTAATACTGAAACTCTGCAAAAATAGAGAGAGAAAAACAATAATAATATAGACTCGTGGACTAGGTGGATTTTAAACACTGAACCACGTAAAAAGATCTGTGTGTTTTAGAGTTCATTTCTTATTTCAGTTTATTATCAAGCACTAATCAACCTTGTTATTTCTTAATTCATTGTTGGCGAAAAACTGCATCAACATAAGCCAGTGATTGTTGGGGATTCAGTGAACTAGGTTCTTTGTGGTGGTGCTAGCAAAAGATTCAAGAGGTTTTCCTTGTAGTGAATTTGACCACCAAGCCAAGAGTATTAAGACTTTTGATTTTAGAAGAGGTATGATGGTGTTCCTTTGTTTTTATTTTATTTTTTTTCCTTATCCTTACCTTTCTTTCCAAGATTCTAAGATATGGATGCTTTGGGGTGTTTCACATCTTGGTTCTTATGATAAGTAGAGAGGGTGTCAAGAGACACGGTTTTAGAGTCTTTGGCTAAGCAAGCTATCAAAAGGTTTGTGATCTTGATCATGGTTGTTTGGAGATTTTGTCTTCATATGTGTGTTGATGATTGTTCTTCATGATTCAAATTTTTTATTTATTTATTTTCATAGAAACATGCCAAGCATGGATAAAATCCATTTATGTATATGTGGTGTATTTATATTTTTGTAATCTAGGGTTTCATGATAATTGTTAAGAGTTTTGATTTGTATTTTTTTAAAAGGATTGATGTTGGGATATTGTTTTTTTTTTCCTTTCAAATATCTTTTAAGAATTATGATTATATTTTATTATAAGGGACTAATATTGGATTTGTATTGCTTCACTAAATTTTGACGTCTTGATAATAAAAAATGCAAATTTGGATATTAGGAGCATGCTCATAGGGTTCGGCCTAGGGTATTATAAAAAAAGGTTGTGAGTTATGTTTTGGTTTCTTGATTTTATTCTTAAATTTTGAATTATGAGCATGGTATTAATTGTGATATTTAATGTTTTTATGTTGCAAAGAATTTGACATGAGCATACATTATGGTTTAAGCTTATTTTGAATTTGTTGTTGGTCTTGCATGATTAAATGTATTATTGAATTGTTCAAGTATAGAGGCATGCTAGGGTGACTTGTTAAAAAGTGTTAAAAATGATGATGAGTATATTTAGAATGTCTGATGCTTGCTGATTTTATTTTATTTTTATGGTGATTTGAAAAAAAATTTATTTAAAATTAAAGCAAAATATGTCTTAAATTCATATTTTAAACTAAGACAAAGAAAGGGTGTAATTTCATACATGAGTAATGTATTTTTCTTTTAATATAATACATGCTGAAATTTTAATATTTAAAAGTTGAAAATTGGAGTTTAAAAAGTGCTTAAATTTGGTTATTAAAATGTAAATAATATGTGCCATTTTACCAAGTTTAAATAATTTGTAAAGAAAACAAAGTCCCATTTTATTAGTATTATTATTTTTAATTAGTTTTCCAAATTAAAGGGGAACTTTTATAAAGTTAATTAATTTTGTCATATTAATTATTTATAATTAATTATAAATTTTATCCCACTTTATTGTTTATTAAATAAAAAACAAATTTATTATTTTGTATAATTTAAGCTAAGAATTATATCAGTAAAATAAATTTTGTAATAGAATTTATGTATGATAGTTGTATAATTAAAATGGAATAAATAATAGTAACTAAGTTGGTAATTTATTTTAATATTTAACATGCTTGCTAAGTTTTTGTGAAATTAAAAGAAAATAAAATACTAAATATTACCAACTTAAAACGAGTTTAAGAATAGTCATACGCATGCATGTTACATACATGTTCACTTTTACGCTCAAATATATGTTATTTAATTAAATCTTTGTTTCCTGATTTGAAATCAATGAGAATTACTTAGTATAATTGACAGTATTCTCTTATGATTCTATGTGACATCGTTGTATGAATAGAGTTGTGGCGCAAATTGTGCCACGTGTGTTTGACCCTTGCACATGTGGGGCATGTATGTTGGGCATGTGTAGTCTTACATAATTTTATGATGAACGTTTGATTTTGATTATAGTCTCGTTGTGAAGTACTCGCACTTTATTTTTGCTTGGACTTGAGGTAAAGAAGTTAGCTAGAATGTATATGCATTATGGGCTAAAGTGTTATGAAAAGTACGAATTACTATGATATGTATGAATTGTTGTATGTCTGCTTGTATGTTGTATGAAAAGCAATAGGTTGTTAGCATGCTGAACGCGTCACAACAAAGGAGTTACTAATGATATGATGAATTGGGCGGACGCGCTGAGGTTATTCGAGGACCTAAGTTCCTGTTTATCTCATAGAGGAGGTCCTACCGGTTTATGCTTTTGCTGGTTGCCTCATGATGTGACATGGACAATAGGGGTGCCATGATCAGATGATGTATGAGTATGAATTTGATATGAATATGGATGAATATTATATGGCTACGATATGACTTGCCATGAGTTTACGATACATATGTAGTTTCCCTTGTGTTTTCTTGAATATTGTTGTATTTGTTTGTATTTCCTTACTGGGGTTTTAGCTCACTCCCCTTACTTTACCCTTTTCAGGTAGGAAATAGGGTTTCTTCTTGGCACGCACAGTGATGTGGGAAGTTCTAATGTCTAGGCATGTATGACGCGAGGTGCCCTATGAGCGATTAACGATCAAGATGAGCGCCAAGAATAATTAAGAACTTATGTTATGGTTTATGTTTTTAATTACGTCAGTGAGACTTATTATTTTTATTTTATTTTCAAAGACTGCATAAAGACACAACATTTTTATTTCAAACTATTGGGCCCAAATTGTATGTTCTATCAAGGCCCCACTAAATTTTTTCTCTAAAATGATATTTTTCTAATAAATATGAGTTGAGCGACATTTTTATAAAGTAATAAATTAGGGTGCTTCTTACACACAAAAAAACCCACTTTCATCAAATTCATAATCACAATTAAACTGTTGAAGCGGTTTTTCGCCAACAGTGTATTAAGAAATAGTAAGGTAGATTAGTGCTTAGAAATAAATCGTAATGAAAAATGAAATGAATTCACAATAACACAAATCTTTTACGTGGTTAAAATCCACCTAGTCCACGAGTCTATATTATTGTTGTTTCACTCTCTATTTCGACAGAGTTTTAGCATTGCTGAATCATCGCCCCTTTTCCTGTCCAATATTCTCAATATTTATAGAGAAATTCCATGGACAGGTTTGGGTAACCACGTGAGTCAATCACGCATATACATATTTATTACATATAATACGTATATTTCCCATTTATAATGGGATATGATTGGATTATACAGTAAATGTTCTCCTAATATCTGGGACACTAAATATGACAGCCTGGTCATAAATAACTGTATAATGGGATTATGAGTCTCCAGGGATCCTTGAGTATGCAATACATTTGAATCAGCACGAGCTGAACATCTCCTCCAAGCTCGTATTTTGAATGACATTTGAATATTATGAGCTCACACTTCAAAACCTTCGCGTCTGTAGCTCGGGTTAAACCCAGGACGCCTAACACCACACGTACCCATGTGAAACTGGAGGTGCTTACGTGGATAATAAGCAGATATCATTCCCTTGGTTGTTTCTCCGTACATTTATTTGCCAACTGTACCCGAACTGAGTGAATGAATCGAGCTAAAATTAGGGTACAACATTTGCCCCCCAAGCTCCTGCTTGTGTATGATGTCATCATTTTCTAATCTACACAATAGGGTCTTTTAGTCTTCTGTTACTCAAAACCATGCCTGCCCACTACTCTAGTATTGGACACGTGGTGTACTGCAATTGGCATCTATTCGGATTTCGAGGACTGCAATAATTGTCTTGTCACCTTTTTTCCGTCGTTTTGTCTATTTAACCCTGGCCCTTGGATCTTGAACCAACCCAAACAGATGGTCCAGATTAATTTACACAACTTACATATAAAAGGAATGGCCAAGTTTCAGGCTTCACCACATTTCATTTAAAAAATTTCCTCTTCTGCACTTCAGAAACTTCCTTCTTTCCCAGAAATCCCCAAAACTCGTTCATTGTACCCAGTTACTCAGCAGTTTTCCAAGAACTTCCATTTGCAAAGTCTACGTCTTACTATCGAAGATCATACTGTATGTATCTCTCTTTTTTGGTTTGAAGAATTTTTTTTTTCTTTTACTAGACCTTTGTTCTTCACCATGTTCATCCGCACTATTCACTGTAGTCACCATTAGGCTATTTCCGAATGTTTTTAGGGAATAGGTTTTGACTTAGATACAATGGGTGAGTCCAAAAATAACTCTAGAAATAAGACATGCATAGAATTGGGAAATTCCTGGGTAATCCTAGGTAATTTCAATGGTGAGTTAATGTAAAGAATACCCATTCAGGATAAAGGAAATGAAGGGTTTTTAAGGTTTAAACCAGATAGCTTAGGGGTCACGCTTCTTGGGCGGTTTTGCACTAAACCGCCTCCCAAGGAAAGTAGTTGTTTGACAGTCTGACACACGGATCCCTAAATATCAGGGGTCTGTTAGGAAACCAAGGCGCGAAACTTAGGGTATCGCGTGGCATCACACGATGGGGCTGAGGCTAACCTCAGCTCGTATAACAAAAGTAAACCTTCCCCCCTTCGTACTTCTGCGTCAGTATTTAAACCCTCGTAGGTCTCCTACTAACTAGGTCAATCTGCTCGTTAGGCGATCTAATGGCTCCTCGCAAGAAAACCGCCCCCAAGAAGAATGCCTCAAGTTCATCTGCTCAGCAGAAGAACAAGGGGAAGCAGATCGCCCCAGAGTCTCCCATCCCCCACTTTGGTCTGGTGGTGGAGAAGGAGGTGGTGGTTGACCCCAACGCCTACTTCAAAGCTAAACGCATCGTATCAAAGATCACGACCCAAGGGAGGATGAACAAGATCATGCTGAGCCACAACATAGAGGTCGGGACCGGAGCTCTCCTTGCTCGACCTGCGTTCTAAGGGGAACGGAGCTACTCCCCTCTCCAAGACGACTTCACGGCTTGGAGTGACGAGCACTTAAAGGCTGGGGCCTTTCTTCCCCTGGACCAATACTTCGCGGATTTTCTAAACTACGTGAAGTTGGCTCCATTTCAGCTCCCCCCCAAATTCTTATAGACTTTTGGCAGGGTTGAAATATTTATTTTTGAAGGATGAGTGGGTAGTCCCCACCCCGGCAGATATACTTTACTTTTTCTGCCTCAAAGCTAGCCCGGAGCAGAAAGGGCGAGGTGACAGGTTCTACTATCTGACAAGATTTCCCAACTCTGCTCCCGTCATCGAGCTTCCCAGTCACCCCAATGACTACAAAAACCTGTTCTTTATGTCGAATGGGTTCTTGCGAACACAGATACTTCAACCGTCCTCGTTAGTTCCTTACTTTTGAAACCTCAACTCATGACATTTTTATTGCTTTCAAGGTGTTTCTTTTTTACATGTCTTAACTGAATTTGTTTCTTGTGCAGCCATATTTGCTAGGACGGAGAAGTCCGTGACCCTCGGGGGTCAATACGAGAAATTGTCTACCACCAGGTCATGAATGACGTCACGATGGTGTCGTGTAAGTTGATTGGCGAAGGTCAAACGTTGGCCTTAAGGACGCGGGCTACCCTTCTGGTGATCCTGGAGCTCCCATCCTATCAAGAGGAGGCCTTGCTAGCCACCGAAGGCGAGGAGGAAGAAGAGGACGAGGTGCCTCTTGTGAGGAAAAGGCGGGCTCCCAAGGCTGCTCAGGAACCTGACTTAGAACGAGTTGCATCAAGGGCAGCAGCTGGACCCTCCGGCCAAGGTAACCCATACCCCTATAGGGAATTAGATAGGGTTATTGCAGATTTTAGGCTAGTTTGATTTAACCCAAATCAGCTCGTCCATCGTCATCCTCATAACCCATATCGTAATGTAACCCTGCTCCAATGCATAGACCACCTATTTGTACGCCATGATGGTAGTTACCCTAAGGACACAGTAGTTTTTGACAACACTTTAAACTTTAGATATGCCAATTTTGAGGAGTATGGAACCAACCGTAGGACCTGGTCTTCTCTGCTCCAGGGTGCATTTGCCCCTGGATTTAGATGAATCCAGCCCTGAGAAAGGACCTGAGCCTGAGCCCCTTAGGATCCTAGAAATATTAACCATAGATTCTCCCTCTCCTCCATTAGTTCCAAGGCCGAAGGTCGTGATAATAGACTCCTCCCCTAGTCCGGAGGGTAGGATCTTTGTTTATTTTCTTTCTTTATGTATATTTCTAACAACCTTATTTGCGAACTAATTCCTTTTTATTCTTTTCAGGCGAAGAGATGGAACAACCCGGAGTTCCTGAACTCCAAACCGCCTTTAAGACAAAGAAAACTGGCTTGGGTCCCGCCGTAAAGAGGCTTAGAATCTAAAAAAAAAACCCCTGCTGCGTGCAAAACCTCTAGATCCCCTGCCAATGGGAAAGACGCGAGCTTAACCTGGGAATTAGTTCTGGTGAGTACTGTTACCGATAGGGTTCCTCCTCCTCCTCCTCCTCCACCTCAATTCGTGCCTCCTCAGGCCCAAATAATACAAGTTGATCCTCCAGTCCCCACTATTCCAGCCCTGACTGTTCAAATTCCAGTAGATCCCCAGGATCTGGAAAAGATCCTTGATGCTTTTTGGGGCATCATTTATGAGACGGCGAGCCATATGGTGGGGCACGCATATAAGGCTAGCTCGAGGGATCTAAGGACCATCGAGGAGCGCAACTCGAAGAATGTTTTGGAGTAGGCTATGGGGATGAACCTCACTGTAAGTTATCTTTCCTTGGTGAAAAATTCCTTATTATTGTGATCAAGGGTATATCTCTGACTTTTTTTGTTATTTTGCAGTCTGTCCTGGCCCAGTATCGCAGCATAGCCTAGGCTAGGGCTAGAAATGATGAGCTCTGGGTCGAATGCCCTGACAGCTGCTCAAGATGGCAAGCAGGCTGCCAAAGCTTCCTTGGCGGCTGCTCAAAAGAGTAAGCATGATGCTAAGGTCACTCTCACCTCGCCCCAAGAAAGTGAACAGGCTGCGAAGACTGCATTGTCTGCCCTCCAGGCTCAATATGCACAACTTCAGTCCGAGGTTGATGAAGCCAAATCTAAACTGCTCGACGTCGAGGCCGCAGCTAAAGAAGAAAAGGCAGCCTCATTGTCTTCCATGGAAGAGATGATATACCAGTGTTGGGACTTCAACCCAGATGGGAACTTTTCTTTCATGGAAACCGGACTGTGGGATCCGCTCCTTGCAAAATTCAAGGCTCGAGTTTTGCAAGAACCGTCAGAGACTGGTGAGGTTTCTGAGGCAGCTGAGGGAGATGGCGAGGAGGTCAACTCGGCTAGGTGAACTGGTGGAGCTCAATGATAGCTTTTTTTTTTATTTGTCTATAATTGTTTAACAATTTTTTTTATTAAACAATTGCCTTCAGGCTTGGTTCGAGGTTTTTCTCCTCATGATAATGCCTGCTTTGTTTCAATATATATCTAACTTTTTGATCCATTTATCTATCCTTTTCTATCTTTCATGTTTGTGAATCCTTGAACTTGTACATTCGAGATTTTAGGAATTGATTTTTAGATCGGGATAGATATTTTGAGCTCGGTTATATCCAAGTTTTGTGTGTTTGATTTGTATCATAACTGTTAAGAATCAGGCCTTGAACCAGGTTATATCTGGGGTTTTTAATTTATTGAAACTTAGTTCGTGCTAGGTTTATTAATAACACGAGCTTTAAAAAGCCCTTGATATTAAACAATTTTCCCAACTTTCCAAGTTTCAGACCTAGTTGCGTCCAGGGTTTTAAATGATTTTAAATTTAGTTCGCGCTAGGTTTATTGAAAATTCAAGATTTAAAAAGCCATTGAATAATCAATGTTTCCAAGCTTCTAAATTTTGGACTTGGTTGTATCCAGGGATTTTAATTTTTTTTTTATCTCGGGGTTATTTGCCCCCCAAGTAACCAGAATGTAGAAACTTTCTTGGTTGCTTTTACAAACATTAATACACGAGCTAATAAAACTTTGACAAGACATTATTTAATAATCCATTTATTATTTAATTAAATGGCTTTTATAAATAAGCCTTACATGGATGATGGTACTATTGATAATACTTTTTCAAATGTAAAAGATTCCAGGTTTGTGGGATTATCTCCCCATTCAACCGAGCTATTTTGAAAGCTCCTTCACACAAAACTTCAACGATCTGATATGGTCCCTCCCAATTCGGACCTAAGACACCGTCCTTGGGATCCTTATTCGCCAGAAAAACCCTTCGGAGAACCAGGTCGCCCAATCTAAATCTTCGCGTCTTAACTTTAGAATTAAAATAACGAGTGATATTTTGTTGATAATGGGCGAGCTGTAATTGCGATTCCTCTCGTTTCTCTTCAATCATGTCAAGAGATGCGTTAAGGGGTTCATCATTCCGTTACTGGCTGAATGTCCTTTGCCTATGAGTGGCTACCATGGCTTTGACTGGAAGGACGACCTCGCTTCCAAAAGTTAGGGAAAAAAGGGTATGTCCCGTGGAGGTTCTGTGAAAAGTCTGGCATGCCCAAAGTACTTGTGGGAGCTGTTCAGGCCATAATCCTTTGGCATTGTCTAAACTCTTCTTCAGGCTCGCCTTTAGGGTTTTGTTCAAAGCCTCAACCTGTCCATTGGCCTGTGGATACGCTACTGAGGAAGAACTCTTAATAATGTCGTATTTTTTACAAAAGTCAGTGAAGAGATCACTGTCGAACTGTGTCCCATTGTCTGACACGATCCTTTTAGGAAGCCCAAACCGACATATAATACTTTTCTCCACAAAGTCTATGACTCACTTTGAAGTAATGTTTGCCAGAGGTTTGACTTCTACCCACTTCATAAAATAGTCGATCGCCACCACCGCGTAACAAATTCCTCCCTTTCCCAGTGGTAGGAACCCTATTAGGTCGATTCCCCATACCACAAATGGCCACGGGGATGAGATCATCATTAGCTTGACTGGAGCAGCTCGGGAAACAATGGCAAAACACTGGCATTTGTCGCATTTCTGAACATACGAGATCGAGTCTTTTATTAAAGTGGGCCAAAAATAGCCCTGCCTCAGTATTTTTAGTGCTAGGTTTTGCCCCCAAGCATGATCTCCACAAAAGCCTTCGTGCACTTCTTGCAATATGTTTTTAGCTTCCTCGGGCAGAACACACCGTAGGAGAGGCAATGAATGACCATGGCGGTACAATGTCTCATCCACTATCACATACCTCGGAGCTTGATATAGTATTTTTCTTGCATCCTTTCTATCCTCAGGTAGCTTCCCTGTTGTGAGGTATTCCATTATGGTAGTTATCCAGGTTGATCTTGTGTCGATCATCTCGACCTCTATCGTTTCTTTTGTCACGCTTGGACTCTCCAAGAACTCCACTGGCACTACGTTCAAGGTCTCAACTTCTTTGGTGGTGGCAAGCCCTGCCAAAGCATCAACATTAGAGTTCTGCTCGCGGGGTTTCTATTCAAAAGTATTGTACTCAAATTCAGACGACGCTCCCTTCATCTTAGCTAGCTAGGTCGCCATCTTGGTACCTCGATCTTGATATTCTCCCAACACCTGATTAATCACGAGCTGAGAATCACTATATCATTGGACGACTTTTACCTTGAGCTCCCTTGCCACTCTCAGCCCAGCTAGTAAAGCCTCATATTCATCTTTGTTGTTGGATGCTTCAAACCCGAATCTCAGAGTTGCATGGAATCGATGCCCTTTTGGGGAGATTAGAATGATCCCAACTCATGATCCATTCTCATTCGATAATCCATCTACAAATATTTTCCACAACTCCTGTACCAGCTCCTTCAAAAACTCCTCTTGAAATCCAGTGCATTCAGCCACAAACTCAGCAAGGGCCTGACTTTTGATTGAGGTCCGTGGCCGTACAATATCTCGAATTGGCTAAGTTCAATAGCCCATTTTAATAAACATCCCGACGTTTCAAGATTTTGTAACACCTGCCTTAAAGGTTGGTCGGTCATGACATTGATTGAATGGGACTAAAAGTATGGTCGGAGCTTCTTGGAAGCCAATATCAGACAGAATGTCAGCTTCTCTATCAGTGGACTTCGTGATTCAACTCCAAGTAGTCTCTTGCTTATATAATACACTAGTTTTTGATCACGATCTTTTTCTCAGACTAATATGGCACTGACTGCATTTTTTGTCACAACCAAATAAAGGAACAGAGGTTCTCCAAACATAGGCTTAGATAACACTGGGGGCTCGGCCAGGTGCGTTTTTAGGTCGAGTAATTCCTGTTCGCACTCCTCAGTCCATTCAAATTTCTTATTTCCCCTAAGGAAGTTATAAAATGGTAGGCACTTGTCAATAGATTTTGAAATAAAATGATTCAAAGCTGCCACCTTTCCCGCCAGGCTTTGAACTTCTTTACGCGACCTGGGTGAAGGCATTTCTACCAACGACTTGATTTTCTCCGAATTTTCCTCTATTCCCCCCGTGTTGACTATGAAACAAAGAAATTTCCCTGATGCCACTCCGAACGTGCACTTCTGAGGATTTAACTTCATGTCATACCTCCATAAGATTTCAAAAAATTCTTTCAGATCGGATACAGGGTGATTGGCAGCCTTGGATTTGACAAGAATATCATCGACATACACTTCCATATTCCTCCCGATTTGATTAGCGAACGTTTTGTTGACTAAGCGTTGATATGTAGCTCTGACATTCTTCATCCTGAAGGGCATGAATTTATAACAATATACATTATTTGGGGTCATGAAGCTTGTATGTTCCTGGTCCACAGGATTCATCGCGATCTGGTTATATCCAGAATACGCATCCATAAAGGACATAAGCTCGTGACCTGCCGTGGCATCTGCCAACTGATTAATCCTTGGTATTGGAAAGCAATCCTTGGGACAAGCTTTGTTCAGGTCGGAGAAGTTGATGCAGGTCCTCCATTTCCCGTTTGGCTTTGGGACCAGCACGGGATTGGCAACCCAGATCGAGTATTTTTCTTCACAAATAAACCCACACTTTAATAGTCGAGCAACTTCTTCCTCAAGAGCTTCAACTCGAACTGTTCCCAAGCATCTCCATTTTTGGGATTTTGCAGGTACGTTCTTGTCCAAATTTAGAGTGTGCATGATTACACTTGAGCTTATTCCCACCATGTCTTCATGTGATCAGGCAAAAAATGTCCAAATTCTTCTTGTAAGAAATTGATAAACTCCTTGTTCCCTTTATCTTCAAGATATTTTCCAATCTTAACGACCCTTGAAGCTTCTTTGGGGTCAATGTTTACTTCCTTGGGCACCTCAGTAGCTTGGAGCTCTGACCTGTCATCGCACATTCATGGGTCAATGTCATCACGTGGGGTGACATCGCTATCCTCTGCTTCTTGAGGTTCTTCCGTCCCACAAGTAACTTTCACTTCCTGAGACTTCTCACCTCCGTCATTTATGACCATAGCATGCTGCCCGGGTTGTGATTTTCCCTTCATAGAAATGCTATAGCATTCTCTGGAAGCGAGCTGATCACCTCTGATGGTGCATATTCCCATAGCCAAGGGGAATTTTATTGCTAGGTGGTGGATAGAGGTTATGGCTTCAAATGTCATCAATGCAGGTCAGCCCAAAATTGCATTGTATGCAATTGGACAATCGATTTCCACAAACTCAAGTAACTTGGAGACAGTTCATGAGCCTTCTCCCAATGTTACTACTAATTCGATCGTTATGATGACTGTTGACCCTTCACCAGAAAATCCGTACAAAGTCATTGAGGTCGCCTTCAATTCTGTGACAGACAACCCCATTTTTTCCAAGGTGGACCTAAAAAGTAGATTCACAGAACTCCCGTTGTCTACTAGTGTCCTCCGTACCCTCCAGTTGGCGAGCTGAACGGTTATGACCAAGGGATCATTATGTGGGAATTGGACGTGGCTAGCATCCTCTTCTGTAAAAATGATTGGTTGTTTTTCCAAATGCTGTTGTTTCGATAACCGCTGTTCCGGGACAAACTCCACTCTGTTATGGGATTTCAGTTCGTTCATGTATCTCTTTTGGGCCCATCTGCTCGTGCCTGCCAGATGAGGTCCTCCCAAAATGGTGGCTATATCTCCTCCTATTATCGGAGGAGGATCGTCCTGATTCGGTTAAGCTCCGGTTTGATTTAATGGAGCTTCGGGAGTTGACAGAGGGTTTGGTCCAGCAGGCTGATTAGGGATCACCCGATTTCAGGCGTACTAGGCCAAAGGACCTGCTCTAATAAGAGTTTCAATCTCATCCTTCCTCTGTCGACAGTCATCAGTGTTATGACCAATATCATTATAAAATCGGAAGAACTTTGAAGGATCTCTCTTCGCTTTTGATTTTTCAACAGTTCTGGCTTTTTCCAGGGAAGGCGAGTAGAATTTGCCAGGAAGATGTGCTCCCTAGTATCCGTGAGATTGGTATAAGTGGCGTAAACATACTTGAATTTATCCCCAGATGTATTTTTCTTTGTTCCGCTTTGGTCTCCCTCATCATTTCCTTTTCTTTTGTTACTCCCCCCTTGGTTATTCCGGGTAACGGTTTGAGTCGTAGCTGCAACGTCCGTTATCGCTCCAACGGACCAGACAATGATCTGGCTGGTTTCTGCGACGGAAGCTCACACCTCTTCCAGGTTAATCCATCTTTGAGCTCGTGCCAAGAACTTGTCCACACTATTAACTCCTTTTCTCTGTAATTCTTTCCACAGGTTGCCTCCAACAAGGAGTCCTGTCCTCATTGCCATGAGCTTGGAGCTGTCAGCGACATCCCTAGCTCGTGCAACGACATTGGAAAATCTACTCAAATATGCCTTCAACGTTTCACCGGGTTGCTGCTTTACATTGGCTAATTAATCAGCCATAACCCGAGCTTTCTGGGAAGCCTGGAATGCTTTTTTGAAGTCAGAAGAAAACTTCTTCCACGAACTTACAGAATGCCTCTTATATTGTTTAAACCACTGCCTGGCTGGTCCGATCAGAGTTGAAGGGAACAAAATGCACCTTAGGTCGAGCCCAACATTGTGGGCCATCACCATGGTGTTAAACATCCCAAGGTGGTCTGACGGGTCTCCATCTCCATCAAACTTTGACAGGTGTGACATTCTTAAGCCTATCGGATACGTGGCCGTCGCAATATTTGGAGAGAAGGGCTCAAGCTCTTCCTCTGAGTTACAATCGTATTTATATTTTCTAGATAAAAGCCTCTTCATTTGCTCTTCCATAAGAGCTAGCCTCTCGAGGGCTTGGTCTTTGGTCCCTAGGTTATCTAGGGGTTGTTCAATAGCTCCCATCCCATTGTATGCATTTGATGGGCTATTGTCCCTCCAAGCTCGAGCTTGGTTTGTTCGGGCATTCCCATTATCACGTACTATGGATAGACCTCCCTCTTTTTGAGTGTAACTAACATCTTCATTCCGAGATGGATTCTTTCTCTGCGAATTCAGGCGATCATGCAAATTAGGTTGCAACTTGTACCAAGGGCTTTGCACTGAACTAAATTGATTTCTTAGGTTGTCCTCGGACCTACTACTATGATCCTTGTCCCATCAGGGCGAACTAGATTAGCTCGCCTTTGTTTTGCCCCATTATTTCTAGCTCTCTGCGCCTGGTGATTCAATCGTGACGTAGGGGGTTTTCTGGAACATTCTGTCTCTGTGAACCTGTCCCAGCCCCTCCTTGTGGGTTGCCATGCGCATTCCTAGGTGCTTGCGAAGGTGGTACTAAATTTAGGGTTGCAGTTCTAATCGATCGACTGATATGCTGACGACCCCTATGAAGGCCACTGGGATGAGCATTTTGGTGATCTCGCCCTGTAGGCAAAGAACTTGGGGTGGCAGTTCTGACTGATCGACTTGGTTTGGATCGGTTATTCATGTGGAACTTGTGAGACCCACTTTGCCTCTTTCCGACATTAACGTCGATTGCAATAGGGGGTAACCGAGCCAAAACCTCCTCAATTTGCCTATTTGCCTTACCGAGATGGCTTCTTAATTGCATATTGTCCATATCAGCGGCACTTAAGTAGTCTGGGTTTGGATTCAGTGGCAATGATTCCGAACTCCCAGTGTCGCCATGACCAGCCGGTTGTTTTCCCAGACGTTGTTGGACTTCAGGGCCATGCTCATTCGAAATAGCGGTATGATGGGCCTCCGCCCACCAGGCTATTCTATCTCATTGTCGTGCATTGAGCGAGTGAGCAGCATGATGAGATTCGACTTGGATTTTGATGAAGCAATAATTTCTCTCTCAATGAAAGCATCAAACTGTTGACGCAGTTTTTCGGCAATAGTGTATTAAGAAATAGTAAGGTAGATTAGTGCTTAGAAATAAACTGTAATGAAAAATGAAACGAATTCACAAGAACACAAATCTTTTACGTGGTTAAGTGGTTAAAATCCACCTAGTCCACGAATATATATTATTATTGTTTCACTCTCTATTTCGGCAGAATTTCAGTATTACAGAATTTTCGCCCTTTTTCTTGTCCAATATTCTCAATATTTATTGAGAAATTCCATGGACAGGTTTGGGTAACTGTGTGAGTCAATCATGCATATACATAATTATTACATTTAATACGTATATTTCCCATTTATAATGGGATATGATTTGATCATACAGTAAATGTTCTCTTAATATCTGAGACATTAAATATGACAACATGGTCATAAAGAACTGTATAATGGGATTTCGAGTCTCCAAGGATCCTTGAGTATGCAATACATTCGAATTAGCACGACCTAAACATCTCCTCCAAGATCGTATTTTGAATGTCGTTTGAATATTATGAGCTCACACATCACAACCTTCGTGTCTGTAGCTCGGGTTAAACCCAGGACGCCTAACACCACACGTGCCCATGTGAAACTGGAGTTGCTTACGTGGATAATAAGTAGATATCATTCCCTTGGTTATTTCTTCGTATATTTATTTGCTAGTTGTACCCGAACTGAGTGAATGACTCGAGCTAAAATTAGAGTACAACACAGTCAAACCCATAAATTCATTTGTACCAAATTATAATCTATTCACAAACAACAATGAACAAACAAATCCAACTTTCAAACAAAAAGAATTCTCAAACTAAGTATGATATTAATCCTAAAATTTTAAATATCTCAAAAACCCAACTAACCGACCTCAGCTCTGGCAACAATCAGAGACTTCTTCTCCAGTGACCCAAGCTCGACACCTCAACCCCATCCACGACCAGGTCAGATCCAGTCCCAAACCCCATCTTCAAGCGCCCCAAGATTCGATGTCCCAAAATATGCTCCATCCGCACGTCGTCATCTGCCATCAAAACCTTTCCCCGTCACAGCAACCCTTGGATAAATTCCTTTGCTTGAGTTTGAAAAGCCAAAAGAAGAAGAAGAAGAAGAAGACAGAAACAAAACCGAAAAAAGTATCTCTTTATTTATAATAAAAGAGTAACAAATTTTCTTTTACGATTTGTTCAAAAAGAAAAAAAATTGATTTTACGATATTGTTTTCTTCGAAATTAGGTTTTAGTTTTTAATTAAATTTATAGTTATTTCAATCTTATAAATAATTATTTATTTTGAATTTTTTTTTAAGATTTAAACCAATAACAAGTTGCCACATAGGTGTCTAGGTTATACTTAACAAAGAGGTACCAACGAATGCAACAAAATGTTGACTGAATGTATTTTTACCGTAAAAAAATCTTAAGTATTTAAGTGTCAGATTTGTAACAACTTATGTATTTTAGTTGCCAATATTCCAATTAATACAAGAATTAAATTTGATTATCATACCAAAAGAATGAAATACGTACTACATTTATATCCCCAGTCTTATAACATTGCATATTGTTGACACCGTTTTTCGTCAACTTGAGAACATAAGAGTGCGAATTCAAGAATTTAGATATAATAAAATAAATAACACAATATTTTATAGTGGTCTGACCCCAAAAAAATGACCTACGTCCACTTAGTCACTTTTATTGATATTTAAGCTTGAAGAACCATAGTTTCCGGCGAACTTATGATGCTAGTTGTTCTATAGTCCTCCACTTTTACATTACATAAGGTGCATTTATGTAAGAATGAGATTTCAGCATTATGAATTACCTCCCCTCATTTCGATCTCATGTTCTCTTATTTATAGTGAGGATTTTAGGGTTACATTTAAATTATGGGTCTAAGCTATTGGGCTTAGCTCATAAATAATACATCACAACCTTTTATTTACATAAATACAGTTGTATTTCAATAAATGATGACTCTGTCACCCATCGCTAATTCTGTTAGCGCAAGTAGCATGTCTTGAACGAACAGACATAAACCAATTATGGTGCACGAACACATGTCTCTATTAGCGAATCATAACCTTCTTGAGTGAACGAGAATATAAGAATGTGACTAAGTGACCAAACTCCATTTGTTAGAGTTTAGTAGTTTGCTTTGTGAGAATAGGAATGCAAGTAGTTATGTTCATCTTTCCTTCAAAGGATTGAGCAAGCAGGTTCAAAATATTTATAATTGTTATTCTTTGACACATCATCATGCCCAAAAATGGCTATAACATATGTTCCCCCTCCTTTGCACAATTCTGACTTAGTTATGTGAGCAATTTCCCCATTCTTTTTTGGTCATATAAGCAGATGATCTTTATGTGAATAACCTTCTCTTTAGTACCACTTCTCCAATCGTTTCCAAAGTATTCTATTGAACCACAACCTTTTGGGTTTGTTTGCAATTGCATCTCTTAACAACGTAGTAGTCAGCCCATTATGCTATAGGACCCTAAGGCTCGTTGTTTTGAAAATTTAGGCCATTACCTTGAGACTTGTTTTGAAACCCGTCTTGAAGAAAAATGACAACCAACCAGACTCGACACTGTAAGAGGAGAAGCTTCTATGGCTTGACGAAGTGAAGCTAATGTCGCTGGCGTGGAAGAGCTTTTTCTTCCATCATCACTTCTTTGTTCGCACTATTGGTATGTACATCCTTTTCCCTTGAATCAATTTTGAGCAAGTTGGACTATATTGATTCACACTTAACTCTTTTATAAATGCACCATAAGAACCTTACTCATCCCTTGGGTATCTTGTTTTTTTAGACCCTATATTGTTGAGTTTCATTAAATGCCGAGTGAGAATGCTCTTTTTCTCTTCTGTTGAGACTCTGTTATAGCCTTTACTGATTCTATTCGCACCATGAATGTAAGCATCCATGGGAAACTTTCCTTTTTGCCACTACTATTGCATTTGAATGAAATGGTTAACTTGTTTATCATTATGTTTTGCTGGCATAATTAGATAAGTGATCTGTCTTCAAGCATTCTATTATTTTCCAGTTCGACTAGTTTAGGTTACCATAGGTGAACAAATATAATTCTTTATGCGATGCTTAAGAGTTTTCTCTGTAGTTCCTTCTGCAAATACAATTATTATATTCATTCCAAGCATTCCTTTTTTTTTACCTGCCTATTCTGACTTGGTATAGGCGAATAAAATTACAAAGCTGCTAATGTAACGCCCTACTTCCTTAGAGTCATTACCATGTGATTTTAAAATGTGTCATTAGATCGCAAATGGATGTTTTAGATCGAAAAGTGTGATTGAATCAGGATAAAGATTCATTTAACGAAAATTAGGTAAAAAAGATTTGGACATTTATTAAACTTGTAAAAGTGCTACATTGGGATCCCAAAACACTGTTTCAAAATGTATTTATAACTCAAAAGTTAAGGTAGAGTCGACCTAAGTGACAAAATCAACTGTTTATAGCATGCCCCTCAAAACAGCCACGGTCGTGGCATCCAGAGAGATCCAACATGTACGCGTCACTCCATGCCCTCCAACTCATGCTTGATTGACATTACCTTTGCCCTTACATGCACCCTAGAACCCCCGTGAGCCAAGGCCTAGCAAGAGAACTCAACACATAGCATATGACAACTCAATCTAGTAATACACAACTTAAACAGATAGCAGATTATTCATATAGCGACCTATGCCGACCTAGGTGCTTTACCAGACACTAAGTTCACGGTATTCACCGAGCAGGTGAGTACAACACCCTTAAATGGTCTCACCTTAGCGACCTGCATTCAGCATGCTTAATGTCGATCCCAGCCTTTGTCGTCCCTGGCCTTCGCCGTTTCCAGCCTTCGCGGTTCCGTCCTTCGCCGATCATTCACAATAATCAAAATATAGCATACCAAGTCTTAAACATTCACATAAAGCATTAACCACAGATAATCGGGCCATGCCTTGTTCTACGAGCACAAACAATTTTCTTACTTGTGTCCCGAGCTGATTGACTAGTACGGTCCCAAGCACGATCCCCTAAACCCGAGCCTTGGCGTAAAACCTAGTCACAACACATCAGCAAATAAAAATCCATCAAGATCTAACCAATAAAGAACTTCAGAATAATATTCTAGCCTCCGGGACCTCAAATTCTACTAAACCAAGTAGTAGAATCCTTTCCAGACCCTTCAATTTGGGTTCCCGAGATTAAAACCCTGTTTTGGCCATAATTCCCTAATTGAGTCGTGGTGCGCTACAAGTGAGAGAGCCTTGGGCTTTCTTCTAAGGGACACAAGTTGCGGCGCGCCGTGGCGCCTGGATGGTTTTAGAGGCTCCCATGTTGGTATTAAATGATCAAATCAAAGGCACGCAACAAAATATATGGACCCATTTTAAAAAATATTAATACCAACCATGATCATACACATATATAAATATTAAATCACATACAAATAGATCAAGGATTATCTCTTGTAGCCTATCAAGTGTCCTTGTGTCTTTTTGTATGAATCAACGATCTTCCTATCCAATGTTCTGAGATCTCATACACTGATCTTCCAGACCAATCCTCAAACACACAAAGATGTGTGTGGGCACATAGGATTCAAAATGTTTAATTATGTGACTCCCTAGATGTATTCAACACATGAGATATTGAGAGTTTTTGACAGAGAGAAGGTTTAGAATAGTTTTCAGGTTTAGAGAAAACTATCGCTTTAGAGAAAGAGTTTGTATTTTTATTATTCAAACTAATAGTAATTCAAGTCCTTTCTGAAAAGTTACGTACTATCAGACTTATAAAGAGATTTAATCTAATTAAATAATCTTTATTTAATTAAAAGAAAATTCAAATTAAAAACTGATTAGATATTTTCATTTAATTATTTATTTAAATCATATTTAAAGAGAATAATAAAATAACTTATTTAAAAAACTTATTTGAAATTCAAAATTCAAATCCCAGGGATAAAAATTCCTGATGCTAGACGCCACACATTGTACTGTACAGTGTGTGTTGCCCAGCCCTGTTAGGGTTGCTCTAATTTTCTCATTTGTTTATTTAATCAACTTTTAAGACGCGATATTTATCCCAACATAAATATGAGTTAATTCAGAATTAACTTTATCTCAAAATATCAATTTTAAATTAAATAAATAAATATCATATCATAAAAAAGATATTTATTATTCTCTCTCTTTTATATTAATCCAAACAAGATTAATATTAATTTTAACCTATAGTTGTTAAAAATAAAAACTATATAGTTAAATAGTTAATTAATTCACAATTAATCAATTACCCTAATTATGAAATAATTATTTCCTTGCCCTGGAAAATAAATTCCTTTGCAATTTAGTCCTTTTTCTTTACGAATTTCTTTTGACGTCCTTACCCTTGACAGGGTAGGACAGATGTGATCTGGGGACCATGGACCTATAATACAAAGCTCCAATAAACCAGATTATTAATTAAATTTTTTAATCTAATAATCTTATTTATTAATTTCATGATTACTCCACTATATATATGGAATTGCACTCTAAGTATTTATAGAATTATATTACATAGTTTTCTCTAGTAGTCCATTGATATAATCAATATATGTAGTTTTGTCATCCATTATTGGTTCGTTAATTAGAGCTGGTCAAAATTACCGTTTTACCCTTCTAATTACCTCTTGATCCTTATGTACGATTAATTCACTAGTGAATAATTAATCTATAATCTAGTTATAGATTTGAGCTCAATAACTATTCAGTTCCAGAATCAACCCTTAAGGGAACCAATATTCGATATGAGGAAAGCATGGATTCCATTATTGTAATTCCTATTCCCAGTCATCAATGATATTGAATCTCCAAAACAAAAGTCATTAGCCTCATTATTACAATAGACCTTAACGAGTGAATCAAAAGATCCAATAAACATTAACAGGAGTTCATGAATACTCAGGATTTAGACTGATTTACGAATGATCATCTATTATGATAAGAATTAAATCTTTACATCAAACGACAAATTTATAAGGATAATTAATTCTCATCGGTCTTGTGATATATAATCTCTATTATATACAACACTTATACTAAGATGTCTATCCACGTCAGTAATTTGAATCTAGATTACTTGCATCTCGTATGCTGAGCAAACCGTACTAGTAACCATTCATTAAAGATTCCTTACTTTGATATGTTACTGACTAATTTATTCATTATATATGATCTTAATTCTCTCGTACTAATACAAGATCTTATTCTCACAATGAATAGAGAATTTTCTTGATATTATTATATAATTAATTCAAACAATAATTAGAACATTCAAATATAATAAAATTGCACTTTTATTTATAACCAATAAAATGTCTTTACATGCTTTTAGGGCATTAATCCTAACAATCTCCCACTTGCCCTTAAATCAAGTGAGGCATCTCCCTTAATCCCTTATTTCGCACGTGACCCATGAATGACTTTGCAGGAAGTGCCTTGGTTAACGGGTCAGGTAGGTTCTGTTCCCACGCTATCTTCATAACAGTCACATCACCTCGGTGTACAATCTCTCTTACGAGATGGTATTTCCTTTCTATATGCTTCCCTCTCTTGTGGCTTCTTTGTTCTTTGGAATTAGCTACTGTTCCACTGTTGTCACGGTACAGGATTAGTGGCTTATCCATATCTGGAACAACTTCCAGATTAGTGTACAACTTTCTCAACCAAACCGCCTCCTTATCTGCTTCACAAGCCGCTTTGTATTCAACTTCCATGGTTGAATCAACTATGTTGGGTTGCTTAATGCTTCTCCAGAATAAAGCTCCTCCACCAAGAGTGAACACTGACCTAGATGTCGATTTTTGACTGTCTTTTTCTGATTGGAAATCAAAATCAGTGTATTAAGTAGGGTTTAGCTCACCCTCTGAATATAGTAGCATATAGTCTCTCGTTCTCCTAAGATACTTGAGAATGTGATTTACTGCAATCCATTGTTCCAAACCGGGATTTGATTGATAACCACTTACAATCCCAACTGCATAATATATGTCAGGCTTAGTACACAACATAGCATACAATAGACTTCCAACTGCTGAAGCATAGGGATACTTTCTCATATCCTCTTCCTCCTGAGGTGTCTTGGGACATTGTTCCTTGGAGAGAGAAATTCCATGTTTGGTTGGTAGGTGACCTTTCTTGGAATTCTCCATAGAGAATCTTTCAAGCACGTTATCTATATAATTAGCCTGAGAAAGTTCCAAGAGCTTGTTCTTCCTATCACTTAGGATTTGGATTCCCAGAACATAGCTCGCCTCACCAAAATCTTTCATTTGGAACTTTTCAACTAATCACTTCTTTACATTTGACAATGTCTCTACATTGTTCCCAATGAGAAAAATGTCATCAATGTAAAGAACTAAGAAAACTACCACTTTTCCTTTGATGTATTTATACACAAATGCATTGTCGTCATTCTATTCAAAGCCATATGGTTTAATTGTTTAATCAAAAGTGATATTCCAAGATCTAGATGCTTATTTTAATGCATAAATGGATTTCAGTAACTTGCACACCTTTTGATCTTCCCCTTTCTTTATGAACCCTTCTGGTTGTACCATATAGATACTTTCATCAAGATAGCCATTCAAAAATGTTGTCTTGACGTCCATTTTCCATATCTCATAATCATCGACAGCTGCTATGGATAAGAGGATACGAATGGATTTGAGCATGGCCATAGGAGAAAATGTTTCTTCATAATCAACACCTTCTCTCTAAGTGTAAAATTTGGCTATAAGCCTTGCTTTGAAAGTCTCTACTTTCCCATCTACACCTATTTTCTTCTTGTATATCCACTTACACCCTATGGGCCTGACATCTTCAGGTGGATCCAGAAGTTCCCAAACAGAATTGGAATACATCGATTCCATTTCTTGGTTCATGGCTTCTTGCCATTTCCCCTTTTTAGGATCATTCATTACCTCTTTAAAGGTTAATGGATCATCCTTGTTTGTATCAGAAACACGGACATATGCCTCATGTTCAAGGAAGGTCGCATTTGTTGAAACAAATACCTTTTGATCCTTGGGACTATAGAAATAACCACCAATTGTTTCTTGAGCGTAGCCAACAAAAATGCACACTTCTGACCTTGATTCAAGTTTCCCTGATTTAGGTCTAAGAACATGAGTAGGACAACCCAAAATGCGAAAATGGTGTAAACTAGGTTTGTTTCCATTCAACGGTTTCAGTGGTATTTTGCTAATTGTCTTAGATGTTTTATTATTTCATATAATATAATGTTAGATTAAATAATGTGAAAAAATTTGATTTGTCACACAAATGTGAGTTGTCACACCTTGTAACATATTATTGAGAGTCACAAAAATTAGACACGTGTGTGTGCCCAAATGTGACATATTTTGGAGTTACAAATTTGTAACTCCCAAATATTACCCAATAATGTGTATATTATATGTTACAGATTTGAGATTGGATTTCACAAAGCCATGATGAAATATGGATGTTGGAGACACATTTTTAACTCCCAATAGTTGTTTGGAGGTTACAAAATAATGTGGGAAAGGATTTGGGACGTTTTGGAACGCTTTGGAAAAATGACTTTTTTGTGGTAAAAAAGGCCTGTGGCCGTTGCACTAAATTTCAGTGGTCGCGGCCTGGGGGAAAGAAGCCCGCGGCCACTAAAAAGTCCTGGGCGCAGCCAGTGAGGTTGACAGCCTATAAGGTTTTTCAATCTTTTCCAAATTGAACGGTCCTAACATCCCAAATAACTCTCAAATCTCCATTTTAATTCCATAAACATCCAATTAAATATTGGTAACAGCCATGGGGGTTGGTGGAATTTGAAATTCAAAGGGGTATCTCAAACTCTATAAATGGGAGCCTAATGCTCACTTGTAAGACACACCATTTTCCATCCACAAAGCACTTGGCTGGAAAATACACCATAGAGGCTTGATAATTCCAGAGAGTTATTTCCTAGAGAGATCCCTTAGTGCTTAGAGAATAGGGGGAAATACGCTTTTGGACAAAGGTGTTGAACCTTGTTCAATTTGGTGATCCCCACTACTCTACACTTTGGTTGTGTGAGAGTTTGTTTTTTCATTGATCTTTTCATTATGTTGTTCTTCTTGTATTATTATTGTATTGAGTTTGTAATCCTCTTCTTCTATTTCTATTTACATATTTATTGGTATCTTTTGTTTTAGAGTTTTAGTTCTTATAATTCTCTTTTTTCCCTTATTTTTATTTACTTGTATTTTGAGCAATTAAGTTGTAATATTTATTTAATCAATTACCTTGTCTATTGTATTTTTGCATAGAGTTGTATATTGGTTTTTCCATATTTCCATGGAGTATAAAAATATATTCTCTAACATTAGATGGGACTACATTCAAAATGTACATCGCCATTTGAAGTGCATATCCCCAGAATGAGTGAGGAAGTGAATAGAAGCTTAACATAGACCTGACCATGTCCAACAAGGTCCTGTTTCTTATTTCAGAAACACCATTTTGCTGTGGTGTTCCTGGTGCTGTGAATTGGGATTGAATACCATGCTCTAGCAAGAAATCTTTGAATTAGAATTCCAAATATTCTCCACCTCGATCAGATCGAAGTGTCTTTAGAGTCTTACCAAACTGCTTCTCAGCCTCAACTTTAAATTCTTGAAACTTACCAAAGGTTTCAGATTTCCTAAGCATTAGGTAAGTATGACCAAATCTTGAGTAATCATCAATAAAAGTGATGAAATACTCATGCACACCTCTTGCTTGTATATTTATTGGACCACAGACATCGATGTGTACAAGCTCCAAAGGTTCTTTGGCTCTATTGCCTTTCGCTGAGAAATGACGTTTCATCATTTTTCCTTCTAGACAAGATTCACAAACCAAAAGAGTTCCAACTCTTAGTTCTCTCAAAGCTCTATCTTTTGTTAACCAGTTTATCCTATCTAGATCTATATGACCAAGTCTAAGATGCCAAAGATATGCGTCATCCTCGTTTGAAACTTTTTGTCTTTTGTTACCTTGCGGTTTTGCTACTTTAAGTAATTCTGAATTATTGAGTGTTCGTTCATTTTAATGAAAGTGATAAAGTCCAAATATTCAATTGCATGTCTAAAGAAAAATTAAGAATAATCAAATTATAAATAAAATATTCTAAAGTCATTACATGCAATAAAATTAAAAATTAACTAAAAAATGAACTAAACATTGTTCAAACAACAATAAAGTTTTTCTTTTAATAAAATTAATGAATTTTAAATAAATGTACTTTCTTTAAAGCTTTCTTGCACTAGACGCTGTTCCTTTTTTCCACTTCAACTTTTTGTCTCCATCTGCAAGTTCCTCTTGATCGCTCAAGTGTCTGTAAAGAAGAACGAATAACAAAAATATGATTAGTGGCTTCTAAATAAAAAAATTAGAACTTTATGTATCATAATCTACTAATAAGCCTAAGGTAAAGGTAAATCATATCTACCTTTTTTGTGATTGTAGTCTTGTCTGTAAATCCTCAAAAACAGCATCCCTCAAATCACAAGCATATTCAATGTGTTCGAACTTTTTCCTTAGCTTCTCTTCCATGGTACTAAGACAGTATAATCTGGCCATGTGATTTGATCTCATCCAATCAGCATATTTCTCATGTTCCTCTTTGCTTGCATCCCATGATGGTACAGGAGGAGGCCTCTTATCATTATAGACATGTTTAAGATTTTCGACTAGAAAAATGAACAAAGTTGAATTTGCCCATCAATCTTCATCCTCTTCAGTCATTTTTACTTTCTTTATATGATCATCAATTTTTTTATGCATTATCGGGCACGTTATAGGAAAATAATTGGGTGGCAAAATTTTATGACTGAAAATAAAACACAATAATATTATCATTTGAAAAAATATCAATGTTTTAGAAAGTAAACATGATGCATGAATGAAACAATTAAAACACATAAATTAACATTTTCTTTCCCACGAAAAAACTACCCAACAAATAAAGTGTCGCCTTAGGATTGGTCAAGTTAAATTCAGATAGCTTATAAGACAATCTTATCTTTATAATTCAAAACTTAAAATAACTCTTTATTTTCTCTTTTAAATATAAAGTACTGCTGGTTTGGTCAAGATGTAATTATCCACTGCAAAAGCTTAATTACATCTTTGTAAATGTAACCCATTATTTCAGAATTCATGACTTAACTTAGAGAGTGTCGTCATAGGGTCGTTCAAGCCTAAAATACATCACTTCCTCCTATCTTCGTAAGAAGCCAACCTTGGTATTGATATGTCTAGAAACCTTCCTTAGGGGGACGGAAACAAAGTCGCCTCGAGGCTCTATTCATATCTCACGGTGTTGTACTAATAATGGAGACCATAAATCACATTGAGATGTTCACCTTCTCCCACTTACTATTTTAGATTAAATGTGTTTTATTAAACTAATCAATTAATTCTAAATTAATTACTAGTTTATTAATAATCCTATGAATGTAATTAATTACAAAATTCATAATTATAAAAGAGTCTGTTTCTATAATTAATGTGATCTAAATAATTACTCATTACATTCATCTAACTTTACTAAAACGCTTTTTACATAAAGTTGGTTATCTTAAAGGCCTATAAAATCTATTGCCTTTATTATGGTTTGTGTTACTAAGTTTTAACTAATTTAATACTTAGTAGTTTACATGCAATTGGTTTCTCCAAAATAATTCACATAAACAAATAGGACAATCCTATATAAACATGTTTCTAAAAGATGCATGATTAATGAGAAATTGTGTGGGGTTTCATGAATGACATGTAAGTGACTAATGCATGATCTTGTTATCCATCGAACATTAATGAACATTTATTTAAATAAATAAACAAACAATAAATGATGAACCAAGTACTAATGAGTATTTCTAAGATTTACAACCTTTTGAAAAAATTAGAAATAAAATTGCAGTCTAAGCCTATGTAGCTTTCAATAATCTCAAAGAATGCTCCTCCTCTCCTTTAGGCTTTCTTGCTAATCTTTAGGAATTTTGTTTTGCCCAACTTGTTAATTAGAAACATATTTTCTAATTAATTTATTTAATTAAAACTAACTTTTAATTAAATAACTTTTTTTGTCATCTTTTTAATTTAGTTGAATTTAAATAATTAAAAAATCAAAATCAAATAATTATTTAAACTTAAGATATTAAAACATCTTAACCAACTAAAATATATTTTATTTTCAATTAAAATAAAATAAGATAATTAAACTTTTAAATTCAAATAATTTAAAACTGAATTAAATAAAATATATTTTTCAACAACTTAGGAATTAGGGTTTTGGGCACCAAAATGATGCCCTAGGGCCAGCGACACAAGGAGCCATGGGCTCGGGTGGGGTGGCTGGCTGGTGTGCAAGGGCTCAGCCAGGGGCCTAGCGCACGGGACTGGCAGGCGCAGAGGCAGGCAGGTACGCGCGCTGGGAGCCATGAGGCTGCACGCAGGGAGCTGCGGGGCTGAGGCTGTGTCTGGCGCGCGATTGTAGGAGGCTCGGGCCTTATGCGTGCATGTGGGTGAGCAGGAGCTCGAACCGTGTGCCTCTTAGGTGCATGGCTCGGGTTCCTCCTCATCTTTGTGTACAGATTTAAAAAAAAAATACATATTTCTCAAATAAATTTACAAAAATCCTATGCCTTTTATGGCTTACACAAGATCTAGAAAAAACAATAAAATTCCTAACCCAATAGCGCCATATAATTAACGATCCATCATTCAACCATTCATTCATAAAACATATCCATCCATTCAATGTACATATCAACATACATATAATAAATGCAAGAAACCCACACAGTATTTAATATATATATGTGTAGACTGCTCTCGAACCAATTGTTGGTATTAAATGATCAAATCAAAGGTACGTAGCGGAATATATGGAACAATTTTAATAAATATTAGTACCAGTCAAAATCATACACATATATAAATATTAAATCACATACAAATAGATTAGGGATTACCTCTTGTAGCCTATCAAGTGTCCTTGAGTCTTTTTGTATAAATCGATGATCTTCCTATCCAGTGTTCTGAGATCTTACACCCTGATCTTACAGACAAATCCTCAAACACACAAGGACGTGTGTGGGCACGTAGGATTCAAAAGGTTGATTTATGTGACTCCGTAGATGTATTCAACACATGAAATCTAGAGAGTTTTTGATAGAGAGAAGGTTTAGAATAGTTTTCAGGTTTAGAGAAAACTATCGCTTTAGAGAGAGAGTCTATATTTTTATTATTCAAAATAATAGTAATTCAAGCCTTTTCTGAAAGTTATGTACCATCAGACTTTTAAAGATATTTAATCTAATTGAATAAGCTTTATTTAATTAAAATATAGTTCAAATTAAAAACTGATTAGATATTTTCATTTAATTATTTATCTAAATCATATTAAAAAAGAATAATAAAATAACTGATTAAACAAACTTATTTGAAATTCAAAATTCAAATCTCTGGGATAAAAATCCCTGATGCTAGGCGCCGCATACTATAATGTACAGTGTATGTTGCCTAGCCATATTAGGGTTGCTTTAATTTTCTCATTTGTTTATTTAATGAACTTTTAAGACAAGATATTTATCCCAACATAAATATCAGTTAATTCAGAATTAACTTTATCTTAAAATATCAGTTTCAAATTAAATAAATAAATATCATATTATAAACAAGATATTTATTATTCTTTTTCTTTTATATTAATCCAAAAAAGATTAATATTAATTTTAACATATAATTTTTCAAAATAAAAATTATACAGTTAAATAATTAATTAATTCACAATTAATAAATTACTCATAATTATCAAATAATTATTTTCTTGCCCTGGAAAATTAATTCTTTTGCAATTTAGTCATTTCTCTTTAAAAATCTTTCTTTTAACATCCTTACCCTTGACAGTGTAGGACAAAGGTGATCTGGGGACCATGGACCTATAATGTGAAGCTCCAATAAACCTTATTATTAATTAAACTCTTTAATCTAATATTCTTATTTGTTAATTCCATGATTACTCTACTATAAATATGGAATTGTACTCTAAGTATTTATAGAATTATATTTACTGAGTTTTCTCTAGTAGTCCATTGATATAATCAAGATATGTAGTTTTTGTCCTCCATTATTGGTTCGTTAATTAGAGCTGGTAAAAATTACCGTTTTCCCCTTCTAATTACCTCTTGATCCTTAAGTACCATTAAATCACTAGCTAATAATTAATCTATAATCTAGTTATAGATTTGAGCTCAATAACTATTCAGTTCCAAAATCAACCCATAAGGGAACTAATATTCGATCCATTAGGAAAGCATGGATTCCATTATTGTAATTCATGTTCCCAGTCATCCATGATATTGAATCTCCAAAACAAAAGTCATTAGACTCATTATTCTAAGAGATATTAACAAGTGAATCAAAAGATCCAATAAACATAAACAGGAGTTCATGAATACTCAAGATTTAGACTGATCTACAAATGATCATCTATTATGATAAGAATTAGATCTTTACGTCAAACGACAAGTTTATAAAGATAATTAATTATCGTCGGTCCTGTCATATATAATCGCTATTATATACAACACCTTTACTAAGATGTCTTTCCACATCAGTAATCTGAATCTAGATTACTAGCATCTCATATGCTTAGCAAACCGTACTAGTAACCATTCATTAAAGATTCCTTACTTTAATATGTTACTGACTATTTTATTCATTGTATATGATCTTAATTCTCTCGAATTAATACAAGATCATATTTTCATGAATGAATAGGGAATTTTATTGATATTATTAAATAATTAATTTAAAAAATAATTATAACATTCAAATATAATATAATTGTAAATTTATTAATGTAATGACCCAACTAATTCTAAGACTTTGGACCATTAAAACTACTATACATAGACACTATTCTTAAGAAAACATACATACGAAACATTCATAACTTTATAAAAGAAACTATAAAGGAAATGTTGAAATACATAAATTCGGGGTATGAGATCCCATTGTTTCAAAAATAAAACATAACTTTAACTTAATTAAAATTTGTTACAAAACACAGTACGAAAAATACATAGAAAACATAATTAAAAAGATTGAAAACAACGTCGTCCTCGAATCGTTCACGTAATCCATTAAATCCATTCTTCCTCAATACACAACCCCAAGCTGCCATGAATCCTTCCTCCGCCATAACTATTTTCCTGCATACATAAAAATTAAGGAATGAGCCTAATGGCTAGCAAGGAAAATCTACTAAAAACATAAAACATACACATAAGCTATATCATAAACATATACTATAAACATATGTCATATACTACTACAATGACCATTATACTACTTGGGGCTTGTAAACTAAACAAGTCATATGCCCAATAGATTGGTGGGGCTTGCTAGCTAAGCAAGTCATATGCCCATAATTTATTGGGGCTTGTTAGCTATACAAGTTATATGCCCAAGGTCTATAAACATACTATATATAATGTTAACATATCATAACACAACATAAGATAACATAACATATAACATAACATAAGCGTAACATATCATACAAACATATAAGATCTATCCTATTTTCCTTACCAAAATTGGGATATGAGAACAAGGACGGGATTTGGAACACTCCTAAAAACCAACAATGAGAAGGTGAGTAATTCTAAAAGAAGGAGATGAAAAAGAAATGAATCTAAACCACCGAGAAGATGAGCTTATCGAAAGGAAACCTTAAGTTCAAAGAACTTAAATACCTAACCATGAATGGAAAAACAATGAGTTAGGATATGAATGGAAACTAAAGAAACTAAAGAATTAAACAGAAATGAACTTAAGATTAGGAATACCTTTGAATGTATTAGAACCGAACTACACCTTGATATAGAAAAACACACTATTTATCGTACTTCCCAAGTGTTTAATAAGCTTAAGATGATAAAACTTATAACCCAACCCAAGTGTTTATCACTCTAAAGTGAACCTAGCAACTTGAAGGCTCTGAACATAGCTTGAAGAATGAGAGAAATGGCTGGGCACTAGGTCCTATTTATAGAGTTCCAAGAGTGAAAAGATCTTCTTTTAGCTTGAATAAAAATAATGAATATTTAATTGAAAAACATTTAAATATTCGTTCAGCAGAGGCTTAAGACTTGGTCAAAAGGTTCAGAGGCTTGCTAAGAGGTTGAGTATTGAATTGAGCTCGGTTTCAAAAATATTTGAAATATTCTCCCTTGAGCCGATATATTGCCCATAGTAGGTGATATATCGCTTGGGCTTATATCCCGAGGCTCGTCGATGCGTTTGTGCGAAGTTCAAATGTTTTTCTTATTCCCCGTGTGGCGATATATCGCCCCTAGAACTGTGATATATCGACATACACTGAAATATTATACACGTAATTGCACTTTTTCAGCCTATTTTGAATTGGGTAAACAACTTTGATTGAGTCATATAACGTTTTTAAAGCTGCTAGCAGATTCTGGAGTTTTTAAATATTTCTCTTATAAAACTATTCATCCAAAAATGCTTAATTTCTCAATAAACATGCACACGACAAGTGTCATGATCTTATTGGTTCTATCTAAACCTTATAGTATAATAAATGGCATCTTTATTATCAGCTATATTAATCAAACCTTATGTTATAATTAATATTCTTAAACTATAGGTTAAACTTATAAAATCTATAAGTGTTGCTACGAGTGTTCAACTAAGTCCCGGTTTGAACCAAAATCCACAGTAAAAAAAAACATACTATAACTACTACTAGCTATTACTATATCTAACTAGCTAAGTAAAGTTCTGGGACTCTACAATTCTCCCCTAATAAAAATAATTTCATCCTCAAAATTTACTTACCAAACAATTCCAGATACCGAGCTTGCATGTCCTCCTCCAACTCCCACGTTGCCTCTCGTTCAGAACTATATTACTCCATAGGACTTTGACTATCGGAATACTCTTGGACCATAACTACTTCATCCCTCTATCTAGGATACTAACCAGTCATTCCTCGCAACTCAAGTCTTTCTAGAGTGCTATTATATCATACTTGAGGATGTGAGATGGGTCTGACACATACTTACGCATCATTGAAATGTGGAACACATTGTGGCTATCTGCTAAAGCTGGCGGTAGGGCTAATCTATATGCAACTGCTCCCACTTTGACCAATATCTCAAAAGGACCTATAAAACGAGGACTAAGCTTGCATTTCTTCCCAAACCGCTTCACATTTTTCATAGGAGATATCTTTAGGAAGACTTGATCTCTGACCTTGAATTCCACATCACGACGCTTGGCATTCGCATAACTTTTCTGACAGCTTTGAGCAGCGAGCATACGCTTTCTAATTAGCGCTACTGCTTCCTGAGCTTTTCTAACAGCTTCGGGACCAAGAAGCTGCCTTTCTCCTACCTTGTCCCAGTGTAATGGTGATCGACACCTTCTTCCATAAAGCAACTTATAAGGTGCCATCCCAATCGTTGACTGGTAGCTATTGTTGTAGGAGAATTCGATCAGCGGTAAGTACTTATTCCATGATCCTCCAAAATCAAGTACACAAACATGCCCTATCATGACTGAGGGTGTAACGCCCTACTTCCTTAGAGTCGTTACCATGTGATTTATAAATGTGCCATTAGCTCGCGAATCGAGGTTTTAGGTTAAAAAGTGTGATTAAAATTTAAATAAAGACTAATTTCGCAATAGTTAACATAAAGATTTTGGAGATGAATTAAAACCATAAAGTTGTACATTTGGGATCCCAAAATAATGTTTATAAAGTGTATTACAACTCAAAAATATAATTTCGGTTGACCTAAGCAACAAAGAAAATCATTACAATACTTTTCCCAAAATAACCCTGGTCGCGGCAGCCAGGTAGGCCGAACATGTACTCGTCAATCCACGCTCTCCAACTCATGGTTGGTCGACCTTTCCCTTGCCCTTACATGCACCATAGAGCATCTGAGAGCTGAAGCCCAGCAAGAAATCTCAACGCATAACATTTCATACATATCAATCCATAATGTGCAGCAAAATAGTCAATCAACTAAATACATAGCAGCCTACACTGACCCAGGTGCTTTACTAGGCCCTGGGTTTGTTGTCTTCATTGAGCAGGTGGATACAGTACCCTTGGAGGGTCTCTCCCTAGCGGCCTACACTCAGCATACTTAACGCCGATCCCGGCCCCTTGTCGTACTCGACTTCTTGCCGTTCTCGACCTTCACTGTTCCTGGTCTTCGTCGTTCCTAACCTTCGCCGTTCATTCATAAACATGCATAACACAACATAGCATTCATAAATATTCTGTAGCGTCTCCGTATTTTGCTTAGTTAGATAGCAGTAGCTTGTGTTGTAGTATTTTAGTTTTCATGGTTATTGGTTCAAGTCGGGATTTATTTGGAAACTCATAGAGATAGTTATGGATTATATAAGTTTACGTATAATTTAGAAATATTAATTTTATCATAAGGAATAATTATTGAAGCTGGTCCTAGAAATTTTATTTATTATAACCTAGGTTTAGATAGAATAATTAAGAATGTGACACTTGTCACATGTATGTTTATTAAGTATTTAAGGATTTTAGATGAATAAATTAATAAAGGATAAACCTAGGAAGTCTAGAATCTTCCCTCAGCTGTTAGGATCTCGTATTACTCATTCAAAGTGGTTTAAACAACTTCAAGTGTGATGAAAGTGTGTTAACGTGTTTAATATATCAGCTTAAGCTGATATATTGCAACTGTAGGGGCCGATATATCACCTACGATGATACAGAAAACACGCCGACTTCGCACGAATGAAACCACAGAGGCTTGGGAAAATGGGGCTAGACGATATATCACCTATAGGGGGCGATATATCGGCTCCCTCAGCCATTTTTGAAACTCCGTGGAATCTGAGCTAGAAATAGCCCTCAACAACTTAGACTTGCTCTTGAATGATTTTGACCGAGTTCTGGGCATCTGTTTGAGCAGAAAATTAATTTTTTATTCATTTTAAAGGGAGTTATTTTCAATCATTGAACTCTATCAATAGGACCCTTCACTCAGCCATTTGCATCATCTTTCAAACACTTCTCAGAGCCTCTGAGTTGCTAAATTCATTCTAGACAGAAACACTACGATTTTGGGGTTAAAATCTTTCAAATCTATGCTTTTCTAAACACTTGGGAAGTAAGCTAGAGTGTGATTTTGGTATTGAGGTGTAGATCAAAGTTCTAAGCTATCTAAGGTACTCTTTATCCTCAGGTTTTGTTCATTGATATTCCTCTTATTCTTTTCTTTTTCTTCAAATCCTAACTTGTTATAATGACTTTTGATTAGATGTTTGATTTTCCTTGAAACTTAAGGTTTTTGGTAAGTTCATATCTCGATAGTTTATATCTTCTTTTCATCTTTTTTTCTTTAGGAAACTTATGGTTTTACTGTTTGGTTTTAGGAGTTTCCAATCCTGCACTTGTCTCCAATACCCCGTGTTTACCCAAAAAATGGTTGCTGATGACATGGCAAGGATTTCTCACACGTGGTTGACACGAGGCCGAGTCGAAATAAGGAGATATTGTTCAATTATCGACCAGCTACACATTGCTTCGTCAAACCTCACGATTAGATACGACCAGGCTGATGTCAGCAAATAGGGCATTGCCCAAAGTGAGGACGGAGATTTAGATCCTCGCTTTGGGGATTTTAACGAAGAGATTGGACCTATCGAGGACCTTGAGAAGGTCCAACTCGATGAAGAAAATCCGACCAGGGTTGTGAAAGTCGGAAAAAACTTAGAGACAACTACAAAACAAGCACTGGTGGAATTTTTGAAGGAAAACCAGGAGGTCTTTGCTTGGTCGCATAAAGACATGGTTGGAATTAACCCTACAGCCATTAGCCATGTTCTTAACGTAGACAAAAGTTTTCCACCAGTACAACAGAAAATGAGGTTGCTCGACAAAGATAGATCAAAGGCCCTAAAAGAAGAAGTCGAGAAGTTGAACGAGAATGGATTCATCAGGGTAGCATTTTATCCATCATGGGTCTCTAATCCCGTACTAGTTCCCAAGCCGAATGGAAAATGGCGAACATGCATGGATTTCACAGACCTTAATAAAGCCTGCCCAAAAGATTATTTTCCACTCCCCAGGATCGACCAATTGGTCGACGCCACTACAGGGAATGAGATTCTCTCATTCATGGATGCATACTTCGGGTACAATCAGATTAGTATGCATCCTCCTAATGAGGATCACACTAGCTTTCGGACTGACACAGGGATTTACTGTTACAAAGTAATGCCCTTTGGTTTGAAAAACGCTGGTGCGACTTACCAATGACCGGTCAACCACATGTTTAAGGAGCTGATCGACACAAACATGGAGGTATATGTCGATGACATGCTCATTAAGTCGAAGAAGGCAGAAGGGCATATAGGGGATTTGCAAGAATGCTTCAATGTCTTGAACAAATATCAGATGAAGTTGAATCCCCTTAAGTGCTCCTTCGGAGTAGGATTAGGGAAGTTCTTGGGATTTATAGTAAACTCGAAAGGAATTGAGGCCAATCCCGAGAAGATCAAAGCCCTGGTCGATATGAAATCGCCATCAAAGATCAAGGATGTTCAAAGCTTAACCAGAAGAATTGCTGCTCTGAGTAGATTTATTTCAAAATCGATGGACAAATGCATCCCATTTTTTAATCTACTTAGAGGAAACAAGAAATTTGAATGGACAGAGGAGTGCGAGCAGGCTTTTCAAGCATTGAAGGCTCATATGTCGCAACCACTGATCCTATCAAAACCAGTTGATAAAGAAACTTTGTTCATCTACCTGGCGATCACAGAATATGCTGCTAGTGCTATCTTAGTAAGAGAAGAAGAAGGTGTGCAGAAGGTTGTTTGTTATGTAAGCAAAAGGCTAATTGGAGCGGAGATGTGGTATCCACCTATTGAAAAATTAGCCAATTTCTTAATCTTAGCCTCTAGAAAGCTGCGACCATACTTCCAAGCTCACCCAATCGCGGTTTTGATCGATCAGCCTCTACGACAAGTTCTACATAAGCCAGAAGTCGCAGGCAGATTATTGAAATGGGCGGTCGAACTTGGGCAGTTCAATATCTCTTACTTGCCACGAGCAGCAATAAAAGGGCAAGCCATGGCTGACTTCATTGCAGAATTCACTGGGCTTCCAAGTAGCGAGTAGCCAGAAACATCTGAAGAACCTGAGCCCCAAAACCAAACTCCTTCGAGGAAGTTGTTCACTGATGGCTTCTCCAATGAACATCACGCAGGAGCAGGTGTGATTTTGATAATGCCTGAAGGGCATCGATTTCACTGCGCAATCAGGTTTGACTTCACTACTTCTAACAATGAGGCCAAGTATGAAGCATTGCTCGCTGGGTTACGATTAGCCAGGGACATGAACATAAAGGCACTTGACATCTACAGTGAATCTCAGGTAGTAGTAAATCAGATCATGGGAGAATACCAGGCCCGAGGTTTAAAGATGGTTGCTTACATAAAAAAAATGAAGGATCTATTAGCACAGTTTGACAAGTACACCCTTCAGCAAGTACCTCGCGACCAGAATTCAAACGCTGATGCTTTGGCCAAATTAGCAAGTGCGAAGGATGCTAATACTCTAAACATAGTGCCAGTTGAACGACTATCTGTGCCAAGCATCCAAGCAGAGGAGACTACTTTGGTGATCCAGGTGGTGGATACATGGATGGCACCATACATAGAGTATCTGACGCAAGGCGTGTTACCGACGGACAAAAACAAAGTCAGGACCCTTCAGCGGCAGGCCACTAGGTATATCCTGGTTAATGGAATCATGTACCGAAGGGGATACTCAATGCCACTCCTCAGATGTATTTCGAAAGACAAGGCCAGGGAATTGATGAAAGAGGTACACAAAGGCTTTTGTGGGGACCATGCTGGGGGGAAAAGCTTATAAAAAAAGATCCTAAGGCAAGGTCACTTCTGGCCAACAATGAATGAAGACTCGATGGAATTTGTGCGGAGGTGCGACAAGTGCTAGAGGTTCTCTAAAATTCCACGAGCAGCCCCTAATGAGCTGAAACAGATGCAAAGTCTGTGGCCATTCGCAGTCTGGGGTATAGACTTAATCGGATCTCTCCCTACAGGAAAGGGCGGCGTAAAGTACTCTCTGGTTGCTATTGATTACTTCACTAAATGGGCCAAAGCTGAGCCACTCGCAACCATAACGACCAAGAAAGTGTTGGATTTTGTGGTAAAAAACATCATATGTCGCTATGGATTGCTGAGGAAAATCGTCTCAAACAACGGCACGCAGTTTGATAGTGACATGTTCAAGGAATTTTGCGAACGACATGGAATTATCAAAAGTTTTTCTTCAGTTTCTCATCCCCAAGCAAATGGACAAGTCGAAGCAGTCTATAAAACGCTAAAGGATACTTTGAAGAAAAGACTTGAAGAAGCTAAAGGGGCTTGGCCAGAACAATTGCCTGAAGTCCTTTGGTCGTACAGAACTTCCCACCGAAAAACAACAGGCCATACTCCATTTTCCTTGGCTTATGGGTATGAGGCTATGTTGCCTGTTGATTTAGATCCGCCGTCACATCGAAGAATAACGTACGATCAAGGCTCTAATAGCCAACTATTGATGGAATCCCTTGATTTGGTCGATGAAAAATGAGAGCAAGCCCAACTCCGAGTAGCTGCGTACTAACAAAAAGTCGCCCGATATTTCAATTCTAAAGTGCGTGAAAGGAAATTCAATGTCGGAGATCTAGTACTTCGAAGGGTTTTCCTTAACACCCGCGACCAGGCTGCTGGAGTACTCGGACCTAATTGGGAAGGACCATATCAGATTGAAGAAGTCCTCCATCCAGGCACCTATATACTTGCTCGCTTAAATTGAGATCTCATTCCTCGCTATTGGAATGGAGAACACATGCGCAAGTGCTATCAATAAACAATTCTTCTTAAAGAATTGGCTTGTATTAATTTTACTTTTTACAAGTTATGAAAAAGGGTTGGTCATTTTACATGACTAATCGCTTATAAGTGTAAGATCTTATTGATCACTCGTACATACATGTTTTGTCCATTTATTACGAGAAATATAAGGGACTGTGCGCTGCCAGTCATTCTTGCCAATTATTGTATTTATTACAAGTATTTGCTCATTACGTGTGTTGTATTGTTGTATTATCATTTTAAAATCTTTGCTCCGAGCAGTAATGTTCGAACAGGTTATGGTCAAGGCAAATGACCAAGGACCTAAAGCTCCTTAATCACTTGGGGGGCATATAAGGCATCTAGTAAGCAAAGCATATCGAAAGGTATGTAAACACATGAGCAAAATAAGTGAAAGCATGCTAGGGTACTTAGAGTATTTTTCAAAATTTTGTATTTTGTTAAAACAAACCAAAGTACTATGCTAGGTTCGGTCATGCGAACATATGTTATGATAAAATGCAAATATTATAATATTTAGAGGAATTCCTTTACACCACAAGCAGTCGCTGCTCGGATGCAATTATTTGTTAAAAGTAAAGGCTGCCCATGCAGCAATAAAAATTAATTAATAATTAAAAAAGTAATTGTCTTTACATAACGACCTGTAAGTCGTATAGTCAAAAGATAGAAAAAAAATGAAAAAGACTATGAGGCTGGAGGGTCTTGAGGAGCGTTCTGGTCAGCAGCAGCGCCAACTTCATTGTATGCGCCATCTATCCCCGTTGCCAAGGAAATCTCTAGGGAAGTAGGAATACTAGCCCTTTTCTTCTTCCTCCAGGAGAATAATGCACTGGGACATTAGATTCTGCCTCAAGCGCTCAGAAAAATAGTTGAAGTTGCCCTTCCGGTTGTGCTTCCAAAACTCGTAGAAGCAAAGGTGGATGCTTCCTTGTACTTCTCCATGTTTTTGGCATCAATTTCCTCAAGCTCCTTCACGCGCCTTTCCAGCTCTTCCGTCTCTTTCCTACTCGCAATCAGATCGAGCTCAAGCTATTTGGATTGTTGGTGGTTGAGTTTGGCACTCTCCCTGAATTTTTTATTTATCTTCATTGGATTTCTTCAGGGCAGCCCGGCTTTCCAACAGCTCCTCGGTCAGCATGGCTTTCTACACGAGCAGTTCATCATTCAGCTTGGTCAGCTCTGCGTTTTTCTCGAGCAGCTCATTGTTCTGCTTGGTCAGTTCAGTGCTTTTCTCGAGCAGGTCAGCATTCTTTCCCTCGAGATCCATCATTGCCTCAGCGAGCCTGGTGTCAAAGTTTTTGGTCTGGGACACCATTGCACCCGCGCAGCGCCAGCCAGTAGTCATGGTCAACAATCCCTGCGACCAGATGAAAAGAATAAGGTGATGGCAGAAAATTAAAAGTAAATTACTCAACAACAGAAAGCAACTTACACTGACTATCTCGTTTAGCCCCCGATTTATTATTTGGTCGGTTTCCATGGAGATGGTACCGTCGATGGCCTCTTGACTGCATTTGTGTTTGGAGAGTTTGTATATTCTGTCCCTGACCGAGCTGACCATGGTGCTGGGCAGAGAGCCTTCGGGCTAAGTGCGATGTGGCTAGTTGGAAGTTGCTGGAAAAGTGGAATGCTGATCGGCCTGTGGCATTGAGGCCGGCTAGTCGAGTGGAGATGGAGGTGGTGTGGTTTCCTTCGAAGGAACAACGGCTGAAGGACCCTCAGTTCGGGCCTTCTTTGAGGCGGTTTTGCTGCTCTCCCCCCGAGTCTTCTTACTGTCTTTCTTCCTGCCTGAGGAAGTAGCAGCCTTGTAATGTTCGAACACGTCTCAGACAACATATCTGCACAAAAGGAAACAATATGAGCAGTGAGACAAGATATATAGATGGAACTAAAAAAGAAAGTAAGGAGATTATAAGTAAAGTACCTGTGCTACAACTACTGGTCGCTACATTACTTACTGAACTACTTACTGCCTGGAAGAAATTTGAATTTAAGTTTGGAGTATACTTAAAGTTGCCGTCCCCATCAAATAAGTGACAGGGAATTGGCAAACTATCTAAGAATGAGAAAATAGTACCGTTCTCATATGAAGACTTGTCGATGGGAGCAGAGGGTTCGGTGGCTTTCTTTTTTCCCTTACCCAGTGGGGCAGGGGGAGCAACAGCTCGCGAGGTGCTGGAGGGTTCCGTGATTGTCACTCTAGTCGTCCTCCTCCTTTGAGGTTGCGACACGTCTGGGTGCTGCTCAGGAATCTCCTCACCGGTGGCACTCCCCGCTGATGACTCCCTCACATCCTGGTGAGGAGCCAAAAGCCCGACCAGCCTCAGGTTAGCCTTTGTGACCAGATGCTTGACGCTCTTCTCTACGTCAGTCATGCTGGCCAAGAGTGCTGATTGGACTTCCATGTCTGGAGTGGGAGCCGGTCGCAGCCATGTGCCTGAAATGCACTATAAATCTAAGGGAAATGTAGGAAGAATTAAAGAAAAATAAATGACCAGGGGAGTAAAAATATTACCTCCTTGGGTGAAGGCCAGGTTGTTGGCAACCATATCTGTAGTCAGAAAGTACTCTAGATGGTACTTCCCCACATTGGATATAAAGGTTGTATCACTTAGGAAAGTGCGGGATGTTTCCTGGTGACAGAAGTGGAAGAACCCCATGTTTTCTTGATTGGGGTTGGATTTTAGGTCGAACAGATAGTTGACCTCGTGTGGTGTGGAGACAGGTCATTTCTTATGGCTAAAAACGATATAGAGTGTAGAGAGCATTCTATACCCGTTTGGAGTTATTTGGAAAGGAGCGACCCCAAAGTAGTTGGTCACTCCTTGGAAAAAAGGATGGAGAGGCAGGATCGCTTCTGCCTCAATATGATACCTCGACCAAGCGCTAAAGGCACCTCCAGGAAAATTCGCTTATTGGTCTCTGGTAGGTTGGAATAGGGTCACCCCAGGAAGTCCGTATTTCTTAATGTAGTTTGCAATCATCCTAACTGTTACTCGGCTAGAAGGGGCGACATACCATTCAACATCTGGTTGAATGGCATTTCGAAGTTGGGCATGCATTTGGATAGCAGGGTCGGGGGTGTTTTCTTCCCGACCATTGGTTGAAGGAGTTTCAGCTCGAGGAGCAGGTTGGTTTAAAGGGGAAGCAGATGGCATTCATGGCATCTCAAAACAGTTTCAGCCAAGAACATTCAAAACCTCAGAGACAAAACAGACATAAGATGGTTTTGCATGGCATCTCAAACGACTGAAAGATTCAAGAAACTTACTTGAATGAAAGTTGGAGTATGAACACGAACATTTTGAACGTCTGAGCAAAAGTTCCTTAGACTAGCAATGAAAGCTTCTGGGTTTTCTGGGCTCTGAAGGTCAAAGTTCTTTAAAGTTCTTGAAGAAGAGAAGGCGAGTGAAAGGTAAAAAGTAAAAATGTGATCTTGGGGTATTGTTTATAGTGATCATGGCACTGTAAAAGAGGTAATCATGGAATAACTTTTTTCAAAGAATGGGGAAGTGCAATAGCCATCAGAATTTTTTTTGGGAAACCGAAAAGACATGATTGGACATGATTGGTTACCTTTTTCGAGAAGGCATGGGCAGCTCTAACAGATTTGGTGGGGTAAGCGAAGGGACAGTTTCCTAAGTTTACTTTATGCTTGTCGCAGTAAAGTAAACTTGGGGGGTAAATGTTTACCCAAAAAACGGTTACTGATGACGTGACGAGGATTTCTCACACGTGGTTGACACGTGGCAGAGTCGAAATAAGGAGATACTGTTCGATTATCGACCAGTTACACATTGCTTCGTCAAACCTCACGATTAGATACGACCAGGCTAGTCGTATGATTCGGTTTATTTCCTTAAAAGATTGTAATCTTGTAATAACTACGTTGATTATTTCCTCTTTATTGCCTTGCTACTTAGATATTAAGAATAGTTAAGGCCCATTGGCCCATGTAACCCCCTTTGAGCCTATAAATATGCATGAAATAGCTCAAGGAAGGGACTTTTGGACCTTTTAATCTTTTTCTTGAATATTGAGAGAGCATATAGTGCGATTATCCATCATCTTTTTGTAATTCTCCCTAAGGCTTGTGAAGTTCAAGAACCCTAACTCTTTGATCACGGCTTTGGGATTCAATATTAATAATAGCACTAAGTGGACGTAGGTGATTACCATTCATTAGGGCCGAACCACTATAAATCGTCTATGTCTATTCTTTACCATTAGATGAAACTCTTGATTATTATCTCATTTCTTGTCGTATTCTTGACTCCATGTCGTTGGCCAAATCGAGAGTCAACACCCCGTTTTTTGGTAAGGAAAATAAGTTAGATTTTATGTGTTATGATTATGTTTATATGCTATGTGTATGTATGTATGTTGTTTTTATGTTTGTAGTCGCTTGGGAAATATGGTTGCTTAGATAGAAAATAAGTAAATCCTGAGATTTTTATCATTATTGTAGACTATAGTTGTGTTTAAACCTATCTCTTAATAGTAGCAAGAGGACTTAGATGGTTTCTATCACATACTACGGTAATGAGTTAATGGCCATTAATTTGTAGTCTTATGTTTTATGCTTTATGTTTTTACGTCATACATTTTATGTTATGCTTTAGTAGTTTTTCCTTACTGTTCATTAGGCTCATTCCTTTTTATTTAGATGGTCCAGGTAAATGAATATGGAAGGCGGGATGGATTTTAGGTGGCTTTGGCATGTGTATTGGGAGAGTACTAAAGAAATGGACCAATGGAATTGATCGAGGATGACGTTGATATTTGAGTCTTTTATTTATGTATTTATGATTTCCGCATTTAGTATTTGAACAATTAATTAAAGGTTTTTTTTTTCTTTATGATTTTATGTAATAACAATGAGATCTCATATTTTGGATTTTCTATAATAAAGTCTATTATTTTATGTATATATCAAAAAGATAGTAGTATGTCTTAGTAGTTTTTAAAGGTCTGAGGTCTTTTAGTTTGTCGGGTCTTCACATATTCACACGTATATTAAATACAAGCAAGAAGGCCTTGCCCTGAAACACAAACAATAGGGCCATGCCCTTCTCTACTGGTACAACAATTTTCTTACCTGTGTCCTGAGATGATTGATTACCGCGATCTTGAGCACAGTCCCCTAATCTGAGCTTTGACGTAAATCTAGCCACAACTCATCCATAATAACAATCCATGAAGTCCTAAACCAATTAATAACTTAAGATTAAAATATTGGCCTTCGAGACCTCGAATACTAATAAACCGGGTAGTAGGATCCCTCCCGAGCCTTAACAATTGGGTTCACGAGCTTAAAACCCTCAAATAGCCAACATTTCCCATTTGAGCTGCAACCCAGCCCTTAAGGGCCATGGCACACTCAAGTCAGAGAGAAAAGCTCTCTCTGCTGAAGGACATAGGCAGCGGCGCGCCTTAGTTTGTGCCTTGGCAAAATTTTGAGGCCCCCAGGCCTTTGTGTTCAAGCGGGCCGCGTCGTCTGATGAACATGGTCGCGACTAGAGCCCCAAAACCCAGAATTCCCCATGCATTTTATGAGCTAACCTCCCTAAAACTCACCAATCTCACACCTTAATCCTAGAATTTAGCCTAGGATTCACATCCAAACAACAGAATTGATAAAAGCACCCAAAAACTCAACAAAAACCTCCCCACAACCTAAGCTCACTTAAATTCAAAACATTAAGACACTTAAAATAAACTAAAGATTTTAGTAACAAGACTTGCTTTGAATCTTACCTCAGTGGAGATTCCGTGCTTAGGCTAGGTTTCCAACACCCTTAGCTTGTTTTCCCCAAGTTCCCAGCTTCAAATTCAGAGCCTCACCAGCAGGATTCTCCAAAATTTCCTAACTCTTCAAGAGAAGGAGATGGAGCTGAGAGAGAGAGAGAGAGAGAGAGAGAGAGAGAGAAAGGGAGATAGAGAGAGTTCCATTTTGTTCTGGTTAGTTCTAGAGCTCCTGGCCAAACTAAGTCTATCCATAGTTCCCCCAAAATGTCTAATGACAAAAATACCCCCAAGTCTATCCTCAATCCTTTAATGCTACCAAGGGCAATCTCGTCATTTTCCACAACTCGCTAATTCCTCGAGTGTTCCTATAATCTCCATTTAATCCCCACACACTTAAACAAACATTAAATCACTACTCGTTACCCGGCAATACCCGAACACATACTATATTCCCCAAATACCCCTAAGCTTCTCTCGAGCTGGGTATTTGACCCCGTTGCGATTATTTACCTATGTCGCTCCCTAGGACCATCTCGGATCGCACATTACAAATATATCACCACAATCTTGTGGTATCAAGTACAACATACAAATATATTGCATTTATGCCCTCAACGGGCCAAAATTACAAATATGCCCCCAATAACCAAATTGGGCTCACATGCATATTTAATTCACCTAAACATGCATTTATAATCACATAATCATTAAATTCACATATTAGCATAATTACATCAATTATTGCCCTCCCAGCACGCTAATCAAGGCCCTAAGCCTTATGAAAAATTTCGGGACGCTACAACTATCCTCTCCTTACAGAAATTTCGTCCTCAAAATTTACATGAATAACTTTGGATATCGATCTCGCATATCTGTCTCAAGCTCCCAAGTCGCCTCTTCCACTTTGTTGTTCCTTCACAACACTTTTACTAAGACTTTATCCTTTCGATCTAGAATATGAACCTGCTTCACCTCATAAGATAAATCTTGATCCAACTCCAAGTTCTCATAACTCATCATGTGTGTAGAATCAGATACATGAAATGCATTGTGAATCCCTGATAGATCTGGAGGCATCACCAACCTGTAGGCTACCTATCCAACCTGTTCTAGAATCTCAAAGTGGCCAACAAACCTAGGGCTCAACTTGCCCCTCACTCCAAATCGTTTTACCCCTTCAAGGGAGAATCTCTGAGAAACACATGGTTGCCGACTTGAAAATCTACACTCTTGCGTCTCAAGTCTGAGTAACTCTTTTGCCGACTCTGGGAGGAAAGAATTCGAGCTCTAATCTTCTCAATCGTCTCATTGGTCCTCTGAAAAACATCAGGACCTAGATACTTCCTCTCACTCGTCTCATCCCAATGGATGGGTGATCTGCACTTCCTCCCATAAAGCATCTCATACGGAGCCACTCAGATAGTCGCTTGATATCTATTATTGTATGAAAACTCAATCAAAGGGAGATACTTACTCCAAGATCCCTCACAATCCAGCATGCAGGCTCGCAACATATCCTCCAATATCTGAATTGTCCTCTCAGACTGTCCACCCGTCTGAGGATGATAGGCGGTACTAAACTGCAACTGTGTACCCATGGCCTTCTGCAGGCTCTCCCAAAACTTGTAGGTGAAGTTGGGGTCCCTGTCGGATACTATCGACTTCGGAGCCCCATGTAGTAGCATAATTTCTTTCACATACAATTCAGCATACTGCTCCACTGTATAAGTTGTCCTAACAAGCAAAAAGTTGGCTGATTTGGTGTACCTATCCATAATCACCCACGCTGAATAATACTGTCCCACAGTCTTTGGTAATCCAACCACGAAGTCCATGGTGATATCATTTCACTTCCATTCCAGAATCCCTAAAGGCTGCGGTAACCCTGTTGGCCTTTGATGTTCAGCCTTTACCTACTGATAAATAAAACACTTGGCCACATAATCCACCACATCCATCTTCATTCCTAGCCACCAATAGAAAGTTCTCAAATCTTGGTACATCTTAATCATACTCGGATGTAAGGAATAGGGAGTGGTATGAGACTCATCTAAAATCTCTCACTGGATACCGGAATCCATCAGAACACAAATCTGACTTTTGCACCTCAGTCAACCCACCTCTAAAATAGAAAAGTCATTAGCCGTTCTAGATAAGACGTTCTCTGTGTGCTCCCTCAACTAGGGATCCTCCCTTTGTGCTTCCTTGATCCTCTAAAGGAGTGTGGACTGAAGAGTGATATTGGCTAGCACCCCAACTACCAATTCAATACCTGCTCTAGTCATCTCTTTAGCTAAACTATCTGATATCTGCCTCGAACTAAATAGTTTTCCTTGGCCAATCTGACTCAATGCGTCTGCCACCACATTGGCCTTCCCAGGATGGTATAGAATGTTGCAGTTGTAATCCTTTACCAATTCCAGCCAACGCCTCTGGCGCATATTCAGATCCTTCTGAGTAAAGAAGTACTTCATGTTGGGAATTGTGCCCTAAAAGCATTTGTAGTAGACAATGGTTTTAATGGAATAAATAAATGAATTGAATTATTGTATATATGTAGCTTATGTACTATATTATTGCTAATAATATTAAGTAAATATCAGAAAATTCCCAAGTTTATCTTTGTGGTCTTAATCTTTTATTGGTATGAGAGGATCAAGATTGAGATAATGAACTTAAATAGTTTATAATAAAATAAAGTTATGGAATCTTTAGATTAATTACTGCTGGTACGGTCCACTAGTATTATGAATACATGTGACCTAGATCTGGGTTACAAGTGTAGTAGGACACTTAAGTGGAGGTACTTTGCATGCTGAGAGTATGTAGAACTGGACCAGATGTGATTTAATAATACTTGTTTAAATACCATTTCGTAGTATTATAAAACACATCAATTGATGATCATATACAAACTGATCTTAATCCTGAAGTTACTATGAACTCCTATATATGTCACTTGATCCTTTGATTCATGCGTTACGATTTGTCAGAATGATCAGGCTAAGCACTATTATTTAGGGGACTAAATGATGTATATGGTTGGGGACACAGCTTAATAAATATGGAATCTATACCTTCTTATATATTGAATGATGGTTCCCTATGAGATTGACTTTTGGAACTGAAAATGTTATTGACTTCAAATTCATAATTAGATTATGAATTAACCTTCACTAGTAAAGTCAATGGTATATTAGGATTCAAGATATAATTGAAAGGGTAAAATTGTAATTTTATTCCCATTTAATTATAAATCATCAATAGAGGATTAATTTGTGTGTAATGATTATATCAATGAACACTTTATGGTTACAATAAAGTACTTCGTAAATATATATCTTTAATTCTCCAGAGTTCAGTCTCATATTTATAGTAGAATAATCATGAGATTAATAAATATTATTATTGAATCATGGAGTTTTGGTTAATAATCTTTTATTTATTGGAGCTTGGAATTATTGGTCCATAGGTCCCTGGAGCAACTCTATCGACACTAATCAAGGTAAGAGTTGATACAAGGGTTAAACTATGAATGAGCTATTTGAGAGAATATTTATTCTTTGGGATAAATGTGCAATTATGTGATAATTGAAGTTGCACAATTTATTATTGCATTTGTGCAATTTAGAAATTGTGTAAAAATAAAAGAAATTGATTTCAATCAAGTATTTTATTTAAGTGTGAATAAATAAATATGGATAGTCAAAATTGGTTTTGATTATTATATTTATCTAATCAATAATAAGATGATAATGGAAATTAAAATTTTGAAATTTAAGTTGTTATCTTTTTCCTTAAAAAGATGATACCTAATTTGGATATCTAATTATTAATTAATTTAAATAAAAACACATGAAAAAAAATCAAAATCTCATTTTTCAGGGATAGGCCACACGCATAGGGCTTGGACTGCTCTATACGTGTGGGAAATCTGATGTTATCAAATATTGGTTTTTTATTTGTAATTAATTAATTAAACATTTTAAAAGGGATTTTAAAATGGAATGTTAGATATTTTTTTCTATTATCATTATTATTATTATAAAAGATGATTGATTTTCTTTATTATTATTATTATTATTATGGTAATAATGTCTATATATTCTATATGATAGAAAATATAAACAACAAGTCTGATCAAGTTTTTACAGAGAAGAAAAACTATCATCTTTTTCACAAAGAATTTTTTTTCTCTCTAGCCTATAATCAAAAGTCTCATGTGTTGAGAATACTTTTGATTCACAAAATTGATCCTTGTTCTCTATGTGCCCACACACATCTTGAGGTGTAGAGGACGTCTTGGAAGATCTAGGTGTGAGTACTCTAGCAAGGATAGGAAGATCGAAACATATACGAAAAGATTCAAGGATTCTTGATTGGCTACAATAGGTAAATCGTTTCATATTATTTTTCATATTCATATTATATATTGATTAACATATTTCATATTAAAGAATCCTCATATAAAGATTTTTTATATGAAAATTTTTGTTGTATACCATTACCACAATTTTCGCTGCGCACTAGGAACCGTTCCTAACACTTCAAACTCTTATAGTCGGTGTATATTTCATACTTCTTGCCATACAAATAATGCCTCCAAACCTTTAGGGTAAATACCATCGGTGTCAATTCCAGATCATGAGTGGGATACCTCTGCTCATACTTCTTTAGCTGTCTCGACACGTAGGCTATCACCTTTCCAGCTTGCATCAATACACACCCCAAACCCTGCCTAGAAGCATCGTAGTAGACCGCAAACTTCTCATTGTCTAATGACAGACTCAATACTAGAGCGATGATCAGACGCCGCTTCAACTCCTTGAAACTGTTCTCACATATGTCTGTCCAGACATACTTGGTCTTCTTACGTGTCAGTTCGGTCAATGGTGTAGCCATTCTAGAGAATCCCTCAACGAACCGCTGATAGTACCCTGCTAATCCCAAGAAACTCCTAACCTCTGGCACATCGCTCGGCCTGGGCCAATCCCTCACAGCCTCAATCTTGCTGGAGTCCACCAGAATCCCCTCCTTACAGACAATGTGGCCCAGAAATGTTACTTGGGGTAACCAAAACTCACATTTGCTCGACTTAGCATATAGCCTATGCTTCCTCAATCGATGTAGTACCAAACTAAGATGCTACTCATGCTCTGTCTCTGAATGAGAATACACCAGTATGTCGTCGATGAATATGATCACAAATTTGTCCAAATAATACCTGAAGACCTTATTCGTCAAATCCACAAAGGACGTTGGGACATTGATTAATCCAAAGGACATGACCAGGAATTCAAAGTGTTCATACCTGGGGTAGAACGAGGTCTTTGGTATGTACTCCGCTTTAATCCTCAACTGGTGTTAACCTGACCGAAGGTCAATCTTGTAGAACACCGTCTTCCCTGTAGCTGGTCAAACAAGTCATCGATCCTAGGTAGTGGGTACTTATTCTTGATGGTTGTTGACATGGTTTTTCGCCAACAATGTATTTAGAAATAATAAGGTAGAATAGTGCTTTGTAATAAACCGAAATGAAAGATGAAATGAATTCACAAGAACACAAATCTTTTACGTGGTTCAGTGGTTAAAATCCACCTAGTCCACGAGTCTATACTATTGTTGTTTCTCTCTCTATTTTGGAAGAGTTTCAGTATTACAGAATAATCGTCCCCTTCCCTATCCAATATTTCCAGTATTTATAGAGAATTCCATGGATAGGTTTGGGTAATCGCGCGAGTCAATCACAGATTTACATATTTATTACATTTAATACAAACAATTCCCATTTATATTGGGATATGATTTGATCACAAAATAATTGGTCTCCTAATATCTGGGACATTATATATGACAGGCTGGTCATAAATAATTGTATAAAAGTACTCGAGTCTTTGGGGATACGTGGGTATGCAATATATTTGAATTATCATGAGTTGGATATCTCTCCTAGCTCGTACGTCGACAACTGTTTGAATATTCGTTTCACAACCTTCATCTCCGTAGCTCGGGTTAAACCCAGGATGCTTAACACCACACGTGCTTATGTGAAACTAGAGTTGCTTACGTGGATAATAAGTAGATATCACTCCTTTGTTTATTTCTCAATATAATTATTTTCCAGCTATACCCAAACTGAGTGAATGACTCGAGCTAAAATTAGGGTACAACATTTGCCCCCCAAGCTTTTGCCCGTGTATGACGTCATCATTTTCTGACCTACACAGTAGGGGATTTTAGTCTTCTGTTACACAAAACCATGCTTTCCCACTACTCGAGTACTGGACACGTGGTATACCGCAAATTGGTGTCTGTTCGGGTTTCGAGGACTGCAATAATTGTCTTGTCACCTTTTTGCCGCCGTTTTGTCTTTTTAACCCTAGACTTTGGATCTTGTATGTAACGCCCGACTACCTTAGAGCCGTTACTAAGTGAGTTTAAAATGTGCAATTAGCTCGCTAAACGAGGTTTTAATAATAAAAGTGTGATTAAATAGAAATCTAGGCTGTAATCTTTGAAAATCCCTTAATTCATTGAAAATTTCAAGTGTCTTACATTTGGGATCCCAAAACATGGTTTATAAAATATTTACAACTCGAAGCAAGTTTATAAGTAATTAACCATCAAAATTAGGGTTATACAGCCATTTCTCAAAATACCCCCAACCAAAGCAATCGGGCAGGCCACACATGTATGCGCCGCCCCAACGCTCTCCATACTCATGGCTGGTTGACTTTCTCCTTGCCTTTACCTGCATCACAGAGCACCCGTGAGCCGAAGCCCAGCAAGAAAACTCATACAACACATATCATATGCATATCATACAATCACTATAGCAGATAACTCATAGTTAATCAGACAGTCCATAAGATTTAAACACATATACGGCCACGCCGTCCCAGAAGTGTTACCAAAGCTTGGGATCTCGGTCTACACCGTAAGGATATCCCATGTATCCATTGGGGTCTCACCCTAACCATAAGCACTCCATGTGCTAAGTGATATTCCCAGCCCCACCGCCGTTCTCGGCCTTCGCCGTTCCCGGCCCCTTTGTCGTTCATTCTGCTATAACCACATATAGCATTTTCAAGCAACAATCAAATACATAACAATTCATTTAAAGCTACACCCTAACAATAATACAGTCTAGGGTCGTGCCCTATAACAACACTATGGGCCCATGCCTTGCTCTACGGGTGTTACAGTTTTCTTACCTGTATCCCGAGCTTCGCAATGCACCAAAGTCACGAGCACGGTCCTCTAACCTGAGCCTCTCCAAAGACCTAGTCACAACACATATAAAACATCCTTTAATACTAACCAATCCAAAACCACTTCCCAGTACCAATCCCACACTCTCGGAATCCCCAAATTCCTAAAACAGTTGTAACGCCCTGGCTACCCCAAAACAGTTACGGTGAACGGTGGACCGAAAATTTGACTCATTGCCTGAGTCCTTTGGTCAAAAACGTGCTCTAAGTGTAATTAACATGTTAAGGTATTAAATCAATAAAAACGAAATGGAGATTTTATTACAAACTGCTCTGCAGAGCTAAACAAAACATTTACAAGTGGTTCTCAGTACAAAATGATCACTAGTGTTCGAAATTTACAAACCCGCCGACCTAAGCGGCAAAAATAGGGAAAACCCCCTAGTTCCTCTGAGAACTTCTTGGCCGTGGTGGTCAAGCGGCCGCATATGTACACAACACCACATCAGCTCTCCACTCAAGGCTAGGTGAGCTTTTCTTTCCCTTTACCTGCACCACATAGCACCCATGAGCCAAAGCCCAGCAAGAAAACATAACACTTTTCATAAACATTATCAAATGATTATCATTATAACCGCACTGAGCATAGAGCTTTCAAACAAATGAATAACACATGATTTTAGCGGGAGAGTGGCTGTTAGGTAAGCCACTAGCCTCCAGGCTCTCTTTTCTAACGGGAGAGTGGCTGCTAGGTAAGCCACCAGCCTCCAAGCTCTGCTTTGTAGCGGGAGAGTGGCTGATAGGTAAGCCACTAGCCTCCAAGCTCTGTTTGTTCATCGACCCTCAGGGTCGGTCATGCATTAATGCTCCTTGAGTCATTCAATGCTAATAGTCGATTAGATCTAATCTCTGTTGGCTTGCGTGAACCACGCTAAGGCCGTTCTGACAAGTAAGTCAGCGCTTCCTGACCTGTGTCCAGTAACACTGTCGAGCCTGACAAATAAGTCACAGCCTCACAGCTGATACTAACACTTTTGTCGATTCTGTATTCAATCCATGTCCATATTTATACAATCAACATGCCTCACAAATATCCATGCATGACACACTTTGGGTGCAGTTTTCTTACCTCTGGTCCGAGCTAGAACAAATAAAAGAGTGACCCTGAGAACGATCGACCTTTTGGTCCTTTAGCAGTTACCTGGTCATAACCAAATTATGGGATTCCATCAATAAAATGAATAACAAAAGGTTCCCAAACCAAAACCTAACCTCCGGGACCTCAAACACCACTCAACCGGGTAGTAGGTTCAATCCCGAGGCCTTAGGCTTGCATCCCCGAGCCAAAAAGCTAATTCTGGCCAAAAATGCCTTAAGGGCCGCGGCCCTCCTTGGCCATGCCGCGGCCCGCCCCTCAAACAGAGGCGCCTAAACCCAGCAGCTCCCAAGGGCCGCGGCACACCCTGGCCATGCCGCGGCGCAACGCCCATTTCAGCCAAAACCCCTGTTTTCTTCCCCTACAATTTCTCTTGGAACCAACCCTTCAAACCCAATTTAAACACCACCCAAACCTCTTTAAAACACCCACTTCAACCTCCAAACATCACCCATAACTATCCCTCATCATAACCCAAGTAAAACATCCCAAGAACTCCCCTTGATTCCAACTTTCCATACCAAAATCTAAAGCTGAAAACTATGAACGAAAATAGAGCAAAACCAGTAAAACAATGGATAAAACTCACCTCAAATTTGAAACCAAACCCTCCTCAATGGCTGAACGAAGTCTATAACTTAAGCCCCTTGATTTCCTAGCTTAGCTCCACACTTGAGCTCAAAATTCCAAAGAAGAGAAACTATGGAGATGAATGTACGGGAAGAAGAAGAAGGGAACTCTGTTTTGGGTTCTGTTTTACAGCCATCTATACATCATATATATCCAAATACCAAAAGACCATTATACCCCTAGGTATAATAAAGCTTCTAAAACCACTCAAGGGTAATTTTGACATTTTCCACCTACATCGTTAATCATAATTAACGCTTCCCTCTTCACGCTAATCTCAATATCCTCAAACTCCAATATTTCACATCCCGTTACCCTTTAATGCCCGGTAACACTCTAATCATTAAAACACCCCGAGACTCACCCCGAGCCCCGAGCTTAAGCCCGTTATGACCAAACCGATATCAACATTCCTTGATCGTCTCATGCCAAATGGCTCGAACAAACCCACATCATAATGTGGTCTCAAATTATATCACCAACATGCGAATAAATAATCAATTTACCCTCAACGGGCCAAATTACCATCACACCCCTGTAATAACAAATATGGACTCACATGCATGCATTTCACATCATATCATAATACAATCAACATATACATGCATTTTATCAATTAATAACATAGTTAAGCAAATACGGCCCTCCCGGCCTACTGTTCACGCCGTTAAACTCAACGGAGAATTCGAGGCATTACAACAATGCATCGGAAACATCCCCCGAACCCCTGGAGCAAAAGCCCAAAAATGAAAAATTCCTTGTTCTAAAAATAGCCTAGCGCCGCGGCGCCCAGCAAGTCAAAGAGCATTCCCCAGCCCTGAAGCAGCCTCGCGCCGCTGCGCCAAAGAACAGGGCCGCGGCACCCCCTCGCGAACCCAGATCTGGGTTTTCCCCTGTGTTTTTCCCCGAGCCAAAACAACTCCAATTCAACCCAAACAAGTACCTAAGCCCCAAAATCAATTTAAAACCCCAAATGAACCCTCTAACAACCTATAAGCATAAAAAACAAACTCAATTACACAATCACACTCAAAATCCATTCTTGAGTTTCAAATTTCAGAAGTTCAAACCATGGCTTCTAAAACATAATCCAAAGCTTAAAAACTGCAAACAATACTTCTAAAATCTTATACCACACCAGGTACGAAATTTAAACATGCCAATGATTCATACCTCAATCAAAACTTAGCTTGAACTCTTCTTAATTCCAGCTTCAAGCCTCTTTCCTTTTGATTGTCCTAACTGAATTTCCAAGTAAAACCAGCCATATTTCCTTTAGGTTCCCACACTTAATCTCTGTAAATTCAAGCTTAATTTCAACAAAAACAGAGCACAAATTCTTACCTTTGATCAATCCTTGCTCAAATTCGAATTTGGTTGCCTCAAACTCCCTTAATTCTCTCCTAGGTTTCAAGAATTCAGTTTTCCTCTTCTTTTCCTCTTCCTCTAGCTTTTCCCCTAATTTCAGCATAAACCAATTTCTAACTAAGTGTTATACGTGAATCCTTCAGCTGAAGCTATCTATCCCTTGCCAAATGACTATTCTACCCTTCCATAAATATCCTTTCCTAACTAAGCCTCAAGGGCACCTTTGTCCTTTCACCTTTATTACAATTCTACCATTTTCCCATCTAAACCTGTTACTCTCAATAGTTACTAACAGTTACTCAGGTTACTCAATCACCATTAACCATTAACCACTAATTCTCAACTCAACCTACGAAATTCCCAAAGTACCCCTAGGCTCCTCCCGAGCCGGGTATAAAATCCTGTTGTGACTTTTAAGTTAACTAGCTCCCTAGGACCGTCTCGGCACGTGCATCACATTAATATCACCACACTCACGTGGTACAATTCACATAATACAATTATCACATTTATGCCCTCAGCGGGCTAAATTTACCAATTTACCCCTAACTTACACACGGGGTCCACATGCGTATTTATACCGCCTAAACATACATTCTAATCACATATTCATTCAAATTCATATATTACCATGTTAATTCACTTATTGCCCTCCAGGCACGCTAATCAAGGTCCTAAACCTTATTAGCAACTTGGGGTGTTACATTGTACTAACCAACTCGGATGACCCAAATTAATTTACGCAATTTACGTATAAATAGGATAGGCAATTTTCAGATTCACAACCTTTCATTTGAAATTTTTCCTCTTCTGCATTTCTGAATCCTTCTTCTTCCTCAGAAATCTCCAAAAATCATTCTCTGTATCCCATCGCTCAGGAGTTTTCCAAGAATTTTCCTCTGCAAAACCTGACATCTTACTATAACGCCCTAATCTCCAGGGACCATTACGATGTGCATTTTTAACAGTGATAAACTCGCTAACCGAGCCATTTTCCCATAATCGTGTAACTAAGTATGATTAACGGTTTAGGGTTAAAAATTTTGGTCAAAGATACAATGTTTCACTAAAACGTTTACTGTATACATTGGAATCCCAAAATATAATTTAAAGGTCAATTACAAGAAAATATTTACAACCACTTGACCTAAGCGGAAAAATAGGGTTCAACCCTAGTTCCTCTTTAAACCCTCGGCCGTGGCAGTCAAGCAGCCGCATAGGTACACATCATCACCTAAGCTCTCCAACTCAAGGATGGGCCATCTTTCTTTTGCCTTTACCTGCACCACATAGCACCCGTGAGCCGAAGCTCAGCAAGAAAACTCAATATGCTCATGAATAGGTAATAACATATTACTAAGTCATAATAGGCATGCCTAGCAGTAATAACCCTACTCATGCATGCAAGCAAGTCCAAATAAATGATTATGGGGTCCTGCGTCACAATTGATGACTAATGAGTCAATCTCTAGGGACCTGCTTATTGAATAGATGATTAATGAGTCAATCTCTGTGTGGGTGACTAATGAGTCACACCCTGTATAGGTGACTAATGAGTCACACCCTGTATAGGTGACTAATGAGCCACACTCTGTATAGATGACTAATGAGTCTATCTCTGTTAGATGACTGATAAGTCTATCTCTGGGGTAGATGACTGATAAGTCTATCTCTGGGGTAGATGACTGATAAGTCTATCTCTGAGGTAGATGACTGATAAGTCCATCTCCGAATAATTGACTAATAAGTCCTCTCTAAGATCAGTGACTAATGAGTCACACCCTGATTCGGTGATTAATGAGTCACACTTTGTATAGTTGACTAATGAGTCACTCTCAAAATAGATGACTGATAAGTCTATCTCTGTGTAGATGACTGATAAGTCTATCTTTGAATAGTTGACTAATAAGTCACTCTTTAAATAGATGGTTGATAAGTCTATCTCTGAATAGTTGACTAATAAGTCACTCTTTAAATAGATGACTGATAACTCTATCTCTGAATAGTTGACTAATAAGTCACTCTTTAAATAGATGATTGATAAGTCTATCTCTGTGTAGATGACTAATAAGTCTATCTCTGATGTCCTGTACCCTCCTAGCCATGTGACGTGTAGGTCACCTTAGCCTTTTGGCTCTGGCTCTAAATAACTAGCCTTTAGACTAGACAAGCGCTTTTAGTTTTCATCGAACTTAAGGTCGGTCAAGCATCTCATGCTTATAATGACAATGCTTATGTCGATTAGATCTAATATTTTCGGCTTGCGTTAAACATGCTAATATTTTTCTTGACTCATAAGCCAATACCATACGATCAATGCTCAGTACTACTGCCGAACTTGACTAATGAGTCACAGCTTCACAGTCAATACTGACACCATTGCCGATTCTGACTAATAAGTCAGTACCATTCACAGATAAGGAAGATTGCTAAGCATTTAATATGCAATCAATGTCCACATATAGAGCACTCAACATGCTTCATTAATAACCATGCATGTCACAAACTGGGTGCAGTTCTCTTACCTTTGGTTCGAGCGAGAAATAATAAAAGAACAACCTTTGAGAACGACCAACCCTTTGAGTTCCTTAGCAGTTACCTAGTCATAACCAAATATGGGATTCCATCAATAAAATAATTCATAAAAAGTTCATGGCCTAAACCTCGCTCCCGGGACCTCGAATCTTACTAAAACGGTTAGTAAATTCGATCCCGAGCCTTAATAATTGAAACCTTGTGCCTAAATCCCTTGAAAACCCTTTCTTAGTTCAAATAGGAAGGGCAGGTCGCGACTTGGCTTACTGGGTCGCGACTTGCCCTCAAAATAGATAGCACCACCTAGAGAGATAGGGGCGGGCCGCGACTTGACCCAAGCTGATTCGCGGCGCGCCTCCCCCACTAAGCCCAGGGAGCCTCTGACTTGGGTCCAAGTCGCGACTTGGCCTATTGAGTCACGACTTGACCCCACGAACCCAACTTCCCCTGCCATTTCCTCCATTAAAACCAACAAGAAACCTTCACCAAACCTCCATGAAACCAACCCAATATCAAAACCAAGCATTTCCACAACTTATCCATTTGTTTAACCATAAAACCTAAGCTTTAAACCATTTAAAACCCCATCAAATTCCCACCTATTCAGTGAAAAAACAGAGCATAAACCAGAAAATTTGAATTGAAACCTGACCTTAAACTCAGAATTAAACCCCCTTCAATTGCTGAACACAAACCTAAACCCTTAAGCCTCAACTCCCAAGCGTGAACTCTCAATTTGAGCTTCAAAAATTCAAAGGGAAGGAGAAGGAGATGATCGGAGAGGGAGAGGAAGGAAACACTCTATTTTCTGCTGCCTAAATCTTCCTTCTATAGCCTTCCTACTTAACACATTTCTTAAGGTCAAATGACCAAAATGCCCCCAAGCATATCTTCTTTCCTTAACAGCCCCCAAGGGAAAAATAGTCCTTTCCCATCTAATCCTGCTAATCATAATTAACACCCTCCAATTCTTGTTATTCCCAATATTCTCAAATAATAATAAACCATATTCCATTACCCTTTTAATTCTCGGTAATGTACTAATCCTCAAATTACTCTGAGACTCACCCCAAGCCCGGAAATTAACCCCATTATGACCAAACCGATAACTTGCATTCAAAGATCGTTTCATGCCGAATAGCTCGAAAAAATACACATTATAATGTGCCCTCATTCATAATTCACCAACATGCATGAAAATATACAAATATGCCCTCAACGGGCAAAATTTCCAAAATGCCCTTATAATGAAAAGTGGACCGACATGCATGCATTTTTCATCATATAATAATATAATCCACATAATCATGTAAACAATCATTTAATTTCATAATAAATCAACTATGGCCCTCTCGGCCTCCTAATCCAACCATTAAACCTCATTATGGATTTTGGGGCATTACACTTACCGTCGAAGAACATATTGTAAGTACCTCTGATATCTTGGTTTGAAAAAAAAAATTACTGGTCTTTTTTGTTCTTCACCATGCTCATCCGCACTGTTCACTGCAGTAAATATTAGGCTATTTTCTGAATGTTTTTAGAAAATAGGCCTCGACTTAGGTTCAATGGGTAGGTCCTAAAATATCTTTTAGAACTACGACATTCATAAAACTGGGTAATTTTTGGGAAAACTTGGGTAATTTCCATGATGAATTTAGAAAATACCCATTCAGGATATAGGAGACGAAAAGTTTTTTTAGGGTTCAAACTAGGTTGCTTAGGGGTGATGCTTCTTGGGTGGTTTTGCACTAAACCGCCTCCCAAGGAAAGTAGTGGTCTGATTTTCTGACACACGGATCTCTAAATATCAGGGGTCTGTTAGGACACCGAGGCACGTAACATAGGGGAGTGTGTGGCATCACGCGATGGGGATGAGGCTAATGTAATGACCCACTAATCTAGACTAATTGGACCATTATCGAAACTATACATAAAACTTACATTTTTACGAAAATACCATAATTTATTGAGTAACTTGAAAATAAGAGTTATTTACAAATAAACAGAATACTAAGAAGGATTTTGGGATCCCATTGTCTTTAAAACAAAACAAGATTTAAAATAAAAGACATTACATAATAATGCGGAAAATACACATAAAAACCATAAAAACATAAAAGGAAGACTATATCCTCGAATCGAATAACGCTCGGCCCCTTGACTCCATTCATCATCGATACACATTCTCCAAGCGTCACGAATCTTTCCGCCTCTAAACTTATTTTCCTGCACATAAACAGAAAGGAGTGAGCCTAATGCCCAGTAAGGAAAATCTAACACAAAGTCACATACATAATTTCATAAGAAAACATAAAGACTTAACATAATACATATAACATACACTTATTATAATGGCCATTATTACTTGGGGTCCCATAGACTAAACAAGCATATGCCCATGGGATTAGTGGGGTCCTACTAGCTAAGTAGGTCATATGCCCATAACCCATTTGGGGTCTTGTTAGTCATATGGGTCATATGCCCAAGCCTACAAACATACACATATATCATAACACTTTTAATAACATAAAACATATAGATAACATAATCACATAACATGTTGATTCTAGCCTATTTCCTTACCAAAGTTACCGAGATTATGGACTGAGTTGGGATTGTTGGAACACTCCTAAAACCATAAGAAAGAGTAAGTCTAAAGAAAGGAGATGAAATGAAAGAGATGGAAAGACTAAACCATAGAAAACATACTTACCGACTTATATGCTTAAAAGCTTGGATTCCCTAACCAAAATAAGAATAAGGTTAGGGGACTGAGTAGAAGGTTTTGAGAAAGGAAATAACATAAAAATACAGAAAAGAACTTGAGTTTTGGGTTTACCTCAAAGATTGCAAGATCAATCTAACCTTCACCGAAATACTATAGAACTCACTTCCCAAAGTGTTTGATAAGCTTATGATGTTTAAGCTTATAGTTTTTCCCCAAACCAAGTGTTTACACTCTCACACTCACTTAACACTAGCAGCCTCTGAACTTAGAGCAAATGGTGAATAATGGCTGGGTACTAGGTCCTATTTATAGAGTTTGGGAATGAAAATATCTTGATTTTACTTGAATAAAAATAATGGCTTTTTAGGTGAAAATCATTTGAATAATCGTTCAGCAGAGGCTGAAGACTCGTTCAGAAGATGCTGGACTGTTGAAGGAGTTTGAATGGCTGAAGGGAAAAGAATTCAAAAGTATTTGAAAACATGCTGGTGGAGGCGATATATCGCCCCCTATAGGCGATATATCGCCTGGACCTTTGTTCCCGAGGCGACCGTGCATCGATTCGTGTTTTCCGTATCTACGTGCTGCGATATATCGCCCCCTATAGCTGCGATATATCGGCATACGCTGAATATTTAAACACGAATTTACACATTTTTAGCTGAGTTTGAATGGAGTAAACAGCCTTGACTAAGCCCTCAACGTACTCAAAACTGCTGACTGACCCTATAACATTCAAACTTTACCCTTATTTAATTCAATCCTCAAAAATACTTAATCCTTAATTACCATTCAAAACATGTGCTTAAAATCCTATTGGTTGATGTCTAAACCTTATAATATAATAATATAATCCTTAATATCAGTCACATTAATCAAACCTTAGGTTATACTTAATATTCTTAAACTATAGGTTAAACTTAGAAAATCTATAAGTACTACTATGAGTGTCCAAATAACTCCCGGTCTGAACCAAAAATCCAAAGTAACAAGGATAACACTAAATATACTATAATACTACTAACAATTAGCTAAGTAAAGTTCTTGGACTCTACAGCTAACTCAGCTCGTATATCAAAAGTGAACCATTCCCCCTCCATACTTCCACATCATAACCTTTAAATCCTCTTAGGTCGCCTACTAATTAGGTCATTCTCTTCGTTAGGCGATCTGATGGCTCCCAAGAAGAACATGTTGGAAAAAGCTTATACAGGATCTTTATTTATTTTCATGTATATCTAATATTAAACAAATTAATACGAGATAGCCTAAAACATGTTTCTAAAATTGAATTCAAAGAGAAACAAAAAAATATAATACTTACAGTATACGCAGCGGAATTAAGAGTCCTTCCTTCAGTTTCTCTAACTCTTGTATCCTCTCTGTCGCAGAGTATTATGAAGAAACTGAACTGATCTTCTATTTTCTTCACAATCTTCCAATGTATCCTTAGAACCACCTAGACTAGTGTGGGAAATTCTCAACACATGAGATAGATATAGAAAGAAGAAGAGAAAATAACAAAGTGGCTTAGAAAAGGACTTGTGTTTAGAGAGAATATAAAACTATCAGAAAATCTGATTTGTGACTTATCTGTTGTCTCTGAAATCTTCTCTCTAAGCACTCCTTTTATAGACTCAATTAGGCCATTTAATTTAATTAAAAAATCAATAAAATAACAGCCATTTTGAAGCCCTAGGTCGAAATTAGCATGGGCTATAGGCCCGTGAAATTTCCCATTTGATTATAAGCCCATTGAACTTAAAATCAAGGCCTGTATTATTTTCTATTGATTTAATTATTTAAATCCTTTATCAAATTAATTATTTATAATTTGAACCTTGATTTAAATTTATTTATTAATTTAGATACCAATTTATCTTAATTAATAAATCTGCCATAATTTCTCTTTTCTTCTCAAAATTACACAACTTTGTGAAACTATCCAAAATTGACCTGGTCAACTTTGATAATTCTAATTGATAATTAAATCAATTAATTGAGACTATCTAGATGATTTTATCCAAGGTACAATGGGGACCATGGGCCTATGAAATCAAGCTCCAATAAGTTATCATAAATCTAACAAATAAATTTACTAACTTATTAATTCCTCGTGACTCCACTATAGACTTGGAACTGCACTCTTGAATTCATAGAACGCTCTATAACAAATATTGATACGCTATTAATTATCCATTGTTACAACCATAATTGTCACTCAATCCTCTATAGACGGTCTACAATGAGATAGGACTAAAATACGGTTTTACCCCTCATTGTATTTTATCCTTAAAACACTTAGTTCCTTGTAAATGATATTTCAGTAAACTAATTTAATTACTGAAATGAGATCTCTATCATTTATCACCTTGAACCAAACTAAAAGGAAACCATCGTTTCACTTCTTCATCAGAAGCTATAGATGTTCATATCTATGATTAACACTCCCACTCAATTATACTACCGAGTTCCCAAGATGTAAGTATGGGCTAGTCCGTAGGGTAAGCTGGTAACGAACAAGTCAAAGAACTCAAATAATACAATCAGTTAGAATACTAACCACTCAGAATTGAGATTGAATTGACCTATGGTCAACTATATGATATGACTAGAATAGATAATAACGGTATGTTTACTTATCTTATCAACTGTCAATATCGGTCCTGTCCGATGTAACAAATACATCTGATCTTATCTACTTTGTTAATGTTCTGGAAAGAACATAACACTGTAATGTGTAAGTAGATCATATCATAGATTGGCAAGTCAGTGTAAATTCGGTGCACTGACTAATCTTAGGACTAACTTATTTTTGAACATATAATCATATTTATATTCCATTGTGATTACGTCACTATAAATAAGATTAGCTATATGCTCAGGATTTAATAGAAGTTTATATTAAATAAATAATCATGAAAATAAAACATGTGAGCAAAGTGATTGACCAAATCAAAAAATGATTTCTATTCTTTTATTGATAATAAAATGAGATTACAAAGAATTTGGGTTTTAATTAGGGCATAAAACCCCAACAGAACACTCCCAGCTCGTCTGCTCAGCAAAAGAACAAGGGGAAGCAGATGGCCTCAGAATCTTCCATTCCCCACTTTGGTCCAGTGGTGGAGAAGGAGGTGGTAGTTGACCCCAATGCCTACTTCGAGGCTGAAAGAATCGTATCCAAGATTACGACCCAGGGGAGGGTAAACAAAATCATGCTGAGCCACAACATTGAGGTCGGGACCGGAGTTCTCATTGCCCAACCTGCCTTTGAAGGGGAACGGAGTTGCTCGCCTCTCCAGGACGACTTCGCGACCTGGAATGATGAACATCTAAAGGCAGGAGCCTTCCTCCCATTGGACAAATACTTCGCAGACTTTTTGAACTTCGTGAAATTGGCTCCATTTCAGCTCCCCCCAAATTCTTATAGGCTTTTGGCAGTGCTGAAATATCTATTTTTGAAGCATGAGTGGGAGGTCCCCACTCCGGCAGACATCCTCTATTTTTTCTGCCTCAAGGCTAGCCTGAAACAGAGTGGTCAAGGTGATAGGTTCTACTATCTCACCAGATCCCCAACTCTGCTCCCGTCATCGATCTTCCAAACCACCCAAACGACTATAAAGACTTGTTCTTTATGTCGAATGGGTTCCGGAATTGCGAACATAGATATTTCAATTGTCCTCGTTAGTTCTTTATTCTCTAACCTTAGCTTGTGAAATTTTATTCTTACCAATATATTTCCCTTGTACATGTATTAATTGATTTTATTTCTCGTGCAGCCATATTTGCGAGGATGGCGAAGTCCGCGACTCTTGGGGTCAGTATGAGAGATTGTCTGGGCTACCCCCCAATGAGAAGGATTATCGCCAGGCTGTGAATGACATCACGATGCTGGCATGTCAGTTGATTGGCGAAGGCCAGACGTTGGCCTTAAGGACCTGGGCTACCCTCCCAGTAATCTGCGAGCTCCCATACTCTCAAGAGAAAGCCATGCCAGCTACCGAAGGTGAGGATGAGGAAGAGGACAAGGTGCCTCTTGTGCGAAAAAGGTCGGTTCTTGAGGTTGTTCAGGAACCTGATTTAGATTGTGCTGCGTCAGGGGCAGCATCCAGCCCCTGAGGCCAAGGTAACCCATATCCCTATAGGGAATTAGATAGGGTTGTTGCTGATTTTAGGTTAGTTAGGTTTAACCCAAATGTAGAGTCCCAGAATATTTACTTAGTTAGCTAGATAGTTAGTAATAGTTATTGTATTTTTGATTTCGTGGATTTTGTTTCAAACCGGGACTTAGTTGGAAACTCCTAGCAACAATTATGGATTTTATAAGTTTAACCTATAGTTTAAGAATATTAATTATAACATAAGGTTTGATTAATATTGCTGGTCCTAGATATATTAGTTATTATAACTTAAGGTTTAAATAGAGCCAATAAGAACATGACACTTATCATAAGCATGATTATTAAGGAATTAAGTATTTTGATGATAAAATAAAGAAATATAAGCTTTAACATTCACCAGAAACTGTTAGGGTCGTATTTTGACTCAGTCAAAGCAGTTATTCAACTTAATTTATGCTGAAAAAGTGCAATTACGTGTTTAAAATATTCACGTATGCCGATATATCGCCTGACAAAGGATACAAAAAACACGTTGACATTGCACGAACGTACGAACGGAGGTTCGGGATTAGGGTAGAGCTGATATATCGCCCTTAGTAGTTTTTTTTATTTTTGTTTTTAATTTTAAAATTAAACCTTAACTCCTGCCTCTGAATGATTTGACCGAGTCTTAAGCCTCTGTTGACCGAATATTAAATATTTTCATTTATATTCATTATTTTTATTAAAGACAAAAAGAATATATTTATTCCTAGAACTCTATAAATAGGACCTAGTACCCAGCCCTTTTCCCTCATTCCTCAAGTTGAGATCAGAGACTCCAAGGTGTTAGTACTACCATAGAGTGATAAACACTTGGGTTGGGAAAAAGCTTTGTCATTCTTAAGCTTTATAAAATACTTGGGAAGTGAGGATTAGTGTATTTCGGTATTGAAGTTAGAACAATCCTTAAGGTCAACTAAGGTACTCTTATTCTTTAAGTCCAGTACTCGAAAAATCTTTAGTTTTCTTTAATTCCTTTTATTCAGATTGTAACTTTTGATATTGGTTTTTGATAAGGTTCTTGAAACTAAAAGATCTTTCTTGGTAAGTTTTCTTGAAGGTTTAGTTTCCACATTTATTCTTTACTCTTTAGGAATACTAACCATTTTTATTGTTGGTTTTAGGATTGTTCCAAGTCCCACATTTGTTCTCAAATATCCCGGTTTTGGTAAGGAACAAAAGATAGAATTTTATATGTTCATATGATATGTTATGCTATGTTATGTTATGTTACATTAAGTATAGAATATTTATAGACCTTGGGCATATGACTTGTCTAGCTATCAAGCCCCACAAATCTATTGGGCATATGACTTGCTTAGTTAACAAGCCCCAAGTAATATAATGGCCATTGTAGTATTATATGCCATATGTTTATAGTAAATGTTTATGATATAATTGTATGTATATGTTTTATGTTGTTAGTAGTTTTTCCTTGCTGGGCATTAGGCTCACTCCTTTACTTTTAGTGTGATGCAGGAAAATAGATACAAAGGCAGAAGGATTCTTGGAAGCTTGGCGTGTGTGTTGAGGTGAATGGAGTGGATGGGCTGCGTGTCGATTCGAGGACAACGTTATTTTCTTTAGTCTATTTAAATTACGTTTTTATGTACTTTATGCATTTAGCTTTGTAAACAAATTCATTTAAAGTTATGTTTTATTTTAAAACAATGAGCTCATTTATGTATTACAAATATTATTTTAAAGTTTTCAATAAAGTTATGAATATTTCTCATGTATGTTCTCTTTAAAGTAGTAGTTATATCTAGTAGTTTTAATGGTCTAAGTCTTAGAAATAGTTGGGTCATTACAGTTGGTATCAGAGCAACGGTCAATTTACATGAAATTGTCCTTGATACACATGCTCAAGCTCCGAATCTAACTGTCAATGTAAGTATTTATGTTTTAGTTATTATGTTTCTGTGTTTTAGCTAACGTTTTAGTCTTATATTTTCAGTTAAGAATGGATGGATCTTTATCGTATAACGATATCCGACCCATTAAGGCCTTAAAAAGGATTAGAGAACCAAGAAATACAGTAGGAATATTGGAAAGAATCACTCGGAGATTACTTTTATTTAATAATCAAATAATTCATCCCCAAACGACTAAGCAAATAATGATGAGAGCTACGAAACAATATATTTTAGTAATTAGTCTTTTTAAAGATGTTCCTTTTATAGTTGTTGTTTTGGAAGAAATATGGGAGACAATAGATTTTGAAGATGAAATACCAGTGGCGATGAGATATTATTTTCTTATAATTAGGTTTACCTCTAAGATGGAATTTCAATTCACAGGAGAACAAAAGAATAGAATCTTTATGAATCTTCCCCAAGGAATTTTTGAGGCTCATGAAAATGATGATTACGAAGAGATAGATGATGATATTTTAGATGAAGGATCTGATGTAGAAGATCCTGATTTTTAGAATAGATTAGTTTCTTTATTTATTTTATTTATTATTTTGCCTTTATGATTGTACTTAGTGAAAACTGTTTTTCCAAATTAATATCATTGTTATTTTGATGACATGTAAGAGTTTGATTTTTTTTTACAATCATAATAAATAATGACTAAGTTCGGTGAGGGTGGATACAAATCAATGCACCAGGGTTCTATATTGAGAGTTAGGGGGCCATAGTAGTGGGAACGACTTTACTGATCCCAGCCCTCCCTCAATATGGTTAACTTTGGAACAACGGTGAGTTTCGAGCCTGAGAATTAAGTCATATAAGATGATTAGAAACAGACTTAGAAAATAATAAAGATGGCTTATTTTTCTAAGTATAGAAATGCACCCTAACTAAAAAGAAGGCTTAAATAATTCTTTTTAGAAGAAGTCATAATTAATAGGTCTGAGTTATGTTTGCTTAGCCTAAGTTTTGTTTTAGAGCCTATTAGGGTAAGTTCTAACATGTTTTTCTCGACTGTTAGAACTCTGCTGAAGATGTCGCTCAGAAGGTCTACTCACACCAATGGCAATGCCTCCAATGCCGCTCCTAAGAGCAATGAAGCCCCTCCAGTTGGCAGAAGGGGAGTGCGTTCTAATGCCAACTGAAATGCGCTGTCGTCGCCACCGCCGCCGGTTGACAACACTGCGGAAATTGCCAGACTACGACAACAAATTAAGGAATTACTGCAGCAACAACGACAGCAGGCTCAACCTCAGCCTCCGCCTCCGCCTCCGCCGCAACCACAGCCTCAGCAAATGGCTCCAGCACCCCCAACAAGTTGGTCCTTATGGGGGATGGACAATGGCGAACTACGCGCCATACCCAGCTCAACATGTGGAGCCTATCTATGAGCGCTTTCATAAGCAACACGCTCCAAACTTTGAAGGGACAACCGACCCCTTCGAGGCTGAAGAATGGCTCAAAAATGTAGAGCCGATCCTTGTACACATGAATCTCGGTAACGCGGACCGCATATCCTATGTTTCGTCTCCGCTCAAGAAGGATGCTAGAATATGGTAGGACCTAGTGCAGCAGACTCACGATGTCGCCACCATGACTTGGACAGATTTGTGGAGCTGTTCTACAATAAGTACTACAACTCAGCTATCATCGCTTCAAGGGTCGAGGAGTTCGCTGGTCTGAAGCAAGGGAACTTATCAGTAGTAGAATATGCTCGGCAGTTCGACCGATTAGCCAAGTTTGCATTAGAAATGGTTCCAACTGACTTTCTAAGGGTGACTAAGTTTGTTAGAGGACTTCGACTAAAGATTGAGCTAGGGGTTAAGCTCGCAAATCCGAGAAATAATACACATGCCGATGTCCTAGAAACGACAATAGAAGTAGAAAGGCTTCAGGCGAGCATTAGTAAAGAAGAGGCCAGTAAGCCTGAGCCTAAACATCAGAGTCAACCTCAGAATGGTCGGAACAACAACAACAACAACAATCAGTCCAGCAACAATAGTAATGGTCAGAAGAGACGGCATCCGGACAACAAGCAGTCCGATAACGATAAAAGGGCACGGATGAACAATGGAAGTAATAGGCCGGGTTATGTTGAATACCCGCAATGTGCTAAGTGCCAAAAGAAACATCCTGGTGAATGTCGTTCAAACACCAAGGGGCGAAATTCTTTGTAGTAGGGGAGAATTGTAGAGTCCCAGAATGTTTACTTAGTTAGCCAGATAGTTAGTAGTAGTTATAGTATTTTAGATTTTGTGGATTTTGGTTCAAACTGGGACTTAGTTGGAAACTCCTATCAATAATTATAGATTTTATAAGTTTAACCTATAGTTTAAGAATATTAATTATAACATAAGGTTTGATTAATATTGTTGGTCCTAGATATATTATTTATTATAACTTAAGGTTTAAATAGAGCCAATAAGAACATGACACTTGTCATAAGCCTGATTATTAAGGAATTAAGAATTTTGATGATAAAATAAAGAAATATAAGCTTTAGTATTCACCAGAAACTGTTATGGTCATATTTTGACTCAGGCAAAGCAGTTATTCAACTTAATTTATGCTGAAAAAGGGCAATTACGTGTTTAAAATATTCACTTATGCCGATATATCGTAGCTTGAGGTCGATATATCGCCTGACGAAGGATACGAAAAACACGTTGACATTGCACGAACGTACGAACGGAGGCTCGGGATTAGGGCAGAGCCGATATATCGCCACAAAGGGGCGATATATTGTCCTTAGTAATTATTTTGTTTTTAATTTTAAAATTAAACCTTAACTCTTTAGACCTGCCTCTGAATGATTTGACTGAGTCTTAAGCCTCCGTTGACCGAATATTCAAATATTTTCAATTATATTCATTATTTTTATTCAAGCCAAAAAGAAGATATTTATTCCTAGAACTCTATAAATAGGACCTAGTACCCATCCCTTTTCTCTCATTCTTCAAGTTGAGATCAGAGACTCCAAGGTTTTAGTGCTACCATAGAGTGATAAACGCTTGAGTTGGGAAAAAGCTTTGTCATTCTTAACCTTTATAAAATACTTGGGAAGTGAGGATTAGTGTATTTCAGTATTGATGTTAGACCAATCCTTAAGGTCAACTAAGGTACTCTTATTCTTTAAGTCCAGTTCTCTAAAACTCTTTAGTTTTCTTTAGTTCCTTTTATTCAGATTGTAACTTTTGATATTGGTTTTTGATAAGGTTCTTGAAACTAGAAGATCTTTCTTGGTAAGTTCTTCTTAAAGGTTTAGTTTCCACATTTATTCTTTACTCTTTAGGAATAATCACCATTTTTATTGTTGGTTTTAGGAGTGTTCCAAGTCCCGCATTTGTTCTCAAATATTCCATTTTGGTAAGGAAAATAGGATAGAATTTTATATGTTTATATGATATGTTATGCTATCTTATGTTACATTATGTATAGAATATTTATAGACCTTGGGCATATGACTTGTCTAGCTAGCAAGCCCCAATAACTTATGGGTATATGACTTGCTTGGTTAGCAAGCCCCACAAATCTATTGGGCATATGACTTGCTTAGTTAACAAGACCCAAGTAGTATAATGGCCATTGTAATATTATATACCATATCTTTATAGTATATGTTTATGATATAATTGTATGTATATGTTTTATGTTGTTAGTAGTTTTACCTTGCTGGGCATTAGGCTCACTTCTTTACTTTTAGTGTGATGCAGGAAAATAGATACAAAGGCGGAAGGATTCTTGGAAGCTTGGCGTGTGTGTTTAGGTGAATGGAGTGGATGGGCTGTGTGTCGATTCGAGGATGACGTTATTTTCTTTAGTCTCTTTAAATTACGTTTTTAAGTATTTTTCGCATTTAGCTTTGTAAACAATTTCATTTATGTATTACAAATATTATTTTAAAGTTTTCGATAAAGTTATGAATATTTCTCATGTATGTTCTCTTCAAAGTAGTAGTTATATCTAGTAGTTTTAATGGTATAAGTCTTACAAATAGTTGGGTCATTACACCAAATCAGCTCGTCCATCGTCATCCTCATGACCCAGATCGTAACATAACCCTGCTCCAATGTGTAGACCACCTAGTGGTGTGTCATGACAATAGTTACCGAAAGGGCACAATTGTTCTGGACAACACTTTAAATTTTTTATCTGCCATTTTTTAGGAGTATGGAACCAACCGTAGGACCTGGCCTTCTCTGCTCCAGGGCGCCTTTGCCCCTCGATTTAGGCAGTACGTTGATGAGTCCAGCCCTGAGGTAGAACCTGAGCCTGAACCTCCTAGGATCCAATAAATAATGCCATAGACTCTCCCTCTCCTTCAGTAGTCCCAAGGCCAGAGGTCATGATAATAGACTCCTCCCCCAGCCCGGAGGGTAGGATTTTTATTTATTTTCTTTCTATGTATGTTTTTTACTTTATTTGTGAACTAATCCCCTATTGTTCTTTCAAGGCGAAGAGATGGAACAAACCGGAGCTCCTGACCTCCATACTGCATTCCAGGCTGGGAAAACCGGCTCAGGCCATGTTGTGAAGAGGCCCAGATTTACGAAGAAGGCCCCTCCAGCAGCAGGAAATGTCTCAAAATCCGGTGCTCAGGGGAGAGGCACGAGCTTGACAGCTTCGGTGTCTTCCGTTACTGATAAGAGGATTCCTCCTCCTCCTCCACCCCGATTTGCGCCTTCCCAAGCTATTCAAGTGATACAAAGTGATCCTCCAGCTCCCCCCGCCCAGCTGCGACCATCCAAATACCAGTAGATCCCTAGGATCTAGAGAAAAATCCTAAAGCCTTTCGGGGGATCCTTTACAAGACGGTGAGCCACATGGTGGGGCATGCCTATAAGGCTAGCTCAAGAGACTTGAGGAGTATCGAGGAGCGGAGCCCGGAGAACGTCCTGGAGTCAGCCCTGGGGATGAACCTTACAGTAAGTTATCCTTCCTTGGTGACATCTTTCTTTTTTTTTGCATCTAAGGATATATCTGACTTATATCTGACTTGCCTTTTTATTTTGCAGTCTACCCTGGCTCAATATCGCAGTATAGCCCGGGATAGGGCTAGAAATGATGAGCTCCAGGCCGAAGTAAACACCACCAAGATTGCCCTGACTGCTGCTCGAGAAGGTGAGCAGGCCGCCAAAGCTGCCTTTGCGGGTGCTCAAAAGAGTGAGTATGATGCCTTGTTTGCCCTCGCCTCGTCCCAAGAAAGAGAGAAGGCTGCAAAGATTGCCTTGGCTTCCCTCCAGGCTAAAACTACACAACTCTAGGCCAAGGTTGATGAAGCCAAAGTAAAATTGCTCGAGGTCTAGGCTGCAATCAAAGAAGAGAAGGCGACCTCATTGTCATCCATGGAGGATATGTTGTACCATTGGTGGGCCTTTAACCAAGATGGGAACTTTTATTTCATGGCTCCCAAGCTATGGGATCCGCATCTTGAAAAATTCAAGGCTCAAATTTTGCAAGAACCGTCAGAAACGGGGGATGCTTCTGCGGCAGGCGAGCAGGATAGCGAGGAGGTTACATCCTCAAAGTGACCTGGAGGAGCTTAGTGACACCCTTTTTCCTTGTTTTTTTTTTTTTTTTGGTTTGTAAACATTTTCCCTTGGGCTTAGTTTGAGGATTTACTCCTCGTGATAATTTTATTTTCAATTTATATATCTAACTTTTTATCTATTTATCCTTCCTTTATTATCTCTCATGTTTATGACTCCTTAGACTTGTACATTCGAGATTTTAGGAATTGATTTTTAGATCTGGATAGATATTTTGAGCTCGATTATATCCAAACTTTATGTATTGATTTATATCGTACCTGTTAAGAATCAGGCCTTGAACCCGGTTATATCCAGGATTTTAAATAATTTAAACTTAGTTCGTGTTAATTCGAGCTTTAAAAAGCCCTTGATTTTAAACAATTTTCCCAAATTTCCAAGTTTTGGACATGGTTGTTTCTAGTGTGTTTTAAATGATTAAAATGAGTTCATGCTAGGTTTATTAACATCTCGAGCTCTTAAAAAGTCATCGAATACTCAATTTTCCAATCTTCTAAGTTTTGGACCTGGTTGTATCCAGGGTTTTAAATGATTTAAACTTAGTTCGTTCTAGGTTTATTGACATCTCGAGCTCTTAAAAAGTCGTTGAATAATCAATTTTCCAAGCTTCTAAGTTTTGGACCTGGTTGTAAAAGATTTCAGCTTATTCAGCAATCTTACCCTGATCCATCTTGGGTTATTCTTGGGTTATATGCCCCCCAAGTAACCAGAATGTAGAAACTTTCTCCGTTGCTTTTACAAACATTAAATACGCGAGCTGATACAACCTTAACAAGAAAAATTATTCAAAAATCCATCTATTATGTAATCAAATTGCTTTTATACTTAAGCCTTACATGGATGATGGTACTAATGATAATATATTTTTTTAAATGCATAGCGTTCCAGGTCCGTGGAACTATCTCCCAATTCAGCCGAGCTATCTTGAAGGTTCCTTCACGTAGAATCTCCACGATTTGATATGGTCCCTCCCAGTTTAGACCCAAGACACCGTCCTTGGGATCCTTATTCGCCAGAAATACCCTTCAGAGGACCAGGTCGCCCAATCCGAACCTACGCCTCTTGACTCGTTACATAAAATAACGAGTGATATTTTGTTGATAATGGGCGAGCTGTAACTGTGAATCCTCTTGTTTCTCATCAATTAGGTCGAGAGATGCGTTAAGTAATTCATCATCCCGTTCTTGGCTAAATTTCCTTTTCTTGTGAGTTGTTACCATAGCTTCGACTAGAAGGACGACCTCGCTTCCAAAAGTTAAGGAGAAAGGAGTGTGTCCCATGGAGGTTCTGTGAGAAGTTCGGTATGTCCAAAGCACTTGCGGGAGCTGTTCTAGCCATACTCCTTTGGCCTCATCTAACATCTTCTTAAGGCTCACCTCTAGGGTTTTGTTTACAGCCTCGACCTGCCCATTGGCCCGTGGATATGCTACTGAGGAGAAACTCTTAATAACATCATATTTTTCACAGAAATTAGTGAAGAGATCACTGTCGAACTGTGTCCCATTGTCCGACACGATATTTTTAGGAAGCCCAAATCGACATACAATATTCTTCACCACAAAGTCCAGGACTTTCTTTGAAGTGATGTTGCCAAAGGCTCGGCTTCTGCCCACTTTCTAAAATAGTCAATTGCCACCACCGCATAACAAAATCCTCCCTTGCCCATAGATAGAGACCCTATTAGGTCAATTCCCCACACCGCAAATGGCCACGGGTATGAGATCATCGTTAGCTCGACTGAAGTAGCTCGAGCAACTATGGTGAAGCGCTAGCATTTATCGCATTTCTGAACATACGAGATAGATTCTTTTGTCAAAGTGGGCCAAAAATAGCCATGCCTCAATATTTTCAATGCTAGGTTTTGCCCCTTAGCATGATCTCCACAAAAGCCTTCATGCACTTTCTGTAAAATGGTTTTAGCCTCCTCGGGTAGAACACACCGTAAGAGAGGCAATGAATGACCACATCAGTACAATGTCCCATCTACTATCACATACCTCGGAGCTTGATATAATATTTCTCTTGCATCCATTCTATCCTCAGGTAACATTCCTATTGTGAGGTATTCCATAATGGGGGTCATCCAGGTCGCTCTTATGTCGATCATCTCGACCTCTACGATCCTCTCTGTCACGCTCGGATTCTTTAAGAACTCTACTGGCACTACACTAAGGTCTCAGCTTCCTTGGTGGTGGAAAGCCTTGCCATAGCATCAGCATTAGAATTTTCAACAGTACTGTACTCAAATTCGGATAGCTCCCCCTTCCCCTTAACTAGGTAAGCCACCATCTTGGTGCCTCGAGCTTGATACTCTCCCTACACCTGATTAACCATGAACTGAGAAACACTATAACATTGGATGACATTTGCTTTGAGCTCCTTCACCACTCTCAGTCCAGCTAGTAAGGCCTCGTATTCGGCTTCGTTGTTAGATGCTTCAAACCTGAATCTTTGAGTTATATGGAATTGATGTCCTTCTGGGGAGACTAATATGATCCCAGCTCCCTATCCGTTCTCGTTCGATGATCCATCTATGAATATTTTCCACAACTCCTGCATCGGTTCCTTTAAAAGCTCCACTTGAAACCCGATGCATTCAACCATAAATTCAGCAAGGGCCTGAATTTTGATTGAGGTCTGTGGTACGTACAATATCTCAAACTAACTGAGTTCAACTGCCCATTTTAAAAGACGTCCTGACGTTTCAGGATTTTGCAACACCTGCCTTAAAGGTTGGTCGGTCATGACGTTGATTGAATGGGACTTAAAATATGGCCGGAGCTTCCTGGATGCCAATATTAGACAAAATTCCATCTTTTCTATTAGTGGATACCATGATTCAGCTCCGAGAAGTCTCTTGATTATATAATACACCAGTTTTTTAGCACGGTCTTCTTCTCGAACTAAAATGGCACATTCTCTGTCACGGCCAAATAAAGGAATAGAGGTTCTCCAGTATAGGCTTAGACAGTACTGGGGGTTCGGCCAAGTGTGTTTTTAGGTCGAGGAATGCCTGCTCGCACTCCTCAGTCCATTCAAATTTCTTGTTTCCTCTGAGCAAGTTGTAGAATGGCAGACACTTGTCAGTGAATTTTGAAATAAAATGATTCAAAGCTGCCACCTTTCCAGTTAGGCTTTGGACTTCTTTACGCAACCTCGGCGAGGGCATTTCTAACAATGACCTGATTTTATCAGGATTCGCCTCTATTTCCCTCGTATTGACCATGAATCCCAGAAATTTTCCTGATGCTACTCCAAAAGTACACTTCTGGGAATTCAGCTTCATGTTATACCTCCATAAGATTCCAAAACATTCTTCTAGATTGGATACATGGTTATCGACAGTCTTTGATTTGACAAGCATATCATTGAAATAGACTTCCATATTTCTCCTGATCTGATTAGCAAACATTTTGTTGACTATGCGTTGATATGTAGTTCCCGCATTCTTCAGCCCGAAGGGCATGACTTTATAACAATATATGTTAGTTGGGGTCATGAAGCTAGTATGCTCTTGGTCCGCTGGATTCATCGCGATCTGGTTATATCCGGAATATGCATCCATGAAAGACATGAGCTCGTGACCTGCCGTAGCATCTACAAACTGTTCAATCCTTGGCAGTGGAAAGCAATCCTTGGGATAAGCTTTGTTCAGGTCGGAGAAATCAATGCAGGTCCTCTATTTTCCGTTTGGTTTTGCGACTAGCACGGGATTGGCAACCCAAATTGGGTATCTTGCTTCGTGAATAAACCCACATTTTAACAGTCGAGCTACTTCTTCCTCCAGTGTTTCAGCTCGGATTGTTGACAAACGCCTCTTTCTTTGGGATTTTGGAGGCACGTTCTTGTCCAAGTTTAGAGTGTGCATGATTACACTCGGGCTTATTCCTACCATATGTCTTCATGTGACCAGGTGAAGACGTCCAGATTCTCTTGTAAGAAATTGACCAGCTCATTCTTCCTTTCATCATCAAGATTTTTCCCAATCCTAACAACTCTTGAAGTTTCTTTGGGGTCTATACTTACTTCCTCGAGCTCTTCAATGACTTGGAGCTCTGACCTGTCCTCGCCCATTCATGGGTCAATGTCATCACGTGGGGTGACGTCGCTATCCTTTGCTTCTTGAGGTTCTTCCATCCCATGAGAAACTTCCACTTCGTGGGACTCCTCACCTCCATCACTTATGGTCATAGCTTGATGCCCGGGTTGTGACTTTCCCTTCATAGAAATGCTATAGCATTCCCTGGCAGCAAGTTGATCACCTCTGACGGTGCATATTCCAGCGGCTGAGGGGAACTTGATTGCTAGGTGGCGGATATAAGTTATGGCTTCAAATTCCATCAATGCAGGACGCCCAAAATCGCATTGTATGCGGCTAGACAATCGATTACCACAAATTCAAGCTTCTTGGAGACAGTTCGTGAACCTTCTCCCAATGTTACCACTAATTCAATCGTTTCGATGGCAGTCGACCCTTCACCAGAAAACCCATAAAGAACCATTGAGGTTGCCTTCAGCTCGGTTACAGACAACCCCATTTTTTCCAAGGTGGACCTAAAAAGTAGATTCACAGAACTCTTGTTATCTACTAGTGTCCTCCGTACTCTCCGATTAGCTAGCTAAACGGTTACGACCAAAGGATTGTTGTGTGGGAACTGGACATGGCTAGCATCTTCTTCTATAAAAATGATTGGTTGTTTTTCCAATCATTTTTGTTTTGATAACCGTTGTTCCAGGATGAATTCCACTCCGTTATGGGATTTTAGTTCATTAATGTACCTCTTCTGGGCACCTCTGCTCATGCCTGCCAGATGAGGTCCTCCCAAAATGGTGGCTATATCCCCCCATTATCGAAGGAGGGTCGTCCTGATACGCTCGAGCTCTGGCTTGATCCATTGGAGCTTCAGGAGCTGACGGAGGGTTTGTCCAGTGGGCTGACTAGGGATCACTCAATTTCAGGCTTATTGGGCCAAAGGTCCAGCCTTGATGAGAGTCTCGATCTCATCCTTCAGTTGTCTATAGTCATCAGTGCTATGACTGATATCATTGGGTTTTTAATGATGTTGGCTTCTTCATTGGAAGGCGAGTAGAGGTGGCTAAGAAGATGCATTCTCTAGTATCTGTGAGGTTGGTATAAGTTGCGTAAACAAGTTTGAATTTCTCCTCGGACTTATTTTTCTTTGTTCCGCTCTGGTCGCCCTCACCATTTCCCTTCCTCTTATTATTTCCCCCTTGGTTATTCTGGGCAACGGTTTGAGTCGTAGCTGCAACATTCGTTACCGCTCCAACAGGCTGGACAGGGATTTGGTTGGTTCCTGTGACAAAAGCCTGTGCCTCTTCCAGGTTAACCCATCTTTGAGCTCGTTCCAAGAACTCCTTTTTCTCTATAGTTCTTGCCACAGGTCACCTCCAACAAGGATTCCCATCTTCATTGCCATGAGCTTGGAGCTATCATCGGCATCTCTAGCTCGTGCAGTGACATGGGCAAACCTACTTAGATATGCTTTCAACAGTTCGCTAGGTTGATGCATTACATTAGCCAATGAATCATCCTTAACCTGAGCTGTCTGGGAAGCCCTAGATGCTCTCTTGAAATCACTAGAAAACCTCCTCCACGAGCTAATTGAATGCCTCTTGTATTATTGAAACCACTGCCTGGCTGGCCCAATCAGAGTTGAGGGGAATAAAATGCACCTTAGATTGGGTCCGACGTTGTGGGCCATCATCATGTTATTAAACATCCCAAGATGATCAGATGGATTCCTATCTCCATCAAACTTTGGCAAGTGTGGCATTCTAAATCCCAACGGATATGTGGCCGCCGCAATATTTGGAGCGAAAAGCTCGAGCTCATCCTCTGAGTCACAATCATCTTTTTCTTTTTCAGATAGAAGCTTCTTCATTTGCTCCTCCATCTGAGCTAACCTCTCGAGGGTTTGGTCCCTAGTCCCTAGTTTATTTTGGGGAAGTTCAACAGATCCCATCCTATCATATGCGTTTGATGTGTTGTTGTCCCTCCAAGCTCGAGCTTGGTTTGGTGGGGCATTCCCATTATCACATACTATGGAAGGACCTCCCTCTTGACGAGTATGACTAACATCCTCATCTCGAGTTGAATTTCTTCTCTGTGAATTCAAGCGATCACTCAGATCAGGCTGTGAATAGTATCAAGGGCTTTGTGCCAAACTTAGATGATTTCTTAGATCGCCCTCAGACCTACCACTTCGATGACTTCAGTCCAATAACCTCCATTTGCGAAGCTTATAGCTTTTGGTTGAGGCCGAGGATCTGGATTTTCAACACGTGTCCATGGGACATAGGTATGGGCAGACGGAAGAGGGTTTCTCCTACAGTCTCCATAAGCAGGAATGTCCCGCGTAGGCCGAGGTGGTGTTGGATGTCTTATAGGTGACGGGGGATGCCTTACTGGCGAGGCAATCCTTGTCCCATTAGGGCAAAATATATTAGCCCACCTCTGTTCTGTCCCATTATTTCTAGCTCTCTGTGCCTGACAATCCGATCATGACACAAGAGGGTTAGCTGGAACATTCTGTCTTTGTGAACCTATCCCAGCCCCTCCTCGTGGGTTGCCATGGGTATTCCCAGGCGCGTGTGAAGGAGGCACCAAACTTGGGGTTGCAGTTCTAACTGATTGACTAACATGTTGATGACCCCTATGAGGGCCACTAGGTTGAGCATTTTGGCGGTCTCACACTGTAGGCACAAAACTTAGGGTGGTAGTTCTGACTGACTGACTTGGTTTGGGTTGGTTATTCCTGTGGAACTTATGAGACCCACTTTGCCTCTTTTTGACATTAACGTCGGTTGCAAGAGGGGGTAACTGAGCCAAAACCTCCTCAATCTGCTTGTTTTCCTTAGCAAGATGGCTTCTTAACTGCATATTTTCCAATTCAACTACAGTTAAGGAAGTCTGGGTTTGGATTCGGTGGCAATGACGCCAAACTCCCAGTATCGTCGTGACCCGCCGGTTGCTTTCCCAGACGTTGCTGAACTTCAGGGCCATGCTCGTTTGAAAAAGCGATATGATGGGCCTCCGGCCCACCAGGCTGTTCTATCTCATTGTCGTGCATTGAGCGAGTGATCACCATGATGAGATTTTATTGGGATTTTGACGAAAGCACTAATTTTCCTCTCAATGAAAGCACCAAACTGTTGACATTGTTTTTCCCCAACAGTGTATTAATAAATAATAAGGTTGATTAATGCTTTGTAATAAACCATAATAAGGTTGATTAATGCTTTGTAATAAACTATAACGAAAGATGAAATAAATTCACAAGAACACAAATCTGTTACGTGGTTCAGTGGTTAAAATCCACCTAGTCCACGAGTCTATACTATTGTTGTTTCTCTCTCTATTTTGGCAGAGTTTTAGTTTTACAGAATATTCATCCCCTTCCCTATCCAATATTTCCAGTATTTATAGAGGAATTCCATGGCCAGGTTTGGGTAATCATGCGAGTCAATCACAGATTTACATATTTATTACATTTAATACAAACAACTCCCATTTATACTGGGATATGATTTTATCACAAAAAAAATGGTCTCCTAATATTTGTGACATTTAATATGACAGGCTGGTCATAAATAATCGTATAAAAGTACCCGAGTCTTTGGGGATCCGTGGGTACGCAATATATTTGAATTATCATGAGCTGGATATCTCTCCTAGCTCGTACATCGACAACTGTTTGAATATTTCGAGCTCGCCTTTCACAACCTTCATGTCCCTAGCTCGGGTTAAACCCAGGATGCTTAACACCACACGTGCTTATGTGAAACTGGAGTTGCTTACGTGGATAATAAGCATATATCATTCCCTTGGTTATTTCTCTATATATTTATTTTCCAGTTGTACCCAAACTGAGTGAATGACTCGTGCTAAAATTAGGGTACAACAATGTTCAACTTGTTTAGCTCTTTGTATTCAGTGCACATCCTTAAGGATCCATCCTTCTTCTTGACGAACAACACTGGAGCACCCCATGGCAAAAAGCTCGGTCTGATGAATCCCAAATCCAGTAACTCCTACAATTGAATCTTTAGTTCCTTCAACTGTGCCAGAGCCATTCTATAAGGTTTCCTAGATACTGGCTCTGCCCCTGGCACCAACTCTACGACGAAATCGATCTCTCAATGTAGTGGCAACCCTGGCAAGTCTCTTGGGAACACATCAAGAAATTGGCATACTAATCTGCTCTCCTCTGGTCCAACCGAAACAACCCTAGAGGTATCCACAATGTTCTCTAGGAATCCTATGCAACCCTCTTGCATTAGGTATCCATCCTTCAATGCCAAAATCATAGGTACTTGTGGCCCATTCACTATCCCCTAAAACACAAAGGGTTCCTCCCCTTCCGAGTCAAAGGTCACCATTCTTTGCTTGCTATCTATCGTTGCCCCATACTTTGATAACTAGTCCATCCCTAGACTCATATCAAAGTCATCATCACTAGTTCAATCAAAGCCATAGACAACTCCCTACTATTTGTCTCTACTGGTAATGCTCTAACCCATATCCCAGAGACTATTAGTTCCCCAGTTGGAACAAATTCCTGAATCCCCTAGCATACAAATCAGTAGGTCTACACAACCGATCTATCACTCTAGCAGATACAAATGAATGAGTAGCCTCTAAGTCAATCAATGCATTAAATGAAGAACCGACACTTGAAATCTGACATGTCATGACCGAGGGGCTAGCCTCAGCCTCAGTTTGGGTCAAGGTAACTACCCTGGCTGGAGTGAGGTTGTCACTCTGCTTTGGTTCTTCTGTCCTAGCTTGTGGGCAGCCCTTCCTCAAATGATTGATACTCCCACAATTAAAGCAGGCTTTGATTATGTACTCTCCCTGATGTTGTCTCCTAAACCGATGACACACTGGGAAACTCCTCTAGTTGTCGCCCCCGCCCTGACGGCCACTGAAAGCACTTTGTGCCCTCTTATTTAAGCCAGGAGGAACAAAAGAATCTGGGGCCTTTCTCTTTTGATCACTGGGGCCACTATCCTAACTAGATCCAGTAAAAGGAGGCATCACCCTCCGAGCATTGCGCCTAGCGGCACCCTTTCTCCATATATGATCCTCGGTCCCCTCAGAAGTAAGGGTCATCTCCACTACCTATGCATAAGTGGTAGTTCCCTAATCAAAATTTATCTTGACGTCACAGGCTATCACGACGTTCAATCCTCGCACAAACTGATCCCTCTGTGCCATATCAGTAGGCACCAAGTCCGAAGCAAACTTTGTTAACCGGTCAAACTCTAAAGCATACTCTTTAACCATCATTCGGTTCTGAGTCATATTAACGAACTCGTCCACCCTTGTAGCTCGGACTGCAACACTGTAATAGTTCTCGTTGAAGATGTTTCTGAATTCTTCGCAGGTCATAACTATCACATCCCACCTCTGGGACACAATGTCCCTCCAGATGTGGGCGTCTTATCTTAACATGTAGTTGGCGCATGCCACTCTCTCATTTCCGTCAACCCTTATGAAATCCAGGATGGAAGAAATCATATTCATCCACTACTCTGCCCGCAGTGGGTCTGGGCCACTCTCAAAGATGGGAGGATGTTGCTTCGTGAACCTCTCATACAAGGGTTCCCACCTATTTTCCATAGCAGGCTGGGCTAGCACTGGTGCCATAGCCTATGGAACCTGTAACCCAATGCCCCGAGGAGGGGTCTATTGCCTCATTTCCCGGATCTTAGCTTCCGTTCGATGAAGTTTGGCTTCCATTTCAGCAAACAAATGTTGCCAATTCTGTGGGGCAGGTGGAGGGTCTTGACCCTGGTCTTCATCCTCGGCCCTATTGTCGCGGAGTTGGAATGATTGCTGAGGCATAACTGTAATATGCCTGCAATCAATGGCGGAGCACATCACGCATGATAACTGTTGGGAAAATTTATTCTGGATCTTGTTTATTTTCATGTAAATCGTATATTAAACGTATTAATACAAAAAAACCTAGAACATGTTTCTAAAACTGAATTCATACAGAGATAATGATAAGAACACTTACATTATTGTGCAGCAGAATGACTGAGTCCTTCCTTCAGTTTCTCTAACCCTTGTATCCTTTCTGTCGTAGGGTGTCACCAAGAAACTGAATCGTTCTTCAATTTTCTTCACAGCCTTCCAAAGTATCCTTAGAATCACCTAGACTAGAGTGGACAATTCTCAACACATGAGATAGATACAGAGAGAAGAAGAGAAAAAAAATAGTGAGGCTTAGACAAGGACTTATCCTGTAGAGAGAATCAAAACCTAGAGCATCAAGAATAGATCTTCTAATCTTCTCAAAAACAAGTATGAAATCAACTCTCACTTAGCATTCCTTTTATAGACTCAATTAGGTCATTTATTTTAACTAAAAAATCAATCAAATAATAGCCAATTATTAGCCCTAGGTCAAAATTCCCATGGGCTTTAGGCCCGTGAAATTTCCCATTAAATTATAAAATCGCTAGACTTAAAAACAAGGTCTGTATAATTTTCTATTAATTAATTAATTAAATAATTATTCAAATCATTTATCAAATTGATTATTTATAATTTGAACCTTGATTTAAACTTATTTATCAATATAGACACCAATTTGTCTTAATTAATAAATTTGCCATAAAATCTCTTTTCTTCTCTAAATTGTATAACTCTATGAAACTATCCAAAATTGACATGGTCAACTTAATTCTAATTGATAATTAAATCAATTAATTGAGACTATCTAGATGATTTTATCCAAGGTACAGTGGTGACCGTGAGCCTATGAAATCAAGCTCTAATAAGTTATCATAAATCTAACAAATAAATTTACTAACTTATTAGTTCCTCATGACTCCACTAAAGACTCGGAATTGCACTATTGAATTCATAGAACGCTCTATAAGCAATATAGATACATTATTAATTATCCATTGTTACAACCATAATTGTCACTCAATCCTCTATAGATGGTCTAAAATGAGATGGGACTGAAATATTGTTTTACCCTTCATTGTATTTTATCCTTAAAATACTTAGTTCCTTGTAAATGATATTTCAGTAAACTAATATTAATTACTGAAATGAGATCTCTATTATATAACACCTTGAACCAAACTAAATGGAAACCATCGTTTTACTTCTTCATTAGAAGTTATAGATGTTCACATCTATGATTAACACTCCCACTCAATTATACTACCGAGTTCCCAAGACGTAAGTATGGGCTAGTCCATAGGGTAAGCTGGTAACGAACAATTCAAAGAACTCAAATAATACAATCAATTAGAATACTAACCACTCAGAATTGAGATTGAAATGGCTTATGATCAACTATATGATATGACTAGAATAGATAATAACGGTATGTTTACTTATCCTATATATTGTCAATGTCGGTCCAGTCCGATGTAACAAATACATTCGATCTAATCTGCTTTGCTAATGTTCTGCAAAAAACATAACACTGCGATGTGTAAGTACATCATATCGTAGATTGGCAAGTCAGTGTAAATCTTGTGCACTAACTAATCTTAGGACTAACTTATTTTGAACATATAATCATATTTATATTCCTCTATGATTACGTCACTATAAATATGATTAGCTATATGCTCGGGATTTAATAGAAGTTTATATTAAACAAATAATCTTGAAAATAAAACATGTGAGCAAAGTTATTGACCAGGTCAAAAATTGATTTCTATTCTTTTATTGATAATAAAATGAGATTACAAAGATATTGGATTTTAATTAGGGCATAAAACCCCAACAATCCAAAAATCCACCTCTCAATCCCAACAATCAGCCACAATCAACAAAGTAGCACATTGTACATAATAGATAATAGTCAAGGGGGCCATGACCTAGCATCATGCATATATAAACACAATCATCATGCTCTATCTATACATCCAGGAAAACAAGGAATCTTAAACAAGCAGTTAGCATATAGTTCATTAAATACGAACCAACCCTAAGTCGAGCTTGTCACTGGCAGCGAGCGTACAGGTTCGGTCGATCTCTAGCAACCATAAACCTTGGCAAGCTATGATACCAAGTTGCAATGCCCTACTTCCTTAGAGTCATTACATGTGATTTATAAATGTGCCATTAGCTCGCTAATCGAGGTTTTAGGTTAAAAAGTGTGACTAAAATTGAAATAAAGACTCATTTGGCAATAGTTAACATAAAGATTTTGGAGATTAATTAAAACCATAAAATTTGTACATTTGGGATCCCAAAATACTGTTTAGAAATTGTATTACAACTCAAAAATATAATTACGGTCGACCTAAGAGACAATGCAAATCATTACAATACTTTTTCCAAAATAATTCTCGTCGTGGTAGCCAGGTAGGCCGAACATGTACCCGTCGCTCCACGCTCTCCAACTCATGCTTGGTCAACCTTTCCCTTGCCCTTACGTACACCATAGAGCACCCATGAGCCTAAGGCTAGCAAGAAAACTCAACGCATAACAGTTCACACATATCAATCCACAATGTGCAGCAAAACAGTAAACAGACTAAACACATAGTGGCCTACGCCGACCCATGTGCTTTACCAGGGCCTGGGTCCGCGGTCTTCAACGATCGGGTGGATATAGCACCCATGGAGGGTCTCTCCTTAGCGGCCTGCACTCAACGTGCTTAACGCCGATCTCGGCCCCTTTCTGTACCCGGCAACTTGTCGATCTCAGACTTCACCATTCTCGACCTTCGTCGTTCATTCCTAAACATGCATAACACAGCATAGCATTCATAGATCTGCTCTACGGGTACAAAAGTTTTCTTACCTATGTCCCGAGCTGATTGATTACCGTGATGCCAAGCACAGTCCCCTAATCCAAGCTTTGACGTAAACCTATTCACAATAGATCCATAATAACAATTCATCAAGCCTTAAACCAATTAATAATGTTGGATTAAAATACTAGACTTCAGGACCTCAAATCCTACTAAACCGGGTAGTAGGATCCCTCCCAAGCCTTAACATTTGGGTTACCGAGCCTTAATCGGATACACTCTTGTGGTATCAAGCACAACATACAAATATATTGCATTTATGCTCTTAATGGGCCAAAATTACAAATGTGCCCCTAATAACCAAATTGGGCTCACATGCATATTTAATTCACCTAACACATGCATTTCTAATCACATAATCATTAAATTCACATATTAGCATAATTAAATCAATTATTTCCCTCTTGACACACTAATCAAGGCCCTGACCTTATTAGCAAATTCGGTACGCTACAGAGGGACTAGCCTCATCCTCGGTCTTGATCAAGGTAAACACTCTGGCTGGAGTGAGCCTGTCACTCTTCTTCGGTTCTTCCTTTTTGGCTTGTGGGCAATCCTTCCTCAGATGACTGACACTCCCACAGAGGAAACATGCTCTAACCCTACAATCCCCCAGATGTTGCCACCTACACCGTGGACACTCTGGGAAGCTCCTCCAGTTCTCTCCCTTGCCTTGACGGCCACTGAAAGCACCCTTGCCCTCCTATCCGAACCAGGAGGAACAAAAGAATCTGGGGCCTTTCTCCTGCTCACTGGGGCCACTACCCCGGCTAGAACTAGTGAAAGGAGGCACCGTCCTCCGAACATCGCGCCTTGCGACATACTCTTTCCATATCTGATCTTCATCCCCCTGAGTTGTTAGGGCTTTCTCCAGTACCTAGGCATAAGTGGTAGTCTGCGGGTCTAGTGTTATCTTGACATCTTAGGCTATCATCATATTCAGCCTCCGTACAAAACAATCTCTCCGTGCCATGTTAGTAGGTACCAAATCCGTCGCGAACTTTGCCAACCGGTCAAACTTCAATGCATATTCTGAAATAGTCATTTTGTTCTGAGCCAGATTAATAAACTCATCCACCTTTGCAGCTCAGGATGCAACACTTTAGTATTTCTTGTTGAAAACATCTTTGAATTCATCCTAGGTCATAACGATCACATCCCTCCTCTGGAACACAACTTCTCACTAGATGCGGGCGCCTTCTATCAACATATAACTGGCACAGGCCACCCTCTCCTTCCACTCCACCCTTATAAAATCTAGGATGGAAGAAGTTATATTCATCCACTGCTCAGCCCAAAGTGGGTCTGGACCACCCTCAAAGGTGGGAGGGTGCTGCTTCCTGAACCTCTTGTACAAAGGTTCCCACCTATTCTCCATCACAGGCTGGACTGGTATTGGTGCCACAGTCTGTGGAATCTGTAACTCGACACCTCAATGAAGGGCCTACTGCCTTAGTTCTCAGAGCTTATCTTCCGTTCACTGAAGTCTCGCTTGCATTTCGGCAAACATCTGTTGCCAGTTTTATGGGGCAGGTGGAGGGTCCTGACCTTGGTTATCATCTTCAGCCATATTATCGTGGAGTCTAATTGATCATCAAGGCATAGCTTCAATATGCCTACAATCAATGACACCGCACATCAGGTATGATAATAACATCCAAAAACCACCTTCTAGTCCCATCAATCAAATACAAATAGCAAAACAACACAATATACGCATAACATAAGCACATAGCAATCAAAGGGGCCATGCCCTGGCATCATATATACAGATATATATATTCATCATGCTCTATTTATACTAATCAAGTAAATAGGGTAACTCAGACAAGCAATTAAACACATAATTCACTTAATACTGACCAACCCTGAGTCGAGCTTGTCTCGGCAGCGAGTGTACATGTTTGGTCGATCTCCAAGAATAATAAACCTTGGCACGCTTTGCTACCAAGTTGTAATGCCCTACTTCCTTAGAGACATTACCATCTGATTTTAAAATGTGTCTGAAACGCCCTGGGTAGCCAAGACCGTTATACTCTGTGTTTATAAAGGTGCAAGACTTGCTAATCAAGTCATTTAGTTAGAAACATGTTACTGAAGCTATAATTGAACTAGTGTTAAAATATTTTGGTCATAAAAGATACATTCCATTTAAATAAACATTTCATACAAGAGATCCCAAAAGAAATAGAGTTTAAGGATAGTTTACAAAATTCAAGGAAATATACAACTATTGGTCACTCTAAGGGAAAAATAGACATTTTAGGTTCTCATGTCCCTGCACCAATCCTCAGTCGTGGCGTCCGATCAGCTAACTATGTACATTCAGCCCCAGAGCTCTCCAACTCAGGACTGGTCCACCTTGCCCTTGCCTTTACCTGCACCACGTAGCACCCGTGAGCCAAGGCCCAGCAAGAAAACTATAATTCATAGCATAAGCGACAACCAAGAGACAGATAATTCACAAATCATCAATCAAATATACAGCAGGTCATTTTGCTCGCATAAACAATGATACCAACCTACAAGCCAATAATCAGTTGTTCAGATAACAAACTCATCACAATCATCATTTAAACAACAATAAACATATCACACCAAATTCTAGGGTCGACACCCTTAGGCCGCACCCTCTGATTATCCCACTGACTTTGGCACGCTTAGGCTGAGCTTAGTGATTATGTACGTTAACCTCAGCTACCAATGGTCAAGCCGCGCACTGTGCGCAAATATTGATTCCGGCACTCTTAGGTCATTTATCACATGTCCCCATGGCATAATACCATCTCATGACGTCACATACAAATATAGGGAACTCACATAACCGAGTGCAGTTTCTTACCTTTGATTTCGAGCGCTTTAGTTAATTGAAACGATCCTCGAGCACGATCCCATCCGAGCCCTAGCGTACACCTAGTCACAAGTGTAACCTAGAACCCTCATTAACATTCAATTCTATAAACTAACCTCGGGACTAATCCCGAGCCCTCGGGAAGCCTCAATTCCACCAAACTGGGTGGTGGAATCAAACCCCGAGCCCCCGAGCGAAAACCCTAAGAAAATACCCAAAAATCCATTTCTGAAGGCAGGGTAGCGCTGCAGCGCAAACCTTACAAGGTGGGCGCTACAGCGCTACAAGCAGAGGCAAAATCCCCCATAAAACCTAGGCATAGTGCTGTAGCGCTCTACTGCTAGCGCTACAGTGCTACAGACAACACCAAAAATCCCCTGCGTTTTTCCTTCGAATTTCCTTGAGCCAAAACTCCCTAAAACCCCTCCACACTACAAAAAATATGTCATTTAGCTACAAAAATATTCGTAGCTAATAATATATTTTTGGTGGCTAATGCATTTTTTCTACCAAAAATTTTGGTTGCTAGTTCGTAGTTAAATCCCCGTCGCTAAAAGTTTTTTGTTACCAACAATTTTGGTAGCAAATGTTTTTTATTGGCTACTAAATATTTAGTAGCAAAAAATATAATATTTGATAGCAAAATAATTAACTTTGGTGTCTACTAAATTTTTTTTGCTACTATAATTTGGTAGTAAATTAATTTATTTTTATTAATAAACTAAGCAGTAGTAATGTTATTTTGCAAGTAAAATTTGATAGCTACATATTTTAAATTATTAGCTAATAAAATAACTTCCACTAGTTTTTTGTTTGATAATTTGTATTCAGAAACTAACAGATTATATTTGTTTAAACATTATAATATATAAAAATAATAAATGCTCATGGAAAATATTAAAACAAAATATAAATTTAAGATAAATATATATTGCATACATGCAAATTTCATATACATAGAAGATGCGAGCTAATAAGAGTGTTTTGATTATTGATACAAAAATTACAAGATACAAATTTTATATAGGTTGAAGATGCAAGCTAACATTGTTTAATTTATACAAAATTACAAGATGGTATTTAGTGGGGTTCGCTCCAAAGTGTAGAACAAATCTCTTCTAGTCTTTAATTCTTCAAGTTTTGTATAAAATCTGTAAAAGAGAAAAACAAAATGTAATTATTAGTTATCTAATGGATTTGTATTTATATATATATATATGAGAGATTGAGAAATAAAGGCGTTGCTGGCTGAGAATAATAATTGTGAGAGAGAGAGAGAGAGAGTGTTGAAGAAAAATGATAACTATATATGAGAGAAAGATGCTATGTATGTCCGAGACAGAATTATATAACTAAGAGAAGTATGAGAAAGATATATTTTCTGCTCAAAGGAAAATGATAACATTGTGATTCCTTTTATCTATATAATACATATATATATGCGAGAAGGTAAATATTGTGTAGAGAAGCTAGCAGTTTATGAAGAAAGTTGTAGTGTAGTGGTGAGATAAATGTGAGAGAGTGTGTGCATGTAATAGATATTATAAGTGGTGGTTGGTTATGTTATATTAATATATATTTATTATATGATTTATCTTATATAAATACAAATATTTTATTTTATAAGTATGTGGGTATATATGTATTATTGAATATAATTATTATAAATATGTTAAAAGATAAGTATGATTTATTAAGTCCTATCAGCTATCAACATTTTAGTAGTATAATTGAAATACTTATATTGCTACAAGATATTAGTAGCAAAATTTTCTAAACTTTATAATTTAAAATTGTAGTTTTTGCTACTAAAAAAATTAGTAGCTAAAAATTTCAGTTTTTGCTACAAAAATAAATTGGTAGCAAATAATATATTAAGTAGCCAATTTTATATTTTGGCGCCAATAAATTTAGCTACCAAAAATAATTGGTAGCTAAAATTATAAATTAGCTACTAAGAAGTTTGGTAGTAGAAATATTTGGTCTTTTATTTATTGATTTTGCCACTAAACTATTTTGCTACCATAATTTAGTAGCAAAATATAATTAATTGCTACCAATAATATTTGGGAGCTAAAAACTTAGTAGCTAAAAATTATTTTTCTTGTAGTGCCAAACCTCAAACACACTTCAAATTAAGCCTACCATCCACTACATATCATCCCACATGGCCCAACAACATCAAACTTGGTCACATGCATCATTAAACACATAAAAACAAGAATTGTGTTTGGAACTCAAGAACTCATCAAAAAAACCAGAAACAACCCACAAACTCAAATGATCAAGTCCAGAATTGTTAACTTTAATGGAGAATTCGACCCTAGGTTGCCCTCTATGCCCTTCCCGCCTTTATCTCCTCAGTTCCCAAAGCTCAAATCCCTTAATTTCCATCCAAAGTTCAAGTTCATAAATCAATCTCATCAAAACTCAGAAATCTCAAAAACAACCTCAAACCTTACCTTAATTTGATAATTAATTCCATCTAACCCTCTTCAATTACTTCAAGGATCAAAAATCCAAGACTTAGCTTAGACTCTCTCTGAGTTTACAGCTTCAAATTCCACAAGAAATGGTGAGAAAGACAACCGTTCGTGAGAGAGAATGAGATATAGGTCATGAACTCTGTTTTTCCTTCTTTCTTTCTTCCTTTTCTTTCCTTCGGCTTCTAACACATTCTACAAATCCCACTAAGTCTAAAAAGGCAGAATGACCCTTAACCTCTTTTTAAGCATCAAATGACCATTTTTCCCTCCCATTAAAACCTAAGCCTTTAAACATTTTAACGGCATTTTAGTCATTTGTTCCCAATTCCCGCTAATTCCTCAAATGTTCCTAGTATTTACCACTTAATACATGTCACCTAATTAATCACCAATTATTTTCCCCAATGTCAAATAGTCTCCAATATATTTCCCAAATTCCCATAAATATCCTAGGCTCCCTCGAGCCGGGTATAAATCCCCACCGTGACTATTTCGCTAAACTGCTCACTAGGATCGCCTTGAGCCACCAGCTGCAAATATATCCACATAATAATGTGGTCTCAACAATTTATTACAAATAATTACATTTATGCCCTCAACCGGCCAAAATTACAAATATGCCCCTAAAAGCTAACCAGCTGCAAACATGCATACTAATACTCATAATCATGCATCTCATATATCCATATAATCATATAAGCATGCTCATTACATAATCATGCATTTAACCATTTAAGTCACACATAATCCAATTATGCTCTCCTGGCACACTAATCAAGGCCCTTAAGCCTTATAATTAATTTTGGGTCATTACATTGTCGTTAGTTCGCTAATCGAGGTTTTAGATAGAAAAGTGTGATTAATCCGGGATAAAGATTCATTTAATGAATATTAGGTACAAAAGATTTGGACATTTATTAAACTCATAAAAGTGCTACATTGGGATCCCAAAACAATGTTTGAAAATGTATTTACAACTCAAAAGTTATGGTACAGTCGACCTAAGCGACAAAATCAATTGTTTATAGCATGTCCCTCAAAACAACCCCGGCCATGGCAGCCAGGTAGGCCGAACATGTATGCGCCACTCCATGCCCTCCTACACATGGTTGGTCGGTCATTTATTTTCCCTTCCCTACACCATAGAAAGCTCATGAGCTAAGGCCCAGCAAGAAAACTCAACACATATCATATGGCAACTCAATCCCGTAATACACATCTTAAACGTATTGCAAATTATTCATATAGTGACCTATGCCGACCTAGGTGCTTTACCAGGCACTGGTTTCACGGTCTTCACCGAGCAGGTGAGTACAACACCCTTAGATGGTCTCGCTCTAGCATCCTGCATTCAACATGCTTAATGTCGATCCCAGCCTTTGCTGTCCCCAACCTTCGTCGTTTCTGGACCTCACCGTTCCCGACCATCTCTGATCAATCACAATCATCCAAACATAGCATAACAGGTCATAAAAATTCACATAAAGCATTAACCATAGATAATCGGCCATGCCTTGCGCTACGGGCACAAATAGTTTTCTTAGCTGTGTTCCGAGCTGACTGACTAGTGCGATCCCGAGCACAATCCCTTAAACCCAAGCCTTAGCGTAAAACCTAGTCACAATGCATCAGTAAATAACCATCCATCAAGCTCTAACCAATTAAGAACTTCAGATTAATATTCTAGCCTCCAGGACCTCGAATTCTACTAAACCGGGTAGTATAATCCTTCCCGAGCCCTTAAATTTGGGTTCCCGAGCTTAAAACTTTGTTTTGGCCATAATTCCCTATTTGAGCCGTGGCCTAGCCCATTAGGCTGTGGTGCGCAACAAGTCAAAGATCCTTGGGCTCTCTTATAGGGGACACGGGATGTGGCGTGCCTCAGCCTGCGCTGCGGTGCCTGGACAGTTTCAAAGGCTCCCAAGCCTCTTAGGTTCATATGGGTTGCGGTGCCTAAAGAACAGGGCTGCGTCTCGGGCCTGTGAACCATGTTTTTCCCCTGCATTTTCACGAACTAAATCCAAAAAAATCCACCCAATTCAATACTTAACCCAGAATTCATATAAAAACAATATCAGCAGATAAACACCCTAGAAAGCTAGCCAAATCCCACAATTCATATCGAATTCAACCTAAGTCCAAAACTTAGTTAAACCTCAAATCTCAACAGGAATTTACCAAAAAAACACAGATAATCCTTACCTCAATGAGGAATTCAATTCCTCAGCTACTGTTAACTACTTCTAGACTTCACTTTCCTTTAATTCTTAAGCCTCCTCCCTTGATTTCCAGCAGAAACTCCCTTGGGCCAAAGAGAGGGAATAAGTGTATCAAAAGAGAGAGAGGGAGATAAGGCTGAGAGGGTGAGTTTTCTTTCTGGTTAGTTTTAGAGTTCTAAGCCTAGTCTAAGTCTACCCTTTACCCTCAAAATGACTAAATTACCCCTATGCAAACCTTAGCCACTTGAACGCCTCCAAGGGCAATCCATCATTTGCCTTATCCCACTAATTCCTTGAGTATTCATATAATTTCCCATTTAATCCTAACATACCCAAATAATCGCTAAGTCACTACCTGTTACCCGATAATCTCGAACACGTTCTACATTCCAAAAATACCCCTAGGCTCACCCCGAGCCGGGTATTTGACCTTGTTGTGACTATTCCACTCCCTCGAACCATCTCAGATCACACATCACAAATATATCTTCGCAATACTATGGTTTCATTCATAACTCACACATAATTTACATTTATTCCCTCAACACACAAAAATTACAAATATGCCCCTTTTAACAAGAACGTGCCCACATGCATATTTAATTCTCCTCAACATGCATTTCTAATCACATAACCATTTAATTCAGGTAATCACTTATTACTACACATAAATCAGAATTAACCATGTAATAATACATTTAAGCCAGTTATTGCCCTCCTGACACACTAATCAAGGCACTAAGCCTTATTAGCAGATTTGGGGTGTTACAACTAGCTTCTAGTGTTGGGGGGTTAGAGGAAACAACCTTAGTTTTGTATATTGCAACTCAAAGCAATAAACAAGATTAATCTAAACTTAATGGAAGAAGATTATAAAGTACATAAGCACAAATAAACAAAGTGTAGAGTAGACCTTTGTTGATGAAGAACTTTGATACATAAAATCATAAGTCTATGATTTTATGTGAACCACAAAATGTAACAAGGCTTGACACAAATAAAGATTTGTTGTCCAAAAATATTTATTCCTAGCCTCCTCCTTGAGATTGCTTGAAGCTACAACAATGGAATGAGATTGGGATTCACAAGCCTTGAACCTTCATACAAGTCAAGCTTTCTTGACAAAGATCTTGGAGAATGCTAGTAATCTTGAAAGCTAGAGAAAAAGAAAAAAGATGTTCTTATATAGAGAGAGATAGGTGAGTGATCAAGTCACCAATTAACTCAAATGGACTTTTTAAATAGTATAGGAACCTCATTAGACTCAACCAATGAGATTAGAGCATTTTAATTTAAATTTTGGAGCCAAAACATGTCACTGTACAGGTTTATTCGAACGGGTAATGCGTCGCCTAGTAGCAGGCTATGCATCGCCTAAATGCTCTTTTCAACGGCAAGAGATGCGTCACCTCTAGGAGGTGACAGAACACCGATGCCTCTGACTCGTCTCTCCAAAATACGTCTAAAAACATACTCAAATTCTCCCAAAGTTTTTGGGTACATTTTTATACTCCAAAGGAACACTTTGGACCCAAAAATATGATTTATAAATGCATATACCGAAAGTCAACTCTCACATGTGGACTTTAGTGAAATCGTTATGGTTTTTGCACCTCTTCGTGGCTAACCAATTTCATCATGTATTTAACAAATCACAACAATCCCCCACTTGGTTAAATACATCCTCAATCCTCTAGCTAAACAATATTAGTGCAGAAAATAAAATACCTTTTGGGTTTGAACTTTATCTTAGTGAAAACACTACAAAGCTTCTACCTAAATGCTAAGATATTCTTAAAAGATTGAACCCAACATTCGTAGTGATAAAAACCGGTAATGTCTCACACACCTCTACCTGATTACTCATGTATTTCCCATTTTCGCGCTTAGCACTTTTATGGCCTTATTGACGGTGAGAACTCCTCAACGAAGTTAAGTTAGAAAAAATAAAAGTATGTAGCTTAAAACTGAAAAACTTCACGGATCTAATAAGAAGCTTAGAAGATAGTTGCAGAAAGAAAAAATGGAGAAAAAAACTTGTATTTCTCTTGGTGTAAAGCTACAGTATTTTTCCAACCCCTTTCAATGTAGAAGTGGGGTTCCCTTTATAGTGGGCTCTAGTGGCCCCTTATACATTGTGGTCCAGGGGACCAGATTGTACACAAGTACGTTGTCAGAAGAGTGGTATCAGGTGCAGTGGTGTCGGCTCTAGTATATAGTCAGGGTTCGTGGGGGTGCCTCCACTATTTACTTGGTACGAGTGTCAGAGGAGTTGCACCAGGCGAAGTGGTGCAGGCGGTTGTGGTGTCGACTCTGATATATTGTCAGATACATGCAGGCCATGTCACCAATCCTCATACTCCCACTACTTGTTTGGCATGGGTATTCGGATCAAACATACGGGGTCTTAAAGGTCGTACCTCGTACAAGCTTAGTACTTGTACGATCTTTTTGAATTATACTTAGCTTTTTACCTCTAAATTTTGAAATCTCCATAGGTCCTCATAGGAGACACAATCTTGAGGTGCATGGTGCGAGACACCTAGTGCCTGCAGGGGTCGCGGTGCGAGATGAGGCCCTTGGGTCGTTGGCATGAGGCGCTTGTTGGGTGAGGTGCATGACGAGGTGTGGTGTGGCGCGAGACGGGGATCTTGGGCCCTTGGCACGAGACGGGGCCCTTGGTTCATTGAGGCGAGGCGCTTATGGGAGAGGTGCAGGGCGAGGTGTGGTGAGGCGCGAGATGAGTCTCTTGAGCCATTGGCGGGAGACGCCCACGAGATGGTGAAGCACCCCAGGGCCACCCACGAGACGCCCGAAGCACTCCAGGGCCACCCACGAGATGTGGGTGATAAACGCGCTAGATGATGGGTCTTGCGAGGTGTAGGGCGAGGCGTGGTGAGGCGCGAGGCAGGGCTCTTGGACTGTTGGCGCGAGACATCCGCAGCACCCCAGGTGCCACTTTGCGAGATGTGGACTCGCGAGACGTGACTCTGTGATGCCTCCAACACGCCCCTATGACCTTCTCGACACAAGACGCCCGAAGCACCCCAGGTTCCATTCACGAGATGTGGGGGATAGGCTCGTGAGACGATGGGTCTCGCAAGGTGCCTGGGTACTTGGTGCCTTTGCATGAGGCACTTAGACCTCCAGGTGCACAGTGGTTCAGCTAAAGGCACTTGAACCTCCAGTGAGGTGGGATCCCACGTTATCACTAAGAGTGTCGTGAGCCCATTTTCATTTTCCTCAACAAGGCAGAGACCTGCGAGTGGATTTTTTGCATCCACACTTGCCCCCCAGTCTAGGAGAGGATCTTTAGGTGCTTTGGTAGACTCTTTTCTTTGGCTCTTACAAGTAGGCCTCCAAAGCATAGGTGGTGTTTGTGATGATCCTTGTTATTACTTGAGATTGAATGTGAGCCTATTACTTGGCTTCGCAGATCCCAATGTAGGTGTTTGGCCCCATTTTTTACCATAGATCAAGCACTGGATCTGATGGCTAAGATGAGCTCATGATTTTTATAAATAGTCCTCCATGTCTAGCCTATCCTTCACACTTTATCTCTTTAGCTTAGTGGTTTTGGAATCCTTACTTCTTTCAAGAGGTGAGGGGTTCGATTCCTCAGCACCTCACTTTTGTTATCCTTTTCTTTTATTATTTGTGTCATTTCTTTTATGCCCATATTCATGTAGGTACTTGGGGACTAAACCATCCTTTTCCTTTGTTTTTGCAGACGCATACTTTCGACCATTTGCTTCTTTTCGACCACGATGGTACTTTTGACTCTCGGCCTCCTTTTGACCATGACAGCGCTCGATTTTATTTACTTTAGGTATACTTTCTTTCCCTCTTGTGTTCACTGGGTCTAAATTAGCACCACTCGGGATGGGTTATTTCGGTCGTTGTGAGTTAACCCAATTACATGCCCTCGTTTATACCCCATAGTTGGTCATTTAGAGCGCTTGTGCCTAAAGGTTTTGAGCCCATTCCTTTGTGTTTCGTAGTAATCCTCTCATTTACACGTACAACCTAATTACCTACAAGACGAGGTCCCATGGCATGTGAGGGATCATCTGATGCTCCTCCGGGGGTCGATTTTGTAGACTTATCTTCAGACTTAGAGTCCCCCGAAGACAACCCTCACCAAGACTATGACACTTTGAGGCAGGCCGTATACGTCATCTTAAGCATATGGCTGAACTTAGACGTAAAATCTGGGTGGTGGAGAGAGAAATAGACTCAGTTTTGAGGGGTGACGAAGTATCTTTCCCTTCTGAGCTTAACGACCATATAGCGAACCTTAGGGTGACCCTTTTAGATCTGCAGATGGAGTTGGAGTTTATGGAGGGAAATCTCCCGCCTGACCCTCTTGCCCCGTTTTCCCCTTATGATTGTCATGGGGGCATCCCGAGTTCTCCTCAACCCTCGTTCTCGGCCTACCCTTACTTAGCGCTTTCACACTCAGTGCCTCGGTGGAAGACCCTTGCTGGGAAGAAAAAATGGCGGGTAAAGTGTCATGTTTCTACCTCACCTTTTTCTTTTGGTCTTGCAGATATGTCAAAGAGTATGGCGATAGGTGGCCCCTGAGAAGCTAGACCCTGGTCCCCTGTTGGAATCTACCCTAGTGTCCCACGTGTCTGAAAACAAATTGCTAGAATTAGCAGAGAAATACCATGTTGGCAAGGAGTACAAGCTATATGTTCCTTCGAACAAGTGTCGAACTGATAGCCCTCCTCAATGCTTTATGGCCATGAGTGAGCACATCTTGAAGGCGGGTGGTACAATTCCATTACACCCATTTTTTTTCATGGTTCTCAACCATTTTGACCTTGCTCCACTCCAGTTGGCACCCAACAGCTGGCTGACTTTGAGTTGCCTCTTTATGGCGTATATGGAGCTTAACGAGCGTGCTCCCACAGCTCAAGAGGTGCATTACATGTACAACCTCATGCCCACTCCTAAATCCAAAGGCTTTTATTTCTTGTAGAAAGCCAATTCTTAGGTCTCCTTGATAGAGGATTCTGTGTCCAACCCAAGGACCTGGAAGCAGGACTTCTTCTTCGTGCAAGGTCCCATTTCTGTTCGTGAGCACTTTCGCTTGGCTGCTAGTAAGTACTTCAAGTTTTTTTTTCATTTTGAACTTATTGTTTTGGAACTTACGTTCATATTGGCAACTGCGTTGATTGTGCAGAGAACTTCATAAGGCCCGACGTTTCCGAGGCGAAGGCGAATGCGGTGGATAGCTTTCTCGATAAAATGGCCAATAAAATGGCTGACCATCTCTTCACCGTGGCCAACCTCAAACATTACAAGCTATCCACGGTTTCGGAGCCTGAGTTGTTGTGGCATATTTCTGAGCGGAGGAAAAAGGCGATTTTAGCTGAGCCTTACTCGGATGGGGGTGATGCAGAGTGTGTGGCCGAGGAGGTTTCCCCAGAACATAGGTGACCTCGCCAATCATCTCTGTCTCCTAGGGGGTGCCCTCCTTTATCCCTTATGGACCATGACATGGCCTTTCACTCCCACGATCAACAGGCCATGCCGAGGGGCTTCATTTGTCCTTTTTCTGAGGACTATGATGCTTTCCCTCATGCTTCCCTCAATCCTGGTTCGTCGAGGGCTCATTTTCCCGATATTCCTGCGCCCCTCCTCCTTCGGTGAGTGGGTCATCTGTCCCTACCCAACTAGGCACCCCTGACTCGGAGGGGACTCCTTGGGTGGGCGGTATGGCGACCTCTTATAGGCAACTGTATATCCAGGTCGCCGGGGATCTTCCTGAGGCTGATTGGAGAGGTCTCGGGAGTTTCGCCATGTCAGAGCTTGGGTGAGTTCATGCATCTTACATCGGCCTTACCCTTTTTTTCTTTTCTTTTTTGCTCATCATGATTATTGTTATTTTTCTTGTGCAGACTTATACAGTGGCCCAACGATTTGCCGACTCGGAGCAGGACCTCTCCTCCTCGAATGCTGAAAGGGACCGTCTAACAGTCAAGGTTCAGGGGCTCGAGAGGGAACATATTGAAACCAACCTTAAGCTTGAGAAGGCCCTGGCGAAGGCCTCTTCATCATCAAAAAAGAAAAAGAGGTCGACTACCAAGGTCGTGATGCTACAGGAGAAGGTTACTTGCTTAGAGGCCGATCTTAAGGGAGCAGAGGCCAAAATCACCATGTTGCAGGAGAGGGTCACTTCCTTAGAGGTGAATTTGGCCAATATCGAGTATAAATCCATAGACCACACCCTCTACGGAGTATGGAAGAATAATCCTAACTTCGATTTCTCCTCCTTCGGTGAGCACGCCGTTGCCAGGGTGTCTGAGTGGAACGCCTACGGCAAGAGGCCTTGAGATCGTGCTTCTGCAATTTTTACCATTCAGTTCAATGTGGTTGTATGATCATTTGAGCTATATTTTGTTTTTAATTTCTCTGAGTCCTGTGACATTATCGAAACTCTTTTTTTTATATATACAAATGTGATCATTCTCTTTTGTTCCTCTATGTTTGAGGTCCTTTTTGAGCCCGCAAAATGGGGTTCAATAGGTTCTCTCTTTTTATACTTTTTTGTTTATCATGCTTGAGGTCCTTTGGATCCCATACGAAGGGGTTCGATGGGTCTCTCTTTGGTGCATCTTGATTGTATCTATAAGGATATATTGACCCTTTGGGTTCTAGTTATCCTTTTATATATTTTTGCGCGCGCTTATTATTCTTTGCGAGAAGCGTCCTTCTTGTCATTATTCATAGTACTATTTTTGCAAGGGTCTCTTTTAGGACCCTTTTTGGCTAAACGACTTGGTGGTCGTTCTAGGCTTATTGGTGGGTGCTTCTCCTGAGGCATTTCCTCTTGTGGGAGCATTTACCCTTATTATAAGGCTTTTCTTATAGGACCTTTTGACCTCCTTGATGTTCATAAGGGTAGCTAATCCTTGTGAACTCAAGTATTGCCTTGCAAGGTCTTCTTTTTTATTTGTATGGGGTTTTTTTATACATGTAAGGGTCTTGTTTAGGATCCTGATATAAAGGGTCCTTTTAGGATTCTGATATAAGGGGTCCTTTTAGGATCCTCCTGATAAGGGGTCCTTTTAGGATCCTCCTGATAAGGGGTCCTTTTAGGATCCTGATATAAGGGGTCCTTTTAGGATCCTCCTAATATAAGGGATCCTTTTAGGATCCTCCTGATAAGGGGTCCTTTTAGGATCCTGATATAAGGGATCCTTTTAGGATCATCTTCTTTGCTATATACTCTGCCCCCCAAGTGGTTGGCGAGATTTATCTCGACAAGCACTTTTATCATTCCATTCACGTGTCTTGATAATCATTTTGCTTGAACAAGAACTTTTACTACATGTTCATCTAATGTCACATCATATTCATTGGAAGCATGTGAAGTACATGATAACTTAATGTGATTTCATTCTTACTACATATTAAGGAATTCAAGTTAAACTTATAGCTATTACATTTAATTTGCACGTTAGTCAGAACAATAACATTTGTGCCCCAACATGGAGGTCTCACTGATAATATTTCTTTACATGTTCTGCGTTCCATGCCTTAGGTACCACGATATCATCCAAGTGTGCAAGCTTGTATTTGTTAGGGGGCACAACCTGGGCAACTTGGTAGGGCCCTTCCCAGTTTTCTCCTAGCACACCCGCGCTCGAATCTTGAGTATTGGCAGGAGTTTCCACAATATAAGGTCTCCAACTTTGAACGCCCTCTCTCGCATCCTTGAATTATAGTATCTTGAAGCTTGTTGTTGATATGTTGCCAGCCTCAGTTGTGCCCTTTCTCTCCTAGCTTCCAACAGGTCCAAATTCCCAGCTAATGTTGTGATATTAGCCTGGTCATCATATGCTTGTGTGCAGATGGAGCTAATCTTCATTTCTATTGGAAGGACAGCCTCGCAGCCATAGGCTAAGGCGGAAGGTGTCTCTCCAGTGGTGGAACGAGGCATGGTCCTGTAAGCCCAGAGCACATTGGGAAGTTCTTCTACCTAGGCTCCTTTCAACTTTTCCAACTTTATTTTCAAGTTCCTTTTTAGGATCTTGTTGATGGCCTCCACTTATCCATTGGCTTGTGGGTGTACTACAGCAGAGAAACTCCTCTTGATTCCCTTTTCTCTGCAATATTCCTCGAACATTCCTCCTTCAAATTGTGTCCCATTGTCAGAGATTATCTTGTAGGGTACTCCAAACCTGCAGACGATAAATTTTTTGACAAAGGTGGTGATTTGCTTAGTCGTTATGTTGCTAGAGGCTCCGCTTCCACCCATTTATTAAAATAATCGACTACTACCACCGCGTATTTTTCTCCTCCTCTTCCTGCTGGCAATGCTCCAATCAAGTCAACCCCCCCACACAGTGAAGGGCCACGGACTGGTCATGCTCACCAACTCATTTGGTGACTGTCTGGGGTAATTTGTATGCCTCTGGCAGTTGTCACACCTTTTCACGAAATCGCTCGCATTCTTCTCCATGGTAGGCCAATAATACCCCTGGCGAATGGCCTTTTTGCCATGGACTGCCCCCGAGCATGATTTCCACATTCCCCTTCACGTATCTCTCACATAATTTTTAAAGCCTCTCCCTTATCTATGCACCGTAGGAGCGGGGCAGAGAAGCCTCTCTTATATAGGACTCCGTCTACTAAGGTGTATTGGGCGGCTTTGTAAGTCAGCTTACGGGCATCTTTTTTGTCCAAAGGCAAGGTCTCGTCATTTAAGTACCTCACGATGGGTGCAAACCATGACTCCTCAAGGCTATTGACCATATGGATCTCTTCTCCTGCTATGTTCGGCTTGGAGAGGTATTCAACTGGGATGGACTCAAGCGTGTCTTCGTCTCGAGTAGAGGCGAGTTTTGCGAGAGCATCAGCATTTGTGTTTTGCTCCCTCGGGATCTGTTCTATGGTGTATTTTTTGAACTGATCCAAATACCCTTTCACCTTGGTGAGATATGCAGCCATTTTTGGACCTCTAGCTTGATATTCACCCTTCACCTGAAACACTACCAGCTGCGAGTCACTAAAGATATGCAAGTGGGTTACCTTTAACTCCTTAGCTAGCCGCAGACCAGCCAACAATGCCTCGTACTCTACTTCATTGTTCCAAGCTTCGAATCTGAATCTTAAGGCGCAATACATCTTGTGCCCCTTAGGTCCCGTCATCACTATGCCAGCGCCGGCTCCTCCCTCGTTAGATGCCCCGTCTACATGGAGGCTCCATTCTTCAGGGTACTTTTCCCCTTCATGTGATGATTCATTATCTTCTACTTCTCCCTCTTCATGGGGTTGGTGTGCAAACTCAACTATAAAGTCTGCAAGTACCTGCCCATTGATTGAGGTCCTTGGGGTGTAAGTGATGTCAAATTGACTTAATCAATCGACCATTTTAACAACCTTCCTGAAGTTTTTGGTTTGTGAAAGACTTGACGCAAAGGGGTTTTGGTGAGCACCTCGATAGCATGAGCATGAAAATAGGGCCTCAGCTTTCAAGAAGCCATTATCAAGGCATATGCTAACTTCTCTATTTCTGGGTAACGAGTTTCTGCGTCTACCGACTGCTTGCTCACATAGTACATGGGCTGCTGATGCTTCTTTTCTCCTTTGACCAAGGCAGGGCACCTATAGCATGCTTTGATACGGCTAAATACAAGTACAACTTTTCCCTTTTTTTTGGCTTGGCCAAAAGGGGTGGTTTTCCAAGGTGTTCCTTTTAGCTTAGTGAAGGATTCCTGACAATCATCATCCCAAGCAAACTTTTTGCTCCCTTTTAGGATGTTGAAGAAAGGGAGGCATTTGTCAGTGGACCTGGAGATGAACCTATTGAGGGATGCCACTCTCCTTGTTAAGCATTGCACCTCCTTCTTGCTTCGTGGTGGGTTCATTTCCAGCAATGCCTTGATTTTGTCAAGGTTGGCCTCAATACCTTGGGAATTCACCATAAAACCCAGGAACTTCCCTGATGAAACTCCGAAGGTGCACTTGAGTGGGTTTAGCTTCATTCTGAACTTTTGGAGGGTGCCAAACATCTCACTGAGATCGTTTGTGAGCTCTTCTGCCTTCTTTGTCTTTACCAGCATATCGTCCATGTATACTTCCATATTCCTTCCTATTTGATTTGCAAACATTCTATTCACCATCCTTTGATAAGTAGCACCTACGTTCTTTAAACCAAAAGGCATCACTTTGTAGCAATAAAGCCCCTTGTCTGTTATGAACGAAGTGTGCTCTTCATCGGCCGGGCTCATGGGTAACTGGTTGTACCCAGAATATGCATCCATAAAGCTAAGTAGCTTGTGCCCCGCCATGGCGTCTACTAACTGGTCTACCCTGGGAAGCGGGAAGTTATCCTTAGGGCATGCTTTATGGAGCTTAGTAAAGTCCACACAAGTCCTCCACTTTCTGTTGGGCTTTGGGACTAACACTAGGTTTGATACCCATATTGGGTAGAATGCCTCTCGGATAAACCTGTTTGCCATCAACTTGTCAACCTCTTCTTTTAGGGCCGCGTATCTTTCTGGGTCTAGCGCTCTCCTTTTTCTACCTCACAGGCCTTGCTTTCGGATTAATGTTTAAGTGATGACACAAGACTGATGGGTCTATTCCTACCATGTCCTCGTGACTCCACGCGAATACGTCGAGGTTGGCTTTTAGAAATTCTACCAGCTTCTCCTTCACAATACCCGCAAGGTTTCTTCCGACCTTCAACTTTCTCAATGGCTCATTCATGACCGTGACTTCTTCCAACCCTCTACCGGCTCGGCCCTAGGTTCTTCCGCGACTCGCGAGTCCAATTCGTATAGGTTCGCCCCTTCATGCACAACCGTTTCCATAGGCACCGATGGCTTTGTGGCTGTGCGGAGGGATGTGTTATAACATTCCCTCACTTCCTTCTGCTCTCCTTTCGTGCTTACTATTCCCCCGGGAGTTGGGAATTTCATAGCTAAGTGGTACACAGAAGTTATCGCCTTTAATTCTCCTAGGGAGGGTCTCCCTAATACCACATTGAAGGCTGAGGCGCAATCTACCATGACAAAGTTTTCCATTATGGTTGTTTGTCTGGGTTGTTCTCCCATGGTGAGGGCTAACTCAATTGCCCCTAGGGGTTGTATTGAATCTCCTGTAAATCCATATAGGGAGGTATTGCAAGGCTTTAGGTGCCAGATGTTTAGTCCCATTTTCTCTAAGGCTGGGCGATATAGGATGTCCACAGAGCTTCCATTATCCACCAAGACTCGATGCACCCTCAAGTTTGCAAGCTGGACATTCAACACCAAGGGGTCATTATGAGGAAAATGTACACCCTGTGCGTCTTCTTCGGTGAAGGTTATCGAGTCATTCTCACCCTTGAAACTCTCCAGGGGGCATTGCTCCAAACTCAAGACGCATGGTGGTGGACTTCATCTGGCCTCCCTGGCATATTTGTCTCGCCCCTTCCATGATTCCCCTCCGAATCCTGGCCCTCCGAAAATGGTCCTCACTTCTCCTTGTACGTCTGGTGCCATCTCTCGTGCCCATGACAAGGATACCCCTTCTTTCAGCCTTTGGTTCTCTTTGCGGACATATCTGCCCAAATGTCCCCTGCGTATAAGCTCTTCAATTCCTATTTTCAAATGCTTGCATTCTGCGGTGGTGTGGCCGAAAACTTTGTGATGCTGGAAATATTTACTGGGGTCTCTTTTTTACCAGTCTTTTTTAATTGGTGGGAGCCTTCTGAAAGGGACCTGGTTTTCATTCATGACAAAAATATGTTACCTAGCGTGGGTGAGGTCAGTATAAATGATGTAGGGGCCTTGCCTGCCCTCATCAGTGTGCTAGGGCTTCTGAAGCCGATCATCACTTGTTCCTTCATAGACCCTCTTCTTCTTTGCACCACTTTGGCTCTCCCGGATTGAGGGTTTTGGTGGGAACTGGTCTTTTCTGGACTTAAGGCTTTCGTGGCCATCCTCTACGCGAATATATTTCTACGCCCGCTCGTAGAAATCATCCAAATATGTGACCTCTCTCTTGAGCATGTTATCCCATAACTTACTTCCCGGTCGTACTCCGACCGTGATGGCCATTTTTAGCTCTCTATGAGTCAAGCTCCCTACCTTGGATGCCTCCATATTGAACCTATGGATGTAGCTCTTCAGACTCTCATTTTCTCCTTGTTTCACGCTAGCGAGGCTGGTGCCCATCATTGTGTAATCGTGCACAGCGAGATCTTGCTGGAGAAATTCATCAGAAAAGTGTTGCCACGACCTGATGGACCCTGGTCGAAGTCTTTTGAACCATTTGTACGTGGGTCCTTTTAATGGAACAGCAAAGCAATGGCACCTGGCTCCGCTACTAATCCCCTTAACTTCATCAGATTGTTAAATGTGCCCAGATGGTACTTGGGATCTATGTTTCCTTCATATGGGATCATATGAGGCTCCTTGAAGTTGGCTGGGAGCCGGATGGCTTGGATCTCCTTAATGAAGGGCGATTCATGGTCAAATTTTTCCTCAATGGCTTGTCCTCCAGATGCGGTGATGATCTTGCTCCGCAGGCTCCTCATTTCTGTGTCTAGGTCTTGTCTCCTCTTGTTCAAGGAGTCTCTCAACGAAGACGGGTTAGCATCTCCCTTTCCTTTGCCTTCCCGGGGCGCCATAGGAGGTGTAGTCCTTTTATCCTCCCTTTTCTTGTTGAGTTCTTCTCATAAATCTGAGGGTGTTTTCCTTAAGGTGACTTCGACTTCGTTACGAGGGCCAGCGTTGTTCTTCTGCTCTGGCCTCTAGGGCTGCTTCGGTGGTCCGGGACATTCGTGCTGCTTTGTCCGGGGGGTATTACTGGTGGAGAGTCGAGTCCTCCCATCATCCACTGGGACTATGGTCTCTGCCCCCTCTTAACCTCTCTCTTTTCTCCTAGGGAGAGATATGTTTGATTTCCCTAGTAGCAGACCATTTAACACCTCTTGCATGTTCTCTAAGGTGGTTTCTAGCCTTTGGTTCTTACGGTACAGTTCACATATCTCCTCTTCGTAAAATCGAGATCTAGAACTTGAGCTCACGAAATGGACCCTGGGATGCATGTCAGAACTGTGCGTCGATGGGACCGGATCTTACCGACCAGAGTTCGACACCTGCAGTGGCCTTGGGAGTGGGAACTCACCGGCATCTCTTGCAGGGGTAGTTGCTGACCTTGGACGATTCTCCTCAGGTGGGACGGCCGGGGATGAGGCCTCCCTTTCATCTTCTTGAACATCGGGCTCCTTTGGGGCCTCCACATTTTTGGGTGGAGGAGGATTCTTCATGGAGGCTTTCAGCTAATCTCCATCAAGGTGGACCTCCACCTCTCTTGGCTTTCTCAGTCATTTAGAACGTCTTGGCATTTTTTCCTTCCAGAATCAATGGAAGAACAGTGGCTTGACACTTATTCTTCCCACAGACGGCGCCAAACTGTTGACGGTGAGAACTTGTCAATGAAGTTAAGTTAGAAAAAATCAAAGTATGTAGCTTAAAACTGAAAAACTTCACGGATCTAATAAGAAGCTTAGAAGATAGTTGCAGAAAGAAAAAATGGAGAAAAGAACTTGTATTTCTCTTGGTGTAAAGCTACAGTATTTTTCCAATCCCTTTCAATGTAGAAGTAGGGTTCCCTTTATAGTGGGCTCTAATGGCCCCTGATACATTATGGTCCAGGGGACTAGATTGTACATAAGTACGTTGTCAGGAGAGTGGTATCAGGTGTAGTGGTGTCGGCTCCAGTACATAGTCAGGGTCTGTGGGGGTGCCTCCACTATTTATTTGGTACGAGTGTCAGAGGAGTGGCACCAGGCGTAGTTGTGCAGGCGGTTGTGGTGTCGACTCTGATATATGGTCAGAGACATGCAGGCCATGTCACCACTCCTTGTACTCCCGCTACTTGTTTGGCATGGGTATTCGGATCAGACATACAGGGTCTTAAAGGTCGTACCTCGTACAAGCTTTGTACTTGTACGATCTTTTTGAATTATACTTAGGTTTTTACCTCTAAATGTTGAAATCTCTGTAGGTCCTCATAGGAGACATGATCTTGAGGTGCAGGGTGCAAGACACCTGGTGCCTGCAGGGGTCCAACGCGAGACGGGGCCCTTGGGTCGTTGGCGCGAGGCGCTTGTTGGGCGAGGCACATGACAAGGCGTGGTGTGGTGCGAGACGGGGCTCTCGGGCCCTTGGGGCGAGACAGGGCCCTTGGGTCATTGGCGCGAAGCGCTTGTGGGTAAGGTACAGGGTGAGGTGCGAGACGGGGTTCTTGGGCCATTGGCGTGAGACGCCCGAAGCACCCCAGGGCCACCCACGAGACGTGGGTGATAGGCTCGCGAGATGATGGGTCTCGCGAGGTGCAGGGTGAGGCATGGTGAGACGCGAGGTGGGGCTCTTGGGCCGTTGGCGCGAGACATCCACAGCACCCCAGTTGCCATTTCGCGAGATGTGGCCTCGCGAGATGTGTCCCTTCGATGCCTCCGACACACCCCTATGACCTCCTCAACACGAGATGCCTGAAGCACCCCAGGTGCCATTCACGAGACGTGGGTGATAGGATCACGAGACAATGGGTCTCGCGAGGTGCCTGGGTACTTGGTGCCTTTGCATGAGGAGCTTAGACCTCCAGGTGCACAGTGCTTCGGCCTGAGGCACTTGAACCTCCAGTGAGGTGGGATCCCACACTACAACAAAGACTGCTTTCTATAACACATCATTATAAGACTATTGAAAAAGTATTATAATATATATAAATGTGCTAAAGAAAGTAAAACTAAATTAAAAACGCGGCAACTGAAAAAAAAGAAAAAGCGGTAAATGAAATGTGTTTTATTCTTTTTCCCTCTTAAACGCAGTACACTATGTTTTATTCTTTTTCTCTCTTATACGCAGTACACTTTCCTTTCCTCTTTTTCTTTTTCCTCCTACCGTCTCTAATCAATTTTCTTAAACCCTAGTTGAAAGAATTTGGTAAAGACTGAACCTTGAACACCACCACCTCTTTCCAACACAACCTCCTTCAAGAGTCTCAACGAATGGAAGGAGCCTCTCACCAACTTTTCAACCTCTTTGATGAAGCGAAGTCGGAGACCGAGTGATAACGGTCGCCGGAATCGCTGACTCAGTCGAGGATGCTCTGTTTACTCGCTTAGGACCGAATTCGTATCTGGGCTCCCCGACAAGGTTCGTTCTGGTCTTGATGTTGAGTCCAGTCCCTACGATATTGGCCTTACTCGAACTAGTGGCTTGAGTGGAGGTTAGTTTCAACTTCAATTAAAGAAAACCATGTTTGGTTACTGAGAAAATGCGCTCAATATTTTTATGTTCTTTTTCTTGTTGTTTTGGGTTATATATGTAATGAGTAATCAGAAAATGAGAAAACATCATTTTACCTGGATTGATTGGTTTATTGGAACCACAAAATGAGTGATTATTGTTTTGGTTTTTTTATTAATTTTCTTAGGAAACAAACAGAGGTATTGTTTGTGGTTTAAGGCATTGTTTGTCTGTTGAGAAACTGGGGGAGAATTCTTCACTTGTGTCAAAGATTCTGCAACCAAAGCAATCCAACGATGCATTTTTGATTCCTTTGCTATTCTTATGTTGTTATATATACATGTTCTTACAAATATTTTTTTTTTTGTTTCTTCTTTAAATTATAGGAGAAAATGACTACTATGAAAGACAGCTTTTAACTCTGAAATCTTTTGAGGAAGTTGACTCTATAGTGCAATCAGAAGGCATTGATGAAGATGATCTTGATGAAGAAGCTCAACATGAAAGAGCCATGAAGATCTCTAATTATGCAAACATAATTCTCTTGGGACTTAAGGTAAAATTTGGGTATTTTTTATAAGAAATAAGAGGGACTTTTTCTGCTTATCCTACTGCTGCTCTTAGAGAAGAGTTTTCTGAATATATAATAAGGGAGAAAGATGCTTATAAAGTTATAATTTTACTAAATAAAAAATATTAAGTGTATGTTGGAGTAGCTTAGGAAGGAGAGGTTTGTTACAGGTAGGCTGCTGTATAATTATAAAACCAACAAGTCAGTAAATTAGCTTATGTAAGCTTTGAATTTTAGTGAGATTTCAACTAAAGGATTCGTCCAAGTAGTAGGCATATTGTGAGGGACATAAACTATGACACTTGGTTGTCTAAATTCTAAACATATTACACCTTGTGCTCTTTATCCAAACATACTTTATAGTTGCTCAATACTTTAACATGGAACATCTTAGCAACCTTAGAGAAGGTTTTGTTCTATTCTTTCTTTTAAGTATTCTTAGGTTGACTTAGATTCCATACCAAAATAATTTTCTATTAAATTTCAACTTACAGGTTTTGAGGTATTCATCTAGGCTTTAGAACAACTAATTGAAGCTAATCCTTTAGAAAAGATGTCCTCAGATCAGTTAATGTGATTGTAGTTCCTTTCTGGATTTTCAAATATTTGGCAAGAAGCATTATAGTCCATTTTGAATTTATTTTTTTAGTGAATACAGTAATTTTTTTATAAGTTATGGATTCGAGGTTATTTTCACTGTTACATCAGCTAAACTCTCTGGAAAGGGTCAGGACTCTATGTCACAAGCTGAAAATTTTGTTCAATAGAGTTGAAAAAACTCTCTTTAGAAACTTTCATTTCACTGGGAAAGTCTTATTGCTTGATCTATGGAAGATTTTGCTATGCTTTCTTAATATGATTATTTCTGAATTATTATAGCTTAAGTTAAATTGTTTGAATGCAGGTGGTGATGGCTTTCGTTGGAGAAACTATAGGCATTCAAAAGTGATAGAGTTGAAGGGTGACAAGGGTTATGGTAAGATATATTATACAGTACTACGTTCGGATGAAAAACTCATACAAGGTATGGTGTTTTCCAGTTATCATTCTTTGCAATTTGAATATGCCATGTACTTATCATATTCCTATGTTTCTTTTATTAATTTGATGAAGAAGAAAGAACAATCACCTTGTCCTCGATATCTTCAATTAACACTAAAGAAATTAAGATGTGTTTTCATGTTTTAAAAACTTTTCCATGTGTATTTTTAAGACTACAAGTAAAACTTTAGTTGGTGTTAACTGTTACTTTAACTGTGAACTTGTGGCTCTTGAATGGCAGAGAATCTTATGACTACTTCTGCCACCCAATTTGCACTATCACTTGAGTTATCTCCTTGTTTTTCTTTGAATTCGAGAATATTCACTCTACTTGCTTGGACACAGGTAAGTTCATCACAAAGGAATTTTTTCTTCTTTTAAAAGTTCTAGATCAATCTTGCACCAAGTTTTTTCTTAGATGTTGAATTTAGCAACTAGCATTACTTTGAAGGTTTAAGAAATATACTATAATTCATATTTTTGCTATTATTTCGCTTTCTTGACAAGAAACAGAATTTAGTTAAATATAAAATCAGAGCTAATTAATTCTTAGCATTTCTGTTCATTGTAATCTTTCTGATTCTTATGCTAGTTAAATATAAATATGAAAGCATACTTGCTGTTAACTGCGGCCAGTGGAATAATGTAGATAAAGCCTCTCATAGGACCAACAAAGCAGATCATGAAAATTGGTGTGAAAAGTTATGACTGGCATGAGCTTTTCCCAAAATGTTTTCTCTGTTCCTTTGTATATAGTTTGTCCAAAAAATTTAATCAGAAACCTGGTATAGCTACTAAATCTAACCCCCAAAAAAAATTGCTTCTCTTGCAGTACAGAATAACGCTGGTGCAATAATTGCAGTATGGGCTCCTATAGTAGTTGTGAGTGTTGTTTGTCATACTCGCTTCTTGATAATATATGCACTAGTTATGCAATCCCATCTTAGTTTAAATTTATTAATGACGAACACTATAAAATATCTTGAACAAAGAATTAGGGAAGAAGTTAGAAGCTTAGTTTATAGATCAACCTGGTCTAGCATAAATGCTTGACACATTATTTTATTTATACTTTACAGGTATATTTCATGGACACACAGATATGGTATTCTGTACAATATTTGGTGGACTTTATGGTATTTTTCATCACCTTGGTGAGGTAAGCCATTTCTTCTATATATTTCTCACTATTAGAGTACATTGGCAATGCTCTTACTCTGGTGGAATGTATCAGAGCTTACCGCATTATCATTAAGGTAAGTTTTTGTTTTTTTCGTTGATATGTTACTTTAGAAGAGTGACCTTCCCTGTGTTGCCCACACCCCAAATTTTGATTTTGTTTATGATTTCTTTTAAAATGTATGTCATCTATGTTCGTGCTAGTAGGTATGTCTCTGTGGTTTGCTTTGGAGGACTTGTAAAATGTTTTTTGATTACTTATGGAGGACATGTCGATTGTTTTTTTAAAGTGCTTTCTTTCTGTATAAATTGGCTGCGTTTTATTTTCCTGTCACTAGCACAAGCTCTCTGTTTTGTATGCTTGATTCTATGAGCACATTTTAGAATTTCCTATATAAAATATCAAGTAATAAACCATAGATCAGTTTTTTTGAACATTTTAATTGAATTTGACATTGGAATTAAACCTCCTTACTGATGCAGAACCAAGAAAGAAAAAAGAATGAGCAATAGAAGAGGATAATTTAGGGAGAGAAATAGACATTGACAGAAATGACAAAGAACTAGAGAGAAAGATAACAATTTTATTGAGAGACAATCTGATTTTTTTTATTCTATCGTTTTACAAATAATTCACACCCCTTTTAATCATTTTCTTTATTCTTTCCTGGATTTTCTTTTTTTCTTTCTTTTTTTGGCTATTTAAATTTCTTTCCTTAATTGCAAGAAATAAACTAAAGCTTCGAATGTGTTTTTGGTCCCCTTTCTAAAATTGTTTGGATGTTCTCATATGCAAACGTGCTTCACTTATTATGATGTTCTTCTGTTAAAAGTATTCTAGAATGTTCTAGGAGAAACCTAGAATTAATTACACTATGATATAGATTATTATAGAATTATTTAGAGAATAGTAGAAACTAGTTAATGACTTGGAAAATTCTAGAAAGTTTTAGATTTCTTCATTGTAGCCTAATAGAAGAGTGGTGTGTGCTTAGAGGGCAATTGGAAAATAGCAGGTGTGTCAGTTGTAAAAGTGTAGAGTCCAAGAACTTTACTTAGCTAGTTAGATAGTAGTATTATAGTAACTATGGTATTATCTTTTTTTGACTGTGGACTTTTGGTTCAGACCGGGAATTATTTGGACACTCATAGTAGTACTTGTAGATTTTCTAAGTTTAACCTATAGTTTAAGAATATTAATGTTAACCTAAGGTTTGATTAATATGGCTGATATTAAGGTTAATATTTATTATACTATAAGGTTTAGATAAGAACCAATAGGATTTTAAGCACATGTTATGTATGGGTGATTAAGGATTAAGTATTTTGAGGATTAAATTTAATAAGGGTAAAGTTTGAATGCTCTAAGGTCAGTCAGCAGCTTTGAATACGTTTAAAGGCTTAGTCAAGGTTGTTTACTCAATTTGAATTAAGCTAAAAATGTGTAATTTCGTGTTTAAATAATCAGCGAATGTCGATATATCGCAGCTATAGGGGGCGATATATCGCAGCACGTAGATACGGAAAACACGAAACGATGCACGACTGCCTCGGGCATACTGGCCCAGGCGATATATCGCCTACAGGGGGCGATATATCGCCTCCTTCAGCATATTTTGAATGCTTTTGAATTCGTTTTCCATTCAACCATTCAACCTTTTGATAAGTCCAGCACCTTTTTGAACGAGTCTTCAGCCTCTGCTGAACGATTATTCAAATTATTTTCACCTAAAAAGCCATTATTTTTATTCAAGTTAAATTAAGATCCTTTCATTCCTAAACTCTATAAATAGGACCTAGTACCCATCCATTATTCATCTTTTGCTCTAAGTTCAGAGGCTGCAAGATGCTAGGTGAGTGTGAGAGTGTAAACACTTGGGTGGGAAATCATAAGCTTGATCATCATAAGCTTATCAAACACTTGGGAAAGTAAGGATTTATAGTATTTCGGTTCAAGGTTTAGATTGGTCTTACAAGTCTTCAAGGTAACCCAAACTCTAGTTCGTTTCTGTACGTTTTCTTTAAAAGTTCTCATAGTCTTCTACTTATTCTAACCTTATTCTTATTTTGGTTAGGAAATCTAAGAATTCACACATAAGTTTTTGGTAAGTATTTTCTCAATGGTTTAGTCCTTCCATTCCTTTTAATTCTCTTCTTCTCTATACTCACTCTTTTTCAAATGGTTCTTAGGAGTGTTCCAAAGTCCCACCTCTGTCCTCTTATCCCGGTAATTTTGGTAAGGAAAATAGGATAGAAATTCATATGTTATATGTTTTATATGTTATCTTATGTTATGATAAGTGTTATGATATGTATGTTTGTAGGATTGGGCATATGACCCATATGACTAACAAGACCCCAAATAGATTATGGGCATATAACCTGCTTAGCTAGTAGGACCCCACTAATCTCATGGGCATATGACTTGTTTAGTCTATGGGACCCCAAGTAATAATGGCCATTATAGTATGTGTATGATATAAGTGTAATGTATGTTATGTTATGTTTTTTTATGTTTCTTATGAAATTTATGTATATGAACTATGTGGTAGATTTTCCTTGCTGGGCATTAGGCTCATTCCTTTTTGTTTATATGTGCAGGAAAATAGCTATAGTGGCGTTAAGGTTCGTGGATGCTTGGGGGATGTGTATCGGTGATGAATGGATTCAAGGAGTCGAGAGTTCGATTTTCGAGGATGTAGTCTTGTTTTTATGGTTTTACATGTATTTTTCGCACTTGTTATGTAACTCCTTTTCTTTTAAATTATGTTTTGTTTTTAAAGACAATGGGATCCCATATCCTACTTGACAATTTATGTAAGCAACTCTTATTTTTACAAGTTTCCTAATAAAGTTATGATATTTTCACAATGTAAGTTTTATTAAGGATTAGTATGTTTAGTTTTCGTTAATGGTCCAAAAGTCTAGAGTAGTTGGGTCATTACAAAAAGTGCCTTAAAGAGTTCTTTTGTCATGAGTGCTCTAACCTAAACATCTTGTGTTGCCCTTCAATATTAATAAAGTGTTATTATTTTCCACTCAACATCTTCTATTTGAATGCTGTTGGTTTAAGTAGTAGTTTGATTAAATATAATGTTGTTTGGTAATTTGACTCTATATTACTTTCTTCATTTTAAGTGTTTGGACTATATGAATTTTTGAACATGTAATTTATGTATTAATCCTGATTTTTCCAGTTTTCATACATATGATTATGCACGTCATTTCGTTAGTGCTTGTACTCGCATTATTGTTTTTTTTATGTATTAATCCTCATTTTTCCAGTTTTCATACACATGTGTAGCTAACATTATTATTTTTTATGATCTAAAATCACAATTTTATGTGATGGGTTGTCATTATGATCATAATTTCATATTCAATAAAGCGCCTCTTTGCTGTAGTAAGATAGAATCCATTTGCTTCCAAATTATGTTATGTAGTTATATGTATGTACACATTTCTAAAAGGCTTCTTTCAATAATAAAATCTCAGTTATTTATTTATTCTTTATGTTTATGATGTATTGTATTCCTATTTATATTTATGTTTTTAAAGTTTTTAACATATTTGAAAATGTTTAATCTAAAAGTACCTTAGTCATATTTTCTTGTTGCTATCAATAGACTTTTTCTGGCCTGGTTAGCAATGGTAGTAGACCTTTTGATGTAATAGCAGAAAGAAAACAATTACCATCCGTGTCCATAGCTTTACTGCTAGCTGTTATGATTGGTACTTTTGAGGATTTAGCCTTGTCTTTGGGATCTGGCTTGTTTCTAAATATCATGGGAATATCATCAGTAAGGCCCTAAACACTCAACATACTTGGCATATCGGCTAATAATCTGGTTTCTTTTATCTCTGCATGAAGATATACGCATAAATGCATATTTGTTAGTATTATTAGGTACTCCATATACTTTTGGTTGCCGTAATATACTTGTATTTTGTTTAATTGGGTAATGTCATTCTTGTAACGGCGGGGATAGTTTTGCTTGCTTTTTGGAGGCCTTTTAGGCATTTTTTAGTTTTCTTTTTTCAAGTATATAAATCTCAATTTAAGAATAGTTGTAGTTCTAAAAATCAGTTTCTTAATAGGATTCACCCATGCGGGCTCCTGCTCAGCGTTTTCTTTCACTAAGGGCTCTCGGTGCTCCTGCTGTTGTAGTGTCTTTGGCTCTTCAAGGAGTTTTCCGTGGGTTTAAGGATACAAAAACTCCTGTTTTATGTCTAGGCAAGTTTTATTGTAATTACTTGCAAGTGAGATATGTCACTATTATGTCTTCAATTTGGTGTCCTTACATTCTTTTCAATTTCTTCAAAGTCGAACCACTCTTCATGTCAGTTCATGTGGTGTTGTGTATGCAGGTATTGGGAATCTTTTAGCTGTGATTTTGTTTCCCATACTTATGTATTCTTTCCAAATGGGTGCAACTGGTGCAGCAATTTCCACAGTTGTGTCTCAGTACGTGTTCTTTGACTAGCATTGCAAATTTTCTTTAGTTTTTGTTGTGATAATCCCTTGACAATCTTGCTCGAATGTTTATATTTCAGATATGTTGTCACCTTCTTAATGCTATGGTTTCTAAATAAGAGAGCAATACTACTGCCTCCAAAGATGGGATCATTACAATTTGGAGGATACATAAAATCTGGTAAATTTGGTTTTGTTTTTCATTTTTTTCTTAAAATATTAAAAAATAAAAATAATACTTATGTTATTGAACTTCCCTCTTTTTTATGAAGATGCTTTCTTGTCTTACAATTTTACTGAAGCATAACCAGTCAGTTGATATATAGTATGTTCTGTTTTTTAGTTTACTTTTCTTTAGCAAAAATATTACCTGTTTCTCTATTTTAGACATGTTGACCTTTTTCTTTGCCTGTTATAACTAAGGTGTTATATTTTTATTTGATTCTTTCATATATTTTGGGATGTTATAGGTGGTTTTCTTCTTGGAAGAACTCTTGCTGTTCTAACAACCATGACTTTGGGGACATCAATGGCTGCTCATCAGATATGCATACAAGTATGGTTGGTTGTTTCGCTTCTGGTTGATGCCCTGGGTGCATCTGCACAGGTATTATCTCTTTCTTTGACTTATATTTCTTGCTATAATGTTTTGATCCTACTAAAGTTGCCCAAGTTTTGGACCACTAGTTTTGGCAAAGTTCTGCTTATTATTATTGTTTTTTTTTTTTTGCTCATACTAGTCAATAATAGAGGGATACTTTAGTTTTAAATCTGTTGAAATTTCTCTCTGCATAGTCAGCATCTGCACATGATTTGTCTCTGTTGATTTATGAGTTGTTTACTTGTAGGCTTTGACTGCAAGTTATATGTCTAAAGGTGACTATAAGACAATGAAGGAAATTTCTCACTATGTGCTGAAGGTAAGGTCTTTTTTTCTGTGTTAATTATTTATCGAGTTTTCTTGTACCTAAAGATTTTTGAATGTCCTACCCATTGAGTTTTTATGGTATATTATTTTTCATCTCAAAATAATTTGTTGCATTAATATCTCTTTGGATATTATATTTTAGATATATGTATTTATTGATTCTTATATATTTTTTCAGTGACTATGAACTAATATGTTTTCATTGTGATATAGTAATAAAAGTAATCTTATGCGCTCTACTACGTTATTAAAGATGTGGAATTGAATACATCAAATGTCAGATTTTATGGATTAATTAGAACTAATATGAGATTTATTTTATTTTAAACTTTTTATGTTACTTTTTTTGCTTGAATTAATACGATTATTGTTTATTTGGTCTCTACATATACACCTATGACTAAGGCAAATATGTTGATTCACTTGTACTCAAGTCCATATTAATTGGATACACTTTAACTTGATTTCTCTTTTTTGAAAGTGAAACAATGTAGGAGAAAAGATGTATTCAAGATGTTATCTTCTCAATTTTATTTTATTTTCCCTAAAGAATTTGTTAACTGTACTGGTTTGTGAACATGCTCCTTTTGATGGTTTATGTATTTGGCATAAGTAAATTAATAATAGTTAGTGGTAGTTTATTTTTGGAAATTGGTGAGAAGATGTGTTTATTAAAAATCGATTAAGTCATGGAGCTTTATTGGGTCAAAACATGATAGGTCGGTTTCCTATTCTATTACTAAGAATGGTAAAGCTGATATTGATTGATAGTAAGATTTTCTTCTGTGCTTTTTTGTCTCATATGCATTCTGATTTGGTTGGTTAATTGGTTATGGTCATTCTTACTAATCAACTGAGTTGAGGATCTTAAACTTTCAGGGATCAAAGAATCAGAAAGAAAAAAACATATAAAACTCTGCAGCAACAATCTACTGCAGTAATCTTGTTATTCACTTTAAAGTTAAGACTTCCGGCAACAACACCTCTGGCACTCTACAGATTCCCTAGGTATGGAGCTATGCCTTCTCTCATATTCATATCTCACACATAAGTTTATTAGCAGTGGCAATAGGAGTAACTAATTGTTGTTTTTGCCAGAGCATCAAGTGTCTTCCTCCTCTCTTCTAATTCTTTGACTTCTTTTAATTCTGCATTAACTCATATGCTCCCTATCATATAATATATATAATGCTATAGTTAGCTATGCAATTTCATATATATAATGGTCATTTTTGTATTTTAAAGAAACAGAAGTTGTTTCTGGCACAGCTGAGCCTGAGAGCGATGATCATAGAGGAGAAAGATCATATCTTCATATATTAAGCACTAGTTTAAGCTTTATGAGGTATTGGCATCATCTGAAAAGTTGATTCCTTAAGGAGAAAACATAAAAAAAATTAGGGTCGATAGAAGATTCTGATCCTGCAATTTCTCTTCTTCTTGCTACTGGCTTTTAATATTTATCATAATAGGCAACAGCTTCCTAAGGAACCCTTAAAATAAATCAATAAATGAGTAAGCAAGAGGAAATTATAATAAACTCTAGTGGAATCCTTGAGTTATTGATAAAGAAAGTCTAGTAAGTAATAACTCAGAGTTGAGGGTTCAATTCCAACAGAGTTGTGCTGAGGATAAGTTAACTTGATATGCCTATAAACCTTGTTTTATTTAATTTCTCATTGAGAAAAGTTCTCAGTTTGAGTTTTCCTTAAGAAGTTAAAAGAGACTAAAAGAGTAGACAAGTTGGAGAAGAAATGCTATTACCATAGTTCTGATAAAAATAAAAAGTTCTCTAGAATTCACTCTTCTCTTCCTGCGGGTGGTTTATGCTAGTTGTCATTTCAGGTTGCTGTCATGTTAGTCGAGATGGTTTTTGGAACAGAAGTTCAATAGCAGTTAAGTTTACTTTTCTTTTCTTTTTTTTTAAAATTAGCCCCTAGATACTAGATAGTTTTTTTTTTCAATCTTGTTTTAATACTTATCCCTGTTGAAGGTGGAACTATTTTATGTACTAACATAGCAAACTTTCTATGTAATTAAAGAAGAAACTCAATTAATAATAAATGTGAGGATGTGACTTTTCTATATATCATGAACAAACTTTTCAAGTTCAATGATTGTTTAGGAGGGCGTAGATTTTGGTCCTCTTTCAACATTATATATACTTATCAATACAGTGAAAGAAATTTAAGAGATGTGAAAGTAGAGGAACTGTTTTTCTCCAGTTTCTACTTTGTTTTCTTTTGGAGTTTTATATGCATTAAAGGTTGTATGGCATATGATGAAGTTCGTGATGGTGCTTTTGAACTTCTTAATTAACATTCATCAGAACTTATGGTTGCTTTGCTAATGAATATACTGTGACAGTAACAATAGAACTATTGACTTTTAGCTATGTTAGTTAGAATTGTATAAATCTTTTGATCTTAACTTTATTGGTAGATTTGACAATGGTGAAAAGAACTCAACTTTACCAAACTAGCAAATGCTAATCTATTATGTGCGACTTCAGTTAATTGTTTCTTTTGCCCACCTATCATAACCTGATGAAACCAAGAAAGAAAAAATTGCTAGTATTTCCTTTATATCTTATGTGGAGACTTGGAAATTATGGTTTTTGACACTCTTAAGTAAAAGGCTCATTTCCGAGTAGTTTCGAAGTAGAATGGTTTTTGTTTGCTTTGGTGTAGTTGTGAATTCATTATTTTGTATGTGGTGTCCTTTCTTGGATATAATTTCCATAGCATTTTTCTTGAAGTAATTTGTGATGCTAGATAATAACCATAAAATATTTCTTTGTTTATTTTGCAGATGTGACAAGCGAAGTAGAAAAGGATACTTAAGACTCCTTGAAAGTAGTAACTTTATTTATTTCTTTGTGTTGAAAGTAGTAACTTTTAACTATGTTGAATATTTAAAGAACATTTTGTTGTTGATGACAGTCTTGAATGTTTTAAACTAATTTGTGGATTGTTAATACAATGTTGAATGTTCTTACTTTTTGTTATTTGAAAATCAAGTTCATTTGATGATACTAGTATATATTAGAAAGCTAATTTTAATTATATAAATAAAATTAAAATATAATAGAATAAATTAGTGTTATATAAATAAAATATATAATGAGAATTTAAACATATCTAATTATAACAATAATACGAAAATTATGTTATAATATCTATTACAATAACACTTTTTATGCAAAGAATTGTGTTATGCAAACTTCATTATATAACACAAATAATGTGTTATACTAAAGTGTAGTATAACACAAAAACTGTGTTATACTAAACTATAGTATAACACAAAAAATGTGTTATACTAAAGTGTAGTATAACACAAATTTATAAGTATTGAAATGTGTTATATAATCGACTATAAATAACATAATTAAACACTTATCTATATATTAAAATAACACAGAAAGTGTGTTATCGTTGACAGTATAATAACACATCTGTATAACAATGATAAAGTGTTATGTAAAGTACCCTGACCTACGATAACATAGTCGGTCTTAACACATCAAAAAGTGTTATGGTATGTTTTGATAACACATTTCCGGTGTTATTAAAAGCATTTTTTCTTGTAGTGCCGCGTTGCAGTAGGAGTGTCATGAGCCCATTTTCATTTTCCTCAACGAGGCAGAGACCTGCGGGTGGATTTTTTGCATCCACAGGCCTTGTACTTGATCCATTCATGAACCATCTCGAGAGAAAACTCCTACTCTCTTGAGAGGCAGCTCCACCTCTAGGTTCACATAGGTGAAATTATTACAACATATTTGCTACCTTTAGAGATGCTTGTTACTCTTCAACTAAATTTCATTAAAAGCCTATGGCTTAACCCTCATGCCCGGTAGCAACCAGCATTAACTCACTTTTGATGGAACTTTTAAGTTGTTAATGTTGAAACTATTCCTTTATCAATGACTTGTTCTTACCCATTGAACTCTACACTTGATGTATAAAAGTTTTGAGTTGGGTTTCCATCATTGGGGAATCTATTGGTCAAGGAGTTTTAAGTCATATCCCTCTATTTGTAGAACTCACTAAATCTCTCCCATGAGGTTTGGTAAAAAGATCCTCTAAGTTCTCACAAGATTTGACATATGAAATTGATATGATACTCTTATCAATCAATTCCCTCACATGGTCATATCTTAGACTTCCCATTATATATCTTGTTGTAAGGTCTAATAAAAGTGATTTATTATTACAATGTATCGAAATTGTCGATACATCAACCATAGTTTTTGGTGTCTCCAACATGAGATCTCTTAGACACTCGACCTCTTAGCCAGTTTTCACTAGAGCTACAAACTCAGACTCCATGGTTGAGTGACATATACATGTTTGTTCCTTTGATCCCCAAGAAATGATACCCCCACCAAGGGTGAACACCCAACAGGTTGTGGAGAGAATATCTTCTACATTGGATATCCAACTTGCGTTTGAATATCCTTCAAGTATCTTAGGAAACTTAGAATATTATAGGAATAACTCTTTGGTCCTTTAAAGGTATCCAAATACTTTTCCACGACCTTTCAATGTTTAATACTTGGATTGCTAGTAAACCTACTTAATTTACAAACTGTAAATGCAATATCCACTCTAGTACAGTGTGCGACATACATCATACTTCCAATTGCACTTGCACACTCTAGTTGAGTCAGCGCTCTCCCTTCATTCTTTTCAAGCTTTAGACTTGAATCGAAAGGTGTTTTTGCCACTTTGATATTAAGATTACAAAAATTGTCAAGCATTTTCTCAACATAATGAGCTTGACCTAGGGCATATCCATTCACATTCCTTATAACTTTGATACCTAGGATGGTATCAACATCCCCAAGGTCCTTCATCTTGATGTTAGATGATAGAAACCTCTTCATTTATATCATGCCTTTCATGTCATTCATTAATATCAACATATCATCACATGTAGGCACACTAGGATGACATAGTCATCACAAGTCTTAGAGCATAAGCACTTCCTCACTATTGTGTCTAAACCCATTTGAAACAATGACTTCATCAAAATTCTCATGCCATTATTTTGGTACTTGTTTTAAACCATATAATGATTTAATAAGATACCTTATGTTCTTTTCCCCTTAGAACTAACCCTTCTAGTTGTTCCATGTACACCTCTTCATCAAGGTTACCATTTAGGAATGTCATTTTGACATCCATTTGATGAACATATAGGTTTGTATTGATGATAAGGCAAACAAAAATCTCATAGATGTTGTCCTTGCTACTGGTGCATAGGTATCGAAATAATCTATGCCATCCTTTTGTCTAAAACTTTTGTAACATCCCAAAAATACTATTAGGGGCTAGTGCCTTGATTAGCGTGTCAGGAGAGCATAATTGGATATATGTCTGATTAACTGATTAAATGCATGACTATGTGGCATGCATGATATATATGATAATATGAGTATGATTATATGCATGTTTATGAGTATTAAATATGCATGTGGGCCCGCTATCGTTTATAAGGGCATATTTGTAATATTGGCCAGTAGCGGGCATAAATGTGATTATATGTGTTAAATGATTGAGACCACATTCTTAGGTGGATATATTTGTAATATACGGCTCGAGGCGATCCTAGTGAGCGAGTTGGCGGAATAGTCGCAACGGGGGCCAATACCCAGCTCGGGTCAAGCCTAGGGGTATTTTGAGAAGTGTAATGTATATTTGGGATTTATCGAGGAATGAGTAAGAGTTTGGTAGTTAGTTGGGCATGACAGGAATAATTGGGAATTTATAGGACAAAATGAGGATTAGTGGAAGTTGAGGCTAATGACAATATTGCCCATGGGGTTATTTAAGGGTAAGGGTATGCCTTGGGGGGCATTGTGGTCTTTTTACCATAAGGTTAGACACAGCCATCTTGAACTGTGTAGAAACTTTAGACAAACTAGATAAGCTTCACTCAAAACCTTCTCTCTCTCTCTCTCTCTCTCTCTCTCTCTCTCTCTCTCTCTCTCTCTCTCTAACACATTCTATTCCCTTATATGGGAGACTTGGGGTTTCTTTATGAAATTTTGGGGAGAAGGAACTGGAAACCTAAGGGAATTTTAAGATGGGAAGCTTTGGAACTGAGCAATTGAAGCTAGGATCACTGAAGGTTTAACTCAGGGGCTTAATCTGCAGTACGGGTAAGTGAATCTCTCTGTTCTTGACTGAATTCTAAGTTTTGTTTAGCTATTGTTAAGTTCTAACTTTGGGTCTGAGATTGAGTTTTGTTGAGGATGTGGATTAGTTCATAGGGTAATTATGATAATTATGTTGTGTTATTGTGGATTCTACGCTTGATTTTCAAGTTTGGTTATGATTTGGGTTCACAAGGCCGCGCTGCGATCCAATTCATGGGTGCTGCGGTCTGCGTGCCCCAGATAGCCCTGGGAGGGTTGGTGATTGTAGGGCACGTCGTGACCCTTAGGGCCAGGTCGCGGCCCGCCTAGGTAGTTTTTGTCTAGGGCTATTTTTTAAGCTTGGGGAGGCTTGGGGAGTCAAACTTAAGTGTTCGGGATGATTTCTACTACCCAGTTTAGTATAAATGAGGTCCTGGAGGCTAGTATTTGAATCCAAAAATTTAAATGATTTAGAATTTTATGGTTATCCATTATCATAGTGTGACTAGGTTTTACCGCAAGGGCTCAGGAATTAAGGATCGTGCTCGGGGCCATTATACGCTTGCTACTCGGGAGGTAAGAAAATTGCACCCATGTGGTTTCTGTTGGGACTGAGATTCCCTATATTTGAATATATGCATTTTGTAAGATCTATATCTGTTATGTGGGATAAGAAAGTATGACCTAAAGGTGTCGGGGCTGATGATAAGCACATTGGACGCAGCTTGGAAAATTTGAGTCAGGGTCAGCTAAGTAATCAGAGGACTCGGCCTAAGTGAGTCGAGGTCAGCTGAGTAAACAGAGGGCTCGACCTAAGGGCCCCGACCCTGAATATTTGTATTATAATTGAGATGTATACTTGAGAATAGATGTTAGTCGTTGTTAGCTTAATGCTTGTACTTTGTTGAATAATTGGACTGGTTGGGTCATGGTTGATTAAATACTACTATTGCTATTTTATTGGGATTGTTGCCGATAATCTGTTGACAGTTGAATCTGGTGATTTACATTTGTTGTCTTAATATTGTTGCCTAGTTTTGCATGTTGTTTTAAGTTTTCTTGTTGGGCCTTGGCTCACGAGTGCTACGTGGTACATGTAAGATAGTTGATTGTTGGACCAGCCATGAGTTTGAGAGCTTCAGGGGCGATGTGTACATATGCAGCCTGCTCGATCACCACGGTCGGGGTAGCTTGGGAGGATCTAGGGTTAAACCCTGTTTTTGTCACTTAGGATGACTAAATTGTATTTGTTTATCTTTTACCAATTTGTAAACTAATTTTTGGGATCCCGTGTACAAACTTAATAATTTAATGAAAAAGAATCATCATGTTGACCAAATCTTTTATTACTTGACCTTGACTTAGTCTTTAAATACACATTTAAGTTCAAATGACTTGCTTAGCAAGTTAAGCACTATTTTTAAACACATAGTGTAACTGTCTTGGTTATCCAGGGCGTTACAACTTGGTATCAGAGTGGTCTAGGTTTAAAAGGTTCCTGAAGACTAGCTGGGCGTGTACACTCGCTGCTAAAGATAAGCTCGACTCACGGTTAGGTACTTAATGACATGAATGTGTGGTTAATTGTTTAAATTGAACCTATGTGTCTTATCTGCATGTTAGTATAGTAAACGTGATGTGTATGAATATATTTGGTAGTAATGGGATTTGATAATTAATGCATGAGTAATGTCGATTGGTGCTTTGATATGCTTATTGTGTGTGTGATTATTGTGATTGCTTAGACCTGCCCGTGGGAAGATTCTGGATATGAACAATTAGGGCTGAGGGGTTTAGTCGGAGATTGCAGACTAATTTAGAATGTATGAACTCAAGATGGATAATTGGACCTATTATTGTTAGAATGAGGGTTGCAGTTGATAGTTAGGGTCGGAACCCTCCATCTGCCCCTGGAATTTGTAGCAGATTTTTGCTGGTATGCAAGATTAGATGGTTGAGACTACGGGTTACGTTGGGGAAAAACTACTTCGTATATCTTGACAGTAAGGGCACCAATGTTGGTTCAACCTGAGGATGGAAATAGATATGAGTTACCGAATGGAAGGCTTTAGAAGCATTATCCTCTAGTTTTTTAGGAAGGTTTGGGTCTGCTCAGGAATTGATTATGGGTGTGATTAACTTCGTCCTTGATGATATGAGAATGGATGGCCATGATAGAGTAGTTGCGCCATGCGCATGCGGCAGGGGGTGCCCGGATGTGGTGGGGAATAATAGTACCCTAGACTTGGAATGTTGTCATGATGGGTTGGGAGGAATCCAGACAATGATTTGATAAAAGAAACTATTGTGATGCAGTTTGAACTACGAAGACTAATGAGTTTATGAACTCAATCCAGAATGGTAAAACAATGACGGAGTATGTTGATGAATTTGATGGGTTGGTCAATCTGCTTGGAGGTTTGGTACCAACGGATGTTGCCTAGAAAGAAAGGTTTATTTAAAGACTGAACTCTGGGATGGCCCAGAGCGCCAGGGTCGCTCCAGTGTATGAGATTTTCACCTATGCTCGGGCAGTAGGGAGGGTCTTGTTATTAAAGACATAAGAGATGAGATATGGAGTGCGAATGTCGTAGGGCAAGAAGAACATGTAATGGTATTCCCATTCGCAGGATTAAGTAAGGACAGATGCCCAGTAACCAGAAAAGAAGGGTCCCCGATAGTTATACTACTCCTAGTTTTGACAGAAAGGGTTATAGTTTACAGGTTAGGAGCCAGGGCGGTGATGAGGCCTGGTAAAGTTATTTAGTGTGCGCCAGATGTGGGAGACGCTATCTGGGAGGACGCTAAGTGAAATCATGTTTTCTACATGGAATAGTTAAGCACATTAAGGCAGATTGCCTGAGATTGGAGAAGGGAGGACTGGTCTATCCTATTACAGTCAAAGTAAGAGGCTAGTCCCTCGGAGGTGACCGGTTGACTAGTTAGTCCTCATTCTTTGTTATATAATGAGCTGGAAGAATTCGGTGTAGTGTATCTTCTAGAAAAGATTCAGATATGAAGTACATGCCTCAAGGTTATTATACAACGGGGCCCGAGATATTAGTGCCTGTTAAGAAAGAATTGGTAACTTTCAAGAGAAGAATTGGAATACAAGTGATAAAAGGTTTATAGTAAAGGTGGATGAGGTCATTATATAAGAGTTTTAATATGAGCCTGAGTAGGAGCTAATCTGTTAAATAAGGGGCAACCATGGATTACAAGAGATGGTAATAATGTCTAAATTTAGAAGGGAAGGACCTGGTTGCATCTACGAGATGCTTGGACGTTGGGGTAGATAACACCTGGAATATATCAGTTAGACTAAATAGAAAATAGAGTAGCCAGTAAGGTTTCAGATGGGTGCACAAAGAAATGTTGGGTGCACTACGGGCTTTGGGTATGCATAGACTCTGTATCAAGGACATTGTGAAGAATGACATTAGCCTAGCAGAAAGAATTAATGGTTCAGTTGAAGAAAGTATTTGATTTAAGGATGGATCAAACGGAGCATCGTATCGTGGGACACGTTGACATCGCCTGTAGAGAATGAAGGGCTCAATTGCCCAGTTGCAAGATAGGACAATGTTCTCAGGAATTGATCTTCGATCTTGTTATTACCAGCTGAGGATCAAGGAAAGAGACATTGTTGAAATTACTTCTTGCACCAAGTGGGATGTGATGGGTTATTAGTGAAGGTTCTGACTGACCAATGCTTCAACAACACAGGTGGGTTCGACAAACAGAAAGTATAGAAGTGACATGGATGAGTCATATCCAGATTGGTTAGGAATGTGTTGGTCTACTCCCAATTGGAAGCAGAACGTAAACGACTGCTATGTTGATAATGCCAAGACTAATAAAGCAGAGTTTCAGGTAAGGCTCCAGAAAGTGTAAGCTTTGATTCTTCCAAATGTAATCAAGGTCACGTTATAGGAAGTGATGGGATCAAGTATGAAGGAATTTAGTCAAAAGCCACAAATAAACTGCACCCATGTAGTTGTCGTTGGGACTGATATTCCCTATATTTGAATATATGCATTCTGTAAGATCTATATCTATTATGTGGGATAAGAAAGTACGGCCTAAGGGTGCGGGGGCTGATGATAAGCGTATTGGACGCAACTCGGCCAATGTGAGTCGAGGTTAGCTAAGTAATCAGAGGACTCAACCTAAGCGAGCCAGGGTCAGCTGAGTAAACAGAGGGCTCGGTCTAAGGGTGCTGACCTTGAATATTAGTATTACTGATTGAGTTGTATGCTTTAGAATATATGTTAGCCGTTGTTTAGCTTAATGCTTGTACTTTGTTGAATAATTAGACTGGTTGGGTCAAGGTTGATTAAATAATATTGTTGCTCTTTTATTGGGATTGTTGCTTATAATCTGTTGACAGTTGAATCCGGTGATTTACATTTGTTGTCTTTATTTTGTTGCTTAGTTGTGCATGTTGTTTTAAGTTTTCTTGCTGGGCCTTGGCTCGTGGGTGCTACGTGGTGCAGGTAAAGGAGTTGATTGTTGGACCAGCCATGAGTTGGAGAGCTTCAGGGGCAGTGTGTACATATGTAGCCTGCTCGATCGCCACAATTAGGGTAGCTTGGGAGGAAGTAGGGTTAAACCTTGTTTTTGCTGCTTAGGACGGCTAAATTGTATCTGTTTATCTTTTACCAATCTGTAAACTGATTTTTGGGATCCCGTGTACGAACTTAATAATTTAATGAAAAATAATCATTTTGTTGACCAAATATTTTATTACTTAACCTTGACTTAGTCTTTAAATACACATTTAAGTTCAAACAACTTGCTTAGCAGGTTAAGAACTATTTTTAAACACACAGTGTAATGGTCTTGGTTATCCAGGCAGTTACACCTTTGGTCACCAATCTTGCCTTATAGGCTTGAGTGGTCCGATTAGTGTTGTATGTTCTTCAAAATACCCACTTGCAACCTATTGGATTTGAGTATTATGGTAGATCAACTATCTCTCAAGTATGGTTAGACATAATTAAATGTATCTCATCATTTATTGTCTTTTTCCAAAAGTTAGAGTCCCTTGAGGACATAGCTTCTTGGAAATTTTTAGGATCATCCTCCACTTGAAGTACCATAGGATACTTCCAAGTGTCTCCCTTTTGGTTTCTCTCTAAAAGTATCCAATTGAGAGGTTTTATTTTGTGATCCACCATCTTTAATCCTTTGACTTCTTCTAGGCAATATATGTTCCTCTACAACCCTTGAAGGTAACTCATTTTGTGTCCTTCTAATGATATCAGTTCTTGAGGCTTATTGTCACTATACAAAAATTCTCAAAGAACTCAACTTTTCTTGATTCAATTATCATATTAGACTACAATTCTAATAGCCTATAGGCCTTTCTAGCTGACGCATAGCCTACAAAGACACATTTGATGGCCCTTGGACCAAACTTGGTCCTTTTAGGCTCCATGCTCTTGCAATAAGCAAGGCACCCCCACACATTTAGATATCCTAGGTTGGGCCTCTTTCCTTTCCATATCTCATATGGTGAAATTTGATTCTTCTTTAGAGGAATGTTGTTTAGAATATGGCAAGCGGTAAGCAAGGCTTCTCCATATAACACAAAACTCAAATTTGCATGTAATAGCATAGCATTTATCATTTCAACATATGTTTTATTATTTATTTCCGCTATACCATTTTTTTGGGGTGTATACGGGGATTTACATTCATTTATTATACCATGCATCTCACAAAACACATTGAATTCATTGGAAAAATATTCATCGCCCCTATCACTTCTAATCACTTTAATTTTCTTTTCCAATTGATTTTCAACTTTGGCTTTATAGATTTTAAACATGCTAAAGGCCTCATCCTTATTCTTAAGCAAGTTCACATATGTGAATCTATAACAATCATCAATAAAGGTAATAAAATACCTATGTCCACCTCTGGTAATCATTTTATTCAATTCACATAAATCACTATGTATCAAATCTAACAAATTTGTTTTCCTTTCAACACTTGGAAAATATTTCTTTACCATCTTAGATTTAACACATAATTCACATTTATCATGCTTAACATCATTGCATACAATACAACCACATTTGATAACTCTTTTAATTGTACTATAGCCTATATGAGCAACTCTATTCTGCCACAAAGTATTAGAATCAAAGCAGAGCATATAAGAGGAAGAAGATCATGCATTATTATCAAAATAATTGTTTTTGGTACACAATTTTATTATTCCCCCACAAAGTAGTTCCCCTTGCATAGATTTAGCTTGCTGGACTCAAACACCGCTTTGATGCCTTGTTTGCTCAACAATTCCCACTCACAAGATTCCTACTCATATCTGGAACATACAAGACATTGGCCAATCGAACTTTCTTTCTAGATGTGAAGTAAATATCAACATTCCCCTTGCCCAACACCTTAGATCTATGCTCATTACCCATTTGAATATCATGGCCATATTTTGATTCTTCAAAGCTTTTGAAGACCTCTCTATCATAAAATACATGAATAGTGGCACAAGTATCATACCACCATCCTTGTACTTTCCCTTGGATGGAATTCACCCCACTCAAGGTAGCAACCAACTCCTCTTTAGTTGTGTTGACCTTGGATCCATGGTTGTGAGACCTTTGATACTTGCACTCCCTATCCATCTTGCCATTCTTGCCACAAACAAATCAAGGGCCACACACACCCTTGAATTGCCCTTCATTATTCTTAGGGTCTAGGTAAGTATCCTTCTTTAATTGGGGTTTCTTGTGAGTCTTCCCTTTGGATTGAGAGGATTTATCTATGGCATTAGCCTTGGATGTCCCAACATTAGACTCTTCCATGCACTTGTCTCTAGAACGAGACTCCTCTTGAATCCTTAGGTGCTTCAAGATCTCTTCCAAAGACGTACATCTCTTCATTCTTATGGAGGATCTTCTTTCTATAGCTTCTCCAAGAAAGAGGTAACTTAGCAATAATCCCTCCATTAATGAAGGGTTCCAAAAAATATTATCTTAATAGTAGATAACTTATTCACAATCACTTAAAGCTTAAGTACTTAGGGGAGTAAGGGTTTACCATCAAAGAATTCAAATTCCATGTATGGAGTTATGAGGAATTTCTTGGTACCTTCTTCTTCAGTTTTGTACTTCTTCTCAAGAGCTTCTCAAATCTCCTTTGTCGATGTATTATTTGTGTAGAGAAAAATAAGACGATCCAATAGAGCATTAAGAATGTGGCATCTGCATATAAGCTCATCCTCTTCCCTTTTATTCCTTTCCTTGATCACTTCTTGAGTATCATCATCCTTTGGAGCCTTCAAATTCTTCAAACCTTTGTCAAGGATGTAGTGCACCTTCAAAGTTGTGAGGAAGAACTTAATCTTGTCTTTCCAACGAACAAAATTTGAGCCATCGAATCTATCTAGTCTCACTAGATCTTGAGACATGAACTTTAGGGCTGAGATTGAGGAGCTTTCTTCCATTCCTTTGGTCAGTAGATAAACCTTAGAGATAGACAAACTTGATACAAAACTTAGGTTTAGAGATAGAGATTTTTTTATTGTCGGGGGTTAGAGGCAACAACCTTAGTTTTGTATATTACAACTCAAAGAGATAAACAAGATTAATTTAAACTCAATAGAAGAAGATTACAAAGTACATAAATACAAATAAACAAATTGTAGAGTAGACCTTTGTTGATGAAGAAAATTGATAGATAAAATCATAAGTCTATGATTTTATGTGAACCATAAAATGTAACTAGGCTTGACACCAATAAACATTTTTGTCCAAAAATCTCCATTCCTGACCTCCTCCTTGAGATTACTTGAAGCTACAATAATGGAATGAGATTGAGATTCACATGCCTTGAACATTCATACAAGTCAAGCTTTCTTGATGAAGATCTTGAAGAAAGCTAGTATTCTTGAAAGCTAGAGAGATAGAGAAAGAGAGATTTTTTTTTAGAGAGAGATAGAGAGGTGGGTGATCAAGTCACCAATTAACTCAAATGAATCATTTAAATAGTATATGAACCTCATTAGACCCAACCAATGAGATTAGAGTATTTTAATTTTAATTTTGAGCCTAAACACGTCACTGTACGAATTCATACGAACGACCCAAGCGACACTTCTCCAAGTAGCAGGCGATGTGTCGCTTGGGTGCTCTTTTCAAGTGTGAGTGTTGCGTTGCCTCTAGGAGACAACGCAACACCAATGTCTTTGACTTGGCGCTCCAAAACTTGTCTCAAAACATCCCCACATGCTCTCAAACTTTTTGGGTACTCTTACATACTCCAAAGAAACACTTTGGATCCAAAAAGATGATTTATAAATGCCTATACCAAAAATCAACTCTCACATGTTGACTTTAGTTAAATCGTTATGGTGTTTGCTCCTCTTTGAGCCTAACTAATTTCACAATGTATTTAACCAATCACAACATTTAGTGTATTCATAAGTGTGAACAGATCATGGCAAGATATGTAGAGATCAGTGACCAGCTTACCTTAGTGCTATTACCACATTTTGTTTCCAATTTGCCACATATTTAAGTTAGAACTGACAAATGGAAAATACATTGGAAATGTGATGTTTTCAAACATGTTCTCTTGCTCTTTATTTTTGAGCAATTTGTCTCTATAGCATGACACATGAGCTTTATCCCTTAGAATATTTGATGCATATATGTGTTATTGGGCCCCACGTCTGTTTTAAAGCCTTGCTAACAAACAATCTCTTTGTATGCAAATAGGTCCTCTGCCTTTTGCACTGTTATTCATGTGAATAGGTGCCCATAATTTCGCTGACTTGATTCTTGTTGGCCCAGTATTGAACAATCCAAGTATAATAGTATAAGTGAACATGACCCTGCTTCATATATATCTATGTTCGTTTCTTCTAAAGATACGTAAGTGACCTATTTTGAAACATAAATTCACATTATTCCAAGACTACTTCTTTTATTGAGATTTTGGGCGAATAGGTTTGTGTAGTCTCCATATGACTATATATATATATATATATATATATATGCGAATAAAAATCTACATTTAAATATATAGCTTGATCGATGTCTGTCTTGGATGAGTAAATTGATAATTGCCATACAATTTCTCCTGAACTTTTGTCTTGTTAGCTTTTAGTATAAGCATTTAAACGAACAAACTATTCTTGCAACTATATTTTCTTCACTCGCCCTTTGACTCATATCCATGTCGTTAAGTGATCATGGGCGAACAACCCCTAATTGATCTTAGGATAACAAGAATGAACAGATACTTCCACTTGTCATGACCTTAGACACTTATAATGTTATGAGTGTATGCACCTACTTAGCAAATAGACTTCGTGCCAATGAATTTCACACGAGTAGATCTTTTAAAATGGATTTATCATACTGTGATCACACTGCTTGTCCTTGAGTTGAATTTAATTCGTACAAAAACGAACAAACAACATTATAGGCTATAATTTCTATTCGGATCAAATACACCACCTTCAGTGAGTAAAGATCTCGTTATCTGTTAAGGGAATCGACTCAATACATTCTTGTTAGTGACTCGTGAAGGCACATGGGTGAACAAGTTATCTTTATGGGATCTATTCGTACGCGGTAATTTTGTAAAGCTTTGTGGGTTCTGTTTGCATGTAATTGCTTTACAAAGCTTCTAAACTTTTCTTTTGGTTCTTTAGACACATAGGCGAGTAGAATGTTCATAGCCACTTTGGAAGTTTCCTAGCATTCTCATGTGTTCCGATAAGCGTAGCATAAGCTATTGTGAACGATTAAGAAATCCTTTGTAGTTCCGCATATTTATAGACATCTCTTTTGCTTTTTGCCTTGCTCATTATGAATTCCTTTTTTTGTTCTGTTCGCCCTAGTGGTACACATATGGGCGAACATACCTCATATTGTGTATATGAAAATGGAACCTTACTCTTTGCTTTCTTTTTCAGGTACTTGGTTTGCATGATCTTTGAGGTGTCTGATTTCTTTTACAATTCGGTTAGTCTTCATTCTCCGAAGTGTATGAGGATCTGTTCATCCCTATTTCCTTCTGATCTGCGACCGAGTCCATGTCTCCCAAGAAATCACGAGCTTTAAAGAAGAGGAAAGAGGTTCATTATACTGAGAAAGTTCTCAGATAAATCTTTAGTTTGGAAGGTTTCGTGACACAATAATCCACATTTTCTTCAAGTGTTCTATCTTATTCAATAGAAAAATATGGGCTCATTGGCGAGCTTGGACTTAGAGTCACTGTTAATGATGAGCGAGCAGACTCCCCACTAGACGGATATACTGCCTGGAGTCCCATGCATTGTCAAGTCGGTGCCTTCCTTCCACTTCACACATATTTTGTGGAAATGTGTGATTATTTTGGAATAACATCATTTTAAATGACGGCGAATAGTTACAGATTATTGGCACTACTGCGTATTTTGTATAGAGTGTTAGATTGGCCTCCTTTTGATACTTTGAAGGTTCATTACTTGTTCGATATCATTTCCAACCGTGCATCAGGTTATGAAGGAAATTACCACTTGTGTAGCTATTCTGGTGGAGAAGTTCTCAGAAGTGGTGTTTCCAATCCTGGTCGCTACTTCAGTCAATACTTTTTTTACCAATGCCATCAAGTCCGAGCATAAGTTATTCCATGATATTGGTAAGTGTTTGGTCGTTTTCCTTTGATAAGGTTGTCTATTTGCATCCTTTGTTGTATGCTTACTTTGTTCGCATACTTTTTTGTTTTTAGGCCGCTATAGGCGACCAATTCCAACCTCTGAAATTCCAGAATGTCATTCTCAGTTACATCGATTGGGTGATAAGTATAGGAATGTGTATTTCCTCATTAACGATGATAATTTGCGATTATTGGGTCTGCTTGAAGCACACCACTCATTGGATTGGCTATCTCCCCCTCCGAAGTTTGACTACGTTTCCTTTTCTGAGATTCGGGAGTCTATGCATGAGGGGCGAACATATGAGGTTCTTGATCCTATTTGCAATGATTATGTTATTATTGTCCCATCTTCTGCTAGTGACAAGCTAGAGTCGATGCGTTTTGAGGCTTTACCTCCTTGCTCTTCCCTGGGCAGTTTTTATTTTGTGTTGCCCAATTGTCAGAGTTTGATTTATCAGTCGTGCCTCTCCCTTCTAATTCTTTTACTGATGTGGAAGTCTTTAGTCTATTTCCTGGAAATTGTTAATTACCTTTCTCACATTTGGTCAATGAATATCTTTCAGAGGGAACCGTCACTGCTGATAGTCATTTTGGTATATTAATTATTCTTTAATGCATTCTAATTGTTATTTTTTACTTGCAATGAGAAGAGACACTTTTTCCTTCATGGTTAGAACGAATAGAACACGAGTAGACACATTTTTTTCCTTTATGGGTAGAACGAACAGAACGCCATTTTGTCTAAATTTGTAGAAAATTTCTCTTTTAGGTTCTTTCTTATACTCTATATGCCCCCAAGTTATTGAGGAGTCTTGGTCCTTGATCACTTGTTATGTTGTCCTTGGGTACGAATAAATGTTTTGCTCGTTTGTGGTAAGGCATAGTAAGCTAGCATAATTTCTTTTACCAACACAAAAGGCAAACAGAAGCTTGAGTAGGAAGAACACAAGCTAATTTACAGCCTTTAATCACTCTGCTCGCTTCATGTATATGAACATGGGTGAACAGGCTATGATAGGAGAACAAGTTCCATGTTGATACTATTATTGTACTTCTTAGGTTTTTGTTTGCTCAGTGTAGAGGCATAGTAGCGATCGAGATTGATTTTCATTATTTTCGAGCTCTGCTTTTCCTGTTCGTTTTGTTACATGCAAATTGACGAGTAGGTTAAAAAAGAGTTGTTTCCTTATGAAGACCCATGAACGAGCAAGATTCTCGTAGCAGCTTTGTAGGGCTCCGAGCAAGCTCTTCTCTTCCTGTTCGCCTAACATTGACTACTACAAGCCATTAAAAGTTGTTCCTTCAACTGGTAGGCGACCAGAATTGAAGGTTGTCCTTCTTTTCTGGTGATTAATAAGAGTTTAGAAGTTATCTTCTTTTCTAACAACGATTAGATTTTGATATTATCTTCTTTACTCATAGCTAGTATAATTCAAAGTTATCCTTAATCAAAGTTCGAGGTTGTCTTATTTTCTGAGGATGCTCCCAAGATGATTTTATCTACTCGGTTCGTGCCTTGTTCAACCAGGTTTAACTTTTTGCTCAATAGCCCTATTAGTATTCAAGTCGTGTACCTGGTTAAGACTAGGATTTTATTACTTTGATTTTCTACATGCTAGTTTCTCAAGTTTCATTTGGAATTATATTGATAATCTGAGTTGTTTGTACTAGATCAGTTTTCATTTCCCAACTTCGCTTTTATACTAACTTGATTTTTTCAAAGTTTCATCGCGTTATTTTGACTTCCAACTACGTCTATTTGTTTTGTGAATTTTCACAACCACTTTGCATAATTATTTAAACGTATAAGTTTGATGAGCTTTATAACTGCTCACAACTCATACTCCTTTAATCATAGGAGCATGGTAGGCTTAAAATATTACTGAAAATTTTTGTTGCAATTTTTTGTAATATTGTGCCTTTTAATACTCAGTTATCTCCACACTTTCATTTTTTTCTAAAGTATGAAATAACTCTTTTTAAAAGCTTGTGTGTATTTTTTTTGATCTTGTGGTGTTATATCCAACACCTATATGCCCCCCGAGTAACCAAGTTATAAATCTTGGACTATTTTTAGTTCGGGTTCGAGCTAGTTTTGTAATTTAGAATTCGAAATTGTCATATTTCTTTATTATGATCAGAATTTGAGGTTATATTCTCTTCTGATCGTGACCACTTTAAAAAGCATTCTTTCATAGTGATCCTTTTGAGAAGCGATCTTTGGTCATACCCTAGTAGGTTTGGCCATATAGTGTATGTGCTTTAGAAACCAGAATATCCCCTTAAGGCCTATCTTCGGGGTTCGGCTCGCGAGTTGATCTCTGAGGAGAAACTCAATTCATTGTCCTTCCAATTTGAGCCGACTCTTCTCTTGTCTCCTTAATAGTAGATTAGCTCGATAAATCCCGAGCTGGAAAAGGGTGTCGGTATTGGAGATGAAAGGATGAACAGATAACGCTAACAGAGTTTTTCGAGCGAGTTTACATACTTTGACATTTTTGACTCCTGTTCGCACCTTAAAAGTAACCTTGGGCGAACATGTCCTTCCTTGCCCTTGCTACATTAGTTTGTTAAGGTCCTGTTTGCATAAGTAAATGAACAGATTCTTGGTTATGACACACATAATTTTTTGACTCTGGTAGTTCCTTGCTAAGTTACATGAGTGAACAAACTTCTTTTGTGGTTGTCAAGCAGAGTATGTCTTCACACCATAAGCGAGTAGGTGTATTCCTCGTTTCTATTCATTCTCTATGTACATTGTTGGATGAACAAGCTTGTTTCTAAATTCCATGTGTCTGTTCGTTTATGATATACATCGTCAAGCAAACAAAGTTGTTTTTGTGTTAGTGTGATCATGACTCTGAGGTGAACACTGAAATTTATTTTGCTTGTTTCCTTTGAGCAAATGTAAGCGATGTTGGGATTTGTGCCCTTAAAGCATATTTCTGTATGAAGGAATTCTGTTAATTATATAAAGTTAATATTTTGCACTCATATTTGTATTTAATTATACATGCTATTTATCATGAAGATCCAATATTATTGATGTGGTCTTGAATTAAGTATATGTATAATGATATATATATACAAGAGGATTTTAGTTCAACATAATAATATAAAAAATTTCCGTAATCGCTAAATAAAGTGGGAGCTTTATTTAATAAAGATTATGAGTACGGTCTATTTTCTGTTTAAAACAGAGCAGTTATCCAGATTGTTAAGTATAGCGACACAAAAAGATAGAGTTATCGTATAAATTATATAGATTGTATTGGACTGAGACACGATGAAACAAAGAACTTTTGATAATCTCTATTAAAATATAGAAGTTCAATATTCATCATTCGATGGTCGTTTGAGCCTTGACCTCAATCCTAAAGTGAGTAATGAACTCTTATTTGTACTGTTATGGAATCTACTCCTTACTTAAATGAAAGCAGAATAGTTGTTCCTTGTAGTGTTGATTCGGGACTTGAACATAGAGCGCTCAATTTCGTAAGAGAAAAAAAAATCATTCTGTAATTAAATTTATAGAATATTGTTCATAGATGATCAGTGGAACTAATTGATAAAAACATAATTAGAGAGGTTAGCGGACATTAAGTCCTACCTTTAATTATGAACAACTAGTAGAGGGCCATAACTCATTCAATGAATAAATCAATGGACGACTTTATAGTTATAGCTTCTAATAATATAAGATTGTAGTATTGAGAGTTCAACTATGGATTTCTAGTGGAATAATTCATAGCTAATAAATTAATTAATGTAACTAAGAGTTAGTGAAATTGGTTAAATTATTGGAGCTTAGAACTATGGGTCCATACTGTCCCCACACTAGCTTGATAACACAGAGGTATGATTTTAGTATTAAAAAGAAATAATTAAAAGTAATAAAGCATTATTTTTAATCTCACAAATCAGTATTATTTGTGAAATAATATTTAATGGCAAATATAATTATATTAATAATTTTGTGAAGTTAATTTTGATTTTGTGGTAATAATTGTATGATACATAAAATAACACGATAAATTCCCAATCAACAGTATTTTATAGAGATAAAATGCCACAGGGCCCAAAGCCTTGTAGTTGGTACCAACCACAGTCCAAATGGACTGTGGCCCACGCACAAGCCCGATGAGATTAGGGCTAGATCTTCTTTCTATTGTTACATTAATAGAACATAACATCAAGAGAGAAGATAAGAAATTAGATGCATTTCACGTTATTTGCCAAGAGAGAAAAATAGAGAACTTTGTTCTCTCTGTTTTGTGAGAAGAACACTCTCTCATGTGTTGAGATTCAAAGTTTGTTCTTGTGTATCCTACCAAATAGCATAGACATTTACCTGTCTCATTCTCTTTGTGTGAGCCATAGTATGGAAGATGTTGGGTTAGGAGGCTAAGACGTTATATGATCTACACGTGTTGCACATCTTGAGAATGTATTTGTAAGTTTCTTTTTTATTCAGATTTATGTCGCATGTGAAATATCACATTCTAGTTATGGTTCCTAGAGTGATTTGTTCTTATGCTTTAATAAGTGTTATTATCACATTGAAATATTATCTAATGCTTCCGCTGCACTGTCAATCACATGATCAAAAACCAAAAATTGGTAACAGAGGCATGTTTGACATCATGTGTCATGAATCTTATTAATGTTTATTTTGAATATCTGAACACGTAGAGCACGTGTTTTAGGAGTGGTCTTAAGGGTTTTTCTTATTTCTATTATATTTTGAATATGTTGAATGTGATTGATCGTTAACTATATGGTTCTTTTTTTCTTAATTTTTGAATTAGATTCAATGTACACCCATATTGTTTTGTTGGGTATAGGATCTATGTAATTCTTTAAATCTATTGTTTTATAATTTGAGTTATGTTTTTGAATGAGATGTTGTTCAATCAGATTGAATAGCACCAAAATTGTTTTGATTTTTTTTTTTTTTTTGTGCAAAGGGCATCTGCGACTTTAAGCGTCGCAACGCATACCCCTTAGTGTCGCAGCATTAATGCTATTCCAAGTTCAGTCATGGCACTGAGCGATGCGATGCTATTGCACAGAGTCGCGATGCCCTATCCCAACCGTGAGTTTGTTGAGTTGTTGTCGTGAGTTTTGTTTTGTGCAACAATAATGAGTTTTATTTATATTATTTAAAAATAAGACTAGTTATTTAATTTAAATAAATGTACATTATAATATTTGATATTATGATATTAATGAGAAATATTTGGGTTGTTAGTTAAATGACTCAATCTTTTTGTTTAAGAGACAAAAAAAGAATATTCTCCTCCTTAAAAATAGGGAAGTTGTAATGGTTACCAAATTCAAATTTAAATTAATTAATTATCTTATTATTAATTAAGTTCAAAATTTCAAAAATTAACTATATTAATTAAATTGTTTAATTAATTAATTTATTACCAAATAAATTGTTAATTATTCATTTTGGGAAACAAGACATTTATGTCTTAATTCAAAATTAAGAAAGTGAATTGTTCACTTTTCTTAATTTTATTATCGAGAACATTTGACTATTAAATTAGTCAAATGTATTGTTTATCAAAACAAGATTATTATTTTTTATTTCTTAATGAAAAATATTTGATTTATTGAAATCAAATAATGGTTTAAAAAATCACTAATACGATTAATAATTTATTTTTATTTAGAGAATAGAAATTTTTTAACACCTTAATTAGAGTCAAAATTTAGTTTAAATAAACTAATTAATTATTGATTAAATATAATTTGAGTAATTATATTCCAAATAATTGTAATTATAATAATAGTTTAAGAAATTATTTATTATAAATGAAAATAATTATAAATTATTTTTCCCAAAAATTTTGATAATAGTTTTGGAAACTATTAGTTATTAATTAATAATTTATGAAATTATTATTTAATAAATGGTAACCACTTTCCATTAGTTAATAATTAATAATTTATGAAATTATTATTTTCATAACAAAAGTTTACAAACTTTTGATAAAATCCTAATTTTTGAAAGTAGGTCATCTCATTTAGAACCTAGGGTTCAAGTTTGAGTGTACAATTCCCAAGATCCACAACAAATAACGAAGTCCATGGAGATTACAAGAAGCTTTGAAGCCCAAGGAATGCCTTGTATTTTTGTAATTTTGTTTAACAAAGAGAACCCGGTCAATAGCCTAATGTTTAATTATATTGTATGATTGGTAACATGTTGATGTGACTACTTCACATGCCATATAGAATAGGAACTGCCCACTCATTACATTATTTCAATGACATGCTATGTATGAATGTTAATTTTTATTAACATGTCTCCTCTGATAGAAAAGTAGTATAGTTCTTTTTTCTATCATAAATGGACACAAAGAATGTGAATTAGATTTAAGTAGTTAAATTGGGTAATGTCACATTAATAGCATGTCTAGAATACTTTAATATGTTTTAGGGTTATTAATGAGTTTAATACCTAGGAAAAATATAGTTTAGAATTAATTAGTAATTGTTAGTAATTATTCTAAATTTGGTAATCTTAGAATTTTAAGAGTTAAAATTTGGATTGTGTAAGTGATTTAGATTTAATAGTTAAATTTTGGTAAAAATCACTTAGTATTTTGATTCAGATATTTTGATATAATAACAATTGAGAGCGTCTCGTTTTAACTGGCAAGTATTTGACCTATCCTATCGACGACCCTTACTTGTGTTGGTTATCTCATCATTGTACTTATATGAATAGATTTTTGTAAGCATGCATCATATTTTTTTATTTCATTGTACAAATTCTATGAATTATTGTGTATGAGTGTATCGTCGTATTTATTATTTTTCTTTTGTTTAATTACAGTAATACAATGACTGGAGGAAACTCTCATTTGTCCATTTTTGCTAATGACAAATTAACTAGTAATATTAAAAGTTTGAAAAGTAACAAGAATATATTGCCAATGACTGAGCATATACTAGAAGCCTAGCATTAACAAAGGAAAGGGCAAAGAAGTTTCCCACTCCTACTACAATGGGAATTGTTTGCAGTGCCATAAAGATGGGTATAGTAAGAGGAACTGTAAAAGGAACATCGAGGAGTTAAAGAATAGGAAGGAAAATAAATCTGATTTACTAGACACTAAGGCCTGCTTAGTGGAAAATAATTGTTATACATAGATAGTTGATTCAAGAGCCACTAATCATATTTGTTATCGTTTGAAAATGCTTAGCCCTTGGAAAGATCTCCAAGAAGGGGAGCTCACACTGAGAGTGGGGACATGGCTTTGGTTTAAGCTAGAGCAGTGGGAGAAGCGAAAATTTATTTTACTGAAAATAATTTTTTATACATCTATTTTATTCCTGATTTCAAAAGAAATTTAATTTATGTTTCAAAATGTTTAGAACAATGTTATTCTATATCTTTTAATAATAATTTTGTTACTATTTCAAGAAATCGTTCACATGATTGCGAAAATCTAGAGAAAGGACTATAGGTGATAAGATCTGAAATGTCTTCATTCCTTAATACTCAAAAGTTCAAATCTGAACAACCAAAGTCAAAACGACAAAGAGTACCTCAAGATGATATGTATCATTGGCACCTAAGACTAGGTCATACTAACATAAACAGGATTCAAAGACTAGTTAAGGAGGAGCCTCTAAGTGAGTTAAAGGTCGTAACTCTATCGGTTAGTGAATCTTGTTTAGAATGAAAAATGACCAAAATACCTTTCTCATCTAAAGGTGTTAGAACCAGAGGACCTCTCGAGTTAATTCACACAGACGTTTGTGGTCCAACGAATGTACAAGATCAAGGTGGTTATGAGTATTGTGTCACCTTCATTGATGTTTGCTCAAGATACGGTTACATATACCTGATGCAAAGGAAATCATAAACCTTTGAAAAGTTCAAAGAATTTCGAGTCGAAACTGAAAATCAATTCAGAAAAACTTTTAAAATTCTACAATCAGATCGAGGTGGGAATACCTGACAAGGAATTAGAAGATTTCTTGATAGAGCATGGAATTATCTCACAGCTCACTGCACCATGTACTTCGCAACAAAATGGTGTTGCATACAGGAGGAATAGGACTTTATTGGACATGATGAGATCAATGTTCAGTTACTCATCATTGCTCCTATCATTTAGGGATATGTTTTACAAACAACTGCATACATCTTAAACCTAGTTCCATATAAGTCTGTAGCTAAGGCACCCCCTGCATTGTGAACAGGTCACAAACCTAGTTTGAGGCATGTGCGTATATGGGGATGTACAACACATGTGCTAAAAGCTAAGACCCATAAGTTGGAACCTAGATTTGAAGTATGTTTATTATTGGATACCCCAGAGGAACTTAAGGAGGTTACTTCTATAGTTCGATAGAAAAATAAAATATTTGTATTGACAAATGCTACTTTTCTGGAAGAAGAATATATGAGGGACTTCAAACCTTGAAGTAAGGTTGTACTCGAGGAGTGACTTGGTGATAAGATCACACCACAACCTGTTGGGAATTGTGCCCTTAAAGCAATTGTAGTTGACAATGGTTTTAATGAAATAAATGAATGAATTGAATTATTGTATATATGTAGCTTATGTACTATATTATTGTTAATAATATTAAGTAAATATCATAAAATTTCCAAGTTCATCAATGTGGTCTCAATCTCATTTTGGTATGAGAGGATCGAAATTGAGATAATAAACTTAAATAGTTCGCAGTAAAATGAAGTTATGGAATCTTTAGATCAATTACTACTAATACGGTCCACTAGTATTATGAATACATGTAACCTAGATCTGGGTTACTAGTGTAGGACACTTTAGTAGTGGTACTTTGCATACTGAGTATGTAGAACTGGACCAGATGTGATTTAATAATACTTGTTTAAATATCGCTTCGTAGTATTATAAAACACATCAACTGATGAGCATATACAAACTAATCTTAATCCTAAAGTTACTATGAACTCCAATATATGTCATTTGATCCTTTGATTCACGCATTACGGTTTGTCAGAATGATCAGGCTAAGAACTATTGTTTTGGGGACTCAATGATGTATATGGCTCGGGACATGGCTTAAGAGATATGGAATCTATACATTTTTATAGATTGAATGATGGTTCCCTATTGGGTTGGCTTTTGGAACTGAAAAGGTTATTGACGTCAAATTCATAATCAGATTATGAATTAACCTTCACTAGTAAATTCAATGGTACACTAAGAATAAAGATATAATGAAAAGGGTAAAATGGTAATTTTTTCCCACTTAATTATGAATCATCAATAGAGGATTAATTTGTATGTAATGATTATATCAATGGACACTTTATGGTTACAATAAAGTACTTAGTAAATATATGTCTTTAATTCTCAAGTGTGCAGTCTCATATTTATAGTGGAATAATCATGAGATGAATAAATATAATTATTGAATCAAAGTGTTTTGGTTAATAATCTTTTATTTATTGGTGCTTAGAATTATTGGTCGATAGGTCCTCGAGGCAGTTCTATCAACACTATTCAAGGTAAGAGTTGATACAAGGGTCAAACTGTGAATGGGTTATTTGAGAGAATATTTATTCTTTCTAGATAGATGTGCAATTATGTGATAATTGAAATTGCACAATTTATTATTGCATTTGTGCAGTTTTCAAAATTGTGTAGTAATAAATTAAATTGATTTTAATCAATTATTTTATTTAAGTGTGAAAGGATAAATATGGATAGTCAAAATTGGTTTTGATTATTATATTTATTTAATAAATAATAAGATGATAATGGAAATTCAAATTTTGACTTTTTGAAATTTAAGTTGTTATCTTTTCCTTAAAAAGATGATACCTTATTTGAATTTCTAGTTATTAATTAATTAAAATAAAAATGCATAAAAAAAAATCAAATCCCATTTTTTCAGGGAAAGTGCCACACGCATAGGGCTTATTGGACTGCCCTAAGCGTGTAGCACTACTAATGGTGATCAGTTATTGGTTTTTTATTTACTTTAATTAATTAATAAAATATTTTTAAAAAGGTTTTAAAATGGAATGTAAGACTTTGTCCTTAATCATTATCATTATTATTATTATTATTAAAGATGATGAATTTGATTACAAATATATTATTATTATTATTATGATAATAATGTCTATATATTCTATATGATAGAAAATAATAACAATAAGTTTACCATATAAAAGAAAAACTATCATGTAGTGACCCAAAATTATTAATAAGGCTTAAGGGTCTTGATTAGTGTGTCGGGAGAGCATCATTGGTATTTATGTGAATAAATGATTAAATGCATGATTATGTGATGTGCATGATCCTATGGTTATATTGATAGTTGAAATGCATGTTTATGAGTATTAAATATGCATGTGGGTGCTGTTTAGCTTGTAAGGGCATATTTGTAATTTTGGAATGTAATTATATGTGATAAACTGTTGAGAACACATTATTATGTGGATATATTTGCAGCATATGGATCGAGACGGTCCTAGTGAGCGGTTTGGCGAAATAGTCAAGGCGAGGATTTATACCCGGCTCGGGGGAGCCTGGGGGTATTCTTTGGAATTTAGAGAACAAGTTGGGAGTTATTAGACATTTGGGTAAATGATTGATGATTAATTGGATGACAAGATTTAAGTAATAAATATTAGAAACACTCGAGGAATTAGTGGGAATTGAGGACAAATGACTATTTTACCCCTAGATTGAGTTAAGGGTTATTATTGTTTGGGAGGGCAAAATGGTCATTTGTTAGTAAAGGATATAATTAGATTTTTAGTTAGTATATTACAGAAGTTAGTGGAATGTCGAAGTAAGAATAGAAAGTTTCCTTCTCTCTCTCTCTAACAATTTATCTCTTCTCTTTCTCTTGGGGTTGCGCTGAAAGTCTTTGAGGGAATTGAAGGAATTGATGGGAACCTAGCTGGATGTTGGAGCTAGAAATTCAGAGGGAAGTTCAAGTTGGAACTTGGGGGAGCTTCAGCAAGGAAACTAAGCTACAAATTAAGGTTTATCGTCGAGGCTCGAGGCTAAGGACCGTGCTCGGAATCAGTTCATTTTTCTCCGCTTGGAATCAAAGGTAAGAAAACTGCACCATTTTATGTGGATAAGTTGGGACTAAGAGTTCCCTATACTTGTATGTGATATTTTATGATGGTATTATGCCATGTGAGTATGAAATAAACGGCCTAAGAGTGTCAAAATCAATATTTGCGCACAAGGACACTGCTCGACCACTGGTAGCTGAGGTTAATTAAATAATCATTGAGCATGACCTAAGAGAGTCAGAGTCAGTGGGTTGAACACTGGGCTTGGCCTAAGTGAGTCGAAGACAGTGACTTAAGTAGATGGTGCGGCCTAAGGGCGTCGACCCTAGTTATTGAATGATATGTTTACTGTGTTAATCTAATGATTATGTCATGTTAAATACTTGGTTAAGAGATTGTTGATTTGTCAATTACTATCGCTAATTATGTGATTGTTGTGGACTACTGAATATCTGGTTATGCTTTGTGAATTATTTGGTTATCAATATTGATTGTGCTATGATGTCATAGTTTTCTTGTTGGGCCTAGACTCACGGGTGCTACGTGGTGCAGGTGAAGGCAAAGGTAAGATGAATCGACCATGGGTTGGAGAGCTCTGAGGGCGAGGTGTACATTGTCAGCTGCTCGGCCGCCACGGTTGGAGGAATTGATGGAAACCTAAAATGTGTATTTTTCCATTAGAGTGGCCTCAATTGTTGGTAACTTTTGGAAATTTTGTAAATATGTTCTTTAAACCCTGTTTTTGGGATCCCATGTACTAAACATTTATTTTAATAAAAATTATCCGTTTATGACCAAAACCTTTTAAACCTAACTTTTTTATGACCTTAAGATCACATTTTCATTTAAATGACTTTATAAGCAAGTCCTGCACTATTTAAACACACAGTGTAACAGACTTGGTTATCCAGGGCGTTATATATCATCTTTTTCACACAAAAGAAAAAAATTTCTCTCTAGCCTATAATCAAGAGTCTAATGTGTTGAGAATACTTTTGATTCAAAAATATTGATTCTTGTTCTCTATGTGCCCACCCGCATTTTGAGGTGTAGAGAACACCTTGGATGATCTAGGTGCGAGTACTCTAGCGAGGATAGGAAGATTGAAATATATACGAAAATATTCAAGGATTCTTGATAGGCTACAAGAGGTAAATCATTTCGTAATATTTTTACATATACATATTATATTGATTTACATATTGCATATTAAATGATCCTCGTATAAAGTTGTTTATATGAAAAAATACCACCATTAAAATAATATTTATTTTTTAGTAATGTGATGGTAACTGGTTACTGAACCAGGTCTGAAAAAAGAAAAGCAAATATGATAAAAAAAAATAAACTGATCATGATAGTAACTAGTTACTTAACCAATTTTGAAGAAGAAAAAAAACATCTACCAATCGTGGTGGTTGTTGGATACTTAGACACGTCTAAAAAAGAAAAAAAATTCAGAAAAGGGAAAAAAAACCTAAATCGATCATGATTGTACTTGGTTACTTAGCTAGGTGTGAAAAAAAATCAAATCTCCACAAAAAAAGAAGTCAAAATTGATCGTGATCGTAATTGGTTACACCTAGGTTTGAAAAAAAAAACAGGTCTAAAATAAAGGAATCAGTCGCCATGGTATCTAAATACTTAGCAAGGTGTGAAAAAAAATCTAAACTAATCGTAACTAGTTACAAATAGGTCTGGAAAAAAAATAGGTTTAAAAGAAAAAAGTAACCAGTTACGATGGTAACGGTTACTTAGCCAGATCTAGAAAAAAATATCAAATTTGGAAAAACGAAACTAGATCTAAAAGAGAAATTCGCATAGTTATGAAAACAAAGAAGAAGAAGACGAAGAAGAAGAAGAAAACAACGACGACAAAGAAGAAGAAAAACTAGAGCTTTGTTAAGAGCAGGCGTCTGGATGACCGAAGCTCTACCGTTGCCGAGAGAGAAAAGTCAGAGAGATGGTTTGAGTACATGAGGGAGAGAGGAGAAATTGAGAGTGAGAGAGAGTTTTTGCATTTTTATTTAGAGATTTTTTCTTAAATACACATTTTTTTTGTTTTTTTTTTACTTTTTTACTGTTCCTATTTTTTTTCTTAAAAAATACGCACTCAAGTTTTCAAAAATACGATTTTCAAAGTTTCATAATTACGAAATATGATTTTTAGAAAAAATAACTTAAAAGCAACTTGAAAACAACTCACTGGACTAACTAAATATCAACAAACAAAAAAAACATAAAAACAACGTGAAAACACAAAAAAAAAAAAACTAAAAACAACTTGAAAACAACACACACAAAAAAAGACAAAATCGTAAAAATATAAAAATCTCCTTAAAATCGTAAAATTGAAATAAAAAAATGTTTGACTGTAAAAACATAATTTTTAATGAAAATTAGTATTTTATGTAATTTTTCCTTTTATTTATGGTAATCTAATTTTTATATTTTATGAAATTTTCATATTTTAAAGTTTTTTTTTTTTACAAAACCTACCATATTTTGTAGCATTTATTTTTAGTCCATATTTAAATGTAGAAACTAACTTAATTTTTACCATATTTTTATAAACCTCTCTTTTATAAATTTGTATCATATTATAACTATTAACTTATAATTGAATTATTAAAAAATATGAAAAAACCTTAAATATTTGTGTCATGAGACATATTAATAAGAAACATAATTCTAGCAATGGTATTTAATAGTAATATGATAAAATAAGTGGGTCAACCAAATATACAACTTCTAAGAAAAAGTTATTATTATAAATGCAAATAATACAAATTGTTTACTTTCCACATGTATAAAAAAATAATTACACATGCAACAAATTATTTGAACCTTGTTTTCGACATTAAAAATTATTCAGAATTTCTAAAAGATTTGTAAGATCATTTAAATAATTACAATATACACAACCATAAAAAAAAATTACACCAAAAATGATCCACGTACCAATAACACAAGCAGAGTACACAATACACCAATTTTTGCGAGGACCATAGAATTTCTTAGTATATACTATATTTATTAATCTATAAATAATAATTAAGTTTAAAAATAAGACATAAACCAAGAAATTCTATCAAAGTTGGTGGGTACAAAGTGAATGTACTGCATACAATCAAAGTTGAAAAGTAAACTACATAATAATTAAAGTGGATCGTCCTACTAACATGAGATAATATATAGCATGTGTTCCTCGTTGTTGTCTTGGTTGTTGGAGAAGAAGTCGACTATCATACAGTAATATTTGGAAGAATTTACATGAAATATGGGAAAATGAAATAAATTTTGATATATATATGGCTTTTTTGTGTGCATTTTTTATGGTATTTTTTGTTTAACTTTTTTATGGGATTTGTTTTCTCATATATATCAAATATACTATTTGGTTTCCCATATTTAATTGTATAAGATTATTTATGCTAAATTTGAATTTTTGTGAGAACATTTCAGTAATTTTATATGTTTTTTTTTTCAGTTTTTTTGGAAAAAAAATTTTAAACAAAAATCAGTTTTCAGACGTGTTCTTTCTTCTACATGCAGGTACTCGAGTACCTATATCTTCTATTTTTTTGTAGGTTCCTTCGTTATCACACTTTTGAATAACCCCCACTTCGTCTTACTCCTATTCTTCAGCATTTGCTTTTCTGATTTTTTTTACTCTCTTTCGTTATGTTTTTAGGGTTTTATAAGTTTTCTGTTTGTGGAGTTGTAGCTATTGTGTTGTTTCGACTCGGTGAGTACCTAGTTACAGGAGTTTATGTTTTAGTTTTTTTAATGTATATTTTTGTTAATTTTTCTTTGGATTATCTATTTTCGGTCGTGGGTGGTTTTTTTTAATCGGTGTTAATGGTGGTTTTTTATTTTGGTGCACGATTGGATGGTTAGTTTTTTGGTGGGGATTTTGACAGTTTTTTATCAGTTGTTTTGGGAAAGTCTATGGGTAGCTATTTGTAATTTGTGCTCTATATATATATATATTATTCATTTTCGTTTGTGTTTTTTGTTTTTATTGTATGCAGTGCTTTGTGTATTTTAATTTCAAAGATTTCTGATGGATCACTCTGGTGAAGTTAGTGGTGTTGTTGGTTCTGAGAAAAAAATTTCTGAAGTAGTAGAGGATGATTCGAAGGCTGGCTATGTACGGGATGATATTGGGGAGGTTCTTCCTCAAAGGAGTAACATTACTCGTTTGAAGTCTGTTGCAAGGAAGAAGAGTAAATCCCCTTCCACTGTTAAACAGACGAGGGAATCATGTGCATCTGGTAGTAAGGATGCTATAGATGATTCTCTTGAGAATAAGCATGTTGTGGTATGTGTTTATTTTCTTATGTATAATAATAAAAAAAATTCATATGTTGATGTTACTGTAATCGGGTTCACATTCGAGGGATTGTGTTTGTTTTATTTTTATGGTTGTGTTTTTTTGTTCTTAAAGTGTTTTGTTTCTCTGTTCCTGGTTACATGTGTAACTGATTACTTATAGATATGTAGTTTATTTTGCATAATGTTCAGTTTTGATTGTCTTTGTTTTATTTTTATGGTTGTGTTTTTTTGTTCTTAAAGTGTTTTGTTTCTCTGAACCTGGTTTCATGTGTAACTGGTTACTTGTAGATAAGTAGTTTATTTTGCATAATGTTCAGTTTTGATTGTGTTTGTTTTATTTTTTATGGTTGTATTTTTTTTGTTCTTAAAGTGTTTTGTTTCTCTGTACCTGGTTACATGTGTAACTGGTTACTTATAGATAAGTAGGTTATTTTGCATAATGTTCAGTTTTGAGTGTGTAACTGGTTACCTTAGTGAATGTATTGTCTTTTTTTATATATATATTTCAAATATGCAAAAGTTAAAGACATATAATCAGTTTCATAAACGTAAATAAAGATCTATTTTCCATGTTTCTATTTTATGAAACTGGTTACATGTTGTGTAATTGGTTTGTTTGTTTCTTCTGCAGGCTCATTTAAAGATCAATCCATCTAAGAGGTTTGGAAGTAAGGTACAACATTTCAATGAGAAGAATGTAATTAAAGACTTGAAAGCTAAGTTCACCAAAAGTCAAAAAGCATTGTTTAAGAAGGCGCCATGTAACGTCCCAAAATTACCTAATAAGGCTTAGGGCCTTGATTAGGGGGCCAGGATGGCAATATATGGAATTACGTGTTTAATTGTTATTATGTGGATTATGTGATAATATGATTAAATGCGCATATTTAGGGATATTAAATATGCATGTGGGCCCGCTTCTTTTTAGAAGGGAAATTTGGTAATTTGGCCTATTGTGGGCATAAATGTGTATTTGTGTGCATATATGTAATATATGTGAGAGACCACATTATTATGTGGGTTTATTTGGGTTACTCGGCACGAGGCAATCCTAGGGAGCAAGTTAGCGGGAAAGTCACAACAGAACCCGATACCCGACTTGGGGCGAGTCAAGGGGTATTTTGTGTATTAGATATTTAATTGGTTATTGGGTTATGAAAATAAATATTTGGAGATATATTTGGAGTTAGAGTGTTTAGGAGGGAATATTTGGGGAGTTTATCATTTTGCCCTCGGGGACGTTTTTGGTACCCTGAGCTTTGGAGTTAACTTAAGTAACTTAAGTTAGATAAGACAAGAGGTAGGAAACACATAAAGCTTTCTCAAAACTGACACTTTTCCTTCTCTTTCACTTTTGGAGCACTCTAGACTTTTCAAAGACAAACCATTGATGAGCCAAGGGAGATTTTGGACTAGGATCACAAGGTTTGGAGCTAGAGTCTTGGGGATTAACTCAGTAGCAACCTGAGGATTTAATCTTCAGTAGAGGTAACCCTTGAATTATTGTTTTGGGCAGTTAAATTTTGTGTTTCTTGGCTGGTTTTTAAGTGTTCTTGAGCCTTTGAAGTTCAAATTTTGAAGGTGTGGTTTTGATGAGATTTAAGACTAATTTTTGTTGAGTTTTGTTGCTAGGAACATGTTAGTACTGTTGGGATGATTGAATTATGATATTAGGGTGATTTTGGTATGGTTAGAATTGAATTTGGCTGCTGAAAATGGAGGATTTTCTGGGTTCAAGGGGCCAAGTCGCGACTTTGTTCTTGATAAGTCGCGACTCAGCTTGAACCAGGCGCCTTGAGAGGCCTCTGCCCGGGGGGCGCACCGCAACTTGATAGGCCAAGTCACGACTCGTGCCTCTGGACAGAGAGGAAGATGAGGTTGGACAGGGGGCACGCCGCGACCCACAAGGGGGCAAGTCGCGGCCCGCCTGGGCAGTTTTGCCTTGGGAGTTTGTTTCCAAAATATAACTTTTTCCTTAGGGCTCAGGATTGTTTTCACTACCCCGTTTGGTGGAACCCGAGGCCCCGGAGGCTAGGACTTGGTCCGGAAGCCTTCGATCGCTCGATATTAATAGAATCCTATTTTATGGTTGTGGCTTAGGGTATCACTAAGGGCTCGGAACTAGGATCGTGCTCGAGGGTTGTTCTCGTTTACGCTTACTTGGACCTAAGGTAAGAAAACTACACCCAGAATGTGTTGTGTGTGATTAGGGCTTGGCCCATTCATTATATGTTATTATGATTAGGGCTTGGCCCGTCTATTGTATTTGAATATAATTAGGGCTTGGGCCCCTGGATTGATTATGTTAGGCTATTGTTCTTAATGCTTGTTGATAAATGCTTAAGTGCTTACATTCATTACATGAATTCTATGATTAGGGCATGCGACCCCTTATGTGATTATGTTTGGTATCGTGGGTATGGTTATTCAATGGAATTGTATGATTAGCATGAATATGTGCTTAATTGTCAGGATGTGCCCATCCACATCTATTTCTTATAAGTAAGGTATGTAATCCTAGATCAAGGCTTGACTTATAAGTCAAGGACGGCAATAGCGTTGTGCACTGGTCGAGAGGCATTGGCCTAAACCTACAACATACTATTATGTTGATCGACTCTAAGGTCAACAGTGAACCACGGGGGTTTGGCTAGCTCTATGGCTAGTGAGACAGAGCTAAGGGCGAGGCCCCAGGTGACTCTTTGGTCACGTAGCTAGGGCATAGGCCCGAGAGTTGGCTTAAAGGCCAACTGAATAGGGCGACGGCCCCGGGTTGATCCAATGATCCTGCGATTGAATTTATATGATGTTGGTTATGAATGGATATTGCTGATTTTGTTGAATGGTTATTTTAAAGTTATATTCTCTATTGTTGCACGTTCTGTTTTCTTGCTAAGCCTCGACTATCAGGTGCTTTATAATGCAGGTAAGGGAAAGGGAAAGCTTGGCCAGCCATGAGTTGGAGAGCTTCGGTAGCCGCGTGGACATCTGCGGCTGCTCGACCATTACGGTCGGGGTTTATCTCAGAGGAACTAGGGTTATAGCCCTGTTTTTCCACTTAGACCGGCTGATGTAACTTTTGTTATGTATTCACCCTTTTTAACTATTGTGTTGTAATATTTTGGGATCCCATGTTATATAAAGCTTTTGGAATAAAAGTCAATGGTTCTTTGACCAAAAATTTTAACCCTAACCCTTGTCACTAACCTTAGTTACACGTTTTTAGCCAAATGACCTGATTAGCAGGTCTGACACAATTTTAAGTACATAGTGTAACGGTCCTGGATTAGGAGGGCCTTACACGCCATTTGGGCACTTCTTAACAGTTTCTGATATTCATTTCCAAACCCAACTGGTCTTGTTGAGAGAGGTGTCTCATGAGAGGGAGGATGAGGAGATGTGGTTTAAATTGGGTCGTAGGGTTTGTAGATTTTCTATTGAGGAGTTTTCCCTTGTTACATGTCTTAAATGTCATGGTCATTCTAATTTAAGTCTTTTTCATAAAAAGAAAGTTCATTTTAAGAAAAAAAATATTTGGTCGTTTTGTTGGTAAAGTGTCAAAGGAAGAATTGCGAAATGCTTTCAATAGTAAGGAGTTAGTAGATGATGATGATGTTGTGAAGTTGGGGATAGTTCATATTTTAGTAAACTATTTGTATGGATATACTAGTGAGAAGTTTGTTGATGACTTTTTTTTTTTGAGATGGTTGATCGTGATTTGTCTGAATTGGAAAATATTGGTTTTGGGAAGTTTGTTTGGGATAGGACTTTTCATTATATGAAAATTGCTTTGAAGGGTGGTAATAAATTTTTTTATGGTGTTTTTGTTGATGGGAAGGTTGTGCTTCATCCTTATAAACTTCTTGGTTTTCCAGTTGCTTTTCTGGTTTGATATATGAAACTATATCTGATTTGAATTCTGAGTTTTGTCAGAGGGTTGGGAAAAAGTATCCTCGTTTTTTGAATGGGAAGAGTTCTAATAATGCTTTCTATTCAAACTTGGTGACAAAGATTTTTAACAACAAAAATGTATAATATTTTTTTTTGTAACTGGTTACTACGTAAATTTGTTTTAATCATTTAGGATTTTTGTTTGTATAGCTAGTTACGGAACATGGTAACCAGTTTCTTGGTTTTTTTTTATATATATTTTTTTATTTATTCAGTTGACTATCTTGGATGTTTATCCAAACTCTAGGGAGAGGCAAAAACCAGCACTGAAGAAGTTTAAGTTTGAGCCTATATATTTGCCCAATGAGTGTGCTGACAATGGAGATGATGGTTGGGGTACCCAGGTACTTGTTAGTGTTGGTGTTTGTTTTAGTTAAAAAAATATTATTTTGTTTGAAATTTATAGGTTTATTTTTATTTTTATTTTTTACTATTTTGTAAATTATTTTATTATGTTTTTTTCTTCAGGTTGATAGTGAAAAATTGAGATTGATTTGTGAAACAATATCTTCAATAAAAGAGAGCCAACAAGCTATTATTAGTGATATTGCAATTATGAGGTCTGAGTTCATTTGGAAACTCTGTGATTTGTCTACAATGATTGGAAGAATTGTTGAAAAAAATTCAAAAAAAAGTTGGACGTTCTAGTGATGAAACTGCTAAATTTAATGAAGTGAAACAGCTAGCAGATTTTGATAAAGTATCCAGCCTTGTGTCTCCTGATTCTAAGGTAACTTGTTTGTTCTATGTTTTATTTTTTTTTTTAACTATTTTTTGTTGTAACCAGATTCTTTTTTTTTTTTTTTTGGTCCAGGCTTGTGGGATGGATTTAGGTGAAGATTTTGATGGTAGTAAGGTAACCGGTTTCTGTTTCTGAATAGTATGTTGTTATTTATAAGTTTATTAGCGTAACCTATTATCGGTGTAACCAGTTTCATTTTTTATTTTAGGGTGTTGGGAAGGATTTAAGTGAAAATTTTGATGGTATTTATACTGGGTTGGAGTTGTCAAATGTTGTGGGTGGAACTAAGGTATTGAAATCAATTTTTGTTTTTGTTTCTTTGTATTATTTTATTTAAAATTGAATTTGTTGTAACTGATTTTATTGTTCTTCATTATAGGATTATTCAAAGAAGCCTGAGTTCAGTTCAGATGGTTTAAGTTTTGAAGAAATATATTTGGATCCAGAGATTTTGAAGGTTATTGATAAAACTGTGGAGTATGCAGAAGGAGAAGAGAGATTTAGTGGGAGTAAGGATGATTGGAAAGTTGTGATAGTTGGTGATGTTGATGATGTTCCTTTTGCTATTGAAAAGAGGAAGCCTAAACCTAGTAGTCATGTTAAATCTCCTTTTGTTACTGAGTTTGGTTCATCTGAGGTAAAAGAAAATGTGAAGAGGAAGGTAGAAGAAGTGTTGATTGTTAGAGGGTTGCTTCCATTTAAAGATGAAATTGGCTAGAATGTTTCAAAGAATGAATGCATGGATTATATTACATGGATTGAGGATAAAATTATTTTTAAAAATAAGTATGTTTTTTTTTTATTTTGTTTAATATTGTTGTTTTTGATATGTGAATGTCTGTTAATATAAATTTTTTTTTATTTGAAGGAAGAAGAAATTTTTTGATGTTAATAATATTATCAATCCACCGATGGATTATTCTTTTGTTAAAATTTCTGATAAGATGTGGTTTTACAAGCTTCAAACTTGTGGGGAGGAGCTTATGGACACTGTAAGTAACCAGATTCTTGGTATAATGCTTTGTAACCAGTATCTGTTTGTTTAGATGTTTTGTTATTTTTGTTGATGATGGTTAAGACAAGTAACTAGGTTCTTGTAGTATTGTTTGTAACTGGTTTTGATATTTTTTTTTACAAGTAACCAGGTTCTTGTAGGATTGTGTGTAACTTGTTTTAATTATTATTTATTGGCTAGTAACCAGGTTCCTGACTTTTTTTTGTTTATTTATTTTTTGTAGCATATCAATGTTTGTTTTTATTACTTGAGGAAGAAGATTAAGTTGAGTGATAGTTTGAACCAGAAGGTTACAACTACAGACTCCTGGTTTAACGCAACTATCAAGGGTTTGTATGATAACTTTTTGGCAGCCAAATGTGATCCAAGCAGCATTCGTTTTGATAACCTCATTTCAGATTATATTAGTGGTGAATATTTGTTTTGTAACACTCCTTGGGTGGATGTGGATCATGTTCTTTTTCCTGTGCATGTGAAGGTTCAGTTGCATTGGATATTTATCCACTTTTCCATAAAGAGTAGGATGTTAACTTTCTACAACTCTTTGGTGGGGAAGAAGAATGAGAGTATTGTTTTGCCATATGTGAAGGCTTATTCTGTTTTTTTACCATATTTTCTAGACTTTCTTGATTTTTATGTTTCTAGGAAAGATCTGGACTTGAATGTTGGTCCATATTCTGTTGGGAAGAAGGATTCAATTGATTTTAACTTTGCCAAAGACTTGCCTCCTCAAGAGGACAAGTAAGTAACTAGTTTTTGTAATTTGTTGTTCATTTTTTTATTATGTTTTTTGTTTGTTTTTCAGTGATTGTGGAAAATTTATTATCAAGTATGCTGATTTGTTTATCCATAAGAAGATTGACGACATCCCAAAGAACATGGCTGCCAAAGTTGCCACCTATCGTGATTATCTTGTCATTAACATGTATAGTCATGGGAAAAAGAAGCAGATTGGTGGGTACAAGACAGAAGATGATGGTCCATCAAAGAGGAGGAAGAATAATAAGTAGAGATTTTTGTATTTTTTTTAAGTTGTATTAATGATTATGTCTTTTTTTTTTTTTTAAAAGTGAAGTTGTGGTTTGTAACTGGATACTGGTTTAGTACTGTACTTGTTTTTGGGTATTTTTTTTTGTTTTGTTTTTTGGTCAATGTAAAGATCTGGTATCACCTTTTGGCTTAATATAAAGTTTTTTTTATTTGTATTTTATATTAATGTGTATGTTTTTTTTTTAATAGAGTTGGTGATTTTTTTAAAAGTTTGAAGATATTGTTATGTACATGTTTTTTTTTCATATAGGTTTCAATTATTTTTGGAGAAGTTTGTGTGCTAATAGATAACTTATTATTATATTGTTTGAAAATATCACTCATACGTTACAGGTAACTGGGTACAGTTTTTTTAATTTTTAATTTATGAATTATTTTTTTGTTAAATTATAATGATTTTTTATTCATGAATTTTTAATGTTTTTGAAAGATATATTTCATTATGTAACTAGTTTGTAAATGTTAATTTTTTTGTAAATAGGTTTGTATGAGGATGGTGTAACTGGTTACTTCGGTTTTTTATAGTGAAAACCATATGTTTCAGGTAACTGGTTACAGTTTCTTTAGTTTTCATTTTTATTATTTTTTAAACTTTTTTGATATATTTATGTTTTTTTTTAGTGAAAGATATGTGATTATGTAACTGGTTTTTTAAGTCATTTGTTACATGTATATATAGTGTCTGGTAGTGTCCATTCGCTTTCATTTGGCAATGGATGAACAGTTGACTCATATGTTGCTTTCATAGTTGTAGTTTTGTAGTAATCAACAACATAATCATATGTTTTCAGCCGTGTTTTGGCAAATACTGCCATTGCATGTACACATGGCATTTCATCTTGTTGGAACCTTTTGCACTCACATGTTTTCTCCATTAGGTTGACCAACAAATTTCCTTTGTCTTCTACCACAACTTGGTACAGTATAGTGTTGACTGGGAAGACCTGTTTATTTTAATAGAGGAATACATGTGAGAAACTGGTTACTGTGGTAATTATTAGTAACTAGTTACCGAATGTTTTGGTAAATAATATTTAGTGCAGTATATATGTTAGTTACCTGAAATTTAATGGCCCGAATAAAGTTTTCTCTAAGCACAATTTCAGTATCTGTTGTTACTTGTGTGAATGTTCCGTTCGCTTCTATACCATTTTTCCATACCCATTTTTGAACTAAACTTTGAAGGCCTTCCATCATTGTAGTGATTGGCAGTGTTCTTGCAGCTTTCAATGCAGCATTTATTGATTCAGCTACATTTGATGTCATCATTGTATATCTTCTTATTGGAGCATGGCATCTAGACCAAGTGCCATGTCCAATTTTTTGTAAATACGATCTTATGCGAGTGTCAATCTTATCTATTTCATGCATGTAGTGCTCAAATGATTGTACCCTGTATGTCTTTGCTGCTTTCACAAAGTTTATGTGTAGGTCCTCCCCATGGACACCGAAATTGACTTTGATGTTGTTTAGCAGGTGGAATATGCATGCTCCATGGAAAGCTTTAGGGTATACATTGTCTATAGCATTTTCTATGCTTTTGTCCCCGTCTGAAATGATTGCTATACCTGTATGAAAATCACGATGAAGTAACTGGTTATTGTGTCCAAATTAAGTAACTAGTTTCATTAATTTATATGACTATTATTTTTTTTACACTGTTTTTACTATTATATTGTTGAATTATTATTAAACAGTTTATTTTATGTGTTTAGTTTGTTTGAATAAGAATATAAAAAAGAAAACAGTACCTTCTCTTTCTCCATATGTCTCTTTTAGCTTTTTGAAAAACCATAACCATGATGAATCATTTTCAGAGTCTCCGATTCCAAAGGCTAATGGAAATATGTTGTTGTTAGCATCCATTGTTGAAGCAGTGAATAAAGTTCCTCCAAATGATGTCTTCAAGTAAGTTCCATCTATCACAATGACTGGCCTACAATGTTTCCATCATTTGATGGAATTTGCAAATGTTAGGTACATATATTTGAAGTGATCTTTATTGTTTGTAACCAGGTGCGTTATTGTACCTGGGTTCAAGACTTTTAGCATGTGAAGGTAGATGGGAAGTTTCTAGTATGAATCATCTTGGTTTCCTCTTGCCAATTCTAAAGCTTTTCTCTTGCTCTCCAGGCTTTTTGATACCCCATTGAAACACCATAATCATCTAGCATGTCGTTGATTATGTCATTTGGTGTGTATACTCTCTTTATTGACATGTATTTTGTTTTTATTTGTTCTCCAATCACATTGCAGTTTGCCTGCCTGTGGTCTTCCATAATGATGTCCAAGGAGCAGGTATGAGTTTTTACATACTTTTTTATTTTAAATGTTTTTGTTTTCCTGAACTTTGAAGCTCTAAGTAACCAGTTACAATTGTCATCCACTCAAGTTTCCAGGTACTCTCTCAGTTCAGATCTTTTCGTCTTAAATTGGATGTTGTGGATCATAGCATAATAACATAGAGCAAATTTCAAGAGCTTTTTGTCCTTATAAATATGGCCTTCTTCAACTTTGAAAACTTTATTATTAGTTATAATTTCTGTATCTTCTTCTTTTTTTCTTTTGTTTTCTTCTGTTCTCTCTATGATAAATTCTGCTACATTATCAACTATGTCTGTAATGTTTGGGAAGGTTTGTACCTGGTTATTTGTCGTGCAGGTTGCTTCTTCATATTGTAACTCTGTAACTGATTGATGGTTGTTTAGTTGAAGAACTAGCATTTCTAGATCTGTGTTCTATATTTGTGTTTCTTCTTCATATGTATTGTGTTCAATAGTTTCAACAATTGTTTTATCAAAAGTGGTGATGCATTGTGGTAGCTCTGTTACTGGATTTTGCTTCTTTTTCAGCTCAATTTAGAATAGGACTGAATTGCGAGTGAGTAATTTCATTGGTGGCATACCTGGTGATAACTGGTAACTCAGCTCAATATTTTGAATATTGCATTTTATCTCATTTTTCACTAAATGAACCAAATTTTTCAGAGAACAATTTGTTGGTATTAATAATCCAGTCATGGTGTAGTCATCATACTGATATCTGTATGTGCATTTTCCTCCAAAATGAATCAATGTCATTATGGATTCCATATCTGCAATATAGCACAACATAATTTTTAGTGTTGCTGCTTTATTAATATTCAAATGTAAATGGTTACGTTAGTGAATGCATTTTAACAAATGTTCAAAATATATCATGTCACCGGTTTCATTTATGTAAATTAAGATCTAATTTCCAGGTTCCATGATAAATTATTATGTAGAGTGTTCTTTTTTTGTGTGTGTGTGTGTAACTGGTTGCGTTATTGAAGTGTTGTGTTGTTTTTTTTTTTTTGTAATATTTGAATTATGCAAATGTTCAAATTATGTCATGTAACTGGTTTCATTTAAGTATATCAAGAAGTAATTTCCATGTTCTTTGTGTAATTATTTTGCATATCGTATATTTCAAAAAAAAAAATCTTTAGTTTAAATGTTACTTGTTTTAGAAATCGGAGAGGTTGATGTATTTGTGTTTTTGCTGATGTGAACGAAGCTAAAAGCATATGATGTTATTGGAGAAGAAGATGTGATTATTGGAAAAGAATCTAAAACTAGTTTCCGTCGCCGAAGAAGAATAGTAGGTGATCAGAATTTGAATTATACGTTAAATGTGATGACTGGAGAAGAATGCAGAATTAGGTTCAGTCGCCAAAGAAGAGAGATGGTGTGATCAAAAATCAGAATTCTTGATTGGAGAAGAAGATGTTCAGGTGTTGTTGCCGGAGAAGATAATGTGATCAACGAAAACTATGGAAAAAGAGCTCCAGTGACCGAAGAAGGGAGATTTAGTGATCGACGATTTGGTTTCTTGATTGGAATCTTGTAGTCGGCAGTTTATAGGAAATTTAGCACGACGATAGGATATATCAGATATCGATTGTCTTCGAGTTAAATAGTTCGAGCTTGGGAAGTGCAAGCTCGAGTGTGACAGCTTCGACAATGTCAATTCACTCCGAGCATGTCCTAAAGTAGGGTGGCAAGCTCGTAGTATTACCATAAGTCTTGACAGCCACAAGGCCGATTGCTGATCTCGAAGTTCCGATGAGTCACTTGGGATAGCCCGTTACGTATGAACATATTTATTGTTGTAAAATCCCAATATTTAAGGGATATCATTTAGTCTAATATCTGTTCCCGATTCTTATGGGAGGTTTTCATGTATATAGGAGATATTACATTTAATGTCATTATTTAAATTGATATACATAATATCTTCCCGAAATATGTGGGAATGAACCCTGTAACCTCCCCTATAAATAGAGGAGGAATGACCACTTGTAAAGGATCGATTTCTTTTGGCTAGAGAGAAATATCTGGGTAATTCATCTCTGAAGAATTTCCAGAAATCTCTAAGTCTTAATAACATACTCGTGGACTAGGCAGAATTAATTGCTGAACCACGTAAAAACCTTCTTGACTTTCTTCATTATTCATTCGTTTCATAGTTTACGTTGTTTAATTGCTCTACTAATTATAATTGTTTCTATGACTTTCCACATGAATATTTCATTATTTATGAATTAAACATTCCCTTTAAATGTCATAGATATATATATATATATATTAATTTTATATTACAATAGCAAAGTTAGCTAGGGAAGTCATAGGCCCCAACACAAAAAAATAAAGCTATTATATATATAATCTAGTTTATTCTATTTTAAAGAGAAATTATAGTAAATGACCTAAAACAATAACATTTGGAAGCTAAGACCATTTCCAAAGGAAGATGTAAATATTATGTTATATTTAGCACACAAAAACAAAATATGATATATTTGACACAACTTTTAGTACTATGCTCCAATGCACAATTTTACAATCTGGTGCAAAAAATAATCTTCCATTAATATTCATTTGATATTTCATTAAAAATATACAAAAAGTAATATTATTCATTTATATTTTATTGCTATAGTAAACAATAATAATAAAATAATAAGGTAAAAAGTCTAGCATTTAATGTTGATATATAAAAATAATAAAAATAACAAAAAAGTAAATAAAAAAGTATAGCATTTATGGTGATGCAAAATATGCATCATGCTATATTATGTGCCAAATTTGACACAACTTTTAGTATGTGTCAAATTTGACACAACTTTTGGCACACCATTGGAACAATTTTTTTGTAGGGTGTGTTATATTTTAGCACTACACACTACAACAAAATAGGGATTTAATGGCTACATGGGGAGACATTGTAGATATTTAATGTCTCCCCCTAGAGGAGACGTTGTTGCAGGAGCCATCTAGGTGGCCCTATGACGTCTCCCATGGGGAGACTTTGTAGACTTTCAACGTCTCTCCCTGAGAATCATCATAGGGTGTAAAACGTAATAATTAAATAATTATTTTCAGTATATTAATTAATAGAATTAAATATATTAATTTTTTTGAAATAGAATTAAATATATTAATTTAAAAATCTAAATTATATGCAAATTTAACTTATGAATTTTCATTAATAAAACCGGAATGTGTATATAATATGTTTTTGCTAGCTAAATATACAAAAATGTAATATTTGTTGTTAAACATACAAAATTAACAAATATTACACTAGATAGCATATAGTAAGAAATAAAAAGTAAAAAAAAAATAACTAATATGTGGGACGATGATTTTGAATTATCGGTAGCATATGGTTCGCCCAGTGTTGTCACATTTCATTAAGTTGTGCTGGTGCATATGGGGTAGTGTTTATCTACAAAAAAATACAAAGTAAAATATATTAGTTAATTATATATACTTTAATAATAAATAAATTGTTAACTTTGTATAAATTTATATACATACCTCTTTCTTCAAGTAATGTCCAGGTCGTGAATGTTCAATGTAATCCTTCAACATTCTCATCACATAATATCCACATGCCACATTGTTAGGTTGGTGTGGACATTAATATTTAAATAAAATGTCAAGAAATTAATATAAAGAATATTAGTAATTTCAATTATAAATTTTCAAAATAATTAAAGTCGTAGTTACTTACTTTCAGTTGCCCAATTTCTATTTTATTTGGAATCTCGGGAGGTTTTGGTAGACTGGTCAGAAAAAGGTTGAATGCATTGACTATTACTGCCACAATTTCTTCATGTTTTTCCAGTTCTGAGTTCACCGGATCACAACAACAAATGTAATATGCATATGGGGCCAATATAATCAACATCCAATGATCACTGCACAAGAAAAGCAATACTTGGTATAAGTCTCCAATGCAAATGTTATAAGGACTAAGTATCTCACAATAACAAATTTTTTGAACTTACCCATGGTTCCAGGGGACAATCATAAGTTGCTTACTTGATCTTAATTGACGACAGCGCTTGAACAGACCTTGAACACGCTCTTCAAATGAACTTTCTTTAGTGGCTACAACTGTAATGCCCTGATTTCCCGAGACGTCACTTATGAAAGTCCATTTAAATCAATAAATAAAATAACCATTTAAAATACTATTTTATTGAAATAAACAAGGCATGAGATCTTACTAGTTCTTCAAAATAAAACATTTTCAAGTCTTAAAACTTAATCTAACAAAAAAAAAAACATAGTCCAAAAGAGATAAAATTTCATAAGTCTTTAAAACATTAAAACGTTGTGAACCCTCCACTAACATGTAACACCCACGCCTCGAGCCCGCTTCACTCACTGCGTTGCTTTGCCTTTGCCTGCACACAGAGTACCCGTGAGCTAACGCCCAGTAAGAAGAGCTATGTAGCTTAATCTAAACCTTAAGCAACAATACTTCATATAATACTAATACAGTGCATGTTATACTCACACACATAACAAACAAAGTCTCATACCGCACATTATGCTCACATATGATAATCAACCATACATTCATGTTGATCAGACATGAAATGTAATATGCCATACCTCGTGTTATTCTCACACTTGGCATCCAACGGGGCATTCACTTACCACAAGTTGTACTCACCAATGATAAGCTCTTAGTGTACCTGCAAGTGTTATGCTCACACAAGCAGCGAAAACCCTAGCACTATTCTCATGCTAACAATACTAAGTGTATACAGTAATCAACCACAATACATAACATAAATAAATACAAACCAAGAAACAAGATTGTATGCTTAAACATACACCCTGTGCACAGATATCAACTCTTCTTACCTCAATTACAAAAATATTCCTTTGTTCTACCTCGAACCCCTCGCTGAGTGTCCTTGTTGAGAACTAGATCCTAAACACCCAACAATACAATGACACACTCAAAACACAATTATGAACCACATCAAGGTTTCACCACAAAATTACAACCTATAATACTAATCATCACATTTCTTATCATCTTTATGCACAAAACAAATAGATCATAATCAAATAATCAAATAAATTACCACAATTTACTAAATCAGATTCTAAGTTTATTTTTACGCCTATAAAGTCAGATTAAACTAATTATTTCCTTATAATTATTTATTTTCAATAATTATCATTTTAATTACACATAATTCCCAAAATAATTGGATACTCAATAAAATTACCCAAACCAGAAACTAACATGCTTCCTAACCATTTATATAGATTATGAAACATGATTAAACAACTTAGAAACTTATACAAATTATTGTAATTATTTATGCATAAATTACCCCTTTTTTTACATGCATAAAATACCAAATAATTAACCAAAAATAACAAATCAACCTAACATAGTTCTAAATCAGTACCAGACACTAAGATACCATTTTAACTTCATAAAAACAGTGCCCAAACAGTAAACAATAATTTTAGCAACACCAAGTTATTTTCTATAATTTATTTACGTAGATAACCCATTTTAATTCAAATAATTCAAGATAAATAATAAAATAGTAAATAATTATCCCAAATTTCACATAATAGCTTCTAACCCTTAAATATGCGTACACTAATTATTCTGAGTCATTTATATTAGCCTAGGTATTTTCTATAATTATTTAAGAAATAACCAAATAAATTCATGAAAATTACAAAAAAAAAACATTTACATCTTCAATCTAAACATACGGAATAATTTGGTATCAACAGATCATATAAAAATTATCTAAGAATTTTCTGAAGAATTTAAATATTTTTCATAATTATTTCCTAAGAAAATTTAAATAATTCATAATAAATCAAGGATTTATCAAAAAAAATACCAAACTTCACCAAACACTCTAAATTATCATGTAGAATCTAAAACAAGAAATTTTTTTTAAAAAAAAAACCTCTGAAAAAGCCCAGATCGGGTTCGCCGGATTTGTCTTCTTCTCCGGCGACGGCGACTCTAGGGCTGAGTTTTGCTGCGTTCCAACCCTTCTCTTGCTTGGAAAATGATCCCCTTGTTTCCAGAACTTCAAAACAATAGACTCCAACCCAAAAAGATGTATGTAACCCCTTGTTCCGAAGTCTTCTTCTCCAAGTCCGGTGTACCGCCAAAAATGGAGCAAAAAAATGTACTTTGCGTTCTAAGCCTTTAAAGTCCGATTCTTTACATTCAAATTAATCATTGGAGTCCCCTAAGCTTGTACACACGCCTCCATACACCCAGAATTCATCCAAACACTCTCAAATCTAAAACTATGCAAAAATCCTAACTTTAATGGTGAAAATGGTGGACTTTGAAAACAACAATTTTAGGTCCTTTTATCACATCAAAAACCTTCCTTAGATCATAAATAATGTATCTAAAATGATCAAAACAACCCAGATTTTCCCTAAGCTTCCCAAACCTGAAATTATACTTTCTCTCTCTTAGCTTGCTTCCCACGATTTCTCTCCCTCTGAACTCTCTTGATCGTGATATAACAATAAATAAACGAGTAAAACATAACTTGCTGATATTATAATGATTCTTCCTCTAATTCCCACAAAACTAGAGATTTTTCATTTATTTTAAAAATTAAACAACTAAAATAAATAATATCTTGTTATATCATGAATTTTTAATCAGATATTTGGGATATTATTTATCATAAAATGTCCTCAAAATATCCCTCAACAAATCCCAAAAATGGGGACATTATAGTCATTTTATAATTGCTTATAATTACTATTATTTAATCCATTTAAATAAAAAAAAAATAACTCATACCATATTATTATTATACTCATAATAATAATAATATTCATAAAATAAATAATAACTTTAACCCGAGTCATTATTTATTTATTTGACATTATGCACATGCCGGGATTTTACAATCATTTCCAAGATATTTAAACATAAGAAACCATGAATTTTATCGCCATTGGAAATCATGCATATCCAATATTCCATCAAAGGAAAAGAAGAAAAAAAATGACAAGGATGCACATAGTGGAAAAAATTACGAAACTGTCCTTCTGGGAAAACGGATATTACAACATTAGGATTGACAAATAAAAACTTATTTTGGCGCCCTTGTTCTACCAAAAAATTGTATAACAACCTATTCAAAAAAGAAGTAGTAGTTAAAAATATAATTTAGGAAATTTGTTGTTAAAATAAATCAAATAAGAAAGGTTAATAAAAAAACTTGTGAGATACCTCATGTAGCAAACGACAACTCCTTGTCCAATCTTTTCCATTCGAATAAATTGAAGTATGTCCTCTTTGCATACGTAAAGACTTGAAATATCCTGACCGAATACATCCTCATCTATGCCTGGATTGACACAGTCGTTGTCATTCCAACGAGATATAATATTGTATAAGGACTGGCGTCTTGTGTCAAAGGATCACTCAAACATTGTATTCTTTCTTGTGGTCGTTGTGCTGAGGGAGTAGTTGGTTGTTCTGATATGTTATTACTTCTAGAACAAGTCTGTAAAATAATATTAATAATTAGAAAATTTACAATTAAATTTAAATATATAATAACAAATATGATTATATAAGCATGATACATCACATGTTCATGTATATCATCAGATACGATGATCAATTCCTTAGGCCATGATATAGGATGCCCAATAGCCTAAATGACTATGTACATATTCTGATCAGGTTTTGCATAAGGAAGAGGCGTCCCCGGCTTAATAGCGTCAGTAATCACCACTTGGTAGTTGTTACCTGACTCTTTGTCAATGAGCTTGCCTGATGCAACACTATTGGATAGCGAAGCAATGGCTAACTGACAACTAGGTACCTGCACATTATAATAAGTAGCATTATGTAGATATGTGTGTATGCATGTACATACATAGTCAATTTCAACAATCAAATTGAAATTACCTCAGACACAAATGGTGCTAGTGGGTCGGGCTGATAGTAAGATGGTGCTGGTAGGTCGGGCACATAGCAAGATGGCCCTGGAGGGTCGGACACATAGTAAGATGGTGCCGGTGGGCCGGGCACATAGTAAGATGGCCCCGGTGGGTTTGGAACTACTGGTGGGACTCCAATATTGGATCTTGAACCGCTCTGTTGGGCCATGAAAGATCTCAATATTTTCTCTTGTTTACGAAAACACTCTTCTAGACGCGCTTCTTGTTGATGATGTCGTTCTTCTTGTTGACGAAGTCTTTCCTCGAACTCATTTCTCATAGCGCTAGCCGAAACAATATCTTTCAATTTCTCTTTCATTTTGGTAGGTTTCAGAGTATCCCAAAAAAATGCAGGGGACACACCGTGACCTTTAGCCCGAACACGCCCTCGTGGCTCGGGGGTGCCCAATGCCCTCGTTAACACATCATCAGGGCCTTGGGGTTCCCATTGACCCTCCTCAATGAGCTTTCAATAATGAGCCTGTAAAATAGAAGTAATTGATTTGAGTTAGTTATATAAAAATAAATATGATTTATATAAGTTCAAAATAAAAACCAATAATGAATATAGCAAGTAACAATATATATAAAAACTTACAATGTTTTTTTGAACCTCAGCTGCCTCTCCAATAAGTTCTCCTTCTTTATTCTTCGGTCGGCCCATCGTCCATTAGTCAGCTCTATCAATATCAGATAATTGTTGCCCAGTCTATTGTTGAAGCATCTCTTCCACACGCACGTAACCTCCTCTAGATAGGTTGTGGTTGTATTTGTTCATTGCTCGATATTCTTGCACCTGTAATCTCTTATCTTTCCACTCTGGTGTTAATCTTGAGTTGACAAATTCTAACCATTGCTCATCATTTATGATGTCCTCAAATCCATGTGGTTTCCTAGGCGGAAACTCATCTGGTCTTTTCTCTAAAGCATTGTAGATGTGTTTCCTTGTCGTGTCAGTCTTCCACTGTCTGAACATCTTTGTTGCGTCTTTCATTGCCTGCTTTTTGGAGCTATATTCCAACTGAAAAGTTTTTTGCAAGTTTGAAATAATAATCATATTAAATCACATATTTTAAAATCTTTAAGTAAAATAGAAGTAATTAAATCATACATTCATTAAATCTCATATCTTTGTTTTGGTCTCCGCTGGAACTTTGTTCCAGGAGTTACAGTTGCTGGGCACAGTAGTCCTCACTATAGAACCCAACGCTAAAGATCGATTACTTCTTGCAGTACCTATTACTTGACCATACTCATTGAATGTTACAGGTATAAGATTTCCTTCACTTCTATTCTTAATCAATTTATTCATCCATTTGCGTCCTCGCACATTTTTTTCATCTGTAATCTCTGGCTCAATATCAGGATTTTGTTGAGGATTTTCCTCCTCATCATTATTACCAAAAGGATCTGACATCTGTGAAACATAAAAATCAATATGATAAGTTATATATATAGAACAAAAATATGACAAACAAAAACATATCATAAACAAACCAAAATCATTTTTGCAAGTATGACAAACATAATTATATTATACCTCACATCAGGTTATCAATCCATAAACCTTCACCATTATCACGTAAACAAACACCATCATCATCAATTTCATCATTACATATTGGTGAGGTGAATGTGATTGATTCTTCTTGAATATGTATATCATGCAAATCACCATCTTTGGTATTCCATTATTTTGTTAGCGTTGTAAGCACAATTGACCATTGGTTGTCTGAAGGATCATTCACATAAAACACTTGTTTTGCTTGTGCAACCATTATAAATCTGTCAGATTTGTGCCCTAGTCGATTTAGGTTTACTAATGTGAAACCAAAATCTTCATATATTATGCCGTTGTCACTCTTCACCCAATCACAAAAGAAAACAGGTACTCGATTTGTGATATAATCTAACTCCCAAATTAATTTAATTACTCCATAGAAAGTCATATCACTTTGAACAGGATTTTTGTCTTCGCACTGGATATTTGCATAGTTCTAGCGACAAGACTAACACCACTATTTTGTGTGGTTCTGTTGGTATCACGCTTCCTAGTATTGAATTGTGTACCATCGATTATATATGATGAAAACTTGATGACTCTATGAGAAGGGCCTCGAGAGATCCACTTAACAATGTCTGACACATTATTTGATGTGTTTTTTAATTCATTGACAACCTAATAAAAATAAAACTAGTCAAACAACATACATTACTATATAATAAAAATATAATAAAAAAATCAACATAATATACCTTATTTTCTATCCAACTATTAAAAGTACGATAATGTTCGCCTTGTAACCATTTCAAGTTCCTTAACTTTGATGGAAATTTTGTCTTGATCCAGTTAAAATGTTCCCTTCAAAATTACATATGCTGTTAGTGAACTAATTGTGAAAGTTATCACATATTTACATTGCATATGCATTATATCTATGAAGATAAACTTACTCGATATAAGGCTGAATTTCATTAATATTTTACAATACTAGACGATGTGCTTCATCTAGTTCATCCTGACTCACTGCGCAAACAACACTACGCCAACGACTCTGAATCTCAGTATTATTAACTTCATTTACCCCAATCCTCTGTACACCAGCCATGTATTCGGAATAAAATTCAACTGCCTCTTTAGCAATATAACATTCCACAATGCACCCTTCTGGGCGACTTCTATTTCTGACATACCCCTTAAGAATCTTCATATATCGCTCAAATGGATACATCCATCTTAAATAAATGAGACCACAAAATCTCAATTCTCTAACCAAGTGAACTTTAAGATGAATCATTATATCAAAAAAGGAAGGTGGGAAGTATTTCTTCAGCTCACACAAGACCTCGGCAATTTCATTATGTAACTTGGGTAACTTAATAGGATCAATCACCTTACAACACAATGACTTGAAAAACAAACATAACCTTGTGATAATCTCTCAAACTTTTTGAGGTAAGACAGAATGAATGGCCACTGGTAGCAAGTGTTGCATTAGAATATGACAATCATGATATTTCAAACCACTCAGAGTACAACTTTTCATGTCTACCAATGACCTTATATTTGATGAATAGCCATCTAGAACTTTTACATTAAATAGACAGGAACAAACTTCCTTCCTTTCATCTTTAGTGAAGGTGTAAGTAGCAGGAGGCAAGTATGTTCATCTCTTATCTATTTTCAGAGTTAATCCTTCACGTATACCCATTGCAGCCAAGTCTTGTCTAGCCTTAATTTCGTCCTTAGTTTTCCCAGGAATATTCAACAAAGTTCCAATCAAACTATCACATATATTTTTCTCTATGTGCATAACATCTAAATTATGGCGTACAAGTAAGAATTGCCAATATTCAAGCTCGAAAAAAATAGATTTCTTTTTATAATAACTTTTGGGCTCTTCCACAACCTTAGCCTTCCCATGACCCTTCCGCTTTGTAGGTGTACGAACTTTAGGATTACCTAACTCAAACATGATTTTAGACATCTTCTCAAGTACTTCACTCCAATTTAAAGGTTGAGGAGCCTTCTCAAACTCTTATTCGTCGTTGAATGCCTTTTTCCAATGCGTACTAATCAAGAACTTCCTATGACCCATATAACATACTTTTCGGGAGTGTTTTAAGTATTCAGAACATATTTTTTCTTCACAAACGGGACAAGCCTTATATCATTTCACACTAAACCCGGATAAATTTTCATAAGCATGAATGTCATTGATAGTCCACAACAATACAGCTCTAAGATTAAATTCTTCTTGCTTGTACGCATCATAAACCTTAACCCCTTCATCCCACAAAATTTTCAAATCATCGATAAGAGGCGACAAATATACGTCGATGTCATTACCAAGTTGTTTAGGTCCCGATATCAACAATGTCAACAAGGTAAATTTTTTCTTCATGCACAACCATGGAGGTAAGTTGTAAATGACAAGCATAACAGGCCAACAACTATACTTACTACTAAGAGAAGTGTGTGGATTAATCCCGTCAGTTGAAAGACCTAGACAAATATTACGAGATTCATTTCCAAAACAAGGCCACTTCAAATCAACCCTCTTCCAAGTTAGGGTGTCAGCTGGATGCCTTAATTTACCATCATTTATTCTCTCATTAGCATGACACGATAAATTTTTAGCATGTTCAGCATTTCTAAACAACCGAATGAAACAAGGAATAGGAGGAAGGTACCACAAGACCTTGGCAGGTACTCCTTCCTTGACATCCTCACCATTTCTTTTCTTTTTCCATTGTGACTCACCACAAGTAGGACACATTTTTTCATCTGCCAAGTCATTCCGATATAATATGCAATCATTAGGACATGCATGATTTTTTTCATATTGCATGCCCAATGAGCATAATGTTTTCTTTGCTTCATAAAATGAAGTTGGCATTTCATTACACTCCGGCAACAAATCATTCAAAAAAACAAAGTAGATCAGTCATCCCTTTATCACTCCAACCGTGTGTTAGCTTTCAAATTGTATAACCTAAGGAGTGCGGATAACTTTGTAAATTTTTTACAACTAGGGTAAATCGGTTTCTCAGCATCACTAAGTAGTGTCTCAAACTTATCTGGGTCTACTCTGGATCCATAATGTGCGTCATCAATCATATCATCTAATGCATCACAGTTCTCCTCTACTATATTCCTCCTTACTTCATTAGGTCTACTTGGCGGAGTTGGAACGACATGCATTCTCTCCCGATGCATATACCAAACCGTGTAACTTTTGTCAATTCCATTGAAAAATAAGTGTTGTTTGATCTTAGTAAGATCCATTTTCCTTACATATCCACACTTAATACATGGGCAACGAGTAAATTTTAGGTCTTTCACATTTTCCGAACAAAATCTTAAGAATAAATCGACTCCGTTTTTATATTCCACGGATAACCTATTTGCTGACATCCATTTTCTATCCATATCTTCTCCTATGTCTATGAAAAATTCAATAATAAAAACTGAATAAGCATACGACCGAGCACATGAAAAATTGGGCAGCATTTCTTCTATATTAGTAATCTAGCCATCCGTCAATCTAATCAAATCCAATCAAATAAGCACAATAAAATTCAAATATAATAATAGAATACATAATTCTAGACAAAATCGGACAACATTTCCCCTATAATAGTGATCTAACCATCTGTTAACAACAAGTCAAACAATTCAAACAATACACAATGAGTTTCTTCCTTATAGCTCGGCAGCACACAAACAAATTTTCCATAACCTACTTCACTAAAACACACAGTTCTGAACCTTGTGTTATCACCGCAACACACAATTTTAATTTCAGAACCTACTTCACTATGGATGAATATTTAAGATATTCAAACTCCTCTAACAAAAATTTAATAATACTAAAACAAGAAATAAGATAATGTACGCACCTCTTGTAATTAATAGTCTTAGATAGCAAATTTACTTCACTTTGCAATACACTTTCCTATTCAATTCACAACCTACAAAACTAAATTAATTAATAAATAAAAGATTACTAAACAAATATCACTAAATAATTGGATTAACAATAACTTATTCTTGCAATTTTAGAAACTTAAAAACCTCAAATGTGTGCTTGAAGTAGAAATTTTGAGGCAAAAATCTCTCTTGTTAAAACCACAACCTACAAAATTAAATTAATTAATAAATAAAATATTACTAAATAAATGAAAAAACATAATATATATAATCAATCTACTTCAATGTTAATAAAATATATATAATTTTTGAATTAAATAATAATATAAATAAAAAAATCATAAACATAAATACTTGAATTACTTATATCAATACATGCAATTTAGTATGTAAATTAAAATTAAATTATTTTCCTTATTTTAGATATATATATATATATATACATTAATACTTAATCAACCTAAAAAATTAATTAAAAAAATATACAATTTTCGGATTAAATAGTAAAAAAAATTTTAAAACAGTAAAAAATGTGGTATAATATCAATATCTTAATTGTGTATGTCAAATCTTCATTAAAATTAATTTTTAAACTTTAAATAAATATTTCTAATAACCTAAAATTACCCAAAATCCCAATATACAAATACACTAAAATCTCAACATTAACCCACTATAATTAAAGAAAATAAATAAAAAACATTATTCTAACTATTATACATTAATTAAATCTGAAAAACATACCTGAAATTAATTTTTGAAGATGAAAATCGGCAAAAAACAGAAGCAGAAATTGCCCAAAAATGCCTGTTTCCGCCTCTAGTTCGTGTGGCTCGGGGAAGAAGAAGGTAATAGGGTTATATACATGGGAGGCTTCTAACGTCTCCCCTGGGAAGACGTGCAAACTTCCAACGTCTCCCCTGAGAAGACGTGCCACATCGGACGTCTTCCCAGGGGAGACATTGGAAGTTTGCACGTCTTTCTAGGGGAGACGTTGGAAGTTTGCACGTCTTCCCAGGGGAGACGTTGGAACTGTGCACATCTTCCTAGGGGAGACGTTAGAAGCCTTCCATTGTCAAATAAATATATCATTTAATATTTTATTTTGATTTTTTAATTTATTCTAAATAACGTCTCCCACCACTTTTAATGACTTACCCACTTAGTCATAAACAATAACTTTTAATGACTTATACCCTTAGACTTGAAATATCCCTGAATACTTTTAATGTCTTACACCATTGGTATAAGTCATTATAGAGAGTCATTAAAAGTGAAAATTGTTGTAGTGACATCCTCATTTGAATTTTTTTTTAGAGAAATGATCATTTTACATTGTTGATTACATAAATTTTCATTTTCTATCAATATTTATTTAGGAGCGTATGACTTTAATATATTGATATATGTATATTAGTTTTGTTTAATTAGTTTTTATTTTAAAGTTATATCGGTTTTTTAAGTTTTTTATGGGTTGTTGGTATATTATTTTCCAACCAGTGTATATGTTTTTTGTAGTATGTTATATCATTTTTTTTTTATGATATTAGTTTCTACTAATTATACATAATGGTAGTATATAGTTTTGTGTCATGGTATATACATTTTAATGGTAGTATATAATTTTGTTAGCATAGTTCTAATATACATTTTTGAGTAATAATTTTGTAAGTTTTATTGGTACATTATTTTTCAACTCAGTATATGTATTTTTTTTGTTATGGTATATCATTCAACATCCCATAAAAACGAAAAAAAAAATCAAAATAACTTTAAAATAAAAATAATATACATATACCATAATATTAAAATATATAGAATAAAATAGTAATATACTAAATGACCTATTTGGTAATATGTAATATTAAAGAGGTGATTATGCTATTTTTCTACAAAATTAAAAACATGGACAATTACTTACTTTCATACATCATTAATGTCATTTTGCACCAAGCCCCAAAGCTAGGTCACTTTACTTGAGAGCCTTTCAAAATCCACTTTATCATTTATACTAATTTTTGTTAATTACTTGATGTATTAGTAAACCTAGTTTATTACAATAAATCATAAAATGTAATAAATCAAATCTATAATTTTGAATGTAATGGTAAGATTCATAAATTAAGAAAATATTTGGCATAAAATAACTTTACACTAGCCCAACTTATACCATTAAATCGTAGCCCAAGTCCAAGTCCAATACATATGGGGTAGCAAGACAACAAAATAACCAAAATCTTTACAGAAAAACAAAGGGAAAATTACATCTTACACGGTAATTTAAAAAAAATTATTTTATATGACAATTTAAAAAAATTACAAAATTACTGTGCTCCTCCTAACTAGTATGTACACATGTTTTTTTTCCCTACCAGTATCCTAATGATATGTAATTTTGAACCAACATGTTTTTTTTTTGTCAAATCAACTTTTCTTTCAAATATTATATGTCAAATCACTTTAATATTTTTTATCAAATCAATACAATTTTGATATTATATTTTAAACTATTTTATTATATTAATTCCTATAATACAAATATTACAATTTTCATATTATATATTTAAAAAAAATATCTCAATACTTTAATTTTTTTTTATCTTTTTCTCTTCAGTAATTAGTTGATAGATACTTTTAGTATAATAATAATAATCATTACAAATAAATTTATTTTACTTATAAATATTTAAAATAAATATAATTATTAATATTAAATAAATATTTATGCTTACATAAATATTATATTTTTAATCAATATAATCTATTTCTTTATTAGTTGTTACAATTCTAAAAAATATATTTATTACTTGTTTAATGCGATTTAACATTTTTGTATATACTAATTATAAAATTATTTTAGTTACAAACATAATTTTATATATTTTTGTTACAAATATGTTAACTAAATTCACAACTTACTTTTAAAAATATCAATCACAAATATAATTTTTTTTAGTTATAAAATTAGTTATGTAAACCATTGTTACAAAAATAAAAAAATTTAGCAACGAATTATTTTGTAAATGTTGTCTACAAAAATATAAAACTTGTTTACAAATCTGTAAAACTTTGTTATATATTTGTAAATGTTATTTACAAAAATGTTTTTATGTAACTGGTTTACGCATCTGTAATACATGTTTACGAATTTGTAACGGCTATTAACAAAAAAAAAGTTGTATTTTACTGCTACTCTGTATTTACACTTTTGTCATTCCGTGTTTTTCATAAAAATTCCGTATTTTTGTAACCTACCATATTTTTCATATTTTTTTTAAATGTTAATGTATTTTTTTGAATTTCCCTAAAATTAATCTCTTTTAAATAATATTAAAAGATGAGTAATTATTGAAATAATAACAAGATGTTACAAATTAGTAACTTTGTGTTATGAATAATATTGGAAGAACAAATAACTATTAAAATTATAAAACTAGTAAATTTTTATTACAATTATGTTAAGTAAATATATAAATTATTTATGCAACTATTAGTTGAAAAATGTAATTTTATTTGTGAATTATTTTTGTAAACTTTTGTTACAAAATTAGACTTTTTTTTTGTTATTTATTAATCTGTAATTGTTGTTTACAAATTTGTAAAAAATTATTTACTTATTGTAATAGTTTTGTTACTACTTGTTACAATCTTGTAACATATTTATATTTTTTAATGAGTTTTAGTTATTGGGTGTAACAATTTTATTATTAATTGTAATAGTTTTGTTACTACTTGTTATAATATTAATATTAGTTGTTCTAACATCTAACATTTTTGTAAATTTTTTAGTTACAAAAATTGAATATTTTACTTATAAAATTAATTCTGTAAATCATTGTTACAAACATGTTAACAAAATAAAAGAATTTGTTACCGTGAAAATGAATTTTCAAATTAGTAAATTAATGATGACCAAATTTTAAGTATTAAAATCTATATTTATTTGTTTGTTAAAAAAAAACTAATATTTATTTAGATTGATTTTCACGAGTAACATTTTATTTGGCGAATATTTTTTTTTGTTCTGATTAATTTAGTTAAAAGAGAATATGTTAAAAAAAATAAAACCAACAAACTAATTTATGGTGATAGATTTGGCCATATTATAATATTATTAAATAAATAGTTTTCAAATTATTAGATTCATCTTTATAATACTAATAATTAATAATTATATTATTAGTTTATAAAAACATTAATAATTTATTACGAGGAAAAATGACATGTGTTATTGAATGGGCTTGGGTGTCATATTTACTAATAAATTATTGGGAAATCTACAAAAATGCACTAAAAGTTAAAATTTTTTTTGAAAAATATGGTGCATTACAAAAATATAGAACTTTTGGATAAAAACATGGAATGACAAAAGTGTAAATACGGAGTGGTAAAATCATAAATAAAAGTTGTAAAATATAATTGTTTGTAATCAACGTTTACAAACTAGTAAATATCTGTTAAACTTGTAAATATCTGTTACATGTTTGTAAATAATATTTACAAAATCAGTTATAGAAATGTAAATTTTTTTTTTGTAGATAAAACTTACAAACAAATTCGTAACTAATTTTTTTATTTATTTTTGTAACAATAGCTTACAAATCTAGTTTTACAACTAAGAAATATGTTTTTGTAACTAACATTTACGAAAATATTTTATAGTTAAGAAATCATAAACAAAATATACATAAAAATATTATACTTTTCCATATTGTTACAATATTGTACCAAAAAATTACATGAACCATCATATTTATGTTATATAACTTAAAAATATAAATTTAAGATATTCATTATTTATAAAACACTTTATTGAATATAGTGATGAAATACAATATTTTTTTAAACAAGTTTTACATTTTTGTAACAACAATTTACAAAACTAATTTCACAACTAAAAAGTTTATTTTTGTAACTCACTTTTACATAAATATTTATAAATTTATTTAACGTGATTATTACAAAGATTTACAAAACTAATTTTTTAACTTTAAATATATTTTTGTAACAAAACTTGAAACTTGGATTAGATTATGATTTTGGTATAACAATGAGTGTTGAGATTTGAGTAGCTATGATTTAAAAAATATATATAATATTTTTATAAAGAATAATAATATTGTGATTATCTTTAACTGTATATTGTAACATATAGTTGTTAATATTAATTTTAATTAACAACATATTGTAAATTGTATAAATAATTTTTTTTTTTTAGTAATTGTATAAATATTAATTTTAATATTAATAAATATATCCATTTTAAATAAAAATAAATTAATCTACTTTATTTTATTTTATTGAAGGTAGTAACTATAATTATTATTATTTTTATTATTATATTATTTTATATGCCTGAATTCTCATTAAAAATTGAAACAAAAAAGACAAAAAAAAAATTAAAACTAAGAGTCAACATATATATATATACAGTTAGGAAAACTGTATTTTTGTAATTTATTAAACATACCGTATAAAATGAATTTTTTTTATATTACGATAGGAGATGTAACTGACCCTAAATTATTTATTAGTTGGCATCATGCCGTATATTTGTAATTAATTTCTACCGTACATTTAGACTTTTGTTATTAACTTGCGGTAGATATATGCAAATTTCCCAAAACAAAAGTAAAAACAAAATAGAGTTAGTTACAGGTAGATTTAGCATGCCTAATCATGATCCAATCAAATTATAGGCATTATAGGCCGAAAATGCAGCTAACTGGTTTGTATTGCAGCTCCTCAGTGTTTTATAAGTGGATAGCATAATAATCCTTACTAAGACATGTGATTACTAAATCATTGGATAATTACAAAAAAAAAAATAACAATAATAAATACTTAAAAAAAAAATGCACAGAAAATGGAAGATGACCTTATCTTTCCTACAAATAAAACAAAGGAAAAAAAAATAAAGGGAAAAGAAACTTCAAAGTGTCTTCTTTGGAAACTTATCTACAATGTCACCCCACTAAGAATGAAATTCGAGGTATCTTCCAAGGTCTAAATGATCATAAATTATCTATATATACATATATTTATAGTTTAAAGCTCACCAAAACAAAGACTGGTATATATGTTTAGTTACGTAGTCAAACAGCATAACAAGCCAATGCGAAGGTCGTAATGTGCCAAGCGCATTAGTTGACCACTAAATCATATATCATAAAAAATATATGCATATATAACATCTTTATTTTATTATTTTTATTAAACTCAACTTTTCTTCAGCTGGACTAATATGGAAAATGGCGGTTTCAGCTCCGGTGATAGGCCGGTGATCATGGTTACGAACGACGACGGCGTCGATGCGCCTGGCTTGCTAGCTCTGGTTCATGCTCTAGTTTCTACTGGTTCATATGTTGTTCAAGTTTGTGCACCTGACTCGTAAGTTATTCCTTCTCATACTTTCCACAAAACCATGTTAGTCAACTCATTCTTTCAGCTCATGACACTAATTACTTGTGTGTGTCTATATATATTTTATATATTATATACAGAGAAAAATCAGCTGTAAGTCATTGCACATATCGTCATCCTCTAGTTGTGAAGAAAGTAAAAATTGAAGGAGCAACAGCTGTTTCGGTTTCTGGTTTGTTATCATAAAATCCTCTGCTTCATGCATTTTTACTTGGAACAATGGGTTATGTTGTTTTGTATGTGTTAGTTTTGCAATGCTGAGGAAAAGTTGGAATCTTGCAAAGTGATTCTTGTTCTAAAAATCTTTTTGCCATTTAAGCTTGTGTCAAGTGATATTATTAATCGTGTCAAGTATTTTTTTAGGAACCCCAGTGGATTGTGTTTCTTTGGGAATCTCTAAGGCACTTTTTCCTTCGGTGCCTGATCTGGTATTTTTCTTGTTTTTTTGTTTTAATTTTAATAAAGAAATAAGAAGGATAGTACCATATTATACCTTATACCTCTAAGAAATACACTGACTAGTTCACTACAAATATAACTCTTTGGCTAATAATTATGGTGCATTGAATTTATCTATTTTTGTAGTTGCTAATGATGTAACTATATATGTACATACACAGGTAATCAGTGGCATAAACAAGGGTAACAACTGCGGATATAACATGTTCGTAACTTTTTGTGTAATCTTCTTGCATTATCATTATTATTTCTTAAACACATCCAATTTGGATTCTAGTAAAGTTTCACTGATTATTTTCTCAAAAAAGCTCAGTTCTGTCCTACAACTTCATTAGACCTCTAACCTCAGAATTCAATAGTATGTTTTTGTGGTTGCTAATGCTGTCATATTTGCTTTTTGCTCTACTTAGTGAACTGATTTTTGAGCTTGATTTACTTACTAACTACGTTCCTTTGCTTAAATGCAGTGTGTATTCTGGCACTGTTGCTGGTGCTAGAGAAGCTTTTCTTGATGGTGTGCCTTCTATCTCACTATCTTATCAATGGTAAGTCTATATTTAATACCTCTATTTTGCTTCACATTCAAATGTCCCTGCCCCTAAACTGGTATGTTTTTCTCATCTCTGCTTTCACTAATTATAATGATCTTTTTTCTTTTAAAATTGCAGGAATTCAACTAAGAGCCAAATCAATGACTACTTGCTCTCTGCCAAGGCTTGCTTGCCTATCATTAACGCAATATTGGTAGACGTCAAGAATCAAACTTTTCCATATGGGTGTTTTCTGAATGTAGATTTTCCAACAGATATTGCTAATCATAAGGTATAAATACATTCATACACAGATTGTGAGGTTACTTTATATATGCGTGTGTTATCATTCTTGAATTGGGATTAAGTTTTGTTTTGAATTTTAAAGGGTTACAAGCTAACTAAGCAAGGAAAAAGTAGATCCAGATTGGGATGGAAGAAAATCACTGCTGACATACAAATAGAAAAATTGTTATCAGAACTATCCCAAGAGAATCATACACAAACAATTTCATCAGAGCATGAACATCTCTTGTTCCAAAGACATGTGAGTCTTTTTTTATCTTTTTTTTTTTTTTTGCTTGAAAAAAATAAAATGACTTAATTTGACTTGGAATGAATATTTTACAGCATTGGAATTCTCAGTTTAGTGAGGATAAAGATGATGAAACAGATAAAAAGTCTTTGAGAGAAGGATATGTGAGTTTTTCTTTTCCTTTAACATTATATAAACTAATAGAACTTTGCTTATCACTTATGGTGATTAACATGATATTTTGAATGTAACTTTCAGATTACAGTAACTCCTCTTGGTGCTCTCTCTCGGGCTGATGAAGACAGCCATAACTATTTCAGAAACTGGTTACCAAATTCAAGCTGAGAGCTTCTCTTTTTTTTCAACCTAAATAATCATATAAGGCTATATTGATTTATGTTGTGACTAAACAGTCATATCACATATCTATTCGGTACCATTTATGTTCATGGAAAATCCATGTGTCAGATCAAAGTCTTAATGTCATTCAAAAATAAAATAAGAAAAAGCCAGAAAGGAAAGGAAAAAAAAAATTCTGGAGTGATGATAAAAAATGATTCTTTCTTTCTCTTTTTTTTTTTTTTTTGAGCACTAGAATATAACAATGTGAGATAGTTGAAATGCAACTAAAATTGAAAAAGAAAAAACAGAGAAAAAAAGGGTAGAATCTGAGGCTGGGAATATGGAATTTGGTTTAGTTTGATATGAGAAAGACAACGCCAACTTACAATGCAAGTAGTTGAAAGCTCATACTAATAAAGAAGGAGAATTTATTCTCTTGCAATGACTTGACTTTAGCTATTTCCTAAATTTAACTATATTATCAAGTTTGCCAATAAAGTAAATAGAGAGATAATTATCAAGTATTTGAGAAATTGATAAACAAACGCTACTAATTAGACAAAAATAAATTTATTATTCACTATTTAAATTTGTAGCATGCATAGAATGATCGAAGCTATTGGCTTTGTTCCACAAATGCATTAACATTTGTCGATAAAGTAAAGTAAACCCTAAAATTGAATAATTACATCTCCCACCGTAATGTAAAAAAAAATTCATTTTATACGGAAAAATACAGTTGGGAAAAGCTGTATATATATGTTAACATTTTGTTTTATTTTTTTATCTTAAGTTTTAATAAGAATTTAGGTATATCAAATAATATAATAATAAAAGTAATAATTATAGTTACTACCTTTAATAAAATAAAACAAAGTAGATTAATTTATTTTATTTAAAATGAATGTATTTATTAATATTAAAATTAATATTTATAAAATTACTCAAAAAATAAATAAATATTTATACAAGTTACAATATGCTGTTAATTAAAATTAATATTAATAATTATATGTCACAATAATATTATTCTTTATAAAAATATTATATATATTTTTTAAATCATAACTAGTCAAGTCTAAACACTCAATGTTGAACCAAAATCATAATATAATCCAAGTTTCAAGTTTAAGTTTCAAGTTTTGTTACAAAAATATATTTAAAGTTAAAAAATTAGTTTTGTAAATCTTTGTAATAATCATGTTAAATAATTTTATAAATATTTATGTAAATGTGAGTTACAAAAATAAACTTTTTAATTGTGAAATTAGTTTTGTAAATTGTTACTACAAAAATTTAAAACTTGTTTAAAAAAAATATTGTATTTCACCACTATATTCAATAAAGTGTTTTATAAATAATGAATATCTTAAATTTGTATTTTTAAGTTGTATAGCATAAATATGATGGTTCATGTAATTTTTTGGTACAATATTGTAACAATATGGAAAAGTATAATATTTTTATGTATATTTTGTTTATGAATTCTTAACTATAAAATATTTTTGTAAATATTAGTTACAAAAATATATTTCTTAGTTGTAAAACTAGATTTCTAAACTATTGTTACAAAAATAAAATATTTAGTTACGAATTTGTAAGTTTTATCTACAAAAAAATAAAAAAAAACTACAATTCTATAACTGATTTTGTAAATATTATTTACAAACACGTAACAGATATTTATAAGTTTGTAACAGATATTTACTAGTTTGTAAACGTTGATCACAAAGAATTGTATTTTACAGCTTTTATTTATTATTTGTCCACTTCGTATTTACAATTTTGCCATTCCGTGTTTTTATCCAAAAATTCCATATTTTTGTAATGTATCGTATTTTTTAGATTTTTTTTAAACTTTTAGTACATTTTTGTAGATTTCCCAAATAAAATTCGTTTATTGACTTAGTAATTAAACACCTAACATTATTTTTTATAATAATTCAACTCTACATCCAAACCCATAGCAAAATTGCATTATTATACATTAGGTAAATATCATTTTGGATCCTATGTTGTGCAAAAGATACCGATCATACCCTCTGTTTTGTTAAATGACAATTTGGACTCTGTGTTTTACAAAATGAAACAAATTAATACTCTGAGCCCAATTTTAGCCAAACTTTTTTACCCTCAAGTTTTCTAATTAAGGAATTAATTAAAAAATTAAAAATATATTTAAAATAATTTTAAAAATAAAAAAATTAAAATTAAAATTAAAATAAAAACCTAAAAATTATAATAAAAAATTATATTATTAATAACATTATAACATCAAAATCTAAAATTTTCACACATAACCCAAATCTTTAAATCTAAACTAAAAAACAAACTCATTAACATGTTGACGTTCATTATTCAAACACCAATTCAAACATCAATACAACAATTTTATCAAAAACTTCAAACTTAGAGACCATTATAACAAATTTCACTCTAATTGGGTGAAGAAAATTCATAAACATACACAATCTAAAATCATATTCAAAATGAGGTAGAAAAAAAAAAAATACAAATCTGAAATTATCTTTCAGATCTAGTTGTCGTGGTGCCCAGAAGGTTGGTGAGCATCGAGCGTCGACCCTCGCCCAACATCGAATCTAGCCTCACTCTATGACTTAGATCTATAGAAAGAAAAGAAGAAGAAGAAGAAGAAGAAGTTGAAGAGACATGGTCGAAGGGACCTAGGCCGCGACAATTGCAGAAAGAAGAAGAAGTTGAAAAGCTCTCCATATTCATTCTTATTGTTGTCCCAAATGTTGTGTCGCTCGAACCTGCCAGAACAATGCCGACCTCCTCCGCCAAATGAAGTTGTCGCGTCATTCTCCTCCTCCAGTTCGATCGATCTCCAGATCTGTGTCGATATCCTCCACCAATATAGTTTGACCACCTACAAGGAAGAAGAAGAAGAAGAGGATGATAGATTTAGGGTTAGGGTTTAATGCAATTCATGTTTTATGAGTTATGTTTTAGATTTTTAGATGATTATGTTTTACTTTAAAAAAAATAATAATTAAAAATATTTATGTTTTTTAGTTAAGTTATATGTAATTTATTTATTTTATTTCATTTAAAAAGTAATTTAATTTATTTTATATTTTAAAATATATTTATATTTTTTAATTAATTCCTTAATTAGAAAACTTGAGAGTATTTTGGTTATATTCAAAAAAAAGTTTGACCAAAATCGGACTCAGAGTATTAATTTGTTCCATTTTATAAAATGCAATGTTCAAATTGTCATTTAACAAAACAGAGAGTCCGATCGGTAACTTTTGCACAATAAATTATCCAAAATTGTATTTAGCCTTATACATTCCACGATCTAAAGGGTTATGTCAATTCAACCAATTGAAAAACAACAATAGCAAAAAAAAACAAAATTTTCTTGAACATATAGAAAAAGAAATATTAAAAAAAAATTAAAATTTAAGACAAACAACAATTAAAAATAGTATTAGTTAATTTCCTTCAACCCAGGCATGTCAAAATGGGGCAGTGAGGCGGGGCGGTCCTCGACCCGACGGGGCGTCTTTGCCCTGGTAAAAATAGAGCGAGGCAACGACATACTATTAATTCAAGCGAGGCAGGGCTGCCCCGCCCACTATTAATTCAAACGAGGCAGGACTGTCCTGCCCCCAAAAACTTTTATTTTTCTATACTCAAACCAATATTAAAAAAAGATTCTTTGGAGATATATGCAACTATTATATATTTTTCTTAACGTTATTATTTATAGGATCTCTTAGTGTTTGTTTTAAAATAATGAAGTGTCTCTATATGTATTTTTGATACCCTTATATATTAGTTTTCTTTTTTTCTCTTTAGTTAAGAAAAATTGATTACAAATATTCTGGTATATTCTGATTTTACAAAAGAAATAATATATATTTGAAATCTTTTATTATTGAAATGGGTATATGTATATATTATTTAGAATTTAATCTCTTACTTTTAATCTAATTTAATTATAATTCATATTTTCTTAAAAGAAAAAAGTTAAACCGCCGCAATTAAGCCCAGTCGACCCGACCCAGCCGTCGACCTGCTCCAGAGAACTTATCGGGGCGGGCAGACCCACCCCATTTACGTTCCTATTCCAACCCAAGCCAAATACACAAAGTGCTTTAATTCGTGTTTGCTGCCTAAGCAGATCATTCCAGTATAAACAATTACATCTCTCTCTCTCTCTCTCTCTCCATGGAAACTGGTAGTGAAGAACGAGCGAGGATCCTGGTGACCAACGACGATGGAATTGATGCGCCAGGGTTACGAGCTTTGGTTGAAGCTCTTGTGTTGTCGGGTGACTATGTTGTTCAAGTCTGTGCTCCTGACTCGTAAGTTATATAAGTCGTTTGCTCAATGTCATTAATTAATTAGATGATCATCTCATCTAACTAATTAATCTTAATTAGTAGTAATTGATCATCCTAAATGAATAGGGAAATGTCAGCTGTGAGTCATTGGAGCACTATTCGTCATCCTTTGTCTGTCAATCAAGTAGAAATTGAAGGAGCCACAGCTTTTGCTGTTGTTTCAGGTTATTTTTAATTTTATTTTTGTTATACACACACACACACACATATATATATATATTGGTTTTTCACTGCATAGTGTTATGGAATCAAGCAAATTGATCAGAGTTATGAACACCCTTTTTTTTTTTCCATTAATGAAATTTCATTTATGATTTTTTTTAAAAAAATTATTTGATTAAACTTATTGGTTATAACAGGAACTCCAGCTGACTGTGCTTCTTTAGGAATCTCTCAAACACTATTTCCTTCAATCCCCGACCTGGTAATTCTCTCCTTAATTAATTTCCATTGTGAACATCAAATTCAGTGACACATGCAAAAGACAAATCTCAGCCTAGCTATACCATTTTGTTTTTTCTCCTAATTTAATCCTATTATTATTATTATTATTATTTTATCAAGCTTAACTTCTTGCACAAAATTAAAGTTAATTAATTATTATATTAATCTAATGAACTTTTTTATTAGTTATATATACTGATGTTGTACTTATGTATATGTATCCACACGCAGGTAATCAGTGGCATAAACAAGGGAAACAACTGCGGATACCACATGTTCGTAATATTGTTTTTATTTATTTTAATTATTATTAATTAGTCAAATAAATCATAATCTTTCTATTAATATTTTAAAGCTTAAATTAATGTTGAATGATACCTAGTAGCAAGTAAAACTTACAACCTCAGAAATCTAAACTTGAAAAATGATCAATTGATGAGAGGCTTAAATAATAAAAATAATTATGATTTTGCAGTGTATATTCTGGTACTGTAGCTGGTGCTAGGGAGGCTTTTCTAAATGGTGTACCTTCTATTTCTGTATCTTATGATTGGTAAGTCTCTCCCTCTCGATAAATGTGTTTAAGAAATGCTAAGTGTGCGCTCATGTGAAGTCACTATATGAAGTTGACATATTGTTGTTATTTGTGCAATTCAACACAGTGACTCACACAATTTAGATTAATAATATATATATGAAATATCGTCAACTAATTGTGAAAAAAAAAAATTGTGATGTTGGACACTTTGTACTCAATAGCAATACTCAATATATTTTGATTGAAATTATATTATGCAGGATGAGTGGTAAGAGCCATGTGGATGACTTTAAGCTGTCTGCTAAGGCTTGCTTACCAATAATTAATGCAATATTGGTAGCCATCAACAACCAAACATATCCCTCTCGATGTTTTTTGAATATCGATATTCCAACCAATGTGACTGATCACAAGGTATTTTTAAACTCATCTTCGTTCTTTTTTGTACAATATTATTAGACTTTGGCCACTTTTGAAAATCAAGTTATTCTCTCTTCTTTATTAATGGTGGACACTTAATGAGATAATAGGGTTAATTAAATACACAACACATAGGTATTACAATCAATCTTATATAAACTAATTGTGCAATATTAAAATTAATAGATTGCAATCATGTGATGGTGGAATTTTATTTTTAATATCATATATAGTGATTGATTATAGAGTAACTATTCTTTTAGTACTATGTGTTTTATCGAAATACACATTTAATACTCTATGTTTATAATAATGATTATTTGTTACCCTTTATTTCTAATTCGTACTAATTTGGTACCCTTCGCTAGAATGTAGTCGACTCAAATTTCAAATACGATTATTTTGCTCCTCATTTTAATGATTTATTTGGTCTTTTTTATTTTTGTTAATTTAAAATAATTTAAAAATATTTTCTGAATTAATAAAACAAAAAAATATTTTAAAATATATCGATGAAAAAGTAATTAAAAATAAAATTTTAAATAAAAAATAATATAAATTAATTTTAAAATAAAATATTTAGTAAAACTATTTTAATTAATTAAATAAACATAAACATTTTTGGAAAATTCTAGAGTACACCACATGTTTTTTGGAGCACTAGTGCACCCCTTTCCTGTTTTCGGTACTTGAATGAGTTTCGGCGTAAAAAAAATTTATGATCGTGTACATTATAGTTATTTAAAGCATCCTGAAAATTTTCAGGAAATTCTAAATAATTTACAATATAAAAAATATGGTTAAAACAAGTTATCTTCCACGCGCATAAGAAAAAATAGTCACGCGTGCAAAAGACTATTTGAACATTGTTTTCAGCACTGTAAATTATTTAAAAAATTTCGAAAATTTACAAAATGCTCTAATAATTATAATATACATGGTCATAAAAAATAATTCGCCGAAAATCATCCTGGTATCAAAAACCTGGAGAGAGTGCACCAATATGCCCATTTTTAGGAGTGCACTATAGACGAATAAAAGTTTTTTTTTAAAAAAAATACTAAAACCAATATTTTGAAATTAATAAAAGTAAACTAAAATCCTAATAATTTTTTTAAGTTGTAATTAAACTATTTTGTTTGAATTCTGATTAAATTTTAGGTTTTAAGTTTAGGGTGTTGATTTTATTTTTTGGGTTTAAGTTTAGGGGTTAGATTTTATTTTTTATTTTTGTTTACTATTAATTGATTAATTTATAAAAATATTTTTTTTGTTTTATTAGTTCAAAAAATATTTTAAAATAATTTAAAAATAACAAAAACAAAAGAAAATCAAATAAATCATTAAAATGAGATGTAATATGGTCATATTTAAAATTTGGGTTGATCAGATTTCCGCGGAGGGTTCCAAACTGGTACGAATTGCAAACAGAAGGTACGAAATGATCATTATTATAAACATATGGCATCAAGTGTGTATTTCGATAAATCATAGAGTATCAAATGAATATTATTACCCTTGATTATATACTAATTTAGGTGCGTTTGGGAATCCATAGTGTAATTAGAATTGAGTGTAATTCGGAATAATTACTCAATTTGACATGTTTATCTGATCATGTAAATGTGTAATTTGAGGTAATTGATGAGTCACAATTACACTTTTTCATTCTCATAGTCCCATGAAAATTTAGTGTAATTACTATCAATTTTAAATAGTATTTGTTACATAATATTATTTTTCTTTGTAATTTTAAAATGTAATGTAATTACTCAGATATATAATTACTGCCTTACTAATTAAACAACTTCATAATTATACAGTTATTTCTAAACATGTGTATTTAGCATAACTCATTTGATAATTTGTGATGTTATTTGGGGTGAAATTGAAAAGGGATGCAAGCTGACTAAGCAAAGCAAAAGTACATTCAAGTTGGGTTGGAAGCAAGTAAAAAAAACATCCGAAGAAAATAATAATACCACACCAACTATATCACCAAACAATCTATCGTTCCAAAGAGAGGTATGTCTCCGTTTCTTTCATTTAATAGAATTCTCTCATCACATCAACATGCCATCAAATTCTTACATATTCTTATATAGCATTTTTTTTTAATTAAGATTATAATAGATTTAAATTATATTTTTAAATGAAAGACGAACAAATGTGCATAATTCTAGAAAGTCTTATATGTGATTTTTTTTTTCCTAATGATGAATAGTAAACTTTTATAATATTTCAAGGTGTTAATATATAAGGGAAATTTCATATTATATGCATAATAACTTAGTAAATTATTTTAATATGCAACCATAATTTATTATCCTAAATATATCACAATTTCAATTTTTTAGACAAAAATACCCCTAACATCGAAATTGCATCGAAAAAGTATCGTTTGGGATAGTAATCAAGTTTTGATGATTGCATCGAAATAGCATCGATGTACCATCGATTTGGCATCGAAACACCATCGGCATCGATGTACCATCGATTTTGCATCGAAATAGCATTGAAAAAGCATCGTTTGGGATAATAATCAAGTTTTCATGATTGCATCGAAATAGCATCGATGTACCATCGATTTGGCATCGAAACACCATCGGCATCGATGTACTATCGATTTTGCATCGAAAAAGCATCGTTTGAGATAATAATCAAGTTTTCATGATTGCATCGAAATAGTTACGATGTACTATCGATTTGGCATCGAAACACCATCGGCATCGATGTGCCATCGATTTTACATTGATGCAATCATGAAAACTTGATTATTATCCCAAACGATGCTTTTTCGATGCAATTTCAATGCAAAATCGATGGTATATCGATATTATTTCGATGCAATCATGAAAACTTGATTATTATCCCAAACGATGCTTTTTCGATACAATTTCGATGCAAAATCGATGGTACATCGATGTCGACGGTGTTTCGATTTCAAATCGATGCTATTTCGATGCATTCATGAAAACTTGATTATTATCAAAAACAATGTTTTTTCGAAGCAATTTCGATGCAAAATCGATGGTACATCAATGCGGATGGTGTTTCGATGCCAAATCAATGGTACATCGATACTATTTCGATGCAATAATGAAAACTTGATTATTGTCCCAAACGATATTTTTTCGATGCAATTTCGATGCAATTTTGATGTTAGGTGTATTTTTGTCTAAAAATTTGAAATTGTCATATATTTGGGATAGTAAATTATGGTGACAAATTAAAAAAAATGACTAAGTTATTATGCATGAAATTTCCCATATATAATGTGTGTAATATTCACAAATGAAATCACTAATTAATCTTTTAAAAAAAGCGCTAATTAATGGACTAATATTCAATAATATACAAATTTTAAATATGAACACATGCATAATTTACCATATTTTTCACTTTTACAGCTCAGGGGTTCTTATTTGGATGTTGATGCTGATACTGACACGAAGTCATTAAAAGAAGGATATGTGAGTATATTTTCTTAACATATTGGCTAATATAAAGTGGCAATATATATATATATATGTATATAACATGTGATTTTATTTATTTATTTCAGATTACAATCACTCCTCTTGGTGCCCTGACTCCTGCTGATGCAGATTGCCATTCCTACTTCAAAGATTGGCTCCCAAATTGCAACTCATGAGTCTCTTCATCAGCCCCGGCCCCACCGAAAACCAAAATAATTAATACATTGTTTTTTTACCACAATTTATATCACAATTAATCCTCCACTTTTTATTTTATTATTATTATAATAATTTCTGCCTTCCAATGAAAAAGTCCCGATAACTAGGCTTTCTATTATAGCCAGAATAATAATACATGCTATTATTTGTGATATTTTTCAATTTTTTTTTATATCAAAATACATATATTTGTGAAACTGTCCATGTTAAAAAAATTATTTTTCTCCCAAAAAAGAGAGTACGGAAATATAATTATACCTTGAAGAATGTAGAATACAAATAAAATTGATTATAAGTTTAGTTCGATTTAAAAAAAAAAAAATAAATAAATCTTTCATCATAAATTAAACAATGATTTCTTTCATTTTTTCATTGTATTCGGTAAGTGAGTTTTTCGGGACAAATAAGTGCACAAATGCACTCCAATTCAACCACAAAGTTAGTATGAATTTACCAAGAACTAACTTACTAAAAACAAAGTATCAGTGTACCACGGTTTGTCAAAACATATATATCGATCTTAAGGGACTAACTAAACATTTTAAAAGGAGCATTACTAGATTAGAATTTATCACGTGAATGTCACAATAAAAAAATTATGTGAATTTATTATTGTATTAGCTATAGTGTCTAACATCATTTTTTTTTTAAAAAAACGTTGACCTGTTGACTCTGGACTCATTGACTGTACAATAATTTCCAAAGCACAAATTTGAGGTAACTTCCATGCATGAACGATGAACGTCAATATGGTTCTATCAATGAAACAAATTGTGATATAACAAGGCGACTAAGAGCTAGTCTTAGTCAACTAATTCTTCCAAAAAAAAATCTTAATAATAAAGCTACTGCTTTTATGTGTATATATATTCTGTCACTGTAGCTGATGCTCGGGAGCCTTTTCTCAATGGCTACCTTCTATTTATATCTTTATCATATGATATATTTTCTTTTCTGTCGGGATCTTTATCATATGATATGATTGATAGATAAGTAATTAAATATTGTGTACATATCTAAGGTTTTTTTTTAGGATAACTTTGAGGCTTGTTCTAATGAGTTGTGACTTGAAAAAAAAAAATATACATCTTATCCATATCAAAATTTTAATCTCTAAAGATATAGATGAGTAAATGACGATCTCTCTCTTTCTCTCATGCAATAGTTGAAAAGGTCGCCAAAAACCAAACATATCAAAATTATGGATAATGTTTTCTTTTAATATATATATATATATATATAGGTTTATCAAAATATTTGGTAATCATCTGCTGGTTGTGAAATATTTAGTCAGAAACATGACTTTATATTTGGGAAGTAATTATGTTAATATATATATTTCTTTTATATAATAAGCAGATAATAGAAATTTTTTGTTTTAACAATTTTTTTATTTTTTTTAAGGTTAAATTTAACAGAATATTCTTATATTTAACCGTAGTTTCTAAACACTTAAACTTAAATAAAATAAAATAAATGATTAAAAAAATTAAAATATGATATTTTTGAGATATTTTACAGTGATAATTATTTAAAAATAATTAATAATTAAACAAATTAAAAATAAGATATTTTTTTAGATATTTTACAATAATAATTATTTAAAAATAATAAATAATTAAACAAATTAAAATATGATATTTTTGAGATGTTCTACAATAATAATTATTTAAAAATAATAATATTATATGTTTTATAACTTAAATAAACATTTAATTAAACTTAAACTTACTTATTAGATTAATATCATATTAAACATATAATATAATCTACTGTGAATTAGCAACAAATTATTTTTAAAAAAAAAAACCAGCAAGAAACTTAAATTTAAAATTCACGTATAATATTTAATATTACATTAAACATATAATATATAATCTCTTGTTGTCACTCCCAAATTCATAAACTAGAACAAACATAAACTTAAACAAAAATAAATAAATTATTTAATTAAAATAGGATTTTTATTTCAAAATTTATATGACATTAATATAAATTTAATAAAAATAATTAATAAATTCTATAAATAAAACTAAGTAAACATGCTTATTGCACGTTGCTTGTATCTAGTATATATATATATATATTTGTGGCTGACTAAGCATGCAATAAGGCAAAACTAGCGCGGTCAAATTAAGATGGAAACAACTCACAAAAAGCATACGAAGAAAATATTACACTAAATAATATATTTCAGCACAACATCTATAAGTACTATTGTTCCATAAAGAAGTCGTTGTCCTTATTATTATTAGGTTTTATGCTTTTATAAAATCATGCTGGATAAGTAACACGATTTATATTGTGAATAAAAGAAGTAGAAATTATTTAGTTTGACAACCGTGTTGTTTGTTTGTTTTATTACATGATTATTTGAATAATACAAATATTTATAAAATTATGAATATATAAATAATTAAAATTATAGTGACTAGGTCACAGTGGATTATAATTGTAATTATATGTTCAAAAGAACAAGTCCTAAGATTAAGTCAGTGCATTGGGTTTTCACTAATCTGGTGATCTCTTATCCAAGGCATTGACCAAGTAGATTAGATCGGATGTATTTTGTTACATTGGACTGGACCGATATTGATTATTGACAAGATAAGTAAGTATCGCTATTATCTAATCTAATTATTTCACAACGTTGTGTTGAAGAAAATTTAGAATATATAATCCTAAATTTTATATCTCAAAGAAGAAATTCACACAAAATTGGAGACACGATATAAGACTCTATTTAATAGAGAATATTGTATAAAACTCTCAATCACAAGGCTACAAACTTTTATTTATATATATATAAGACATTTTCTCTTATTTATTTTACACTCTCGATGCCTTTTAAGGCTCAAAGACATGGGTATTTATACTAGCCCATATGAAATACAAACCACATATTTTAATTAGGCTAATTAATAATATCCACACATTTTATATACTTATCTTAGAAATACTTAAATTAGATTTACTTTTAAGAGCTGTCATTGATTCTTAACATTCCCCTCAATGTTAGCTCTCATCTTCTTAGTAATGGCAAGTTGATTACGAAACTTTTCAATCTTGCTAGTAGTAAACTCTTTGTGAACAAATTAGCAACTTGATCATTTGTGTTAATCTGTCTCATTTCAATCTCCTCTTGCAAAACCTTTTCTCTGATAAAGTAGTAATTGTTACACCCAGATTTCGAGCTTTAAGAATTGTGATCTCGAAAGCTGAATTCGTTAGGAATGGGCTCGTAATGTCTGGAACACGTGTCCGCAACCTAGGCACCGGACCTACAAGCAGCGGGCAACCTCGAAGATGGTAGCCTCGAAACCATTGCAAGCTCGAAAGACAGACATCAAAGCACGTCTGTTCTCGGATGGCCTCGGATCAGGGACTCCGAGCCTGACATAAGTATGAGCTTCAAGTCACATGATCTCGGAGAAATGCCATAGCTCGAAAGTCAGTAAGAGACCTAGGTGGGAACAACACTAACAATGTAGATTGATAACTTTGAATATCCTAGTGAGTCATTTTGGAGAGACGCGGTCTACATTGATTGTTGTAAATCCCCTATAATAAAGGGGTATTTATTATTCAGTTATACGCCCCCTGATCTTCAGGGGACGTTTCCTTGTATATAGGATTACATGCTTTTAATGCCATTAAATTTATTTGCATATACAGAATAACTTCCCAAAATGTGTGGGATAGTATTCTGAAATCTTCTCTATAAATAGAGAAGTTATGCACCATTGTAAAGGACCCGAATTTTTGTAATCTTGAGAGAAAACTCTGGAGAATTCATTCTTGAAGAATTTCCAGAGATCATCTTAAGTTTTAATAACAAAGACTCGTGGACTAGGTAGAGTTAACTGCTGAACCACGTAAAAAATCCCATTTGTTTTATCGTATTTTCCTGGCCATAACTAATTATTGTTTTCGTGCTCTTTATTCACTGTTGACGAAAAACGGCGTCAACAGTTTGGTGCTTTCATTGAGAGCCTTAAGCATTCAGTCCCTGAACAAGTTATGGCCGCTAATGATCAGAACGTTCCTGAAGAAAATTATCCGAGACGCCCTGGGAAACAGCCGATGGTAAACCCAGATGTTGAAGAGAGAAGCGAATCCTCCGATTCTTGGGGACCACCCGCACCACCAAGGGATGAGGATATGTATTACAATCCTGAGCGGTACGTTCCCATTGTGGAACTTGAAAACCGGCAGCTGAAACAGCAGTTGGCAGAAGCCAACAAGCGGAATGAGGAGTTAGCAAGGATAGTCGCAGAGGCGCAGGCGGCTCAGCCCCCGCCTCCGCGTGAAAACTAAGCTCCCCCTCCGAGGGATGTGCATGTTCCTCCCCGCAGGCCTCATGGGCGTCCACGAAAGAATGCTGCCACAAGAAGGCCGGAACAACCTCTGGCACCAGTAGAGCCATCCGCTCCCTCGAGACCCCAGAGAAGTACCCGAGCTAGGGCCCCGGTTAATCTACCTGCGGGAATTGAGAACAACCGAGCCCCTACAGAGGCTCAGACTCAAGTCCCTGGGAACGTACAAAATGCAACCAACCCATCTCGAGCAAACTCCAGACCACGAAATGGGTGGCAGCCACCATCACCCATACGGTTCCCTCCATCGCCTATAAGATATCCTTCACCTCCTCGCAAGAATGCTCAACTAGTTCGAGATCAGGATGAAATGCGTGAAGGGAGGAGACAAGGAAACTGGGAAGCTTTCCAGGAGCGGAGAGGCGCCCTATCTGAAAAAATTCAAACGTCTCAGTCTCGCACGGCAAAAACGAGGCGGCATGAAAAAGACCCATCTCGAAATAATCATGCGACAAGTTTTACTAGTGATGACTTTGGAGATACCAGATCGATCAGCATGCATGATCGAGGTTGAAAGAATACTGGGAGCCGCAAGAATCACTCCGACCTACGGGAACACTTGAATCAGAGTCGGGGTAATGTTAACCCGATAAACCCGGACCTGAGGGATCGCTTAAATAGGCGTAAAGACCCTCTGCGGAGGCGCGAACCTGGAATTGTGATCGACGACAACCAATTCCAAACAAGACCCCTCGCGGACCCAGTCTAGGAAAGAATTGATCAGTTAGAAAAGGCCTTCAGGCTTTTGAAAAATGAGCAAGGTCAGGATCGATATGAAGATTCTGATGAGGAGCTTGAACCGTTTGCTCCCCATATTTCCAACACTCCATTTCCCCAAGGATTTCGAATCCCTCAGGTCCCAACGTTTGAGGGAAAGTCCGACCCGTACAGCCATTTGAGTACATTCAATACCATAATGAGAGCAAGTAACATGGGTTACGAGCTCAGATGCTTGTTATTTCCAGCATCACTGATAGGACCAGCCAAAAGCTGGTTCGAAAAATATAGAAGACACTCAATAACTTCTTGGGATCAGCTGTCTAAAGACTTCAAGAAGCAGTTTCAAAGCCATGATGGGGGTTAGACCTGAGGCGTCAACCCTGACTAACGTTCAGCAGCAGCCAGGTGAGACATTGAAAAGTTACCTTACAAGGTTTAACTTGGAAGTTGCCCGAGCTCGGAATGTGGATGACAGCGGTCACCTTATGGCTGTCCAAGCTAGGGTAATTCCAGGAAGTACTCTCTGGGACGACATGCAGAGAAAACCGGTGAGGTCCCTAACCGAGTTTAACAAACGAGCACAGAGGTTTGTCAATGTAGAGGAGGCAAGGTCTACACTTAATGTGACTTCCCAGCCCGTAACTACAACGATAAACGTAAACTCTGCCTCAACTTCGACGAACCCACCAGCTTCGAAGCCTGCTGCGGAAAACCCTTCCAAGAGAAAAAAGAACGAAGGGAATAACCCCGAGGCCGAGGGAGGAAAGAAAAAAAAGGGGGAGAGATATTTCTCCGTGTACAGAGTGTACACCGAGCTCAACGAGTCACGGGAGAACATATACCTGGCTAATGAAAACCAGGTCCCCTTCAGGCGTCCAGACCCAATGAGAAATCAGAAGTCCAAGAGGGACTCCAGCAAATATTGCCGATTTCATAGAGATACCGGGCATACTACTGATGAATGTCGACAGATGAAAGATGAGATCGAAGGATTGATCTCGAGAGGTTATTTCAGACAATATGTCAAGAACCAAAGTACTAATCAAGCGTCCGCGAGCCAGAGAGCAGCTGCGCCATAACCCACACAAAACAACAATTCTCGAGCTAGGGAAGAAGATAGGCCCCCGCCGATAGATGGAGAAGGCGTGATAACCATCTCGGGAGGGCCTCATCCCGCGGGCATGGGCAGAAATGCCCAAAAGAGATACGTTAACGAGCTAAAGACTGGGGACGGGTCTCCTTATGAACCTGAACCTAGAGCTCCAAAAAGTCAAAAGATTGAATCCCAACCAATAACCTTCACTGAAGAAGAAGCGTCCCATGTTCAATTTCCTCACCATGATCCACTGGTCATCACCCTCCAGTTGGCAAATAAAAGGGTCCACCGAGTTCTCATAGACAATGTGAGCTCAGTTAACATTCTTTATAAAGCAACCCTTGAAAAGATGGGACTCTCCCTTCGCGACCTGAAAGCATGTGCGACTACGCTATACGACTTTTCAGGAGAAGGAACCGCCTGCATGGGGTCCATCGAACTCCCCGTGACCTTGGGAGACTACCCAGTCTCAACAACCAAGATGATGGAGTTCGTGGTAGTAGACCTGCCTTCGGCCTACAACGTGCTACTCGGGAGACCCGCCCTGGTCGGGCTAGGGGCAGTCTCGTCTGTAAGGCATCTGGCCATTAAGTTCCCGACCCCTAGTGACGTCGGGACGTTGAAGCGAGATCAGTTAGCTGGAAGGGAATGCTACATCATTTCCTTAAGAGGAAAGAAACAGACGAGCACACAAGCACTTGTCATTGTTCAGAGTAAAGACGAAATTTTTTTGGAGATTGATGAAGAAATCGATCCAAGGGTTGAGGAGAAAGCTGACCTCGAACCCTTAGAAGAGCTCAAAGAGATTCAGCTCGAAGAGTCCGATCCCTCGAAAAAGGTAAAGGTTGGAAAACTCCTCCAGGAAGAAACCAAATAGCAACTAATTTTCTTTTTGAAGAGAAACCAGGATGCCTTCGCATGGTCACATTCGGACATGGTAGGAATAAGTCTGAACATAGCAAGCCACACACTAAATATTGATAAAAGCTTCCCTCCGAAGCAACAAAAGTGAAGACAGCTGGATGACGACAAGAAGAAGGCGCTGAAGGAGGAGGTCGACAGGCTAAAAGCAAACCGGTTCATTAGGGATGCTTTTTACCCTGACTGGGTAGCCAATCCGGTGTTGGTCCCAAAACCTAATGGGACGTGGCGAACCTGTATTGACTATTCGGACCTCAACAAAGTTTGTCCGAAGGACTGTTTTCCCTTACCGAGGATTGACCAACTCGTGGATGCCACGGTGGGGCATGGACTGATGTCATTCTTGGATGCCTATTCTGGATATAACTAGATTCCCATGCATGCCCCCGACCAAGAACATACGAGCTTCATAACGGACAAGGGGCTATACTGTTATAATGTCATGTCATTCGGGCTCAAAAATGCTGGGGCCACATACCAGCGGCTCGTGAATATGATGTTTTCAAAACAAATAGGGAACAACATGGAAGTTTATGTTGACGACATGCTTGTCAAGTATCAACTTAACAATAACCATGTTGATGACCTCGAAGAGTGCTTTGGCGTGCTCCAGAAGTATAACATGAAACTAAATCCTCAGAAGTGCACCTTCGGGGTGTCTTCGGGAAAATTCCTGGGCTTTATCATGAACGCTCGTGGAATAGAAGCCAACCCCGACAAGATCCAGGCCCTGATCGACATGCCCTCACCTCAAAGACACAAAGATGTCCAAAGTTTGACCGGTAGGATGGCGGCACTAAGTAGGTTCATATCAAAATCTACAGACCGTTGTCTTCCATTTTTCAACCTTTTGAGGGGAGGCAAGAAATTTGAATGAACGGAGGAGTGCGAGCTGGCCTTCCAGGAGCTTAAAAAGCACCTCGCAGAACCTCCCGTCTTATCAAAACCTATTACGGGAGAAGTACTGTACTTGTATCTTTCCACCACCGAACATGCGATAAGTGCAGTGCTCGTGCGAGAAGAAGAAAAGGTACAGAGACCCGTCTATTACATCAACAAAAGGTTACTGGGGGCAGAGTTGAGATACCCCTTGATGGAGAAGCTGGCTCTCAGCTTAATTCATTCATCTCGAAAACTTCGACCCTACTTTCAGGCGCACCCCATCCATGTGTTGACTAATCAATCGCTTAGGCAAGTCTTGTCTAAACCGGAGGCTTCAGGTCGACTTCTTAAATGGGTGGTTGAACTCGGACAGTTCGAGATCACCTACCATCCGAGGACGACCATTAGGGCCCAGGCTTTGGCAGATTTTATAGTGGAATGTGCTGGCATGACCAACGATGAAGTTATAACCCCAGCCCACGAGCTGTGGAAACTTTACGTCGATGGTTCATCTAATGAAAATGGATCGGGGGCAGGGGTCATTTTGATTACCCCCGCAGGGAGCAGATTTCATTTTGCCTTAAGATTCGACTTCAAGGCATTGAATAACGAGGCCGAATACGAGGCTTTACTGGTGGGACTTCGTATAGCCAAAGAGCTCAAAGCTAAAGCAATACATTGCTACAGCGACTCCCAGCTTGTGGTTAATCAAATCTTGGGAGAATATTAGGCTTGTGGCACGAAAATGGAAGCTTACTTAGAGAAGGAAAAATCCACATTGGAACATTTCGAGTTTTATGCGATCGAACAGGTTCCCCGAGAGAAAAACTCAAATGCAGATGCCTTAGCTCGGCTCACTACTTCCGCCAAGAATGATGAGCTAAACGTTGTGCCCATAGAGCATCTCTTGACACCTAGCATTAATGAGCCGGAGGAGGAAGACGTGTGTATGATTGAATCTGAGCCTACCTGGATGACCCCGATAGTCGAATATCTCGAGACCGGAATCCTTCCAAAAGATCGGAACCAGGCTCGAAAGCTAATGTATCAACTTCCCCGTTACACCATTTTGGACGGAAAGCTGTATAGAAGGGGATATTCCATGCCATTACTTTGGTGCGTGACTCCACCCGAAGCCAAAAAGATCATCAAAGAAATTCATGAAGGGTTCTGTGGAGACCATACTGGGGGCATAGCCTGTCCAAGAAAATCATACGCCAAGGTTATTTATCCTACCATTAAATTAGATTCTTTCGAGTACGTAAAGAAATGCGATAAATGCCAGAGATTCGCCACAATTCCTCGAGCTCCACCATCCGAGCTGACCATGATGACTTCCCCATGACCCTTCGCGGTATGGGGAATCGACCTCATAGGCTCTCTCCCAACTGGCAAGGGTGGTGTGAAGTATGCTGTAGTCACCGTAGATTACTTCACAAAGTGGACAGAGGCTGAACCGTTAGCAACAATAACTTCCAAAAAGGTCCTTGACTTCGTGGTAAAAAACATCATGTGCCGATATGGGGTGTCGAGGAAAATTGTATCCGACAACGGAATCCAGTTCGATAGCGACTTGTTCACCAACTTTTGCGAGAAGAATGGAATAATAAAGAGTTTTTCGCCAGTAGCTCATCCTCAGGCGAATGGTCAGGTTGAAGCTGTAAACAAAACTCTCAAGAGTTCGCTAAAGAAAAAGTTGGAGGAAGCAAAGGGACGATGGCCCGAAGAATTTCCCCAAGTCCTATGGGGATATAGGACTACAGCTCGAACATCAACGGGACATACCCCGTTCTCTCTAGCATACGGTTGCGAAGCTATGTTGCCTATCGAGGTCGAAATTCCTACAATTCGAACTCACATTTATGACCAAAACTCGAACCACACTCAGCTTGAAGAAACCTTAGACTTAATCGAAGAAAGAAGAAATGAAGCTCAGCTGAGGAATGCTGCCTACCAGCAGCGAGCTACCAGGTACTTCAACAAGAGGGTTCGAGATCGAAAGTTCGGCGTCGGAGATCTGGTACTAAGGCATGTATTTTTGGCAACGCGAGATCCAGCAGCTGGCGTGCTCGGGCCAAATTGGGAAGGACCCTACGAGATAGAATCAGTCATCTGGCCCAGTGTTTACAAACTAGCAAGATTGGATGGGAGCCTGGTACCGCGAGCATGGAATGGAAAACACCTAAGACCTTACTACCAATAGTATAGGAAGGATGTTGCCTGTAACCATGATTGTTTATCTGTACTATTTTGTCTACTTTTGGATTCCATCAAATAAAGATCTATTTCGTTCAACATGTTATATTTTTCTTTATTTTTTCAATCTCTCTTAATTTAATAACTTATGGTCACACTCATAGGATATTAAGGGGGCATCATTGGTATATATACCATCAGCTTGAAAAATAAAATAACATACACGAAATACATGCAAGCGTTTGGAGATAACCAAATGCGCCAGTTGGGACGGTTTGGATATAATTAAGCTGTAAAAAACGTATAAGTGATTGGATGTAACCAAATGCGCGAGTTAGGGTAATTTGGATATAACTAAATTATTAAAAACATATAAGTGTATGGATTACAAACCAATCACAACCTTAAAAGGTTTGGAACAAACTAACTAGAAGTAATCGACGATAAGTTGGAACCTAAACCTACTTCGAGATAAGTCGAGATCGAGGCTGGAGTATCTTATAGAAAAATAGTTTCAAACTCATAACCTCGGAGAAATAACCGAGGACGAGAAAAAGTAACTAAACAATAAGATATAACTAAACCAGTTGCATTACACACCATACAAGTACTTTTGGGTTCATGATTAAAATAATATCCGACCTTGATAAATAACGAGATTGGAAGCAGAAACGGTGCATGAATGCATTGAGTCTCGAGCCTAAATCCAAACTATGTTTGTACGAATAAATAAACATATACGATTCTTTAATATAAAATGTGCAAAATATTTCAAACCAAGAAATGTAAAGCATATGTATTAAAATAAAAAGAAATTGTATCAGCCCTACGTGCATAAATTAAAGTAATTACAAAAAAATAAAGGGACGTAGCCCCGAGGTGAGGTTCAGGAAAGAGAAGTTCCCTTGGCCTTCTCAGCATCAACGGCACTAGACCCCTCAGGATGAATAGCATGACTATCCTTCTGAGCAGCCTCCCGAGCAGCCTCATCCACCTCAAGTCGGGCATTCCACTGCTCTACATACTTCGCCTCAAGAGGACCTTGGAAGCTGGTGTCGAGGTCGGCATTATCGACCCAGATTTTGTACATGGCTTGGTTGACCGCTTTTTCCTTCTTCTCTTTGAACTCGTCAAGGAGGCGGTCCTTCTCGTTTTCCATTATCTCGAAAGTGGCAGCTTTCTCCTTCCCGAGTTTGGTATTAGCCTTCTCTAGCTCCGCAAGGCGAGTCTTCACCTGTTCAAGCTCGGCCTTCACCTTCTCAAGCTCGGCCTTCGAGTATTTGAGTTCATCAGCCGTTTTAAGCTGGAGATCCCTCGACTCTTGGGCCAGAGACATGCTCGTATGCACCTCGTTGGTCAGCTTATAATTAAGTTGTGCCGAAACGACGAGGGCCTGAAACACAAAGGATGAATTAGAGCACAAGCCAAGACATAAGCAATTAAAGGAGAGTTGCGAAAATTACCGCGGCAGTAAGTTCAATACTCTTATCATAAAGAGTATTACAGTCTGAGGCCTTATGCACAAGATCCCAGTAGTCAGCGCCGAATCCTGAAAAACTCTTACCCACTCAAGAAAGGACGTCCGAGCTAAGTACAGCTCCTTGGGTCCCAGCAGTACCATCAAGCACGAACTCTTCAACATGAGGTCAGGCCGACGGCAGGAGTGCCTTGGAAATTGAGGGTTTCTTCGGAGGTCGGCTGATTGTTAGTTGAGTTGCGGCTGGAGGAAGCGTGGCAGACGTGGTCGAAACAGTTGCATCGACCTGGGCATTCGGCTCCTCAGCTGTGCTCGTGGCAGTTTGAGCCGTTGGGGTCTTCTCAGTGCGGCTGGGGACTTTGGATGGCCGATCGGATCTCCGCGAGCCTCTCGGGCGTTTACTCTTTTGAGCTCCCTCATCGCTGAAAAGCACGGCGTCAAGGTCGGGATCCATAGCACCTGCACAGTTCCAATCGAAATTAAACATAATGCTAACAAACTTGGAAGATAAAAAAAAAAACCAAGTAGAGAAAGACCTAACTGGAACTCTCCCCCGAGCTTGAGCTCGGAGACCATGAAATTCCCCCATCTTTAGAAGAGGCTGGGGGAGTACCTTCCCTATAGGTGGACGTCAACCTCGAAAGGTCCCTATAGTCATTGGTCCCATACTGGATGGCTATTCCGTCCCACACCTTGTTCAGACTATACATAGTGTCATACTTCCCGAGCCAACTATCAAACCTATGAACCCGATCATCTACCCAAGTCCATATATAGAAATGGTCCCTATCGTCCTTGCATAATACTAACCTATCAGGTTTTTGTTTTAATAGGGTGGGGGATCACATTTTCGAGCTTAGGATGACTGTACCTTGATCATCCAAGCCCAAGCTCGAGGCTTCGTCGTTGGCCTCGTTCCCCGACTGCGGGCTCCGTCGGCGAACTGGAGGTGGGGGCCTTACCTCTCTCCTTGGAGGGAGGATGCCTGTTGGCAAAGGCATGAGCTCCCAGAGGTCGTACTTTTTGTTGGACCAATCCGAGGTGGACTGGCCATCTCCCAAAAGCCCGCAAGCTCGGAGCTTACTCTCATGCAAAAGATATGAGAGAGACCTCCTTCTATAAGGGAGTTGGAGTAGAGCCTCTCTATGCTCCTTCATCACGTCATTGGGAGTAGGATGGTGATAGTTGGCTGGAAAATAAAACACATTTCAACTAAGTACGAGCCTACAGACAAAAGTCCGAGCACAGAGATAAAGAGGGTTGGGGTACTTACGAATCCGTCTGAATGAGTAGTATCGAGACGGGGACAGGCCATCTGTCCAGAAGAAGGCCTTCTTAAAGTCAGAAGGATGGTTGGGAAGATCCTTGAACACCTTTTTCTCCTTGGGGTAGCTCGAAAGATAGTAGAAGCCGTCCCCTCCCCGAGCTCGGGAGGGATTGTTTTTCAAACAAACGAAATACAAGATCTCTTCTAGCGTGGGTCCTTCCCACTTCAACTCGTGGTACAACGACTTCAGGGCAGACAAAACCCTGTAAGAATTAGTGTTAAGTTGGAATGGAGCCAACCCAACAAAGTTTGTGAAGTCCTTGAAGAAAGACTTCAAAGGCAGTAATGCTCCTGCCTTCATATGCTCCTGGCTCCAAGCCGCATACCTCAGCTTGTTATCAGGATTTCCACCTCTTGGGGCATGGCAGCTTCGCTCGCTGGAAGTAGGGGCTCGACACCTTAAGGAGCCAGACAGTCTGAGACCGTGGAAGGCCAATATATCAATTATTTGGCCTAGCGAGGTAACCGAGCTCCAGTAGTGCTCGGCCTCGAAGAACTCCCTCCTCGGTTGCGAGGTAGAAGGCTCCCCCATTAGGGAGAATTGAAGCTCTCCCGGATTGTACGCGACGGTCACTTTTAACCTAGGGTTGAGGGGGATCGGTCTAGGCCCCGAATCAGATTCTGGATAAAGAGCCTTTCGAAGGGTTCTCCTCTTCTTTTCTATGACCTCGACGATTTGGCGGCGATAGTGAGCTCGGGTTTCCTCCTGTTTGCGCGCGAGAGTGTATTCACGAATCAGACGTTGGTTTCGAGCAAACAGCGATTCTGGGCTCGGAGTTTTTGGCGAATACGGAATTGCCAGCAATGACCCCCACCGTCTTTCCAAATTCTGTGACATCTAGCGAGAAAGAAAAAATGGTGAGGGCCATGAATGCAAGGATTCAAGAATTGCGAGCTTGACAAGACAAACTCGGAGAGTTCTTGGGTACGAAACGAGCTCGATACTAAAAACCCGATTAAGAGTCGGAACGTGTATTCTACGAGAAAAAGGAGGGGAGCGGATAAATTTTTTGAAAATCTCAAAATATCAGGGGAAAAGGGTGACGGTTATTCAGAAATGGTAATCTTGGGTATCATGCGTTCTTTAAAACCAAGATTTTGTACCCGAGATCTTGGTGTGCAAGATATGTCTTTTAAATTTTGAAAACCCAGAAAAAAGAGACCTTGTTCTACATCAAAACTGGATTTGGAACCAGTGACTTAAACCTAGCATGGAGAGTTAAACATGAAAGCCTATCAGTCAGAGCTTCCTAGCGTGTCAAACTAAGAAAATAAACCAGTGCATTCCCAGAAATAAAAGAACAACCCAGACAGAAACCGACATAAAGGAAAACGAAAAGATCATCATACACTTACACAATGATGGCGATTGCAGAGAAATCGTTGATTGAAGGAGAGGCTGCAGGTATAACCTTACGGTCTCGAACAAACTGGCGATCCTTTGTTTCTTTGGCAAGGAGAACATGCAAAAGCAAAAAGCTCTCTGAGATGGCTTCTGGTTTTGCCTCTTTTCTTTTTTCTCTGATGAGTGTAAAATAAGAGGAAGAAGATGACCAAGGCCTTATATATAGATGGTAAAAAGTGGTAAAAAAGGGATTAATTTGAGCCATTGGCCAGAATCCTTATAAAATCCGACAGTCAGGGACAAATGAAATGATGGCACCAAAAAGGTGGCAGGCGAACGATCGTGGGAGGATTTCCAAGGTACTCGAGTACCTTGGATGAGCAATACCCGACTAACACGTGTCCACCCTCAAGTATGTGTGACGGTGCGGTTCCCGAAGATAGTAATTCAAAAGTTTCCTTCTCATAGGATTCGAACAAATACTTTTGAGGGGGCAAAATGTTACACCCAGATTTCGAGCCTTAAGAATTGTGATCTCGAAAGTTGAATTCGTTAGGAATTGGCTCGTAATGTCTGGAACACGTGTCCGTAACCTAGGCATCGGACCTACAAGCAGCGGGCAACCTCGAAGATGATAGCCTCGAAACCATTGCAAGCTCGAAAGACAGACATCAAAGCACGCCTGTTCTCGGATGGCCTCGGATCAGGGGCTCCGAGCCTGACATAAGTATGAGCTACAAGTCACATGATCTCGGGGAAATGCCATAGCTCGAAAGTCAGTAAGAGACCTGGGTGGGAACAGCACTGACAATGTAGATTGATAACTTTGAATATCCTAGTGAGTCATTTTGGAGAGACGCGGTCTACATTGATTGTTGTAAATCCCCTATAATAAAGGGGTATTTATTATTCAGTTATACGCCCCTTGATCTTCAGGGGACGTTTCCTTGTATATAGGATTACAGGCTTTTAATGCCATTAAATTTATTTGCATATACAGAATAACTTCCCGAAATGTGTGGGATAGTATTCTGAAATCTTCTCTATAAATAGAGAAGTTATGCACCATTGTAAAGGACCCGAATTTTTGTAATCTTGAGAGAAAACTCTGGAGAATTCATTCTTGAAGAATTTCCAGAGATCATCTTAAGTTTTAATAACAAAGACTCGTGGACTAGGCAGAGTTAACTGCTGAACCACGTAAAAAATCCCATTTGTTTTATCGTATTTTCCTGGCCATAACTAATTATTGTTTTCGTGCTCTTTATTCACTGTTGACGAAAAACGGCGTCAACAGTAATGCACTTCACACATGCTTAGTTCTTCCATGAAAGACTGGATTCTCTGCCAAACAAATTGTCGATTTATTGTCATAGGACAATGGAATTGCATAATCTACTACTTGATGTAGATCATTCAACAGTTGCAACAACCATGTACTTTCTTGAGCTGCCATTGCTGCTGTTCGATATTCAGCCTCAGTGGTTGATAATGACACTGTCGACTGTCTCTTGCTACACCAAGAAATCGTTCCACGACCAAGCTTGAACACATATCCAGTTCTTGATCTCCTGGTGTCATGATCTCCTACATAGCTAGTGTAATGCCCTAGATTCCCTAATGCGGTTTGATGGCTGGATTAGTAGGCCGGGAGGGCCATAACTGTTTAATTATGCCATTAATTGATAATATGCATGTTTGTGTGAATTATATTATAATATGATGTTAAATGCATGCATGTGGGTCCACATTTCATGACAGGGGTATTTTGGTAATTTGGCCCGTTGAGGGCGTAATTGTATATTTGTATGCATGTCGGTGATATATTGTTGAGGCCACATTATAATGCGGATTTGTTCGAGCTATTCGGCATGAGACGATCTTTGAATATCAAGTAGCGGTTTAGTCATAACAGGATTAAGTTCGAGGCTCGGGGTGAGTCTCGGGATGTTTTAATAATTAGAGCATTGCTGGGAATAAAAGGGTAATGGGATATGAATTATTGGTGTTTTTTGAATATCGAGAATAGCGGGAATTGGAGGGTGTTAATTATGATTGATGAAATAGGTTGGAAATGATGATTTTACCCTTGGGAGACTTTAGAAACTTTTATTTGACCTAGGGGCATTAAGGTCATTTGGCTTGTGATATGTATGACTTAGTTGGCTGTAGAAACATTCAGAACAAAAATAGAGCCCTCACTTCTTCTTCACGTACTTCATCTTCCCTTTATCTTCCTTTAGAATTTTTGGTCCCAAATTGAAGAATTAAGAAAGGAAATCAAAGCTTGGAGGTTATAGACTTAGTTCATCCATTGGAAAGGACTCAAATCCAGCTTGAGGTAGGATTTCATCCAAGAATTTTAAGCTATGCTATGTTTTCTTTATAGTTTTCGGCTTAGAGAATTTGATGTGGCTAGTTGGGAATTAAGGGATGTTTTTGTGTAAAATGGATTGGGTTTTGGTGAGGGTGTGATGTAGATGAAGTTTAGGGGTTGAATTCCATGTTTGGGTGATGTTTAGGATTGGTTTGGAGGGTTGGTTTCAAGGAAAATCGCAAGGAGGGAAAACCAGAAAGATTCTGGTCTGTAATTGGCGCAGCAGCGCCATTCCAAGCACAACAGCGCTAGGCAGGGCAGAGAGATGGGCCTCTCTGATTTGAAATAGCGCCTCAGTGCCATTTAATAGGGCTACAACACTGGTCCATTTTCCAGCAAGCCTATTTTAGGGCTCGGAATGACTTTTAAGGCTCGGGGTTTGGTTCCTTTGCCCCGGTTGGGTGGATTAAGAGTCCCGAGAGTGCGGGAATGGTCTCGGGAGTGTGATTTTAGATTGTGAACCATTTATTGATTTACTTTATTAATGGATTATTATTGGTTATGATTAGGTAACCGCTAAGAAATCTAAAGGTTGATCGTTCTCAAGGGTCGTTCTTATATTAATTCTCACTCGAACCAGAGGTAAGAAAACTGCACCCTGTGTATATGACATTCATGGTTGTTGTTGCGGTATGTTGGTTGATAAATGTGGACATTGATTGCATATTAAATGCTAGTGAATATTGGTTACTTGTATATGGTACTGACTAGTCAGGGATACTGACCTAAGAGTCAGAAACGGCATAAGCGTCCTGAACGCAAGGCCGAATGAAGATTAGATCTAATCGATATCAGCGTTGAATGACTCTAAAGCATTACGCTGGACCGGCCCTAAGGTCGATGAAACTTATAAGCACTTGGCTAGTCTAGGACTAGTTACTTAGAGCCAAGGCCAAAGGCCTAGGTGACTGCTTGTCACATGGCTAGGGAACAGTGTTCCATAGTTATGACTCTAGAGTCACGAGGAAGGTTACGTTGGTGACTAGTCATCATGCACCTATCCTGTTTAACCTAGTGAAAGGTTCATTTATCTGTTAAGCCCCGGTGACCTTATCGTCACATGGCTAAAGGGAGTTGTACCCACCTTGGTGACTTTTCCAATTCTCACTTCTCTATCTTGGACTGAAAGTCCTGAATGATTATTATGATCATTGTTGATATTATATCAAAATTGTACCCCTCCCATGGAATATAAGCTACTAATACATTTTTTCCCAAAGATAGTTTGCCGGGGCCTTGGCTCATGGATGCTATGTGGTGCAGGTAAAGGGAAAGAAAAGCTCACCTAGCCTTGAGTGGAGAGCTTAAGTTGTGATGTGTACATATGCGACCGCTTGACCACCACGGCCAAGGAGTTCTTAGAGGAACTAGGGGGTTTACCCTATTTTTTTTCGCTTAGGTCGGCGGGTTTGTAAATTTGAAACAGTAATGACCTTTTTGAGTTGTAAACAAATAGTAAATGTTTTGATGGGCCCATGAACAATTTTATGTATTAAATAAAATATATCCTTTCCTTTTTATTAATTTTTCCACCTTAGCTTGTTAATAACACTTAGAGCACGTTTTTAACCAAAGGACTCGGGTAGCGGGTCAAATTTCCGGTTCACCATTCACAGTAACTGTCCTGGGTTAACCAGGGCGTTACAACTAGCATCACAATTACCAACTAACTTGCAGTCTTTACCTTTCTCGTACAAAAGACCATAGTCAATTGTGCTCTTCACATATCTTAGTATTCGTCGAACTGCTTCCAAATGAGGCTTCTTTGGACTTTGCATGTACCGACTCATCCCACCAACTACGTAAGAAATATCTGGATGAGTCAAGGTTAAGTAGATCAGAATACCTACCAATTGTCGGTACATTGTTGGATTTTCCAAATCTTTCCCTTCAAGTGCACACATTTTGGAATTTGGCTCCATTGGTGTTGAAATTGGCTTGCATTCGAGCATTCCAAACCATTTTAGAAAATATTTGGAATATTTTTGTTGACAAAGAAATATTCCTTCTCCCGAACGATTAATCTCTAGGCCAAGAAAGTGTTTGAGTTGACCAAGTTCCTTCATCTGGAAACGTACTGATAAATTCTCCTTTGTTTGGAAAATTTCCGCCTCATCATCACCAGTTAGGATTAAATCATCCACATACACTAGCACGATTGGTAATTTTCCTACAAAGACTTTCACAAATAAACTGGAATATCTAGGTGTTACTGAATAACCAGATTGTCTTAGGAATTCAGCAATTTTACCATACCATGCTCTAGGTGCTTGTTTCAGTCCATAGAGTGCTTTCCGCAACTTACACACATATTCAGGATGATCTTGACACTGAAAACCCATTGGTTGAATCATGTAGATCTCCCGACCAAGCTCTCCATGAAGAAAAGCATTCTTCACATCCATTTTCCATAAATTCCAGTCTTTGTTGGCTGCAAGTGCAAGTAAGACTCGCACAGTTGTAAGTTTTGCTACTGGACTAAATGTTTCATCATAATCTAGTCCATATTGTTGAGAAAAACCATGAGCTACCAAATGTGCCTTATATCTTTCGATTGAACCATCTGGACGAAGCTTTATCTTATAAACTCATTTACAAGATATGGGTTTCACATCTCTTGGTTTTGGCATCAGATCCCAAGTCTGATTTTGCTCAAGTGCTCCAATCTCTTCTTTCATTGTTATCATCCACTCAAAAATTTGTGAGGCTTCTTCAAATGTCTCAGGTTCTATGATACTTATTTCTTCGACTATAGCTGCATTAGCATATTTGGGATTTAGCCTTCGCGTTCTTGTTGACCTTCGAAGTTGAGATTGCGGAGATGATTCTTCAATTTCACTAAGTCTGCCTTCTCTTCTTTGTTGTTGATATACACCAGTTTTCCAAGGATTCTGAGTCACTGTTTGTTTGACATCACGTCCATTTGAATCTTCTGATTCATCTGAACCTGGTTGAAGTTGAGCAATATGCTCCCCCATCTTTTTCTCTAACTTATCTTTAAAATCTCTTGAGTCAGGTAACACCTTCTTCTCTAAGGACCAGCAAGAAGATGCTTCATCAAACACCACATTTAGTGAAGTGTAGCATCTATAACTTTTTGGATCACAACATTTGTAACGTCTCGAACTTGATATTAAGGCTAAGTGCCTTGACTACAGTGCTTGGAGGGCCTAATTGGGATTTTATGAGTGAGTAATGGATTTTATGCATGATGGCATGTTATAAATGAATTATGTGGTAATGTGATTAGACATGCATGTTTGTGTGTATTAAATATGCATGAAGGCCCATTTATGTGAATAGGGGTGTGTTTGTAATTTTGGCCCGTTGAGGACATATATGTAAATATGCATGTGTTTTGAGTTTGACCCCAGTGTTATGGGGATATATTTGAGATGTGTGTTCTGAGACGATCCTAGGGAGCAGATTAGCGGAAATGTCACAACGGAGTCAGATACCCGGGTCGGGGTGAGCGTATGGGTATTTTGAGAACTTGGCATGTGCTTGGGGTTTACTGGGTAACAGGTAATTATTTAGTAATTATTAGGGTATGTCGGGATTAAATGGGAATTTATTGGAATACTCGAGGAATTAGCGAGAGGTGGAAAATGTCGGGATTGCCCTTGGTGGCACCAAAGGATTTATGATAAACTTGGGGGTATTTTAGTATTTTTTACTATGGATAGACTCAACTTAAGCCTTGGGGGTTCTGTAGAAGGAATCAGAAATAAAAAAACACACACACCTCACTGCCTATCTCTTTTCTCTCTCGGCTCTCTCTTCCCCTCTCATTGGGCTTGGAAGCTTGGTGAATTCTTGAGGTTGTGGCTGAGAAGTGAAGCTGGGAACTTGGGGAAAACCAGGTAAGGGTGTTGGAAATCTAGGCCAAGGTCGGAATTATCAAGTGAGGTAAGAATACTGATGATGAATTTGTGAGGTTTTGCTATAATCTCTTAAGCTTTTCTTAGGTGTAAACTTTGGTTTGATTATTAAGTTTGGATGGTTTATGAGCTAAGAACTTAGGATGGTTTATTAGTTATGTTGCTGGGATATATACTGAAGGCTGAATTTTGAGTATAAGGGTTGAATTGGGTGTGATTTAATGGTTTGGGTTCGGGGAAAAATGCAGAGAAATGGTGAATTTCTGGGTTTCGGAGACCTAAGTCGTGACCTTTTCTTCAGGTGCCGCGACCCGCGTGTTTGAAGAGGCTGAGAAGCCTCTGGTTTGCCTAGGCGCGCCGCGGCCCTAAGGGGCATGTTGCGACTCAAATTAGGGAAAGTAACCAAATTGGAGTTTTAAGCTCAGGAACACAAATGTTAAGGCTCGGGAAGGATTCTACTACCCAGTTTAGTAGAATTCTAGGTCTTGAAGGCTAGTATGTTATTCCAAAGGCTTTTAATTGATTTAGGCCATGATGGATATTTATTGATACGTTGTGACTAGGTCTTACCGCTCAGGCTCGGGATCGCTTTGGATTGTCAACTCGGGACACCAGGTAAGAGAACAGTTTGTACTCGTAGAGCTATGTGACGTGTAGTGTTGTATGTATTGTTTATAGTTATTATGTCATACGTGTGATTATGACTGATTAGCAAGAGCCGGTGGCGGCAAGAGTCGGGAGAGGCAAGGGGCCGAGATCGACGTTAAGCATGCGGAATGCAAGCCGCCAGGGCGAGATTGTAACGCCCTACTACCCAGGGACCGTCACAATGTGTATTTAAAATAGTGATAAACTCGTTAAACGAGTCATTTGGCCATAATCGTGTAACTAAATGTCATTAGCGATTTAGGGTTAAAAAAATTTTGGTCAAAGGTACAATGTTTCACTAAATTATTTACTGTATACATTGGGATCCCAAAAATACATTTGAAGGTTATTTACAAATAAAGATTTACAACCAGCTGGCCTAAGCAGCAAAATAGGGTTTAATCCTAGTTCATCTTTAAACCCTCAGTCGTGGTGGTTGAGTAGCCGCATATGTACACATCGTCACCTAAGCTCTCTAACTCAAGGGTGATGCATGTTTCTTTTATCTTTACCTGCACCACATAGCACCCGTGAGCCGAGGCTCAGCAAGAAAATTCAAACATGCTCATAAGCAGACAATAGCATGTCACTAAATCATAATAAGCATGCCTAGCAGCAATAACCCTATTCACGCATGCAGGCAAGTATAAATAAATGATTATGGGGTCCTGCACCCTAAGTAGATGACTGTTAAGTCAATTTGGGGTTCTGCGCCCTGAATAGATGACTAATAAGTCTCTCTGGGGTCCTACGCTCTGAATAGATGACTAAGGGTCCTGCGCTCTGTATAGATGACTAATAAGTCTCTCTGGGTCTTGCGCCCTAAGCCATGTGACATTCCAGTCACTTAAGCCTTTTAGCCCTGGCTTTGAGTAACTAGCCTTATACTAGCCAAGCGCTTTAGTTTTCTTCGACCAATAGGTCGGTCAAGCATTCAATGCTCTTGTTGATTAGATCTAATCATTTTGGTCTGTGTTCAATACGCTAATGCCGCTCTTGACTCATAAGTCAATTCCATACGACCAGCGCTCAGTACTATTGCCGAACATGACTGATAAGTCAGAGCTTCACAACCAGTACTAAATACCATTGTCGCTTCCTAACTAATAAGTCAGTGCTGCCTCAATGAGGTAATGCAAACAGACATATATTATATGTCAAATATCCAGATATAAGGCATTCAACATGCTTAATCAATAATCATAAGCATAATCGTAATCATGCACAATTACAGAGACTCAAGCTCTGATCAATTCCATATTCAACATTCATGACATGCCATAACCATATGTATCACATGCATCACATACTGGGTGTAGTTTTCTTACCTCAGGTTCGAGCGTAGAATAAATAAAGAACGACCCTTGAGAATGATTCTGTCCTTAGGCCCTTAGCGGTCACCTAATCATAACCAAACATGACATCCCATCAATAAAATGAATAATAAAAGCTTCATGGACTAAAACCCAGCTCCCGGGACCTCGAATCCTACTAAAATGGTTAGTAAATTCAATCCCGAGCCTTGAGATTCGAAAATCCGCGCTCAAAACTGACTAAAACCTAATTTCACTCAAAGAGGACAGACGGGCCGCGGCGCGCCCCCAATATAAAGAGCCCCCTATCTGGGTGCCAGGGGCGGGTCGCGACTTGTCCTCAAGGGCCGCGGCGCCCCTGCTAGACAGAGCCTAATGAAGGCCCTGGGGTTCACTCAAGTCACGACTTGCATGAACTCGGTCGCGACTTGACCCTATGAACCCAGCTCCCCTGCATTTTTCTCAATTTAAACCCAGCCAAAACTCATCAAACCAATCCCCATATCACAATCAATCATCACCACAACATTATCACTAATTTAACAGCAAAACCCAAGCTCTATAACACGTAAAACATCACCTAACATCCAATTACACAATCAAACTCTCAAGCCTTTGAACCACATAAAAACAGAGAAAAGCCTTAAAGTTCAAGATGAAAACCTTACCTCAAACACATAATTAACACCTCCAATTGCTGTAGTTAAATCCTAAGTCCCAAGCCTTAAGAACCTCAAGCTTCAATTCTCCTAATTTGCCTCAAAAGCTAACCGAGAGAGAGAAAGAAACCTCTGTTTTCAGCCTTAGTTCCTTCTACAACCATCTAAGCTTAAGTATATCTAATAGCCTAAATGACTAAAATGCCCCTAGGGCCATTCTAATATTTCAAAGCCACCTAAGGGCATAATTGTCATTTCCACCTACCCTGTTAATCATAACTAACGTCCTACAATTCCTGTCATTCCCAATATCCTCAAATAATTATTAAATCATATCCCATTACCCGTTCATTCCCAGTAATGTATTAAATACAAATTTACCCCTAGGCTCACCTCGAGCCCGGTAATTAACCCTTTCATGACCAAATCGCTAACTTGCATCCTAGGATCGTCTCATGTCGAATAGCTCAAACATATCCACATAATAATGTGGTATCACCCATATATCACATACATGCACATAAATATACAAAGATGGCCTCAACGGGCCAAAATTACGAAAATGCCCTTCTAATAAGAAGTAGGCCCACATGCATGCAATTATCATCATATAATAATATAACTCAGATAATCATGCATATAATCACATGATCACATTTTAAACCAATTATGGCCCTCCCGACCCCCTAATCCATGCACTAAGCCACATTAGGGCATTTGGGATGTTACAGAGACCTTCAAGGGTGCTTTACACACCCGTTCGACTAGGACCGCAGACTTGGTGCCTAGTAACTGTAACACCCTACTACCCAGGGATCATTACGGTGTGCATTTTAAACAGTGCTAAACTTGCTAGATGAGTCATTTGGCCATAATTGTGGAACTAAATGTGATTAACGGTTTAGGGTTAAAATTTTTGGTTAAAGATATAATGTTTCACTAAAACGTTTACTGTATACATTGGGGTCCCAAAAATATATTTTAAAGGTTAATTACAATAAATTATTTACAACCAGCTGACCTAAGCGGAAAAATAGGGTTTATCCCTAGTTCCTCTTTAAACCCTCGGTCGTGGTGGTTGAGCATCCGCATATGTACACGTCATCACCTAAGCTCTCCAACTCAAGGATGGTCCAGCTTTCTTTTGCCTTTACCTGCACCACATAACACCCGTGAGCCGAGGCTCAGCACGAAAACTCAATATGCTCATGAACAGGTAATAACACGCCACTGAATCATAATAAGCATGCCTAGCAATAATAGCCCTATTCATGCATGCAAGCAAGTCCTTATAAATGATTGTGGGCCCTGCCCTCCTGTATGGATGACTATCAAGTCAATCCTAAGTGAATATCAATAATGATTCTGGTAATCATGCTGGGGCTTGTAGCCCAATCAGATAAGTGACTAAGGAGTCACGAACTTGGGTTCCACACCCTAGCCAGATAAATGACTATGGAGTCACGAGCTTGGGTTCCACACCCTAACTAGATAAGTGACTATGGAGTCACGAACTTGGGTTCCACACCCTAACCAGATAAGTGACTATGGAGTCACGAACTTGGGTTCCACACCCTAGCCATGTGACATTACAGTCACCTAAGCCTTTTTGGCTCTGACTCTAAGTAACTAGCCTTTAGACTAGACAAGCGCTTTTAGATTTCATCGAACTTAAGGTCGTTCAAGGATTTAATGCTCATGATGATTCGTTTAATGATCATGTTGATTAGATCTAATCATTTCAGCTCTGTGTTCAATACGCTTATGCCGCTCTTGACTCATAGGTCAATTCCATACGACTTGTGTCATTTCTGACTAATGAGTCAGTACCACTCACAAATAATGAATGCACCCAAGCATATATCATATGTAAAATATCCAAATATAAGGCATTCAACATGCTTACTCAACATTCACTAGCACAATTATGATCATGCACATTTACAGAGACTTAGCTCTGATCAATTCCATATTCAACATTCATGTCATGCCCTAATGTGCAGTTTTCTTACCTCTGGTCCAAGCACAGGTTACCAATAAACGAGCCACAAGCACGATCCTATTTCCAAGCCCCTAGTGATAACGTAGTCATAACCATAATATAAAACCTCATCAAAATGAATAAATAAATACTTCTAGATCCAACCCAAGACTTCGGGCTGTCGAATCCTACTCAACTGGGTAGTAGGATCGATCCCAGGCCCTTAGAGTTAAGTTCCCACAACTAAAAACTAAATATGGGAAAAACTGCCCTTAAGCGCTGTGGCCCCCAAACCCTGAGTCGCGACCCACCTCTAGACAGAAGACAGACCACCTCTTTGCCTGCACCTTGTGCCGCATCGCACCAACCTTGTGTCGCGGCCCTACCGGCCCATCATCCAACCTTATCCTCTTCATTAAGCATGGGCTGCGGCGCCTTGGAACAGGGTCGCGGCCCAACCATGAACCAGCCAAAAACCTATCCAAACATCCTACTTAACCAAAACCATTAAAATCCAAGCTTCAAATCATCCAAAAACTCATCAAAACATAAAATCCAATTCAAGCTTAAAAACCCAAAACTTAAAACTTGGATTACCTTCGATTGAGTCGTTTCCCAACTAAATCCTCTGGCTAAACAGCTTCTAATATTCCCTAGAATCACCATGCCTTGATCCTTGCCTGAATCCGAGTCCTAAAACTCAAGTTTCCTTCAAAAAATGTGATCGATGTCGAAAAGGGAACAGGAGAGAGAGAGAACGTACTGAACGTTCTTTTTATGTTTCTGACAGGTTACTTCAAGCTTAATTAACCTCAAGAAAATCCTAATGCTCGGGATCCCAAACCCCCCCCCCCCCCCCCGGGGGTAAAATAGAGAAAATTCCCAGAATTCTCTTCTGATCTCACTAACTCCCAACTTATCATCAAATATTTATTCCCATTACCCAATATCCTGGTAATGTGCTAAATACCCCTTGACTCTCTCCGAGTCAAGTATGAATCCCATTGTGACTTTCCCACTAGCTTTCCTTCTAGGATCATCTCATGCTGTGTAGCCTAAGCATAATAAAATAATAATAAAGCACCACACACATACCACATATATGCCAAATATACCCAAAATGGGTCAAAATATGAAACTTCCCCAATTAATCATAAATGGGCTCACATGCATATTTAATACACCTAAACATACATATCAAGTAACATTATAATATTGTTCACATATTCGCATAATAATGCACACAAATATCATATAATCATATAATTTCATAATTTTCCATCATGCCCCCCTAATCAAGGCCCTAAGCTTTACTAGGAAATTTGGGTCATTACAGTAGCGCACCCCGATCGGCGAAGGCCACTATTGTGGTATTCTGCTATTGTAGTATTGAGTTGTCGTGTTATTATGTTGCCTAGTATTATACTGTTGTGTTATGATACTGGTGTGTTATTTCATTGATGTACTATTAGGCTGTTATGCCATTGTGTTATTGAGCTATTCTACTGTGGTTATGTTATGCATTCCAATGGAAACGTGTAATTACTTGTTGTCTGTGATTAAGTGTGTATTTGTTGAAGTATATTATTGTATGCCATGCTTGAAGTTCTCTTGATGGGCCTCAGCTCACGGGTGCTCTATGGTGTAGGTAAGAGCAAGGAAAAAGGTTGAACAACCATGAGTTAGAGGGCATGGAGTGGTGTGTACATGTTTGGTCTACCTGGCCGCCACGGCTGGGGTTGTTTTAAGGAACACGTGGTGAATGTTCATTTTTGTCGCCTAGGTCGACTGTACCAAATCTTTGGATTGTAAATGTATTTTAAAACAGTATTTTGGGAACCCAATGTAACATTTCTATGAATTTTAATGATTGACCAACACTTTATCTAATGTTCATTAAATGAGTCTTTACTTTGGTTTAATCACACTTTTTATCTTAAAACCTCGGTTAGCAAGCTAATGGCAAATTTATAAATCACATGGTAACTGTAACTCCCTGGTTACCCCAGGACAGTTACTGTGAACGGTGAACCGGAAATTTGACCCGCTACCCGAGTCCTTTGGTTAAAAACGTGCTCTAAGTGTTATTAACAGACTAAGGTGGAAAAATTAATAAAAAGGAATGATATATTTTATTTAATACATAAAACTGTACATGGGCCCATCAAAACATTTACTATTTATTTACAACTCAAAAAGGTTACTACTATTTCAAATTTACAAACCCACCGACCTAAGCGGCAAAAATAGGGTAAACCCCTAGTTCCTCTGAGAACTCCTTGGTCGTGGTGGTCAAGCGGCCGCATATGTACACATCACCACCTAAGCTCTCAACTCAAGGTTGGGTGAGCTTTTCTTTCCCTTTACCTGCACCACATAGCACCCATGAGCCAAGGCCCAGCAAGAAAACACAGTAATGCATATAAATATTATCAATTGATTATTATCATAATCACACAGAGCTTATAGCACTAAACAGATGAGTGAATTAACACATGAGGTTCTGGTAAACAATACTGAGTGACTGACAAGCAAGTCACTAACTTAAACAGATGAGTGACTGCTGGGTAAGTCACTAGCTTAAACAGATGAGAGACTGATGGGTAAGTCTCACGGGCTCAACTCCCATAGCCATGTGACTAAATAGTCACTGTGGCTCTAAATGACTAGCCTTTGGCTAGACAAGCGCTTATAGTATTCATCGAACTTGAGGTCGGTCCGGCATTAATGCTCTTTTGAGCCATTCAATGCAGACTGTCGATTAGATCTAATCTTTAATGGCTTGTGTTGAACACGCTAAGGCCGTTCTGGACTCATGAGTCAGCACCATGTGACCAGTGCCCAATACCACTGCTGAACTTGACTAATGAATCACAGCTTCACAGTTGATACTGACACCTTTGCCAATTCTGACTAATTAGTCACTGCCATGCATAAGTGAGCAAGATTTGTTAAGCATTCAATAATCAATCCATGTCCACATTTACACATTCAACATGCCTCATGAATAACCATGCATGTCACATATGGGGTGCAGTTTTCTTACCTCTGATTCGAGCGAGAAATAATATAAGAACGACCCTAGAGAATGATCAACCTTTAGATTCCTTAGCGGTTACCTAATCACAACCAATTATAATCCATTAATAAAGTAAATCAATAAATGGTTCACAATCTAAAACCACACTCCCGGGACCATTCCCGCACTCTCGGGACTCTTAATCCACCCAACCGGGGCAAAGGAACCAAACCCCGAGCCTTAAAAGTCATACCGAGCCCTAAAATAGGCTTGCTAGAAAAAGGATCAGCATTGTAGCCCTATTAAATGGCGCTTAGGCACTATTTCAAGTCAGAGAGGCCCAGCTCTCTGCCCTGCCTAGCGCTGCTGTGCTTGGAATGGCGTTGCTGCACCAATTACAGACCAGAATCTTTCTGGTTTTCCCTCCTTGCAATTTCCCTTGAAACCAACCCTCCAAACCAATCCCAAACATCACCCAAACATCCAATTCAACCCCTAAACTTTATCTACATCACACCCTCATCAAAACCCAATCAATTTTACACAAAACATCCCTTAATTCCCAACTAGCCACATCAAATTCTCTAAGCTGAAAACTTTAAAGAAAAACAGAGTATAGCTTAAAATTCTTAGATGAAATCCTACCTCAAGTTGGATTTGAGTCCTTTCCAATGGATGAACTAAGTCTATAACCTCCAAGCTTTGATTTCCTAGCTTGTATCTTCAAATTGGGTTTCAAAACTTCAAAGGAGGAAGGAGGAGGAATGATGATCGGTTGAAGGAGAAGAGTGCTCTGTTTCGGGTAAGCTTCTACAGCCCAAATGCTGATATATATCTTAGGGGTGAAATGACTATTTTTCCCCTAGGTCATTTAAAAGTTTCTAAAAACTCCCAAGGGTAAAATCGTCATTTCCAACCTATTTCGTGAATCATAATTAACATCCTCCAATTCCCGCTATTCTCGATATTCTCAAATACCAATAATTCATATACCATTACCCTTTTATTCTCGGCAATGCTCTAATCATTAAAACATCCCGAGACTCACCCCGAGCCTCGAACTTAATCCTGTTATGACTAAACCGCTACTTGATATTCAAAGATCGTCTCATGCCGAATAGCTCAAACAAATCCACATTATAATGTGGCCTCAACAATATATCACAAACATGCATACAAATATACAATTACGCCCTCAACGGGCCAAATTACCAAAATACCCATGTCATGAAGGACCCACATGCATGCATTTAACATCATATTATAATATAATTCACATAAACATGCATATAACAATTTAATGGCATAATAAATCAATTATGGCCCTCCCGGCCTACTAATCCAACCATTAAACCACATTAGGGATTTCGAGGCATTACAATAACGACTCTAAGGAAGTAGGGCGTTACAACTTGGTATCAGAGCGTGCTAAGATTTATGGTTCCTAGAGATATGCCGAACATGTACGCTCGCTGCCAGAGACAAGCTCGACTCAGGGTTTGCTGATATTAAATGCAATATTTGTTTAATTATTTATTTAAGATGCCTTATCTGCTAGAATAAGGAGCATGATGGATATGTTTGTGTTTTTGTGGGATTGTTTTGATGAGTGTTGCATGAGCATTTTGGATTTGTGTCTTGATATGTGTATTATATGGCTATTGTGTTGTTTAGCCTTGCTATGGTTTAGTGATGGAAAAGAGTATCAGGGCTGGTAGGCTAGGTTTTCGACTGTAGATATATTTCAAAGTTTTGTATCCAAGGCAGTCAATTGGATCAGGCAACGAGAATGTTGGCAGTTGAGGCCAAAATCACCCGTCGTCCTGAGATTAGCAACAAGTGTTTGCTAGTAAGCAAGTAGGATTGTAAAGGCAAGAAGAAGAGATTAGGTGATTGAGACAGTGGGTTCCGTCAGGGAACGCTACCCTATGAGAGTTGACAAAAATGGCACCAGTTACGACTTAACCTAAGGGTGGAAACAGACATGAATTATTATATGAAAGATTCCAGAAGTTTAATCCTCCAGTTTTTGAGGGAGGTCTGGACCCGTACAAAATTGAATAGTGGACAGGCATGGTTAGCTTTGTCCTTGGCTATATGGGAGTGAAATGCAATGATAGCGAGGCCTATGTCGCGTACATGTTGCGGGAGGACGCTCGAACTTGATGGGGAGATGTATCCCAGACCTATAATGTTGTCATGGTAGGTTGGAAGGAACCTCAGACAATGGTTCAACGAGAGGCACTCCAGTGATGCAATTTGAATTGCGAAGACCGATGAGTTTATGAACTCAGTTCAAAATGGTAAGACAGTGATAGAGTATGTTAGTGAGTTTCGTAGATCAGCCAAATTCGCATTTGGTTTGGTACCAATAGTTGTGGCCTGAAAAAAGCGATCCACTCGAGGATTGAACCCTTAGTTGGCCAAGAGTGTTAGGATCGCTCTAGTGTAGGAGGTTGTTACCTACGCTTGGGTTGTAGGGAAGGCCCTTGTTATAAAGGGCGTAGGAGACGAGACATGAGTAAGAGTGTCGTTGGGCGGAAAGCACAAGGAATGGTATCTCTATTTGTGGGATCAGGTAGGGGCGGAGGCCCATTAACCAGAAGAGAAAGACCCGATGGTTCTATTACTCCTGGTCTTGATAAGAGAGTTCATAGTATTTAGCACAGCCGGTGGGACGACGATGAGGTCTGGAGGGGTTACTTAGTATGCGCTAGGCACAGGAGATGTCACGTGGGAGAATGCCGAGTGAAGGCATATTTTCGATGAAGAATGGTAGGGAACATCAAGAGGAATGGCTCGAAGTCAAAGACGAGAGGAACAGAGAGTACAGATAGCCCTACCCTAGTTTGAGTGACCATCTCAATACGGTGAGAGCCCGAGGCTAGCCCCTCAGAGGTGATTGGTTGGCTTTCTAGTTCTTGTTCCTGTTTATAAATTGAGTTGATTGAGTTTGGTGATACGTACCTCTCAGGAGAGAAATCTATGTGTGTCATATGTTGTATGGTTGTCACGCTGTGGGGCATGAGATTTTAGCATCTGTCTGGGAAAAAAATTGGTAGTGATTGATTGAGCAAGCTCTATGGGATATTCGAGGTGATCCTGAGTGTGGATTTTCTTGTCAAACAAGGGACGATCATGGACTGTAAGGTGTGATGGTGAATTCTAAGGTTAAACAGAAAGAACCTGGTTGCAATTATGGGGTGCCTAACTGTGAGGGAGATACAATTATGGTTATTTCAGTGAGGTTAGATAAACACTGGATCGACCGGTAAGGTTTCAGATGGGTTCACAAGGATTCGTTGGGATAATTTTTGCATTTGGAAATTGAGCGTGTAACGGGATTAAGGAAGAGATAGAATCAGTATCTGAGATATTATGAAGAATGGCACTAGCTCACTGGGAGGGATTAAGGTTCAGTTGAAGACGTGTTCGACTTGAGGGTTGATTAGACAGAACATCTTATCATGGGAGATGTCAACACTGTTTGTCAAGAAAAGGGCCCAGTTTGCGAGGGTATGTACTGCATATGGATAGTCAAAGGAAATAATCATTAAGAATGGGTACCCATTATCAAGAACAAAGGTTTTATTACCCGATTGCGAGGATAGGACAATGTTTTCAAGAATTAACCAGTTGAGGATTAAGGCAAGAGATATTTCAAGAATTGCCTCTTTCACTAAGTAGGATGTGATGGATTATTAGTGAGGACTTTTAAACTGACCAATGTTTCAACGGCTCAGGTAAGTTCAATAAGCAGAGAGTACATGGTTGGTAAGTACAAGTCGTATTCATATTGATCAAGGATGATTCAGGTTACCCTAATTAGAAGTAGAACATGAATAGTAAATTCATTGATAGTACCAAGGCTAGGGAAGCATGATCACAAGGTAAGGTTCCAAGAGGAACAAGTTCTGATTTCTCCAGAAGATGTTCAAGGTCATGCTACAGTAAGGTAATGGAATCATGTATGAGGTAATTAAGATGGAAAACGTAAGGAAATTATTAAAGGGACACCTTAGGGGCGAAAAGCACAGTGAAACCAGATGGACACATCGACTACTACTTAAGGCATCTTCGAGGACAACCATACTTTGATTGAAGTAACATGAGAACATAAAATTTGTTTGAATGGATGTTGAGACTACAATTTTTATATCGAGAGGTGCACGACCTAATCGTTTAGTAAACTCGAGATGATAAACAGAGGCCAGAAGCGCTACTGTGACTCTAGTGTATCCCGGAGTTAGTATAAAGGGATATGATTATGGACCCTAGGGGTGGATCACCTTGGATTATAGATGAGATGAGTGGATGCAAAAGTTGTGATTTGACCTATGGGATTGACACACCATGGTTGGTGTGAGTGAGATATCACAAGAGGGAGTGGGTATGAAAAGAGACTGTACGTCTTCATTGGACACCGAGGTTGATAGTGTGAGATTGGAACCATGGACTTCCAAGTTCTGGAAAAAGGGTCATAGAGTGACTTTGAGTAGGATAATATGAGAAATGGAATAAGAAATGCTTATTCCAGAAAATGAACCCAAGGGACAGGAAGTATCCTAGTTCAAAAATGGCTCAGAGGACTAGTGAAATTATTGAGAACATTGAGGGCAGAAGTGTCTGCGTTATTACAAGGACATAAGAGTTCGCAAGTCTAGATATGGGAACGTGGAGTTCCAGGATTGAGGACTATGTGTTCCTCGTGTATTATGAACTAACAAGGATACGATGGTTCGGAGCGGAAATAGAAGTTTGACTCTAGAGTTTACATAAGTTTGTGAGATCCTAATAGGGATTAGGCCAGGGGCCTATAGTTTGTCCTTACCCCAGTATGGGTAGAGGCTTAAGAGGTGTTACTAGTGCCAATGCTGAAGAAAGGGGTGACGAGTACAACCCATGATTGGATGAGGAGACCCTGGAAATTTAGTGGAACTTACTGTGTAAGGAAAAGCCAGTGGAATTCTAGATAAAAGAGAGGAAGTCTTATAGATTAAGAAAATTGCACTTGTGAACGTGTTGCAAGTAGTGACAAAGTAAAGGACCTGATTCTTGGATTATAGTCAGGCTTGCGAGATTGGTATCCTGAGGTATTTGAATAAATTTCGAGGATGAAATTCTAATAAGGAGGGGATAGTTGTAATGTCCCGAACTTGATATTAAGGCTGAGTGCCTTGACTACAGTGCCTGGAGGGCCTAATTGGGATTTTATGAGCGAGAAATGGATTTTATGCATGATGACGTGTTATAAATGAATTATGTGGTAATGTGATTAGACATGCATGTTTGTGTGTATTAAATATGCATGTGGGCCCATTTCTGTGAATATGAGCGTGTTTGTAATTTTGGCCCATTGAGGGCATATATGTAAATATGCATGTGTTTTGAGTGTGACCCCAGTGTTATGGGGATATATTTGAGATGTGTGGTCCAAGACGAACCTAGGGAGTAGATTAGTGGAATAGTCACATTGGGGTCAGATACCCGGCTAAGGGTAAGCCTAGGGATATTTTGAGAACTTGGCATGTGCTTGGGGTTTACCGGGTAATGAGTAATTATTCAATAATTATTAGAGTATGTCGGGATTAAATGGGAATTTATTGGAATACTCGAGGAATTAGCGGGAGGTGAAAAATGTCAGGATTGCCCTTGGTGGCACCAAAGGATTTATGATAGGCTTGGGGGTATTTTAGTCTTTTGTACTATGGATATACTCAACGTAAGCCTTGGGGGTTCTGTAGAATGAACTAGAAATAAAAAAACACACACACATACACCTCACTGCCTATCTCTTCTCTCTGGGCTCTCTCTTCCCCTCTCATTGGGCTTGGAAGCTTGGTGAATTCTTGAGGTTGTGGCTGAGAAGTGAAGCTAGGAACTTGGGGAAAACCAGCTAAGGGTGTTGGAAATCTAGTCCAAGGTTGGAATTATCAAGTGAGGTAAGAATTCTGATGTTGAATTTGTGAGGTTTTGTTGTAATCTTTTAAGCTTTTCTTAGGTGTAAACTTTGGTTTGATTGTTAAGTTTGGATAGTTTATGAGCTAAGAACTTGGGATGGTTTATTAGTTATGTTGCTGGGATATATAGTGAAGGCTAAATTTTGAGTATAAGGGTTGAATTGGGTGTGATTTAATGGTTTGGGTTCGGGGAAAAACAGAGAGAAATTGTGAATTTCTGGGTTTTCGAGGCCCGAGCTGCGACCCGGTTCTTCAGGTGTCGCGACCCACGTGTTTGAGGCTAGTATGTTATTCCAAAGGCTTTTAATTGATTTAGATCATGATGGATATTTATTGATACATTGTAACTAGGTCTTACGGCTCAGGCTCGGGATTAGGAGTCGTGCTCGGGATCTCTTTGGATTGTCAGCTCGGGTTACCAGGTAATAGAATAGTTTGTACCCGTAGAGCTATGCGATGTGTAATGTTGTATGTATTTTTTATAGTTATTATGTCATATGTGTGATTATGACTGATCAGCAAGAGCCAGAAGCGGCAAGATCCGGGAGTGGCAAGGGGCCGAGATCAGCGTTAGGCATGCTGAATGCAGGCCGCCAGGGCAAGACCATCAAGGGTGATGTACACACCTGTTTGGCTAGGACCGCGGACTTGGTTCTTGGTAACGCACCCTGATCGGCGGAGGTCGCTGTTGTGGTATTTTGTTGTTGTAGTATTGAGCTGTCGTGTTATTGTGTTGCCTAGTATTATACTGCTGTGTTATTGTATTGATGTACTATTAGGTTGTTATGCCTTTGTGTTATTGAGCTATTCTACTGTCGTTATGTTATGCATTCCAATGGAAATGTGTAATTACTTATTGCCCATGATTAAGTATGTATTTGTTGAAGTATATTATTGTATGCGATGCTTGAAACTCTTTTGCTGGGCCTCGACTCACGGGTGCTCTATGGTGCAGGTAAGAGCAAGGGAAAAGGTAGAACAACCATGAGTTGGAGGGCATGGAGCAGTGTGTACATGTTTGGTCTACCTAGCCACCATGGTTGAGGTTGTTTTAAGGAACACGTGGTGAATGCTCGCTTTTGTCACCTAGGTCGACTGTACCAAATCTTTGGGTTGTAAATATATTTTAAAACAGTATTTTGGGATCCCAATGTAACATTTCTACGAATTTTAATGATTGACCTACACTTTTTATCTAATGTTCATTAAATGAGTCTTTACTTTGGTAAGCCTCGGTTAGCGAGCTAATGACACATTTATAAATCACATGGTAACGACTCTAAGGAAGTAAGGCGTTACAACATTTCCATCCTTTTCTTTGGTTGTCGTATCCAACGAAGACACATCTTATAGCTTTCTTGTCAAACTTGTTTCATAAATGATTAGGAACAAATACATAACAAACACAACCAAATACTCGAAAGTAACTAACTGTAGGTTTCATATTCCATAGTTCTCAAAGGGTGAAACAAATTCTAACCTCCGTTGAGGAAGTTTGTTGATCACAATGGTTGCAGTCCTCATTGTTCAGCCCATAACTTTCACGGTACACTCTTTGTATGTGGCATACTATGAAAATTTTCTGCAAGATGTCTATTCTTCCTTTCAGCTACACCATTTTGTTGTGTTGTATTTGCACAAGTGTATTGATGGCGTATGTGGGATTCCTTCAAGTATTGAGAGAACTCATTTGAACTATATTCTCCCCCATTATTTGTGTGCAAGCAACGAATCTTCTTTCCAATTTCTCCTTCAACTATCTCTTTGAACTCTTTAAACTTTGAGAATGTGTTAGATTTTTCTTTCATAAAGAAAATCCACACATATCTTGAGAAGTCATCAATGAAAGTCACCATGTATCGCATACCACCAATCGACGGTTGCTTAACTGGTCTGAACACATCAAAATGAACTAATTCTAATGGTTCTATCGCTTTATATTTTGATTCAACGTATAGCAGTTGTGCTTTACCATACAGGCATCCTGCACATATTGTGTCTGTTCGCACATCAAGTTGTGGTAGCCCTTTCAACATCAACTTATTTGTCATCACTTTTAGCTTGGAATAGCTAATGTGACCTAACCGTATGTGCCATAGATCTGTTGTCTCATTTTTCCTTGTCTTGTCCACGTATGCAGACTCTGCTGACAACACGTGGATTGACTCCACTTGTCGGCCTTCCATTGCTGGTTTTTCTGAGATTTTGATGTCATGATACACCATCACATCTCGAGGACCAAACATAACATAATGGCCTAACGATGTTAATTGAGCTACAGATAACAAATTTTCCTTCATTCCTGGGACATAATAATCATCTTGAAGTGGCACCTTGTTAGAATTATATCGGGGTGTAACTATCGTCTTACCGAGATGGGCTATCGGTTATCTTTAGTTATTAGTTGTAACCACCACATGACCTCCTTTATACTCAGATAAATTTTGCAACATCTGTTTATATCTCATCATATGATTTGAAAAGCCTGAATCTACAATCCAATCGATCTTTTCTGATGTTGTTGCCACAAGAACCAACTTTCTTCCTTCATAGCGAAAAGTGCTTCTGCATCCCAACCATCTTCGCTATCCTTAGAAGTAGAAGTAACATTATTACTTTCGACATGATTTTTCTTCGACCAAAAATCTTTTGCCATGTGGCTAAATTTCACGCAGTTGACACTTACCATCAAACTTTTTAATATTACTGCGACTCTTTGAAGTTCCTGATCGATGAGAATCTTCCTTTCCTTGGTGATGCTTCTTTTCACCATCCTTTTTAGATCCACCATTATTGTGCCGCTTACCGTTGCTTTTGTTGGTGTAGAGCGCTTCCTCTTTACTTTTCAACAGGACTCATCCCAATTTCTTGGACATAGCTTCTTAACCAGCAAGCAAATTTTCAAACTCAATAAGTGATGGTTGTGTCGGCCATCCCTATATAGCGGCAAAAAATCATCGGTAATCGGGTTTTAAACCATGGATAATTAATCTTTTATCCTGGCATCCCCGATAGACACAGTTGGATCTAAAATAGAAATTCCACAGCATATCGATTTCACCTTGTGAAAATATTGGGCAATAGTCATGTCACGTTGCACCATCGAATTCAACTCGTTTTAGAGAATTTGTAGTCAAGTATCACTCTTCTTTGAAAAGAGTGTAACAAAGGTGTCCCGTGCTTCCTTTGATGTTTTAGCATCATGTATGTGCTCCAACATTTCTTCTTCAACTATGGTCTGTAAGTCAAACATTGCTTTGCCTGCATTAATTTTCCACTTTTGCAAGACACCATTAACATCTTCTGCGGTTGGTTGTGTAACTTCACTACCACCGAAAATCTCCCAAAGGTTCTGACGTTGTAGGTAAGATTCCATACATGTTACCCACGTGGTGTAGTTTGTATTGTTAAGCTGTTTTATCCTCCAACTACTTGAAGATCACCCATTATGTCGACAAGACATCGATTATATGGAACAATTTTGTTTTAACAAATTTTATACCGTGGCTCTGATACCAATTGTTGAAGAGAATTTAGAATATATAATCCTAAATTTTATATCTCAAAGAAGAAATTCACACAAAATTGGAGACACGACGCAATACTCTATTTAATAGAGAATATTATATAAAACTCTCAATCACAAGGCTACAAACTTTATATATATATAAATATATATATATATAAATATAAGACCTTTTGTCTTATTTATTTTACATTCTCGATGCCTTTTAAGGCTCAAAGACATGAGTATTTATACCAGCCCATATGAAATACAAACTACATATTTTAATTAGGCTAATTAATAATATCCACACATTTTATATGATTATCTTAGATATACTTAAATTAGATTTAATTTTAAGAGCTATCATTGATTCTTAACACGTTGACCATAGGTTAATTCAATCTTAATTCTGAGTGATTAATATTCTGCTAATTATATTATTCAAGTCTTTTGATTTGATCGTTACCAACTTACCCTATAGACTAGTTCATACTTACATAATGGAGATTTGGTAGTATAATTGAGTGGGAGTATTTATCATAGATATGAAATCTCTAGCTTCTGTTTAAGAAGTGAAACAATGATTTCCTTATAGCTTGGTTCAAGTGCTAAATGATAGAGTACTCATTTCTGTAATTAAATTTATAGAATTATCATTTACAAGGAACTTTGTGGGAGTTAAAAATAAAATACCAATGAGGGGTAAAACAGTAATTTTTACCCGTCTCATTAGTAGATCATCTATAGAGGATTGAATGATGATTATGGCTATAACAATGGATAATATATTTACATTTAGTGTAAGGCGTTCTATGAATTCAAGAGTGCAATTCTGAGTCTATGGTGGAGTCACGAAGAATTAATAAGGTAGTGAGATTATTTGTTATAAATAAACTTACGGTAACTTATTGGAGCTTGAGTTCATGGATCCATGATCCACATGTCATCTCTTATCAAAATGAACCTAGTAGTCTTGAATAATTAATTTAATTATTAATTATAAAAATATCATATTGAATAGTTCAATGGAAATAAATAATGTTAAATTATTTATTGATATTTTGTGAGAAAAGAAATAGAAGAAAATTTGAGGATTTTATTGCAAAGTCTCAGAAAGAGAGTATTACAGCAGATTGGGACAATTTTGTTAATATTGATAAATTTGTATTAATATTTTGAAAATGAATTAAATAAATGTTAAAATTATAATTGGTTAATTTTGACAAGTATTTAATTAATTATAATTAATAATTAATTAAAATAAAATGGGTAACTAAAACCTATTTTATGTTCTAGATAATTGCCTATATATACTAGTGTTATAGAATGCATTAGGTCAGATGAATTTGACAAGGTAAAAATTTACTACTAATATTCTATACCTAGCCACCCACTCTCTCTTAGTTTTTTCTCTAGGAATTCTCTTCTCATGTGTTGAGACTTTCCCACACAAATACTATAGGTTGTTTTAGAGAAAGACTTGGAAGACTGTGGTCTTATTTCAAAGTGGTTTGGATTCCTTGCAATAACTAGCATTCAACAAGAATAAAATGTTATTAGGAAATCGAAAGAGTGTAGTCATTGTTCCGCTACACATCTCGTAAGTACTCTAGTGGTTCTATTATTGTATTTATGTGTCTCTGTATGAAAGTCACTTCTATGCATGTATTTATGTTTTCTATTGTATGTTATTTTGTGCAATAGGGAGCATGCATATAGACTTATATAAATGAGATCCTACAACTAGTTTCAGAGCCATGGTTGCTAGTTTATATTTATATACATGTATGTGATTTTTTGACATGTTAGATAAGTTAATTGAATGGTAGCATTATTGTTTGCATGTTTAAGTTTTATGTATGTGTGATGTTAGTATAATATTGTTCATGATTTTTGTACGTTTATGATTGCTTATGTGTGATTTATTTTGTTGTATAAAACTCATAAACTCTTTACATGAAATCAAAGTTTGAAAATTGCACAAAAATAATTATTTTGATAATCTTTTTTAGCGTATGCTAATGGCATATATGTATATATGTTTAATTTTTTTGGTTAAGTTATATGAATATATATATTTATAACGTTTAAAAAAAAGAATTGTGGTTGCCGAAAGTGTTTTTAGGAAACATGTATATATAATATGTTTTAAGATTAGTGGAATTCTTTAGTCCCTCAGTTGATATTTTTAGGACTTAGTACCACTATAGTTGTGAGTCATAGGATGTGTTAATTTTTAGGTTGAATGGTTGGATTTGAATCTTTTGATTGAATGATACAAAAATACCTATATACCCTTAGGGACCCCCTTTAATCGGGTACTGATTGTCATTTACCCTTTTGTTGGTTTTTAATTTGTTTAATCCAAAAAAGATGTAAAAAAAAAGCTTCTTCCTCTCCGACTTCGAGTTGGAATGAGAAATAACGTTTTGGATTTTTTTATTGAGCAATCGTTGGAGTGGCTTCGTGGGTTGTTATTAAGACAATTAAACAAGTAAAACAAAATTGAAATATTTACTAAGACAATTCATTTGTTACTCGCAAAAAAACAAACAATAATTACTTTTGGTTTTTTTACTTTCAGCTATTACGTTATTACTAACCACTCTATTGAATATTACTTACTGGCATAAAAATGTTACTTATGCGAAAATAAGTTACTGGGAAATTCATTACTTTTAGATACAACATTATTCATGTCTACTCCTTTAAAATTACTAAGTGGTCTCAAAACATTACTTTTCTTATATCGTAAATATGTTTTAATACAATACCAATTTTACCTTATTGCCCTCCACTGTAGATTTTTTTTTTACTGCAAATTATTGTTTTGGCCATACTTTTCAGACCATGCTAACAACTTTTTCACAATCGGTTTACATAACCGGTTCAGCATGTATAAAGCTTTAATAATAAAAACACCAAAAAATTTATAGCTTGACACTTGGCAACTTTTTTGGGTCCCACTTGTTGGACTAAGTCCTGCCAGGGTCTAAAGAATTCGCCTTAAGATTAATAAAAAAAAAAATGGTTATTGTATTTTTTTTTTTGGAATTTTTTTTAAACAAATATATATTTATATATGTGAGGTAATTAAAAAAAATCATTTATTTTGGATTTGTATCTTTAATTTCTTAATAAATTATATATTTTTATACAACTAAATATCTTTTTGGTAAAAAAAATTTCCCAAAAGAAAAGATATATTTTATGAAGTTGATTGATTAATTTTTTTTTTGCTATTCATTTATTTTGGTAATAAATGTGTACATGCATAAATTAGTAACATGCCATATAGATTGTATGCTAGACCCATCCAATTAATTAACATGTCATGCATCATTATAATTTTCATTTTTGCAAATTTGTGCTTAGATGATGGGTTTATAGTGATGACTCGTTATTTTAGATAATGGGAAAAACATCAAATAAAACAGGTCATAATCTTGATAGGTTTTATTTGGGCCCAATTGAACATGTAAAGTTTAAATTCATCTCTTGTGGGTGGTTCTACTTGTGAAGGTCAATTTGCTTTGCATTACTAGATTGGACCTAATCAATTGAATAGCGATCAATAAAACGAAGGTTTAAATTCCTGTCTTTTGCGTTATGTATGGAAGTTAGGGGGCCTTGTAGTGGGAACGACATACTAGACCCAGTCATTTTCTATGCAAGCCCAAATTGTTAAGGTCCATTTACTTAAGTTTGACTTGATTGTATTAGGTTAATTCTAGTTGGACTTAATAATTGATTAGAAACAAATTAATTCTAATTTTTGGATTAATTTTCAATCATAATTTTAGAATTAATAGGAAAATTTTAAACTATGGTTTATTGATTATTTTAATAATTTGGAAAACCTAAGTTGGTAATTTTCAAAAGAATAAAATACTAAAATATTTAATAATGAATTTTTAAAATCTAAATTCGATCTCCACCGTTGATTTAACAAGGTCAGAGTTCAGTGGGGCCTTATGACGCTTTGAGTTCATCTCCCTACAGAATGTGTTCACTGGGCTTCTTAACATGGTTAAATTTCTTAGGATAGATGGTTATAGATGGACTTTCTATAGACCCATCCCTACGATGACTATATGAATTAAGTCTATAATAATCAAAATTGTGGGTCTAACTCATTTAGTAAGAAATATTTGTGACTCTCGCCTACCGGGACACATGGGTTTTCGTTACTTTGATCAAATGGATAGGTAGTTAATAAAAGTCTAGGATGTTTTATTAATTGAGATGTTTCTCTATTTAACTAAGTGAATATTTGTGACTCTCGCCTACCGGGACACATGAGTTCATGGCTAGTTAAAGTACCTAAGAAATAGAAGATAAGTGTTTTAGTATTTTTCTTATCTCAAAACATTTTGTATGTTATGCTATTTCTAAAAATTTGATGAATAATGTTTGTCAAGCAATGCATTAATATCTACTTAGTTGATAATCGTAGCTCTAGGCTTCACACCACATACTCTCTCTAATCTCTAAAAGATTACTCTATGATGAGAACCTTACGAAATATTTGTCCAACATCAACATGTTGTTGATTATGGACAACATGGAGTTCGTGATAATCAAAGATATTCTTATTTTTCCTATGCAATGATCACTAAATCCTTCAAGGAGGATTTTTGATGGTGGACCGAGCAAAGGAAAGAAGGCTAATACTACCAAACATGCTCAAGGAGAAGTTGTATTAAGCTTCTTCTTTGAAAAGCAAATGACGAAGAAATTCAAACAAAAAGAACAAGAAGTCCACTGGCAAGGCACCAAATGCTGCAAAACATCTTGGAGCATGACCTGATAATAAGTACACTAAAAATGAGTGTTTCCAACTGCAAGGAGACTGGGAATTGGGACAAGATTGCCCAGTACTCAAGGCATATGGAACCCAAGAATATTTTTCTTGGATGCATGTGATTTTAGATGATGATTCTTCGGTTTTAGACCGTTGGACTAGGATCTACTAAACATGCATATACCTTTTTACAACCTTTTAGTTAGGAAAGCCATGAAGGATGAAAAGCTAAAACTTGGAATCCGACAAGGGTTTTTCATATCAGATAAGGGAAAATGATCCGTTTGAATGAATTTTGGAAATAAATCTATTGTTTTAAGACAATGTTTATTTTATTCTAATTTTCAGTGGAAATTTTAATTTCAGTTTTTCTTATTACATCAACAACAGTTTGTAGTTACTTTCACAAGTAATAAAATCCTATTTCTTTAAATGGATATGAATTATGGGGTGGATGTATGGAAAACGGGCTATACCTATTGCAACCAAATGAAGCATATGTACTAAATAATGAGTTATTTAAGATAGCTAAACCTATGATCGTTAAACGACAAAAGGTCAATAATGTTATAAATGACGTACCTTTGGCATCTTCACTTTGGTCGTATTTGCTATGATAGGATTCAAAGACTAACAAAGGCTGGACCTTTGAGAAAACTCACTTAGGGTGACCTGCCTGTTTGTGAATCTAGTCTCGAGGGCAAAATGACAATGGGTCCATTCTCTGTGATAGGAGAAAGAGCCAAAGAACCACTAGGTCTAGTATATTCAGATGTCTGGGGACAAATGAATGTTCAAGCGATGGGTGGTTATGAGTATTTTGTCACCTTCATTGACTATTTCTCTAGAGACTCATGTACGTACCTAAAGCATATGAATTATGAGAATTTTTTAAGAAGTTCAAAGAATTCATTGCAATGGCTTTAAAACCAAATTAGGTAAAACATTAAAGATCTTGTGATCTGATAGGGGTGGAGGATATTTGGATAATCAGAACCAGGATCATTTAAATGAACTTGGAGAATTGTCTAAAGAAACTGCCCCAGGGACTCCGCAACAAAATAGTGTTGGTGAGTGACGTGAATCACTTGTTTATGAAAATATGTGTTCTATGATAAGTTATTCAACTCTACCAACTTCTTACCCATATCTTTTCTGGAGACATACTACCTAGACCGCATGAGACATTGTTTAACGTCCAAACTGTGCATCCACTAAGTGGTGGCTGTAGTATAGATTGGGCAGTCGATTCCACAAGGAGGCAAATAAATAAAGTTAATCAATAATTAAAGTTAAGAGATAACTAATATGAGGAAACTAGAACATGTGATATTTTTGTTGTTTTTGAGATTTATAGTTTAGACATAAAGATAGAATAAAGTGCGATGTAACAATAGGTAGCAAGTAGGAATGATCAAGAGTCACCAATATGCATACTTATTTATTTGGATCTTTGATTCACAAAAATTACACAAATTGATAGTTCACATCCCAACTATTCATTTGGAAGATTTAACATTGAAGCACAAATATATTTCACAAAAATGTATTCAAGTGATTACTATTCTTTACCATGGAAGGATGGGATAAATCTTATGAGAAATCTAAAAATGATATTATACCATTGACAGTAATGCAATAAAAGATTGGACATAAAACCTAACACAAATATTACTTTTACTAATTATAAAATACATAGAAAGAGCATGACTAATTCTATATAGATTTAGAAAAAGTAAATATATATGAATGAGATGGAGAAAATGATAAAGATATTATCTATATTATTTTTACTAATTTGATAATACATAGAAAAGTGATTGACAAAATCTATATACTATTAATAAACATAAATAAAGATAACAAGATGAAGAAATAGAGATGAAATAAAATAAATCACTCAAATATATAAACTTTAAGCACATGGTGAATCAAAAATACCAAACAAAGTCATAGTGCATATAGGATCATCCTAACCTTCCTAAGAAGGTTAGGCTATTATGCTAGACATTCTCATAAAATTCTAGAGAGAAAATATGAGAAATGAGACTAAAATTTGGTAGAGTTTTGCTACCTAAAAATTACATATCAAATGTGAAAGAAGAGTCTCTATTTATAGAGGGAGAAAAGGATTAAAAAGAAATTAAACAACAATTGGGGTTTACAAAATAAATCTGAAATGTTAATAATAAAATATGATTTTGAAAAATCAAATCCAATTATTAATATTAACCTAGCTATTTTGATGAATGGTCATTTTTCCATTTTTCTAAAACACCACAAAATGTGAACTTTAAAGCTCAAAATGGGAGGTCCAAGGCCCAAAGAGCACACAAAGTGGGCTGGAAAGAGGCTGGTGATAGCTGGACCATTGGCCCAGCCGTGGCCAATAGAGCAGGGCCACGTGTCAAGGATGGCTGAAGGAAAAGGCAAGGCAGCAGGAGGGTCGAGATGGGGGTCCAAGTGGGTCGCGCAGGTCGCTCGCGGGTCAGGGAGTTGGGTGGCTGGGACGCGTGGCAGGCGAGGGGCGCGCCAAGTGGTGCGCTGGGGAGAACGGAAAGCTAGTGGGCCTGGGGTCTTTGGGCCTATTTTTGGGCTGAGGGCTTTCAAAAATGACAACTTTTTATTCTTTTTCAGCTTTAAATCTTTATTTCTTCTTTCTCTTTCTTTATGCCAAAATGCAACTTTAATTCTCACAAAATAACAATAAATTAAATCATAATCAAATATTTTCATTTATAAAATAAATCATATTAATTCCATGAAATTATTAATTAAAACTTGATTTATTTGACCAGTAAAATCAATAAATATGCATCTTTCACCACTAATCAGACATTTTTTAAATGTTGTGCCGTCTCAAAGCTGTCTCCAAGACACAACTAGAATCGTGGAATGGTTGTGAATCTGATTTATGTCATTATGAAATTTGGGGGTGTCTTGCTCATGTCTTGAGGAAAAAGGTAGGAAAGCTAGAACAACAAACTGAGGTTTGCTTGTTTGTTGGCTATCCTAAATGTACTTAGGGTGGTCTGTTTTATAGTCCAGTAGATAAGAAAGTGTTTGGCCCTACAAATGTTGCTTTTCTGAATAACGACTACATAATGAATTTCAAGCCTCATAGCAAAATAGTGTTAGGCGAAAAACGATAAAATATTGTTCCATGTTCACCGACGCAAGTCGATGAAAACAAGGTTGATTTAGAAACCACTAATCCAAGTAAAAAAGTTACGATGTCTTGTCGTAGTGGGAGGGTTTCTCGGAACCCAGTACCTATGGGATAGTGAAACCCACATGCTGGTTGGGGACACAAGTAACAATGATCTGTTTGCCTTTAAATAGGCAACGGGTAGATTTGAAAGGGATTTTTGGCTCGAAGCCAAGTACCAAGAAATTGAGTCTAAGTACTCTAATTTTTTCTGAGATCTTGTAGATGAGCCATTAGACTTTAGGCCCATGGAGTGCAAGTGGGTCTTTAAGAAGAAAAGAGAAGCTGATGGAAAGGTCGAGATATTTAAGGCTCGACTCATGGCAGAGAGAGAAAGTTGACTTAGAGAAAACTTTTTCTCCGGTAGACATGTTAAAATTCATTTAGTATACTCTTATCCATATCCATAAATCTTGATTAACAGATAAGGCAAATGGACATCAAAAATGCATTTTTTATGGCTATCTTGATGAGACCATTAACATGGATCAATTAGAAGGATTTAAAGTAGCTAGACACGAAAGTCAGCAAGTTGAGTAAGTTAATCTATAGACTTAAACAAACTTCGCACTCCTAGAACTTAAGGTTTAATGGAAACATTATGAACTGTGGTTTTGAACAAAATGTAGATGACCCTTGTGTTTAACTATCTTAAGGAAAAAAAATATTGTGGTGTTCTTAATCATTTATGTAGATGATATCTTACTCATTGGAAACAATGTCAAGAAATTATCAGACATAAAGAACAGGCTGGAAACGAATTTCCAGATTTTGTTGTAACAAGTCGTGTTCTTGGTATCCATATCACCAAGGACAGGAAAGAACTGAATTCTGGCTCTAACTCAAGACACCTACTTGGGTGAGGTGCTTGGGTGTTACACTATAACAAATTCCGAGAAAGGATGTTTAGCATCTTGACATGGAATTTATTTTTCTAAGTACCAATCTTCACATACTCCTCAATAGAAAGAAAAGATGAAACAAATTCCTTATGCATTTGCAATTAGAAGTCTACTTCATGCTATGTTGTATGTTGTGACTGAAGATCTGCTATGTGCCAGTGAAACCTTGGAAATGAACAATAGCTAGCGGTCAGTATCTTAGATGGACTAAAGACTATATGTTAGTCTATTCGAGTGGATCTTTGAACCTGTTAGGCTACACATATTCAGATTTTAAATTGATGTTCATGATAGGAAGTCTACTTTTGAAAAATGTGTTTACTCTTTGGGGGTGGAGCTATGATTTGGAGAAGCGATAAGTTGTTTTCTATCTTAGTAGCTATGATTTGGAGAAGCGTTAGGCTCTCTTGTTGGAAAAATATGCAAAGTACGTAGGGGAATAGGTGTGGTGGGCTCATTGTGTAGAACAACAAAAAAATTCATCATTCATATAAACAGTTTATATGAAAAAAAAAACATCCAGACAAAAACATTGACATACAATATTATTAATTATGCAACATATATATAAATATACAATATATTTATATATAACATATAAACACACAAATATTCAAGAACATAAACATTTACCTCTTGAAGCCTATCAAGTGTCCTTGAGTCTGTTCGTATATTTATCGATCTTCCTATATATTTACCTAAAAATGGCTCCTGATGACGTGGCAAGAATTTCTTATACGTGGTTGGCACGTGGCAGTTCTAAGTGAAGAGATCCAGTTCGATCATCAACCAGATAATGGTTGGTTTGTCAAGTCTCGCGGTTAAGTGAGACCAGTCTGGTCGTATACTTCCTTTAAGATACGTAATCTTGTAATAAATATATTCATTATATTTCCTTTTATTACCTTGATATGCTGATCTTAATTGTAATTAAGGCTCATTGGTCCATGTAACCCGCTTGAGCCTATAAATAAGAAAGATAGGGCTCAAGGAAGGGACTTTTGAACTTTTAATTTTTGGATTTAGAGAGAAAAACAGTGTGATTATCCACCAGAAATTGTAATACTCTCAAGGCTTGTGAAACTCGAGAACCCTAGTTCTTTGATCACAGTATTGGGATTCATATCAATAAGAACACTAAGTGGACGTAGGTCATTACCATCCAATTGGGGCCGAACCACTATAAATAGCTTGTGTCACTTTCTTCTCATTTGATTCTCTTCTTGTTTTCCTTTTTGTTCTTTGTCGTTATTTTGACTCCGTGTCGTTGGCCAAATCAAGGGTCAACATTTTGCTGCTTTCATTGAGAGTTGAACTCAAGAAACTTCAAGAAGATCATATGGCGAAAGACATCCAAGAGAGCTGGACAGGCTGCTGGCCTTGCATCCTCTCAACCTCCTCCTCCAAATGTGGCTGAAAATGAGCCACACTTGGATTTCGAGGAGGAAGAAATGGATTATGAGACACTGAGGAAAACACTGAGTGTGTTGCAGGATGAGTTGGCCAATCTAAGGGCCAATGAGGGGAATGCGACAGAGACCTTGGCACTGCAGCAGAGGGAGATTGAGCGTCAATGTCAGGAGCTGAATGAGAGGCAGGCGGACATGGACCGTCGGCAGAGAGATGCCATGGCCACTCTTGAAGCAGCCATTTAGTCGGCCTGAGGACAAGCTGCAGCGGCCTCTCAACCAGATCAGCCACCAAATGCACCACTGCAACGGGCCCAAAATCTGAGTCCTTCGCTCCAGCCAGCTAGTCCCTAAAGACCGGAGCAGTCGCTTGTTGCTCAGGAGGATGTCCCAATTCAGGATCCTGAGCAACAGCCGCCCTCTCAAGCTGGTCGCGGCAATCCTCAGCGCCAGAGGAAGAATAGGGTTGGGCAGCCTTCCCACAGCCCTAGATGCCCAGGGGACGATGAGCCAAATCCATCGAGCAGGGGGCAGCGTCCTTCTGCTAACAGAAGGCACAACGAGTTAGGCTCTGCGGTCAGGGGCCCCCCACGGCATAATAATGCCCGGGGACCCACCGATCAATGCAGGCCTCTCCTAGCACTCCAGAAATGCCTGCTAGAGGAGGAAACAACGTGACCAGTCGGTCACGCTATAGTCGGTCGCAACTTAGGGATGGCCATGACTATAATGAGGCCGATTCCGGCAGGAGGAATGCTGGTCGAGGGCGTGAGGAAAGAGGTGGAGACAAAAACCCCCCACCGAGAGAAAATAGGCCTACGAGCCACAACATTGGGGGGCAATCCAGACAACATAATGTCTTTGATCGCCTGGGTGCTAGCGAACAAAGGCGCAGAGACGATGACCTGAGAGACATTCTCAATGACAGGCGCGAGAGGCACGATGAGTATGCTCCTTCGGCACCAGTCGCCCCAGCGATCCCAGACGCTATTCAGGCTCAAATTGATGCTCTGAATCAGGCGGTACTGCAGCTATAGGGGAGCCGAACATCCCACATTGAGTACGATCAAAGGAGAGGCACTCCGTTTGTATAGAGGATTGATGTGGCAAAAACATCCAGCAAGTTCAAAATGCCAGTGCTGCCGAACTTCGATGGGAACGAGGACCCAGTGTCTCGTGTAAACAAATTTGAGATACAAATGGATATTCAGAAGGTGTCGGACGATGCCCACTGCAGGATTTTCCCCACCCCCCTGTCCGACACTGCTCAGGAGTGGTTCTTTAAGTTTCCTTCTGCTAGTATAGTATCGTGGGAAATGTTCGTAAAATAATTTTATGGACAATTCTATGTTGGTCGCGTACACACCACTGAGGCCAACCAGCTGGTCGAGATAATACAGAAGGATGGAGAGCCCTTGAAAGAATACGTCCAACGTTTTATGCGAGCGGCTGCTGAAGCCAAAACAGTGGGCGGTGAGGGAAAGATGATGGCCCTAACTACTTGGGTTAGGCGTCATTCTTCCCTCTGGAACAGCCTAAGAAAGAATGGGGTAAAAAGTACCCAGGAGTTTCTTGATCGAGCTAATCGATACATCAAGCTCGAGAACGTGATTGCCAACGAGGGGAAATCACCTACGAAAGATAAGGGACCAAAGGAAGACCCCGCCAAGGCCGCTAACGGGTCAGATAAACCCAATGGCAACGGCAAAGGCAACAGGAACGGAAATGGTAAGAATGGTGGAAAAAGGGAGAACAATAAGCCATCAACGTCCGAAAACAAACGCCCCAAAGGCAATAGACACGAGTCAAGATTCACCAACTATATGGCCCTTGTCGAGAGTAAAGCAGAAGTCTACCAGACAACCAGTGCCAATGTCCCGTATAAGCGACCAACACCTATAAGGAAGGATATCTCCAAGAGAGATACAACAAAATTCTGACGTTTTCACAACGACTACGGACATGACACCAATGAGTGTAACCAGTTGAAGGATGATATTGAGTTCCTTATCAGACAGGGACACCTAAGAAGGTATGTATGAGCTACAGGAGGGTCCCAGCAAGAGGCTCAATGAGGCAACGAGCAGGCGCTTGCACGCCAACGCTCTCCACCTTTACAGCCAGCTCCTGTGGCAGGTACGTTACTCACCATCTGTGGTGGCCCACACCTTGCAGGAGATAGTGGGAAGGCAAGGGAGCGATATGCTCGGACCTTACGCCATAACCAGGACATCGAGATGATGAGTGTGGAGGATCGGGCACCTAAAAAGCTCGAACAGAGGAGGAGTTGATTACCTTCTCTAAAGACGATGCCCAGCATGTCCGATTCCCACATTCAGATCCGCTGGCCGTGGACGTCTAGATTGCCAATATGATAGTTAAAAGGGTGTTGGTTGACATAGGGATCTCAGTCAATATCTTGTACAAGTCTTCACTGGAGAGGATGAAGTTGTCCGTCAAGGACCTGGAGCCGTGCAACCAAACCATATATGGTTTTCTGGCGAAGGGCTCGCGCCGACGAGGTCGATTAGGCTCCTAGTTACAGCAGGAACTATGCCTGCAAACATGACATTACTCACTACTTTCATAGCAGTTGAGTGTCTTTCTGCATATAATGCTATAATTGGGAGGCCTATTATGGTCGATCTGCGAGCTGTAACCTCGATATGGCACCTTGCCATGAAATTACCAACTGACACAGGGGTAGGATGCGTATTGGGAAACCAATGAGAAGCAAGAGAGTGCTACAGTGCCTCGATATCTAAAACAAGGAAAGGTGGATCGAGGGAAACCGCCAGAAAAGAGTTGCAAACGACCAATGAAATGAAAGCCCAATCAGGCGATTGTGTCACCAAATAGGGTGTTTCCCAAAGCGAGGATAGAGATTTGGATCCTCGCTTTGGGGATTGTGATGAAGAAGTAGGACCCATCGAGGACCTTGAAGAGGCCCAACTTGATGAAGCAGATCCGACTAGGGTTGTGAAAGTCGGTAAAAACTTAGAGACAACAACAAAACAAAAACTGGTGGAATTTTTAAAGTGGAACCAGGAACTCTTTGCCTGGTCACATAAAGACATGGTAGGGATAGACCCAGCAGTTATCAGCCATGTCCTGAACATAGACAAAAGTTTTCCACCAGTACAACAAAAAAGAAGGCTGCTCGACAAAGACAGATCAAAAGTTCTGAAAGAAGAAGTCAAGAAGCTAAAGGAGAATGGATTCATCAGGGTAGCATTTTATTAATCGTGGGTCTCTAATCCTGTACTAGTTCCCAAGCCGAATGGAAAGTGGAGAACGTGCATGGATTTAACAGAGCTTAATAAAGCCTGCCCTAAAGATTGTTTCCCACTCCCTAGGATCGATCAGCTTGTCAATGCCACTGTAGGACACAAGATTCTGTCATTCATGGATGCATACTCCGGGTACAATCAGATCAGTATGCATCCACCTGATGAGGATCACACTAGCTTTCGGATCGACACAGGGCTTTACTGTTACAAAGTAATGCTCTTCGGTTTTAAAAACGCTGGTGCGACTTACCAACGACTAGTCAATCACATGTTCAAGGAGATGATCGGTACAAACATGGAAGTATATGTTGATGACATGCTGGTTAAGTCAAAAAAGGGAAGAAGGACACATAGGGGACTTGCAAGAGTGCTTCAACGTCTTGAATAAATATAAGATAAAGTTGAATCCCCCCAAGTGTTCCTTCGGAGTTAGATCAGGGAAATTCTTGGGATTTATAGTAAACACACGAGGAATTGAGGCCAATCCCGAGAAGATCAAAGCCCTGGTCGATATGAAATCGCCAACGAAGATCAAATATGTTCAAAGTTTAACCGGAAGGATTGCTGCTCTAAGTAGATTTATCTCCAAATCGACGGACAAATGCGTCCCATTTTTTAATCTACTTAGAGGCAACAAGAAGTTTGAATGGACTGAGGAGTGCGAGCAGGCTTTTCAAGCTTTAAAGACACACATGTCGCAGCCACCGATTCTATCAAAGCCGGTTGATAAAGAAACCATGTTCATTTACTTGGCGATCATAGAATATGCTGCTAGTGCTGTTCTAGTAGGAGAGGAGGAGAATGTGCAAAAGGTTGTGTATTATGTAAGCGAAAGGCTAATAGGAGCAGAACTGCGATATCCGCCTATTGAAAAATTAGCCTACTGCTTGATTTTAGCCTCCAGAAAGCTGCGGTCGTACTTCCAAGCTCACTCAATCACAGTTTTAACCAGCTAGCCTTTATGGCAAGTTCTGCAGAAGCCAGAAGTTTCAGGCCGACTATTAAACTGGGCGGTGGAACTTGGACAGTTTGATATCTCTTACTTACCATGAGCAGCAGTAAAAGGACAAGCGCTGGCCAACTTCATTGCAGAGCTCACTGGGCTTCCAGACAGCAAGCAGACAGAAGTGCCTGAACCACAAAGCCAAGCTCCTTCATGGAGGTTGTTCACAGACGGTTTTTCTAATGAACATCACGCTAAAGCCGGAGTGATTTTAATAACGCCTGAAGGGCATCGATTTCACTGTGCGATTAGATTCGACTTCACGGCTTCTAACAACGAAGCCGAGTATGAAGCTCTGCTCGCAGGTTTACGGTTAGCCAGAGACATGCACATAAAATCGCTTGAAATATACAGTGGCTCCCAGTTGGTGGTTAATCAAATTACTGGGGAATATCAAGCTCGAGGTCTGAAGATGGTTGCCTACTTAAATAAAGCAAAATATTTGTTGGCCCAGTTTGAAAGCTATACTATTCAGCAAGTACCTCGCGATCAGAACTCAAATGCAGATGCTTTGGCCAAATTAGCGAGTGCCAAGGATGCTGACACCCTGAATATTGTACCTGTCGAACGGCTGTCCCCACCAAGCATCCAAGTAGAAGAAACCTCTCTGGTGATTCAGGCGGCAAATACATGGATGCCACCTTTCATCGAGTACTTGACGCATGGTGTGTTGCCTACGGACATAAACAAAGCCAGAATTCTTCAGCGGCAGGCTGCTAGGTTCATCATGGTCGACGGAATTCTGTACCAAAGAGGATACTCTATGCTGCTCCCCAGGTGTATTTTAAGAGAAAAGGCCAAAGAATTAATGCGAGAAGTCCACGAAGGTTTCTGCGGAGATCACGCTGGGGGGCAGAGTTTATCAAAGAAAATCCTAAGGCAAGGGTACTTCTGGCCAACAATGAATGGATTCGATGGAATTTGTGCAAAACTGCGATAAGTGCCAGAGATTCTCCAAAATTCCACAAGCAGCCCCTAATGAGCTAAAACAGATGCAAAGTCTATGGCCATTCGCAGTATGGGGTATAGACCTAATTGGATCTTTGCCCACAGGGAAAGGCGGCGTTAAGTACACTGTGGTGGTCGTCGATTACTTTACAAAGTGGGCCGAAGCTGAGCCACTTGCAACCATAACGACCAAGAAAGTATTGGACTTTGTGGTCAAGAACATAGTGTGTCACTATGGATTGCCAAGAAAAATTATCTCAGACAATGGCACACAGTTCGATAGTGATCTGTTTACGGATTTTTATGAGCGGCATGGAATTATCAAGAGCTTTTCTTCAGTTGCTCACCCCCAGGCAAACGGACAAGTCAAGGTCGTCAATAAAATGCTAAAGGATACTTTGAAGAAAAGGCTTGAGGAAGCAAAGGGAGCATGGCCAAAGCAATTTCCTGAAGTCCTCTGGTCGTACAGAACATCCCATCGAACAGCAACAGGCCATACTCCATTTTCCTTGGCTTATGGATATGAGGCTATGTTTCTTGTTGAGTTAGATCTGCCATTGCATCGGAGAATGATGTACGATCAACGCTCTAATAGCCAGTTATTGATGGAATCTTTGGATTTGGTCGATGAAAATCGCGAGCAAGCCCAACTCCGAGTAGCAACTTACCAGCAAAAGGTCGCCCGGTATTTCAATTCTAAAGTACGTGAAAGGAAATTTAATATAGGAGATCTAGTACTTAGAAGAGTTTTCCTCAGCACCCGCGATCCGGCCACTGGAGTACTCGGACCTAACTGGGAAGGACTGTACCAAATTGAAGAAGTCCTCCATCCAGGCACTTACAAACTCGCTCGCTTAAATGGAGATCTCATTCCTCGCTATTGGAATGGAGAACACCTACGCAAGTACTATCAATAAACAATTCTTCTTAAAGAATTGGCTTGTATTAATTTTACTTTTTACAAGTTATGAACAAGGGTTAGTCATTTTTGTGACTGATCGCTTATAAGTGTAAGATCATTTTATTGATCACTCGTACAGGCACGATTGTCCATCTATTACAAGAAATAAAAGGGAATGTGCGCAGCCAGTCAATCTTGCCAAACTATTGTATTTATTACAAATATTTTCTCATTATGTGTGTTGTTTTGCTATATTATCGTTTTAAAATTTCTACTACGAGCATAATTGCTCGAACAGGTCCTAGTCAAGGCAAGTGACCGAGGACCTAAAGCTCCTCAATCACTTGGGGGGCATATAAGGTATCTAGTAAGCAAAGCATATCAAAAGGTATTTAAACACATGAGCAAAATAAGTGAAAGCATGCTAGGGTACTTAGAGTATTTTTCAAACTTTTTGTTATTTTGTTAAATCAAACCAAAGTATTATGCTAAGTTCGGTCATGCGAACAGATGTTATAATAAAATGCAAGTATTATAATATCAAAAATGAATCCATTTACACCGCGAGCAGTCAATGCTCGGATGTAATTGTTTGATAAAAGGAAAAAAGTTGCCCATGCAGCAATAAAGATAAAAATTATCTTTACATCACGACCCATAGGTCGTGTATCTCAAAAAAAAAAAAGCAGATAGAATTATTAGGCGGCCGGAGGATCCTGCTGAAGCTCTTGTTGCTGCTGGTCGATAGTAACTCTAGTATCTTCCTGAACACCCTCAATGCCAGTCGCTAGAGAGATTTCGGGAGACCCTTGAGTCTTCTCTTCTTCAAGGCGAGCAACACACCTCGCCAACTCTGCCTCCCTTATATGATCAGGAAGATAGGAAAAATCATTCTTGGGATTGCACTTCCATAACATATATAAGCATTCAAACGCCACCCCCTCGTAGTGTTTAAGGTTGCGGGTGTTTGCCTCTTCTAGGGCAGCAGTCTCCTTGCAGCTAATCTCCAGCTCCGCTTGCAGCTTGTGGGCTTCCCAATAAATCATAAGTGAGGCCTCTTTGTACTGATCCTTGGAGGTGGTAATCTTGGCAATGCTTGCTTCCTTCTTCTTCAGCTCCTCTTCGAGGGAGGTGAGTTTGGCCTTAGCTGTTTGCTGCGCCTCGGTGTATATTTCCTCGATCACCTTGAGTGCCTCTGAATGCTTTGCTTCAACTTCCTTGAGCTGCTCGGCGTGTTTAGCTTCGATGGCCGTAAGCTACTCAGCATGTTGGGCCTCAGCTATGCCAAGCTAGTCGCTGAGTCTTTAATCAAATTGGGCAGCCAGTGTCCTCGAACTCCGCCAGCCGAAACTCATGGTGAGAACTCCCTGCGATCAGAAAAAGATAAAGTTGTTAATAGGAATAAATTGACGAAGAAAATTAGTAAAGTACGGTGAAAATGACGACTTACAGCAAGCACTTCGTTCAGTGCACGGTTGAAGACCTGGTCGATTGCCATAGAGCCAGTCTCTTGGATCGCCTCTCGGCTGCGGCAGTGCTATGTTATTTTGGTCAGCTTGTCTTTGGCTGAATTGAGCACCACGCTCGTGAGATCTTCTCTCGAGGCTTCTTCTCGGGGACCAGCAGGCGTCTGGTCGGTGGAAGCTGGAGAAGTGAGTTCAGCAAAAGCCGCAGGAGGAGTCTGTTCGTCTGGAGCTGAGGGATCTTGATTCACAGGAGTTGGCAGAGTTGTCTCTTTGGCAGGATCTGGTGGAGGAGTTGTCTATTTTGCGGGAGTTGGAGCAAGAGGATCCTCTGTTTGAGCCCTCTTCGCAGAAGGGTTGGTGCAGCCTTCCCCACGCTGGCGCTTGCTGGACTTTTTCTTGCTTGCCGATTTGGCGAACAAGTCAAAGGCTCGGTCAGTAGGCATATCTTCAAGGGAGAAACAAATGAACAGTCAGGCAATATAATAAAAGGAGCTTGCTAAGTTAAGGAAACAAGGGCAAAGAAATTAAAAGTATAATACCCGAGCTATAATTACTGGTCACTACACTATTTACTTTACTAGTGCTACACTCACTCTCTGGCCTGAAGAAGTCTGAATTTAAAGTAGGGGTGCATTTAAAGTTGCCGTCCCCATCAAATAAGTGATAGGGAATAGGCAGACTATCTAAAAGTGAAAAATCAGTACCGTTCTCGTCCGATGATTCAAGAATAGGCTCTGAGGCCTTCTTCTTTCCCTTCCCTAAAAGGACCAGAGCAGCAACAGGTCGCGGGGCACCGGATGGTTCATTGATGGTCACTCTTGTTGCCCTCCTCGTCGGGGGTTATGACACATCTTGTTGTTGTTCGGGGACTTCTACATCGGTGGCACTCCCCGCTGTGGATTCCCTCACATCCTGGTGAGGTTCCAGAAGGTCGACCAGCCTTAGATTGACCTCTGTGACCAGCTCTTTGACGCTTTTTTCCACGTCGGTCATGCTGGCCAAAAGTGTCACTCGTGTCTCCATCTCTGGAGTAGGAGCTGGTCGTATCCATGGACCTGAATGGCATAAAAGTTCTAAGAAACGCGTGGGAAAGCCAAAAGGAATTTAAGCGACCAGTGAATAAAGAATTTACCTACTTCAGTGAAGGCCAAGTTGTTGGCGACCAGGTCTGTGGTTAAAAAGTACTCCTGGAAGTACTTTCCTACATTGGATTTGTAGGAGATTTCACTTAGGAAAACGCGAGTTGATTCCTAGTGGCAGAAATAAAAAACCCGCGTGTTGTTCTGGTTGGGATTGGACTTGAGATCAAACAAGTAGTTGATCTCATGTGGCATGGGGACAAGCCACTTTTTATGGATATAGAGAGCAGAAAGCATTCTATACCCATTTGGAGTAATTTGAAAAGGAGCGACCCCGAAATAATTGGCCACTCCCTGGAAAAAAGGATGGAGAGGCAAGATTGATCCTGCCTCAATGTGGTATCTCGACCAAGCGCATAAGGCGCCGCCACGCAGGTTTGCCCGCTGGTCGATGGTGGGTTTGAATAAAGTTACCCCAGGAAGTTCGTACTTCCTGAGGTAATTGGTTAGCATCCTAGCAGTAATATTGCTAGGAGTGCAACGTACCACTCGACGTCTGGTCGAAGGATGTCTCGGGGTTTGGCTTGTGTTTGGGTTCGTGGCTCAGGAGTATTTTCAGCTCGACCGCTGGTCAAAGGAATTTTAGCTCGAGGATCAGGCTGATTTTCTTGAGGGTTGGTTGCTTGAGGGCTGGTTGGTTTCTTTTTCTGGGCGGTGGATTTTACTCTACCCATGTTTGATGGACTGGTCGAAGGTCTATTGGATGGGGTATGGGAAAAAGGAATCCCCGGAATGAGTAGTGACAGTTATTCTTCATCCTCGAGCAGCTAAGCGAGCAGGTCGTCATCGATTGGCCTCTCACCTCCCCGCGGATCGTGCATGAAAATCTGTGAACAGAGAAGGGGAGATGAGAATCTACGACCCAAAAGATCAAGAGGTGTAAAAAAGTTTGGATAACGTTGCTCGCGTATAAAAGTTAGGCTTCTATACGACCAGCAACATTCTAGCAAAAACACTAAATTACATATGAGCAGATTGGAAAACATATCAAAAAGCAGAAGTAAAAACTTTTTCAGGAAAAACTTTTTCGACTCTGAAAGGGCAGGAAAAGCCTAGTTTTTCTACAAGCTTAAAAATTGAATTTTTACTTTGATTTTACGCCCTAAATTCATGATCCTAACTACCAAACTGATCCTTAACCCCTACCAAGTATTATTTCAAGCTCAAGTCTACGTGCCCTTTTACCTCGAAACAAATTTTTTCAAGAACAGTAAAAAATACTCAAGAACTCAGAATAAAAAATAGAGATAAAACAAATATTGCATGGCATATCAACAAGTGAAAAGTTTGAGAAAAGTACTTGTATAAAAGATGGAGTAGAGTTCTGAGACGCTAAGTCGATTTGGCTGGAGCTTCGTGAATCGTCAAGAGCCGTCAGAGTTTCTGGAGGTTTTGAGCCTTGTTCTTCGGTTTTCTTGAGGTTAAAGGTAAAACGTACAAAGTGAAAATTGATTATGAAGGATTATTTATATTAGTCGAGGAGCATTTACCGAGGTAATCATAAAGGGTAACTTGTCAAGGCATGGGGAAGTGTATTAGTCGTCAAACCACTTTTGGGAAACTGAAAAGACATGATTAGTTGCCTTTTTCGAGAAGGCATGGACGACTCTGATAGATTTGATGGGGCATGCGAAGGGTTGGTCTCTTAAGTTTACTTTATACTGGTTGCAGTAAAATAAACTTGGGGGGCAAATGTTTACCTAAAAATGGCTCCTGATGACGTGGCAAGAATTTCTTACACGTGGTTGGCACGTGGCAGTTCTAAGTGAAGAGATCTTGTTCGATCATCGACCAGATAATGGTTGGTTTGTCAAGTCTCGCGGTTAAGTGCGACCAGTCTGGTCGCATACTTCCATTTACTTCCTTTAAGATACGTAATCTTGTAATAATTATATTCATTATATTTCCTCTTATTACCTTGATACGCTGATCTTAATTGTAATTAAGGCACATTGGCCCGTGTAACCCCCTGAGCCTATAAATACGAGAGAGAGGGCTCAAGGAAGGGACTTTTGAACTTTTAATTTTTGGATTCAGAGAGAAAAGCATAGTGTGATTATCCACCGGAAATTGTAATACTCTCAAGGCTTGTGAAACTCGAGAACCCTAGTTCTTTGATCACAGTATTGGGATTCAATATCAATAAGAACACTAAGTGGACGTAGGTCATTACCATCCAATTGGGGCCGAACCACTATAAATCTCTTGTGTCACTTTCTTCTCATTTGATTCTCTTCTTGTTTTCCTTTTTGTTCTTTGTCGTTATTTTAACTCCGTGTCGTTGGCCAAATCAATGGTCAACACTATCCAATTCTTTGAGCACTCAAACCACGATCTTCCGAAGTGTTCTTTACACCTCAAGATGTGTGTGGGCACATAGAGAACATGAGTTTGCAATTTAGGAATCAAAAGTATTTCTCAACACATGAGAACTTGGATTATGGTCTAAGAATGGTTAGAATAAAGAAGAAGATGATAAATTTTTGTTTGGCAAATTTTTTGAAACCTATTCTGAAATATATCTCTGTTGTTATATCTTCTTCTTATTATTCTATATCATATATATAGAAATTATTCTATTACCTTATTATTCCTAATAATAATAGTAATATTATAATAATATCATATTGATGATAGGAATTGATTTAGGTAAATATCTAACTTACCAAATTTGAAAAAACCATTTTCAAATTATTAATTAAATAAATAAATAAAATAAAATCAACATTGATACAATATCAGTGTAGTAGTACACGCATGGCACATTCCGTAAACTGTTATTTCCCTTTTCAGGGATTTTGTATTTTTCTTTTATTTATTTATTTAATTAAAATCAATCTTCCATAAAATAATGTATTAATCTTTTTAAGGAAAATATGACAACCAAATTTTTAATTCAAAATTCAAAATTCAAAATTCAAATTGATGATCATCATTATCATCAACTTTTAAAATTCAATAAACCAAAAACTATTTTGTTGACTTACCAATTTTATTTTCTCCCACTCAAATAAAATAATTAATTTAAAAAATTAATCAAATTATTTATATATATGAATTTCAAAAATTATATATTTAAATTAATAAATATATTTTCGAAAATTAATAATTAATTCCAAATTAATTATTTAACATCAATTATCATATAATTATAAATTTGACCCGAATAATAAAATTCTTCTCAAATTTTCAAATTACAGTTTTTCCCTTATATCAACCCTTATCTTGATATGGTGTTGATAGAGCCACCCTGGGGACATATGGACCTATAATATCAAGCTCCAATAAATATTAGATTATTAATCAAAACTCTTTGATTAATTAATCATATTTATTAATCTCATGTTTACTCCACTATAAATATGAGATTGAACTCTTGATAATTATAGACATATATTTACTGAGTACTTTATTAAAGAATAAAGTGTCCATTGATATAATCATTACATGCAACGTTACTCTTTTATTAATGGTTCATAATTAAAAGGGAATAAAATTATCATTTTACCCTTTTACCTATATCTTGTTCCTAGAGTATCATTGACTTTACTAGTGAAGGTTGTGTCACAACAAGTTTGCGACGTGAGCACTCATAACCTTTTCATTTCCAAGAGTCAACCCAATAGGGAAGCATTATTCAATCTAAAAAGGTATAGATTCTATATCTGTTAAACTATGTCCCCAGCCATATATATCATTGAGTCTCCACAATAATTGTTCTTAGCTTGATCATTCTGGCAAACCTTAACGCATGAATCAAATGACCAGACGACATATATAGGAGTTCATATCAACCTCAGGATTAAGATCATCGTGTATATGATCATCGTTTGATGTGTTTGATTAATACTATGAAACAATGTTTAAACAAGTATTAAAAAATCACATCTGGTCAAGTTCTATATATCACTATATATAAAGTGCATTCACTAAAGTGTCCTACTGCACTAGTGACCCAAATCTAGGTCACTTGTATTCATAATACTAGTAGTAATTAATCTAAAGATTTCATAACTTTATTTTACTGCGAACTGTTTTAAGTTTATTATCTTAATCTCAATCCTCTCATACCAATATGAGATTAAGACCACATAGATAAACTTTGGAATTTTATGATATTTACTTAATATTATCAATATAATATCAGATATAGTCTATATATATAATAATTCAATTCAATTCAATTATTTATTTCATTTAAAATATTTGTCAACTACAATTGCTCTAAGGGCACTATTCCCAACATATCTGCCATTTCAAATTCCACCTTGGAAGCTGAGTACATAGTTGCATCTTTAGCGGCTAAGGAAGTAGTCAGCTTGAGGAAGTTGTATACGGATTTCAGTGTTATTCCAAAAATGGATAAACCACTCATTTTGACTAGTTACAATAATGAAGCAATATCGAATTCAAAAGAATCTCGAAGCCACAAAATAGCAAAGAATATAGAGAGAAAGTACTACATTATTGGAGATGTGTGGCGAAGGCGTGATGTGAAAGTGATGAAGATAGCATTGTAAGACATTCTTTCATATCCCTTTGGAAAGATATAAGAAAAGAGCACAATTGTGAACCATGTAGAATTAATAGTTTTGAGAAACATGTCTCATTTGTTTTAAAATGGCAAGTGGGAGTTTGTTGGGTTTTATACCCTTAGAAAACTGTTGACGCGGTTCTTCGCCAACAGGTAATTAAGAAAATAAGAGAATGGGATTAGTGCTAAGTAATGAACCGAAATAGATGAATGATCTTAAAATGAACTGATGATACCAATACTTTTTTAGGTGGTTCAAAGGTTAAAATCCTTCCACTCCACCAGCCAATATTATTGTTATATTTCTGGTATTCTTTACAGGGTATTTCTTTACACAGTAGAATCCAACCCTTTGCAACCCCCAGGGTCTCCATATTTATAGGAGAGGGCACCTGGGCGTTGGTAAGGGGGGTCATCCCGTGACCTTCTTAACCATCATGTCACTTCTGTGACATTCATGATTAATTCCTAAAACCTGACAAATGAAGTGTGGTCTAATCAATAGGTAAGGGAGATAATGGGTCGCACGGCCCAACCCAGTCGTGGGTGCCTGAACACGCACGTTTATGCTGCGTGTCCGAGAATTCAGGAATATATCAGACACGTGATGTCTGATATATGCACGTTTACATTTCGTGGTTGACTTTATAAAGGGTCACAGCTTCCAACTCAAGCTCGCGCCTCGAGCTGGATGCCTTCTTAACCCGCGGTCTTCATACCTCTGACTCGGCTCCTTAGTAATCTTAATAAACTTTTGGCTACCTCGAGCTAAAGAGATAGGACCTGATAACAGCAGCTCCGGCCACGTGGTATCCACATGGCTGATATAATTATTCCATATCTCAGCTCGCTAATAGCCCGTGGAAAATTAGGGCGTACATTTGCCCCCCAAGCCTCTGCTCGTGGCACATGACTTCATCTGGGGCCACAGTGGGGGCTTTTAGGCTTCCTCATGGACTCTTCATATTCCGCCCATTACGCATGCATCAACTGCGTGGAGCATCGTGGTTGGTGACGGTACGTCTTCTGAGAACCGCATTAAATGGCCTAGCCTATACTCGGCCGTCATTTCACCTTTTGAGTAGAAAGCCTTGTATCCCACATCAGGGCAATCCAACGGCCCTCCTCACTTGGCCTCCTACGTCTATAAAAAGGGTGGCCACCTTACGCACAGGCCACCCGTTCATTTGAACATTTTCTTATTTCCTCATCTTCGCCTTCCTTCTCAGCCTCAAGAAACCCTTTTTTTCTTCCGGTTACTGTTCCCAGCGTTCCAGAAGTTTAGGCGCAAGAGCTCCTTTGAGGCTTTGGCACCAGCTATTCCGACGAGGCCCCAACCCAGACGACCCCTTCATCCTCCCCACAGCAAAACACTCTGTAAGTTTTCTGCTTATGCATGCTTTAAATTTCCTCTTCACTGTAGCTTAGGTAAATTGTTCCTGCAGCCGCATGCAACATTCTGTTGGTTTTTTGTGGGTATGATAGGCGTAGGTTTTTATTTTAGGGCATCGATCGTAGAAAAAACCATTTAGGAGCATGGCTCATAGGGTACGCTTTCTGGGGAAATTTTCTGGGTAGGATTTTTGGTATGCCTGTTTGAAATATCCAGCCTTTGGGTGCAAAACCGGGTATCTTAGGGGACACGCTTCACAGGCGGTTTCGCACTGTTTGCCTACTGAAACTTTCCTTCCAAGGAAAACTTTTATTTTGACCCTCCTGACACACGAATTCTGAGTAATCGGGGATCCGTTGGGAGCACAGGCGCGTGTTCGTAAAACCGCGTGGTCTCACTCTCCACGGGCTGAGATTACCTCAGCCCGTGCAAAAGAAACACTTCGCTTCAGATTCTTTCTTATGCTTAGGTCACCTTTTCTAAAATTTTCTTCTTTTGTTATCTTGCATAAATATTTCTACTTGTATATTAATACTTGGCCTTTCCTTTTTCAGAGGAGATGTCTCAGTCCGGGGGCAACGACCTGCGAGCCATGTTCCCTGGAGGGAACCCTTCTTCTGGGGCCTCTGGGCCCATGGTGAAAAAGCTCCAACTGGCAAAGAAGGTCATCGGGAGCACCTCTAAGTCTCCTGCAAAGGGGAAAAACCAGGCTCCGGCAGCTCCGGAGAAACAGCCTCCGCCCCCTCCTGTTATGAAGATGCCTCCTCCTCCCCTGCGAGTCCCCGACTCAGCTCGGGATACGGAGGTGCCCCCCGAGACCCTGGCGGCCACAACCCCCGAGGTGAACGTCCCAGTGAACCCCCGGGCTCTGGAGAAGATCCCCGATGTCTTTCGGGGAATGGTCTACGAGACGGCGAGCTACACCGCAGACCATAACTACAACGTCGCCGAGAGGGACCTGAGGGCGATCGAGACAAGGAGCCCGGAGAATGTGATGGAGTCTTCACTGGAGATGGCTCTCATGGGAAGTTGACTTCGCCTTTGGTATTCCTTGCTCGCTATGCATCATATGTTTATTATTATTATTATTTTATCTAAGGCAATTGCCTTATCATCTTTTTGGCTTTTTGCAGGGTGCCCTGGCTCTCCACCGGAGCATATCCCAATCTTAGGCTAGGCTCGATGACATGAGGGGGGAACACCAGACTGCCCTGGCTGCCCTTGAGACTGCCAAGGAACAAGCGCAGGAGGCTAAGGATGCCCTGGCAACCGTGCAAGCCGAGCTGGACGCGTCCCGGCCTAAGCTGCAGGAGGCTGAGGCTACCAAGGCCACGCTAGCTGCTGCGAGGACTGAGCTCGAGGAGGCCAGGGCCGCTCGGGCTGCACTGGACACTGCGAAGGTCAAGGCTGAGAAGGCCAAGGCTTCCCTGGCGACGGAGAGGGCAGCCTCCAGCTCCTCCATGGAGGCTATGTTGTACCATTGTTGGGTCTATAACCCAGATGGTGACTTCTCCTTCATGGGGGCGGATGCATGGGAGAGCTTCTTGGAGAAATTCAAAGCTCGCCTTCAGCACGAGGCGCCCTCCGAGACCGGGGAGAACTCTGCCACCGCCGAGCAGGAGGGCGAGGTGGTGACCTCATCGGAGCAGCCTGGCGGGGCCTAGGACTTCTTTTCTTTTTTACCCTTCATATATATTTTTTTGTAACTTTGTATGAGGTTTTCTAACCTCGAGACAATTGGTTTTACCAACTTTTTGCTTTTAATTGATTTGCATCATTTTACCTTTATGCATTTTGGCAATAGTCTTAGTTTTTGTTGGTGCTGCGATTGACATTCTATGCTTTTCTAGGAAAAAACATAATCAATTTTGAGCCAACTTCTAAGATAAGTCCTGGTTGCATCCCGGACATTGCTTTGAAAACTTAGTTCGCGTTAATTCTTGATTAATATATCGTGCTTTTTAAGAAAGACACCGATCAATCAATTTGAATCAACTTCTAAGTTTTAGGGCCTGGTTATATCCAGGACGTTAATTTGAAAACTTAGTTCGTGTAATTATTGATTAATATCTTGTGCTTTTTAAGAAAAACACCGACCAATCAATTTGAATCAACTTCTAAGTTTTAAGGCCTGGTTATATTCAGGACGTTAATTTGAAAATTTAGTTCGTGTTAATTCTTGATTAATATCTTGTGCTTTTTAAGAAAAACACCGACCAATCAATTTGAATTAACTTCTAAGTTTTAAGGCGACCTGGTTATATCCAAGATAGGACTTAGTTCGCGTTAATCCTTTATCAATATCTCATGTTTTTTAAGAAAAACATCGATCAATCGATTTGAATCAACTTCTAAGCCTTTGGCAACCTGGTTATATCCAGGTACCATATGCCCCCACCCGCCCCCCCCCCCCCCCCCCAAATAATTAGGAAAGGGTCTTTCGTGGTTACTTGAGATTACATTTGCAAATATACACAATGATGAAAAAAGATTTAATTCTCATTGCTTGATAAACAAAAAATGGCATTTCTGAATAAGCCTTGCAAGGGTGTTACTGATAATATTTCTTCAAATGGATGGCGTTCCAAGTTCGTGGGACCGCTTCTCCATTAAGCCGAGCTAACTTGTAGGTTCCTTCCTTTATGACCTCGGTTATTTGATATGGCCCTTCCCAGTTCGGTCCCAATACTCCATCTTTGGGATCCTTGCCGGCTAAGAAGACTCTCCTGAGGAACAGGTCGCCAATGCTAAAGGCACATTTTTTGACCTTTGAGTTGAAATAACGAGTGATTTTTTGCTGGTAATGCACGAGCTGGAGCTACGAATCTTCTCGTCTTTCATCAATCAGGTCGAGGGACGCGCAAAGTAGTTCGTGATTGCGGTCCTGGTCATACGCCTGGACTCTATGCGAAGATACCTTTATCTCGACAAGAAGGACTGCCTCACTCCCAAAAGCCAAGGAGAAAGGAGTATGACCCGTAGGAGTCCGATGCGAGTTCTGGTATGCCCACAGTACCTGGGGGAGCTATTCTGGCCAAACCCCCTTGACTTCGTCCAACCTCTTCTTAAGACTCGCCTTTAGCGTCTTATTGACAGCCTCGACGTGGCTATTTGTCTGGGGATAGGCCATGGAGGAGAAGCTTTTCACAATGCCATACCTTTCACAAAATTCGGTGAAGAGGTTACTGTCGAACTGAGTCCCGTTGTCGGATACGATTTTCTTTGGCAGCCCGAACCGGCAGATAATGCTTTTGACCACGAAGTCAAGGACTTTTTTGGAAGTGATTGTTGCCAAAGGTTCTGCCTCAGCCCACTTTGTGAAGTAGTCGATAGCCACCACCGAGTAGAGGACCCCGCCCTTTTCCAGTAGGGAGGGCGCCAACCAGGTCGATTCCCCAGACCACGAATGGCCACGGGGACGAGATCATCTTCAGCTCGACTGGGGGAGCTTGGGGAACTGTGGCGAATCGCTGGCATTTGTCACATTTCTTGACGTAGGAGATCGAGTCCTTTGACAGAGTAGGCCAGTAATACCCTTGCCTCAAGACTTTCAGGGTCAAGCTTTGCCCCCCAGTGTGGTCCCTGCAAAAACCCTCGTGCACTTCCTGCAAAATGGCCTTTGCTTCGCTTGGCAGAACACATCGTAGGAGAGGTAGAGAGTGTCCACGTCGGTATAGCACCCCGTCTACCATCGTATACCTTGGAGCCTGGTACAATATCCACCGTGCGTCATTACGCCCTTCAGGTAACTTTCCTTCGGTGAGATACTCGAGGATGGGGGTCATCCTGGTCGGCCTGGCATCGATCATCTCGACCTCCGCCCCGATCTCTTCTATACTTGGTTTCTCCAAGAACTCTACCGGTACTAACCCCAAAGCCTTCGTCCCCCCAGAGGTAGTGAGCTTGGCGAGGGCGTCTGCGTTAGCGTTCTGCTCTCGAGGTATCTGCTCGATTGAGCCCCGTTCAAATGCGGACAGCTCGACTTTCACCTTGGCCAGGTAAGCAGCCATCTTGGTTCCCCGTGCTTGATATTCACCTAGCACCTGGTTTACCACGAGCTGGGAATCGCTGAAGCATTGAACGGAGCTGGCCTTCAGCTCCTGGGCTACCCTTAGCCCGGCTAGCAAAGCTTCGTATTCGGCCTCGTTGTTGGATGCCTTGAATCCAAATCTCAGCGCCGAGTGGAATCTATGCCCTTCTGGGGATATCAAAATGATTCCAGCCTCGGAGCCGTTCTCATTAGATGAGCCGTCCACGAAGATCTTCCATGACGCCTAGGCCGAGGTGACCTGGGGTGAATCTTCCACAGAATCTTCTCTGAATCCTGTGCATTCCGCTACAAAATCATCCAAGGCCTGGATTTTTATTGTAGTTCGTGGGGTGTACAAAATCTCGAACTAACTGAGCTCAATAGCCCACCTCAACAGGCATCCCGATGCTTCAGGTTTTTGCAAAACCTGCCTTAAAGATTGATCGGTCATGACGTGTATTGAGTGGGATTGGAAATACGGCCTGAGCTTTTGGGAGGCTGTGATAAGACAGAATGCCATCTTTTCCATCAACGGGTATCGGGACTCGGCCCCGAGAAGTCTCTTGCTGATGTAATAGACTGGTTTTTGAACCCAGTCTTCTTCTCGGACCAATACGGCACTAGCTGCATCTTTTGTGACAGCTAGGTAAAGGAAAAGAGGCTCCCCTGCCGTGGGTTTGGACAATACGGGCAACTCGTTCAGATGTACTTTCAGGTCGAGGAAGGCACTTTCGCACTCCTCTGTCCACTCGAACTTCTTATTTCCCCGAAGTAGGTTTTAGAATGGCAGGCACTTGTCGGTGGATTTAGAAATAAACCGATTAAGGGCTGCCACCCTTCCTGTCAGGCCTTGGACGTCCTTTCGTGACCTAGGTGAGGGGAGTTCGAGAAATGACCTGATCTTATCGAGGTTTGCCTCGATTCCTCTAGTGTTGACAATGAAACCCAGGAATTTTCCAGATGTGACCCTGAAAGTGCACTTCTGCGGGTTAAGCCTCATGCCATATTCTCTTAGTATCTTGAAGCATTCCTCCAGGTCAAAAACATGGTTATTGGCAGTTTTCGACTTGACCAGCATGTCGTCCACGTATACTTCCATGTTCTTCCCGATCTGGTTGGCGAACATCCTATTCACCAATCTCTGGTATGTAGCATCGGCGTTCTTTAGTCCGAACGGCATGACCATGTAACAATAGACATTAGTTGGGGTCATGAAGCTAGTGTGCTCCTGGTCCACTGGATTCATGGAGATCTGATTATAGCCTGAGTACGCGTCCATAAAGGACATGAGCTCATGCCCCGCCGTGGCGTCCACCAATTGGTCGATCCTTGGCAAGGGAAAACAGTCTTTAGGGCAGACTTTATTCAGATCGGAGAAGTCGATGCAGGTCCGCCATTTCCTGTTGGGCCTCGGGACCAGCACAGGATTGGCGACCCAAATCAGAAACTTGGCTTCAGGGATAAAGCCGCATTTCTTGAGTTGGGCTACTTCTTCTTCTAGGGCTTCAGCTCGAGTTGTTCCCAGGCACCTCTATTTCTGGGACTTCGCAGGAACACTCTTATCCAAATGAAGGGTGTGCATGATGACACTTGGACTGATTCCCACCGTGTCCTTGTGTGACCATGCGAACACCTCCAGGTTCTCCTGTAGGAACTTGATCAGCTCCGCCTTCCTCTTGCCACATAAGTTTTTCCCAAGCTTAACTATCCATGAGGGATTTTGTTGATCAATATTTACCTCCTCGAGCTCTTCGATGGCCTGGAGCTTGGATCTATCCTCGCCTACTCTGGGGTTAATATCCTCACCTAGGATGATATTTTCCCCTTCGACGTTCAGAGGTTTTTCAATCTCAGGATTAGGCAAAGGTTCCTGAGATTCCTCTTCTCCACCTTGGACGGTCATCGCTATCTGCCCGGGTTTTAATTTTCCCTTCATGGAAATGTTGTAGCATTCCCTGGCAGCAAGCTGATCGCCACGAACTATTCATATCCTTGTGGAAGAAGGGAATTTTAGCGCGAGGTGGCGGATGGAGGTGATGGCTTTGAAAGCTATAAGTGTAGGTCAACCCAAAATGGCATTGTATGCGGCGGGACAGTTGATGACCACAAACTCAAGGAGTTTTGAGACTGTCCGAGGTCCCTCTCCTAAGGTGATCACCAGCTCGATCGTCCCTATAGCCGCTGATCCTTCTCCAGAGAAACCGTAAAGCATCATGGAGGTCGCCTTCAGCTCGGCGACAGACAGACCCATCTTCTCCAGCGTGGATCGAAATAGAAGGTTTACCGAGTTCCCATTATCGACCAGCACTCTCCTAACCCTCCGATTAGCGAGCTACACTGCTACGACCAGAGGGTCGTTATGAGGGAACTGAACGTGGCTGGCATCTTCTTCAGTAAAAATGATTGGTTGCCTCTCCAATCGCAGCTGCTTTGGCAGATGTTGTTCGGGGACGAACTCCACTCCATTATGAGCCTTAAGTTCGTTGACGTACCTCTTTTGGGCACCTCTGCTCGTGCCAATCAAATGAGGACCTCCAGAGATTGTGGAGATATCTCCTCCTATCACTAGAGGAGGGACGTCCTGATCTATCCGAGACCCGGGCTAACTGACCGGGACTTCCGGAGGTGGACGGGCTGCGGGAACTCTGTTCCGCGCGTATTGAGCCAAGGGGCCGGCTCGGATGAGAGTCTCGATCTCATCCTTCAAGTGTCTACAGTCATCGGTATCGTGGCCAACGTCGTTGTGGAAACGGCAAAACTTGGAGGGGCCTCGCTTTCCCTTCTGGTGCTTTAATGGCTCCAGCTTCTTCTAGGGAAGGCGAGCAGAGTTCGCTAGGAAGATGTTCTCCCTAGAGTGGGTGAGCTCCGTATAAGTCGCGTAGACCGGCTTAAATTTTTCTACGGACTTATTCTTCTTTGGGCTGTGCTGGTTACCCTCGCTGTTCCCTTTTCTCTTGCCTCCACCAAACTGGTTATTCTGTGTAACGTTCTGGGTCGTTGTCACGACCTCCATTCCCACTCCAGCGGGCTGCTCAGGGACCTGGCTGGTTCCCACAGCTGAGGCTTGGGCCTCCTCCAAGTTGATCCACCCTTGGGCCCTATTTAGGAATTTGTTTACTGAGCTGACTCCCTTCCTTTGTATCTCATTCCAGAGTCCCCCTCCGACGAAGATTCCAGTTCTCAAAGCCATGAGCTTGGAGCTGTCATCTGCGTCTCTGGCCCGAGCAGCGACGTTCACGAACCTGCTCAAGTAAGCCTTCAAAGGCTCATCGGGTTGTTGCCTCACATTGGCCAGGGTGTCAGCCTTGACGCGGGCAGCTTGGGAAGCTCGGAATGCTCTCTTGAAGTCAGTAGAGAAAGTTTTCCACGAGCTGATTGACTGTTTCTTGCTTTTTTGAACCACTGCCTGGCCAGCCCAGTCAATGTGGAGGGAAATATTAAACATCTAAGCTCGGGGCCAATGTTGTGGGCCATCATCAGGGTATTGAACATACCCAGGTGATCTGATGGATCTCCGTCTCCGTTGAATTTGGACAGATGCGGCATACGAAAACCGGGTGGGTATGCTGTTGCTGCTATGCTGGGGGCGAAGAGCTCAAGTTCGTCCCCTGAATCATATTCGTCTTTTTCTTTCTCTGTCAGGAGCTTCCTCATTAGCTCCTCCATCTGAGCCAGGCGCTCAAGGGTTTTGTCCTGATTTCCTTGGTTATTCTGGGGCTGTTCAACAGCTCCGGATCCATTGTACACGTTTGGTGGGTTATTGTCCCTCCTATCTTGAGAAAGGTTATATGGGGCATTCCCGCTGTCGCATACCTCGGACAGGTCTTCCCTTGGGTGAGCACGGCTGCCATTTCCTGCTGGGTCTCCCCTTTGAGAGGTAAGACGATCTCGGAGATCTCCCCTCGGGGTGGCTTGAGGACTTTGCGCCGAGCTTAGGCACTGGCGTAGGTCTCCGCCAGAAAGGTCACTTCGGCGGCTTCCGTTCCAGTAGCTCCCATTTTTAGAAGCTTAGAGCCCGCCTCTGGGGATGAGGATCCGGGACTTCTCTGGGCGCCCTGCTACGAGGGGAAGGTCTAGCGGAAGGTGGGTTTCTCCTACTACTCCCATAAGCTGGAATATCTCGAATTGGCCGACGAGGAGACGGATATCTTATCGGCGAAGGAGGATGTCTGACCGGGGATGCAATCCTGGTCCCGTCAGGGCGGATCAGGTTAGGTAGGGGCCGCTCGGCTCTGCCAACCTCCAGGTCTAGCGCTCGGCGGTCTGAGCGGGGCACGGGACGGCTGGCCGGGACGGGCTGTCGCTGTGAGCCCTCCCCGGACCTCCTTCGAGAATCCCTCGAGCCCTCCTGGGCGCACTCGAGGGAGGCTGTGAGCTGGGAGTTGAAGTTCAAACCGATCGGCTATACTGCTGCTCGGCCCTAGGTAGTTCTTCGAAGGTGGTCTCTCGGTGGTACGATGAGGGAGTAGGGTTTGATGTCGGGGGTCTGGCCGACCGGCTAGGCCTGGACCGATTACCCCAGCGGGAGTTATGAGTCTCGCCTTGCCTCTTTCCGACGTTAGCGTCGGTTGTAAGAGGGGGTAGTCGGGCCAACACCTCCTTAATCTGCTGGTTAGCTTTCGCCAGCTGACTCCTCTGCTGAGCATTCTCCATTTCTACCGCCGTGTAAAAATCCGGGTTCAGATTAGGTGGCAGGGGTGCCAAACTTCCAGTGTCATCCTGGCCTATTGGCTGCTTGCCCGGCCGCTGCTGAACTTCGAGGTTCTGCTCACCGGAGATACGGATTTCAGTGTTATTCCAAAATTGGATAAACCACTCATTTTGTCTAGTTACAATAATGAGGCAATATCAAATTCAAAAGAACCTCGAAGCCACAAAATAGCAAAGCATATAGGGAGAAAGTACTACATTATTGGAGATGTGTGGCGAAGGCGTGATGTGAAGGTGATGAAGATAGCATTGTAAGACATTCTTTCATATCCCTTTGGAAAAATATAAGAAAAGAGCACAATTGTGAACCATGTAGAATTAATAGTTTTGAGAAACATGTCTCATTTGTTTTAAAATGGCAAGTGGTAGTTTGTTGGGTTTTATACCCTTAGAAAACCATGTCAAACATGTAACGTGATTTTATATTGTGAATAAAAGAAGTAGAAATCATTACCGTGTTGCTCACTTGTTTTATTACATGCTTATTTGAATAATACAAATATTTATAAAATCTTGAACATATAAATAATTACAATTATAGTTACTAGATCACAATGGATTATAATTGTAATTATATGTTCAAAAGAACAAGTCCTAAGATTAAGTCAGTGCATTGGATATTCACTGATCTAGTAATCTACGATATGATCTACTTACACATTCGGGGTGTGATGTCTTATCCAAGGCATTGACCAAGTAGATAAGATCGGATGTATTTTGTTACATCGTTATTATCTAATCTAATTATATCACAACGTTGACCATATGTCAATCCAATCTTAATTCTGAGTGATTAATATCATGCTAATTGTATTATTCAAGTCTTTTGATTTGTTCGTGACTAGCTTATCCTACGGACTAGCTCGTACTTACATATTGGAGATTTGGTAGTATAATTGAGTGGGAGTATTTGTCTTAGAAATGAAATCTCTAGCTTTTGTTTAAGAAGTGAAACGATGATTTCCTTATAGCTTGGTTCAAGTGTTAAATGACAGAGTACTCATTTCTGTAATTAAATTTACAGAAATATCATTTACAAGGAACTTTGTGGGAGTTAAGGATAAAATACCAATGAGGGGTAAAATAGTAATTTTCACCCCTCTCATTACCATATCATCTATAGAGGATTGAATGACGGTTATGATTATAACAATGGATAACATATTTACATTTAGTGTAAAGCGTTCTATGAATTCAAGAGTGCAATTCTCAGTCTATAGTGGAGTCACGAAAAATTAATAAGGTATTGAGATTATTTGTTATAAATAAACTCACGGTAACTTATTGGAGCTTGAGTTCATGGATCCATGGTCCCCATGTCATCTCTTATCAAAATGAACCTAGTAATCTTGAATAATTAATTTAATTATTAATTATAAAAATATCATATTGGCTAGTTCAATGGAAATAAATAATGTTAAATTATTTATAGATATTTTGTGAGAAAATAAATAGAAGAAAATTTGAGGTTTTTATTGCAAAGTTCCAAAAAGAGAGTATTATAGCCAGTTGGGACAATTTTGTTAATATTGATAAATTGATATTAATATTAATAAAATTAATTAAATAAATGTCAAAATTATAATAGGTTAACGTTGACAAGTATTTAATTAATTATAATTATTAAATAATTAAAATAAAAATGGGTAACTAAAACCTATTTTATGTACTAGTTAATTGCCTATATATATATACTAGTGTTATAGAATGCATTAGGTCAGATGAATTTGTCAAGGTAAAAATTTACTACAAATACTCTATACCTAGCCGCCCACTCTCCTTTACTTTTCTCTCTAGGAATTCTCTTCTCATGTGTTTAGATTTGTTTTAGAGAAAGATTTGGAGATTGTGGTCTTATTTCAAAACGGTTTGGATTCCTTGCAATACCTAGCATTCAACAAGGACAAAATATTAGGGAATCCAAATGGTGTAGTCATTGCTCTACCACGCATCTCGTAAGTACTCTCGTGGTTCTATTATTGTATTTGCGTATCTCTGTATGAAAATTACTTCTATGCATGCATTTATGTTTTCTATTGTATGTTATTTTGTGCAATAAGGATCATGCATATAGACTTATATAAATGAGATCCTACAATTATATATAATTCTTTTATTCTTTCTTTTAACTTAAGCATTTTATCTTATTACTACTTTATTAAAAAAAATGAATAAATAACATTTTTGCCCCCCGAATTATGACCAATGTATGATCGTGCCCCTCGAATGATTTGCGATGTTAAAAATTCCCCCCGAACTATGCACGTTACTGAAATATGAGACTTATGTTAGATTTCGTCCTAGGTGGTTAACGGATTGATGATGTAGCATTTTATCTCTTGATGTGGCAGTGCCATGTATAGAATAATTAGAAATTTTGCCCTCCGAACTTTGACCATTACCAAATTGTGCCATTTTTATTAAGACTATTTTTTTTTAATTAATAATTAAATCCTTAAAAATTAAAAAAAATCATTTTAAAAGATTAAGAAAATAATCAATACTAAAAGTTTCAAATTAATTAAATAAAATTCAAATACTCAAAAAATAAAAATCTAATTAATAGCAAATAATTTATTTTTACTTTTTCTTTTCTTTTACAATATATATGTTAATATAAAATTAAAAAATAAATCCTAAAACAAAGTTTTTTCCCATTTGCCCTCCTCTTAAATTAAAATTTGAATTTATTTATTTAAGTTTTTTGTCCACCTCTTTAATTAAAAGTTTTTTCTTTGTTTTAGTATTTATTTTAAATATTCATTCTAAAATAGTTTTAATTAATATTGTTTAAGAAAAATTAAAAAGAGTTATTTGTTGATAAGTAAATTTTTTTATTTATTAAGGATTTAATTATTATTTTTAAACATATATATTTTATAAAAGGGATATAATTTGGTAATGGTCAAAGTTCGGGAGGCAAAATTGATAATTATTCTACACATGGCACTGACACATCAACAGACAATATGATACGTCATCAATCTGTTAGCCACACATGACGAAATCTAACAGAAGTCCCATATTTTAGTAACGTGTATAGTTTGGGAGGAATTTTTAACATCGTGAATTATTCAGGAAGCACGATTATACAATTGTCATAGTTCGGGGGGGCAAAAATTTTATTTATTCTAAAAAAAAAAAAACTCTTAACTTCTACAATAAGAATCTGTGTAGCTTATGCTGATGTGGGTGGGTGTTTAAAAAAACCAATATTTTAGTGATTAGAAAAATAAATAATAATTTTTCTTTTATCTGTATATATTATTCCAGATTGCACAGTGATTCATTTTGCAACACTCGTACTGCGAATAAAGTAAAATGTCTTTAATTTCTATTTTCATTTGATATAGCCATATTAGTGTTCTACGCACATAGCATCATCTGGAGATGATAAATGTAACACATGAGACAGTCCATGACGATTGTCACGTGAGTGTATTTTAGTTAAGCTTTTTATATTGGTGACCACAATATATTAGGGAAATTTCACAAATAATACTTAATAATGCTTAATATTACTAAAAAATTCTAACACTATTAATATTTTCAATTTGATACTAAACATTCCTCTCATACCCAAAATACCTCTCCCATTATATCAAAAAATCATAAAAATTTCTCTTCCTCTCTCTCCCCCTCTCTCTCTCATTCCCACGAAATCATCCCGAAAACCTACAGATTTGTATAATTTTCTTGTCAAAATCATTGTTAGCCATCTCCATTGTCTCTATGAAGTCGTCAATATCAAAGGCAACATCTACTTTGAGAGTTTTTGGAGGAGAAAAACCATGGGTAATAAGATTGTACATTTTATGTGTTGGGTATTATTTGTTTACATTTTCTTAGCTATTTTGAATAGATCTGAGCCTATATTGGTGTATTTTTTGGGATTTTTAGAGAGATTCCACGATCTGCATTTTTCTGGGTTTTCTACAACTTTTTTGCTCGATAACGGTTTGATATGAGCTTGATGGTATGTAGAAGAAGGTCTTTTATGAGCTCGATGTAGCTCGATTATAGCTCGATAGGTTTAGGTTTTGTTGCTCGATTGTGCTCGATGGAAACTCGATAAGGGTTTGATTGGACCCTACAATATTTGAGCTCGATTATAGCTCGATAGGTTTAGGTTTTCTCGATATGTGCTCGATAGGGTTCGATGGAGGTTTTGGTTAGGTTTTATGTTCAGTTTAAGAAATGGTAGCTCGATACTAACTCGATAAGAGCTCGATGCTAACTCGATAAAGCTCAATAATGTTCTTTTTTCATGAATTTCTGAAAAAATGGCATTTTTCGTGACAATTTTAATGTTTTTTTTTTCCAACACATGCTCTATTGTCTACGTTTTTGTATCCTACAATGGTGTTTGGGAATTACAAGGGAATAAGTGGATTTTCAAGGACCTTCAATGCATGGTGATACCGATGGAGGATAATGTAACGTACTTGCAACTTCTTGACATATTGCACAAGGAACTTAAAGTTGATAAACAGATGTATGAGTTGAAATTGGAGGTTTCTTACACATGTGGCAACCAACCGTTTACACCCGTTCATGTTGAAAGTGATCTTGGTATCCATGCATTCTTAGGAGTAACATCTAAAGAAAGGTTGGTCTTGTGTGTCACTCCTGTTAAAAAGATTGTCATTACAGACCCATATTCCACTCCCGGACCTGAGGGATCAGCCAGTACTTTAGGATGTCCTATTGGTGACCTGAGGGACAACCAGTATGAGTACAACCCCTATGTGAATGACGATCCAGTAGCTGAACACAATGAGGACTTATGATACAATTCGGTGAATGATGATCCAGTAGCTTAACATTTGTAAGTAGAACAAGCACAAGAACAACCAATACGTCATATTGCACGGGCGAACCCACCAAGTCAAGGACGTCGAACACCTGGCACCAGCTCTAGTCGTCCTGGTGGAAGAGAATATAACTATACAGGGAACATTCCAATATGTTCAACAGAAGATCACAGAAAATGGAGTGCTCCCATGTTTACAAAAGAAGATACCATGGCTTCTAGTCGTTCTGAATCACCCTCATCCGATGTAGCGTAGGGGGAATTACATCTTGGGAAGACATTTGAGAACAAGATGGAATTGAAAACCAAAGCGGCTCTCTTGTAATGAAGAATAATTTTGAGTTTATGGTTAAAAAGTCTGGTACTGATGTGTTGTATATCACCTGCAAGGATCCTGATTGTGGTTGGAGAATAAGAAGGAAAAAAGTAGCGCGATCAGAGATGTTTGAGATCACTGTTTATAATAGTGTACATACTTGCTCACTAGAATTGCGACAAAAAGATCACCGTCAAGCAGCACCTTCTGTCATTGGGCACCTTATCAAGAACAAATATGTTACTTATGGCACTAGATAACCACCAAACAACATAAAGGAGGATATGAAGAATAATTTTGGGATCGATATGAGTTATATGAAGGCTTGGAGATGCAGAGAGAAGGCACTCATTTATGTTAGGGGGATTTGAATTGTACTCCAAGTTACCTTCTTACCTGTACATGCTGCAGTAAAAGAATCCAGGTACAATAACTGATTTTGTCACAGATGGCGGTCGCTTTCGTTACTGTTTCTTCTCACTCGGAGTTTGTAGAAGGGGATTTACATCATGTCGTCCTGTTATATGTGTGGACGACACTTTCTTGAAGTCAAGGTATGGTGGCCACATGTTGTGTGCTGTCGCATTGGATGCGAATAACCACATTTATCCAATTGCGTTCGCGATTGTTGACAGTGAGAATCATGCTTCTTGGAAGTATTTCATGATGAAATTGAAGGAAGCCATTGGATTTGTTGATAATCTATCTTTTGTATCAGACATGCATGCTAGCATTATTCATGCTCTTGAGCTGGTCTTCCCTGATGCCTACCACGGCGCATGCTACCATCACATAATTATGAATGTAATCGCTAAGTTCAAGACCGATCACTGTCACAAGGAGATGTGGAATGCGGCATATGCATTTCGGAAGTCAAAATTTTATAGGTTCTTCAACAATATAAAGCAAATGGATCCTACCATAGCTAAATATCTCGAGGGTATTGGCTTCGATAAGTGGACTCGTGCTTAATTTCCTGGGAATCGATACAATGTAATGACAAGCAACTACGTTGAAAGTTTCAACAACAAAACCAGAGATGCAAGAACCTTCCCAGTCACTACTTTTGTGGAATTCATTCATTTCACAATTCAGTCATGGTTTTCTGCGCGTCGTGAGGAAGTAGAGAAGTGCACATCCAAATTAGGCACCAATATATGAGAAAGATGTCTCAGGCATTGTGGATGATGCAAGGTACTTGAAAGTCCATCCTCTTGGACAGTTTGAATTTCATGTGGTAGACCCAGAAGGTGATGGTGAGGTGAATTTGATGGCCAAATCATGCTCTTGTGGCCAGTTTCAAATAATGGGTTACCCTTGTGTTCATGGTGTGGCTGCGGCCATCTTGCGCAGTGTCAACATTTACTCACTATGTTCACCATATTACACTACTGAGATGTGGAGGGAGTCTTACAAAGAAACAATTTACCCAACTGGCAACGAGGATGATTGGGAAGTTCCCAAGAACATATAGAAAATGCAAGTTGGGGTTCCCGTTGAAAAACAACCAGTTGATCGACCGAAGAAGAATAAGGTGGGAAGAAGAAAGACAAACCGCTACCCATCGAGTGGCGAAATCATTCGCAAAGAGCGCAAGTGTAGCATGTGTGGTGGTCTTGGCCACAACAGGGCTACATGCAAAGCTAGGCTATAAACTCTTTTTCCCCATTTGGACTTGTTGTATTAATAACCTAGCTTGTTTTCCCTCCTTTTTTATTTGATTTTTATTAAAAGTTATGTTAAGCTTGATGTAAACTCGTTATGAACTCGATAATATGCAGCTCGATAATGGTTCGATATGAAAATGATATTGCTCAATTGAAGCTCGATATAACTCGATAGTAATTCGATAATGGTTCGATATGAAAATGATATTGCTCAATAACAATTCGATAGCAGTTCGATATAGCTTGATATTAGCTCGATAACAGCCCATGAAAGTTATAAAAAAATGTGAACAAGAAACTGTACATGTAAAGACCTTGTATATATACAATCATCAAGGTAACAAATTTTGATACCACAAGTCTGTGGTCCACTTGTTCCTAAACACCTCCATATTTTCATCGCATATAGTTTTCAATGGAAGACCGACCATTAGATGCTCAATATGCTTGACAGCATACACACCACAATCTCCACTGTAAAAAAAAGTAAACATTAAGTGTACATTACTATAATTTTAGTTAGAAACAAATTTAGTATGAAGAAGATGTTTGTTACCTTCTCTTTGACTGAGTGAGCTCATGTTTCTGTTTGCGACGCCATGTGAACTGATGCGGCCTCTTTCCTGCTGATGGAATCTTCAACATCAAGCTATTAGTAAACAATTTACTCTGCATTAACAGAGAAGGAAGCAAAAAGCACCATGGAGTCATAATTTCGTCAAGTTTTGCGTCACTAATCACCGAGTTGTCAAAATCGTAAACAGTCAGGGTCCAACTAGAAATGGAGGCCTCAATGGCAAACCAATGTTGTTGTCCATAGTTCTGGCACCAATATACATCCTTAACTCCTCCCCAAGATGCTAGAAACTGCTGCTCGATGCCAGTCAACATGGACATAACGTCAGAATCCCAAGTATACTTTGTTTTGTCGGCTGTTTTCTTGTACTGATCATATCGGGCAAGTATCACTTGTGAGAAATAACTGTTCATCACAACTGCATTCTATCGATATCTATTGGGAAAATACTTGCGACGCATACGAAGCAGATGTTTTGCCACATCAATATGCTACAAAGAGAGTACGATAAAAAAAAGTTAGCAAAGACCATCATAAATTGCTGCTGTCGAGCTCCATCGGGCTCACATCGTACTACTATCGAGCTCATATCGAACTACTATCGAGCTCATATCGAACTACTATCGAGCTCACATCGAGCAAATCTCAAACAGTAAAAAACAACCCTATTTTAACATACCTATCGAACTCCTATCGAGCTTCATCGATCTCACATCGAGCTAATCTCAAACAGTAAACAACAACCCTATTTTAACATACCTATCGAACTATCCTGGCTGCCTGAGAAACTATCTCCGCGATTTTCTCAAAAGTCGCATCCTCCTCCTCATCAGCCTTCGAGGGATCCTGGCCAAGCCCAGGATAAAGGGGAAGATCTCCCTCTGTCAAAGACAAATAATAGTCTTTTTCTGCTGGACGAGGCTTCAACATCGGAAGGACAATCAACTGCAAACAACATAAAACATTTGGTTAACTCAAATAATGATAAAAGATAAGCATATAGATAAAAAAAAATATAACTTACATTCTTCTTCAATAACATCAGTGAGATGACGGACTTGGTGAAATCCTTGTTCTTCCAATGCGACCAACTAAGCATCCTCGGGACCATGTTTCCCGAGCTCACAACAAGCTCCGTCGCAAGCTGCTGGATAGCCTCATATGTCCAGTACTGTAAGGTCGGGGCATAACCATACATACTGTACTTGGACTCTTGCTGCACCTTGGCATCCTTCTTGGCATCATAGTTGGCCTTTTGCTTCACCATGTCCTTCGTACAAAACTGCAATAGCATCCTATAAGAGTACTTCCCTCATGGATAGCTGAAGAAGTACTCTACGTCCTCAACAATTTTCGGAATATCTCGCCAAATGTGCAACTTGCCCTCAATGGCATTCAGAACCCCCTCAACAAACAAACATAGACCAAGTTTGTACACATCTTCCACAACCATACAAGTCTTGAAAGCATGGTACACATGTGAGAGCTTTACTTTCTCAGCATCGTTGAAATACTCCTTTATCAACTGGTTGCTGAGATTACGCCCTTCCAACTCTTCTGGTGACGGGAAGGTACTGAAATTCAACTCCGTCACTAGGGAACACTCTCCCATGCCGAATCTACAAGACTTTGACCCCAAGAAAAAATGCACCTCATCTTCGTTGTTGCTGATGATTTTCCTCAGCAACAGTTGATGCACCAAGACTCCGGAGAAATTAAACTCCGAAGCTAAAAAGAACTGCTTGAAAGGGGATTCCTTAGCCCTTTCAAGCAGCCCGAGCTCCACAAATCTAGTCTTAATGTGATTTAAAGTACTACTACCCCGATATGTCACTCGACCAGGAAAGTGATCACTGAATGGAACAAGCAACTTAGGCATCTGCAACAACACATGAAATTTTTTTGGTAAAAAAACAGAATGTTAAACATAATCAGGAAAAAATTCAAAAAAAATTCATCAAAAAACTTAAATAAGCTGTCATCAAGCTCTATCGAGCTATAATCGAGCTGAAACATACACTATCGAGCTAGTGTCGAGCCTATCGAGCTAAGCAAAATCTGTCTACATAAATAACCATCGAGCCTATTATCGAACCTATTGATCCCTGTTTATTAATACCACAGATCCATCGAGTCTACTGTCGAACCTTTATCGAACCTATTAAGCCCTTTTAACCTAATACCACAGATCCATCGAGCTCTTATCGATCCACCATCGAACCATTCAAACTACCCTATCGAGCCTACTATCGAACCATAATCGAGCCTATCGAGCTAGTTTCATATATTACCCATGGATAACATTGAGCCATTTTATCCTAATACCACAAATCCATCGAGCTCTTATCGATCCACCATCAAACCATTCAAACTACCCTATCGAGCCTATCGAACTAGTTTCATATATTACCATGGATAACATCGAGCTTCTATCGAACCTTCATCGAACCTATCGAGCTACTGGTTCAAACCCAGAAAAAACCACAGAAAAACCCAGACCAAAGAACTACCATACCCATTCCACACCACCAGATTCAAAGGGATCAAAACAACAAAAATAATCACGAGAGTTCAAGAATATACCTTAATGAGAAATGGGTTCGATTGATGGGTTCGACCGGTTAGACGACGTGGGTTTCGAGCTTTGTTGTCGCCGTTGGCTCGACAGGTTCGACAGGCCGACTTTAGAGAAGAGAAAGAGAGAGCCTGAGATCGACGGTGATGGTTATCGCAGAGGGTTTCCTTCGGTTTTTGGGGTTTTTGGGTTTCCTTCGGATTGGGTTTGGGTTTCGGGGATTGAGAGAGTTTGTGTGGGAAAAAATTTGAGTGGAAAAAAATGAGAGGGGTATTTTTGGTACTTGGTGAAAGTTTAGCACCAATTTGAAAAATTTATTAGTGCTGGTATTATTTAGTAATTATACCCACTATTATGCATAAATAGTGAAATTTCTCATATATTAATAATTTAATAGTAAAATCAAATTAATTTTATATTTTACTAAAATGATGAATTGTGTTTATTTTTTGTGTAATGAAACGGTAAATTTGGAATTCAAAATAATAATTTATATATTTTTTTACACAAAATCCTCTAGTTAAGTAATATTTTTTTTTAAAAATGCATAAAAATCAATGGATTATAGAAAAAATCATGACTAATATAAACTACATACCATTAGAATTATAATAAAACCTTTAATAAATAATAAAATATTTATAATAAAACTTAAAAATAAAAGTACTTTGATTTTAAAATATGATAATATCCTATATATAATTTAAATACAATTACAAAATCTTTCATTTATGTTTAAATGCATGTGAGTTTGTATTAAAATAAAATAACTTGTAAAATTTTACTATTATTTTAAAAAAAATTCATGAACAATATTGAAATTCCATTTTTTAAGATTACCAACTGAATTTATCAAACAATTTAATTAATGCGGAATAGTTAAACAATTGTTTGGTCAGACATATATTCTGATGTATCAAAATAAATCAGAATAAACGAACAGAAAGTAAAAAAACTAAAAGTAACGTGACACAAGAAGTTTTTTACGTGGTTTGAAAAACCACTTTAATTATGGCCAAACCAAAAAAGACAACCAAATATTTTTTTCAAGAGTCATTTTTCTCACACAAAACAATTAATATTAAAACCTTGACTTTAGAGAGAATATTGACAAAAATAATACTTAATCAATTGGAAAAAAATTCAAGCAAGATTTTCAAACCACACACAATTCATTCGGTTTTCTTCCCCCTAATTTTTTTTTCGATATTCCCAATTTTTTTGTATTTTTATTTTATTATTGTATGACCATTACATTTCCTTTTGCTTCTAAGAAAAATTCAAAACCTGAAAAACAATTATCAAACGATCAAAAATTAAATGAGTACTATAATGTTAGAAAAATTATTTGATCTATATAACATGCTTGAGAGTGTTGGGATAAAAATAAATTTTTCGAGAGCACAAAATATTTTTAGGAAAAACATTAACAAAGAGGATGAGACTTAAAATTTTTACTTTTTCTTCATTCAGAACATGTATTACTGTGCGAAGTGTAAAAATAGGGTCATTGCCCATGTTGGCAATTTTTGCATTTTTATGTAGTACCCAATGGAGATGTTGTCACACTACACCAGTCGTAGCCATTTTCAAAGGTAGCGTATCCTCTACATATGTCTAATTACACAGACTCAACTTATTCAAAGTTGGCTTTCACACACTGGCATAGGTAGCTCTATTCTCTTAGAGGAACCTGGAACTGAATAAATTCTGTTAATTTTGCTCAATACACTTTTAGTAAGCATTTTCCCCAAAAATATATCATGAAAAAAAAATTATTTCGAAACCAACATACTTAGCATAACATCTATGAAAAATAATTAATCTAAAAGAAGTACTCACAAATCTTCTATATAACTATATAAAGAAAAGCTTTTAGAAGATGATGTGCATTTTAATCTTTTAATTTCTTTGATTTGTGGGGTTTTCTATTTTTTTTTTCTAAAAAAAAAACACATATTAAGAGTTGATCGTATGCATGTGTGTAACGCAAGTGAGTAATAATTAATTATTCATGGCAGCCAAGTTGTTTGATCGTATACCAAACAACTTGTATATTCTTAAATCCATACGTCTTCTTCTCTTCTTTCTCATGTTTATGTAAGAAAATAATGAAGGGAAGGTGAACCAACTGAAAGTCCATGTAGAGGTAATATGAATTGTATTTCATTTTTCTCACTTCTTCTTTTATTTTTATTTTTGTTTTGTGAGAAGTCAAACCAATTGAAAGTCTATGTAGAGGTAATATGAATTGTATTTCAGTTTTCTCACTTCTTCTTTTATTTTTATTTTTGTTTTGTGAGAAGTCAAACCAATTGAAAGTGCATGTAGACGTAATATGAATTGTATTTCAGTTTTCTCATTTCTTCTTCTATTATTATCTTTGTTTTGTGAGAAGTTTCTTTTATATATATATATATTTAATTTAGTTCTTCATCTGTGTTACAAAACTCTTTTACTAGATCAGTTAAATTTTTATCATATTTGTTTTGAGAACTCAAATGTTCACTCAGTGAAGTATTGTTGAACTCTTTTCAACGCATCTTCATTTTAGTTCTCATATTTTATATATTTCATAATTTTGTATCAGGATATGAAATGGATTTCTGTTAGCTGATATTTGTACAAACATTATTTAGTTATCTATTTTCTTGTTTAGCTTTAAGCTGTCTTAACTAACTTAGTTCTTTTGTTATTGGACAACCCATTATTTCTTTCTTCAATTCTTGTTTTGTAACTACTTACCTTGTACAATTGTTTATATAATAATAATATCCGCTCAGAGTTCCATGGTCTTTTATTTTTCTCAATCACATCTTTCTGAATATTCACATGGTATCAGGCCTTCCCAATCACTTTACCCATTCATTTTCTTGAACCTTCTCTTTCCCTTCTCCAATGGCAACTCCTCCCTCTGTTCATGTCGCCCACCACCCATCCACTCTGTCAACGCCCATTGCATCTTCTTTGCACACTTTCTCCGCCCTTACGACTCCACAACAACAATTCATGGTGTTGTCCCAAGCTCTTAATCACACTCTCCCTGTGAAATTGGATCGCACTTTCTTTTGTGGCATGCCCAAATGGAAAATGTGGTGTTTGCCAATGGAATCGAAGACTTCCTTGATGGCTCCAACGTTGCCCCTCCTCAAAAAATTGATGGTATTGCAGGTCTCAATCCAGAATACATCACATGGCGATGCAAAGACTGGTTGATCCTCAGTTGGATTTACTCCTCCCTGTCTCAAGAACTCATGTCCTAGATTGTTGGCCACTTTACTAGTGTTGCGGCTTGGTCAACCCTTCAACAAATTTACTCATCTATTTCTAATGCTCATGTCATGCAGTTCTGTCTTCAACTTCAAACCATCAAGAAAGGAGGATCTTCAATGCTTGACTACATTATACGAATCAAGACTCTCATCGATCAACTTGCTGCCTCCTCCGAAAAAGTTTCCGAAAAGGACCAGGTACTCTATCTTCTTGCTGGTTTAGGATCTGAGTACAACTCATTTGTCATTTCTATCACTTTAAAATCAAAACCCGTTTCTTTCGACCATGTTACATGCCTTTTATTGGCTCATGAATCTCGCCTAGAGACTCAACATACTGTTGATGAAGCTACTCCTATGGCTGCCAATGCTGCTTATCGATAGTCCAATCAACGCTCTCAATCTTGGTCCAAACCACCTCAAGGTCGTGGTAATCACTCTCGTACTCCTCACCATGGCACCCCTTCATTTCACTCTCGTGGTCAATCATCAAGAAACAACAATTTAGGTTCAAGAATTGTTTGCCTGTTATGTCTCCGTTCAGGACATGGTGCCTATCAATGTTATAGACGATTTGATCTAAATTTTCCTGCACCAACCTCTGTTCCTACTGCTTCCAACTCTAATCCTTCAACAATGGTGGCGAATGCTAAAACCATAGTCGATGACACATTGCTCCTCGACTCAGGAGCATCTCATCACCTCACACCAGCAAGTTCAACTCTTGATAATACTGACCCATACACTGGTAATGACTCAGTCACGATTGGTAATGGTAACTCCCTATCCATTAACTCTGTTGGTCAATCTCATATTCATGCTTCCGCTAAGTCCTTTCAACTTAATCATGTTTATCATGTTCCTAAATTGACCACTAATCTACTTTCTGTTTCAAAATTTTGCATGGATAATAATGTATTCATTGGATTTTACACCACCTCTTACAACATCAAGGACATTCATTCGACGATGATTCTTCATCAAGGTTCTCTTAATCACGGTTTATACACTCTCCAAGCTGCTAAACAGCTCCAACACTCCACTGTTTCCCCTCACACATGTGCATATCTTTCCTTTACTACTGCAGCTGCCTCAACTCATCCTTCTCCTGTTCATTTTCGAACTCAGTCTCACATCTCTGCTGCTATTTGGCATGCCCGTCTTGGCCATGTTCATTCTGATATTGTCGATATAGTTTTACAACAATGTAATAAACCATTTGCTTATAATAATAATCAGATTTGCACTTCTTGTCAACTAGCTAAAAGTCACATAATTCCATTTTCTTTATCCAATTTTCATGCTTCTCAACCTTTGCAACTGATTCACAAAGATATTTGGGGACCTCCCCTATCACTGCCACTGATGCTTCACGCTATTTTTTACTTTTTCTTGATGATTTTTCCCAATTCACTTGGATTTATGATCTTCAAACTAAAGATCAAGCTCTACCCATGTTCAAACAATTTAAACAATTAGTTGAAAACCAATTTAACTGTACTATTAAAGAACTTCAATCGGACAATGGGGGTGAATTCAAATCCTTTATTTCCTTTCTTAATTTACAAGGCATTCACCATAGGTTCTCTTGTCCACACACTTCATCTCAAAGTGGTAGAGTTGAACGCAAACATAGACATGTTGTTGAATCGGGTCTTGCACTTTTAACTCATGGATCTTTGCCTCCAACTTACTGGCTTTATGCTTTCCGAGCTGTTGTTTATATTATTAATAGATTACCAACTAAAGTTCTCAAAGGTCAATCTCCATTTCAAGTTTTGTATCATAAAACTCCTGATTACTCTCTCTTCCGTACCTTTGGTTGTCTATGTTTCCCTTGTTTACGCCCTTATAATAAAAATAAATTACAATTTTGTTCCTCTCTATGTATATTTATTGGTTATAGCTCTTCCCACAAAGGTTACATATGTCTGGACCCTTCCACTAAACGTCTTTACATCACTAGACATGTCATTTTTGATGAGCAAACTTTTCCCTCGTTCAATACTCCTGTCACATCCTCTCCCTCACCACCCGTACCCACCACCACTACTGCCATTTTACCTCTCCTTCCCTCTCTTTCCCCACCCACTCTCCTCCCCAACCCTTCCTCAAACACTCCACTCAATTCCACTCCTTCTTCTTCTAATTATGTTATTGTATCTTCTGATCTCAATAACTTAACTAACACCACTTTGCAGGACACTCCTAATCCTCTTGTGCAGGTATCCCCCCACTCATTGAGTAGCCCTCTTCTCCTATTGCGCTACTTCCCACCACCACCAATATGCATCCTATGGTTACTCGTGCAAAAAATGGAATTACCAAGCCTAAAACATACATGGCCAAGACATTAGTTAACCTCAATGTGCCTCCTCAGACCTTTAAACATGCTATCTCTTTGCCACATTGGAAACAAGCTATGGAAAAAGAACTCTCAGATCTTCAATCTAATGCTACTTGGCAGCTTGTTCCTCCTCCTCCCGACATCAATCTCATTGATTGCAAGTAATACAAACCTGATGGGTCTATAGAACATCACAAAGCTAGGCTAGTGGCCCATGGCTTCACTCAAACGGCAGGCGTTGACTACTTTGATACCTTTTCTCCAGTTGTCAAACCAACAACAATTCAGGTAGTTCTTACTCTAGCTTTATCCAACGACTGGCCTCTCCGACAGGTAGATGTACACAATGCATTTCTCAATGGCGATCTCTCAGAAACAGTCTACATGTCTCAGCCACCTGGGTTCCTTGATGAGCATCACCCCACTCATGTTTGTAAGTTTTCTAAAGCTATATATGGACTTAAACAGGCGCTGAGAGCCTGGTTTGTTAAACTTAGTTCTGCTCTTACACAGTGGGGATTTTCGTGGTCCAAAGCTGACCCGTCTTTCTTTGTTCTCCATCATTCTACTTTCAGCTTGTTCATTTTGGTGTACGTTGATGACATTATCATTACAGGGAGTGACTCTATCCAACTTGAGCATTTTATTTTCAAGCTTCATCAACAATTTGCTTTGAGAAACCTCGGTCACATTCACTATTTTCTTGGTATAGAAGTCACCTAAGCCCTAGGTCAACTCCATCTATGTCAGTAAAAATATATCACAGACATCCTTCTCAGTACAGATATGTTTAATTCAAAGGCAGCTCCTACCCCAGGTGTAGTTGGCAAACCATTATCCAAAAATAATGGTGTTTTACTGAAATATGCTACTGAATACCGACGAATTGTTGGGTCACTTCAATACGTAACCTTAACTCGTCCCGACATTTCCTTTGCAGTGAATAAAGCTTGTCAATTCATGCAATCTCCCACTTCAGCTCACTGGATGGCTGTCAAGCGTATCTTGAGGTATCTTCGGGGAACCATTTCTCATGGCATTACTCTTACCGCTGCACACAATCTCCACCTTGCTTCCTTTACTGATGCTGATTGGGCATCAAGTCTAGATGATCGCTGGAGTACGGGAGGGTTCTGTGTGTTCCTAGGTGACAACATTGTTTCATGGTCTTCTGCCAAACAAAAAGTTGTCTCACGAAGCAGCATCGATTCTGAGTTTTGAGCCCTTGCAAATGCTTCAATCGACCTTTCCTGGTTCAAGAAAGTATTTACTGATCTCAGATTGCCCATTGCATCTACTTCGATAATATGGTGTGATAACAACTGTAACGACCCAAATTCACTAATATGGCTTAAGGGCCTTGATTAATGTGCCGGGAGGGCATAATTGGTTTATGTGTGAATTTATTGATTTAATGCATGATTACATGATAAGCATGCTTGTATGATTATATGAATATAAATGTGATTAAATGTTATACTTGTGAGAACCACATTATTATGTGGGTAAATCTGCAGCGGGAGACTTAAGGCGATCCTAGGGAGCTGGATAGCGGGAAAGTCACAACAGGGCCTAATGTTTGACTTTGTACAAGTCAAGGGGTATTTCAGGTATCGAGTGGTTATCTGGATTATTGGGTTATGAAAATAAATAATTGGAGATATATTTGAGGTTAGGAAATCTAGGTGGGAATATTGGGGAATTTTACCATTTTACCCTCGGGGACGTTTCCGGTACCCCGAGCCTTGGGATTAACTTAATTGCTTAAGGATAGACTTAAGAGGATTTTAGAAAATTGTGGAATATAGCAAACCAACCCTTTCTTCCTTTCCCTCTTTCTCTCCCAAAGAAAAACACAGAAACTTAGTGGTCTTGGCTGGAATTCTAAGAATTGAAGCTAGAGTTTAGAGGATTAGCTCAAGGGTTATCAAAGGAACTTAATCAAGGTTGAGGTAAGCATTGAATTCCATTTTCTGTGGTTGAAATTCTGTGTTTTTGGGTGTGTTCTAAGAGGTTTTGCGTTTTTGGATTTGAAGATTAAATTGAGGCTGGAACCTTGGAAGTTAGGCCAGAAAACTCTTGGAGGATTGGTTCTGCAGCTGAGGTATGCTCTAATTTAAGGTTTAAAGGTTGAGTTATAGTGTTTCCATGGCTGGGTTTTGAGTTCTTGAGTTAGAAAGTTTCAGTGATTGAAATGGGTTTTTGACGGGTTTCTAGTCTAGTTTTCAGCTGGGTTGTGTTGTTGGAATCTTGTGGGAAGTTTTTGGATAATTGAGTTGTGGAATTGGGGTAGTTTTGAGTGAGTTTGCATGAGGTTTGAGAGTAAAAAATGGAGGTTTTTCTGGGTTCGAAGAGGTCGGGCCGCGGCATAGTTCTTGGTGAGCCGCGGCCCTTCGAAGTTGATGGGTGCTGAGGAAGGAGGGCGGGCAGCGGCATGGTCTGAGTAGGGTCGCGGCCCTTACCTATTTTTGTGCATTGGGAGGCCTCTAGTTGGGGCCATGCCGCGGCATGGGTGGCTAATGCCGCGGCCCTTAAGGGATTTTGGGATTTTGAGATTCTAGGCTTGGGAATTTAATTTAGGGTGCTCGGGATTGAATCTTTTACCATGTTTGGTGAAGTTCAATGTTCCGAAGACTAGAACTTGACATGTTTGGAATGTTAAGTGGTTGATCATGCTAGATGAATTATTCTCTTGATATGATTGTTGAGATGTGTATTATGTTTTCTTGCTGGGCCTTGGCTCACGGGTGCTACGTGGAGCAGGTAAAGGCAAGGGAAAACGTGATCAGCCCTGACTTGGAGAGCTCTGTGAGCAGAATGTACATGACCAGCTGCTCAGCCGCCACGGTTGAGAGGATAGCAAGAACAGAAAGCTATAAATGTCTATTTTGCCTTAGAGTGGCTGATGGTAGTCTGTATTTTGGAAATTTTGTAAACTAACCTTTAAACACTATTCCTTTTTGGGATCCCATATGTAAATTTGTTTAAGTATATGAAATGTATCTTTTGAGACCAAAACCATTTTATCCTTAGCACATTTATGGTTTAGTGACACGTTTTGACTAAATGACTTGATTAGCAAGTCCTGCACCTTTATAAGTACACAATGTAGCGGTCCTGGCTATCCAGGGCGTTATAACAACTCTGCAACTCAACTGGCCTCTAACCCCATCTTCCATGCTCGTACAAAACACATTGAAATAGACTTCTATTTCATTCGTGACATGGTTCAAAAGAAGGAAATTTCAGTTCAACATGTGTCATCTGAGTACCAACTTGCAGATATCTTGACTAAACATCTTCTAGTCTCTAGATTTACTACACTATGTACCAAATTGACTGTTCTTTCCAGACCAATCACTTTGAGGGGACGTGTTAGCTGATATTTGTACAAACATTATTTCGTTATCTATTTTCTTGTTTAACTTTAAGCTGTCTTAACTAACTTAGTTAGTTTGTTATTGGACAACCCATTATTTCTTTCTTCTATTCTTGTTTTGTAACTACTTACCTTGTACACTTGTCTATATAATAATAATATCAGCTCAGAGTTCCATGGGCTTTTATTTTTCTCAATCACATTTTTCTGAATATTCACAGCTTCTTCCAAGCACACTTATTCTAATACACACGTAAACAAGACTAACTTTATATATGTGTATATATATTATGGCATGCTTCAATAGCCAACACATTATTATAGCTCAGTGATCACTATTCATTCGTATCATAATCACTGGAGAGAGTTTTGGCATTGGCTAAGTTCAAATACTGATAAAACAATACCTTGAAAAAGCAATCTGAACCCTAATAAAATTGAAGATTGATTTAATTACTATGATACTAAAGTTTGAAAATTTGGCTAGCTAATTAAAGCCAAACTTGGAAGGTTACAACATCAAAAGGTCATATATTTGTATACGATTTGATTATAGTACAGATTTCGATTTGTCATTTAGTTCACTAAATATATATACAAATATTCCACTTACATTAATTATTTTTTAAGCATACACCCTTGCATCTTTATATTCTGCCAGAACTCTCAATGGAAATTCCCAATCTTTTGAGTGTAAACGAACTTCTAGAATCAGTATGCTCACCAAATTCTCAACTTATATTCCTTTGAAGTAAGAAACACTCTTTATTATATATAACATTGTCATAAAATTCTTCTGTAGTCCACAGGTTTTAGAAACTACCCATCAAGTTTGAAGGATTTTGTCTCAACAACACCCGATGTGTCTTGTAAGGACTCAAATTAAATATGTTGTATTCTTCTTATTATAGGCACATATAAGGAGGCCATTTATGTAACTTTGAATATATTTTTAAAAAAAAATTACTTAACAAATTTTTATTTTATGTATACATACTTTGGAATCCTACATCCAAATCGAGATATTCTTTATTGGATAGAAACCCAAACTCGCAATATGGAACAACCAACAAAATATGTCTTTGTAACTATGACCAAGTTCTTTTTGTTTCACTCGCTCATCACTCTATCCAAATACAATTAGTTAGCTAAAGCTGCTAATTAAGGCGTAGTCCGACCCTTTTAACTAACACAATCAATTTTCTTAAACGACTCATCAAGTCAGAGTCATTACTCAGTAGTTGTGGTTATAAGCAGCAAGCTTAATGCATGATATTTTTTTTTACATTATTTATTTGGCCAACCACCTCAATTCCATGCACAATTTTTCTTTCTTCATATTTATAATGACTCTTTATAAACACAGGAATCAGAGACAGTTTCAAAACATTTGCCTTTATTTATTTGAGTGGCTACTATTTAATATGATGCAATTCATTTGTTGAATTGATATTAATGATATGTTTAATTTCTCTTTAATGATATGTTTTATTAATCAATGAAAAAAAAGGTATCATTAATAAGTTTTATAAGTTGAGAATATTAATGAAAAAAAACGTATCATTAATGAGAGAAAACAAACTAATAATGCAAATAAACCCAAGGTTACATTTTTATGTTTACATAATTAAATCTATATATCATAGTAAAATAGAATGGCCTTTGATAGCAAGGTAAATAATAGCAGTTGAAACTTAGATGGTTTGCTCCACGCACATTGAAACACAAATAAAAAAAAAAATTCAATGGCATCAACTATTGTAGTGCTGTTTAATTAATACTAGATACAAGCAATATGCTTAGTTTTATTTATAGAGTATTGTTACACCCAGATTTCGAGCATGAGATTGTGATCCTGAAATATTGGCTCGTTATGTGTAAGCTCGAAATAAGCACTGTCGTCGTTGTCCATTTTGTGCAAACTATTTTTCCTGTAAGCAGCGACCTCGAAGGAGCAAAGGGGTGTGTAACCTCGAAAATGCTCTGAGCTCACAAATAGCATGGTGTGACACTCGGATGTATCCCTGAGCCATCTCTTGCCTTCTAGACTGGTTCGAGCTCGAAGTGGGTGAGTTCGAATATGGCGATATCGTTAATGTCTGCTTGTTCTGAGCATAGGCGAAGTTACGCAACAAGCTCGTGATCGACAGAAAGTCTCGGCGAGTTCGTGATCGACTGCTAGCCTCGAAGATTCTCGTACTTGAGTTAATCAGTTATATGTGAACATATTTATTGTTGTTCAATCCCATTGTTCAAGGGATATTGTTTAATCTGTTATCCGATCCCACATTTTATGGGACTTTTCCGTGTATGTAGGAAATAATGCATTAAATAGCATTATTTCAATTGATTCGTAGAATATCTTCCCGAGATATGTGAGAATGAATTCGGCAACCTTCTCTATAAATAAAGAAGGAAGATCCATTTGTAGAAGGACCGATATACGGATTTTGGAGGGAAAACTCTGGGCAACTATTCTCTAAAGAGTTTCCAGAAAACTCCCAAGTTCTAATAATATAGACTCGTGGACTAGGCAGATTTAACTGCTGAACCACGTAAAAAACCTCTTGTATTCATCCTTGTTTATTTCCTCCAATATTTTCTTGTTTAATTTCTCTCCTATTTAAGTTGACGAAAAACGATGTCAACATTTTGGTGCTTTCATTGAGAGCCATTAAACAGTACGTGCGTGAGTCTGTTTAGTCAGAAAGCCTCTCGGATTAGCAATGGCAGCAAATGATCCCAATATTCTTGAGGAGGAAATTTTAGATGAAGCTGAGTACCCCGGCGCCCTGGAAAGCAGCCTATGGTGAATTCTGATCCCGATGAGAGAAGTGGTTCATCCGACTCTCGGGGACCACCTGCCCCTAGGAACGACAAGGACATGTACTACAATCCTGAACGATACGTCCCAATAGTGGAACTCGAAAATCATCAACTGCGAAAGCAGTTGGCAGAAGCTAAGAAACGCAACGAAGAGCTAGCCAGACTAGCTGCTTAAGCACAGGCGGCTCAGGCCCCACCTCCGCAAGATGCCCAGTGTAACATCCCAAATTTCCTAATGTGGCTTAGTGCCTGGATTAGGGGGCCAGGAGGCAATAACTGTGTTATTATGTGAATTATATTATAATATAATTATGCTTGCATGTTATAAATATTAAATATGTGTATGTGGCCCGTTTCTTATAAGAAGGGTGTTTTAGTAATTTGACCCGTTCATGGTATAAATGCAAATATGTGTTTGTGTGATTGAGACCACATTATTATGTGGATATATTTGGGTTACCCGATGTGCGGAGATCTTGATGAGCAAGTTAGCGGAAAAGTCACAACGGGGTTTTATACCTGGCTCGGGGTGAGCTTGGGGGTATTGTAGTAATTTAGTACATTACCGGGAATTAGTGGGTAATGGGAAATTATTGGTAATCATGTCGGAGTATTGGAGATAACGGGAATCAAAGGACGTAAATTGTGGATAGCAGGGTTGAGACAAAGGACAAAATTTCCCTTGTGAGCACTTGATGAATAGGCTAAGGGCAAGGGGCAATTTGGTCATTTCCAATCAATTTAGGATTTGGCTGGCTGGGCCTTAGAAGACTTAGGAACTTAAAGAAAAAGAGTCTCAGCAGCTCCCATTCTCTCTCATGTTCTATATTTCATCTCTTGGAGCTTAAGGTGGTTTGGGTCAATTTGAAGGAGATTGGCTTGGAAGGAAGGCTTGAAACCAGGGAATTGTTGGGAGAAATTAGCACTTGAGTCATACGGCTGAGGTAAGGGTTCTGAACTGAAGTTTCTATGCTAGTTTTGTTGATCTATTGGGGGCTATGGTGTTTTGTATGTTTGATAGTTGTGAGGATGAGCTTTGAGATTATTGATTAGTTTTAATATGGTAATTGGTTAGGTTTTTTTGCTGAGAAGGGTTGTGTTGATTGTGGGAATTGAGTTGGAAGATTGGGAGAGAATTGGGTGGGTTTTGGTTGGGTTCGACTAAGGGAAAAACCCAGAAAATCTGGGTTCGAAGGGCTAGGCCGCGGCCTTGTTCTTGGTATGCCGCGGCCCAACGAAGCAAGAAGGAGCCAGAAGGGCTCGGAGGTAGAGGCAGGCCACGGCGCCTCATAGGAGCGGTGCGGCGCGTGTTGTTTTTCCAGGGAGGCCGAGCCTCTGACTTAGAGGCAAGTCGTGGCATGGGTCTCTAGGGCCGCGACCCTTAAGGGGGATTTTTTGGCCCTAATGAGGTTTTTAGATCAGGAACTTAACCATTTGGGCTCGGGGTCGATTCTACTTCCTTGTTGAGTGGAATTCGGTGTCCCGGAGGCTAGTATTTGGTCTAGAAGCTTTTATTCTCCCGTTGTTGATGGAATTCCTTATTATGGTTGTGACTAGGTCTACGCTAAGGGCTCAAATCGGGGATCGTACTCAAAGGGGCGTCGCTAGTAGCTTGCATTCGAATCGAAGGTAAGAAAACTGCACCTAGAATGTGAATGTGTGCTTAGATATTAGCCAATGTTGGATATAGATATGATTAAGGCTTTGGCCCTGTTAATGAACATGATTATAATTATGTTTGTGAATGTCTGGTTGAGTACACTCGAATGCGCATAATTATGATTATGCCTATGACTGCTATTTGAATGTATTATAATGCATTGTAATTGTTGTTATGTATGTTATATGAGATATGTGATTGTCTATTGCAACTGGAAAGCTCGGTTATTAAACCAGGGGATTATTAGGAAGTTAGTTGGGATTGACTTATTAGTCGAGGTTACATTGGATTCTGAGAGACTCAACTTATAAGTTGAGGGTCCTAAAGCTTGGACTTATAAGTCGAAGGCGTGTAAGGCTCGATTTATGAGTCGAGGATCAGTAGGACTCGGTTTATGAGCTGAGATTGGCATTATGCACATGGAGTGTGGGCCACCATGGCTGGGCCACCCTGGGAGTGCGACATGCACTTGACTGGCTCGGATGCCAAACAAATGGAAAGGGCGTGCGACATGCACTTGACTGGCTCGGATGCCATACAAATAAAAAGGAGTGTGATACGCACTTGTGTAACCTTGTGGTTGTTAATCTGTATATCTGATTGGGAAAGTTCAGCTTATAAGCTGAAGATTTATCTATGTTATCTGATAAAAGGCTTGGCTTAATAGTCAAGGTTATAACATGCTCTACAGACTCGATTTATTAGTTGAAGGTTAAAGGATTCGATTTATTAGTCGAAGATTGAAATACTTGACTTAATAGTCAAAGGATAAAAGGATTCGACTTATCATTCAAAGGTTAAAGGATTCAACTTATCAGTCCAAGTTTAAAGGACTCGACTTATCAGTCGAAGATTACGGATCTGACTCATCAGTCAAAGGATAAAAGGATTCGTCTTATCAGTAGAAGGTTAAAGGACTTGACTTATCAGTCGAAGATTATGGATCTGACTCATCAGTCAAAGGTTATAAATGCAACTTACCAGTCAAAAATCAAAGACTTGACTTAGTAGTCAATGGTAAAGCACTCGACTTATCAATTGAAAGTTAAGGGACTCAACTTACCAGTTGAATTCTAAAGGAATAGACTTACTAGTCAAAGGCTGATACACTCAGCTTATCATACGAGAGTTTAAAGGCTCGACCCAGGAGTTGAGGGAGGCAGTAACGTGCCAAACGTTGACTGATAGGGTTAAGCCAATCCGGAAATGAGATTTACGTTTGAATGCTTCTAAGGTTGCCAGAAATGTTAGCATCACACCCTCTTGGCTAGCTTTAGGGCCGATTGTATGAAAGATGGAGATGGGCTCTAGTGTGGCTCTGTAGCCACTCAGCTAAGTTAATTGCATGCATTAGTAGGATTACTATTACTAGGCATGTTAGTTGTTAATCTATGATATGACAATGTACTGCTTATAAGTATGATTGTGTTTTCTTGCTGAGCCTCAGCTCACGGGTGCTAGTTGATGCAGGTAAAGAAAAGGAAAGGCTGGAACAGCCATGAGTTGGAGAGCTTCAGGGGTGGAGTGTACATATGCAGCCTGCTCGTCCGCCACAGCTGAGGTTGTCAGTTGGAACTAGGATTGAACCCTGATTTTTCCGCCTAGGTCAGTTGTTGTATTCGTTTTTGGGTTTGTAACCATTTTAAATTACAATGGAATTCCATGCATGGAAGTTAAACATTTTTAATGAAATTGCTTACTTTGATCAAAATTTTTAGTACATAAACCTGTGATTAGTTTAATTACGCAATTTAAACTCAAATGACCTGTTTAGCAAGTCCATCATTGGTTTTAAACACACTTGGTGATGGACCCTAATTAGCAGGGCGTTACACCCAAGCTCCGCCTCCGCGGGAAGTTCACGTTCCACCGCGTAGACCTCGGGGACGGCCGCGCAAAAATGCAGCCACTCGAAGAGCGGAGTAACCTCCGCCACCAGCAGAGCAGCCTGCTTTGCCGAGACCCCAGAGAAGTAACCAGGCTGAAAGTCCTGCCAACCCAACTGTGGAGACACCGGCCGGAGTAGGGAATAACCGAGCCCCCTCGAAGGCTCGGACCCGAAATCCTAGTACCGCGCAGAATGTGGCAGAACTTGATTGAGCAAACTCAGGGCCTTCTAGGCCCCGTAATGGATGCCAGCCACCATCGCCAATAAGACACCCACCATTGCCAATAAGGCACCCCTCGCCAATTCAGAGGGATGCACAATCGACCCATGGAGATAAGGAAAGGCGAGCTGGGCGAAGGCGTGGGAATGGGGAAACTTCTAGGGAGCATAGGGGTCCCAATCCCATGAGAAGCCAAATGTCTCGATCTCAATCTTTTGAGACAAGGCGACCAGCAAGAAACTCATCTTGTAATAATCGTGCAACGAGTCATGCCAGTGAAGGCTCGGGTGACACCAGGTCTGTGAGTATATACGACCAGGAACCTAGGAACACTGGAAATCGAGGAGATCACCCAGATTTACGGGAGCATCTGAACCACAATCGGGGGCGTGATAATCCATTGAATCCAGAACTGAGAGATCATCTCAATGGGCGTAAGCACCCTACACCAAGACGTGGAACTGGAGTTGTAATCAACGATAACCAGTTCTTGTTGATTCAAGTCAGACCCCACGTAGATCCAGTCCAAGAAAGGATTGAGCAGTTGGAAAGAGCATTCAGGCTCTTACAAAATGAACGAAGCTGGGAAAGGGACGAAGAGTTCGATGAAGAACTCGAGCCCTTTTCCCCGCACATCTCTAGCACCCCGTTTCCTCAAGGATTCAGAATTCCTCATGTCCCGCCATTTGATGGAAATTCGGATCCATATAGTCATTTAAGTACATTCAACACAATCATGCGAGCTAGTAATGTGGGCTACGAGCTCAGGTGCATGCTGTTCCCAGCCTCTCTCTCACGGGACTAGCGAAGAATTGGTTTGAAAAATATAAGAGACATTCGATTGCTTCTTGGGATCAATTATCAAGAGATTTCAAGAAGCAATTTAAGGCCATGGTAGACATTAGGCCTGAGGCATCTTCCTTGACCAATGTTCGACAGCAGCCAAATGAAACACTGAAAAGTTATCTCACAAGGTTTAATTTGGAAGTCGCTCGAGCTCGTGACATCGACGATAGTGGCCATTTAATGGCTGTCCGAGCTGGAGTAATGCCTGGAAGTCCTCTCTGGGAAGATATGCAAAGGAAGCCTGTAAGGTCCTTAACCGAGTTCAATCGATGAGCTCAAAGGTTTGTTAATGTAGAACATGCGAGGTCAGCATTGAATATGACCTCTCAGCCCATAACTACAATAGCAAACACAAACACAAACACAAACTCTGCCTCGACCTCGGCGGATCCTACGACATCAAAACCCCCTGGGGACAACCCTTCTAAGAGAAAGAAAAATGAAGGGAATAATCCCGAGGCGGATGGGGGAAAGAAGAAGAAAGGGGAAAGATACTTCTCCGTATACAATGTGTATACCAAGCTCAATGACTCTCTGGAGAATATCTACCTGGCTAATGAAAACCAGGTCCCTTTCAGACGACCTGACCCCATGAGAAACCAAAAGGTGAAAAGAGACTCCAATAAGTACTGCAGATTCCACAGAGATATCGAACATACAATCGATGAATGTAGGCAATTAAAAGATGAGATTGAAGGCCTGTTCTCGAGAGGATATTTCAAGCAGTACGTAAGAAATCAGAACCCCAATCAGGCCTCCACTAGCCAGAGGGCAGCAGCTGCACCACCTGCCCAGAATAGCAACTCCCGAGCACGGGAAGGTGAACGACCCCCTCCGATTGATGAGAAGATGTCATAACCATCTTGGGGGGACGCCATATTGCAGTATCGGGCAGGAATGCCCAGAAAAGATACGTGAATGAGGTGAAAAACAGGTGACGGGTCTCCCTACGAATCCGAACCCAGAGCTCCGAAACAACAAAGGGTTGAATCTCAACCCATAACTTTTACTGAAGATGACGCATCCCATGTACAGTTCCCTCATAATGTCACGCTGGTCATCACCCTTCAGCTCGCGAACAAGAGGGTACACCGAGTCCTAATTGATAACGGGAGCTCGATAAATATCCTTTACAAAGCCACTTTAGAAAATATGGGACTCACGCTTCGCGACCTAAAAGCCTATGCAACTACGTTGTACAGCTTTTCAGGAGAAGGGATTGCCTGCATGGGATCCATTAAACTCCCTGTAACCTTGGGAGACTACCCAGTCTCGGTAACCAAGATGATGGAGTTCGTAGTGGTGGATCTCCCATCAGCCTAAAACGTACTGCTCAGGAGACCCGCCCTAGTAGGGCTGGGGGCAGTTTTGTCCGTTAGGCATCTGGCCATCAAGTTCCTGACTTATAGTGGCATCGGGACTCTAAAATGGGACCAACTCGCAGGAAGGGAATGCTATAGCATTTCCGTTAAAGGGAAGAAGCAGACAAGTGCACAAATACTTGTTGTAATTCAGAATAAGGATGGGACAGTCTTCAAAATAGATGAAGAGATCAATCCAAGAATAGAAGAAAAAGCCGACCTCAAGCCTCTAGAGGAGCTCGAAGAAGCTGATCCCCCAAAAATTGTGAAGGTGGGGAAAAACCTTTCAGGAGAAACAAAATAGCAATTAATTGACTTTTTAAAGAAGAACCAGGATGTTTTTCACATGGTCGCATTCGGACATGGTAGGGATAAGTTCAAATGTGATAAGCCATGCACTTAACATTGACAAAAGCTTCCCCCCGAAGCAACAAAAATGAAGACTCCTGGATGATGATAGGAAGAAAGCCCTAAAGGAAGAAGTCGACAGGTTAAAGGCGAGCCGATTTATATGAGACACCTTCTACCCGGATTGGGTCGCAAACCCAGTGCTGGTTCTAAAACCTAACGGAACATGGTGAACTTGCATCGACTACTCCGACCTCAATAAGGCATGCCCTAAGGACTGCTTTCCCCTGCCTCGAATCGATCAGCTCGTAGATGCCACAGCTGGGCACAGTCTTATGTCATTCATGGACGCTTATTTTTTATATAACCAGATCGCCATGCATGCACTTGACCAAGAACATACGAGTTTTGTAACCGATAAAGGGTTGTACTGTTACAATGTTATGCCTTTCGGGCTTAAAAATGTTGGAGCCACGTACCAAAGGCTTGTAAACAGGATGTTCTCCGAGCAGATAGGTAACAACATGGAAGTGTATGTTGATGATATGTTGGTCAAATCTAAACATAACAATAACCATGTGGACAACCTCAAAGAATTCTACGTCGTGTTATGAAAATGCAACATGAACCTCAACCCACAAAAATGCTCTTTTGGAGTATCGTTGGGAAAGTTTTTGGGCTTCATAGTAAACACACGAGGAATAGAGGTTAATCCTAACAAGATCCAGGCTCTAATTGACATGCCGTCACCTCGAAAACATAAATATGTCCAGAGCTTAACTGGACGGATGGTGGCCTTAAGTAGGTTTATCTCGAAATCTACAGACCGTTGTCTTCCATTTTTCAACCTTTTGAGAGTGGGCAAAAAATTCGAGTGGACAGAGGAATGCTAGCTTGCATTTTAGGAGCTAAAGAAACACCTCGCAGAACCTCCCATCTTGTCGAAACCTATCACAGGAGAAATCTTGTATCTATATCTCGCTACAACCGAGCATGCCATCAGCTTCGTGCTCGTCTGAGAAGATCAGAAGGTATAAAAACTAGTGTACTATGTCAGCAAAAGGTTACTAGGGGCAGAATCGAGATACCCATTAATGGAGAAGTTGGCTCTTGGCCTAATCCACTCATCTTGGAAGCTCCGACCTTACTTCCAAGCACACCCCATCCATGTGCTAACTGACCAACCACTACGGCAAGTCTTGCCAAAGCCAGAAGCCTCAGGCTGATTATTAAAATGGGCTGTTGAGCTCGGACAATTCGAGATCACTTATCATCCCAGACCATAAAAGGGCAGGCCCTGGTAGACTTCATTGTGGAATGTACAAGAGTATCTGACGATGAAGTTATAACCCCAGCCCACGAGCTGTGGAAACTTTATGTCGATGGATCTTCCAATGAAAATGGATCGGGGGCAGGAATCATATTTATCACTCCAACTGGAAATCGATTTCACTCCACCTTAAGGTTTAGCTTCGAAGCATCTAGCAACGAGGCTGAATATGAAGCTTTGTTGGTAGGACTTCAAATAGCCAAGGAGCTCAAGGCTAAAGCGATACATTGCTACAGTGACTCGCAGTTGATGGTCAACCAAATCTTAGGGGAATACCAGGCTCGCAGAACAAAGATGGCCTCATATTTAGAAAAAGCGAAAGCAGCACTCGAACATTTTGAGTTTTATGCGATAGAGCAGGTTCCCTGAGAAAAGAACTCAAATGTGGATGCTCTGGCTTGACTTGCCACATCCAACAAGGTCGATGCGCTGAATTTTGTGGCAATCGAGCACCTGTCGATACCCAGTATTAGTGAGCCTGAACAGGAAGATGTCTGCATGATTAACTCCGAACCAACCTGGATGACCCCAATAGTTGATTACCTTGAAACCGGCATTCTCCCAGCAAAATGGAACAAGGCTCGGAAGTTGATGTATCAGATTCCCAGATACACTATTGTGGAAGGAAGGTTATACCGGAGAGGATAGTCTATGCCATTACTCTGATGTGTGACTCCACCCGAGGCCAAGAAAACTCTAGAAGAAATTCATGAAGGATTTTTTGAAGACCACACTGGGGGGCATAGCCTATCTAAGAAAATTATAAGACAAGGATACTTCTGGCCTACTATCAAAGCAGACGCATTTGAGTATGTCAAGCAATGCAATAAATGCCAGCGGTTCGCTACAATCCCGCGAGCTCCACCATCTGAGCTAACTATGATGTCCTCCCCATGGCCATTTGCGGTGTGGGGAATTGATCTCATAGGCTCGTTGCCAACTAGAAAAGGAGGAGTTAAGTACGCAGTGGTCGTGGTCTATTATTTTACAAAGTGGACCGAGGCCGAACCTCTGGCAACGATTACCTCGAAGAAAGTCTTGGACTTTGTGGTAAAAAACATCATCTGCCGATGTGGAATGCCAAGAAAAATAGTATCAGATAACGGTACTCAATTCGACAGTGAATTGTTCACCAATTTTTGTGAGAAAAATGGGATAATGAAGAGCTTCTCCTCTGTTGCCCGTTCCCAAGAAAATGGCCAAGTCAAAGTTGTGAATAAGACTCTCAAGAGTTCTATGAAAAAGAAATTGGAAGAAGCTAAGGGAAAATACCCCGAGGAGTTGCCCCAAGTTTTGTGGGCATATCGAACTACGACACGCACTTCAACAGGGCATACCCCTTTTTCTCTGGCATATGGATGCGAGGCCATGTTACCAATCAAGGTTGAAGTACCCACTATTTGTAGCCATGCTTATGATCAAACCTCGAACCAATCCCAGCTCAAAGTAAGTTTGGACCTGATTGAAGAAAGACGGGATGAAGCTTAACTGAAAAATACAGCATATCAACAGCGAGCTACCAGATATTTCAATAAAAAGGTTCGAGACAGAAAAATTTGGATTGGGAGACTTGGTGTTAAGGCGTGTGTTCCTAGCTACAAGGGACCCAGCTGTTGGCGTACTCAGGCCCAATTGGGAAGGACCTTATCAAATCGAATCAGTTATTCGACCTGGCGTCTACAAATTGGCGAGATTAAACGGAGAATCGGTACCACGAGCATGGAATGGCGAACATCTACGACCTTACTATCAATAGTGTAGGAATGATGTCTCCTATAACCATGCGTGTTTATCTTTACAAAGTTTATGTTCATAAATTGTTCGATATTGAATAAAGATCATTTTCGTTTCAATATGTTGTATTTTTTGCAAACTCTCTTAATTTAATAACCTATGGTCACACTCATAGGATATTAAGGGGGCATCATTGGTATATATACCATAAGTTTGAAAAAATAAATAACTCAAAAATAGCATACACAAAAACAAACAATGTCTGGACCGTTAACCCGACATGGAAGTTAAAAGTGTATTCTAAAAATAAAGTGTTTGGATATAACCAAATGCGCGAGCTTAAATAATTTGGACATAACCAGATTATTAAAAATAAAGTGTTTGGATATAATCAAATGCGCGAGCTTAGATAATTTGGACATAAGCAGATTATTAAAAATAAAGTGTTTGGGTATAACTAGACACGAGTTAAAATAGTTTGGACGAAACCAAATTATTAAAATTAAAAGTGTATGGATTACAAACCAGTCACGAGCTAAAAAAGTTTGGAACAAACCAGCTAAAACTAATCGACAGGATATAAATAAACCCAATTCAAATTAAGTCGAGATCGAGGCTGGAATATCTTGCAAAAAGATAGTTTCGACCTCACAACTTTGGGGAGCTACCCGAGGACGAGGAAAAGTAACTAGAAAAGCAGGATATAACTAAACTACCTATCTTACATGCCATATAAGTACTGTCAAGTGCATGGTAAAAGTAAGTTCCAACCTTGACAAATGATGAGATCGGACATGGATATATCGAACAAACTATGCGAGAATGCATGGAAACTCGAGCTTAAATCCAGCATGTGTTTGTATGAATAAACAGACATAAAGGCAAACTTTTAATATAAATTGCTTAAAATATTTCGATTTGAGAGATGTAAAGCAAAAATATTAAAGTGAAGTCAAACATGGTATTACAAATATCATAAGTAAATAGCTCTTTTATGAGCTATAAATTTTTTTTGCCCCAAGGGCATGAAGAACAAAAGCTATAAACTATTACAAAAGTCTCAGAGGGACGCAACCTAGGATCGAAATTTAGGAGGCAAGAGCACCCTCCTTAGCCTTCTCAGCATCCTCCTTGACCTTCTCAGCATCCTCTTTAGCCTTCTCAGCATCCTCCCGAGCAGCCTCCTCTGCCTCTAGCCGAGCTTGCCATTTGGCTAGAAACTCGCCCTCAAAAGAGCCTAGGACGCTGGTGTCGAGATCGGCGTCGCTGACCCAGATCCTGTACATGGCCAAGTCAACCGCCCGATCCTTCCTCTGCTTGAACTCTTCAAGAAGATGAGCCTTTTCACCCTCTATTATCTCAAAGGTGGCCACTTTCTCCTCCTCGTGCTTGGCATTCAGCTTCTCAAGCTCCTCAACCCTGGAGCTCTTCTCTTTAAGCTCGGCCTTCATCTTCTCAATCTCAGCCTCCAGGTTTGACCTTGCGGCCTTAAACTCGTCAGCGAGCTTGAGCTGGAGATCCTTCGACTCCTAAGCATAGGACATGCTCGCGTGGACCTCGTTGTTCAACTTGTAATTTATCTGAGCAACTGCGGTAAGAGCCTAGCACAAACAAATCAAGTTAGAACATACTCTAAGAAAAATTCCAACAAATAGGGAAGTGAGAGAGGTTACCGCGGAGGTGAGCTCGATACTCTTGTCATAGAGGAAGTTGGAGTCCCGAGCATTGACCAAGAACTACCACTGAGGAGCCTCAAGACTACTGATGCTTTGTCCTACCCGAGACAGGACGTCTGAGCCAAGAGTGGCTCTGTGAGTCCCGACAGCGTTGTCGATGACATACTCATCAACATGAGTAGAAATCGACAACAGCCTCCCCTTAGAGGTCGTTGGTTTCTTTGGAACTGGGCCGAGCGTTGGAAGGATCCTGATAGTAGAAGGCAAAAGAGGAGTGTCTGTTGTGGAAGCATCGACCTGGGGAGTAGGGTCCGCTACCAGGCTCGGAATAGTAGGAGTTGGGGGAGGAGTCACCTTGGTCTTTTTAGGGACCTTAGCAGGTCGACCAGATTTCTGCGACGCTCTCAGGCACTTGCTCTGCTTGGCCCCCTCACCACTGGCGAGCATGTACTCAAGGTCAGAATCCATTGTACCTGTACAATCGAATCACATTAGAAAACGAGCTTAAAAACGCTAAAATCAGTATAGAGCAGACAGTTAAAGGAATTAAAGACAAGTGACAGGGAACCTAACTGAAACTCTCCCCCATGGAAGTCAACCTCGAAAGGTCCATATAGTCGTTTGTCCTGTATTGGACGGCTATTCCATCCTAAACCTTGTTCAGACTATACATTGTGTCGTATTTCCCTAGCCAGCTATCAAACCTATGGACCCTATCGTCTACCCAAGACCATACATAAAAATTGTCCCTATCATCTGGGCATAAGATCAAGGTGTCCGGTTTATGCTTAAGGAGGGAAGGAGACCACAAGGCCGAGCTAAGAATGACCTTACCTCTGTCACTCGAGCTCGAGACCTCATCATTGGTGTCGTTCCCCGAGCATGGACTCCTGCGACAACGAGTTGGGGATCGTGCCTTTGAGCTTCACCTCGGAGGAAGACTGCTAGTTGGGAGAGGCACAAACTCCCACTTGTTATACTTCTTGTAGGCCCTATCATCTGTTGATTGGTCTTTCTCCAGGAGGCCACAGGCTCGAAGCTTATCTTCATGAAGAAGATAAGACAGGGAGCGCCTGCCATATGGAAGCTGGAGCAAAATTCCCTTATGCTCTTTCATCTCATCCGTGGGAGTAGGACAGTGATAGTTGTCTGGAGAATTGAATACATTATGAGTGGTTCGAGCCTAAACACAAGTCGAGCACGAAAAGAAAAAAGATTGTATACTTACGGATTTGTCTGAACGAGTAATATTTGGAGGGAGCCAGGCCGTCCATCCAAAAGAATGCCAGTTTGAAGTTAGGAGGATGGTTGGGCATGTCCTCGAAAATCTTCTTCTCCCTAGGATAGCTCGAAAGGTAGTAGAAGCCATCTCCTCCCCGAGCTTGGGAGGGGTTGCTTTTCAGGCAAAAGAGATATAGAATCTCTCTTTGCGAAGGTCCTTCCCACTTCAGTTCGTGGTAAAGCGACCTCAGGGATGACAAGACCCTGTATGAGTTGGTCTGGAGTTGGAAGGGCGCGAGCCCAAAAAAATCCAGAAAGTCCTTAAAAAGTACTTCAAGGGCAACAAGGCCCCTGCCTTCATATGCTTGTGGCTCCAAGCCGCAAGCTTCAGCTTATTGTCGGGATTGCCATCTCCCGGGGCGTAGCAGCTGCGTTCATTGGAGGTCAGAGCTCGACACCTTAGCGAGCCTAACAATCATAGGCCATGGAAAGCTAGGATGTTTGTTATCTGGCCCAATGAAGAAACCGAGCTCCAATAGTGCTCGGCCTCGAAAAACTCTCCCTTTGAGGTGGGAATGGCGGTCAGCTGCGAGGTGGATGGACGATTTGTTGATTCTTCCATCAGTGAGAATTTGAGTTTGCCCGGTTTGAAAGCGACCGTTACTTTAAGCGTGGGGTCGAGAGAAATTGGTCTGGGCTTGGGGTCCGGGTCTGGATATATTGCGACGCTAAGTTTTTTCCTCTTTCTCTCTTCGACCTCATCGATTTGGCGTCAAAAGTGAGCTCGAGAATCCTCTTGCTCACACCTCAATTCGTGCTCACGAATCAACTGCTAATTCCGAGTAAAGGGCAACTTTGGGCTCGGAGTTGTCGGTGAATAAGGAATCGCAAGTACTAACCTCCGCCGTTTTTCCAAATTCTGCGACATCTAGTAAGAAAGAAAAAGGGTGAGGACCAGGCATACAAGAAATTAAGGATAAAAATTGAGATGGTTCGAGATCGAATGCTCGAGACCATGGACTAAGCTCGATCAAAAGAACAAGATCAGGCTCAGAAGAAACCTGAGCTATTGAAAGAGTCGAGCCCAAGCGTGTATTCGACGTGAAGGGGGGAAGGTGGACTTATTTTCGAGAATTCCTGTTTTTCAGGGAAAAAGTTGGCGGTTATTGAAAAATGTGATATTTTTGGGAAATGTGCAGTTTAAAAACCCTAAGTCCAAAACCCTATTTCTTAAGCTACACGAACCCCCCCCCCCCCCCCAATTACCAGAAAACACCATTTTTACACATTTTTACCCTAAATTTTTCAGTTTAAACCTTGATTCTAAACATGCAAAAATTACTCAAATCAGAAAACTTGTGTAATGCAAGAGCGGGGCCTTATAAATCTGGTAGAAACCAGGAATGCCATTTATATAAAGGAAACATGTAAAAAGAAAAACAGGTGGAAAAGGATCAGAAACTTACACAATGTAGCTGGTGGATACAGAGAAAGCGATGATCAAAGAAGTGGTTGCAGGGAAGCTTTCATGGAGTCGTAGACGCCAAGGGATTTTTGTTTTCTTGGTTTAGAGAACATGCAAGAACAGAACAAATTTTGAGTTCTGGTTTTTTCTTCTCTTTTCTCTTAAAGTTCTAAATGCGAAAGTAAGGGGAAGAAGATGACACAGATATATTTATAGGCCCCGAGGAATTTCAGAGGTCGGGCTAATCTGGGCCATTGGCCAGATTTCACATCCGATCTGACGGTCAAGAACAAATGAAAGGATGGCGCCATAAAGTTGGTAGGCGAATGGACGTGGGCATAGGTAACAAGGCACTCAAGTACACTGATTAATCAACCCCTAGCTGACACGTGTCCACACTCGAGTACAATTGATGGCACAATTTCCAAGAAGGGCAGTTCAAAAGCTTCCTTCTCATAGGATTCGAACTGATACTTTTGAGGGGGCAAAATGTTACACCCAGATTTCGAGCATGAGATTGTGATCCCGAAATCTTGGCTAGTTATGTGTAAGCTCGAAATAAGCACTATTGTCATATGTTCATTCTGTGCAAACTGTTTTTCCTGTATGCAGCGACCTTGGAGGAGCAAAGGGGTGTGTAACCTCGAAAATGCTCTAAGCTCGCAAATAGCATGGTGTGACACTCGGATGTATCCCTGAGCCATCCCTTGCCTTCTGGACTGGTTCGAGCTCGAAGTGGGTGAGTTCGAATATGGCAATATCATTAATGTCTGCTTGTTCTGAGCATAGGCGAAGTTACGCGACAAGCTCGTGATCGACTGCTAGCCTTGAAGATTCTCATACTTGAGTTAATCGGTTATATGTGAACATATTTATTGTTGTGCAATCCCATTATTCAAGGGATATTATTTAATCTGTTATCCAATCCCATATTTTATGGGACGTTTCCGTGTATGTAGGAAATAATGCATTAAATAGCATTATTTCAATTGATTCGTAGAATATCTTCCCGAGATATGTAAGAATGAATTCTGCAACCTTCTCTATAAATAGAGAAGGAAGATCCATTTGTACAGGACCGATATACGAATTCTGGAGAGAAAACTCTGAGCAAATATTCTCTGAAGAGTTTCCAGAAAACTCTCAAGTTCTAATAATATAGACTCGTGGACTAGGTAGATTTAACCGTTGTGTTCATCCTTGTTTATTTCCTCAAATATTTTCTTGTTTAATTGCTCTCCTATTTAAGTTGACGAAAAACGGCGTCAACAAATATATTAATTATATTTATTAAATTTGTATCATAGTCATATAAATTCCAAATAAATAAAAAATATTATATGTAAAAAAATGATATAAACATATTAAATGAAAAATTAAACCAAACACTATTTATGATTTTTTTAAAATATATATATAATATGATAACCTTTTTAAATAATGATAATTTTTTTAATAAAAATTAAGATTATGTATTATATATTATTATTATAAGGATATTTTAAAATATTTAAATTTATATTGATATAAGTATTAAATATCTAGTCTTTTATTAAATATTACTATAATTATAATATTTTATAATATTTGAATTCATATTAATATAATTAGTAAAAAATTAGGATTATCCTAATAATATTTTATAACATTTAAATTTATATTAATATAATTATTATATATAAGTAGTCTTATATTAAATATTATTATAATAATGATATTTTATAATATTTGAATTTATATTATAATTAGTAAAAAATTAGGATTGTCATAATAATATTTTATAACATTTAAATTTATATTAATATAACTATTATATATAAGTAGTCTTATATTAAATTTTATTATAATAATGATATTTTATAATATTTAAATTTATATTAATATAATTGATAAATATATATTTTTAAGTTAGTTGAAAAAGTATATTCCGTTAAATATTTAGAATATTCTGTTAGAGCTAACAAAACAAACCGTTAAAACCAAGAATTTTTGTTATCTATACACACTTTTTATATAGAAGAGATATATTTGTTTAGATTAAAATATGCACATGAGGATATATAAATATAAATATAATAAGTGTGTAGATAACAAAAATTCTTAGTTTTAACGATTTGTTTTGTTAATATTAACGGAATATTCTAAATATTTAAGAGAATATACATTTAAAACTAACCAAAAATAAATATTTATTAATTATATTCATATAAATTCAAATATTATAAAATATCATTATTAGAATAATATTTAATATAAAACTACATTTATAATAATTATATTAATATAAATTCAACTTTAAATTCAATTATTATAAAATATTATTATTATAATAATATATAATACAAGACTAGATATTTAATAATTATATTAATATAAATTTAAATGTTATAATATATTATTATGATAGTCTTATATAATCTCAATTTTTTACTAATTATATTAATATGAATTCAAATATTATAAAATATTATTATAATAATATTTAATACCAAATCAGACATTTAATACTTATATTAATATAAATTTAAATATTATAATATCATTATAATAATATATAATACCTAATCTTCATTTTTATTAAAAAAATTATCATTTATGTTTAAAAAAGTTATTATATTATGTATATATTTTTTTAAAAAAAATTAACAATGTTTTGGTTTAATTTTTCGTTTAATATATTTATGTCATTTTTTATATGTAATATTATTTATTTATTTATAATTTCTATGACAATTATACAAATTAAATAAAAATAATTAATAAATTTTATAATTAAAATTAAACAAATATGCATTATACGTTACTTGTATCTAGTATAAATATAAATGTATACACTATAGAAAGAAAGTAACTAGATAAGAACAAAACAGGTTGATATACATATTAGTTCTCTCTTTTTATAAATTTTATTAATTTGCTACTTGATCTAACGAATAAATATAAAAGATATTAATTTAAAATATAAATTGGAAGATACAAAATTTTATATTTAATAATATAAATTATGTAAAGTATGTAAATCACAATATAAGTTACATATTAGTATATATATATCACACCACATTTATTCATCTTTTTTCAAAATAAACAAAGATCAACAATAACAATATATTTTTTTTTGTGACGAATAACAACAATAATTAAATAAATGTATATTATGGTTTTTGAAAAAAAAAATTAATAATCGCGCAAAGTGCGGTATTATTCCTAGTATTTGAATAAGTTTGAAAATCTTTTAAACATGTATACAATTATTTAATTAGAAGCTAAGGAAAAATTAGTCAAGAAAAAAATAAGAAGTACATGCTACAAATGCCCAAAGATTTCTTGAGGGAATCAGACCGAACATAATCTAGGGACTTTGTGAAAATATCAGCAATTTGCTTATTAGTCTCAATGTATTCCAAGATCAATGTTTTATTTTCAACAAGCTCTCTAATGAAATTGTACCTAATATCAATATATTTTGTGCGTGGGTGTTGAACTGTATTTTTAGAAATATTTATTGCACTAGTGTTGTCACAAAAAACAGTTAAAGTATCAAATTCAAACTCATAGTCAAATTTTTCTCTTAACAAATCAACCTTAGTAAAACAAGAGAAGTCATATACACATTCAAAGGTTTATCTTTTTCCATTTAAGCTGCCAACCTGAATTGGACCCATTAGATCCATGTGAAGTAATTCTAAGACCTTGGTGGTATTCACATTTGTGACACATTTGTGAATGATCTTTAATTGCTTACCAAGTTGGCAAGGTTCACACTTACCGATGGATTCTCTACCTAGTTTGGGTAAACCAGAAACAATACATGCATTTGACAATTTTTTTAAGTTTTTGAAATTAATGTGACCAAGTTTTTCATGCCACAAATCAATAGAATTGCTTGTGGCCAAGTGACATGACGTATTTTGAGAAAGGGTATAGAAATTATCAATAGATCTGAAACCTTTTAGAGCACAATTTCCATTTTGATCAATCACACTACAATCATCACAAGAAAAATTAACAGTGTATCCTTAATCACAAATTTGACTTATGCTAATTAGATTAGCTTTCAATCCATGAACCAACATAACATTTTTCAGTTTAGGTAACCCTTCCAAATTTAGGGTTCCTTTTCCAAGCACTTTACTTGCTACACCATCACCAAAAGTGACTGTACCACAATTTACAGTCTTGAAATTGATGAGAATGTTTTTGTTAGATGTCATGTGTCTAGAACATCCACTATCAAGGTACCAAGAATTAGATGTATAAGTTATATGAAAAGTAAATGCAGCAAGACAATTATTCTCATCCCTTTTGACCCATTATTGTTTAGTCGCGGGATGTTTCTTTTGCACCTTTTTTAAATTTGCATGATGAAAATAATTTGAATTGAAAAAATTCATCATTGTAAAACACTTTGGTCGAATGTGACCCTTGACCCCACAAAAATGGCTGGTGGGAATGAATTTCTTAGTCCTTTCATAGGATGTAAGATTATTACCTATCTTTCTCTTTGTTGATGAGACATTTTGAGAAGTTGATGGATCAGAAACCTGCAATGTTAGATCAGAAGAAAAAACAGGTAATGAATTGGCTTGAACAAACACAGTTTTTTCCTTTGATTGAGACCCTTTAGATCCCAATCCATCATTGTTTCATTGACCTGCATTCTGGACCTCCTCAAAAATTGTAGATCCTGGATTAAGCATCTTAACATTTTTCTTAATAAGATCAAGCTCTTTTTTAAAATGGTTAATTTCAGCATTTTTATCAAAAACTCAGTTTCAAAAACTTAAGCATTTGATTCAAGTTCATCATTTCATCAAGAAAGATATTTGATCATTTTTGCATTTGACTGATTTACATCACATAATTTAATCCATTCATCATACATTTTTTTGTAAGATTCTCTCAGCAAATCTTCATTGACTTCTGATTCATCACAATCAGTGTCAACAACATCACCGTTGTATCATCAATAACTTTATTTACCAAAACAATATTGTTTAGACAAACACGTTTTTTTTTATTTTCCTGCAAAAAACAAGACTAGAGAACACAGATGTTAAAGCAACATTTTCACCATCTTCATCACTACTTTCAGAGTCATTACCACTCCAAGTAGCATTCATACATTTTTAATTTATTTTCAAGGTATTTGCACATTCTGACTGAATATGACCAAAACCATCACATTCCTTGCATTGATGTAACGCCCCAAACTCCAGGGACCGTTACGGTGTGCCTTGTAAACAGTGCTAAACTCGCTAACCGAGTCATTTGGCCAAAATCGTGAACTAAGTATGATTAGCGGTTTAGGGATTAAACATTTTGGTTAAGAGGTAACGTTTCACTAGAACGTTTAATATATACATTGGGATCCCGAAAATAAAGTTTCAGAGTTTATTACAGAAAATATTTACAACAGGCCGTTCTAAGCGGCAAAACAGGGTTCAACCCTAGTTCCACTTTAAACCTCGGCCGTGGCGGACGAGCAGCTGCATATGTACACGTCATCACCTAAGCTCTCCAACTCAAGGATGGTCCAGCTTCCTCTTGCCTTTACCTGCACCACGTAGCACCCGTGAGCCGAAGCCCAGCAAGAAAACACAATCCGACATGATATAATATCAACAGATAAGATGACGTAATATCATTAGATAACATGATACATGATATAATATCAACAGGTAACATGGTATAATACCAACAGATAACATGATATAATATCAACAGTAATTGTAACAGCCATTCAGGACCAACGCTCCATACAGATAGGTGACAGTAGCCAAAAGTCACAATAATGAGCATCGCTCCCTCTAGCCATGTGACGATAGGGTCACCAGGGCTTAACTGATAAATGATCCTTTCATAAGTTTGATTAGGACAGGTGCATGGTGATTAGTCACCAACATAACCTTCCTCACGACTCTAGAGTCGAAACTATGGACAACGTCCCTTAGCCATGTGACAAACGGTCACCGGGGTCATATACCTTGGCTATAGTCATCTGGTCGTAGACCAGGCAAGCGCTTATAAGTTCTTCGACCCTAGGGTCGGTCTAACATTAATGCCATAGAGTCATTCAATGCGTGATTCTCGACTTTAGAGTCGGTCCCTGATTAGTCAGTGCCATATACAAGCAAGTCATGCCACCAATCGTATACCACATGTTCAATATCCATAAACAAGGTATTTAGCATGCTTACTAAACAGATACCAGTACAATTAGGACCATGCACAACCACAGAGGCTCAAGCTCCGAAAAATATCATACCCAGCATACAAAGCATGTCCTAATCACATGTTTCTCATGCATCATATATTCAACTTGCACCAATAACAGCCATGCATGTCATGTTTAATAGTCAACCATCATGCATCAAGAATAGTCATGCATGTCATACATAATAATCAACCGACATGCATCAATGATAACCACGCATGTCATACTCAATAATCAACCAACATGCATCATAATAGCCATGCATGTCACACATACACAGGGTGCAGTTTTTCTTACCTCCGGTTCGAGTAGAAGTTAAAACAAGAACGACCCTTGAGAACGATCGATCCTTAATCCTTTGACGGTCACCTAGCCATAACCAAAACGATCTCCAATTAATGAAAATTACCAAAGAAAGGGTCTCAACCTAAACCCCACTCTCGGGACCTCAAAACATGCCCACATAGTGAGTAGATTCGATCCCGGGCCTTAAGGATTGAAACCCCAAGCCAAAAGCCCTTAAAAACACCCAAAACAGGGTTCTGAAGGAACAGGGTAGCGCTACAGCGCTGCCCTTCTAGCGCCCCAGCGCTCAAGAAAGAATTACAAACTGCCCAACTGAGCCCTATGTAGCGCTATAGCGCCCTCTGATGGGCACTGTAGCGCTACCCCCAGACAGCACCACCCCTGAAACTTCCTTCTTCGACTTCCTCAATTCAAACTCGATTCCAATGCTTCCAAATCCCATTTTTGGTGCCAAATGAACCCAAAAAACATCCCCACATGTCCTAGGGACCACAACCCCAAGAACCCTAGCCAAAACTCCAACCAGTTCCCAAGTTTCCAACCCAAAAACCAGCTGAAACTTAACTAAGAAAAACAGAGCAAAACCAAGAGTTCTAGTGGCTAGAAACTCACCTTAATCTTGGCAAAACACCCTCTTCAATGGTGGAGCATAACCCTAGCTTGGCTAAGCTTGGTTCCTTGGCTCGATTCCTCAAACTGAGCTCGAAAATCCAAAGAGAAAAGAGGAAGAAAATCTATCGGGAGAGAAGGAGGAGAGACTCTGTTTTTGTTACTCTTTTACAGCCTTAATGGCTGATATATATCTCTTAGGGTAAAAAGACCTAAATACCCTTAGGTCTAAAATGAAACCTTAACAGCCACCAAGGGCAAAACCGTCCTTTCACACCTATTTCATTAATCACAATTAACACCCTCCAATTCCCGCTATTCTCAATAACCTCAAACACCAATAATCCATATCCCATTACCCTTTAATTCCTGGTAATGCTCGAATCATTAAATTCACCCCGAGACTCACCCCGAGCCCCGAACTTAAACCCGTTATGACTAAACTGAACACTTACATCTCATGATCGTCTCATGTCGACTAACTCGAACCAATCCACCTTATAATGTGGCTATATTAATTAATCACAATCATGCACCCAGAATATACAATTACGCCCACAGCGGCCAAATTACCAAAATACCCTCATAACTAATATATGAGCCCATATGCATGCGTTCACCATCATATAATAATATAATTCACGTAAACATGCATATAATCATCAAATACTATAACAAATCAATTATGGCCCTCCCGGCCTCCTAATCAAGGTCCTAAACCTTATTAGGAAATTTGGGGCATTACAATTGACCTCCATTTTTATTGTTAGGAACAAAAGATTAAGAAGATGTGTTCCATTTTGATCATTTATAAAAATTCTTTTTATTGCCCAATTTTTTCATATATTTTTGAAAATTTCTAGTCAATATGGCCAACTCATTATCATCTTCATCAACTGAACTTACATTTTTAGAACTTTTCAAAGCAATAGACTTTTCTTTTTCTTTTACCTTGTTCATCTTTTTTTTTTTTTTGTTTGATATGTTGATTTAGTTCAAAGGTTCGTAGAGAATCCATTAGTTCTTCCACTTTCATGGAATTCCGATCTTTGGCCTCCTCCATGGCCGTTAGCTTGGTGCTAAAGTTGTTAGGTGAAACACAAACAAGTTTTCGAACTAAAACAAATTCATCTAATTTTTCACCTAAGGTAAAAAATTCATTAGCAACATCAGACAATCTCTCATAAAAATCAATGAGAGTTTCATTTTCAGACATTCTAAGATCCTCAAATTTTGTTTGTAACATAATGGACCTAGAACGTTTTACATCAACAGTTCCTTCAAAATGAGTTTGAAGAATTTGCCAAGCTTCTTTGGCTGAATCACAAGAGGATATAAACATGTTCTAGGTTGTCTTATATTAATTTGTTTAATATAAGATTTACATGAAAATAATTAAGATCTTGTATAAGTTTTTCCCAATAGGTTACACCTCTAACTCTCCCAACCTTGATTGCTCCTCCTTCTCCTGCTCCTACTCTTAGGAAAGCTCACAGTTAAAGAAAGAAAGTCCACTCTGCTCACACGCCGATACCTGCTCGAAAGTGCACCATATCTTCCCACGAGCCTAAATTCGTGGTTGACAACAAGGCTGGTACTTCTGGTGTCGAGCTTGGTTCAAAGGCCCTTACTCATCCGGGGCGCACCTATAGCAACCATCAAGGTTCCCACTGGGAATTCTTGAGGGGTTGTGACAATGCCATCACCTTTTTTGGTAAGGTTGGCGAGTTGTACACCTCAGTAAGTATTGTTGCTTGTCTAGTTCAAAGTTATATTTATGCATCTTTGCTTGCTTTAACGATTTCCTCTTAATGCAGAGCCTTTTAACCTTCATTCGCCAATACCAATTCTTGAATCATGAAGAAGCCATCAGTCGTGGGCATGCTCATGATGTTAGGGCCGCCCAGACCCGATCTGAGGATGCCCTCAAAAAGCCAAAGAAAGAACTTGAGGAGACCAAGAAGGAGCTGGAAACAAGAACGTCGAAGCTAGATACAAAGGCGTTGGAGCTGGAAACAAAAACACTGGATCTATCCTCCAAAACAGCTGAGCTTGAAAAGGTTCATAAGCTTAATGCCAAGCTCGAGGAGGAAAAGACGACCACTTTCAAGTTCATGGAGGGTGAGAAGACTCGTCTTTTGGAGGAGTTTAAGGCCAAAAAATATAGCGCCATTGACCTAGCCATGTATCAGATTTGGGCTATGAACCCCGACCTTGATACCTGTTGGGAATAGTGCCCTTAAAGCAATTGTAGTTGATAAATGTTTTAAATGAAATAAATAATTGAATTGAATTATTATATATATAAACTACGTCCGATATTATATGATACTATTAAGTGAATATTATAAAATTCCAAAATTTATCTATGTGGTCTTAATCTCATATTGGTATGGGAGGATCAAGATAAAGATAATAAACTTAAATAGTTTGCAGTAAAATAAAGTTATGAAATCTTTAGATTAGTTACTGCTATTATGGTCCACTAATATTATGAATACATGTGACCTAGATCTGGGTTGCTAGTGTAGTAGGACACTTTAGTGGAGGTACTTTGCATGCTGAGACTATGTAGAACTGGACCAGATGTGATTTGTTAATACTTGTTTAAACACTGTTTCATAATATTAATCAAACACGTCAAAAGATGATCATATACATGATGATCTTAATTCTGAGGTTACTATGAACTCCTATATATGTCATATGATCCTTTGATTCATGCATTAAGGTTTGTCAGAATGATCAAGCTAAGAACAATTGTTTTGGGGACTCAATGATGTATATGGCTGGGGACATAGTTTAACAGATATGGAATCTATACCTTCTTATAGATTGATTATTGGTTTCCTATTGGGTTTACTTTTTGGAACTTAAAAGGTTATGAGCGCTCACGTCGCAAACTTGTTGTGACACAACCTTCACTAGTAAAGTCAATGGTACTCTAGGAACAAGATATAGCTAAAATGGTAAAACGGTAATTTTATTCCCTTCTAATTATGAACCATTGATATATGATTAACGCTATATGTAATGATTATATCAATGGATAATTTATTCTTAATAAAATACTCAGTAAATATATGTCTATAATTATCAAAAGTTCAATCTCATATTTTTAATGAAGTAATCATGAGATAAATAAATATGATTATTTAATCAAAGAGCTTTGATTAATAATGTAATATTTATTGAAGCTTGATATTATAGGTCCATAGGGTCCACAGGGTGGCTCTATCAACACCATATCAAGGTAAGAGTTTATACAAGGGTATAACTGTAATTTGAGAATTTAAGTTGAATTTTATTCTTCGGGTCATGTATGCAATTATATGATAATTGAGGTTGAATAATTAATTATTAATTTTCAAAAATATATTTATTAATTTAGATATATAAATTTTCAAATTTCATATATATAAATTAATTAATTAATTTTTTAAATTAATTGTTTTATTTGAGTGGGAGCAATAAAATTGGTAAGTCAAAAATAGTTTTTAATTTATTTAATTTTAAAAGATGATGATAATTATGATCATCAATTTCAAATTTGAATTTTTAATTTAAATTTTGAAATATGGTTGTCATCTTTTCCTTAAAAAGATAAATACATTATTTTGTGGGAGATTGATTTTGTTAAATAATTAGATAATAGAAAAATGCAAAATCCTTGGAAAAGGGAATAGCAGTACACGCCTGACACAGACCAAGGATTGTGCCATGCATGTAATACTATACAGATATTGTCTCTGTATAGTTTTTGATTTATTTATTTAATTATTTAATAATTTGAAAATAGTTTTTCAAATATGGTAAGTTAGATATTTAACTAAAACCAAATCCTATCATCATTATTATATATTTTTTTATATTACTATTATTATTAGGAATAATAAGGTAACATAAATCTCTATATATATGATTTAGAAGAAGAAGAGAAACACATAACAATAACAAAATAACACAATACACAATTCAGAATAGCTCTCATTTGTTAGACAAAACTCTCTCTCTCTCTCTCTCTCTCTCTCTCTCTCTCTTCTTCTTTATTCTAGCCATTCTCAGACCATAATCCAAGTTTTCATGTGTTGAGAAATACTTGTGATTCCTAAAATACAAACTCATGTTCTCTATGTGCCCACACACATCTTGAGGTGTAGAGAACACTCTGGAAGATCGTGGTTTGAGTGCTCAAAGCTTTGGATAGGAAGATCGATAAAAATACAAAAAGACTCAATGACACTTTATAGGCTTCAAGAGGTAAAATTTTATGTTCTTGATTTTTTTTTTGTTTATATATTGTATATTTATATATATATATATATTTGTTGCATGATTAATAGTATTGTATGATAATGTTTCTGAATTGTTTTCTTGGTCATATAAATTGTTTATATGATTATTGAAAATTTTGCATATTGTTGTTCTATTGTTTCATAATAAGAATACAACAACAATGGGCCCACCACGCATAAGTTTTTGCTGCGTGCTCTGATTGGTTTTCCAACAATACTATCTTTCTCGCCAGCAAAGAGGAGGAATATTTGGAGAAATTTCAAGCTCGATTGGAGGAGGAAGAGGTCGCTATTGCTGCCACGGAGGATGCCAAGGCCACAGAAGAGACAGACGAAGTGGATACCAAAGCCATAAAGTATTTTTCTTGGGCTGGGACCCGTATAGTTTTTTCTTGTAAATATTTAAGGTCCTTGTGGCCAAGACAATTTATAGCTCGCATGGTTGAGCTATTTCATTTTCTTTTGATTGTGTAATCATTCTTCTCATAGTAGTTTTATGCTTTTAACTTTCTGCCTTGAAAATTTTATGCATGTTGTCTACTTATAACTTTGGCATTTTTACTATGCATCATATTTCTTTATCGAAATATTTCGAGCTTTCAATATATGGCTTTTATCATACTTGTTTATTCACACAAGTACATTTCTAGCTTATCTCAAATTTCCATCATACATGGTTTATTTGTTTAGTCTTGGTTTGATCTCATTTTTAGTCAAGGTCATATTATACTTACACCATGTATCTTCTCTTTGAAAAATACTTAATGGTGTGTAGTGTTATTTTCCTAGTTATTTCTTGCCTAGTAAACATTTCTCATCTTCATCCATGATGATGGTTTTGAGGTTGAAATCATATGTGTGCAAAAATTTCCCAACTTAAAGATTTTGAAATGAATGTTGGTCATTCTAGGCTCGTATATAATCATTTCATGTTTGGTTTATGATCCATGCACTTGATAATTGTTTTTACTTTTGTTGTATTTTTTCGAGCTTATGGTAGCATTTTATACCACTTATGCCCCCTTAAAATTCTATGATTGTGAAATCTTTGGTTATTGAATATTGAGAGCAAGAAAAAAATTATAAAAATAAAAATAATGAAAACAAATATTATTTTATCGATAATACTTGAAAGAAAAAAAACAAGCTTGGTTACAACTAAATAAACATCTTTTCAAAATTTATTGATAATATGGTCGTAGATGTTCATCGTTCCAAGCTCGTGGAACCAATTCTCCATTTATTCGAACTAGTTTGTAGGTCAAATGATGGATTCAATTTGGTAAGTTCCTTCCCAACTAAGCCCAAGCACTTCTGTTGATGTGTCTCGTGTGGCCAAAAAGACTCTTCTGAGTAGCATGTCTCCCAATCCAAAGTGTCTGTCTCGAACCCTCTTGTTGAAGTACCTTGTGGCACGTTGTTGACACACGACATTCTTAAGCTAAGCCTCACCTCATTTTTCTTCTATTAGGTCTAGGTATTCTTCAAGTTGTGATTGGTTCGAGTCTTGTGTATATGCCTCACGTCTTTGTGTCGAAACCTTGATCTCGATTGGCAACAAGGCCTCGCAGCCATAGGCTAACGAGAATGGTGTGTGTCTAATCGAGGTTTGAGTTGTCGTTCGATAATCCATAACAGTTGTGGTAATTCTTAAGGCCATTTTCCTTTGGCCTCTTCAAGTTGTTTCCTCATCAAACTCTTCACGGTCTTGTTTACGACTTCGACCTTACCATTTTGTTGTGGATGAGCTACCAACGAGAAGCTTTTTAGTATCCAATTTCGTTCGCAAAACTGAGTGAATAGCTCGGTATCGAATTGGGTTCCATTATCTGACACTATCTTCCTTGGTATCCCATATCGTCATATTATATTTTTAACCGCGAAGTCTATGACTTTTTTTGAAGTGATAGCGGCTAGAGGTTCAACCTTAGTCCATTTAGTGAAATAATCCACTGCCACTACTGCATACTTAACTCCTCCTTGTCCCATGGGTAATGATCCAATGATGTCTATGACCCATACTGTGAATGGCCATGGGGAGCTCATCATGGTGAGCTCGGTTGGTAGAACTCATGGTATTGACGCGAACAACTGACATTTCTCACAATGTTTTACGTACTTGAAGGCTTCTACTTTTAGTGTAGGCCAGAAATATCCTTGCCTAATGACCTTCTTGGAGAGGCTATGCCTCCCAGTGTGATCTCCACAAAACCCCTCATGAATTTCTTCAAGGATTTTTTTAGCCTCAGGCAGAGTTACACATCGCAACAAGGGCATGGAATACCCCATTCAATACAATTTCCCTTCCAGGATAGTATATCTTGGAATTTTGCACATCAACTTTCGAGCCTCGTTCTAGTCTTTAGGGAGGATTTTGGTTTCGAGGTAGTCGATTATAGGAGTCATCCATGTAGATTGTGAATCAATCATATCGACTTCAATTGTGTCGTTCTCGGTTATACTAGGTTTTGGTAAGAACTCCACTAGAACCGCATTGAGTGTTTTGGCTTCCCTGGTTGTTTCAACTAGAGCCAAGGCATCTGCATTCGAATTTGATTCTATTGGGACTTGTTTGATTTTGTAGAATTCAAACTATTCCAATGCTGACTTAACTTTTTCCAAGTATGTCGCCATTTTGGTTCCCTAAGCTTGATACTCTCCTAGTACTTGATTGACCACAAGTTGCGAATCGATGAAGCAGTGTATGGCTTTGGCTTTCAGCTCGGAGGCTACTCGTAATCCTACTAGTAGTTCTTCATATTCAGCCTCGTTATTGGATGCCTCGAATCTGAATCTCAACGTTGAATGAAACCTATGTCCTGATGGGGCAATTAGTATAATATTTTCCCCCAATTCGTTCTCATTGGAAGATCTATGTAACACCCCATGACACTGTGGCTACTTCTTGGAATGACGATTGGTCCTACAAATTAACACGAGTCTTTTCAGCGTGCTTTGTCCTCTCTCGCACGCTTCCTGGGAAAACTTCCTAGGAGGTCACCCATCATGAGACTACTCCAGGTCAAGCACGCTTAACATCAGAGTTCTCAAGTGATGGGCTATCGAAAATAAAATGCATCTTGTTGGCATAGGTAGTACCCATCAATTCATTTAAGTCATCTTCAACTGTGTAGTCCCATACCTACACAGTCTTAGAATCATCGCACTTGACCTTCTCCAAGTGATGTGGGGTTGTACAGCCTTTTATCCGGTCTTTCCCCCTGCGGATCACGGGATTCTGACTGTCACAATCTATCAACATAAAGTCTCCACAGCTTTCGAGCTAGGGTTATGAATTTTTTGATGGATATCCTCGTGCACTCTACTATGAAATCAGCTAGGGCCTGGCCATTTATCATTGTTCTTGGGTGATATGTGATCTCAAATTTCCCAAGTTCAACTACCCATTTCAATAGTCGATCAGATGAATCAGGTTTTGACAATATATGTCTCAATGGCTGATCAGTCAGCACATGTATTGGGTGTGCCTGGAAATAAGGTTGCAACTTTCTATACACATGCACTAGGCATAATGCGAGCTTTTCCATTAGTGGGTACCGCGACTCAGCCCCTAAGAGTCGTTTACTGATATAGTAGACCAGTCTTTGCACTTTTTTGTTCTCTCGAACTAATGCGGCACTGATTGCATGCTCGATTATGGTGAGGTATAAGTACATTACTTCTCTCAATATTGGTTTAGATAAGATTGAAGGCTCTGCAAGGTGCTTCTTAAGGGCTTAAAAGGCTAGCCCATACTCCTCAGTCCATTCAAACTTCTTGTCCCCTCTCAAAAGATTGAAGAAGGGCATGCATTTGTTGGTGGATTTCAAGATGAACCTGTTTAAGGCTGTCATTCGTCCAGTTGAACTCTGGACATCTTTATGCTTTTGAGGTGAAGGCATATCTATTAAGGCCTTGATCTTATCTTGGTTCACTTTGATGCTTCAAGTGTTCACTATGAATTCTAGAAACTTTCCCGACAACACCCCAAATGAGCATTTTTGTGGGTTAAGTCTCATGTTAAATTTCCAAAGTATAGTGAAACACTCCGCGAGGTTTTCTACATGGTTATTATTGTGTTTGGATTTATGAGCATATCATCCACATACACTTCCATGTTATTTCCAATATGTCTAGCAAACATACGATTCACAAACCTTTAATACGTTGCTCCTATATTTTTTAGTCCAAATGACATCAAATTATAACAATATAGCCCCTTATTCATCATAAAGTTTGTGTGCTCTTGGTCAAGGGCCAGAGTAATCATCCATGAATGACATGATGTCATGTCTTGACATTGCATCTACAAGCTGATCAATTCGAGGCAGCAGAAAGCAATCCTTTGGGCATGCCTTATTTAGGTCTAAATAATCAATGCAGGTTCGCCACTTACCATTCAATTTTGAGACTAAAACCGGATTGTCTATCCAATCTAGGTAAAAGGCGCCTCTTATGAACCAATTTTCCTTTAATCTATCAACTTCCTCTTTCAGGGCTTGCTTCCTTTTGTCATCAAGGAGCCTTCTTTTTTGTTGCTTTGGGGGAAATTTTTGTCTATGTTTAGTGCATGGATTATTATATTGGGATTAATTCCAATCATATCCAAATGAGACCATGCAAAAACATCTTGATTCTCCATTGGGAAGCGGATTAATTGATATCTCGCTTCCTTGGTAAGGTTCTTCCATATTTTCACCACCTTAGTGGTGTCTTTGTCCCCGAGCTAAATGTCTTCAAGCTCCTCTATTAGGCCGAGATCAGCTCTATCTTCTCCCATTCTTGGGTTGATCTCATCTTCGACCTCAAAAATTATCTTTCTTATTTATTCAATCACAACTAGTGTTTGAGCACTAGACTGACCTTTTCCCCTCATTGAGATGTTGTAGCACTCTCAGGCTACTAATTGATCTCCCTTCAACGTCCTAATTCCACTGGGTGTCGGGAATTTTAGTGCCAAGTTCCTTATTGATGTCGCTACCCCCAGCCCAATAAGGGCTTGTCTCTCGAGCAAGACATTATAGGCCGATGGGATGACCACCACTAAGAATTCTAAAAATTTAGTGATCGAGACTGGATACTCTCCTGACGTTATTGGGAGCTCAATTTCCCCTGTGTTGGCAATCCCTTCTCCAAAGAACACATAAAAGGTGGTTGCACAAGCTTTTAAGTCTCGAACAGGCAAACCTATTTTCTCCAAAGTCGCCTTATAAAGGATGTTCATCGAGATCCCATTATCTATAAGGATTCGGTGAACTCTCTTGTTGGCGAGTTGAAGGGTAATGACCAATGGGCCATTGTGGGGAATTGGACATGAGAGGTGTCCACTTCTGTGAAGTTAATAGGTTGGGTTTCGACCTTTTCCTGTTTGGGAGCTCGAGGTTCTGGGACATAAGGAGATCCGTCTCCAGTTTTCACCTCCTAAACATATCTTTTCTAAGCATTTCTGCTTGTTCTAGCTATATGGGTTCCCTAAATGATGGTTATCACATCTTCTCCATCGATTGGGGGAGGTCGATTATCCTCCCTTGCAGAGGGTGCGACAACTTGAGGTTGTTGCGCAGGCTGGGATGATGCTGCCCTCTGGTTAGGCAGAGCTTGTGCTTGGTTGTTGTTTCTATTTCGGACATATTGTTTAAGGTAGCCTCTCGAGATCTATCCCTTGATTTCATCTTTTAATTGTTTGCATTCTTCAGTCGTGTGACCGATGTCCCTGTGGAATCGACAATATTTATTTTGATCCCGTTTGGCACGTTGGTTGTGCATTGCCTCAAGTCGCGCGGAATGGAACTTGATTCTCATTAGCCACGTATATATTTTCCAAAGTTTCTGTGAGCTCAGTATATATAGTGTAAATGGAGATATATTTATCTCTCTTTTTCTTTTTATTCTCGTCCGCCTCGGGGTTATTTCCTTAATTTTCTTCTGCTTGGAAGAATTGTCACCAGAAGGTTGGGTCGTGGATGGTACAGCCAAGCTCGGGGTTGAGTTAATGTTCGTCGTTGTAGTTATTGGGGCTAGAGGCACTAACTACAATGCAGACCTAGCCTCTTCTAAATTGATGAACCTTTGGGCTAGAAGGTTGAACTTTGTGATTGTTTGCACCAACTTTTGTTGTATGTCATCCCAGAGGGGGCTTCCTAGCAAGATTTCAGGTCGATTTGCCATTAGGAGCTACTATCATCAGCATCACAAGCTTGAACCGCATCGATGTTGAATCTGGCTAGATACTTCTTGAGTGACTCTCCTGGCTGTTGTCAGATATTTTCCAAAGACGAAGCTTCAGGCTTGATGCTTTTTGCAGCCTGAAACTGCTTTTTGAACTCATTTGAAAATTGTTCCCATGACGAGATTGAATGTCTTCAGAACTTGTCAAACTAACTTTTTACAGCTCTTATCAGTGTCGTTGGGAAGAGCATGCATCTGAGCTCGAGGCCAACATTACTGGCTCTCATCACATTGTTGAATGTTCTCAAGTGGCTACCAGGATTGATTTTCCCATCATATGGTGTCATGTGGGGTATCTTAAACCTGTATGGGAAAGGTGTGCTCGAGATATGAGGAGCAAAAGGCTCGATCTCCACATCTGAATCATAGGCCTTTTCCTTTTCCTTTCCCTCTCGAAGGAGCCTACACTGCTCATTGAGCTTATTTATCCTTTCCTGGACCAGATCTACTAGGGGTAGAGCCAGCACTAAACAGTGGGCTGGTTATTGTTCCAAGGAGCTCTAGCTCCTTATTGTAGTATCAGGTTATAATTATTCCCGTATACATGCTGTAAGGACTCCCTTTGGGCATTTAGATGTGCCCTTAAGTCCATATTTTGCTAGTTGTATTGCCCCGAGATCTGGTTCAGGTGGTCTCGAAGATCGAGACCATCATTAGGACAATTCTCATAGTATCTCGGTTCAGTGTTATAAACACTCACCAACCTACTATAGTCTTGAATGTCGTTGAGAAAACTAGCAGTCATTTGTTGGGCATAGTTTCGAGGTGGATTGTCCACGTGCACTCTAGTCTAGTTGCCTGTGACCTCTACATATAACTCCTAGACAGTTGGGGTTGTCTCGCCCGTCTATGCCCTTAGTCTGCCCCTATTGGGGCCTTGTGGTTACTCCTTTGCTCAGGCCGAGCCTGAGGGTTCCTGACTCAACTTGCACTCCTTGCACTTCGGGCAGGCCTCTGAGGTGCCCCTGCTCTAGCTCGAGGTCCACTTAAGGCCTGTGGCACTTCTTACACTGGTGATGGATACCTTATTGGAGACGGTGGATGGCTTATTGGAGATGGTGGTGGCCTTTCATTGTTCGCAGTTGGTCTCGCAGGCTCTGGATTATTATTTCGAGCTGCTTATGGGGGAGCTCGGTTATTCCCAGTGTCAGAAGGAATCCCTCTGGTTTGGTTGGCATGTGTCGGGTTTCGAGATGAAACCATTGACTGGTTAATTCCAACACTTGCCTTAGCCCTTGCTTGATCCTGTCGAGCTCTCTGTTCGGCTATTCTAGCCATCGTACTTCCTCAAGGTCGCCCCTAGTCCTTTGTGAAGGTGTCTGGGCTTCAGCCACCCGTCTCACCATCTCCCATTTAATCGAGTAGCCTCGGCTAATCTCTCCCCCAACATTTGGTTTTCCAACTCCACCATTGGAACATATCTGTCAGGAATGTAATAATCTTGATTTTGTGGCTTGGAACTATGACCAGGGTCTCATAGTTGACCTTAATCCTGCGGTGTTGTTGACGCGCTCCCTTCATCGGGGGTTGGATCATTGATCGGCTGCTTGCCAGGCCTTCGAGGATGCTCTTCAGTGCAAGGAGTGTTTTCCTCAGGAATTCATGGGAGTGGTCGTCCACTTCCTGATCCGGGGATGTTTACAACAGCCATTTTTATAAAACGGGACGTTTGAAAGAATGCTTAATGCTCTCAATGAAAACATCAAATTGTTGATGACATTTTTTGTCAACTAAGAATAAGAGCGATTAAGTAGTTATGATAAAGGAAGAAAAGAAAGAACAAATTTTTTTTACGTGGATCAGTATTTAAATCTACCTACGTCCACGAGTCAATTTTATTGAATAAATATTCTGTGTTTGAAGCCTTGAAAGCAACTTCACAGAGCTTTGAGTACAAAATTGTGTGTCCAGTAAATGATTATATATGTCCAGGCTATTTGTAGACCCAGTTTATAGAATATTCTTCCCTTAATTTTAGGGAAGTTACAAGATATCTCATTTGAATTTGAAATACAAATGAATATAATAAATACAATCAAATATATTAATTAAACTAAAATCCCTTAAAAATAGGGTTTTTACACATAGTTTCAACTAAGCCCACGGTTATAGGGATTTATAACCGTAAACATGTTGTTGCTCCAACGCTTCTTCGAGCCTACAAGATGTTTCGAGCTCAGTCGTAACAATAATGACGCCTCCTCATCTATCCAACTTTCAAAGTTGTGGAACCTCTTACCTTCGAGCTCACACTGCATGTTCGAAAGTTAATGATGTGACATCTTAAAGTAATTAAATACCTGCACAAATAAACACACCGAAGATTGTTTACATATTTGATTTCCACACTTGTGAACCAATATTTCGATACTACTTTTTATATCTCGAAATTTGGGGTGTAACAAAAGGATATTATCATATTTTAAAAATCAAATAACATTTTATTTAGTATTTATTATAAAATAAAGCATATAATAAAATTCTAATAATATAAAATTTATATTATTTATGACTTATTTTATAATTATTTGATTAAAAATAAATATGACATTAGGTGATTTAGAATAAAATTACAAAAAAAAATATTATTTAAAATCCTAAATCTATTCTTTTATTAAAAAAATGCACTATTTACTATTTTATTAACAATATAACATTAGTTTAGCTTTAAGGGGTTATATTAGAATTAATATATCTTAGGGGTCATTTGTCAATTTTGTTGACTTTTGGAGGTTTTGCTACTAAAATGCCCGTTAAAATAACAGGAAAATCCAAAAGGGTTTATATGGAAATGACATAACGTATTTACATTGGATTCGAAGTACGAAACGAAGCACATATTCCTCTGTTTTTTTTTTTTAAAATGGACCTGGGTTTCAGGCCAATAAAATAGCTTTTCTCAACAAAAAATATATATATATATATATATATATAATCCAAATAAATAGTTTGGTCGGCTTACGCAAATTGCACGCATTGGCGATTAAAATAGAATATCTATTTTGGTATGATTTTAAAAGAATTTATACGTTTTTGCATCATGTATTTTTTCTCATTATTTGTATGCATTTTGTGTTTTAACAAATTATTTTTTGGACCCTATAATTTGTAAAATAATTAAAATAGAACATTAAACTCAATTTTAATGAAGAAAAAATTGAATATAACAACACAGTTTTTAAGCATAATGATTTTATTTTTGTTCTGAATTGTTAGTTTGGTAAATTATTTGTGATTTTAGTTGAGAAAACATTGACCAAAATTGGGTTTAGGATTCTATTTTAACCATTTTACAAAATATAAGATCCAAAAAATAATTTATCAAAACACAAAGTCTAAACAGGTAATGAAAAAAAAAACAGTGTCCAAAAAAATATAAATCTATTTTAAAATTATATATCTCTTTATGGAAACATAGTTTTATTTAAATTGGATCCATAATATTTAAATATGACTATCTATTATTTGGAGTCGTGCTTCGTCTAATTTTAAATTCAGCACTTGGGAATGGGATATAAACTAATCAATTTTGTACATATAAAATAATTTTGTATACAAAGATATGGTTTTTTTAGTGATTCATATGGAAACGATATTTTAATAAATAAGATGACTTAATTTTGGCTCAATAAGATAAGTGTACGAAACTTAAACAAATATACAATACAGTCTTGTAAGAGTCTTTTTTTATACGATTTAATTGAAAGATTAAAAAAAGTAAGAAAAAATTATCAAGCTAATTAATAGCAATTTTTTAACATAAGCATGTTAAGTTAAGTTAAAAAAAATTAAGAAAAAAAGTTGTTGTAAAATCTGTATACACTCAAGATCAAATAGTCTGGTTTGTTGTAATATTAAAAACTTATCACTGAACCAATGGCACTATTAGACAAACTTTGTTATGCACAAATAGAGTGGTAAAGTTAGGAAAGAATCAACTGAACATAACCTAAACAAATTTGTAAGTAAAAGAAAAACAACACAGAACAATTATACTGGTTCAAGACCAAAGATCAATGTGATCTTTGACTCTACATCCAGTTTGAACACTATCCTTTTATTGAATGAATCTGTAGCAAAAAGTACAACACAGTTGAGAAGTGGATCTTCAACTAAAGAGTCTTCAATGGAGAATAATCTCAAAACACTCGGCCCCTCCCTTGAGCCTAACACTTTCGTACATCAGTGTTAGCTCAATTACAAAACCCTTTGTTCTCACACTCTCTTTCTTTCTCTTTTGCCTCTTGATTCAAACTACTGCTCTCTTCTTCCTAGATTCTTTCTCTCTCTCACACATTCTGTCTTTCTTTCAGCCGAACCATCCCCTTTTATAGTCGGCTCACTTGTACAGTTATTCTTCTAACTGAAAACTTAGAGTCTATTAAGTTAGTTATGATTTGGAGGAATAAAATACCACAAATTCCACCTTCTTCCTTCAAATCATAGCTGCTAGGAATTGATGTTTTACTGAAATAGAGATAGTGTTCTTAAAAAATCAATTTAGTTTCCAAGGTTGAGTAAGTTTAGACAGTGTCTAAACTTACTTATTGTCAATACTTTGGTGCCAATATCTATAGGGTTATCTTCAGATTTTACCTTGTTCAGTTCTATAACCCTTCCTCTATCTTCTCTCTTATCCAAAATAATATGATGTCTATATGTTTTCTCTTCTCATGATAAATTGGGTTCTTGCAAAGATGAATTGAAGACTGGCTGTCCAAGTAGATTGTTACCTCACCTCTCAAGATTTTTAACTCTTGTAGGATTCCTTTTAACCAGATTGCTTCCTTAAAGGCCTCTGTTGTTGCCATGAATTCGGATTCAGTAGTAGACAGTGACACTACTGATTGTTGGTGAACTTTCCAACATATGCAATTATGATTAGTGAGAAACATATATGATGTTGTAGACTTTCTTGTGTCCTTATTGGCTGCATAATCTGCATCCACATATCCTTTCAGTTCCAGTTTTTCTTCAATCCTTTAGTAAATTAAACCATGATCCTAGGTGCCTTTCAAGTACCTAATGAGCCATTTGAGAGCTTTCCAATGTTCTTTGCCTAGATTCGACATAGACCTGCTTAGAACACTTAAGGCATGTGCAATTTCAGGTCTTGTACTGACCATGATATACATTACACATCCCAGAGCAACAGAGTAAGGCACCTTACTCATCTCTTTTATTTCTTCTTCATTCGAAGGACATTGTTCCTTTGTCAATTCGAACTGGCCACCTAAAGGCACTAAAGTGCTTTTAGCATCTTGTATATAGAACTTTTTAACTACCTTCTGTACATCTTTCCTTCATTTATGTTCCTCACAACTTCTATGCCAAGAATCTTTTGTATTGGTCCCAATTCTTTCATTTCGAACTCTTCTTTAAGTTTGTCCTTTATGCTTTTGATCACTGTCTTGTCCCTGCTTAAGATAAGCATATCATCTACATACAATAGTAAATAGATTGCAGAAGAAGAATCTAAACCTTTGTAGTATAGGCAATGATCAAATAGAGATCTTGTGAACCCGATGATTTGCATATAAGTGTTGAAGCGTTTGTTCCATTGTCTTGGAGATTGTTTGAGACCATATAGTGACCTTTTCAATTTACAAACCAGATCTGAATTGTCTTGTTCCACCTTAAATCCTGGCGGTTGTTTCATGTAGATGTCTTCCTCTATGAATCCATTCAGAAACGCAATCTTCACATCTAGTTGCTCCACTTCTAAATCTTGTTGTGCAGCTAGAGATAACATCAATCTTATTGTTTTATACTTCACTACAGGTGAAAATATTTCTGTGCAGTCTATTCCTTCCACCTGAGTGAAGCCCTTAACTACCAACCTAGTCTTGTATCTTACCGAGTCATCACCTTTTATCCCTTCTTTGACCTTGAATATCCATTTGCAGTCTATTACTTTCTGGTTCACTGGTTTGGTTACTAGGTCCCAAGTTCTATTCTTGGTGAGTGATTCCATTTCTTCTTTGATGGCCTGCAGCCATCTATTTTTATCCCTTCCTGAGGTAGCTTCTTCAAAACTGTTTGGTTCATTAATTTATGTTTACTGTACTACAAAGAGGGCATAAGCAATCAGGTCTGCTTCTGCATAGCTCATTGGAGGATGGATTTCTCTTCTAGTCCTATCTCTTGCTAACTGATAGTCTACCATCTCATCTTGTGTTTCTGTGATTTCAATTCCAACTTCTATAGATGAGTCTTGATCTTCTTCTAATGCTTCCTCTTGCTTGTCCTGCTCAATCTCAGTTTTGGTAACATTTTGAGTTCCTGTATTGCCTGCAATATCAGAGGACAAACTACCCTTCTCGGCTGTTAAGTAAGGGAAATCATACTCATTAAAAATAACATTTATTGCTATTATAATTTTTAAGTCTACCCCTTTGGTTTATGCAGATCCTATAACCTTTTGTACCTATTTGATATCCAAGAAAAATTCCTTTGATTGATCTAGGTTCTAGTTTATCAACAGATTGGTGTACATATGATGTACATCCGAATACTTTCAAGTGTTTAAGGTTAGGTTGCCTATCATGCCACATTTCAAAAGGAGTTTTCAAATTTATTGACCTATTTGGGCTTCTATTTATTAGGTAGCATGCGGTTGCCAAGGCTTCTCCCCAGTAATTTTTTCCCAATTTTGAGCTAAGTAACAAGCATCGAACTTTGTTTAACAAGGTTCTATTCATACATTCAGCTACCCCATTTTGTTCAGGGGTATTAACAATTGTTCTATGTCTAGTTATGCCACTTTCTTTACACAAAATATCAAACTCATGATTAACAAATTATAGGCCATTGTCAGTTCTAAGAGTTTTGATTTTCGATTCAGTTTGGTTTTCTATTTGTGTTTTCCAAGTCCTAAAGTGATCTATACATTCATCTTTAGTTCGTAATAAACAAGTCCACAAACATCTACTATAATCATCAACTATGGAAAGAAAGTATTATTTACCTGTATTGGCTGGAATCTTGTAAGGCCCCCACAGATCAGCATGGACATATTCTAATATTCTCTTTGTAGTATGTCGAGCTTGAGTGAACTTGATCTTATGTTGCTTACCAAGTATACATGCTTCACAAAAGGGAAGAAGCACATGTCTTTAGCTTGGTAATTATTCCTTTACTGTGCAATTCTCTAAGGCCTTGCTCACTTATGTGCCCGAGTCTTTGACATAGCATCATCTCATTTTCTTGACCTTTTACAACTCCAACTTCAGCAGTAGGGACTATTTCCCCATCCAAAATATATAAACCATGTATTTTCTTGCCTTTCATTACTAGTAAAGATCCTTTAGTAATCCTCAGATTTCAATTCATAGACTTGTATGAATATCCTTCATCTTCCAGAGTTCCAAGGGAATTAAGTTCCTTCTTAAGTCTGGAATATGCCTCACATCTGACAGAATTTTCACTTCTCCATTGAACTGTTTAATAGCTATTCTTCCAATTCCAATGACCCTGCAAGAAAAATCATTTCCCATTATAACTTTACCATCATCAATTTGTTTATAATCAAAAAATGATTCTCGAGTTGGGCACATATGATATGTGCAGCCAGAATTGAGTCCACTCCCTGGTTTGTGTGGTTTCTGAGATTGTGAGAGCATCTCCATCTGTTGACCAATCATCAGTGTCTTCTTCGGCTACTGCAGTTGTATCACTCTTTGTCTTTTGATCATGTTTATGCTTTTGATTATTCTTTGGGTTATGCAGTGACTTGAAGCTTGCTTGCTGTTCTTTATACTTGATACAAAATCTTTGAATGTGTCCTGGTCTTCCACAGAAATATCACTTTCTATCTCTCATTTTGCCTGAGATTTTGACCTGGAATGAGAATGATGTTGGTTCTTAGAATATCCTCTTTTTGGGTTCCTTCCTCTTGCCAAGTATACTTCTTCTTTCTTAGCTTCATTTTCTAGCTGCAACTCAAAGTCCTTGGACTTCAAAGCACCAAGAACTTCCTTTAATGTTATCACATCTCTGCCATATTTAATGGCAGTTTTTACTTCTTGATAGGCGATTGGTAGGGATCTCAGAAGAATGATGGCTTGGCTCTCTTCATCTACTTTGTGTTCAATATTGGCAAGACCTACAATGATTTCATTAAATTTGTCAATATTTTCATCTAAAGATAAATTAGATATCATTCTGAAGCCATAGAGTCTTTCAAGCAAGTTTATCTTGCTAGAAATTGAAGGTTTCATATAGAGTTCTTCCAGCTTATCCCATATTCCTTTGGTTGTCTTTTGATCAATCAACTTTCTTCAAACATTGTTGGACAAGTGCATGATTATTGTGTAGTATGCCATCTCTTCCATCTCAGCAATCTCTTCAGGTTTCTTCTCAGTCAAAAGTTTGGTGTCACCAAGAACTTTTGCCACTTTTTGATGCACAAGAATTCCTTTGAGGCTTTCCCTCCATAGAGCAAAATCGCTTGCTCCATCAAACTTTTCCAAATCGAATTTGGCCATTGTTGATATGAGTTCTTAGACAATTTCTTGATCAATCTTGCAGCGGATGTGTCTGAATCTTGAGTTGTTCTTCTTGATCGCGAACCTGGCTCTAATTTTGTTGTAAAATCTATATAAACTCAAGATCAAATAGTCTGGTTTGTTGTAATATTAAGAACTTATCACTGAACCAATGGCACTATTAGACAAACTTTGTTATGCACAAACTGAGTGGTAAAGTTAGGAGAGAATCAACTGACCATAATCTAAACAAATTTGTAAGTAAAAGAAAAACAACACAGAACAATTATACTGGTTCAAGACCAAAGATCAATGTGATCTTTGACTCTACATCCAGTTTGAACACTATCCTTTTATTGAATGAATCTGTAGCAAAAAGTACAACACAGTTGAGAAGTGGATCTTCAACTAAAGAGTCTTCAATGGAGATTAATCTCAAAACACTCGGCCCCTCCCTTGAGCCTAACACTTTCGTACATCAGTGTTAGCTCAATTACAAAACCCTTTGTTCTCAAACTCTCTTTCTTTCTCTTTTGCCTCTTGATTCAAACTACCACTCTCTTCTTCCTAGATTATTTCTCTCTCTCTCACATTCTGTCTTTCTTTCAGCCGAACCATCCCATTTTATAGCCAGCTCACTTGTACAATTATTCTTCTAACTGAAAACTTAGAGTCTGTTAAGTTAGTTATGATTTGGAGGGATACCAATGGACTATTTGACTAGATCAATGTAAGTCTTATTTGACTAGCTCTAATTAACGAACCAATAATGGAGGACAGAACTGCATATATTAATTATATCAATGGACTACAAGAGAAAACTCTGTAAATATAATTCTATCAATACTTAGGGCCTATTTGGCATTGTTTTTTTTCTTCAAAACTATGTTCTCAGAAATGAGAATAGAAAACAGTTTTTGTAGTTTTAAAAAAACAAGAGGTGTTTGGTTAATGTTTTCTAAAAACAATTTTTTAGTTTTATTTTTTTAAAATATTAAATAAAAAATTAACAAATATATTTACAAAGAGAAAAATCTTTTAAAAGTTTGTAATAAATCATGAGATAAAATCATTTGAAAGAAAAAATGATGAAAAATAAGGAGTGAGAAAGTAAGGAGAGAAAATTTGAAGAAATAGAAATTGAGAAGAGAGAAATTGATCTAAGAAAAAATGAGAGAGAAGGTATTGAGAAAGAAAGTGAAGAGAGAGAAGTGAGTAGATAAAAAATGATGAGAGAGGAAATGATGATATATTAAGTGATGAGAGAGAAAGTGAAGATATAGTAAGTGATGAAAGAGAAAATGATAACATAATAAGTGATGCAAGGGAAAATGAAAAGATAGAAAGTGAGAAGAGAAAAAATAGCGAGAGAGAGAGAAAGTGAAGAGAGAAAATGTAAGGAGAGAGAAAGTGATGAGAGAGAAAATAAGGAGATAGAAAGTGATGTGAGAGAAAGTTAAGAGAGAGAAAGTGATGTGAGAGAAAGTGAAGAGAAAGAAACTAATGAGAGAGAAAATGATGTGACAATAAATGATGTTAGATAATAATAATTAAAAAAGTGATGTGAAAAAAAAAAATTGAGAACAACAGAAAACAACTTTTTGTTGTTCTCAAAATTTTCTGTTTTATGTACTTTGTTTTTAAAAATTGTTTTATGAAAACAAGCCAAACAGCCTAACTTGTTTTCAAAAAACAATTTTTAGTTTTTAAAAACAAAAAACAATTTTTAAGTTAAGGAGTCAAACACCCTCTTAGAGTGCAATTCCATATTTGGGTGCACTCTTAATGGTTACTACCCATGGATGGTTACTTTAATATTAACCATTGAATTAAGATCAATGGTTCATATTTATAGTTGATCTTTAATATTTCTAAAAATAAATTTTGATTTTTTTCAAATTTTTGAAGGGTTACCTAATGAAAAACGTGTATTTATTATGAAAATATAATATTGTAAACTTTTTAATTTTTAAAATGCATGTCAATTTTTAAATATAGCCTGTGTCTCTCATTGGTTGAAAACAACATTAATTATGGCAAAAAAATAATATTTAAATTCGAAATTAACGAGAAAAAAAATATTTACTTATTGTTGACTTACTATACCAAGTCACTATGTTGCCACGTCATCATAATTGTTAGTACTCATCTATGGGTAGTAACCATTGAGAAGTCTTCCTTCCATATTTATAGTAGAGTAATCATGGAATTAATAAATAAGATTATTAGATTAAAGAGTTTAATTAATAATCTAATTTATTGGAGATTCGTATTATAGGTCCATGGTCCCCAGATCACCTATGTCCTACACTGTCAAGGGTAAGGATGTCAAAAGAAAGATGTGTAAAGAGAAATTACTAAATTGCAAAGGAATTAATTTTCCAGAGCAAGGAAATAATTATGTGATAACTATGGGTAATTGATTAATTATGAATTAATTAATTATTTAACAATATAGTTTTTATTTTGAAAAAGTGTAGGTTAAAATTAATATTAATCTTGTTTGGATTAATATAAAGAGAAAATAATAAATATCTTATTTGTGATATGATATTTATTTATTTAATTTAAAACTAATATTTTAAGATAAAGTTAATCTTGAATTAACTGATATTTACGTTGAGATAAATATCTTGTCTTAAAAATTGATTAAATAAATAAATGAGAAAATTAAGGAAACCCTAATGGGGCAGGGCGACACACACTGTACAATACAGTGTGTGGCGCCTAGCATCAGAGATTTTTATTCCTGAGATTTGAATTTTAAATTTTAAATAATTTTGTTTAATTAGTTATTTAGTTATTCTTTTTAAAATATGATTTAAATAAATAATTAAATGTAAATATCTAATCAGTTTTAATTTGAATTATATTTTAATTAAATAAAGATTATTTAATTAGATTAAATATCTTTATAAATCTGATATACGTGATATTCAAAAGAATGCTTAATGATCAGACTCTCTCTCTTAAAAGCGATAGTTTTCTTTAAACCTGAAAACTATTCTAAACCTCCTCTCTGTCAAAACTCTCTAGATCTCATGTGTTGAGTACATTTAGGGAGTCACATAAATTAACCTTTTGAATCCTACGTGCTCACACACGTCCTTGTGTGTTTGAGGATTCGTCTGGAAGATCATGATGTGAGATCTCAGAACACTAGATAGGAATATCGTTGATTTATACAAAAAGACTCAAGGACACTTGATAGGCTACAAGAGATAATCCTTGATCTATTTGTATGTGATTTAATATTTATATATGTCTATGATTCTGGCTGGTATCAATAATTATTAAAATGGGTCCATATATTCTGCTGTGTACCTTTGATTTGATCATTTAATACCAACACCATATGCAATAGTTCCAACACATTTGAAGTATTAATATCAAATCGAAATTTATGATAAATTTCAATTGTTTTCCCAATTGACATGATTCATATTTACCAGCTGATTATTTACCCATTTTGGGTATCCCACATATGAGATCTGTATTGGCAATTTTTTTTCAAATTTTTGAAATTTGTGTGACCGAGTTTTTCATGCCACAAGTCAGTGTTATTAACACTTGATGATGATGCATGACAATGTGAATTTTTTTGTGAGTGTATAATAATTATCCAAAGAACGAGAATCTTTAAGAATAATGCCACCACTTTGATTTACAACATTACACTCATCAAGCGAAAAATTAACAAAAAACCATTGGTCTCAAATTTGGCTTATGCTAATTAAGTTAGCTTTCAACCCATCAATAAGAATAACATTTTTTAGCTTTGGTAACCCCTCTAAATTTAGAATACCTTTTCCTAAAATGTTACTTGTCATCCCATCTCCGAAAGTTACTACACTACATTTCAAAGATTTGAAGTTGGTGAGTATGTTGGCATTACCTGTCATATGTCTAGAGCAACTACTATCAAAGTATCATGAACAAGATGCATGTGTTTTATGACAAGTAAAAGCCGCCAAAAAAGCTAAAAGATTTTCCTGACCCATATTGCTTTTGATTTTGAATTACTTTTGGTAAAAAATTGATTCATGCTACAAAAGTGTTTAATATAATTCTTTTTCAACTGATTTCTTGTTATTTTTAGCCATTAATTGATTCTCCGAGCAAACTTTTAGCCATTGATCATACATTTTCTTGTAAGAATCTTTCAATGACTCTTCATCTAAGTGAGATTCATCAGAGTCAATGTTAGATTCTTCATCATTCTGAACATAATTATTAAGGCATACCAAATCCTTGGTATCAACTGAAGAAAAAACCATACCTTTGTGAACAGAGGTTAAGGCAACACTATTGTCTTCCCCATCACTCTGCTCAGAGTCTTGATCACTCCAAGTAGCTGCCATGGCTTTCTTTTTATTTAAGGTGTTGGCATGCTCAGATTATATGTGTCTAAATCCTTTACATTCCCTGCACTAAATACCCTTCTTGTTAATTTCAAAAGGTTTAGAAAAATTACATTTTTGGTTGTTGAGTATGGCCTTTCTGTTTCCCAATTTTTCATGTACTTTTGAAATTTTTTTGTTAACAAGGCCATCTCATCATCCTAACTTTCCTTCTTCTCTCTGGAAGATTTCAAGGCAATAGATTTCTCCTTCTTTTCTTCAAAATTACCTTTTTGTCTGATTTGTTGATTCAACTCAAAAGTTCAAAGTGAACACATCAATTCTTCAACTTTTATTTTTTCCAGATCTTTTGCTTCCTCAATTGCAGTGAGCTTAGTCTGAAACCTGTTAGTAAGAACTCTAACAATTTTTCAGACCAAAACACTTTCTTCAAGTTTCTCACCAAGAGAAAAATATTTGTCAGCAATATCTGACAATGTTTCATAAAAATCGGCGAGGGTTTCATTTTCATTCATTTTCAAATTTTGTTGTGAGCATAACAAGCCTAGAATGCTTGACATCAGCGGTTCCTTCAAACTGGGTTTGAAGAATTTTCCAAGCCTCTTTGGGCGAAACACATGAAGAGATTAATTTAATGTAGCCCTTGCCAACACCATTAAAAATTGCATGCAGTGCTTTATTATTACAACTAGATAATTTATCATCAGCATCTGTCCAATCCAGTTCAGATTTTACCTTAGTAATGTCATCGCTTTCTACGGGAGGAGTCCAACCACTCAAGACTGCTCTCCAAGCCTTCATCTTGAGATTTGATGAAGGCTCTCATTCTAACTTTCCAATATGGATAGTTAGAGTCATTAAGCAAAGGGGGGCGAGTTATGGAACCTTCTTATGTGAAAAAGACACTGCAAGAACACAAAAGAAAATACACAACAAACGGAATATACCAAGATCACACTTAGAAATAAGTGTCCTGCTCTGATACCAATTGAAATTTTGTTTGTAGAAATTACCAAATTAATTAAAACAAGAAGTTTAATTAAGCTACGGAATGGTAATTGAATGTTGAAACAGATTTTAGATCTGTCGTGACAGAATGAGGATTGGTCGTGACATAAACTGAACACAATAAAAATACAAGGTTCAGAAACCCTTTCGGATAACCTACTCCTTGGGACCACACCTAGAGAATAAAACCAATTAATAAAGAATCACAAGTACAAAATATTGACTTAAACAAAACAAGACTCCCTCTTGAGATTTGCCGTGACTTTGTTGTACTTCTCTTTACTAATATGATTTTGATTAAAATGCCTAACCACTTGAACTCCCTTCAATGGTCAGCGAGTGCTTGCATCCTCTCGAAGAAAGGCTTGTAAAAATCTCCTCCTGAAGACCTTAAGAATTGTGTTCAAATTAGAAATTGTATCTGCTCATAAATGTGATACAGACACACCATAAAAACTAAACAGTCAGTAACAGTGTGATCTTGAATACAAACTATGAACTCTCACAAATATTACAATTCACTCAACAAAAAAATACACCAAGGAGTTTGCATTTTATCAAAGCCCTATTAGCTTATTTATAGAGACCATTTCGTGCTCAGAAGGACTGATAAAGAATCCACAATAAAATCAAGAATATTTGATGATATTCTTGATTGATGAAGATTTGTCAATCAATTGATTCTGTTTCGACAGCCACGCGAATCGTGGGGACAACTTATATCTGAGTTAGTTCAAAATTTTCTAAAAATAGAAAATAAGTAATAACCTTTCGAAAATTTTTATTTTCTGCAGTCAACCATCCTTAGAGAATACGAAAATCAACCAGGAATATCCATAATTGAATTCAGAATAAGACAAAACATTTTCCTCATAAAACTAAGGTAAAAATTCATTTTATACACATATTGTGAATATAAATATAAATAAAGAATATTTGAAAATCCCACCAAATAGTCAAAGATATTTAAACCCAAAAATCACAATAAAAAGGAATTTAAATAATCTTTTAAATAAAAAAGATATTTCAATAAATTTGCCAATTTATGATTTTACAACATACCATGCTAAAAGTATTTTTGACTCTCAAAAGCTGAAAAAAAAAAGTCTTGTAGAACCACTGCCATAATATATAAATATCCAGGTATTTTATACACACGATGCTCTTTTAATAATAAACACCAAAATAGTATTTTTTTTTTTAAAAAAAAGTGTGGACTTTATTAGCAACAATCTTGTAACATTACATCCAACACATTAGAGGAGATATTCTCCTTAACCAATACCCGTTCAGCCACATAAGAAGAAGCCTTTGCCAAAGTATGGGCTGCCCCATTAGCAGAACGTTTTACAAAAACAATTGAAACAGAGTTCAGGTCCTTCACAGGACTTTACAATCATCTATAACACATCCAAAATATGAGTCCATGGAAATGGTAGGGTAGATTTTAACCAATTGGCTAGTTAGTGATCAGTGTGGGTGTATCCATGTGTCTCGAATATAATTAGTTAAATTAATCATCATATTATGATAGGGAAATTTGACATTCTATACATCCAGATACCCACAATTATTTAAATATGCAACCATTTAATATTATAGGTAAAATATGCCAATGCAAAAATATGGATAAAATTGTCCTTTCCATTTAAAACTCTCTCGGTGTCTCTCTCTCTTTCTTCTTTATCATTCCTTCTCTCTCTCCTTTTTCACCTTCCCTCTCTCTCTTTCTTCTTTCTCCGTCACCATCTCTCATTTCTCCTTCTTTTTACCCATGACCATTAAAAAAACAAGGAAAATACATGGCCATTGACACCATGGTCGTGGGTAGAAAGAAAAAGAAATGAGAGAGTGAGAGAAAGAACTTTGAAGTCCATTCTTTTTTTTTTTTTTTGTAAAGACATATTTTGCCTATAATATTTAATGCCGGGGAGGAGAAAGGAGAAAGAAGAATGGAGAGAGAGAGACAGTGAGAGAGAGCTTTGAATGGAATGGACAGATTTGTCCATTCTTTTATTTTTTTTTTGCAAAGGCATATTTTGCCTATAATATTTAATGCTGCTATATTGATTTAATTATGGGTATTTGCATAAAATGTCAAATTTCTCTTTCTCTTATGATATCTATCAAACAATAGGCACCATACCATATATACAGAGGTAGACCTAGAATTATAGACCGTTGATGGCGTAAATGATATAATTGTATAAAATATGTGTATAAAATAATTAGTGAGGATGTATTAATAAAAAAAAAATACGTGAGGGAGGCATATTGATACTAATAGAAAATATACTCATTTGGTACCTTGTGTTTTGACGAAATGTAAGTTTGGAGCCTTTGTTTTCAATAATGATCATCATGTACCTTGTAAATTAAAAATTGATATAAAATGGTACCTTGGCCCTAAATTTGATCATAAATTATAGGGTACAAAATGAATATATTCTCATTAATAACATGACACCATTTTATAATGAATTTCAAAGTCCAGGGTATCCGATGACCATTATCAAGTACATAGATTGCTATTTTATACTGATTTTCAAATTACAGGGTATCCAATAATCATTATTAAAAGGTAGATTTGTGGTAAAAATATCAAATCTTTCACAAATGTTGCACTTAAGTACCAAATCTATTTTTTTGACGGCAATAATAACAAATCTTTGTTATTAGTTGCACTTAAGTACCAAATCTTTTTTTGTAGCAATAATACCAAATCTTTATCAAAAGTTACATATAAATATAGATTTAATTTTTTGTCATAGTAATAATACCTTAATGAGTGTAATATTAACAAAGATTTGATATTATTACTACATTTAAAAAATAATTTGGTACTTAACTTAAGTGCAACTATTAACAAAGATTTGGTATTGATGTCATAAAAAAATTAATATGGTACTTCAGTAGGGTTGTGCAGAAATTTTTACAACCCGCCCAAACCAACCCGAAAAAATCGCCAAAAAACACAACTCGAATAAACCGACCAAAATTTAAACCGCCCAATTGTTACATTGGGCGGGTTGAAAATAATTATCAACCTGCCCAATATAACCCAACCTGCCCAATTAAGAATTTATTATTTTTAATATATTCAAATAAATATATAAATTAATTAAGTTTTGTTTTAATTTTTTTACTATAAATTTAAAATATCGTTTTAAGCTTAAAAAGATAAATTTCACATTATTAGTACTAGTATTTAAAAGAAAAAAATTACAAAAATGTAAAAAAAAAAATACCACTTTTGTTTGGGCAAGTTGCTCGACCAACCCGCCCAAAAACAAATACAATTTCGGTTTGGGCGGGTTAACCCGACCAACCCGCCCAAATTATTGGACGGGTTAAATTTTTTTTTTTCTTAATTGGGTAAGTTACGGGTCACTTTTGCTAACCCGATTATGATATTGGACGGGTAAAAATGCCTTGTAACCCGACCAACCTGCCCAATACTCAGCCCTATACTTCAGTGTAACTATTAGCAAAGATTTGGTATAATTTCCGTAAAAAAATTGATTTTGTACTTAAGTGCAATTATTGACTCAATTTTTCATCAACTAAGAATTAGAGAGAATGAGTGAGCTTAAGATAATGGAAGAACATTGGTTTTTATGTGGTTCAGTTTATTAATTAATCATAGTTCACGAGTCAATTATATTGAGGAAGAAGAGCTTGCAAAGGTTCACCTTTCTTGAGAATTTGCGAGTGCTTAGCATGCAACAAAATTCGGATCTGTTACAAATGAGTCCCCAACCCTATTTATAGGCCACTTGGGATTACGAGTTTTATTATAGTATAACTAATATGTGAATAACCCTGCAATTTACAAGGGATTTTACAAGGTGTTTAGTAGGCAAGCTTTATGTGCATGGCCCAAGGGTTGGTGCTCGATGAGCTACCGCTACACGGGGAACATGCAAAAAGGTGTCAAATGATTGGTGCACATTTCTCAAGGACGATTCCACTTTGATTAAAAATCAGTGTTATTGGGTGTATGGACAAGACAACACGTTTTTCAAAGTCATCATTGATGGCAGATGGGACATGTGTCGATGGTCCCCAGACATTCTTTTGATGACGCATGGAGGAAATTTCCAATGGAAAATACAATTTGGTAGATTCTTGATGGAAGGCAGGTGTGCTGCTTGGGGGTTGACCTTTGAGCTACCCTTCGAGCAGGGCTATCTTAATGATTTGGTTTCAGGTGATCGCTTCTTGCAAGGCTATCGACTAGCAAGTACAGTTGGGAGATGAACGTGCCTGCTAGAACAGGCACGTGCTAAATTACTCAAAAAGTACGAGTAACAACACTTATGAAAGATTTAATATTTTTGTCACAAATAAATTTAATTCAAATTGTGTTCAATGTATGTTTTTATACTAATTTGTAAAATATAGGGTAGTATTTTTGTATTGATTAAACTATAAAGGTGCAAGCTAGTATTGAAGCAAACAATAGATACTAAAATAGTATAATCTCTTATCTAATTAATATCTAAACAATATTAAAATAAATATTTTATAGCATAACTTCACTAACTAATTGTTATTTTAATTTATGATAATTTCAATAATTATATTATAAATCATAAAAAATTATTAGTATTTTTTTAATTCACAATAAATAAATCACAAAATTATATTATTATTTTGATTGTTTACATTTTATAAAAAAATTAAAACTAAAATTTAAAGTTGAGAATTTAAGTGCAAAAAGATATGTTGGTTGAAATTTTTTGGTGACAGAATCCTATTATTTTAACAACTAGATAAGTAAAAAAGGACTAACAATTGAAGCTTTTAGAGAAATTACAGATTTAATTGTTAAAATTTTAAGGTTAGAGACATAATTGCAAAAATAAAGGCGTAAGGTTAATTTGGGAATTTTGCTGTATAAGGCTTTAAAAACTTGAACCGTCTCCTCTTTGTTGGCTCTCTCTGTTTTTGTGTTTTTTTTTTGCTAAGCCATAATTCTTCTTCAAAGACGTCGGAGATGGATTACAGACCGACGATCATGATCACCAACGACGACGGAATCGACGCGCCGGGCCTGCGAGCTCTGGTTCAGGTTCTCGTCTCCACTTCTCGCTACATTGTTCAAGTCTGCGCTCCCGACTCGTACGTAATTTCACTATCATTCATCTTTATCCCAGCTAATATTCTTGATTGTTTGTATTGGTTCTGTGTACCATTGTATTGTTTGATTAGAAATGGATTGAATGTATTCACAGGGAAAAGTCAGCTGTTAGTCACAGCATCACTTGGCGCCACCCACTTGCTGTAAAGCAAGTAGAAATCGAAGGAGCCACTGCCTTTGCAGTCTCTGGTTTGCCTCAAAAGATCTCTCTTTAATTCGTTACATTACTGATATAATTAATGGTTTTTTTTTTTCATGTGCTATGCTTAATATTTTTGAAACCAATTGTTAAATTTTGTTTAGTATTATGGGATCAAAAGGATTTGTTTTGTTTTTATTTTTAAGGCAAATTTTCATGTTACTGGCATCTTTTATGTTTTCAGGAACTCCTGCAGATTGTTCTTCTATTGGGCTCTCAAAAGCATTATTTCCTTCACTTCCTGATCTGGTATTTTACTAATACTAGTTCCTTGTTTTCTTCTTATCTGTTTAATCTTAAAAACTTTGTTTAATATTGATTGATTGGGGGAATATAATGTAGGATTCAACTTCTTACCTTCTTAAACGAAAAGATGATCTTTTTTAGCTGCTGTGACAAGAAAGTATGAATACTTCCAATAACCTGGCAAAAGTTTGAGCCTTATAGTAGTGTTAAAGAACTCTTATTCTTTAATCTTCAGGTGACTGGTGTGTGTAGTTAATTTTTAGTCACTAATGTTATATCTACACAGGTAATCAGCGGCATTAACATGGGTAGCAACTGCGGTTATCACACGTGCGTAATATTTCGTCTAACCACTGTTCATTATAGAGTTATAGTATAATTCTAAACTGAGGTTTCATATCAAAGCCCCACAAGCTACCGCTTTTTTATTTTAGTATGGAATAATGTTACTGAAATGATGGAAGTAATCCTAGTGTTTGCTTTCCTAAGAATTTTTGTTTATGCTTGTATAACTTGTGCTGGAAACCTATTTACTTCCTAATGAATGAATTTTTCACTCTTGAAAATTATCACTCTTTTCTTTTGATTTCCCTAGTCTAGAGAAGTGCTTTTAAGAGACTACAGATCAGCCTGATGATACTACGGTGAAATTTTAACTGATTAACTATCATTAATTTTGAACCAATGCTTAGTTAGGGAAGCATTTATCCTCAAAATTGATCTTGCTTGAGATAACTGAACACACTTGATGATATGTTCATTTTGCATTTGTTCTAGCTGTTTACATAACTATTCTATCAATATGTTCTTATTGAATTTGTTGGCTTGTTTGTGGGTTTAAACTAATAACTGGGTTTCTTTTGTTAATTTTAGTGTTTACTCCGGCACAGTCGGTGGAGCTCGGGAAGCTTTTTTTAATGGTGTACCTTCTATATCTGTATCTTATGATTGGTAGGTGTGAATATGTGATGTTTAATATAGCTGTCCTCACTTAAACTTTGTTCTCGTATCCAGTTTGTATATGAAATTTCAATGTTTTATAGCTGGACTCACATGTTTTTGAGAAAACTTCATTGTTAGTCTTGATTTGTAGTACTAATAAAAATAGAGGAAACAATAAAACTTGTATTTGGATACTGGACTTGTAGGGTTGCAGGTAAAAGCCATACTGACGACTTCACACTCTCTGCTAAGGCTTGTTTACCTATCATTGATGCGATTTTGGTGGAGGTTAAGAGCCTTACATATCCGAAAAGATCCTTTTTGAATATAGATCTGCCAACAAATGTTGCCAATCATAAAGTAAGTATGAAGTATCATTCAAGAGCCAGTAACTGGAAGAAGTTGTATCTAATCTTTACATGTGAAAAGGCTTTTCCCTTAGAACTCTGTTTGTAAAGACATGTTTTAGGCACTCAGAAACCATTAGAGAGGGAGAGAGGGAGGGAGGTAGAGAGAGAGAGAGAGAGAGAGAGAGAGAGAGGCTCAAGTCTCACCCATTTCATGGCATTTTCACCTCAGGACTTATGAGACATCAGCTTCTTATGTAAATGTACACTTAATTAAAATGAGTGCTAGCTGGCTTAAAACTTCTGGGTCTATTTAACTTTTTCAGTTTATACGCAAAATAATATATGGGTTCAACCTAAAAAAATTTGTAGACATGTCAACAAATATCATTAGAATGTATGATCAGTCTCTGAGCTTTTTTTTTTTTTTCTTTACTTTAGGTATTTACTTTTTGAACTTTTTATACTTCTTAATGACTGTATACTTCATTCATTTCTCATTAAATTTACTTTTCTTTTGAGTTTGACACCTTATCTATTGTTTATAATCATGAAATATTCTATTTTATCAAAGTTTATGGAATTTTAGTCTATTTTGAGGCTTACAACTCAAAACACCTTGGAGCTAAAGGCTTATGCCTGGCCTCATTAAAGCAAAACAACTAGGTACCTGTTTAATCCCCTCAAAACATTGCTGAAGAACTTCCTGCTTTTCTTCCTATATCCCCTCAATCAATTCTTTGGTTCCTATTGACCTATGTGCTTTCAATGCTAATTTCTGTCTCCTGTGCCTGTCAAGGGATATAAGCTAACTAAGCAGGGTAAGAGCATATTCAGAATTGGATGGACAGAAGTTTCTTCGGATTTGCAAGGAGCCAAAATGTTGTCAACCATGACAATGGATACAGATTTAGCAGGGTCTGCAGAAGTTGAAACTCCAACTGTGTCAACAGACCATCGACTCTTCCGAAGACAAGTAAGTCCTTTTATTGTTTTACTGTCTGCAACTTTTATATTTTCATTTTATTTGCTTTTGTTTCTTGCCATTGTTCTGTTGTATCTTTTTCTTTTCTTCATGTTTACTTGAAGTTTGATAGTTTCTATGCTTGGCTACCATGGGTGGCACAAATTAGAAATAATATTTAGAGCAGGGTTTGCAGAATTCTTCTGAGATTGAAAACTAAAGAAGAATATATATATATATATATATATATATTATAATCTAGCTTACATTGAAGCTAATGACTGCTGCTGATTCTGTTCTAGAGTTTTTAAAGTGACCGCAGTTTGTGCGGTTATGATTGAGTATTTTTTTTTGGGAAAACTTGGCTTTTCCTTGTGTTCTAGTTGGTATTACTAATTTCACTGCATCATTTCCATCAAATATTAAAGAATAACTAAGTTTTTGCTTTTGTAGGTTACGGGTTCTGAATTAGATGAGGAGAATGATACAGATCAACTATTTTTGCGAGAGGGATATGTGCGTATATATGGTTTACTTCAAACTATAGTGGATTTTATTCCTGTGATTAACTGGTTCTTATGAATTCTTTTTTCAGATTACCGTCACCCCCCTTACCGCCACCTCTCGGGCTGAGATGGATTGCCATGCCTACTACCTAGACTGGCTACCAGGAGTTGCTGAGCGCCTCTCTTCATCAGCTCTGTGATGCTTTAAGATACATCCTTTGAATAAAATTCTATTCTCTTAATTAGGTACAGAATTCTGTCTAAACTTTTATTCATCAATACATGCACAATTCATGGCTCGTCATATCACTGATATTCTTTCATAAAACTTGCAAATAATACATTAGTTTTAGCTGTAGAAATGCAATTGTTCATTTTAGCTAAAAAAAAACAAATTGTGATTGATGCAGGTTTGGCTGCAGCAGTACCTGATTAAAAGAGCTGTTTTGGATGTCGATTGTGCTTTAGTATCTTTTATTATTTCTCTTTAGTAAGAAATCATAATATTGAAGGACATTTAAATGGCTGGTATGGGCCTTGTGGCTTCCACTAAATGGAAAATAAAATAAATTTATATATATATATATATATTTATATATAGATGTATAGATATTGAGAATTGATGATGCTAGAGACACCACAGAATATTACAATAACTTGTTAAAGTTTCATCATTTCTTTTTGCCCACAAATTTATTTTGTTTGAATTCGAAATCAAAATTTATTTATTAAAAGTTAAATTTAAATGATATATTTGTTAAAAATAATAAGAGAAATTATAACAAATAGCCTCCTTTTTAGGTTGGCTTTTAAAAATGCCCCTGTATTTTTAATTTAGAGAACATAGCCATTTTTTTAGTTCTTCTATTTTAAACATATATATTTGAATGTCCAATACCTTTTTCTCTCTCTTTTTTTTTTTTTTTAAAAAAAAAACATATGATTTTAATATCATAGTATATCTATATTAATTTTACGGACGATTGTGTGTCGGTTTCTATTATATCGGACCCCTCTGAATTTAGCCAAGGAGGAGTTCGATTTCGCTTCTTTCTCTACGCGCAAATTATCATTGGATCTCGGTTGTTCTTAACAGTGATGGCTATTCATTTAAGTCTTCGGGTAGCACCACTAGATCTTCAACAAGGTGGAAATTCTCGTATTCCGTATGTACATGTTCCTGCAGCTTGGATGAGTATTCTTGTTTATATCGCTACGACTATAAACACCTTATTTTCCCTATTAACAAAACATCCCCTTTTTCTTCGCTCTTCCAGAACCGGTATAGAAATGGGTGCTTTTTTTACGTTGTTTACCTTAGTTACTGGGGGGTTTCAGGGAAGACCTATGTGGGGCACCTTTTGGGTGTGGGATGCTCGTTTAACCTTTGTATTCATCTCGTTCCTTATTTATCTGGGTGCACTGTGTTTTCACAACTTGGACCGCGTCGAGACTGTCTTTCTCAAGCTCTCCTATCAGAAGGTTCAAGGATTATTCTGATTGCACGAGAGATTGCCCTACCAACTAACTCCTCCCCTTTATGGGTTGGCCTAGAAGTCTTGAATTCGAGAAGAAAGATCCACGGCCTCCTCGTCCAAAGTCACCACGAATAGCACGACCACCACAGAAGGAGTCCCCGCGACCCCTACCACGACCACGGGTAGACAAGCGATGAGGGGCGAGGTTGACCGCGTCAACGGATCGAAGGTAGTATTTAACGTTGTTTCCACCTGCATGCCTAACCGTTAGGGCCCATCCTAATACAGTCCTTCTAGATGAATCTTTCTCATTCCCCACTATCCTTGCTTGGCTAGCTTGCTTCGAAAGCTGTCATGTAAGAAACCAAAGAGGACTGCTACTGTAACTGCTTGACTAAGTCCTCGGTAGAACTCTTCCTTTCCACTGCTGACAACTGTATTTGAGTCCGTTCACTCCTCACTCTCCTAATGCCTTGTTAGTACGGTTTATACTAACCTTTTCAAAGGGTCGGTCCTGTCTTGATGCCGAGAATTCGGAATAGAATGCCCTCTTTGGAATAGAATACAAAGACTAGGCTGCACATGAAAGGGAAAGGGCTTACTACTCTCACTAATATAGAATACACTCTGAGGGCGGTTTGTGCAAGTTAAATTCAAGGCACTTGTAGCTAAGGCGAGGAATCGGCCAAAAGCGCTAGCAAGGGAAGATTTTAGCTTATGAATGGTCTAAGAGCCTACTGAAAGTCCTAGAACTATTATCCAAAAGTTTATTGACTTTTTTTTTTCGGTATTTTAATATTATTGGTATATTATTTTTCAACTCAATATATATATTTTTTGAGATATGGTACATCAAATTTTATGATTAATATTGGTTGTGTTTGGTAAAATTTTTGGTGTTGTTTGGTAACACTTAAAAGAATAGTTTTTTATTTAATTAATTAAAAATTTGACTATTAAACAAAAAATGTGTTTGGTAACTCTATTTTTATTTATTATTTTTTAAAATTTTAATTAAAATTTATTAAATTTTGAAAATAGAATTTTTTCACTTTCAAATTTTTTTTAAACAGTTTTCAATTTTTTCTTCTCTTCTTCAAATCAACACCTTATATGGTTAAACAAAAAATAAAAATAAAAGTTATCAAACGCGTTTATTATTTTTTGTTTTTAAAAACAAAAAACAAAAATAGTTACCAAACATATTTTTATTTTTTAAAAATAAAGAAATAAAAATAAAATTTTATTTTCATTTTTGTGTTTAAAAAATTTAAAAACAAAAATTTTACCAAACGGACCCTTTGTTTTTGAATTTTTTAAACACAAAATTGGAAATATACTTTTATTTTTGTTTCTTTATTTTTCAAAAATAAAAATATGTTTGGTAACTATTTTTGTTTTTTTAAAGAAAAAAATAATAAATGCGTTTGATAACTTTTATTTTTATTTTTTGTTTAACAATAATATGAGGTGTTGATTTGAAGAAGAGAAGAAAAAAACGAAAGAAAAAGTCGAAAAACAGTTTAAAAAAAATTTGAAAGTGAAAAAAATTATATTTTCAAAATTTAATGAATTTTAATTAAAATTTTAAAAAAATAATAAATAAAAATAAAGTTACCAAACACATTTTATGTTTAATTGTCAAATTTTTAATTAATTAAATAAAAAACTAGTTTTTTTAAGTGTTACCAAACAACACCATTGTTTAAAAATTACATGATTTTTTATTATTTTTATTAACACAATATATATGCTATAATATATCAATTTTTGTTATTGTTTGAATTAATTTTGTTAAAAAAAAAATATCATATAAGTTTAATAGCATGGTGTATTAGTTTTTTATATTATAGTATATCAATGTTAGTTCAAATACCTTACACCCAAAATATGTGTTTTTGCACATATTCAAATAAGAAAACGATAAAAAAAAAAAAACAATAACTAAATTTTGGCAATAATTTTGAGTGTCCACACCTCAAAAATGGCCATCTTGCACCAACTAAAAGTGATAACTAAAATTTAGCAATATATTACGACACTCATGTGCCTAAAATTGGCATCATCTCGCCTGTTCAATGGAGAAGAATCATTTTGGATAATAGTTTAGGGTGTTGAGCCAGTAATTAATTTAAAATAGTTTCATGTTTGTTTAAATGAAAAAAGATGGAAGAATCATGCTATTGTTAAGCATGGTATATTTATTTTTGTAAACTATAGAATATTAAATTTTGTAAATTGTATTTAGTTTCTATCTTGTTATATATAATGATGATATATAATTTTATTATTATAAATATATTTTTTTAAGTATAATTTTTTAATATTCTAATATTATATTTCCCCGCTCTTGTCTTTAGATCAGGAAAAAATAAAGAATAAAGAAGTAATCTTGTTACTATTATAGTTACATAAGATTGGTAACGATATTCATTATTAGATTAGCATGATATCTAATAATACTATATCTAATAATACATGTATAGTATTTTTCTTTTGGTTTTAAAAAGGAAGGAAATTCTTTGATTAAGAGGCAAACATCAGTTACCCAAAGAGTCATACATCATACATTTACTATTCTCAAACAGCACAAATATAGATGCAACCTCATCTTGAAGCATATAACATCTCGAAGCCTAACTTTGTCACAATATTGTGCCACTGGAGTCCTTTCATGAGAAACACATTGACAAGGGTCATATGTGACAGAGTGAACGAAACACCATATTATCTAAGATAGACGGTTGCCACTCACCGAACAAGGTGATATATAAATGGGTAAATACTCATTTGGTACCCTGTGTTTTATCAAAATACAAACTTGGTATACTATATTTTCAATAATGTTCGTTTGGTACCCTGTAATTTAAAAACATACATATTTAGTACCATAGACTCAAATTTGATAAATATGACCAAACTGCTCTCAGTTATATGTAATTAAGTAATTAAATTTAAATTTGAAACTCATATAATTGAGGTCAATTCGATAATATTAATAAAATTTTATTGATCAAATTTGAGTCTAGGGTACCAAATATGTAAAATTTCAAATTACAGAATATCATATGTGCATTATTGAAAGGGTTTATACTTTTTTGGACCCTGTATTTTTTATGATTATCTGTTTGGGTCCTGTGTTTTAGAAAACTCATTTTTGGACCCTATATTTTGTAAAATGGTTCAAATAGACCCTTAAACTCAATTTTGATGAAGAAAAAATTGAATATAACAACACAATTTTTAAGCAAAATGATTTTATTTTTGTTCTGAATTGTTAGTTTGGTGAATTATTTGTGATTTCAAATGAGAAAACTTTGACCAAAATCGGGTTTAGGGTTCTCTTTGAACAATTTTACAAAACATAGGGTCCAAAAAGTAATTTGTCAAAACATAGGGTCCAAAAAGGTATAAACCCTTATTAAAAACATAGGGCACTAAGTTTTTATTTTGATAAAACACAGGGTACCAAATAGTTATTTACCCTATACAAACACCCACACAAGGACATTATTCAAAACTAAATGACAAAAACATAACAAAACAAGCAACAACCAAATAAAGTGACAACAATATAAAAAGATGCAAAAGGATAGTACTCGCATTGAAGAAGTGGCACGGGGACGAAACTACACCACCTCGAGCCCAACCACAAGGCTACTTGCCAAAGAACCAGATCTCACTCGCCAGGCCACTCCATCATGAGCCACACCCCAAGAAAATCGTCAACCCTAACCTCACGACCAAACCAATTGCTGGAAATACATATTGTAGGATCTTTATTTATTTTCATGTGATTTACATATTATCAAACAAACATGCAAATTCCTAGAACATGCTCCTATGAAATTGATACAAATACAGAGTAAAGTAAAAACTTACATTACACAGCGATACAGAAACAACTCCTTCCATCAATCTCTCTAACCATTGATTCCTTTCTGTAGCAGAGTATTATCAAGAGATTGAACTAGATCAGAAATACAGTCTTCCTCACCAAGCCTTTGATCAACCTAGAACTAGTGTGGGCTGGTTTTCAACATATGAGATAGAGATCTAGAAGAGAAGAATAGATAGTGGCTAATAAGGGATTAGATTGTCTAGGTTTTCACTTACCCAATGAATCGACTGAGACTAACTTTTGAAAATCCTAGATATCGTATTCCTTATATGGGTAACTTAATGGGCTTTATTTACATTTAAATTAATTAAAATTATAAACAAAAAGATAAAAGCCTTGGGCTCCCACAAATGGACTTGGACACAATCTCTTTGTTTTGAATTTAAATCTCAATTGGGCCTAAATTCAAAACATTTTATTTATTTATTTATAATTAATTAATTAAATAATTATTCAAATTAACTAATTATAATTTGAAACTTTATTTAATATTATTTATTTATATTGACACCAATTTATCAATATTAATAAATTTACCCAAAGATTCTCTTTTATTCTTTAAATCTCATATCTCTGTATATTTTCCAAAATTGACCTAGTCAACTTTAAAAATCCTAATTGATAATTAAATCAATTAATTGAGACGTTCTAGATGATTTACCCAAAGGTGATGCAGGGACCATGGATCCATGAAATCATGCTCCAATAAGTTATCGTGAATTTATTTACGAATAATTTTGCTACCTTATTAATTCCTCGTGATTCCACTATAGATTCAAAATTAAACTCTTGAATTCATAGAACATATTTTTCAAACCATAAATACGTTATCCATTGTTATAACCATTACAGTCAATCAATCCTCTATCGACGACTTACTAACGAGCTGGGTTTTACTCCTCATCAGTATTTTATCCTAACTCCCACTAAGTTCCTTATATGATATTTCCGTGAACTTAATCACAAAAATGAGATCTCAATCATTTAACATTTTGAACAAAGCAATTAAGGAAGTCATCTTTTCACTTCTCATACAGAAGTTATAGATTTCATATCTATGAATAATACTCCCACTCAATTACACTAAATCTCCAAGATGTAAGTATGAGCTAGACCGTAGGGTAAGCTAGTAACGAACAAGTCAAAATATTTAAATAATATAATTAGCAAAATATTATCACTCAAAATTAAGATCGACTTAACATATGGTCAACGTTGTGACATTGATTAGATTAAATAACAACGATACTTATTTATCAATCAATAATCAATATCGGTCCTAGTCCGATGTAACTAAATATATCCGATCTTATCTACTTGGTCAATGCCTTTGACAAGACATCACACCCCGAATGTGTAAGTAGATTAAATTGTAGATTGCCTAATCAATGAAAATCCAATGCACTAATCTAATCTTAGGACTTGTTCTTTTGAACATATAATTACAATTAAAATCCACTGTGACCTCGTCACTATAATTGTAACTATCCATATGTTCAAGATTTTATAAATGTTTGTATTATTTCAATAATCATGTCATAAAACAAGCACGCAACACGGTTCTCAAACTAAATTATTTCTACTACTTTTATTGACAATATGAAATCGTGTTACATGTCCGACATGGTTTTATAAGGGCATAAAACCCAACACCAATACTCACCGGAGCCCATGTAGATGTTGTAGCGGCCCAAAACTCCTAATAAGAATTCGTATGTTGATTAGTGTGCCTGGAGAGCATAATTGGAAATAATGTGATTTTGATTAAATATATTTGTGATTATGTGGATTATGTAAGTTATATTATGATATGTCTGCTTATGCATGTTTATGTGTATTAAATGTGCTCATAGGCCCGCTTTTGTTTAAAATGAGTCATTTCTGTAATTTTGACACGTTGAGGGTATAATTATAATTTTATATGCTATGTCCTAGAGACCACATTAATATGTGGATATATTCATGATATTCGACACAATTCGATCCTTTGGAGCAGTTTAGCAGAAAAGATACAACATGGATTATTACCCGGCTCAAGGAGGAGCCAAGTGTATTTTGGTAATTTGGCATATGTTTGGGATTCATTGGTAAATGGGATTAATTGAGGAAAATATTTGTATTTGTAAGATTAGTTGATTAATTGGGAATTTAAGGTGTAATTTGAGGCTTAGTGGGGAATTAGGCTAAAATGACCAAAATGACCTTGTGGGTTAAATAAGAGGTTCATTGGAGGAAGGGGTAAAATGGTTAAGTGAGACTAGACCAAGTGCTGAGCACTTGGTTCACCACGTTCAGCTATCTCTCTCTTTCCCCCCTCTCTCTCATTCTCTCTTGCTTTCTCCTTTGTTCCAAGACCAAGACACTTAAGCTAGGCCTAAGCTTGTGGGATTTTGAGGAATCCTGGTAAAGATTTGAAGTCTTCTTGACAACAGGAGTTGTCTAGGCCACCTTACCAGCTGGGAATTCAATTTCTAAGAGGTAAGCTTTAGAATTTAAGTTATTTTGCTATTTTCTTTGGTATTCTTGGTAAATTTTGAATTTAAGGTTCTAATAGGATTTGGTATGTTTTGAGGTTACTTCTATGTTGTTTGTGGTTGGTAATAGTGATCTGAGGTCGAATTTTTGTGCTAGTCGGAGTAGAATTGAGTTTTGGGTTGGTTTTGGTGTTGGGTTATCGCAGGGGACAAGGCATGTCTAGGTTTTTTCGCGGTAACGCCACGATGCTTGGGAAAAGAGCCGCGACCCGCTTGAGTTTCCCTAAGAGTAGGGTTTTCCTCTAACCATTGCGCTGCAATGATAATGTAGGATTTTTGGATAGGGAAAGCTCTCTGTTTGTTTGAGCACCGCGACCCTTTAGAAGGGGCGTCGCGCTCAAAATGTATAAGTTTGAAAGTGGGCTTCTCGGTTTGTTTTAGAGTTGCAGTGCTAATGCAGTTTATGGTGCATTTTATTTAGGGTTTTGGGGAGTTATCTTGGGAGGCTCGGGGGACGATCCCGTTATCCCGTTTAGTGGAATCCGAGGTTTTGAGAGCTAGGGCTTAGTCTTGAGGCCCATTATTAGAATTAGTTCCTGATAAGTATATTGTTGATGTTGTGACTAGGGTTTTCGCAAGGCTCAGGAGAAGGATAGCACTCGGGTTCGTACAACTTATTGCACGAGACTCGAGGTAAGAAAACTGGCACTTGCACTTAGTGTAGAGCATGGGCTCTGATTAGAGGACATATGCATGGTTGTGCTATGAATCTATTTAAAGTTACATGTCTACCATATATATGTAGAGTCCCAGAATATTTACTTAACTAGCAAGGTAGTAGTAGTAGTAGATAGTATTAGTTTGTAGTACTTTAGATTCCATGGATTTTGGTTCAAACCAGGACTTATTTGGAAACTCATAGCAATAGTTATGAATTTTATAAGTTTAACATATAGTTTAAGAATATTAATTATAACATAAGGTTTGATTAATATTGTTGGTCCTAGGTGTATTATTTATTATAACCTAAGGTTTAGATAGAGCCAATAAGAATATGATACTTGTTATAAGCATGATTATTAGGGAATCAGAGTTTTTTATTTTATGGTTAGTTAAGAAATTTGTGGATTAGGTTATTATTTAGATAATTAAATAGATTTTCCTGTAACTTTAGGATACTATAACTTCCAACCTATTTTTGACCTAGTTATATTATGAATTTCGAAAAATATCATTTCTAGAAAGTTGTAGATAATTGAATTAGCTTTCTAACGGTATAAATATGGTCTAAATCGGAGTCCTACATCTCTAGTTATTTTGATTTTACTAAAGGTGAGTTTAGAGTTACGAGATTTAGGAAGTTAGAAGTTAGGATTCTATATTTTTTTTTAATTTTTAAAACAAGATTTGACTCCTTAGACCTACCTTTGAACGATTTGACCGAGTCCTAAGCCTTTGACTGACGAATATTCAAATATTTTCAATTAAATTCATTATTTTTATTCAAAGCCAAAAAGAAGATTTTTATTCATAGAACTTTATAAATAGGACTTAGAACCCAGTCATTCTCCTCACTCTTCAGCTGTGATCAGACTCCAAGGTGCTAGTACTACCATAGAGTGATAAACACTTGGGTTGGGAAAAAGCTTTGCCATTCTTAAGCTTTATAAAATACTTGGGAAGTGAGGTTTAGTGTATTTCAGTATTGGAGTTAGACCAATCCATAAGGTCAACTAGGGTACTCCTATTCTTTAAGTCCAATTCTTTAAAACTCTTTATTTTTCTTTAGTTCCTTTTATTCAAATCCTAACTTTCGTTATTGGTTCTTGATTAGGTTCTTGAAACTTAAGTTCTTTCTTGGTAAGTTTCTTCTTGATGGTTTAGTTTCCACGTTCATTCTTTATTCTTTAGAAATACTCACCATTTGTATTGTTGGTTTTAGGAGTGTTCCAAATCCCGCCCTTGTTCTCATGTCCCGGTGTTGGTAAGGAAAATAGGATAGATTTTATGTGCTTATATGTTATGTTATGTTTATGTTATGTTATGATTATGTTATGATATGTATATGTATGATATGTTTTAGTTCTTGGGTATATGTTTTGTTTAGATAACAAACATTTAATTTGTTTAGATAACAAATAACTTGTTTAGATAACAAGTCTCAATAGTATATTCCTTGAGCATATGATTTGTTTAGATAACAAGCCTCATAAATTTATATGACTTGTTTTGATAACTAGCCCTATAGAATTATGGGCATATGATTGCCTAGCTAGCAAGCCCCAAGATGTATGATGGCCATTGTAATAGATGTTTTTGTAGCCATATGCTTTATAGTGTATGCTTATGATATATGATATATGATATATGTTTTAGATAGTCTTATGTTCTTTTATAGTATTTGGTGTAGTCTTATGCTTATGTTTACGATGTATGTTTTGTTTTTAGTAGATTTTCCTTGCTGGGCATTAGACTCATTCCTTTATTTTAGTGTGATGCAGGAAAATGATTATGGAGGTGGAAGGATTCTTGGTAGCATGGCATGTGTGTTGAGGATGAATGGAATGGATGGGCTGCGTGTCGATCGAGGATGACGTTTATTTTAGTCTTTTGAAATATGTCTCTTTTGTAATTCCGCATTCACTTTTTTTAAACTTGTTTTTAAAGCTATGTTTTATGTTTTGTACACAATGAGATCCCATACTATATCACATTTTATTTTACATTTTTAATAAAGACATGCTATTTCTTATATTTTGGGTTTTCAATAAAAGCATGTTATTTCTTATGTTTGTATCGAAATAGTAGCTATGTCTAGTAGTTTTAATGGTCCAAGGTCTTAGAAATAGTTGTGTCATTACAATATAAGTCTTTGTTGTTATAACTGCTTGTATTGATTGGTTGTGATTGTGATGTATCAATCATGAGGTTGTTATCGCCATTACATGCGTAATGTAGGCCGTAGTGGTGGGGCCATTATAGGGGTGCGATATGCATCGTAGTGGCGGGGCAGGGGTGTGATATGCATCTACTCGGCATGAGTCGTATATTGATTGGAAAATTAATGTGAACCTGTTGTGATTATAAAGTATGCAGTACCTGTTAATGTCTATCTAGATATCTGATTCACTTGTTTAGGTTTTCTTTTTGAGGCTTGGCTCACAGGTCTTCGTGATGCAAGTAAGGGCAAAGGAAAGATGGACCAGTCATGAGTTGGAGAGCTGTAAGAGCGCCGTCACTACACCAAAATACCCCTTTTGTGTCATTCAACGTAGTTGACTGACGCCGTTGACCAAGAATTAACATTTGTGGAAGTTGGGCACTGCCACAAATGAAAGAGTATTTGCGTCAGTTGTAACACTGACGGTGTTAGTGGGGATCGTTTGCGTCAATTAGGCACTGACATTGTTAACGACATCGTTAGTATCAGTGCCCCACTGACACAAACCTGTTGTTAGCGTCAGTTAGGCCCTGACACTAACACCCTGCCCAGAATAACGTCCAACCTTCGTCCTTGATAGCCTATTTTCCCTAAATCTTCAAGAAAAATTTATGTGCGTTTCTGCTCCAAACTAGCGGCGGCTTCGAGTTTCTTGACCCATTTTAGTGAGTTTTTCTTAATTTTTTTTTTCAATTTTAAGGTAATGTTTATGAATTATATATGTTGATGAACCTTTTACACAATTTTTCTTTTCAATTTTTGTGTAGATTTTTTTTTTTGAAAATTATTGTTTGAAAATCCAAAAACTTTCTTAGTTTTTTGTGGTTTGCTACTTCAAGAACCCACACGACTCAATTACCTCAAATAAGTGCAATTTTATTATTTTTTATGAATTCAATTTAGTTTTTGTGATTTTTTTTATGAAATAGCTATATTTTTTTATTTTTGGTTAGTTTTATATTGATGATTATGTAATTGTTTTAGGTTTAAACTTTGCATTTTAGTATTTTATTTTTTTAGAATTATTTTATTATAAATTATTTATTTTTTGTTAACTTTTTTAATTTGTTTATTAAATTTAATTTCAGGTTTAATTATGTAAATGGGTATATATATTAATTTATATATTTTCTATAAGTTCCACTTTATTAATTATTTAGTTTGAATTTTTTTAGTAAATTTTTATTTATATTTTGTTAACTTTTTAATTTTTTTTTAATTTTGGGTTTGATTGTTTAAATATGTATATATATATATATATTAAATTATTTGTTTTCTTTAAGTTCAATTTTATTATATATTTAGTTAGAATATTTTTAGTATATTTTTCTTTATGTTTTGTTAACTTTTTTTTTTAAAAAATTATTTAATTTCAGGTTCAAGTATTTAAATGGGTATATATATAATTAAATTATGTATTTTCTTTAAGTTTCACTCTATTGTTTATTTAATTAGCATAGTTTTTAGTATATTTTTCTTTATATTTTGTTAAATTTTTCTTTTTTTTGTTTATTGGTATATTTGAATAGGTTTTTTGTTGACGAATTTGTTGGTGAGATCAAGCTTTGGAGGATTTTATATTGGAGGTAATATTTTTTACATTAATATATAATTAAGATATTGGACTTAGTGGAATGTAGGAATTATAAATGAGTGGAAATAGGTTCTGGGACTATGTGCTGCGGTGATATAAGGATGAAATTATGTATGTTTGATTGATTAATTGGTTTGTTGTATTTATGTGATGAATATATGTTCATTTAAATTTGGGAAATGTGATAGAAATAGGGGAAATGTTACCCAATATTTTTTTAGATTTAGTAATATGAGAATTATGCATGTTTGATTGATTTGTTGAATATTTTTGTGTATATTATGTGTTGTATACATGTACGTTTTAAATTTGGGAAATGTGATAGATATATGAGAAATGCTGCCCAATTTTTTTTGGACATATTGTTTCTTTTATTTACTTGTCAATTAGGTAATTCATGAACCTAATTGTTAATGTTTGTTGCTTTGTTTGTTTTTTTTTTTTTGTGAAGTTTAACAATGGATAGAGATTGGATGTCAGCGGATAGGTTTTCAGTAAAATATAGGAATAGAGTTGAGTTTTTCTTGCAATTTTGTGCAAGGAATACTCAATCTCCTAATAATATTCATTGTCCTTGTGTTAAGTGTGGTAACGTTGTCAGGATGACAATTGTTAAAATAAAAGATCATTTATTTAGGAACGGAATAGACAAAAGTTATAAAGTGTGGTTTTTGCACGGAGAAAGAATGAAAGTCACTAATGATAGACCATCTAAGAATAATAAGTATTTTGATGTGGATTATGAAGTTGATGATATTGCAGAATTGATTGATGATGCACAATATTAATCACACGTGGATCCAGATAAATTTTAGTCCATCTTAGAAGATGTTGAGAAACTCATTTTCCCTAATTGTATAAGGTTCACTAAATTATCAGCACTGCTTAGGTTGTATAACTTAAAAGCCAAACATGGGTAGAGTGATAAGGTAATGACATATTTGTTATCATTTTTAAGAGATTTATTACTAGAAGGTAATGAAATGTCATCTTCATTTTATGAGGCAGAGAAGACATTGCGTTCGTTAGGCATGCGATATGGAAAAAAATACATGATTGTCCTAACAATTGCATCTTATATCAAAAGAGATTTGTTGATAAAATTGCATGTTCGACATGTGGCGAGTCTAGGTGGCAAAAGAAAAAAAATTATGATGCGGTTTGACACAAAATATAGTTGCAGAGGGGAAAGTTTTAAGTACTTGTTGCACAGAAATACATAGTTGAGGTAGCCATTCAAGAGAACGCTAGTTTAACGCATCCTCTTACAATGGAAGGCTATACCTTGGTTGGTCAAACAGTCGGGTACGATGTTGGATGGCCACAACATTGGGTTCTTACTAATCAACAAATGAAAGAGTCACTTGCGCCCTTTACTCAACAACCAAGACAATCAAGGCAAAGAATAGAGGCATTGACACAGGAGCCTATAGAAGTGTCTATGACAAGAATGTTGAAGTGTTTGGTGAAGTTTATTGATCGGTGGAAAAGTGGCTACATGGTATAAATTTTGATTGTAGAAAGGGCATTTGGATTCTCAAATGATGCTCGGTTATTGAAAGAGGATATCCTCCACTTTTGAAACTCTGAGATGATTGGACAAACTGAGCTGACATTATATATGAGGTACAATGGTTTTTATAAATTTATAGTTTAATTAGTGTAAATTGAAATTTATTAGTTTATTGATTTTTTTTATATGTAGGGTGCTCGATGATTTAGTGCAAACGAAGGGGTTGAACCACATGTACACTTTCATGCATCCTTCTTTAGTGTCCACTGATGAAGTAACCAATGAAGCACGAGCTAAAAATCTCTTCGAATGATTTCTGCAGATTGAGCTAGACACACAGTTTCTAATTTGTCCATGGCACAACAAGTAAGTCAACTTAATTTTATATACATATATTTTGTTTATTGAAAAATATCTTAAACAAAAGTTTTTTTGGTTGTAGCTTTCACTAGATATTAGTATTGATTCAGCCACACAGTCATTCAATGACATTTTTTGATCCTGTAAATTCACATTTTTGTCCGGAGTCAAGGAGATAATTATCATGTAAGTTATACATATTACTTAATTAATTTACGATTCATTCAGACTCACATATGGATAAATATTAATATTTTGTGTAGGGCATTAGATCAATATGATACACACCGAAGACAAAAAGAGTCTATTAAAAAAAAAGTTTGTATTCCTAAAGTAAGTAAATTATTACTTTTCTTATTAAAGTTTTCGACATATGTTTGTTATAATAATTTGCTAAATATGATACTAACATTTGGATAACTATGTTGTAATAGTGTCGAAATCAAACTGGGCCTACCGAGTGTGGCTATTACATTATGAAGTTTGCTAGAGAATTGATTTCACAGCCTAGGCCGAAGACCTACTTAAAAAAATGAGGTATTGCTGTACCCTTTAAACTTAATTTAATTTATCGCTTATGATTTTATTTGGACTGTTTTCTAACTTATTATTTTAAATATTTCTTAAATAGATTAAGAATACGGCACCATATACGGCTGAAGAAATCAATGGGATACAAGATGAGTGGAATAATTAATTTTGGCATATCTCAGTTAAAAAATGAGCAAGTTTGGTGAGGAAATTTTAGTTTAAGTGTTTAATGCTTAGAAATTTAGAATACAATAGTTATAACTATATACATAGATTACCTTTGAATTACTTTTGTAGATTTAATGACAAATGTTAACTATACAAATGTTTATTGATTTATGGTGCTGTTTTTATGTTCATACGACTGTTTTTCTATTTTTGTTGCTGTTTTTTGTTTCTGCTGCTGTTATTTTTATCAAATAGGCCAGAGGAATTGACATAAAAATTTACAGTTTCTTGGTTAAAACATTATGTGACAGTTCCTAACTGACGCAAAAAATCACGTTTTTAGCATTCATGGAAGTTTTCCACTAACACAAACATCTGGCATTTGAATAAGTGCCCCACTGTCACAAACCTGGCATTTCTGGCAGTTCTCCACTGACGCAGTGCCCCATTGTCACAAACCTCACATTTGTGGCGGTTGGGCACTAGCGCAAATTGTAACGACCCGACTAACTTAAAGACCTCGAACCTTTAAAACTACTATGACATAACTACTATTTTTTTTATATATACATAAAATAATAGACCTTTATTTACTAATACATAGAAAATCCAAAAAATACTAGATCCCATTGTTTATACATAAAATCATAAAGAAAACAAAACATTTATTTAACTATTTAAGTAAAAAATGCGGAAATCATAAAGACATAATTAAAAGAATCAAAATATCAACGTCATCCTCGATCGATCCCATCGGTTCATTCCTTAAGTTCCTCGCCCAATACACAAGCCAAAGCTACCACAGATCCGTCCCGCCTTCCATGTTCATTTACCTGCACAATCTAAATAAAAATGAATGAGCCTAATGCCTAGTAAGGAAAAACTACTAAAACATAAAACATAAAACATAAAACATAAAACATAAAACATAAAACATAAAACTTAAGACATAAAACATAAAAATAGATTACAATATTAATAATCATTAACTCATTACCGTAGTATGTGATAGAAACCGCTATAGTCCTCTTATCTACTATTTTAGAGGTAGGATTAGACACAACTATAGTCTACGATAATGGTAAAAAAAATCTTGGGATTTGCTATCTAAGCAACCATATTTCCCTAGCGACTAAAAGACATAAAAAAATATACAAACAAACACATAGCACATAAAATCTAACTTATTTTCCTTACCTTGAGCGTGGATAGAAAAAAGAGAGAAGAGATTGCTTGCTATAGAAAATGTCCAATCAACCTTAAATAAAACACAAGATATTTATATTAAAGCCTTATAATAAAACTATACTTTCAAGAATTTTCTAAACCTCATAAAGTCATACCTTCAACCTAAAACCAAAATGATGAAATCCCGAGTCTTCTCTCTAATGTCTATCTCCAACAACAACACTAAGAGTTTGGATACTTGGGTATATTTTGGCTTTATATTGGCTTGATGAGGTTCAATATTTTGGCTATAATAGGGTTTAGAAAGGCAATAGTGTTTAAGGCAAAATAAAGAAAATAGAAGAAAAAGATCCCGAGCACTATAAGGACTAGTGTTTCGGCTATGGCTATGTAGAGGGTTTATGACAAAAATGGAGAGAACTTTTGGGACTATGGATTTTGAAATTATGAGAGGTTTTTGAGAGCTTTTGAGTGTGAGAAAAATGGTGAAGGATAAGTCTCTATTTATAGGCTTCAAACCCCAACTCTTTTCCTTGATTTTCTCCACACTATTCAACTTAAAATTTCAAAATCAAACCTTCCCTCCACTATATGGTTTTGGCCAGCCTAGTATTACTCCCTTCTTGTTGCTACATCATCTCCAAATATGCCACATAGTCTCTATTTGGTTCAAACTTTAGTCAAAGTCCAAACTACTATCCTATATCTCGTAACTCTAGACCCTCTTGTAGTAAAATTAACTTAACTAGAGATGTAGGAGTCTGATTTAGACCATTTTTATACCTTTGGAAAGCTAATTAAATTATCTACAACTTTTTCGAAATACTATATTTCCAAAATTATAATATAACTGGGTCCAAACTAGGTCCGAAGTTACATCACCCTAAAGTTGCGAAAACTTCATTTGCTTATCTAACTCTTAGTTCAACCATCACAATACTATCCCTGCTTAGTTATTTGACTACTTAAATTAAATCTTTTAAATCTCCATTTATCTAACTCTTCTTGACACATAGTCACTTAATTCAAATAGATCTAATCTTGCCTATCTTTAAAATTTAAAAAGAGTCAAATCCTTCCTATTTTTGTGCCAAACCTAAGACTAAGCTATTTTGGTTTTCATTTTTATTCTGATACTTGGACTTCTTAATACATCAAATAACATGTGCATTTAATACTTAATAAAAATATACACTAATTTAATCATATGCTAAAATAAATATAATTACCCAAACTATAATGATTTCTAAGTCATACAATCATAACTTAAATAATTTAAACTTAAACTAATCTTTATTCTAAAACTCAAGTCATAACTAAATCTAACCTAAGATCATATTTAACGAGCTTATAAGAAAATAATAACCTTGGTTATTACAATCTTTCCCCCTTAAAGAAATTTGGTCGTCGAAATTTTACTTACCAAATACCTCGGGATACCGCTCCCTTATATCTTCTTTCAATTCCCACGTGGCTTCTCTTTCATAGCTATTACTCCACAAGATTTTAACTATAGGGATACTTTTGGACTTTAACTCCCTAGTTCCTTGTTCTAGAATGCGTACTGGCCATTCTTCATAATTGAAATCTTGCTCCAACTCTAGAGGCTTATAATCGAGCACATGGGATGGATTATTTCTAAACCTTATGATAAAATTAATATTTCTAAACTATAGACTAAACTTATAAAATTCATAACTAGCTCTACGAGTTTCCAACTAATTTCCGGCTTGAACCAATATCCACAAAAACTAAAATACTACAGCGTAAGTTACTACTATCTAACTAAGTAAAATTTTGAGGCGCTACAATTCTCCCCTACTTAAAAGAATTTCGTCCTGATATAGAGAACTCCGTAGTCTTTCCTTCTTTGACTATAGCCATATGCGGTAATAGTGCGTCATCATGCCCTTGCCCGATCCGTATATCCTCTAATAAACTTGACTGGATGGACAAGTTAGCCAGTTGACCCATGACTATTTCTATCCCGGCATTGATCAGCTCTTGCTGTAGCGGCTTCTCAATTCCGGATAATGCTGTCAGACTTCCATAATTCTTCTGGCTTAATGCGTCTGCAACAACATTTGCCTTTCCTGGGTGGTATATGATTTCACAGTCATAGTCCTTTACTAGCTCCAACCGCATGCGCTGCCTCATGTTGAGATCCTTTTGTGTAGAGTAATATTTTAAGCTTTTGTGGTCTGTATAAATCTCACACCATTCTCCATATAGATAGTGACGCCATATTTTTAGTGCAAAAACCACCATTGCCAATTCCATATCGTGTGTTGGATGGTGTTGCTCATATTCTTGCAGCCGTCTTGAGGCGTAGGCTATCACCTTATCATTTTTTATCAGCATGCAACCCAACCCTTGCTTGGATGCATCACAAAATACTACAAACTTGTCGTTGGGTATCGGTATGCAAAGCACTGGTGTTGAACACAATTTATCTTTGATCAACTGGAAGCTTTCTTGACATTTATCTGTCCAATTGAACTTCTGCTGTTTTCAGGTCAGGTTGGCAAGTGGTGTGGCTATCTTAGAAAATCCTTCACAAACCTCCGGTAATAGCCTGCCAGCCCATGAAAACTTCTAACCTCTGATGCATTCTTAGGTCATGGCCAATCCTTCACAACTTCTACCTTAGTTGGGTCTACTGTGACTCCATCCTTGGATACTATGTGGCCGAGGAACACCACTTGTGATAGCCAAAATTCGCATTTCTTGAACTTAGCATAAAGTTGGTGCTCCTTTAGTCGCAACATGGTCAGTCTTAAGTGCTCCTCATGCTCGACGTTGTCTATGGAGTACACCAATATATCATTAATGAACACCACGATGAATCTGTCCAAGTAATCCTTGAAGACCCAGTTCATTAAGTCCATAAATGTGGCTGGAGCGTTGGTAAGACCAAAAGACATAACTAGGAACTCATAATGTCCGTATCGAGTCCTAAAAGCCGTCTTTGGTATATCTTCTTCCTTTACCTTGAGCTGGTGATAACCGAACCATAGATCAATTTTTGAAAATATTGTCGCTCCTCGGAGTTGATCAAATAAGTCATCGATCTGGGGTAAGGGTATTTGTTCTTAATTGTCACCTTGTTCAGCTCACGGTAATTGATACACATTCGCATGTTTCCATCCTTCTTCTTCACAAATAGGACCGGTGCCCCCCATTGGGAATGGCTTGGTCTGATGAACCCAAGTCTAAGAGTTCTTGTAACTACGTTTTCAACTCCTTGAGTTTGGTAGGTGCCATCTGGTATGCTGCCTTTGAGACAGGCTTGGTTCCCGGTACTAGTTCGATTGTGAAGTCAATTTCCCAGTTAGGGGATAACCTTGGTAAGTCATCAAGAAATATCTCTTGAAATTCCTTTATAATGCGGACGTCTCCAACCTTTAATGGTGTTTCCCGTGTAACATCTGTGACGCTTGCTAAGAATGCGCTACATCCTTTCTCTATCATCCTCTGGGCCTTGAGAGATGAAATAAGTGGTGTCTTTAGTCCTAAAACCTTGCCCATAAAACATAGTTTCTGACCTTCGATGGTTGCTTACGTCGACAGTCGATGGTTGCGCCATGTCTTGCTAGCCAATCCATGCCCAGTATTACATCAAAATCCTTGATCTATAGCTCTATCATGTCTCTTTCTAGCTTTGTGCCCTCGACTTTGATCGGTACTCTTTGTACTATTCGTGATGATAGAATGACTTTGCCTGAAGGCAATTCCGTAACAAATCTATTTCTAAATCTTTCACAAGGTTTGTCTAGTTTTTCTATCATTCCTAATGAGATATAAGAGTGTGTTGCTCTCGAATTAAAAAACACTGAACATAAATTATCGAGGATAGGAAGTTGACCTGTGACCACCTTGTTACTGGTTTTGGCTTCTCCTTGGGTCAAAGCGAAAAATCTGGCTGGAACCATCTTGTTATCTTTCTTCTCCTCTGCTTTGATTTGCAGACATTCTCTTTTTCGATGACCTTCTTGGCCACACATCTAGCAACCCTTGGTGTTTGCACGACACTCCCCAGTATGTATTTTCTGGCACTTGGAGCATTGAGGGTATTCCACATAACCCGACTTGTTATTACCATTGTTGTTCCGTGCTCTTTTGTCTACGCTAGTCTACTCATTATCGGGATACTTCCTTTTCTATCCATTATTGTTATGCTGGTTATTGTGGTTTCGACCATTCTGAGTCTGATTCTGCTACTTAGATTCTGACTTGGTCGCCTCCTCCTTGGTAACATTTTCCTGGAGCCTTTCCACCTCTATAGCCATTTCAAGGGCATTCCCATAAGAAGTGGTTCTGAGGTTTGCAAGCTTGACCCCTAATTTGATCTTTGGTCTGAGTCCCCTGGAAAACTTGGTTACCCACAAGTAGTTGTTCAGGACCAACTCTGGTGCGAACTTTGCTAGTCGATCAAACTATCGAGTGCACACGAATACCGAAAAATTGCCCTATTTCAGGCTGAAAAATTCCTCCACCCTTGTAGCAATGACTGTCAAGTTGTAGTATTTCTTGTGAAACAGCTCCACAAACCTGGCCCAAGTCATGGTGGTGGTATCGTGATACTGCTGCACCAAATCCCACCAGATTCTGGCATCCTTTTTCAGTAGAGAAGAAATGCAAGATATGCGATCCGCGTTTATGAGGTTCATGTGTGTCAGAATCGGTTCTACATTTCTAAGCCATTCCTCAGCCTCAAAGGGGTCAGCTGTCCCTTCAAAATTTGAAGCATGCTATTTTTGGAAACGCTCGTAGACTGTCTCCATGTACTGAACTAGATAGGGTGCATAATTTTCCATCAGCCATCCCCCGTTTAGATATCCTTCATTCGGATAGCCGCCATTTGGATATCCTCCATTTTGCTCTGGCTGGGGTGCTTGAGCCGCTGGCTGAGGCTGCGTCTGAGCTTGTCGTTGTTGCTGTAGTAGTACTTCTACTTGTCATCATAGCTGGATAACTTTAGCATTGTTGTCAATTGGAGTTGGTGGGTTTCTATTAGTAGCGGCAGTGGCAACAGGTCTTCCCCTTCTTCGGACTGGAGAGGCCTCGTGTGTCTCATTGGCAGTGCTGGGGGCATTGCTGTTAGTGCGTGCAAACCTTTGGAGAGACATCTTCGAAAAAGTTCTAACAATCGAGAAACATGTTAGAACTTACCCTAATAGTTTCTAAGGCAAAAGCTTAGTCTAAGCAAACATAACTCAGATCTATGAGTTATGATTTCTTATGAAAAATTATGTAAGTCATCTTTATAAATTAGGGTGTGTTTCTATACTTAGACTATGAGGTCATCTTTATTATTTTCTAAGTCTATTTCTAACCACCCTATGTAACTTAATTCTCAGGCTTGAAACTTATCGATATTCCAAAGTTAACTATATTGAGGGAGGGCTAGGATAAGTAAAATCGTTCCCACTACTATGGCCCCCTAAACTCTCAATATAGAACTTGCTCCGTTGATTTGTATCCACCCTCACCGAACTTAGCCATGATTTATTGAATTTATTCTAAATTAATTATGGTTTAAAAAAAAAATTCAAATTCCAAACATACCATTAAAAAATAATAATAACTTTATTCATTTGGAAAATTTTCACTTATTACAATAATAATTCAAAATAAATAAAGAAACAATATTAATAATAACTAGGGTAAAATTTCTAAAAATCAGGATCTTCTACATCTGACCCTTCATCTAGAATATCATCAATATCATAAGCCTCGAATCTTCTACGGGGAATATTTATTAGGATATTATTCTTTTGTGCATTGGTGAATTGAATCTCAAACCTATAGGTAAACTTAAGTATGAGAAAACAGTATCTAATGGCTACCAGTAGATTATCCTCATTATCTAGAGCTTCCCATAATTCTTTCAAATTTGAAATGACAAAAGGCATATCTCCAAAAAGCCTAATTACTATGACATATTGATCCATGCCTCTCATCATAATTTGCCTAATGTTTTGAAGGTGAGCTATCTCCTTGTGAAATCTGACCAATCTTTGAGTGATTCGTTCTAGCACACCTATTGTATCCTTTGGCTCTCTAATCCTTTTCAATGCCGTAATGGCACAAACATCCTGATAAGTCATGGCTCCATTCATTTTGACTGAAAACATATTAACTAAAATGTTAGTTTCAACATAAGCATAATATTTATAACACAAACACTTACATTGGTAGTTAGATCCGGAGCTTTTGCATGTGTATCAAAAATAACTTTATGCATATGAACCGTGGCTCTGATACCAACTATAACGACCCGACTAACTTAAAGATCTCATACCTTTAAAACTACTAAGATATAACTACTATTTTTTGGATATATACGTAAAATAATAGAACTTTATTTACTAATACATACAAAATCCAAAAATACGGGATCCCATTGATTAATCATAAAAAAACAAAACCTTTATTTAAATATTCAAGACTAAATGCGAAAATCATAAAGACATAATTAAAAGACTCAAAATATCAACGTCATCCTAGATCGATCCCATCGGTTCATTCCTTAATTTCCTTGCCCAATACACAAGCCAAAGCTACCACATATCCGTCCCGCCTTCCATGTTCATTTACCTGCACAATAAATAAAAAGGAATGAGCCTAATGCCCCGGTAAGGAAAAACTACTAAAACATAAAACAATATTAATGGTCATTAACTCATTACCGTACTATGTGATAGAAACCGCTATAGTCCTCTTATCTACTATTTTATAGGTAGGTTTAGACATAACTATAGTCTACGATAATGATAAAAAAAATCTCGGGATTTTCTATCTAAGCAACCATATTTCCCAAGCAACTAAAAGACATAAAAAAAATATACAAACAAACACATAACACATAAAATCTAACTTATTTTCCTTACCTTGAGTGTGGAGAGAAAAAGGAAGAGAAGAGATTGCTTGCTACTGAAAACATCCAATCAACCTTAAATACAACATAAGATATTTATATTAGAGTCTTATAATGAAACTATACTTTATAGAATTTTCTAAACATCATAAAGTCATACCTTCAACCTAGAACCAAAATGATGAAATCCCGAGTCTTCTCTCTAATGTCTATCTCCAACAACAACACCAAGATTTTGGATACTTGGGTAGATTTTGGCTATATATTGGCTTGATGAGGTTTAATATTTCGGCTATAATAGGGTTAAGAAAGGCAATGGTGTTTAAGGAAAAAATTAAAAAAAAAATAGAAGAAAAAGATCCCGAGCACTATAAGGACTAGTATTTCGGCTATGGCTATGTACAATGTTTATGAAAAAAATGGAGAGAGCTTTTGAGACTATGGATTTCAAAATTATGAGAGGTTTTTGAGAGCTTTTGAGTGTGAGAAAAATGGTGAAGGGTAAGTCTCTATTTATAGGCTTCAAACCTCAACTCCCTTCCTTGATTTTCTCCACACTATTCAACTTAAAATTTCAAAATCAAACCTTCCCTCCACTATATGGTTTTGGCCAGCCTATTCTTACTCCCTTCTTGTTGTTACATCATCTCCAAGTATGCCACATAGTCTCCATTTGGTTCAAACTTTAGTCAAAGTCCAAACTACTATCCTATATCTCGTAACTCTGGACCCTCCTGTAGTAAAATTAATTTAACTAGAACTGTACGAGTCTGATTTAAGCCATTTTTATACCATTGGATAGATAATTATATTATCTACAACTTTGTAGAAATAATATTTTTCCCAGATCATAATATAAATAGGTCAAAACTAGGTGCGAAGTTACAGCACCCTAAAGTTACGAAAACATCATTTACTTATCTAACTCTTAGTTCAACCATCACACTACTATCTCTACTTAGTTATTTGACTACTTAAATTAAATCTTTTAAATCTCCATTTATCTAACTCTTCTTGACACATAGTCACTTAATTCAAATAGATCTAATCTTCCATATCTTTAAAATTTATGAAGAGTCAAATCCTTCCTATTTTTGTGCCAAACCTAAGACTAAGCTATTTTAATTCTAATACTTGGACTTAGTTTAATGCCACATGTTCACTTCTTAATTCATCAATTAACATATGCATTTAATACTTAATAAAACTATACACTAATTTAATCATATGCTAAAATAATTATAATTACCCAAACTATAATTATTTTTAAGTCATAAAATTATAACTTAAATAATTTAAACTTAAAGCAATCTTTACTCTAAAACTCAAGTCATAACTAAATCTAACATATGATTATATTTAAGGAGTTTAGAAGAAAATAATAACCTTGGTTATTACACAAATGCTAGGCGTTTTGGTTAGTGGACAAGTGTCACAAATGTCAGGTTTGTGATAGTGGGGCACTGACGTAAATGTCAGGCTAGTTTGCGTCATGGAACTCAATGTCACTTTTAAAACTGATGCAAAAAATCAATTGTGGCAGTTGTGAACTGTCACAAATAACCATTTTTGTAGTAGTGTGTGTACATACTCAGCCTGCTCGTCCGCCACGGTCGAGAAACTTTTGAGGAACAAAGGTTAGTTGTTTGATTTTTCCGCTTAGGTCGGCTAATTCTGTAATTTTGATAAACCTGTATTTTTATTTAGAAACCTTTGGGATCCCTTGTATTTATTCAATCCTTTTTAATAAAAAGTTTAACTTCATTTACCAAAATTTTTAATATCGAAACTGTTGTTTAACCTTAATTACACTTTTAAGTCCAAATGACTCACTTAATGAGCTAAACTTTATTTTTAACACACGGTGTAACAATCCATGATTAGTAGGATGTTACAACTTGGTATCAGAACTGCCAAGGTTAATGGTTTCTGAAGATAGGCTGGGTGTGTACGCTCATTGCTAAAGATAAGCTCAACTCACGGTTCGGTAACTTACGTGTTAAATATGTTTTTAGTTGTTAATTGGAATATATATGCCTTATCTACATGCCAGGATAGGAAGCATGAGATATACTGATAGGCCTGGCCCTTACCTGTTATGTGATTATGAAAATGCATGCTTATTAGCGTTGATGTTGTATGTGAAATGATTATTAGCATTATGATTGTGAGAGTTTGCTTATTTTTTTGGTTGTGGACTGTGGGGCATTTCTAGAATTTGTCATCATTGCCTGATAAGCAGAGTTGTTGATTGCAGTTATACTCGGGTAATTATGCCAAGGCAATCAGAACGACTAGCCGGCGTAGGTTATGAGGCTAGAGATGATGACCAGGTTTAGAACCCTCCACCTGCCCCTCAAGATTGGCAGCAAGTGTTTGCTAATATGCAAGCAAGACTACAAAGATAGGAAGATGAAATTTGATTACTAAGGCAATAGGTTCCACCAGGGAACGCTGCACCGGCTCTGCCACCTGCTATGGCACCAGTTCTGGGACAGCCAGAGATTGAGAATAGATGGGAATCACTTTATGAGAGGTTCAAGAAACAACACCCTCCAACCTTTGAGGAAGGTCCAGATCCACTGAAGGTTGAGACTTGGATGAGTATGATTACCTCTATCCTAGATTTTAGGGTGGTGGGTAACGACAGAGTGGCCTTTGTCACATATGTACTACATGATGACACCCGCATCTAGTGAGAGGATGTATCTGTTAGGATTAATTCTCTAAAAGCATGTAAAGACATTTTATTGAATTAAATAAAAAGAACAATTTGATTATATTTGTATGTTATAATTATTATTTGAATTAATTATATGATAATATCAAGAAAATTCCTTATTCATTCATGAGAATATGATCTTGTATTAGTACGAGAGAATTAAGATCATATATAATGAATAAAATAGTCAGTAACATATTAAAGTATAGAATCTTTAATGAATGATTACTAGTGCAGTTTACTAAGCATACATGATGCAAGTGATCTAGATTCAGATTAGTGATGTGGATATACATCTTAGTAAATGTGTTGTATATAATAGAGATTATATATGACAAGACCGATAAGAATTAATTATTTTTATAAACTTTTCGTTCGACGTAAAGATTTGATTCTTATCATAATAGATGATCATTTGTAGATTAGTCTAAATCATGAGTATTCATGAACTCCTGTTTGTGTTTATTGGATCTTTTGATTCACTCGTTAAGGTTTCTTAGTGTAATGCCCCGAATTTCCTAATAAGCTTTAGGACCTTGATTAGGAGGCCGGGAGGGCCATAATTGATTTATTATGTTATTAAGTGATCATATGCATGTTTATGTGGATTATATTATTATATGATGATAAATGCATGCATATGGGTGCAATTATAATTATAAGGGCATTTTGGTAATTTGGCCCGTTGAGGGCGTAATTGTGTATTTTCATGCATGTGGGTGAGTTATGAATGGTACCACATTATATGTGGATTTTCTCGAGCTTTTCGGCATGAGACGATCATGAAATGCAAGTGTTCGGTCTGGTCATAACGGGTTTAAGTTCGGGGCTCGGGGTGAGTCTCTGGGTGATTTTAATAGTTAGATCATTACCGTGAATTAAAGGGTAATGGGATATGGATTATTGGTGTTTGAGAATATTGAGAATAGCGGGAATTGGAGGGTGTTAATTATGATTAACAAAATAGGTGCGAAATGACGAGTTTGCCCTTGGTGGCTGTTAAGGTTTTATTTTAGACTTGAGGGCATTTAGGTCTTTTCACCCTTAAAGATTTATATCAGCCATTAAGGTTGTAGAAGCTTACCAAAAACAGAGTCCCATTTCCTCCTTCTCTCCCGATGGTTTTCTCCTTCATTTTTCTTTGAATTTTCAAGCTCTTTTTGAGGAATCAAGCCAAGGAACCAAGCTGGGATAAGCTAGGGTTATGCTCCACCATTGAAGAGGGTGTGTTGCTGAGATTGAGGTGAGTTTTTAGCCATTAGAACTCTTGCTTTTGCTCTGTTTTCTTAGTTAAGTTTCGGCTGGTTTTTGAGTTGGAAAGTTGGGAATTGATTGGAGTTTTGGCTAGGGTTCTTGTGGTTGTGATGCTTGGGGCATGTGAGGATGGTTTCTGGGTTCATTTGGCATAAAAAAATGGGGTTTATAAGCATTGGAATCGAGTTAGAATTGAAGGAGTCAAAGGAAGGGATTTCAGGGGAGTATCTGGCTGGGGGTAGCGCTACAGCGCCCATCAGAGGGCGCTATAGCTCTACACAGGTTTTGTTTGGGCGGTTTGGGGTTCTGGATATAACGCTGGGGCGCTATTGAGCAGTGTTGTAGTGCTACTCTGTTTCTCCAGAATCCCATTTTGAGTGTTTTTAAGGGTTTTTGGCTCGAGGTTTCAATCCTTAAGGCCCGGGATCGAATCTACTCACCGTGTGGGCATGTTTCGGGGTCCCGAGAGTGGGGTTTAGATCAAGACCCTATCTTGGTTGATTTTCATTAATTGGAGATTGTATTTGGTTATGACTAGGTGACCGCTAAAGGGATTAAAGGATCGATCGTTCTCAAGGGTCGTTCTTGTTTTAATTCTCGCTCAAAGCAAAGGTAAGAAAACTGCACCCTGTGTATATGTGACATGCATGGTTATTCTTGATGCATGTTGGATGTTTAAAAGTAATGCACGAGAAACATGTGATTAGGAAATGCTATGTATACTGAATATGATGTTGTTCAGAGCTTGAGCCTCTGTGTTTATGCATGATCCTAATTGTGCTAGCAATTATTGAGTAAACATGATGAATGCCCTGTATTCAGATATTTGACATATGATATATGTTTGGTGGCATTGCTTACTTGTGTATGGCACTGACTAGTAAGGGTTGGCACTGGTCGCGTACTACGGACCTAAGAGCCGAGAATGGCATAAGCGTCATGAACGCAGGGCTGACTAAAGATTAGATCTAATCGATATCAGCATTGAATGACTCTAAGGCATTAATGTTGGACCGACCCTAAGGTTGATGAAACTTATACGCGCTTGACTAGTCTAGGACTATTTACTCAGAGCCAAGGCCTAAGGCCTAGGTGACAGCTTGTCACATGGCTAGGGAATGGAATCCCATGGTTATGACTCTATGGTCATGAGGTAGGTTATGTTGGTGACTAGTCATCATGCACCTAACCTGTTTAAGCTAGTGAAACGATCACTTATCTAAAGCCCCGGTGACCCTATCGTCACATGGATAATGGGAACGGAACCCACCTTAGTGACTTTTCAACTGTCACTCTTCTATTTTGGGCTAAAAGCCTTGGATGATTATTATGATCATTGGTTGTTGTGTTATACTCAACATTACGTGAACTCATTTGCCTGCTTGAATATGGCTAGATTTGCTAGGCGTGTGCCTTATGATTTGATGATATGTTATTACTGTTCATGAACATATTAAGTTTTCTTGCTGGGCTTCGACTCACGGGTGCTATGTGGTGCAGGTAAAGGCAAAAGAAAGTTGGACCATTCTTGAGTTGGAGAGCTTAGGTGACGATGTGTACATATGCGGCTGCTCGACCGCCACGGCCGAGGGTTGAAAGAGGAACTAGGGTTAAACCCGATTTTGCCGCTTAGATCGGCTAGTTGTAAATATTTTGTTGTAATAAACCTTTAAATTATAGATCCCAATGTATATAATAAACGCTCTAATGAAACGTTATATCTTAACTAGAATTTTTAATCCCTAAATCGCTAATCATACTTAGTTACACAATTTTGGCCAAATGACTCGATTAGCGAGTTTAGCACTGTTTATAAGGCACACCGTAACGATCCCTGGAGTTTGGGGCATTACACTTAGTATAATGAGGCTAATGACTTTTGTTTTGGAGATTCAATATAATGAATGGCTGGGAACATGAATTACAATAATGGAATCCATACTTTCCTATCAGATCGATATTGGTTCCCTTAAGGGTTAATTCTGGAACTGAATAGTTATTGAGCTCAAATCTATAATTTGATTATAGATTAATTATTTGCTAGTGAATTAATGGAACTTAAGGATCAAGAGGTAATTAGAAGTGTAAAACAGTAATCTTGACCAACTCTAATTAACGAACCAATAAATAAAGGACGAAACTACATTTATTGATTATATCAATGAACTACAAGAGAAAACTCTGTAAATATAATTCTATAAATACTTAGAGTGCAATTACATGTTTATAGTGGAGTAATCATAGAATTAATAAATAAGATTATTGGAATAAAGAGTTTAATTAATAATCTGATTTATTGGAGCTTCGTATTATAGGTTCATGGTCCCCAGATCACATTTGTCCTACACTGGCAAGGGTAAGAATGTCAAAAGAAAGATTTGTAGAGAGAATGACTTACTTGCAAAATAATTAATTTTTCAGGGCAATGAAATAATTATGTGACGGTTATGGATAATTGATTATTTATGAATTAATTAATTATTTAACTATATAGTTTTTATTTTGTAAAACTATAGGTTAAAATAAATATTAATCTTGTTTGGATTAATATATAGAGAGAGAATAATAAATATCTTATTTAGAATATGATATTTATTTATTTATTTAAAACTGATATTTTTAGATAAAGTTAATTTTGAATTAATTGTTATTTATTTGGGGATAAATATACTGTCTTAAATATTAATTAAATAAACAAATGAGAAAAATTAGGGATAACCCTAATGGTGTGGTCAACACACTCACTATACAATAAGTGTGGCGCCACACACAAGGATTTCCTGTCCCTAGGATTTGAATTTTGAATTTCAAATAATTTGTTTATTTAATTATTATTTTTTAAATATGATTTAAATTAAATAATTAAATAAGGTTATAACTAACCAGTTTTATTATAATAATAAAGATTAATTAAATTAGTTAATTATCTTTATAAACTTGAAAAGAAGCGATACTTTTTAAGCAATTGTTTTTCATAGACTGTTAGACTCTCTCTCTGAGACAGAAGTGATAGTTTTTCTAAACTTGAAAACTATTCAATTCATCTTCTCTCTATCAAACATCTCTAGATCTCATGTGTTGATTACATCTAGAGAGTCTTAAATCAACATTTTGAATCATACGTGCCCACACACGTCCTTGTATGTTTGAGGATTGGTCTGGAAGATCAAGGTGTGAGTTTTCAGAACTTAGATAGGAAGATCGTTGATTTTATATAAAAAGATTCGATGACACTTGATAGACTACAAGATGTAATCTCTAATCTGATTGTATATAATTTAATATATATATATATATGTGTATGATCTTGGTTGGTATTAATAAGTATTCGAAATGCCCCATTCCCCATTGCGTATCTTTGATTTGCTCTTTTAATACCAACAAGTGGTACCAAAGCAGTCTATATATATATGTATTAAATGTTGTGTGGGTTTCTTGCATTTGTTATATGTATGTTGATATGTATATGAATGGATGGATGTATTTTTTGAATGTATGGTTGAATGATGGATAGTTAATTATATGGTGTTATTGGGTTATAAATTTGAATTTCTAGATCTTGTGTAAGCCATAAAGGACATAGGATTTTTGTAGAATTTTATTTTTGAAATATATATTTTAAAAATATGTACACAAAGAAGAAAGAAGGACCCAAGCCTATGGCCCGAGCCCTAGCCGCACGCACCAGCCTGAGTCGCGGCTTGCTGCGCCCCTACGCCTGCGTACTAGCGCTCGTGCGCTTGCGTGCCTACTCCTCTGCACCTGCGTGCCCGTCCCCTCCCCCTTGTGCTGGCTATCCGCACCCCTGTACCTACTACCTGCGCCACTGCTGCCCGTGCGCACCCCAAGTGCCGTGCTCACTGCCTGCAGCAGCCACCAACCCGAGCCCTTGAGGCTCCATGGTGATGCCGACCCTATGGTCTTGGGCATGAATCTTGGTGCCCAAAGTTAGATCCCATTTTTGTGCAATTAATCTTTTATTTAATTAATTTTTAAATTGTTTAAATTTAAAAGTTTAATTATCTTATTTTATTTTTATTAGAAAAAATAAAATATATTTTAGTTGGTTAACATTTTATCTTAAATTTAGATAATTATTTGAATTTGATTATTTAATTATTTAAATTCAACTAAATTAAAAAGATGAAAAAATGGTTATTTAATTAAAAGTTAGTTTTAATTAAATAAATTAATTGGAAAATTAGTTTCTAATAAATTAGTTGGGCCTAACAAATTTCTAAAGATTAGCAAGAAAGTCTAAAAGAGAGGAAGGATTCTTGGAGTCTTGAAAACCACCAAAATGCTATTTTGTAATTTTATTTCTATTTTTTCAAAGGTTGTAAATTTAGAAATACCCAATAGTACTCGGTTTATCATTTATTTATTTATTTAGTGTATTTATTTAAATAAATGTTAATTAATGTTTGATTGATAACATGATCGTGCATTGGTCAATTACATGGCATTCATGAAACCCCACACAATTTTCATTATTCAGGCATCTTTTAGAAACATGATTATTTAGGATTGTCCTAATTATTTAAATGAATTGTTTTGGAGAAATCAATTGCATGTAAACTACTAAGTATTAAATTACTTAAAACTTGGTAACTCACACTATATTAAAGGAAATTGTTATTATAGGCCTTTAAGATAACCAACTTTTTTAAAAAGTGTTTTAGTAAAGTTAGATGAATGTAATGGGTAATTATCTAGATCACATTAATTGTAGAAATAAGCACTTTTATAATTAAATGTATTTTGTAATTAATTACATTCATAGGTTATTAATAAACTAGTAATTACTTTTGAATTAATTGATTAGTTTAATAAAACACATTATTTCTAATATAGTAAGTGAGAGAAGGTGAACATTTCAATGGGACCTATGGTCTCCACTATTAGTACAACTCTGTAAGATATGAATAGAGCCTCGAGGTTGATTTTTTTTCGTCCCCCTAAGGAAGGTTTCTAGACATATTAATATCAAGGTTGGCTTCTTACGAAGATAGGAAGGAGTGATGTATTTTAGGTTTGACCGACCCTAAGACAGCACTCTCTAAGTTAAGTGATGAATTATGAAATAATGGGTTACACTTACAAAGATGCAATTAAGCTTTTGCAGTGGCTAATTGCATCTTGACCAAACCAGGGGTACTGTATTTTTAAAAGAGAAAATAAAGAGTTAGTTTGAGTTTTTAATAATAAAGATAAGATTACCTTATAAGCTATCTGAATTTGTAATGCCCCGACTAATTCTAGACATCGGACCATTAAAAAATACTAAGACATAGTTACTATTTTGGAATACATATATACATAAAATAATAGAACTTTATTAAAAATCCAAAATACGGTACGAAATAAAAAATATGGTATGAGATCCCATTGTTTAATGCATAAAAACATAAACAAAAACTTTAATTAATTGTTTAAAAACTAAGTGCGGAAATACATAAGAACATAAATTTAAAAGACTTGAAACAATGTCATCCTCGATCTTCCAGCAGTCCATTCAATCAATCCATCCCCAATACACATACCAAGTTGTCACGAATCCATCTTGCCTTCCAAGTTTATTTTCCTGCACCATCTAAAATAAAAGGAATGAGCCTAATGCCCAGCAAGAAAAATCTACTAAAAATATATATCATACATCATAAGACTATATCATAAAACACATACTATAAAAGATATGACGTAAAAACGTATATCATATAGGACTACAATATTAATGGCCATTAACTCATTACCGTGGTACGTGATAAACCATCTAGGTCCTCAATCTACTAATCGAGGTAGGTTAGATCACAAAATAGTATATGATAACCCATCTAGGTCCTCTGTCTACTAATCGAGGTATGGTAAATCATAACTCTAACCCACGATAATGATAAAAATCTTGGGGTTTGCTATCTAAGCAAATATAAGCCCCAAGTGACTACAAAACATATTCATACATATAACATATAAACATAACATATCATATTACATAAACATATCATAACACATATATCTAACATATTTTCCTTACCAAAAAACGGGATATCGTAGACAAGAACGGGATTGGAAAACTCCTAAAATCAATAATAAGAACCAGGAGTTTCTAAAGAAATGGAGATGAAAAGGAGATCTAAACCATCAAGATAGAAACTTACCGAAGAACCTTAAGTTTCAAGGAATTTAGACACCTAACCAATAAGTCATAAAATCAAGTTAGTATCTGAAAGAAAATGAAAGAATTATGATGGACTAAATCTGAGGATACGAATACCTTGAATGATCTAGAACTTTGATCTACACCTCGATACCAAAAAGTCACTCTATCTTACTTCCCAATTGTTTAGAAAAGCTTAGATTGGAAAAGATTTTAACCCAAAACCCAAGTGTTTTCTCTCTAGGGTAATCTTAGCAGCTTGGAGGCTCTCAAGAATGCTTTAATGATGAATGAAATTGATGATTAATAGGTTATATTTATAGAGTTCAAGGAGTGAAACTAACCCCTTTTAAAATGAATAAATAAATGAATATAAATTGAAAAGATTTGAATTTTTGTTTCAACAGATGCCCAGAACTCGGTCAAAAACGTTCAAGAGCAAGTCAAAGTGGTTAAGGGCTGTTTCTAGCTTGGATTCCACAAAGTTTCAAAAACTGACCCAAGGGCCGATATATCGCCTATGACTATGGCCCAAGCCTTCGTGGTTTCGTTCGTGTGAAGTCGACGTGTTTTCCGTATCTCCTGTAGGCGACATATCGGCCCCTATAGATGCGATATATCAACATACGCTGATATTTTAAACACGTTTTTGCACACTTTCAGCATATTTGAAGTTTGTTAAAACAACTTTGACTGAGTAAAACGTGATCCTAACAGCTGGTGGAAGGTTCTAGAGCTTCTAGATTTATCCATTATTATACCCTCACAAGCTCGAAAGGTAGACCCCGAGGTGCATCTGTTCTTGAGAATGACCTCGGATCAGGGGCTCTGAGCCTGACGCGCGTACGAGCTCGAAGTCATGTGGCCTCGGGATATGTTATAGCTCGAAAGTCAGTAAGAAACCTGGGAGAATATGGCCTTGGTGATATAGGATAATAACTTTGAATATCCTAATGAGTCATCTATAGAGACGTGGTCTACATTTATTACTATAAATCCCCTACAATCAAGGGATATTATTTTATCAGTTATACGCCCCCTGGTCTTCAGGGGATGTTCCCTTTTATATCGAATTGCAGGCATTTAATGCCATTTAATTTATTTGCAAATATAGAGTAACTACCCGAAATATGTGGGATAGTATTCTGAAATCTTCTCTATAAATAGAGAGGTCATGCACTATTGTAAATGGGGGAATTTTTGTGGTCTTGAGAGAAAAACTCTGAAGAATTCATCCTTGAAGAATTTTCAGAGATCATCTTGAGTTTAATAACAAAGACTCGTGGACTAGGCAGATTTAACTGTTGAACCACGTAAAAAATCGTGTTTGTATTATCATATTTTTATTGGCCATTACTGATTATTGTTTACGTGCTCTTCTTTCACTGTTGACGAAAAATGGCGTCAACATCCATTATAAACTTATTCATCTAAAATCCTTAAATCCTTAAATAAACATGCTTGTGACAAGTGTCATGTTCTTATTAATTCTATCTAAACCTTAGGTCATAATAAATAATATTTCTAGGACCAGCTATATTAATCAAACCTTATGTCATAATTAATTTCTAAACTATAGGTTAAACTTATAAAATCTATAACTATTTCTATGAGTTTCCAAATAAATCCCGGCTTGCACCAATAACCACGAAAACTAAAATACTACAACTACTACTATTACTACTACTATCTAGCTAAGTAAAATTTCAAGATGCTACAATTCTCCCTTACTTAAAAGAATTTCGTCCCCGAAATTTACTTACCAAACGATTCTGAATATCGTGCTAGGATGTCTTCCTCCAACTCCCATGTTGCCTCGCGTTCTGAACTATTACTCCATAGGACCTTGACTATCAGAATACTCTTAGACCGCAATTCTTTTATTCCTTTCTCTATGATGCTAACCGGTCGTTCCTTGTAACTCAAGTCTTTCTGGAGTGCTATCGTATCATACTTGAGGGCGTGAGATGGGTCTGACACATATCTACACAACATCGAGATGTGAAACACATTGTGACTATCTGCTAGAGCTGGCGGTAGGGCTAATCTATATGCAGCTGCTCCCACCTTGTCCAATATCTCAAAATGACCTATAAACCGGGGACTAATTTTTCCTTTCTTCCCAAACCGCTTCACTCCTTTCATAGGAGATATCTTTAAGAAGACTTGATCTCAGACTTTGAATTCCACATCTCGCCGCTTGGCATTCGCATAACTTTTCTGTCGGCTTTGAGCAACGAGCATACACTTTCTTATCAGCGCCACTGCATCCTGAGCCTCTTTAACAGCTTCGGGTCCAAGAGGTTTTCTTTCTCCTACTACGTCCCAATGTAATGACGATCGACACTTTCTTCCATAAAGTAACTCATAGGGTGCCATACTGATCGTTGACTAGTAGCTATTGTTGTAGGAGAACTGTATAAGTGGCAAATACTTACTCCACGATCCTATGAAGTCTAGTACACAAGCGCGCAACATATCCTCTAAAATTTGTATGGTACTCTCGGACTGACTGTCGGTCTGAGGATGAAATGTTGTACTAAGGCTTAACTTGGTACCCATGGCTTGCTGCAAACTTCCCCAAAATCTCGATGTAAACACTGATCCTATATTTGATACTATGGTCTTAGGGATTCCATGCAGTCATACTATTTCTCAAACATAAATGTCTGCATACTGATCTACAGTGTACGTAGTCTTGACAGGCAGGAAGTGAGCTGACTTGGTGAGTCTATCTACTACAACCCAAGTCGAGTCGTGTTGCTTATTTGTTCGTGGAAATCTTGTCACGAAGTCCATGGCTATATCGTCTCACTTCCATTTCAGAATACTAAGCGGTTGCAATAAGCTTGCAGGTCTCTAATGTTTCGCTTTTACTTGCTAGCATACTAGGCATTTGGACACATATTCTGCTACGTCTTTCTTCATTCCCGGCCACCAATATAGTGCCTTAAGATCGTGACTCATCTTTGTCGACTCTGGGTGAACTAAGTATGGGGTAGTGTGTGCCTCTTCTAAAATCTTCATCTTATTTCCATGGTCATTTGACACGCATACCCGACCCTTATATCTCAAGATCCCCTGTCTTGATATAGAGAAATCTATGGCCTTGCCTTCTTTGACTGCATCCATATGTGTTACTAATGTGTCACCATGCCCTTGCCCGATCCGTATATCTTCTAATAGATTTGACTGGATGGACAGTTAGCCAGTTGACCAATGACTACTTCTATTCCGGCATTGATCAGCTCTTGCTGTAGCGGCTTTTCTATTTCGGATAATGCTGCTAGATTTTTGTAACTCTTCCGACTTACCGCATCTGCAACTACATTTTCCTTTCCTGCGTGGTATAGGATTTCGCAATCATAATCCTTTACTAGTTTTAACCACTTCCGCTGCCTCATGTTGAGCTCCTTTTGTGTGAAGAAATACTTTAAGCTCTTGTGGTCTGTATAAATCTCACACCATTCTCCATAAAGATAGTGGCGCCATATTTTTAATGCGAAGATCACCGCTGCCAACTCCATATCGTGCGTTGGATAGTGTTGCTCATATTCCTTCAGTTGCCTTGAGGCGTAGGCTATCATTTTGTCATTTTGCATCAACACACAACCCAAACCTTGCTTCGATGCATCGCAGTATACTACAAACTTGTCGTTGGGTGTTGGTACACAAAGTACTGGTGCTGAGCATAGCTTATCCTTGAGCAACTGGAAGCTCTCTTCACATCTATCCGTCCAATTGAACTTTTGTTGTTTTTGGGTCAGATTGGTAAGCGGAGTGGCTATCTTAGAAAAGCCTTCTACGATTCTCAGATAATAGCCTGCTAGCCCGAGAAAACTTCTAACTTCTGATGCATTCTTAGGTCTTGGTCAATCCTTCACAGGCTCTATCTTAGTTGGGTCTACTGTGACTCTGTCTTTGGATACTATATGTCCAAGGAACGCTACTTGCAAAATACAGAATTCACATTTCTTGAACTTGGGGTAAAGTTGACGCTCCTTCAGTCGCAGCATAGTCAATCCTAAATGTTCCTTGTGCTCAACTTCGTCCTTAGAGTACACCAAAATATCGTCAATGAACACTACGATGAATTTTTCCAAGTAATCCTCGAAGACCCGATTCATTAAGTCCATAAATGCGGCTGGAGCATTGGTAAGACCAAAAGACATAACTATAAACTCATAATGTCCATACCAAGTTCTAAAAGCTGTCTTTGGTATATCCTTTTCTCGTACCTTGAGCTGGTGATAACTGGACCGTAAATCAATCTTAGAAACACGCTCGCTCCTCGTAGTTGATCAAATAAGTCATTGATCTGGGGTAGCGGGTACTTATTCTTAATTGTCACCTTGTTTAGCTCGCAGTAATCTATACACATTCGCATGCTTCCATCCTTCTTCTTCTTCACAAAAAGAACCGGTGCTCTCCATGGGGAATGGCTTGGTCTGATAAAACCCAAGTCTAAGAGTTCTTGTAAATGCATTTTTAACTCCTTGATTTTAGTAGGTGCCATCTGGTATGGTGCCTTTGAGATAGGCTCGGTTCCCGGTACTAGTTCGGTTGTGAAGTCGATTTCTCGAGTAGGTGGCAACCCTGGTAAGTCATTAGGAAATATCTTTGGAAATTCCTTTATAATGCGGACGTCTCCAACCTTTAATGGGGTTTCTTTTGCCACATCCGTGACGCTTGCTAAGAATGTGTGACATCCTTTCTCTATCATCATTTGAGCTTTGAGAGATGAGATAAGTGGTGTCCGTAGTCCTGAAACCTTTCCCATAAAACATAGTTTCTGGCCATCAGGAGTTTCGAACGTCACTTGCTTACGTCTACAGTCAATGGTTGCGCCATGCCTTGCTAGCCAATCCATGCCCAGTATTACGTCGAAGTCTTTGATTTCTAGCTTTATTAGGTCTCCTTCTAGTTCTATGCCATCGATTTTGATCGGTACACCTCGTATTATTCATGATGATACAACTACTTCACCTGAAGGCAACTCTGTCACAAACCAAGTTCTAAATCTTTCACAAGGACTTGTCTAATTTCTCTATCATTCCTAACGAGATATACGAGTGTGTTGCTCCCGAATCAAACATTACTAAACATATATTATCGAGGATAGGAATCTGACCTGTGACTACTTTGTTATTAGCTTCAGCTTCTCCCTGGGTTAAGGCAAAGACTCTGGCTAGAACTATCTTGTTGTCCCTATTTTCTTCTTGTTTGAGTTGTGGACATTCCCTCTTCCGATGACCTTCCTGGCCACAGTTGTAACAACCTTTGGTGTTTGCATGACACTCCCCAAGATGTCTTTTCTAGCATTTGGAGCACTGGGGGTATTCTACATAACCCGATCTATTATTACCATTGCTATTCCATGCTCTTTTGTCACCATCGGCCTGCTTACTATCAGGATGCTTTCTCTTCTGGCCATTATTGTTGTGTTGGTGGTTGTTGTTGTGGTTTCGACCATTCTGCGTCTGATTTTGTTGTTTAGGTTCAAACTTGCTGATCTCCTCCTTACTAACATTTTCTTGAAGCCTTTCCACTTCTATAGCCGTTTCTAAAGCGTCGGCATAAGAAGTGGTTTCAGGATTTGCTAGCTTGACTCCTACCTCAATCTTTGGTTTGAGTCCCCTGGTGAACTTGGGGACCCTCAAGAAATCAGTTGGGACCAACTCTGGTGCGAACTTGGCTAGTCGATCGAATTGTCGAGCGTACTCGACTACTATCAGATTGCCCTGCTTTAAACTGGCAAACTTTTCCACTCTCGTAGCAATGACAGCCGAGTTGTAATACTTTTTGTGAAATAGCTCCACAAATCTAGTCCAAGTCACGGTGGCGACGTCATGGGTTTGTTGTACTAAATCCCACTGGATTCTAGCATCCTTTTTTCAGAAGAGACGAAACGCAGGATATGCGATCTGCGTTGCCGAGGTTCATAATTGCTAGGATCGACTCTACATTTGTGAGCCATTCTTCTTCCTCAAAAGGGTCGGTTGTCTCTTCAAAGTTTGGAGCGTGCTGCTTACGAAAACGCTCATAGATTGGCTCTATGTACTGAGCTGGATAGGGTGCATAGTTTGCCATCGGCCATCCCCCATATGGACCTACTTGCTGGGGTCCTTGAGCCGCTGGCTCAGGCTGCGATTGCGGCTGAGGCTGTGGCTGAGTCTAAGGATACGCCTAAGTCTGTTGTTGTTGTTGCTGCAGCAGTTCTTCCACTTGTTGCTGTAGCCTAACAATACCAGCGGTATTGTCCACCGGAGGTGGTGCATTTCTATTGGCAACAACATTGGTAGCACGCACTCCCCTTCTTCGGACTGGAGGGGCTTTATTAGTCTCGTTGGCGGCGCTGGAGGCATTGCCGGCTATGCGTGTAGACCTTCTGAGAGACATCTTCAGGAAAGTTCTAACAGTTGAGAAAAACATGTTAGAACTTGCCCTAATAGGTTCTAAGGCAAAAACTTAGTCTAAGCAAACATAACTCGAACCTATCAGTTATGATTTCAAATGAAAAATTATGTAAGCCTTCTTTATATATTAAGGTGTGTAATCATACTTAGAAAAATAAGTCATCTTTATTATTTTTCTAAGTCTGTTTCTAACAATCCTATATGACTTAATTCTCAGGCTCAAAAGTCGTCGCTGTTCCAAAGTTAACCATATTGAGGGAGGGTTGTGATCAGTAAAATCGTTCCCACTACTATGGCCCCCTAAACTCTCAATACAGAACCTGGTCCATTGATTTGTATCCACCCTCACCGAACTCAGTCATTATTTATTTATTCTAAATTTATTATGATTGTAAAAAAAAATCAAACTCATACATGTCATTCAAAAATAACAATTATATTCATTTGGAAAAAGATTTTCACTAAGTACAATCATAAATTAAAAGAAAATAAATAAATAAATAAAACTAAAATAACTAGGGTAAATCTAAAAATTAGGATCCTCTACATCTAACTCTTCATCTAATATATCATCATCTATTTCTTCATAATCATCATTACTATGAGCCTCGAAACTACCTCGAGGAATTTTCATCAAGATATTATGTTTTTGTTCATTTGTGAATTGAAATTCAAACTTAGAGGTGAACCTAAGTATGAGAAAACAATATCTCATGACTATCGGTAAATCATCTTCATCATCTATAGTTTTGCATAATTCTTCTAATGTTGAAACTACAATAGGATAATCCTTAAAAAGCCTAATCACTAAAATATATTGTTCCATAGCTCTCATTATAATTTGCTTAGTAGTTTGAAGGTGAACTATCCCCTTGTGAAATAGGATCAATCTTTGAGTGATTCTTTCTAACACTCCTATTGTATTCCTTGGCTCTCTAATCATTTTCAATGCCTTAATGGCTCAGATATCTTGATAGGTCAAAGCTCCATTCATTCTTAACTGAAAACATAAGAACTAAAACGTTAGCTATAAACATAAATATACTATTCATAACATAAACACTTACATTGGCAGCTAGATCTAATGCTTGTGCTTGTGTATCAAGGAGAACTTCATACATATGAACTGTGGGCTCTAATACCAAATGTAATGCCTCGACTAATTCTAAACCTCAGACCATTAAAAACTACTAAGACATAGCTACTATTTTGGAAAACATATATACATAAAATAATAGAACTTTATTAAAAATCCAAAATACGGTGCGGAATACAAAATATGGTATGGGATCCCATTATTTAATACATAAAAACATAAACAAAAACTTAATTAATTGTTTAAAAACTAAGTGCGAAAATACATAAGAACATAAATTTAAAAGACTTGAAACAACGTCATCCTCAATCTTCCAGCAGTCCATTCAATCAATCCATCCCCAATACACATGCCAAGCTGCCACGAATCCATCTTGCCTTCCAAGTTTATTTTCCTGCACCATCTAAAATAAAAGGAATGAGCCTAATGCCCAGCAAGAAAAATCTACTAAAAACATATGTCATACATCATAAGAATATATCATAAAACATATAATGTAAAAACGTATATCATATAGGACTACAATATTAATGGCCATTAACTCATTACTGTGGTACGTGATAAAACCAACTAGCTCCTCAGTCTACTAATCGAGGTAGGTTAGATCACGAAATAGTATATGATAACCCATCTAGGTCCTCTGTCTACTAATCGAGGTAGGGTAAATCATAACTCTAAACCACGATAATGATAAAAATCTTGGGGTTTGCTATCTAAGCAACTATAAGCCCCAAGTGACTACAAAACATATTCATACATATAACATATAAACATAACATATCATATCACATAAACATATCATAACACATATATCTAACATATTTTCCTTACCAAAAACTGGGATATCAAAAACAAGAACGGGATTGGAAAACTCCTAAAATCAACAATAAGAACCATGAGTTTCTAAAGAAATGGAGATGAAAAGGAGATCGAAACCATCAAGATAGAAACTTACTGAAGAACCTTAAGTTTCAAGGAATTTAGACACCTAACCAAGAAGTCATAAAATCAAGCTAGGATTTGAAAGAAAATAAAAGAACTATGATGGACTAAATCTGAGGATAAGAATACCTTGAATGATCTAGAACTCCGATCTTCACCTAGATACTGAAAAATCACTCTATCTTACTTCCCAGGTGTTTAGGAAAACTTAGATTGGAAACGCTTTTAACCCAAAACCCAAGTGTTTTCTCTCTAGAGTAATCTTAGCAGCTTGGAGGCTCTCAAGAATGCTTGAATGATGAATGAAATGGCTGAGTACTAGGTCCTATTTATAGAGTTCAAGGAGTGAAACTAACCCCTTTTAAAATGAATGAATAAATTGAAAAGATTTGAATTTTCATTTCAACAAATGCCCAGAGCTTGGTCAAAAATGTTCAAGAGCAAGTCCAAGTGGTTGAGGGATGTTTCTAGCTCGAATTCCACAAAGTTTCAAAAACTGACCCAAGGGCCGATATATCACCTTACCCTAGGCGATATATTGCCTATGCCTATGGCCTAAGCCTTCGTAGTTTCATTCGTACGAAGTCGACGTGTTTTCTGTATCTCTTGTAGGCGACATATCAGCCCCTATAGCTGTGATATATCAGCATACTCTGATATTTTAAACACGTTTTTGCACACTTTCAACATATTTGAAGTTTGTTAAAAACAACTTTGACTGGGTAAAACATGATCCTAACAGCTGCTGGAAGGTTCTAGAGCTTCTAGATTCATCCATTATTAATTTATTCATCTAAAATCCTTAAATCCTTAAATAAACATGCTTGTGACAAGTGTCACGTTCTTATTAATTCTATCTAAACCTTAGGTTATAATAAATAATATTTCTAGGACCAGTTATATTAATCAAACCTTATGTTATAATTAATATTTCTAAACTATAGGTTAAACTTATAAAATCCATAACTATTTCTATGAGTTTCCAAATAAATCCTGGCTTGCACCAATAACCACGAAAACTAAAATACTACAGCTATTACTATTACTACTACTATCTAGCTAAGTAAAATTCAGAGTCGCTACAGAATTTAACTTGACCGACCCTAAGGCGACACTTTATTTGTTGGGTAGTTTTATCATGGAATAGTAAATGTTTATTTATGTTTTTTAATTGTTGCATTCATGCATCATATTTACTTTCCGAATAATTGATATTTTTTCAAATAATAATATTATTATATTTTATTTATTTTCAATCATAAAATATTGCCACCTAATTATTTTCCTATTATGTGCCTGGTGATACATCAAATGATTGATGATCATATAAGTAAAGTGAAACTAACTGAAGAAGATGAAGGAGGATGGAAAAATTCAACTTTGTTTGTTTTTCTGGCTAAGAAACTTAAACATATCTATAATGAAAAACGACATCCTCTTGTACCATCATGGGATGCAAGATAAGAGGAACATGAAAAATATGTTGATTGGATGAGATCAAATCACATGACGAGATTTTACATTCTTAGTACCATGGAAGAAAAGATAAGGAAAAAGTTCGAACACATTGAATATGCTCGTGATATGTGGGATGTTGTCTATGAGGATATACAGACAAGACCGCAATCGCGAAAAAGGTAGATATGATTTACCTTTACCTTATACTTAATAGTGGATTATAACATATAACATTCTGAATCTTTGATTTGGAAACCACTAATCATTTTTTTATTCTTCTTTACAGACACTTGAGCAATCAAGAGTAACTTGCAGATGGAGACAAAAATAGAAAAAGGAAGAGAGAGAAAGCGTTAAGGAAAGTCTTTCTTAAAAAAAAGAATGATTTAGTTATTATTAAAAGATAACTTTATTGTTGTTTGAACAATGTCTTAGTTTGTTTCTTTTAGTATTTTGAATTTCATTGCATGTATTGACATTAGAATATTTTATTTATAATTTGATTTCTTAATTTTTCTTTAGACATGCAATTGAATATTTGGACTTTAATCGCTTTCATTAAATTGAACTATTGCTTAATAACCCATAATTATTTAAAGTAGCAAAACCAAAAACAAAAGACAAATAGTTCCAAATGAGGATGACACATATCTTTGGCATCTTAGACTTGGTCATATAGGTCTAGACAAGATAAGCTGGTTAACAAAAGATGGGCCTTTGAGAGAATTAAGAGTTGGAACTCTTCTGGTTTGTGAATCTTGTCTAGAAGGAAAAATGACCAAACATCCTTTCTCAGCGAAGGGCAATAGAGCTAAAGAACCTTTGAAGCTTGTACACAGCGATGACTGTGGTCCAATCAATGTAAAAAAAAATAGGTGGGTATGAGTACTTCGTCACTTTTATTGACGATTACTCAATATATGGTTATCCTTACTTAATGCTTAGAAAATCTAAAACCTTTGGTAAGTTTCAAGAATTCAAAGATGAGTTTGAGAAGCAATTAGATAAGACTCTTAAGACAATTTGATCTGATCGAGGTGGAGAATATTTGGATTTAGAACTCAAAGATTTCTTGTTGGATCATTGTAACAACCCTCAAAACATACAAGACCAAATTATGTAGAAATTTAAAACTTTTTACTAAAAAAACTTTTAAAAGAACGTGTGCGCACACTTTTAGTTTAGTAACAGAAATACAACTACTCTTCCATAGAGTTATAACAAAACAAATGTCATAAAAGAAATAACAAGCTCCCATGGTTTCTTTTCAAAATGGGTTCCATCAAAATCCTCCCCAGGTCGGGCCACATGTACATATCCACAAGCAGACTCCAGCGCTCACTGCTCCACTTTGCTTTTGCACTTACCTACAACATGAAACAACTAGGTAAGCGAAAATGCTTAATAAGAATAGCCTTGCACACAAATATACTAAACCCAGAAGCAGGTTTCCCTAAGGTAGGTATCACTACCGATCACTAGGGTATTGGATAAATTAATTCCAACCCTATCATACAATTCTTAATAATAGTCCTAACAGAAATCAAGCACATTGGCTGCGCCCAACAACCAATGTTCATACATTTCAAAACCACCTGCATTCAGAAAATCCTAGACATTCAAGATATATAACCATATTCGAAATAAATACTCTGGTTGTTTCTAACAACCCAGTTCACACATATCACAATAACCTGCACTCAGCAAATTCCCATAACACACAATATATCACTCATATCATAATATCCTGCACTCAAAAGATTATCAGAATATTCAAGATATATTTAACACACATCATGACTAAGCAATTAAATCATCAGCAAGGGATCCGGGCCTCAACCTGGTTCCACTACTAATGTCCTGGCTCCAACCCGGACTTTATTACCATTGTCTTGGCTCCAACCCGGACTATATTACCATTATCCTGGCTTCAACTCAGACTATATACTTATCATGTCTTGGCTCCAACTCGAACTATTTTACGTTAAGGTTTTGGCTCCAACCTAAACTATATTACCATTGTACTGGCTTCAACCCGGAATATATACTTACCATGTCCTGGCTCCAACCCAGACTATTTTACGTTAGGGTTCTGGCTCCAACCCGAACCTACTTACCATTTAGCCACACAATGCCAAGGCATTGCAAGAGTAGGCATTAAGCATACCCTGGTCTTAATGACCCAAGCCAAACTAGTGTAATCTACTACTACAAGCACACACTAGTATATTCATGTTGTAGCCAAGAAAGAGAAAGTCTAACTTACTTGGAGTCCTTAGCTCCCAGCTGGATCTTTAACACCGCAATTCATTTTCCTTTTTTGTGATTACTGTAATTAATACAGTGTACTCAGATTAAACTATGGCATATTCTTATAGTTAATATTCTATGATAGCTACATGCAATAACGTTCTCTTAGAGACTCTATACTATAGCCTCTTATACACCTTACAGTGTATAAGGCCATATTTCGTTTCAGTCTTTACAGTATCATGGGAAAATCGGCCTCACCGCAACACGATTTCTATGCCGTGCATCTTAATATTCATTAACTAGATAACTCTCTTATCGGATAACTCGTATTTTGGTTTTTGGAAAAAGGAGTTCTACTCAACTCCTATCTTAGAAAAATTCCAACTTGTCGTCCTCTCACAAAAGTTTATTGTTTTCTATCATTTACCAAAATACCGCTTTTTGACCCTTTTACATATAATATAGACAACGTTATCCTGTTCTCTTAAAGATTCTACAAAAACCCAACTCCCATTCTTATCATTTTTATCCATAACCTTAGTTATCTTTACAAAGGATTATTTCTTCTCATTTCCAAAACATTACTTCCACTATTTAATTTAAGGGGTAAAATCTCATTTTTAAACTTTTGCCCTAAGTTTACTTTTGGGAAAAAACCCTTAAAATATCATTCATGTATCCTGTGTCATAAGGACGGGAACTAGGCGAAAACCTCGTGTCAAAACTTGTTTTAGGTTAAGAGAACTAACCTCCCAAAAATCATTTTTCGTTAAGGTTCGAAATTACTACCTTTCAGTTTTTAGGGAAAATTTAGAAAAATTATTTCTCTTAAACCGTGACACATTTTTCTCTAAAAATTTACAGAAGTCCTTATACACATCTTAACTAATTCACCTAAGAATTTCATAATTTTAGGGAGGGCAAAACTCATTCAAATTTGTAAAGAAATCTGGACAGTGCCTGCTACTCAAAAGTTTTTCCCAGATTTTAAGGTAACTTTGAAAATTCACTTTTCTTATACCGTATCCCTGTTATTTCTAAAATTTTACAGGAATCTTTATACATGTATAGATTAGCTTCCTTAAAAATTTCATAATTTTTGGAATAATAAAACTCCTAGAAAGGTTTAAAGCAATCTGGGCAGTGCTTGCTGCCCAGAAGTTTTGTTTCCAGATTCTAGGGAAAACTTTGAAAAATCACATCTCTTATACCTTAACACATTTTCCTATAAAATTTTACAGTGACCCTTATACATGTTTAAAATAACATCCTATAAAATTTCATATAATTTTTAATAGTAAAACACTTTCAAAAGTCAAAACAATCTGGGCAGTGCATGCTGCCCAGAAATTTTCCAGATTTACATTAAACTGCCAAAACGTTCATAACTTGGGCTTAATAATACCTTTTTATGATTTTCAAAGGCCTAACATCAAGTACTCACAAAGAAATATGCAAGTAAACAAATATTTTTTATAAAAAGAGGCAGTGGAGTGAGAGCTGGCCCATTGGAAGCCAGACCATGAAATTTTGGCAGCATGCATTTTTACACAACCTAACAATAATAAGCATTTCTAGCATAACCTTAGCCACATGCATGCATGAAAATCATCAAATCACACCATCTCAACCTTAAGCATAAAGTTAACTCCAAAAACCATTAAAATAACCTATACAACCAAATCTACCAACATAAATCACAAAACTCAAGAACAACCATAAATTTCTACCTTTGATAGTTCTAGCTTGGAGATGTGTTTTCCTTAGCTTCTCAAACTCTTCCTTGTGCTCTACACTCTCAAACTGAGCCCCAAAGTCCCACATGAAGATTTTTAAGAAAGAGTTAGGGTAGAAGGACTTAGATAAGGGAGAATACATGCAAACTACCAAGATTTCTTACCTTGCTTTCACTTGATCACCAAAGTACTAAATCCTTGAGATTTCACCCGTACAAGCTTCTCTTGAACCCTAGAACACAAGATCAATTCCATGCATGGATATTAGATCACATACATGCATTATTAACTCTTACGGTTTCAGATTTGAAGAAGAAAAGATGAGAAAAAGGAAGTAGTTTTCGAAACTTACTCTACACAAGTGTTCTCTTGAGCTTCTCCCTCCTTCAATGGGGAATGAGTGTTCTTAGCTCATGGAGAGAAAAATTGCAGCAATGGAGAGTAGAGAGGGAGAGTGTTTTGGTTTTGGAGAGAGAGAGAGAGAGAGAGTTAGAGAGAGAGTGTTTCTTGAGAGAAAATAAATTTGTGAGAGAAATGATTAGGTTTTGGCTTGTGGAAGAAGGTAAGGGGCTTTGTCCCATTATTTAGCTTGTGGGGTAAGTTACCTAGCTTATGAGAGCCCTAGGGTCTACCCTTAGCCTTGCTGCCCACCTCTCTGTCTCACTCTTCCATTGGAAATTACTTTTATGCCCTTGCTTATTTTACCTCATATATAAGAAATCCAAGGGCCCTTTGGGAATTTTGTGCTCTAAATTTCCCTTAACTTTTAACCTATATTTTTTTAAATATCTCCAAGCTTAATTAATTAAATTAAATGTGAGCCAAAAATAAAATTTGTCACATATCACATAATTTTGGTAACTTTACCAAATTGACCAAAATGCCATTAGTGTCCCCGAGCAAGAAATTCTCATTCTTAAGCCCGGTTGATTGGAATTCAAACATCAATCACTTTTTCTTAAAATTATTGGCTCGACTATAAAGTCCCAGTTGCCAGACCCAATTAATATTTTTATGCCATAATATTTCCTATTTTATTTAATCTGAGATTTTTCTCCCATTAAGGTTTGTTCCTTGGTCTGAGACCAATATTTCTTTGCATAAAGCTAGATCCATTACTGAATCATTACAACGGCTATAAAATTCACTAATCATCGCAAATTCATATAATATAATTTATCAAAATAATATTTCACATAATTCTTCACTGGCTCCAACCGGCTACTAACAGGTGTTCAAAACACGAGGTGTTACAAGCATGGTATTCTATCCCAACTCACAGCACCAAGAACGCCACAACAAAATGGTTTTTCTGAAAGAAGAAATGGGACTTTTTTAGACACAATCAAGTCTATGTTAAGATACTCTTCACTTCCTCTCTCATTCTAGGGATATGCACTTCAAACGACGACTTACATTTTGAATGTAGTCCCATCTAAGACCATGAGAAAAACGCCACTGGAACTATAGAATGGAAACAAACCTAGTTTGCACCATTTTCGCATTTGGGGCTGTCCTGCTCATGTTCTTAGACCTAAATCAGGGAAACTTGATTCAAGGTCTGAAGTGTGCATTTTTGTGGGCTACGCTCCATAGACAAGAGGCGGTTACTTCTATAGTCCCAAGGATCAAAAGCTATTTGTTTCCACAAATGCAACCTTCCTTGAACACGACTATATGAATAACAATAAAACTCGGAGTAAGGTAGTATTGGGAGAACTCATAGCTGATAAGATTCCATCACCATCATCTTCATCATTAAATGATAAACAACAAACTGAGGAAACCACTTTTCCTGAAAAGGAAACCCTGGTACAACGTTGTAGTGGGAGGATTGTGAAACAACCTGTTCGCTATGAACATGAGACACATGTCCTTGTTTCTGATACAGACAAGGATGATCCATTAACCTTCGAAGATGCAATGGATGATCCTGAAAAGGATAAATGGAAAGAAGCCATGAACCAAGAAATGGAATCTATGTATTCCAAATCTGTCTGGGAACTTGGAGATATATCTGAAGATGTCAGGCCCATTGGGTGCCAATGGATATACAAGAAGAAAAAAAGGTGTAGATGGGAAAGTGGAGACTTTCAAAGCAAGGCTAGTACCAAAGGCTACACTCAGAGAGAAGGTGTTGATTATGAAGAAACATTTTCTCATGTGGCCATCCTTAAATCCATTCGCATCCTCTTATCCATAGCTGCCACCTATGACTATGAGATATGGCAAATGGACATCAAGACAGACTTTCTAAATGACTATCTTGATGAAAGTATCTATATGGTACAACCAGAAGGGTTCATTAAGAATGAGGAAGATCAAAAGGTGTGTAAGTTACTAAAATCCATTTATGGATTAAAGCAAGCATCTAGATGTTGGAATATCACCTTTGATGAAACAAATAAAACATAAGGCTTCGAACAGAATGTCGATGAAGCATGTGTGTACAAATATAACAAAGGAAAAGTGGTGGTTTTCCTAGTTCTTTACGTGGATGACATTCTCCTCATTTGCAACAATGTAGAGACATTGTCCAACGTGAAGAAGTGGTTAGCTGAAAAGTTCCAAATGAAAGATTTGGATGAGGTGAGCTATGTTCTGGGAATCCAAATCCTAAGTGATAGGAAGAACAAGCTCTTGGCACTTTCTCAGGCTAATTATATTGATAAGGTGCTTGAACGATTCTCTATGGAGAATTCCAAGAAATGTCAGTTACCGACCAGGCATGGAATTACTCTCTCCAAGGAACACTTTCTTAAGAAACCTTAGGAGGAAGAGAATATGAGAAAGTTTCCTTATGCATCAGTAGTTGGGAGTCTAATGTACGCCATGTTGTGTACAAGACCTGACATATGCTATGCAGTAGGGATTGTGAGTCGTTATCAATCAAATCCTGGTTTGGAACATTGGATTGCAGTAAAGCACATTCTCAAGTATCTTAGGAGAACGAGAGACTATATTCTTGTATATTCATGGGATGAGTTGAACCCTACTGGATACACTGATTCTGATTTCCAATCAGACAAAGACAATCGTAAGTCGACGCTAGGTCAATGTTTACTCTTGGTGCAGGAGCTGTGGTCTGGAGGAGTATTAAACAATCCAACATAGCAGATTCAACCATTGAAGTAGTTCTACACTGAACTAGAAGTAGTTCCAGACATGAGTATGCCACTAATCCTATACTGTGAAAACAGTGGAGGAGTAGCTAACTCCAAGGAACAAAGAATCCACAAGAGAGGAAAGCATATAGCAAGGAAATACCATCTGGTTAAAGAGATTGTGCACAGATGTGATGTGACTATTATGAAGATAACGTCAGAACAAAACCTAGCTGACTCGTTTACCAAGACACTTCTTGCAAAGTCGTTCATGGGTCATGTGTGCAACATGGGATTAAGGGAGATGCCTCACTTGCTTTTAGGGTAAGTGGAAGATTGTGAGGATTAATGTCCTAAAAGCATGCAAAGAAATTTTATTGAATTAAATAAAAAGAATAATTTTATTATATTTGAATGTTATGATTATTGTTTGAATTAATTATATGATAATATCAAGAAAATTCCTTATTCATTCATGAGAATATGATATTGTATTAGTACGAGAGAATTAAGATCATATATAATGAATAAAATAGTCAGTAACATATTAAAGTATGGAATCTTTAATGAATGGTTACTAGTGCGGTTTACTAAGCATACGTGATGCAAGTGATCTAGATTTATATTACTGATGTGGATAGACATCTTAGTAAATGTGTTGTATATAATAGAGATTATATATAACAGGACCGATAAGAATTAATTGTCTTTATAAACTTGTCGTTTGACGTAAAGATTTGATTCATATCATAATAGATGATCATTTTTAGATCATTCTAAATAATGAGTATTCATGAACTCCGGTTTGTGTTTATTGGATCTTTTGATTCACTCGTTAAGGTTTCTTAGTATAATGAGGTTAATGACTTTTGTTTTGGAGATTCAATATCATGAATGACAAGGAACATGAATTACAATAATGGAATCCATACTCATGATTTAGAATATTGATTCCCTTAAGGGTTCATTTTGGAACTGAATATTTATTGAGTTCAAATCTATAATTTGATTATAAATTAATTATTCGCTAGTAAATTAATGGTACTTAAGGATCAAGAGGTGATTAGAAGGATAAAACGGTAATCTTGACCATGTCTAATTATTGAACCAATAAATGGAGGACATAACTACATTTATTGATTATATCAATGGACTATAAGAGAAAACTCTGTAAATATAATTCTATAAATACTTAGAGTGCAATTACATGTTTATAGTAGAGTAATCATGGAATTAATAAATAAGATTATTGGAATAAAGAGTTTAATTAATAATCTGGTTTATTGGAGCTTTGTATTATAGGTCCATGATCCCCATATCACATCTGTCCTACACTGTCAAGGGTAAGGATGTCAAAAGAAAGATTTGTAGAGAGAATGACTTACTTGCAATGGAATTAATTTTCTAGGACAAGGAAATAATTATGTTACGGTTATGGACAATTGATTATTTATGAATTAATTAATTATTTAACTATATAGTTTTTCTTTTGTAAAATTATAGGTTAAAATAAATATTAATCTTGTTTGGATTAATATATAGAGAGAATAATAAATATCTTACTTAGAAAATGATATTTATTTAAAATTGATATTTTAAGATAAAGTTAATTTTGAATTAACTGATATTTATTTTGGAATAAATATATTGTCTTAAATATTAATTAAAGAAACAAATGAGAAAATTAGGGATAACCCTAACGGTGTGGTCGACACACTCACTGTACAATGAGTGTGGCGCCACACACAAGGATTTCCTATCCTTGGGATTTGAATTTCGAATTTCAAATAATTTGTTTTATTTAATTATTCTTTTTAAATATGATTTAAATTAAATAATTAAATAAGGTTATAAATGTTCAGTTTTATTTTAATAAAATAAAGATTAATTAAATTAGTTAATTATCTTTAGAAACCTGAAAAGAAGCGATACTTTTCAAATTATTATTTTTCATAGACTTTCAAACTCTCCCTCTCTCTCTGAAATAGAAGCGATAGTTTTCCGAAACCTGAAAACTATTCGATTCCTCTTCTCTCAATCTAACATCTCTAGATCTCATGTGTTGAGTACATCTAGAAAGTCATAAATCAACCTTTTGAATCCTACGTGCCCACACACGTCCTTGTGTGTTTGAGGATTGGTGTGGAAGATCAAGGTATGAACTTTCAGAACTTAAATAGGAAGATCGTTGATTTTATACAAAATGATTCGATGACACTTGATAGGCTACAAGATGTAATCTCTAATCTGATTGTATGTGATTTAATATATATATATATATATGTGTGTGTGTATGATCTTGGCTGGTAGTAATAATTATTAAAAAGGCCCTATTCCCTAATTCGTATCTTTGATTTTATGTTTTAATACCAACACTTATATGCTGGAAGGAGCCAATTACCTCTATTGGAAGACAAGAATGAGAGCATTTTTCACGACAGTACATGAGCGTGTGTGGAAGGTTGTTGCTGATGGATGGAAACCTCCCAGTGTCAAGGAAGGTGATGTTGAAAAAGCCAAAGACATAAAGGTCTGGACCACTACCGAAATCAAAAAAGTTAATTTCAATTCAAAGGCTTTACATGCTCTCTTTAATGTACTCTCCACTAATTAGCTCAAGGTCATTGCAAATTGTGAGATTGCTAAAGAATCTTAGGAAAAACTCAAAGTCAAGAATGAGGGCACTGATGCTGTCAAGAAGTCCAGACTTCGCTCTCTTGATAATGCCTTCGAGAATCTAACGATGGAGGAGGACGAATATATTGCTAAATTCCATTCCAAATTGTGTGACATATTTAATGAGTCTTACGCCCTGGGTGAGACTTATTCCAATGCCAAGCTTGTTTGCTAAGTTCTTGGAGTTCTTCCAAGAAGTTCAAGGCCAAAGTCACATCAATTGAGGAAGTACATGAAATTAAAGATTTGGATCTTGATGAATTAATTGGATCCTTGCAAAATTACGAGCTGACTCTGAAACAATGGAGTAAAGACAAGAAGCAACAAGAAAAGGAGAACGAAAAGCCCTGCAATAGTCTTGCTTTTGTTCACAAAGAAGAGCATGATAAAATTGTAGATTTGTCTAAATGTCTGGCAGATGATACGTTTGCCTTACTGACAAAGAATTATGCCAAATTCTTGAAAAAGAATTTCAATAAGAACAACTATGGAGGTAAAGAAAATTCCTTCAAGAAGTTCAATTCTGCCATTAATAAATCAACATAGTCACTGGACAAGAAGAACCGAAGAATTCAATGCCATGAATGTGACAGATTTGGCCATATCCAAGCTGAATGTGCTAAGACACTCAAGATGAAAAAGGCACAAGAAGTTACTTTGAGCGATAGTGATGAAAATAAAGATGAAATGGCAGTGATTGTTTCAATCAAGAAAAGCAAATGGTGGCATTCCTTGCAAAAAGTACCCGTTCGGACTCATCAGAGAAGGATACTGATTCCGTTAACTCAGTTTCTGACTGTGTGGATAGGCAAGTTGCATATGAGCAGATTTTTGGACAGTGTACATCTATGCCCAAGAAGTTTAAAGCATTGAATGACACAAATGCTTAGTTGATGGGCACTTTCAAAGACCTCACTACAAAACTTAAAGAGAAGGATGATCTGATCTACAAGCTGGAAGCTGATCTAGTTCATGCCAAACAAGCTCTTGAGTTCATTCCACCTGGGATAGCGGTGATTAATCAATCTTTTCATATTCAAAAGCCATATGGTGACAGAACTGCTCTTGGTTACAAAATGTTGTATAAAAAGGGAAATGATCTAACTATAGAGGAGTCATTATCATCTTCATCAGCACCAAAGTTGCCATTTCTATCTGCTGGTGTAAGCAACATTACTAATGGATTTGGCTCATCTATAGATGTCATCATCAAGAGCTCCAAATAGACCACATTAGTACCACAACCTCAGAGAACGAGATTTGTTCCAGCATGTCACTTTTGCAACAGGCAGGACCATATACGACCAAGGTGTTACAAACTTCAATCCTATTTAAAAGTGATGATTGAAAGGGGTGGCAACCTAATTCAACCATCTACATACTCTATAAAGTCTGCTCCTGGTCAATGAAGGCCTAAATTTGAAACTAATGACAACTGTGCCTAGGTTGCTCATACATCATTTTCAGCTTTTAAGAATGACCAATGGTATTTCGATAGTGGCCGCTTTAAACATATGACTATAAAAAATCTCTCTTGTTAAATTTCAAGGAGTCTCAGGAAGGACTCGTTACATTTGGCGATGGTAATAAGGGTGTTATTTTGGGCAAAGGCGAGCTGGTTCTTGCAGGGCTCCCACCCCTCATGGGTGTCTTGTATGTCAAAGTTCTAAAGAAAATCTTCTAAGTATAATTCAATTGTGCAATACTAGCTACACTGAAAGCTTTACTAAAACTCGGTGCTTAGTTTCATCGAACGAGTGTTCAGTTTTGACAGGAAACAAGTCTTCAGATAATTGCTATACTCTCATCAATAATGTTTTGTGTCATCGTACCTTACTAGATAAACCTGATTTGTGGCATTATCACCTTGGACACATCAATTATAGAGATCTAAGGAAGATTGTCAAACTAGAAGTTGTAAAAGGCATTTCAGATTTCAAAGTGTCCAGAGATAGGTTGTGTAGACCTTGGAAAATATGCAAACACATCAAGACTTTTCATCCTCCTATTAGAGCTTTGTTAACATCAAGGGTCCTCGAAATGCTTCATGTTGACTTGATGAGACCTAGGCTTAATAAGATGTTAACTGATTATGGCTACCCACAAGAGTGTTTAACACTATATTGTGACAGCACAAGTGCCATTAACAATTCAAAAAATCTTGTGCAACACTCAATAACTAAACATATAGATATCAGACATCATTTCATTAGAAGTTTAGTTGAATAAAAAATGCTCACTATTTCACATGTTTCTACATATGCACAATTAGCTTATCTTTTCACAAAAGCATTGAATGCTGACACTTATGTTCACTTAAGAAACAATATTGGTCTTTGTGCCATCTGACTTCCTTTTTGTTGCTTCTGTTCATTTTTTTTTTTTTTTTGCAATTCATTATCTAACTTTGGTTTGTTTGTGTTGTGTTCAGATTTTGCTTGTCATCTCTCATTTTTCCAAGATTGATTTGAGCCTTTATTTGTCTCAATTGAAATGACTACCATTTTTGGATGCAATGGGATGAGCTACCCTTTTGGAAATTTATGCTTTGGGAAGTTTGCTCTGTCTTCTTAGTATCTTTTGACTAAGGGAGATCGCTACATCTCTAGAAATGAGTGAAAGTCATAGATGATTTCTTTGTAAAACTCAATTTATGGTTCATTCAAAAAAGAGAGTTTAAAAAAAACAAAAAATAAATAAGAGTGAGTGAGCCATAACTTTGGCTCACATGAGGTCAAGTGCACACACATAAGGTAAATTTAGGCTCAAAACTGTTCTTGAAAAAAATGGGTGATGTTTTGTCTCACTTTTCCATTTTAAGAGCTTTGCTTTATGAGATCTTATGAACCACAACATATTCTTACAATTGTTGACTATTGATTTTATTTTGAACATAGCTTCATTTTTATCCTTTCTGTTGTGAACATTGTAACACCCCAAAATCCTAACCTCGAGACCTTATTAGGGTACTAGTACTTTGAAATCATTTTAAAGCTTGAAAACCAAAAAATAGATTAAATATTTCATAAAACTTTGTTAAAAACATTTTAATTCAAAACATGCAACATTCGGATATGCGTAATTTAAAATAAAATATTTATTTTAAATGCAAGTAATCAATCAAAACTGTTTTCAATCTCTATTCATAATAATAAAAAAAACTTTAAAACAACATGAATAAAAATGTTAAATAAAATTTTGGCGTCCACATCCCTTTGACTGTAACAAGATTGAGCGGCTCTTATAACATACATTTCCTTTCTAGATTGGACTTCACCAGTCGCCACGAAACAAAACTAACATATGGCACCTGCAACACAGAGTACCTGTGAGCTAATGCCCAGCGAGAAGGGCTATGTAGATCACAACCTGAAAGCTCAATCATAAAACATATTGTAACGCCTTGAATAGTCAAGACCGTTACACCGTGTGTTAAAAATAGTGTTTAACTCGTTAAGCGTGTCATTTGGACTTAAAAGTGTAATTTGGGTTAAACGATAGTTTAGGTATTAAAAGTTTTGGCCAAACAATTTAAATTTTCATTAAAAATGGTTGAATAGTTACAAGGAATCCCAAAAGTTTCTAAATAAAATACAAGTTTATCAAAATTACAGACTTAGCCGACCTAAGTGGAAAATATCAACTAATGACTCGTGCTCCTCAAAATATCTCGACCATGGCAGCCGAGCAGGCTGAGTATGTAAACGCCGCCCCTACAGCTCTCCAAATCATGGCTAGTATAGATTTCCTTTGCCCTTACCTGCACCACGAAGCACTCGTGAGCCAAGGCTTAGCAAGAAAACCCAAACAAATCATACCAATATCCAGACAAACATTAACATGTATTGCATACTCTACAACCATAACTGGTTCACATAGGTTTTCCAAATAATGTATGACTCATGCCGAGTAGAAGGATATCACATCATCACAATGGTCCCACCACTATAGCAGCCATCACATCTTCACAATGGCCCCGCCACTATGGCAGATATCACATCACCACAATGGTCCCACCACTATAGCGGACATCACATCTTCACAATGGCCCCGCCACTATGGCAGATATCGCATCCGCGTTATGGTCCCGCCACTACAACATACATTACGTGTAACGCGTTGGATAGCCAAGACCATTACACTGTATATTTTAAATAGTATTGGTCTTGTTAATCAATTCATTTGGATATAAATGTGTACCTAAGGATAATTATTGGATAGGGTTTAAAGATTTTGATCATAGTAATAGTTGTTTTCATTAAAAAGTTTGAGTCTGTACATGGGATCCCAAAAATAGGTGTTTACAAGGCATTTACAACTTCAAAATCATTTACAACATAAGCCGGACTAAGCGGAAAAATTAAGTTTTGGCTCTAGTCCATGTTGATTGGTAGTCGAGCAGCTACAAATGTACACGCCACCCCTAAAGCTCTCCAACTCATGGCTGGTCCAGCTTCCCATTTCCCTTACCTGCACCACATAGCACCCGTGAGCCATGGCTCAACAAGAAAACTTAAATCAACAAATTCAAATAAACAACAAGCTTAGTAGTAAAAAATTTCTCAAACAAACACATAATCCAATTTAGCAATTAATGAGTTAGACAAGTGCAGTTGACACTTCTTAATATTTAGGTGGAGTTCAGGCCCGACTCTCTTAGGCCGAGCTCTCAGATCTTATTGTCGACCTCGGCCCTCTTAGGACGAGCTACGTTTCGCATGCTTGTTGTCGGCCTCGGCGCCCTTAGGTCGAGCTTTCAGATTAGATATAATCAAACATATAGATTATGTAACACATAATCGGATGCAGCATATACAAGCATGCCTAATCGAATAATCATATTTATAACCACAATCATATCCATTAACAGGGGTCCGAGCCCAGAATACTACCCGGGTGCAATTTTCTTACCTCATGTCCCGAACAGATAATCTATGATGATCCCGAGCACGATCCCTACTCCCGAGCCCTAGCGGTATAACCTAGTCACAACACAATAACAGACAACTGTCAATCACTTAGACTATTTAAGAGCTTCAAGGTAAATTTCTAGCCTTCGGGATCTCGAATTCTACTCAACCGGGTAGAAAAATCCTTCTCGAGCCTTTAGATTTGAGTTCCCGAGCTTAAAAATCCTATTTGAGTCGCGGCACCTGTAATGTCCAAATTTGATATTAAGGCTGAGTGCCTTAACTACAGTGCCTGGAGGGCCTGATTGGGATTTTATGAGCGAGTAATGGATTATATGCGTGATTATGTGATTTAAATGAATTATGTGGTAATGTGATTAGACATGCATGTTTGTGTATATTAAATATGCATATGGGCCCAGCTTGGTAATTAAGGGCATATTTGTAATTTTGGCCCATTGAGTGTAGAATCCCAGAATATTTACTTAGCTAGGTAGTAGAAGTAGTAGTAGTAGTAGTAGTAGTTTGTAGTATGATAGATTCCGTGGATTTTGGTTCAAGTTGGGAATTAGTTGGAAAATCATAGCAACAGTTATGGATTTTGTAAGTTTAACCTATAGTTTAAGAATATTAATTATAACATAAGGTTTGATTAATATAGCTGGTCTTAGATATATATTTATTATAACCTAAGGTTTAGATAGAACCATTAAGAGCATGACACTTGTCATAATCATGATTATTAAGGAATTAAGTAATCTTGATGGATAACTTTAATAAAAGAAAGATCTAGAAGCTCTAGAACCTTCCAGAAACTGTTAGGATCACGTTCAGACTCAGTCAAAGCTGTTTATCAAATTCAAAATATGCTGAAAAAGTGCAAATACGTGTTTGATATATCAACGTATGGCGATATATCGCAGCTATAGGGGTCGATATATCGCCTACAGAAGATACGGAAAACACGTCGACTTTGCACGAACGTTCGAACGGGGCTTGGGATTAGGGTAGAGTCGATATATCGCCCAGGGTAGGCGATATATCGCCCCTGGTGATGTATTTTTGAATGTTGGTGATTTTTAAATTTAAAAATACCCTTAACCACTTGGACCTGCCTTTGAACGATTTTGACCGAGTTCTCGGCGTCTGTTGAACGAAAATTCAAATCTTCTTCATTTTATATTCATTTATTTATTCAAATTAAAAGGGGTTAGTTTCACTCCTTGAACTCTATAAATAGGACCAAGTACTCAGTCATTTTCTTCATTCTTCAAGCAGTCTTCAGAGCCTCCAAGTTGCTAGTGTTACTATAGAGAGAAACACTTGGGTTTTGGGTTAAAGCTTTATCATTCACAGCTTTTCTAAGCACTTGGGAAGTGATATATAGTGAGATTTTGATATTGAGGTTTAGATCAATTCATAAGATCATTCAAGGTATTCTTATCCCTAAGTTCAGTTCTTTATGATTCTATAGTTTTCTTTAGTTTTCTTTTATTTAGATCCTAACTCTTGTTTATGATTCTTGATTAGGTATTTAAGTTTCTTGAAACTTAAGGTTCTTCTTGGTAAGTTTCTTCTTGATGGTTTGGTTCTCATTTCATCTTTATTCTTTAGAGATACTCACCATTCTTACTGTTGGTTTTTAGGAGTGTTCTAATCCCGTTCTTGTTCCCAAATATCCCGGGTTTTGGTAAGGAAAATAGGATAGATTTTATGTGCTTACATGTTTATGTTATGATATGTTTATGTTATTATATGTTTTATGTTATGATATGTATAGATATGTCTTGTAGTCATTTGGGGCTTATAGTTGCCTAGATAGCAAACCCCAATCTTTTATGTCACTTGGGGATTATATTTGCTTAGATAGCAAACCCCAAGATTATTTATCATTTTCATGGTTTAGAGTTATGATTTACCCTACCTCGACTAGTAGAGGACCTAGATGGGTTATCATATACTACCATGTGATCTAACCTACCTCGATTAGTAGACAGTGGACCTAGATGGTTTATCACATGCCATGTTAATGAGTTAATGGCCATTAATATTGTAGTCCTATATGATATATGTTTTTTTATAGTCATATATTTTATAGTATATGTTTATAATTTAGTCTTATGATTTATGATTTATGTGTTAGCAGATTTTCCTTGCTGGGCATTAGGCTCACTCCTTTATTTTTTAGCTTGATGCAGGAAAATGAATATGGAAGGTGGAAGGATTCATGGCAGCTTGGCATGTGTGTTAAGGATTAATGGAATGAATGGACTGCGTGTCGATCGAGGATGACGTTATTTAGTCTTTTGAATTATGTTTCTTTTGTAATTCTGCACTTAGTTTTTGAACAATTGAATTAAAGTTTATGTTTTATGTTTTATAAACAATGGGATCCCATACCATATCTATCACAATTTATATTTTTATATTATTTTGTATTGGTACAATATTTTGGGTTTTAAATAAAGTTATGTTCTTTCTTATGTATGTTTCCCAAAATAGTAGCCATGTCTAGTAGTTTTAATGGTCCAAGGTCTTAGAAATAGTTGGGTCATTACATTGAGGGCATAAATGTGATATATGTGTGTATTGTGATTGATACCACGAGGGAGTGGTGATATATTTGTGATGTGCGATCTGAGACGGTCCTAGGGAGTGGTTTAGCTAAATAGTCACAACTGGGTGGAATACCCGGCTCGAGAGGAGCCTAGGGAATTCTGGGAACACAGTTGATCTTCGTGAGTTATTGGGTCATGAGTAAGGACTTAGAGATTGATTAATTATGTTGGGGATTAAATAGGGATTTATAGGAACACTCAAGGAATTAGCGAGATGTGGCAATTGACGAAATTGCCCTTGGTGGCATTAAAGAATTGAGGATAGACATAGGGGCGTTTTGGTCATTAGGCAGTTGGGATAGATTTAGGCAACTGAGACTCTAGAGTCACTTAGAAGAAACAGAAAACTTTAGCTCTCACTCTCTCTCTATCTCTCGGTTCTCTCTCCCTTTTTTGGTGCTTGGAGGCTTGAAGAATTTTGAGGATTCTAAACTAAAGACTTGAAGGATTAGACTGGCTAAGCTAGGGAATTAGCTCTTGGCTGAACATCTCTCAGAGGTAAGGACCTGATCTTAATCTTTCTGTATAAATTATGTTAGAGGTATAGAGCTTGCATGTGATAGGTATCTAAGATTGTTTTTGGGTGTTTGATGAGTGTATGGAATTGTCGAGATGTTTAGGCTGTGTGAATAAGGATTCTAGGCTTAATTCTGAGTTTGGCTGGTGTTTGGAGTATGAATTATGGATTTAGGCTCGGGGAAAACATAAGAAAAATGGATGATTTATGGGTTTCTCGGACTCACGCTACAACCCTGTTCTACAGGCGTTGCAAAAAGGCCTGGGAAGCCCTGAGATTGCCCAGGCGTCGCGACGCAGGGCTTAGCACGTCGCGGCCCGTGTCTTCCAGCAGAGAGGGGTTTTCCCTATGACTTGTAGCGGGTCGCGACCCTAGAGGGCATGTCGCGGCTCAAAATGGAAAAGAAGGGGAAATGCATGTTTCAGGCTCAGTAACTCAAATGTTAAGGCTTGGGAAGGATTATACTACCCGGTTTGGTAGGAATCAAGTTCCCGGAGGCTAGATTTATATTCCTAAGTTATTAATTGGTTTAAGGCTTGATGGATGGTTATTATGAATGTGTTGTGACTATGTTTTCAACGAGGCTAGGGTTAGAGGACTGTGCTCGGGATCGTGGTACTTAGACAGCTCGGGACACAGGTAAGAGAACTATTTGTGCCCATAGAGTTATGTGATGTATAGAGTTGTATGTATTGTTTATATTTGTTATGTCATACATGTGGTTATGATTGATTGGCAAGAGCCGAAAGCAGGAAGGGCCAGAAGCGATAAGAGCCGAGAGCGACAAGGGGCCGAGATTGGCGTTAAGCGTGTTGAATGCAGGACGCCAGGGCGAGACCCTCAAGGGTGTTGTACACACCCGTTTGGCTAGGACCGCGGACTTGGTACCTGATAATGCACCCCAATCGGCGGAGGCCACTGCTGTGGTATTGTGTTGTTGCATTATTGTACTCCCGTGTTATTAGACTATTGTGTTATTGTACTATTGTGTTACTGTATTGTTGTGCTGTTGTACTATTAGATTGTTATGTCGGTATGCTACTGTGCTGTTATACTACTGTATAGTTGTGCATTCCAATAGAAATGTGTAATTACTTGCTGTCTTTGATTAAATATGTATTTGTTTAAGTGAATTATTGTATGCTCTATTGTGAAGTTCTATTGTTGGGCCTTGACTCACGAGTGCTCTGTGGTGCAGGTAAGGGCAAGGAAAAGGTTGAACAACCAGGAGTTGGAGGGCATGGAGCGGTGTGTACATGTTTGGCCTACCTGGCCACCACGGCTAGGGTTGTTTTAAGGAACATGTGGTAAACGTTTGATTTTTTCGCTTAGGTCGACTGTATTGTACCTTTGGATTGTAAATATATTTCAAAACAATATTTTAGGGTCCCAATGTAACATTGTTAAGAATTTCAATGAAAGACCAACTCTTTGTACTTAATGGTTATTAAATGAATCTTTATTTGATTTAATTACACTTTTTAACCTAAAACCTCGATTAGCGAGCTAATGGCACATTTACAAATCACATGGTAATGGCTCTAAGGAAGTAGTGCGTTACAACCCCCCCCCCCCCCCCCCCCCCCCCACCCACAAGCGCCGCGACCCTCAACAAGTCACTATCCCCATATTTCCTAGACACGCACGCATCGCAACCCATCCAGCGCTGTAGTGCTAAGGGGGTTTAGTGAACCCACTTGGCCTCTGAGTTCATGCGGGCCACGACGCTCGAGGAACAATGTCGCAGCAAGACCCCTCAAACCTAGAATTTCTAACATTTTTCTTGCATTTTCCCCGAGTCAAAACCTCCAAACCCAACCAAAATTGAACCTAAGTCCCAATTAAGTTCCAAGACTCTCAATAACACATCATCAACAACACAATTATCCCAAACACTAAACCATAATCTTACCACAACTCAAAAACCAAAGCTAGAGTTAAAACTCAGTCAAAACTTGAACCAATTAAAGAATTCACACCAGAATCAGGTTACAGATCTTACCTCAACAGTGATTTTAACCCCAAATTGTCCCTTAATCCCAATCCTAGCTTCATCTTCTTAGATTCCCTGGCCAATTCCTCAAAAATTTCACAAACCTCCCAAGTGCCCCAAGAGAGAGAGACAAACGAGAGAGAGAGAGAGAGAGAGAGAGAGAGAGAGAGAGAGAGAGAGAATGGCTGAGAGTGTTTTGTGTTTTCTTGTGGTTTCTCAAGGCTTCCTAAGTCTTTAAGTGGCTAAGGCAGTCCAGGGCTAGGGAAAAGACCAAATTTTCCCTAGCCTTAACCTTGGTTCTCTAAAGCCCCCAAGGGAAAAATCGTCTTTGTACCCCATTTCCCACAAATCCTCAAGTAGCCCTATAAATTCTCAATTAATCCCGACATACTCAAATAATCACCAAATAACTACCCATCACCCGATAAATCCCAACTACGCACTAAGTGTCCCAAAATAACCCTAGGCTCACCCCGAGCCGGGTATTTGACCCCATTGTGACTTATACGCCAACCCGCTCACTAGGATCGCCTCAAGCCGAATATCGCAAATGTATCCACATAATAATGTGGTCTCAATCACATAACACATATAATTACATTTATACCCTCAATGGGTCAAAATTACAAATATGCCTTTATTAACAAAAACAAGCCCACAACATATTTAATGCACATAAACATGCATAAATATTCATATTACCATATAGTTCACATATGCCACATAATCACACATATATTCAATTAATTTCACATATAAATCCAATTATTCCCTCCCGGCACACTAATCAAGGCACTAAGCCTTATTAGCAAATTTGGGACGTTACATTACGCATGTAAAGCTGATAATGGCCTCCCGACCGAGCGATCGGTACAAACAGTTATAACTACATAGATTCATAAAAAGCCGACAGTTAACTATAAACGGATTCATGGCACAGTTATTATCGTGCCCTATAATTGGGGTGCATGCCCTACACTCGGTGCAAGTGTCGGTTTCTTACCTCAAGTCCTGAGCGATAGGGTAAAGCAACAACGAGCACGATCCTTTCCTCTCGAGCTCTGCGGTAACCCTAGTCACAACATATCAATGGATATCCATCAACAACTAAACTAATTAAGAGCTTCAAGATTGAGTCCTAGCCTCCGAGACCTCGAATTCTACTAAACCAGGTAGTAGAATTGTTCTCGAGCCCTTAGGTTTGAGTTCTCGCAACTCATACCCTTATTTGTCCAATTTCCCCTATTATAATCGCGACACGTCCTTGAAGGGCTATGGCACGCCTCTAACTGAGAGCCCCGAACCACAAAGGCACACGACACGCGTTGCGGCACCAAGGTGGTTCAGAGGAAGCCCCAACGCCTCTGAGTTCATGCGGATCGCGACACTCCAAGAACAGCGTTGCGGCGCAACCCCGTGAACCCAGAAATTTCAACGATCTCAGAAATCGCAAATCCTCCCAAAACCGTCCCAAAACTCAGTTTTAACCGAATTCGACCACGAAATTAATCTCAGCAACACAGAAACTTAGTAAACCACCTTTAAAACTCATTAGAACAACACCAAAATCCAAAATCACCATTTGAACTTCAAATCTCAATACTTTTTCCAAATCCGAAAATTAAAGATTTTAAATCATGATTCTGACCACAGCAAGCTTCCAAATCAGTTTGTAAACCAATTCCCATCCTCAAACCAACCTCTAAATAATCCTAAGGGCACCAATTATGAATTTAAAAATCAAAACCCACCCAAACTCACGAACATCAAAGAAAACTCAGATAATTCATACCTTTGATGAAGAATTTTGTGACCTTATCCCTTGAATGACCACCTAGAAGCTCTTAGCTCTATCCAAACCCAGTTTTCCTCAAGAAACTTCAAGCTTGGATCACTTGAACACTTTGTGTGCACTTAGCTAGATGTTGAGAGAAACTCCAAGGAGAGAGAGAGAGAGAGAGTGTGTTACGTGTATGGCCAAACCCATCACCCAAGGTTCTCTCCTCTAGTTATGTGGTCAAAAGACCACTTTACCCCTAGCCGTTAACTTCTCTCCAAAGCATTCCCAAAGGCATTTTGGTCTTTTTCCCAAAATTCCCACTAATCCTCAAATTTCACCACGACTTCCCAATTAAATTCACTAAACCCAAAATAATCGCCAATTAACTCCCTATTACTCAATAAATCCCGATACGTTACCAAATTGCCAAAATACCCCTAAGCTCACCTCGAACCGGGTGTTTGACCCCATTGTGACTTTTTTGCTAAATTGTTCACTAGGATCGCCTCATTCCGAATATCTCAAATATATCCACATAATAATGTGGTCTCACTCACAAAGCACATATGATTACAGATATACCCTCAGTGGGTCATCATTACGAAAATGCCCATTTTTAATAGAAACGAGCCTATAAGCACATTTAATACACCTAAATATGCATGAGTAGTCATATCATACTATAACTCATAAAATTCACATATATAATTGTTGACGCGGTTCTTCGCCAACAGGTAATTAAGAAAATAAGAGGAAGGGATTAGTGCTTATGTTGAACCGAAATAGATGAATGATCTTTTTAGAATGGAATGGTGACACAAATACGTTTTTAGGTGGTTCAAAGGTTAAAATCCTTCTACTCTACCAGTCAATATTATTGCTATATGCTTGGTATTCTTTTACAGGGTATTTCTTACACAATAGAATCCAACCCTTTGTAACTCCCAGGGTCTCATTTTTATAGGAGAGGGCACCTGGGAGTTGGTAAGAAGGTCATCCCATGACCTTCTTACCTATCATGTCAACTCTGTGACATTCATGATTAATTCCTAAAACCTGACACATAAGTGTGGTCTAATCAATAGGTAAGGGGATAATGGGTCGCACGGCCCAACCCAGTCGTGGGTGTCTGAATACGCACGTTCATGCTACGTGTCCGAGAAGTCAGGGATATATCAGACACGTGATGTCTGATATATGCACGTTTACCTTGCGTGGTTGACTTTATAAGGGGTCATAGCCTCCAACCCCAGCTCATACCACGAGCTGGATACTTCCCTCGACCTGTGACCTTCAGAGCCTAACTCAGTCTAATCTTGGCGAACCTTTAGGCTACCTCGAGCTGAGGAGGTAGGATCTTTTGATGGCAGCTCCGATCTGTGGGGAAGTCCACGTGGCTGATACAGTTTAGGTCGTATCTCAGATCGCTAATAGCCTGAGGGAAAATCAGGGCGTACAATAATCATAATTAAATCATACTGACACATAAATATCCAATTATGCCTTCCTGGCATAGTAATCAAGGCATTAAGCCTTATTAGAAAATTTGGGACGTTACACATATACTAGCTCAACTATCACATCTTAGGTCATAACATATCATAGCAGAGTCATAGTATAACATATCATAGCGTAACATAATAAAATCATAATGTGTGTTACCAATGTCATTTCGAACATTTATCAATATCATTCTTACCATTGTAACAACAAACATGCTGCCCTTGCAACAACCCACTGCCATTACGACAACCCACTGCCCTTGCGACAACCCACTGCCCTTGCGAAAGTCCCTTGGTTCTTTTCTCATACCAAGTTAAAAACATATGTATTCCGTTGCTTTTTCCGCATATGTTATATTCATCATAACATATTCAAAGCATGATATGACCAAGTCTCATAAAGTCAATGTGAGCATGCATCAATACACATAAGCATGCAATAATCATAACCATCATCACATATATGACAAAGCATAGTCATAAACATAACATGAACAATCATAACCATTAGATCGCACATACATAACATTTGTGCACTCAAATGGACACTCTGTGTTACAGTGACCACTCTTCTTACCTCACATTCAGCAGCAACACAATCACCTCCCTTCAAGTGCCTTGTCGAGTCCTAAATCCAAAACATGCAACATATATCATTTAGAGACTCATAACTTAACCAAATATTACGAACCAATCTTACACTTTCTAAGACCCAATCACCCTTAAAGTGTCCTTAAGAAAGTCCTAAAATCCCCAAATAGAAAACCCTTAAACTATACAATGAAAGCCCCAACAAAAACCATCAAAATGAGGAAAACACATGTTTTCTGGGCAAGTAGTGCGGTTGTGCCCGACAGAGAAATCCTAAATTGTGACTTTTCTTCTAACAACCATAACTCTCTCAATTTAAATCTAATTTGGACGATTCTTTTTGCGTTTTTCTCATCTTGAATCCCTCTATATCATCATAAAATTCTTAGAGATTAATATGATATAAAAAATTCATGAGCAGCTCCTAACTCCATAACTCTAACAATCTCTTACAACAAAACTTCTTCCCCAACCTGTCTTTCCAGGCTTCAAAACTAGCAATCATAACTTAATAAATTCAACCGTAGCATGTTTCTAAACATTTTATATTAACAACCTAGTCTCTAACATAAATATAAAACCAATCATCACAACCTATCATGCTTTTTAAACAAATTCACCATTAACATAACTCAAAGCTTCAAGAACTATAAAAAAAAACTTTAAAAGTGTGAAAAGTTCTTACCAAGGTCATGTGCAGCAACCTAAGCCTTGAAAATATTCTCCCAAAGCATTCTAAATGAGCCCCCACATGAGTTCTTAGTGATCCACACTCATTTTGCCTGTCAGCCCTTCCTTATACAGGCTTCCTATTCTCAATCTTTCAGTCTACCAATTCAATTGTTCTCATCCAAATACTTAGTACATGTATTTGGCTTTTCCACTAACCCTCAAAAGTAGTCATTCACTTTCGACCCTTATGAATTCCTTATTTTCGATGTTTCCTATTTAACAAGTGGGTATCACCCTCCTTTTTACCCCACCGCTTAAGGTGTTGTCCAAAATTTCTCATTTGTTAGCTACAAAAGTAGCATAAACTTGTTCATACATACGTCATAACAAAATACAACCCAAAAACTAATTTTTCATCGTGTTGCTCAATATGAAAATCTATCCTTCACTTATTCTTTCATCTGAGAATGAGGGTCTAAGTCGTCCTTTATCTTTATATCCATTAACTCTTAAAATTCTTCATAAATCATGAAGAAAGTGTTAGATCTTTTATAGCTTTATCCAAATCTGCAATCCTTAAGACTTAAATAATTTTTCTAATGTTTCTAATTTTGAGATCAATCCATCACAATTGTCTTTTTACAGAAAATGAACCATGTTAATCCATAAATCCATCCATCTTTATCGCTAATGAATCTTGTTACTTTGAATCCTTTGGAAAATCCTTACACCTACTCTATCTGGATCTCATTCTAATACTTCCATGAGTTGTAACTGTAACGTCCCATATTACCTAATAAGGCTTAGGGCCTTGATTAGGGGGCCAGGATGGAAAAATATGGAAATTATGTGTTTATGTGATATATATAATTATATGATTATGTGAGTTATATTATAATATGAATTGATATGCATGTTTAGGTGTATTAAATATGTGTGTGGGCCCATTTCTGATTAAAAGGGAAATTTTCATAATTTGGCCTGTTATGGGTATATTTGACATATATGTGATATGTTTGTGGGACCACATCATTATGTGGATATATTTGGGTTACTCGACACGAGGTGATCCTAGGGAGAAAGTTAGCAGGAAAGTCACAACGGGACCAATACTTGACTCGGGGTCAGTCAAGGGGTATTTTAGGTATTTAGTACATTATCGGGATATTGGGTAATGGGAATAAAAATTTGAGGATATATTTGGAGTTAGTGAGATCAGGAGGGAGTTCTGTGAATTTTGACTATTTTTCCCTCGGGAACGTTTTTGGGTACCCCGAGCCTTGGGATTTGATTAAGGTTACTTAAGCTCGAAGTAACCTCCCAGGACTATAAAACTCATAAAACAGTCTCGTTCTCTCTCCCATTATCTCACTTGATGCCCATTAGCGTTTTCGAAGGAAACTCAGGTTTAGGGCTCGGATTCAAGCAAGGTTAGAGTCATAACGATTCTAGGGAAGATTAGAAGCTTGATAGCCAAAGGATTTAGCTGGGAAACTACTTAATCAGAGGTAATCCAAGCTTTAAGTTCTGTGTTTTTTAGTTTCTTAAGTTTGATTGGATTTTTGTGTTTATATGAGCTTTTGATTCGTTTTTAATTCAGGTTTTGTTGCCTGGCATGTACTGATGATGTTCTGGGATTGAATTACGAGCTTGGGTACTGTTTGGATAGGTTTTTGGAGGGATTTTTCTGGAGGAAAATGGAGAAAAATCAGAGTTTTCATGTCGAACTGTGGCCCTGTTCTTTGGTGCCGCGACTCAAATTGGACGAAGGAGAAGTAGGTGCCTCTAGGCTATTTAGGTTGCGGCGCCTGTTAGGGCACGCCGTGGCGCAGGTGCAGGCAGGGATGAGGCTTGGGCCTCTGACTTGAGCATGCTGAGGCTCAAATGCTTGAGGGCCTCAACGTTTAAGGGATTTTGGGCCTTGGGGAGGTTTTGAGTACGGGAACTCAAACCTAAGGGCTCGGGATCAATCCTACTACGCGGTTTAGTAGGATTCGATCTCCCGGAGGCTAGGACTCGGTTTGGAAGCCTTTATTTACTCATTTTTGACAATATTCTATATTTGGTTATGACTAGGTTATCGCTAGGGGCTCGGAACCGGGATCATGCTCGAGGGTCTTTCATTCGTACCCTATGCTTGGACCAAAGTTAAGAAAACTATACCCAATACATGATGTACATGATTAGGGCTTGGTCTGAATGTTGAATATAGATTTTATCAAAGCTTGGGCATCTGAGAATGTGCATGATTATGATTATGCTTGTGATCATTGATTAAGCATGATGAATGCTCTGTATCTGAATATTTGATATATGATATATGCTTGTCTTCATTATTTGATTCAGAAAGGCTTGACTTATGAGTCAAGGACGACAATAGCGTTGAGCGCTGGTTGAAAATCATTGACTTATGAGTCAAGGACGGCAATAACGTTGAGCACTGGTCGAAAAATATTGACTTATGAGTCAAGGATGGTAATAGTGTTGAGCGCTAGTAAAAAAGCATTGACTTATGAGTCAAGGACATCAATAGTACGCTGAGCACTGGACGATATGGTTAGACCTAACCAGGAGCGCATCATATGCTTGTCCGACCCAATTGCCGTGGAAAACTCAGTGCCAGGTACGCTAGAATAGCTCTAAGGCTAGTTATATAGAGGATAGGGCAATGGGTCCTGGGGTGACTTATTAGTCCCATATCTAGGGTTGGGCCCCAGACTTGACTTATGAGTCAAGAACGACATTAGCATGACTAGTGCTGGTCGAAAAATATTGACTTATAAGTCAAGGATGGCAATAGCGTTGAGCGTTGGTCGAAAATCATTGACTTATAAGTCAAGGGCAGCGATAGCACGCTGAACGATGGTCGATATGGTTATGCCTAATCAAGAGCGTGACTTATGCTTGACTGACCTATTGGTCATGGGAAACTAAAGCGCCCGATACGCTAGGCCAGCTTCAAGGTTGGTTATACAGAGGATAGGGGAAAGGACCCCAGGGTGACTCATTAGTCCCATATCCTAGGGCACTGAGCCCCAGTATGATTTATTAATCATGTATTAGGGTGTTGAGCCCCAGTATGATTTATTAATCATGTATTTTGGGTAATGGTCCCTAGTATGATTCATTGATCAATTATCTTGGGCTATTGACCCCACAAGACATCATAGTCATTTATATGAATGGTATGCATGCATGAGTAGGGTTATTACTGTTAGGCATGCTTATTATGATTTGGTAATGTGTTATTAACTGCTTATGAGCATGTTTAAGTTTTCTTGCTGAGCCTTGGTTCACGGGTGCTTTGTGATGCAACTAAGGGGAAAATAAAGTTTGATCATCCTTGAGTTGGAGAGCTTTGGTAACGATGTGTATATATGCGACTGCTCGACCACCACGACCGAGGTTTCTCAGAGGAAATAGGGTCAAACCCTATTTTTCCACTTAGGTCAGCTGGTTGTAACTTTTTAATTGTAATTAACCTTTTTAAATGTTAGTTTGGGATCCCATGTATGGAAGTAAATGTTTAATGAAACGGTTATATCTTTTGACCAAAAAATTTAACCCTAAACCATTAATCATGTTTAGTTACACAATTATGGCCAAATGACTCGTTTAGCGAGTCTAGCACTATTTAAAATACACAGTGTAATGGTCCCTGGGTAGTAGGGCGTTACAGTAACATCCCTATATGTTACTTCATAATCAAGTTCCCCCACACTAGGCTTCCATTCTTTGAAGTGATCAAGATATCTCTATGCCTTGAAAATACCGTCCATCATATCCATTAAACTACTGGCATCTTCGTCCAAATAGTGCGTCTAAGAAGTCCATACTATCCAAGTATAAACTATTTCCTAAATATATTCCCTCCTATATCATGGTTTACTAACATCTTTCTCCTTATCATAGTCCGGCCATATTCCTATTGCCTCGAATTTCCAAACACTTGCCATCACTGTATCTTAATCCATAACATGACTTCTTAAAATTCTTTGTCCATTTTCCATGCATCCATGCCTTAGCTTCTTTGTCCTTGTTTTCTCTTTCTGGTTATGTGTTCCTCATGTCTTTGTCATCTGTGGTGAAATCTCGATGCAATCCTTTCATATGTTCGTAGCCCCCGTCATGCTAGGTGGAAAATGGTGCCCCCAATGTTGATTACCTTCATGTAGTCGTATCGATCATGACATGTTGTAAGCTTTTGTGTTGTGCTTTACGTAGTGATCTCTACTCAAGTATCGATCGACTATTGTCCTCATGTAGTTCATTCACCTGTGGTTGTCTGTCGTCTCCTTTGTAGTGGGTGCTTCGTGCTTCTTGTCATCTTTATCATCCTTTCAAGATATAGTCTGTCGAATTTCCTATAAAACCTTGTAAGGTTGTCTTGTCCTTATTGGTGAAGTTATAGTACATAAAATTTTGTTGGTGTACTCACCAAGTACAATCTTTGACCATCTATTCTTTATAGATATCAACTTCTCCCTTGTTATTATATCCTTTTACAAAAGAGGTGTCGAATCCTCTTTCATACTTAATGTCATTTTTCGTTGGTTGATTGTCTTGCTTCTCACTACGTAAAATCCTTTAATACAAAGATTTACATTCGTTAGGGGATTCTCTTTACTGTCTCCCATCACACCTGATCCTTGATTGACAGAGAAAGAACCTTTCAAGTTTTCTTTGTTCTCATTAATTCGTGTTGTAGTTCCTTAAAAGTAGATTATCTTTTCGCACCATCATTTCCTTAACATCCCAGTTTTCTGCTTCTATTGCAAAGCCAAACTTAATTGGTAACTTTGTTCCTTATCGTCACCAAAATCCTTTATGATTCTCGATTTGTTTCTTATATGGAGTCAACTGACTCTGGTAGTCCTACTAGATGTGCTCATCCAAGTTATTCTTAGAAACCTTCCAACCAAGCTTCGAGCTCACTAAATCATAAGTCTAAAACTTCGCATGAAAATATTTATACCAAGTACTTGTTGGCTTCCCATCCGCTTTATGTGTCATATCCATGTGTGCTCCATCATCCTTTATAGTTCAAACCTCCATGTCTATCGTATGCAAAATTATGATTTCTTTCTCCTATTGTCTAGTCCTTGTGATGACAATTCATGGTTGACATCCAACCAACCTATCCTTCTTCTCCCAATGACTCAACTCATTCTCGAACGTTGGAGATCTTTGAATTAGAAACCTTCATGAGTGGCATTCAATAGCGATTGTGGCTAGGATAATATCAATGGCATTCTGATCGTGCTCTACCTATGCTCGAGGAGTAGCTTGCCTTAGATGACTCCACCTTTCTTCCTAAGTCCTAATAGTTCTTCAACATCGAAACAACATCCCTTTTTCCTCGAATCGTAAGAGTTAATCGACTGCCTCCTCTGCCTTCATAGGCTAACTCCTCTCAACCAAGACATGAAAAACCGAGCATAGCGTGACTCCAAAAACATTTTTCAATCAACAATCAAACATACAAAAAGTTACCAACTAACTACACAAAAATCTAGCAGTACAAACAAACAACAAGCATACATGCAAAAGCAGACATATAATACATATATAATACACCAAAACACACTATAAGTGTAGGGTAATAAAGGATTACGCCATACTCAAGCCATTTTAGTAAACCGAGGACCTAGCGACTTTACCATATGAATACCCATGCCTAACTTTCCTTTAACATCACTTGACGCATTTTGTTATCCATCAAATACTTACAAGTAGGCTCTCACTAATTCCCAAGCCAAAGATAATGAGTTACTATAACAAGTATTTTCTTATTCTTCTATCCTCAATCTACAATACTAAAATACCTTAGCCTATCTCACTCAATAACCATCAAACTAGTTGCCTAGTTTAACCTATAAATTTTTCTTGTCATTTCTTATGTACATAATCAAAATTGGTCTCATAACATAGTCAAATCCTTGTCCTTAGTATAACCCGTAACATCTAACCATTCACATGAACTTACTGCCCATCATTGCATCATGACAACACATCATCATTTTGACACTATACCTTTATCATTATATCGTTTTGAAATTCAGCTTAAATATAACATCCCAGTTATTGATCATAAATGATTACCTCACTATCCTGATACAACCATCAAACCATTATGATTTTTCCTAAAAAGAAAACATAGCATGGTGCGCTAAACGCAGCACAGCGCATTAGATGCAACATAGCGCGCTAAACGCAACGCAAAGTGCTAAACGTAGCGTGACACATTAAATACAACGCCACTCGATCCTATTCCACCAATCATGATACCCATTTCTATCACATGTAACTTCCAACTTAAGTCTAACCTTACTAAACCTGTGTTAACATGTAGTAGCAAAGCGTAGAAAAACAAAACAAAACTGCTAACTTAAGAACATTCTCATTAAGAACATGCAACATTCAGATATCCATAATTTAAAATAAAATGTTTATTTTAAATGCAAGTAATCAAACAAAACTATTTTTGATCTCTATTCATAATAAAACATCTTTAAAACCAAAGAATCGCCTCGACCCATATACTGCAAATATATCCACATAATAATGTGGTCTCAATCATTTAACACATATAATCACATTTATGCCCTTAACGGGCCAAAATTACAGATATGCCCCTATAAACAAGAACATGTCCACATGCATATTTAATAGTCATAAACATGCATCTAAATATATTCATATCATCATATATATCATGAATGTCACATAGTCACGCATTTAATCAATAAATCACACATATATCCAATAATGCCCTCCGGGCACGCCAATCAAGGCACACAACCCTATTAGCCTTTTTGGGTCATTACAGTACCCGTGAGCTAACGCCCAGCAAGAAGAGCTATGTAGGTCACAACCCCAAAGCCCAATTATAAAACATGTACTAGCTCAACTATCACATCTTAGGTCATAGCATATCATAACAGAGTCATAGTATAGCATGTTATAGCATGTCATTGGGTAACATAATAAAATCATAATGTGTGTAATTCTGACCATTTATCAATATCATTCTGACCATTATAACAACAAACATACCGCCCTTGTAATGGCCCCCTGCCATTGTGACAACCCACTGCCTCCCTTGGTTCTTTCCTTATACCAAGTTAAAATAATATGTATTCCCTTGGTCTTTCCACATTGTTAAATTCATCATAACATACTCAAAGCATGATATAACCAAATCTCATAAAGTCAATGTGAGCATGCAATAATCATAACCATCATCACATATATGACAAAGCATAATCATAAACATGAAATGAACAATCATAACCATTAGATTACACATACATAACATTTTTTCACTCAAATGCACACCCTGTGTTACAGTGACCACTCTTCTTACCTCACACTCAGCAATGACGCAATCAACTGTCTTCAAGTACCTTGTCGAGTCCTTAATCTAAAAAATACAACATATATCATTTAGATATTCATAACTTAACAAAATATCATGAACCAATCTTACACTTCCTAAGACCTAATCAACCTTAAAGTGTCCTTAAGAAAGTCTTAAAATCCCCAAACAGAAAACCCTATACAATCAAAGCCCAAAACATAACCATCAAAATGATGAAAAAAAACATGTTTTCTAGACATGTAGTGTGGTCACGCTATCCCTTGGGTGTGGTTGCACCCGACAAAGAAATCACAGATCGTGACTTTTCTTCGAATAGCCATAACTCTCTCAATTTAAATCTGATTTGGACGATTCTTTTTGCGTTTTTCTCATCTTGAATACCTCTATGTCATCATAAAATTCTCAGAGATTAATATAATACTAAAAATTCATGAGCAGTCCCTAACTCCATAACTCTAACAATCTCTTGCAACGAAATTTCTTCTTCCCCAAGCTATCTTTCCAATCTTAAAAACTAGCAATCATAACTTAATAAATTCAACCCTAGCATGTCTCTAACCATTATAGATTAACAACTTATTCTCTAACATGCATATAAAATAAATCATCCCAACCTATCATGCTTTCTAATCAAAACATGCATTAACATAACTCAAAGCTTCAATAACTATCAAAGAAACTTTAAAAATGTGAAAAGTTCTTACCAAGATCATGTGCAGTGACCTAAGCCTTGAAAATATTCTACCAAAGCATTCTAAATGAGCCCCCACACGAGTTCTTAGTGATCTATACGTATATGAAGTGATCATCATCCTTTTTCTTCCTTAGATCTTAAACCCTAGTCTAGAGAGCGTGAGAGAGAGAGAGAGAGTTCTCTCCCTTGATTATGTGTAGAGCAGCCACCAAATTCAAATTGTGAGTCTAACCCTAACGCTAGACTCTTACTTTCTATTTATAATGAGTCACTATCGCCAAATTACCATCCTACCCTAGATCTAAGCCATTATAACAATTTCATTAAACCCTTTTTTTGTAGTGTCTTGGAATTTTACTTAGCCAGATAGTAGTAGCTTGTACTGTAGTATTTTAGTTTTCGTGGTTATTGGTTAAAGCTGGGATTTAGTTGGAAACTCATAGAGATAGGTATGGATTTTATAAATTTAGCCTATAGTTTAGAAATATTAATTTTAACATAATGTTTGATTAATATAGCTGGTCCTAGAAATGATATATATTATAACCTAAGGTTTAGATAGAATAATTAAGAACGTGACACTTGTCACATTCATGTTTATTAAGGATTTAAGGATTTAGATGAATACATTAATAAAGGATAAACCTAGGAAGTCTAGACCATCCCTCAGCTGTTAGGATCATGTTTTACTCAGTCAAATTGGTTTAAAAAAATTCAAGTATGCTGAAAGTGTGCAAAAATGTGTTTGATACATCGGCGTATGCTGATATATTGCAGGTATATGGGCTGATATATCGCCTATGATTAATACAGAAAACACGTCGACTTCACACGAATGAAACCACGGAGGCTCGGGATTATGGGGCAGGCAATATATCGCCTATAGGGGGCGATATATCGGCTCCCTTATGCATTTTTGAAAATCCTTGGAATCCGAGCTAGAAACAACCCTCAACAACTTGGACTTGTTCTTGAACATGTTTGACCGAGTTCTAGGCATCTGTTGAGCAGAAAATTCAATTTTTATTCATTTTAAAAGGAGTTAGTTTCACTCCTTGAACTCTATAAATAGGACCTTTCACTCAGCCAATTGCATCATCATTCAAGCACTTCTCAGAGCCTCCAAGTTGCTAAGTTTATTCTAGAGAGAAACACTAGGGTTTTGGGGTTAAAAGCTTTCAAATCCAAGCTTTTATAAACACTTGGGAAGTAAGATATAGTGATTATTCGGTATTGCAATGTAGATCAAAGTTCTAATCTATCCAAGGTATTCTTTATCCTTGGGTTTAGATCTTCTCTTCCTCTTATTTTTCTTTAGGAAACTTATGGATCTACTGTTTGGTTTTAGGAGTTTCCAATCCTATTCTTGTCTCCAATATCCCAGTTTTTGGTAAGGAAAATACATTAGATTTTATGTGTTATGACTATGTATGTATGTATGTATGTATGTATATGTTTTATGTTATAGTCGCTTGGGAAATGTAGTTGCTTAGATAGTAAATAAGCAAATCCCAAAAATTTTATCATTATTGTAGACTATAGGTATGATTTAACCTACCTCGAATAGTAGCAAGAGGACCCAGATAGTTTATCGTATACTATATTGTGTTTAAACCTACCTCGAATAGTAGCAAGAGGATCTAGATGGTTTCTATCACATACTACGGTAATGAGGTAATGGTCATTAATATTGTAGTCCTATGTTTTATGATTTACATTTTTACGTCATATGTTTTATGATTTATGTTTTTAGTCTTATGATTTATGATATGTTTTAGTAGATTTTCCTTGCTGGGCATTATGCTCATTCCTTTTTATTCTAGATGGTGCAGGAAAATGAGCATGGAAAGCGGGACGGATTCGTGGCAGCTTTGGCATGTGTATTGGGAGAGGACTAAATGAATGGACTGATGGGAAAGATTGAGGATGGCATTTTGTTTCAAGTCTTTTTAATTATTTATGTTTTTCCGCATTTAGTATTTGAACGATTAAAGTAAAGATTTAAGTTTTCTTTATGATTTTATGTAATAACAATGAGATCCCGTATTTTGGATTTTCTAATAAAATTCAATTACTTTATGTATGTATTCCAAAATAATAGTTATGTCATAGTAGTTTTAATGGTCCGAGGTCTTTAAGTTAGTCAAATCATTACAGTTGGTATCAGAGCCATGTTCATATGCATGAATTTCTCCTTAATACACACGCAAAAGCTCTGGTTCTATCCGCCAATGTAAGTGTTTATGTTATGAATATTATGTTTATGTTAATAGCTAATGTTTTAGTCATTATGTTTTCAGTAAAAAATGAACGAAGCTTTGACCTATCATGATATCCAAGCCATTAAGGCATTGAAAAGGGTTAGAGAGCCAAGGGATACATAGGAGTGCTAGAAAGAATCACTCAAAGATTGATCAAATTTCACAAGGAGATAGTTCACCTTCAAATCAATAGGCAAATTATGATGAGAGCCATGGAAAAATATGTCCTAGTAATTAGGCTTTTAAAGATTTTCCTTCTGTAGTTTCAAAATTGGAAGAATTATTGGAGCCTATGGATGATGAAGATGATTTACTGGTAGCCATGAGATATTAATTTCTTATACTTAGGTTTACCTATAGGTTTGAGTTTCAATTCACTAATGAACAAAAGCATAATATCCTAACGAATATTCCCCGAGGTAGTTTCGAGGCTCATGATAATGATGATTATGAAGAAATAAATGATGATATGTTAGATGAAGGGTCAGTTGTAGAAGATCCTGATTTTTAGAGATTTACCCTAGTTATTAGTAGTATAGTTTCTTTATTTATTTTGAATTTATGATTGTAATAAGTGAAAATCTTTTTCCAAATGAATAAAGTTGTTAATTTTGAATGGCATGTATGAGTTTAATTTTATGTTTACAATCATAATAAATTTAGAATAAATTCAATAAATAATGATTGAGTTCGGGGAGGGTGGATACAAATCAATGGATCGGGTTCTGTATTGAGAGTTTAGTGGGCCATAGTAGTGGGAACGATTTTACTGATCCCAGCCCTCCCTCAATATGGTTAACTTTGGAACAACGACAAGTTTCAAGCCTGATAATTAAGTCGTATAGGATGGTTAGAAACAAACTTAGAAAATAATAAAGATGGCTTAATGTTCTAAGTATAGAAACGCACCCTAATTTATAAAGACGACTTACATAATATTTCATAAGAACTCATAACTGATAGGTCCGAGTTATGTTTGCTTATATTAAGTTTTGCCTTAGAAACTATTAGGGTAAGTTATAACGTGTTTTCTCAACTGTTAGAACTTTACTAAAGATGTCGCTACGAAATTATGCACGCACGAACGGCAATGCCTTCAGCACTACTAACGAGACTTATGAAGCCCCTCCAGTCCAAAGAAGGGTAACGCGTGCTATTACTGCTACTGCTAATAGGAATGCACCACCACCAGTTGACAACACCGCTGAGATTATCCAGTTATGGCAACAAGTAGAAGAACTATTGCAGCAACAACGACAACAGTCATAGCCGAAACCTTTGCTACAGCCTCAGCCCTAGCTTCAACCGCAAACTCAGCTGCAGCCTCAGCCAACAGCTCAAGCACCCCAGCAAGGGCAGAATGTAGGATATCTGTATGGGGGATGGCCACTAGCAAACTACACGCCTTATCCAACTCAGTACATAGAGCCAGTCTACAAGCATTTCTGTAAGTAGCACACTCCAAATTTTGAAGGGACAACTGACCCCTTTGAGGCTGAAGAATGGTTCAGGAATGTAGAGCCTATTCTAGCACACATGAACCTCGGCAACGCAGATTGCATATCCTGTGTTTCCTCTCTACTAAAAAATGATGCTAGAATTTGGTGGGATTTGGTACAGCAGACTCATGATATCACCACCATGACTTGGGCCAGATTTGTGGAGCTGTTTCACAAAAACCATTACAACTCGGTTGTCATCACTACAAGGGTGGAAGAATTTTCCAGTCTGAAGTAGGGCAATTTAATGGTAGTCTAGTACACTGAAAAATTTGATCGTCTAGCCAAGCTCGCACTAGAGTTGGTCCCAACCGATTTCTTAAGGGTTACCAAGTTCACTAGGGGACTCAGACCCAAGATTGAGTTAGGTGTCAAGCTGGAAAATCTTGGAACCACTTCTTACGCTAATGTTCTGGAAACAGGTATAGAGATGGAAAGGCTCCAAGAAAATGTTAATAAGGAGGAGGCAAGCAAGTCTGAACCCGGGCAGCAGAATCAGACTCAGAATGGTCGAAACCACAACAACAACCAGCATAACAATAATGGGCAGAAAAGAAAGCATCCTGATAATAAGCAAATTGACGCTAACAAAAGAGCACAGACTAATAACGGTAATAATAGGTCAGGTTATGTGGAATACCCTCAGTGCTCCAAGTGTTAGAAAAGAAATCTTGGGGAGTGTCGTGCAAACACCAAGGGCTGTTTCAATTGTGCCCAGAAAGGTCATCGGAAAAAGGATTGTCCACAGCTCAAACAAGAAGAAAAGAAGGACAAAAAGATGGTTCCAGACATAGTCTTTGCCTTGACCCAGGGAGAGGCCGAAGCTAGTAACAAAGTGGTCACAGGTCAGCTTCTTATCCTCGATAATATATGTTCAGTATTGTTTGATTTGGGAGCAACACACTCGTATATCTCGTTAGGAATGATAGAAAAATTAGACAAACCTTGTGAAAGATTCAGAACTAGGTTTAAAAACGGAACTGCCTTCGGGCAAAGTAGTTCTATCATCACGAATAGTACGAGGAGCACTGATCAAAATCGACGGCACAAAACTAGAAGGAGACCTGATAGAGCTAGAGATCAAGGACTTCGACGTAATACTGGGAATGGACTGGCCAGCAAGGCATGGCACAAAAATTGACTGTAGATGCAAGCAAGTGATGTTCGAAACTCCGACGGTCAGAAACTATGTTTAATGGGAAAGATTTCAAGACTATAGGCACCGCTTATCTCATCTCTCAAAGCTCAGAAGATGATAGAGAAAGGATGTCACGCATTCTTAGCAAGCGTCACAGATGTTGCACAAGAAACACCATTAAAGGTTGGAGACATCCACATTATAAAGGAATTTCCAGAAATATTTCCTGACGACTTACCAGGGTTACCCCTTACTCGGGAAATTGACTTCACAATCGAACTAGTACTGGGAACCGAGCCTATCTCAAAGGCACTATACTGGATGGCACCTATCGAACTCAAGGATTTGAAAACACAGTTACAAGAGCTCTTAGAATTGGGTTTCATCAGGCCAAGCCATTCGCCATAGGGAGCACCAGTTCTATTTGCGAAGAAGAAGGATGGAAGCATGCGAATGTATAGCGATTACCACGAGTTGAACAAAGTGACAATTAAGAATAAGTACCCGCTACCCTGAATTGACGACTTATTTGATCAACTCTGAGGACCGACTATATTTTTAAAGATTGATCTACAGTCTGGTTATCAACAACTCAAGGTAAGGGAAGAAGATATACCAAAGATAGCTTTTAGGACTCGATATGGACATTATGAGTTTCTAGTTATGTCTTTTGGTCTTACCAACGCTCCAGCCGCATTTATGGACTTAAGGAATTGGGTCTTCAAGGATTACTTGGACAAATTCGTCATAGTGTTCATTTACGATATTTTGGTGTACTCCAAGGACAAAGTCGAGCACGAGGAACATTTAAGACTAACTATGTTGCGACTAAAGGAGCATAAACTTTATGCCAAGTTCAAGAATGCGAATTTTTACTATCGCAAGTGGCATTCCTTGGCCATATAGTTGGAGTCGCAGTAGACCCAACTAAAGTAGAGGTTGTGAAGGATTGTCCAAGACCTAAAAATGCACCACAGGTTAGAAGTTTTCTTGGGCTAGCAAGCTATAATCGAAGATTTGTAGAAGGGTTTTCTTAGATAGCCACTCCGCTTACCAACCTGACCCAGAAACAAGAAAAGTTCAGCTGGACGGATAGATGTCAAGAGAGCTTCCAGTTGCTCAAAGATAAATTATGCTCATCACCAGTACTTTGTGTACAGACACCCAACGATAAGTTTGTAGTATATTGATGCATCCAAGAAAGGTTTGGGTTGTGTGCTGATGCAAAATGACAAGGTAATAGCCTACGCCTTAAGGCAGCTGAAGGAATACGAGCAACGTTATCCAACACACGATATGGAGTTGGCAGCGGTGGTCTTCGCTTTGAAAATTTAGCGCCACTATCTGTATGGAGAATGATGTGAGATTTATACGGACCACAAGAGCTTAAAATATTTCTTCATGCAAAAGGAGCTCAATATGAGGAAGCGTAGGTGGTTGGAATTAGTAAAGGACTATGCCTGTGAAATCTTATACCACCTAGGAAAAGCGAATGTAGTAGCAGATGCGTTAAGTACGAAAATCTGGCAGCATTATTCGAAATTGAAAAGCTACTTCAGTAAAAGCTGATTAACGCCAGGATATAACTAGTCATGGGTCAACTGGCTAACTTGTCCATCTAGTTGAGTTTACTAGAAGATATACGGATCGGTCAAGGACATGATGACACGTTAGTATCACATATGGTTGCAGTCAAAGAAGGCAAGACTACAGATTTCTCTATATCAGGGCAGGGGTTCTTGAGATATAAAGGCCGGGTATGCGTGTCGAATGACCACGAAATTAAGATGAAGATTTTAGAAGAGGAACACACTACCCCATACTCAATTCACCTGAGGTCGACCAAAATGACTCACGACCTTAAGGCACTATATTGGTGGCCGGGAATGAAGAAAGACGTAGAAGAATATGTGTCCAAATGCCTTATATGCCAGCAAGTGAAGGTGGAACATCAACGACCCGCGGGCTTATTGAAACCGCTTAGTATTCCAAAATGGAAGTGTGAAGACATAGCCATAGACTTCGTGACAGGATTATCACGAACAAATAAGCAACACGACTCGGCTTAGGTTGTGGTAGATATACTCACCAAGTCAGCTCACTTCATGCCTATCAAGACTACGTACACTACAAACCAGTACGTAGACATTTATGTTCGAGAAATTGTACGGCTGCATGGAATCCCTAAGACCATAGTATCTGACAGAGGATCAGTGTTTACATCGAGATTTTGGGGAAGCTTGCAACAAGCTATGGGTACCAAGCTAAGTCTCAGTACGACATTTCATCCTGAGACCGACAGTTAGTCCAAGCTTGCCATACAGATTTTAGAAGATATGTTGCGCACTTGTGTACTAGACTTCGGAGGATTGTGGAGTAAGTATTTGCCACTTATAGAGTTCTCCTGCAATAATAGCTACCAAGCAACAATCGGTATGGCACCCAATGAGCTACTTTATGGAAGGAAATGTTGGTCGCCATTACATTGGGACAAGGTAGGGGAAAGACAACTTCTTGGAACTGAAGTTGTTAGAGAGGCTCAAGACGCAGTGGAGTTGATTAGAAAGCGTATGCTCGCTGCTCAGAGTCAACAAAAGAGTTATGCAGATTCCAAGTGACAAGATGTGGAATTCAAAGTCGGAGATCAAATCTTCTTAAGATATCTCCTATGAAAGGAGTGAAGCGATTTGGGAAGAAAGGCAAGCTTAGTCCCCGGTTTATAGGTCCTTTTGAGTTATTGGACAAGGTGGGACCAATAGCATATAGATTAGCCCTACCACCAGCACTAGCAGATAGCCACAATGTGTTTCACATCTCGATGTTGTGCAGATATGTGTCAAACCCATCCCACGTTCTCAAGTATGATACGTTAGCACTTCAGAAAGAACTAAGTTACGAGGAACGACCGGTTTGCATCCTAGAGAAGGGGATGAAGGAATTACGATCTAAGAGTATTCCAATAGTCAAGGTCTTATGGAGTAATAGTACAGAAAGGGAGGCAACGTGGGAGTTGGAGGGAGACATCCGATCACGGTATCCAGAATTGTTTGGTAAGTAAATTTCGGGGACGAAATTCTTTTAAGTAGGGGATAATTTTAGTGTCTCGGAATTTTACTTAGCTAGATAGTAGTAGCTTATGCTGTAGTATTTTAGTTTTCGTGGTTATTGGTTCAAGCCGGGATTTAGTTGGAAACTCATAGAGATAGTTATGGATTTTATAAGTTTAGCCTATAGTTTAGAAATATTAATTTTAACATAAGGTTTGATTAATATAGTTGGTCCTAGGAATGATATTTATTATAACCTAAGGTTTAGATAGAATAATTAAGAACGTTACACTTGTCACATGCATTTGTATTAAGGATTTTAGATGAATAAATAAATAAAGGATAAACCTAGGAAGTATAGAACCTTCCCTCAGCTGTTAGGATCACGTTTTACTCAGTCAAAGTGGTTTAAACAAATTCAAGTGTGCTAAAAGTGTGCAAAAATGTGTTTGATATATCAGTGTATGTCGATATATCGTAGGTATAGGGGTCGATATATCGCCTATGATTGATACGGAAAACACGTCGACTTCGCACAAACGAAACCACGAAGACTCGGGATTATGGGGCAGGAAATATATCGCCTATAGGGGGCGATATATCAGCTCCCTTATGCATTTTTGAAAATTCGTGGAATCCGAGCTAGAAACAGCCCTCAACAACTTGGACTTGTTCTTGAACATTTTTGACCGAGTTTTGGGCATCTGTTGAGCAGAAAATTAAATTTTTATTCATTTTAAAAGGAGTTAGTTTCACTCCTTGAACTCTATAAATACGACTTTTCACTCAGCCAATTGCATCATCATTCAAGCACTTCTCAGAGCCTCCAAGCTGATAAGTTTATTCTAGAGAGAAACACTAGGGTTTTGGGGTTAAAAGCATTCAAATCCAAGCTTTTATAAAACACTTGGGAAGTAAGATAGAGTGATTATTCGGTATTGAGGTGTAGATCAAAGTTCTAATCTATCCAAGGTATTCTTTATCTTAGGTTTAGTTTGTTATAGATCCTCTTATTCTTTTCATTTTCTTCAAATCCTAACATGTTATAATGGTTTTTGGTTAGGTGTTTGATTTCCTTTGAAACTTAAGGTTTTCGGTAAGTTATTATCTTGATGGTTTAGATCTTCTCTTCATCTTATTTTTCTTTAGGAAACTTATGGATCTTACTGTTTGGTTTTAGGAGTTTCCAATCCCGCTCTTGTCTCCAATATCCCGGTTTTTTGTAAGGAAAATAGGTTAGATTTTATGTGTTATGATTATGTTTATATGCTATGTGTATGTATGTATGTACGTACATACGTACGTACGTAGGTATGTATGTATGTATGTATATGTTTTATGTTTTAGTCGCTTGGGAAATGTAGTTTCTTAGATATCAAATAAGCAAATCCTAAAATTTTTATCATTATCGTAGACTATAGTTATGATTTAACCTACCTTGAATAGTAGCAATAGGACTTAGAAAGTTTATCATATACTATATTGTGTTTAAGCCTACCTCGAATAGTAGCAAGAGGATCTAGATGGTTTCTATCACATACTACGGTAATGAGGTAATGGTCATTAATATTGTAGTCCTATGTTTTATGATTTACGTTTTTACGTCATATGTTTTATGAATTATGTTTTTAGTCTTATGATTTATGATATGTTTTAGAAGATTTTCCTTGCTGGGCATTAGGCTCATTCCTTTTTATTTTAGATGGTGCGGGAAAATGAGCTTGGAAGGCAGGACGGATTCGTGGCAGCTTTGGCATGTGTATTGGGAGAGGACTAAATGAATGGATTGATTGGAAAGATCGAGGATGGCGTTTTGTTTCAAGTCTTTTTAATTATTTTTGTTTTTCCACATTTAGTATTTGAACGATTAAAGTAAAGATTTAAGTTTTCTTTATGATTTTATGTAATAACAATGGGATCCCGTATTTTGGATTTTCTAATAAAGTTCTATTATTTTATGTATGTATTCCAAGATAATAGTTATGTCATAGTAGTTTTAATGGTTCGAGGTCTTTAAGTTAGTCGGGTCATTACATTTTTAGTAACTCCTCACAAAACTATTAGTTTACATAATCCATAATTAATTGATTCCCCATAAGTTATCTTTATTACATTATGATCCTTATTTCAACAACTCTTGACAATAAAGCCCCTAGCACTTGAAGGAAAGTGTGATTCGTCACTTTAACGCATATCCCGAGCACTTTCGATCTTTTCCATCATAAAATATCTTTCACAGATATTAATATCGCATAAACATATTCATATAATCATATAATACATAATCTCACAAAATTATAAATATATCCCTCAAGACTATTAAATTACCCAATTGCCCTCACATGCTAAAATACCCATGAAGCGAAAAGACAGATATTACAAACATAAGGTTAGTGTGCATTTTTGTTTGTGAAAAATATCATTTTTTTTTGTTGTCTGTGGTTACATGTATTTTTAAAATCTTGTTTATTATAACCAACTTTTAAATTTTGAAAAAAATATGATATTTGTTTGTTTTGTCTGTTAGACCGTGTTTATTGGATTTTTTTTAAGTAAGGGCCTTGTTTGGATGTCTATTTTTTTGTGCCAAGCACTTTCTTAAGGGAGATCTTATATCACTAACATTTTCTAAGAGCCCTTTAAGCTTTGTTTCTCTTTACATCTCCAACGATGAATATAGTCTCTGAAGTGCCTGCAGTCGAGGGGGATCTTTGTCCTCCAAGAGATATAACTAGTTCACTAATTTATGATATTTAGGGGGAGTCTCCAATACAAGGGGAGAAATATCGGTCGACTCCTGGTTCATCTGAAACTCCACCAATGCATTCTATGAAGAACAGACCTCATCTCAAGAAAATTGTTCTTTCATTATGATCATAGAGGGGGAGAAGTTGAAGATTATTAGGCTTCTCATATATTTTGATGTTTTCATGACTTTTGTTGTCTTTCTTTATATTTTGTTGTGTTTAGTTTTAGTTTGGTTTGTCTTGTTGAAAAAATGTGTTTTCCACTTGACATTCTTTTTTATTTTAGTTCTGGTAATGATTGTTTTTTGTCTGCTTTGTTTTGTTCATTGATCATAATTTGCCAAGGGGGATATTGTAATAACCATGTTTTGTGCATGTTTTTTTCTAAATGGCAAATCATGATCCCATATGCATATATATTGTGTGTTTGTTGCATTTGGTGATCTCAATGTTTTCACTTGCCACATAGGATAAGTTTTCAATTAGCTTTAACTAGTTCTAGTTTAGTTGTTGTTAATGGTTTTGTTAGGATTAGTTAGTTGAACATATATACAGGTCGTTTTGGGTCTTGGACCTGGAACTAACCAACTAATTTTTGCAAAGATTTTTTGTTGTTGTCTTCTTGGTTTTTCTCTCTTGTCATTGATGCAGGCGCTTGGTTAGGGTTTGAAGCTTCATTCATAGAGCTAATGTAACGCCCTGGATAGCCAGGGCCGCTACACTGTGTACTTATAAAGGTGCAGGACTTGCTAATCAAGTCATTTAGTTAAAAACGTGTCACTAAAACCATTAATGTGCTAGGGTTAAAGGATTTTGGTCTCAAAAGATACATTTCATATAACTAAACATTTTACACATGGGATCCGAAAGAGAACAAAGTTTAAAAGTCAGTTTACAAAATATCCTGAGTTCAGACAATCACTAGCCACTCTAAGGAAAAACAGACGTTTATGGTTCTCCTGTCCCTGTCTCCCCTCAACCGTGGCGGCTGAGCAGTTGTTCATGTACATTCTGCTCTCAGAGCTCTCCAAATCAGGGCTGATCAAGCTTGCCCTTACCTTTACCTGCACCACGAAGCACCCGTGAGCCAAGGCCCAGCAAGAAAACATAACATTATATAACAAGCAATGATAACAGTTGAATAACCCCTTTAAGCATGTTCATATACTTAGCACACCACAATGGTCACAAAGCATGAAGATTCAATCATAGATTCAGCTAATTAACATCCAGCTATACAGCATAACAATCTACCAATCAATAATAACAATCAAGTCACACGGTAATCAGGGTCAACATCTTAGGGCATACCCTCTATTTAACCCACTGACTCCAGCCCGCTAAAACCGAGCTCACTGCTTAATAAGTTGTCCTCAGCTACCAGTGGTCGAGCCGCGCCCTGTGCGCTAGTGTAAACGTCGGCACTCTTAGGCCGGTTGTTTACTATTTACATGGCATAATACCATCCTTTATAAAGCATACAAAGCAGGGAACCCTTAGTCCCGTTACAAATCCACAACTAAGTGCAGTTTTCTTACCTTTGGTTTCCAAGTGCACTGATCACGAGCGATGCTTCTTGAGCACGATCCGATTCCCGAGCCCTAGCTTAGTACCTAGTCACAACCAAGAAAAGGAATACCATCAATACTTGTAAGGAAGGGCTTCTAGACAAAGTTCTAATCTCCGGAACATCGAATTCCACCAAGCACGGTAGTAGATTCGATCCCGAGAACCCTAGGTTAAATTCTCATGCTTAAAATCCCAAAATCCCAAATTCCCTTAAGACAAGGGAAAGATATGACATTTTCTTAAGAGAAACCCTAGGTACACAAAATCATAAAGTTATGTTTTAATGTAATAAATCAATGGAGATGAACATGAAGGCTTGACACAATCAAAAAATTTCTCCAAAAAAACTCTATTCCTAACCTCCCATAGGAGATTGCTTGAAGCTACTACAATGGTGGAATGAGTCTTGGGATTAACAAGCCTTGGTATTTAAAAAAGTCAAGCTTTCTTGATGAAGATCTTGGAGGGAACTAGTAACCTTTGTGAGAGAGGGTTTAAGAAAGAGAGAAAGAGTGGAGAGTGATCAATTAATCAAAATCTCAAATGAACCTCTTAAATAGTGTAGGAACCATCATTAATGTTAACTAATGAGACTAGAGAATTTTAAACTAAGTTTTAGAGCCAAAACACGTAATTTTATCGATCCGTACGGATGGCCCACGCGATGCATCACTCTCATGCAGGCAATTTTCTAGGCAGTTGTAAGACAGACAATGCAACCCTCTCAACAGGCGATACAACACTTGTTACACTGACTTTAGACCTCGTACATTGGTCCAAAACACCTCCAAATGTCACCAAAATTTTTGGGTACTCTTATATACTCAAAAGAAAAACTTTTGACCCAAAAAGATAATTTTAAAATGCTTACAACAAAAGTCAACCTACTCATGTTGACTTTAGTGAAATAGTTTATTATTTTGCACATTTTTTTGCAGAACTTGTTTCACTATGTATTTAACCAATCCTAACATGTGTATTGCAAAAATTTATTTAAATACCAAGCCAATATCAATATATATATATATATATATCTACTATATATAAATGGATCACCTATACGGTCATCCTCTTTTTTTGTTTTTTTTCTTATTTTGTTTTTTTCCTTTCAATTATACACCAATTATATCATGTTCTTTCGTAATTGTATATGCACAATATACAATATAATATATATATATTTAATATGTATGATTATATTGTATTAAGTCTATTGTATTTATATAGTAATATAATAAAAGACTGTCATTATTTGTTGAATATTAATATATACGAAGGTCACGTGGTTTAATGCATAGGAAAGTTACACGCATTGATAGGTTTGTTGGTCGATTCATACCACGCTGGTGCGTGGATCACTTATACGGTCATCCTTCTTTTTTGTCTTTTTCTTTCAATTTTGTTTATATTTCTTTAATCCTAAAAATCATCGCACGTGTAGACACTATGTATTACATTATTTTGTCTTTTACTTAATAAATAAAAATTTGACACTTATCTTTTATTATTAATATTATTTACTTGTTATATATTTTGGTACCTTTTTTTGTTTTGTCAAGTTTTTTTTTCTTCAGAGAACCATCATCCACCATGTAAATTTTTTATACTATCATTGTATACTTTTGTTTTTTTTTAAATTAATTACTCAGTAAAATTTATTCGAATATTTCTATTTTTCATTATTATTTTTATTCCTTTTCTTCTCTTATTTTGTATTGAGATTTATTTTTTAATAGTATTTTTTTTAAATTAAGTAATTAAAATGTGTTCTCTTTTCATCATTTAAATAAATATTAACATTATAATATGATATATATTAGTTAATATCATATTATATATTTTTTAAAATATCATATTTTTTTATAATATTTTCTTTTTAAATTTAGTAAATAAAATTTGTACTCTATATGTCATAATTTAAAAAAAAATAACATTATGAAATGATATATGTTATTTAATTATTTACTATCATATTTTATATTTTTTAAAATATCATATTACAATATCTAGCAAAATTATAAAAAGATATCCATAAATATATTAGTTTCATATTAATTATAAACAAATATATTACAACTTTATAGAATTATTTTGAAAATAATAAAGAAGAAATAGTATTTTATGATAAATTTTTTAAGGCAAATGTGATCATTCATTTTATTTATCTGTTATTGTTTTTTTTTTAATTTAATTGTTTTTATATTATTAAAACTATGTATGTGTATTAACATTTGCTGGATATGTATGTTATTGTATGTGTATTATTAACTATGTAAAATTATCAAATAAAATATATATTTTTTAAAAATAATAAAAAATATATATTTTTACTAATTATGCTTAATATTTTAGCTAAAGAGTCCTTGTATATTTATACACTAACATGTGACATATATCTAAATTAATTTGAAATATATTTTTTAAGATCGGTGTGATAAGTGTGTTAGTTTTCTTTTCATATTTTACTTGGTGTTTCATTTTCAATATATTATTATGAAGTTTTTCCAATGTATATAGTTAGTTTTTTTTTTAAAAAAACAAAAACAAACTACTTAATGTAATAAGTGTGTTAGTTTTCTTTTCTATTGAATCTCCTCATTTCAATTTTTCTTTACACCTCATTGGAGTTTTAAGAATAATTATATCTATAATTTATTGATTTGCAAGATAGTCGTTATTATTTTTTTTAATTGGAGAATGACGTCTTTATTTCTTCCAAATTAATAAATAATTTGTGAAGTTCTAAATAAGAATTAAATATTTAAAAAAATATTAGTTTACGACCAAGTCATATTTTCACAAAATATCAATTTATTAAACAAAGAAAAATTGTCATAGAATCAAAGGAGTGGCAAAATACATAATAATAATAATAATAAATCTTAAATTCACTAAGTAATACAGTCAATCCAATTTTCAAACTCAAGAAAAAAAATTATTAATTATGAACTATTTGTTTATATTATTATTTACTTTATTCACCGACAAGAATTCAAAACAAAAATATATTTATTTACTTATTCATTTTTATCCTTCTGACAATAAGCAAAACGCTAAAGAAATAGTAACAATGTTAACGGGTTCCATGTGCCTTAGGCACGAGCCATTGACTAGTATATGTATATATAGAGAGCAATGCTATATGTCACGAGGATATGGACTTGAAATTTTAGCCGAGCTACGTTGATAATCACACTTAGTGAAAACTATTAAATTGAAAAAGTTACTTTTTTTTTATTTTTTAATATAAATTATATTATTTGCCACATTATTTTTTCATTTTATCTATTTTTTATACCATCTTTAGATAAATATAATTTTTAAACTAAATAAAAATTAAATCTAAAAAGAAAGTGCACCTTCACTCTTTAATTTCTCTCTCTCCCCCTTTACGATATCAATTCATTCATTTTCTCTTACTTTACTCTCTCAATCTTTGCATCTTCCTCATTTCTCTATATTTCCCAATGATCCAATCTTTTGTACTAATCTATGATGCCATTTTTGTTGCTTTTGAGCTTGATTCTTTGGATTTCAAGCTTTTTCCTTTTTATTTTCGTTTTGTTCTGTTATTTCTAAAATGGTTTATATGTTTTTAAAAGATATTCATTCCTCTGTTTTTGTTTCCTACTATAAAGTTCATTGCTCAAACATCATTGAAGAGGAGATGAATTTATATGTCACAATTTTTTAAAACCCAAGGTAATTTACTCTGTTATGAGTTGACTTGCTTTGATTGTGATCTTTTATGGCTTGCTTTGATTCTACAATCCTTTGGAAATAGTTGCTTGTTGGTACGGTACTATGATTCTACCTGTCTAAGATAGAAGACGAAATTATATATTATATATTTTTTTAAAGTCATATTCTTATCCTGCAATAATATGTTACAAGTTTATTAACACATTTTCCGGTTCTGTAAATCTGTTACAAGTTTTGTAATGTGCTCTATATAGTTTTGTAGTTATAGTGTATTAAATCTTAAAATATTTGTATATAGATGTTTCTTGGTTCCGTAACGATTTGTTTCAAATTTGTTAACACATATTTTGGTTTTGTAAAGATATGTTTCAAGTCTGTTAACACATGTTATGGTTATGTAAAAAACTGTTTCAAATTTATTTGTTAACATATATTATACTTCTATAAATCTGGCTATGGGATTGAAGTAGAGAAAATTTGAATTTGTCCAATATTTCTTAGGAATTTGGAAACTTTTCGATCATTTTTTTTTTAGATTTTTCCAATTTATCACTCTTTGGAATTTTGCACCTCTTTTCAGATAATTTTTTGGATGCTTTCTCCCTGGGCCATTGTTGTTATAAATCCAAATTTGTTTTCCAATCAGTCATGGAGATTTGCCATTTGTTTCCTGATCAATTCTGCAAGTTTTCCTATCACCTTGTGTAATGTTACTAGTTTTGGCTTAAATTTAGAATGTCTTGGGTACTATAGGTTGTGGGTTACCGTATAATGGAGGAAGAGTTTTGAAAAGATAATGAGTTGTTAGTTACTGTAGATTTGTTATTAGTTTTATTTACCGTATTTTTAGAATTTTTTTCCTTATTCATGGTAAACGTGGAAATTTCCCTTTTATAAACTCTCTTTTTCCGGAATCTCCCTCTCTTTTCCTTTTTGGTAAAAAATAATAGAATCATCAAGGTCATTACAAAGACACTACCAGGGATTGAGGGAAGGTAATCTCACCATAAATGAAATTAACCAAAACCCATTAAGTTAATAAACTAAAACTATAATTTTTTGGCCAACAAAAGATTTTTTTTTTCTTTTTTTCGTACTAGACGCCCCCTCAAACAAGAGGAGCATATATATATATATATATTGAAATTGCAAACTGATACAGAAGTTTGAAGTAAGAAGGCAACATACAAACCATCAAAAAGATAAAAAGAATCAGTTAAACAAGCAACCCTCCATAAACGATACCTTTCACACAACAGGCAGTGAGCAAATAGTCAAAAAAAAAAAAAAAAAACAAAGCGACCCAACCAAACCTCCTGAACTCAAGCTTCATTTACTATTATCTTAGGATCCAAATCAATGTGATTAAAGAACCCCAAAACAGAGATAACAGACTCTTCCTCCCCACTGAGTCCCCGAAACAAAAGCTTCCTTAAAAGAAGGATAAATCTCTTAATGTTCATAACTCAGTCTCTTATAATTAAATATAAGAAATCAGAAAATATATCTATAAATCTACTACAAATTTAATTGCAAAAGAAAAATTAAAGCTTATAAATTGCAAGATATAAAATATTTTTCATTTGAATAAACTTTAATCACCAACAATAATTTCAAAGAATATTGAAAAGAAGAAAAGAAAAACTTATTTTTTGTTTTGGCCGAAAAACTGGGTTTGGTAGTGATGAAGTTGAAAACTATTTATTTTTTAAATTTGATGATTAATTTAATGCTCCTAAAATTTAAAATTATTAAATAATAAAATTAAAGTAAACTTATAAAGCTGACAAACATGAGACCCACTATACACTTATTAGAGAAATCCACATAAGCTCGGGAAATACTTTCACAGTTATAAGTAGCATTTTTAATATATATATATACATTAAATCCACACCCAACAAAGTTTCATCCCTCTTTTTAGGCTATCAAGTATCTCGTTATCTTTTAGTATAAATAAACGAATGTTCATTCCAAGAGAATGTTATCAGATACACACAACAACCTTCCAAGCCAATCATCAATACACTAGAACGTGTGTGGGCATCTAAGAAGTATAGGACAATTTTCTGTCTTTTGATGTACTCAACACATGAAATTAAGAAAGTTTGAGAATAAAAAGATTAAGAGAATGATAGAAGAGAGAAAAAAATATCGCTATATTTTTCAGGCTTTTCTTGTGTATCATATCTTCTGTGTTTGATAATCTAGAACATATCAAATATATGTTATATATCAAAACCGATTAGGTTTAGGTCTTACTTATTTAATAAATATTTTAATCAAATTAAAATATATTTTTAAATAATTAATAAATAAATAAAAGAATAAGTCAAACTTATAATTGATACAATTGAACGATTCAATTTGAGATTTTAAACATTGGCTTGAGCCATTCATTGTGTAGCATATTGTGCTCTCCAATTTTTTCTCATTTATTTATTTAATTAATCAAGATAAAATATTTATGTATATAAACATAAATATCAGTTAATTCAAAATTAAGTTTATCTTATAAAACCTAATTAAATTACTAATTATTACCATATAATAAATTAATATCATTCTCTCTATATTATGATTAACTAATATATAGTTTTTAAATAAAAATATATTAGTCAAATTAATTAACTAATTCATAATTATTTAATTACATATAATTATCATATGATTATATCTTTCTCAGAAAATTAATTCTCTTACAGTTTAGTCCTTCCTCAATCTATCTTATTAATAAAATCTACACCCTAGACAACGTCATATAGAGGTGACTTGGGGACCATGGACCTATAATACAAAGCTTAAATAAACTAGATTATTAATTAAACTCTTTAATTAGATAATCTTATTTATTAATTCTATTATTACTCCACTATAAATATAGAATTGCACTATTAGTAATTATAGAATTATAGTTATGGAATTATCTCGTGCAGTCCATTGATATAATTACTTCATGTAGTTATGCTCTCCAATTATTGGTTCGTAAATTAAAGCTGGTCAACATTATCGTTTTACCAGTCTAATTACCTCTTGTACCTTAAGTACCACCAATTCCCTAGTGAACATTTAATTTATATTCATATTATAAATTTGAGCTCAATAACTATTCAATTCTAGAATCAACCCTTAAGGGAACCATTATTCGTTTCGTTAGGAAAACTTGAATTCCAAATCTTGTAAGATCATATTCCCAACCATTCATGCTATTGATTCTCCAAAACAAAGTCACTAGCCTCATAATATTAAGATACCTTAACGAGTTAATCAAAATACCCAACCAACATGAACAGGAGTTCATGACTACTCAAGATTCAGGCTAATCTACATATGATCATCGTGTTAATACGAATTAAATCTGTATGGCAAACAACATGTTTATAAAGAAATTAATTAACATCGATCATGTCATATATAATCTAATTATATAAAGTACATTCACTAAGATGTTTATCCACATCAGCAATCTGAGTCTAAATCACATGCATTACAAAAATACTTAGCCAATTGTATTAGCAACCAATCATTAAAGATTCTTTACTTTAATATGTTGCTAACTATTTTATTCATTATCTATGATCTTAACCTTCTCATACTTATACAAGATCATACTCTCACTAATGAATATGGAATTTTCAAATATTTATAATATTTTTTCAAGCAATAATTCAAACATTTAATGTCACGCCCTGGATAACCAAGACTGTTACCCTGTGTATTTTAAAATAGTGCAAGACTTGCTAATCAAGTCTTTCGACAAATAATGTGTTCCTAAAGTCAACTATCGGGTTAGGGTTAAAAGATTTTGATCATTAACGGTTAATTTTCATTAAAATAGAAGTTTAGTACATGGGATCCCAAAAACAGGGTTTAAGAGACAATCTACAATTCTCAAAAGTTATATACAACCAGTGACCATTCTAATGGTAAAATACAATTTTAGGCTTTGTCTTTGTACTTTCCCTCGGCCGTGGCAGACGAGCAGCTGACAATGTACACCTCGCCCCCAAAGCTCTCCAACTCATGGTTGGTCTAGCTTTCCCTTGCCTTTACCTGCACCACATAGCACCCATGAGCCAAGGCCCGGCAAGAAAACCATAATAGCCAATACAAAATCAATAGTAGCAGTCAATCAAACACAAGACAGTCACCCAAAAGTTCAACAGATTATAGGCATCAAACTAATAACAGTAAACATGTACGTTCAAAAATATATATCTTAATCAATTTACAAATGCTCAGGGTCAGCGCCCTTAGGTCGAGCCCTCTGTTTACCCAACTGACTCCAGCTTGCTTAGGCTGAGTTCATTGATTATTTAGCTGACCCCAGCTCACAGTGGCTGAGCAGCGTCCTGTGCACAAGTCATCAGCCCCGACTCTCTTAGGTCGTTCATTCTCATATACCATATCTATCATTTAGTCATACAATACACATACTCAAATATTGGGAATCTCAGTCTCATTCACAACCATTCAAGGGTCCAGTCTTCTTACCTGGAATTCCGAGTAGAGAATACAAAATGGTCCCGAGCATGAGCCTTAGTCTTGAGCCTTGGCGATAAACCTAGTCACAGTGGCCAATGGGTAATCGTAAATTTCTAATCCATATAAATACATAGGAAACAACAGCTAGCCTCCGAGACATCGATTTCTACTAAATCGGGTAGTAGAAATTGTCCCTAGCACCTAGGCTCGAACCCCTGAACCATACCAATCCTAGAACCCAACCTAAGGAAAAATCCCCTAGGCGGGCCGCAACCTGACCCTAAGGGTCGCAACGCGCCCCCAAGTCAGAGACTCAACCCCCAAGCCTCAAGGGGAGGCGGGCCGCGGCGCGCCTTAAGACAGGCAGCCCACCCAGGGCATTTTGGGCATGCGGGATCTCACCATGAGCTGGGTCGCAGCGCGCCCCTACAAACCCAGAATTTATGAGTTTGCTCCACATGTTCCCAGCCAAAAACCTCAAAGCTTCAAACTTAACAAATCTCCCAGCCAAGACCAAACTCAGCTACGATTTTAGGACCTTTAACCACCCATTTTAAACACAAAACCACAACAATTATATTGAAGCCACTACCCCAACTCAGTAGAAATTCATACTCGCTTAATTCTACCCCAAAAACCAGAATTCCCTAACATAATTAGAGACAAGAACTTACCTCAATTGTTGTTGAATCCTCACAAGCTTCCTTCTTCTACCAACCTCAAATTCCTAACTTCCGAAGCTTCAAATTCAGATTTTCCCCAGCTTAGCCTAAGCCTTTCCCCTTCAATTCCTTCAGCTACTCAATCTTCAATCACAAGAGGGAGTGAGGGACAAATCGTGAGTGAGAGAGAGTTGAGAGTCTTCCACCACTTTCTAGCTATTCCAAAGAATTTTTTACTAAGTATATCCCTTGCTTAATCAAAAGACTATTTTTCCCTTTTAAGCCTATTAATCTTCTAAGGACACTAAAGGTAAAATGGTTATTCCGCTCCCAGTTTCCACTAATTCCTTAAGTGTTCCTACTATTAATCAATTAACCCCGTCATGTCCTATTAATTACCAAATACGTATTCATTATCTAATAACTCCCAAAATATTTCTCTAAATTCCCAAAAATACCCCTAGGCTCCCCCCAAGCCGGGTATTAAACCCAGCTGTGACTATTTCGCTAATCCGCTCATTAGGACCGCCTCGAGCCATATACTGCAAATATATCCACATAATAATGTGGTCTCAACAATTTATCACATGTAATCACATTTATGCCCCCAACGGGCAAAAATTACAAATATGCCCTTATAAGATATTAAGGGCACATGCATATCTAATACTCATAAACATGCATATCACATATTCATATAATCATATTAATCATGCATGCCACATAGTCACACATTTAACCATTTAAACATACATATAAATCAATTATGCCATCCCGGCACGCTAATCAAGGCCCTAAGCCCTATTAGCAATTTTGGGTCGTTACAACAATCCCTTCCTACTGAGAATTTCATCTTCAAAATTTACCTGAATAACTCGGGATACTGATCCCGCATCGATGACTCAAGCTCCCAGGTCGCTTCCTCGACCCTACTATTCCTCCACAACACTTTGACTGGAGGAATTGTCTTGTTCTATAGAACCTTGTCTTTCCTGTTTAAGACCTGAACTGGTCGCTCCTCATACGAAAAATCTGCCTGGAACTCCAAATCTTCATACTTCAACACAGGAGTCGTATCTGAGACGTACTTCCGAAGCATAGAAATGTGGAATACGTCATGAACCTCTGATAATGATGGTGGCAGTGCCAATCTATAGGCCACCTACCCAATCCTCTCTAGGATCTCAAATGGTCTTATGAACCTAGGGCTCAGCTTGCCCTTTTTCCCAAACCTTCTCACCCCTCGCAGTGGTGAGACTTGCAGAAATACGTGGTCCCCTACTTGGAACTCCACGTCCCTACACTTAGGATCAGCGTAGCTCTTTTGGCTACTCTGCAAAGTAAGCATTTGAGCTCGGATTTTCTCAATAGCCTCATTAGTCTTCTAAACCATCTCGGGTCCCAAATACTTCCTCTCACCCATCTCATCCCAATGAATGGGTGACCTACACCTCCTTCCATATAACATCTCGTATGGAGCTACTCCAATCGTTGATTGATAATTGTTATTGTATAACAACTCAATCAACGAGAGATACTTACTCCATGACCCCTCAAAGTCTATCACACACACTCTGAGCATGTCTTCCAATATTTGAATTGTCCTCTCAGACTGTCCATCAGTCTGAGGATGAAAGGCCATACTAATATAACATTTGTAGATCCTGATACATCTTCGTAGTGCCTGGATGGAGTGAGTATGGTGTAGTATGGGATACATCCAGTATCTCTCGTTTAATACCCACATCTATCGGGACACAAATTCGACCCTTATATCGTAACAAATCAGTCTCTGAAATGTAATAGTCCTTAGCCACTCCAGCCAGGACACTCCTTCTGACCTCCTGCAACTGTGCATCATCCATATGACCCTCTCTTATTCTCTCTAGAAGGGTCGACTGTAAAGTGATATTGGCCAACCGGCCTACAACTAGTTATATCCTCGCCCTAGTCATCTCATCTGCCAACTCCTTTGAAACCTGTGTAGAACTAAACAACTGTCTCGGGCCCCTCCGGCTCAACGCATCTGCCACTACGTTGGCTTTCCCTGGGTGGTAAAGGATATCACAATCATAGTCCTTCACCAACTCTAGCCAACGCCTCTGCCTCATATTCAAGTCCCTCTAGGTGAAGAAATACTTCAAGCTCTTATGATCGATGTATATCTCGCACTTTTCCCCATACAGGTAATGTCGCCAAACTTTCAGTGTGAATACCACCGTTGTTAACTCTAGATCATGGGTGGGGTACCGCTTCTCATACTCCTTAAGTTGTCATGACGCATAAGCAATAACCTTCTCATTCTGGATCAACACGCATCCCAATCCCAACCTTGATGCATCACAATATACTACAAACTTCCCTCCCTTCGAAGGAAGGCTCAATACTGGGGTAGTAATCAACCGTCGCTTCAATTCCTAGAAGTTATTCTCACACTTTTCTGACCAGCGAACTTCAAATTCTTCCATGTCAATTCTTTTATCGATGCAGCAATCTTCGAGAACCCTTCCACGAACCGCCTGTAATATCCCACTAATCCAAGGAAGTCCCTAACCTCTTAGGCATTCCTTGGCCTTGACCATTCTTTCACTGCCTCTACCTTAGCTGGATCCACCTTAATCCCATCTTCACCAACAATGTGTCCAAGGAAGGTCACTTCTGGTAACCAGAACTCGCACTTCTTAAACTTGGCATACAATCATGTTCTCTCAATCTCTGCAATACCTGTCGGAGATGTCATTCATGTTCTGCCTCTGAACTGGAGTAAACCAAGATGTTTTCGATGAAGACAATCACAAATTGATCCAAGAAGTCCTTGAAAACTCTATTCATCAGGTCCATGAATGTTGTTGGGTCATTGGTCAGACTAAACGACATGACCAGAAACTCATAATGCTCATACCTTGTCCGGAAGATCGTCTTCGGTATATCCTCATCTTTGATCCTCAGCTGGTGATAATCAGATCGAAGATCAATCTTCGAGAACACCGTCTTTCCCTGCAGCTAATCGAACAGGTCATCAATCCTTGGCAAGGGGTATTTATTCTTGATGGTCAATTTGTTCAACTCCTTGTAGTCTATACATATTCTCAGAGTCCCATCCTTCTTATTCACAAACAAAATCGAAGCACCCCATGGCGAGAAGCTAGGCCTGATAAACCCCAAATCAAGAAGCTTTTGTAACTGTATCTTCAATTCTTTCAGTTCCGCCAGAGCCATCCTATATGGTGCCCTCAACATTGGCTCTATCTCTGGCACTAACTCGATGACGAACTAAATCTCCTGGTGCGACGGCAGTCCTAGTAAATCCTCAGGAAACACATCCAAGAACTTGCGTACTAATCTGGTCTCTCCTGGCCCTGCTGGCATAACCTTGGTGCTATCCACCACACTGACTAAGAAACCTATACAACCTCCCTGTAATAGGTCTCTAGCTTTCAATGCTGATATCATGGGTATGCAGGGTCCATGCACAGTGCCCACGAAAACAAAGGGATCCTCACCTTCAAGCTCAAAGGTCACCATCTTCTTCCTATAGTCTATAGTAGCCCCATATCTAACCAGCTAATCCATCCCCAAGATCATATAAAAGTCATCCATACTTAACTCAATCAAGTCTACTGATAGTTCCTTACTATCTATCATCATTGGCAGTGCTCTAACCCATCTCCTAGAAACTACCAGTTCCCCTGTAGCCAGTGTAGTCCCAAACCTCGCAGTATAATCCTCAATAGGTCTACACAATCTATCAATTACCTTAGTAGAAAAAAATGAGTGTGTAGTACCAAAGTCAATCAATACAGTATATGAAGAGCCAGCGCTAGAAAGCCGACATGTCACTACCAAGGGAATAGCCTCGCCCTCTGCCTACGTCAAGGTGAACACTCGAGCTGGAGTCAAGTTGTCCATCTCCCTGATTCCTCTTTCTTTACTGTTGGCAATCCTTTTTTAGGTGCCCCACCACCCCACACAAGTAGAAAGCTTTTGCTCGACATTCACCCAGATGGCGCTTCCTGCATCTCGTGCACTCTGGATAACTTCTCCATGCCTCACCGCCTCCCTCGCAGTAACCCCGAACTCCCTGACCTCTCCTATCAGGACCAGCAGTGGTCGAAGTGTCAAGGGTCTTCCTCTTCAGATCACTAGGGCCTCCGCCCCTACTAGACTCCGTGTATGGAGGCACCACCCTCCGAACATCCCGTCTCGCGACGTTCTCCCTCCAAATCTTATTCTCTGCTTATTCAACGGTAAGAGCCTTCTCAACAGCCTGGGCATAGGTCGTTCCCCCAGGTACTGTTGTGATTCTCACATCTCGGGCTATCATAGTGTGGATGCTCAAAATTTCATGCTTGTAAAAGACCCAAAGTACATGCTCAGGTCTCATGAATGTCTAAAAACATGGTTGAGCCATTATGCCCTTGGGCCACCATTGTGTTGCGCCAGCTTCCTCCCAGCAAGGCCACACCTCGAGCGCTTGCCCAGATGGCTCAACGTCTCGCGTGCCCCGCACCTGACCAGGGCCTCGCGAGGGGGTGCCTCGTGCCATCCGTGCCGCGCCACTAGAGCCTCACGAGGGAGGTGTTTCGCGCCACCCGTGCCGCGCCCCCAGGGCCTCGCGAGGGGGCGCCTTCTGCCACCCGTGCCCCGCCACCAGGGCCTCATGAGGGGGCGCATCGCGCCACCCGTGCAGCACCACAAGGGTCTTGCGAGGGGGGCGCCTCGTGCCAGCCGTGCCCCGCCACCATGGCCTCTCGAAGGGGCGCCTCACTCTACCAGTGCCGTGCCACCAGGGCCTCGTGAGGGGGGCGCCTCGCTTCAGCCGTGCCTCGCCACCAGGGCTTTACGAGGGGACGCCTTGCACCACCCGTGTCACGCCACTAGAGCCTCGCGCTAGCCATGCCACGCCACCGAGGACCTCGCGAGGGAGAACCTCGCCTCACACGCCCAGGCATTTTACAAGGCCACGTTGCCACGGACATCCACGACCGTCTCGCACGCAAACAGGTATCTCGTCAAAAGTGGGGTCTCAAGCACCCATCACCCACGCCTCGTGGGTAGCCCTGAGGTGCTTCGGGTGTCTTGTGCCAAGGACCCAAGAGCCCCGTTTCACGCCACAACCCCTACATCACCAGGTGTCTCGCATCTCGCACCTCACGTGGGTGCTTCCTATGAGGACCTAAGGAGACCCCAATATTTAGAGGTAAGAGCCCAAGTTTAATTCAGAAGGATCGTACCAGTACGATCTCGTACGGGGTACGACTTTTTAGACCTCGTACGTCTGATCCGAATACTCACGCCAGACAAGTAGTGGGAGTACTAGGAGAGAGATACACAGCGTGTATGCTTCTAACCATATGTCAGAGTCGACACCAGCACCAGCACCAGCACCACTATGCCTGGTGCCACTCCTCTGACATTCGTACTAAATAAGTAGTGGAAATATCCCCACAGAATCTGACCATGTACTAGAACCAACATCACTACCCCTGAGACCACTCTCCTGACAGTGTACTTGTGTACCATCTGGTCCCCTAGACCACAATGTATCAGGGGCCATTAGAGCCCACTATAAAAGGAATCCCATTTCCACATGGAAGGGGGTTGGAAAAAATATTGTAGTATCATACCATAAGAAATACAAGCTCATTTCACCATTTTCTTTCTGCAACTATTCTTTAAGTTTCTGATTAGATCTTTGAAGTTTTTCATTGATAAGCTCCACATTTCGATTTTTCTAACTTAACTTCGTTGATGAGTTCTCACCGTCAACAATTTGGCACCGTCTGTGGGAAGAATAGGTAGTAAGCCACTGTTCTTCCATCAATTCCAATAAGAAAAAGATGCCGCAATGTTCGAAACGATTGAGAGAGCCGTGAGAGGTGGAGGTCCATCTTGACGGAGATCAGCTAAAAGCCTTTATGAAGGATCCTCCTCCACCTGCAAATGTGGAGGCCCCAAAGGAGCCTGAGGTCCATGGAGATGAAAGGGAGGCCTCATCCCCGGCGGTCCCACCTGAGGAGGATTGTCCAAGACCAGTGGCTACCCCAGCAAGGGATGCCGGTGAGTTCCTGCCTTCAAGGCCGCACAGGTGCCAAACTCCGGTCAGCGGGATCTAGACCCATCAACGCGCAGGCTTGACAAGCAGCCTCGGTTCCACTCCGTGAGCTCGAGTTCTAAGTCTCGATTCTACGAAGACGATATATGGGAACTTCACCGCAAGAATCAGAGGCTAGAAACAACCCTGGAAAACATGCAAGAGGTGTTAAATGGCATGTTGCAAGGGATCAAACGTGACACTCCATAAGCGGAAAGAGAGAGGCCAGGAAGGGGTAGAAACCATCGTCCCAGTAGACGACGAAAGAACTTGACTCTCCACTAGTAACACCCCCAGACGAAGTAGCATGAACGTCCCGGACCACTGAAGCATCCCTAGAGGCCAGAGCCGAAGACCAACGCTGCCCTTCGTAACAATTTCAAGGTCACCTCAAGGAGAACACCCTTAGATTTACAAGAAGAAGTCAACAAAAAGAGGGCGGGTAAAAGGACCACGCCTCCTATGGCGCCTCGAAAAGGCAAAGGAAAGGGGGATCCTAACCCATCCATGCTGAGAGACTCCTTGAACAAGAGGAGGCAAGACCTGGACACAGAAATGAGGAGCCTACGACGCAAAATCATCACTGCCTCTAGAGGACAAGCCTTTGAGGATGAGTTCAACCATGAGTCGCCCTTCATCAAGGAGATCCAAGCCATCCGGCTTCCGGCCAACTTCAAGGAGCCCCATATGACCCCATATGAAGGAAGCACAGATCCTAAATATCATCTGGATGCATTTAACGACCTGATGAAGCTAAGGGGAATTAGTAGCGGGGCCAGATTTCATTGCTTCGCTGTCACATTGAAAGGACCTGTGTACAAATGGTTCAAAAGACTTAGACTAGGGTCCATCAGATCTTGGCAACAGTTTTCCGATGAATTTCTCCAGCAACACCACGCCTTGCGGGACTACACGATGCCAAGCACCAGCCTCGCCAATGTGAAGCAAGGAGAAAATGAGAGTCTGAAGAGCTACATTCACAGGTTCAATATGGAGGCGGCCAATGTAGGGAGCTTGACCCGTAGAGAGCTGAAAATGGCCATCACAGCCGGAGTACGCCCGGGAAGCAAGTTATGGGATAACATGCTCAAGAGGGAGGTCACAGACTTGGATGACTTCTACGAACGGGCGCAGAAATATATTTGCGTGGAAGATGGTCACAAAAGCCTGAAGGCCGGAAAAGGCCAGTCGCCACCAAAACCCTCAATCTGAGAGAGCCAAAGCAATGCAAAGAAGAAGAGGGTCTATGATGGGACAAGAGGATCGGCCTCGGAAGCTCTAGCACACGGACGAACGCAGGCAAGGCCCCTACATCTTTTACATTGACCTCACCCACGCTAGAGAACATATTTTCGTGACAAATAAAATTGGGTCCCATTTAGAAGGCCCCTGCCAATGAAAAAAGACCGGTCAAATAGAGACCCCGGCAAATACTCAGTACCATAAAGACATCGGCCACACCACTGCAAAATGCAACCATCTGAAGATAGAAATCGAAGAGCTTATACGTAGGAGACATTTGGGAAAATCCGTCCGCAAAGTGAACCAAAGACCGAAAGAAGGGGTACCCTCGCCACGGGCACGAGAGGTGGCCCCGGAGATACAAGGAGAAGTCAGGACTATTTTCGGAGGGCCAGGATTCGGAGGCGATTCAAGGAAGGGACGAGAAAAATATGCCAAGGAGGCCAGACAAATTCCACCACCGTGCATTTTAAGTTTGGAGCAACACCCCCCGACGAGTTTTAAGGGCGAGAATGACTCAATAACCTTCACCGAAGAAGACGCGCAGGGGGTAAATTTCCCTCATAATGATCCCTTGGTGCTGACTGTCCAGCTTGCGAACATGAGAGTGCATCGGGTCCTAGTGGATAATGGAAGCTCTGTAGACATCCTGCATTGCCCTGCTTTGGAGAAGATGGGACTGAGCATCCGGCACCTGATGCCCTGCAATACCTCCCTTTATGGGTTCACAGGGGATTCGATACAACCCCTAGGTGCAATTGAGTTAGCCCTCACCATGGGGGACAACCCAGGCAAACCACCATAATGGCAAACTTCGTCGTGGTGGATTGCACCTCAGCCTTCAATGCGGTATTAGGGAGACCCTCCCTGAGAGAATTGAAGGCGATAACTTATGTGTACCACTTGGATATGAAATTCCCAACTCCCAGGGGAATAGCAAGCATAAAAGGAGAACATAAGGAAGCGAGGGAATGTTATAACACACCCCTTCGCGTAGCCGTAAAACCTTCGGTGCCTATGGCAATGGTTGGGCATGAAGGCGCTAACCCACACAAAAAGGACCCGCAAATCGCGAAAGAAACTAGAGCATGGAATGCAGAACACCTCAAGAAATACCACCAGTGAGACTTCTGTACCCGATGCAAAAAATACCTATGTTTAGTTTGTTCCCTGTTATGTTCACTTAGTAAGTAAGAATTAAAGAGGCTACCTGGGTAACCTCCAAATTAGATGTAACCCTTTCATATATGTCACTATAACCCGCATGCTATGAATGAAATCGTTCGCAACTTCACGTGTCATTCTTCTTCTCTATAGCACCCACCAAAATGCCTGCTGAAATAAATTTCGCCAAACACTTAGGGGGGTAGGACGGGAGGCAAAATATACAGCAAAGAAGAGGATCCTAAAAAGACCCCCTTATCAGGAGGAACCTATAAAGGACCCCCTACAAAGGACTCCTAAAAAGGACCCCTTATCTCAAGAGTCCTTATCCGAGGGAACCTAAAAAGGACCCCTACAAAGGACTCCTAAAAAGGACCCTTTATCTCCGGACTCCTTATCAGAGGGAACCTAAAAAGACCCTCTATCAGGAGGATCCTGAAAGGACCCCCTTATCAGGAGGGTCCTAAAAGGACCCCCTCATCATGAGGATTCTAAAAAGGACCCCTAATATCAGAGGGAACCTAAAAAGGACCCCCTATCAGGAGGATCCTAAAAGGACCCCTTATATCAGGACCCTAAACGAGGCCCTTATATATATATATATAAATGTGATGAATCATTATAAACAAGAAGAAGACTTTGCAAGCCATCTCTTAGGTTCACAAGGATTAGCTACCCTTGTGAACATCAAGGAGGTCAAAAGGTCCTGTAAGAAAAGCCTCCAAATAAAGGTAGATGCTCCCACGAGAGGAAAGGCCTCAGGAAGAGAACCCACCAATAAGCCTAGAGCGGCCACCAAGCCGTCTAGCCAAAAAGGGTCCTAAAAGAGACCCTTGCAAAAATAGTACTATGAATAATGAAGAGAAGGACGCTTCTCGCAAGAAATAATAAGCGCGCGCAAAAATATATTAAAGGATAACTAGAACCCAAGGGGTCAATATATCCTTATAAGAACAATCAAGAGGCACCAAAGAAGGACCTATCGAACCCCTTCACACGGGCTCCAAAGGACCTCAAGCCTGATAAATAAAAAAGAGAACCTATCGAACCCCATCATGCAGGCTCAAAAGGACCTCGAACACAGAGGAATAAAAGATGAATGATCGCATATGTATATATAAAAAAGAGTTTTGATAACATAACAAGACTAGAAATTACAATCAAAATAGGGCTCGAACGAGCATACACCCACAGTGGACTAACTAGCAAAAATTGCAAAATGATAATCTCAAGGCCTCCTTCCACGAGCGTTCCACTCAGCCGCTCGGGCAACGGCGTACTCGCCAAAGGAGGAGAAATCGAAGTTAGGATTCTGCCTCCATACTCCATAAAGGGCACGCTCTATAGATCTATACTCAATAGCTGCCTGGTCCGCCTCCATAGCCGCTTTGTTCGCCTCTAAGGAAGCGACCTTCCCCTGCAACGCTGCGATAGTAGCCCTGGCACCCTCAAGTTCAGTCTCTAAGCTGGTGACCCTTTCCTGCAGCATCGTGGCCTTGGCAATCACCCTCTTCTTCTTTTTTGATGAGGAAGAAGCTTTCGCCAAGGCCTTCTCTAGCTTAAGCCTGGTATCAATAAGTTCCCTCTCGAGCTCCTGGACTTGGACAGTAAGACGGTCCCTCTCAGAATTCGACGTGGAGAGGTCTTGAGCCAAGTCGGCAAATCGCTGAGCCACTGTATAAGTCTGCACAAGAAAAATAACAATAACAATGATAAGCAACAAAAAAGAGAAACAAAGAAAAAAGGGATAAGTCCAACATAAGATGCATGAACTCACCCAAGCGGCAGAGCGCGCAAGAGTCTCCCCGAGCTCCGACATAGCAAAACTCCCAAGACCACTCCAATCAGCTTCAGGAATGCCCGTGGCGATCTGGACATACCGCCGCCCGTAAGAGGCCGCCAGGCATCCCACCCAGGGCGCCCCTTCTGAGCCAAGGGCGCTTGGTTGAGTAAGGACAGACGACCCGCTTACCAAAGGAGGAGGGGACGCAGGAAGATCTGAAAAATGAGCTCCCGATGGACTAGGAGGGGACACAAGAAGATCGGAAAAATGAGCCCCCGATGGACCAGGAGGGGGCGCAGGAAGATCGAAAAAATGAGCCCCCGATGGACCAGGGTCAAGGGAAGCCTGAGGAAAAGTATCGAAGTCCTCAGAATAAGGACAGACGAAACTCCTCGGCATGGCCTGTTGATCCTGGGAGTGGGGGGCCATATCACGGTCTATAGGGGCTAAAGGATGGTACCCCCTGGGAGACGAAGATGGTTGGTGGGGTTGCCCATGTCCAAGGGAGACCCCCTCTGGCACACGCTCAGCCTCATCCCCGTCCGAGTGATGTTCAGCCGAAGCAGCCTTCTTCTTCTTTAATCCAGAAATACTCCACAATAACCCGGGATCCGAAACCGGTGACAGCTTGTGAAAGTTGAGTTTTTCCACGGTGAAGAGGTATGTAGCCATTTTCTCGGCAGGGTTAGCCTTGATGAAGGCATCCAATGCATCTGCCTCCGACCCAACAACTCCAAGCGTGGCGAAATGCTCTACACAATCCACACAATTGCCAACACAAACATAAGTTCCAAAATAGTAAGTTTGAAAAAAAAAAAAAAAAGGGGCTTGAAGTACTTGCTAGGAGCAGAGCTAAAGTGCTCACGAACAGAGAGGGGACCCTTCACAAAGAAAAAGTTATGCTTCCAGGACCCTGGGTTGGACATAGCACCCTCTATCAAGGGGGCCAAAGTATTGGGTTTTTGCAGGAAATAAAAGCCCTTGGACTTAGGAGAGGGCATGAGATTGTACATGAAATGCACCTCTTGGGCCGTAGGAGCACGCTAGACACGATCCATATACGAGATGAAGAGGCAACTCAAGGTCAGCCAGCTGTTGGGCGCCAGCTGGAGTGGAGCAAGGTTAAAATAATTGAAAACCGAGACGAAAAATGGGTGTAATAGGATTGTACCACCCGCTTTCAAGATATGCTAGCTCATAGCCACGTAACCCGAATTTGGGCAGTTTGCCCGGCACTTGTTTGAAGGAACGTATAATGTGTATTCTGGGGGAACACGGTAGTTCTCTATTATTTCCAACAGTTTATTCTCAGACACATGGGACACTAGAGTGGATGCCAACAGGGGGTCAGTGCCCTGATCATCAGCAGTCACTTGTCGTCGCCCTTTCTTCGGCATATCTGTAAAACCAAAAGAAAAAGGTGAGGTGAAAACAGGCCACTTTACCCTCCATTTTTTCTTCCTAACAAGAGTCTTCCACCGAGGCACCGGCTGTGAAAGCGTTAAACTAGAGTAGATCGAGAATAAGGGTTGAGGAGAAGACGAGACGGCCCCATGATATTCATTAGGGGAGAATGGGTTAGGAGGCTCAGACGGGAGATTTTGCCCCCATAAACTCCAACTCCATCTACAAATCTAAAAGGGTCACCCTAAGGTTCGCTACATGGTCGTTAAGGTCAGGGGGGAAAGGTACACCGTCTCCCCTCGACAACGAGTCTATTTCGCTCTCTACCACCCAAATTTTATGCCTAAGTTCAGCCATATGCTCAAGATGACGAATTTGGGCCTACCTTAAGGTGTCGAAGTCATGGTAAGGATTGTCCTTAGGGGACTCCGAGTCTGAAGACAAGTCAAAAAATTCGACCCCCAGAGGTGCGTCAAATGGACCTTTATATGCCATGAGACCTCGTCTCGAAGGTAAAAAGGGTTCACGTATAAATGAGAGGATTGCTATAAAACACAAAGGAATGGGCTCAAAACCTCTAGGCACAAGCACTCTAAATAACCCACTACGGGGTATGAATAAGGGGGCATGCAACTGGGCTAACTCACGACGAGCTCAGGACAAAGTACCCCTCCCGAGTGGTGCTAATTTGGACCCGGTAAACACAAGGGAAAAAGAAAGTATACCTCAAGCAAGCAAAATTAGGTGTTGTCGTGGTCAAAAGGAGGTCGAGGGCCAAAAGCACCATCACGGTAAAAAAGAAGCAAATGGTCGAAAGTACGCATCTACAAAATCAAAGGGAAAAGGTGTGTTAGCCCTCAAATATCTTAATGGACATAGACATACAAAAAACGAACTCAAATATATATATATGTATATATATATATAAAAGGGAAAAAGATAGCAAAATTGAGGTTGTGGGGATTTGAACTCCTCACCTCTTGAAAAGAGTAAGGTTTCCAAGACCACCAGACTAAGGGGATGAAGTGTAAATAATAGGCTAGACATGAAGGCCTATTTATAAGAATAAAAAAGGAGAGTCTACTAGAGCACCTAAAGGTCCTCTCCTAGACTGGGGGGCAAGTGTGGATGCTCAAAATTTCATGCTTGTAAAAGACCCAAATTACATGCTCAGGTCTCATGAACGTCTAAATACATGGTTGAGTCGTTATGCACTCGGACCACCATCGTGTTGCACCAGCTTCCACCCAGCGCACCCAGAAAAACCACACCTCGCGCGCCTGCCCAGATGGCTCAGCGTCTCGCGTGCCCCGCACCTGACCAGGGCCTCGCGAGGGGGCGCCTCGTGCCATCCGTGCCGCGCCACTAGAGCCTCGTGAGGGAGGTGTCTCACCCCACCCGTGTCGCGCCCCCAGGGCCTCGCGAGGGGGCGCCTCGCGCCAGTTGTGCCCCGCCATCAGAGCCTCGCTAGGGGGCGCCTCGCGCCACCCGTGCCGCGCCACTAGAGCCTCGTGCCAGCCGTATCGCACCACCAAGGACCTCGCGAGGGAGAAGCTCGCCTCACACGCCCAGGCATTTTACGAGGTCACGTTGCCACGGACATCCACGACCGTCTCGCATGCAAACAGGTATCTCGTCAAAAGTGGGGTCTCAAGCACCCATCACCCACGACCCACGCCTCATGGGTAGCCCTGAGGTGCTTCGGTTGTCTTGTGCCAAGGACCCAAGAGCCCCGTTTCGCGCCACAACCCCTACATGCACCAGGTGTCTCGCATCTCTCACCTCACGTGGGTGCTTCCTATGAGGACCTAAGGAGACCCCAATATTTAGAGGTAAGAGCCCAAGTATAATTCAAAAGGATCGTACCAGTACGATCTCATACGGGGTACGACCTTTCAGACCCCGTACGTCTGATCCGAATACTCACGCCAGACAAGTAGTGGGAGTACTAGAAGAGAGGGACACGACGTGTATGCTTCTAACCATATGTCAGAGTCGACACCAGCACCAGCACCAGCACCACTACGCCTGGTGCCACTCCTCTGACATTCGTACTAAATAAGTAGTGGAGATATCCCCACAGAATCTGACCATGTACTGGAACCAACACCACTACCCCTAAGACCACTCTCCTGACAGTGTACTTATGTACCATCTGGTCCCCTGGACCACAATGTATCAGGGGCCATTAGAGCGCACTATAAAAGGAATCCCACTTCCACATGAAAGGGGGTTGGAAAAAATATTGTAGCATCATACCATAAGAAATACAAGTTCCTTTCACCATTTTCTTTCTGCAACTATTCTTTATGTTTCTGATTAGATCTTTGAAGTTTTTCATTGATAAGCTCCATATTTCGATTTTTCTAACTTAACTTCGTTGAAGAGTTCTCACCGTCAACACATAGCATTAAGCCCTCGAATAAATTAGTCATGTCTAGCTGCATCAATGGGCACTAAATCTGGTACAAACTTTGCAATCCTGTCAAACTTCAGGGCATACTCAGTAACTGTCATGCTGCCCTGCACTAACCCAACAAACTCATTCACCTTCGCTGCCCTGACGACAACGTTATAGTATTTCTGGCTGAACAGATCTTTAAACCCATCCCAACTCAAAGTAGAAATGTCCCTGGTCTGTGATGCCACCTCCCACCAAATACAGGCATCCTCTCTAAGAATATAGGTGGCACAGGCCACGCTGTCATTACCTTCCACCCTCATAAAATCCAGGATAGAAGTAATCATACTCATCCACTATTCAACCTTTAGTGGATCCAGTCCTCCGTCAAAGGTTGGAGAATATTGTCTCCTTAACTGCTCATACAGTGGCTCCCACCTGTTTCCAACCTCAAGTGGTTGTACAACCGATGCCACAACAGATGGAAAAATAGGGGCAACACTCCCTGACAGAGCCTACTGTCTTAGAAGGTGAATCTGCTCTTCTTGACTCTGTAACCAGGCTTGCATATCAGCAAGTATCTGTTGCCAGTTTTCAGGGACTGGCGGAGGGTTCTAGCCCTGATCATCATCTCTAGCCTCAGACCCTGTGTCGGCTAGACATATAGATCGCCTTGGACGCATAGCTATTCAAGTTTATCTGTAATCAACGACTTGGCGGTCAAGCAATGATGACAGGTTAACAGTCTTTCCATAGTTCACCATTGAAACTCAACCAACCACAAGAAATCAAAATGAAAACAAGCATTCAAATATTCATTCACTCAAAGCAACAATGCTAATAAGCAGGCCTCATAACAGTCTTACTGCAGTCAAGGGCCAGGCCCTATCAGTATCTCATGCTCCCTATTAATCATGCAACAAAGCATTTATATTTCATTCAAACATTTAGGCATATAATAACATATATATAATTACCAAACCTTGAGTCGAGCTTGTCTTTAGCGGCGAGTGTACATGCCCAGCCAATCTTCAGGAACCCTTAAACCTAAATGGTTCTGATACCAAGTTGTAACGCCCTGGATAACCAAGATTGTTACACTATGTATTTTAAAATAGTGCAAGACTTGCTAATCAAGTCGCTTGACCAATAATGTATTCCTAAAGTCAACAATTGGGTTAAGGTTAAAAGATTTTGATCATTAGAAATTAATTTTCATTAAAATTGAAATTTAGTACATGGGATCCCAAAACAGGGTTTAAGAGACAATCTACAATTCTCAAAAGTTATATACAATCATTGGCCATTCTAATGGAAAAATACAATTTTAGGCTTTGTCCCTGTACTTTCCCTTGGCTGTGGCGGACGAGCAGCTGACAATGTACATATCACCCCCAGAGCACTCCAACTCATGGTTGGTCCAGCTCTCCCTTGCCTTTACCTGCACCACGTAGCACCCGTGAACCAAGACCCAGCAAGAAAACCATAATAGCCAATACAAAATCAATAGTAGCAGTCAATCAAACACAAGACAGTCACCCAAAAGTTCAACATATTATAGGCATCAAACTAATAACAGTAAACATGTACGTTCAGAAATATATATCTTAATTAATTTACAAATGCTCAAGGTCGGCGCCCTTAGGTCGAGCCCTCTATTTACCCAACTAACTCCAGCTCGCTTAGGCCAAGTTCATTGTTTATTTAGCTAACCTCGGCTCACAGTGGTCGAGCTGCGTCCTGTGCGCAAGTCATCAGCCCCGGCTCTTTTAGGTCGTTCATTCTCTATACCATATCAATCATTTAGCTAGCCTCTCGGACCTCAATTTCTACTAAACCGAGTAGTAAAAATTGTCCCAAGCGCCTAGGCTCGAACCCCTGAGCCTTACCAATCCTAGAACCCAACCTAAGGCAAAAATCCCCTAGGCGGGCCACGACCTGACCCTAAGGGTCACGACGCGCCCCCAAGTCAGAGACTCAACCCCCAAGCCTTAAGGGGAGGCAGGCCACGACTTGCCCCCTAGGGCCGCGGTGCGCCTTCAATACAGGGAGCCCACCCAGGGCATTTTGGGCATGCAGGCCACGACGCCCCTGAGCTGGGTCGCAGTACACCCCTATGATCCTGGAATTTCTTGGTTTGCTCCACATCTTCCTAGCCAAATACCTCAAAGCTTCAAACTTAACAAACCTCCCAGCCAAGACCAAACTCAGCTACAAGTTTAGGACCTTTAACCACCCATTTTTAACACAAAACCACAACAATTATACTAAAACCACTACCCTAACTCAATATAAATTCATACTCAATATCCAGCTTAATTCTGCCCCAACAGCCAGAATTCCCTAACATAATTAGAGACAAGAACTTACCTCAATTGTTGTTGAATTCTCACAAGCTTCCTGATTCTACCAACCTTAAATTCATAACTTCTTAAGCTTCAAATTCAGCTTTTCCCCAGCTTAGCCTAAGCTTTTTTCCTTCAATTCCTTCAGCTGCTCAATCTTCAATCACAAAAGGGAGTGAGGGAGAAATCGTGAGTGAGAGAGAGCTGCGAGTCTTCCACCACTTTCTAGCTATTCCTAAGAATTTTTTTACTGAGTATATCCCTACTTAAACAAAAGACTATTTTTCCCCTTTAAGCCTATTAATCTTCTAAGGATACTAAGGGTAAAATGGTCATTCCACTCCCAGTTCCAGCTAATTCCTTAAGTGTTCCTACTATTAATCAATTAACCTTGTCATGTCCAATTAATTACCAAATACTTATTCATTATCTATTAACTCCCAAAATATTTCTCTAAATTCCCAAAAATACTCCTAGGCTCCCCCCGAGCTGGGTATTAAACCCCGCTATGACTATTTCGCTAATCCGCTCATTAGGACCGTCTCGAGCCATATAGTGCAAATATATCCACATAATAATGTGGTCTCAATAATTTATCACATATAATCACATTTATGCCCTCAGCAGAAAAAAAATTACAAATATGCCCTTATATGCTATAAAGAACCCACATGCATATCTAATACTCATAAACATGCATATCACATATTCATATAATCATATTAATCATACATGCCACATAGTCATGCATTTAACCATTTAAACATACATATAAATCAATTATGCCCTCCTGGCACGCTAATCAAGGCCCTAAGCCCTATTAGCAATTTTGGGTCGTTGCATTTAATTAGAAGAAAAATGTACTTATATTTAACTTCTTGAATAAAATATCTTTACACATGCTTTTCGGGAATAAACCCTAATAATCCCCAACTTTCTCTAAAGAAAATGTGGCATCTTCTTCAATCACATATTTGGACATGACCCTCAAACGATTTAGTAGGAAGTGTCTTTGTCAACATGTCATCCAGATTCTATTTAGATTCTATCTTCATAACTATTACATCACCCCTGATGTACAATGTCTTTGGAAAAATGGTATTTCCTTTCTATATGTTTGCCTTTCTTTTTGAATCATTGGTTCTTTTGAATTAGCTATTGCTCCACTATTGTCACAATAAAGGATTAGTGGCTTATCCATATCTGGAACCATTTTCAGATAAGTATAGAACTTTCTAAGCCAAACTTCTTCCTTAGCTGCTTCACAAGTCGTTACATATTCGACTTCCATGGTTGAATCTATAATACGTGATTGTTTAATACTTCTCAAGTCTACAATTCATCCATCAATAGTGAATACTGAGCTAGATGTTGACTTTCGAGTATCCGTATCTGATTGGAAATCAGAATTAGTATATCCAATGGGGTTCAAGTCACCAAAGGAATATACAAGCATATAATTTTTTGTTCCAAACCAGGATTTGATTGATAATGACTGATAATTCCCACTGCATAACAGATGTCCAGTCTCGTACACAACATGACATAAATTTGACTTCAAACTGCTAAAGCATAGAGATTCTTTCTCATGTCCTCTTCTTTTTTAGGTGTCTTAGAATATTGTTCCTTGGAAAAAGCAATTCTATGTCTGGTCCGTAACTGACCTTTCTTGAAATTTTCTATAGAGAATCTTTCTAGCACCTTATTAATATAAGACGCCTGAGAAATAGGTCTGTGCAAGAGTTTTTGCAAACCTCCCAACCCGAATAAACTGCCCAAACCAAACCGAAAAAACTGACGAAAAAGGCAACCCGAATATCCTGACAAAAATTCAAATCACCCAATTATTATATTGGGTGGTTTGGGAATTATACCAACCAGCCCAATATAACCCAAATAAACTGATTAAGATTTTTTTTTCATTTATACATAAATATATTATGTATATTATTACATATATTATATGTAATATTAAATATTATTTTTAATTTTTTAACAATGAATTTATAATAATGTTTTAAAGTTTCAATTTATAATAATATGTATAAGTTTGGAAGATGTATAATATACTTTTACTTTGTTGAATCTAATTATTTGAACATTTAAAAAAAAAAACTTAAGAATGGTTTGGGCGGGTTAACCCAACTAAACCGCCTAAAACATTGGACGGGTCAAACTTTTTTTTTATTGGACATGTTAGAGTTGAATTTTTGGAACTCGATTAAAATATGCTATAACCCGACCAAACCGACCAATGAACACCCCTACTGAGAAAGTGTTAGAAGCTTGTCCATCCCATCTCTTTGGATTTGAACTCCCAGAACATAGCTCGCCTTTCCCAAATCTTTCATTTAGAATTTCTTAGCTAACCATCTCTTTACATTCGATAAAGTTGTTATATCATTACCAATAAGTATAATATTGTCCACGTATAAAACTAAGAAGACAACTATCTTTCTTTAATACATTTATACACACATGCTTCGTCAACATTTTGTTCGAAGTTGTATGTTTTAATAGTCTCATCAAAGGTAAGATTCCAATATCTAGATGCTTGCTTTAGTCCATAAATAGAATATAGCTATCTTCATATCATTGTATTATACAAGGACATGTGCTTCATGTTCATAGCGAACATGTTGTTTAACAATCCTCCCGCTGCGACGTTGCACCGGGGCTTCCTTTTTAGGAACTGTGGTTTCAATGGTTTGTTGTTTATCATTTGGTGATGATGATGATGGCTTTGGATTGATATGATTAGATGTGATTTCCTCAAGAACTACTTTGCTTCGAGTTTTATAATTTACCATATAGTCATGTTCAAGAAAGGGATTTGTAGAAACAAATACATTTTTATCATTTTGACTATAAATAAAACTGCCTCTTGTCTCTGGATCATAGCCAACAAAGGTACACACTTCAGACCTTGAGTCTAGCTTCCCAAACTTAGGTATAAGAACACGAGTTGGACACCCCCATATACGAAAGTGACGCAAACTATGTTTGGTGCCCTTCCATAACTCTAAAGGTGTCTTGATTATGGACTTAGATGGGACTACATTCAAAATGTACGTCGCCATTTGAATTTTTTTTCGGTGACTAAGAATCATTGTATTGCTTCAAAAACTCAATTACATCATCTACTATATCTTACAGTTTCCAAATTCCCCTGATTCCCCTGATTTCTATACTCATCCATGTATAGTACTACATATATGATCAAACCATTCTCTATCTACATTATTTTCCTTCCTCGGCATTACATGGAAAATTTGAAATTTAACTTCATTTTTTATTTTCTGTACAGTATGTTTAATTTGTCAGACTTTGTGAGACCAAAGGGAATCATTCCTTACTAACCAAATGTTATAAACCAGGGCTGCCATCACAGTAATAAGGATTTGTTTCCTCACCTTGCTGATTTGTTTTGCTTTATCTATCTAGCGCAGTAATCTTCCTACATTCTCTGCCCGAGCTCTCCATCCCAGCCAAGTTTTCAATCGTTCAAGGCATCTTCGACTGTAGGGGCATTCAAAGAATAAGTGCTTCTCATCCTCATCTTGATCACCACACAGTAGGCATTTGCGATCAATATTTGGCTCATATTTGCATATCTGAGTTTTGGTGCGGAGTTTCTCCTTCATTGATAACCAAAAGATGAATCTATGTTTGGGAATGTTGAGTCTTCCCCAAACATCAGTGTTCCATTGTACTCGATCATTAGTAGGATAAAGAAAAGCACACATTTTTTTGATACTATATCTGTAATCCCTGGTTACCCCAAGACAGTTACTGTGAACTTTGAACCGTGCTTACTCGCTAATTGAGTTCTTTGGTTAAAAACGTGCATCTAGGTGTTATTAAATAGGTTAAGGTGGAAAACCAATCAAAAGGAAAGGATATATTTTATTTAAAACATAAAACTGTTCATGGGCCCACAAAACATTTGCAAGTTATTTACAATTCAAAACGATCATTACAGTGTAATTTACAACTCGCCGACCTAAGCGACAAAAATAGGGTTAACCCCTAGTCCCTCTGAGAAACTCCTTGGTCGTGGTGGTCAAGCAGTCGCATATGTACACATTGCCACCTAAGCTCTCCACTCAAGGCTGGGTGAGCTTTTCTTTTCCTTTACATGCACCACATAGCACCCATGAGCCAAAGCCCAGTAAGAAAACTCAATACTGCATATATATAATATCAAACGATGATCATGATAATCATCTAGGACTATTAGTCCTAAACTGATGAGTGACAGATGTATAAGTCACTAACATGGGATTCCGTACCCTTTACAAATGAGTGATCGAGTCACTAGCTTTAACAGAACATGTGACTGATGAGCGAGTCACCAATGTAAACCAAATGAGTGACCATGGAGTCACTACTGTGGGTTCCGTACCCTTAGCCATGTGACGATGGGTTCACCTGGGCCTTCTGGCCCTGGCTCTGAATAACTAGTCATAGAACTAGGCAAGCGCTTTTAGTTTTCATCGAACTTCGGGTCGATCCGGCATTAATGCTCATGATGAGTCATTCAATGCAGATGTCGATTAGATCTAATCTTTATCGGCTTGCATTAAACACGCAAAAAAAATCCTCGACTCATAAGTCAATGCCATACGACCAGTGCTCAAAACTACTGTCAAACTTGACTAGTAAGTCACAGCTTCACAGCTAGTTCTGACACCATTGCCGATTCTGACTAGTAAGTCAATGCCATTCACAAGTAAGAAAGATTTGCTAAACATTTGATATGCAATCCATGTCCACATTTAAACACTCAACATGCCACAATAATAACCATGCATGTCACATATGAGGTGCAGTTTTCTTACCTCTAGTTCGAGCGAGAATTAGTAAAAGAATGACCCTTGAGAACGATATGTCTTTTAGTTCCTTAGCGGTCACCTAGTCATAACTAGTAGGAGTCCATCAATAAAGTAAATCAATAAAAAGTTCACGATCTAAAACCTCATTCCCAGGATCAATCCTGTACTCTCGGGACTCCCAATCCACCCAAACGGGGTAAAGGAATCAAACCCCAAGCCCCCAAAGTCATCCCAAACCCTAAAAATAGGTTTGCTGGAAAGTGGAATAGCGCTAGGGCGTTTCTTGGTAGCGCTGGGGCGCTGCCCCAAGTTAGAGAGATCCATCTCCCTGCTCTGCCTAGCGCTGGGGCGCTAGTAGTGGCGCTGGGGCGCCACCTACAGGACCAGATTTTTTCTGGTTTCCTCCCCTGCGATTTCTCCTGAAAACCAAGCCTTCAAACCAACCCTAAACATGTCATTTAACCCCTAAACTTCATCAATACCCCAACCTCATCAAAACCCAAATAAACTTCCTCTAAAACTTCCATTGATTCCCAACTAAACACTTCAAATTTCTCAACTGAAAATCATTATAAAAACAAAGTATAGCTAAAGTTCATTTATGAATTCTTACCTCAAGCTAGATTTGAGTCATCTTCAATGGATGAACTAAGATTATAAGCTCCAAACTTTGATTCCCTAGCTTGGTTCTTCAAATTGGGATTCAAAAATTCCAAAGGAGGAAGGAGGAGGATGATGATCATGAGAAGGGATGAGGAAGCTATGTTTTGGGTAAGCTTCTACAGTCCAAAGGGTTGATATATATCTTAGGGGTGAAAATATTATTTTTCCCCTAGGTCAAATAAAGGTTTCTAAAGACTCCCAAGGGTAAAACCGTCCTTTTCCATCTATTTCGTTAATCATAATTAACACCCTCCAATTCCTGTTATTCTCGATATTCTCAAATACCAATAATTCATATCCTGTTACCCTTTAATTCTCGGCAACGCTCTAATCACCAAATTACCCCGAGACTCATTCTGAGCCCCGAACTTAATTCCGTTATGACTAAACCACTAATTTATACTCAAAGATTGTCTCACGCCGAATAGCTCGAACAAATCCACATTATAATATGCCCTCAACAATATATCACCGACATACATACAAATATACAATTACGCCATCAATGGGCCAAATTACCAAAATACCCCTGTGATGAAATGTGGACCCACATGCATGCATTTAGCATCATATTATAATATAATTCACATAACACATGCATATAATAGCTTAATGGCATAATAAAACAATTATGGCCCTCCCGGCCCACTAATCCAACCATTAAACCACATTAGGGATTTTGGGGCATTACAATATCCTTCTGTTACAAAAGTGCTCAAGTCAATCTTAGCTTTGATGATATTCTTGACTGCTACTACCTTTTTCCAACAGCAGCTGCAACTTGGTGGGGCTGAGTAATCTTATCAATTCCCATTATTCAAGTAAACACTATGTATCCACCGAACCCAAAGGTTGTCTTTTTTAGAGGCAATCACCCAAACAAAATTCCCCATAGTTGTTGTATTCCAATTAATCACATTGCAAAAGCCTAAGCCTCCAACCGATTTGGGAAGACAAACATTATCCCAATCTACTTGACCCGGACCCAAGCCTTCAGCCATCCCTTTCCAAAGGAATGCTCTACAAATGGCTTCCTCTTTCCTCAATAAATGCTTTGGCAAAACCATGATCTGAGCCCAATAGGAATGAATTGAGATCAAAACTGAATTTATAAGTGTAACTCTTCCCATATAAGATAGATTCTTCAAACTCCACAGACGAATTCACTGAACCATTTTATCAAGGATGTTTCCACATTCTGCAGCGTTGATTCTTTTTTAACAAATCGGGATACCAAGGTATCTGAATGGTAAGGAACTTCTCGTGAATCCCGAAACCTCCAACACCCTTCTCACTTCCTCTTTTGCCATGCCATTACAGTAAATAACTGATTTTGTTTCATTTGGGATAAGGCCAGATGTTTTAGAGAATAGCTTAAGTCCCCTCAGCATTAGTAGAATTAAAACAAAGTCTCCATGACAAAATAGAAGAAGATCATCTACAAAGCACAAATGATTCATTCTCAATTGAGTACACCTGTCATGAAACTTATAGCCCTCCATGGTTCCTACTTTAGACATTATCCGAGACATGTATTCCATGCCTAGAACAAACAATAGTGGGGACATCAGATCACCTTGTCTCAATCCCCTCTTGGAAGCAAAGAATCCATGCATTGTTCCATTAATCATCAAAGAGAACTTCGGTGATCTAACACATGTCATGATGAGGTGAACAAAATTCTGGGGAAATTTAAATGCAACTAGCATTTCTTCAATAAAATCCCATTCCACTGTGTCATAGGCTTTCCTCAAATCTAGCTTTATCATACAACTAGGCTTACCATTTTTTCTTCCATAATGACGAACCAAATCTTGACATAACATGATGTTGTGAGCTATGTATCTTCCATGAAAAAATCCCCCCTGGTTCTCTGCTATTAAATATGGCAGAACCTTCCTCAATCTTGAACAAATAAACTTCGTGGCTACCTTATATAGCACATTACAGCATGCTATAGGTCTGAAGTCACTCACATTATCTAGGCATTTAGTCTTTGGGATAAGTGTGATCTTTGTAGCATTTAATTCTTTTAAGAGATTTTTAGTTCTTAAGAAGGAGAGGACTGCATCACAAACCTCTGATCCAATTAAGTCCCAGTTGTCCTGAAAAAAGAAGCTGCCATATCTGTCTGGCCCTGGTGCCTTCATCCCTGGAATAGCAAAGAAAACTTCTTTAACCTCTTGTTGAGTAAAATCTTCTTGAAGCAATCAAATATGATTCTCTGATAGTAACGACCCCAAATCCACCACAGCTTTCATTACTTTCAGCCTGTTATTCATGGTAGTACCCAAAAGCTTCTGGTAATAATCTAAAAAGGCAGCCTTAACATCTTTTGGAATATCCCCAAATTCCTCTCCCATTTTTAATTGAATTTATTCTGTTATGAGCCCTTCTTGCCTTCAGAGATGCATGAAAAATGGCATTATTTTCGTCCCCATGGTGCACCCAATTTGTCTTAGCTTTTTGGGCTAGAAACAAACTGTATGCTTTGTTTAACTGAGCAAATTTTTCTCGAGCCACCTTTTCCTGATCTATAAGAACACCATTCAGAAGGTCTTATTGCAAAGTTTCCTGACACTCTAGCATGATCTATTTTGCTTGTAATTCAGCTACTTGAATATCATTGAAACCTTTCCTGTTAATATCTGAGAGCACTCTCTTTAATCTCTTCAACTTCTTAACCACTTTATACATAACAGTACCTGAGATTGGCTCTTCCCAACTCACTTTTACTTTTGCAGGAAAATTCTTTGCATCCCTCCACATTCTATAGTACCTAAAAGACTTTTTCCCCATGCACATATCCAGGTAAAAAGACACAAGAATCGGGCTATGATCAAAGTTACCTTCTGGGAGAAAAACAACATCTGAATTCGGGAATGTGTCTTCCATTTCGAATTCACCACTGCTTTATCAATTTTTGAAAACACTCTGTCATCTGCCTGCTGTTTGTAGTTCCAAGTGAAAAAAACACCCAGAGTACTTGAGGTCTTCCATCTGGCAGTGCATTAAACAATCCCTGAAACTTTGAGAAGGTTTCCTATTAGCCTTCTTTCCTACTCTTTCATCATAGTGAAGTATCTCATTAAAGTCCCCCAAAATCATCCAAGCCTCATCAATGTGACTTTCCAAACCAGTAATCTCTTGCAATAAAAGTTCCCTACCTGATTCATCATTGTAACCATAGACAAAGGTAATGTAAAACCTCTCATTCTGATGTGGAGATTGAGCAGCATAGTGAATTAATTGGCTTGTACATACTCTGATATCTATAGTATACATACTAGGATTTAAAGCTACTATTATTCTTCCTTTATCAATCCAAGGATTATTATTCGTAAAGCGCCATCCAGAAAATAATATATTGTAAAGAGCTCCCATATTTTTATTCTTCACCTTTGTTTCTAAGAGACTAACTAAACCAGTCTTCTTGGAATTGATCAATTGCTTGACCTCATTATGTTTTTTTTGGTTGTTAATCCCTCTTACATTCCAACATAGGATTCTATCCATTAGATGTAGAGGGATCTCCCCCCCCCCCCCCCCCACCAGTATTCTGCCTCTACTCCTACTCCATGTCAAACCCTGTATCCAGCATCTCAAAAGAATTAGTCACCTCTGTGTGATTACTCACTGATGCTTGAACTTTCTTCCCTTTGACAACTTTTTGAAAGCCATCATCATCAACCAATATCTTATTCCCCTCTACTTGTGCATCTGCTACAGGTTTCTTTGGCACCCAAATGTGATTTGCAGCACCATTGATTGGTTCCTTCTTCTTGCATATAGATGCATTATGACCCATACCATTACAATGATCACAAATTACAGGAAACCATTCATAGCTCACCATAAGTTAATTTCTTGATCCAATTCATTGATGAAAGAAATTACATGAGGAAATGATTGTGTAAGCGATACCTCAACCATTATCCTTGGATAGTGTAATCTCTCCCTTCAAAGAAAATGTTTCCACCATTCATGACACTATCTCTATTCTCCACATTCGGAAATCTAATGATAAACACACCATGAGATAAAGTGCCAACCTTATCAACTCCATTATGCTTCCAAATCCTTCTCACAAAACCTTCTAGCACATGTAAAGGAGGGTTAGCACCTAGAACATAACAGACAATTGAAGATTGCCAGTAATTAACTTTGTCTTCAATGTCTTCCAGCTCAATTTTAACCCCAGCTTTCCTCTCCATGTTTTCCTGACCCTGCAATTTCTCCCCTGTCTTCGAGATCACGAAACTACTTTCCAAGTTTTTGACTAATTTCCCAGAACGAAGAATGGGAGGAGATGTCAACTTACCTGTAGCAATGTCCTGCGCAGTACAATTAGAGGCCACCAACCAATTTGAGAAATCCTACCTGATCTCACTATGTCGCTTCAAATATGCCTCTATCGATCTAGGCGATAGCACTTGCCCCAATTGGTCAGGTATCTCATCTTCATCCTGAGTAATTTCCAACTCCTTAACTCCCAAGATCTCATCCATGGATCTATTTTTAATACCACGATCTGATGAGGTCGGTCTCCGCTTCTTTTTCTTGCCTGATGCCTTAGCTTTTCCCAACAACTTTGCCCCCTTCGCCATAGCACCGGTGAGTCTCACCGAGAGAGAAAAGGCTACAATATTTTTTAATTTTCTTTTTCGTTTCCCATTTGAAATTCATAGCCCCATACTGTAATTGGAAGTGATGAGTAGCTTAACATAGACCCGACCATATCTAATAAGGTCTTATTTCTCCTTTATGAAACACCATTTTGTCGTGGTGTTCCTAGTGTTGTGAGTTGGGTTAGAATGTCATGCACCAACAAGAAATCCTTGAACTCAAAATCCAAGTATTCTCCACCACGATCAAATCATAGTGTTTTAAGAGATTTACCTAATTGTTTCTTAGCTTCAGTTTTGAAGTATTTGAACTTGCCAAAAGTTTCAGACTTCCTAAGGATTAGGTAAGTATGATCATATCTTGAGTAATCATCAATGAATGTGACAAAGTACTTATAAATTTTTGTCTTTTGTTACTTTTTTGATTTGCTACTTTAAATAACTCTGAATTACTTAACATTCGTTCAGTTGGTTTAAGCATTACAGTCTGTTGGATACTTTTGCATGACAAATATTGAAAACATTCTTTGAAATAATAATCATATTATTACTAAAAGAAATTCTAAAATTATGTTCATGCAAGAAAAGATAAAGAAACTAAGTTTCTAGAAAATTGTAATAACCAAGGTTATTATTTTCTTATAAGCTCCTTAAATATGATCTTAGGTTAGATTTAGTTATGAGTTGAGTTGTGGAAGATTTCTTTAAGCTTAAATTATTTAAGTTATGATTTTATGACTTAGAAATAATTATAGTTTGGGTAATTATAATTATTTTAGCATATGATTAAATTAGTGTTGTAACCACCCAAATTCGCTAATAAGGCTTAAGGGCCTTGATTAGTGTGCCTGGAGGGCATAATGGGATTTATGTGTGACTTTAATGAGTAAAATGCATGATTTTGATTTAAAGCATGTTATATGACTATTTGACTATTTGAGATGCATGACTATGTGTATTAGTATGCATATAGGCCCTGATTGTGTTAGAAGGGCATAATTGTAATTTTGGCTATTTTGGGCATGACTGTATTATTATCTGTGATCTGTGACTCGAGACGATCCTAGAGAGAGCGGATTAGCGGAAAAGTCAAAGCGGGAATTTATACCCGGCTCGGGTCAAGCCTGGGGAGTTTAAATGGGAATTTAGAGAATATATTGAGGTTAATTTTGATGATGAGGAATATATATAGTTGGTGATTAATCAGTATTGGGAAGCAAGCGGGAAATTATTAGAGACACTGAGGAATTAGCGGGAATTGGGTAAAATGACCCTACATGGATAAAAGGGTGTAGAATTAATAGGGAGGGAATTTTGGTCATTAGGCTCATTAGAGATAAGTTTATTTACGCTTTATACTTAGTGGGATTGGTAGAAAAGAGTTATAAGGCTGTGGAAAAGATAGAAAAGGAAAGAAAAAGAAAAGAGAGAAAAACAGAGGGTTTTTGTCTCAAAAGGAACGGTTTGTGGTTCTCCCACCATTTCCCTTCATTTTTCTTGGAGCAAAGCTCAGAGGAGAGCTAGGATAGGATGAGCATTAAGGATCCTAAGCTAGACTTGAAGAATGGCAAGGGGTTAGCAAGAACACATCAAAATTGAGGTAAGTTTTTAGAAGTTTCAGTTTTAGGGTTTGACTGGTTTGAGCTGTGTATTTAAACTGAAATGATGGGGATTTTAGGGAAATTCAGGCCAAGGTTGAGAAGGAGCAAGCTAAGGAGGTCTAGGGTTGAACTCAAGGTCGAATTTCCATCCACGGTATGAATTCTAAGTCTTTAACTTTGATGTTTGACTGAATTTCTGGGTTTAGGGTTAACTATGGTAGACTTTGAGATTTGGGTTGCATGAGCTTGGGTTATGAGTTCTTGGGATGCTTGGGATGAGTGGGAGGTGTTGATAAGTTTGTTTTTGGGTTTGGGAAAGATTTGGACAAGTTTGGGGTTGAATTGGTTGAAAGAAATCGCAGAAAATGAAATTGGGTGTTGCCTGTCTGCAACTAGCGCTACCGCGCTAGTCTTTGGGCGCTTTAGCGCTGGGCCCTATTTCTGGGGAAGTTCGGTTCTGCTTGTAGCGCTATAGCGCCCTCTTTTGAGCGCTGTAGCGCTACCCTGTTCCCAGAAAGGGGTTTTTGGGTTATTTTTGAGAGATCTTGACCTAGGGTTCGAGGTTCGATTCCACCACCTTGTTTTGTGGATCTAGGACTTCCCGGGGGGCTCGGGATTGGTCCCGAGGCTAGGTTTTGGACTTGAGGTTTGGTGATGAATTTGACCTATGGATTTTGTTTAGGTGAGTGCTAGGGCTTGAGTGGGATCGTGCTCAAGGAGTCAAGTGATCAAAGCTATCGAATTGAAAGGTAAGAAAACCGTAGCACCTGAGAATAGGGCATGGGCCCATGGTGTTTTTGCAGGGCATGGCCCTAGATTGTATTATGTGTTAGAGTATTACCTTAATTGAATTATTATATTTTTGAACGATTATTTCGAGATGTACTATATGTGTGATTGTAGTGAAATGAACGGCTAAGTCCGAGAGCGGCAAGGCCGAGAACGGCAGTGGGGCCATAAGTAACACGTAGAACATGGAGTGCTATAGTCAGGGTAGGACCCAATGGATACATGGGGTATCCTTACGGTGAGGACCGAGGCCCTAGGCTTTGGTAAGGCTTTTGGGGCGGCATGGCCGTGTTTGCTTAGTCTGATGGTTAACCTGTTTATCTGTGGATTATATGTTAACTATATAATATGCATATGCTATATACTGTTTGAGTTTTCTTGCTGGGCTTCGGCTCACGGGTGCTCCGTGTTGCAGATAAAGGCAAAGAAAAAGTCAACCAGCCATGAGTATGGAGAGCGTGGGGGCGGCGCGTACATGTTTGGCCTGCCCGACTGCTTTGGTTGGGGGTATTTTTGAATATGGCTGTATTAACTTGTTCTTTTGATAGTTAACCAAGTGTAAATCTATTTTTGAGTTGTAAATATTTTGTAAACCTTATTTTTGGGATCCCAGATGTTTGATACTTAAGGTTTTCAATGAAACTAAGCATTTTCAAAGATTACAGCCTTAACTTCTGGTTTAGTCACACTTTTGGTTTTAGAAAGCTCGTAGAGTCAGTTAGTTTCACAATTTCCGTTTTAAACTCACTTAGTAACGGCTCTAAGGTAATATGGCGTTACAAGTGTATAGTTTTATTAATTATTAAATGCACATGTTATTTGATGCATTAAGAATTGAACATGTGGCATTAAACTAAGTCCAAGTATTAGAATTAAAATGAAAACCAAAATAGCTTAGTCTTAGGTTTGGCACAAAAATAGGAACGATTTGACTCTTTTTAAATTTTAAAGATAGGCAAGATTAGATCTATTTGAATTAAGTGACTATGTGTTAAGAAATGTTAGATAAATGAGGATTTAAAAGATTTAATTTAAGTAGTCAAATAACTAAGTAGAGATAGTAGTGTGATAGTTGAACTAAGAGTTAGATAAGTGAATGAAGTTTTCGTAACTTTAGGGTGATGTAACTTCGAACCTAGTTTTGACATAGTTATATTATGATTTTGGAAAAATATTATTTCTATAAAGTTGTAGATAATTTAATTAGCTATCCAACAGTATAGAAATGGATTAAATCGGACTTCTATAACTCTAGTTACTTTAATTTTACTACAGGAGGGTCCAGAGTTACGAGATATAGGATAGTAGTTTTGACTTTGACTAAAGTTTTAACCAAATGATGACTATGTGGCATACTTGGAGATGGTGTAGCAACATGAAGGGAGTAATACTAGGCTGGCCAAAACCATATAGTAGAGGGAAAGTTTGATTTTTAAAATTTAAGATGAATAGTGTGGAGAAAATCAAGGAAGGGAGTTGAGGTTTGAAGCCTATAAATAGAGACTTACCCTTCACCATTTTTCTCACACTCAAAACCTCTCAAAAACCTCTCATATCGAAATTCATAGTCTCAAAAGCTCTCTCCATTTTGCCATAAACACTCTACATAGCCATAGCCAAAACACTAGTCCTTATAGTACTTAGGATCTTTTTCTTTTATTTTCTTTATTTTGCCTTAAACACTATTGCCTTTCTAAACCCAATTATAGCTTAAATATTGAACTCCATCAAGCCAATATATAGCCAAAAATCTACCCAAGTATCCAAACTCTTGGTGTTGTTGTTGGAGATAGACACTAGAGAGAAGACTCGGGATTTCATCATTTTGGTCCTAGGGGGAAGGTATGACTTTATGAGGTTTAGAAAATTCTTGAAAGTATAGTTTTATTATAAGGCTCTAATATAAATATCTTATGTTGTATTTAAGGTTGATTGGATGTTTTCTATAGCAATCAATCTCTTCTCTTTCTTTTTCTCTCCACGCTCAAGGTAAGGAAAATAAGTTAGATTTATGTGCTTTGTGTATGTATGTTTGTTTTTATGTCTTTTAGTCGCTTGGGAAATATAGTTGCTTAGATAGCAAATCCTGAGATTTTTATCATTATCGTAGACTATAGTTGTGTCTAAATCTACCTCTAAATAGTAGAAAGAGGACTATAGCGGTTTCTATCACATACTATAGTTGTGTCTAAACCTACCTCTAAATAGTAGCAAGAGGACTATAGCGGTTTCTATCACATAATACGGTAATAAGTTAATGACCATTAATATTGTAGTCTATTTTTATGTTTTATGTCTTATTTTTTATGTTATGCTTTAGTAGTTTTTACTTACTGGGCATTAGGCTCATTCCATTTTATTTAGATTGTGCAGGTAAATGAATATGAGAGGCGGCACGGATCCATGTCGGCTTTGGCATGTGTTTCGGGTGAGGACTAAAGGAATGGACCAATGGAATCGATCGAGGATGACGTTGACCTTTGAGTCCTTTTATTATGTATTTATGATTTTCGCATTTAGTATTGGAACATTTAAAAATAAATGATTAATTTTTCTTTATGATTTTATGTATAAACAATGGGATCCCGTATTTTGGATTTTCTATAATAAATTTTTATTAATTTATGTATATATATCCAAAAGATAGTAGTTATTGTCTTAGTAGTTTTTAAAGGTCTGAGATCTTTAAGTTGGTCGGGTCTTTACAAAAATTCACGAATGTAATAAACGTTGTTCAAAACAAGAAATTTATTTCCAAAATTCAAACAGACTATTCAACATGCTTTGGTTGAAATGAGTGCACCACTACCAACTTTCATTGTCACCTCGGCATCAGCAAGTTCTCTTGATGAATCAGGTGTCTGCAAAGAAGAACAAACATGCTTAGTGGCTCCTGAATGAATGATCCAAGATGACATATCATCTTCACTATACAAGCTTCAAGTACAAGTAAATCATATTTACATTTATTTATTTTTTTAGTTTATGTAGGGTTGATGCAGTGAGTTTATGTCTAATTACTTTATTGACAATGTATTGCAGTGGATTGCTATTTAGTTTTTTTTTTTACTATATTTTTATAATTATGAAAATTTGAAAACTATATTTTTTAATAAGTTTATGTCGCATTTTTTAAGAAAAAATAGGAGGCTTTGTATTCACACTCCCAAAATTTATAAGTACATTTCTTTTTCTTAAAAGAAATTAATTATATATATATATATATCTATATATCCTTATGTAAAATGACTAATATATATACATATATATTTAAATCTTAATTCTCTTTTGTAAATACACCTCACTTATCTAATTTCTAATATGTTATGAATGAAAAAATTCTTTAAAAGTGAACATCTTTAAATGTTAAAAATCATTCATCAATAAAGCAATAATTTGAAATTTTATCAATGGAAGAATAATCTAATGCAGAGATATTAAAATATTAAAATACTTTTGGCGTCCTATTTTCAAATAAGACCTCAAATAAAATTTTGATAAATGAAATAGAAATACCTTAATAGTACGGTGTACTTATAAATTTTCGGGCGAAAAAATTTAGGGATTCTGAAAAAAAAAGTGTAATTATGAAAAAAATAACAACCCAAAATAAATTATTAAATATAATTTTTAGTGAAATAGAATTTTAAAAAAATATTGAATATAATTAATTTTTGTTTTGGGTATTTAGTATGATTGTCCCTTAATTATATGTTATTTAGCAAATTAGTCCCTAAATTATAAACAATATCAATTATGTCCTTAAACTTGTTAAACAATAGCTATTAAGTCTTTTTATATAATCTTTGACTATTTTTTTATGAAATGGAAGTGGCAACATAGAAGGACAAAAACAAAATAATGAATTTAAGATCTCCAATTTTCTATTTTGGCAATATTATGCAATCTTTTTTCTTTTCTTTTTTTTGTAAAATATTAGTAAAAAAATCACATATTAGGAACTTAATTGTTACCCATTAATGAACTCAGAAACTTAGGTGGCATTTGGTTGGAGGTAATGAAAACAGTAGAATGAGAAAATTAATGGTAATGGAATGGAATAGGAAAAGTAATGGGATTATGTTGTTTGGTTAGAATTATGGAATCAATGGTTGAATAATCATTTTTATGTTTGGTTGACCATGGAATGGAATGGAATAAACTATTTTTGGACAAAAATATCCTTATGCTTAAAATATTATTTAATTTTAACAATGTATTATTTAATAAATAAACATATTATATTTTTTTAAAAAAACAATTTTTTAATTTCCAAAATTCACATAAAAAACTTTAGAAAATATTTTTTTTTAATTTCATATTTATATTTAAAAAATATTTGATAATCCCATTTAAAATTACAAAATATTAAAATTTTCTTTTGTTAAGTAACCTTTTTTTAATGTCACATGTGATTAATTTAATTATTAATTATTAGTGAACATTATTCTATATTTTAAAGAATAAAACATTATAATAACATGAAAATAAAAATGATAAACCAAACATTATAATATATATTCAAAATGATAAACTTTCTGAGACCAAACTTGGTAATTACTTGAAACACTAGGAATAATATTAATGTCCAACTCCCCGTATCTATGCTCAAACAGAGCCCATTTTGCAAGATTGTAGGCCTAAAAAGTTTATCCAAAAGAGTATCACATCATATTCTCAAAAATATTTTAAATTATCAAAGGCAATATAAATTGTCCTTCAAAGTGTGATTGATGGACCAAATCATCATCTCAAATTGGGCCATCAAGAAGAGCTCTCACCCACTCATCCCTCTCACTCTCTGAGACACTAAAAAAGTAAGAAACTAGAGCATTATCTTGCATAATCATGCGAGCTACCTTATGACATTCCATTGTGGTAATTGTAGTGGGCCTTTCAATTCTTTCCCTAGTTGTTTATGTTTTTCGTTCAAGTATTCACCAATAGCTTTACTCAAATGAATAGAAGCTTTTTCAATTACCCCTACGATAACATAAGATGACTCCTTAAATGCTTCTGAAAAATTCTCCATAACTTGTGCCTTTTCTTTTTTTTCTTTGAAGACCCATCTGATTGAGTATGAGATTGAGCACCTAATGACGTAGATTGTACTTCATCCATACCAACCGTATTGTTAGTATTGGTTAAATCATCTTCTTCAATATTAATGTCTTCTTCTTCAGTATCAAGCTTTTCAACAACATTTACTGAAGTCTCTACATCTTTTCCAGTTGCGCGATTTTTGCCAAAAACCATACATAAGTCATCATACAAAAGGAATGACTTGGTCTTGAATGGGGTTGCTTCTTTATGACTCTGCATATATACAAAATTAAAAATCGGATCCAAACAGACAAGCAAACAATGATATATCATATAAGTATAATATTTAAATACTTGTAGATATGCTTCCACACTGACTTTTCTATAGTCACAATTTTCCTTTCGCTGTCCCACCCAAATCCATTACAAAATGGTTCAGTTAACTTCTCATGCACTACTTGCAAATGAGTCTTCAAAGTTTTCATTCTAGACTCAATGTGTGGTTTAGCTTGGATATCATGTCCAGGTAAACGCTCTTTTAATTTCATCTCAAGAGCTCGAAGAAGACCCGGCTTGAAATTTCCTTCAGCTTTAAACTTCCCTTCATTATTCAATTCCATAAGTGTTTCAATCAACTGTTTATCTTCTTCATCAGTCCAAAATCTTTTATTTTGTCTTGGACCTATTTCATTTGAAGTATCCATTCTATTTAATCATCAAAATAATTTTCATCAAATAATTTTAAAAAAAAACAAAAAAGATGCAAAAGAACATTTTCACAAGATTTCATCATTCAGAAGAGAAAAATATATCAGCATCCTTATAATACTATCTCAAAAGTTAGTGCAGACAAGTTTTTGCTAATGAGAATATAAAAAGAAAATAATTGTAACAAAAAAAAGAAACTTACTGATGGACCCAAAACGGGTATGTTTTAAAAATTTATACTCGCAAGCGCACGAATCGTATATGGAATATAGTGTTCGTGTAAGCACGAGATCGAACCCAAAGGAGTTGTCTAAAATAAAAAAGAAAACTATTTTAAACCAGAATTAATAAATTCTAATCTAGCACCAAAGATTGATGAGATTTTGTAACAATAAAAATAAAATAAAAGATAATAATAAAGATATTAAATACAATATATATAACATAAATTAATAATAGAAATCAAGATGGTAAAAGAAAGATTACTATGATAATAGAATCCACAAAATATAAGTTCAATAATATTTAAAAGTACATTGACTCTCAAGTTTTATTAATAGTAGAAATTAATCAAACCATCACTTATATAAATTAGATATTCTATTTAAGCACAAGTTTTTATAAAAATATAGGATCTATCTTCACTTTTCAAAAAGTATAATTTCAAAGCATTTAGTGTAAATCAATCTAATAAAATAACAAATAAATCAATGAACATTATTTATAAGGCAAAACATAATATTTTTGTTCTAAGCATTGGATGTGTACAATTTAATGACACATCTTACACAAAAAATATTATGTTTTTGCACTAATGAAGAACAAAGTGTAAATATGAGCTAACAATAAAAAATACATGATATTTAAGATGAAAGAAAATATTTGAAGAAGAAAATCCATAAACTTTATTGCACAAAATGAGAAATCAACATACAAAATAAACACTATCTAGTTACATATTGTTTCATCATCACCTCAATAATCTTAAAAAGATTAGAAACTCATAACTAAAATAGCAAATACAAACATAAATAGGAAAATTTGGAGGAGAAACCCCCAAATTTTTCCTCTAAAAACTCATAGGAAAAATGACCAAAAAGAAAAAGAAGAAAAAGAAGAAGAAGAAAATTGACAAGTCTTGAAAGTGTAGAATGTGTAGTGTAACCTCCTCCCTCAAAATAAGCACTAAACTCCCTTATTTATAGCCAAAAAAAGTGTATTAAAATAATCAATTTAAATTAATAATAATATGACAAATATGGGTAAATTGTAGGGTGTAATGATGATTTTTGGGTAAAATGTGTAGAAAAGTTTGGGTAAAAAATTAGTATTTTGGGACATTGTGGGACAAGGGGAAAATTTGATTTGTTGGGCTCAAGGGGAAATGGCAGCTGCTTTGGTGGCTGGTTGTGAGGTGGCTGCTGGGTGCATCAGGTGTGGTGGAGGATGAAGGCTTTGGGCCAGGCAGCTGCAGGGAGGCTCGGCTGGGATTGAAGATTGGGCCCAACTGGGCTTGCGGGCCCGAGAAGCTGCTGAGGAGGAGCTGGCTTCGGCTGAGGCCACTGGGCCGAAGGAGAGGCGGAGGCCCACATGGGCAGCTGAACGCTGGAGCTGAGTTGAGGCACGGCTGGGAGCTGCTGGTCGGCCTGGCGTTGGGCTGGGCCGGTGGTCTTAAAAAATGCCAACTTTTCATTTCTTTTTTCTCAAAAATGCCACTCTTTATCCTCATTTTTATTGCTTTTCAAGAGCAAATAAATTATAACAAATTCCCTATAAAACAAACATAAATTAAATTAAAACTAAATATTTTCAATAATAAAATATACAACAAAAGTTCCATAAAAATATTAATTAAAACTTAATTTACTTAAACATTTAAGCTCAAAATTGCATCTTTTTACTCCTATCTTAACAATATTAATTTTAAATAATTAAACTATAACATTTTACAATAATATAACTATAAAAATACACAAAAATCTATAAAATTAAAATAAACCTAATAAATTCAAAATTACTTAAAAACTTAATAAATCAATTAAAAACTCAAGAATTAAACAACATTAGCACATAAAAAGTGGCAAAATAACTCTATTTTGTAGAGTTATCACTTACATAGATGACTAAACTATCTCAAAAGTTACTGATGACTATCTTACCAATTAAGCAGCAGTATATTTATCTCCAAATGCACATCGTGTACAATAACAAAAACAGTTAAATGAAATCATTGAATATAAATCTAATAATACTCTAATATATGTATACACTTTCATATTTTGAATGTAAATCTCTCACATCTGTACAATGGTAGTATTATTTTCTGTTTTTCTGGCACATGAAAAGTTATAAATCAAGAACAAACCACCAGCGAAGGAGCTCAAAGCAACACAATCCACTATTTTTTGTTTTTTTTTTTAAAAAGTCAAGTATACAAGCTTTTGTTCTAAAAAAGAGTTCAAGAAACAACCTGCTAATGCAGCTACAACATAAAACAAACTACTAGGTTGGTAAAAACTATAAAAGCCAACCCATAACAGTTGAAACACAACATTTAAAAATAGCTAAAACAGATCCATAACAAATAGAAACAAAGATAAAAACCTAGACAAAGAAATATAAAACTAGCTTTCTCTCCTACGTTGTCTCCATTCACTATACATCTCATGTGCTAGATTATTTGAAAATGTAGTCCACCCTTCAGAAGCTTCAATACTTCTTATGGACCCATCAACACCTCTGTCATCTTCTTCATCTCCACTATCACTCTTAGAATGTATAGTATCATTAGGTATTTTTCTCATAATAAAATTGTATAGCAAACAACATACCAAAATGATTTGATTTTGAGTCTATTGGATAGTAAGTTGGACTCCTAAGAATTCTCAATCGATTCTTAATTACACCAAAACATCTCTCAATGACGTTCCTCGCAGATAAATGCTTCATATTAAAAAGCCTTTATGGATTTCTGGGAGGATTCCCTGTTGGGAATACTTATACCGAATATTATTTATTTTCATGTAAATCATATATTAACCAAATTAATATAAGAAAACTTAGAGCATGTTTCTATAATTGAATTTATACATAGATAATGATAAGAACATTTATATTATGTGCAACAAAATGAATAAGTCTGTACGCCCTAAGTACCCGCACACTTTGGCGAGCTAGAGAAGGGTCTAATTCGATATGCCACGTGTCAACCGTCCACCCGGAGCTGTTTATTACGGGCCTCTATCTAGCTAGCCCGAGCTAGTTAGAGATTTAGCTGCTACTTGTAGCCATCGTGTCAGCAATATGAGTGTCACGAGCTGGCACCGCATTAAGCTTGTGATGCGGCATAGATCTGACACCCGAATCCTTGTAAAGTCAACCACGCAATATAAACATGCGTATATCAGACATCACGTGTCTGTTCTATTCCTGATTTCTCGGATGCGCAGTATAAACGTGCGTGTTCGGACATCCCACATTTGATTTGGGCCATGCGGCCCATTACCCATCCTTACCTATTGATTAGAACTCACTTCACTGTAAGGTTTAGGAATTAATCATCAATGTCACAAAGATGACGTGAAGGATAAAGAGATCACGGGATGACCCCATTGCCAACCCAGATATCATCTTCCTATAAATACCAAGACCCTGGGTAGTGCAAGGGGTTGGGATATTTTTGTAAAGAAGCACTTTGTAAGAAATAGTCAAGAGATATCAATAATGTCGACTGGTGGACTAGAGGGATTTTAACCTTCAAACCACCTAAAAAGGAGTGACCATCTTTCTATTGCTATTAGTTTCCCAAGTCTAGATTACAATTCTTTTCATATTACGGTTTACCAATTTGCACTAATCTATCCTACTTATTTGTATAATTATCTGTTGGCGAAAAATCGCGTCAACAGTTTGGTGCTTTCATTGAGAATGTTTAGATTAGTACTATCACAAAAAATTGATCATGGTGTTTACTCGGTCGAGGCATGGTAGCGAGGCGGATCAACATGATGGGCAGGAGGCCCACCATGCCGCCATATCCAACGAACCAAACCCCGAGGTCCAGCAACGATCGGGAAAGCAGCCGATGGGCCAGGACGACACCGGGAGTTCGGCGCCCCGATCGCAAAATCCAAACCCGGGTTACCTGACGGCGATAAAAATGGAGAACATACAGTTGCGGAGTCAGCTATCCAAAGCAAGTAAGAAAATCGAGGAAGTCTTGGCCCGACTACCCCCTCTTGCAACCGACATTAACGTCGGAAAGAGGCAAAGTGGGACTTGCAAGTCCCGCAGGGATAGTCGGCCCAAACCCAGTCGATCGGTCAGAACCTCAACCCCGAGTTTTGCACCCATGTCACACCATAACCAGGAAGCTATGTTTGAGGAGTTTCCCAGTGCCAATCAGCAATTCAGCCGATCAGTCAGAACCTCAACTCCTAGTTCGGCACCACCATCGAACGCGCCTAGAAAGGCTCGTGGCAGCTCGCGGAGGAGGTCCAGGGAAAGATCACGCAGACAACCTGCTCCGGCCAGCCCTCCTATGCCGCGGTCAGACCGCAGGGCGCAGGAAGCTGGAGACGGTAGGGTAGAACGACCGCAAGCTAGTCTAATCTGGCCAGACGGGACGAGGATCGCTTCACCAATTAGGCATCTCCCTTCGCCAATAAGATACCCATCTCCCCCTCGTCCTGCTCGAGATATTCCGACACACAGGGGAAGCAAAAGGAATCCTCCTCCCACCGTTCCTGCCCATCACCCACGAGAAAGCGGGAATGTTCCAGATCCACACCCTTGGCAGCAGGCTCCAAGCTTTTCCAACGGGAGCTACTGGACCGAGAGCCACTGAAGTGGAAAATCCGGTGGAGACATGCGTAACCGTTTAAGTTCGGCGCAAAGCCCCTGAGCTGCCTCGAGGGTCGACCTTTGAGATCGCCTCAACTCGCAGAGGGGGGATCTGGCCAGAAATGACAGTCATGCTCGCTGAGAGGATGGTCTTTCTGAATTACATGGCAATGGGAATGTCTCGCCAAACCAAGCTCAAGCTTAGAGGGACAATAACCCGCCTAACGCGTACAATGGAACTGGAGCTGTTGAACAACCCCAGAACAACCAAGGGACTAAAGACCAGACCCTAGAACGGTTAGCTCAGATGGAGGAGCTAATGAAGAAACTCTTGTTAGAAAAGGACAAGGACGAGTATGACTCGGGGGACGAGCTCGAGCTTTTTGCCCCCAGCATAGCAGCCACGATGTACCCACCGGGTTTCCGGATGCCTCATCTGTCCAAATTCGATGGGACGGGGACCCGTCGGATCACCTGGGTATGTTCAATACCCTAATGATGGCCCATAATATCGGCCCCAAGCTGAGATGCTTGATTTTCCCTTCCACCTTAATCGGGTCAGCTAGACAGTGGTTCAAGCAGGGTAAAAAGCAGTCCATTAGCTCGTGGAAGAATTTTTCTACTAATTTCAAGAGAGCATTCCGAGCTTCCCAAGCTGCCCGTGTCAAAGTTGACACCCTGGCGAACGTGAAGCAACAGCACGGGGAACCTTTAAAAGCTTACCTGAGTAGGTTCGCAAACATCACGGCTCAAGCTAGGGGCGCGGATGATAGTTCCAAGCTTGTGGCTTTGAGGACTGGAATCCTTGTTGGAGGCGGGCTGTGGAAAGAAATCCAGAGAAGAGGTGTCAGCACCGTGGATGAATTCCTGAATAAGGCACAAGAATGGATAAACCTGGAAGAGGCGCGAGCATCGGTCGCGGGAACCAGCCAAACCCTTGATCAGCTTGTTGGAGTGGAAATGGATGTCGTGAAAACAACTCAAACCATTGCCCAGAATAACCAAGGGGGTGGATGTAATGCCCCGAATTCTCCGTTGTGTTTAACGGCGTGAACAGTAGGCCGGGAGGGCCATACTTGCTTAATTATGTTATTAATTGATTAAATGCATGTATATGTTGATTATATTATGATATGATGTGAAATGCATGCATGTGATTCCATATCTCTTTATACAGGGGTGTGATGGTAATTTGGCCCGTTAAGGGTAAAATGATTATTTATTCGCATGTTGGTGATATAATTTGAGACCACATTATAATGTGGGTTTGTTCGAGCTATTTGGCATGAGACGATCAAGGAATGTTGAATATCGGTTTGGTCATAACGGGCTTAAGCTCGGGGCTTGGGGCGAGTCTCGGGGTATTTTTAATGATTAGAGTGTTACCGAGGATTAAAGGGTGACGGGATGTGAATTATTGGTGTTTGGGGATGTTGAGATTAGCAGGAATTGGGAAGCGTTAATTGTGATTAACGGTATAGGTGGAAAGTACCAAAATTGCCCTTGGGTTGGCTTTAGAAACTTTTAAAGACCTAGGGGTATTTTAGTCTTTTGGTTTGGATATATGTTGAGCTTGGAAGGCTGTGGATAAAACAGAGTAAAAACAGAAGCCTTTCTTTCTCTTCCCGTACCTTCTTCTTGCTTCTTCTTCCTTGTGAGTTTTGTGAATTTGTTGAAGGTTTGAGCTTGGGAGCTAAGCCTTGGTACTTTGGGAGAGTGATCCATTATGGAAGAGCACCATAACCTGAACTTGAGGTAAGTTTTTAGCCCTTAGTTTCCATGTTTGCTCTGTTTTCGTTTTAGGAATTCAGCTTTAGAATTTGATGTGGGAAGTGAGGATTAAAGGGAGTTTTTATGTTGTTTTTTATTGGGGTTTGATGAGGGTGAGCTATGGGTGTTATTTGGGGGTTTAATTGTGTGTTTGGAAGAAGTTTAGAGAGGGTTTGAAGGGCTGGTTTGAGAGGAAAGAGCTCAGGGGAGAAAACTGGTTCGTGTGGCCGACTTAGCCATTCTGGGCTGAGCGCCGCGGCACAACAGGGGAGCGCCGCGGCCCTTGGCGTCTGGCAGGGGAGGCCCCTTCTGGCTGAAGGGCACGTCGCGGCGCAGCAGGGGAGGGCCGCGGCCCTTAAGGTCAATTTTGCCAAAAATGTGTTTTTAGCATGGGGATTCAAACCTAAGGCCTCGGGATTGAACCTACTACCCAGTTGAGTAGTGTTTGAGGTTCCGGAGGTTAGGTTTTGTTTTGGGAACTTTTTATTATTCATTTTATTGATGGAACCCCATAATTTGGTTATGACCAGGTAACCGCTAAGGGACCAAAAGGTCGATCGTTCTCAGGGTCACTCTTTTATTTGTTCTTGCTCGAACCGGAGGTAAGAAAACTGCACCCCAATTGTGACATGCATGGATATTTGTGAGGCATGTTGGTTATGTAATGTGAACATGGTTTGAACATGGAATGCTTAGCATATGTTGTTTGCTTGTGCATAGCACTGACTAATTAGTCAGGTTTGGCAAAGGGGCTAGTATCGACTGTGAAGCTGTGACTGATTAGTCAGGTTCAGCGGTGGTACTGGGCACTGGTCACGACGCACTGACTTGTCAGTCAGAATTGGCAAAGGTGTTAGTGTCAGCTGTGAAGCTGTGACCTATTAGTCAAGTTCGGCGGTGATACTGGACACTGGTCACTTAGCGCTGACTTATTAGTCAAGGATGGACTTAGCGTGGTTCACGCAAGCCAACGGAGATTAGATCTAATCGATTATTAGCATTGAATGACTCAAGGAGCATTAATTCCTGACCGACCCTGAGGGTCGATGAACAAACAGAGCTTGGAGGCTAGTGGCTTACTTAACAGCCACTCTCCCGCTAAAATCATGTGATGTTCATTTGCTTGTTGAAAGCTTTATGTTCAGTGTGATTATAATGATAATCATTTGATAATGTTTATGAAAAGTGTTATGTTTTCTTGTTGGGCTTTGGCTCATGGGTGCTATGTGGTGCAGGTAAAGGGAAAGAAAAGCTCACCTAGCCTTGAGTGGAGAGCTGATGTGGTGATGTGTACATATGCGGCCGCTTGACCACCACGGCAAAGGCGTTCTCAGAGGAACTAGGGGTTTACCCTATTTTTGCCGCTTAGGTCGGCGGGACTGTAAATTTAAACCTGTAATGACTATTTTGTACTGAGAACCACTTGTAAATGTTTTGTTTAGCTCTGCAGAGCAGTTTGTAATAAAATCTCCATTTCCTTTTTATTGGTTTTACACCTTAACCTGTTAATTACACTTAGAGCACGTTTTTTACCAAAGGACTCGGGTAACGAGTCAAATTTCCGGTCCACCGTTCACCGTAACTGTTCTGGGGTAGCCAGGGCGTTACAGTGGAGGCAAGAGAAAGGGGGCGGAGAGGGCGGCCAGCACGGCCCAAAGAAGAACAAACCCACGGAAAAGTCTAAGCCAATCTTGTGGCTTATACCGAGCTCACGAACACTAGGGAACACATTTTCCTACCAAATTCTGCCCGCCTCCCCTGGAAAAAACCAGAGCCTTTGAAACATGAGAAGGCCAAGAGGGACCCTTCCAAGTTCTGTCGATTCCACAACGACATTGGCCACAACACTGACGATTGTAGGTACTTGAAGGATGAGATCGAGACACCCATCAGAGCTGGACCTTTGGCTCAGTATGCGCGGAATCGGATTCCTACTAGTCAGCCAGCCCTGGAAGCTCCGATAAATCAACCCGGGGCCCGGGTAAATCAGGATACCCCTCCTCCTATAATTAGAGGAGAGATAACCACCATCTCCGAAGGCCCTCATCAGGTAGGCACGAGCAGAGGTGCCTAGAAGAGGTACGTCAATGAGTTGAAGTCTCATAACGGAGTTGAATTTATTCCGAAGCAGCATCTACCCAAACAGCAGCGATTGGAGAGGCAACCAATCAGTTTTACCGAAGAGGACGCTAGTCATGTCCAATTTCCACATAACGATCCTTTGGTGATAACTGCACAGCTCGCCAATCGGAGAGTTAGGAGGATGCTGGTTGATAATGGGAGTTTGGTGAACCTGCTGTTCCGATCCACGCTAGAAAAAAATGGGGTTTTCTGTAGCCGAACTAAAGGCCACCTCCATGATGTTGTATGGGTTTTCCGGAGAAGGGTCGGCAGCAATAGGAACGATTGAGTTAGTATTAACTTTGGGAGAGGGACCCCGAACTGTCTCAAAACTCCTTGAGTTCATGGTTATCGACTGTCCCACCGCATACAACGTAATTCTGGGCTGGCCTACGTTGATGGAATTTAAAGCCATAACTTCTATTCGCCACCTCGCAGTCAAATTCCCCTCCCCTACGGGGATATTTACGGTCTAAGGTGATCAGCTCGCCTCCAAGGAATGTTATAGCATTTCCATGAAGGGAAAATCACAACCCGGGCAGCAGACGATGACCATCCAGGGTGGAAGCAAGGAATCTCAGGAAGTAAGATCTATTCCTGGGATAGAAAAACCTCAGGAAGCTGATGGCGTAGGTATCACCTTGAATGATGATATCGACCCAAGGATAGGCAAAGATAGATCCGAGCTCCAGGCCATCGAAGAGCTCGAAGAGGTGAACATCGATCCTAGAGACCCTTCGAGGGTGGTTAGGCTCGGGAAAAACCTTTGTAATGAGAGAAAGGCGGAGCTGCTGAAATTTCTACAAGAAAATCTAGACGTGTTCGCCTGGTCTCATGAAGACATGATAGGGATCAGCCCAAGCGTCATCATGCATACCCTTAACTTGGACAAAAACATGCATGTGAAGTCCCAGAAACAGAGGCGCCTGGGCACAACCCGAGCTGAGGCCCTAGAAGAAGAAGTAGCTCGACTTTTAAAATGCGTGTTTATTCGTGAAGTGAAATACCCGATCTGGGTCGCCAATCCTGTTTTGGTCCCGAAGCCCAACGGGAAGTGGCGGATCTGCATCGACTTCTCTGATCTGAATAAAGCATGCCCCAAAGATTGCTTCTCCTTGCCGAGAATTGACCAATTGGTGGATGCCACTACGGGGCACGAGCTCATGTCCTTCATGGATGCATACTCGGGCTATAACCAGATCGCCATGAACCCTGCGGACCAGGAGCATACTAGCTTCATGACCCCAACCAACGTTTATTGTTACAAGGTCATGCCCTTCGGGCTGAAGAATGTGGGAGCTACATATCAGAGATTGGTCAACAGAATGTTCGCTAATCAGATCAGGATAAACATGGAAGTATATGTTGACGACATGTTGGTCAAGTCAAAAACAGTCGATAACCATGTTCCCGACCTGAAAGAATGTTTTGAGATCTTAAGGAAATATGGTATGAGGCTGAATCCCCAAAAATATACCTTCGGGGTTGCGTCAGGAAAATTTCAGGGTTTCATAGTCAACACCCGAGGAATAGAGGCGAACCCCGATAAAATTAGATCGCTGCTCGAAATGCCATCACCCTGGTCGCGAAAGGATGTCCAAAGTCTTGCGGGAAGGGTGGCAGCCCTTAATCGGCTCATTTCCAAATCAACCGACAAGTGTTTGCCATTCTATAACTTGCTCTGGGGAAATAAAAAGTTCTAGTGGACCGATGAGTGCGAGCGTGCTTTCCTCGACCTAAAATCACATTTAGCTGAGCCACCCGTGTTGTCTAAACCAACAGTAGGAGAGCCTCTTTTTCTTTACCTAGCTGTCACGGAAGATGCGGCTAGCGCCGTGCTGGTCCGGGAAGAGGACCGGTCTCAGAAGCCGGTTTATTACATTAGCAAAAGGCTCCTTGGAGCCGAATCTCGATATCCGTTGATGGAAAAAATGGCATTCTGCCTCATCACGACCTCCAAAAAGCTCAGGCCGTATTTCCAGTCCCATTCAATCTATGTCATAATCGATCAACCTTTAAGGCAGGTATTGCAGAAACCTGAGGCATCGGGATGTCTTTTGAAATGGGCCATCGAGCTCAGCCAATTCGAGATACTATACGTACCACGAACTACAATCAAAAGCCAAGCTCTGGCTGATTTCGTGGCAGAGTACATTGGATTCCAAGAGGAACCGATGGAAGAACCGGTGCAAGCCTTGTGGAAATTCTTTGTGGACGGCTCATCTAATGAGAACGGGTCCGGAGCTGGTATCATTTTGATATCCCCAGAGGGACACCATTTCCACTCCGCGCTACGATTCGAATTCGAAGAGTCCAATAACGAGGCCAAATACGAAGCTTTGTTGGCTGGGCTAAGGGCGGCCCGGGAGCTGAAGGCCAGGGCCATCCAGTGCTATAACGATTCCCAGCTCGTGGTTAACCAAGTATCAGGGGAATACCAGGCACGGGGAACCAAGATGGCAGCCTACCTGGCCAAGGTAAAGAAGGAGTTGTCCGCATTTAAATACAGCGTAGTCAAACAGATCCCTCGGGAGCAGAATGCCAATGCCGATGCCTTAGCAAAGCTCGCCACCTCCAGGGAAGTCGAAACCTTGGGTTTAATACCGGTGGAATTCTTGGAAAGGCCGAGTGTAGATGAGACTGCGAGAGAGGTCGAGATGATCGACGCCAGGCCAACCTAGATGACTCCCATAATCGAATACCTTACAACAGGAAAAATTACCTGAAGAGCGAAGTGACACGAGGAGAATACTTTATCAGGCCCCAAGGTATACAATCGTAGATGGGACATTGTACCGGCGTGGCCTTTCTTTGCCTCTTCTGCGAAGTGTTCTGCCAGAAGAGGCCAAGGCTATTCTGCAGGAGGTACATGAAGGCTTTTGTGGGGACCACGCTGGGGGGCAAAGCCTGGCCTTGAAGATATTGAGGCAAGGATATTATTGGCCCACTCTATCAAAGGACTCGATTTCTTACGTCCAAAAGTGTGACAAGTGCCAGCGGTTCGCCACGATCGCCCGGGCTCTGCCAGTCGAGCTGAAGATGATCTCGTCCCCGTGGCCGTTTGCGGTCTGGGGAATTGACTTAGTTGGTGCCTTACCCACAGGAAAAGGAGGAGTTCGCTATGCAGACGTGGCTATTGACTAACTCACAAAATGGGCATAAGCGGAGCCCCTGGCGACAATAACATCAAAAAGAGTCCTCGATTTTGTGGTTAAGAATATTGTTTGCCGATTCTGGCTGCCGAAGAAGATCTTGTCAGATAACGGAACCCATTTCGATAGCGACCTCTTCACCGAATTCTGTGAGAAGCACGACATAATTAAAAGCTTCTCCTCCGTGGCCTACCCCGAAGCTAATGGGCAGGTCGAGGCTGTGAACAAGACGCTCAAGGTGAGCCTTAAGAAGAGGCTGGACGAGGCTAAGGGAGTTTGGCCTGAACAGCTCCCCCAAGTGCTATGGGCGTACCGATCCTCGCACCGAACTTCGACGAGGCACACTCCTTTCTCCCTGAATTTTGGAAGCGAGGTCGTCCTTTCTGTCGAAATAAAGATAGCCTCACATAGACTCCGGGTGTTTGACCAAGACCAGAATGACAAATTGCTCAGCGCGTCCCTCGACCTAATTGACGAAAAACGAGAAGCTTCGCAGCTCCAGTTTGCACATTAACAACAAAAGATCACTCGTTATTTCAACTCAAGGGTCAAGAGACGCATCTTTAACTTAGGCGACCTAGTGCTCCAGAGACTCTTCTTAGCCGGTAAGGATCCCAAGGACGGAGTTTTGGGACCAAACTGGGAAGGACCCTATCAAATAATAGAGGTTGTGAAGGAAGGAACCTTTAAGCTTGCTCGGCTTAATGGGGAAACAGTCCCACGGACATGGAACGCTGTGCACCTAAAGAAATATTATCAATAGTCGTGCTTTTGTAAGGCTTAATTATAAAAGCCACCTTGTTTTATTAAAAAATGAGAAGTACATTCTTTATATCGTTGTATGTTTCCGTGTGCGTGTAGGCTTAAAAGGGCGTGCTCAAAGTAACCAAGAAAGATCTCTTTCTGTTTACTTGGGGGGCATATATCCTGGACACGACCAGGTCCTAAAACTTAGAAGTTGGTTAAATTGATTAATCAATGTTTTTCCTAAAAGGCACGAGGTATCAATAAAACTAACGCGAACTAAGTTTTTAAATTAAATATCCTGGACACAACCATGTCCTAAAACTTAGAAGTTGGTTAAATTGATTAATCAGTGTTTTTCCTAAAAGGCATGAGTTATCAATAAAACTAACGCGAACTAAGTTTCTAAATTAAATATCCTGGACACAACTAGGTCCTAAAACTTAGAAGTTGGTTAAATTGATTAATCAAGTGTTTTTCCTAAAAGGCACGAGGTATTAATAAAACTAACGCGAACTAAGTTTTTTAAATTAAATATCCTGGACACAACCAGGTCCTAAAACATAGAAGTTGGTTAAATTGATCAATCAATGTTTTTCCTAAAAGGCACGAGGTATCAATAAAACTAACACGAACTAAGTTTTTAAATTAAATATCCTAGACACGACCAGGTCCTAAAACTTAGAAGTTGGCTAAAATTGACTGGCAGTGCTTTGCAGTCTCAAAGAAAAAGTCAATAAACTAACACGAACTAAGTTTTTACCAAACACATCATATTAAAAAGAAAAATAAATGATGAAATAACTAAAATCATAAAATTGTCTCAAGGAGAAAAACCTCGTAATAAATAATTACAAAAGATAAAAATGAAATAGAAAAATCCTAAGCCCCCCCCCCCCCAGGTCGCTCCGAGGACGTCACCTCCTCGACATCCTGCTCGCCGGCAACAGAGGTCTCCCTGGTCTCAGTTGCCGCTGGCAGCTCCAACTGTAGCCGAGCCTTGAACTTCTCCAGGTAGTGTCCCCATGCATCAGGGGCCATGAATGAGAAGTTGTCGTCCTGGTTGAAGGCCCAGCAATGGTACAGCATACTCTCCATGGAGAATGCCGACGCTTCCTTTTCCTCCCGGGCGGTCGCCTCGGCTTCCAACAGCTTTTCCTTGGCCCCCTCAAGCTCGACCTAGAAAGCTGCCGAAGTAGCTCTCGCCTCCTGCTCACCTGCATGGGCAGCGGTGAAGGTAGCTTTCGCTTCCTGCTCGCTTGCCTGAGCTGCGGCAAGGGCAGCTTTCGCTTCCTGCTCGGCTGCTTGGGCAATAATGAGGGCAGACTTCGCTTCCCGCTCACTCGCTTGGGCCACCGCCAAGGTAGCCCTGACAGTCTGCTCGTTCTGATCCGATGCGGCAAGAGCAGCTTGGGCCGTGGTCAGCTCGGCCTTAATCTCCTCATTCCTGGACCTAGCCCGAGAGATGTTGCGGTGGAGGGCCAAGACCGCCTGCAAAAAGCAAAGGAACAGTTAGACGCATTCCCGAAAAGTAAGATGTAAAAAGTGGTTGGAATAAATACTTACCGTGAGGTTCATCCCAAGAGAAGATTCCATCACATTCTCAGAGCTCCTCTCCTCGATTGCCCTCAGATCGGTGGGCTTGGCCTTGTAGAAATGCTCCACCGAGTAGTTCGCCGTCTCGTAGATGGTCCCCCGGAAAGTGTCTAGAATCAGCTCCAGATCCTGAGGGTTGACGGGGATTCGGACTGTGGTAGCAGGCACCACCAGAGTTGGGGGACCAACCGGTGCTACTGGCTCCCAAGCAGGAGGAGGAGGGCAAGGAAATGTCGCGGTAGGTCCGGCAGCAGGTACAGCTCTTGGGCCCGATCTTTTCCCCTTAGTCGGGGATTGAGAGGTGGTTGCAGCCGGGGGCGGCAATTTCTTAGAAGGCTGAAGCCTCTTGACAAGGGGACCCTCGATTGCCTTCCCTCTTGGGAATATCGAATGGATGTCAGGTCCTACCCTCTCTGCCATCTTCTCGCGTGAAAAGAAGGATGAAAAATACGTTAAGGATGTTAAGAAAATATAAATTTGCCTCAATGGAAATTGATAATAATATTACAACTCTATGCAATATATTACAAATAATAATGATTGATTTAAAAAAGAGTTACAACTCTATAACTAAAAATTACAAATGAAAGGAGAAGGAGATGTAAGATGATAGAAATAGAAAATACAACTCTATTACAAAAGATACAAATAAACTATAAGTGTTTGAACAAAAGGAAATAAAAAGATTACAACTCTTAAACAAAAGGTACAAGTAAATAGAATAAGAAGAAATAGTAGAAAAGCAAATGGAAGAAAATAAGAACAAGAATAAAAACAATAAACTCTCACTCACACAACCAAAGTGAAGAGTGTTGGGGATCACCAACTTGAACAAGGTTTGAAACCTTTGTCCAAAAGCTTATTTCCCCCTAACTCAAGCACTAAGGGATCTCTCACAGATATTGGAAAAGCTTTCTGGAATTATCAAGCCTCAAGGTGTTTCTAGCCAAGTGCTCTAATGGATAGAAATGTTGTGTCTTACAAGTGAGCTATAGGCTCCTATTTATAGAGTTTAGAGACACCCTTTGAATTTCAAATTCCATCAACCCCCATGGCTGTTACCAATGTTTAATTGGATTAATATGGAATTAAAAATGAGATTTGGGAGTTATTTGGGTTTTTGAGCCGTTCAACAAAGATTGAAAAAAACTGAAAAATTGGTCAGTTTTTGGCCTGTGGCCGCAGCCAGAGACATTAGTGGTCACAGCCACTAGTCTCTGTCCCACAGGCCGCAGCCACCGACCAATTTCAGCACAAAAATGTGTTGTTTTTCCAAACGGTTCCAAACCCTCCCAAATGATTTTGTAACTCCCAAAACACATTATTGGGGTTAAAATCATATCTCTAACAACCATATCACATATGGCTTTATGAAATTCATCTCAATATTGTGTAACAACAAATTTACACAATAAAGGGTAATATTTGGAAGTTACAAATTTATAACACCAAATATGTTACATTATTTGGATATATCTCATATATCTAAATATTGTAACTCTCTATTATATGTTACAATATGTGACACTCTTTGTCACATTTATTTAATCTAAAACATTATATTATAATACAATATATTATTACATTATATTATAAAATAATATAACAAAGGATACATGCACATTCCTCAAAAGAAAATTATTAACAATAACACAGTAAAAAAAATTTCCTACCCTCCGAGCTAGAGGAAGAGTCTACTTCCACGACCTCCGACCTCGGAGCTACTACAGGGGAAAGAGAATCTAAAACAACCACTTCTTGGATTGTGGGAGGTGCCGGCTCAAGCTCTACCTTGGGGCTAGATTCCTCCACGTATTGCCTAAGTCTAGGGGCAACTGTACCCTCTAGGAGGGAGGTCCATGACCTAAGGTTGGTCTCGTACTCCTCAAAGAAGGCCGACCTAAAGGACAACGTATTGTCTACTACTACGGTACCCCTAGGACGACCCACGTCATTACGCAGTACTAACTGGTCTATGCATTGGAGTGGGGTTACATTGAGGTCTGGGTCGTTTCAGTGGCGGTGCACGAGCTGGTGTGGGTTAAACCTAACTATCCTAAGGTCCGTGGCTGCCCTATCTAGATCCCAAAAGAGATAGGGGTTACCTTGGCCGGAGGGGTCGACTGCCGCCCCTGATTGAGTTCAGTCCAAGTTTGGATCCCGGGTAGCCTCCAGAGCTCTCCTCTTCCGCACAAGGGGCACCTCAGGCTCATCTTCCTGCTCGTCGCCATCGCCAACCGCGACCTCGACCTCAGGAATGGTCTCCATCACATGGGCTGCTGGTTGATTTGCCCGCGTCCTCCTCAAGCCCAGAGTCTAGCCTGCAGAAATCAGCTTACACGCCAACATTGTCTCATCAGACACGAGCTGGCGGTAGTCCTTCTCACTCGATGGAAGCCCCGCCAAGGTGTCATATTGACCCCCGAGGGTCATTGATTTGGCCGTCCTCGCAAAGATGGCTGCACGACGTTGTTCCAGTCAATATACACGCAAAAAAAAAAAGAAACAGGAAAGAAAAAAGTTTTTTTTTAATCGCGGGCTGAGAATGGAAAGCTTACGAGGACGGTTGAAGTAGTGGTACTCACGGTTGCGAAACCTCGTCGACATGAAGAACTAGTCCTTGAATTCGTTGGGGTGGCTGGGCAGCTCGATGACTGCAGGAGAGTTTGGGAAACGAGTCAAGTAGTAGAACCCGTCGCCTCATCCCCGTTGATCCGGGCTGGCTTTGAGGCAGAAGAAATAAAGGATGTCCGCTGGAGTAGGGACCTCCCACTCGTGCTTCAGGAAGAGGTACCTCAGCCCCGCCAGCAGACGATAGGAGTTAGGGGGCCAGCTTCACGTAATTCAGGAAATCCGTGAAGTACTGGTCCAGAGGTAGGAAGGCCCCGACCTTTAGGTGTTCGTCGCTCCAGGCCGCAAACTCCTCATCAAGAGGCACGCAACTCCTCTCACCCTCGAGGGGAGGTCGGGCTACAAGAGCGACAATCCCAACTTTGATGTTATGGGACAACAGAATCTTGTTGACCCTCCCTTGGGTCGAAATCTTCGAGACTATCTTCTCCGCCTCGAAGAAAGCGTCAGGTCCCACCTCGACCTCCTCCTCCACCGTTGGACCGAATTGGGGGATGGGAGACTCCACTTCAATCTCTTTCCCCTTGCTGGACTAATGGGACGATGAGCCAGTCATGCTTTTCTTGGGCATGTTCTTCCTAGGTCCCATCTGGTCACCTAACGAACAAAAACGAGGAAAAGCTTAAATAGGCGACCTAAAAAGAGAAAAGGGAAAATATCACAAGAATAAATGATTTTCATACACGGGCTAAGGTAGTCTCAGCCCCTGGTGTGTGAAGTCGCGCATTGCTATGGTCACGCGCCCACGTTTCCAACGGATCCCCAATTTCTCAGGATTTGTGTGTCAGAAGGGTCAGGTTAGTGCTTGCCTTGGAGGGAAAGTGATGAAAGGAAAATCGCCTAGGAAGCGTGACCCCTAAGCTACCCGGTTTTGCACCCCAAAAACCTCTCACCTTCCGTATTCTGAAAAAGCATTTCCTAAAGTTACCGAGAAAATTACCCATAAATTACCTAGTCATGAACGTCGCATTCCTAGACATGTTTTTAAATAATCAATATGCCTAGGATCAAAACCTATGCGCCAAAACCAGCCAAAAAAAACCTATAGGGCGCGACTAAGAAAGAGGTTTGCCTAACAGAGAAACGGAAAAATCAAAACATGCAGCAGGCAGAGAACTTACAGTGTATTTTCCGAGCGAAAGTCACAGAAAGCGTAGGAATCAGAGTTCTGGTGGAATCCTTAAAGCTGGACTAATGAAGAAACTCTTGTGGCGAGAACGTGGGGATTTCTGGGATGATGACTGGAAGAAGAAGAAGAAGAGCTTCTAAAACTAAGAAGAGAGAAAATGAGGAAAAAGTTTCAAATGAAGGGTGGCTGATACGAAAGCTTGCCAACCTTATATATACGTAAGAGGCATAAAGAAAAGAGGACCGTCCGATCAGATTAATGCGAGATACGAGGGTCATAACTCGAGAGGTTAAACGACGGCAGAAAGCTGGCTAGGCCATTTAATGCAATTCTCAGAAACTGAACAGTCGCCAACCACGGCGTTCCACGTGTCCGGTACCCACGCAGTGGGCAGGTTACGAAAAGTCGAAAGGGAAGCTTAAAAGCCCCCACTGTGAAAGTCACAGATGACATCATGGGTCACGAGCAGGGGCTTGGGGGGAAAATGTACGCCCTAAGTACCCGCACACTTTGGCGAGCTAGAGAAGGGCCTAATTCGATCTCCCACGTGTCAACTGTCCACTCGGAGCTATTTATTATGGGCCTCTATCTAGCCAGCCCGAGCTGGTTAGAGATTTAGCTGCTACTTGGAGCCATCGTGTCAGCAATATGAGTGTCACGAGCTGGCACCGCATTAAGCTTGTGATGCGGCATAGATCTGACACCTGAATCCTTGTAAAGTCAACCACGCAATATAAACGTGCGTATATCAGACATCATGTGTCTGTTCTATTCCTGATTTCTCGGATGCGTAGTATAAACGTGCGTGTTCGGACATCCCGCATCTTATTTAGGTCATGCGGCCCATTACCCATCCTTACCTATTAATTAGACCTCACTTCATTGTAAGGTTTAGGAATTAATCATCAGTGTCACAGAGATGACGTGAAGGATAAAGAGATCACGGGAGGACCCCATTGCCAACCCAGATATCATCTTCCTATAAATACCAAGACCCTGGGTAGTGCAAGGGGTTGGGATATTTTTGTAAAGAAGCACTTTGTAAGAAATAGCCAAGAGATATCAATAATATCGACTGGTGGACTAGAGGGATTTTAACCTTCGAACCACCTAAAAAGGAGTGACCATCTTTCTATTGCTATTAGTTTCCCAAGTCTAGATTACAATTCTTTTCATATTATGGTTTACCAATTTGCACTAATCCGTCCTACTTATTCGTATAATTATCTGTTGGCGAAAAACCGCGCCAATAAAGTCATTCCTTCAATTTCTCTAACCTTTGTATCTTTTCAGTCGCATGGTATCACCAAGTAACTGAACCGATCTTCAAATTTATTCACAGTCTTCCAAAGTATCCTTAGAATTACCTAGACTAGAGTGGGCAATTCTCAACACATGAGATAGACACGGAGAAAAGAAGAGAAGAGAATATTGAGGCTTAGAAAATGACTTTTGTTGTAGAGAGAGTCTAAAACCCTAAAGCATCAAAACTAGATATTCTTATCATCTTTTCTCAACTCTCACTTAGCATTCATTTTAAAGGCTCAATTAGGTCATTTATTTAATTAAAAAAACCAATAAAATAATATCAGCTATTAGGTCGAAATTCTCACAGGCTTTAGGCCCGTGAAATTTCTCATTAAATTATAAGCATGTTGGACTTAAAATCAATGCATGTATTATTTTCTATTGATTAATTAATTAAATAATTATTTAAATCTTTTATCAAATTAATTATTTATAATTTGAACTTTTATTTAAACTTATTTATTAATTTAGACATCAATTTGTCTTAATTAATAAATCTTCCCTAAAATCTCTTTTTTTCTCTAAATTACATAACTCTGTGAAATTATCTAAAATTCACCTGGTCAACTTTGATAATTCTAATTGATAATTAAATCAATTAATTGAGACTATCTGGATGATTTTATCAAAGGTACAGTGGGGACCATGGGCCTATAAAATCAAGCTCCAATAAGATCATAAATTTAACAAATAAATTTACTAACTTATTAATTCCTCGTAACTCCACTAAAGACTCATAATTGCACTCTTGAAGTCATAGAATGCTCTATAACCAATATAGATACGTTATTAATTATCCATTGTTACAATCATAATTATCACTCAATCCTCTATAGACGGTCTACAATGAGATGGGACTAAAATATAGTTTTACCCCTCATTGTATTTTTATCATTAAAACACTTAATTCCTTGTAAATGATATTTCAGTAAACTAATATTAATTACTAAAATGAGATCTCTATCATTTAGCATCTCGAATCAAACTAAAAGGAAACCATCGTTTTACTTCTTCATCAGAAGCTATAGATGTTCATATCTATTATTATCACTCCCACTCAATTATACTATCGAGTTCCCAATATGTAAATATGGGCTAGTCCGTAGGGTAAGCTGGTAACAAAAAAGTCAAAGAACTTAAGTAATACAATCAGTTAGAATACTAACTACTCATAATTGAGATTGAATTGACATATGGTCAACTATATGATATGACTAGAATAGATAAAAACGGCATGTTTACTTATCTTATCTATTGTCATGTTTACTTATCTTATCTATTGTCAATATCGGTCCAGTCCGATGTAATAAATACATTTGATCTTATCTACTTTACTAATGTTCTGGAAAGAACATAACACTACAATGTGTAAGTAGATCATATCGTAAATTGGCAAGTCAGTGTAAATCATGTGCACTGACTAATCTTAGGACTAACTTATGTTTGAACATATAGACATATTTATATTCCACTATGATTACGTCACTAAAAATATGATTAGCTATATGTTCGGGATTTAATACAAGTTTATATCAAATAAGTAATCATGAAAATAAAACATGTGAATAAAGTGATTGACCAAGTAAAAAATGATTTCTATTCTTTTATTGATAATAAAATGAGATTACAAAAAACTTTGGTTTTAATTAAGGCTCAAAACCCCAACATTCCCATCTTCCCATTGGTTGAGGTGATAACGCTGGCCACGATATGGAGCAAGAAATCCCTTGCTATTAGTATATCCAGCATCTACAAGGTAATAATTACCTAAAAAAAATTAAGGTCAATATTAGGTTGTCTCCTAAATGAGTTACTTATTTAAAAAAAAAAAAAAAAACTATAATCTAGTAACACCAAACATACCGTTTGGAACACGCAAGCCATTATTTCTATGTATGTGTAACGACCTCATTTCTTAACATACATATATATAGTGTAAAAAACAAAGTTTTACCTAAATATAACAATACTGAAATTCTGAATTTACAAAAACTTTATTAAATAATACATAAACTAATGTTCATAACTTCAAACCGTACAATACTCACAACTAAATAAAAACTTTATCTTACATACAAATCTTAATACTTTTATAAATAATTTCCGTGGTGTTACTACACCTTAACGTAGAAATGAAGATGTATCCAACCGATAAATTGAAAAGCTTTATGTAAATTACAACGTTCATGAAATACTTTTAAAGCTTTAAGTAAATTATAAAGTTCACAAAATAATTTTAATGAAATATAATTATAAAATCAAGTTTCTCGTTTATTTATAAAATAGCATAGCAGAACTCCACTCCCTTCAGGTCAGCCCCATATGTACAGTCATGTTGGCTCCACGTATACTCATCAATAATTTATATTTGGGGCCTCTTACCTACAATACAAAACATTATCTGATGAGCTAAGGCTCAGTAAGTAGAATAACTACCTCATATGCATTAAAATAAACGTGCAACATGTTATGTATTTTCTTTCTTTCACTTTCCTTTCTTTTGGGCCCTAGAGGATGCTGCTGCCGGCATTACATAGGGAATCACATTCCCACCTGAACATAAACATGATAATAGGGAATTTCTCCCTCATAAACATTCATTATATAGGGACGTACATCTCCCTCCTTACATTTTTGGGACGTAGGTCTCCCAAGCAGCACCTCTACTTTAACGCTTTCAATAACTTGTTTATGAACATTAAGCGTGCTTATGCATAAGAAATATAACATTCTTAAAAATAACTTATGCATAACAACATGTCAGAATAACATATAAAGCATATAAATGCACATAAGACACATAAAAGACTTGTATTGTAGACGAGGATTCTACTTACCTTGCGTCTTGATAAAACAACCGAAATTGTTAGCTTCCTGATAAAAACACAAACTATTAACTTACATAAAATCTACATGATGTAATTTTTGTTTATAGTTGTTGTTATTCTATTTTTCTTTTCTTCTTATTTTATTGTTTATTTTATGTCCAGGCATATGGTCATACTATAATTGTCCATGGCAAGATCCCGGTCTAAAAGTCATGGTCATGGTCATGGTCATGGTCATACGGAAATGTCCAGGTCATAGTATCAGTCCATAATAATAGGGAATAAGGTCATATAATAAAAGTCCAAAGTGTGACCATAGCCTATATAAGTTTAGTATTATAAAGATACATAAAAAAATAGTTTATATTTCAATTTTGGCATTTGTAAAATATGACGACATGGTAAAATAATCCATATATAAATTTTAGCATTTTAATGGCATAGTAAAGTAATCTATATAAATTTTGGCATTATAATGGCATAGTAAAATAATCTATATATAACTTTTGGCATTATAACGACATAGTAAAATAATCTATATATAACTTTTGTTATTATAACGGCATAGTAAAATAATCTATATATAACTTTTGGCATTATAACGGCATAGTAAATTAATCTATATATAAATTTTGGCATTATAACGGCATAGTAAATTAATCTATATATAAATTTTGGCATTATAACGGCATAGTAAAATAATCTATACATATATAATAACTAAATAACTGAAATAAAAGGCTCGGGAAAGAGCTTACCTAAAAGGTTTTCGTAGGCTAGCGTTTCGGACAGAACTTCGCCTAGATCTTCAAGGTTTAGAACTTTAGAAGGGTGTTAAGAAGATTTTTGGGTAGAGTAAGAGAAAGAAAATGAGGATTTTGTGATTTCAAGATGAGTTTTGGAAGGGTTATTTATAGGATAATTTTGGGTTACTATGCTAATAAAATATTTAAAATATAAAGCATAGTGGAATAATAAAATATTTAAAATATAAATATGGTGGTTTGTTAAAGTCATCATTATATCACTACTGCATCATCATGTGGGAACCATGGGGTGGACCCCGCTGTGGGACCCTTGTGGACCCCACTGTGGGACCCACTATGAATAGTACCCGGTGAATAGTAAAAAAAATGAAAATTTCTCAATCTTCTTATATAACTTAGTTTAACATTTTTTACTCACAAACTTTTCTGAAAATGTTTCTCTAACACCCATAAATTAATTATTCCCACCTGTTGGTTACTTCAACAACTTAGAATTGTTAAAATCTCATAATAGAAAACAACTATATCCCCAACGGTCATGATCACTATTCACCAACGGTCATAAACGGCTAGTTTTTGTCCTATAAATACTTGTTCTTTCAACCATTTACTTGCAAACTTCTTCATCTCTTACCCCTTCTAGATAAAATTCATCATCTAAACATGAATTTCTCTTTACTTTTCATAACTTTAGTGATTGTTTGCTTGTATTTAGCATCATTCTATGGGTATTATACTAATGAAATGCCCATGAATGTTATAGTTGCATATAAATTAGTTATTCTTCCACTTTACTTAATAGCTCTAGCATTCGGTTAGCATTGTAATGCACTCAAAAGTATGAATAAAAATATCTTCTCTTATTTTCATAATTGTTGTAATGTATTTGTAAAAAGAAATGGGAGTTACAGTATGGCATCACGCAAAACTCTACCATCAGCCGCAGAGCCTTCCCATCCAGGTAACACATATATGAATTGCATATCTTGGGAGCATACACCTAAGACATTTGTAGCTATTTCACATTTTTGAGTACGATATTTTGGTTTATAATCCATTGGTACTTTTACTCTAATATGAGGCCCATCTAGTGCCCCTAAGCAATTCTGCCACATAATAAATGAACTTGTTTTATTAGTAATTCAAACAAATAAAAATTTCTAATCATTTTTAACTCAAGTAAAATACAATATACCTTGAACCATTTCCACCTCTCGTCTGTTGAATTTTCAAGAGCTAGTTCAAGCCTTTTGATTTGTTTTGAGTGATTAATATTCTGCTAATTGTATTATTCAAGTCTTTTGATTTGTTCGTTACCAGCTTACCCTACGGACTAGCTCATACTTACATATTGGAGATTTGGTAGTATAATTGAGTGAGAGTATTTATCATAGATATGAAATCTATAGCTTCAGTTTAAGAAGTGAAACGATGATTTCCTTATAGCTTGGTTCAAGTGTTAAATGATAGAGTACTCATTTCTATAATTAAATTTACGGAAATATCATTTACAAGAAACTTTGTGGGAGTTAAGGATAAAATACCAATGAGGGGTAAAACGATAATTTTTACCCATCTCATTAGTAGATCATCTATAGATGATTGAATGATGGTTATGGTTATAACAATGGATAACATATTTACATTTGGGGTAAAGGGTTCTATGAATTCAAGAGTGCAATTCTGAGTCTATAGTGGAGTCACAAGGAATTAATAAGGTAGTGAGATTATTTGTTATAAATAAACACACGGTAACTTATTGAAGCTTGAGTTTATGGATCCATGGTCCCCATGTCATCTCTTATAAAGATGAACTTAGTAGTCTTGAATAATTAATTTAATTAGTAATTATAAAAATATCATATTGACTAGGTCAATGAAAATTAATAATGTTAAATTATTTATTGATATTTTGTGAGAAAAGAAATAGAAGAAAATTTGAAGTTTTTATTGCAAAGTCTTAAAAAGAGAGTATTATAGCCAATTGAGATAATTTTGTTAATATTGATAAATTTGTATTAATAATAAAAAAATGAATTAAATAAAAGTCAAAATTATAATTGGTTAATTTTGACAAGTATTTAATTAATTATAATTATTAAATAATTAAAATAAAATGGGTAACTAAAACCTATTTTATGTCCTAGCCAATTGCCTATATATGCTAGTGTTATAGAATGCATTAGGTTAGGATGAATTTGACAAGGTAAAAATTCACTACTAATATTCTATACTTAGCCGCCCACTCTCTTTTAGCTTTTTCTTTAGAATTTCTCTTCTCATGTGTTGAGACTTGCTCACACAAACACTAGGTTGTCTTAGAGAAAGACTTTGGAAGATTGTGATCTTGTTTCAAAGCGGTTTGGATTCCTTGCAATACCTAGCATTCAACAAGGACAAAATGTTAGAGAATCCAAAGGGTGTAGTCATTGTTCTGCTACGCATCTTGTAAGTACTCTAATGATTTTATTATTGTATTTACGTATCTCTGTAATATTCACATGCTTGTATGATTTTATGCTTTCTACTATGTATATTATTTTTAATATATATTTATTTTCAATATTCACAGTCATTGTTCTGCTACGCATCTTGTAAGTACTCTAATGATTTTATTATTGTATTTACGTATCTCTGTAATATTCACATGCTTGTATGATTTTATGCTTTCTACTATGTATATTATTTTTAATATATATTTATAAGAAGCATACATATATACTTATATAAATAAGATCCTACAATATCACCCAAAACCCACATATTACACAATAGATCAAGATATATTACAATAAACACATAGATCTAACCATTGATACTGAGATAAACTTACCCACTTGTGATTCCAGGTTCGCGATAGGCGATTGAGCCAGAAATGTCGAGGTTCTACCTCAAGGATTCGATCACAAGGGAAGAAGACCCAAATTCATAAGGGAAAGAGCTGAGTGACGAGGATGACCATGGTGTATGGAGTGGGCTAAGTGAGGAGGACGACCATGGTTCCACTAGAACACAGAGAAAGAGAAATAAGAAAATGAACAAGCGACTGGAACACAAAGCAAATGTTGAATAAAGAAGAAAAAAAAAGGGCAATTAGGGCCACTTTGGTTGTATTAGAATTCCATTGGAAAGCTTTTCCTAACTTGCTATTTCCAACCAAACAAAAGAATGGGGCCATCATCATCCCATTTTTTTCCTATCTTTACCAAACGGGCCCTTAATTGCTATATTTTATAATTTATGACTAATTTGCTAAATCACGTATATTTGAGGGGTGTCTTGCTAAAACCCTTTTACAATTAAGTTTTTCCCAAGAGCAGTCGTAAAAGTTTTCTCTAAGACACCAAACCCTGATTTTCCATTACTCATCTTCTTCCTCCTCTTCCAGTTTCAGGACTTTCTCAATATTATTTTTATCTTGAAAAGGAGTGAGAAGCAGATTATGTCGGGGCTGGCTTGCAACTCTTGCAACAAAGAATTCAACGACGATTCTGAGCAAAAGTTCCATTACAAGTCTGAATGGCACCGCTACAATCTCAAGCGCAAGGTTCGTGTTTCAAAAAATTTCCTAAACCATACCCTTTACCTATTTGGATCAAATTTCGATTTATAAGTTTTAAATTAAACCCTTAGTATTGCTTTCTTGTTATTGGGTTTTCGTTAATAGTTATTTATTTCTATATATTTATATTAAGCATGCCCTTTTCCTATTGGAACCGAAGATGGTGGTGATTCTTGGCTAACAAGCCGTCATAATAATAATTTATGTTTCTTTTTATACCTTTGGGTTCGTTTCACATCCAAACATAGGTTGGAGGGATTAATTTTTACCGTATATCATTTTGTATTTTTGAGCTTTTTTTAGCTGAAGATTTTGTTGTGATGGAGTTGAATGTTTGGGTGCCGGATTTGTTTGTCCAGCAGCTAAGCTCATCTGATTTCATAATTTTTGTTTTAGCAGAGTATGGATATTATGTTAAACTAAACTGGCTTCTCGCTTCTCGTGCCATTTAATTGTCCTGACTAGATAAGCACGAGTTATTCGAATTTGTTGTGAGGTTCTTCGATTGTTTTTCAGTGTGGTGTCCTTAGTGAACCTCATAGTTAAGTACATCTGTTTTGGGCCTGAATATTTTATAACTAGTTATTCTTTGGGCTAAACCTATATCAGATAGCTGGGGTCCCTGGGGTTACAGAAGTATTATTTATGGCTAGACAAGCTGCTCTTGCTCAGGAGAAAAACAAGTTAAGCGAAACCCCGATGCTCTACAGCTGTGGTCTCTGTGGCAAAGGGTATAGAAGTTCCAAGGGTCATGCTCAGCATCTTAAGTCACGAAATCACATCCTGAAGGCTTCTCAAGGGGTCAATAATCAAGATGAGGACATGGCAATCATCAAGCCGCTGCCACGTCGTGTTGTGAATAAGGCTCCTCTGCAAAGGGATGCTCCTAACGATGAAAGTGAAGAAAGTGAAGAGAGTGAAGATGAGTGGGAGGAGGTTGATCCTGAAGAAGAATTGATTGGTGAAGCTACAAAGTCTTTGACTGGCTTGAACGTTGATGAGCATGCTTCTGATGATGACATGGACGACAAGGATGATGTTGAAGAGTTTGATCAGTTGGATCCATCTTGTTGCTTTATGTGTGATTTAGAGCATGATAACATAGAGAGCTGCATGGTTCACATGCACAAGCATCATGGATTTTTCAATCCTGATGTTGAGTACTTGAAGGATCCTCAAGGCTTTCTTACTTATCTTGGCCTTATGGTCAGAAGGGATTTCATGTGTTTGTACTGTAATGATAGATGCCACCCCTTTAGCAGCTTGGAAGCAGTTCGGAAGCATATGGTTGCAAAAAGCCATTGCAAAGTACACTATGGTGATGGTGGCGATGATGAGGAAGTAGAGCTAGAAGAGTTCTATGATTACAGCAGCAGGTTTTTCTCCTTTCTCCTTTCTCCTTTCTCATAACTCTGGTTCTGCTTTTGTATCTGTGGAACCGTATGTTTATGTGATTTTTGTAATGTATCTAATCAGGATTCTCTTTTATCTTTTGATACAGCTATGTGGATGAGTATGGTAAGCAGCTGGTTGCGTCAGGTGATACCAACGCTGTGGAACTTGCTGGGCCCGAGCTCCTTATAACAAGGAGATCTATCGATGGAGTTTCAACCAAAACACTTGGTTCCCGGGAATTCTTGCGCTATTACCGCCAGAAACCACGCCCATCACCCATGCATGACAAGGCCATATCAGCTGCTCTGGCCTCAAGGTTTGCTTCTTTTTTCTTCTATAGTCATCTGTACCTCAGCGATAATAATAGCAGACAACTAAAAGAAGACTTCTTGAATTTTGAGTTTCAGGTACAAGAGCATGGGACTGGCGACTGTGCAGTCAAGAGAACGTATGGTGAGGATGAAAGTGATGAAGGAAATGAATAGATCAGGAGTGGAGGCCATGCGAAGTAAGATGGGAATGAAGAGTAATGTCATTAGGAATTTGCCTAAGAATGTCACATATTAATTCATCATTGTACGCAGTCCTTTGGTTAATTGACATTTTGTGGAGATTATAACTTGTTTGTGGACATCATTTATGAAAAAAATAAGTTTTCCCCAAAAAGGTCATAGGTATGTTTTGTCTTGCAATTTGCCCGTCTTTGATGGGTTCACTTCAGCAAAAATAAAAATAAATTATTCATACTAAAGTTATCTATTCTGTCTACCTATTATACCTTATTTTCATAACTATTATAAATGTTTATTACATATAAATGTTTTGTTACTAATAAATAGTATTGGTATTATTGCTACTACTACTTTATCATTACTATCTTTAGTCACTTTTACTATCATCCATTCTAAAATATTTTTTACATAAGAAAATAGGTTTTAAACGTAGGGAAGCCTCATTTGATTAGAGACTTTCAATTCTTTGTTTTTCTCCAATTCACTTATTCTTGTTGGTTATGTACATAGAGAGTAATTGATGAAAATGAATTTTTTTTTTTTAAGTTATTTTGCACTCAAGTCTTGTTTTGATAATTTTTTGTAAGATGATTTCTGTCTAAAATTTCAACCAGCTATCCGAAGTGTTGGAGGTCATTTTTGTAAAAAAATATCAAAACTAAACCAAAGTACAAAATAATTTTAAAAAATATACTATTTTGTCAAGGACCCTATCTACATATGTGCTATCAATCTTTCAATACACTTTTGGTGGGACTTAAATGGACTGGAGCACTTAATTTTTGGGTTCAAAATGTTTCCTCTTATTTTGTCTCCCTAGTTATGCCTATAAAAATGGTGTCATATTTTTTTTATTTCAAAAAAAAATTGTGATACTTTTATTATATTAGGTTTTTTTTTTCTAATTCGGCCCATTGATTGACTAAGCGTTACTGACTCACCTATAAGCAGCGGAACACACGTGGTGTATCTTGACTCCTTTGAGCTAAGGTCAGCCTTCTAACCATTTCACATTTTTCGTGCATCGTATGCTTTTCACACACTTTTGTGTTTAGAACAACTCCTCCCGAGTCATGTTCTCAAGCCTTTATTAGAGCACCCATACATCAAGGCTCTCTAGCCAAGATACTAACATTGTCCATAGGTTTCCACTATAGCGAATCAAATCGCAACATTGATGCTCACTCACACATTTTTAAGGTAGGTGGCATGTGTAGCCAATCACCAACACCAAAATGACGTGCCAATGGCTCTCGTCATCCTCCATTCAATATTGTCTGAATAACTTCTATCATGGCCCAAGGACTTCGATATGTCCATGGTCCAATCCTTAAGGCACCGTGCCTCCATGCATGTTGGCATGCCCTCGAGACTAGCTGTCAAACTAGCAACAGACCTCTGTCCATTTCAAACAAGGTGCAACCTTCCGTTATGGCTATCTCGTGTTGAACCTCATGGCCATTGCACACCACAACGCCTCTCAGAGGTCTAAGCCATGTTCCATGCAAGTGGCATATTGGCAAGCTAAATGAAGTGTACCCACAAACCTTTGGCAGCATAATTCAACGAACTACCTGGTTGGCACTATAATGTCCATAAGTACTCATACTCCTCATGGAGACATATTAGTCCCCTCATGATCCTCATATACCTGTCCTACTAACCCACATGGCTAGTAATAGCTTAATTAGTGCACCTGGGTGGTGGAGAGCTAAGTTTTTAGCCTTCTACTAGGAACATATATGATTTTTGTTTAGGAGACATATGGTGGTGCAAATTCATCAATTCTCCAAATCTTCCAAATTTGATCGCACCATTGCATTCATTGAATCTTAAATATGAGGAATGTCAATTCATGTATATTTTCGTGCATTATTGAAGATAATTATGAAAATGTCATTATTGTACAAACTAGGCATTACCATGCCTACCAACATGCCACTAGCATACGTATTCGCATGGACACCCTCCTAGCTTGTAACATCCCCTCAAGGTCGGCATGTTATACTAAGTATATCCTAAGGCTAAACCATGAAATTATATTTATTGAAAAATTTACGTACTTGTTTTATTGCCAATTTTATTTTAATCATAATAGTAACACAGTCTATTTTGACAATGTATACAGAAAAAGTTAAAAAAATATATATTTTGATCTATTAATTATTATTATTATTATTATTATTCTATTTTGACAATATATACAGAGAAAGTTAAAAAAAAAATTTGATCTATTAATTATTATTAGGGTAAGTAACCATTTGGTACCCTATGTTTTTGCAAAGTATCATTTTGGTACCTTCTGTTTTCAATAATGCTCATATGGTACCCTGTATTTTAAAATCATACATATTTGGTACCCTAAATTCAAATTTAATTAATAAAATTTTATCAATTTAATCAAACTGCTGTCAATTATGTAAATTCCAAATTTAAATTTAATTACTTAATTACATATAACTGATGACAGTTTGAGCATATTGACAAAATTTTATCTATCAAATCTGAGTCTAAGGTATCAAATATGTATAATTTTAAAATACAGGGTACCATATAAGTATTATTGAAAATAGAGAGTACCAAAATGATACTTTGCAAAAATATAGGGTACCAAATGAGTGAATTCCCTTATTATTATTATTAACGGGGATGCTCAATTTTTTTTAAAGAGCATACATTATCTATATAAATATATATATAGAATAATGTAGAGGATTTTAAAATCTAAGAGCACTCCCAACAACCAACAAGTGCTCTATTCTATACTTTAAAACACCTCACCAAAACACTACTAGTTTGCTTATAACTTTTACATTACATTATATATTATCTTCTCTATTTTTTTCTACTATATTATTTAAATATTATATATTACAATATTTATAATATATATATATATATCCATATATAATATCAAAATATAATTTTACTTTATTTTAAATTAATCCAAAATAAAATAAGCTAAAATATAAACTAATTCAAAATATAAAAATAATTCTCAATATTATAATTATAATAAAATATGAAAAATAATATGTATATATAAATAAATACACGCACGAACACAAACATATATGTATATATAATTTTTTTTTTAAATATTACTAAAATCATGTAATATTATTTATAATATCAAACTTATATATCTTTATATATATACTAGATAGAAGCAACTTGCACGACATGTTTGCTTAGTTTTAAAATTGTAAATATTGTCTATAATTTTAATAAAAATTGGTTATCTGTTTTTTTTAAAATATATATATATATATAATAGAATGAATTATAGTTCTATAGCATATATAAATATTTATATCAATAATCTCTACATATATGACATTTAAACATAACGTTGACATAAATATATATATACATGGTTACATCACATATATATATAAAATACAATAATATTTAAAAAGAAATTAATAATAGAAATAAAATAAGAACAGAAAAAGTCATAGTGTAGAGAGTAGTATACATGCATCAACTATTTATAGTTTTTAATGTATCTCACAATGTCCTTTAGTGAATTTGATGAAGAAAAAGAGCTTCAATCACTTGATAAAAAAGAAATTATCACACAAATTTATAAGATAAAAAATGATATGTATGTATTTATTATTTTTAAATAAATATGATTTAATTATTTAAATTATCATAAAATATCTTTAAAATATCCTATTTTAATTAATTAATTTTTGTTTAAGTTTATGTTTGTTCTAGTTTTTGAATTTGGCACTGAGAACAAAATATTATATATTATATGTTTAATATAATATTAAGTTTAAGTTTAATTAAATTTTATTTAAGTTATAAAATATATTGTTTTATTATTTTTAAATAATTATTATTGTAAAATATCTCAAAAATATCTTATTTTAATTTGTTTAATTTTATTTAAGTATAAGTCATGTTTATAATCTACCGTTAAATATAATAATATTCTGTTAAATATAAGAATATTCTATCAAAGTTAACGGGAAAAAAATAAAAAACTGTTAAAATAAAAAAATGTCCTTATTTACATACTTTTTATATAGAAGAGATATAAAAGTATGTATCTAACGAATTTTTTATTTATTTATTTGTCAACTTTAACACAATCTTACATATATACCTTTAAAACTAATTAAAAAATACAATAAACTAGATATTTGATAATTATATTAATATAAATTCAAATATTATAAAATATCATTATTATAATAATATTTAATACATTTTTTTTTCTTTTCAATTTTATAAGTTAAATTTATCTTTTAAATTTAATATATATAAATAATGTTGACACGATTTTCCATCAACTTAAGAACATTAGAGCATGGATTCAAGAATAGAGATATGAGAAAATATATAACAATATTTTATAGTGATTTGACCTAAAAAAAGATGACCTATGTCTACTTTTAACTTTTATTGATATTTAAGCTTGAAAAGTCATAGTTTTCGGCAAACTTATGTTGCTGGTTGTTCTATAGTCCTCATTCACTTTGATATAACATAAAGACTGAATAGTACAAGAATATAGCTTCTCAATCTATAGATACTATGAGTTGCCTCCTCCATTTGAGTTGCCTAAGCTATTGGGCTTGGCTCGAAAATAATACATTACAAAGTTATAACCAAGTTGATTTGGTTGTGTCTTGGATAAATAGCGACTCTATCATTTGTTATTAATCTTGTTAGCACGCGATTTCCTGCGATGAACGAACAAGAATGCACTAAGGGGAATTAGCGACCAGGCTTGTTGTTAGCGTATGATAGCTTGCTTTGTACGAATAGAGATAGAAAAACATGAGTGGATGACCAGACTTCTCTGTTAGCATATGGTGACCTTATATAAGCAAACATGTACATTAGACTTGCTTGTTAGTGCATTACAACCTTCTATGGGTGACCAGGAATAAAAGAGTGTCATTAGGCGACAAGCCTCCTTCTGTTGGCGCTTAGTAGCTTATTTAATGTGAACAAGATTGGTATATGTTATGATCATCTTTTCTTTGAAAGAAATAGCAATTAGGTCTGAGATCCTAATTATTGCTATATTTTTTGACACGTCATCATGCCAAAAAATTTGTATAACAGATAAATATTTAGGATAGATAATTATTATACAAACTCGATAGCAAGATTTAAATTTGATATTTTCTTAATTTTTAAATATATATTTTTTTAAAATTAGATGTGGTTACTATTAATATTTTCAAAAGAAAAAATATGTGACTGATCTTATCCAATAAAAAACCTAGACATTTAATAAAAATTTGAATTTCAAGGAATTTTGATTCCAACCAAACTAAGTGATTAGCAAATATTAATTAATAAAATATAATTCTTAAATATAGATATAAAGTTTTTTTTAAGAAGTACTATTATCGTATATATTATAAATATTTTAGAGTTTAAACTTCCAATGTTAGATTAATATGAAAGTGGGCATATGAACAATTATATATACATGTAGGCGGAATTAATATATAGAATGAACATATACAAAAAAGGATCGAATATTGTATACCTCCAGCCATTGCTATTGATAACCTCGATCTAGCTTTAGATCTACAAAAGAAAAAGAACAGAAGTTAGAACGAGTACACGGGCTTCCAAGCTCTCACTAACTCTTTTAGATGGAGTTACTGAAAGTCAGAATGAGCCGCGAGCTTGGGGACCGGTACTCTATATTTATAGAGTGAGACTTACCATCAGAGTCTCTGCCACAGATTGAGATATTTCCTCAATCAGTTGGGATATGAAAAATCGGGTAACAACAAAATCAGGTAACAAACAATGTTGACCATTAATTAGAATATTTTGTCAATAAATTAAATATTGACTTTAATATATTAAATCAATTAGTTGATTTTATATACCAAATAAACAATATTCTAACATTCTCCCACTTGGTCAGCATTTAAATTAATGTATTACTTAAGCCCGACGATCATCCCTGTTAGATAATAAACACATGAATCATGGCGATAGGTCCTCTTTTTATGACGAGTATTATCTTCCATGTATTACAATATATTTATTACATAACAATGTAATTTATGTGGCTATGTACTTAAACGAATAAACCTTATGTTTATTCAGGTCCTATGAAGATAAAATTTTCTCAAATAAAATTAAGATGCGCATAAACATGAGAAAACATCAAAATAAGAGTTTCATTGATAATAACTTCAGTTTGTACAATAAATTTACATAAAGGAACCAAGTCCCATGTTCACTACATGATCCTTGAATTTATGAGGTGGCAAGCCTTTCGTCATAGGATCAGCAATCATCAATTCAGTACTAATGTGTTGAATGACCACTTTATTTTCTTTAACACGTTCTCTCACAGCTAAGTACTTGATGTCGATGTGCTTGCTTCGACTACCACTCTTGTTGTTCTTAGCCATGAATACAACAGTTGAATTGTCGCAGAACATTCTCAATGGCCTAGATATTGAATCTACAACTCTAAGGCCTGAAATGAAACTCTTTAGCCATACACCATGAGATGTAGCCTCAAAACACGAAACGAACTCGGCTTCCATAGTAGAAGTAGCAGTCAAGGTCTGTTTGTTACTCCTCCATGATATAGCTCCATTGGCAAACATAAACACGTAACCAGAAGTTGATTTACGTGAATCAATACAACCAGCAAAGTCTGAATCTGAGTAGCCAACTACTTCTAGGTTGTCGGTTCTTCTGAACATGAGTTTGTAATCCTTAGTACCCTGAAGATACCTCATAACTTTCTTTGCAGCTTTCCAGTGGTCTAATCCCGGGTTACTCTGAAATCTTCCTAGCATTCCGACAGCAAAGGCAATGTCGGGTCGTGTGCACACCTGAGCATACATCAAGCTTCCAACAGCAGAAGCATATGGGATGTTCTTCATTTCTTCCTTTTCAAAATCATTCTTTGGACACTGGCTCAAATTTAATTTATCACCCTTAACGATAGGAGCAACACTTGGTGAACAACCTTTCATCTGAAATCTCTCTAAAACTTTGTTAATGTAGGTTTCTTGAGATAGACCTAAGATACCTTTGAATCTATCTCGATGGATCTTAATGCCAATGACATAAGACGCATCACCCATATCCTTCATCTCAAAGTTCTTTGAGAGAAATTGCTTCACCTCATGTAGCATGCCCTTATCATTGGTTGCAAGAAGAATATCGTCCACATATAAAACAAGAAAACAAATCTTACTCCCACTGACCTTCTGGTATATATATTGATCCATGACATTCTCTTCAAATCCAAAAGAAGAGATGACATCATGGAATTTTAAATACCATTGGCGGGACGCTTGTTTTAAACCATAGATGGACTTCTTAAGCTTGCACACCAAATGCTCACCATCACTAGAGGAGAATCCTTCTGGTTGTTTCATGTATACCTCCTCCTCTAGGTCACCATTTAGGAATGCAGTTTTCACATCCATCTGCTGTAGCTCTAAATCGAAATGAGCAACTAATGCCAGGATAACTCTGAGGGAATCTTTCTTAGATACCGGAGAAAAGGTCTCCGTGTAGTCAATTCCTTCTTTTTGAGTGAATCCCTTAGCAACGAGTCTCGCTTTGTGTCTCTCAATGTTGCCTAATGAGTCTTTCTTTGTTTTGAAGACCCATTTACACCCAATAGCCCTCGCCCCATTAGGCAACTCAACAAGATCCCAGACTCCGTTGCTTTTCATAGAATTCATTTCTTCATTCATGGCATTGTACCACAGTTCCGATTCTTTGCTATTCATAGCTTGTGAAAACGTTTCTGGATCATTTTCGGCTCCAATATTGTAGTCAGATTCTTGCAAATACACAATGTAGTCACTAGGTATCGCCGATTTTATTGTCCTAGTGGATCTTCTTAAGGCTACACCAGCAGGCTCTTGAGGAGCGGGTGGTTCAGCTTGTTGTTCAACAATTATAGGCAACTCTTGAACAACTTGATCCATTTGAACTTCATCATTGACTTGTGGATCTTCAACAATTGGTTGTGGTGGTTCAACATCCATTTGGATTGCAGGGGTGTTATCGACCACAATCAATCTTGCTCTTGAGGTGGAGGATTCTGAAGGATCTTTCTCAGAACCTAAGTCCTTGGATTGATCACTCCCACTAATCAAGGCATTTTCAAGAAATTTTTCATTCCTTGATTCCACAATCCTAGTGCTATGAGATGGACAATAAAACTTGTAACCTTTAGACCTTTCAGTGTAACCAATAAAGTATCCACTTATGGTCCTTGGGTCCAGTTTCTTTTCTTGTGGATTGTATACCCTAACTTCAGATGGGCATCCCCAAATGCGTACATGTTGCAAACTCGGTTTCCAACCTTTCCATAATTCAAAAGGAGTTTTGGAGACTGCCTTGGTTGGAACTCGATTTAATATGTACACGGATGTCTTTAGAGCTTCAGTCCACAAGGATTTAGGAAGTTTAGGGTTGCTGCTAAGCATACTTCACACCATGTCCATCAATGTTCGGTTTCTCCTTTCTGCAACACCATTTTGCTCGGGTGTACCGGGCATGGTATATTGGGCAACAATCCCATTTTCTTGAAGAAACTTTGCAAAAGGACCAGGTGCTTGTCCATCTTCAGTGTATCTACCATAATATTCTCCACCTCTATCTGATCTCACTATCTTAATTTGCTTGTTGCATTGTTTCTCTACTTCGGCTTTAAATATCTTAAAGACATCTAACGCTTCGCTTTTGTTATGAAGTAAGTAGATATACATGTAGCGTGAGTAATCATCTATGAAAGAGATGAAGTATTTCTGACCATATGAGTCCATTTTTGGACTACATATATCAGTATGTATGATTTCTAATAGGTCGGAACTCCTATGGACACCACTTTTCTTAGACTTGGAGGTATGCTTTCCCTTAATGCAATCCACACAAGTATCAAAATCAGTAAAATCTAAGGTATTGAGTACCCCATCATTTACTAACCTTCTAATTCTATCAATAGAGATATGTCCCAATCTCCGGTGCCATAATGTAGAGGAATTTTCATTCATAACACATCTTTTATTGCCAGCGTGAACGTGCACAGTATTATAAGCGGTATTGTTTTGTAAATTAAGGCAGTAAAGACCATCAGACAAAATACCATTTCCAACACATTCAGATTTATTATATAAATTAAAAGATTTGTCTTAAAATGTAAAGGAAAAACCAAAAGGTACAAGTCTTGAAACGGAAATCAAGTTTCTAGAGAAACTTGGTACATAAAATGTCTTTTCTAACTTTAAAACAAAACCGCTACTTAAAACTAAATGGCACGTTCCTATAGCCTCCACATGTGAGCCCATCTTGTTTCCGGATAAGATGCTTTGCTCACTTCCCATTGGCTTCCTTAGGTTTTGTAAACCCTGCAAGGAATTTGAAATGTGAATTGTCGATCCAGAATCAATCCACCATGTGTTAATATGAACATTAGCCATATTAGATTCATAACATACGAATGAAATTGGATTACCTTTGTCGTCCATCCATTTCTTGAACTTGGCGCATTCCTTTTTCGCATGTCCCTTCTTTTTGCAGAAGAAACATTTGATGGAATCCTTCTTTATATCGCCTTGGGGAGGCACTTTATTTTTCCCCTTGTCCTTCTTGGATGGTTTGCGTTTCTTGCCTTGGGTGGCCATGTGAGCACTTTCACCTTGTTCCTGCAGGAGCCTTGCTTCTTCTTGAGCACACATGGTTATCAGTTCATTGATACTCCATTTGTCCTTATGTGTGTTGTAGGAAATTTTGAAAGGCCCATATTGAGGTGGAAGATGGTTAAGGATGTAGTGGACCAAGAAGGTTTCAGGAATGACTACATCGAGTTTCTTCAGTTGAGCAGAAATGTCCCTCATCTTTGAAATATGTTCTCTAACTCCTTTGACACCAGTGAGTTTTGTGGATGAGAACTGGTGGATGAGGTTGTTGTAAAGTGGTTTGTCCGAAGTGTCGAACTGCTCATCGATCAGTTTGATCAAGTCTTTGACTTTCTCAGGTTGCTCCACCGATCCACGCATTCCCAGAGGGATCTTGGACATGATGAACATGATGCTGAGGCGATTGGACCGCTCCCATTTCTCATATAGTGCGATCTGAGCAGCAGTGCTAGTCGCAGTGATTGCAGCAGGTTCGTCCTTCCTTATTGCGTAGTCCATGTCGGCGCAGCCTAAATGAAGAAGAACTCGTTCCTTCCAGATTTTGAAATTATCACCCCTAAGCTCAGGAATTTCGGTAAGGATTTCAGTGAAACTAGAGGATGATGAAGAAGCTGCATGAATAGGATTACAAACTTAGATTTAGAAGATTGAGGCTTAATGAAGTCATGTTTTACCAATGTATAACATGCTGAAGATTGAAATTTTATTAAACAAAAATTGCCTGTGGGCTAAATTTTTAATTTAATAAAATTGGATGTAAAGGATGATAGATTATTCAAACGAATTATTTGGGATAAAGTAAGGTTTGATACTTCTATCTTTATTAAACTTTATGATAAAACTATTAAATTAATTATCATAACTCCTGTGGGTAAATTAAGAAAATTAGTTTAATATATTATCCTAATTGATTATATAAATATAATAAAATCCCTGTGGGGTAAAATTGTTATATTTATATAATCAATCACAATTTTGTCCATTATGTGATCCTTTCAAATTAATATATAATTTTATATAATTAAAGATGCTGTGGCTACTCCCTAATTATGTAAAATTATATGGTTCACTAGACATTATGTTTTAGGCTCTAGGAAGACCTAAGAACAATTTCGTTATAACATAATAGGCAATCACAGAGAGTAGTGCTCCTAGTGTGATCGTCCGAAGATCATTAAAAACCATTCTAGATTTGAGCATTTGTCTCAGTTTCATGCGTTCTTATGTCAACCACAAAATTGTTTATGAATTATTCATAATTTTATTCACCCTAAATGTTTTATGAATATTTTATGAATAAATTATGAAGATTAATGTGCTAAATATTATGCAACTTATCTTAATGTTTTGAATATAATCTAAATATATCTAGCACAATAATGGAATATATATAATGTATTTAAAATTATAAAGGCATACATATAAAATTAAAGATAATTATACTCAAAATAAATTTTGCATGAATAAGAACAAAATAATCATACAAATTAGTATAATTAATTATATGTACGAAAATACAATAATTCCATATATATACTTAATGGCAGAAAAAATCATGCTTAATAAGACAATAACATCATTTACTGATTTCGTGAATTAATAAAATAATTGCACAAACTTAATTGTAAAAATTTATTACATTCTTAAAATAACACAATTATTTAATATTGCATGAATAAAAGAAATATACCATACACCAAAATCAAGTAAGTGCACATTTTAATTAATTTCCAAATATATAATTTACCAAAATTATATGTTTTAATTAAATTGGCAAGATAAAATTTATTGTCCAAATTGGTTCGAAATTCATGTCTAAAGAGATTCATGACGTTAGATTGATTAAACAACAACAAAAAATCGAACTTTAATATCAAAATTGTTTTTGGCCATAACCGGGTACATGAAGGTTGCAAAACTGATTTGGAAACATAGATCATTAGAAAAAATAATCTGAAGGATTTCTAATGGTACTTATGTGGAAAATTAGTTTTGAAACAAAAAATCAAAAAATATGAGACATTAAAACTCTCTATCAAAATAAAAATAATAAAAAAAAATTATGAATATGGCCCTCAAACAATATATAAAACTATATACACGAATATATAATATATGTGTATAGATGAAGACATAGGCACATCTATAAATCATAAAAAAAAATATGTGTATAATTTGTTTATATTGCCAAAATATGTTAGATATAACATATATGTAAATACAAAACAATACAAAAACAATAAAATTACCAAAAGAAATTTTGTTAAATATAGGCCAACAAAAAAAAAACGTAGATATATGTATATATATATATATGAATATGAATATGAATATGAATATGAAGACATATATAAATCAAATAAATATAAATGGAGATAAAATTAGCAAGACAGAGATGTAGACTGGCGACTGATACCAAATGTTAGATTAATATGAAAGTGGGCATATGAACAATTCTATATACATGTAGGCGGAATTAATATATAGAATGAACATATACAAAAAAGGATCGAATATTGTATACCTCCAGCCATTGCTATTGATAACCTCGATCTAGCTTTATATCTACAAAAGAAAAAGAACAGAAGTTAGAACGAGTACACGGGTTTCCAAGCTCTCACTAACTCTTTTAGATGGAGTTACTGAAAGTCAGAATGAGCCGCGAGCTTGGGGACCGGTACTCTATATTTATAGAGTGAGACTTACCATCAGAATCTCTGCCACAGATTGAGATATTTCCTCAATCAGTTGGGATATGAAAAATCGAGTAACAACAAAATCAGGTAACAAACAATGTTGACCATTAATTAGAATATTTTGGCAATAAATTAAATATTGACTTTAATATATTAAATCAATTAGTTGATTTTATATACCAAATAAACAATATTCTAACATCCAATTTATATAAGATATATATATGAAAAAACTTTTTAAAAAAAATATTATAGACAATATTTTTGTTTAATTTTGTTTAATATGTTTATGTCAACATTATATTAAATATCTTCTTTTATAATAGATGACATTTTTTATTTATTTAAAATTTATGTGACAATTGAAAAAACATAATAAAAATAAATTAATTCATTTTCTAAAAAAAAAACTAAACATATGTTTATTACACGTTGCTTTCACCTAATATATATAGAAAAGCTAGAAAAAAATAATAAAATATCTATAAAGGAGTGAATAATTGTCTCTAAATGTAGAGAGTGTATAGTGTATTGAGCTAAAAAAAATAGAGTAGCCATCTAATGGAGAGTTATTTTATCACTTTTGAGCTATATTTTTAGAGTACAACCATTTTAAAAGAGCTATTGGGAGTGCTGGCATATTGTGTTAAAAATTGTACAAAGTATCTAAAAATAAATACTAGTTTGCAAAATATAGACTGTAAATGTGATTAGTTTTTAAAAGTAAAGAATTTAGTTGCAAAATAACTTATCTGATTGCGAAGTTATGAAAAAAAAAATTAGAGTTTAGCATTCATGTCATATACTCTTTAAGATTTTGTTATTTAATAATTTAATATTTGAGATTTTTTTAATAATAAAAATTTTAAGTTTTGAAAACAATAACAATCAATTTTTTTATAATAAAAAGTATCGATCCTTTTAATGGACAAAATTAATATATATTTATTTATTATACACCTCAAAATTAGAACCACAGGATCGTTGGAAAATCATGAGTAAAGTGAAAAAGACTAATTCATATGAATTTTGTTTTTTCACTTGAGGGATTAACTAATGTGGGAAGCGTAATATTCGAAATCCTTAAATAATATGTATTTTGATTGGGAAAATTTTACTTTCTATACTTAATAGTCTCTCTTATTACAAAAAAATACCACCACTATTCACTCTTTCAATTTGATGCTAAACATTCCTCATCTACCAAAAATACTCATCTAATTTTTCCACCCCAAGAGAAATTGAACCTCTCATTTCTCTCTCTACACTCTCGGTTTCTCTCTCTCTCTCTCTTTCTCTCTCCCTCTCTCTCTCTCTCTCTCTCTCGGACCTAACAAAAAACCCCAAAATCCCGTCGAGCCCCAACCCTCGTCGAGCATCTCAGGTGACTCATCTCCCCCATCTCCCCTAACTTCGTCGACCTCCATCTACCCAAGACCCACGACGAATCATTCCCTTCGAGCCTGAGACCCACGACACATTTTTCCTCCCACGGCGACAAGCAAAGATTAGATCTCGAACCCAAATCCATTTTTAAGCTAAATGCATGTTGAATATGTGATCCGTGGAATGGGTTCGACGATTTTGTGGGTTTGAACTAGTGGCTCGATAGGTTTGATGGTAGCTCGATAGTAAGCTTGATAGAGTAGTATGAATTCTTTGATAGGAGCTCGATATGAGCTCAATTGGATGAGTATAAATTACTCGATGGGTATATGGTTTTAGATAAAACAGGCTCGATAGGAGCTCGACAGTGGCTCGATAGTCTCTATAGTTTTAGGGATAATGTCGCTCGGTAGGCTCGATTGTAGCTCAATGCATGCTCGATGGCTCTTTATGTAGATAGATTATGATTTTTCTTAATATAGCTCGATTGTAGCTCGATGCATGCTCGATGGTTCTTTATGTAGACAGATTATGCTTTTTCTCGATTAGCTCGATAGTTTCTCGATAGTGGCTCTGCTGTAGCTCGGTGATAGATTGATAGGCTCGATGATAGTGTTTAACTCAGTTTTGCTATGAAAATTTGTACAATTTTTGCCCGATTCTATTTAACATTATGTTTTCTTACTAATTGTTTTCATGTGTCGCTGCAGATGTCGAAGTTGCTTATTCCGTTTCAAGATCACTTTCCTGGACGAGTCACATATAGGGGTGGTAGTCATTTGGATACCATTAAGAATAGGTTTGTGGAGCTCGGGCTGATAGAAAGGGCTAAGGAATCCCCTTTCAAACAGTTATTCTTGGCTTCAGAGTTTCCTTTCTCAGGAGTTTTGTGTTAGGATTGATGCCCTAAAAGTATGTAAAGACATTTCATTGGTTTTAAAAAAAGTACAATTTTATTATATTTGAATGTTATAATTATTGTTTGAATTAATTATATAATAATATTGTTGACGTCGTTTTTCGTCAACTTGAATTTGAAGAGCACTAAACAATATTTCAAAAAAAGAAGAAAAGAACAGCAGAACTTTTACGTGGTTCAGCAGTTAAATCTGCCTAGTCCACGAGTCAATATTATTGATCTTAATATTCTCTCAAAGCTTTCTCAGAGCAATTTGACAGAGTATTCTCAATACCAATTTGTGCGTCCCTAAATGAAAATTACCAGGCTATTTATAAGCCTGGTTGGGAGAATATCTTCCCCAGATTCAGGCAAGTTGCAACCAATTATTCAAATCTGAAATAAATGTAAATAAACATATTAAATACATAATATCTCATGATAATTGGGATTTAATATCAGATAACAACAAATCCCCAAGGAATATGGATCTCCTAACAGTTGTTGTGTGCAAAATGCATTGCTGACCTCGAACACAAGGTTAACGCGCTTTTGAGATTGACCAATACCTCGAGCTCATTATTCCAGTCAGTCTCCTCCTCAGCTAGTGGTTTCATCGAACTCAATCTTCGGAGAACAATTTCTTCAAGCTTACAACTATGGCTCGAATAACACCCATATGCGTCGGAGAAGATTCTTTTTTTTTTTCGAGCTTATACCTTAAGCTCGAGCCTTTTAAACTTGTGCTCGATCACCAACAAGAACAGGTCAAGAATCATGTATATTTATACAAGTGTTCAGCCACTGCTTATTATTTTTGAGCTTACACTTTACGAGCCTACATTTCGAGACTCATTTATTCATCCTCAAAATTCGGGTGTAACATTTTGCCCCTACCACACTCGAGTGCGGACACGCGTCACTTGGGGATTGAATACCCAGAGTACTCGAGTACTCTCTTTTTCTGCGCACGTCCCTTCCAATTCTTTTTGCTGTCATATTTCAGGAATCAAACATGATCCCTTAGATCTTCTTTTAAAGCAAACCAACGGTCCAGATCAACTCGACCTTTGAAATGTCGACTGGGGTATATATATACCCCTTCCCTATCTTCTTCATTCCCACTTTTATTCGTCAGAGAGCACGAACCAGAGAGAAAAAGAAAGAAAGAACCAGAGTTCCCTTTGCATGTTTCCTAAACCGAAGAAACAAAACAACTCCAGTGCCTTCGGCTTCGTGGGATCATTCCTGCTTCCCATCCTCCAGTCGACGATCTCCTCGTTTCCACGAACCAATTTGTGTAAATGCTCTGATCTCTCCTAGTTGTACATGTATATTTTTTATTTCTTGTTTTTACGTTTCTTTCGTCTGTGAGGATGTTTCTCTGGTTTTTACTAGATTTTTAAGGCTCCTCCCTTGCATTAGGCAAGTTTTCTTATTTGAAGGGATTTGGTATGACCAAAATCACGGTTTAGGCCCGAAAAATTCTGGTAGGAATAGGTAAAAATGGTGTTATTCAGGTAATGGGGTGTTTTTGGTCATAGGTTTCATGTAGCTTAAGAAATAGGGTTTTGGATTAGGGTTTTAATGCACGAATACTGAAACACATCACCTTTTTGGGTAACTACCAACTTTTTCCTTGGAAATCCGAGATTCTTTTAAACTAGTAATAACCGCCCCACTCTCGCGTGGGTGCACTCTCGATACCCCAAACTTTACGATAATTTGGGACGGTCACTCAAAGGCTAGTAAACAGAATGTTCGCGGACCAGATCGGAAAAAACATGGAAGTGTACGTTGATGATATGCTTGTCAAGTCAAAGATTGCCAGCAACCACGTCGCCGATCTGGAAGAATGCTTTAACATACTGCGAGAATATGGCATGAGGCTCAATCCTCAGAAATGCACTTTCGGGGTCGCATCGGGAAAATTCTTGGGTTTCATAGTCAATACCCGAGGAATCGAGGCAAACCCCGACAAGATCAGGTCACTGCTCGAGCTTCCTTCCCCCAGGTCGTGGAAAGATGTCCAAGGCCTCACAGGAAGAGTGGCAGCACTGAACCGGTTCATTTCCAAATCGACCGATAAGTGTTTGCCCTTCTACAACCTGCTCCGGGGAAACAAGAAGTTCGAATGGACAGTAGAGTGTGAAAGCGCATTCCTCGACCTAAAAACGCACCTGGCTGAACCGCCTGTGCTGTCAAAGCCCAAGGTAGGAGAACCTCTTTTCCTCTACATGGCCATCACGGAGGACGCAGTTAGTGCCGTCCTGGTGCGAGAAGAGGACCAGGCTCAGAAACCGGTCTATTACATCAGCAAGAGACTCCTCGGAGCTGAATCAAGGTACCCATTGATGGAAAAACTGGCGTTCTGCCTAATCACGGCCTCGCGAAAACTCAGGCCATACTTCCAGTCCCACTCTGTACACGTCATGACCGATCAGCCTCTAAGGCAGGTTTTGCAAAAGCCTGAAGCCTCGGGACGCTTGCTAAAGTGGGCGGTCGAGCTCAGTCAGTTCGAGATTTTCTATACTCCCCGAACTACCATAAAAAGTCAAGCCTTGGCCAACTTCATGGCGGAATGCGCGGGATTCCATGAGATTCCATCAGAAGACTCACCTCAGGTCGCCTCCTCGAGCTCATCATGGAAGATCTTCGTTGATGGCTCATCTAACGAAAACGGCTCCGGGGCCGGAATCATTCTGATATCCCCAGAGGGGCATAGATTCCACTCGGCGCTGAGGTTTGGGTTCAAGGCATCTAACAACGAGGCAGAGTACGAGGCCTTGTTAGCTGGACTTAGGATAGCTGGCGAGCTAAAGGCGAGCTCTGTCCAATGCTTCAGCGACTCCCAGCTCGTGGTGAATCAGGTTCTAGGCGAGTATCAGGCGCGGGGTCCCAAGATGGCCGCCTATTTGGCAAAGGTAAAGTCCGAATTTTCTGCGTTTGGGCGAGGGTCGATCGAACAGATACCTCGGGAGCAGAACGCCAACGCAGATGCTCTCGCCAAGCTCGCCACCTTGGGAGAGACAGAAACCCTGGGGTTGGTGCCAGTTGAGTTCTTGGAGAAACCTAGCATAGACGGAGATCGAGCAGATATTGAAATGATTGACATCAGGCCGACCTGGATGACTCCCATTATTGAGTATCTCGTCGAGGGTAAGTTACCCGAAGGGCGCAACGACGCACGACGAGTCCTTTATCAAGCTCCGAGGTATACGCTAGTCGAGGGGGTACTGTACCGACGTGGGCATTCATTACCTCTCCTCCGGTGCGTTCTTCCAAGCGAAGCGAAGGCCATCCTGCAAGAAGTTCATGACAGATTCTGCGGAGATCACACTGGGGGGCAAAGCCTGGCCTTGAAGGTTCTCCGGCAAGGTTATTACTGGCCGACTCTGTCCAAAGACTCGATCTCATATGTAAAAAAGTGCGACAAGTGTTAGCGATTCGCTGCGGTTGCCCGAGCTCCTCCGACCGAGCTAAAAATGATTTCATCTCCCTGGCCATTTGCCGTTGGGGGATAGATCTAATAGGCGCCCTGCCCACCGGAAAGGGCGGGGTCCGTTACGCCGTGGTAGCCATTGACTACTTCACCAAGTGGGCCGAAGCAGAACCGTTGGCGACAATAACATCGAAAAAGGTGCTAGACTTCGTGGTTAAAAGCATCATATGTCGATTTGGCCTACCAAAAAAGATCGTCTCCGACAATGGCACTCAATTTGACAGCGATCTGTTCACCGAATTTTGCGAAAGGCACGGAATTGTGAAAAGCTTCTCGTCCGTGGCCTATCCCCAGGCGAACGGCCAGGTCGAAGCGGTCAATAAAACTCTAAAGGCGAGCCTCAAGAAGAGGCTAGATGAGGCAAAGGGTATCTGGCCAGAACAGCTCCCCCAAGTCCTGTGGGCATATAGGACCTCACATAGGACTCCCACGGGTCACACTCCTTTCTCCCTAACATTTGGGAGTGAAGCAGTCCTCCCCGTGGAGATTAAAGTTCTGTCACATAGGGTCCAGTCCTACGACCAAGACAGGAACCACGAACTCCTATGCCATTCCTTAGACTTAGTAGATGAAAGGCGAGAGGATTCACAACTCCAGCTCGCCCATTATCAACAGAAGATCACTCGCTACTTCAACACTAAGGTCAAAAGACGTGCCTTTAGCGTCGGTGATTTGGTCTTGAGGAGAGTTTTCCTGGCCGGGAAAGATCCCAAAGATGGGGTTTTGGGACCAAGCTGGGAAGGACCATACCAGGTCATCGAAGTCATCAAAGAGGGAACTTATAAGTTAGCTCGACTTGGTGAAGGGGCGGTCCCGCGGACTTGGAATGTTATCCACCTAAAGAAATACTATCAGTGATCCATTTGTAAGGCCTAGAAGGTCACTTTCCATGTATAAATAAAAATCAAATGTTTCCCTTTATTTGCAAGTGTGATTTTAAAGTAACTACGAAAGACCCTTTCCCAGTTACTTGGGGGGCATATGGTACCTGGACATAACCAGGTCTCCTTAACGACTTAGGTGTTAATTTTTATCTATGGATAAGAGTTATCACAAACTAAGTCCTATCCTGGTTTTAACCAGGTCATAAAACTTAGAAGTCAACTAAAATTTATTGATCGTGGTTCTTCTTTAAAGAGCCCGGGATATGGATAAAAGTTGATGCGAACTAAGTTTTCAAAATAAGTTCCTGGTCTTAACCAGGTCATAAAACTTAGAAGTCAACTAAAATTTATTGACCGTGGTTCTTTTTTAAAGAGCCCGGGATATGGATAAAAGTTGATGCGAACTAAGTTTTCAAAATAAGTTCCTGGTTTTAACCAGGTCATAAAACTTAGAAGTCAACTAAAATTTATTGACCGTGGTTCTTTTTTAAAGAGCCCGGGATATGGATAAAAGTTGATGCGAACTAAGTTTTCAAAATAAGTTCCTGGTTTTAACCAGGTCATAAAACTTAGAAGTCAACTAAAATTTATTGACCGTGGTTCTTTTTTAAAGAGCCCGGGATATGGATAAAAGTTGATGCGAACTAAGTTTTCAAAATAAGTTCCTGGTTTTAACCAGGTCATAAAACTTAGAAGTCAACTAAAATTTATTGACCGTGGTTCTTCTTTAGAGAGCCCGGGATATGGATAAAAGTTGACGCGAACTAAGTTTTTTAAAAATAAGTTCCTGGTTTTAACCAGGTCAGAAAACTTAGAAGTTAACTAAAATTTATAGATCGTGGCCTTTCTCTATAAAAGCCCGGGATATAGATAACGGTTAACCCGAACTAAGTTCATAAAAATAAAGAGATGAATTGTAACCAAATGCATAAAAATATATATGTTAAACTGGTTGAGCAAATTGTCTCGAGGTGGAAGCACCTCATAAAAAATCTTATTACAATGTGAAGTAAGAGTTCAAAATGCCCAAAGAGAAGTATCCTAAGCCCCATCAGTTGGCCTTTTGGAGGTCGCGGTATCGTCCTGCCCCACCGCGGCAAAGGCCTCTCCAGTCTCCGAGGGGGGAGCCTCCTTATTTAGGCGGGCTTGGAGCTTCGGCAACAAAAACGCCCAGAGGTCCGGGGGCATGAAAGAAAAGTCTGCGTCCGGATTGTGGGACCAGCAATGATAGAACAGGTCTTGTAAGGATTGCTCTGAAACGACCCGCTCGGCTTCCAGGGCGGTCTGTGCGGCCTGGGCCTCGGTCTTCGCTGCCTCGAGATCCGTCCGCGACGCGGTCAGGGAGTTTTTGAGCTCTTGGTTCTCGGAACGGATCTTCTTCAGTTCGGCTTTGGAGGCCGCCAGCGCGTCTTTTGCCTCCTGGAGCACAGTCTGGCGCTCAGCCTCCATACCCTCAAGCTGGGCCTTGGTCCTGGCAATGCCTCTGTACGCGGCAGCAATGCCCTGCATGAAAGGAAGGATAAAGTAACTAACTGGAAGAGAAAAGGCGGCGTGTGAGTGTTAAAGCTTTAAAGGAATGGGACAGTTTACCGTTAGGGTCATGTCCATCGAAGACTCTATAACTCGGACCAGGCTCGTTGCTTCGATGGCCCGGAGCTCCTTCTCCTTGAGCTTGTAGAAATGGCTGACAGCATAGCTCGCCGACTCATATACCGTCCCCCGGAATGCTTCCGGCATCTTCTCCAGATCCTGGGGATCGACCGGGATGCGCACATCCGGGGCTGCCGTGGCCGGGTTCCCGATCTTCATTACCCCGTCCTGGACGGTTAATGGAGATCGTTGGGGTGGCGGGAGCATGGGTCCTGTCCTGGTGACAGGAAGGATTGCCCCCGCGCCCTGGGATGGAGGGGCTTTCTCCTTCTCCTTAGCCGGGGATTTGGTGGAAGTCCCAGCCGAGCTCTTGGACTCTCGGACCCTTTTTAACCTCGGCCCTGCTGGGGGGTTCCCACCAAAGACAACGCCCCGCAGACTATTTCCGGGCTGAGACATCTCTTCTGCTAAGAACAAAAAACATGGTTATTACAAGGTAGCAATCATGCAGAAATAGAGACAAAAGGTTCAAAGGCAATAAGTAAGCAAATACTAAGGGAGCCCTACCCCCCGAACTGGAAGAGCCTAGGACGATTATCTCGCGAACTAGCGCAGGTTCTAGGTCCGGTTCTGACTCGGGGCTGGACTCTTCTACATACTGCCTAGTCCCCGGAGCATAGATGCCCCTCTGGAGCGCTGGCCACGTGCGTAAATTGGTCCCATACTCCTCAAAGAGGATCGACCTAAAAGCTAGGGTGTTATCTACTACTACGGTACCCTTAGGCCGACTCTCTTGGTTGTCCAGCACGAGCTGGTCAACGCAATGGAGTAAGAGCGTATCCAGGTCCGGATTCCTCTGGTGACGATGGACGATCTGCCTAGGGTTGAACCTAACCAGCCGGGGGTCTGCAGTGGCCCTATCTACATTCTTAAATAAGTAAGGGTTACCTTGGTCGGAAGGACCCGCGGCTGCTCCGGATTGGACCCTCTCCTCGCCCATACCCTGGGCGACCTCCAAGGTCCTCTTCCTGTTCATCACGAGGGGCACTTCTTCACCCTCCTCCTCGCCTTCGTCGTCTGCGACCTCCTCCGCGACGATCGGTCTGTTGTCGCGAGCTGGGGGAGGCCCCCGGGGCCTTTTCAAATTCAAAGTCTGATTTGGGAAAATCAGCTTGCAGAATACCATCGTCTCGTCCGTCACGAGCGCGCGGTAGTCTTTCTCACTGGGGGGCAAGTTCACCAGTGTATCTTATTGACCCCCGAGGGTCACAGAATTTTCGGTCCTCGCGTAGATGGCTGCAAGGTTGGTTGAAGTCAGAAGTGGAATAAGGGAAGAGCTAAAATAAGATAACCTTTAAAAAGCGAACTAAATCAAGAATCACTTACGAGGACGGTTGAAGTAGTAATGGTCGCAATTGCGGAACCTAGTTGACATAAAAAACTGGTCCTTGAAGTCGTTTGGATGGCTTGGCAGCTCGATGACTGCTGCCGTGTTAGGGAAGCGGGTTAAGTAATAGAACCCGTCGCCTCGCCCCCGCTGGTCCGGGCTGGCTTTGAGGCAAAAGAAGTATAGAATATCAGCAGGAGTGGGGACCTCCCACTCATGCTTTTGAAACAAATACCTCAATCCCGCCAGCAGACGGTATGAGTTGGGGGGGAGCTGGAATGGGGCCAACCCCACATAGTTCAGAAAATCAGCAAAATACTGATCCAGGGGGAGGAAGGCCCCTGCCTTGAAGTGTTCACCGCTCCAGGCCGCGAACGACTCGTCGAGCGGCGTGCAGCTCCGCTCCCCATCCGCAGCAGGTCGGGCGATCACGGAAGCCATCCCCAGGGGAATGTTGTGGTTGAGGAAGATTTTGGTGATCTTTGCCTGGTCGGTTATCTTCGAGATGATTCTCTCCGCCTCGAAAAACGCGTCAGGGGCCACCTCGGCCTGTTTCTCCACCGCCGGCCCGAAGTGAGGAATTGGCGAGCTGGTTGTCGCTGCCTTCCCTTTATCCTGCTGGGAGGACGAACTTCCCACATTCTTCTGTGGCAGATTTCTCTTTGGAGCCATCTGGTCGCCTATCGAACAAAAGAAAACACTTTAGAAAAGGCGACCCAAGCAGGAGAATGAAGCAAGTATAATTTACACGAGCTGAGGTAAGCCCAGCCCGTGGAGAGTAGAGCCACGCGTTTCGAAGAACACGCACCTGTGCCCTCAACAGATCCCAGATTACTCGGAATTCGTGTGTCAGGGGGCTCAGAGTTAAAAAATTTCCTTGGGGGGAAATTTTCAGCAGGCAGAACGTTGCAAAACCGCTTTTGAGGCATATTCCCTAAGCTACCCGGTTTTACACCCCAAAATTCCTAAGGGTCCTACCCAGAAATTGTTCCTAAGGGAGAACCATAGAACCCGTATTCTAAGACGATGTCCCATGGCAAGTGTGCCCTAATCTAAGAAGGGCTGTCACCCTCCATATCCGCGCAACCCAGAAAACCCTTGCATGTGGCTACAGTAAAAAAAAAAATTTACCTAAGCTACAGTGGCATGCTTTCAAAAATAAACTGGGTCAGGAAACTTACAGTGTGTGGCTGGATGGTGAACGAGATTGCTGCGCTGGTAGGAGCTTCGTTGGTACAGTGGCTTCGAGGGCTTTGAAGAAATTTGTACGCTTCAGCTTCGTGAACCAGGAGAATGAGAGCAATGGAAATGAGGGTTTCGTTCTTCGGAAGGTCAAAGAGAAAAGAAGGAAATTTGAGAGGTTTTGAATGATAAGATGATTCATGCGTGGGATGGCCACCCCCCTTTTATACAATGGGGAGATCACGTGTAGAAGACTCTGAGAAGGCCCTCCACTCGAAACATGAAATGACGGCAGGGCAGTAGGCTAGGTCATTTAATGCGGTTCTCGTAGAATGTACCTTCGCCGCCCACGGCGTTCCACGTGTCAGCACACTGCGGAAAGCATGGAATACGAAGGGTTGTGGGGGAAGTCTAAAAGCCCCTACTATGGTATCCCATATCTGACGTCATAGACCACGAGCAGGAGCTTGGGGGGTAGATGTACGCCCTGGTTTTCACACGGGCTGTTTAGCAGGGCGAGCCTCGGACTAAACCTGGTTTAGTCCGAGGCTCCCACAGGCCGGAGGTTCTATTTCCAGGACGGGCCCTTGTCAGATCGAGGGGGTCCTGTTTCCAGCTCGCACTTGTTGCCCCAGGAGCTGAGAATGACATCCGACGTCCACGGACGGATAAGCTCGGGTTATGAACTGCTCCGGTCACGAGCTTCTCAGGAAGCTCCGACCCTATGGGAAGTCAACACGCAAGATAAACGTGCATATTCCTGCCATCACATGGCCGATATCCCCCTGACTTCTCGGACAAGCAGCAGGAACGTGCGTATTCAGACACCCACGGACGGGTTGGGCCGTGCGGCCCATTATCTCCTTCCATACTGATTAGACCACACTTTTGTGTCAGGTTTAGGAATTAATCATGAATATCACAGATTTGATATGACAAATGGTAAGGTCACGGGATGACCTCCCTACCAACTTCCAGGTGCCTTCTCCTATAAATATGGAGACCCTGGGAGTTGATGGGGGTTGGAAAAAATAGTCTTTGAAGAACTATATACTTTGTAAACCAGATACCCAGAGAATATCAATAATATTGACTAGTGGAGTAGGAGGATTTTAACCTTCGAACCACTCAAAAACGTGTCTTGAGTCACCTAGTTCTTGCACAAAGATTTCATATCTGTGACGGTTCTACTTTTAGTGCTAATCTCTTTCTCTTCTTCTCTTAATTACCTGTTGCCGAAGAACCGCGTCAACAAAATTAATTAAAAATAATAAACAAAAATAAAAGCCTTGGGCTGCCATAAATGGACTTGGGCCCAATCTCTTTGTTTTGAATTTAAATCCCAACTGGGCCTAAATTCAAAACCTTTTATTTATTTATTTTTAATTAATTAATTAAATCCTTATTCAAATTAACTAATTATAATTTGAAACTTGATTTAATATTATTTATTTATATTGATACCAATTTATCAATATTAATAAATTTACCCAAAGATTCTCTTTTATTCTCTAAATCTCATATTTCAGTCAATTTTCCAAAATTGACCTAGTCAACTTTTAAAAATCCTAATTGATAATTAAATCAATTAATTAAGACATTCTAGATGATTTACTCAAAGGTGATGCGGGGACCATGGATCCATGAAATCAAGCTCCAACAAGTTACCGTGAATTTATTTACGAATAATTTCATTACCTTATTAATTCTTCGTGACTCCACTATAGACTCGGAATTGAACTCTTGAATTCATAGAACGTATTTTCAAAACCATAAATACGTTATTCATTGTTATAACCATTACAAGCAGTCAATCCTCTATCGATGACTTACTAATGAGCTGGGTGCAAATTACCGTTTTACCCCTCATCAGTATTTAATCCTTAACTCCCACTAAGTTCCTTATAAATGATATTTCCGTGAACTTAATCACAGAAATGAGATCTCAATCATTTAACATTTTGAACAAAGAAATTAAGGAAATCATCTTTTCACTTCTCATACAGAAGTTATAGATTTCGTATCTATGAATAATACTCCCACTCAATTACACTAATAAATCTCTAAGATGTAAGTATGGGCTAGACCGTAGGGTAAGCTGGTAACGAACAAGTCAAAAGATTTAAATAATATAATTAGTAGAATATTATCACTCAGAATTAAGATCGACTTAATATATGGTCAACGTTGTGACATTGATTAGATTTGATAACAACAATACTTATTTATCAATCAATAATCAATATCGGTCCTAGTCCGATGTAACTAAATACATCCGATCTTATCTACTTGGTCGATGCCTTGGACAAGACATCACACCCTGAATGTGTAAGTAGATCATATCGTAGATTGCCTAATCAGTGAAAATCCAATGCACTGATCTAATCTTAGGACTCGTTCTTTTGAACATATAATTACAACTATAATCCACTGTGACCTAGTCACTATAATTGTAACTATCCATATGTTCAGGATTTTATAAATGTTTGTATTATTTCAATAATCATGTAATAAAACAAGCAAGTAAAACAGTTGTCAAATTAAATGATTTCTACTACTTTTATTGATAATATGAAATCGTGCTACATGTCCGACATGGTTTTATAATGGCATAAAATCCAACACCTAGGATTTATTGTTGTGTGATTAGTATAAATAAGTTTGTTTATGACTTTGGTGAAATTTATGATATGTTTGATTATATGACTAACTCTTGTTTGTATTTTCCTTACTGGGCTTAGAAGCTCAACCCTTATGATGTTGTTATTTCAGGAAATTAAGAATAGAAAGGCCGGTGGCGAGGGGGACCTAAGAGCTTCATGATGTACTCGTGGGGACCATATAGTCGAGGAAGATCAAGTGAGCCTATTTTTATAAAAGCATGTTATTTTAAAGTTTTACTTAAATGTTGCTCAGTTTTATGTTAAAGAAAATTATTTTATTTTTGTAAAACCATGGATCCATGTATGTATTTATTTATTTTCAATTTTTTATTAAATAAAAGAGCAATATTTATGATTATGATCTAACGTCGTGTTCTCGGTAATCTATGAGAAATTAGGGCGTTACAGGATGATCTTGAAACGGAGAAATGGCAAGAAGCCATGTACCAAGAAATGGAATCGATGTATTCCAATTCTGTTTAGGAGCTTGTGGATCCACCTGAAGATGTCAGGCACGTAGGGCGTTAAGTGGATATACAAGAATAAAAGAGGTGTAGATGGGAAAGTAGAGACTTTCAAAGCGAGGCTAGTAGCCAAAGGTTACACTCTGAGAGAAGGTGTTGATTATGAAGAAACATTTTCTCCTGTGGCCATGCTCAAATCCATTCGCATCCTCTTATTCATAGCGGCTGCCAATGATTATTTGATATGGCAAATGGACGTCAAGACAGCCTTTCTAAATGGCTTTCTTGATGAAAGTATCTATATGGTACAACTAGAAGGGTTCATAAAGAAAGGGGAAGATCAAAAGGTGTGCAAGCTGCTAAAATCCATTTGTGGATTAAAGCAAGCATCTAGATCTTGTAATATCACTTTTGATGAAACAATTAATAAATATGGCTTCGAACAGAATGTTGACGAAGCATGTGTGTATAAATACATCAAAGGAAAGGTGCTGGTTTTCTTATTTCTTTACGTTGATGACATTTTGCTCATTGGGAACAATGTAGAGACATTGTCGAACGTGAAGAAGTGGTTAGCCAAAAAGTTCCAAATGAAAGATTTAGGCGAGGCGAGCTATGTTCTGGGAATCCAAATCCTAAGGGATAGAAAGAACAAGCTCTTGGCACTATCTCAGGCTAATTATATAAGGTTCTTGAAAGATTCTCCATGGAGAATTCCAAGAAAGGTCAGTTACCGACCAGACATGGAATTGCTCTCTCCAATGAACAATGTCCTAAGACACCTCAGGAGGAAGAGGATATGAGAAAGTATCCCTATACTTCAGTAGTTGGGAGTCTAATGTATGCTATATTATGTACTAGGCCCGACATATGTCAGTTGGGATTGTAAGTCATTATCAATCAAATCTTGGTTTGGAACATTGGATTGCAGCAAAGCACATTCTTAAGTATCTTAGGAGAACAAGATATTATATGCTTGTACATTCATGGGGTGAGCTAAACCCCATTAGATACACTGATTATGATTTCCAATCAGACAAAGACAGTTGAAAGTCGACATCTAGGTTAGTGTTCACTCTTGGTGGATGAGCTGTTGTTTGGAGAAGCATTACACAATCCAACATAGCTGATTCAACCATGGAAGCCGAATACATAGCGGCTTGTGAAGCATCTAAGGAGGCAATTTGGTTGAGGAAGCTCTACACTGATCTGGAAGTTGTTCCAGACATGGATAAGCCACTAATCCTATACTGTGACAATAGTGGAGCAGTAGCTAATTCCAAAGAACCGAGAAGCCACAAGAGAGGAAAGCATATAGAAAAGAAATACCATATGGTAAGAGAGATTGTATACCGAGGTGATGTGACTGTTATGAAGATAGTGTCGGAACAGAACCTGGCTGACTCGTTTACCAAGACACTTCCTACAAAGTCGTTCATGGGTCACATGCGCAATATGGGATTAAGGGAGATTATTAGGATTGATGCCCTAAAATCGTGTAAAAACATTTTATTAGTTTTAAATAAAAGTACAATTCTATTATATTTGAATGTTATAATTATTGTTTGAATTAATTATATAATAATATCAAGAAAATTCCCTATTCATTTATGAGAATATGATCTTTTATTAGCACGAGAGAATTAAAATCATATATAATGAATAAAATAGTCAGTAACATATTAAAGTATGGAATCTTTAATGAATGGCTACTAATACGATTTGCTAAGCATACGAGATGTGAGTAATCTGGATTCAGATTATTGATGTGGATATACATCTTAGTAAATGTGTTGTATATAATATAGATTATATATGACAGGACTGATGAGAATTAATTATCTTTATAAACTTGTTGTTTGACGTAAAGATTTAATTCTTACCATAATAGATAATCATTTGTAGATCATTCTAAATTCTGAGTATTCATGAACCCCTGTTTATGTTTATTGGATCTTTTGATTCACTCTTTAAGGTCTCTTAGAATAATGAGGCCAATAACTTTTGTTTTGGAGATTCAATATTTTGAATGGCTGGGAACATGAATAACAATAATGGAATTCATGCTTTCCTAATGGATCGAATATTGGTTCCCTTAAGGGTTAATTCTGGAACTGAATAGTTATTGAGCTCAAATCTATAATTAGATTATAGATTAATTATGTGCTAGTGAATTAATGGTACTTAAGGATCAAGAGGTAATTAGAAGGGTAAAACGGTAATTTTGACCAGCTCTAATTAACGAACCAATAATGGAGGACATAACTACATATATTGATTATATCAATCGACTACAAGAGAAAACTCTGTAAATATAATTATTTAAATACCTAGAGTGCAATTCCATATTTATAGTGGAGTAATCATGGAATTAATAAATAAGATTATTAGATTAAAGAGTTTAATTAATGTCCATGGTCCCCAGATTACCTATGTCCTACACTATCAAGGGTAAGAAAGTCAAAAGAAAGATTTGTAAAGAGAGATGACTAAATTGCTAAGGAATTAATTTTTCCGGGCAAGGAAATAATTATGGGTAATTGATTAATTGTGAATTAATTAATTATTTAACTATGTAGTTTTTATTTTGAAAAACTATAGGTTAAAATTAATATTAATCTTGTTTGAATTAATATGGAGAGAGAGAATAATAAATATCTTATATACAATATGATATTTATTTATTTATTTATTTAAAACTGATATTTTAAGATAAAGTTAATTTTGAAATAACTGATATTTATGTTGAAATAAATATATTGTCTTAAAGATTGATTAAACAAACAAATGAGAAAATCAGGGAAACCCTGTTAGGTTGGGTGACACACACTGTGCAGCACAGTGTGTGGTGCCTAACTCAAGGATTTTTATTCCTGAGATTTGAATTTTGAATTTCAAATAATTTTGTTTAATCAGTTATTTAATTATTCTTTTTAAATATGATCTAAATAAATAATTAAATGTAAATATCTAATCAGTTTTAATTTGAATTATATTTTTAATAAAATAAATATTATTTAATTAGATTAAATATCTTTATATAAGTTTGATAGTACGTGACTTTTAGAATAAGCTTTATTTATTTTTTTGAGAATAACATATAAACTCTCTCTCTAAAGCGATAGTTTTCTCAAAGCCTGAAAACTATTTTTAAAAATTATCTCTGCCAAACCTCTCTAAATCTCATGTGTTGAGTACATCTAGAGAGTCACATAAATCAACTTTTGAATCCTACGTGACCACACACGTCCTTGTGTGTTTGAGGATTGGTCTGGAAGATCAGGGTATGAGCTTTCAGATTGCTGGATTGGAAGATCGTTGATTTTATACAAAAAGATTCAAAGACACTTGATAGGCTACAAGAGGTAATCCATATTCTATTTTGTACGTGATTTAATATTTATATATATGTATATGATCCTGGCTGGTATTAATATTTATTAAAATAGGTCTATATATTCCGCTGCGTACCTTTTATTTGATCATTTAATTCCAACATTTTAGTGCATCAATTATTATTGAGAAAGATAACAAGTCAAAAAGAAGATGAGGTGCATTTCTTTTTGGGCTCGAAGTCCTATGGATTCGGCATGGGAGAGTTTGCTCTGGGGACGGGGTTGAATTTCAGTTCTGCACCATCACAAGCAGAGTTGGATGAGCGTCTATCTAGTGACCGCTTGATAAAGGAGTATTTTAATGATGTTGAGAAAGTAAAGCATCTGGATTCTTTTGCTGCAACATGTGCAAGTAAAAAGGTAACTTGGAGTAGGAGTCTTCAGGTGTCCCCCTGACATAACCGAGTTTCTTCTCTCTGCATCTCCATGCCTTCATATAACTCATATCGATCCAAAAGATTTCTTCATATCCTCCTTTATGTTGTTTGCGATATAGCTAGTGCCATCACTAGTATATTTTCTCTTGATAAGGTGCCCAACGACCCAAGGTGTTGTTGACGGTGGTCTTTCTGTCACACTTCTAGTGAGCACGTATGTACACTATTGTAAATAGTGATCTCAAACATGGAAGACCGTGCTACTTTCTTCCCCATTAATCTCCAACCATAGTCAGGATACTTGCAGGTGATATACCACAGATCTGTACCAGACTTCTTCATCACAAAATCAAAATTATTCTTCATTGCGAAAAGAGTCGCCTTGGTTTTCAAACCCATCTTGTTTTCAAAAGTCTTTCCAAGGTGTATTTCACCCAACGGTGCACCAGATGAGGAGGTCTGTGATCGACCAGAGGCCATAATATCTTCTTTCGTAAACATGAGAGCATTCCATCTTCTGTGATCTTCTGTTGAAAATATTAGAACGTTCCCTGTAATGTTATCTTGTGTTCCACTAGAATGACTAGAGCTAGTGCTAGGTGTTCGCCGTCCTTGAATTGGTAGGTTCGCCCGTGCAATAAGATGTATTGGCTGTTCTTGTACTTATTCGACTTGCAATTCATTAAACCTGTAAATTAGCACTTCTACACTATAATATGCCTCTGAATCAAACCCCGACCCCTCATTAAATTCAGCTACTGGATCGTCATTCACATAGGGGTCATACTCATACATGTTTTCCCTCAAGTCACCAATAGGACCTTCAATAGGATCTCCCTCGGGTCTAGTTGAAATATCAACACCAACAGTACCCACAGGATCTCCCACAAGATCTCTTTCTGGAACAAAACTTCCCACCTCACTATGAACTTTATTAACATTGGGATTGGGAGTGGAATATAGATCTACAATGACAATCTTCTTAACAGGAGTGGCACACAAGGCAATCATTTCTTGAGATATTATTCCTAAGAATGCACAGACACCAAGATCACGTTCAACGTGAACGGGTGTAAAAGGTTGGTCGCCACATGTGTAAGGAACCTCCAATTTCAACCCATACATCTCTTTATCATCACAAAGTTCCTTGTGCAATATGTCAAGAAGTTGCAAGTATGTTACATCATTCTCCATCGGTATCATCGTGCATTGAGCATTCTTGAAAATCCACTTCCTCCCTTTTATTTCTCAAACACCATTGTAAAATACAAAAATGTAAACAATGGAGCCTATGATGAAAAAAAACCAAGAAACTGTTAAAAAAATTGTAATTTTTTTCAGGCTTTAAAAAGAAATCTATCGAGTTGTAATCGAACCTATATCGAGCTCCTTGAGCCACAATCGAACCTATATCGAGCAACAATTTTTTTCACCTTATATGACCCTAAACAAAAATTTCACCGAACCACTATCGACCACCATCGAGTACCCTCTATCGAGCCACAATCTAGATATTAACATAACCCACACCATCTGCCTATTGTTGAGCCCCTATCGAGCTCCCATTGAGCATGTATCGAGAAACAACTAAACCAAATAGTTAAGGGTCCAATCGAACCCTTATCGAGTTACAATCGAGTACCATCGATAAATAAATATTAAACCTATCGAGCTATCATCGAGCTATTATCGAGCAGCATCGAGCTCACAACATAATCGTCTTCTACATGTTATCGAGCCCCTATCGAGCTGTTATAGAGCTCCTATCGAGCATAAATGTTGCAAAAAACGCGAAATCTCTCTAACAAACCCAAAAAAACACACCAATCTAGGCTCATATCTATTTGAAATAGCCAAAAACAAAGTAAAGAAATAATACCCAACAAAAAAAAATGAACAATGGATGTTGCCCATGGTTTTTCTCCTCCAAAATCCCTCAAAATGGATGTTGTCTTTGATATTGAGATATTTACAGAGACAATGGAGATGGCTTACAACGATTTGAGAATGAAATTTGGCTCTCACCATGAGTTTTGGTGAGGGATTTGTGAGAGAGAGAGAAGAGAGAGAAAGTGAGAGATGGTGTATTCTTGGTATAATGAGAGATATATTTTTGCTAGAAGGGAAATGTTTATCATCAAATTGAAATAATGAATAGTGTTGGTATTTTTTGGTATTATAGGACACACTATTAAGCATAGAAAATAAAATTTCCCTTTTGATAAGATGATCCCCAAACTTTTATTTTTGACAAACTAATTTCTAAATTTAATATTTGAATGCAAATATCTCCATAAAATTAACACTGTGAAAGAAAGTTGTTAAAAAAGCTTGCAATAAATGAAATTAAACCTAATTTGGTCCCTAAATTTTGCGTGTGTTTGGTAAATTGGTTTCCAACCTTATAATTTTTAATATATTCTAATTTTTTATGTTAAAAATAAAATTAAAAATTATCGCAATAAATAAAAAAATTATAAATAAAAAAAAAAATTGAATACAAAATAAAAAATGTTATATATGCTTAAATTAATAAAAAAAAATAAAAGATTTATTTTAGACTTAAAAAGATAATGGGTAGAATTAAAATTTATTAACAAATATATACATTTTTTAAATTACAAATATAATAAAATATATAAATAATAAAGCATAAATTATATTTTTTTTCATTATATAAATTTTATAGTTTAGTGAGATCAGATTTAAAATAATGGTATACATAATCTATTCCTTGTATTTTGCTTAAATACTTACATACCTTTGTAAATTCAATACAAAATTATTTGTGTTTTACCAAATAGTACAAAATATCTCACTGAACAAATTCTTGGTCCAGATGGCTATAATATCCTTCTTTTATGTATTTGAAATGATTTTTTTACACATATATTTTGAACTATTTTTTAAATACCTTTAAAAGACAGTTTTTCAAGTATAAGAAAATATTAAAAAGCTATTATTGTACTTTTCAAGATAATTTTTTTTATCAATTAAAGTGTTTTAAATAAATTATGGTTAAAAAGTAATTTAATAAAATATTAAAAAGTTTGCGTTGTTTTTATTTCTAAATAATTATTTTCTTCAAATAATATTAAAATAAAATTCATTTCAAAAGGTGAAATAATCTTTTTAAAAGTATTTATGTTTTATTTTAATGCAATATTTGTTAAGAGATTTTTATAATATGTTAGAAGACATTAAAATTAAGTAAATAAATAAGGGATATAATTATCTTAATAAAATTAATTTTGACCAAAACTTTCTTCAATGAGATATTTTGTATTGTTTTGTAACACATATTTAATCAAAACAACAAGAGGTAAAATACTATATACCATTATGAAATCAATAGTATATTTATAATGCACAAGTAATACGAAAAATTCATTTTAAAATAAATTTGTATTTTTTTCAATGTAAGCTTTTTTTTAGTTCTAATTTATATTTAGTTTTAAATTTATTTTTAACTTCAGAAGTTTAATATATATTAAAAGTAATAAGATTTGAGACCAATTTGCTAATACAAGTAAAATTTAGGGACTAAATTATATTTGTTGTAAGGTTTTTTCTAGCAGATTATTTAACGGTGTTAACTCTGGGGACGTATTTGCCAAAAATGATAGTGTGAGATCAATTAGCCAAGACACATATAGTTTGGAGAATATTTCTACAAATAAGCCAAAAGGGAAACGAGACAATTTGTTTTAAAGTTCTATTTTCCAAATATGATTTTTGCATTTGCACAATGTATATTTATACTTTAAATATATAAAAAGCTTGTCTCATTAATATTCATCAAAAATAACTTATCTATCTTTTTGAAAATTAATTTTTGATGTAATTTATAAAATAAGTTAGTGAGTCAACAAATGATCAATTCATGTATGATGCATGCAAATCAATTTACAAAACTAGAAATGATGATTAAACCTTACGAGTCTTTAGCTTTGCATGCAAAGCCTTGAAGGCTTTGGCTCTTTGATGTCTTCTTGGAAATCCTTATGAGCTTTGCCTAAAGTCTTGATTCCACATTCTTGACTTGTTTGCTTGAAATATAAGTAAATTAAATTAAATTTGCTACAAAATCAAGAGTTGTTAGTGATGAGTGCGTATTTTATGCCGTCATTTATGTCTATTTTTATCTTGATTTTGTGTGCTTACTTCAAGTTTTTGTGTGAATTTGATATGTTATTTTAAAGTGTGTAGAAATAAGCTTAATTGATGATTTTGTGGCAAATTCAGAACTTCAAGCTGAATTTCGACCAGTAATCCTTCACATTTGGGAAAAACTCTTACAAATAGAAATTTTATATCTTTCTCTTAGATTTCCAGAGATTTTTAAATTGTTACATTTGGAGTTCGCATGAAAAAGTTATGCATATTTTACTAAACAAGGTCGGGGAAGGAGGAAAAAACAAGAATCAGGCGATGCATCGCCTAATAAGCTACGATGCATCGCCACTTGCGCCACAAAAGTTGAAATTTTTATATTTTGCACATGTTTCTCATCCAAATTCAACCATAGGTCAATCAAGGATGGTTCTAGAGGCTAGGACACGCCCAAAAGACTTATATAAAGGAAAAGAAACACAATTTGAAGAGGATAAACACATTGGAGGCAACTTGAGAGCAAAAATCAACAGATTTTCATCATTCTTCTTCATCTTTTCTCATCTTTTTGTTTTTCTTAGAGTATTGACAATGTTTTGAGATTATGAACCACATCACGAGTGACTAGTTTTCTTATTTTTTAGGGTGTAGATGAATATCTTTTTATGAATTCTAGTTTTATGATTTAATGCAAAGTTTATTTTAGTCCAATATTTCTCTTGTATTCTACTTTGGTTTACTGATGCTATAATAGTGATTTATATATTATGTTGCATTATATTATTATAACTAAGACTTTATTTAGACCGTGGGAATTATTACTTGCGAGGGAAACATTTAAACAATCCGACAGCGGGTAGAACAACTTAGGTTATGTGAGGTTGAGAGATAAGCATGGATCTAGCTTGTGAAATCGAGAGGTGGAATATTTAGAATTGTTTCTCCACTTAATAAAGATAGGGATAAAATTTTGTATAGAGATATAGGCTAGATATCATTTAAACATTCTTTATACGTCATTCGAGAGAGGGTATAGAGATAAAACAATGCTCTAGGTACTTGAGAATATTGGATTGAATTAGGCACATCAATGAATGTGATTAGAATTGTAGAAGAGTGAAATCGAAACCTTAACAATTGTTAATTTTTGTGTTTTTCAAAAATAATTTTAATTTACTTTTATAATTTATATTTTCTTTCAACATTCTAAATTGACCGCTTAGATAAAATTAGGAATTATTATTCATTGTAATTAGTTTATTTAATTGATTTTTAATCATTGTGGGACGATATCGGTCTCTTGACCACTTTACTACTTGTTCGACTTGTGCACTTACAAGCCTATTATTTATTTTTCGCAACAGTTAGCAACATCAATAATCAAAATTATTATTTTTTAAATATTTTTTCACTTATGAGTTAATTTTTTAAAGGATAAATGCAATTTAAATATTTGGACCTATCACACTGTTGACTGCGTTTTTAGCCAACGACGTGAGAACGCCAATAACGACAAGCCTTCAAGAGAAATAAAAACGACAACAGACGGTACAAACAAGAAAAGTAAATAACACAAGAGATTTTTATAGTGGTTCAGCCCCGATTGTCGGTAATAGCCTAATCCACTTAGAGTTGTGATTTATAGATCCGTACTCAAGATCAGATGGACTGAGCCAACTGAGTTTCTTCAATACAGATTGCAAAAATACAAGAATTCTCTCTTATTTCAGCACTTTCTCTCTCTAGAATAGACAGTCCCAATTTTCTCTCTCTAGAAAGAAGAAGCAGAAAAAACCCTTCTTTCATCCCATAAGCTCCCTATTTGTAGGCCTGGGATCCTCAATTGATATCCCCTTACAATCGGGATATTTTATTATTCATCTTATATTTATATTACAATAAATGTTTAAAATATAACTAATTCCTCAATTTGAGTGAGGAATGAGAGATTCCCGCGTATGTTGTTGAAGCTGTCTCTGGGAACCTTGACTTAGTCTCCTCTATCTAATTGATCCACCTCCTACTGACTACCCATGCAAGTGTTGGTCGGACGTGCATGGTGGTAGGACATGCATGGTGGGTTGAACGTGCATGGTGGTAGGACATGCACTTCTCTCCTCTATCATGGCACTCTCCTCTAACATGCCATGTTCCTCCTTGAACCAATCTCCTTGGCTTCTCCTCGGACTAAGGTGGTCCGAGGTAACCTCCTTGGCACCTCACCTTGGACAACATTGAGGCAACCTCTTTGTTGCCTCACCTTGGACAACATTGAGGCAACCTCCTTAGCACCTCACCTTGGACAACATTGAGGCAACCTCCTTAGCACCTCACCTTGGACAACATTGAGGCCTTCTCCTTTAGCATCTCCCAAACATGTCCGATCGAACATTGTATAGGCTCTCCTTATCAAAATCTAAGTCTCCTCCCTCTTGCATGAGACTCCTCCTCCTTAGCTACTTACCTTGGACACGTTCAAGCCAACACTTTGGAAACCTTGGGAGGCTTGCCTCCTACACACCCTTGGGGTCTCTTAGGACCACATCCTCCTTGGGGTCTCCTAAGACCACCCCCCTTAGCTCTCCTAGAATGCATTCTCCTTAGCCTCCTAGGATGCATTCTCCAATTTTTGGGTATAACACACACGCTGTCTGTTGACGCCGTTTTTCGTCAACTTAAATAGTAGAGCAATTAAACAAATAAATACTGGTGCAAATGAATGAAGAGGAAAACAAGAGGATTTTTACGTGATTCAGCAGTTAACTCTGCCTAGTCCACAAGTCTATATTATTAAGACTTGAGAGTTTTCTGGAAACTTTTCAGAGATAAGTTGCCCAGAGTGTTCTCTCAAGAAATCAGAAGAAAAAAAACGTCCTCTACAAATGGTGTTTCCTTCTCTATTTATAGGGAAGGTTGCAGAATTCATTCCCACATATTTCAGGAAGATATTCTGTAAATCAATTAACATAATGCTATTAAATGCATTATCTCCTACATACACGGAAACGTCCCATGAAGATCGAGAATGGATAACAGATTAAATGATATCCCTTAAATATTGGGATTGTACAACAATAAACATGTTCACACGTAATGGGTTATCCCAGATGATTCATCCAATCTTTGATATCAGCAATTGGCATTGAGTCTGTTGAGACTATGAGTAAATCACGAGCTCGCCACCCAACTTCGCGTAATGCTCGGGAAAAGTGGATGCTGACGAAGCTGTTATATCCGAACTTGTACTTCCCGAGCTCGAGCTATCTCTCTTGAAGGCGATCGGTGAAAAATATATTTAAGTGTCATGTCATTGAAAGTTCAGAACATATTCGAGGCTACACACCCTTGAGCTTTCGAGGTCAGTATTTATAGCAAAGCGGTCTGACTGAAGGATCATATGATGACCATGCATATTTCGAGCTCACACCTGACGAGCCCAGCTTTCGGGGTCATAACTCCTCGTCTCGAAATCTGGGTGTAACATTTTCCCCCTCAAAAGTATTAGTTCGAATCACATGAGAAGGAAATTTTTGAAGTGCCCTTCTTAGAAATTGTACCATCATTTGTACTCGAGTGCGGACACGGGTCAGGCGGGTATTGGAAGATCAGAGTACTTGAGTGTCTCTTACACCATGCGCACGTCCATCCGCCTGCCAATTTTATGGCGCCACCCTTTTATTTGTCCCCGACCGTTTGATCAGATATCGAAATTGACCAATGGTCCAGATCATTTCATCGTTTGGCATCCTTTGGGTCTATAAATATGCCATCGTCTTCCTCATTTTAACTTTACGTTTTCAAGTTTTCAAAGAAAAGGGAAGAACAAAAACCCATAACTTAAAACTCGTTCTACTGTTGTATGTTCTCCAAGCCGAGGAAGTAAAGCACCGTTGGCCTGTTCGACTCCGTGAGGTCGTTTTTGCAACCTCTCCTTCGGTCATCGATTTCTTTGTACCCACCAGCCACACTGTGTAAGTATCTGTTCTATGTTCATGTATATTCTATTTTTCCATGCATGTTTATTGTTGTAGTAGCATTTAGGCACATTTACTAGTTTTGTATTAGAATACTCTAGTCAACACCGTGTTGTTTCTAGGCTCTTCTGTTGTTAAGATTTTCCACACCCAGATTTTTGCATTTTACTGGGTTATCTTGATTTCAACTATCATATCGTGCGGACCAAGAAACTGGGTACAAGATTAGGGTTTTCAAATTGCACGTTTCCCAAAAATATCACTTTTTGAGTAACCGCCAACTTTTTCCCTAAAAATTCAGGATTCTAAAAAATAAATCCAGTTTTCCCCTTTATGTGGAATACACGCTCCGAGCCTAATCTCGCTCTTTTGACCGAGCTCGCTCCATAGTCTCGAGCATTCGAGCTCAGACCGTCTTGATTTTTATTCTTAATCTCTTGTTCGTCTGGCCCTCACCCTTTTTCTTTCTTGCTAGATGTCGCAGAATTTGGAAAAGCGATGGGGGTCAAAACTCGCAATTCCTTACTCACCGGAAACTCCGAGCTCGGAGTCACCTTTTACTCGGAATCAGCGCTTGATTCGGGAGCACGAACTAAGTCATGAGCAAGAAGACACTCGAGCTCACTTTCGACGTCAAATCGATGAGGTCGAAGAGAGAAAAAGGAAGAGACTTAGGGTCGCCATCTACCCAGATCCAGACCCCTAGCCTAGACCAATCCCCCTCGATCCTACCCTTAAAGTGACGGTCACATTCAAACCAGGCGATCTTAAATTTTCTCTGATGGAAGAACCATCAAATCCCCCGTCTACCTCGCAGCCAACCACTATTCTCACCTCGAGGGGAGAATTTTTTGAGGTCGAGCATTATTGGAGCTCGATTTCGTCACTACGGAAAATATCTGACATCTTGGGCCTCCACGGAATTGGATTATCGGGCTCGCTGAGGTGTTGAGCTCCTACCTCCCACGAGCGAAGTTGTCGCACCCCGAGAGATGGTAATCCCGACCGTAAGTTAAAATATGCGGCTTGGAGCCATGAGCACATGAGGGCAGGGGCCTTATTTCCCTTGAAGTCCTTTTTTAAGGAATTTTTGGGTTTTTTCAGGCTCGCCCCCTTCCAACTCAACACCAACTCATACAGGGTTTTGTCAGCCTTGAGGTCGCCTTACCACGAGTTAAAGTGGGAAGAACATTCACCAAAATAGATTTTGTATCTCTTTTTCTTGAAAAGAAATCCCTCTCGAGCTCGTTGAGGAGATGGATTCTACTATCTCTCGAGCTATCCCCGAGAGAAGAAAATCTTCAAGGACCTGCCGAACCATCCTCCCAACTTCAAGGTGGCGTTCTTTTGGACGGACGGCTTGACTCCCTCCCTCCAGACACTATTTATTCAGGCGAATCGGTAAGTATACGATCTTTTTTCTTTTTATGCTCAAATTTTTGCTTAGGCTCGAACCACTCATAATACATTTACTTCTTCAGCCAACTATCATCGTTCTACTCCCACTGGTGAGATGAAGGAGCATAAGGAGACTTTGCTTCAACTCCCTTATGGCAGGCGCTCCCTGTCTTATCTTCATCATGAAGATAAGCTTTGGGCTCGTGGTCTCTTAGAGAAAGATCAATCCATAAACGACTAGTCCAACAAGAAGTACACCAAGTGGGAGTTTGTGCCTCTCCCAACCGACAGCCTTCCTCTGAGGTGAAGCTCTAAGGCACGATCCCCAGCTCACCATCGTAGGAGTCCATGCTCAGGGAACGAGGCCAATGACGAGGCTTCGAGCTCGAATGACAGAGGTACAATCATCCTTAGCTCGGATTTATGGTCTCCTTCGCTTCTTAAGCATAAACCTGACACCCTAATCTTATGCCCAGATGATAGGGATAATTTTTATGTATGGTACTGGGTAGATGAGAGGGTCCATAGGTTTGATAGCTGGTTAGGGAAGTACGATACTATGTATAGTTTGAATGAGGTCTGGAATGGAATAGCTGTCCAATACGGGACGAATGATTATAGGGACCTTTCGAGGTTGACTTCCACATATAGGGAAGGGACTCCCCCAGCCTCTTCCGAAGATGGGGGAATTACGTGGTCGTCGAGCACGAGCTCGGGGGAGAGTTCCAGTTAGGTTCCTCGTTACTTGTCCTTTTATTCCTTGACTATCTGCATTATGCTAACTTTTTGTGTCTTGAAATTTCTTATAATGTGGTGTGACTGTGCAGGCACTATGGATTCTGATCTCAAGACCGTGCTCGCCATGGGTGAGAGGGCTAAGAAAAGCAAGCGCTTGAGATCCTCGCAGAAGTCTGATCGACCTGCTAAGGTCTCTAAGAGGACCGAGAAGACTCCTCCTCCCCCAGCTCCCATTGTTGCGAGCCTGGTCGCGGATCCTGCCTCCCAGGTCGATACTTCCACCACATATGCCCCTCCTCCGCCTCCTGCCATCAAGATCCTCCCCACGCTCGGCCCTCCTCTGAAGAAACCAGTGTCCAAAGGGCGTCTGTTGTCGATTTCTACTCATGTTGATGAGTATATCGTCGACAATGCTGTCGGGACCCATTGGGCTACACTTGGCTCGGACGTCCTGTCTCGGGTAGGCCAGAGCATCATCAACTTTGAGGCTCCCCAGTGGCAGTTCTTGAACAATTCTCGGGACTGCAACACCCTTTACGACAAGAGTGTTGAGCTTGCTGCTGCGGTAACTTCTCCCACCTTATTATTCGTTGTTGTTGTGCTTAGTGTATGTTCTAACTTGATATGTTTGTGTGTCAGTCTCTTACTGCATTTTCTCAACTAAATTACAAGCTGAACAACGAGATCCACTCGAGCATGTCATATGCTCAAGAGGCTAAGGATCTCCAGCTCAAGCTCGCAGACGAGTTTAAGGCCGAAAAATTAAAACTGGAGGCTGAGGCCGAGCAGATGAAGTCCAGGATAGCAGAGCTCGAGAAGCTGAATGCCAGGCTTGAGGAGCTTGAGAAGATCAATGCCAAGCTTGAGGAGGAGAAAAAGGCCACCTTCGATATAATGGAGGAAAAGGCCCATTTTCTCAAAGAGAGAAAGGAGAGAAAGGACCGAGCAGTTAACCTGGTCATGTATAGGATCTGGGCCAGCAATGCTGATCTCGATACCAGCTTCCTAGGCTCTTTTGAGGAGGAACTTGTGGCCAAATGGCAAGCTCGGCTTGAAGCAGAGGAGGCTGCTCGGGAGGATGCAGAAAAGGCTAAGGAGGATGCCAAGAAGGCTAGGGGGATGCCGAGAAGGCTAAGGGGGGTGCCCTTCCTCCTGAATCTCGATCCTGGGCTGCGTCCCTTTAAGACTTTTGTAATAGCTTTTATTATTTTTTGCTTTTTATGCCCTTGGGGCTAAGACAATTTATAGCTCGTACAAGAGTTGTTTTCTTATGATATTTACATTACCATATTTTACTTTACTTTAATATTTTTGCTTTACATCTCTTAAATCGAAATATTTTGTCCTTATGTATTAAAAGTTTAAAAGTTTGTCCTTATGTATGTTTATTCACACAAACACGTGGTAGATTTAAGCTCGAGTTTCAATACATTCAAGCACAGTTTACTCGATGTATCCGTGTCCGATCTCGTTATTTGTCAAGGTCAAAACTTACTTTTATGATGCACTAGAAAGTACTTATATGGCATGTAAGGCGGGTAGTTTAGTTATATCCTGCTTTTCTAGTTACTTTTCCTCATCCTCGGGTAGCTCCCCGAGGTTATGAGGTCGAAACTATCTTTTTGCAAGATATTCCAGCCTTGATCTCAACTTAATTTGAGGTGGGTTTATCTATATCCCATCCTTCTGTCGATTAGTTTTAGCTGGTTTGTTCCAAACCTATTTAAGTCGTGTTTTTGGTTCGTAATCCATACACATATTTTTTGACCTAGTTATATATGGATCGCGCATTTGGTTGTATCCAAATTACCTTGGCTCGCACGTTTGGTTATATCCAAACACTTTACTTTTAATGTCCAAATTATTTTAGCTCGCGCATTCGGTTATGTCCAAATACTTTACTTTTTAATAATCTGGTTATTTTAGTTCGTGCATTTGGTTACATCCAAACAATTTACTTTTAATAATCTGGTTATGTCCAAATTATCTTAGCTCGCGTATTTGGTTACATCCAAACACTTTACTTCTTTTTGTGTATGCTATTTTTTATTTTTTCAAGCTTACGGTATATATACCACTAATGCCCCCTTAATATCCTATGAGTGTGACCATAGGTTATTAAATTAAGAGAGTTTGCAAAAAATACAGCTTACTGAAATCAAAATGAACTTTAATCAGAATTGAACAATTTATTAACAGAAGCATAGTAAAGATAAACAAGCATGGTTACAGGTGACATCATTCCTACACTATTGATAGTAAGGTCGTAGATGTTCGCCATTCCATGCTCGTGGTACCAATTCCACGTTTAATCTTGCCAATTTGTAGACGCCAGGTCGGATAACTGACTCGATTTGATAAGGCCCTTCCGAATTAGGTCTGAGCACGCAAGCGGCTGGGTCCCGCGTGGCTAGGAATACACGCCTTAGCACCAAGTCTCCCGATCTGAATTTCCTGTTCCGAACCTTTTTATTGAAATATCGAGTAGCTCGCTACTGGTATGCTGCATTTTTTATCTGAGCCTCGTCCCGTCTTTCTTCAATCAGGTCCATACTTACTTCGAGCTGGGATTGGTTCGACGCTTGGTCAAAAGCATGGCTACGAATAGTGGGTACTTCGACCTCGATTGGTAGCATAGCCTCGCATCCATATGCCAGAGAAAAGGGGGAATATTCTGTTGAAGTGCGAGCTGTAGTCCGATATCCCCACAAAACTTGTCGTAATTCCTCGGGCCATTTTCCCTTAGCTTCTTCCAATTTCTTCTTCATGGAACTCTTCAGGGTTTTATTCACAACTTCGACTTGGCCATTTTCTTAGGGATGAGCCACAGAGGAGAAGCTCTTTATTATCCCATTTTTCTCACAAAAATTGGTAAATAGTTCACTATCGAACTAAGTACCATTATCCGATACTAACTTCCTTGGCATTCCATATCAGCAGATTATATTTTTTACCACAAAGTCCAAAACTTTCTTTGAGGTAATTGTTGCAAGAGGTTCAGCCTCGGTCTACTTCGTAAAATAATCTACCGCGACTACTGCGTACTTAACTCCACCTTTGCTAGTTGGCAATGATCCTATGAGGTCAATTCCCCATACCACAAATGGCCATGGGGAGGTCATCATAGTTAGCTCGGAAGGTGGAGCTCGTGGGACTGTAGCGAACCGTTGACACTTATCGCATTTCTTGACGTAATCAAATGAGTCTGCTTTGATAGTGGACCAGAAGTATCCTTAGCGTATAATTTTCTTTGATAAGCTATGCCCCCCAGTGTGGTCCCCACAGAATCCCTCATGTATCTCTTCTAGGTTCTTTTTGGCCTCGTGTGGAGTCACACATCGGAGTAGTGGCATAGAGTATCCTCTTCGATATAGCCTTCCTTCCACAATATTGTATCTGGGGATCTGATACATCAATTTTTGAGCCTTGTTCCGTTCTGCTGGGAGAATGCCGGTTTCAAGGTACTCAACTATTGGGGTCATCTAGGTTGGCTTGGAGTTGATCATGCAGACATCTTCCTGTTCTGGCTCGCTAATACTGGGCGTCGACAGACGCTCGATTGGCACAACATTCAGCTCGCCGACCTCGGTAGATGTGGCGAGCCTGGCTAGGGCATCTGCATTCGAATTTTGCTCTCGGGGAACCTGCTCTATTGTGTAGAACTCGAAATGTTCGAGTGTTGTTTTTGCTTTTTCTAAGTATGCAACCATCTTTGTTCCGTGAGCCTGGTATTCCCCTAAGATTTGGCTGACCACCAACTGCGAGTCACTATAACAGTATATCACTTTAGCCTTGAGTTCCTTGGCTATTCGAAGTCCTACCAATAGAGCTTCGTATTCAGCCTCGTTGTTAGATGCTTTGAAGTCAAATCTCAAGGCGGAGTGAAATCAGCTTCTAGTTGGAGTGATCATTATGATTCCGGCCCCCGATCCATTTTCGTTGGAAGACCCATCGACATAAAGTTTCCACAGCTCGCGAGCTGGGGTTATAACTTCGTCGTCAGTCATTCCAGTACATTCCACTATGAAGTCTGCCAGGGCCTGTCCTCTTATGGTTGTCCTCGGATGATAAGTGATCTCAAATTGTCCGAGCTCAACAACCCATTTTAATAATCGACCCGAAGCCTCTGGCTTTGATAAAACTTGTCGTAGTGGTTGATCAGTCAGCACATGGATGGGGTGTGCTTGCAAATAATGTCGGAGCTTTCGAGATGAGTGAATTAGGCTGAGAGCCAATTTCTCCATTAAGGGGTATCTCGATTCTTCCCCCAGTAACCTTTTGCTGACATAGTATACTGGCTTTTGTATCTTCTGGTCTTCTCGGATGAGTACGACACTGATGGCGTGCTCAATTGTAGCGAGATATAGGTACAAAATTTCTCTTGTGATAGGTTTCGACAAGATAGGAGGCTCCACGAGGTGCTTCTTGAGCTCCTAAAATGCGAGCTCACATTCCTCTGTCCACTCGAATTTTTTTCCCCCTCTCAACAGGTTGAAAAATGGAAGACAGCGATTTGTAGATTTCGAGATAAACCTACTTAATGCCCCATCTGTCCAGTCAAACTCTGGACATCTTTATGCTTTCGAGGTGAGGGCATGTCAATTAACGCCTAGATCTTGTCAGGATTAGCCTCTATTCCCCGTGCGTTCACAATGAAACCCAGGAACTTCCCCGACGATACTCCAAAAGAGCATTTTTGGGGATTGAGCTTCATGTTGTACTTTTGTAGCACCGCAAAGCATTCTTCGAGGTCGTCCACATGGTTATTGTTATGTTTAGATTTGACTAACATATCATTAACATAAACTTCCATGTTATTACCTATTTGTTCGGAGAACATCGTGTTTACGAGCCGTTGGTACGTGGCTCCAACATTCTTGAGCCCGAACGACATGACATTGTAGCAGTAGAGCCCTTTATCTGTCACAAAACTTGTATGCTCTTGGTTCCGGGCATGCATGGAAATCTGGTTATATCCCAAATAAGCGTCCATGAATGACATAAGTCCATGCCCGGCTGTGGCATCTATGAGCTGGTCGATCCGAGTTAGGGGAAAACAGTCCTTAGGACATGCTTTATTGAGGTCTGAGTAGTCGATACAAGTCCGCCATGTTCCGTTAGGTTTTGGAACTAGGACCGGGTTGGCGACCCAATCAGGGTAGAAGGCGTCTCGTATGAATCGATTCGCCTTTAACCTATTGACCTCTTCCTTCAGGGCTTTCTTCCTGTCTTCATTTTTGTTACTTCGAGGGGAAGCTTTTGTCAATGTTGAGGACATGGCTTATCACATTCGGGCTTATCCCCACCATGTCCGAATGTGACCATGCGAAGATGTCTTGGTTCTTCCTCAGGAAGCATATTAATTTCTACTTTGTTTCCTCCGACAGGTTTTTCCCTACCTTCACAGTTTTCGGGGGATCGACCTTTTCGAGCTTGATTTTTTCGAGTTCTTCTAGCGGCTCAAGATCAGCCCTTTCTTCTACTCTTGGATCGATCTCTTCGTCTATTTCGAAGACTGACCCATCCTTATTCTGAATTATGACAAGTGTTTGTACACTCTTTTTCTTCTTTCCTCTTATAGAAATGCTATAGCATTCCCTTCCTGCGAGCTAGTCCCCTTTTAGAGTCCCGATGCCACTAGAAGTTGGGAACTTGATGGTCAGATGCCTTACAGACGTAACTGCCCCCAGCCCTACTAGGGTGAGTCTCCCGAGCAGTACATTGTAGGTCAATGGAAGATCCACTACTGCAAAATCCATCATCTTGGTTATCGAGACTGGGAAGTCACCCAAGGTTACATGGAGTTTGATGGACCCCATACAGGCAATCCCTTCTCCTGAAAATCCGTACAACATAGTTGCACAGGCCTTTAGGTCGCAAAGCGCGAGTCCCATCTTTTCTAAGGTAGCCTTGTAGAGGATATTTAATGAGCTCCCGTTATCAACCAGGACTCGGTGTACCCTCTTGTTCGTGAGCTAAAAGGTGATGACCAGCGGGTTGTTGTGAGGAAACTATACATGAGATGCGTCGTCCTCAGTAAAAGTTATGGGTTGAGATTCAACCCTTTGTTGTTTTGGAGCTCTGGGTTCGGGTTCCTAAGGAAACCCGTCACCAGTTTTCAATTCGTTCACATATCATTTCTGGGCGTTCCTGCCCGATCTTGCGATATGTGGTCCCCCCGAAATGGTTATGACATCTTCTCCATCAATCGAAGGGGGTCGTTCATCCTCCCTTGCTCGGGATTTGTTATTCTAAGCAGGTGGTGCTGCTGCTGCCCTCTGGCTGGTGGAAGCCTGGTTAGGGTTTTGGTTCTTCACATATTGTCTGAAATATCCTCTCAAGATCAATCCTTCGATCTCATCTTTTAATTGTCTACATTCATTGGTTGTATGTCCGATATCTCTATGGAATCTGTAGTACTTGTTGGAGTCTCTTTTTGCCTTTTGGTTCCTTATGGGGTCGAGCCGTCTGAAAGGGACCTGGTTTTCATTAGCCAGGTAGATATTCTCCCGAGACACTTGTCATAATCTTTCACCTTTGTATACGGTATACACTTTGTATACGAAGAAATATCTTTCTCCTTTCTTCTTCTTTCCCCCTTCCGCCTCGGGATTATTCCCTTCATTCTTCTTTCTTTTAGAAGGGTTGTCTCCAGGGGGTTTTGAGGTCGTAGGATCCACCAAGGTTAAGGCAGAGTTTACGTTTGTTGTTGTAGTTATGGGCTGAGAGGTCATATTCAGTGCTGACCTCGCCTCTTCTACATTAACAAATCTCTGAGCTCGTCGATTGAACTCGATTAGGGACCTTACGGGCTTCCTCTGCATATCCTCCCAAAGGGGACTTCCAGGCATTACTCTGGCTAGGACAGCCATTAAATGGCCACTGTCATCGACGTCATGAGCTCGGGCAACTTCCAAATTAAACCTCGTGATGTAACTTTTCAGTGATTCATTCGGCTGTTGTCGAACATTGGTCAAGGCAGACACCTCGGGCCTAATGCCGACAATGGCCTTGAACTATTTCTTGAAATCTCTTGATAATTGATCCCAAGAACCAATCAAATGTCTCTTATACTTCTCAAACCAGTTCTTTGCTGGTCCTGTGAGCGAGGCTGGGATCAGCATACATCTGAGCTCGTAGCCCACATTACTGGCTCGCATGATCGTGTTGAATGTGCTTAAATGACTGTGTGGATCCGAATTCCCATCAAATGGTGGGACATGAGGAATTCTGAATCTCTGAGGAAACGGGGTGCTAGAAATATTTGGGGCGAAGGGCTCGAGTTCTTCATCGAACTCTTCATCCCGTTCCCTACCTTGTTCATTTTGTAAGAGCCTGAACGCTCTTTCCAACTGTTCAATCCTTTCTTGGACTGGATCTAGGGGGTCTGACTTGAAGCAGCGGGAACTGGTCATCGTTGATTACAACTCCAATTTCGCGTCTCGGTACAGGGTTCTTGCGCCCATTGAGATGATTCCTTAGATCTGGGTTCAATGGATTATCATTCCCCCGATTATGGTTCAGGTGTTCTTGTAAATCTGGGTGATTTCTTCGATTCCCATTGTTTCTACGTTCTTGGTCATATATACTGACTAATCTAGTGTCTCCCGAGCCTTCATTGACATGGCTCGTTGCATGGTTGTTTCGAGACAAGTTCCTTGTTGGTTTCCTCGTCTCAATAGTGTGAGACTGTGACATTTGGCTTCTTGTTGGTTGGGGACCCCTATGCTCCCTAGCAGTCTCCCCATTTCCACGCCTTTGCCCAGCTCGCCTTTCCTTATCACCATGGGTTGGTTGTGTGTTCCTCCAAGTTGGTGACGGATTTCTTATTGGCGATGGTGGGTGCCTTATTGGTGATGGTGGCTGCCATCCATTACGGGGCCTAGAAGGTCCTGAGTTCTCTCAACCAGATTCTGCAATGTTCTGCGTAGCACCAGGATTTTGGGTCTGAGCTTCTGAGGGGGCTTGGTTATTCCCTACTCCGGCTGGTGCCTTCGCAGTTGGGTTGGCAGGACCTCCGGCCCGGTTACTTCTCCGGGTTCTCGGCGGAGCAGGCTGTTCTGCTGGCGGCGGAGGTCGCTCCGCTCTTCGGGTGGCAGCATTTTTGCGTGGCTGCCCTCGAGGCCTTCGTGGTGGAACATGTATGTCCCGCGGAGGCGGAGCCTGATCCTCTGGCGGAGGTGGGGCCTGAGCCGCCTGCGCCTCAGCAGCTAGTCTGGCTAGCCCTTCATTGCGCTTCTTGGCCTCTGCCAATTGCTTTCGTAGTTGACGATTTTCGAGCTCCACTATCGGGACATATCGTTCAGGATTGTAGTACATGTCATCGTTGTCCCTAAGGACTGGTGGTCCCCGAGAGTCGAAACCACTCCTCTCATCGGGGTCCGAGTTCACCATGAGCTGCTTTCCAGGGCGTCGGGGGTAGTCAGCTTCATCTAAAAATTTCTCCTCTGGAACATTGGGATCATTTGCTGCCATTGTTGATTCGGGAGGTTCTTCGACTGAACAGACTCACGCACGTACTGTTTAATTGATCTCAATGAAAGCAATAAACTGTTGACGCCATTTTTCGTCAACTTAAATAGTAGAGCAATTAAACAAATAAATACTGGAGCAAAAGAATAAAGAGGAAAACAAAAGGATTTTTATGTGGTTCAGCAGTTAACTCTGCCTAGTCCACGAGTCTATATTATTGAGACTTGGGAGTTTTCTGGAAACTTTTCAGAGATAAGTTGCCCAGAGTGTTCTCTCAAGAAATCAGAAGAAAAAAAAGGTCATCTACAAATGGTGTTTCCTTCTCTATTTATAGGGAAGGTTGAATAATTCATTCCCACATATTTCAGGAAGATATTCTATAAATTAATTAACATAATGCTATTAAATGCATTATCTCCTACATACATGAAAACTTCCCATGAAGATCGGGAACGGATAACCGATTAAATGATATCCCTTAAATATTGCAATTGTACAACAATAAACATGTTCACACGTAATGGGTTATCCCAGATGATTCATCAAATCTTCGATATCAGCAATTGGCATTGAGTCTGTCGAGACTATGAGTCAATCACAAGCTCACCACCCAACTTCACGCTATGCTCGGGACAAGTGGATGCTGACGAAGCTGTTATATCCAAGCTTGTACTTCCTGAGCTTGAGCTATCTTGCCTGAAGGCGATCGGTGAAAAATATATTTAAGGGTCATGCTGCTGCGAGCTCAGAACATATTCGAGGCTACACACCCTCGAGCTTTCGAGGTCGGTATTTACAACAAAGCGGTCTGACTAAAGGATCATATGATGACCATGCATATTTCGAGCTCAAACCTGACGAGCCCAGCTTTCGGGGTCATAACTCCTCGTCTCTAAATCTGGGTGTAACACTGTCATATTAGCATCTAATAGCAAAACTAATGACAGATACCTACAACTACAGCTAAATGTTGATGTTAGGAAAAAAAACTTGGGTATTTAAGTGTAACTTTCACAAAACTTAAGTATTATTGACACCAATATCACTTTAAGAATTGTTAACCCATAAATAATAATAATAAATAAATAAAAGAGTAATTTGCAGCGAAACTACCTTAGTTTTAACACTTTATAGCACTTTAATACCTAAGTCAATTTTTTGGTGGATAAAATACCTTATGTTACAATTTCTTGGCTTCCGTTAAATGCCAGGTTAGTGCCTACGTGGCAGCCTCTAATTGGTTCATATCAATCATTTTTATTTAAAAAATTCATTTAAATATTTAAAAATTAAATAATAAATTTAAAATCCAATAAATAACTAAAAACTACTTAAAATTCATTTTATAATTAAAATTAATAATTATGAACAAATTAAAATTAAATTAAAATTAAAATTAAAACTAAAAGATACAAAAATAAAACTTTAAGACTTGTTGCATCACTCCATCTTCAACACCCAGCCGACAGAGAGTTCATCTTCTTTTTTCTGAGGAACGACTAAGAAGTTGACAACAGTAGGGGGAACAAGTGTAACGCCCCACGTCACTATGACTACTTCCTGGAATGACGACTGGCCCTGCAAACCAACGCGAGTCTTTCCATCGTGCTTTGTCCTCACTCGCACGCTTCCTGGGAAAACTTCCCAGGAGGTCACCCATCATGAGACTACTTTAGGTCAAGCACGCTTAACTTTGGAGTTCTCAAGTGATGGGCTACCGAAAAAAAGATGCATCTTGTTGACATAGGTAGTACCCATCAATCCATTTAAGCCCTCTTCAACTGTGTAGTCCCATACTTACACAGTCTTAGAATCATCACACTTGACCTTCCCCAGACGATGTGGGATTGCACAACTTTTTACCCAGTTTTTCCTCCTACGGATCACGAGATTCTGACTATCACAACAAGATATGGGCTAGCCGTTGTAGCGCTCCCTCTTCAACACCCACCAAGTTCTGCGTTCGCCGGCAACAGAGGGGAAGGGTTGCAAAGTCGGCAATGGGAGGGGGTACATAATCTGGACTAGCCGTTGCAACACTCCATCTTCAACACCCACATAGATATGGGTTTTCCAGCAACAAAATGGAAGGGTTGCGAAGTCGACTGTGAATGTTGGGTAGTTCTGGTAAGCTTCATGAAATCGATGATGTGAATCCTCTTTTGCACAAGTGGAATCAAGTTCTAGGTTCCGCCATCTATTATCGTTTTAATTTGGGATAGTTAAATTCTTTGAAGATATAAACATGGTTAGAATTTTCCTCATTAAATGTGGTCTTTCAAAATGTTTGGTATTGAAATGTTGATACTATATACCTGCACTTGCTTTGTTAGGCAACTGTATTGCTATAATTATTTGGGATTTTGCTAGGCGGAAGAGGTTGATGAAGATGAAGAAATTGACCAAATTTTAAGATGGTTAATATGAAGAAATTGATAGTTTTAATCTTGTAATGTAATTGGAGTTTAGATTTTAAAAGTTGAATGAATTTTATTTTGATTTTGAATTTTTTTTTCAATACTTAGATTTTGGGGAAGAACACAATGAAAATATGATGACTATGTAATTTGTTTCCTAATGTTAAATTTTAATTTAATTTTTAGATTTATCACAAAATTAAGTTTAAATTACATTTTCTAATTTTGAAATATTTTATTGAATTTTAAATAATTTAAAATTTAAAATTTAAATATTTAAATGAATTTTTAAAATAAAAAATAAAAATGATTGATATGGACTAATTAGAGACTGCCATGTAAACACTTACCTGATATTTAATGACCAGGTACCTACGGTTGTCAAGAAATTATAATGGAAGATACTTATCTGCAAATAAATCGACTTAGGTATCAAAGTGCTATAAAATGTAAAACTAAAGTATTTTCACTGCAAATTACTCTAAATAAAAATAAGACTTACTTATAGTAAAAATTCCTAACTTAATCCATCTTCTGCACTTGAGTCCCCAACCTTAAAAGTTTAACATTTTTTTTTAATTAAAAGTTTGACATTTAAATATCCATTTTTTCACATTTTCATCTAAAATTTCTATTAAAAAAAATAAGATTTTGGTGGCAAAAATCTTCAACTTATACATATTTTTGCACTTAATTCCAACTTTAAAGTTTGACATCATTTTTTTTCCTCCAAAAAAATACAACTTCAAATTTATTGAAAAAAAAAGATATTTTATAATTATTTTCAACTAATATCTAAACAGTAGTTAAACTTTATTTTTTAAAATGTACTTTTACCATGAATGAACTAAATAGTTATTATTATAATTTATAACTATTTCAATAATTATATTATAACTTCTTAAAATTATTTTTTGAATTCACAATAAATAAATAAATGGCTAGATTGTGTTATTATTATTGTTTAAATTTTATATATAAAAAAATAATACAAAAATTTAAGGTTGGAGACTTAGGTGTAGAATAATGTATAAATTGGAGATGGAAAGTTATATTTACACCTCAAGTTTATTATACCTCATTCTATAAATTGTGAAGTAAATATATTTATAATTACACTCTATATATTTCCTAAACTAGATCTTGAATTCTACGCCCATTTTACAAAAAATAAAAATAAAATAAATTATGCATATTCTTTATTAAAAATTTGAAATTAAAGTTTTTTTAAATTGAATAATTCTTAATATAAATAGATAATTAAATAAAAAATAAAAATTTATACAATCTCAAAGATAAATTTATGAAAAATTAATTTAAAAAATAAAATAAACTTACTTTCATATTATATGATTTGTCTAGAAAATTTTATCATTTTATTTTTACTAGATATAAACAACGTGCAATATGCACGTTTGCTTAGTTTTATTTATAGAATTTATTAATTATTTTTATTAAATTTATATTAATATCATATAAATTTCAAATAAATATCCTATTTTAATTAAATAATTTATTTATTTTTGTTTAACTTTATGTTTGTTCTAGTTTTTGAATTTGGGAGTGACAACAAGAGATTGTATATTATATGTTTGATGTAATATTAAATATTATACGTGAATTTTAAATTTAAGTTTCTTGCAAGTTTAAAAAAAAAACAATTTGTTGCTAATTCACAGTAGATTATATTATAAGTTTGATATGATATTATTCTAATAAGTGAGTTTAAGTTTAATTAAATTTTATTTAAGTTATCAAACATATGATTTTATTATTTTTAAATAATTATCATTGTAAAATATCTCAAAAATATCATATTTTAATTATTTATTATTTTAAAATAATTATTATTGTAAAATATCTAAAAAATATCTTATTTTAATTTTTTCAATTATTTATTATATTTAAATAATTATCATTGTAAAATATCTAAAAAAATATCCTATTTTAATTTTTTTAATTATTTATTTTATTTAAGTTTATGTGTTTACAAACTACCGTTATATATAAGAATATTCTGTTAAATATAATAATATTCCGTTAAAGTTAACATTAAAAAAATAAAAAACAGTTAAAACCAAGAATTTCTGTTATCTACACACTTATTATATAGAAGAGATATAATTTTTAAAGATTATTGTTGACGCCGTTTTTCGTCAACATAAAATGTAGAGCACGTAAACAATAAAAACTATGGCAAAGACGAGTAATACAGTAGAACAATGAGGGTTTTTTACGTAGTTCAGCAGTTAACTCTGCCTAGTCCACGAGTCTTTTTTATTAGGACTTTTTCTGAAAATCCTTCAGGGATGAATTCTCCAGAAATTCTCTCAAGATCACAAAATTCTGTCCCTTACAAAGGTTCATAACCTCTCTATTTATAGAGGATTTTCAGAGTTTGTTCCCACATATTTCGGGAAGATACGCCTCTCCATTAATGGGAATAATGACATTAAATTTTGTAACTCCTATATACAAGGAAACGTCCCCTGAAGACCAGGAGACATATAACAGACTAGTTAATATTCCTTTAATGTAGGGAAGTTACAACAATAAATATCTTTTGAATGCATGGGCTGCATCTCATCAGATGACTCACTAAGCCGTTTGAGGTCAGCAATCAGCATCATGTCAGTCTAGGTCTCTAAGTAAATTACGAGCTGTATAACTTTCCCCAAGACCAGCTTGGAGCGGGTAAATACCACCGAGGCCATTATATTTCGAGCTCATACCCATGCCAAGCTCGGGCTACTCGATCCGAAGACACCTGACAATGAATATATTCCGATGTTATTTCTTCCGAGCTTAGAAAGGAATTCGAGGCTATCTATCTTCGAGGTTGCCACCTGTTTTCGAGGGTTTGGCATCTAGATCACGAATATGCACTTTAGCTATTGCGAGCTCACACCTGATGAATCCAGCTTTCGAGGTCACAACCTCAGGTCTCGAAATCTGGGTGTAACATTTTACCCCCTCAAATGTATTAGTTCGAATCCTATGAGAAGGAAACTTTTGAACTACTTTCTTCGGGAACCGTTCCGTCACACATACTCAAGTATGGACACGCGTCAGCTGTGTATTGCCCACTCAATGTACTTGAGTACCTTGGAAACCTGCCCACGTCTATCCGCCTGCCTTCCTTTTGGGTACTATCACCTCACGGGTTCCTAGCCACTTGATCTAATACGGAATCTGGCCAATGGCCCAGATCAATCCAACCCTTTGTATTCCCACAGGCTTATAAATAAGCCCCCAGTCGTCTTCTTCCTCTTTTCTTTTCACGTCCATCAGAGAGAAAAAAAGGAAAGAAAAGAAAACCAGAAAACTCATTGCCCACTTCTTGCATGTTCTCCAAACCGAGAAGACAAATCCACGTTGGACTTTTTGACTCAGTGAGATCGTATTTGCAACCGCTCGTCCAATCATCCATTTCTCTGTTTCCACCGATTTCATTGTGTAAGTTTTCGGTTTATGGTTTCTTTGCGTTATTTATATACACACATTTTTTTTTATTCATGCTTATACTTCTGTTACACCGTAGGCATTAGGATTTACACTCGTCCCATTTGTCCGTTCACTAGTTTAACGCACTAGGATTAGGGTGCTTCAACTGGTGGACATTAGGTTCAAACTAGTTTCTGCGAAAAAGGGGTCCAAAAATGGTTCCTTTTTTGGGTTTTTAAATTTCAGGAGCCGTATCTTGTACACCAAGATATCGGGTACAAAATTAGGGTGTCTTTAAGGAATGCACGATTCCCAAAAATATCACTTTTTTAATAATCGCCACCTTTCTTCCCTAATATTTCAGGATTTCCTATGACATATCCACCTTCCTATCCTTAGGTTGAACACATGCTCTGGGACTGGTCTCGTCTCCTTTGGATCAAGCTTGCCTTGTAGCCTCGATCATTCGAGCTTAGGTACTATTTATCTCTGTACTTCTTGCTTGCTTGGCCCTCACCCTTTTACTTTCTTGTTAGATGTCGCAGAATTCGGGAAAATGGTGGGGGCCAAAGCTCGCAATCTCCTATTCGCCAGTAACTCCGAGCTCGGAATCTCCTTTCACTCGGAATCAACGTTTAATTCGGGAGCACAAACTGAAGCGTGAGCAAGAGGACACTCGAGATCATTTCCGACGTCAGATAGACGAGGTCGAAGAGGGAAAAAAGAAAAGACTAAGGGTCGCCCTACATCCAGATCCGGACAACAAGCCTAGACCGATTCCACTCGACCCTTCGCTTAAAGTGACGATTGCTTTCAAGCCAGGTGATCTTCAGTTTTCGCTGATGGGGGAACCCTCTACCTCGCAGTCGAGGAGGGAGTTTTTCGAGGCCGAGCATTACTGGAGCTCCGTTACGTCACTAGGCCAGATAACCGATATCCTGGCCTTTCATGGTATAGGACTATCAGGCTCGCTAAGGTGTCGAGCCCCGACCTCCCACGAGCGAAGCTGCTGCGCTCCAGGAGATGGAAATCCTGACAACAAGCTGAGATACGCAGCTTGGAGCCAGGAGCACATGAAGGCAGGGGCGGTACTGCCCTTGAAGTCTTTTTTCAAGGACTTCACCGATTTTGTTGGGCTGGCCCCCTTCCAGCTCAACACCAACTCTTACAGGGTTCTGTCTGCCCTGAGGTCGTTGTACCACGAGCTAAAGTGGGAAGGACCATCGCCAAAGGAGATCCTATATCTCTTTTGTTTGAAAAGCAATCCCTCCCGAGCTCGGGGAGGGGACGACTTCTACTATCTTTTGAGCTATCCAAAGGAGAAGAAAGTGTTCGAGGATCTTCCCAATCACCCTCCTGACTTCAAGAAGGCCTTCTTCTGGATAGATGGCCTTACCCCGTCTCGATACTACTCATTTAGACGGATTCGTAAGTATCTCAACCTCTTTCTTTTTTATGCTCGAACTTTGTTTTTAGGCCCGTACTTAGTTGGAATGCATTTGATTTTCCAGCCAACTACCATCGCCCTACTCCCATGGATGAGATGAAGGAGCATAGAGAGACTCTGCTCTAACTTCCTTACGGCAGGAGATCCCTTTCCTATCTCCTGCATGAAGACAAGCTCCGGGCTTGTGGGCTCTTAGGAGAGGATCAGTCTACATCAGACTGGTCCAATAAAAAATACGGCTGGTGGGAGCTCGTGCCTATGCCAACGGGCAACCTTCCCCCAAGGAGAGAGGCGAGGCCTCCGCCTCCAGCTCGTCAAAGGAGTCCACAATCGGGGAACAAGGCCAACGACGAGGCCTCAAGCTCGGGCTCGGATGAGCAAGGTACAGTCATCCTAAGCTCGAATATGTGGTCCCCCTCCCTACTAAAGCATAAACCCGATAGGTTAGTATTGTGTGAGGACGATATGAACCATTTTTATGTATGGTCTTGGGTAGATGATCGGGTTCATAGGTTCGATAGCTGGCTTGGGAAGTATGACACCGTGTATAGCCTAAACGAGGTATGGAACGGAATAGCCGTCCAATATGGGACCAACGACTATAGGGACCTCACGAGGTTGACATCCACCTATAGGTAAGGTACTCCCCCTGCCTCTTCTGAAGATGGGGGAATTTCATGGTCGCCGAGCTCAAGCTCGGGGGAGAGTTCCAGTTAGGTTTCTCTCCACTTGATTTTTTATCCCATGTATGTTTGCATTATGCTGAGTTACTTTATTTTTCGATAACTCATATTGTGGTGTAACTGTGCAGGCGGGATGGACTCCGATCTCGACAACATCCTTGAGAATGGCGAAGCCAAGAGGAGTAAGTGTCCCAGGGGGTTGCAAAAGACCGACCGACCTGCCAAGGTCCTTAAGAGGACCGAGGAAACTCCACCTCCCTCAGCTCTGGTAGTTCCGAGCTCAGCTCTAAGTCCATCTGCCCAGGTCGGGACTTCCTCGTCGACCCTACCCCCGGCTCCTTCTGCATCCCAAGTTAATCCCCCAGCCGGCCTGCCTCCGAAGAAACCCTCGTCCTCGAAGACACCGCTGCTCTCGATCTCTACTCATGTTGACGAGTATGTGATCGACAATGTTGCTGGATCCCACTGGGCAACACTAGGCTCAGACATCCTGTCTCGGGTGGGCCAAAGCTTTGGGAGCTTTGACGCTCCTCACTGGAAGTTTCTGAACAATGCCAAAGACTGCAACACTCTTTACGAGAAGAGTGTTGAGCTCCATTCTGCGGTAATCTTTCTTCCCTCGCCAGTTAGTTGCATTTTTTATACTTAGTCCATATACGAATTTTGTGTGTTTTTTGTATGTCAGGCTCTTGCTGTCGATGCTCAGCTTAATTATAGGCTGAACAACGAAGTCCACTCGAGCATGACTCTTGCTCAGGAGGCGAAGGATCTTCAGCTCAAACTGAGTGATGAGCTCAAGGCAACACAGGCAAAGGTTGAGGCAGGAGCCGCAGAGCTTAAGGCCAAGATATCCGAGCTTGAGAAGCAGAACGCCAGGCTCGCAGAGCTTGGGAAGGAGAATACTCGGCTCAAGGGGGTCAATACCAAGCTCGAAGAAGATAAGGCCGCCACTTTTGAGATCATTGAGGGTGAAAAGGAACGTCTTCTTGAAGAGTTTAAGGAGAAAAAAGATCGAACGGTCGACCTGGCCATGTACAGAATCTGGGCCAACAATGTCGACCTCGATACCAGCTTCTTAGGCCATCTTGAAGCGAAACTCGTGGCCAAATGGCAGGCTCGGCTTAATGAGGAGGAGGCTGCTTGGGATGACGCAGAAGGAGCTGGGGAGGACGCTGATGCTGAGAAGGCCAAGGAGATTGCTCCTTCTCTTTAGATGATACCTCGGGGCTGCGTCCCTTTATTTTTTGTAATTGTTTTCTTTTAATTTATGCTCATGGGGCTAGTACAATTTTTCTTTCTTTTTGACTTCCTTTTAATATATATGCTTTACATTTCTCGGGTTGAAATATTTTGCACATTTTATATTAAAGAGTCATATATGCCTGTTTAATCACACAAACATAGTTTGAATTTAAGCTCGAGGTTCAATGCATTCATGCACAGTTTGCTCGAATTATCTGCTTCCGATCTCGTTATGTATCAAGGTCGGATATTACTTTAACCATGCACCCGAAAGTACTTGTATGGTGTGTACTGCAAACGGTTTAGTTATATCGTACTTTTTAGTTACTTTTTCTCATCCTCGGTTAGCTCTCCAAGGTTATGAGGTCGAAACTATTGTTTTGTAAGATACTCTAGCCTTGATCTCGGCTTATACGAAGTGGGTTATGCTCCAACTTACTGCCGATTAGTTTTAACTGGTTTATTCCAAACCTATTAAGGTCATGTTAGGTTTGTAATCCATACACTTATATTTTAATCTAGTTTGCGTATTTCGTTACATCCAAACATTTTTGTCTTTTCGCCAGTTTGGTTATATCCAAACTTATCTTATTTCGCGCACTTGGTTATTTCCAAATACTTGTGTACTTTTGACAGTTTGGTTATATCCAGACTGTTTTAGCTCGCGTATTTGGTTACGTCCAAACACTTATGTGCATTTTGTATATGCTGTTTTATTTTTTCAAGCTGGTGGTATACGTGCCACTGATGCCCCCTTAATATCCTATGAGTGAGAACATAGGTTATTAAATTAAGAGAGATTGCAAAAAATACAACATATTAAATGAAATCAACCTTTATTTGACAAAATCCAAAAATAGAAAAACAGTACAGATAAACAAGCATGGTTATAGGCAACATCCTTCCTATACTATTGATAGTAAGGTCGTAGGTGTTCGTCATTCCATGCTCGCGGTACTAGACTTCCATCCAATCTCGCCAACTTGTAAACATCGGGTCGGATGACTGACTCTATCTGGTTGGGTCCTTCCCAATTTGGCTTGAGCACGCCAGCTGCTGGATCCCGCGTTGCCAAGAATACACGCCTTAGCACTAAATCTCCCACACTGAATTTTCGATCTCGAACTCTTTTGTTGAAGTATCGGGTAGCTCGCTGTTGGTATGCAGCATTTTTTAGTTGAGCTTCGTTCCTTCTTTCTTCGATCAGGTCAAGAGTTTCTTCGACCTGAGAGTGGTTCGAGGCTTGATCATAAGCGAGGGCTCGAATTGTGGGAATATCGACCTCAACTGGCAACATAGCCTCGCAACCGTACGCCAGAGAGAACGGGGTATGTCCTATCGATGTACGGGCCGTAGTCCTATATCCCCATAGGACTTGGGGCAATTCTTTGGGCCATCTTCCTTTTGCTTCTTCCAACTTTTTCTTCAGCAAACTTTTTAGAGTCTTGTTTACAGCTTCGACCTGGCCATTCGCCTGGGGATGGGCCATTGACGAGAAACTCTTTATTATTCCATTTTTTTCGCAAAAGTTGGTAAACAGATCGCTGTCGAACTGGGTTCCGTTATCAGACACAATTTTCCTCGGCATCCTATATCGACATATGATATTTTTCACCACAAAGTCGAGGAATTTTTTGGAGGTTATAGTCGCCAAAGGTTCAGATTTTGTCCATTTTGTGAAGTAATCAACGACGACTACCACGTACTTTACTCCGCCCTTGCCAGTCGGAAGAGAGCCTATGAGGTCTATTCCCCATACCGTAAATGGCCATGGGGAGGTCATCATAGTCAGCTCGGATGGTGGAGCTCGAGGAATTGTGGCAAATCGTTGGCACTTATCACACTTTTTTACGTAATCAAACGAGTATGATTTGATGGTAGGCCAGAAGTAACCTTGGTGTATGATTTTCTTGGAAAGGCGATGCCCCCCAGTATGGTCTCCACAGAACCCTTCATGAATTTCTTCTATGATTTTCTTAGCTTCGGGTGGAGTCACACACCGAAGTAATGGCATGGAATATCCTCTTCTATACAGCCTTCCATCTATAATGGTATAACGAGGGATTTGATACATTAACTTTCGAGCCTTGGTCCGTTCTTTTGGAAGGATGTCGATCTCGAGATATTCAACTATCGGAGTCATCCAAGTAGGCTCGGAGTCGATTATACACACGTCCTCATGCTCTGGCTCGTCAATACTAGGTGTCGAGAGATGTTCGATTGGCACGACATCCAATTCGTCATTTTCGATAGAGGTAGCGAGCCTGGCTAAGGCGTCCGCATTCGAGTTTTGTTCTCGGGGGACCTGTTCTATCGCATAGAACTCGAAATGTTCCAATGCTGATTTTGCCTTTTCCAAGTATGCTGCCATTCTTGTACCACGAGCCTGGTATTCTCCCAAAATTTGGTTAACCACTAGCTGGGAGTCGCTGTAGCAATGTATTGCTTTAGCTTTGAGCTCTTTGGCTATACGAAGTCCCGCCAGTAAAGCCTCGTACTCGGCCTCGTTATTTGACGCGTCAAAGTCAAATCTTAAGGCAGAGTGAAATCTGCTTCCTGCAGGAGTGATCAAAATTACTCCTGCCCCTGATCCATTTTCATTAGATGACCCATCAACGTAAAGTTTCCACAGCCCGTGGGCCGGGGTTATAACTTCATTGTTGGTCATGCCAGTGCACTCCACTATGAAGTCCGCTAAGGCTTGCGCCCGAATGGTCGTCCTTGGATGATAGGTGATCTCAAATTGTCCGAGTTCAATTGCCCATTTAAGAAGTCGACCTGAAGCTTCCAACTTAGACAAGACTTGTCTTAGTGGTTGATCATATAGTACATGGATGGGGTGCGCTTGAAAGTAGGGTCGAAGTTTTCAAGATGAGTGAATTAAGCTGAGAGCTAGCTTCTCCATCAAGGGATATCTCGACTCTACCCCCAGTAACCTTTTACTGACGTAATACATGGGCCTTTGCACCTTTTCTTCCTCTCGTACAAGTACTGCACTTATGGCGTGCTCGGTTGTAGCAAGATATAAGTACAAAACTTCACCCGTAATAGGTTTTGACAGTATAGGGGGTTCTGCGAGGTGTTTCTTGAGTTCCTGAAAAGCCAACTTGCATTCCTCTGTCCATTCAAACTTCTTGTCTCCCCTCAACAGGTTGAAAAACGGAAGACAACGGTTTGTAGATTTTGATATAAACCTACTTAGTGCCGCCATCCTGCCTGTCAAACTCTGGACATCTTTGTGTTTTCGAGGTGAAGGCATATCGATCAAGGCCTGGATCTTATCAGGATTAGCCTCCATTCCTCGAGCATTTACAATGAAATCCAGGAATTTTCCTGAAGATACTCCGAAAGAGCACTTCTGAGGGTTAAGTTTCATGTTATATTTCCGGAGCACGGCGAAGCATTCTTCGAGGTCATCAACATGGTTATTGTTAAGTTGAGATTTGACTAACATATCGTCAACATAAACTCCCATGTTGTTCCCTATTTGCTCGGAAAACATCATGTTCACGAGCTGCTGGTATGTGGCTCCAATATTTTTAAGCCCGAATGGCATGACGTTATAACAATACAACCCTTTATCTGTTACGAAGCTCGTATGTTCCTGGTCAGGAGCATGCATGGCAATCTGGTTATATCCAGAATAGGCATCCATAAATGACATTAGTCCATGTCCTGCCGTGGCGTCCACGAGCTGGTCAATCCGTGGTAAAGGAAAGCAATCCTTAGGACAGGCCTTGTTGAGGTCCGAGTAGTCAATGCAGGTTCGCCACGTCCCATTAGCCTTTGGGACCAGTACCGGATTGGCTACCCAATCAGGGTAAAAGGCATCCCTAATGAATCGGTTTGCCTTTAACTTGTCGACTTCCTCTTTTAGAGCCTTTTTCCTATCGTCATCTAGTTGTCTTCGCTTTTGTTGCTTCGGCGGGAAGCTTTTATTGATATTTAGCGCGTGGCTCGCTATATTTGGACTTATTCCCACCATGTTCGAATGTGACCACGCGAAGACATCCTGGTTTTTCTTCAAAAAGCAAATTAATTGCTATTTAGTTTCTTCCCGGAGGTTTTTCCCGACCTTTACTGTTTTCGGGGGGTCTGATTCTTCGAGCCAGACTTCTTCAAGCTCTTCTAATGGCTCGAGATCAGCTCTTTCCTCCACTCTTGGGTCAATTTCTTCATTTATCTCTAAGATTATCCCGTCTTTATTCTGGATAATGACGAGCGTTTGTGCGCTTGCCTGCTTCTTTCCCCTTATTGAAATGCTATAGCATTCCCTCCCGGCTAACTGGTCTCCCTTCAACATCCTGATGCCACTAGAAGTCGGGAACTTGACAGCCAAATGCCTTACAGACGAGACTGCCCCCAGCCCTACTAGGGCGGGTCTTCCGAGCAGCACATTGTAGGCCGATGGCAAGTCCACTACTACAAACTCCATCATCTTGGTTGCTGAGACTGGATAGTCTCCCAAGGTTACAGGGAGTTCAATGGACCCCATACAGGCAATCTTTTCTCCTGAAAAAGCGTACAAGGTCGTTGCACAAGCTTTTAGGTCTCGAAGCGTGAGTCCCATATTTTCTAAGGTGGCCTTATAGAGAATGTTTACCGAGCTCCCATTATCAATGAGAACTCGGTGAACTCTCTTATTCGCGAGTTGTAGAGTGATGACTAGTGGGTCATTGTGGGTAAACTGTACATGGGACGCACCGTCCTCAGTAAAGGTTATCGGTTGGGATTCAATCTTTTGGCACTTCGGAGCTCTAGGTTCGGGTTCATAGGGGGACCCGTCCCTAGTTTTTAGCTCGCTCACATATCGCTTTTGGGCATTCTTGCCCGTCCCTGCGAGATGAGGCCCGCCCGAAATGGTTATCACATCTTCTCCATCAATCGGAGGGGTTCTATCCTCTTCTCCAGCTCGGGAATTATTGTTTTGAGCAGGCTGTGGCGCAGTTGCCCTCTGGCTAGTAGAAGCCTGATTATTATTCTGGTTTCTGACATATTGTCTGAAATATCCTCTCGAGATCAGTCCTTCGATCTCGTCCTTCAACTGCCTGCATTCATCAGTAGTGTGCCCAGTGTCTCTGTGAAATCGATAGTACTTGCTGGAGTCCCTTTTGGACTTCTGATTTCTCATGGGGTCTGTACGTCTGAAAGGGACCTGGTTTTCATTAGCCAGGTATATATTCTCCCGAGACTCGTTGAGCTCGGTGTACACTTTGTACACGGAGAAATACCTTTCCTCTTTCTTCTTCTTTCCCCCTTCCGCCTCGGGGTTACTCCCTTCATTCTTCTTCCTTTTGGAAGGGTTTTCTGCAGGGGGTTTTGAGGCTGATGGGTCTGCAGAGGCAGAGTTTACGTTTATCGTTGTAGTTACGGGCTGAGAGTTCATATTCATTGTTGACCTCGCTCTTCTACATTGACAAACCTCTGAGCTCGCCTATTAAACTCGGTTAAGGACCTCATAGGCTTTCTCTGCATATCATCCCAAAGGGGACTTCCCGGCATTATCCCAGCTTGGATGGCCATTAGATGACCGCTTCGTCCACATCCCGAGCTCAGGCAACCTCTAGGTTAAACCTCATAAGGTAGCTTTTCAACGTTTCGCCTGGCTGTTGCCGAACGTTGGTCAGGGTTGACGCTTCGGGTCTTACACCGACCATGGCTATAAATTGTTTCTTAAAATCCTTTGATAGCTGGTCCCAAGAAGTGATTGAATGTCTCTTATATTTCTCGAACCAGCTTTTTGCTGGTCCTGTAAGTGATGCTGGAAATAACATGCATCTGAGCTCGTAACCCACATTACTTGCTCTCATTATGGTGTTAAATGTACTCAAATGACTGTACGAGTCGGATTTCCCTTCAAAAGGAGGGACATGAGGAATCCAAAACCCTTGAGGAAATGGAGTGTTGGAAATATGGGGAGCGAATGGTTCGAGCTCCTCGTCAGAATCCTCATCCCGACTCCGACCTCGCTCATTCTGCAAGAGCCTAAATGCCCTTTCCAACTGATCAATTCTTTCTTGAACCAGGTCCGCAAGGGGTCTCGCTTGAAATTGTCTATCATTGATCACAATTTCAGGCTCGCATCTTCGTAAGGGATCTTTGCGCCCATTTAGGCGATCTCTCAGGTCTGGGTTCGATGGATTACCACTACCCCGATTCTGATTCAGGTGTTCCCACAGGTCGGAGCGGTTCCTATGGTTTCTAGTATTTCTTCGACCTTGATCATACATGCTGACTGATCTGGTGTCTCCTGAGTCGTCACTGACGAGGCTTGTGGCATGATTATTCCGAGATGGATTTCTTTCATGCTGCCTCGTCTCTGCAGTGCGAGACCAAGACATTTGGCTTCTCGTAGGCTGGGCGTCTCTCCGTTCCCTAACAGTTCCTCTATTACCTTGTTTCCGTCCTACCCGCCCTTCCTCATCACCCTGAGTTGGCCTTGCGTTCCTCCGAGGTGGTGAGGGATATCTTATTGGTGATGGAGGGAACCGTATGGGTGATGGTGGCTGCCACCCATTCTGGGGTCTGGATGGTCCCGAGTTCGCTCGCGCCGGCTCGGTTGCATTTTGCGGGTCGCCAGGAGTCTGAGTCCGAGCCTCTGCAGGGGCTCGGTTATTCCCAGTTTCTTCTAGTAACTCTATAGTCGAGTTAACCGGAGCTCTAGCTCGAGTGTTTCTTCGGGGTCTCGAGGGAGCAGGTTGCTCCGCCAGTGGCGGAGGTTGCTCCGGTCTCCTTGTGGCAGCGTTCTTTCGAGGTCGCCCGCGAGGCCTGCGAGAAGGAACATGAACGTCCCGCGGAGGTGGGGATTGGTTCTCACGCGAAGATTGGGGCTGAGCCGCCTGGGCCTCTGCAGCTAACCTAGCCAATTTCTCGTTTCGCTTCTTGGCCTCAGCCAACTGTTTCCTTAACTGTTGGTTTTCGAGTTCGACAATGGGGACGTACCGTTCAGGATTATAGTACATGTCCTCATCATCCCTTGGAGCCGGAGGTGCTGGAGGTCCCCGAGAATCGGAGGACTCACTTCTCTCTTCAGTTTCTGGATTTACCATTGGCTGCTTCCCAGAGCGTCGTAGATAGTTTTCTTCAAGAATATTCTGATCATTCGTGGCCATAGCTATTCAGGGATTGTACTGCTTAAGGCTCTCAATGAAAGCACCAAACTATTGACGCCGTTTTTCGCCAACATAAAATGTAGAGCACGTAAACAGTAAAAACTATGGCAAAGACGAGTAATATAGTAGAATAATGAGGGTTTTTTACGTGGTTCAGTAGTTAACTCTGCCTAATCCACGAGTCTTTTTTATTAGGACTTAGGAGTTTTGTGAAAATCCTTCAGGGATGAATTCTCCAGAAATTCTCTCAAGATCACAAAATTCCGTCCCTTACAAAGGTTCATGACGTGAGGGTTTTCAGAGTTTGTTCCCACATATTTCGGGAAGATACTCCTCTCCATTAATTGGAATAATGACATTAAATTCTGTAACTCCTATATACAAGGAAACGTCCTGTAACGCCCTACTACCTTAGAGCCACTACTAAGTGAGTTTAAAACGGAAATTGTGCAATTAACTGACTCTGCGAGGTTTCTAAAACCAAAGGTGTGACTAAACCAGAAGTTAAGGCTGTAATCTTTGAAAATGCTTAGTTTCATTGAAAACATCAAGTATCAAACATCTGGGATCCCAAAAATAAGGTTTACAAAATATTTACAACTCAAAAATAGATTTACACTTGGTTAACTATCAAAAGAACAAGTTAATACATCCATATTAAAAAATGCCCCCAACCAAAGCAGTCGGGCAGGCCGAACATGTACGCGCCGCCCCCACGCTCTCCATACTCATGGCTGGTTGACTTTTTCTTTGCCTTTACCTGCAACACGGAGCACCCGTGAGCCGAAGCCCAGCAAGAAAACTCAAACAGTAAATAGCATATGCATATCATATAGTTAACATGTAATCCACAGATAAACAGGTCAACCATCAGACTAAGCAAACGCGGCCATGCCGCCCCAAAAGCCTTACCAGCGCCTGGGGTCTCGGTCCTCACCGTAAGGATACCCCATGTATCCATTGGGTCCTACCCTGACTATAAGCACTCCATGTGCTAAGTGTTACTTCCGGTCCCACTGCCGTTCCCGGCCTTCGCCGCTCTCGGCCTTAGCCGTTCATTTCACTATAATTACACATATCGTACAATTCGAAATAATCCTTAAAACATATGATAATTCAAATAAGGTTATATCCTGGCATGTAATACAGTCTAGGGCCATGCCCTGCAATAACACTATGGGCCCACGCCCTGTTCTCGAGTGCTACAATTTTCTTACCTTTCAATTCGATAGCTTTGATCACTTGACTCCTCGAGCACGATCCCACTCGAGCCCTAGCGCTCACCTAAACACAATTCATAGGTCAAAGTCATCACCAAACCTCAAGTCCAAAACCTAGCCTCGGGACCAATCCCGAGCCCCCCGGGAAGTCCTAGATCCACAAAACAAGGTGGTGGAATCGAACCCCGAACCCTAGGTCAAAATCCCTCCAAAATAACCCAAAAACCCCTTTTTGGGAACAGTGTAGCGCTACATCGCTCAAAAGAGGGCGCTATAGCGCTACAAGCAGAACCGAACATCCCCAGAAACAGGGCCTAGCGCTACAGCGCCCAAAGACTAGCGTTGTAGCGCTAGTTGCAGACTGGCAACACCCAATTTCGTTTTCTGCGATTTCTTTCAACCAATTCAACCCCAAACTTGTCCAATTCTTTCCCAAACCCAAAAACAAACTTATCAACACCTCCCACACATCCCAAGCATCCCAAGAACTCATAACCCAAGCTCATGCAACCTAAAACTCAAAGTCTACCATAGTTAACCTTAAACCCAGAAATTCAGTCAAACATCAAAGTTAAAGACTTAGAATTCATACCGAGGATGGAAATTCGCCCTTGAGTTCAACCCTAGACCTCCTTAGCTTGCTCCTCCTCAACCTTGGCCTGAAGTCCCCTAAAATCCCCATCAATTTAGCTTAAATACACAGCTCAAACCAGTCAAACCCTAAAACTGAAATTTCTAAAAACTTACCTCAACTTTTGATGTGTTCTTGCTAATCCTTTGCCAATCTTCAAGTTTAGCTTAGGATCCTTGATGCTCAGCCTACCCTAGCTCTCCACTGAGCTTATCTCCAAGAAAAATGAAGGGAAATGGTGGGAGAACCACAAACCGTTCCTTTTGAGACAAAACCCCTCTGTTTTTCTCTCTTTTCTTTTTCTTCCTTTATCTTTCTTTTCTATAGCCTTATAACTCTTTTCTACCAATCCCACTAAGTATAAAGCTTAGATAAACTTATCTCTAATAAGCCTATTGACCAAAATGCCCTCCCTATTATTAATTCTACATCCTTTTATCCATGTAGGGCCATTTTAGTCATTTTACCCAATTCCCACAAATTCCTCGAGTGTCTCTAATAATTTCCCGCTTGCTACCCAATACCTGATTAATCACCAAATATATATTCCTCATCATCAAAATTATCCTCAATATATATTCTCTAAATTACCATTTAACCTCCCTAGGCTTAACCCAAGCTGGGTATAAATTCCCGCTTTGACTTTTCCGCTAATCCGCTCATTCTAGGATCGTCTCGAGTCACAGATCACAGATATCAATACCGTTATGCCCAAAATGGCCAAAATTACAATTATGCTCTTTTAACACAATCAGGGCCTACATGCATACTAACACACATAGTCATGCATCTCAAATAGTCATATATCATGCTTTAAATCATAATCATGCATTTAACTCATTAAAGTCACACATATAAATCTCATTACGCCCTCCAGGCACACTAATCAAGGCCCTTAAGCATTATTAGCGAATTTGGGTCGTTACACGTCCCCTGAAGACCAAGAGACATATAACAGACTAGTTAATATTCCTTTAATGTAGGGAAGTTACAACAATAAATATCTTTTGAATGCATAGACTGCGTCTCATCAGATGACTCACTAAGCCGTTCGAGGTCAGCAATTAGCATCATGTCAGTCCAGGTCTCTAAGTAAATTATGAGCTGTATAACTTTCCCCAAGACCAGCTTGGAGCGGGTAAATACCACCGAGGCCGTTATATTTCGAGCTCATACCCATGCCAAGCTCGGGCTACTCGATTCGAAGACACCTGACAATGAATATATTCTGATGTTATTTCTTCCGAGCTTAGAAAGGAATTCGAGGCTATCTATCTTCGAGGTTGCCACCTGTTTTCGAGGGTTTGGCATCTAGATCACGAATATGCACTTTAGCTATTGCGAGCTCACACCTGACGAATCCAGCTTTCGAGGTCACAACCTCAGGTCTCGAAATCAGGGTGTAACAATTAGAAAGTCTCAGTTTAAAGTAAAAGCATTTAATTTTTATTTTATTAAAAATATGGGTTTACTGAGTGTAAAACATTACAAAAATTTACATGTCGTACCAGTTTTACCATTTTAATTATAATACTAAAGTGTGATATTTTATTTACAATTATACCGTTTATTATGTACAGTTATTTAAAGTTATTGTAACGCTTGTACAATTCATAAATTTCCAACCTCCTCCCTAGTTAGTATCCATTTTATTTTTTGCATTTTCTCTTCCTACTTTTAACTCTTTCTTCTCCGTTTTTTTTTAAATCTGGTAAACTGTTGATTGTTTGGACTCGAGAATGGTACAATCATAACCTACTATTCATTGTAGTCATTTTAATATGCGAGAGCATATGTTTTCTCACCGTCACCAAAATCAAAAGCAACCATTTAGTTACTTACATTGGAAATTAGATACAATTAATTACCCTTATACAAACAAATTTATTTTGGTTAATTAACTCAAAGCTTATTTTTGGAATTTGGTTGATTGGTTTCTATTATGTATGAAAAATGAATTTATAGTTGCTTTAAATTTGTGTCATCCAAAAATTTATTCACATATCAAAATATAACCAACTGATATCTTGATGATTTTAAAAGCAAAGAAAGTGTAGCTTTTAAAAATAACTATGTAGTATACTAAATAATTTTCTTTTCTTATAAGCTATTTATTTTAACTTGAAATTATAGGAATAATTTATTATGCTATATGATAACTAATTAATTTCTAAAATAGGATTGAAGGTAACATAAAATTATCTTAAATAATAAGACATGTAAATTACATGAGTGACAAAATAAGTCTATTAAAAATTGTCATTTAAAAGTTACTATGTAGTGTATTAAATTATATTTTTATTAATAAGGTATATGTTAACTTATTATACTATATGACAACTCATTAGTTCTTAAATAAGTTTGAAGATTACCAAAATGTATCTTAAATAATAAGAAATCATAATATAACCTAAAAATAACTAATTCATATATTAAGATGTCTACACATAATTTTTGGAAGTAACCAAAATGTATCTGAAATAATATGATCTAAAAATATTTTTTTTATATGAAAAAGTAACCAATTGATATCCACTAATATAAGCAACCAAAATGCAACTTTTTACAACCTAAAAAAATAAAAAAATTTGGAAAATGAAAATTTTTCATTTTTTTTTCATGCTGACGTGACACAATATATGATAAAATAAATTCTTATAAGATATTTCTAAAATTAGTTTACATTTTTAAGGCATTTATTTAATTTTGGTAAATAACTCCTTAGCTGACAACCATGCTGATTGGCCATTTCCTTTGTAAGGTGTTTGTTTTAATTTAATGAATATTTTTTTTTTTAAAAAAAGAAAAAAAAAAAATCCTAGATTTTTATTAGTTTAAATGCTAAAATTTGAAGGTTGGAGACTTTGCTGCAAAATTAAGCTAGAAATTTTGCTAATAATAATAATAATAATAATAATAATAATAAAATGCTGTAAGGCTTTAAAAACTTGAACCATCTCCTCTTTGTTAACTTTCGCTCTATTTTTGTTTTGTTTTTTTTTGAGCTAATCCATAATTCTTCTTCAAAGACGTCGGAGATGGATTACAGACCCACGATCATGGTCACCAACGACGACGGAATCGACGCGCCGGGCCTGCGAGCTCTGGTTCAGGTTCTCGTCTCCACTTCTCGCTACATTGTTCAAGTCTGCGCTCCTGACTCGTACGTTATTTCACTATCATTCATTTTTATTCCAGCTAATATTCTTGATTGTTTTCTATTGGTTCTGTGTTCCATTGTATTGTTTGATTGGAAATGAAGTGAATGTATTCACAGGGAAAAGTCAGCTGTTAGTCACAGCATCACTTGGCGCCACCCACTTGCTGTTAAGAAAGTAGAAATTGAAGGAGCCACTGCCTTTGCAGTCTCTGGTTTGCCTCAAAAGACTTCTCTTTGATTTATTACATTACTCATATAATTAATGGGTTTTTTTAAAGCCAATTGTTAAAACTTTGTTAGTTTTATGGGTCAAAATAATTTTTTATTTTCATGTTATTTGCATCTTTTATGTTTTCAGGAACTCCGGCAGATTGTTCTTCTATTGGGATCTCAAAAGCATTGTTTCCTTCAATTCCTGATTTGGTATTTTACCTATACTAGTTCATTGTTTTCTTCTTATCCGTTTAACCTTAAACACTCTACTTAATATTGATTGATTGGAGGAATATAATGTAGGATTCACCTTTTTACCTTCTTAAAAGAAAAGATGATCCTTTTTTAACTGTTGTGACAAGAAAGTATGAATATTTCCAATAACCTGGCAAAAGTTTGATCCTTGTAGTAGTGCAAAACAACTCTTAACATTAGGTAACTGGTGTTTAGTTAATTTTCTTTTGATAGTCACTAATGTTATACTTTATCTACACAGGTAATCAGCGGCATTAACATGGGTAGCAACTGCGGTTATCACATGTGCGTAAAATTTCATCTAAGCACTGTTTATTATAGATTATAGTATAATTCTGAACTGAGGTTTCATCTCAAAGCCCCGCAAGCTACCGCTTTTTTTAGTATGGAAAAATGTTAATGAAATAATGGAAGCCCAGTGGAAGTAATCCTAGTGTGTGCTTTCCTAAGAATTTTTGTTTATGCTTGTACAACTTGTGCAGGAAACCTATTTAATTCCTAATGAATGAATTTTTCATTCTTGAAAATTATCAGTTTTTGCTTTTGATTTCCAAAGTCTAGAAAAGTGCTTTTAAAAGACTACAGATCAACCAGAAGATACTACAGAGAAATTTTAACTGATCCACTATCATTATTTTGAAGTAATGCTTAGTTGGGGAAGTATTTATTCTCAAAATTGATCTTGCTTGAGATAGCTAAACACACCTGATGATATGATCATTTTGCATTTGTTCTAGCTATTGACATAACTATTCCCTCAATGTGTTCTTATTGAATTTGTTCGCTTGTTTGTGGTTTTAAACTTATAACTGGGTTTCTTTTGTTAACTATAGTGTTTACTCCGGCACAGTCGGTGGAGCTCGGGAAGCTTTTTTTAATGGTGTACCTTCAATCTCTGTATCTTATGATTGGTAGGAGCGAATATGCTGCCCTCACTGAAACTTTATTCTCATACCTGGCTTTTATATTGAATTTCAATATTTCATATCTGGACTCATATGTTTTTGACAAAGCTTCATTGTTAGTCTTGACTTGTATTGCTAATAGAAATGGAGGAAACAATAAAACTTGTATTTGGGTACTGGACTTGTAGGGTTGCCGGTAAAAGCCATAATGACGACTTCACACTCTCTGCTGAGGCTTGTTTACCTATCATTGATGCGATTTTGGTAGAGGTCAAGAACCATACATATCCAAAAAGATCCTTTTTGAATATAGATCTGCCAACAGATGTTGCTAATCATAAAGTAAGTATGAAGTATCAATAGGGTAAGAACTCATGAAGAAACTGAAAGATGTTGTATCTAATCTTTACATGTGTGCAGAAAGGCTTTTTCTATAGAACATTGTTTGTAAAGTATCACTAGTTGGCTATAAGGTTATGGGTCTATTTAAGTTTTTCAGTGCACACGCAAAATAATTTATGGGGTCAACCTAAAAAACTTGTAGACAATGTCAACAAATATCATTAGATTGTATGATCTGTCTCTAAGCTTTTTTGTTTTTTTGTTTTTTAAACTCTAGCTACTTACTTTTTATACTTCTTAATGACTATTGAGTTCATTCATTTCTTGACAAATTTAATTATCTTTTGAGTTTGATACCTTATCTATTGTATAATCATGAAATGTTCTATTTATCAAAGTTTATAGAGCTTTAGTCTATTTTGAGGCTTGCAACTCAAAATGCCTTGGGGCTTTAGGCTTATGCCTGGCCTCATGAAGGCAAAACAACTAGGTACCTGTTTAGGCCTCTCAAAACATTGCTGAAGAACTTCCTGCTTTTCCATCTATAACCCCTCCATCAATTCTTTGGGTCTGATAGGCTTAAGTGCTTTCAATGCTGATTTCTTTCTCCTGTGCCTTCCAAGGGATATAGGCTAACTAAGCAGGGTAAGAGCATATTCAGAATGGGATGGACAGAAGTTTCTTCTGATTTGCAAGGAGCAAAAATGTTGTCAACCATGACAATGGAAACAGATTCAGCAGGGTCTGCAGAAGTTGATACTCCAACTGAATCAGCAGACTATCGATTCTTCCAAAGACAAGTAAGTCTTTTATCGTTTTACTTTCTGTAACTTTCATATTTTCATTTTATTTGCTTTTGTTTCTTGCCATTGTTCTGTTGTATCTTTTTCTTTTCTTCATGTTTCTTTGAAGTTTGATAGTTTCTATGCTTGGCTACCATGGATGGTACAAATTAAAATTCATATCTAGAGCGGGTTCGCAGAATTCTTCTGAGATGGGAAACTAACGAAGAATCTATGTAAATATATATATATATATTATATTATATTCAATTGTTGCTTTCTTTTATATTATAATCTATCTCACATTGAAGCTAATGGCTGCTGCTGTTTTCCATTATAGAGTTTTAAAGTGACCGCTGTTCGTGTGGTTATGATTGAGTATTTTCTAAATGTACTCGAGGGAAATGCTTGATTGTAAATATTTAAAAGAATTATTTGGGAAAACATCGCTTTTCCTTGTTTTCTAGTTGATATTTCAAATTTCACTGCATTCTTCTAAAATATTGTAGAATAACTAAGTTTTTGCTTTTGTAGGTTACGGGTGCTCAATCAGATAAGGAGGATGATACAGATCACCAAATTTTGCGAGAAGGATATGTGCGTATATTTGGTTTACTTCAACATATAGTGGAGGTTATTCCTATGATTAACATGGTTCTTACGAATTCTTTTTCCAGATCACTGTCACTCCCCTTAGCGCCATCTCTCGTGCTGAGATGGATTGCCAAGCCTACTTCAAAGACTGGCTACCAAGAGTTGCTGAGCGCTTCTCTTCATCAGCACTGTGATGCTTTAAGATACATCTTTTGAATAAAATTCTATCCTATTGACTAGGCATAAAATTTTCTCTCAAATAATATATTAGTTTTAGCTGGAGAAACGCAATTATCCATTTTAGTTATTAAAAAAAAACCAAATTCTGATTGATGCAGGTTTGACTGCAGCAGAACCTGATTGAAAGAGCTGTTTTGGATTTCGATTGTGCTTTAGTGTCTTTAGTATTCCTCTATAGCAAGAAATCATTATATTGAAGGACATTTAAATGCCTGGTATGGACCTTGTAGCTTGGACTAAATGGAAAAAACATAATATGTATATTTATATCATCAGTCTTTGTTACTAAGAATTGATGATGCTAGAGACACCACAAAATATTACACTCAGAACTTGTTAAAGTTTTATCTTTTCTTATTGCCCACAACGTAATATTTGGTGGTTATACAATAAAAGAAGTTAAATGATTACGGTTTCAAATTCATATTGTCATATATGTATAAGTATGCATATAATCACCTATGTCATAACATGGACATAGATTTTTAGGATGATGGACATACACATACAAGCACACAAGAATGTACATATCTCTTCTATAAAAAATATTTAGATAACTAATTTTTTTTTGTTTTAACCTTAGTTTTATTTTTTTCCAGTTAACTTTAATGAAATATTTTTATAGTTAATAGAATATTCTTATATTTAATGATAGATTATAAACATAATTTAACTTTAAATAAAATTAATTGAATAAATAATTAAACAAATTAAAATAAGATATTTTTGAGATATTTTACTATGATAATTATTTAAGAAATAATAAAATCATATATTTAATAACTTAAATAAAATTTAATTAAACTTTACTTTAATATTATATTAAATATATAATATTTTGTTGCCACTGTCAAATTCAAAAACTAGAGTAAACATAAACTTAAACAAAAATTAATTAATTAATTAAAATAAAATATTTTAAAGATATTTTATGATAATATTAAATTATCTTTATTTAAAAATAATAAATGCATGCATATTTTTTTTTATCTTATAAATTTGTGTGATAATTTATTTTTTATGAAGTAATTGGAGTTCTTTTGCTTTATCAAATTCACCAAAGGACATTGGGAGATACATTAGAAACTAAAAATAATTTATGCATGTATACTAATGTTTACACTAAGACCTTTTCTATTTTTATTTTATTTCTATTATTAATTTCTTTTTAATTATTATTGTATTTTATATATATATATATATCATGTAGCCATGCAAATATATATCAATGTCAACGTTGTGTTTATATGTCATATATATATATAGATTACTGATATAAATATTTATATATACTATAGAACTATAATTCATTTTATTATATATATATTTAAAAAAAACAGTGAACCAATTTTTATTAAAATTATAGACAATATTTACAACTTTAAAACTAAGCAAACATGCCTTGCGCGTTGCTTCTACCTAGTATGTTTATATTTTATAGAGTAAATGAATGCTAAAATACCTAATGTTTTCAAAATGTTATACTTTTATACATTTTTTTTTGCGTTATATACACTCAATGTCTTCAAAATATTATACTTTTAAACCCAATTTTTTTTGCGGTAAATATACCTAATATTTTTAAAATGTTGCACTTTTATATATATTTTTAAAAATTATTTTAAGAAATAATAAGAAAGTGAAGGGAAAATATAGGGTTTTTTTATTTTTAAAATTTCAAATTATTTTTACTTTCAAAATAATAAAAAAAATTAAGATTAGTAAAATTAATCAAAATAATTAAACTTACATTTTTTCTTTACTTCTTTTTTTAAAAAAGTTATATTTTAAATTGATGAAAATATATAAGTTTTTAATAATTTTAAATTATTTCTATTAATTTTAATAAAACATTTATTAATGTTTAATTTAAAATAGTTATTTTGAGAAATAATAAGAAAGAAAAAATAATTAAAATCCTATGGTTGTGTTTGGTAAAAATTTTGCTTTTGAATTTTTTAAACACAAAAATGAAAATATTATTTAATTTATGTTTCTTTATTTTTAAAAATTAAATTTTGTTTGGTAACTATTTTTATTTTTTGTTTTTAAAAACAAAAAAAATAAACGCGTTTGATAATTTTTATTTTTATTTTTTGTTTAATAATATGAGATGTTGATTTGAAGAAGAGAAGAAAAAAAAATCGAAAACGGTTTAAAAAAATTTTAAAAGTGAAAAAAATTCTATTTACAAAATTTCATAAATTTTATTTAAAAATTAAAAAAATAATAAATAAAAATAGAGTTACCAAATATATTTTATGTTTAATTGTCAAATTTTTCATTAATTAAATAAAATTATTTTTTTAAGTGTTACCAAACAGTACCTATATTTTTCATAAACTGTATTATTATTTATCAAAATAATAAAAAATAAGTATAAAAATACAACATTTTAAAAATATTAAGTATATTTACCGCTAAAAAAAAATTTGATATAAAAATACAACATTTTGAAAATATTAAATATATTTATCGCAAAAGAAAATTGAGAATAAAAATTCAACTTTTAGAAAATATCCACCTTACGATCGATGCCGGAAGACCGAACCCAGACTTTTCTTTATTACCACATTGCGCTTTGCTCGGTACGGAGATAGGAGCTCCGAACCTGCAGAGACGAGATCTCTACTCCTAGAACCTTTGCTTGTGGTTTGGGGCACCGTAGCTCACCTTTCACTAAAAAAAAAAAATAACAATACACTATTTGGCGACTCTTTAGGGAAATAACATGCTTCGGGTTAAGTATTTTAGCACGTTTACTCACATTAATGAAGTTTTCATTCTTCTTGATAAAAACAAAATTATATATATATATATATATATATATATATAAAAGTGCTGTCCGTGTTGAGACTGATAAGAGATTGACGGGCCATTTACCATTCCACAAATAGTTCTATTAGATTTAGAGAAGTAGTACAGCACTCGTTTAGAGAGAGTAACAACACCTGCTTTTAAAGGAACAAAACAAATTATATACAAGGCACTCTTTCTTAATTATAATATATTGTGCCTAATATTACACTGAAGTGTTTTCAAATTTTAAAATATAAAATGTAAAATAAAGGAAACTATAAATAATTTTCAAAAGTATAGTTTTCTCTATTTCCAAAAACAAAAATAATTGTATTTGTATAAATATGCAGCTACAAAATGAACAAGAAAAACTCAGAAAAGCCCCTGTATATTTTGTCTTTGGGATAAATTTTTGAGGCTTGCTTGAACTCAACAAACCTAAGTAAATTGATTGATTTGGAAGATGACATTGCAATCTGTCTTCAAAAGTACCAATTTAGTTACTTATTTTGATTGGAGAATGATCCTTAAAATATATTCTGTATTTGCCAATTAAAGAGATATCCTTTTCATTTTATAGACACACACACACACACACAAAAAAGGTTAAAGAAAATGATATGAAGTGGACCACTGCTTATACACACATATAAATATAACAGGTTGCTACTCTTTATTCGTATTAAAATTAATGTGAAGTGTCAACTAAAATATGGACATTAAAAATTTTGTAATATGTGGACTATGTTAAGTTCTATTTATTTGTATTTGCCTATTTATTTAATATGACATAGTTGTTATGCATGGAATTCTAATTTGTATTTATAAAATAATTAATAATCACACCTCCATTTCTTTTGGACAACCAAGCTCAAATACTCCCAATAAGCCACATCATCGTTGTTATTATAGAGCCACATTCAATAAATATATGCCTGAAGTTTCGTACTTTAGAAAAATAAATTATAATCAAGGCATGAAAGTCATGTAGGTTGTCCCATCCATTCTTTACCATTCACATGTCTATTTCAACATTTTTCTCCATCTCTCTCTCTCTCTCTCTAGGTTACACATCTTCAACTCTTCCAAGTGTAGATTATTTATCACATTTACCAAATATAAGTAAATTACAAAACCATCCATTCTCTCTTAACCCCTTCTTCTCAAATCTCGTTTTAGTCAACACTTATCAAAATTGAATTGCCAAAATGTATTAACAAAATGAGAGATTATATTTGTTTGTTTTGAATTGAAATTGCAGTTTTGTTTTTTCCTTTCTTAAATAAGTATGACAACTTAATTAACCAAAAAAATAAGACCCATACACAAGTCACGAACACCAAGTCAAATGGCAAAAAAGCCAGCACAACAGCTAAAAATAGACAGAACAACAAATAAGAAGCTATATTTAAATATGGATTAATTAAAAACCAAACGTATAATGCTTTCTTTTTTTACTTTTCTTTGCTTTTGGTAACTAAAGTTTCATCTCAACATTTGATTATGTGAAAGTGTAAGATTCTAAAACAAACCTCACTAACAATCACAAGAAAACTCAAGAGAAGTAGTGATTGGAAAAACCCTTTTCATATAGTATATAATATATTTATATATATACTAAGTATGATATATAATAAGAGATTTATAAATAAATGTATGTACATGGATGGCCAGAGAATCTCTGCATTTGAAGGCTTCAAGCTTTTGTCGGCAAAGCATGTGATTCCACTAGAATCGACCATAGAACATGAACATCTTCATAGGGGCACGACTTCACATCTTCGTATAGAATATAAATCCCTCTTCCTAAATCATCAAATGTAATCAAAAGATATAATACATGTAAAACTTGTGACAAGGAATGTAATTAAAGAAGAAGAAGAAGAAAATGTAGACAATATATTTATCTGGTCTTAAAATGAATGAAGAACAACATTGAAAAAGAAGATGAAAATGAGTTCGATATGAGCATAATATCATGCATATTCTAAAGTATTATTATTACTTTTCTTTGGAGCAGAGTGGAGACGAAACCAGAGCTTCTTCAACGGAGAGAAGAGGGATTGGAGCCACCCCATTTGGACAAATGGATGTGGCTCTCATGTAGGTGAACGTGCTATGGAAAATAGAAGAAGAAGATACTACTAATAATAATAAGACAGAGAAGAATGAGAATGAGAATAAGAAGAAATTAATGGGTTTTGTTTGTATTGGGGTGTTTTATTTTGCTTAGACAAAGGGTGAAGTTATAAGGTCACTATTTTAGTAGGACATTTTTTTACAATTTTTTTAGCCTTTGGTGGCCAATCATGCTTATTACATTTTTGCTCTTGGTGTAGTGTCTTTGTCAACCTTTCCCATTTTTATCTTACAACACAAGGAGCCATTCCACCAATCAGCTGTGCTTCTCACACTTCCAAACATGCCCTTACTTCATATTAAATTCCTTATCACTCAAGCCAAATTGTAGGGGTTTTTTTTTTCTATCTATGTAGTTGAACTTTGTGGGGGGTATTAATTTTTCCTCTTTATCCCATTTTGAGATACCCTTTTGTTTTTTAAGTAAACACATGGCCTTTATTTTAGGAGTCTCCTGCAAGGATCTGAGTCCTATATGGTCACTTGTCCTATAATTCAATTTTGGTTGCCTTAGAAGTGTCTTTGTGGAATAAGACTAGTCATGGGCTCATGAATCTTGGGTTTCATGCCACTTGTATGGGCCCTGTTGGGGGTTTTCAAATCTTGGGTTTCAATTAACATAGTTTTCTGAATAGGGAAATGTAAAATTTTCCAAATGAAGACATGTAACCAAAAGAAATGAACAAGATTTGGGATTTTAGAGACAAAGATTGATGACATAGAGAATGGATTGAAAGTGTTGGTGAAGTAAAAAGGTTTTTATACATTATGTTGGTATCATTTCATATTTATTACACAATGATTTTGATAACAATTCATCAATCAATTGCCAATCTCAAGAGTTCGGACGTGTACAAAACTTGAACATTACTCTTTCTCCATGAGGATAAATACAAAGCATTGATTTGTGCCAAAAAGAACAAAAGCTACCCAAGTTAAATATGAAAGTATGAAAGGATATAATGAATATAAAATCAATCAATCTATCCAAATCACAAGCTACCCCCTCCCTCTTTTTCGAATATATTGCTTGCGTGGTGAAATTTTGGAAAATCTCAATATTTTGAAAAATATAAAAAATGAAAAACCACATAATGGTATTTATAAAATTCCCACCATAATTGATGTAGTTTTGAAATATTTTAACAAGGTTTTGGTATTTTATGACTATTTATTAAACTATTACTAAAGCCAGAACTTTGAATATATAAAAATATGATTTTTTATAATTTTTTATTTAAAAAATACAGTGTTTTAATTGTCAACTAGACACCAATTAGATATTACTCCACAGCATCTAATATGTATAAACAAATACTCTCAATATATACTTAAGAAAAACTAAACACTTACCCAAAATAAACTAAAAATTTATAATAAATCAACCAAAATATATATATATATATATACTAAGTAGACGCAATAATTTTAAAGTTATAAATATTATCAATAATTTTAATAAAAACTAATTCATTATTTTTAAAAAATATATATATATATATATAATAGAATAAATTATAGTTCTATAATATATATAAATATTTATATCAATAATCTTTACATATATGACATCTAAACACAATGTTGATATATATATATATATATATATTTCAATAGCTACTTGACATATATATAAAATACAATAATATTTTAAAAAAATTAATAATAAAAATAAAATAAGAATAGAAAAAATAATAATGTAGACAGTAGTATACATTTATCAATTATTTTTAGTTTTTAATGTATCTAGCAATATCCTTTGGTGAATTTGATGAAGAAAAAAAACTCCAATCATTTGATAAAAAAACAAACAATCACACAAATTTATAAGATAAAAAATGATATGTATGTCTTTATTATTTTTAAATAAATATGATTTAATTATTTAAATTATCATAAAATATCTTTAAAATATCATATTTTAATAAATTAATTAATTTATTTTTGTTTAAGTTTATGTTTGTTCAAGTTTTTGAATTTGACAGTGACAACAAAATATTATGTATTATATGTTTCAATAATTATCATTATAAAATATCTCAAAAATATCATATTTTAGTTTGTTTAATTATTTATTTATTTAAATTTAAGTCATGTTTATAATACACCGTTAAATATAAGAATATTCTGTTAAAGTTAACTGGAAAAAAAATAAAAAACCGTTAAAACAAAAAAAAATTTCGTTATCTACACACTTTATATAGAAAAGATATATACTCAAAGTATATTATATATAAACTACAAATATACCCAAAATATAAATAAACTTAAATTAAACTAATAAAAAATCAATTAATAATTTTTTTTACCAAAAACATACCAATCGTTGAGAGAGAATGAGATTACACCACCACAATAGTATGAATCTACACAAAAATACCATTGACAGCGACCATCGAATGATCGAGTTAGATGATGCAAACCCTAGTTGTAGAACAATCTTCTTCTTCTTCCTTAATAAAGCTTCAAAACCCTTGTTGAATTATCACCTTGAATTTCTTCATCTTCAATGTAAAACACAACCAAATGATTATACACGAGATATATAGTTGTCATAATTCTCTATTTCCTAGCCCTCCATTTGATGCTTGAGGCTTTTTCTAAGAGGAAATAAGAATTGAGATTTAACAAGTTTTAAACTTACAAAGCCAAACACTTTCTTTACGAGTTTCTTGGAGAAAACTTAAGATTCATGAAAGCTAGAGAGAGAGGTTAGAGAGAGATTTGAGAGAGTGATCAAGTCTTCCAAATTCTAAGAGTACTCTTTTATAGTGTAGGCATCGTCATTAAGTCTAACTAATAGGATTAGAGCCTCAAAACTCGTCATTTGGAGCTTAAAACTCTTGTCCGTATGGACACGTAAGGTGATGCGTCACCTACTAGTAGGTGACGCATCCCCTACTGGGGTTTTCAAGCCCCTTCGCATTTAGGCGATGCAACGCCTCCAAAAGGGCGATGCATCGCAACCCTCTCTGCCCAAGGCCCCATCTAAGGGTCATAAAAATGCTCCAAATGCTACCAAACTTTTTGGGGAACCTTAGATACCTCTTTGTATCACTTTGAACTCAAAAACACAATTTTTAAGTGTCCACAATTGAAATTCAAATTTTACATTTTCACTGTGTGAAATAACTAAGTGTTTTAAACCTAGCTTGTATAACAACACTTATCATTTGTATTTAACCAATTATAACACCAAATAGCATAAATATACCAAAAAAATATCAAACATATATAAAAAATAAACTAAAAAAATATTAAAAATCAAGCAAACGCAAATAAATAAATAAATAAATGTTATAAATATAATAATACGTGCTTATAATTTATCAATAATATTATAGTAATTATGGTTCTCTTTATTATGAAAATTATTACATAAGATGACTAATATATATGTGATTATATATTTTACTACTTCAACGTTCAAATGTAACACATGGGGCCTACAAGGCTATAACTATTATGATTGGTTAAAATACAAAGTCCAAGTGGTCTTACACAAACTAAGTGTAACACACTAAATTGTTTCACATAGTGTGGATGTGAAAATTAACTTTTTGTTATAGGCATTTAAAAATTGACTTTTTGGGTCCAAAATGATACGTTAAGGTATCTAAGGATGCCCAAAAAGTCCTGGCAGGTGATGCATCACCAACAGACAGGTGATGCGTCGCTTGACGTGTCCGTACATACACGTTTTTTAAGCTCTATATGTTGTGTTTACAAGCTCCAATTCTATTGGTTGGACTTAACGATGGTGCCTATACTATAATGTTATGATTTATGCCCTAAAAGCATGTACAAATATTTTATTAATTTAAACAAAAGTACATTTTTATTATATTTGAATGTTATAATTATTTTTTGAATAATTTATATGAATATCGAGAAAATTTCATATTCATTTATGAGGATATGATCTTGTATTAGTATGAGAGAACTATGATCATATATAATGAATAAAATAGTCAGTAACATATTAAAGTAAGAAATCTTTAATGAATGGTTACTAGTACGGTTTACTAAGCATATAGGATGCAAGTAGTCTAGATTCAAATTATTGATGTGGATAGACATCTTGGTAAATGTGTTATATATAATAGTGATTATATATGATATGACCGATATGAATTAACTATTTTTATAAACTTACCATTTGCCATAAAGATTTAATTATTATCATAATAGATGATCATTTGTAGATTAGTCTAAATTCTGAGTAGTCATGAACTCATGTTTGTGTTTGTTGGATCTTTTGATTCATTCATTAAGGTCTCTTGATATAATGAGGCTAGTGACTTTTGTTTTGGAGATTCAATATCATGAATGGCTGGGAACACAATTTACAATAATGGAATCCATGATTTCCTAACGGATCAAATATTGGTTCCCTTAAGGATTAATTCTAGAACTAAATAGTTTTTGAGCTCAAATCTATAATTTAATTATAGATTAATTATTCGCTGATGAATTAATGGTACTTAAGGAACAAGAGGTAATTAGAAGGGTAAAACGATAATTTTGACCAGCTCTAATTAACAAACCAATAAATGGAGGACAATACTACATTTATTGATTATATCAATGGTTTACAAGAAAAAACTCTGTAAATATAATTCTATAAATACTTAGAGTACGATTCCATATTTATAGTGAAGTAATCATAAAATTAATAAATAAGAATATTAGATTAAAGAGTTTAATTAATAATCTAGTTTATTAGAGCTTCGTATTATTGGTCCATGATCCCCAGGTCACATCTGTCCTACACTATCAAGGGTAAGGATGTCATAAGGAAGATTTATATAGAGAATGACTAAATTGTAAATTAATTAATTTTTCAGGGTAAGTAAATAATTATGTGATAATAATGGATAATTAAATAATTGTGAATTAATTAATTATTTAACTATATAGCTTTTATTTTGAAAAACTTTATATTAAAATAAATATTAATCATGTTTGGATTAATATTTGGGAAAGTTTAATTATTATCATCTTATTATAAGATATTTATTTATTTAAAACTAATATTTTAAGATAAAATTAATTTTGAATTAACTGATATTTATTTTGGGATAAATATATTATTTTAAATATTAATTAAACAAACAAATGAGAAAATCAAGGATAGACATATGAGTGGGTCACACCACACTCACTATGTTGTATAGTGAGTGGCACCACTCAGGAATATTTCTATCCCTGAGACTTGAATTTTAAATTTCAAATTAATTTGTTTATTTAATTATATTTTTTAAAAATATGATTTAAATTAAATAATTAAAATAACTTATAATTGATATGTTTTATTTAAATAAAATAAATATTAATTAAATTAGTTAATTATCTCTATAAACCTGAAAATAAGCCATACTTTTCAATAGAAGTTTAATTAAGCAGTGTTATCAGACTCTCTTTAAGAAAAGAAATGATAGAATTTCCTAAACCTAAAATTCTAGAAATTTGTATAGTCTCTCTCTCTTCTCAATCCTCTATAGATCTCATGTGTTGAGTACATATAAAGAGTCTAAATCAACATTTGAATCCTACGTGTCCACACACGTCCTTGTGTGTTAGAGAATTAACTTGGAAGGCTAAGGTGCGAGATTTCATAAAGATAGGAAGATCGTTGATTTTACGAAAAGATTCAAGGACACTTGATAGGCTTCTAGAGGTAATCTCTAATCTATATATGTGTTATTTAATATATTTATATATGTATGATCCTTGCTAGTATTAATGATTTTGTAAAATGCATTTTCTACACTATTCCGCTATGTATTTTGATATTTTTCTAATTTAATACCAACATATAAAATGGTTCTCTTAGATTTTTGATATACTTGATCAATCTTTCAAATCTTTCTCTAATAGCTCTCTCTCTCTAGCTCTCAAGATCATAAGTTTTATCTAAGAAATTCATAAAGAAGGTGTTTGTCTATGTGAATTTCAAGGTTTGTTTAATCCAAATTTCCTTTCCTACTAGAAAAAGCCTCAAGCATTCACTAAGGGCTAGGAAATAGAAAATTTTGACAATGATACATCTCATGTATATGTAAGAAACAGTTCCTAGTGCGCAGCGGAAATTGCGGTAATGGTATACAACAATTTTTTTTCTTATAAACAATCTTTATATGAGCATCCTTTAATATGCAACATGTTAATCAATATATATATAATATGAATATATAAAATAATACGAAACGATTTACTTCTTGTAACCTATCAAGAATCCTTGAATCTTTTCATATGTGTTTCGATCTTCCTATCCTTGCTTGAGTACTCACACTTAAATCTCCCAAGACGTTTTCTACACCTCAAGATGTGGGTGGACACATAGAGAACAAAGATCAATTTTGTAAATCAAAAGTATTCTCAACACATGAGACTTTTGATTATAGGCTAGAGAGAATAGGTTTTTCTTTTTGTGAAAAAAATGATAGTTTTTCTTCTTGTACAAAAATTGTCAAAAAGTTGTTGTTTCTATTTTCTATCAAATAGAATATATAGTCCTTATTACCATAATAATAATAATGAATAAAAATCAACCACCTTTTATAATAATAATAATAATGATAGACAAAAATCTAACATTCCATTTTAAAACTCCTTTTAAGGAAAAAGATAACAACTTAAATTTCAAATTTCAAAATTCAAAATTTGAATTTCCATCATCATCTTATTATTAATTAAATGAATATAATAATCAAAACTAATTTTGACTATCCATATTTATTTATTCACACTTAAATAAAATAATTGATTAAAATCAATTTCTTTTATTTCTATACAATTTCGAAATTGCACAAATGCAATAATAAATTGTGCAACTTCAATTATCACATAATTGCACATTTATCCCGAAGAATAAATATTCTCTCAAATAGCTCATTCACAGTTTAACCCTTGTATCAACTCTTACCTTGATTAGTGTTGATAGAGCCGCCCAGGGGACCCATAGACCAATAATTCCAAGCTCCAATAAATAAAAGATTATTAACCAAAACTATTTGAGTCAATAATCATATTTATTAATCTCATGATTATTCCACTATAAATATGCGACTAAACTCTTGACAATTGAAGACATATTTACTAAGTGTTTTATTGTGATCACAAAGTGTCCATTGATATAATCATTACATATAAATTAATCCTCTATTGATGATTTATAATTAAATGGGAATAAAATTACTATTTCACCCTTTTAATTATATCTTAATTCCTAGTGTACCATTGACTTTACTAGTGAAGGTTAATTCATAACCTGATTATGAATTTGACGCCAATAACCTTTTCAGTTCCAAAAGCCAACCCAAAAGGGAATCATCATTCAATCTATAGGTAGGTATATATTCCATATCTGTTAAACTATGTCCACATCCATATACATCATTGAGTCCCCAAAATAATTGTTCTTAGTCTGATCATCTTGACAAACCGTAACGCATGAATCAAAGGATCAAGTACCATATATAGGAGTTCATAGTAACTTCAGGATTAAGATCAGTTTGTATATGATCATCAGTTGATGTGTTTTATAATACCACGAAACGGTATTTAAACAAGTATTATTAAATCACATCTGGTCTAGTTCTACATGCTCTCAACATGCAAAGTACCTCCACTAAAGTGTCCTACTACACTAGTAACCCGGATATAGGTCACGTGTATTCATAATACTAGTGGACCGTACTAGCAGTAATTAATCTAAAGATTCCATAACTTTATTTTACTACGAACTATTTAAGTTAATTATCTCAATATCGATCCTCTCATACCAATATGAGATTGAGACCACATAGATGAACTTGTGAATTTTCTGATATTTACTTAATATTATTAGAAATAGTATAGTACATAAGCTACATATATACAATCATTCAATTCATTTATTTATTTCATTAAAACCATTGTCTACTACAACTACTTTTAGGCCACAATTCACAACAGTATAAGCCTTGTGTTTGATTCTCTCCATCAAATGTTCAAGTGGTGTTTCAACAAAGGGTTTTGAAGCTTACAAGAAGAACAAGGAGTTTTGTTCTATAACTAGGGTTTGCATATCTCTATCTCAATATTTTCTTGGACTCTATCAAGTGTTATTGTGTGTAGATTATTTTATTGTGGTGGTGTAATCTCACTCTCTCCCAACAATAACATTATGGGTAAATACCATTTTCTCCCCTGTGTTATGCAAAGGTACTTGATTGGACCCTACGTTTTGCAAAATGGAACAAAATAATACCTTGGACCCAATTTTTGTTGAACACTTTTCGTCAAAGAATTGGGTCAGGAAGTGAAATTTATTAACCTGGACCTGCTGTGAGCCCATTTAAGTGCTTATGGCCTTGGGACGGGTCTTGGCCTATCTTTTCAAGTAAATCTTACCAAGCCTTGTCCAAATATGATCTACGAATTTCTATCCTCAAGCTACACCTTGTGTGACCTAAGGATTCCACAAACTAGTCCCAACTTCAAGGTGGCCTCCCAACCTTGATTTTTTTTTGGGTCGGCCTACTAGTCCACCCATACGATCCTAGAGGTGGGGACACATCACTACCCTGTCACAAGGTGTGTCCTCTAATTGTCCCTACAGTTGGTGATGCCACATGCTACCTCCCCCTAAAAGGGTGTGTGGTTTAGTCGTTAATTCTTGTTCTCGTTGGTGATTGTATTCCAGTTAGTGTTTTTCTGCATTCCTATTTTCCTCACTCTGGGTTTAGTTTTTACGCAGTTTAGATTGGGGTTTGAGCTTAAGTATTTTGTGCTCTCTTCTATGGCCAGTAAAGTTCATACTTTGGCCTGGATATGGATTTCACTGTGTGTGTCTATTTCGTTTAGGATGGAAACAAACCATCTCTGGGCACAACTTGAGGAGTCTCTTAACATTTTGACAGATGATCTTACTCTAGAAATTAAACCTCGTGATTATAACTATAATGCTCGTCTAAGGAAAGTTATTCTGGGTAAGATAGTATTCAAAACAAGGATCTCCATGGACATCATTTCTGCATCTCTACGAATGGCCTGAAGCAAGTTTAAAGGGTGGAAGTGGCACGAAATTGATTCTGTCATTCTGGAGTTTACCTTTGCATATACAGAAGATGCTTCCAAGGTTCTGGAGAGAATTGCATGGTTTGTGGGAGGGGCCCTTTTTATAGTTATGCCATGACCAAGATGGCTAGCTTTTAACAAAGTGGCATTCAATTGTACTCTGGTTTGGATCCAAGTGCACGACTGTAACATCCCAAATTCCTTAATATGACTTAGTGCCTAGATTAGGGGGCCGGGAGGCAATAATTGTTTTAATTATGTGCTAATATAGTATGAGCATGTCATTATGTGAATTATATTATATATAATTATGCTTTCATGTTATAAATGTTAAATATGCGTGTGGGCCCGTTTCTTATAAGAAATGCATTTTAATAATTTGACCCGCTGAGGGTATAATTGTAAATATGTGTTGTGATTGAGACCACATTATTATGTGGATAAATTTGGGTTACTCGACGCGAGGCGGTCCTGGTGAGCAAGTTAGCAGAAAAGTCACAACAGGGTAAATACCTGACTCGGGGTGAGCATAGGGGTATTTTGGTAATTTAGTACATTACTGGGTTTTATCAAGTAATGGGATATTAAATTAGTATTATTTTGAGATAGTTGGGGATTTAGAGGAACACTCAGGGATTCACGGGAAGTGGCAATTGACGGAATTGCCCTTGAAGGGCTTTGGGGAGATTGATTTGGTCTAAGGGCATTTAGGTCATTTGTGCCTAGTTAGAGACTTAAACTATGTTTCTTCAGCTGAGGAAAAGCTTAAACAGAGTAATACGAAAATATAATAACTTTCACTCCCCCGTAGTTCTCTCTCCCTCTTCTTGGCAGCTTGAGAATTTTGAGGAATTGGAGGAACCAAGCTTAGGAAATTGAAGGGTTAAGCTTGTGAGACTTGGGGATTAGCTCAAGGGTCATATCATCTCAGAGGTAAGGGCTTGAGTTTGAATTTCTTCATGATAATTCTGTGGTTTTGTTGGAAGCTTTAGTATTTGCATGTGTGAGAGTTTGAAGGGTGAATTTTGGATTTTAGATGAGTTTTAATCAAGTAGTTAGCTAGGTTTTGTTACTGGAAAAGTGTTAAACTCGTTATGGGGATTGAATTGAAGTTTTGAGTGTGATTGGGCTGAATTTAGTTTGGTTCGGCTAAAGGAAAAACCCAGAAATTATGGGTTCGAAGGGGTCAAGTTGCGACCTTGTTCTTGGCATGCCGCGACCCTCTTGAACCAAAGGAGCCAAGGAGGGCTCTGTCGCGAGGGCATGGCGTGATGCCTCTTAGGCTGGGCCGCGGCGCATGTCTAGTGTTTTGGGGAGGTTGAGCCTCTGATTGGGGCGGGCCGTGGCACAAGAGCATGGGGTCGCGACTCTTAAGGGGATTTTGGACCTCGAGAAGGTTTTGGGTACGGGAACTCAACCTTAAGGGTTCGAGATCGATCCTACTACCGTGTTTAGTAGAATTCGATGCCCCGGAGGCTAGGACTTGGTCCGGAAGCCTTTATTCACTCGTTGTTGATGGAATTCTTTATCATGGTTGTGACTAAGTCAACGCTAGGGGCTTGGATCAGGGATCGTACTCAAGAATCGTTCATTGGTAGCTTGCACTTGGACCGAAAGTAAGAAAACTGCACCCAAAATATGATTTACATGATTGGGGCTCGGCCCGAGTGCTGAGTATAATCTTGATTTGGGTGTTAGGTCAGTGAATGCGCATGATTATGATTATGCCTATGTATGTTTGTTTAAATGTATTATAATACATTGTATATGTATATATATGATAAATGGATTACGTGATTATCTGCTATGACTAGGGGGCTCGGTTTATAAATTAGGGATTTGTTGTAGTACCTAGTTAAAGACCGACTTATTATTCGAGGGCATATCTGATTTGAGGGGCTTGAATTATAAGTCGTGGATCTCCGAAGCTCGGCTTATAAGTCGAGGGTCTTTAAGCATCGACTTACAAGTCGGGGGTATATGAGGCTTGACTCATAAGTCAATGACTTGTAGGACTCGGCTTATGAGCTGAGATTGGCATTACGCACGTGGAGTGCAAGCCACTCTGGTTGGGCCACCTTGGGGGTGTGCCAAGCACCTGACTGGCTCGGATGCCAAACAAATTGAAAGGGAGTGCGACACGCACTTGTGCAACTCTATGGTTGCTGATCTGTGTAATGTTTATACTAGTTTCAGTACTGCTAGTCTGATGTATTACTCTGTGAATTGTTGAATATGTTTTCTTGCTGAGTCTTTTGGCTCATGGGTGCTTTGTGGGGTAGGTAAAGGTAAGGAGAAGCTTGGCCAGCCATTAGTTGGAGAGTGATAGCAGTGACGTGTACATATGTAGTTCGCTCGACTGCCACGACCGAGAAACTCAAGGAAGCTAGGGTGGAACCCAGTTTTGTCGCCTAGGTCGGCTTATTTTGTAACCTTGGTGTTGTAACTGGCTTTTAAACTTATATTTTGGGGATCCCCTGTAAAGAATAGAGTTTTTGGTTAAATGAAAATGTTTATGACTTGACCAAATTTTTAATACCTGGACCTTTAGTAAGTTAGTCACACGTTTGGTCCATATGACTTTTTTAGCAAGTCTAGCACTAATTTTAAACACGCTTGGTAACAGAAGCTAATTAGCAGGGCGTTACAACAACATTCTACTAGGTTTTTGGACTGAGAATAATCTAGAAAAGATTGTTACGAAGGCTAGCCCCATTTACGAAATTCCTCCTAATACCATCTGGCGTTTTAACTCCGGAACTATGAGATTCCAAGCCAACGTTCATCTCGACAAGCCTCTGTGGTCAGGATTCTTTTTAAATAGAGATGGGTTAGAAAACCTTTGGCTTCAGTATAAATATGAGCGTCTAATCCAGAATTTTCTTCAAATGCGGCATGATTGGCCATGATCAAAAGCTCTATTTTAGAGCACCTATCATTTAGTCAATCACCATAAACAAATCTTCCCTTTTTTTGGTAATTGGTTGAAGGTGGAAGCTCAGGGGATTAGCCCGTTCACAACACCGTACCAAAAATGGTTTGTTGATTAGGTTACTGTTGCGAAATTTAAGCTACACAAGTATATGTAATCGCAATGTAGTAATATTTGGTAAATTCGATTATCGTCCCACAAAGACTGAATTATCAATTACCAATAATTAATTTCTAATCTCTATTTGGTTAACAAAAAGATGATTATTTTTTTTAGAATTTAAAAGAACATAAACATAAACAAAAATAACAAAAGTTTAACACTGAAATTAAAGAAACAAAAGAAAATTAATTCAATAAATAGCAAATTAGGGAATTTAATATCCTCTTCTATCCACTCTACTATTTCATTAATGCTAGATTTCACAATCACTCTTCTTATTAAGATAGCAAGTATACAAAAGCATTTTATATTCAAATTAAGATATATAAAATTCGACCTAGATATGAATTTTATATATTTCTATGATAAAATTCGACCTAGATATGAATTTTATATATTTCTATGATACACTCACATATAAGAAGCATGAAGATCAAAATCTCAAAAACTACATAAATTATATTGATACCCTCATTCAATATTTAAATCTATGTCCAATCAAATGTAGCATGTTTAAATCTCACCTTTTACATTTTGACTCAAACTCATATGGATTATGTAAAATATGGCCAATCAATCACATATAATAAACACAAATTGAAAGGATCTTAAAGAAGATGAAAGAAATATAAACATTGCATTAAATCATAGTAAAGTTTCAAGAAATTCAATTAAAAACCCTAAGATCAACATGGCAAAGAAATCCACAATGCTAGAGTTTAACATAAAGAAAATTAAAGAAGAAGAAAAGAAATTGTAGATTCAATCTCTGAAATTGCTCCCAAAATGTTCTCCTTGCCTCCTCTAATGAAAAACTAGACTCAAAATCGCACTAAGTCCTCCTTTATAAAAAACCTAATGAATTTTTATGAAAAGACATTTTTACCTCACTCAAAATGCTTGTTTTCGACGTTCGTACGGACAATAGCGCAGGGGCACTTGGGAAACAGCGCTGGGCGCTTGGAAAATCACAAAAACATGCTCTCTGGAACTCTTAAGTGCAGGGGCGCTTCACTGTGGTGCAAGAGCACTATTTCACACTTCCTGGAACTGTGCTCTCTAACTCTGATAGCGCAGGGGGTGCTATATATTAGCGCTGGGGCGCTAATCGGAGGACTCAGATTTGGGGCCCGTTGTGGTGGTGCACTTGGTGGCTGATCCGGTTGAGAGGTCGACACAGCATGCCCTCTGGGCAACTGAATGGCTACTTCAAGAGTGGCCATGGCATCTCTCTACCGACGGTCCATTTCTGCCTACCGCTCATTTAGCTCCTGCCATTGACGCTCAATCTCCCTTTGCTGCAGCGCCAAGGTCTCTGCCGCATTTTCCTGATTGGCCCTTAGACTGGCAACTCATCCTACAACATGCCTAGTGTTGCCCTCAGCGTCTCATAATCCATTTCCTCCTCTTCAAAATCCAAGTGTGGTTCATTTTCAGCCACATTTGGAGGAGGAGGTTGAGACGATGCGACGCCAACAACCTATCCAGCTTTCTTGGATATCTTCGCCATTTGATTTTCTTTAAGCTTCTTGACTAATCTCTCAACGAAAGCACTAGAATGTTGATCCTTGATTTAGCCAACGACACGGAGTCAAAATAACGACAAAAAAAACAAAAAGGAAATCAAGAATGAAATCAAATGGGAAGAATGTGACACAAATGATTTATAGTGGTTCAGCCTCAACTGTGTGGTAATAACCTACATTCACTTAGTGTTCTTATTGATGTTGAATCCTAATGCTATGATCAAAGAACTAGGGTTCTTGACTTTCACCAGCCTTAGGAGAATTACAACTTTTCGGTGGATAATCACACTATGTTCTCTCTATGAGTATTCAAGTTCCAGGTTCAAAAGTCCCTTCCTTGAGCCTTCTCATTCATATTTATAGGCTCAAATGGGTTACATGGGCCAATAGGCCTTAAATATCCTTAATATCAGCGTATCAAGGCAATAAAGAGAAAATATAATAAATGTAGTTATTACAAGATTACATATCTTTAAAGGAAATAAACAGAAGCATGCGACCAGACTGGTCGCATCTAATCGCGAGATTTGATGAGGCAAGAAACACCTAGTCGATAAGCGAACAACACTCTTTCATTTTGACGTTGCCACGTGCCAACCACATGTAATTAATTCGTGCCATGTTATCAGGAGTCATTTTCGGGTAAACACCTATTAATAGGCTAATTACAAAAAACTGTAAAATCAGTTTTTACAACTAATATCCTAAAGATCAAGGATATAAAACAAATAGGGAAATAAAAAAAATACTCTAATAATTCGGTTTCCCTAATGGATGATACTAAATTAAATACATAAAATATTTACATAATTCTACAGTACAGATGTTAGAAAAGCTAGAAGCTACTTTCTCAAAATGTTGTGCAATAAAGGTGCTTGGTAAACAGTCAGAAAGCAACTTATTGAAGAATTTATGTAGAAGCTACAGCTAAAAGCTAAAGCTGGCAAAACTCAACTTCTAGCTTTTTCTAAAAGCTGTTTTTTGAAAAAAAATCTACTATAAATGTGTTTTTTCATCTAAATATATTTACTTATTTATTATATATTAACCCAAATTAAAATATTCAAAATAAATTAATATGATAATAACATAAACAATATTTGAATCTTAAATATTTTTATTTTGTTCTATAAAAATATTTTTATATTTATTAGATACTTTTTAACATTTTTTTTATTTTGGTAATTTTACATTAACAAACCACATTAATATATAGATTTTTTTAAATGTTTAATATAAAATTATTATACACTGTAATATTATTTTTGCATCTCGTAGTATTTTAAATTATAATTTATCAAACACATTAATTTCATGCTTTAGCAAAAAATAATAATAATAATAATTAAAGACATAAAAGTGAGAGTTTTGCATAACTTAATTTTTACATATTTGCAATTATATCATGACTAGATTATTATACTATGATCGTTATAATTAGAATTTTAGCTAGAGTGACTAGTTATAATATATATATTTACAATTATACGTTTGTGTTGACGCGGTTCTTCGCCAACAAGTAATTAAGAGAATGAGAGAAAAAGATTAGTGCTAAATGTGAACCGAAATAGATGTATGATCTTAGGGGACGAAAGGGGTGACTCAAGACACGTTTTTAAGTGGTTCAAATGTTAAAATCCTTCTACTCCACTAGTCAATATTATTGATATATTCTGGATATTGGGTTACAAAGTATATATCTTCCCAGGGACTATTTTTTCCAACCCTTATCAACTCCCAGGGTCTCCATATTTATAGGAGAAGGCACCTGGAAGTTGGTAAGGAGATCATCCTGTGACCTTCTTATTTGTCATATCAACTCTGTGACATTCATGATTAATTCCTAAACCTGACACATAAGTGTGGTCAAATCGATAGGTAAGGAGATAATGGGCCGCACGGCCCAACCCAGCCATGGGTGTCTGAACACGCACGTTCCTGCTGCGTGTCCGAGAAGTCAGGGAGATATCGGACACGTGATGTCAGATATATGCACGTTTATCTTGCGTGTGTTGACTTTACAAGGGGTCATAGCCTCAATATCTAGCTCGTACCACGAGCTGCTCATTTGACCCGACCTTCGGCCTTCCGATTCCTTGCTCCAGTCTTGGCGAGTCCTTGAGGATTCCTCGAGCTAAGGGGGGTATGACCTCAAGACAGTAGCTCCGGTCTGGGGGATGTTTATGGACTAACCATGATTAGTCCGAAGCTCGGCCTGCTAATCAGCCCGTGGGAAAATCAGGGCATACATCTGCCCCCCAAGCTCCTGCTCGTGGTATATGACGTCGCATATAAGACCACAGTAGGGGCTTTTAGACTTCCCCACAAACTCTTCGCATTCCACTCTTTACGCAGGCGCCTGATACGTGGAACATCGTGGGTGGTGACGGTACGTCTTACGAGAACAGCATTTAATGGCCTAGCCTATGCCCAGCCGTCGTTTCGTATTTCGAGTGGAGGGCCTCGGATCCCTCATCAGGGCCATCCAAGAGCCTTCTACACGTGATCCTTCATGCATATAAAAAGGGGGTGGCCACCCTACGCACGGACCACCCTTTCATTCGAAATTTTCCAAACCTCTTTTCCTCTTTCCTTTCCATATTCCCGAAGAACGAAACCCTTGTCTCTGTTGCTGCCATTTTCATTGTTCAAGAAGCTTAGGCGTACGGATTTCTCCGAAGCTTTGGAAGCTACTACACCGACGAAGCTCCTACCAACGCAACACTCTCGTCTACCTCCCAGCCATACACTGTAAGTTTCCTGACCCTGTGTGCTTTGAAAACATGCTACTGTAGCTTAGGTAATTTTTTTTACTGTAGCCACATGCAAGGGTTTTCTGGGTTTTGTGGATATGGAGGGTGACAGCCTTTTTAGGTTAGGGTATATTTGTTGTAGGAAATCGCTTTATAATATGGGTTTCAGGATGCCTTTCCTGGGAAAATTTATGGGTAGGAGTTTTGGGAATTTTTGGGTGCAAAACCGGGTAGCTTAGGGAACACGCCTCACAAGCGGTTTTGCAATTTTCTGCCTACTGAAACTTTCCCCCCGAGGAAAATTCTATTCTGAACCTCCTGACACACGAATTCCGAGTAATCGGGGATCTGTTGGGAGTATGAGCGCGTGTTCACTGAACCGCGTGGCTCCACTCTCCACGGGCTGGGCTTACCTCAGCTCGTGCAAGTAATAATTGCTTCTTCCTCCTGCTTGGGTCGCCTTTTCTAAAGTGTTTTCTTTTGTTCGTTAGGCGACCAGATGGCTCCAAAAAGGAATCTCCCCCAGAAGAACGTTGGAAGCTCGGCCTCCCAGCAGGAGAAAGGAAAGGCGGTGATGCCTAGCTCTCTGATCCCCCGTTTCGGGCCAGCAGTGGAGAAGGAGGTCGAGGTGGCCCCTGACGCATTCTTTGAGGTGGAGAGAATCATCTCAAAGATAACCGATCAGACGAACATTAACAAACTCTTCCTCACTCACAACATCGCACTGGGGAAAGCCTCCGTTATTGGCCGACCTGCCTCGGATGGCGAGCGGAGCTACGCGCCGCTCGACGAATCGTTCGCGGCCTGGAGCGGTGAACACTTTAAGGCAGGGGCCTTCCTTCTCCTGGATCAGTACTTTGCTGATTTCCTGAACTACGTGGGGTTGGCCCCATTTCAGCTCCCCCCCAACTCCTACCGTCTGCTGGCAGGGTTGAGGTACTTGTTCCAGAAGCAAGAGTGGGAGGTCCCCACTCCTGCGGATATTTTATATTTCTTTTTCCTCAAAGCCAGCCCGGACTAGCGGGGCGAGGCGACGGGTTTTACTATTTAACCCGTTTTCCCAACACGGCGGCGGTCATCGAGCTGCCCAGCCACCCCAATGATTTCAAGGACCAGTTCTTCATGTCAACTGGGTTCCGGAACTGCGAGCACCACTACTTCAATCGTCCTCGTAAGTGCTCTCTGACCCTAGCTCGTGTGTTTAAATATCACTTTAGCTCCTCCTGTACCCCTTTCTGACTTAAACTCATTACATAACCATCTTCGCGAGGACAGAGAAATCTGTGACCCTCGGGGCACAGTATGAAACACTGGCGGGCTTGCCCCCCAGTGAGAAGGATTATCGCGTGCTCGTGATGGACGAGACGATGGTGGCTTGCAAGTTGATTTTTTCGAATCAAACCCTGAACCTAAAGAGGCCCAGGGGGCTGCCCCCAACTCGCGACATCAGACCTATCAACGTGGAGGAGGTCGCGAAAGATGAAGGTGAGGAGGACGAGGGTGATGAAGTTCTGCTCGTGATGAACAAGAAGAGGACCTTGGAGGTCGCCCAGAGGATGGGCGAGGAGAGGATCCAATCCGGAGCAGCCGCGGGTCCTTCTGGCCAAGGTAACCCTTACTTGTTTAGGAGTCTAGATAGGGCCGCTGCAGACCCCCGGCTGGCTAGGTTCAATCCTAGGCAGCTCTTCTATCGTCACAGGAGCGATCCGGACCTGAACACGCTCCTGCTCCATTGTGTCGACCGGCTCGTGCTGGATCACCAGGAGAGCCGGCCTACGGGTACCGTAGTAGTAGATAACACCTTATCCTTTAGGTTGGTCCTTTTCCAGGAGTATGGGACAAACCTACGCACATGGCCATCACTCTAGAGGGGTATCTATGCTCCGAGGCTTAGGCAGTACGTAGGAGAATCTAGCCCCGAATCGGACCCGGAGCCAGAACCTGCTCCAGTTCGGGAAATAATCATCTTAGGTTCTTCCAGCTCGGGGGGTAGGGCTCCCTTAGTATTCGTATATTATTTAGCTTTAACCTTTTGTCTTTATCTCTGTATGATTGTTAACTTGTAATAACCATGTTTTTTGTTTGACAGAAGAGATGTCTCAGCCCGAGGGGAGCTTGCGAGGCGCAGTCTTCAGGGGAAACCCCTCAGCCGGGCCAAGACTGAAAAGGCTCCGGGGGTCCAGGAGCACTGCTGGGACCTCCACCAAGTCCCCGACAAAGGAGAAGGAGAAAACCCTGTCAGCCCAGGACGCGGGAGCGATTCTTCCTGCTGCTGGAGCAGGCCAAATGCCTCCATCACCTCAGCGAACTCCAACCATCACCCAGGACGCAGGGACGGAGCTCGGGGCTCCAGCTGCGGTGGCCTCCGATTTGCGCATCCCAGTCAACCCTCAGAACCTGGAGAAGATCCCCAAGGCCTTCCGGGGAACGGTGTACGAATCGGCGAACTACGCCGTTGACCATATCTACAAGTTCACCGAGAAGGAGCTCCGGGCTATTGAGACAATGAGCCCGGTTGACGTAATGGAGTCTTCCATGAGCATGACTCTAACGGTAAGCTGCCCCCTCCTTTTTTCTTTGTCTTAGGCTTTTACCATTATACTTTGCTCTACTTTTCCTCTAAGGCAATTTATCTTTCATTTCCTGCAGGGCGTCGTCGCTCTTCACCGGAGCATCACCAGGACCAAGACTCAGCTCGAGGATATGAGGACCGAGCACCAAGCCACCCTTTAGGAGGCCAAGGTGACTAAAGATGCCTTGGCGACCTCGAAGGCCGAGTTGGAGAAGACCCGCTTGAAGGTCCAAGAGCTCGAGACCTCCCTTGCCACCTCGCAGAAAGACCTCGAGGCTGCGAAGACTGAGATCCAAGCTGCCCAGGTCGCCCTGGAGGCCGAACGGACCACATCGGAGCAGTCCATGCAGGAACTTTTCTATCACTGCTGGGCTTTCAACCCGGAGGCTGACTTCTCCTTCATGTCACTGAGCCTTTGGGCGAGCTTGCTGGTGAAGTTTCAAGCTCGCCTTGAGAAAGAGGCGCCGCCTTCAGAAACATAGGAAGCCTCTGGCGCGGCGGAGCAGGGTGAAACAGCGACCTCCAAAGGGCCAACTGACGGAGCCTAGGGCGCTTTTTCTTTTTTTCCTTTGAATATTTTTAAGTTTTTTGTATGTAACCTTTGCATGAGGTGTTTTCACCTCGAGACAATTTGCCTTGACGCCTTTAACTTACGTTTTTTTTTTATGCTTTTGGCTACAATATATATATCTTTTTGATAAGCTTAGTCCTGTGTTAACCGTTATCTATATTTCGAGTTCTTTAAAAAGAACAACGATAAATAGATTTACATCAATTTCTAAGTTCTATGACCCGGTTAAAACCAGGAACTTATTTAGAAAACTTAGTTCTTGTTAACTTTTATCCATATCTCAAGCTCTTTAAGAAGAACAACGAGAAATATATTTAAATCAACTTCTAAGTTTTATGACCCGGTTAAAACCAGGAACTTATTTAGAAAACTTAGTTCGTGTTAACTTTTATCCATATCTCAAGCTCTTTAAGAAGAACAACGAGAAATAGATTTAAATCAACTTCTAAGTTTTATGACCCGGTTAAAACCAGGAACTTATTTAGAAAACTTAGTTCGTGTTAACTTTTATCCATATCTCAAGCTCTTTAAGAAGAACAACGAGAAATAGATTTAAATCAACTTCTAAGTTTTATGACCCGGTTAAAACCAGGAACTTATTTAGAAAACTTAGTTCGTGTTAACTTTTATCCATATCTCAAGCTCTTTAAGAAGAACAACAAGAAATAGATTTACATCAACTTCTAAGTTCTATGACCCGGTTAAAACCAGGAACTTATTTAGAAAACTTAGTTCGTGTTAACTTTTATCCATATCTCAAGCTCTTTAAGAAGAACAACGAGAAATAGATTTAAATCAACTTCTAAGTTTTATGACCCGGTTAAAACCAGGAACTTATTTAGAAAACTTAGTTCGTGTTAACTTTTATCCATATCTCAAGCTCTTTAAGAAGAACAACGAGAAATAGATTTAAATCAACTTCTAAGTTTTATGACCCGGTTAAAACCAGGATAGGACTTAGTTAGTGTTAACCCTTATCCATATCTCGAGCTCTTTAAGAAGAGCAACGATCCATAGATAAGGATCAACATCTAAGTCGTTAAGGAGACCTGGTTATATCCAGGTACCATATGCCCCCCAAGTAACTGGGAAAGGGTCTTTCGTGGTTACTTTAAGATTACACTTGCAAATATGCGTAAAAAGATGATTTTTATTAATACATAAAAAGTGGCCTTCCAGGCCTTACAAGTGGATCATTGATAATATTTCTTTAAGTGGATGGCGTTCCAAGTCCATGGGACGGCCCCTCCATCAAGTCGAGCTAACTTATAAGTTCCCTCTCTGATGACTTCGATGACCTGGTAGGGTCCTTCCCAGTTCGGTCCCAAGACTCCATATTTGGGATCTTTCCCGGCCAGGAGACCAAGTCGCCAACGCTAAAGGCGCGTTTTCTGACTTTGGTGTTAAAGTAGCGAGTGATCTTCTGCTGATAATGGGCGAGCTGGAGTTGCGAATCCTCTCGCCTTTCATCAACTAGGTCTAGGGAATGGCATAGGAGCTCATGGTTCCGACCTTGGTCGTAGGACTGGACTCTATACGACAGAACCTTAACCTCCACGGGGAGGACTACTTCACTCCCGAAGGTTAGGGAGAAAGGAGTATGACCCGTAGGAGTCCGATGCAAGGTCCGGTATGCCCATAGGACCTGGGGGAGCTGTTCCGGCCAGACCCCCTTCGCTTCATCTAATATTTTCTTGAGGGTAGCCTTTAGAGTCTTGTTGACAGCCTCGACCTGGCCGTTCGCCTGAGGATAGGCCACGGAGGAGAAGCTTTTCACAATTCCGTGCCTTTCACAAAACTCGGTGAACAGGTCGCTGTCGAACTGAGTGCCGTTATCGGAGACGATCTTCTTGGGCAGGCCGAATCGACAGATGATGCTTTTAACCACGAAGTCAAGGACCTTTTTAGACGTGATCGTTGCCAACGGCTCTGCCTCGGCCCACTTAGTGAAGTAGTCGATGGCGACCACGGCGTAACGGACCCCGCCCTTTCCGATAGGCAGGGCGCCTACTAAGTCTATCCCCCAAACGGCGAACGACCAAGGGGCCGAGATCATTTTCAACTCGACTGGAGGAACTCGGGCAACTGCAGCGAATCGCTGGCACTTGTCGCACTTTTTCACATATGAGATCGAGTGTTTGGACAGAGTCGGCCAATAATAACCTTGCCTGAGAACCTTTAAGGCCAAGCTTTGCCCCCCAGTGCGGTCTCCGCAGAATCCTTCGTGAATTTCCTGCAGGATGGCCTTCGCTTCATTTGGAAGAACGCACTGGAGGAGAGGTAAGGAGTGCCCACGTTCGTACAACACTCCATCGACTATCATATATCTGGGAGCTTGATATAGGACTCGCCGCGCATCGTTACGTCCCTCAGATAGCTTGCCCTCGACGAGATATTCAAGAATGGGGGTCATTCAGGTTGGCCTGGCGTCGATCATTTCGACCTCTGCCCGATATCCTTCTATACTTGGTTTTTCCAAGAATTCTATTGGCACCAACTCCAGGGTCTCTGTCTCTCCCGAGGTGGCGAGCTTGGCAAGAGCATCTGCATTGGTGTTCTTTTCTTGAGGTATCTGTTTGATCGATCCTCACTCAAATGCGGACAGCTCGGCTTTTACCTTCGCCAAATAGGCGGCCATCTTGGGTCCCCACGCCTGATATTCGCCCAGAACTTGGTTTACCACGAGCTGGGAGTCACTATAGCACTGGACGGAGCTCACCTTTAACTCATTGGCTACCCTCAGCCCAGCCAACAAAACTTCATACTCTGCCTCGTTGTTAGACGCCTTGAACCCAAACCTTAGCGCCGAGTGGAATCTATGTCCCTCGGGGGATATCAGAATGATTTCGGCCCCGGAGCCGTTCTCGTTGGATGAGCCATCCACAAAGATCCTCCACAACGAATGGGGCGAGGCGATCTGGGGAGAGCCTTCTGACGGATCCTCCGGGAATCCCGTGCACTCTGCCACAAAGTCGGCCAAGGCCTGACTTTTTATGGCAGTTCGTGGAGTATAGAAAATCTCGAACTGACTGAGTTCGACTGCCTACTTTAACAAACATCCCGAGGCTTCAGGCTTTTGCAAAACCTGCCTTAGAGGTTGATCGGTCATGACGTGTACCGAGTGAGATTGGAAGTACGGCCTGAGCTTCCGCGAGGCCGTGATTAGGCAGAATGCCAATTTTTCCATCAGTGGGTATCGTGATTGTGCTCCGAGGAGTCTCTTGCTGATGTAATAGACTGGCTTCTAAACTTGGTCCTCTTCTCGTACTAGTACGGCGCTAGCCGCGTCCTCAGTGATGGCCAGGTAGAGGAAAAGAGGCTCTCCTGCCTTGGGCTTGGATAGCACGGGCGGTTCAGCCAGATGTGCCTTCAGGTCGAGGAATGCGCTTTCGCATTCTACTGTCCATTCAAACTTCTTGTTTCCTCGGAGCAGGTTGTAGAAGGGCAAACACTTATCGGTTGACTTGGAAATGAACCGGTTGAGTGTTGCCACTCTTCCTGTGAGGCCTTGGACATCTTTCCGTGACCTGGGGGAAGGAAGTTCGAGCAGTGACCTGATCTTGTCGGGGTTTGCTTCGATTCCTCGGGTATTGACTATGAACCCTAGGAATTTCCCGGATGCGACACCAAAAGTGCATTTCTAGGGATTGAGCCTCATGCCATATTCTCGTAGTATTTTAAAACATTCTTCCAGGTCGGAAACATGGTTGTCGGCAGTCTTTGACTTGACAAGCGTGTCATCAACATACACTTCCATGTTTTTTCCGATCTGGTCCGCGAACATTCTGTTTACTAGCCTTTGGTAGGTAGCTCCAGCGTTCTTCAGACCAAACGGCATGACCTTGTAGCAATAGACATTAGTCGGGGTCATGAAGCTGGTGTGTTCCTGGTCCGCCGGATTCATCACGATCTGATTGTAGCCTGAGTACGTGTCCATAAAGGACATGAGCTCGTGTCCCACCGTGGCATCCACCAGCTGATCGATCCTTGGAAATGGAAAAAAATCCTTGGGGCAGGCTTTATTCAGGTCGGAGAAGTCAATGCAGGTCCGCCATTTCCCGTTGGGCTTTGGAACTAGCACGGGGTTGGCGACCCAAATTGGAAATTTGGCTTCACGGATAAAGCCACATTTTTTGAGCCGGGCCACTTCTTCTTCAAGAGCTTCAGCTCGGGTTGTTCCTAGACGTCTTTGCATTTGAGACTTGGCAGGAATGCTTTTATCCAGGTGGAGCGTGTGCATGATGACGCTCGGGCTGATCCCTACCATGTCCTCGTGCGACCATGCGAATACGTCCAAGTTATTCTGCAGAAACGTAGTCAGCTCCGCCTTTCTCTTGCTACAGAGGTTTTTTCCGAGCTTGACGGTCCGTGATGGATTTTGTTTATCAATGTTTACTTCTTCGAGCTCCTCAATGGCCTGGAGCTCGGATCTGTCTTCGCCTATTCGGGGGTCGATATCCTCACTTAAGATGACTTTTTCCTCCTTGGCGCTCTGAGGTTTTTCAATCTCATGGTTCGCCAAGGGTCCCTGAGATTCCTCTTCACTCTGAATGGCCATAGCCAGCTGCCCAGGTTTGGACTTTCCCTTCATGGAAATGCTGTAGCATTCCCTGGCAGCGAGCTGATCACCCTTGATCGCGTAGATTCTCGTCGAGGTGGGGAACTTCATGGTGAGGTGTCGAATGGAAGTGATAGCCTCGAAAGCTATGAGTGTAGGTCGGCCCAAAATGGCGTTGTAAGCAGCAGAGCAGTCTATGACCACGAATTCGAGTAGTTTGGATACTGTTCGAGATTCTTCTCCTAAGGTGATCACCAGCTCGATCGTCCCTATCGCTGCTGATCCTTCTCCCGAAAAACCATACAGCATCATGGAGGTTGCCTTTAGATCGGCGATAGTCAGACCCATCTTCTCTAAAGTGGATCGGAATAAAAGGTTCAACGAACTCTATTAGCACCCTTCTCACTCTCTGGTTGGCGAGCTGGACTGCTACAACCAAGGGATCATTGTGAGGGAACTGGACATGGCCTGCATATCCTCCGTGAAAATGATCGGTTGTCTTTCCAATCGCTGCTGTTTTGACTGACGCTGCTCCGGGATGAACTCCACTCCGTAATGAGCCTTTAGTTCATTCACGTATCTCTTCTAGGCACCTCTGCTTGTGCCAGCCATGTGCGGACCTCCAGAGATGGTGGATATCTCTCCTCCGACCATGGGAGGAGGGACGTCCTGATCTATCCGAGACTCGGGCTGACTGGCTGGGGCTTCTGGAGCAGGCCGACTCGCTGGGACCCTATTCCGTGAGTATTAAGCCAAGGGGCCTGCTCGGATAAGAGTCTCTATCTCATCTTTGAGATGCCTGCAATCGTCGGTATTGTTGCCGACGTCGTTATGAAAATGGCAGAATTTGGAAGTGTCTCTCTTTCCCTTGTGGTGTTTCAATGGCTCCGGCCTCTTCCAGGGGACCCGAGTAGAGTTGGCCAGGAAGATACTTTCCCTGGACTGGGTGAGTTCGGTATATGTCACGAATACGGGCTTAAACTTGTCTACAGACTTATTCTTCTTTTGGCCGTGCTGATTTTTTTCGCCATTTCCCTTTCTTTTGCCTCCACCGGGCTGGTTTTTCTATATGACGTCTGGGGTCGCTGTCACGACCCCCGTCCTTACTCTAGCGAGCTGCTCGGGAACCTGGCTGGTTCCTGCGGCTGAGGCTTCTGCTTCTTCCAAGTTTATCCATTCTTGGGCTCTGTTAAGGAATTCGTTAACCGAGCTGACTCCCTTCCTCTGTATATCCTTCCACAGGTCTCCTACGACAAGGATTCCGGTTCTCATGGCCATGAGCTTGGAGCTATCATCTGCGTCCCTGGCTCGAGCAACGACATTCGCGAATCTGCTCAAGTAGGCTTTCAGCGTCTCACCGGGCTGCTATCTCACGTTAGCTAGGGAGTCGGCCTGGACTCGGGCGGCCTGGGAGGCGCGGAACGCCCTTTTGAAGTCAGCTGAGAAAGTCTTCCAGGATCTGATTGACTGTCTTTTACTCTACTTGAACCACTGCCTGGCAGGTCTAGTCAGTGTGGAAGGGAAGATTAAGCATCGCAGCTCCGAGCCAATGTTATGGGCCATCATTAGGGTGTTGAACATCCCTAAATGGTCCGACGGGTCTCCGTCCCCGTTGAACTTTGACAAGTGAGGCATACGGAAACTAGATGGGTATGCCGTCGCTGCTATGTTGGGGGCGAAGAGTTCCATCTCGTCTCCCGAATCATATTCGTCTTTTTCCTTTTCTGATAGGAGCTTCCTCATTAGTTCTTCCATCTGAGTCAGGCGCTCGAGGGTTTGGTCCTGAGATCCTTTGTTATTCCGGGGCTGCTCGACAGCCCCGGATCCATTGTACATATTAGGTGGGTTATTGCCCCTCTTATCTTGAGAAAGATTATTTGGGACATTCCCTCCGTTACGTACTTCGGAACCCCCCCCCCCCCAAGCGAGCCTGACTACCATCTCTAGCTCGATCCTCTTTGTGAGAGTTGAGGTGATCCCGAAGGTCGCCTCCCTGGGTGGTCTGGTGACTTTGTGCCGAACTTAATCGCTGACGCAGGTCTCCTCCAGAGAGATCACTCCGGCGACTGTCGGTCCAATGGCTCCTGCTGGATAGGCTAGGAGTCCACCTTTGGCGGTGACGACCTGAGCTTTCCCCTGGCGCCCTGCTACGACGGGAAGGTCCAGTTGATGGCAGGTCTCTCCTACTACCCCCATAGGCTGGGATGTCTCGGAAGAGCTGAGGAGGAGACAGATATCTGATCAGAGAAGGAGGATGCCTGACGGGGGAGGCAATCCTAGTTCCGTCTAGATGGATCAAATTTGGTGGGGGCCTTTCGGCCCTGCCAACTTGCTGGTCTCGCGCCGGGCGATCTGGATGAGGCGTAGGACGGTCTTCGGGGACGGGCTGATGTCATGGGCTCTCCCCGGATCTCCTTCGGGAATTTCCTCGAGCTCTCCTGGGCGTCCTCGAGGATGGTTGAGAGCTAGGAGTTGACGTCCTAACCGAACGACTGTATTGCTGTTGTCCGGTCCCAGGCATTTCCCCGAAGTTTGCCTCTCGATGGTGCGATGAAGAGGTGGAGTTGGCTGCTGGAAGTCTATCCGAACGGCTATGCCTGGATCGATTACCCCGGCGAGACTTAGGAGCCTCACCTTGCCTCTCTCCAACGTTAACGTTGGTTGTGAGAGGGGGTAGGATATCCTGGATTTGCTGACTAGCTGTTGCTAACTGGCTCCTCAGCTGAGCGTTCTCCATCTCCACCGCAGTATAATAACACGAGTTCGGATTAGGTGGCCGGGGCGCCGAACTACCAGTATCGTCTTGGCCCGCCGGCTGCTTTCCTGGCCGCTGCTGGACTTCAGAAATTTTTTCATCAGGGATGGCGGTATGATGAGCCTCCTGCCCATCATGTTGTTATGTCTCGTTGCCATGCCTGGATCGAGTAGTCACCATAGTTGGATGTTTGCAGCAGCACTAATCGAACTTGCTCTCAATGAAAGCACCAAACTGTTGACGCGGTTCTTCGCCAACAGGTAATTAAGAGAATGAGAGAAAAGGATTAGTGCTAAATGTGAACCGAAATAGATGTATGATCTTAGGGGACGAAAGGGGTGACTCAAGACACGTTTTAAGTGGATCAAAGGTTAAAATCCTTCTACTCCACTAGTCAATATTATTGATATATTCTGGATATTGGGTTACAAAGTATATATCTTCCCAGGGACTATTTTTTCCAACCCTTATCAACTCCCAGGGTCTCCATATTTATAGGAGAAGGCACCTGGAAGTTGGTAAGGAGGTCATCCCGTGACCTTCTTATTTGTCATATCAACTCTGTGACATTCATGATTAATTCCTAAACCTGACACATAAGTGTGGTCAAATTGATAGGTAAGGAGATAATGGGCCGCACGGCCCAACCCAGCCGTGGGTGTCTGAACACGCACGTTCCTACTGCGTGTCCGAGAAGTCAGGGAGATATCGGACACGTGATGTTAGATATATGCACGTTTATCTTGCGTGTATTGACTTTACAAGGGGTCATAGCCTCCATATCTAGCTCGTACCACAAGCTGGTCATTTGACCCGACCTTCGGCCTTTCGATTCCTTGCTCCAGTCTTGGCGAGTCCTTGAGGATTCCTCGAGCTAAGGGGGGTACGACCTCGAGACAGGAGCTCCGGTCTGGGGGATGTTTATGGACTAACCATGATTAGTCCGAAGCTTGGCCTGCTAATCAGCCCGTGGGAAAATCAGGGCGTACAGTTTGTATTATATAATATAACATTTTTGTTGATGATCACTTTATTAAAGCATTCTCAAAAATATATTTTAATTTTTAACATGTTTAAATAGATACTGTTTACCCAAAAATGGTCATTGATGACTTGGCAAAGATTATTTACACGTGGCAGAATTAAAAGGCAAAGATGCGGTTCGGCTATTGACCAGAGGCGTACCTCATCAACAACATTAATGTTTTGATACGACCAGGCTGATCGTGAAGCCTGATTTATTTCCTTCTTAAGTCGTAAACTAATATTAACTGCATTGGAATATTTCTTCATAATTTTCCTTGATACGTGGTTATTAAAGATAAGATAGGACACATTATCATATGTAACCCTCCTTGAGCCTATAAATATGTATGAAATAGCTCAAGGAAGGGACTTTTGGATTCATTAGCCTTTTTTGCTTAAGATTGAGAGAAAAAGGGCTAAAGTGAGTTGTTACCATCTGATTGTATTACGTCTAAGGTTTGTGAAACTCAAGAACCCCAGTTCTTTGATCACGACTTTAGGAATTAATAATAATATCACAAAGTGGACGTAGGTCATTACTAATCACTCGGGCCGAACCACTATAATTCTTGGTGTTTTTTCCTTTCCATTAGATTATCTTTTCAAGTGTCATTTATATATCCTATCATATACTTGACTTCGTGTCATTGGATAATTTGAGGGTCAATATTCTGGTGCTTTCATTGAGAGCTTATGAAAGAATCTAATGGCAAAAACATCCAAGAAGATCGGACAGGCCGCTGGTACTGCATCATCCCAGCCTCCTCCCCCAAATGTGGCTGAGGACGAACCACATTTGGAGTTTGATGAGGAGGAGTTAGATTCTGAAACCTTGAAGGCAACACTGGGGGTGTTGCAGGATGAGCTGGCCAATCTGAGGGCCAATCAAGAGAATGCTGCAGAGATAATGGCCAGCGTCAGGAGCTGAGCGAGCGGCAGGCTTAGATGGATTGTCGACAGAGGGATGCCATGGCCGCCCTTGAAGCTGCCATCCAGCTGGCTAGGAATCAGGCTGTGCTAGCCTCCCAGCCAGACCAGCTGCCAAATGGGCCACCTCAAAGGGGTCCCAATCCTAGCCCTCCGCTTCAGCCTATAAGCCCTCAAAGGTCAGAGCAGCCTCTTGTGGCTCAGGATGATGTCCTGCCTAGGGATCCTGAGCAGCAACCTCCATCTCAAGCTGGTCGGGGCAATCCCCAGCGCCCGAGGCAGAATAGGGCCGGGCAACCGCCCCGCAGCCCTAGACGCCCAGGGGATGAAGAGCCACATCCACCGAGCAGGGGACAACGTCCTTCTGCCAACAGGAGGAACTCCGAGACAGGCTCTACGGTCAGGCCCCCCCCCCCCCCCCACGACATAACAATGCATGGGGACCCACCGACCAGCGCAGGCCCCCCCCTGACGCTCAGGAAATGCCAGCCCGAGGAGGCAACAAGATGAATAGCCGGTCACACCATAGTCAGCCACAATTCAGAGATGGCCACGACTACAATGAGGTCGATTACGGCAGAAGAAATGCTGGCCGAAGGAATGAAGAAAGAGGTGGAGGCAGAAGCCCCCCACCTAGAGAGGACCGACCAGCGGGCCATAACGCTGGGGGGCAGCCTAGGCAGCAGAACATCTTTAGTCGGCTGGGAGCCAGTGAGCAGCGACGAAGAGATGATGATCTGAGGGACGTACTTAACGACCGCTGAGAAAGACAGGATGAGTACGTCCCCCCAGCACCTGTGGCCCCAGCACTCCCAGAAGCTGTTCAGGCTCAGATCGATGCCCTAAACCAGGCGGTGTAGCAGCTGGTCGGGGGGCGAACATCCCACATTGAGTACGATCGGAGGAGAGGCACCCCTTTCGTACAGAGGATTTTTGTGGTTGAAACCCTCAGTAAATTCAAGATGCCAACACTGCCGAATTTTGACGGGAATGGAGACCCAGTATCTCACGTTAATAAGTTTGAGATACAAATGGATATACAAAAGGTGTCAGAACATGCCCGCTGCCGCATCTTCCCGGAAACACTATTTGACACTGCCCAGGAGTGGTTCTTTAAGTTCCCTCCTACTAGTATAGTATCATGGGAAATGTTCGTAAAGGAGTTTTACGGACAGTTCTATGCGGGTCGCATGCACCCCACTGAGGCAAACCAACTGGTCGAGATATGCCAGAAAGAGGGAGATCCCTTGAAAGAGTATGTTCAGCGCTTCATGCGAGCTGCAGCTGGAGCCAAAACTGTGGATGATGAAGGTAAGATGATGGCCCTAACTGCTGGGGTTATACGCCATTCACCCCTCTGGAGCAGCCTCAGAAAGAATGGGGTAAGAAGCACCCAAGAGTTCTTAGATCGAGCTGATCGGTACATTAAGCTCAAAGACGCGATTGCCAACGAAGGGAAATCGCCAACAAAAGACAAGGGGCCCAAGGAAGAACCCTCTAAAGCCGCCAATGGGTCAGAAAAAGCCAATGGAAATGGTAAAGGCAACATTAATGGCAATGGTAGAAATGGTGGGAAGCGGGCGAATAACGAACCCTCGACCTCTGACAATAACCGCCCCAAAGGTAATCGGTATGAACCGAGATTCACCAACTACATTGCCCTTGTTGAAAGCCGAGCTGAGGTCTACTAGGAGACCAGCTCAAGCATGTCCTACAAACGACCCGCACCCATAAGGAAAGATATCTCCAAGAGAGATACAACAAAGTTCAGTCGTTTTCACAACGACTACGGGCACGATACAAACGAGTGTAACCAGCTGAAGGACGAGATTGAGTTCCTGATAAGGCAGGGACATTTAAGAAGATATGTGCGAGCCACAGGAGGTTCTCAACGAAAGGCTTAAGGTGGAAATGAGCAGGCGCTTGCACGCCAACGCTCGCCACCTTTACAGCCAGGTCCTATGGTAGGCACTCTACTCACCATCTGTGGAGGCCCGCATCTTGCAGGAGATAGTGGGAAGGCAAGGGAACGATACGCTTGAACCCTGCGCCACGACCAGGACATCGAGATGATGAGTGTCGAGGATCGAGCACCAAAAGAGGCTCGAACAGAGGAGGAACCGATAACCTTCTCTGACGACGATGCCCAGCACGTGCGATTCCCACACTCCGATCCGCTGGTTGTGGACGTGCAGATTGCAAACATGATGGTGAAGAGGGTATTGGTTGATACAGGAAGTTCGGTCAATATCCTATACAAGTCTTCGCTGGAAAGAATGAAGTTGTCCATAAAGGACCTGGAGCCATGCAACCAAACCATTTATGGTTTTTCTTGAGAAGGGCTCGCCCCAACAGGGTCAATTAGACTCCTAATTACAACAGGCACCGAACCTGCTAATAAGACATTACTCACTACTTTTATAGTAGTTGATTGTCCTTCGGCATACAATGCTGTAATTGGGAGATCGATTTTGGTTGACCTACGAGCCGTCACCTCGATATGGCACCTCGCCATGAAATTTCCAACAGACGCAGGGATAGGTTGCTGATATCGCCCAATAAACTCCTAAGCGGTTGCAGTAGTAATCAGGCTATGTCGTATCAACAGAGAGGAAAAATACAAAATTAAAAGAAAGATTAGTAAATTAAAAATAATAAACTTTGGAAAAATATAAATTTGAAAAAGAATATAAACATTAAATGAATAAAATCGAGGAATTAGAATCAGAAAGAAAGTATGGAAGGCATAAGTTTCATTCATGCAAACATATATATATTTTAATAAAATTGATTCATTCTACTCAACTATAATTCTACACCATTAATTATAGTTGGAAAATATATATAATAAAGCTCACCTTAAAATATGTTCTTTAATTAAATTATACTAACTTCTAATTTTAAAAACCTATCATATTATATACCTTAGAGCGACAAAATACCAATGGCAGAATGCAGTAAAAAGCATATAATATAACAAATATCCTAAATTAAATTAAAAGCCTAAATTACATAAGAAGAGCATGACTAGACTTATGTAAAAGACACTAATAAATTTAGAATAAAAATTAGAAGAAAATAAATTTAATTGTAACAAATATATAGAAATGAAGAACAAAATAAAGAATCAATATATTAAAAATATAATGTTAAACATGAACTCTACTCTAGCCTTTCCACAAGAGAATTTAGCCTAAAATAGGCATTGTTTTTCACTCACAAAAATGTAAAAGAAAAATAGGAAAAATAAGTGTTTTTCTCTCTAATACTCTCTACTCTTCCTTCCACAATCTGATTATTTTTTCCCTACATTTGGTCCTCTATTTATAGTGAAAATAGGACCCAAAATGTAAAAAATCGTGTACAATATAGTGGGAAAGTGGCATAAAAACTGATGGAAGTGGTGAAAATGTGTTGAGTTGTGGGAGACATCTGGGCCACGTGGCAGGCTCCGGTTGGTTTAGATGTGGAGAGTGGCAGAATGCGTCTGGGACGTGGGGAGCAGCCGCAGGCGAGTGGCAGGTGGCGGTCAGGTGCGTGGGGAGCAGGCACAGGCGAGTGGGATGCGTGTCCTTCTTTGATTGGCTCGGCAGGAGGTGCGTCAGGCGCTGCAGCAGCGTGGCAGGCGGCTCACGGCTTGGCTTCGGCGGCGCGGCTGGAGGCTCGGCTGGCTTGGCTGGGCGAATGGCAAGCTGCCATGTGGCAGCATGGAGGAGCAGATTTTTGGCTTGGGCTTTGGCTGTTTGGGCTTAATTTTGGGCCATTCCATCTTCAAAAATGCCATTTTCTTCATGATTTCTTCAATTTTAATTCTTTCTTTCTCATTTATTTTTCTTTGTGTCAAAGATATATTTTATTTCCTGAAAATTAAACACAAATTAAATTAAAATTAATATTTTCAAATGTAAAATATATGACAATAAATCCATGAAAATATTAATTAAAACTTAATTAATTTTACACTTTAAGATTAATAAAATGATATTTTTGAGCACTATTCACTTGCGTATTGGGAAACCAAAGGGAAGCAAGGGAATGCTACAATGCCTCGATCACCAAGGCGAAGAAGGGTGTATCGAGAGGCACCACTGGAAAGGAGTTGCAAATGGCGACTGATGTTCAGGCCCACTCGGGTGATAATGTCACCAAATAGGGCGTTGCCCAAAGTAAGGGTAGAGACTTAGATCCTCGCTTTGGGGATTTTGAAGAAGAAGTGGGACCCATCGAGGACCTTGAAGAGGTCCAACTCGATGAAGAAAATCCGACCAGAGTTGTGAAAGTCGATAAAAACTTAGAGACAATAGCAAAACAAGCTGGTGGAGTTTTTAAGGAGAAACCAGGAGGTCTTTGCCTGGTCGCATAAAGACATGGTCGGGATAGATCCTACAGTCATCAGCCATGTCCTAAACATCGACAAGAGTTTTCCGCCAGTACAACAAAAAAGAAGGCTTCTCGACAAAGATAGATTGAAGGCCTTAAAAGAGGAAGTCGAGAAGCTGAAGGATAATGGGTTTATCAGGGTGGCGTTTTATCCATTGTGGGTATCTAATCCAGTACTAGTGCCCAAGCCGAATGGCAAATGGCGTACATGCGTGGATTTTACAGACCTAAATAAAGCCTGCCCCAAAGATTGTTTCCCACTCCCAAGGATCGACCAGCTGGTCGATGCTACTGCAGGGCATGAGATCCTCTCGTTCATGGATGCGTACTCCGTGTATAATCAAATTAGTATGCATCCCCCTGATGAAGATCACACTAGCTTTCGGACTGATATAAGGTTCTATTGTTACAAAGTGATGCCTTTCGGCCTGAAAAACGCTGATGTGACTTACCTGCGACTCGTCAACCACATGTTTAAGGAGTTGATCGGCACAAACATGGAGGTCTATGTCGACGACATGCTGGTCAAGTCAAAGAAAGCAGAAGGGCATGCAAGGGATTTACATGAGTGCTTCAACGTCTTGAACAAATATCAGATGAAGCTAAATCCCTTTAAATGCTCATTCGGAGTAGGATCAGGGAAGTTCTTGAGATTTATAGTTAACTCGAGAGGAATTGAAGCCAATCCCGAGAAAATTAAAGCCCTGATCGATATGAAGTCACTAGCAAAGGTCAAGGATGTTCAAAGCTTAACCGGAAGAATTGTCGCTCTTAGTAGATTTATTTCAAAGTCAACAGATAAGTGTGTCCCATTCTTCAATCTACTTAGAGGCAATAAGAAGTCTGAATGGACAGAGGAGTGCAAACGGGCCTTTCAAGCACTAAAACACATATGGCGCAACCTCCCATCCTATCAAAGCCGGTCGAAAAAGAAACTTTGTTCATCTACTTGGCAATCACGGAATACGCTGCTAGTGTCGTCTTAGTAAGAGAAGAAGAAGGCGTGCAGAAGGTTGTCTACTACGTAAGAAAAAGGCTGATTGGAGCAGAACAACGGTACCCACCCATCGAGAAACTAGCCTATTGCCTAGTTTTGGCCTCTAGGAAGCTACAGCCTTACTTGCAAGCTCATCCAATTACGGTCTTGACCGACCACCCTATTCGACAAGTCTTGCAAAAACAAGAGGCTGCAGGTAGATTGCTAAAATGGGCAGTCGAACTCGAGCAGTTCAACATATCTTACTTACCGCGAGCAGTGATAAAAGGTCAAGCCTTGGCTGAATTCATTGCAAAATTCACTGAGCTTAGGAATGGCGAATAGGCTGAAGAGCTCAACGAGCCTGAAATTCAAATCCAAGCACCCACGTGGAAATTATTTACAGACGGCTCTTCTAACGAGTGCCACGCTGGGGCAGGAGTGATATTGATAACACCAAAGGGGCATCGATTTCACTGTGCAATCAGATTTGACTTCACTACTTCTAACAATGAGGCCGAGTATGAAGCACTACTCGCTGGATTGCGGTTAGTCAGGGACATGAATATAAAAGTGCTCGACATCTATAGTGATTCTCAGCTGGTGGTGAATCAGGTCCTGGGAGAATACCAGGCGTGAGGTTTAAAGATGGTTGCCTATCTGAACAAAGCAAAGGATTTATTGACTCAGTTCAACACATACAGTCTCCAGCAGGTACCTCGCGATCATAATTCCAATGCGGACGCTTTGGCCAAATTGGCAAGTGCGAAGGATGCTGACACTCTGAACATAGTGCTATTCGAATGACTATCTGTACCAAGCATCCAAGCAGAGGAGACCACTCTGGTAATCCAGATGGCAGATACGTGGGTGGCACCATATGTTGAGTATCTAACACAAGGTGTGTTACCAATGGACAGAAACAATGCCAGGACCCTTCAGCGACAGGTTGCTAGGTATATCCTGGTCGATGAAATTTTGTACCGAAGAGGATACTCAATGCCACTCCTCAGGTGTATTACAAAGGAGAAGGCCAAAAAATTGATGAAGGAGGTACACGAAGGTTTTTGTGGAGACCACGCTGGGGGGCAGATTTTTTCAAAAAAGATCCTAAGGCAAGGATATTTCTGGCCAACGATGAATGAAGACTCGATGGAATTCGTGCGAAAGTGTGATAAATGCTAGAGATTCTCCAAAATCCCACGAATAGCCCCTAATGAGCTTAAACAGATGCAAAGCCCATGGCCATTTGCAGTTTGGGGTATCGACCTAATCGGATCTTTGCCCACGGGAAAAGGCGGTGTTAAATATGTTGTGGTTGCCGTCGACTACCTCACCAAATGGGCTGAGGCTGAACCACTTGCAACCATAACGACCAAGAAGGTGCTGGATTTTGTGATCAAAAACATCATTTATCGCTATGGATTGCCAAGGAAGATTGTCTCGGATAATGGCACCCAGTTTGACAGTGATTTATTCATGGATTTCTGCGAGTGACATGGTATTATCAAGAGCTTCTCTTCAGTAGCTCATCCCCAAGTGTTATCCCCAAAATTTGAAAACGATGACGTGGCAATAGAAATGACAAGTGGAAAGGAATGGTTGGCTGATCTGGCTTAGGAGTGACCTGTTAGACCAGTGAAGAATTTTGACTGGCTAGTCAAGTGTCATGACCGACCAGGCATGACCTTGTCCGACCAGTCACATGTTTATCTACCCAGGCATGACCTTGGCAAACTAGGCATGACCTTGGTCGACCGGTCATGACCATGTTTGACCAGCCAAGTGCATGTCTGCCCAGTCAGGTGCGTGTCCACCCAGTGAAGGTGTGGCCGACCAGCCTGAATGTGATATGGATCAACTAGACAGAGCAAGGCTACGCATGAGATCCCAGAAACAGCTTCAACAAGAATCAGCCTTGGCTTGCGCGGGAATCTCTCAGTTTATCCCATGAATATAGTATATTGTTATATTTTGAATATTATTGTAAATTAAATATAATGAGAATAACAAAATATCCTAATTATGAGGGACATCATCTGTACGATCATGAGCCTATAAATACAAGGCTTATGGCATCATAAAAATGACTTTTGGACTTTTGATTCGAATTCTAATTTTCTAGAGAGAGAGAGTACTTTTATTTGAGAGAATTCTTGTATTCTTGTAATCTGCACTGAAGAAACTCAGTTGACTCAGGTTCATTTGATCTTGACTGTAGATCTATAATCACAACTCTAAGTGGATTAGGCTATTACCAACACATTGGGGCTGAACCACTATAAAAATAGTCTGTGTCGTTTATTTATCTTGAAGGTTTTTGTCGTTTTTGACGTCTACACATTGTTGGCCAAAAATGCGGTCAACATTTTGGTGCTTTCATTGAGAGCCTGAAGAGAAAGACAGGCGATCCATGTAGCGTGATGGCGCCTAAGAACACCAATGCGGCCTCCAAGAAGACAGGCTCCTCTAAAGAGCCTGCTAGATCAGAAGGTCCTGGCCCACAAGACCATGAGACTGAGCCTATAGTCATGCTCGAGGACGTGACTCCAGAAGTTGAAGAACTCCAGGAAGTTATGGGGGCCTTCCAGGAGGAGATGGCACAATTCAACGCCAAACAGGAGGCGTTCGCTGAAGAAATGGCTAGGCAGAAGGTGGCATTTGAGCAACAGAGACAAGAGATGGAGGCCATGAGCGAGGAGATCGAGCGACATCAGGAGGAGGCCGATAGGCGACATCGCGAGGCTGCACTCGCTCTGGAGGCAGCTACACAGCTAGCCCAAGCCAATGCCCAAGTTGCAGCATGAGGAGCAGCCACCCCAGGAGCAAGGACCACAGAAGCTGGTCGTAAGAACGATGATAGACTCGATTCTCGAGGGCCAAACAGGAGTGGTAGTAACCCACCTGGTCAGGAAGAAGATGGGGTCCGGTCGGGCACTACCTCAACCCAAAAGGGGAACTCCAAAACCCCCTCAAGGAGCCACCAATCAGAGACTTCTAGATCAAGAAGTCATAAATTAGGTAACAAGAAAACTCCACCTAAGCAGGAGTAAAATAGAGCTCCTCGAGGTAAAGAAACTTCACACTTCAAAGATGGGCATGGTCGTGATGAAGCTTATAGTCATCACACTGACTAGTCGAAGGAGAAGAATGATAACAATCATCAAGGAGGAAAATATCGCCCATCGCAGACAGGAAGGCCACCACTGCATCCCAACCAGCGCAGTGGCAAGGAGCATGTCACACATGGAAAGCCTTCTGAAAAGACTCAGAGTACGGTGTTCGATCGGTTAGGGAGGCATACCTCCCAGAAGGATTTAAAAGATGACATTGCTTATAGGAGAAGGACCGTCCCGGTCGAAGGGCGAGATCCAATCCGACCTACCAGTCAAGTAGAAATACTTGATGATGGTCTGTCGGATAGGAGTGCTCGACCAGGCGGTCCCAAAAATGAGTCCCAAGCAGTGGCCCTAGGTATCCAAGCCCAGCTTGATGCTCTGGCAACAACAGTTCAGGGTTTGTCAAAACGACCCTCTGTGATCGATCCAGTAGACCACAGGAGTGGCAGCCTGTTCTGTGCTCGAATTAGAGTAGCCCAGCCACCAACGAAGTACAAAGCACAGGTACTGCCAGTTTATACAGAAAAGGCAGATTCGATAAGGCACGTGGGGAAATTCGAAGATCAGATGGAGCTGCTCGGAGTGAGTGATGACTATCGGTGCAGAGTCTTCCCCACCACATTGTCCGACACTGCCCAAGAGTGGTATTGGAAGTTTAAGCCAAACTCCATCACTTCTTGGGAAAGTTTCAGGAAGGAGTTTTGCAGGCAGTTTAGTGCTGCTCGGACCCCTCCAGTTTATGCCAATCACTTGGTGGATATTAAGCAAGGGAAGGACGAGTCTCTCAAGAAATACATACAAAGGTTCATGAGATAAGCTAACCGAGCTACTACAGTTGGAGATGAGGGGAAGATGGTGGAAATTTCTTCCGGCATAATCTATCGGAGTCCTTTGTGGGACAGCATTCATCGCAACCCAATTTCAACGTTACAACAGTTTCTTGACTGGGCGGATAAATATATGAAATTGGACGATGCGATTGAGAGAGGTCTAAACAATCCGAGCGGATCTACTGATCTCCCCAAGAACGGAGAAAATGGTCAAAATGGCGGAAAGAAACGTGGGAATAACGGGTCTGACTACCATGATGAAAAGAAAGCTAACTCGAATCCGAATGATAAGCCAACCAAGTATGAGCCCCAATTCACAAACTACACAACTTTTTCAGCAAGCCGGGCAGAAATCTATCTCGCTAGTAATCAGGAAGTTCCCTATAAGAAACCCCCACCGATGAGGAAAGAGACATCAAAGAGGGACATGAACAAATTTTGTTGGTTCCATGGAGATTATGTCCATGACACAAACGAATGCAATCACCTCAAAGATGAGATAGAATTTCTTCTCCGGTCAGGAAAGTTGAGGAAGTATTGGGCAGAGACACCCCAAGGAGAAGGAGGCAGCAACAATCCTAGTTTCAAACGACAAAGATCTCCACCCTTGCAGCCCGGACCTGTGGACTTTACCTTAGACACTATATGTGGAGGTCCACACTTGGCTGAGGAAAGCAACGAAGCAAGGGAGAAGCATGCTGAGCGGGAGTGCTAGGATCAGGAGCCACTGGAGCGGCGAGCGTCTATGAATATATTATGTCTAAATACCGCTTTCAGAGTGGTAGTTTAATTTCAAGTGGTTTAACTTGTTATTTAAATTTGGATTATGAGCTGGTTATTTGCTGATCAGCCATCTATTTTTGAACAATTTTTTTTTGTTTAAGACTCGTTATTAGACACGTTTTGTCCTTTTTAATTCACGAGTAATAAAAGAGATCACGCACAGCGTGGTCGATTCTTGCTACAAATGTGCATGTCTGTTAATTATCCGAACAGTGTTCAATTGGTTGGTAAAATCGGACAGTGTTCAACTGGTCAATACATTCAAGCAGTGTTCAACTGCTCGAATATTTTCCATATATTCTATGTGTTTCACGAGTGATAAACTGCTCGAACAGATTCGGTCAAGTAGCAAGTGATTAAGGATCTCTCTACCCTCAATCACTTGGGGGGCACATATGGTATATCGGTATATAATTTAACACAGGAAATAAGAGCACGAGTTAAGATATCTGTTTTTAGGCTGACTTGTAAATTTTTGAAGTCCAAAAAGGCCATTAAGCTAACTTGTTTGACAAAGCTTAAGTAACTTGGAATTTTTTAAAATTTTAAGTTAGAAGTAGTTATTCGTGTGATAATAAACATTATGCTCATAAAATGTTAGAGCAATAAGAGTGTGAGAAAGTATACTTAGTATGGACTTATGAAATGTCTAGAATTTCTAAGTTAGAAAACTAAGTACTCATGCGAAAAAAAAGGCATACATCAGAGTGAATTTTCTATTCACAATAAACTTTGTTGACCCAAGATTTGGCCAACTGACACGGAGTCAAAACGTGATTGTTATGGACGAATGTATAGAGAAGAACGCAATGACAAAAGTAAAGGAAACACAGTAATTTATAGTGGTTCGGCCCCAGGATCTGGTAATGACCTACGTCCACTTAGGATAATATTGATATAAAATCAGAGGGGTGATCAAAGAACCAGGGTTCAATGAGTTTCACTCTTCTGTAAGGAACAATACAGATTTACTTGGAGAATTACTCTCGTTTCCTATGATTCAAAAGCTAAAAAAAAGTCATCCATTCCTTGAGCCATCTCCTCTTATTTATAGGCTCAAGGAGGGTCACAAGAGATTGTTACAGATATTCTTCCCTGAATAATCGGATATCCAGAAGATTGTATGAGATAACTTTGGGATTCATAAAGATCTTCCCATAAATGTTGCCTTGTACGCGGAACTACCGAACAGACTGGTCGCGGGTAAGACAGGCTTACCCCGCTTCTATTGTGTCTCCTGGTCGATACTCTAGCAGACGCTTCTAGGTATCAGCCACGTGTCAAGAGATTATTCGCCACGTCACCGGTGCTAATTTATTGGATAACATTTGCCCCCCAAAGTTTATTTACTACGAACAGTAAATAAACTTTGAGAGAACGACCCTTCGGTAACCCCTTCTGACGTGTCAGAACCCTTCGTGTGTTCTTGAGAAAAGCAACCCACTTCTGTCCAATCATGTCCTTTCAGTTCCCCAGAAACGATTTCGATGGCCATCACGTTTCCCCATACTTAGAAAAAGGAAAACTAATGATTATACTTTTTTAATATCAGAGAATACTTATATAAGACCGTCGAAGCCTCTTCTTTCTTTTTACGCACGCCATTATCTTTGCAGAAAACCCTAAAAACCAGAGCTTTAAGTTTTTCCGAAGACCGTTCTCCTGCACTTCCAAGAATCAGACCGTGGGCTCTTTAATCTTCGAAGACCTTTCTTCCACCTTCACGATCACTCTTCTTGGTAAGTTTTCGAAACTCCCTACTTCTAATTTCTCGTGATGCATGCTTCTGGTGGTATACTGTTTGAGTCTTTCTGTTTCTGGTTTTAAATTCCTGTAGACAGAATGTTTTGTAGGTGCAGAAGAGTTACGATTTAGTTTAAAAATTCAAGATCATGCTTTTTTGGACGTAAACCCGAAGTATCATTTTGATTTTTAAGCCAGTTGAAAAATAAATTTTTCCCACCCTAAGGGGAGTTGAAAAAGCTTTCACAGAAAAACTTTTTACTTTCACCCTTTGATCCGCTTTTCAAACTGCTCGTGCTGAAAAACTAGCTTTTTAATAGAATGCTGTTGTGTAAAAGCCTAACTTTTATACTCGACCAACGTTATTCTAAAAGCTTTTTAGAGTTCTATTTCCTCACCTCCCCATTCTTCTGTTTGCAGACTTTAATGCCAGATTTGTGGGGAGGTGAAAGACCTATCGACGACGACCTTCTTGCCCAGCTGCTCGAGGGGGAAGAACAACCAACTGTACGCGTCCACGAGATTCCTTTTTCGCGATCCTCTTCCAGACCCCATCCTTCCTTTCCAATGGCCCGCTCCAAGTCCTCTGGCAAGAAAAGGCCCGAGTCTGAAAACAACCCTACTCCTCCTGCCCAGCCTGGTTCGCAGGTTGGGGCTCCCTCGACCAGCGGTCGAGAAAATCTTGTTCCTGACCCTAATATCCAAACTAGGGCTCGTCCTCGTCATCGGAATCCGCCTGATGTCGAGTGGTATACTCCCCCAGCCAGTTCAGTGACCCTTCGAATGGTTGCCAACTGTTTCAGGAAATTCCCCCTTACGGGGGTAACCATTACACGTCCCACCGAGGACCAGAGGGCTAACCGTCCAGGAGGGGCGAACAGCGCCTGGTCCCGGTATCACATTGAAGCGGGAGCTTATCTCCCTCTTCATCCCTTCTTTGTGGGGGTGGCCAATTATTTCGGCGTCGCTCCCTTCCAAATAACTCCAAACGGATGTAGGATGTTGGCCGCACTCTATGTCCTGTACAAACTCAAAAAATGGCCAGAACCTTCACCCCATGAGGTCAACTATCTTTTTGACCTCAAGTCCAACTCACAGCACAACGGGACGGGCTTTTTCCATTTCTGCCACCAGGAGACCGGCCGGACGTTCCTGAGTGGTACTACCCACATATCGAACGTGGGGCATTACAACAAGGAGTACTTCTTTACTCCGGACATAACCAGTAACAACTTGGCCTTCGCGAGAGGCTGTATAAACTTATCTTCGTCTAGTCGATACTTTAACATAGAATGTTTCCTTTCATTTTTCCTCAAACTTGATCTGTTTTTCAGGCCCTTGGTTACGTCCGGCCCCAACACCAGACATGGTGTTGAGGTCTAACACTCTGGCCAGGATGTCTGATGCAACAAAATGTGTCAAGACCCTGACACTTGAAGAGAATTTGAGGTCGTCTGGCCTCCTGGCTCCTCGCCATGAAAATAGAGGGTCCGTGGTGGACGAAGCCACTGCTGAGGGGGTTCCCGAGCAGGAACCTCCTGTGCCTCCTCCTAGGAGGAGGCCAATAGGAGTTACGATCAGGGAACCCATGGGTAGCCCTTCCGCAGAAAGGCCTTCTGTTCCCCAAGGCAAGGGGAAAGAAAATGCCAAAGAGCCTATTGTTGACTTGGGAGAATCTTCCGATGATAACGGTAAAGTTATTTCGCTTTTAAATGGTTTGCCGATTCCCTGTCACTTGTTTGACGGGGATGGCAACTTTACATATGCTCCAAACTTAGGATCAGACTTCTTCATGCCAGATAATGAGTATATGACTAATAGAGTCAATAGTGTAGCGACCAATAGTTGTAGCTCGGGTATTTACTTTGTTACCTCCTTTCAATTGTCTATCTTACTTTCTCCTGCCTCCTTTTTATAAAAATGCTATGTTTGTATTCATGCAGATATGTCAACTCCCAACATTTTTGACATGTACCAGGCTGAGGAGGAAGAGGAAGTTCCTCAACTCCAACGGAAGCCCAAGAAGAGATCTGGCGAATCCAGTCGAGGCCCTCCAGCCAAGAAGGGTCGATCAGAAGATCCTCTTCAGGGAACGCCTTCTAGGCAAAGTCTGCGCCAACTGGGCAAACTCCTACTCCTCCTCCAGCTCCTTCCGTGCAGCAAAACACTCCCGCCTCGCCCAACCCTCCAGCCGCACCGGTCAGAGAGCAGCTTTCTCGCGAAGAGGCTCATGGGGCCAGACTTATGAGCCGCGCCATTTGATCTGCCAGGGACCGCCTCGATCGTATTGGCAAAGGTGACCGTGTTAGGGCCGCAATGGTCCAGGCTGAAGAGTTGCCAGTCGATCAGATCTTGAACAGGGCTTTGAACGAAATCTCCAGCGTAAGTGTTTCGTTATTCTTCGAGTTTTTAGTTTTTTAGCCCTCGTGATAAGTTATAACTCCTTTTTCTTTGTGAACAGGCCTTACTTTCTGCCATTACTGCTCGTATCCGAGCCCAAGCTTACATCGAGCAGGTCGAGGCAAAAGCCATCGAGAGGTATCAGGTGAAGGCGGCCGAGGAGCTTTTGGCTGCTGAGGCTAAGCATGCTAAGGAGTTGGAGGCAATGGTCCGAGAGAGGGACGCGGCGGTGACTAAGCTGTCAGAGGCTGAAGCTGTGAAGGAAGCAGCGGTCAAGTTGAGACAGGAGTACCGAGATTTCAACAAAGCTCATCTCCGCAAAATCAAGCATCTGGGGGAGGTACTCAAGACCAAGGACGAGGCCATTCGCACTCTCGGGGGCAAGGTGAAGAAGCTGGAGCTTGACAACTCCAAGAATCTGGAAAAGTATAAGAGGACTACACTCCGATGTTTCTACAATTTCTGGAAACACAATCAGGGTGCTGACTTTAGCTACCTTTAAGAGGAAGTCAGAAATGCGGAGTTGGCTCGATGTGCTGCCCAACTGGCCGAAGAGGAGGCAAGAGCTGCAACCCCTGCCACTCCAAACGTCGCTGGTGCAGAAGAAGAAATTGTTGAGGAAGCGACTAACCAGGATGCTGCCCAGGACCCTCCGGCCCCGAATGCCTCTTGAATTATTCTCATTTTTTTTTCTTTTTGGATATATGACCCAAGGGTCGTGATGTAAAGACAATAGTTTCTTTTTAAATATTGCTGCATGGGCAGTGAATCTTTTTTCTTGAACAATTACATCCAAGCTGAGATGCTTGCGGTGTAAAAGCTTAACTCTTGGTGCTATAATTATTTACTATAACATTTGTCCGTATGACCGGACTTAGCATAGTACTTTGGCATGATTTAACAAAACATGAATTTTGAAAAATACTCTAAGTACTGCAGAATTCTTTCACTTATTTTGTTCATGTGTTTACAAACCTTGGGAGTATGCTTTGCTATCGATGTGCCTTATATGCCCCCCAAGTGATCGAGGAGCGTGAGGTCCTTGGTCACTTGCCTTGACCATAACCTGTTCGAACATTCCTGTTCGTAGTAAACTGATATTTGTAATACAGCAAAACAACACACGCAATGAACAAATACTTGTAAATATAAATTCCCAAAGGTTGGCAAGAATGACTGGCTGAGCACAGTCCCTTATAATCTCGTATTAAAAATGGACTAAACATGTCTTTACGAGTGATTCTAAAATAGAATCTTACATATACGAGCAGTTGGCCATACAACGTGGCGAACCCTCTTTGCAAAACTTGTAAAAATTAAGAAGAGAAATTTAAACAAGCCAGTCCTTTAAGAAGGGCTGTTCATTGATAATACTTGCGCAGGTGTTCTCCATTCCAATAGCGGAACGAGATCTCCGTTTAAGCGTGCAAGTTTGTAGGTGCCTGGGTGAAGGGTTTCTTCAATCTGGTAAGGTCCTTCCTAGTTAGGTCTGAGCACTCCAGCAGTGGGGTCGCGGGTATTTAAGAAAACTCGTCGTAGTACCAAATCTCCGACGTTGAATTTTCTTTCCTTAACTTTGGAGTTAAAGTACCGGGCGACTTTTTGCTGGTATGCAGCAACTCGGAGTTGAGATTTTTCTCGTATCTCGTCGATCGAGTCTAGGGACTTCATCATCAGCTGACTGTTCACGTCCTGGTCGTAAGTCAAGCGCCGATGTGAGGGGGGATCTAACTCGACATGTAACATGGCCTCATATCCGTAAGCTAGGGAAAATGGGGTATGCCCTGTTGCTGTTCGATGAGATGTTCTATACGACCAGAGGACTTCAGGTAGTTGCTCCGGCCATGCTCCTTTAGCCTCTTCAAGTCTTTTCTTCAGGGTGTCCTTAAGAGTTTTGTTCACGGCTTCGACTTGCCCATTCGCCTGTGGATGTGCAACTGAAGAAAAACTTTTAAAGACCCCATGCCTTTTGTAGAAATCTGTGAATAAATCACTGCCAAATTAGGTCCCGTTGTCTGAAACTATCTTCCTGGGTAATCCATACCGGCACACAATGTTCTTGATGACGAAGTCAAGAACTTTTTTGGTCGTGATGGTTGCGAGTGGTTCAGCTTCAGCTCATTTCGTGAAGTAATCGACTGCCACAACTGCGTACTTTACTCCTCCTTTTCCTGTTGGCAGGGATCCAATCAAATCTATCCCCCATATTGCAAAGGGCCATGGGGTCTGCATCTGCTTTAGCTCATTTGGAGCTGCTCGTGGGATCTTGGAGAACCTTTGACATTTGTCGCATCTTCGCACATACTCCATTGAATCCTCGTTCATTGTTGGCCAGAAGTAACCTTGTCTTAGAACCTTTTTTGCCAAACTCTGCCCTCCAGCATGGTCTCCGCAGAAGCCTTCATGCACCTCCCTCATGAGCTCCTTAGCTTTTTCTGGTGTAATGCACCTGAGCAGTGGCATTGAATATCCTCTTCGGTACATAATGCCGTCGACCAGTATATACCTAGCGGCCCGCCTTTGCAGAGTTCTGGCTTTGTTTCTATCTGTTGGCAGTGTGCCATTCGTCAGATATTCCAAGTATGGCGCCATCCATGAATCTTCTACATGAATCTCCATATTGGCTTCGGCCGCTTCTATGCTTGGCTTACTCAGTCTTTCTACTGGAACTATGTTCAAGGTATCAGCATCCTTTGCGCTTGCAAGTTTAGCCAAGGCGTCTGCATTCGAATTCTGGTCTCGCGGAATTTGCTGTAGGGTGTATTTTGTGAACTGGGCTAGCAAATCTTTTGTTTTATTCAGGTAGGCCATCATCTTTAGGCCTCGCGCTTGATATTCCCCCAGGAATTGATTCATGACTAGTTGAGAATCACTGTAAATATCAAGCGTCTTTATGCTCATGTCTCTTGCCATTCTCAATCCAGCTAGGAGTGCTTCATATTCTGCTTCATTGTTTGACGCCGCGAAGTCGAACCTGATTGCGCAGTGAAATCGATGCCCTTCCGGCGTTACCAAAATCACTCCCGCTCCAGCGTGGGATTCGTTAGATGAACCATCTGTGAATAGTTTCCACGAAGGAGTCTTGTCTTGGGGCATGGGCACTTCAGGCTGTTCGTACTGCTCACCGCCTGGGAGTTCGGTGAACTCCGCGACGAGATCGACCAAGATTTGTCCCTTTATTGCTGCTCGGGGTGAATAAGTTACATCGAACTGCCCTAGTTCGACTGCCCATTTTAACAATCTTCCAGCCGCCTCAGGTTTTTGGAGGACTTGCCGAAGGGGCTGGTCGGTTAAAACTGTAATAGGATGGGCTTGGAAGTAAGGACGCAACTTCCTAGAGGCTTGAATTAAGAAATATGCTAACCTTTCAATTGGCGGGTACCTTAATTCCACTCCAACCAGCCATTTGTTGATATAGTAGACTGCTTTATGTATGCCTTCTTCTTCCCGTACTAGTACCGCACTAGCAGCAACTTCAGTAATCGCCAGGTAGATAAACAAAGTTTCTCCTTCGACTGGCTTTGACAAGATGGGAGGTTGCGCCAGATGAGTTTTTAAGGCCTGGAATGCCTGCTCACAGTCTCCCGTCCATTCAAACTTCTTATTGCCTCTGAGTAGATTGAAGAAAGGGACACATTTGTCAGTTGATTTGGAGATGAATCTACTCAGGGCAGCGATCCTTCCGGTCAAACTTTGTACATCTTTGATTTTCTCCGGTGACTTTATGTCGATCAGGGCTTTTATCTTATCAGGGTTGGCCTCGATTCCTCTTGAATTTACTATAAACCCTAAAAACTTCCCTGATCCGACTCCAAAGGAACATTTGAGGGGATTGAACTTCATCCGGTACTTGCTTAGCACATTGAAGCATTCTTGCAGATCCCTCACATGTCCTTCTGCTTTTTTAGACTTTACCAGCATGTCATCCACATATACCTCCATGTTTGCACCAATCATATCCTTAAACATGTGGTTGACTAGCCGTTGGTAAGTCGCACCTGCATTTTTCAGTCTGAAGGGCATTACTTTGTAACAATATAAGCCCGTATCGGTCCGAAAGCTGGTGTGATCCTCGTCAGGGGGATGCATGCTGATCTGGTTGTAGCCTGAATATGCATCCATGAACGAGAGGATCTCATGTCCTGCAGTTGCATCGACCAGCTGGTCGATCCTTGGGAGTGGGAAGCAGTCCTTTGGGCAGGCTTTATTGAGGTCCGTAAAATCCACACAGGTACGCCACTTGCCGTTAGGCTTGGGGACCAGTACCGGATTCGAGACCCACGAGGGATAAAATGCTACCCTGATGAATCCATTCTCCTTAAGTCTTTCGACTTCTTCTTTCAGAGCTTTTGATATATCTTTATCGAGCAGCCTTCTCTTTTGTTGCACGGGCGGAAAAGTTTTGTCTATGTTCAGGACATGGCTGATTACTGCAGGATCTATCCCTACCACGTCTTTGTGGGACCAGGCAAAAACCTCCTGGTTCTTTTGCAAGAATTCCACCAGTGCTTGCTTTATAGTAGGCACTACGTTCTTCCCAACCTTCACGACTCTGGTCGGGTCTTTTCTGTCGAGTTGGACCTCCTCCAGGTCCTCGACGGGTCCAACATTTTCTTCAAAATCCCCAAAGCGAGGATCCAAATCTCCATCCTCACTTTGGGCAACACCCTATTTGGTGGCTTCTCCACCAGATTGGGCTTGCGTGTCTATTGCCATCTGCAAACGATCTGGGGTAGGGCTTCTCGACGTCCCACTCTTCGCCTTTGTGATCGAGGCGTGGTAGCACTCCCTGGCTTCCCTTTGGTTCCCTACGATGCGTCCTATCCCCGCGTCCGTTGGGAATTTCATGGCTAAGTGCCACATAGAGATGACGGCCCGTAGATCAACCAGTATGGGCCTTCCAATAACGGCATTGTATGTCGAAGGGCAATCGACCACTACAAAAGTGGTGAGTAATGTCCTTGTTGCGGGCGCTGTACCCGTCGTTATTGGAAGCTTGACCATTCCGGCTGGGGCGAGTCCTTCTCCAGAGAAGCCGTATATGGTTTGAGTGCAGGGCTTCAAGTCTTTTACGGATAACTTCATGCGTTCTAGTGTTGATTTATACATGATGTTTACTGAACTTCCTGTATCGACCAGTACCCTTTTTACCATCATGTTGGCCATTTGGATGTCCACGACCAGCGGATCGGAATGTGGGAATCGAACGTGCCGGGCATCGCCATCAGAGAAGGTTATCTCACCCTCCTCTGACCGAGCCTTTTTTGGTGCACGGTCCTCCACTGCCATCATCTCGATGTCCTGGTCGTGACGTAGAGTCCGAGATTATCGTTCTCTGGCCTTTCCGCTATTTACCGCGAGGTGCGGGCCTCCACAGATGGTTAAGAGTGTTCCGGCCACGAGGGTAGGCTGTAATGGTGGTGAGCGTTGGCGTGTAGACGCCTGCTCGTTGCTACCTGGAGCTTCTCGTTGGGAAGTTCCCGAGGCCCGTACGTACCTTCTCAAGTGTCCTTGTCTAATAAGGAACTCGATTTTGTCTTTTAACTGGTTGCATTCGTTAGTGTCATGTCCGTAGTCGTTATGGTAACGACAGAACTTGGTGGTGTCTCTTTTCGAAATGTCTTTTCGAATGGGTCTTGGTTTCTTGTAACGCACACTAGAGCTTGTGGCCTGATAAACCTCTCCTCGAGACTCGACGAGGGCAGTGTAGTTAGTGAACCTAGGTTCATAACGATTACCCTTGGCTCGTTTGTTGTCGGAGGTGGAAGGCTCGTTATACGGCCGTTTCCCACCATTTTTTCCATTACCGTTGCCGTTTTTGTGGCCTTTGTCGTTGCCATTAGGTTTGGAACCATTGGCGGCTTTGGCAGGCTCGGCGGCCTTTTTACCCTTGTTCGAGGGTTTCCCATCATCAGCAATGGCTTCCTCGAGCTTTATGTAATGATCAGCTCGGTCCAAGAACTCCTGGGTCGTTTTAACTCCTTCCTTTCGGAGACTCTTCCAAAGGGGAGAGCAACGCTTTACCCCTGCGGTAATGGCCATCATCTTGCCTTCGTCTCCTACTGTTTTCGCTCTAGCCTCCGCTCGCATAAAGCGCTGGACGTAATCCTTCACTGACTCTCCGTCCTGCTGGCGAATCTCGACCAGCTAGTTTGCTTCAGTTTGGTGCACACGAACCGCATAGAACTGCCCGTAGAACTCCCTTACAAACATTTCCCAAGAAACTATGCTTGTAGGCGGGAACTTAAAAAACCACTCATGCGCTGCCTCCGAAAGTGTTGCAGGGAAGATCCTGCACCGAGCGTCTTCAGACACTTTCTGAATGTCCATCTGAATTTCAAATTTATTTACATGCGAGACTGGGTCCCCATATCCATCAAAGTTCGGGAGCGTAGGCATTTTGAACTTGCTGGGAGTTTCAGCGTTAGCTATCCTCTGGACGAAAGGAGTACCTTTCCTCCTGTCGTGGTCGATATAAGAAGTTCTTCCTCCGACTAGTTGCTGCACAGCCTGATTGAGTGCGTCTATCTGGGCTTGCACTGCGACAGGAATTGCGGTGGCCTCTGTGGCTGGGGGGAGGTTTTCGCCGTGCCTCTCGCGACGATCGTTGAGTACATCTCTTAGGTCCTCTTCTCTTCTTCGCTGCTCGCTACCTTCGAGCCGGTTGAAGACATTATTTTGTCTGGGCTGCCCCCCAGCATCTTGTCTATTTGGCTGGTCACCTTGAGGTACTTGGCTCCTGCCTTTACCTCTTTCTCCATTCCTCCCATCAGCATTTCCCTTGCCTGAGTCGGCCTCATTGTATCCATGGCCATCTCTGAACCTTGAATGGTTGTGGAGAGACTGACTGTTCCCCTTATTCCCGTCTCTGGCAGAAACGCCCCGAGCGTTAGAGGGTGGCTTGCGCTGGTCGCGGTGTCCCCGTGCATTATCATGTCGTGGGGGTCCACGGACCGCGGAGCCTAGCTCCGAGTCCCTCCTGTTACCAGGAGAGTATTGGCCTCTGTTTGCTTGGTTTGTCCCATCATTCTCATGGCATCTAGGACTACGAGGCTGATGCTTGGCCCTATTCTGCCTTTGCTGTGGGGGATTACCCCGAGCAGCTTGGGATGGTGGATTTGCCTCAGGGTCCAACGAGACATCGTCATGAGGTGTCTGAGGCTGTTCGGGCCTTTGAAGACTTGAAGGCTGAATTGGTGGGCTAGGATTGGGACCCCTCTGGGGTGGTCCATTCGCGGGTTGGTCAGGCTGCGAGGCAGGTGCGGCCTGATTTCTAGCCAACAGCAAGGCTGCTTCGAGGGCGGCCATGGCTTCGGTCTGGCGTCGATCCACCTCCGCCTGTCTCTCGCTCAACTCCGCACGCTGCTGATCAATCTCCTGCTGCTGCTGCGCCATAACTTCTGCGGCAGTTTCTTGATTGGCCTTCAGACTAGCCAATTCTTCCTGCAACGCGCCCAGGGTGATCTTCAGCGTCGCATCGTCCATTTCCTCCTCTTCAAAATCTAGTTGCGGCTCATCTTCCGCCATGCTTGCAGGGGGAGGAGGAGGTGGTGGATTCGACGGTGCAGCGGCGGTTGCCTGCCTAGTTTTCCTTCCTGCTTTCACCATTGCTTTTCTTAACAGCAACAAATCAATCTCTCAATGAAAGCACCAAAATGTTGACCCAAGATTTGGCCAACTGACACGGAGTCAAAACGTGATTGATATGGACGAATGTATAGAGAAGAACGCAATGACAAAAGTAAAGGAAACACAATAATTTATAGTGGTTCGGCCCCAGGATCTGGTAATGACCTACGTCCACTTAGGATAATATTGATATAAAATCAGAGGGCTGATCAAAGAACCAGGGTTCAATGAGTTTCACTATTCTGTAAGGAACAATACAGATTTACTTGGAGAATTACTCTCGTTTCCTATGATTCAAAAGCTAAAAAAAAGTCGTCCATTCCTTGAGCCATCTCCTCTTATTTATAGGCTCAAGGAGGGTCACAAGAGATTGTTACAGATATTCTTCCCTGAATAATCAGATATCCAGAAGATTGTATGAGATAACTTCGGGATTCATAAAGATCTTCCCATAAATGTTGCCTTGTACGCGGAACTACCGAACAGACTGGTCGTGGGTAAGACAGGCTTACCCCGCTTCTATTGTGTCTCCTGGTCGATACTCTAGCAGACGCTTCCAGGTATCAGCCATGTGTCAAGAGATTATTCGCCACGTCACCGGTGCTAATTTATTGGATAACAAACTTATAATGTTTTAAGTATAAAAAGACTTAGAATGTTTCAAGTTAGCCAAAAAAGAAAAGTAAAGTATAAATGCCAACAGCTCGGTCATACGAGCAAAAGTGCAGTAGCAAAATACAAAACAAAAGTCTACTAGAGAGCTGGTAGGATGACAACTTGTCTAGTCGGATGGAGGCTTCTCTAGTCGGATGAGAGATCACTGGTCGGCTTTGACAATTTGATCAACCCCTTCCTCAGCATTAGCTGCTCCTTCCGGACGGAATGACAGCGTGGGAGAAACAGATGTAGTGCCGGCAAGATTAGCTGCTTCCTCGGCAGCCTTTGCCTCACATTTCGCAAGCTTTTCTGCCTTGACCTCCTCTGTGAGAAAGTCGAGGTTGAGAGGCTTGTTTAGCTTCCACACCTAGTAAAAGCAGTTGAAGCAGATCTCCTCGTAGCGAGTAAGATCGGCTTCTTTCTCCCACCGTAGCTCCTCATTCTAGCGAGTCAGTCCCTCGTTCTCGCGAGTTAATCCCTCGTTCTCACAATTTAGTTTCTTTAGCCAATCAATCAACGACTTGTTAGTTTGGGTTAGTTTGTCGTTCCCATCAGCCAACCCCCTAAGAGACTCATCTCGCTCAGCCACAGTCTTCTCTGACCACTCCAGCTTGGATTTAAGATCCTTTTCTGAAGAAGTCAGAGTATCCACCTTAGCTTGGGCCTCCACTAGTTGATCATTTAATACCTTGATCAACTCCTTGTAGTCTACTGCTCGGTGCTAAGCGTGACTGATGGTGATGAGCGTCTGCATGAAAAATAAGAGGTTACTACGAGTATAAATATAAATAACAAACTGTCTTGTGATAGAATACTTACATTCACCAACTGAGCAAGCCCTCTTTGTAAGACGACGTCAATGCTAAGTCGAGGAAAAGATTCAAAGCTTTGAATCATTGAAGCGTCATGAAGAGTCTGATCAACCACTTCCTTCCCAATAGTACCAGCAATGCGAAGTGCCTCACTCAAGCTAGTTGGGCGAGTGGGGGTTAAGCTCGCAGAAGGAGGGAGCGAGGAAGGAGTCTACTGTGGGATTGCGGTCGACTCATTGGGTTGCCTCCCTTGGCTGGGCGGAGTGGTCCTTGGGACTTTGCTCGGAGGGGTGGAGCCAGTTCCTTCCCCAGATTTCCTCTTTGGGGCAGGAGGAACGTTGAAATGCCTGAACATCTCTGAATCTGCAAAAGTGAAAGCACAAGACTTGTTAGTAAAAAAATATATATATATATATAAAGAAATATGTGGATAAGTACATTACTACTACTAGACAGTTCTATAAATCCCATATAACCAAGTTAACAAACATATCACTATGACTACTAGACCTGAGTTGAGGATTTGGTTGAGGAAGTCGTCCTCGTCGTCGGATGATGAGCTCAAGTCCCTCTCAAGCTGGATGGCCTTCCCCTTCCCAGGCTGTGTGGGAATAGCAGGTCTGCACTGGTCCTCTGGCTGGGGCTCCCTAATGATGAGATCGTCTGGTCTGCGGGAGTGAGGAGATGGTCTAGGAGAGAACTGATCGGTCACTACCTCAGTGCCGGTGTTGGACTGATCAGTTGCATTATTTTCCTCAGTACTACTCTCCACTGTGATGTTCTGGTTACTTGGTAGCAGGCCCACCAGCTGAAGGTTATCAACAGTAACCAAAATTTTTTGATCCTTCTCCTCGATGCACATATTGGCCAACTCCTCTGCTCGGTCAAACATGTCTTTTGTGGGCAAGGGTTGCTGGAATGGACCCGCATGCGTAAAAGCCAGGTTGTTGGCTTTCATGTCTGACGTGAGAAAATACTCTGTATAGTATTTCCCAGGATTCTACTTGTGAGCAATGTCATAAAGTTATTTAACCCCTTTATGCCTATGAAAGAGGTGGAAAAAACCTGTGTTCTTATGGCTCAGGTTGGTTCTGAAGTCGAATAGGTAGTGTATCTCGTGAGGAGTAGGCTCATCCCAGCCTTGCATGAAATAAAGAATGAACAGGGCAGACAACACCTGAATCCCGTTAGGAGCGATCTGGAAGGGAGAGACGTTGAAATAATCCACTACTGACCGGAAGAAGGGGTGTAGCGGGATAGTCGCTCTTGGATATATATGGTGCCTAGACCAGGCACAGTAGGGTCCACCAGGCCTGTTAGCCCTCTGATGAGGGCGCGGACATATCATATTCACCCCTCTCAAGCCCAAGGCTTGGATGTGTTTGTCAAACATCCCAGGGTTGAGTTTCGTAGGCTTGGCGGTAAACCAAGAAGGTGTTTCTTCTCCTTCCTTCCTTGGTTTTTGGACAGCTAGATGCTGGATCTCAGTAGCCAATTTCTGGGTAATTTTTCTTCTAGGCTTGTTTGGTTTTGGCGTCTGGCGGGGTGGTCTCGAAGAAGCTGCAGTGCGGACCTCACTGCGTTCAACCACTTTCTGTACCGCTCTGCAGGCTACTTGAGGATCCTGGTCCTGCGACAGTCTGTTGGACTTCTTTACCCTCATTGTCGACCGTTCAGCTTGATGGAGGAACTGCTCTTCGTGAAGAAATTATAAAGTTGAACGGGGGAGAATCTTTTTAAAGCGGCGGAGACAATCCTCAGGAATGCGACTGTTAGGAGACTTTGACGAGGAGTCACTGCTTTGAGGGGTGTCGATCGACAGCGGGACGGACGTATAAGAATTCGTGTGGTTTTCACCTCCCCTATAGTCGAAGCGATTCATCTACAAAAAATAAAAATGGGGAGGTGAGTAACCATACAAATTTAAGTCAATAGAAAAAGTGCCTAAAAAGTGACCCATGTGCGTGGTGTCCGAGCAAACACCTTAGGATGACCCAGCGTGTCCGAAGAGTTGGGGCGTGTTCGAGGAGAATTGTGGTGTCCGAGCGGATGCTTGGGTCTGAGGAGTAGCCAACGTTGCATCTGAGCGAGTGCGTGGGGCGTCCAAGAAAGTACGTGGGGCATGCGTGGGACATTCGGTCGGACATCACGTGTAGTCGGACCGAGCGGCTCACCTGGTGCCCGAGAGGCACGCCGAGGGTGTCCGAGCGGCTCACCTAGTGTCCGAGAGGCACGCCGAGGGTGTCCGACCAGCAGCACCTGTGTCCGAGGAGCCCAGCGTGTCCGAGAGGTGCGTGCGTCCGAGGAGACGATGCGTGCGTCTGACCAGAAGCAGCAAGCATCCGAGGAGCCCAGCATGTTCGGAGTATGTGAAGGGTGCCGAGGGACCTATTCTGAGTAGTGAAGCCCAAGTCCGAACCCATGGCTAGGTGTCCGATCGGATTAAGGTTCAAAAAAGGGGAACAATGGCCAATCAGCCATAATTCATACCCGAACCTCAACCAAAACCCATTTCAAAAAAGAAAACAAAGCCCCTAAATCCCTAGGACATAAACACTATTTCTCATCAAAACACACACAACCACAAGATCAAAGTGGGGAATTTGTAAAGTTTCAAATGTTCTAGACTCCACATTCATATCATCAAATACCCATAAACACATACGAGCAATTTAGGTTGAAAAACTCATTTTTCTTTAAATTTCTATGAAATTGAAGATAAAATTGAGTTACCCATAACCTAAAAAACATCAAAATAGCCACAAAACACATTGCATTTCAAAGATTCATACACAAATTCAAGGGTAAAATGTCCTATGAAGTTTCAGCCAACACTCCCATTTTTCCTTGAAATTTTGAGAAAAAAAAAATAACAATACAAGTGAAGATGGAGGAGAAGACTTACCCAATCTTGAAGAGCCCTTGGATTTGCTTGGAGAATGCTTGAAGAAGTGAGAGCTTTTCCTTGAGAATCTTTGAACTTTTCGGCCAAGGAGAAGGCTTATGGGGTTTCGGCCAAAGAAGAAAAAAAGATGAGGGAAATTTTTGTTTTTGCTCTCTTGTGTGTGTGGAAGTGTGGGAGTATAGGTGTCTATTTCAAGGAAAAAAAGTGGGAATTGCCACTTATTTTTGGACCCATGGAATTCCTTAGATTTTTTTTCTCCCCACGACTATGAGGAGTTAATTGCAGTGATCATGGTCTGTGGAGTCGTGGTATGTTGCATGGCGGGAAGATGAAATGTTGGATTTTTTTAATTAATTATGCCGTGAGCTGTGGAGAAAAAAGTTTATTATGTGAGAGCATCATATAATAAACTTGGGGGGAAAATGTTATACCCAAAATTTGAAAATAATGACGTGGCAATAGAAATGACAAGTGGCAAGGAATGGTTGGGTGATCTGGCTTAGGAGTGACCCGTTAGACCAGTGAAGAATTTTGACTGGCCAGTCAAGTGTCATGACCGACCAGGCATGATCTTGTCCCAGTCAGGTGCGTGTCCACCCAGTGAAGGTGCGGCCAACCAGCCTGAATGTGATATGGATCGACTAGACAGAGCAGGGCTACGCAAGAGATCCCAGAAACAGCTACAACAAGAATCAGCCTTGGCTTGCGCGAGAATCTATCAGTTTATCCCATGAATATAGTATATTGTTATATTTTGAATATTATTGTAAATTAAATATAATGAGAATAACAAAATATCCCGATTATGAGGAACATCATCTGTACGGTCCTGATCCTATAAATACAAGGCTTATGGCATCATAAAAAGGACTTTTGGACTTTTGATTCGAATTCTAATTTTCTAGAGAGAGAGAGTACTTGTATTTGAGAGAATTCTTGTATTCTTGTAATCTGCACTGAAGAAACTCAGTTGACTCAGGTTCATCTGATCTTGAGTGTAGATCTATAATCACAACTCTAAGTGCATTAGGCTATTACCAACACATTGGGGCTGAACCACTATAAAAATCGTCTGTGTCGTTTATTTATCTTGAAGGTTTTTGTCGTTTTTGACATCTACACGTCGTTGGCCAAAAACGCGGTCAACACCAAGCAAATGGACAAGTTGAAGCAGCCAACAAAACGCTAAAGGATACACTGAAGAAAAGGCTAGAAGAAGCTAAGGGGGCGTGGCCAGAACAATTGCCTGAAGTTCTTTGATCGTACAGAACTTCACACCGAACAGCAACGGGTCTTACTCCATTCTCTTTGGCTTATGGATATGAAGCTATGTTGCCTGTTGAGTTAGATCCGCCTTCGCATCGCAGAATAACGTACGATCAAGATTCGAACAGCCAGCTATTGATGGAATCCCTGGACTCAATCGATGAGAAACGTGAACAAGCCCAACTCCGAGTAGGTGCGTACCAGCAGAAGGTCGCCCGGTATTTCAACTCTAAAGTGTGAGAAAGAAAGTTCAGCGTTGGAGACCTTGTACTCAAAACAGTTTTTCTAAACACCCACGACCAAGCTGCTGGAGTACTCAGACCTAATTGGGAAGGGCCATACCAGATTGAAGAAGTCCTTCACCCGGGCACCTATAAACTTGCACGCTTAAACGAAGATCTCGTTCTTCGCTATTGGAATGGAGAACACCTGCGCAAGTATTGCCAATAAACAATTCTTCTTAAAGAATTGGCTTGTATTAATTTTACTTTTTACAAGTTTTTGAAAAGGGTTGGTCATTTTATGTGACCAATCGCTTATAAAGTGTAAGATCTTATTGATCACTCGTACATACATGTTTCGTCCATTTATTATGAGAAATTTAAGGGACTGTGCGCAGCCAGTCATTTCTTGCCACTTATTGTAGTTATTACAAGTATTTGCTCATTACGTGTGTTGTTTTGCTGTATTATAATTCTAATTATATTGCTACGAGCAATAATGTTCGAACAGGTTTTGGTCAAGGCAAGTGACCAAGGACCTAAAGCTCCTCGATCACTTAGGGGGCATATAAGGTACAAGTAAGCAAAGCATATCGTTAAAAGGTATGTAAACACATGAGCAAAATAAGTGAAAGCATGCTAGAGTACTTAGAGTATTTTTCAAAATCTTGGTATTTTGTTAAATCAAACCAAAGTGCTATGCTAAGTTCGGTCATGCGAACAAGATATTATAATAAAATAAAAAGATGTTATAATATCAAAAATGAATTACTTTACACCGCGAGCAGTATTGCTCGGATGTAATTGTCCGATTAAAAGGAAAATAGCTGCCCGCGCAGCAATAAAAAATTAGTGTCTTTACATCACGACCAGTAAGTCGTCTAATTAAAATATCAAAAGAAAAAGAAGAAAAATTCTAAGGGGCTGGAGGATCTTGAGGAACGTCTTAGTCGACAGCTGCGCCAGCTTCGTTATCTGCACCATCTATCCCTGTTGCCAGAGAAATCTCTGGGGAAGCAGGTACTTTAGCCCTCTCTTCTTGCTCCAAGCGAATGGAACACTAAGACATTAGAGTCCGCCTCAGGCGTTATGACAGATAGTTGAAGTTACCCTTCCGGTTGTGCTTCCAGAACTCGTAGAAGCAAAGATGAGTGGCTTCCTTGTACTTCTCCAAGTTCTTGGCTTCAGCTTCCTCAAGTTCCTTCACGCGCTTCTCCAGCTCCTCTGTCTCCTGCCTGCTCGCAATCAAACCAAGCTCGAGCTGTACGGACTGCTGGTAGTTGAGTTTGGTGCTTTCCTTGAACTTTTCTTTGTCTTCGTTGGATTTCTTCAGGCCATCCCGAACCTCCAACAGCTCCTCGGTCAGAGTGGCTTTTTTCTCGAGCAGTTCCTCTTTCTTCTTAGACAGCTCCGTATTCTTCTCAAGCAACTCGCCGTTATGTTTAGTTAGCTCGTTTTTCCTCTCGAGCAACTCAGCATTTTTCTCTTCGAGTGCTTTCTTAGCCTCGGCGAGCCTGGTGTCGAAATTTTTGGCCCAGGACACCATTGCTGCAGCACGGCGCCAACCAGTGGTCATGGTCAGTAGTCCATATAATCAGATAAAAAAGGATAAAGTGATGGCAGAGAATCGAAAATAAATTATCCAGCATCACGAAGTGACTTACGCTAACTATCTCATTCAGCCCTCGGTTGAGTATTTGCTCAGGCTCCATGGAAATGGTTTCAGTAATAACCTCTTGACTACGTTTATGTTTGGAGAGATTGTATATCCTCTCCCTGGCTGAGCTGACCAGGATGCTGGACAGGGAGCCTTCAGGCTGATTACGCTGCGTTTGGCTGCTAGGGGCCTGAGAAGTAGGCTGCTGGTCGACGGGTGTTTGAGGATTGGAATGTTGGTCGACCAGAGGAGTGAAGGCTGGTTGCTTGAGTGGCGATGGAGGTGGTGTGTTCTCCTTTGAAGGGACGGTGGCTGGAGGGTCATCAGTTTGGGCCTTCTTTGAGGCGGTTTTACTACTCTCCCCTTGAGCCCTCTTGCTGTCCTTTTTCTTGCCAGAAGATGCGACAACATCTTTATAATGCTCGAACACGTCCTTAGAGTCCATATCTTCACAAAAGGAAACAACACGAGCAATGAGACAAGATATTTATACGGGGTTAAAAATGAAAGTGAAGAGATTATAAGTAAGTACCCGCGCTACAACTACTAGTCGCTACAATACTTACTGAACTACTTACTGCCTGGAAGAAATCTGAACTTAAGATTGGAGTATACTTAAAGTTACCGTCTCCGTCAAATAGATGATAGGGAATTGGCAAACTATCTAAAAGCGAAAGATCAGTACCGTTCTCATCGGGAGACTCGTCGATGGGAGTGGGGGGTTCAATGGCCTTCTTTTTTACTTTTCCCTTTGGGGCTGGTGGAGTAGCAGCCCGCGGAGTGCTGGAAGGTTCCCTGATTGCTACTCCAATGGCCCTCCTTGGAAGAGGTTGTTCCACTGCTAGGTGCTGCTCAGGAACCTCTTTGCCGGTAGCACAACCCGCTGTTGACTCCCTCACATCCTGATGAGGGGCCAAAAGCCGACTAACCTAAGGTTAGCCTCTGTGACCAGATGCTTGACGTTTTTTTCCACGTCAGTCATACTGGCCAAGAAAGCTGATCTTAACTCCATGTTTGGAGTGGGGTCTGGTCGCAACCATGGGTCTGAAAGGCACTGAAAATCTAAGAAAATGTAGAGAAAAAATTAAAGAAAAACTGACAGCCAGTGGTACAAAGACATTACCTCCTTACGTGAAGGCCAAGTTGTTTGTGACCATGTCGGTCGTGAAGAAGTACTCCTGGTACTACCTCCCCACATTCGATATATGGATGGTATCGGTCAGGAAGGTGCGCCCAGTTTCCCGATGACAGAAATGAAAGAACCCCGTACCTTCTTGGTTGGGGTTAGACTTGAGGTCAAACAAGTAATTAACCTCATGGGGTGTTGGCACAGGCCATTTTTTGTGGCTATATAGGATATAGAGTGCGGTGAGCATTCTATACCCGTTGGGGGTTATTTGGAAAGGGGCGACCCCAAAGTAGTTGACCACCCCTTAGAAGAATGGATGAAGAGGCAAGGTAGCCCCTGCCTCAATATGGTATCTCGACCAGGCGTTGAAGGCGCCTTCGGGCAAGTTCGCCTGTTGGTCTTGCTTAGGTCAGACTAATGTCATCCCAGGAGTCCATACTTCCTAATGTAATTGGCGATCATCCTGATCGTCACCCGGCTTTCAGAGACAACATACCATTCAACATCTGGTTGAATGACATTTCTGGGCAGAGCATGAGTTTGGATACTGGGGTTAGGAGTATTTTCTGATCGACCGCTGGTCAAGGGAATTTCAGCCCGAGGAGTAGGCTGATTTGAGGATTAGGATTTTTCTTTTTCTGGGCTGTAGTTTTTGCTTGAGCCATATTTTGAATAAGAGTAGATGGAGTGTTTGAAGTGGCACGAGAAAAAGGGATCTCAGGTATTAGCGATGATGGTTGCTCATCGTCCTCAAGCAGCTGAGCCAATAAGTGGTCGTCGATGGGTCTTTCTCCTCCCCACGGATCTTGCATGAAAGCTGCGAACAGAGAAATGGAAAGATAAGACGTAAAACTTAAAAGCTTGTGTTGGGAGTTGGAATAATGTTGCTCGCGTACACGACCAGCAGCATTCTAACAAAAACACTGAGTTCTATGCGAGCAGTTTGAAAAACAGATTGAAAAGCGAAAGTAAAAAGTTTTTAGGGAAAAAGCTTTTTCGACTCCGAAGGGTCGGGCAAAACCCAGTTTTTCACCTAGCTTAAAAATTGAATTTTTACTTCGATTTTACGCCCTAAATCTACAATCTCGACTACCAAACTGGCTCCTAACTCGTACGAAACAACGTTTCACTATCCTATCAATCATCTGCCAGCATGCAAACATTCCTCATATATTTTCAGCAAAGAACACAAGAGGGTTCGGAGACGAAGGCAAGCATAAAGCAATTTAATATGGTAACTTAAAAAACTAGAAACTTCATACAACTTACTCAAATAAAAATTGAAATACGAAGGTGAAAACTTTCGAATGTCCGAGTGTAGATGTTTGAGAGTTTATGGGCTCTGGAGCGCGAGTTCTTCAGTGTTCTTCAGGAAAGCAAAAGCATGTAACCTGTGAAAAATGATTCTGAAGGGTCATTTATACTAGCCGAGGAACGGTTACCAAGATAATCATTAAAGGTAATTTTTCAAGGAGTGGGGAAGCGTGATAGCCGTCAGACACATTCTCAGGAAACTAAAAGGGCCTGATTAGACATGATTGGTCACGTTTTTTGAGAAGACATGGGCGGTTCTGACAGATTTCGTGGGGGATACGAAAGGTTAGTTTCCTAAGTTTACTTATTGCGGGTTGCAATAAATAAAATTGGGGGGAAAATGTTTACCCAAAAATGGTCATTGATGACGTGGCAAAGATTACTTACACGTGGCGAAATTAAAAGGCAAAGATGCTGTTCGGCTATCGACCAGAGGCGCACCTAATCAACTGTTGGGTTTTATGCCCTTATAAAACCATGTCGGACATGTAACACGATTTCATATTATCAATAAAAGTAGTAGAAATCATTTAGTTTGACAACCGTGTTGCTTGCTTGTTTTATTACATGATTATTGAAATAATACAAACATTTATAAAATCCCGAACATATGGATAGTTACAATTATAGTGACTAGGTCACAGTGGATTATAGTTGTAATTATATGTTCAAAAGAACGAGTCCTAAGATTAGATCAGTGCATTGGATTTTCACTGATTAGGCAATCTACAATATGATCTACTTACACATTAAGGGTGTGATGTCTTGTCCAAGGCATCGACCAAGTAGATAAGATCAGATGTATTTAGTTACATCGGACTAGGACCGATATTGATTATTGATTGATAAATAAGTATCGTTGTTATCAAATCTAATCAATGTCACAGCGTTGACCATATATTAAGCCGATCTTAATTCTGAGTGATAATATTCTGCTAATTATATTATTTAAATCTTTTGACTTGTTCGTTACCAGCTTACCCTACGGTCTAGCCCATACTTACATCTTGGAGATTTATTAGTGTAATTGAGTGGGAGTATTATTCATAGATACGAAATCTATAACTTCTGTATGAGAAGTGAAAAGATGATTTCCTTAATTGCTTTGTTCAAAAGGTTAAATGATTGAGATCTCATTTCTATGATTAAGTTCACGGAAATATCATTTATAAGGAACTTAGTGGGAGTTAAGGATAAAATACTGATGAGGGGTAAAACGGTAATTCGCACCCAGCTCGTTAGTAAGTCATCGATAGAGGACTGATTGATTGTAATGGTTATAACAATGGATAACGTATTTATGGTTTTGAAAATACGTTCTATGAATTCAAGAGTTCAATTCCGAGTCTATAGTGGAGTCACGAGGAATTAATAAGGTAGTGAAATTATTCGTAAATAAATTCACGGTAACTTGTTGGAGCTTGATTTCATGGATCCATGGTCCCCGCATCACTTTTGAGTAAATCATCTAGAATGTCTCAATTAATTGATTTAATTATCAATTAGGATTTTTAAAGTTGACTAGGTCAATTTTGGAAAATTTACAGAGATATGAGATTTAGAGAATAAAAGAGAATATTTGGGTAAATTTATTAATATTGATAAATTGGTATCAATATAAATAAATAATATTAAATCAAGTTTCAAATTATAATTAGTTAATTTGAATAAGGATTTAATTAATTAATTATAAATAAATAAAAGGTTTTGAATTTAGGCCCAGTTGGGATTTAAGTTCAAAATAAAGAGATTGGGCCCAAGTCCATTTATGGCAGCCCAATGCTTTTATTTTTGTTTATTATTTTTAATTAATTTAAATTTAAATAAAGATCCTACAATTAGTTTTTCCTACATCAACAGCATTAATGTTTTTTTAATTCCACCACGTGCCAATCCACGTGTAAGTAATCTTTGCCACGTCATCAATGACCATTTTTGGGTAAACATTTGCCCCCCAAGTTTATTTATTGCGACCTGCAATAAGTAAACTTAGGAAACTAACCTTTCGTATGCCCCACGAAATCTATCAGAACCGCTCATGTCTTCTCGAAAAACGTGACCAATCATGTTAAATCAGGCCCTTTTAGTTTCTCGAGAATGTTTCCAACGGCTATCATGCTTCCCCACTCCTTGAAAAATTACCTTTAGTGATTATCTTGGTAACCGCTCATCGACTAGTATAAATGACCCTTCAGAATCATTTTTCACATTTTACATGCTTTTTCTTTCCTTAAGAACACTGAAGAACTCACGCTCCAAAGCCCAGACACTCTCAAAAATGGCCCTCAGCCACATTTGGGGGAGGGGGCATTCTAAAAAAAACACTAAGTTCTATACGAGCAGTTTGAAAAACAGATTGAAAAGCGGAAGTAAAAAGTTTTTTGGGAAAAATCTTTTTCGACTCCGAAGGGTCGGGAAAAACCCAGTTTTTCACCTAGCTTAAAAATTGAATTTTTACTTCGATTTTACGCCCTAAATCTACAATCTCGACTACCAAACTGGCTCCTAACTCGTACGAAACAACGTTTCACTATCCTATCAATCATCTGCCAGCATGCAAACATTCCTCATATATTTTCAGCAAAGAACACAAGAGGGTTCGGAGACGAAGGCAAGCATAAAGGAATTTAATATGGTAACTTAAAAAACTAGAAACTTCATAAAACTTACTCAGATAAAGATTGAAATACGAAGGTGAAAACTTTCGAATGTCCGAGTGTAGACGTTTGAGAGTTTCAGGGCTCTGGAGCGCGAGTTCTTCAGTGTTCTTCAAGAAAGCAAAAGCATGTAAACTATGAAAAATGATTCTAAAGGGTCATTTATACTAGCCGAGGAACGGTTACCAAGTTAATCATTAAAGGTAATTTTTCAAGGAGTGGGGAAGCGTGATAGCTGTCAGACACATTCTCAGGAAACTAAAAGGACCTGATTAGACATGATTGGTCACGTTTTTCGAGAAGACATGGGCGGTTCTGACAGATTTCGTGGGGCATACGAAAGGTTAGTTTCCTAAGTTTACTTATTGCTGGTGGCAATAAATAAACTTGGGGGGCAAATGTTTACCCAAAAATGGTCATTGATGACGTGGCAAAGATTACTTACACGTGGCGAAATTAAAAGGCAAAGATGATGTTCGGCTATCGACCAGAGGCACACCTAATCAACACCATTAATGTTTTTTAATTCCACCACGTGCCAATCCACGTGTAAGTAATCTTTGCCACATCATCAATGACCATTTTTGGGTAAACATTTGCCCCCCAAGTTTATTTATTGCGACCTGCAATAAGTAAACTTAGGAAACTAACCTTTCGTATGCCCCACGAAATCTATCAGAACCGCCCATGTCTTCTCGAAAAACGTGACCAATCATGTTTAATCAGGCCCTTTTAGTTTCTCGAGAATGTTTCCAATGGCTATCACGCTTCCCCACTCCTTGAAAAATTACCTTTAGTAATTATCTTGGTAACCGCTCATCGACTAGTATAAATGAACCTTCAGAATCATTTTTCACATTTTACATGCTTTTTCTTTCCTGAAGAACTCACGCTCCAGAGCCCAGAAACTCTAAAAAATGGCCCTCAGCCACATTTGGGGGAGGGGGCATTCTAACAAAAACACTAAGTTCTATGCGAGCAGTTTGAAAAATAGATTGAAAAGCGGAAGTAAAAAGTTTTTTAGGAAAAAGCTTTTTCGAATCCGAAGGGTCGGGAAAAACCCAGTTTTTCACCTAGCTTAAAAATTGAATTTTTACTTCGATTTTACGCCCTAAATCTACAATCTCGAATACCAAACTGGCTCCTAACTCGTACGAAACAACGTTTCACTATCCTATCAATCATCTGCCAGCATGCAAACATTCCTCATATATTTTCAGCCAAGAACACAAGAGGGTTCGGAGACGAAGGCAAGCATAAAGCATTTTAATATGGTAACTTAAAAAACAAGAAACTTCATAAAACTTACTCAGATAAAGATTGAAATCCGAAGGTGAAAACTTTCGAATGCCCGAGTGTAGACGTTTGAGAGTTTCTGGGCTCTGGAGCGCGAGTTCTTCAGTGTTCTCCAGGAAAGCAAAAGCATGTAAACTGTGAAAATTATTCTGAAGGGTCATTTATACTAGCCGAGGATCGGTTACCAAGATAATCATTAAAGGTAATTTTTCAAGGAGTGGGGAAGCGTGATAGCCGTCAGACACATTCTCAGGAAACTAAAAGGGCCTGATTAGACATGATTGGTCACATTTTTTGAGAAGACATGGGCGGTTCTGAAAGATTTCGTGGGGCATACGAAAGGTTAGTTTCCTAAGTTTACTTATTGCAGGTCGCAATAAATAAACTTGGGGGGCAAATGTTTACCCAAAAATGGTCATTGATGACGTGGCAAAGATTACTTACACGTGGATTGGCACGTGGCAAAATTAAAAGGCAAAGATGTTGTTCGGCTATCGACCAGAGGCGTACCTCATCAACAGCATTAATGTTTTTTTAATTACGCCACGTGCCAATCCACGTGTAAGTAATCTTTGCCACGTCATCAATGACCATTTTCGGGTAAACATTTGCCCCCAAGTTTAACTATTGCGACCAGCAATAAGTAAACTTAGGAAACTAACCTTTCGTATGCCCCACGAAATCTATCAGGATCGCCCATGTCTTCTCGAAAAACGTGACCAATCATGTTTAATCAGGCCCTTTTAGTTTCTCGAGAATGTGTCCAACGGCTATCACGCTTCCCCACTCCTTGAAAAATTACCTTTAGTGGTTATCTTGGTAACCGCTCATCAACTAGTATAAATGACCCTTCAGAATCATTTTTCACATTTTACATGCTTTTTCTTTCCTTAAGAACACTGAAGAACTCACGCTCCAAAGCCCAGACACTCTCAAAAATGGCCCTCAGCCACATTTGGGGGAGGGGGCATTCTAAAAAAAACACTAAGTTCTATACGAGCAGTTTGAAAAACAGATTGAAAAGCGGAAGTAAAAAGTTTTTTGGGAAAAATCTTTTTCGACTCCGAAGGGTCGGGAAAAACCCAGTTTTTCACCTAGCTTAAAAATTGAATTTTTACTTCGATTTTACGCCCTAAATCTACAATCTCGACTACCAAACTGGCTCCTAACTCGTACGAAACAACGTTTCACTATCCTATCAATCATCTGCCAGAATGCAAACATTCCTCATATATTTTCAGCCAAGAACACAAGAGGGTTCGGAGACGAAGGCAAGCATATAGCAATTTAATATGGTAACTTAAAAAACAAGAAACTTCATAAAACTTACTCAGATAAAGATTGAAATCCGAAGGTGAAAACTTTCGAATGTCAAAGTGTAGACGTTTGAGAGTTTCTGGGCTCTGGAGCGCGAGTTCTTCAGTGTTCTTCAGGAAAGCAAAAGCATGTAAACTGTGAAAATTGATTCTGAAGGGTCCTTTATACTAGCCGAGGATCGGTTACCAAGATAATCATTAAAGGTAATTTTTCAAGGAGTGGGGAAGCGTGATAGCCGTCAGACACATTCTCATGAAACTAAAAGGGCCTGATTACACATGATTGGTCACGTTTTTCGAGAAGACATGGGCGGTTCTGAAAGATTTCTTGGGGCATACGAAAGGTTAGTTTCCTAAGTTTACTTATTGCTGGTTGCAATAAATAAACTTGGGGGGCAAATGTTTACCCAAAAATGGTCATTGATGACGTGGCAAAGATTACTTACACGTGGATTGGCACGTGGCAAAATTAAAAGGCAAAGATGCTGTTCGGCTATCGACCAGAGGCGTACCTCATCAACAGCATTAATGTTTTTTAATTACGCCACGTGCCAATCCACGTGTAAGTAATCTTTGCCACGTCATCAATGACCATTTTTGGGTAAACATTTGCCCCCAAGTTTATTTATTGCGACCAGCAATAAGTAAACTTAGGAAACTAACCTTTCGTATGCCCCACGAAATCTATCAGAACCGCCCATGTCTTCTTGAAAAACGTGACCAATCATGTTTAATCAGGCCCTTTTAGTTTCTCGAGAATGTGTCCAACGGATAGCACGCTTCCCCACTCCTTGAAAAATTACCTTTAGTGATTATCTTGGTAACCGCTCATTGACTAGTATAAATGACCCTTCAAAATCATTTTTCACATTTTACATGCTTTTGCTTTCCTGAAGAACTCACGCTCCAGATCCCAGAAACTCTCAAAAATGGTCCTCAACCACATTTAGGGGAGGGGGCATTCTAAAAAAAACACTAAGTTCTATGCGAGCAGTTTGAAAAACAGATTGAAAAGCAGAAGTAAAAAGTTTTTTGGGAAAAAGCTTTTTCGACTCCGAAGATTCGGAAAAAACCCAGTTTTTCACCTAGCTTAAAAATTGAATTTTTACTTCGATTTTACGCCCTAAATCTACAATCTCGACTACCAAACTGGCTCCTAACTCGTACGAAACAACGTTTCACTATCCCATCAATCATCTGTCAGCATGCAAACATTCCTCATATATTTTTAGCCAAGAACACAAAAGGGTTCGGAGACGAAGGCAAGCATAAAGCAATTTAATATGGTAACTTAAAAAACAAGAAACTTCATAAAAATTACTCAGATATAGATTGAAATCCAAAGGTGAAAACTTTCGAATGTCCGAGTGTAGACGTTTGAGGGTTTCTGGGCTCTGGAGCGCGAGTTCTTCAGGAAAGCAAAAGCATGTAAACTGTGAAAAATGATTCTGAAGGGTCATTTATACTAGCCGAGGAGCGGTTACCAAGATAATCATTAAAGGTAATTTTTCAAGGAGTGGGGAAGCGTGATAGTCGTTAGACACATTCTCAGTAAACTAAAAGGGCCTGATTAGACATGATTGTTCACGTTTTTCGAGAAGACATGGGCGGTTCTGACAGATTTCGTGGGGCATACGAAAGGTTAGTTTCCTAAGTTTACTTATTGCTGGTCGCAATAAATAAACTTGGGGGGTGGGGGGGCAAATGTTTACTCAAAAATGGTCATTGATGACGTGGCAAAGATTACTTACACATGGCGAAATTAAAAGGCAAAGATGCTGTTGGACTATCGACCAGAAGCGTACCTCATCAACAGCATTAATGTTTTGATACGACCAGGCTGATCGTGAATCCCGATTTATTTCTTTCTTAAGTCGTAATCTAATATTAACTGCATTGGAATATTTCTTCATAATTATCCTTGATACGCGGTTATTAAGGATAAGATAGGACATGTTATCATATGTAACCCTCCTTGAGCCTATAAATATGCATGAAATTGCTCAAGGAAGGGACTTTTGGATTAATTAGCCTTTTTTGATTAAGATTGAGAGGAAAAGGGCTAAAGTGAGTTGTTACCATTTGATTGTGTTATGTCTAAGGTTTGTGAAACTCAAGAACCCTAGTTCTTTGATCACGACTTTAGGAATTAATAACAATATCACAAAGTGGACGTAGGTCATTACCTATCACTGAGGCCGAACCACTATAATTCTTGGTGTTTTTTCCTTTCCATTAGATTATCTTTTCAAGTGTCATTTATATATCCTATTGTATACTTGACTCCGTGTCGTTGGCTAATTCGAGGGTCAACATTCTAATATTGAAATGTTAATATCGTATATATCCTATCACAATGTTAATATTGAAATTTATATAGTATGTGTGAATTTATTTTAATAAAATAAAAAATATAACGTTTATTTTGGTCTTTTAATATTTAACAACACTTCATTATATAGTTTACCAAACACTCTGATATAACTTTTCCAACTCACAACACTTTAATATCTATAATTTATTAAACACTCAGCAACTTTTCCCCACAACACAATTGGAGTTGCTTTTTCCCACAGTACAGGTACAACTGCTTTTCCCCACAACACAACTCTATCAAACTGGCCCTAAATGTGTTTTGTAAACAGTCAGAAAACAACTTATTGAAAATTTATGCTGAAGTTACATCTAAAAGCTAAAGTTGTCACAATCTAGCTTTTAGCTTTTTTCTAAATGTTGTTTTTTTACAAAAACTCTACAATAATTGTGTTTGTTTTTATCTAATATTGTTTACCGAGTTATTCGGAAACTTTAATAATAGAAGATTAGAGAGCTTAGAAGAAAGGATTTATGGAATGGCAAGCAAGATTTTTACGTGGTTGGGGCGTTAATGAGCCTTAGTCCACAAGACAATTGTATTAGAGCTTAGAGAATCTATAACAATGGAGATTTCTACAAATTTCAGCAGAGTAACTGTTTACAAGCTAGGGATCCCCCTTCTTTTTTGCCTTTCTACCTGTATTTATAGGTTTATGGGTGCACTGGGCTTGGGTCGGGTTGACCCGTGCCCAATAAGGGTATAAATACCGCTGACTTCTCTAATGGAAGCCCAATACAAAGGATTAAAAAGTAGAAAATACACTAATCTGAGCCCACGGGGCCTGCCCAAAACACATCTATCATTCGACAAATTGGAGCTTTGGTCTGGGCATCTCGAGTTACGAGGCAGATTCAGGGGACAAGATCGGTCAGAGTAGTGGCGGCGCAGGTCTGAACCAACGGCGTACAATCCCGATGTAACCTTTTCTGCAGGTGAAGCGTGGGGACAACCCCCACACTTCATGGGATGAATTCAGGGTCACAGACGCTTTTTCTTGCCAACCTCGGAAAACCGATCCAAGTTCGTTTACCTACGTCCCCCTCCGTTCGTCAAGGTCCCGTACCGTTTACCAGGGGCCCAGATCATTTTCCAGGAGCCCAGATCATTTACCAGGAGCACAAAACATTTACTAGGTGCTCAGATTATTCCACCAGGATCCCGGACCGTTTACCAGGCTCCGGGATCATCCATTGCGATCTCGACTGTCATCCGAAAGCCACGCTCATACTATCTCCCGTATGACCGTCCCAGAAGATACTCCCCGGATGCCCTTTGGGCCACATCTAGACTTGGGCTGCCAACGTCTATTTTACTCTTTGCCAAACGAGCCCAGTTTGGGCCCAAACTCATTTTGGCGACCAGTGGGCTTGAAGCGTGGGCCCGGGCGCCAGGAAGGAAACGGGGATAACATTTACCCCCAAGCCTTCATCTGGGCTTGCGCGGTGGAGGCTTGTCTCATTCCTGGATCTTCCCGGCATTTCCCGGTTCGTTTCCAAAGTGACGGGTCCGCGGCGAGGGACACTACGTGTTGGATGAGTGTGGAGCTACCGCCTGCTACGTTGACCTGGACCGCGTCCCACGAGCCCGAACCATTTACCAGGATCTAGGTTCATTTACTAAGGCCCCAATTCATTATGAGGGATACACGTGTCCCCTAGAAACTGTCGCATTGACGGCACTTGTTCCTAGAAGGTCAGCAAATACCTCAAGGGTCACTATGCTAGGGCTGTTATGTCGGCTCGGTTCACAAAGCGTCCCATTCGCATGAGCGTTTCCCATTATTATTTCTACAACAAGGAGGATTGTAGGATGGGGCGGCCTTTGAGGTGCTCCTCTTTCTAGGACTTGGATTGGAGCGGCGCGGATCGCGCCTCGGGGGTATCGTGATCCAGTACTCGAGTGGATCCATTAATGTCCCTGCACGATCCTGGACCATCCAATAGGGGGGATCGATCCCAACCGTTAGATCAAAACTAGCACTTTGGCTCTTATAAATACCCCCAGGCTTTCATTTGAAACCTTTACATTCTTGAGCCAGAAAAAGAAACTCGAAGGATTTGTTTATGACCGAGCTTGCCGACGACATTTTCCACTGTCTGCTCCATCTTTGCCGTCGCCTATTTCCATTGATTCTGATATCTGCACCCTCACCTGAGTAGACGACACTAGCCTGCCCTCTCGACAAGCTATTGAATCGCCTCCAACAGTACAAAACTGAGATTCTACCGTCACTGTCACTAGACAACCACCATTTTTCAAGACCAGCAATTTACAGTAAGTTTTTCTGGCTTTCACCTTTACACATCCATATATATATATATTTTATGTTATTTTGCTTATCTGCTTAGGCTGCTAGACCTTGCCTGTGCTTACAATTAGAGTGTTAGGGAAAGGAAACCTGGTCCGGGCTGCTCTAGACCCCTTCGGGTTCGGGTGGTTCCCAAACAAGCGTCAATAGGCCGGCTTAGAAGTGTAGTCTTTTCTTTTTGTTCCCGATTAGGATCTTGCGGATCCCTGGTGATCCCAGACCTGATCCGGAGGGGACTCTTCCAAGCAATTTATAGGAGAGCCCACGTACCTTAACCAACCTTCTTGGGTTTTGGTGCTGACTACTTGGTTTGTCTATTTTATTCTGTTTTCCTCCCAGATCATTAGCCATGACCTCGGGCATCACCCTTCACTCGGTGGAGCAAGTTAACGCGGCCCCTATCACTCTAACCGGGTCCAAGACTCCCAAAGGCAATAGGTAGAAGATGGACGTGGTGCCGAACCTGTTCCGGAACTACCGGATGCTATACGCCCTGGAGAAGCATTTGGGCGTGGAGTCGACTCCGGGACTATTTCATAACCACCTGGCCAGGAGAGAGGAGAAGGCCCACACCTCCGTGGGTGGAATCGGGGCCTGGAGTGTAGGCCACATCAGTGCGAGAGCCACGCTCATGCTCCACAACTATTTCGTGCGATTCCTGACGTTCGTGGGGATCACACCTTTCCAGCTTCTGCCCCAAGCATACCGACTGCTTGTGAGATGGTGCATCTTCTGTGTCGCGAAGGAGATCCCAGAGCTGACCCCGACAGAGGTCTTGTACTTCTACAAGCTGGAGCCGCGAGTCAACGTCAAGGACAAGACCCTGGACGGCTTCTACAAGCTTAAACCGCGGGGCAACTACCCTGCTCCTACCAGCACCTGGAAGCATCCCCCGGACGTCAGACATTACTGGTTCATGACGTCCGGATTTCCTATAGAAAAGAACCCCACGATGATGCTGGACTTCCAGCGAGTGGGTAAGTGGTTTCCCGTTCCCTAGCTTCCCCTTTTCTTTTTTGTCTTGGTTTTTTATTCCTCATTCTCAAATCATTTTCTAGGGTGGCAGGACACTATGCCCAGACTCCCCTCCCCCAATTCATCCTGGACAGGAAGAAATTTTACTCCGAGCTAAGCGCGGAGAATTTGGATGCGGGGGCTACGTCAACATTGACAACCTTCGAGTGGTCGGGATGCTCGCGGCCCACCAAACGATCAAGGCCCCAAGCCTCCGGGGGATACAATACGAGAAAGACTCCGCACTGAGGGAAGAGCTGGCCCTGGAACACATCAGGGCTGTGGAGGCCGCGACACTGGCGGACGCGGCCAAACGAAAGAGGGACCAAGCTCAGCTGAGGGAGGCGGCCACTTCCGAGGAGCTGGAAGCCCTCTTCGACGAGGCACAGCCGAATACAGGGACCCCCAGAGCTAGCATATCAGGGTGAGGTAACTCACCTTTGATTTTGACTTATGCTCCCCAAGTTGGGGACTTAGTTAAGGATAGTCTAACACACCGAGGCCTCGTGTTCGGGGCTGAAGGGGAAATGAGATCTTCGTCTCCCATTCCCGTAGGCTCAGAAATCCTTATGTACTCATTCGGGTTCCTTCAATACGGGAACTTTCCACACCCGAATGACAGGGGGGACCAAGTCTACTCTTTTTCCTTAGGAGAATTAAGTCGGGTCCGGGGCCCAGATAAGGGTGCTTCCCGGATCACTTTTAGTCTTGATTTCCTTGTTCGCTCGTTCATTTTACTAACTCTTTTTTGTTTGTGTATATTTCAGAAGACTCTGACATGTCCAACCCAGTGGACAAGATGAAGCATGCCCTCGAGATCTGGGCCGCCAAGGTGAGGGCCTCAGCCAGGAAAGCCGCTAGGAACGTGCCTAAGCAGATGTCAGTGCCAGAGCTTCAATCCACTGAGGTGGCCCTGTCAGCGGTTCCGATCACGACAGTTGACCTGGCAACTGTCCCCGATCTTCCCACTCACCCTCCGGTGATTGACCTGGAGCGGGAACCAATGGCGAGCCAACGCTCCGGGAAACGAGCCGCGGACTTAGGCGCGGTGGAGGCAGAACCAAGAACAAAGAGGGCCAGGACTAGACGCGCTGGTTCAGCCAGGGAGTCATCTGGGGAGAGTTGCCCTATTGCCAAGGAACTCCCAATAGCACTGACTCTCCCTGTCCATCCGGCCTTACCTGAGGAGGGAGAGGCAGTCCTGCGGGAAGAGCAGTCCAAATTAATTTCCTGGACCTGGGAGAGTGGTCGGGAAAGAAGGGAGGAGGTTTACAAGGCCCTGACGATTCGTCGTCAGATCGAACTTGCTGAGCGTCCGGCAGAATTCAGTGCCCCCCAGCCAATCGTGGATCGGCTGGTCGTCGAGACGGGTTTTCGCCCCAAACTGGGGCAGAACACGACCCCTTCACGGTGGACTTACTGGACCAGGTGGGGAATATCATGCTCAACCTCCAACTAAAGCGGTACGCCACCATCGCCAATCAGGACATGTTATTCATCTCCCAAGCTCTCCGCCACCAAGCCACCGCTATAAGTTTGCGGTAGCATTTTTTATTGTTCCGGGGGGGCGCGGTCCCGGACGGATAGGGCATTCCAGGCCCGGGTGCTTGCATAGCGGGGGCCCCCTGATGGGCCTGCACTGCCAGACCCTTTGCGTACCCTTGCTGAGGCAGATACGCTCCAGGTGCACCCGGGACCGTGGACTGTCCGGGGACTGCTGACAGGCCCGGAACTCCCACGGGCATCCTGATCCACTAGTAGAGATGCCCCAACTTGATAAAATTTTCGATCTCATCATTGAGCTGTCGGCATTCTTCGGTCGTGTGGCCCACCTCCTTATGGCAGGCGCACCGCTTGCTAGTATCTCTCGGATTCCTTCCTCCTTTGAACATGGGGATTGGCTTCCGGTAATGAATTGTCCTTTCCATGGCCAGGAAGATGTTCTCCCTGGTGTCCACTAGGTTGGTGTACTCCAAGTATTGGGGCTCGTAGTCCCTCTTGCCCTTCTTAGCCAGCTCGGACCGGTTTTAGTCCTTGCCGGATCTTTTCCCCCGGGAGGGGTTTACACTCGCCTCAGTTCCTCCTGCCTGGGACGGCTGGGCCCCGACGGGGGCAACGCTATACTCGATCGGTGCGACTCTGTATCCAGAAAAAGGGGTGAACTAGACCAGGGCATACGCCGAAGTGGCAGGGCCATAAACTGTGGGCATGGCGAAGGTCATCCTAGGGGCAGCTTCCGATCCTGGTGCAAGCGGGGGAGTGACGTATTGCTGTGCCGAAAACTATGCCCCGTATCCTAGAAATGCTTGGGCATTGGGCTGAGGTGCCGGCTGCCATCCGATCGCCTGGATTTGGGCCTCTTCCTAGTTAATAAATCCTTGGGCCTTCCTTATGAACTCCTCTAGGGTAGCCACCTTGCTATGCTGCATATCGTCCCAGAGGGGGGATCCGGCCCGGATCCTGGATTGCAGCGCCACCAGGCGTTGCCCATTGTCCACCTTGGTCTTGGAGGCCTCTTCGGTGAAACGCTGGATGTAGGCTCTTAATGTCTTCATGTGGAGCTGTTTAATGTTGGCGAGGGCACTAATTTGCATGTGTTTAATGTTTAACCCACCTAGAGTGATTGAAAAATAGAGGCACTTGCCGTCATCGCTGACATGGGCCACGGTCATTGATCGGTTATACCGAGACAGATGATCCCTGGGGTCAGTGTTCCCAGCGTAGGCGGTTAGACTCGACATCTTGAATCCTTTGGGGAGCACAACGCCCAGAATGTGCCTCGCGTAGGGTTCCTTATCCTCCTCGTCGGAATCGGTGTCCGCTCCTTCCTGTTTTCGGACCAGGCGGTCCGTGACCTTTTTCAAGGCGGCCAACTACTCCATGAGCTGCCTGGCCACACCATCCTCTAAGGGAACCCTCTCGTTCCTCCTATTGTTGAGGTCATTTCTAAGGTCACTATCTCGAGGGCGGATCTTTTCCTTGCGGGCCCGCTCCTTTTGAGCATCCAGCCCGTTGCGCAGGTCTACCCGAGACATATCGTCCCCAAAACTGAAGGTGTGATGCTCATTGTTACGTGGGTGCTCCCGGCGGCTTTTCTTCACTGAGGCACTAAGATGTAAAGACCGTTCCCGGCCGGCCTGCCCTGGGGCATACCGGGGCCTGGTACCCTGTGGCCGCGTCCCTTGCGGATTGGTCGGGTGGCCCTGTCCTGGGACGGGGCGCACCTTCTCTTTCCTAGGGAGCGGTCGGGGACGGGTCCCGACTTTCTGGACGGGAGGGTTTTTCCTCTAGGGGATTGCCCCAGTATTCTTCTTCTCTCGGTCCGGGTTTCCCGGGCCTTGCTCGGGAGCTTGTCCCTGAGGAGGGGTCGGGCTCGCGTCCTCAGGGGCGCCATTTCTGGCCTGCGAAGTTGGCGGTTGCGTTCCCGGAGGCGGGACAATTGAGGGATTAGCCGCCGGACCCTGGGTGGCTATGAAAGCTTGTAAGGCTCAGAGGGACTTTTGCATCCGCCGAGTAGCCTCCTTCTGTTCACTAATCCTGGCTTCTTGGTTCAGAACTTGCTGCCTTAGTTTGGTTACCTCCGGATCCTCCTGGTTGGGGTCCACTCCTGGGATCTCGGGATCCTCAGGCTCTAGGCCGTGGTATTCTCCCTCATTTCCCTCTTCCTCATAGTAGTCCTCCTCGTATTCCGCTCCACCTTCATAGTTCAGCGACTCGTCGGGTTGGGACATCTCATGTGGAGTGTCCTCAGGTGGACTCCGAGGAAGAGGCTGACTGGGTAGCGGATCTTCATTGCCCAGCTCTTGGTTAGTAGGATCGAAAGTGGTGTGTCTTGTGTTCACCATTATTGCAGATGTTCAAGATCAACTCTATCTTTCTCAGGCTCTCAATGAAAGCACCAAAATGTTTACCGAGTTTTTCGGAAACTTTAATAATAGAAGATTAGAGAGCTTAGAAGAAAGTATTTATCGAATGGCAAGCAAGATTTTTACATGGTTGGGGCATTAATGAGCCTTAGTCCATGAGACAATTGTATTAGAGCTTAGAGAATCTATAACAATGGAGTTTTCTACAAATTTCGGCAAAGTAACTGTTTACAAGCCAGGGATCCCCCTTCCTCAATGCCCTCCTACCTGTATTTATAGGTTTACGGGTGCATTAGGCTTGGGCCGGGCTGACCCGGGCCCAATAAGGGTATAAATACTGCTGACTTCTCTAATGGAAGCCCAATACAAAGGATTAAAAAGTAGAAAATACACTAATCTGAGCCCACTGGGCCTGCCCAAACCACATCTATCATTCGAAAAATTGGAGTTTTGGTCAGGGCATCTCGGGTTACGAGGCAGATTCATGGGACAAGATCAGTCAGAGTAGTGGCGACGCAGGTCTGAACCAACGGTGTACAATCCCGAGGAAGCCTTTTCTGCAGGTGATGCATGGGGACAACCCCCACGCTTCATGGGACGAAGTCAGCATCACGGACGCTTTACCTTGCCAACCTCGGACAACCGACCCGGGTTCGTTTACCTACGTCCCCCCCCCCCCCCCCCGTTTGTCAAGGTCCAGTACCATTTACCAGGGGCCCGGATCATTTACCAGGAGCCCGGACCATTTACCAGGAACACGAAACATTTACTAGGTGCTCGGATTATTCCACCAGGATCCCGGATCGTTTACCAGTCTCTGGGATCATCCACTACGATCTCGACTGTCATCCGGAAGCCACGCTCATACCATCTCTCATATGACCATCCCGGATGACACTCCCCGGATGCCCTTTGGCCCTCATCTAGACTTGGGCTGCCAACGTCTATTTTACTCTTTGCCAAACGGGCCCGGTTTGGGCCCAAACTCATTCGGGCGGCCCACAGGCTTGAAGCGTGGGCCCGGGCGCCCAGAAGGAAAGGGGATAAAAAATATATTTAGTTATTTATTATATATTAATCCAAATATTTAAAAAAAATTAATATGGTAATAACATAAACAATATTTCAATCAAAAATATTTTTCTTTTTGCTCTAAAATTATTTTTTTATAATTTTATATTTATTAGATATTTTCAATATTTTTTATTTTAGTAATTTTATATTAGCAAACCACATTAATATAGAGTTTTTTGTTTTGTTTTGTTTTTTGAAATGTTTAATATATACACTATGGGCACGTTTGGTACCCCGACCCTAGCCCCAGCCTTGGACCTCGACCCTGGCCCCAACCCCCAACTCTGGCCATGGCCCCAGACCCTAGCCCTAACCATGCCCCTGGCCCCGACCCTGGACCCTGGACCCCGACCCTAGACCTTGACCTTGACCTCCGGCCTCAAACACCGACCTCAACTCTAGACCCCGACCCTAGACCCCGACCCCGACCCCGGCCCCAAACCCCAACCCCCGACCTCGACTCCGGCATTGATCCTGACCCCTGACCCCGACCTCAACCCAGACTTTACCTCAATACAACTTAATTTCAAAATATTACAATACAACCTAACACATACCATTTTTTATGTATTGAATACTACGTTTGGTATTGTATTAAAATTTGTGATTGTAATAATTAATACAATACAAAATTTATTTCAAACATAGCATTCCACTTATTTAATATAACACGACATCCTTATACGACATGCCAAACATGGCCTATAATATTATTCTTGCATTGCTTTCAAATTATGATTTATCAAACACATTAATTTCATGCTTTAGGAAAATAATTAAAAACATAGAAAATGTGAGTTTTGCATAACTTAAGTATTACGTATTTGTGATTATATCATGACTAGATTAGTATACTATGATTATTTAAATTAGAATGTCAAAAAAATTATTTCTTCATACAAAAATTATTCATTATTTTAAAAAATATATATAAAGATAAAAAATGGTTAAAATCATTCTGACATTCTTTACTTTCTTTTTTATGTTAATTTTAATCATTTTTTAAATATTGTCTTCATCATTTTCTAAACAATAATGAACAATTTTTCTTTTATCTTAACAAGTTTTCATATATATATATATATATATATTCTTTTTGTTTAAATTTTTTATGTCTAAACATTTAAAATGGGTCATTTTTTCGTTAAAAAAGATTTAGGAAGTATTGTCACAAAAAATAAAAAGTTGGGTAATTTTGTCGTAAAGAATAAAATGTTAGGTAGGTTCATCACAAATTTCATTTCTACGTAGTTAATGGTGTTAAGTGGGTAGCTACAAAAACTATGTTTTTGTAACCCTTGGTAGTTTTGCTACAAAATAAAATAAAATTGGGTAGTTAACTATAAAATACCCAAAAGCTTGGGTAGTTTCGCCACAAATTACTCTAGATTATATAATATAATATTTTTGTTGATGATCACTTCATTAGTGTCTTAACAAAAATATATTTTAATTTTTACATGTTTAAATAGATACCATATTGTTGATGCCGTTTTTTGTCAACTTAAATCGTAGAGCAATTAAACAACGTGAACTATGAAGCGAATGAATAAAGAAGAAAAGCAAGAGGGTTTTTAACGCTGACCTCGCCTCTTCTACATTAACAAACCTCTGAGCTCATCGATTGAACTCGGTTAAGGACCTTACGGGTTTCCTCTGCATATCTTCCCAGAGAGGACTTCCAGGCATTACCCCAGCTCAGAAAGCCATCAGATGAACGCTGTCATCTACGTCACGAGCTCGAGCGACCTCTAAATTGAACCTTGTAAGGTAACTTTTCAATGTTTCATTCAGCTCTTGTCGGACATTGGTCAAGGCAGACGCCTCGGGCCTTATTCCAATCATGGCTCTGAATTGCTTCTTGAAATCTCTAGATAATTGATCCCAAGAAGCAATTGCATGCCTCTTATATTTTTCAAACCAGTTTTTTGCTAGTCGTGTGAGTGAGGCTAAAAACAGCATGCATCTGAGTTCGTAGCCCACGTTACTCGCTCTCATGATTGTATTGAACGTACTCAAGTGACTGTATGGATCGAAATTCCCATCAAATGGTGGGACATGAGGAATTCGGAATCCTTGAGGAAACGGGGTGTTGGAAATATGGGGGGCGAAAGGCTCGAGTTCCTCATCGAACTCTTCGTCCCGATCCCGACCTCATTCATTTTGTAAGAGCCTGAATGCTCTTTCCAGTTGTTCGATCCTTTCTTGGACTGGATCCACTGGGGGTCTGACTTGAAACTGGTTATCATTGATCACAATTCTAGCTTCGCGCCTCCGCATAGGATTCTTGCGTCCATTGAGGTGATCCCTCAGATCTGGGTTCGAGGGTTATCACTACCCCGATTCTGGTTCAGGTGTTCCCATAAATCTGGGTGATCCCTTCGATTCCCAGTATTCGTATGTCCTGGTGATACTTACTGACCGTTCTAGTATCTCCTGAGCCTTCACTGATATGGCTCGTAGCGCGGTTATTTCGAGATGGGTTTCTTTCTGGTTGTCTCGTCTCAATAGTGTGAGACTGAGACATTTGGCTTCTCGTGGGTTGGGTACCTCTATGCTCCCTAGCGGTCTCCCCATTCCCATGTTTTCGCCCTGCTCGCCTTTCCCTATCACCCTGAGTCAATTGCATGTTTCTCCGAGTTGGTGAGGGATACCTTATCGGCGATGGTGGGTGCCTTATGGGTGATGGTGGCTGCCATCCATTACGGGGCCTAGAAGGTCCCGAGTTTGCCTGTGCTGGTTCAGGGACGTTCTGCGTGTTACCAGAGTTTTGGGTCCGAGCCTCCGTGGGGGCACAGTTATTCCCAATCTCGGCCAGTACCTCAGTAGTTGAGTTGGCAGGATTCCCAGCCCGGGTACTTCTTCGGGACCTTGAGGAAGAAGGTTGTTCTGCAGGTGGTGAAGGTTGCTCTGTTCTTCGTGTGGCAGCATTTTTGTGAGGTTGCCCACGAGGCCTGCATGGTGGAACATATACATCTCGTGGCGGTGGAGCTTGGGCCTCAAGCGGAGGCGAGGGTTGAGCCGTCTACGCCTCGTCAGCCAATATGGCTAGCTCCTCATTACGTTTCTTGGCCTCCGCCTCGCAGTTGACGATTTTCAAGCTCCACAATAGGGACATATCGGTCATGGTTGTAGTACATGTCTTCGTCATCCCTGGGGGCCGGTGGTGCAGGTGGTCCTCGAGAGTCAGAGGACCCACTCCTCTAATCTGGGTCTGAATTTATCATCGGCTGCTTCCCAGGACGCTGGAGGTAGTCAACTTCCTCTAAGATTTCCTCCTCAGGAATATTGGGATCATTCGTGGCCATAGTTGATTCAGGGACGCTTCTTCGACTGAATAGACTCACGTACGTACTGCTTAATGCTCTCAATGAAAGCATCAAACTGTTGATGCCGTTTTTCATCAACTTAAATCACAGAGCAATTAAACAACGTGAACTATGAAGAAAATGAATAAAGAAGAAAAGCAAGAGGGATTTTACGTGGTTCAGCAGTTAACTCTGCCTAGTCCACGAGTCTATGTTATTAAGACTTAGAGATTTCTGGAAATTCTTCAGAGATGAATTACCCAGAGCTTTCTCTCAGATAAAAAGAAATCCCCCCCTTACAAGTGGTCATTCCTCCTCTATTTATAAGGGAGGTTACATAGTTCATTCCCACATATTTCTTGAAGATATTCTGTATATCAATTTACATAATGACATTAAATGTAATATCTCCTATATACATGGAAACATTCCATAAGAATCGGGAACGGATAACGAACTAAATGATATCCCTTAAATATTGGGATTATACAACAGTAAATGTGTTCATGTGTAACGGGCTATCCCAAGCGACTCATCGGGTCTTCGAGATCAGCAATCGGCCTTGTGGCTGTCAGGACTTAAGGTACTGCTACGAGCTTGCCACCCTACTTCAGGACATGCTCAGAGTAGATTGACACTGCCGAAGCTTTGACACTCGAGCTTGCACTTCCCAAGCTCGGACTGTTTAATCCAAAGACAATCGATAACGGATGTATCCCAACGTCGTGCCATTTTGAACTCAGAAAGCATCCCGAGGTTACACATCTTCGAGGTCGTTATTTAATCAAGAGATTTTACAGCTGGATCATACAACATTTTCATACATTTCGAGCTCACACTTGACGAGTCCAGTTTTCGAGGTCATAATATCTGGTCTCGAAATCTAGGTGTAACAAATATTTATATTGAAATCTATTTAGTAAGTGTGAATTTATTTTAATAAAATAAAATAAATCTAACATCTTACCAAACACTATGATACAACTTTCCCAACTCATAATACTTTAAAATCTATAAATTACCAAACACTCAGCAATTTTTTCCCATAGCACAGCCACAGTTGCTTTTCCCCACAATAGAGCTACAATTGCTTTTCCCATACCAGAGTTGTACCAAATTAGCCCTAAGTAGTTTTTTTTTCTGCGGCAAAAGTCAATAAGTAATATGAAATGTTACACATAATTCGCTAATGAGGTGTTTGGTACGAGGCTTTACTTGAGAGAAGTTGAGATTCCCTTAATCTCTAACTCAAGTCTTTATAGAGTTTAGCATTACCCCCCAAAAAGAAAGTAAAAATAAGACCCACGTAAATATAAACTTTATCCAAAAAATTATACCAAACAAAGATTGAGTTTTATATTCCCATTTCCAAGAAACCAAACCTCCATAACAAACATCCCATAAGTAGGTATTTTAGCAATAAAAATCTCATTTGACACCAATTTGTTGTGGTGAAAATCAGTTAGTAGTTCGTTAGATTTGATAGAGGATGATTGTTACTGACTACTTATTAGTGGTTCTCATCCCCATTTATAATTTTAATTCTCATCCCTGCTTATTTCCTGTCGGGGTTGAGCCGAAAAATCTCCACAAGGAACCCATTTATTTAAAAAACAAAATTTTAACATAAAAATGACAAATTATATGAAAATAAAATATTACATAACATTTATAATTTAAAATACTAAATATTGTCCCCAAAAAAATTTAGAATCTAAAAAAAAAAAATACTAATATACTACAAAAACACATCAAACAATATATTAAATATATAAAAAATAAATAAAAATTTAAACAGGGCCCGTCGGGGCGGGGAGTGCCATCCCCACCCTCGTCCCGTTTAATATTCGGGGTCAAAAAATTATCCTCATCCTCGCCCAGTTCCCTATTTAGATGTGGAATCCCCAACCCATTAGTAGTGAACAATTTTTTTTTAATTTTTATTTTAACAAGTTTTCATATGTATATATATATATATTTCTTTTTTTCTTTTTGTTTAAATTTTTTAAGTCTAAACATGCTTCGGTAATTTCACCACAAATTACCCTATATTATATAATATAATATTTTTGTTGATAATCACTTCATTAGTGTCTTATCAAAAATATATTTTAATTTTGACATGTTTAAATAGATACAATATTTATATTGAAATCTATTTAGTATGTGTGAATTTATTTTAATAAAATAAAATAAATCTAACATCTTACCAAACATTATGATACAATTTTTCCAACTCCCAATACTTTAAAATTTATAATTTACTAAACACTCGGTAACTTTTTCCCTTAAAATAAAAATGGTAAATTATATAAAAATTAAAATATTACATAATATTTATAATTTAAAAGAGTAAACATTGTCCCAAATAAAATTTAGAATCTTAAAAAATACTAATATACTATAAAAACACATAAAAAAAGATAAAATATATATATATATATATATAAATGGGGCTCCGTCGGGGCGAGGAGTGTCATCCCCACCCTCGTCCCGTTTAATATTCGGGGACAGAAAATTATCCCCATCCTCGCCCATTTCTCCATTTAGATGGGGAATCTCCACCCCATTAGAAGCGGGCCTCTAGTGGGACCCGTCCATGTGGGAAAAATGTGTATTCCTACTACTTATCGACTAAAAGTGCAAATCTAATGGACTACTTCCCAACTTTTGCTGCAGCAAATTGGTATAAAATATGATTTTTCCTGCCAAAAAAAGTACTTAATAACTTAATTGCAACATTTTAGATTATTTACTCACTTTTGTCACTAAAATTTTATTTTTGATGACTTAAGTGCAATATTTCATATTACTTAGTAATTTTTGGAGCAAGTATCCCAATAATAAAATCTGAAAAAAGAAAAAGTTGGGGGTAAAATATTTTCCTCCATGAATTATCCTTCTAGTTCGTTTAGTCATCAAGTGAAAAAAAGTATAGTATTATTTCTTCTGTACATGGAGAAAGAACAGATGACATGGTTAAGAAGGAGTGAAGAAGACAAAGTATACTTTGGGCAGAGAGTTTAGTAGTCGTACTCTGGGGCATGGCATTTATGCAGATGAGGACTATGATTCATCAATGGACTAGACAATAGACATAGAGTCACCCCCCTCAACAGGAAAATCCTCTGGCCCAAATGCTCATCACATTGCCGATCTCCTTTAGATTTTGCATTATTATGTCTTGGAGACTCCACAAGATATAAGAATAAGATCTCCTCCATCTCACGTATTCCAAAGGCCACAGTATTAGTTACCCCCTTCATTCATTCTACCTTATATATCTCTATTCTCTACCTGTACTGGATCAATCACTCATCTTTAGTTATTATAAATTTACAAATTTATATCTATAGACCCAAAGCTTGTTTGCCCATGAAAGTGTAGGCAATCTTAAAATCAATAATTAATGAGAGAGTTCATATATATATATACACACACTAGGTAGAAGCAACGTGTAATGCATGTTTGTTTAGTTTCAGATTTGTAAATATTGTCTATAATTTTAATAAAAAATAGTTAATTGTTTTTAAATATATACATATAATAGAATAAATTATAGTTCTATAGTATAAATAAATATTTATATCAATAATCTTTCTATATATATATGACATCTAAACACAACGTTGACATAGATTTATATATACATGACTATATAACATATATATAAAATACAATAATATTTAAAAAGAAATTAATAATAGAAATTGTAAATCCTATAATTGGCATTTTTATAGAAATATCTTTTTTTCTTAAAAGAGAAATTGGTTGATTTAATTGTTTACTTTTATTATAATTTTCAGAAATATTTATTTTCTTTTTATTATAATTTTCGGAAATAGTTGTTTTCCTTTATTATATTTTTCGGATTTGTTTGGAAATATTTGGTTTCCTTTATTCCAATTTTCGGAAACTCTCTTTCCTTTTGTGTGATTTTTGGTCAATAATATGCTTCCTTATTTATCATATATTGTCTCAATTTGTTTATAAAGGAAACAAAGTTTATTGCAAATATTCGGTACTTACCCAAAGTTATTTTTAGATTATTTGCTGATATATTTTCGTGCAGCTCAATGATTGCAATCAGGAAACTGGTTCTTAATGTCATTAATTATTGTTTCCTTTTTGAGCTTGTTTTGATCTGTCACAGGTCTGAGTTGTCCCCACCGATATCGCATCTGTCGGATCAGCATCTTCTAAATAAGGCAACTCTTCGACAATCAAGAATAACTTCTGTGATTCTTACCTTTATTAGAAGAATTCTTTCTCTGCCTTTGTGAGTACGAAAAAGTCTCTATAAATAGGGCTCTAAAGGCAGTGAGAAAAGTGAACTCTTTGGTGCATTATTCGTAAGCTTTATTGTAATATTTGTGAGAGTTCTTCTTTATATTCAAGATCATAAGTATTCACGTGATCTTGTAGAATTATGTGTGTTTAGTTTTTAGTGGTGAGCTTATACCATGTTCATGAATGAATATACATTGTAATTTGAACACAACGTTTGTAGTCTTCGGGAGAAGATTTTTTACAAGCCTTGCGTCGGGAGGATGCAAGCACTCGCTGACCATTGAAGGGAGTTCAAGTGGTTGAGCGTTTCAATCAAGATCAGATTAGTGAAGAGAAGTACAACAAGTTGCGGCAAATCTCAAGAGGGAGTCTTGTTTTGTTTAAGTCAATGTTTTTGTACTTGTGATTCTTTATTAATTGGTTTTATTCTCTGGGCGTGGCCCCAAGGAGTAGGTTATCTGAAAGGGTTTCTGAACCTTGTAAAAATTTGCTGTGTTCTTTATTCTTTTGCACTGTCTTTTTATTGTGTTCAGTTTCTGTCGTGACAAGTTTGGTTTATGTCCCGACAGAACTGTATTCTGTGCAAACAGTTAATTACCATTCCGCACTTTAATGAATTCACTTGGTTTAATTAATTTGGTAATTACTAAAAACGGAATTTCAATTGGTATCAGAGAGGGTCACTCATTTCTGAGAGTGATCTTGGTTTATTCCGTTTGTTGCTCTTGTTCTTGCAATTTCTTTTTCACAGAAGGAGGTTCCATAACTCGCCCCCCTTTACTCAACGATTCAAACTATCCACATTGGAAAGTTCGAATGAGAGCCTTTATCAAATCTCAAGATGAAAAGGCTTGGAGAGCTGTTTTAAGTGGTTGGACTCCTCTAGCAGAAAGCGATGATATAACTAAGGTAAAATCTGAACTTGAATGGACTGATGCTGAAGATAAACTGTCCAGTTACAACAATAAAGCATTACATGCTATTTTTAATGGTGTTGGTGAATGTTACATTAAATTGATTTCTTCATGTGTTTCGGCCAAAGATGCTTGGCAAATTCTTCAAACTCAATTTGAAGGAACTGCTGATGTCAAGCGTTCTAGGCTTGTTATGCTCACAACAAAATTTGAAAATGAATGAAAATGAAACCCTCACTGAATTTTATGAGAAATTGTCAGATACTGCTAACGAATATTTTGCTCTTGGTGAAAAACTTGAAGAGAATGTTTTGGTTCGAAAAATTGTTAGAGTTCTCCCTGACAGGTTTCAGACAAAGCTAACTGCAATTGAAGAAGCAAAAGATCTGGACAAAATAAAAGTAGAGGAACTGATGGGTTCACTTCGAACTTTTGAACTAAACTAACAAATTAGACAAAAAGGTAAGACTGAGGAAATAAAGGAAAAATCTATTGCCTTGAAATCCTCTAAAGAAAAGAAGGAAAGTTCGGAAGATGAGGATGATGAGATGGATCTGTTGACAAAAAATTTCCAAAAATACATAAAGAAATTGGGAAACAAAAAGGCCATATCCAAAAACCCAAAAGGTAATTTTTCTAAACCCTTTGAGACTAATAAAAAGGGTATTCAGTGCAGGGAATGTGAAGGATTTGGACACATTCAATCTGAGTGTGCAAATACCTTAAAGAAAAAGAAAGTCATGACAGACACATGGAGTGATCAAGACTCTGAACAGAGTGATTAGGAGGAAAATAGTGTTGCCTTAACCTCTGTTCACAAAGGTATTGTTTTTTCTTCGGTCGATTACAAGGATGTATTATGCCTTAATAATTCTGTTCAGAACAATGAGAATTCAGACAGTGATTCTGATGATTTTGATTTAGATTAGGAGTCATTGAAAGAGTCCTATAAAATAATGTATGATCAATGGCTGAAAGTGTGTTCTGAGAATCGTCTAATGGCTGGCAATAATAAAAATTTTGTTGAAAAACTTGAGATGATTATTGCTTCCAAAAATGATGAAATTATTTCTTTGAATAAAGAAATTGAGTTTTTGCAAAAAGGTGTCAAAATGCTTAATCCTAGATCTGGAATTTTGGATGATATTCTTTCTGTAGGAAAAAAGGTTGGTGACTACAGTGGATTAGGATCTAATGGATCTGAGTCCTCAAGAAAAACGGTTTTGTAAAATCTATGAATTATCCGTCTGTTGTGTCAACTAACCATGTTGCAGGAACAAGTCACGCTGCTGAGAGGACAAAGTTGTCATCTGTTGAAATAGACCTACAACTAAAGAAAAGTTCTCCAAAAAGAAACATTGAACATTTTGTACCAGTTTGTCATTTTTGTGGGATGAAAGGTCACATAAGAGCTAAGTATTTTTCTCTGTTAAACTTATTCAAAAAGAATTATGATAAACACTTTGGTGGTATGAATCAATTCTTGACCAAAAGAAATTCAAAATCAAAAACAGTATGGGTCAAGAAAGTTAACTCTGTTTGCTTGGATACTTTTACTTGTCACAAAATGCATGCATCTAGTTCATGGTACTTTGATAGCGGCTGTTCAAGACATATGGCAGATAATGCCAACATACCTACCAACTTCAAATCCTTGAAGTGTGGAGTAGTAACTTTTGGGGATGGAATGACAGGAAATATTTTAGGTAAAGGTACTCTAAACATTGAAGGGTTACCGAAACTGAAAAATGTGCTTCTTGTTGATGGGCTGAAAGCCAACTTAATTAACATAAGTCAAATTTGTGACCAAGGTTTTTATGTTAATTTTTCACATGATGAGTGTAATGTTTTAAATCAAAATGGTGATATTATTCTCAAAGGCTCTCGTTCTTTGGATAATTGTTACACTCTCACACAAAAATTCACATGTCATGCATCTTCATCAAGTTTTAATATTACTGACTTGTGGCATGAAAAACTTGGTCATATAAATTTCAAAAACTTGAAAAAGATTGCTAATGCATGTCTCATTTGTGGTATACCCAAGTTGGGTAAAGAATCACTTGGTAAGTGTGAATCATGCCAATTGGGAAAACAGTTGAAAATTTCTCATAAAACATTATCTGATGTTAATACTTCAAATGTGTTAGAATTATTGCATATGGATCTCATGGGTCCTATACAAGTTGAAAGTATTAATGGCAAGAGATACATTTTTGTTTGTGTGGATGATTTTTCTAGGTTTACTTGGGTAGATTTCTTAAGAGAAAAATCAAATACATTTGTACATTTAGACAAATGAAGTTGTACATTACAAAATGGCACCACACGTCATCTCACATAAAAGGGACGTGTGGTGCAACTCTTCATCTGTTTTTTTTTTCAAATGTTAAAATAAAATAATTAATTTTTTTTAATAAATAAGATTTTTCTCCCGAACTATTACATTTACAATTCCTGCCTCCTGAATTTTTCACGTTGTTAAAAATATCCTCCGAACTTAGCATTGTTATCGAATATGGGACTTTCGTTAGTTTCTGGATGACCTAACTAACAGAAGACTAATTTGACAGTTTGAGCACGGACGTAACACTGTCACGTCACTGACATTAGGATCAAGTGTATAATTAATTAAATAGATTAAAAATAAAAAATAAAATAAAAATTATATATATTAATTTTTTACTTTTTTTGCCATTTTTAATGAAAATATTTTTTTATTTATTTTTATTTAAATATTAAAAATCAAATACAATAGTAACTTTAATAATAAATTTCATTTGTACTATTTGTTTTAGTTCTATTTGCATATACAATAAATTTATTGTTTTATTAATTATGCTTCAATTTTTTCCTCAAAAATGGTGAATTTTAAAAATTAAATACATTAAACAATTTTAAAAAAAATAATGTTTTATGAATTGAAGTAGAAAATGATGACGTTGCTAGTAGAAAAGTGGTATTCCTTAAAGAAAAAAGAAGAAAATTGTAAATTATTAAGTAGTGGTGGTCAGTCATATTGTAATCATATAATATTTATTAATTTATAATTTTATTATAATCATACTTTTCCACTCTAATTCATAAAATATTATTTTTTAATTTTTAAAATTCACAATCTTTAAGGAAAAAAATTGAAGTATAATCAATCAAACAGGAAATTTATTGTACAGGCAAATAAAACTAAAGAAAATAGTACAAATAAAATACTATTAAAGTTACTATTGTATATGATTTTGTTAATTTTTTAATATTTATATAAAAATAAGTAAAAAAAAAATTATAAAAAAAAGGAACAAAAGTAAAAAAAAAATATCATTTTTAAATTATTTTTTATTTTGAAACTTTATTTTTTTAATTAATTATACATGTGGTAATAGTTCGGGGGGAAAAAATCCTATTTATTTATTATTATTTTTTAAAAAAGCAAGAAACAAGTGATTTCTCATGCTAAAAAAACTAATTGGCATTATTACATTATGGTACATTGTTCCACGTGGAACGACATTTGAAAGCTCTTTCAGGACCCAAGCATGCAATGTGAGCTCGATGGTAAAGCATCTGAAGGAAAAACTCGAGAGTCTGATAGATGAGGAGGCGACGTTATTATTACCCTGAGCTTGAAACAACTTGCAGACTCGAAGACGTGTTGAGGCAACAACATGCTCACGGTTATAAATCCCTATAATTGTGAGCTTAGTTGAAACCGTGTGTAAACAACCCTATTGTTAAGGGATTTTAGTTTAATTAATATTGTTACACCTAAATTTCGAGAATAGAAATTTTGATCTCGAAGTCAGACTCGTAAAGTGTAAGCTCGGAATAAGCATGTTCGTCATAATCAGCTTTAATGAAAATATCAAGAACAGTCTTGCTGAGCAGTAAGTGCGACAACATCGAAATTGATGAGCTCAGAAACTATATGGTCTCGGAGGTGTTCCGATATTATAAGTCAAGCTCGAAGATACAATGACAAATGGTTCAACACTTGTATAAATCTCCCGATTTATTTCCTACCATTAGACAAGATGGTTCGAGCTCGAGGATTGTGAGCTCAAAAATGATGATCTTGACAACATTATTTGGGGAGAATATAGGCAAACCGAGATATCGAGCTTGTGATGGGTGAACGGTCTCGATGGCATATGAGTCTAGTGTTCAAGCTCGTAAGTCGTGTGTGAACATGTTCATTGTTATAAAATCCCTATGTTTAAGGGATCAGATGTAATCTGTTATTAAATCCCAAATATCATGTATGCGTACATAATAACCATACGCATTTATTTGCATTGAATTAATTGATTTGTATTATAACTCTCCGGAATCTGTGGGGAGAGATATTAAGTAAACCACTCTATAAATAGAGTGGGACAATTCATTTGGAAGGGGTGAGAAATTTTTATTGGGAAGACTCTGCATAATTGCTTCCAGAAAGCTTTGAGAGAATTCCAAAAAGTGAATAACACAGACTCGTGGACTAGACAAATTTTAACTGTTGAACCACGTAAAAAATCGTGTCTATATTGTTTGTTTCCTATGGTATTTTTGTTTAATTGCTCTTCATTTCTAAGTTGACAAAAAACGACGTCAATGGTTTGGTGCTTTCATTGAGAGCCATTAAACAAGACGTGAGCCTGTTTAATCAAAAGGCCTCCTGAATCATCAATGGTCGCTGCAAGTAACCCCAGTACTGGTGAGCGACCATTGCCCCAGATACTTGAGGAGCAGACTCCTAATGCTGAGGACTACCCCCGACAGCCTGGAAAGCAGCCCATGGTGGGTCCGGATCCTAAAGGAATGAGTGATTCGTCCAACTCTCAGGGGCCACCTGCCCCTAGGCCTGACGAGGATTTGTATTACAATCCTAAAAAATCGCCAACTGCACAAACAGTTGGCAGAGACAACAAAATGCAACGAAGAATTAGCCAGACCGGCTGCTAATGCCCAGGCACCTCCCCGGAGGCCTAGGGGACTTCCTCGTGGGAGCACGACTGCCAGGAGGGTGGAGCAAGTGCCGTAGCCGAGGTCTCAGCCAAGGCCCCAGAGGAGTAACTGGGCTGAGGCTACTACTAACCCGACTATAGAAGTACCAACAGGAACGGGGAATAACTGAGCCCTCCTAGCAGCTCGGAACCCGAATCCTGATGCTGCGCGAAACAACCCGGAGCCTGACCAGGAAAACTCTGGACCATCCAGACCCAACAATGGGAGACAACCACCGCCACCCATAAGGCATCCACCATCACCAATAAGGCACCCCTCGCTAGTCCGAGAAGTCCCACTAACTGCACATCGGAGGCCATCTCGCAGCGGCAGTCGAGATGGAAATCGACAGGCTAGGCCTGTACCCAAGATTGCAAGGCTCCATAGCCTTCTGGAAGCCAAATGTCAAGATCAAAAACTACTGGAACAAGGAGGCCAGCAGGAAACCCACCTCGTAACCATCGAGCCACGCATCTAGAGAGGGTTGCGAGTTAGGTAAACGAAAGTTCGGGCTACACTCGGTCTGTGAGCATTTATAACACCGAGGCAAGGCATAAAGACAGGGAATTGAGGGAATCACCCTGATCTGCGGGATCATCTAAACCATAATCGGGGTCGAGATAATCCCCCGAACCCTGATCTGCGCGACCATTTGAATGGCCGCAAATAGCTAGTGTATAACCCTATACCAAGACAGGGAGATGGAGTTTTTATTAACGATAACCAGCCTCCTCAAGTCCAGGCATGACCTCCAGTGGATTTAGTCCAGGAAAGGATTGACCAATTAGAGAGAGCATTCATGCTCTTGCAGAATGAGTGTAGCGGGGATAAGGCTGAAGAGTTCGATGAAGAGCTTGAGCCTTTTGCCCTGCATATCTCAATCACTCCATTTCCTCAGGGATTTGGGATACCTCATGTCCCACCATTTGACGGAAACTCAGACCCGTATAGTCATCTGAGTACCTTCAACACCATCATGTGAGCCAGCAATGTTGGCTACGAGCTCAGATGTATGCTATTCCCAGCCACACTTATAGTACCAGCAAAGAACTGGTCTGAGAAGTTTAAAAGGCATTCGATCTCATCCTGGGATCAAATATCTAGAGACTTTAAGAAACAATTTATGGCTATGATTGACATCAATCCCGAAGCCTCAACCTTAAAGAATGTCCAACAATAGCAAAATGAGTCATTAAAGAGTTACCTCACGAGGTTTAACCAAGAAGTGGCCTGAGCTCGAGATGTCGATGACAGCGGTCACCTGGTGTCTGTTAGAGCGGGTATACGACCAAGAATTCCCCTCTAGGAAGACTTACAAAGGAAACCTATCAGGTCGCTAACCGAGTTCAATTGAAGGGCCCATAGGTTTGTCAATGTAGAAGAGGTGAGGTTAGCACTGAACATGACCTCTCAGCCCACAACTACAACGACAAACGTGAACTCTGCCTCGACCTCGGCGGCCCCATAAACTTCGAAACCCTCTGGGGATAACCCTTCTAAAAGGAAGAAGAATGAAGGGAATAACCCCGAGGCTGATGGAGGAAAGAAGAAGAAAAGGGACAAATATTTCTCCGTATACAAAGTGTATACTGAGCACAACGAGTCTCGGGAGAATATTTACCTGGCTAATGAAAACCAGGTCTCGTTTAGACGACCTGACCCCATGAGGAACCAAAAATCAAAGAGGGATTCAAATAAATACTGTAGATTCCATAGAGATATCAGACACACAACTGATGAATGTCGACAACTAAAAGACGAGATCGAAGGTTTGATCTCGAGGGGTTATTTCGGACAGTACATGAGGAACCGAAATCCCAATCAAGCTTCAACAAGCCAAAGGGCAGCAGCTACACAACCTGCCCTAAACAATAACTCCCGAGCTCGGGAGGATAAGCGACCCCCTCTGATTGATGGAGAGGATGCAATAACCATCTCAGGGGAACCTTAAATCGCAGGTTCGAGCAAGAACGCCCAGAAGAGATACGTGAATGAGCTTAAGACTGGAGACAGTTCTCCCTACGAACCTGAACCACGAGCTCCGAAACAACAGAGGGTTGGCACTCAACCTATAACGTTTACTGAAGAGGACACATCACACGTCCAGTTTCCCCATAACGACCCTCTGGTCATAACTCTCCAACTCGCAAACAAGAGGGTACGCCCAGTCCTAATTGATAACGGGAGCTTGGTGAATATCCTTTATAAAGCCACTCTAGAAAAAATGGGACTCTCGCTTCGCGATTTGAAAGCATGTGCAACAACATTGTACGATTTTTCAGGATAAGGGATTGCATGTATGGGATCCATTGAACTCCACGTAACCTTGGGAGACTATCCAGCCTCAGTGACCAAGATGATAGAATTTGTAGTGGTGGACCTCCTATCGGCCTACAACGTACTATTCGGAAGACCCACCCTAGTTGGGCTAGGGGCAGTATCATCCGTTAGGCATTTGGCCACAAGTTCCTGACTTCTAGTGGCATTGGGACATTAAAGGGGAACTAGCTCGCAGGAAGAGAATGCTATAGCATCTCCATAAAGGGAAAGAAGCAAGCAAGTGCACAGGCACTTGTAGTTATTCAAAACAAGGATGGGACAGTCCTCGAGATAGATGAAGAGATCAACCTTAGAATAGAAGAAAGAGCTAACCTCGAACCTCTAGAAGAGCTCGAGGAGGTCAAGCTCGAAGAAGTAGATGCCACGAAGATGGTAAAGGTGGGTAAGAATCTTTCTAAAAAAGCGAGATGTCAATTAATCTGCTTATTAAAATAAAATCAGGATTTGTTCGCATGGTCACACTCAGACATGGTGGGAATCAGTTCGAATGTCATGAGCCATGCACTTAACATTGACAAAAGCTTCCCCCCGAAGCAGCAAAAGTGAAGACTCATGGATGATAATAGAAAGAAGGTCCTTAAGGAAGAAGTCGACAGGTTAAAGGCAAATCGGATCATACGAGATGCCTTTTATCCTGATTGGATTGCCAATCCAGTGTTGGTTCCAAAACCCAACGGCAAATGGCGAACCTATATCGACTACTCAGACCTTAATAAGGCATGCCCTAAAGATAGTTTCCCCTTACCTCGGATAGATCAGCTCGTAGATGCCACTGCAGGTCACACCATCATGTCATTCATGGATGCTTATTCTGGATAAAACCAGATTTCCATGCACGTGCCGACCAAGAACATACGAGCATTGTAACCGATAAAGGGTTACACTGCTACAATGTCATGCCTTTCGGGCTCAAAAACGATGGAGCCACGTACCAAAAACTAGTGATCAGGATGTTTTCAGGGCAGATAGGAAATAACATGGAAGTTTATGTTGACGACATTCTAGTCAAGTCTGAACATAACAATAACCATGTGGACGATCTTGCAAAATGCTTTACTGTACTACGAAAGTATAACATGAAACTTAACCCACAAAAGTGCTCTTTCGTAGTGTCTTTGGGAAAGTTTATGGGATTTATAGTAGATGCACGAGGAATAGAGGTTAATCCAGACAAGATCAAGGTATTGATTGATATGCCCTCACTTCGAAAGCATAAGGATGTCCAGAGCTTAACTGGACGGATGGCGGCACTAAGTAGGTTTATTTTGAAATCTACAGACCGTTGTCTTCCTTTTTTCAACCTTTTAAGAGGGGTCAAGAAATTCGAGTGGTCAGAAGAGTGCGAGCTTGCATTCCAAAACCTAAAGAAGCACCTTGTCGAACCACCAATCATGTTGAAACCTATCACAGGAAAAGTCTTGTATTTATACCTTGCTACAACCGAGCACGCTATTAGTGTCGTGCTCGTCCGAGAAGAGAATAAGGTCTAAAAACCAGTATACTATGTCAACAAAAAGTTACTGGGGGCAGAATCGAGATACCCATTAATGGAAAAACTGGCTCTCAGCCTGATACATTCATCTCGAAAGCTCTGACCTTATTTCCAAGCGCACCCTATTCACGTGCTAACTAACCAACCACTACGTCAAGTTTTGTCTAAACCACAAGCTTCTAGAAGATTTTTAAAGTGGGCTGTCGAACTCAGACAATTCGAGATCACATACCACCCGAGAACGACCATCAAGGGACAGGCCCTGACAGATTTCATTGTCGAGTGTACTGGAGAGTCTAATGATGAAGTTGTAACCCCAGACCGCGAGTTGTGGAAACTTTATGTCGACAGATCCTCCAACGAAAATGGATTGGGGGTAGGCATTATACTGATTACCCCAGCAGGAAATCAATTCCACTTTGCTTTAAGATTCAACTTCGAAGCATCAAATAATGAGGCTGAATACAAAGCACTACTGGCAGGACTTCGAATAGCCAAGGAACTCAAAGCAAGGGCTATACACTGCTATAGTGACTCACAGCTGGTGTTCAACCAAGTTTTAGGAGAATATCAAGATCGTGGCGTAAAAATGGCTTTGTACCTAGAGAAAGCCAAGGCTGCGCTCGGATAGTTCAAATTCTACGCTATAGACCAAGTTCCCCGAGAACAAAATTCAAATGCAGACGCGTTGGCCAGGCTCGCTACAACCAGTGAGGCCGATACATTGAGCGTGGTCCCGGTTGCGTTTCTATCTACCCCGAGTATCAGCGAGCCTAATGAAGAGGACGTATGCATGATCGATTCTCAACCTACCTGGATGACCCCAATAGTCGATTACCTCAAAACTGGAATTCTCCCAGCAGAACGGAACGAGACTCGGAAACTGATGTATTAGATTCTGAGGTACACTATTGTGGAAAGAAGGTTGTATTAAAGAGGGTATTCTATGCCACTACTCCGATGTGTAACTCCACCCGAGGCGAAGAAAATTTTGGAAGAAATTCATGAAGGATTTTGTGGAGATCACACCGGGGGGCATAGTCTATCCAAAAAGGTAATAAGACAGGGGTATTTCTAGCCCACACTCAAGGCAAACGCGTTCGAATATGTCAAAATATGTGATAAATGCTAGCGATTTGCTTCAATTCCACAAGCTCCATCTATTGAGCTTACCATGTTGACCTCCCCATGGCCATTTACGGTGTGGGGAATCGACCTTATAGGATCGCTACCAACAGGCAAAGGTGGAGTAAAGTACGTTATGGTCGCGGTCGATTATTTCATGAAATGGACCGAGGCTGAACCCCTGGCCATGATTACCTCGAAAAAAGTTTTAGACTTTGTGGTAAAAAATATCATTTGTCGATATGAGATGCCCAGAAAGATAGTGTCGGACAATGGTACCCACTTCGACAGTGACCTGTTTACCCATTTCTGCGAAAAATGGGATAATAAAAAGCTTCTCCTCCGTTGCCCATCCCCAACAAAATGGTCAGGTCGAAGCAATCAACAAAACCCTAAAAAACTCCATAAAGAAAATGTTAGAGGAGGCTAAGGGAAGGTGTCCCGAGGAGTTACCTCAGGTTTTGTGGGCTTATCGAACCACAGCTCGAACTTTAACAAGGCATACTCCCTTCTCCCTAGCATATGAATGTGAGGCCATGTTTCCTATTGAAGTCGAAATACCTACAATATGGAGCCATGCCTACAATCAGGCCTCGAACAAACCCTAGCTCGAAGAAAGTCTAGATCTCATTGAAGAAAGACGAGAAGAAGCTCAATTGAAAAATGCTACATACCAGCAACGAGCTACTAGGTATTTCAATAAGAGGGTCCGAGACAGAAAGTCTGGATTAGGAGACCTGGTATTAAGAAGTGTATTTCTGGCTACACGAGACCCGGCTGCTGGTGTACTCGGACCTAACTGGGAATGACCTTACCAGATCGAGTCTATCATCCGGCCTGGGGCATATAAACTGGTGAGACTAAACGGAGAGTTGGTTCCGCGAGCTTGGAATGGTGAACATCTACGACCTTATTATCAGTAATGTAGGAAGGATGTTTTTGTTGTAACCAAGCTTGTTTATTTTTAGACTTTTGTTAATAAAATGTTAAACTTTGCTCAAAAGTTGCTTTCTTTATTAAATGTTGTATTTTTTGCAAAGTCTCTTAATTCAATAACCTATGGTCACACTCATAGGATATTAAAGGGGCATCAGTGGTATACAAACATACCATAAGTTTTAAAAAAAAAATAACATAGAATAAAAATGTCTAGATCGTTAACCCGACATGAAAGTTTAAAGTATACACATAAACTAATAAAAAAGTCTGGATTATTAACCCGACATAGAAGTTATAAGTGTATACGCGAGCTAAAGCTGTCTGGATTTAACTAGATTGAAAAGAAAGCTAAGATAGTCTAGACATAACCAGATTATCAAAATTATAAGTGTATGGATTAATAACCAAACATGCAAGCTAAGATGGTTTGGACATAACCAGATTATAAAAATTACAAGTGTATGGATTACAAACCAGACACGAGCTAAATAATTTGGAACAAACCAGCTAAAACTAATCGGCAGAAAGTTGGAGTATAAAGAAACCTACTTCGAACCAAGTCGAGCCCGAGGCTGGAAAATTTTGCGAAAATTAGTTTCGACCTCACAACCTTGAAGAACTACTCATGGATGAGAAAAAGTAACTACAAAAGCAAGATATAACTAAACTACTAAAATTACATGCCATATATGTACTTTTGAGTGCATGGTAAAAGTAAGGTCCGACCTTGACAATAATGAGGTCGAACATGGATATATCGAGTAAAATGTGCATGAATGCATTGAAACTTGAACTTAAATCCAACAAATGTGTTTGTATGAATAAACAAACATAAAATCAAGCCTTTAGTATAACATGCTTGAAATATTTTCAACTCATAAATGTAAAGCAAAAATATTAAAGCAAAAGCTAAATGTAAAATCAAATGCATAAAGGTTTTCGAGCAAGAAAATCAAATGCATAAAAATTAAAATTACTGTCTAAATATATATAAAATAGCCCTAAAACAAGCTATGTATTGTATTTTCCCCAATGGCATATATATATAAAGGTATTACAAAAATATTGATGGGACGGAGCCCATGACCTCGCTTTCATGAAGCAGGCACATCCCCCTCAGCAACACTGGACTTCTCCACCGTCTTTTCTGCCTCATCCCCGGCATCTTGCTCGTCAAGCCGAGCCTGCCACCTCTTAAGGAACTCGTCTTTGAGGTTGTCCAAAAAGCTGGTGTCGAGATCAGCGTTGTTGGCCCAAATGCGATACATGTCCATGTCAACAGCGTGATCCTTCTTCTGCTAAAACTCCTCAAGAAGGCGAGCCTTGTCACCCTCGATTTTATCAAAGGTGGCCTTCTTATCCTCCTTGAGCTTGCATTCAACTCTTGAAGTTCCTTGATTCTGGAGTCTCTCTCCTTGATTTCAGAATCCTTGGCCTCCAGTTTTGACTCGAGCTCAAACATCGTCGACTTCGCAGCCTTGAGCTCATCTACGAGCTTTATCTGGAGGTTCTTCGCCTCCTAAGTGTAGGACTGGCTCACGTAGACCTTGTTGTTCAATTTGTAATTAAGCTGAGCAAACACGGCGAAAGCCTGTACACATAAACAAAAGTGGGTTAGTAAACATACAGGATAAGTCCATATAAGCAACATGACAGAGTAAAAGGACTTACCGAGGTGAAGAGCTCGCTGCCTTTGTCAAAGATTATGTTGGTGTCACGGCAGTAGGTGAGAAACTGCCATTGAGGAGCACCAAGGTTGTTGAGACTTTAGCGAACTCGATATAGTACATCAGAGCCCAGACTGACTCTGTGTCCCCACAACATTATCGATCACATACTCAGGGGCGTGGGTCGAGACCGACAACAAACGTTCCCATGTGGGAACCTGCTTCTTTGGGGCTGAAGCAGTCTCTTGGGAAACATGGACTTCAGGAGGAGGCAGGGGAAGTGAGATCTCGATAGACACTCTGACCTCGAGGTTCAGATCGACAGGCCATGAGTGTCCGAGGTAGGAAGTGTCGCCTCAGATTTTTCAAGATTTTGGAGGGGCACCCTGCTCTCTGCAATTCCCTTGGGCGTTTACTCTGCTCAGCTCCGGAGCGGCGGTTGAGCACATTGTCTAATTCAGATTCCATGTCGCCTGCACACACACAATTTACACATTAGTGATCGAGCCTAAACTACAAAAAGAAGAAAGATTAAAGTCAAAAGAAACCTAACTGGTACTCTTCCCCAAGCTTGTGCTTAGCGACCACAAAATCCCCCTATCTTCAAAGGACGCTGGGGGAGTCCCTTCCCTATATGTAGGAGACAGCCTCAAAAGGTCTCTATAGATGTTGGTCCCATATTGAACAGTGACCCCATCCCAAACCTCGTTTATACTTTACATGGTTTGGTACTAACCTAACCAGCTATGAAACCTATGTACCCTCTCATCTACCCAAGACCAAGCATGAAATTTATCCCTAGGATCCAGAAAGAGGATTAGTGTGTCGAGCTTGTATTTAAGCAATGAAGGGGACCACATTGCAAAGCTAAGTATTACTTTACCTCCACCACCCGAGCTTGAGGCCTCATCTTGGGCTTCATTTCTCAAGCCATATCGATCATGACGGCGAGCCACAGGGGGATGGGCCCGTGAGCTCGAAGACCTCTGTCTCGGGGGGAAGTCTCTCAGTGGGAAGTGGCACGTGCTCCCACTTGAAGTACTTATGGCAGGCAGCGTCGTTTGTCGACTGGTCTTGCTCTAAGAGGCCAGAGGCTTGGAGCCATTCTTCATGGAGAAGATATGATAGAGAATGCCGACCGTATGGCAGTTGGAGCAGAGCAATCTTGTGCTCCACCATCGACTTTGAGGAGGTGGGACGGTGATAGTTGGCTGAAGAAAAGGTTACTTATTATTATATTGAGCCTAGTCATTAAATGAAAAGGAAAACTAGCAAATGAGGATCAGAGCTCTTACACAGAGTAGTTCGTGGGAACGAGAGGATCATCGATTGAAAGATGGGAAGTAGGAATGATTCCACTTAGCTGAAAGATTTAAAGGTGCTTTACGTCGTCGGTTTAGAGAACATGCAAGTGAAACTCTGGTTTTTATTTTCTTTCTCTGGTTTGAGTTTTCTAAGAAGTAAAAATGGTGAAGATGATGAAGGATAAGAGAGAGCTTATATATATGACCCCGTGGGATGTCAAGGGTCGAGTATATCTGGGCCCTTGGTTTGATTTTGAGTCTGAACCGATGGTTGGGGGTAAATATGGCATTGGCGGCAAAAAGCTCAGATATGAAAGAACGTGGACAGATGAAAAGAGTACTCGAGTACTCTGACTGCGCAATCCATGATTGATGTGTGTCCACACTCGAGTGTGGTAGGTGGCTCGATTTTCGAAAGTAGCATTTCAAAATTTTCCTTCTCATAGGATTCGAACTGATACTTTTGAGGGGGTAAAATGTTACACCCAAATTTTGAGAATGGAAATTTTGATCTCGAAGTCAGGCTCGTAAAGTGTAAGCTCAGAATAAGCATGTTCGTCATAATCAGCTTTAATGAAAATATCAGGAACATTCTCGCTGAGCAGTAAGTGCGACAACATCGGAATTGACGAGCTCAGAAACTATATGGTCTGAGAGGTGTTCCGATATTATAAGTCAAGCTCAAAGCTACAATGACAAATGGTTCAACACTTGTATAAATCTCCCGATTTATTTCCTACCATCAGACAAGACGGTTCGTCCTCGAGGATCGTGAGCTCGAAAAGGATGATCTTGAAAACATTATTTGTGGAGAACATAGGCGAACCGAGATATGGAGCTCATGATGGGTGAACGGTCTTGATGGCATATGAGTCTAGTGATCAAGCTCGTAAGCCATGTGTGAACATGTTTATTGTTATAAATTCCCTATGTTTAAGGGATCATATGTAATTAGTTATTAAATTCCAAATATCATGAGATTTATACGCGTTTATTTTCATTGATTTAATTTATTTGTATAAAAACTTCGTCAAAAATTATATTTGATTGTATTTAATATATTCATTTGTATTTCAAATATAAATGAGATATCTTATAACCTCCCTAAAATTTAGGGAATAATATTTTGTAAAGCGGGTCTATAAATAGCCTGGACATTCATTTATTGGCGAGGCAAAAATTTGTACTCAAAGCTCTGTGAAATTGTTTTCAAGGCTTTAATGCAAAACTCTAATTATTTAATAAAAGTTACTTGTTGACGTAGGTAGATTTAACAACTGAACCATGTAAAAAATATTTGTTCTTTTTTATCTTCCTTTATTATAAGTGTTTACTCGCTCGTATTTTTAATTGACGAAAAACGTGGTCAACAATATCTCTATGAACATCATGAATTAAGAGAATCCTAATTCTACTTTAGACGGATAGTCTATTTGTATTATTCAAAATATTTATTAAATGCTATTAATTTATTAGGTAATATTATTGAATAGTCTATTTAGGTTATTAAAATTAATTTAGTATTGAAGGTCATTCTTTTGTTATTTTATTATTGAATATTTGTTAGGAGAATTTTCTGTATATGTATATGGGAGTGTTTTAATTCAATTAATAAGATATATTATGCTGAAATTTAGTTTAAAAAGATATTTTATTAATACTATCTATTTAGTTAAAGCTATTTAGTTGAATGATTTGTTTAGAATATTTCATTAATTGATTAGAGCTCTCTTAGATTTATAAATTATGATTAAATAGAACTATAAAGTTCTCATCATCGTCAACCATCATCAATGGAATGTAAATTTTATATTATGTGTATGATCAAAGATACTATACTACAAAATAGGTTTTTTTCACGGTTTTTTTTCTTAATATACTGCGGTTTTTCCTTAATGGGAACCACAGTGTATTTGACCATAGAGAAATGTTTAAAAAAACTGCAAAGATCTTTCTCTGCAGTTTTTTCTTTCTCTACAATTTTTTTAAACATACAAAACAAAAAACCGCAGTCAAAACATTTTTTTATAATTTTTTTTTTGTTTTGTTTTCATATACATTTTGATTTCAGATTATTTTTTATATATAATTATTTTTGTTTTGTTTTCATATATATACATATATTAATATAAAACAACAAATTATTATATACTTAATTTTATAAATTGTTGTATACCTAATTCCATAAATTATTATCTAAATAAACATAATGTATAAATTAAAACTAAGAAAAACATTCACATGTCATTACTCTTTAAAAGATGTCATTTATATAGACATATGTAGTTTGTATATATATACATAACAAAAATTAATAAAATCATACAAATACCATTTAACATATAAGTTAAGTTAGTAAGTTACACAAAAGAAAAATTAGACTTTATAAATAAATGACATTAATCTTGCTAACCAATCGCTTTATAGAGGGAGTAGGTCGTCCTTGACATTGAATTCCTTTTTGTCAAACCACTTCAAAATTGACAAGTAACAAACAAAACACGTTATTATCGGCGAAGCCTTCCGCCGATAATAACATTGGATTCCATCGGTAATAATCCGCTGGTAATAGTTGGTCGGTAATTATGGTTATTACCGGTGGACTGACACCCCGCCGGTAATATATTAATACCAGGAGATTATTAGGGGCGGACTCCGCCAGTGTAAAAAGTAGTCAACATCATGTTTGACTCATTTAATACCAGCATGTCCCGCCCCTATTAATTCGCCGGTAATTAATTAATAGTTTTTTGTAAAAAAATATTAAAATATAATAATTCATTTTATTTTAATTAATAATAAATAAATATATAATACTTATTTAAAGAAAATAAAATTTAATATAAATTAAAATTTGTTGACGCCGTTTTTCGCCAACAGATAAAAGAAGAGAGCACGCAAACAATTAAAGACAATGGTTAAAACAAACAAACGAATCAGACACACGGTTTTTACGTGGTTCAGCAGTTAAATCTGCCTAGTCCACGAGTCTCTGTTATTAATCTCAAGATTATCTCTGAACAATCCTTTAGCATGAATTCCCCAGAGTTTTCTCTCAAGAATCAGAAAATCCTCCTCTTACAATGGTGCATGCCTTCTCTATTTATAGAGAAGGATGCAGAATACTATCCCACATATTTTGGGTAGTTACTCTTTTGTGAATAAAATAAATGGCTTTAAATGCCTATAATCAGATATAAAAGGAAACGTCCCTGAAGACCAGGAAACGCATAACTGACCAAATAATATCCCACGATTCTTGGGGATTTACATTAATAAATGAGGATCATATCCCATATCTACAACTCTTGTAGATATTCAAGGTAGTCATTGCGTATCTCCAAGGCTTCACGTCATTGTGCGAGCCGCTGACACTTCCCGAGCTGACATTTCTTTCGAGATGGCATATCGAGCTCGAGATCCCTGCTCCGAAGTTGCTTCTGAAGATGAGGGGCTCACAGAGCTATCCTTCGAGATCGAGATCATTTCGAGGTCACCATATTCGAGGTCTGTACCATACTTTGCAGGCTCCAATTTACAATCGTAGAGCATACCCTTAACCCTCACGAGACCATTTAATGCGAACTCAGCTTTCGAGGTCATATTTGCTACGGCTCGAAATCTGGGTATAACATTTTGCCCCCTCAAAAGTATTTGTTCGAATCCTAAGAGAAGGAAACTTTTGAACTACTCTTTTCGGGAACCATACTGTCACACTCTTAAAAACGGACACGTGCCAGATGGGTATTGCTCACTTTAGGTACTTGAGTACCTTGGGAACATGCCCACGATCGTTCATCTGACAGCTTTTCGGCGCTATCTTATCATCGACTCCCCTCCATTCGATCTGTTGAGGATTTCAATCAACGTTCCTGATTAATTCAGTTTTCCCCCCTATTTATGCAAGACTCCCTCTTCGTCTTCTTCACATTTTCTCATCACAGACCAGAAAAAAGAAACACTCCCTAAACCTCTTACCACAGTTTATGCTCATTGCATGTTTTCCAGGCCGAAGAAACAAAAGAATCCTGGTTTGTACGAGTCAGTGAGTTCTTTCCTGCAACCTCTTCTCCACTCGACGATTTCGCTGCACTCCCCATTACTGTGTAAGTACGCCATTTTTGTAGTTCCTTTTATATTGTGCTTGCTGTGTATGTTAGTTTACGTTATTAGCATGATGCGATAGGAGGGCTTGAACCGATAGGTTTTTAGGCTTTCTGGATTTTCACTCTGGAAGTTCGTCTCTGGTTTATATTCAGATTCAATCGTTTGAATGTGGTTTCAACTTTCTGGGTTTTGAAGATTTTAGGCTATGTTTCTTGTACACCAAGTTTTCGGGTAAAAACCCTTATTCTTGACAATTACACGAAACCCGAAAAAGCCCTTTCCTGGCTAACCGCCACCTTTCTTTCCCTTGAACTTCGGGATTTTCAAAAAATCATCCACGTTCTTTTTCTTCCCTGTGGAACACGCGCTCTGACTCTTTAGTGAGGGTCTTAATATTTAGTTTCTTGCCCTTAGTTATCCGAGCTTATCTTATCGAGTTCGTGATCCTTGCATGCATGGCCCTCACCATTTTTTCTTTCTCGTTAGATGTCACAGAATTTGGAAAGACGGTGGGGGTCATTACGATCAATCCCTTACGAGCCCAAATCTCCGAGCCCGGAATCGGTCTTTGTTCGGAACCAGCGTCGGATTAAAGAGTACGAGATCGCACGCGAGCAAGAAGACATCCGAGCCCACTATCGCCGCCAGATTGACGAGGTCATCAAAAAGAAGAGAAGGGTCCTTCGGGAAGCCATCTATCCGGAGCCGAACCCCGGACCTAGGCCAGTTCCCCTCGACCCCGCATTAAAAGTCACGGTAGCATACCATCCGGGGGAACTTCAGTTTTCCTTAATGGCGGAGCCTTCGTCTTCGCAGCCTAGGAGGGAGATGTTTGAAGCCGAGTTCTACCAGAGCTCGGTTACCACCTCTGACCAGATAAATGACATCCTGGCCCTTCATGGCCTTAGCTCGTTGGACACACTGAACTGCCGAGCTCCGACAAGACATGAACGGAGCTGCTTCGCTCCTGGGGGCCGTGATTCCAGTGTGAAGTACGCGGCCTGGAGCCAGGAACACCTAAAGGCAGGAGCTTTGCTGCCCCTGAAGTCCTTTTTCAGAGATTTCACCGATTTCGTTGGGTTGGCTCCATTCCAACTCAACACCAACTCATACAGGGTGCTGTCTGCCCTGAGGTCCTTATTCCACGAGCTGGGGTGGATAGGACCTTCACCCCAAGAGATTTTATACCTCTTTTGTTTGAAGAGTAATCCCTCCCGAGCTCGGGGAGGAGATGGTTTTTACTATCTTTCGAGCTATCCCAAAGAGACAAAAATCTTTGAAGACCTTCCGAACCATCCCCCTGACTTCAAAAGGGCTTTTTTCTGGACAGACGGTCTGTTCCCGTCTCGACATCGTTCGTTTAGGCGAATTCGTAAGTATTCTCGTTACTTTCTATTTTTGAGCTCGAATCTTTAGTCCTTGTATCCATGTTTAGTTGAAGTGTATCTCGCCTTTCAGCTAACTTTCAGTGTCCCACCCCCAACGAGACAATGAAGGAGCACAGAGGGAGCCTGCTCCGACTCCCTTATGGCAGGAGGTCTCTTTCATTTCTGTTACATGAGGACAAGCTTCGAGCTTGTGGCTTGTTGGGACAGGGCCAGTCAACCTCTGACTGGTCCAGTAAAAAATACGAACGCTGGGAGGAAGTGCCTCTGCCCACAGGCATCCTTCCTCCGAGGAGGGAAAGGAAAGCACCTCTCCCAATTCGCTCGAGAAGTCCGCGGTCAGGGAATGAGGCAAATGATGAAGCCTCGGGTTCGGACTCCGATGGAGGTAAAACCCTTCCTACTTCGCGAATGTGGTCTCCCACTTTATTAAAACACAGGCCCAATAGACTAGTCTCGTGCCCACAGGATAGATATCACTTCTACATATGGAGTTGGGTAGATGACTATGTCCATAGGTTTGATAGTGGGCTCGGGAAATACGACACTATGTATACCACAGACGAGATGTGGAATGGGATAGCTGTGCAGTATGGGACCAATGACTATAGGGACCTTTCGAGGTTATCACCAACTTATAGGGAAGGCCCTCCCCCCGCCTCTTCTGAAGACGGGGGAATTTCATGGTCCCCAAGCTCGATCTCGGGGGAAAGTTCCAGTTAGGTTTTTTCTTTCACCACTCTATATAGTGTTGGAGTAACTTGTATTTCTTTCACTGACTCACTGTGATGACTTGTGCAGGCAACATGGACTCCGACCTCGACGCCCTCATCGACAATGCGGGTGCCAAGAGGAGCAAGCGCCCCAGGGCAAGGGGACTGACAACCAGTCAGCCTGGGAAAAGCTCCAAGAGATCTAGGAAAACGCCTCCTCCTCCCCCGCCGGCTTCGAGCTCTGCTGCTGCGTCGACTGGCCAGACTAACGTCCCCACGACGATACCACCCTCGCAGGCCGTCGTCCCTGTGGTGGCGCCGGCCTCGCAGACTGATATCGCTGCCGTGGTTGAATCCCAACCTCCTGTGGCGGGTCAAATGCCTTCTACCCAGCTCGTCAAAAGACCTTCTGCTTCCCGAGCCCAGAAGCTAACTATTTCCACCCATATGGATTCGTATGTGGTGGATAATGCTGCCGGTCCTCACGGGTCTACGCTGATCTCGGATGTAATGTCCCGGATTGGCCAGAGCTACGGCAATTTTGAGGCTCCTCAGTGGCAGTGTCTAACTGGCACTCGGGACCGCACTGTCCTGTACGAGAAGAGTATCGAGCACACTGCCGCGGTAAGTGTCCTATATATTCCCTTTGCTTACATTCATGCTGTCTCGAGGCTAATGATGGTTTTTTCCTTTTTTCAGGCTCTTGCTTTCACTGCCCAGCTTAATTACGAGCTGAACAACGAGGTCCATTCGAGCAGGACCCTCGCCCAAGAGGAGAGGGACCTCCACCTTAAAGCGAATGACGACCTGAAGGCAGTGAATACTAAGCTCGAGGCAGTGGTTAAGGAGCGTGAGGAAATGGCTAAGGAGCTCGGAAAGCTGAAAAACGAACTCGAGGAGCAGAAGAAAGACAACATCCAGCTTCGGGAGACCAATAAGAAGCTCGAGGAAGACAAGGCCGTCACCCTCGACCTCATGGAGGATATCAAAACCCGCCTTACTGCTGAGTTCAAAGAAAAGAAGGAAACGGCGGTCGATTCAGCCATGTACCGGATGTGGGCCTATAACGAAGAACTGGACACCAGTTTTTTGGGTCCCCTCGAGGCGTCCTTCCTCGAACGATGGAATGCCCGGCTCGAGAAGGAAGAGGCTGACCAGCTCGAGAAGGATAAAGCTACTCCGAGTACCGTTTCGGAGGGAGCTCAGGAGGATAGTCATGCTATTCGTCCTGAGGGGTCCGGTGCCACTGATGCTGAGAAGGCCAAGGAGACTCCTCTTCTTTGAATCTGACCTCGGGGAGATCAGTTTTCGGGGCTGCGTCCCATTATTTCTGTAATTATTTCAACTTGTGCCCACGGGGCTGATACAATTCCCTTTATTATTCTTTTATATACTTACATTTCTTGGTTCGAAATATTTTGCATATTTTTATAATTGATGGACCGGTTATGTTTATTTATGCATACAAACATAGTTTGGATTTAGGCTCGAAATTCGATGCATTCATGCATAGTTTATTCGATTTATCCGTTTCCGACCTCGTTATTTATCAAGGTCGGACATTACTGTAACCATGAACTGAAAAGTACTTATATGGCATGTAATATGAATGATTTGGTTAATCTTTTTAGTCACTTTTCCTCATCCTTAGTATCTTAGCTCCGAGGTTATGAGTTCGAAACTATTTTAAGATGTTCCAGCCTCGATCTCGACATATTTTGTGACGGGTTTAGGCTCCCATTCATCATTGATCGATAATTTGGCTGGTTTGTTCCAAACCTGTTATGCTTGCACATCTGGTTAATTCCAAACGTTTTTGGTTTTTGGTAGCTCGGTAATGTCCGAACTATCTAAGCCCGCGTACTTGGTTATTTCCAAATACTTAATGTTTTTTATAATTCGGTTAAGTCCGAACTATCTAAGCTCGCTCGGTTAAGTCCGAACTATCTAAACTCGCGTATTTGGTTATATCCAAATACTTTTTTGTTTTTGATAACTCGGTTAAGTCCGAACTATCTAAGCTCGCGTATTTGGTTGTATCCAAATACTTTTTGTATTTTTTTTTTTTTTTTTTTTAAAGCTAGAGGTATGTATACCAATGATGCCCCCTTAATATCCTATGAGTGTGACCATAGGTTATTAAATTAAGAGAGATTGCAAAAATAAAAATAAATCATATGTGAAACAAAGTAGACCCTTTATTTGAAATTCAAAAACAAACTAAGTACAGAAAATCATGGTTACGGGCAACACTTCCTTCACTATTGATAATATGGTCTCAGGTGTTCGCCATTCCATGCTCGTGGTATGAGGCTCCCATCTAATCTTGCAAGTTTGTATACGCCAGGGCAGATGACTGATTCTATCTGGTATGGTCCTTCCCAGTTTGGCCCGAGTACTCCTGCTGCTGGATCTCGGGTTGCTAAGAATACTCGTCTCAAAATCAGGTCTCCCACTCCGAACTTTCGGTCTCGAACCCTCTTATTGAAATATTTCGTGGTCCGTTGCTGGTAAGCAGCATTTTTCAGTTGAGCCTCTTCCCTTTTTTCTTCGATCAAGTCTAGGGTTTCTTCGAGCTGAATATGATTGGAACTTTGGTCGTAAATCTGAGTTCGAATTGTCGGAATTTCGACCTCAATGGGAAACATTGCCTCACAGCCGTATGCTAGAGAAAACGGGGTATGCCCAGTTGATGTCCGAGCTGTAGTTCTATATCCCCAAAGGACTTGGGGTAATTCCTCAGGCCATCGTCCCTTTGCTTCTTCCAACTTTTTCTTCAAGGAACTCTTGAGAGTTTTATTAACGGCTTCGACCTGACCGTTCGCCTGAGGGTGAGCCACTGACGAAAAGCTCTTTATTATACCATTCTTGTTACAAAAGTTGGAAAATAAGTCGCAATCAAACTGGGTTCCGTTGTCAGACACAATCTTTCTTGGCACTCCATATCGGCATACGATGTTCTTTACCACGAAATCCAGGATCTTCTTCGAAGTTATGGTCGCCAATGGTTCAGCCTCCGTCCATTTTGTGAAGTAATCAACCGCGACCACAACATACTTTACTCCTCCTTTTCCAGTTGGGAGTGAGCCTATGAGGTCGATGCCCCATACCGCAAAAGGCCATGGGGACGTCAACATGGTTAGTTCGGAAGGTGGAGCTCGGGGTATCGTGGCGAATCTCTAGCACTTGTCGCATTTTTTCACGAACTCGAAAGAATCCGTTTTAATGGTTGGCCAGAAATATCCTTGGCGTATAATTTTCTTGGATAGGCTATGCCCCCCGGTATGATCCCCGCAAAACCCTTCATGAACTTCTCTAATAATCTTCTTTGCCTCGGGGGGAGTCACGCATCTGAGCAATGGCATGGAATACCCTCTTCTGTATAGCCTTCCATCCAGGATGGTGTAACGAGGAAGTTGATACATTAGTTTCCGAGCCTGACTTCGATCTTTGGGAAGAATTCCATTTTCGAGGTATTCAACGATCGGGCTCATCCAGGTCGGTTCTGTCTCGATCATGCACACATCTTCCTTGTCTGACCCAGTAATGCTGGGTGCTGACAGATGTTCTATGGGTACAACATTCAGCTCCTCATTTTCAGTGGAAGTGGCTAGCCGAGCTAAGGCATCTGCATTTGAGTTTTGTTCTCGGGGAACTTGTTCGATTGCATAAAACTCAAAAAACTCCAATGCGTACTTTGCCTTCTCCAGATAAGCTGCCATTTTTGTGCCACGAGCCTGATACTCTCCCAAGATTTGATTAACTACGAGCTGAGAGTCGCTGTAGCAATGTATAGCTCTGACCTTGAGTTCCTTTGCTATTCGTAGTCCCGCCAGTAAAGCCTCGTACTCAGCTTCATTATTAGATGCTTTAAAGCCGAACCTTAATGCAGAGTGAAATTTGCTCCCTGCAGGGGTGATCAGAATAACTCCTGCCCCCGCTCCATTTTCATTTGACGACCCGTCGACGTAAAGTTTCCACAGCTCGTGGGCCGTGGTTGTTACTTCGTCGTCGGCTGTACCGGTGCACTCTACTATAAAATCTGCCAACGCTTGTGCCTTAATGGTTGTTCTCGGATGGTAGGTGATCTCGAACTGTCCGAGCTCAACAGCCCACTTAAGGAGTCGACCAGATGCCTCTGGTTTGGACAAGACTTGCCTTAATGGTTGATCTGTCAGTACATGGATAGGATGTGCCTGAAAGTAAGGGCGGAGCTTTCGAGATGAGTGGATCAGACTGAGGGCGAGTTTCTCCATCAGTGGATACCTTGACTCTGCCCCCAGTAATCTTTTACTGATGTAGTAGACGGGTTTCTGTATTCTCTTTTCCTCTCGGACGAGCACCGCGCTTATCGCGTGTTCAGTTGTCGAGAGATATAAGAACAGTACTTCTCCCGTCTCAGGTTTCGATAGGATAGGTGGTTCGGCTAAGTGCCTTTTTAGCTCTTGAAAGGCTAGCTCGCACTCGTCTGTCCATTCGAACTTTTTACTTCCTTTCAATAAGTTGAAGAACGGGAGACCGCGGTCCGTTGACTTCGAAATGAACCTGCCCAGAGCTGCCATCCTGCCAGTTAAGCTTTGAACATCTTTATGCTTCCGAGGTGAAGGCATATCGATCAGGGCCTTTATTTTATCGGGATTAGCCTCGATTCCACGAGAGTTGACAATGAAACCCAGAAATTTCCCCGAAGACACCTCAAAAGTGCACTTCTGAGGATTCAACTTCATGTTGTACTTTCTGAGCACGCCAAAGCACTCTTCGAGGTCATCAACATGGTTCTTGTTAAGTTGAGACTTTACGAGCATGTCGTCAACATAAACTTCCATGTTGTTCCCTATTTGCTCTGAGAACATCATGTTTACGAGCCGCTGGTACGTGGCTCCGGCATTCTTGAGTCCGAATGGCATGACATTATAGCAGTAGAGCCCTTTATCCGTAATGAAGCTTGTATGCTCTTGGTCGGGGGCATGCATGGGAATCTGGTTATATCCAGAATAGGCATCCATGAATGACATCAGACCATGCCCCGCCGTGGCATCCACGAGCTGATCAATTCTCGGTAGGGGAAAACAGTCTTTCGGGCAGGCCTTGTTGAGGTCTGAGTAGTCAATGCACGTCCTCCATGTCCCATTGGGTTTCGGGACCAACACTGGATTGGCCACCCAATCAGGGTAAAAAGCGTCCCTTATAAAATTATTTGCTTTCAGCCAGTCCACCTCCTCCTTTAGTGCTTTCTTTCTGTCTTCATCCAGCTGCCTTCGCTTTTGCTGCTTCGGAGGAAAGCTTTTGTCTATATTCAATGCGTGGCTCGCTACATTAGGGCTTATTCCTACCATGTCAGAGTGGGACCACGCGAAGACATCCTGGTTTTTCTTCAGAAAGCAAATTAATTGCTATTTTGATTCGTCTAGGAGGTGTTTCCCGACCTTCACCTTTTTCGAGGGACTAGATTCATCGAGCTGAACATCTTCGAGCTCCTCCAAAGGTTGGAGGTCAATCTTCTCTTCAATCCTTGGATCGATCTCCTCGTCAATTTTCAGAACTGTCCCGTCTTTATACTGTATGACAACAAGTGCTTGCGCGCTTGTTTGTTTCTTTCCCCTTAAGGAAATGCTGTAGCACTCCCTTCCTGCCAGTTGATCTCCTTTCAATGTTCCGACCCCGCTTGGAGTCGGGAACTTAAGGGCTAGATGCCTTACAGATGAAATTGCCCCCAGCCCGACCAGGGCGGGTCTCCCGAGCAATACATTGTAGGCAGATGGTAACTCTACTACCACGAACTCCATCATCTTGGTCACCGAGACTGGATAGTCTCCCAAGGTCACAGGGAGTTCAATGGACCCCATACAGGCGGTTCCTTCTCCAGAAAAGCCGTACAAAGTGGTTGCACAAGCCCTCAGGTCGCGAAGGGAGAGCCCCATTTTATCTAGGGTTGCTTTATAAAGAATGTTAATTGAGCTCCCATTGTCTATGAGAACTCAGCGCACTCTTTTGTTGGCAAGCTGTAGGGTGATGACGAGTGGATCATGATGAGGGAACTGGACGTGAGAGGCATCCTCCTCGGTGAAGGTTATGGGCTGAGTCTCAACCCTTTGGCTTTTTGGTGCCCTTGGTTCGGGTTCATATGGAGACCCGTCCCCTGTCTTCAGCTCATTCACATATCGTTTTTGAGCATTTCTGCCCCCTCCTGCGAGATGAGGACCTCCCGAGATGGTTATTACGTCCTCTCCATCTATCAGTGGAGGCCTATCCTCATCCCGAGATCGGGAGTTATTATTCTGTGTTGCCGGAAGCGCGGCTACTCTCTGGCTGGCAGTAGCCTGTCCAGTATTCTGGTTTTTGACATACTGCCGGAAATAACCTCTCGAGATCAATCCTTCGATCTCGTCCTTCAGCTGTCGGCACTCATCAGTTGTGTGGCCGGTGTCCCTATGAAATCGACAATACTTGCTGGAGTCCCTCTTGGACTTTTGATTCCTCATAGGATCCGGTCGCCTGAAGGGGACCTGGTTTTCATTAGCCAGGTATATGTTTTCCTGGGACTCGTTGAGCTCGGTATGCACTTTATATACGGAGAAATATCTCTCTCCTTTTTTCTTCTTTCCTCCATCAGCCTCGGGATTATTTCCCTCGCTTTTTTTTCTCTTGGAAGGATTCTCCGAGGCAGGCTGTGTAACTAGAGGGTCAACCGAGGTTGAGGCGGAGTTAATGTTTATCGTTGTAGTTTTGGTCTGCGAGGTCGCTTTGAGTGTTGACCTCGCTTCCTCTACATTAACAAATTTCTGCGCCCGTCTGTTATACTCGGTTATCGACCTCACCGGTTTCCCTTGTATGTCATCCCAAAGTGCACTCCCGGGTAAAACACCAGCTCGGATGGCCATCAAGTGCCCGCTGTCATCCATGTCACGAGCTCGGGCGACCTCTAGATTAAATCTTGTCAGGTAGCTCTTTAGTGTTTCGCCTGGTTGTTGTCGGACGTTAGTCAAAGTGGATGCTTCGGGTCTGACTCCCACCATAGCCCGGAACTGCTTCTTGAAGTCTCTAGACAATTGATCCCACGAAGTTATAGAATGTCTCTTGTACTTCTCGAACCAACTCTTGGCAGGCCCGGCCAATGATGTTGGAAACAACATACATCTGAGCTCGTAACCCACGTTACTAGCTCTCATAATAGTGTTGAATGTACTCAGATGGCTGCATGGGTCGGTTTTTCCTTCAAACGCTGGGACGTGAGGAATCCGGAACCCTTGGGGGAACTGAGTGTTAGAAATATTGGGAGCAAACGGCTCGAGCTCCTCATCAGAGTCCTCATATCGACCGTTTCCTCGCTCATTCTTCAAAAGCCTAAAGGCTTTTTCGAGCTAATCGATCCTTTCTTGTACTGGGTCCTTAGGCGGTGTTTGGAATTGATAGTCATTAATCGCGATCCCAGGCTCGCGTCTCCGTGAGGGATCTCTACGCCCATTCAGATGATTCCTAAGATCCGGGTTTGTCTGATCTCCCTTTCCCCTGCTCTGATTCAGGTGATTGCGCAGGTCGGGATGGCTCTTGTGATTCCCAGTATTTTTACGACCCCGGTCGTGTTTACTGACAGACCTTGTTTCTCCGGACTCATCGCTAGTGAAACTCATCGATCGGTCATTTCGTGGTGGATCCTTTCTACATCGCCTCGTCACTGTAGTGCGAGATCGGGACGTCTGACTTCTCTCGGATGGCGCACCTTTCCGCCCCTAGAACGTCTCCCCGTTTCCTTGTCTCTCCCCTGTACGCCCTTGATCCTGATCTCGACCAGGTTGAGCGTTCCTGCGGGGAGGTGAAGGATGTCTTATGGGAGACGGAGGAAACCGTATAGGTGACGGTGGTTGCCGTCCTTGCCTCGGCCTGGAAGGTCCAGAATTTGCCCGAGATGGGCCGGTTGCGTTTGGTGCGCTACCAGGAACCTGAGTCCGAACCTTGACAGGAGCTTGGTTGTTCTCAGTTCCTGCAGGCACTTCCACAGGTGGATTAGGCGGGACCCGAGCTCGGGTACTCCTCTGAGGCCTAGAAGGAGCAGATGGCTCTGTTGGTGCTGGAGGCTGAGCTGGCCTCCTTGTGTTAGCATTTTTTCGTGGACGTCCACGGGGCTTCCGGGGAGGAACGTGCACGTCCCTTGGAGGAGGGGCTCGGTCTTCGCGCGGAGGTGAGGGCTGAGCCACCTGCGCCTCCGCGGCTATCCTAGTCAACTCCTCGTTACGTTTGTTGGCATCTGCCAGCAGCTGTTTCAGCTGCCGATTCTCCAATTCTACAATAGGGACATAACGCTCAGGGTTATAGTACATGTCCTCATCCCTTGGTTGTGGAGGTGGTCCCCGGGAATCAGAGGACCCACTCCTTTCATCAGCGTCCGGGTTCTCCATTGGCTGTTTTCCAGGACGCCTTGGGTAATTTTCTTCAGGAGTGTTCTGATTGTTTGTAGCCATGAATCTCTCAGGGATGGATGCTTGAGGCTCTCAATGAAAGCACCAAACTGTTGACGCCGTTTTTCGCCAACAGATAAAAGAAGAGAGCACGCAAACAATTAAAGACAATGGTTAAAACAAACAAACGAATCAGACACACGGTTTTTACGTGGTTCAGCAGTTAAATCTGCCTAGTCCACGAGTCTCTGTTATTAATCTCAAGATTATCTCTGAACAATCCTTTAGCATGAATTCTCCAGAGTTTTCTCTCAAGAATCAGAAAATCCTCCTCTTACAATGGTGCATGCCTTCTCTATTTATAGAGAAGGATGCAGAATACTATCCCACATATTTTGGGTAGTTACTCTTTTGTGAATAAAATAAATGGCTTTAAATGCCTATAATCAGATATAAAAGGAAACGTCCCTGAAGACCAGGAAACGCATAACTGACCAAATAATATCCCACGATTCTTGGGGATTTACATTAATAAATGAGGATCATATCCCATATCTACAACTCTTGTAGATATTCAAGGTAGTCATTGCGTATCTCCAAGGCTTCACGTCATTGTGCGAGCCGCTGACACTTCCCGAGCTGAAATTTCTTTCGAGATGGCATATCGAGCTCGAGATCCCTGCTCCGAAGTTGCTTCTGAAGATGAGGGGCTCACAGAGCTATCCTTCGAGATCGAGATCATTTCGAGGTCACCATATTCGAGGTCTGTACCATACTTTGCAGGCTCCGATTTACAATCGTAGAGCATACCCTTAACCCTCACGAGACCATTTACTGCGAACTCAGCTTTCGAGGTCATATTTGCTACGGCTCGAAATCTGGGTATAACAAAATTAATTATTAATAATTAATATTCATCAAACAAAATTACATATAAACTAATCATAAAATTAACATAATAAAAATATCAAATATCTTAATTTAATTACATATAAACTAATCATAAAATAAAAATAATAAAATATCAATTGTCTTAATTTAATTAAAAAACATAAACTAATTATTATTGTTTGGATTGGGTCAACCAGGCGAGAAATATTCATTAACATTCAGGTCAATATCTTCATCAATGTTAGGACACGGCAATGGTAGTGAAGCAAAATGTGGTACTGGTGGTGAAAGGTAATAAGCTTGTGGAGACTATTGCGAAGATGATCCAAATGAGTCTACAAATTTTCGAGTCTGTGGTCGTGCCGAGGGAGATTGATGCAATAAATTCTCAAACTGACCATACCTCTGCTGCTGCTGCTGCAACGAGCTCATAAATTGACCACACCTCAGCTGCTACGGTTATTGCTGCTGCGATGAATCTCCAAAGTCACGATGCCTAGGATGTGACGTCTGAGATCCTGCAGGGACGTCGGGGTAATAAAGAGGAGGGGACTGGGAGGAGCGTCCATACATGTACTGGAATTGTTGTGATGTACCTCCAAACATGTTAGGAGATTTTTTTGAGGTGGATGAAAATGTTGTCGTTGTTGTTGTGGCATCGACCAAGAAGGTGGACTTTGAGAATATATACCACCTTCAGGTTGTGATGGTAAATACCGTTGCAGAAGACTGTCAAACCACGACTCAATTTGTGAACTGGTATGCTGAGGGTTACCAGATGGACCTTGTTGAGATCTCAACATCCGGAGCTCTTCACACATTGCCTTCATCATCTCTGCCATAGTAGTCATGTCTTCTAGAGGCATATGAGCGGGTGGGGCTTGTGACTGACTTTGACCTGTGGAGCTGGAACCTGATTTTTTCCCTTTCCCTTTGATGTAGCCCACTCCTCTTTGAAAATCAGACCTCTCCCCAAGTACTTTACTCATAATCTCGTACTGATCAACCGACGAGGAATCAGTACCAGATCCAGTTTCAGATCCCTCTGTTGGTCCTTGAGACTGGCTTTGAAGTCGTGCCTTCTCAAGCTCTTCCGTCATTTTTTTCCTGTTCATAAAAAGTGTTAGAAACACAAAGTAACAAAGTTTTATGAAAATAATAACATAAAAGTTTAAACTTACAAAAGTTTCTCGAGCTGCGTCGTTGACAAAAATTTTTGTCGATTTTCTCAAATGGCTATCTTTTCAAGTATCAATAGCATGTTCATTAGGGTTCGCATATACAAATGCAGAGATAGTGTGTTAAATTATACACACGCATACTTTTGTTAAATTTAATTAATATTTTTACTTACAAATTGGTGACACTTAGCTGCTAATGATTTTGTGCCTTGCGTCGATGTATACTTCATTTCTTTTCTGTTTTTCTTGGATCGTGCAATAAATTTTGGGCTAAAAAACAACTGAACAATATCTTTCCAAGTCTCCTTGGTGCAATGGTCAGGTGGGGCAATGAGGACACTCTCCAAATCTTTCAGCTTAGAGTAATATTTTTTGAAGTGAGTATGTTTGATGTTCTTTCTCTCACAATATCTTTTGCGTATCTCTGTGTAGATAGTTTTAATAACTCTCTCGGGTTCTTGATGACCATCAACATTATAAAAATGCTACATTAAAAAATAACACGTTAGTTTAGTTTGTAAATGATTATAATAAGAAATTTATACCATAAGACTTGTTCTAATTTTTCACCTTCATCTTTTGTACGACTTGATCCTTAAATTGTTGAGGTACATCAACAAAATCCAAGTAATGTCCTGGCAACAACATGGTGACTTGGAGGCCTATCTCGCGGAAAAAAGCTTGGTCCTCCAAGCCAACCACTTTGTTCATCCTAGGATCAAGCTGAAGTTTTAGTGGTTTCCCGGCATTCTGCCCTCGCATTTCAAGTGGTATGTTATTAGCTAGGTCGCAACCCTTTCTTTTCGACAGTTCAGCTATCCACATTTTCAACAATCACCCAAATTTGAAATATTAATATATATATATATATTAAACATTCGTTGAGCTTGACTTTAATCTATGACCAAAATTTGAAAATTATTATTAACCTGACTCGCAGGAAAAAGGTACCCTACTAGGATCTGGCAGGTCTAGACCTCCACCATCTCCACCGTGAGAGGTGGCTATATCAGCTTACATTGTACTTAAGAACAAAAGTTATTAGTTAGTATCAAATATCACCAATGGAAATGAAAAAAATGATTACAAGTCTTATCTATTATATTTTAAATGATTGTCTTGATTAAAAAATTATAAAAAGTGTAGAATAATCACTATCACTTTCATCATTAATTAAATTGACATCAATCGGAGACACATGATTAACATCATATTCACAAAGATCAACTATCAATTCATCTTCTTCATCGACTTCTTCTTCTCCTAAGTCCTCATTTATGAAATTATCATCCAATTGATCAGCAGGAAAATTTTGTATAGTACCAATATATGTTGCAAGTTGATGAGATTCCATAACCAATTGACTGAGATCCACGATCAAAACAAAATTTGATGAGCTTGTGTCATGTACAAAATTAACATCAACATCAGCTTCATCATCCTCGATGTCCCAAATTTGACGATGATTGACATCCTCAACAATTTTCCAGTGTTGACCTCTAAGTAGATCATCGAGATAGAATACTTGCTTAGCTTTCTAGCAAGTATATACGACTCATCTTTGTACCATTCGCCACTGACGTTTATACTAGTGATATTATTTTCAGTGATTGTTTTCTTCCTACTTGGATCAGTGTTAAACCATTTGCACTGAAATAATGCCACTGAATATGCACCAGTGAAAGATAACATCAGTACTTCTTGAAGCGTGCCATAATAGTTAAGACCTTCTGTTCCGGCAACAAACACTCCACTATTCTGTGTGGTGCGCTTTTGATCTTAGTCGTATGCGATAAATCGAACACTGTTCATTATACAACCTTCGTAGTAGGTTGCCAAGTGATCTGACCCAGATGCCAAAGCTAGCAACTCATCACCATTCTCTAAAGATCCAAGCTTGTGCAAGTCATATATCTAAATAAATTAATAAATCTATATTAGAATGACAAAAATATCATTACAAAAATGAAATTTTAAAAATACTCTCATTTTTACCTTCTTATGAAACCACGGGTGAAAATTTTTCTTGTGTAAAAAATTATGATCACCATCTGTGTATTTCAGTCTGGTCCATTATAGGTGTTCACTGTAAATTTGAATGGTTTTACTATAATAGATAAAATAATTTGGAATAAGCATAAATTTCACTTTAAAGGGAAAAAATTTACTCTAAGTAATCCTGAATTTTGGGAGAATCGTCAAGTATGAACCATTCAGCCATTTCGCGAGTCACACGGTCGAGAGGCTTGAGAGTTCTCTTTGACAGGGGACGACATTGAGATTGAAACATAGAAAGGTGTCATAGGATATACACCTCATCTTCATTGCGATCAAGACGGTTAAATTTTGTTTCGACCCCTTTGAAATACATCAAACAAAATGTCAAAGCCTCATCTGCAACATAGCCTTCAACTATCGACCCTTCAGGACGAGCTATATTTCCCACATAGTTCTTCAATTTTTTCATGTACCTTTCAAAAGGATACATCCACCTCATAAATACTGGTCCACCCAAAATTGCTTCTTTCAGAAAATGTAAGACCAAATGAATCATTATATCAAAAAAAGCAGGAGGAAAAATCAACTCCAAGAATATCTTTTGGGAGAAACTTGTGAACACCCACTAACAGTAATCGTTGCATTATAACATGACAGTCATGAGATTTTAACCCAAGAATATTTGTTTCATTCTCAATTACTTTTTTCTTCAAATTTGAACAAAAGCCATCTGGAAATTTCACTTCTTTAATAAATTGACAAAATTGTTGTCTCTGAGCAGGAGTTAACATGTAAGGAGCATGCAACTTCATAAACTTTCCATTCTCATCTTCATAAATCCACAATGATTCCCTTACTCCCATCTTCTTCAAATCATATCTTGCACTAGTTGTGTCCTTAGATTTGTCATTGTCCAAGATTGTGCCAAGGAGACTATCACACACATTCTTTTCGACATGCATGACATCAATGTTGTGTTTTAAAATGTCTGTACACCTATAATCAAGCTCGTAGAAGATGCTTTTTTTCCTCCAATTTCTATCTTTTGCAACTCTTCTACATTTCACACCTCCAAACTGCAAGTGTTTTCCCGGAACTTGGGGTGGAAGGTTGTTCACTTGTTCTAATATTTCCTCACAAGTATATTTTCTCGGCGGACGTCTTCCCTCAATTTGTCCATCGAACTCAGTGTCCCCTCTCATTCGATGTGTACTTGGCAAGAATCTTCTGTGACCAACATAAGATGTCTTACCAATCACTCGAATGGAAGACGTGTCTTCATTACACGTGGGACAAGCTTTGTATCACTGACCACTCCATCCAAACAAACTACTTCGAGCTGGAAAATCATTAACTGTCCATAAAATGGCTGCGCGCAGCTTGAACATAGTGCTGGTCCTACTATCTCTCGTAACAACTCTGTTAACCCACAACTCCTTCAACTCATTCGCCAATGGTCTTAGAAATACATCTATGTCCTTACCTGGTGATTTTGGACCAGGAATAAGGATGGTTAGCCTGAAATTATTATCTTTCATACACAACCAAGGTGGAAGATTATAGTTCGCCAACACTACATGCCACATGTTGTATGCTAGGTTCATGTTTCCAAATGGATTAAATCCATCGGCAACTAAGCCTAAACGAACATTCCTAGGATCACTTGCAAAATCAGGATGATTAGCATCAAAGTTCTTCCATGCCGTCCCATCCACCGGGTGTCGCTTCACCCCATCATCTTTCGATTTCCCAGTGTGGTGCCATAGCATGTCCTTCACTGTAAGCCTTGAATTGTATAGTCTTTTAAACCGGGGTGTCAATGGAAAGTAACACATCACCTTATGCGACACCTTTTTTCCTTTAGTTTTTTCAAAAGTAATCCATCGAATACTTCCACAAACCGGACATTCCTCTTTAGTTCCATGCTCTTTGTACAATAAGCAGCAATCATATTGGCACACATGAATCAACTCTTATCCCAACCCTAATTTCTTCAATCTCTTTTTAGCCTTGTAGTACGTTCATGGAATTTTATTTTCCTTTGGAAAGGCAAGCTTTAACAACTTCAATAATTCATCAAATATGTTGTTAGGAATCTTCCCTCTAACTTTCAAATGCAATAGCTTAGTTAAAAAGTTAAGGGAAGAAATCCAATCACAGCTAGGATACAACTCAACTTCAATCTCCTCAAACAACTCGTCGTAATACTGACTCGCGCCATAATTATTGTCTACTTCCTCATTTTTTAGTAAGAGGAAGTCCTCCACTATGGGATCATCTCGTCAACTTCATCTAGTTCCGCTTCCCCATGATAAATCCACCTCTCATAACCTTGATAAAAACTCCTATCGAATGCGTGTGCTTCGACAACAGGTAAAGTTTCAAGCCTATTATTTATGCATTTGACACATGGACACCTAATTCTTCCATCAGAATCCTCATGTTTCGAGGCCATCATCAAAAAGGATTGTAGACCATTCCAAAATTCTTGACAAGCACGATTTCTCAATGTTGTCCAAGTCTTGTCAATCGCCATCTAAAGTGTTATAAGAGTGTGAGTTTTAGTAATGTAAATAGGAATTGATAACAAAAAAAAAATTGTAATCATTTTTGAAATCTTATGCTATTTTATGATGTTTTATTAGATAATGTTATTTATAAATAAATTAATAATTTTTCTTAAACTAATTTATTATTTATTTAATTATTTATTATTAATTTTTTAAACTTTTTCTAAATATAATTATCAATTTCTATATTCAAATAATTTATTACTAGTTAATATTAAATAATGTTATTTATAAACAAATCAATAATTTTTCTCAAACTAATTTATTATTTATTATTAATTTTTTAAACCATTATTAAATATAATTATCAATTGCTATATTAAACTAATTTATTACTGTTGACGCCGTTTTTCGTCAACTTAAATAGTAGAGCAATTAAACAAATAAAATATTGGAGCAAATGAATGAAGAGGAAAACAAGAGGATTTTTACGAGGTTCAGCATTTAACTCTGTCTAGTTCACAAGTCTATATTATTAAGATTCGGGAGTTTTATAGAAACAATTCTGAGATAAATTGCCCAGAGTGTTCTCTCCAGAAATCCGAAAAAAGGTCCTTTACCAATGGTGATTCCTCCTCTATTTATAGAGAATGTTACAGAATTCATTCTCACATATTTCGGAAAGATATTCTATAAATCAATTGAAATAATGATATTAAATGCATTATCTCCTACATACACGGAAATTTCCCATGAAGATCGGGAACGGATAAAAGATTAAATGATATCCCTTAAATATTGGGATTGAACAACAATAAAAATGTTCACACGTAATGGGTTATCCCATATGATTCATCAAATCTTTGAGATCAACAATTGGCATTGAGTATGTCGAGACTATGAGTCAATCACTCAACTTCGCACTGTGTTCGGCACAGATAGATGTTGACGAGGCTGTCGCATCCAAGCTTGCACTTCCCGAGCTCGAGCTACCTCGCCTGAAGACAATCGGCGAAAAATATATTCAAGTGTTATGCCATTGCGAGCTCAGAGCATACTCAAGGCTGCACATCTTCGAAGTCGTCGTTTACTTTACAGAGGTTCGACGGTTGGGTCATATGGTAACTGTATGTATTTCGAGCTCACTCCTGATGATCCTAGTTTTCGGGGTCATAACTTTTCATCTCGAAATCTGGGTGTAACAATTACTATTTAATATTAGATAATGTTATTTATAAACAAATTAATAATTTTTCTTAATCTGATTTATTATTTAGTTAATTATTTATTATTAATTTTTTAAACTTTTATTAAATATAATTATCAATTTCTATATTCAAATAATGTATTACTATTTAATATTAGATAATGTTATTTATAAACAAATTAATAATTTTTCTTAAACTAATTTATTATTTATTATTAATTTTTTAAACTTTTATTAAATATAATTATCAATTTCTATATTCAAATAATTTATTACTATTTAATATTAGATAATGTTATTTATAAACAAATTAATAATTTTTCTTAAACTAATTTATTATTAAACTTTTATTAAATATAATTATCAATGTCTATATTCAACTAATTTAAACCTATATAATATTAGATAATGTTATTTATAAACAAATTAATAATTTTTCTTAAACTAACTTATTATTTATTATTAATTTTTAAACTTTTATTAAATATAATTATCAATTTCTATATTCAACTAATTTATAATTATTTAATATTAGATAATATTATTTAATAAAAAAGTAATAATTTTTCTTAACATAATTTATTAATTAATTAAATTATAAAAAAATAATTAAATTATTTATTCATAATTTTTTTAATTTGTAATAATAATAATAATAATAATTTTACAAATTAATTATTATTTAACTTTTTGACTAATTTTTTTCTTTCAATAATTAAAAAAAATTATTATTCTTTTTCATTCATTATTTTATTAATTATAATTTAAACTTATCATTTTTGTGCTGATATCCCTATAATTGACAGTTGTGGTCAACAACTATCAATCATAAGCATATCGAGACAGAGAAAATAAATAAATTTCTAATTACTTTGTTTAATAATTTTCAATTAATTATAAAAATACTAATTAACTAAATTATATAATATTCATTACAATTTTAGTTTCTCATTATGTTGGCATAACATATAGCAAAAAAAATAAAAATAAAACTAGTTTCTTAATTAAATTTCACAAAAAAATTGGCAACAAACAGTTTAATACGACAATTTCAAAAAAATTTAAATCTTGCACTCAGAAAATCCCACAACATTTATAATATAACACAAAATATTTATAACTAATCAATTTATATTATTTTTTTAATTTTTTTCTATTTTAAATTTTAAAAACTCCAACATATATAAAATTACTAACACATAATTAAAAAATTTTAACAAATACACGAAAAAATATATACATAAAAACATACTTTGGACACAAAAATGAAAGCGGAGCAGCGACAGTGGCAGCTGAGCGGCGGCAGCAGCGGAGGGCCGACAATGGACCTTGGACACAAAAATAGAATGTGTTACAAATTTATACAAAAATTAAAAAATAAAATGAAAATTTTAATACACATACCGGATGGGGTGCCGTGGGTGTGGAGGGGCTCGGATGGGCGTGCCATGGGTGTGGAGGGGATCGGGTGGGGGGGTGCCATCGGTGCGGAGGAGCTCGGGTGGGAGGGCGGGGGGGTGTCGTGGTTGTGGAGGGGTGGAGGGCCCTGGCTGGAAGAAATGGGAAGAAGAAGTAGAAATGGGAAAACTGAAGGAAGGGGTGCGGTGGGCATATATATAGGATATTATTAGCGGTGGACCCCCGCCGCTAATATATAATAGTGGCGGGTACCACACATTATTAGCGGCGGACTGCCCGCAGTTAATAATGGGTAATTCTGACTGTTTTTTTATTAGCAGCGGTGGTCCGCTGCTGATAATGTGTGGTACCCGCCGCTATTATGTATTAGCGTCGGGGGTCCGCCGCTAATAAGGTGTGGGTCTGCCGCTAATATTGATTCAAATTCCCGCACTTTTCCTCTTCTATATTAGCGGCGAAGGTTCTGCCGCTAATAGTTCCTAGTTCGCTGCAAATGCTTTTTAAAAATAAAATAAATTAAAAAAAATTATTAGCGACAGACTCCTGGGTCCGCCGCTAATATCCCTCTTATTAAAGGCGAATTCAAGCCTGCCTCTAATGGGTTCGCCCCTAATATTAACAATTGTTGTAGTGTAAATATAGATTAGATGATTAAATACTATATCTTCTTCTTGATAACTTCTGCCGGATTTGGTGCATTTACAAGATCGTAAATGTATCTTAATACATAAAAAACACATTCATGACTTCTAAGGTTGTTTTGGACAAGGACCTCTCACCAAATTTTTAAATGTGTCAATGTATTCATTTCCTTAACATTGTGTTACAAAAGTTAAAATTAATTATCTACATATTATATATACTCTCAACTCTAAAAAATTAACAATTAATACATTAAAATTGAAAAACTTGCTTTCCATAACCTCCTTTATTATTGGTGGAGATTTATGATTTTTCAATGGGTCCATAATTATTGTCGTCCCCTGCATCATCATGAGCACCAACACTTTCTAAGGAATAGGTTTCCTAATCTCCTTACTTTTATTAGGTTTGTAGTAGGGTAAATCACATTTTGGGCAAGTGTCCATGTCTGCATACACTTTACGATATAACACGCAATCGTTCGGACATGCATGAATCTTCTCATACTTCAACCCTATACAATTTAAAGTTTTCTTCACTTCAAACATAGACTCAGAGAAAAACTTATCTGACGACAAAATCTCCTTAAATAAAACAGCTGAAAATTGACTAAAACATTTATCACTCACTCTATTTTCTACTTTTATACTGTAAAATTTCACCATTGTTGGTAACCTTTGTTTCAGACAACCATTGGATAATGGTTTATCTGCATCTCTAACCAATTTATCGAATTTTGAAGGATCATCAACAAACTCTTGTTGTGCTTCATCAAGCAATTCCATAGGATGATCTTCGAAATCACTATAATCCAAATCATAAACCCTTCGCCTCCCGAGTGGATAAAGATTATTATTTTTCAATAAGTCTCCATGTTAATACCATATACGATAACTTGTATCAAATCCCCGACAAAATACATGATTGTTTATCATGGCAATATTTCCTTTTGATCCATTACCACAATCTATACATGGATAGTGAATTATTTCCTGATCACTACAGTTTGTTTGACAAAATTCTAAAAATTGGATGAATCCGTCTTGAAATTGTTGTGTTTCTCTATTCTCAAGAATCCATGATTTATCCATAATGATAATATCTAACTAATTCCTAAGTCAATATTAAAAAAAAAATTAATATTATAATTAAACAAAAATATATTTGTTGATGTCGTTTTTCGCAAACTTAGGTAAGAAGAGAACTAAACACTGATTTAAGAAAACTAATAAAAAACACACAAGATTTTACGTGGTTCAGCAGTTAAAATCTGCCTAGTCCATGAGTCAATATTATTGAGTGGTGGAATTCTCTTAAAGCTTTTTTAAAACAATTCTGTAGAGTATTCTCAGTATCCAATTGCCTGTCTTTACAAATGAAATTCTCCAGTCTATATATAGACTGGTTTACAAAATATCTTCCTTTTTATTTCGGGAAATTGCAATTTAAATTTGAAATAAATACAAATAAATGCATTAATTACAAAATATTCCATAATAATCGGGATTAATTATCAGATTACAACAAATCCCCAAGTAATAGGGATTTTCAAATAGCACCCACGTTCAAACTGAATTACTGACCTCGAGCGTATAATTTACATATGTTCGAGATCGACCTACATCACGAGCTCATCATTCTAGTTAACCTCGTCCTAATCCAATGACTTTTTTGAGATAATCCTCTTCGAGCTTGCAATGCCCAAGCTCGAACCTTCTTGACTGGTGCCAATAGGAACAAATCAGGAAACATGTAAATTTATACAGGTGTTGAACCCTTGTAGTTGATTAGTCGTGGCTTCGAGCTTGACTTGTAACCTTGAAACACTTTTGAGATCGCATGTAGATTCGAGCTCATCGATTCCATCATTGTCACCTTGATACCGAGAGAAACTGTTAAACTCAATTCGCGTATATGCTGATGATGTGACTTCTAGAACTTTATGATGAACTACACAAGTATTATGTAGATACCTACTTATTTCAAGATTACATTTTATGAGCCTACATTTTGAGACCATAATTTCTATTCTCGAAATTTGGGTATAACATTTTCCCCCTCAAAAGTGTTGGTTCGAATCTTATGAGAAGGAAACTTTTGAACTTCTCCTTTCGAAAAATGTGCCACCTACCATACTCGAGTACGGACACACGTCACTCAAGGATTGCACACCCAGAGTACTCAAGTACTCCCTTTCTCTGCCCATGTCCTTTCATATATCTCCTTCTTGTCACCAATGTTATAACCAAACCCCATCCATCAAATCAAATCCCAATCCAAACTAAAGGTCTAGATTTATTCATCCTTTGATATCCCACTGGGACATATATATGCATACCTTCTCTTCTCCTTCATCACATTCATTCTAATATTCAGAGAAAAGAAGAAAAAAAAAAACAAATCAGAGCCATATTTCTTCTCTTGCATGTTCTCTAAGCCAAAAAAGCAAAGTAACTCTAGTATATTCGACTCCGTCAAAGTTTTTCTGCAACTGCTTCTCCATTCAACAATTTCCTCACTCCCACGATCAACTTTGTGTAAGTTCATGTTCTCGATTCCTTTCTTCTTTGGCATATACATGCATTTTTTTTACATGTTCCTTCTGTTTTGTGAGAATATATTTACTGGTTTTTACTAGCTCTTTTTTTTTAGGGTTTCACGTTGATATTAGGCAAGCTTTTTATCCGAGTTGTTTTAATGTAGTCAGAATCACGGTTTTAGACCAAAGATTTCTAGCATAAACATGTAAAAATGGGGTTTTGTCTGGCAATAGAGGGTTTTGTGTAGCTTAAGAAATAGGGGTTTTTGGTTTAGAGTATTAAACGCACGAATCCCAAAAATATCACATTTTTGGGTAACTGCTAGCTTTTTTCCTAAAAATTCGGGATTCTTTTAACCTGGTATTAACCTCCCCACTCTCGCGTGAGTGCACCCTCGATGCCCAAACTTTATAATAGTTCAGGGATGACATTCGAGTTAATCTCACCCTTTCGAGGCTTCAGTCTCGATTGAGGCAATCTCGTTATCTCAAGATTTCGAGCTCTAGTTATCAAAATTATAATTTCCTTATGATTTCCTGTATGTGGGGCCCTCACCTTTTTCTTCCTTGTTAGATGTCGCAGTACTCTAAGAATCGGTGTGGGCCCAAGTTTGCTATCCCTTACTACCCATCAACACCCAAACCTGAGTCACCTTTTACCCAAAATCGGCGACTGATCTGCGAGCACAAAGAAAGGTGTGAGCAAGAGGATATACGAGACCGCTTTCAACATCAAATAGACGAGGTTGAAGAGAAAAAGTGGAAGAGACTCTGAGTGGCGGCTTATCCTGATCCAAACCCCGAGATCAGGCGTATTCCGTTAGATCCCAAGCTTAATATAACGCCCTGGCTACCCCAGAACAGTTACGGTGAACGGTGGACCGGAAATTTGACTCATTGCCTGAGTCCTTTGGTCAAAAACGTGCTCTAAGTGTGATTAATAGGTTAAGGTACAAAACCAATAAAAAGGAAATGGAGATTTTATTACAAACTGCTCTGCAGAGCTAAACAAAACATTTACAAGTGGTTCTCAGTACAAAATGGTCACTATAGTTGTAAAGTTACAGTCCCGCCGACCTAAGCGACAAAAATAGGGTAAACCCCCTAGTTCCTCTGAGAACGCCTTGGCCGTGGTGGTCAAGCGGCCGCATATGTACACAACACCACATCAGCTCTCCACTCAAGGCTAAGTGAGCTTTTCTTTCCCTTTACCTGCACCACATAGCACCCATTAGCCAAAGCCCAGCAAGAAAACACAATACTTTTCATAAACATTATCGAATGATTATCATTATAATCACACTGAGCATAAAGCTTTCAAACAAATGAATAACACATGATTTTAGCGGGAGAGTAGCTGTTAAGTAAGCCACTAGCCTCCAAGCTCTCTTTTCTAGCGGGAGAGTGGCTACTAGGTAAGCCACCAGCCTCCAAGCTCTGTTTTGTAGTGGAAGAGTGGCTGATGGGTAAGCCACTAGCCTTCAAGCTCTGTTTGTTCATCGACCCTCAGGGTCGGTCAGGCATTAATGCTCCTTGAGTCATTCAATGCTAATGGTCGATTAGATCTAATCTCTGTTGGCTTGCTTGATTCACGCTAAGGCCGTTCTGACAAGTAAGTCAGCGCTTCTTGACTTGTGTCCAGTAACACTGCCGAGCCTGACACATTAAGTCACAGCCTCACAGCTGATACTAACACTTTTGTCGATTCTGTATTCAATCCATGTCCATATTTATACAATCAACATGCCTCACAAATATCCATGCATATCACACTTTGGGTGCAGTTTTCTTACCTTTGATTCGAGCTAGAATGAGCAAAAGAACAACCTTTGAGAACGGTTTAGCTTTTAGTCCTTTAGCGGTTACCTAATCACAACACATTTGGGATACCATTAATAATCAAGATAATCAAGGGTCTCAAACCATTATCTAACCTCCAAGAGATCAATCCAAACTAATCTATGTAGCAAGGACACTTCTGAGGCCTAAAATTAGGTTTCCGGGGTCAAAATGAGCAAACGGGGCGAAAACAGGGCAAGGGCTGCGACCCTAGCACCTTGGGCCGCGGCCCCCAGGGTTCCCAGAGGCTAGGGCCGCGGCGCCCAGCGAGCACAAGAACAGGGCCGCAGCACTCCACCCTGGGCCATTCCCAACCGCGTTTCTAACACTCCAAAGCCTCCAAAATCATCCCTAAACATTCCCCAATCATCAAAACAAAGTTCCCAAGCTTCCCCATGCATCAAAACCCTCAAAACCCAAGGCTCGAATGAACCGAAAACTCAACAATTCACAAAATCAATTCAAAACTTAGAAACTCGGAAAAACTCAAAACTTAAACTTCAATTACCTTCAATTGGGTTGTTTTCCGTCGAATCCTTCGGTTAAGAAGCTTCTAATCTTCCCTAGGATCGCTATGCCTCGATCCTCACTCGATTCCGACTCCTAGAACTCAAGATTTCGTCAAAAAGGCTTAAACGGCAAAACGAACTTTGAAAAGGGAGAACGGAAGGTTTTCTTATCGTATGTTCTATCTGATAAGCTACTTCAACCTTAAGTAACCTCAAATAAAACCTAATGCTCGGGGTCCCGAAAACACCCCCGGGGACATTATAGTCAAAACCTCCAGAATTTCACCCTGATCTCAAATATTCCCAATTTATCATCAAATGAACATTTCTATTACCCCAAAATTGACCCCATTATGGTAAAAACGCTAATCCACTAAAAATAACCATCTCATGTTGCTTAGCTCGAATATATCTCCATAATAATAGAATCTCATTCACAAATCACATCATGCACCCAAATACACAAATTACCCTCAACGGGCCAAATTATCATCATACCCCTGTAATTGTAAATATGGACTCATATGCATGCATTTCACATCATATTATAATATAATCAACATATACATGCATTTAATCAATTAACAACATATTTAAGCAAGTATGGCCCTCCCGGCCAACTCTTCATGCCGTTAAACACATCGGAGAATTCGGGGCATTACACTGAAAGTCACCGTCGCCTCGCTCTTGGTGTACTTTCATTCTCCCTAATGTAAGACTCTTAAATGCGTCCTTCCACCTCCAAAGCTATCTTAGTCCCCACCTCAAAGGAGGAGTTTTTCGAGGCTGAGCACTACTAAAGCTCATTCATGTCCACCAGGAAAATATCCGAGTTGCTGGCTTATCATGGCCTTAAGCTCTCTGGTACCCTGATGTGCCAACTAGAGACCTCAAATGAAAGGAGCTGCTACGCCCTAGGGGATGGAAATCTCGACAGAAAAATCAAGCTCGCCACATGGAGCCGTGAGCACATGAAGGCTAGGGCTCTGCTACCCCTGAAGATATACTTCAAGAATTTCTTGGACTTTGTCAAGCTCGCCCCCTTCCAGCTCCAGACCAACTCCTTTAGGGTCTTGTCATCCCCCAGGTCGTTGTACCACAAGATGAAGTGGGAAGGTCCTTCGGCACAAGATATATTATATCTCTTTTGTCTTAAGAGCAACCCTTCTCGAGCTCGTGGAGGAGATGACTTCTATTATTTATCAAGCTATCTGAAGGAAAAATGGATTTTCGAAGATATGCCAAATCATCCTCCAAACTTCAAGCTCACTATCTTCTGGATGGATGGTCTCGCACCTTCCAGATTTTATACCTTCCAACACATTCGTAAGTATTTTAACATACTTATCCCTTTTTTCATTGAATAGTCAGACTCGAAATATTCACACTTGTTCTTGCCTGCAGCCAACTACCACCAACCCACTCCATCAGAAGTGATGATGGAACATAAGGCAGCCATCCTTCAACTTTCCTATGGTTGAAAGTCCCTTTCCTACCTCCTTCACGAAGACAAGCTTCGAGCTTGCAGCTTTTTAGGTGAAGGTGAGTCCACGGATAACTCGGGGTATCGCAAATACCTGAGACGGGAAAATGTGCCACTCCCTACTGCTAGACTTCCTCCCAGGAGGAAACCATCAGGCTCGCGGTTCCATGCCACTGCCTCCTGTCTACACAAGCGACCGGGCTCTGGCAGTGAAGTCCATGACGAGGCCTCACCGAGCTCGGCAGATGGAGGTAAAGTTGTGTTGGACCACTCCATATGATCTCCGTCAATGCTTAAACTACAAGTTTTACATGATGGTCGTCTTCAATGACCCTAGAAATAATTTCTTAGCATGGTCAAGGGTGGACCTTAGAGTCCATCGGTTCGATAGTTGGTTAGGGCAGTACCAAACCATGTATAGCTTAAATGGGGTATGGGATGGGATAGCCGTTCAATATGGGACTAATATTTATAGGGACCTTTCGGGGCTATCTCCCACTTATAGAGATGGGACTCCCCCAGTGTCATTAGAAGATAGGGGAATTTCTTGGTCCCCGAGCTCAAGCTCGGTCGAGAGTACCAGTTGGGTTTCTATTATCCTTGAGTCTTATTTCTTTTATTAACCCTTGCTCGATTACAAAAGTGTGATCTTTATGTATTTCAGGTGAAATGGACTCAAACCTAGACAATGTGCTCAATAAGCCTATGGTCGCGAAGGCGAGTAAGCGCCAACGAGCCTCGCAAAGAGGAGATCGCCCCTCCAAGATACCCAAAAAGATCGAGATAGTCCCTCTAGTCTCAATTCCCCAGGATTCGAATCAAGCTTTCGAGCCTATCCCCGAGTTTTGACCAAGTACATCCACTGAGCCCACGACGCCTCCCACCATTTTTCCTCCTTCTGCTGCCCAACAAATTCAAGGCATCCCTACAATCCCAGCTCAAAAAGACCTGGCTCCTATGCGGGAGCGCTTCCTGTCGATCTTGACACATGTTCCTGAGTTTGTGGTCGATAGTGCAGCGGGATCTCACGGAGTCAACCTAGGCTTTGATGCCTTAACTCGCATGGGTCACAGTCTTAGCCACCTCGGGGCCCCTCAATTGGATTTTCTGACCTCCTGTCGAGATGCCAACACTATTTTCGACAAGGGTGGCGAACTTTTCTCCTCAATTAGTTACTTTTGCCTTGACCTTCTTATTCTATATTAATTTAGGCTATACTTTTCTCACTTATGATTATTTTTGTGTGTAGGAACTGATATCCTTCGTTTAGCCCAACTTTATGCTGAAAAACAAAGTGACTGCAAGCAAGGCGCTTGCGCAAGAAGCTAGAGACATCCAACTGAGGCTTAAGGATGAGCTAAAACTAGTGAAGCTGGAGGTGGCAGCAAGGGAAGCGACCATTCAGAAGGTTTCTGAGCTCGAGTCAAAGCCGGAGGTTGCTTTGAAAGAGGTCCAGAAGGTCCCCAACCTCGAATCGACGTTGGTGGTGACCTTGGAGGATGTCAAGGCCAAGAATTCCTAGATCAAGGAAATTTGGGAACTCAATGCCAAGCTGGAAGAGGAAAAGAAGATGACCTTCGACGTTATTGAAGTTGAGAAGGCTAGTCTTCTGGAGGAGTTTAAAACCAAAAAACATCACACCGTAGACATGGCGATGTATTGGATTTGGGTGAACAATCTCGAACTCGACACCAATTTCCTAGCAAACCTGGGGCTGACTTCATCGCCAAATGGCAGGCTCGGCTTGAGGAGGAGGGGGCCAGGCTCGAGGCTGAGGAAGCAGCAGAGGTTTCAGGGGCTACGGCTGGAGAAACATCTAAGTCTTGAGGCCAAGATTATGGGATGCAGCCCATTGTAATAGTTTTTGTAATTACGTTTATGATTTTTGTGCCCTCGGGGCAAATACAATTTATAGCTCAATTTTGAGCTATCTTAATTATCAATTTATAACAATAGCAATTTTTATGCACACAATTTTCTAGCTCGAAAATCTTTATGCACTTTATTTTTCCTTTAGCTTTTTTTCCTTAATATTATGCTTTACATTTCTATATCGAAATATTTCGAGCTTGCCACTATTAAGGACTTGCTTTTATACTTGTTTATTCGTACAGATATATCTATTGAATTTAGGTTTGAATTTCAATGTATTCATGCACATTTTTTTTTTTTCAAAATATCCATGTTCAACTTTGTTATTGTTGTTATCCCTAAAATATACTAGGATGACGTGGCGAATGAGAATGTGGCACATGACATCACAAATCATGGAAAAACGACGAAGTATTGAGAAAAGACTGAGGGGCAAAAAAAGATAGGTCCAGGACCTATAGGGAAGTCGACCAAGCCTAAGCTCCCTAGGGGTGGTGGCCTAAGCAGGCCCAAGAGCCCTAGGGGTGGTCGGCCTGACCCCTACCCTAGGGGTGGTCGGCCCCAGTATGCCCAAGGACCCCTAGGGGTGGTCAGCCTGACCCCAACCTCTAGGGTGATCGGCCCACCCTATTCTTCATAGGGTGGTCAGCCTAAACTCCCCAAGTACACTTCACTGAGAAATACACACTCTCGTTCAAACTAAGATCAACAGGCCTAGCACCCAGAAGGTCACAGGCCTAGCACCCAGAGGATCAACAGGTCCAGCACCCAGAAGGTCATAGGCCTAGCACCCAAGCTCAGGTTTTCGGTCCATGAAAGCACTAGAATGTTGACCCAGATTTTGCCCAACTGACACGGAGTCAAAATACGCTTGACGTGGAAGATTACGTTGAAAAGAATGCGATGATAAAAATAATAAGGACACAAGATTTTATAGTGGTTCGGCCCCAGGATCTGGTAATAACCTACGTCCACTTAGATTGTTATTGATATGAGATCCAAAGGAGTGATCAAAGAACTAGGGTTCAATGAGTTTCACCAACCTCTGAAGAACAAGACAATATCTCCCATAGAATTACTCTAGTCTCAAATAATTCGAAAGCCCAAAAGGTCCCCTCCTTGAGCTATCTTTCTCTATTTATAGGCTCAAGGGGGATTACATGAATTTGTTACAAATATTCTTTCCTAAATAATCGGATACTCAGGAAATTGTGGGAGTTAATTTCGAGATTTACAAAGATCCTTATAAAAATAGCATGAAGCATGCGGAACCTGCGACCATACTAGTCGCAGGTAAGTTTCGGCTGCCTACTGCTTGTAATTTGTCTTCTGGTCGATACCCTAGCAGAGTTCTGCCAAGTGTCAGCCATGTGTTCGAGAATCATTTGCCACATCATTCGTACCAGTTTTTTGGATAACATTTGCCCCCCAAGATTATTTATTACGAGCAATAAATAAACTTTTGAGGAAACGACTCTTCGGTGACCCCGCCATACCTGTCAGAACCCTTTGTGTGTTCTTGGAAAAAGCAACCTACTCTTGTCTAATCACGGCTTTTCGCTTCCCCAGTAATATTTTGACGGCTATCACTCTTCCCCATACTTTGAAAAAGGGGAAGCTGATGATTACTCCCTTTTAATGCCTCAGACAAAAATATATATATATATAGCATCTCCGAAGTCTTCCTTTTCTTTTTACGCACGCCATTACTCTTTCAAGAAACCCTAAAACCAGAGCTTCCATTTTCTTCTGGAGACCGTCCTTCTGCGTTTTCAAGGCTTAGTCCGTGAGTTCCCTGCTCTCCGAAAACTCTTACAAACCTCCACGATCTTCTTTCTGGTAAGTCTTGGAACTTTTATGCTTCATATTTTTTTAGTGCATGTTTCTGTATATTTGATTGTTGAGTTCATCTATTTCTGGATTGAGATGTTTGTCAGTAAAGGGTTTTGTGGGTGAAAAAAGTTACGAGTTAGTTTGATAGTCAAGATCATACTTTTTAGGACGTAAAACCGAAGTAAAGGTTCGATTTTTATGCCAGGCGAAAAAATAGGTTTTTCCCGCCCTAAAAGGAGTTGAAAAAGCTTTTAAAAAAAAACTTTTTACTTTCACTTCTGATCTGTTTCTCAAACTGTTCGTGCGAAAATTTTTAGCTTTTTGTTAGAATGTTGCAGTATAAAGGCTTAACTTTTATACTCGACCAGCGTTATTCTAAAAACTTTCAAAATTCTCTATCCTCACCTCCCCATTCTTCTGTTTGCAGACTTTAACGCCAGATTTGTGGGGAGGTGAACGGTCCATCGACGACGACCTTCTTGCCCAGCTGCTCGAAGGCGAAGAACAACCGACCGACCGAGTTCACAAGATTCCCTTTTCGCGATCTTCTTCTAGACCTTGTCCATCGCCTCCTCAAATGGCTCATTCCAAGTCTTTAGGCAAGAAAAGACCTGACTCTGAAAATAGCCCAAACTCTCCTGCCCAACCTGATCCACAAGATAGGGTTCCCTCGACCAGTGGTCGAGAAAATGCCGCCCCAGACCCTCGCATCCAAGTTAGGGCCCGCCCTCGGCATTAAAACCTTCCTGATGTCGAGTGGTATCTCTCCCCGACCATCCAAGTGACTCCTCGAATGCTTGCCAACTACCGTAGGAAGTATCCTCTTACAGGGGTTAATCTCAAAATTCCAGTCGCAGACCAAAGGGCTAACCTTCCCGAAGGTGTATACAGTGCTTGGTCCAGATATCATATAGAGGCGGGGGCTATCCTCCCTCTACATCCTTTTTATCAGGGGGTGGCCAACTATTTTGGTGTCGCCCCTTTCAAATTACCCCGAATGGATATAGAATGTTGGTCGCACTCTATATCCTGTACAAACTTAAAAAATGGCCAGAACCTACCCCTCATGAGGTCAACTTCCTTTTTGATCTCAAGTCCAACCCTCAACAGTATGGGACGGGCTTCTTCCACCTTTGTCACCAGGAGACAAGCCGGACATTCCTGAGTGACACTACTCATTTTTCAAACATGGGGCAGTACAGTAGGGGGTACTTCCTCACACCGGACATGACCGCCAACAATCTGGCCTTCGCTCGAGGAGGTAAGTGCTGCTTTTACTGGTCGTTACCTTTCCTCAGTGAATTTTCCTGCATTTTTCTTAAGGTACACTTTTCCTTTCAGGACCATGGCTACGTCCGACCCCAACACCAGACATGGTGTTGAGGTCCACCGCACTGGTTAGGATGACAGACGCAGAAAAAAGCGTCAAGTCCCTGGTTACCGATGAAAATCTGAGGCTATCTGGTCTCCTGGCTCCTCGCCATGAAATAAGAGGATATGTGGTAGCAGATGCCACGGCCGAGGGGGATCCTGAGTAGCAACCCCCAGCGTCTCCTCCTCGAAGGAGGCCGACGGGGGTTACAATCAGGGAACCCACTGGTGATCCTATTGCAGAGAGGCCTTCTGCGCCCCAAGGTAAGGGGAAACAAAAGGCAACAGAGTCTGTTGTGGACTTGGATGAATCCTCCAAAGAAAATGGTACTGTTATTTTGATTTTAAATATATTACCAATTCCCTGTCACTTGTTTGACGGGGAGGGCAATTTTACGTATACTCCAAATCTAGGGCCAGACTTCTTCGTGCTAGATAACGAGTGTGTGACTAATAGAGTCAATAGTAAAGCGACCAGTAGTTGTAGCTCGGATACTAAACTTTGTGACCTCCTTTCTGTTTCATCAAGAGTTTTTATCTGCCTTTATCTTACCTTTTGCATATTTTTCTTTGTATGCAGATATGGCCACTCCCAACGTCTTCGATTTGTACAAACTGAGGAGGAGGTAGAAGTTCCCCTGGTTCGGTGAAAGACGTCCAGGAGGCACAATGGTGAATCGAGCCAAGGACCTCCTACCAAGAAGGGTCGAACAGAAGATCCTTCCAAGGATGTGCCAACTGGGCAAGCTTCTGCCCAGCCTTCGGTTCTTGTTGAAAAGGAAACCCCGCCTGCTACTACGAATCCCACACCTGCAGCCACGAAAGAACAGTTCCAGCCGGCTGAAGCTCCTGGGGCCAAACTTTCACACTGCACCTGGCGAGCAACCAAGGATCGTCTTGCACGCATCGTGAAGTATGACCGCTGCAAGGATGCGATGGCTGAGGCGGAGAACATGGGGGTCGATCAAATCCTGAATAAGGCCCTAAACAAAATTGCCAGCGTAAGCATTTTCCATCTCTTTGGCCTTCATTTTTTCTTCCTTGTAACAAACTCTAACTTTATCCTTTGACCACAGGCCTTACTGACTGCAACTGCTGCTCGTACCCGTGCCCAGGTTACCATCGACCAGGCTCGGGCAAAGGCCATTGAGAGGTATTAGGTGAAAGCCAACGAGGAGCTTCAGGTTGCAGAGGCCAGGCACGCTGGGGAGTTGGAGGTGGTCACCCAACAGAAGGATGTTGCGGTGGCAAAGCTGGTAGAGGCTGAGTCTTCTAAGGCAGCCATGAAGAAGCAGAGGGATGAATACTAGGATTCCAGCTGAACCCAATATCGTGAATGCAAGAGGCTCAGGGAGGAGCTCCTTGATAAGGACAAGGCCATAACTGTTCTTGAGAGCCAGGTGGAGCAGCTGAAGCTTACCAATGCTAATAATCTGGAGAGGTACAAGAATGCAACACTTCGGTGTTTCTAGGATTTTTGGAAACACAACCGGGGTGCCAACTTTCACTACCTTCCAGAAGATGCCAGGAATGCTGAGTTGGCCCGCTGCACTACTCGATTGGCAAAAGAAGAAGAGAGAGCAAGGATCCCCACTTCCCCAAGCATCCAGCTGGCCGCAGTCGAAGAGGAAGGAGGAGTTGCTGATGATGCAACCAACCAAAATGTTGAGCAAGATCCTCCTGCTCCTTAAACATATTTTTCTCCTTTTTATTTTTCTTCATTTACACGACCCATGGGTCGTACTGTAAAGACAATTTTTATTTTTTAAATTTGCTGCACGGGCAACAAACTTTCCTTTTATTTTGAACAATTACATCCAAGCAGTGATGCTCGCAGTGTAAAAGACTGCATCTTGATATTATAATATTTTCATTTACTATAACATATGTCTGTATGACCGAACTTACCATAGTACTTCGGTTTGATTTAACAAAATATAGATTTTGAAAAATACTCTAAGTGCCGTAGCATGCTTTCACTCATTTTGTTCATGTGTTTACATACCTTTTGGTATGCTTTGCTATCGATGTACCTTATATGCCCCCCAAGTGATCGAGGAGCTTTAGGTCCTGGGTCACTTGCCTTGACCACGACCTGTGCGAACATTTCTGCTCGGTAGGAGACGTAACACTTATAATACAGCAAAACAACACACGTAATGAACAAATACTTGTAAAAATAAATTTACAAAGGTTGGCAAGAATGACTGTCTGCGCACAGTCCCTTATAATCTCGTATTAAAAATGGACTAAACATGTCTTTACGAGTGATCTTGAAAAAGATCTTACACTTATAAGCGATTAGCCATACAACATGGCTAACCCTTTTTCGAAACTTGTAAAAAGTAAAAATTAATACAAGCCAATCCTTTAAAAAGGGCTGTTTATTGGTAGTACTTGCACATGTGTTCTCCATTCCAATAGCGTGGAACGAGATCTCCATTTAGGCGTGCAAGTTTGTAGGTGCCCGGGTGAAGGACTTCTTCAATCTGGTAAGGTCCTTCCCAATTAGGTTCGAGTACTCCAGCAATGGGGTCGCGGGTGTTCAAGAAAACTCGTCGTAGCACCAAGTCACCGACGTTGAATTTCCTTTCTTTTACTTTTGAGTTAAAGTACCGAGCGACCTTTTGCTGGTACGTAGAAACTCAGAGTTGGGCTTTTTCTCGTATTTTGTCAATTGAGTCTAGGGACTCCATTATCAGTTGGTTGTTCTGGCCCTGGTCGTATGTAATGCGTCGATGTGAGGGGGGATCTAATTCGACAGGTAACATGGCCTCATATCCGTAGGCTAAGGAGAACGGGGTATGACCCGTCGCTGTTCGGTGAGAAGTTCTATACAACCAGAGGACTTCAGGTAGCTGTTCTGGCCATGCTCCCTTAGCGTCTTCGATCCTTTTCTTCAGGGTGTCTTTAAGCATTTTATTCACTGTCTCGACCTGCCCATTCACTTGTGGATGTGCAACTGAAGAAAAGCTTTTAATAATCCCGTGCCTTTCGCGATAAATAAGTCACTGTCAAATTGGGTTCCGTTGTCTGAGACAATCTTTCGGGGCAAACCATACCTGCAAACAATGTTCTTGATGACAAAGTCAAGAACTTTCTTGGTCGTTATGGTAGCGAGTGGTTCAGCTTCGACCCATTTGGTGAAGTAATCAACTGCCACAACTGCGTACTTCACCCCGCCCTTTCCTGTTGGCAGGGATCCAATCAGGTCTATACCCCATATTGCGAAAGGCCAAGGACTCTGCATCTGTTTTAACTCGTTTGGAGCTGCTCGTGGAATTTTAGAAAACCTTTGACATTTATCGCATTTTCGTACAAATTCCATCGAATCTTCGTTCATAGTCGGCCAGAAGTAGCCTTGCCTTAGAATCTTTTTTGCCAAACTTTGCCCCCCTGCGTGATCCCCGCAGAAGCCTTCATGTACTTCCTTCATCAGCTCCTTAGCTTTTTCTGGTGTAATGCACCTGAGTAATGGCATGGAATATCCTCTTCGATACATAACACCATCGACCAGTATGTACCTAGCAGCCTATCTCTGTAGAGTTCTGGCCTTGTTACTATCTTTTGGTAGCACACCATTTGTCAGATACTCCAAGTAAGGCGTCATCCATGTATCTTCCATTCGGATTTCCATACTGGCTTTAATTGCTCGTATGCTTGGCTCACTCAATCTTTCTACCGGCACAATGTTCAAAGTGTCAGCATCTTTCGCGCTTGCGAGTTTGGCTAAGGCATCTGCATTCGAATTCTGATCCCGTGGTATTTGCTAGAGGGTATACTTCGTGAACTGGGATAACAGGTCTTTTGTTTTATTCAAGTAGGCCACCATTTTTAGGCCTCGTGCTTGATATTCCCCTAGAACTTGATTCACTACCAGCAGTGAATCACTGTAAATATCAAGTGCCTTTATGCTCATGTTTTTTGCCATTCTCAATCCAGTGAGGAGTGCTTCGTATTTGGCCTCATTATTTGACGCGGTGAAGTCGAACCTGATGGCGCAGTGAAATCGATGCCCTTCTGGCGTTATCAAGATCACTCCTGCTCCTGCGTGAGATTCGTTTGACGACCCGTCTGTGAATAACTTCCACAAAGGAGCTTCATCATGAGGCTCAGACACACTAGGCTTTTTGCACTGCTTACTATCCGAGAGTTCGGTGAACTCTGCGATGAGATCAGCCAAGACTTGCCCCTTTACTGCTGCTCGCGGTGAATATGTGATATCGAACTGCCCTAGTTCGACTGCCCATTTTAATAGACGCCCAGCCGCTTCTGGTTTTTGGAGGACTTGCCGAAGGGGCTGGTCAATTAAAACTGTGATAGGGTGGGCTTGAAAGTAAGGGCGTAGCTTCCTTGAGGCCAAGATTAAACAATATGCTAACCTCTCGATGGGAGGATACCTCAGTTCTGCTCCGATCAGCCTCTAGCTTACATAGTAAACCGCTTTTTGTACGCCTTCTTCCTCTCGTACTAGTACCGCACTAGCAACAACTTCAGTGATCGCCAGGTAAATGAGCAAAGTTTCTCCTTCGATTGGCTTTGATAAAATGGGAGGCTGTGCCATATGGGCTTTCAAGGCCTGAAAGGCTTGCTCGCAGTCTCCTGTCCATTCAAATTTCTTATTGCCCCTAAGTAGATTGAAAAAAGGGATGCATTTGTCTGTTGATTTTGAAATAAATTTACTTAGGGCTGCAATCCTCCCGGTTAAACTTTGTACATCTTTGATCTTTTCTGGCGATTTCATGTCGATCAGGGCTTTTATATTGTCGGGGTTGGCCTCGATTCCTCTTGAATTTACAATGAACCCCAAAAACTTCCCTGATCCAACTCCGAAGGAACATTTGAGAGGATTTAATTTCATCTGGTACTTGTTCAATACATCAAAACATTGTTGTAAATCCTTCACATGTCCTTCTGCCCTTTTAGACTTTACCAGCATGTCGTCCATGTATACCTCCATGTTTACTCCGATCAACTCTTTAAACATGTGGTTAACTAGTCGCTGGTAAGTTGCACCTGCGTTTTTCAGTCCGAAGGGCATTACTTTATAACAGTATAAGCCCGTATCGGTCTGAAAGCTGGTGTGATCCTCGTCAGGGGGATGCATGCTAATCTGATTGTAGCCTGAATATGCGTTCATGAAGGAGAGGATCTCGTGTCCTGCAGTAGCATCGACCAACTGGTTGATTCTTGGGAGTGGGAAGCAATCCTTTGGGCAGGCTTTATTGAGGTCTGTAAAGTCCACACAGGTTCGCCATTTTCCATTAGGCTTGGGAACCAGCACTGGATTGGAGACCCACGATGGATAAAACGCCACCCTGATGAACCCATTCTCCTTTAACCTCTCAACTTCTTCTTTTAAGGCTCTCGATCGATCCTTATCGAGCAGCCTTCTTTTTTGTTGCACGGGTGGAAAAGTCTTGTCTATGTTCAGGACATGGCTGATAACTGCAGGGTCTATCCCAGCCATGTCTTTGTGCGACCAGGCAAAGACTTCCTGGTTCTTCCACAAAAATTCCACCAGTGCATGCTTCGTGGTTGGTTCTAGGTTTTTCCCGACCTTCACGACTCTGGTCGGGTCTCTTTCGTCAAGTTGGACCTCTTCCAGGTCCTCAACGGGTCCAACGTTTTCTTCAAAATCCCCAAAGCGAGGATCTAAATCTCTATCCGCACTTTGGGCAACACCCTATTTGGTGACTTCATCACCGGATTGGGCTTGTGTATCAATTGCCATCTGCAACTTATCTGAGGTAGTGCTTTTTGACGTTCCCTTTTTCGCCTTCGTGACTGAGGCGTTGTAGCACTCTCTGGCCTCCCTCTGGTTTCCCAACACACGTCCTACCCCTGCGTCTGTCAGGAATTTCATGGCTAAGTGCCACATAGAGGTGACGGCCCGTAGATCAACCAGTATAGGCCTCCCAATGACGGCATTGTACGCTGAAGGACAATCGACTACTATAAAAGTAGCGAGTAATGTCTTGGTAGCAGGCGCTGTACCTGCTGTCACTGGTAGTCTGATTGACCCTGCGGGGGCGAGTCCCTCACCAGAGAAGTCGTATATCGTTTGGTTGCAGGGCTCCAGGTCCTTAACAGACAACTTCATGCGTTCCAGCGAAGACTTATACAGGATATTCACCGAACTTCCTATTAGAGAATATATATTATTGCTCAATGGAATTATGGAAAAACCAAATACAACTCTATGCAAAAAATACAATGGACAAGATAATATTGATTAAATAAGTATTACAACTCAATTGCTCAAAATACAAGTAAATAGAAAGATGTAGAAGAAGAAGATTACAAACTCAATACTATAACAATACAAGTAAATAAAATCAACAAGATCAAAAGAATGAAAACACAAACAAACTCTCACACAACCAAAGTGTAGAGTAGTGGGGATCACCAACTTGAACAAGGTTCAAGACCTTTGTCCAAAAGTTTATTTTCCCCTATTCTCTAAGCACTAAGGAATCTCTCTAGGAAATAGCTCTCTGGAATTATCAAGCCTTTTGGTGTATTTTCCAGCCAAGTGCTTTGCGGATGGAAAATGGTATGTCATACAAGTGAGCATTAGGCTCCTATTTATAGAGTTTGAGATACCCCTTTGAATTTAAAATTCCACAAACCCCCATGGTTGTTACCAATGTTTAATTGGATGTTTATGGAATTAAAATGGAGATTTGGGAGTTATTTGGGATGTTAGAACCGTTCAATTTGGACAAAACTGAAAATTCACATAGGTTGTCAGCCTCACTGGTCGCGGCCACAACTTTTCAGTGGCCGCGACCACTAGCTTCTGTCCCCCAGGCCGTGGCCACTGAAAGTCAGTGGCCGCAGCCACAGGCCATTTTCAGCATAAAAAAGTCATTTTTCCAAAACGTCCCAAATCCTTTCCCACATGATTTTGTAACCTCCAAACACCTATTGGGAGTTAAAAACATGTCTCAACCAGTCATATATCATCATGACTTTATGAAATCCAATCTCAAATGTGTAACATATAATATACACATTATTGGGTAATATTTGGGAGTTACAAATTTGTAACTGATTTTGTAACTCCAAAATATGTCACATTTGGGCTCACACATTAGTCCAATTTTGTGACTCTCAATAATATGTTACAAGGTGTGACAAATCACATTTTGTCACATTATTTAATCTAATATTATATTATATGAAATAATATAACACTTCCTGTATCGACCAGCACTCTCTTCACCATCATGTTGGCCATTTGGATATCCACGACCAGCGGATCGGAATGTGGGAACCGAACATGGTGGGCATCGCCATCAGAGAAGGTTATCTCGCCTTCTTCTGACCAAGCCTTCTTCAGTGCGCGGTCATCCACGGTCATCATCTCGATGTCTTGGTCGTGGCGTAGAGTCCGAGCGTATCGTTCTCTGGCTTTTCTGTTGTTTCCCGCAAGGTGCGGGCCTCCGCAGATGGTTAACAATGTGCCAGTTACGGGAGCAGGCTGCAAAGGTGGCGAGCGTTGGCGCATGGGCGCCTGCTCGTTGCCACTTGGAGCTTCTCGTTGGGAATTTCCCAAGGCTCGTACATATCTTCTCAAGTGTCCTTGTCTAATAAGGAACTCGATTTCATTCTTCAACTGGTTTCATTCGTTGGTATCATGTCCGTAGTCGTTATGATAACGACAGAACTTGGTGGTGTCTCTTTTCGAAATATCCTTTCGAATGGGGGCAGGTCTCTTATAAGGCACGCTGGAACTCGTGGCCTGATAAACCTCTCCCCGAGACTCAACTAGGGCAGTATAGTTAGTGAACCGAGGTTCATAACGGTTACCCTTGGCTCGTTTATTGTCAGAGGTGGGAGGCTCATTGTGTGGCCGTTTCCCCCCATTCTTGCCATTGCCGTTTCCGTTTCCGTTTCCATTGCCTTTGTCGTTGCCATTGGGCTTGGGCCCATTGGCGGCTTTGGCGGTCTCGGAAGTCCCCTTGCCCTTGGCTAAGGGCTTCTCTTCGTCGGCGATGGCATCTTCGAGCTTGATGTACCGATCAGCCCGATCTAAGAATTCCTGGGTAGTTCTAACCCCATGTTTTCGGAGGCTTTCCCAGAGAGACGTGCAACTCTTAACCCCTGCGGTTATGGCCATCATTTTTCCTTCATCACCCACTGTCTTTGCTCCAGCAGCTGCTCGCATGAAGCGCTGGAGGTAATCTTTCAGTGGTTCTCCATCTTGCTGGCGTATTTCGACCAGCTGGTTTGCCTCAGTCGGGTGCACATGACCTGCGTAGAACTGTCCATCAAACCTACCGATAAACATCCTAAGCATCAAACCTACCAGCCAAGGTTCACCAATTATACCATCCTAACTACATCAAGGGTTGAGATTTACTTGAAAACATACTAGGAGGTACCATACCAAAAGCCACCACCCTTGCGTTCAGAAGAAAAGAGGGACAAGAATAAGTTTGTTCGTTTCCATAATGATTATGGACACGACACAAACGAGTGAAAATAATTGAAGGATGAGATAGAGTTTCTTCTCCGATCAGGAAAAATCTCGAGGTACCGAGGCAAGACCGAAACCCCAAGCAGGAATCCAGAATTCTGAAGGCTGAGAAGTCCACCATTGAAGTCGGCGGTTGTAGACTTCACACTGGATACCATATGTGGAGGGCCCCACATAGCAGGAAACAGGAACAATGCCCGTGAGTGATATGCAAGGACCCTCATACATGAGGTAGGGGAGTCTTCCCAGTGTATGTCAGTCGAGGAGCAGTCTCCAAAAAATCCAAAGTATGAAAGTGAAACTCTCACTTTTACAGTGGATGACACTAGGCAAGTGAGGTACCTCCACAAAGACCCTCTAGTCCTTACCATTCAAATCGCCAATGTCCGAGTGAAGAGATGCTTGGTGGATACAAGAAGCTCAGTAGATATCATCTACAAATCATCCCTCGAGAAGATGAAGCTCACGGCCAAGGACCTGATAACGTGTTCCCAAGTGATATATGTCTTCACGAGATAATGCCTAGCACCAACAGGAACTATCGGACTACCAGTCACGGTGGGGGATGCCCCCAGGCACGAGACTATCATGACAGAGTTCTTGGTGGTAGATTTCTCATCGGCTTACAATGTAGTGCTTTGAAGACCCCTCTTGATGGTGTTACATGCAGTAGTATCTATCTGTCCCCTATCTTTGAAGTTCCCCACCAGCACAGGGCAAAGATGCGTACAGGGTAACTAAGGGAGGCACAAGAATGCTATAATGCGTCAGTAGTCAAGGCAAAGAAAGGACCATGCATAAACAACATGATAGTAACCTGCTGCAAAGAGAATGAAGGAACCAATGAGGTTGCCAACATGAAAGTTGACGTTGAAAGAAACACTTTACTGGAGCTGGGGGCTCCTTTCAACGAAGATTTGTTATTATAGAAAGTTTCCCAAAGCAAGGGAAACAATATCGATCATCGCTTTAGGTATGACGTCATGGGGGTAGGACCAGTCAAAGATCTTGACGAAGTCTTATTAGATGAGGAAGACCTGACTAGAGTAATCAAAGTCGGGAATGAGTTAAAGGTGGAAATTAAAGCAAGGTTGGGGGAATTTTTGAAGAAAAACCAGGATGTTTTTGCCTGGTCACATAAAGACATGGTTGGAATTTCTCCAACCGTGATATGTCATGTCCTCAATATAGACAAGAACTACCCACCAGTGCAACAAAAAAGGAGATTGCTTGACGAGGACCGATCTCAGGCCCTGAAGGAGGAGGTCGAGCGGCTCAAGGAAAATGGTTTTATAAGGGATGCCTACTACCCTGATTGGGTATCAAACCCCGTGTTGGTCCCAAAGCGAAACGGGAAATGGAGAACATGCGTGGAATTCAAAGATCTGAACAAGGCCTGCCCCAAAGACTGCTTCCCACTACCCAGAATAGACTAACTGGCGATGCAATGGCAGGACATGAAATACTCTTATTCATGGATGTGTATTCTAAGTCTAATCAAATAAGTATGCACCCTCCCGACGAGGAACATACCAGCTTCTAGACAGACAAGGGATTGTACTGTTATAAGGTGATGCCATTCAGCTTGAAGAATGTAGGAGCCACCTACCAGCGTTTAGTAAATGGCAAGTTCCGAGACTTGATTGGAAAAAATATGGAGGTATACGTCGATGACATGTTGGTCAAGTCCAAAGAATTTGGAGGGCATGTTCAAGACTTAGAGGAATGATTAGCAATACTTAGAAGTATATCATGAAATTAAACCCTCTTAAGTGCTCGTTTGGAGTTGGTTCTGGTAAGTTTCTCGGATACTTAGTCAATTCATGTGGAATCAAGGCTAACCCAGAGAAGATCAAAGCGTTGATCGACATGAAGTCACCTACCACAATCAAAGACGTGCAAATCTTAACTGAAAGAGTAGCTGCCCTCAGTAGGTTCATATCAAAGTCTACGGACAAGTGTATCCCTTTCTTTAACTTACTGAGGGACAGAAAGAAGATCCAATGGACCGAGGAATGTGAAGAAGCTTTCCAAGCCTTGAAGGAGCATCTCACTCAACCTCTCGTCCTAGCGAAGCCAATATATGGTGAAGTATTATTCATCTATTTGGCAATCACCGAGCATGCAATTAGCGCTGCTTTGGTAAAAGAAGAGAACAGGGTACAACACCCTGTGTACTATATCAGTAAAAGGCTAGTAGGTGCGGAGTCTAGGTATCCTCCTCTTGAAAAGCTAGCCTACTGTTTAATAATCACCTCTCGAAAGCTGCTTCCATATTTCCAAACTCACTCGATCCGAGTCCTGATCGATCAACCGCTGAGACAAGTTCTTCAGAAACCAAAGGCCTCGTGACGATTACTCAAATGGGCAGTGGAACTAGGACAATTTGATATCACTTATCATTCGAGGACGACAATAAAAGGACAAGCATTGGCAGACTTTATAGTCGAAGGCACCAACCTTGAAGACCCTTCCTACCAATCAGAGAATGGATATACCGAGAAGGAAGGAGAAACTCATGTATGGAAGCTATATGTTGATGGAGCATCCAATGAACACAACTCAGGTGCAGGAATTATACTGATCACTCCGGAGAATCACTGAATCCATTGTGCTCTCATATTTGGATTCAACACTTCAAACAATGAGGCGAGTACGAGACATTATAGCAGATTACGCTTATCTCGGGATGTGCATGTACAATCCCTAGAGATATTCAGCGAATCCCAACTAGTAGTGTACCAAGTACTGTGAGAGTATCAATCCAAGGGACTTAGGATGCTGCAATACCTAACAAGGTGAAGGACTTGTTAACATAGTTCAAGAGATACTCGATTGCATAAGTCCTGAGGGAACAGAATGTCAATGCTGATGCCTTAGCCAAGCTTGCCAGTGCCAAAGATGCGAACACCCTGAATGTAATTCCCATCGAATCCCTGGCGGAAAGAAGCATAGCCGAGCAGGAGGCAAATTTATTATTTTTTAATTATCTGTATAACAACCATTGTGCGTCAATGAATGAATGAATTTAATTTCTTAAGTTTCACTTAATTCTTTAAATTTCTTTCGACGAGGGACTTTTCCTGTAGACTTTTCAACCTCATCAATTCATGTTCAATTATGGTCCTTGAGGGACCTATTGTCCCATAAGATTCAAACAAGAGACTGGTCCAAGGAACTTGTCGCCAAATTATGGATCATGTTCTATCTTGGTTCTTGAGGAGCCTATCGACCCATACGATAAACACAAGATACAGGTCCTAGGACCTTGTCACCAAAATATGGATCATGTTTGATCTTGGTTCTTGAGGAGCCTATCAACCCATACGATCCAAACGAGAGACAGGTCCTAGGACCTTGCGCCAAATTATGGAACATGTTTGATCTTGGTTCTTGAGGAGCCTATCGACCCATAAGATCCAAATGAGAGATAGGTCGTAGGACCTTGTCGCCAAAATATGGATCATGTTCGATCTTGGTTCTTGAGGAGCTTATCGACCCATACGATCCAATCGAGAGACAGGTCCTAGGACCTTGTTTCCAAAATATGGATCATGTTTGATCTTGGTTCTTGAGGAGCCTATCGACCCATATGATCAAAACGAGAGACAGGTCCTAGGACCTTGTATCCAAATTAATGGATCATGTTTGATCTTGGTTCTTGAGGAGCCTATCGACCCATAAGATCCAAGTAAGAGACTGGCCTGAGGACCTTGTCACCAAACTATTTGATCACGTTCGATTCTGGTTCTTGAGGAACCTATTGGCCCACACGATCAACAAGAGAGACAGGTCCTAGGACCTTGTCGCCAAATTAATGGATCATGTTTGATCTTGGTTCTTGAGAAGCCTATCGACCCATAAGATCCAAATAAGAGACTGGTCTGAGGACCTTGTCACCAAACTATTTGATCACATTTGATTCTGGTTCTTGAGGAACCTATCGACCTACACGATCAACAAGAAAGACAGATCCTAGGATCTTGTCGCCAAATTATGGATCATGTTCGATCTTGGTTCTTGAGGAGCCTATCGACCCATACGATCCAAACAAGACACAGGTCCTGGGACCTTGTCGCTAAAATTATTGATCACGTTCGATCCTGGTTCTTAAGGAACCTATCGACCCATACGATCAAAAAAAGAGACTAGTCTGAGGACCAGCCATCATTATTTGATCACATTCGATCCTTGTTCTTGAGGTACCTATCGACCCATACGATCAAATAAAAAAACAAGAGATTGGTCCGAAGACCAGTCGCCATCATCAAATCATAATTGAATCTGGTCCTTGAGGGACCGATCAATAATTTGATCTAAGACTCGTTACAGGCTCGATTAGCCCATCTAGACCCAGTTGGTCCAACTTAGACACTTCTTTCTACAATCATTATAACGAGTACACGAGAGATTACGTAGATCATGATTGACACTTGCTACACAATATGCATCTGTGTATAGGTATCATTATTACTGAGTATGAAACCATCACCTGACTACCGATGAGGGACAAGCATTTGCTGCTTGCATCATTGGGTGAAAAGGATAGTATTTGGTGTCTAAATTCTTGAAGCAAGGCATGGTCAAGTGGCAAGTGACCAAGGCTTTTAAACCCATGATCACTTGGGGGGCATATAGTACATACCGATCGGGTTATACATGAGCAATGAGGGTGTGACCTTAAGTAATGCAAGCTCAAGTTTTTCTAGCACATTTGTTTAACATATGTTCTGAAAGTGCAAAAAACAAAATCAAAAAAGGCATTGGTAGGGAGATTCCTATCCATGTCACTTATGGGGAGGTCGGCCAATCCATCAACCCTATAGGGTGGTTGGCCTATCACCCATGGGGTGGTCAACCTGACCTGTTTTGTTCATGTTACTTGGTGAAGTATCATACAACTCACATTACCATTGTTGTTAGCATGAAAAACGTAAAGGAGTAAGGTTAGCATGGCACGTAAAATACACGTGTTCAGAGTATACTGAAACCTGAACCAATGAGGGTTGTGAGTTGATATACTTAGTAAGCATTGGAAATAAAAATTATCAATCAATACACTGAGTACTCATAACAAAAAGCCTAAAGGCATAAAATGTCATATGAAAAATTGTCAAGTACAAGGTACCCCACCAATGGCATGGAAGGAAAGACAGAGTTGTTATCCCCAAAATTTTAGTTTGATGATGTGGCAATCAGAAGTGACAAGTGGCAATGCATGGTCAGTAAATGGCACATTAATAGTAAATAAATGTATTGGCTCTTCGGAGTTGTGATATTACTGGTCATGAAAATTATTTATCTGGTTTGGAAGTGATTTGACCGATCAGGTAGAATTTTTGTCCGGCTGGTAAAGATTTTTGACTAACCAGTAAAATGTTCTGGCCGACCAGTCATTTATTTTGCTCGACCAGTAAAGTGTTTTGCTAGACTAGAGATGTGTCACGCTAGACCATAGGTGTGCTAGAGGAGTGCTTTGCCTATACCGACCAGAGGTGTACTAGAGGTGTGCTTTGCCTATGCCGATGAGAGGTGCTTGCCTATGTCGACCAGTGAGTTGTCTTGGCTGATCAGTAACTTCGGGGATGGATTTGGTTGGTCCACGGATCAGAATCTCAGAAGTTACCGTCTAGTGACTCTTCAGAAAAGCCTCAGTAACAGCTTCAACCCGAATCATTCTCAACTGCCGCGAGAATCTCTCAGATATCCCGGAATAATAGCTATATTATTGTAATTTAACTTCATTTATATTTTATTAATTAAATTCTATTGGAAGAACCAAGGACCTGGTCAAAGGGATATATCTAATGTACGATCCTTGAGCCTATAAATAAATGGCTCATGGCATCATTTAGGGGGGACTGGTCTTTTGAAAGAAGAAAGGAACTCTCTAGTTTTGAGAACTTGGGACTATTACTTGGGACTATTACTTGGGGCATTCTTGGGGCATTTTCTGAGAGAGCTTAGAGAGAGAAAGCTTGTATTATCTAGAGAGAGAAACTCTGTATTTTTCTACTTACACTTAAGAAACTCAGTTGACTCAAGTTCATATGATCTTAAGTGTAGGATATATATATATCACAACTCCAAGTGGATTAGGCTATTGCCAATAAATTGGGGTTGAACCACTATAAAATTATTGGTGTCGTATTTTCTATTGAAGGCTTATTGTCATTTTGACGTCTACTCATCGTTGGCCAAAATCATGGTCAACAAGAGTAAAAGACCAAAATAAGACTAACTAGGGCGAGCAGTACCATCTGAAAGACCACTCTGAGCCTCGGCAGCCTCATAAGCCAGACATTTCTGAAGCTCCTTTGCTCACGTCTTCTCAGGAAGGAAATCCATATCAAGTAAAAGCAAGAGAAAGCTGTCTCTGAATAATCCTCTCGAGCCTTATCCCGGGCAGCTTTGACCTCTTGCTCTTTCTCAATAAGAGAATCCTTCGGTAATTGGTCCATGTCAGCAACCAGCTTCTCTTTCTCAGCATCAAACTGTTAGAGCTGATCGGCAAGTTTCCCCTCTATCTGGGTTATCCTGAGAGTCAACTCGATCACTTCCTGCTGTTTGAGCTCCACGGTACTACAAAGGGTGTTGATCTCTTCGTCCTTTGAAGCAATGTCAGCATCCCTAGAGCCAAGAACGCGCCTAAGGTCCAGCACCTCTTGGCAGACAACTTTAAGCTCAAAACGAAGGTTGGAGAGCGTAGAGGTATACTCCACAGACCTATCACATGCATGAGAGACTAGCATCAATGCCTGCAAAAAACATACAAGTGTTAGATAAACGTCAGAGCATAAGCTAGCAAGGCAAGAACAGAACTGTAAAGGACTCACACTCTGAATGTCTAGGAGTGACTTCATTAGAATGGTGTTCAAGTCCTCATTCTTAATCCCATTAAAAGTTGTTGTCATCTACTCCAAATGAGACACTCGGTCCATGGGGGCACCTAAGTTCCGAATAGTAGACTGATGTGGCTCAGATATGGCAGCAGGCGCAGATTAGGAAGCACCCGCATCAATGAAAATGGGAGGGACTGGTGTAGACAAAGATGGCTCTACCTCTGCGTCAGGACTAGATGCCAAAAGAATTGGACTAGACGCCAAATGAGTCGGAGGAGACACCTCAGGAGAAACCTCCATGACCGACTCATCCTCAACCCTGGCACTTTTTGCCACTTTAATAGAAGGACTAGCCATGGTGGGAGTCAACCTCGGCTGGGTATGAAAAAAACCAAACATGGCTGAGCCTGCAAAAGAAGATCAAATGTTAGAAGGATATTAAGCACAGATGAATCCTCAAATAAAGGTGATAAAGTGTCAAACCTTCTTAATGAGATTCGGGTTCGAACGTAGTCTCATCAAAGTCGTCTAAAGCAAGCAATGAGTACGCGACAGATGCACCCACCTCATCACCCTCATGTCCGGTTGGCACCAGCGAAGAGGGTACCTCCTCAATATGAATGGGTCCTGGGGAGTCTATGGCAGTCATGGGCTCGAGACCATTGTCATCCAAAACATCGGCTATAGTAGGAGGAAACAACCCCACCTTCCTAAGGTTCTCTGAAGTAACGAGGGTCTTGACATTCTTCTCCTCAGGGTGGCAACCAGTGCCTTGGCCCTAACTGTCATAGCTTAGGTCGGGAGCGGTCTATAAAAAGGCCCAACGTGCCTAAACTTAGAGTAATTGGACTTTGTGTCCTTAGTAAAGAAATAATTGTCGGCGTATCTAAATGCCCTACTATTTCCAGAGATCTCTTCCAAGAAGGTGTTGGTTCCCTCACTCGTATAATGGTGGAAGGGGAAATACCCCGAGTTGTGCTGAGAAAGGTTTGTCTTCAGCTCAAACAGGTAGTGGATCTCGTAAGGCAAAGGGCATTGTAATGAGTCTCGCTGACCTGAAGAATGACTCCGCTGAGATGTGCCTTGGGAGTCGCGGGGCATACTATGCTGAGAAGAAATCTAAGAAGAGCCATGCGAGGAGCCCTGAGTGATGTGCTTGGCAATATGAGGATCATCTTCAGAGGGTTACCGAGTTGTCTGTTTTACTCTCGCCATTAGACAGTACCTTTTCAAGAAATCTTCCTCAGGAAACAAATATAAAGCGGAGCGAGGGAGAATCCTTTTCACCCTTTCCAAGAACTCCTGGGGAGTAAGCTCACTTACTGACTTGTCTGATGAAGAGGAGCTGGACATCTGCCACAGAAGAAAAATGAAGATTGAAGTTAGTAAATGAACATAATGAAGCCAATTGCTGGGGGCATATCCATGAACTAAGGAGTAAAATTATATATAGGGGGTCGGCCTAGTGAGCCTAAGCCTGGGCCGACCACCCTGAATCCATCAAATTACGAAGCATGAAAAATGGGGCATATGTGGCCGGCCTACCACCCTAGGGATGCGAGCCTCAGAAAAATGCCAAAGGACTGTTCAAGTCTCCAGAAAAAGTAATTTTTACAGTACAAGGAAGACCCCCAGGGAAATCAGTTGAAAGGTGGAAAAAAAATATTTTTATGGTTTTAGGTGGTCGGCTTATGCTTGGGCTGACCACCCTGGATCCCTAAAAATTGCCCAAGGGAAGGTACTCAGCCCATGAAGTGTACACTACTCGGCCCATGAAGCTCTACGGGTGGTCGTCCCAAGCCTTAATTCTAGGTCTGGAGATCGCCTAAGGCAAGGGAAAGGAAGCCCTGGAGGTACTCGACCCATGAGGTATACACTACTCAGCCCATAAAGCTCTAGGGGTGCTCGGCCCAAACCCTATTCCTAGACCTGGAAATCACACAAGGAGAATCCTTGAAGGTGCTCGGCCCAAACCATGTTCCGAGACCTGGAAATCGCACAAGGAGTAGCCCTAAAGGTACTCGGCCCCAACCCTGATCCTATCCCTGGAAATCGCAGGAGTTAGGGTTTGGAGTCCAAAAATCGCCAGGATTAATGAGGTGGTCGGCCTAGGGTCTTACATCCCTGGAAATCTCCCATCCTAGGGTTTATAACTCTAGAAATCGCCCAGACTAAATAATTTTATAGAAAAATCTTTATTCAAGTAAGTCAATTATTTTGGATCAAAATACAACAAAACAAGAAGATTCAGACAAAAATTCCTCAAAAATTCAAAGTGTTTCTTATAAATCTAAGCACATTTAAATTAAATGGTGTGAGGATTAGAAGAAAGTACTTACCAAAGATCTAAGTTTGATGAGGAACTGGAGAAATCAGGCTTGGAATTTGTTTGGGAGTGGTGCGTAGAGCAAGAATGAGAAGAGAGGACCTACTTATAACCTCTCAGGCAGACAAGATATTTTTAGGAATTCAAATTTCCTTGAAAAATGTCTGGTGTGGTACAAAATTTCAAACTCCTTGAAAAAATATCTATATTTTTAGGAATTTAAAATTCCTTGAAAAATATTTATATTTTTAGGAAATCAAATTCCATGAAAAACTATCTTATATTTATATGAATTAAAATTCCTTAAAAAATATTTGTATTTTTAGGAATTAATATCCTTGAAAAATATATTATATTTTTAGGACTTTAAAACTCCTTGGAAAATATGTTATATTTTTAGGATTCCAAATTTCCTTGAAAAACCTAATTATTTTTAGGAATAACTAATTATCTTTGAAAAATTCGTGCTAAGCAAATTATCGGTAGCTAAAAGAGTACTATGTAATGTCCCGAGGGACTTGACTATTTAATTACTGCTACAGAATGTTTCTCGGGCCAGGCTCAAGTTTACCGTAATGTTGAAAACATTACAATAAATTTGGGGGAAAATGTTATCCCTAAAAAATACGAGGATGACGTGGTGAATGAGAATGCGACACATGACATCACAAATCAAGGAAAAGCAACGAAGTATTGAGAAAAGATCGACGGGCAAAAAAATATTGGTCCAGAACCTATAGGGAAGTCGACCAAGCCTAAACCCCCTAGGGGTGGTCAGCCTAAGCAGGCCCAAGAGCCCTAGGGGTGGTCGGCCTGAACCCTACCCCAAGGGCGGTCGGCCCCAGTGTGTCCAAGAGCCCCCAGGGGTGGTCGGCCTTAACCCTATCCCAGGGGTGGTCGGCCCCAGTGTGTCCAAGAGCCTCTAGGGGTGGTCGGCCCCAATATGCTCAAGGACCTCTAGTGGTCGGCCTAACCCCAACCCCTAGGGTGGTCGGCCTGACATGCTCAAGAACCACCTCGGTGGTCGGCCCACCCAATTCTTCATAGGGTGGTCGGCCTAAACCCCCAAGTACACTTTATTGAGAAATACACATTCTCGTTCAAACTGAGATCAACAGGCCTAGCACCCAGAAGGTCACAGACCTAGCACCCAGAGGATCAACAGGTCCAGCACCCTGAAGGTCACAGGCCTAACACCCAAGCTCAGGTCGTCGGGCCTAGCACCTAAGTCTCATATACCAACTGAGACTTAACATCTTCTCAGAGGTTTCTATCGTGCATTATCCACCACAATCTAGAGAAACAATGAGAAGACCCACGATCTCATAATCATGGGGAGGTGGACACGTATCTCCACTACCTAATATTCGTGTACCAAACCACGATCCCAGTACTACTGGTCATGTAATAGCCCCTGGGTACTATAAATAAAGGACCCAGGGCTTCATTTCAAGGGATCTCTTTTTCTGGAATTTTGGGAGAAAAATATTTCTGTCAAGTGAATTCATTAGTTCGTACTTGTAATTGTCGATTAATTCAATACCAAAGACTAAATGGATTAGGTTATTACTGTTCATGAGAATAGGGCTGAACCACTATAAAATTCATGTGTGCTTATTTAAGATAATTGTACTTTGTTTTTTATTCTATTCATTTCGTTCAAAAGGTGTCGTATACTATACATACTACCCCAGGGGTGGTCGTCCCTAGTATGCCCAAGGACCCCTAGGGGTGGTCGGCCTGACCCCAACCCCTAAGGTGGTTGGCCCACCCTATTCTTCATAGGATGGTCGCCCTAAACCCCCAAGTACACTTCTCTGAGAAATACTCACTCTCGTTCAAACTGAGATCATCAGGCCTAGCACCCATAAGGTCACAATCCTAGCACCCGGAGGATCAAGAGGTTCAGCACCCAGAAGGTCACAGACCTAGCACCCAAGCTCTGGTCGTTGGGCCTAGCACCTAAATCTCATATACCAACAGAGACTTAACATTTTTCCCAGAGGTTTCTACCGTGCATTATCCACCACGATCTAGAGAAACAACAAGAAGACCCACGATCTCATAATCATGGGGAGGCGGACACGTATCTCCACTACCTGATAATCGTGTACCAAACTACGATCCTAGTATTACTGGTCATGTACCAGCCCCTGGGTACTATAAATAAATGAACCAGGGCTTCATCTCAAGGGATCTCTTTTTCTGGAATTTTGGGAGAAAAATATTTCTGATAAGTGAATTCATCTGTTCGTACTTGTAATTGTCGAGTAATTCAATACTAAAGACTAAGTGGATTAGGTTATTACTGTTCATGAGAACAGAGTTGAACCACTATAGTATTCCTGTGTGTTTACTTAAGTTAATCGTACTCTGTTGTTTATTCTATTTATTTCATTCAAAAGGTGTCGTATACTGTACATACGACCGTTGGCCAATTTCACAGGTCAACAATTGTCAAGGTCAAACTTTACTTTTACCATGTACTTGAAAAGTACTCAATTGGCATGTAATTTTAGTAGTCTAGTTATATTTTGCTTTCCCTCATCCTCGAGTATGGCCTCGAGGTTGCGAGGTCAAAACTTGCTTTCAAAATTTTCCAACCTTAGTTTTGACTTAGTTTACCGTTAGTTTTTCTAGAATTCCAACTTTTTTACTGTCGGTAAGGTTTTGCTGGTTTGTTCCAGACTTATTTAGCTCGCGTGTTTGGTTCGTAATCCATACACTTATTAATTTTTTCATGTCGGGTTCATAGTCCAGACATTTTTATTTTGCGTGCTTGGTTAATAATCCATACACTTATTAATTTTTTCATGTCGGGTTAATAATCCAGACATTACTTTTTATTTGTGTTATATTTTTTTCAAACCTATGGTATGATTTGTAGTTCGCGTGTTTTGTTAATAATCCATACACTTATTAATTTTTTCATGTTGAGTTAATAATCCAAACATTACTTTTTATTTGTGTTATATTTTTTCAAACCTATGGTATGATTTGTATACCACTTATGTCCCCCCTTAATATCCTATGATTGCGATCTTAGGTTATTGAATTATGAGGGTTTGCTAAAAAAAATATAACAATAAAAAATACAACTTTTGAACGAAATTTAGTATTTTATTGATAAAAAGAAAAAATCAAGCATATGCTTGGATACAATGAAAGCATCACCCCTATATTACTGATAATAAGGTTGTAGATGTTCACCATTCCAAGCTCGCGGAACCAATTCTCCATTTAACCTCAACAACTTATACACTCCAGGTCGAATAATGGCCTCGATCTAGTAAGGTCCTTTCCAGTTAGGTCCAAGTACCCCATCAGACGGGTCTCATGTGGCTAAGAATACGCGTCTTAGCACCAGGTCTCCCAATCCGAATTTTCTATCTCGGACCTTCTTTCTAAAATATCTTGTAGCTCATTGCTGGTATGCATCATTTTTCAATTGGGCTTCATCTCTTCTTTCTTCAATTAGGTCCAGACTTTCTTCGAGTTGGGATTGGTTCGAGGCTTGATTGTATGTATCGCACCGTATTGTTGGGATTTCGACCTCGATAGGCAATATGAACTCGCACCCATAAGCCAGGGAGAAAAGGGTATGCCCCGTTGAAGTTCGTGTTGTGGTTCTATAAGCCCACAAGACTCAAGGCAGCTCATCTGCCCATTTCCTCTTTGCCTCTTCTAACCTTTTCTTCATGGATCTCTTTAAGGTTTTATTGACTGCTTCGACCTGGCCATTTGAATGGGGATGGGCCACAGAGGAGAAACTTTTTACTATCCCATTTTTCCGCATAAATGTGTAAATAAATCGTTGTCAAACTGGGTCCCATTATCTAATACTATCTTCCTGGGCACCCCATATTTGCAGATGATATTCTTTACTACAAAATCTAGGATGTTTTTTAGGTAATGGTGGCCAAGGGCTCAACTTCGATCCATTTTGTAAAATAATCTACTGCGACCACATCATACCTCACTCCACCTTTTCCAGTTGGCAAGGAGCCTATGAGGTCAATCCCCCATACTGCGAATGGCCATGGGGAACTCATCATGGTGAGCTCGGTGGGTGGAGCTCGTGGAATTGAGGCAAACCTTTGACATTTATCATAACGTTTTACATACTTGAACGAGTCTGCCTTGACTGTGGGCTAGAAGTACCCCTGCCTGATCACCTTGTTCAACAAACTATGCCCCCCAGTGTGATCTCCACAAAATCCTCATGGATCTCTTCCAAAATATTTTTTGCCTCAGGATGAGTTACACATAGAAGTAATGGCATTGAATACCCCCTTTTGTACAATTTCCTTCCACAATAGTGTACCTTGGAATTTGGTTCATCAGCTTTCTAGTCTCATTTCAGTCTGCTGGGAGACTTCCGGTTTCAAGGTATTCAACTATTGGGGTCATCCAGGTTGGTTGTGAGTCGATCATACATACATCTTCTTTGTCAGGCTCGTTAATACTCGGGGCTGGTAGAAATTCTACTGGGACCACGTTCAATGTGTCAGCTTCATTAGTTGTGGCGAACCTGGCCAATGTGTCTGCATTTGAATTTTGCTCTCGAGGGACTTGTTCTATAGCGTAGAACTCAAACCCTTCGAGTGTTGCCTTTACCTTCTCTAGGTACGTAGCCATTTTTATACCACGAGCCTGATACTCCCCCAAGACTTGGTTAACCACCAACTGTGAGTCACTATAGCAATGTATAGCCTTTGCTTTGAGCTCGGTGGCTATTCGAAGTCCTGCTAATAATGCCTCATATTCAGCCTCGTTGTTTGACACCTCGAATCCAAACCTTAGTGTCGAGTGGAAGCGATTTCCTGTTGGGGTAATTAGAATGATGCCTACCCCCGATCCATTTTCATTAAAGGATCCATTGACATAAAGTTTCCACAACTCGCTGGCTGGGGTTACAACTTCATCGTTGGAGATCCAAGTACATTTGACAATAAAATCTACTACACCCGGTCCTCTGATTGTCGTTCTCGGGTGATAAGAGATCTCAAACTGTCCGAGCTCAACAACCCACTTCAACAATCTTCGGATACTTCAAGCTTGGACAAAACCTGCCTTAGTGGCTGGTCAGTTAACACATGGATAGTGTGTGCTTGGAAATAGGGTCGAAGCTTTTGAGATGTGTGCATTAGGCACAGAGCCAATTTCTTCATTAATGGATATCTTGATTCTGCCCCCAGTAATCTCTTGCTGACATAGTATACAGATTTTTTACTTTCTTATCCTCCCGTACCAGTACTACACTAATGGCGTGCTCGGTTGTGATGAGGTATACGTACAAAATTTCTCCTATATTAGGTTTAGACAAGATTGGTGGTTGGACGAGGTGTTTCTTAAGATTTTAAAATGCGAGTTCACACTCCTCCGACGACTCGAACTTTTTGCCCCCTCTTAAAAGATTAAAGAATGGAAGGCACCGGTCTGTAGATTTCGAGATAAACCTACTTAAGGTCGCCATTCGTCCCATTAGGATCTAGACATCTTTATGTTTTCGAGGTGAGGGCATGTCTATTAACGCCTTGATCTTGTCAAGATTAACCTTTATTCCCTGAGCATCTACTATGAATCAAAGGAACTTACCCGATGATGCTCCGAATGAGCATTTTTGTGGGTTAAGTTTCATGTTGTATTTTCGAAGTACAACAAAGCACTCAACGAGATCATCCACATGGTTATTGTTATGTTTAGATTTGACCAACTTATCATCCACATAAACTTCCATGTTATTCCCTATTTGTTCAGCATACATCCTATTTACCAGCCTTTGGTATGTAGCTCCAGCATTTTTGAGCCCGAAAGGCATGACGTTGTAGCAATACAATCCCTTATCGGTTACAAAGCTCGTATGTTCTTGGTCATGGCAATCTGGTTATATCCAGCATAAGCATCCATGATTGACATGATGTCGTGGCCTGCAGTGGCATCTACAAGCTAGTCTATTCGAGGCAAGGCGAAGCAGTCTTTGGGGCACACCTTGTTGAGGTCCGAATAGTCGATGCAGGTTCACCATTTGCCGTTGGGTTTTGGGACCAGCACTGGATTGGCGATTCAATTAGGATAAAAAGAATCTCGTATAAACCGATTTTCTTTTAACCTTTCAACCTCCTCTTTGAGGGCCTTCTTTCTATCATTGTCTAGTAGTCTTCGTTTTTGCTGCTTCAGGGAGAAGCTTTTATCGATGTTAAGTGCATGACTTATGACATTCAAACTAATCCCTACCATGTCCGAGTGCGACCATGCAAATACATCCTGGTTTTCTTTCAAAAGCAAGTTAATTGCTATCTTGCATTTTCAGAAAGGTTTTTTCCTATTTTTACCACCCTCGTGGTATTCTTATTATCGAGCTCTACCTCTTCGAGCTCCTCCAGTGGTTCGAGATCGGCCCTTTCTTCAACTCTAGGGTCGATCTCTTCTTCTATCTCGAAGACAGATCCGTCCATCTCCTGAATGATCACAAGTGTCTGGGCACTTCTTTGGTTTTTTCCCTTCATGGAAATACTATAACATTCCCTTCCCGTGAGCTGGTCTCCCTTCAACGTCCCGATGCCACTAAAAGTTGAGAACTTGATGGCCAGATGCCTCATAGATGATACTGCCCCTAGCCCAATCAGGGTTGGTCTCCCGAGCAGTATGTTGTAGCCCAATGGGGTACCCACCACCACAAACTCCTTCATTTGGTTACTGAGGCTGGATAGTCTCCCAAGGTTACAGGGAGTTCAATGGATCCCGTACATGCAATCCCTTCTCCCGAAAATCCATACAACGTGGTCGCACAAGCTTTCAAATCTCGAAGCGTGAGTCCCATATTTTCTAGAGTGGCCTTGTAAAGGATATTCACAGAGCTCCCGTTATCAATCAGAACCCTGCGTACCCTCCTATTTGCAAGTTGAAGCGTGATGACTAGGGGGGTCATTGTGAGGGAACTGGACATGTGACGCATCTTCTTCGGTAAATGTGATGGGTTGAGTTTCAGCCCTCTGCTGCTTTGGAGCTCATGGTTCAGATTCGTAGGGAGAACCGTCCCCGATCTTTAGCTCGTTAACGTATCTCTTTTGGGTGAATCTGCCTGATCTTGCAATATGTGGTCCGCCAGAGATGGTTATCACATCTTCTCCATCTATTGGGGGTGGTCGATCATCCTCCCGTGTTCGAGAGTTGTTCTGTTGGACAGGTTGTGCAGTTGCCGCCCTTTGTCCTATTGAGGCTTGATTGGGATTTCGGTTTCTCCCATCAAATGGTGCTACATGAGGTATCCTAAACCCCTGCAGAAATGGAGTGTTGGAGATATGCGGGGCAAAAGGCTCGAGCTCCTCATTGGAGTATTCAGCCTTATCCCTATTCCTTTCATCTTGTAGGAGCCTGAACGCTCTTTCGAGATGGTCAATTCTCTCCTGGGCCAGGTCCATTGGAGGCCAAGCTTGAACTTGGGGGAGCTGGTTATTGTTTATAAAAACTCCAGCCCCTTGTCCCGGTATAGGGTTATTTTGGTTTCCATATGCCGGTTGCTTTTGATTGTTTAATTGGTCATGTAAATCAGGGTTTGTGGGATTGGCCTACCCCCAGTTATGGTTCAGGTGATTCCGAAGGTCAAGATGATTGCCTTGTTTTCCAGTATTCCTAGGCTCAGTATTATATACGCTTATAGAGTGTAGTATGAGCTCTCACTTAAGAAGCTAATGTTTTTCTCCAACTGAAGGGCTCGGTGGTTACGAGGTGGATCATTCGCTAGCCTCCTCGCCCCAGCCGGTTGTGATCTCAACACATTGCTTCCCAACGGTTGGGGAGCTCTGTAATCTCGAGTAGTGTCCCTTTCGCTCCTATGTCGGGGTCTGGCTTGTCGGTTCCCATCTCAACTGCCACTGCGAGATGACCTTTGTGGTGCAGGCTCTCCGGCCTAATTCCTTTAAGGAGCTGGTCGTGGTGCCTCTCGAACCGATGAGGGGTGTCTTATTGGAGAAGGTGGATGTCTTATTGGTGATGGCGGTGGCCTCCCATTGTTGGGTCTAGATGGTCCAGAATTGGCCCGGACAGGTTCTGGATTATTCCTTACTGTTTCAGGGTTCGAGTTCCGAGCTACTGGAGGAGCTCGGCTATTCCCCATTCCTATAGACACCTACGCAGTTGGATTGTCAGTAGCCTCAGCCCGAGTGTTTCTCCTGGGGCGTTCATCACTGGGATTTATTTTGGGCCTCGGCTAAGCCTGCTGGGCCCCTTGCTCAGTTTTCCTAGCGGCTGTGCTCCCTCAAGGACGTCATCTTGGCCTCTGAGGTGGTGCCTAGGCCTCAGCAGCCTGTTTGGTCAACTCTTCGTTGCGCCTTGTAGCTTCTGTCAATTGTTGGCGCAGTTGGCGATTCTCCAGTTCAACAATAGGTATGTATCTCTCTGGATCATAGTAGAGATCCTCATCAGGTCTGGGAGCAGGCGGTCCCTGGGAATCGGATGAATCACTCCTCTCCTCAGGGCCCTGGTCAGCCATGGGCTACTTCCCAGGTCGACGTGGGTAGTCTTTAGTGCGAGGAGTTTGTTCCTCTGGTATTTAGGGCAATGGTTGCCCACCAATGTCGGGGTTGTTTGTGGCGGCCATTGATAATTCATGAGGTTTATGATTAAACAGTCTAACGCCTTGCTTAATGCTCTCAATGAAAGCACCAAACTGCTGACGTCGTTTTTCGCCAACTTAGATAAGAAGAGCAGTAAACAATGCTTTGAGAAAACTAATAAAAAACACACAAGATTTTACGTGGTTCAGTAGTTAAAATCTGCCTAGTCCACGAGTCAATATTATTGGGTAGTGGAATTCTCTTAAGGCTTTTTGAAAACAATTATGCAGAGTATTCTCAGTATCCAATTGTCTGTCTTTACAAATGAAATTTTCCAGTCTATTTATAGACTGGTTTACAAAATATCTTCCATTTTATTCTGGCAAGTTACAATTTAAATTTGAAATAAATACAAATAAATGCATTAATTACAAAATATCTCATAATAATCGGGATTAATTATCATATTACAACAAATCCCCAAGTAATAGGAATTTTCAAACAGCACCCACGTTCAAACTGGATTACCGACCTTGAACGTATAATTTACACATGTTCGAGATTGACCTACATCACGAGCTCATCATTCTAGTTAACACCGTCCTTAGCCAGTAAATTTTTCGAGATCATCCTCTTCGAACTTGCAATGCCCAGGCTCGAACCTTCCTGACTGGTGCTAATAGGAACAAATCAGGAAACATGTAAATTTATACAAGTGTTGAACCCTTGTAGTTGATCAGTCGTGGCTTCGAGCTTGATTTGTAACCTTGAAACACCTTTGAGACTGCATGTAGCTTCAAGCTCACCAATTCCATCATCGTCACCTCGATACCGAGCGAAACTGTTAAACTCAATTCGCGTATATGCTGATGACGTGGCTTCTGGAACTTTATGATGAACTACACAAGTATTATGTAGATACCTGCTTATTTCGAGCTTACATTTTACGAGCCTACATTTTGAGACCATAATTTCTATTCTCGAAATTTGGGTGTAACAATGTTCAATTAATAAATACTGAAATAAAATGATGAGCAAAATTTACTCTATTTCTACAACATATCCAAAATTCATATGTATTTACAATTTTAACATAAACAAACATAACCATTACATATATTAACCTATAAAATATGTTCAATCAATATATTAATCTTAAAAAAAATTCAACATACTTGGGAGAAAAAAGTATTTTGCTTAAACCCAAATAACCAAAATAGTATATTTCATTTATTAATATACATTAATGAGAGACTTTTTCATTTTTAATTTATTTATTTTAAAGTCAAAATTAATTAAAAATTGTATTTTATTGTATGTTTTGAATAAATATTAAATGAACATTTATTATAGTTTTTTTTTTTTGTTAAATTGTATTTATGTGTATTGAATCATCATAATTATATATATTATGTCAAATATAATATTTAATTTGTTGTTTGTGATAAATTTGGCAATGTGTTTGCATTATCATTGGAAAGGTCTAATATTATTATTTTAGATGTGAGTGAACCAATTACATACTGTAATTATATTTTACATGCATGCATTATAACGCTTTATTCTAAAGTTGATGAATTTAAATTATTATTATTTTTTGGACAAAAAATTTAAATTAATTTTGGTGTGGATATATATATATATAGAAACTTTATGCTTATAATTTTTGAAAGTAAAAACAGAAGATGATACTTAAAGTCATTAGGGGTCTAATCACATGAACACTATAATATTCTTTTTGATCTCTTATGATCAGATCACTATCAATTCACAACCCTAACAATCAATAAATAAATGAAAGGTTATTAATTCAACTATAACAATTGCTTTTACTTGAATTTATATTGTTTGCATGTCTCATTCAAATGTTTTCCAGATTCCATTATCATTTCAAATATCTTTTCACTGTATTTTTCCACGTGAGCTCTCGTCCCTTTAAAATCAACCGTTACTTAAATTAGTTTAATTTTTTTTTTAGTGTTTTCTTCTTCTTATTTTTTTTAAATTTAAAAAAAAAATGTGCAGTGTGTTATAGTACTAGCAGTTATAGTACTCGATTACTTCTCAAACTTGCAGGTGATTTTCATGATTGAGTAACACTATCGATAAATTCAAAAATATTATTAAGCAGGTCTTATATATTAAATATTATAAAAAATATATATATATTTATACAATGTCTTGTTAGGTTTATACGTATTCAGCTACAAGTTCACTACTATAGCAAATTAATTAATTTTATCTAATTTTCTGTATATATACATATAGTAGAAGACTTCCAAGTTAAACAATTTTATAGTTACATTGAAGATTAAATATGTTTTAACAGGTATATATATACTATTAAATAATTGTAACCAGTTTAGTAGTTTACAAAAGTATTAATTAATTAGTCATGACAATACGTATAATATGTACTTTTTTAAAAATATAATTACCAAAAAAACCTAAATACGAAAACTCAAAAATATTTACTACTTTAATTCGTTGCTAGTTTGCGTATACACTACTTAATGATTTCAATACTAATAAAATACAACAATGTTATAATTATAATTACCAATTAGCTAGTACGTACAAAATATCAATTGTAATAAAAAAAAAATTATCAAAATAATTTTGTAAATAACTATAAATATATATACTTTAATTATTTAATTGAAAAGTGCTCCACGTGAATTAATTTCATCATATGCATTATATATCAGCTTTTTTTTTCTTGCTTAAATATTTTTGAATGTATTGTGAAATTCAATTGCCAAAATAATAAGAATATGATATACATATATATTTATATATTTATAGGGTAATGCATACCTAAAAAGATATGCATTGGTGCATACTTTTTGACTTTTTGTATTTCTTGGCTCGTAAACAGTGGCGCAATTTTTAATATGATTATGTTTATTGTAATTATTTAGAACATCTTACAAATTTTTAAAAAATTCTGAATAATTTACTATACTGAAAACTAAGTTTAAACAGGCTGTTGCACGTATTTTTTTTATATGCGTGAAAAATAGTCTATTTAAACTTAATTTTCAGCATTGTAAATTATTCAAAATTTCCTGAAAATTTGCAGGATGCTCTAAATAACTATAATAAACACAGTCATACAGAAATTACGCCGAAAACTGTTAACAAGTCGAGAAACACCATAGTGCATACATTTTCGGTATGCACCGTAGAATTACCCTCTATGTATACATAAATGTAGGTATATTTATGTATATATTGATCAGAAACAAGTGAAGATATAAAAGAGATAATGGGTCACAGACAGAAGATCGAAGCTTTTCCGGTGGCGGGGGCCATTAATTAGGTGGTGCAGTCACAAAGAGAGGTATATCAGAGAAGAAAAAGGGTCCCAATTATTATACCATGCGTGAGATATTGACAGCAGCTTCATCGCTCTTATAAGATATTTATTACACACATTTATATATAAATAATATATATAATATTAAATAATTATAAAGGACGGCTACAAATGGGAGAAGAAAAAGATGATAGCTTCTTAGCTTTGCAACGGTTTAAAAGTGGGTGATAATAGTTGATTGGCGGTGTTGTAGTATGTCTCTAAAGTTCATTCCCAAATAATCATTCATGTTCCAATGCCATATCTGATATCCCCCACTCGACACTCTACACTGCCAGCTTTACCTTTCTTCTTCCACTATTAACTTAAAAAGAAGAACGTTATTGCTCTTTATTATTTTACTTTTTATTTTTCTAATGAAAACACATACCATATAGGGTCAAAACTAAACTCAAAATATATAAATAAAAAAATCAGACAAGTGATTAAAAGGTTACTCATATATATATACTCGCTTTTAAATTTGTGAGGAGACACTTAGCAACTTTCCAATGATGTGACTCAATCATAAAAAGAGGGCAACATATCGAGGTCGAGGTGCACTTGCATCATAAGTTGTATATTCTCATGCAGTAAAATTCCCCAAGTCATTCGTACATGAATTAATATATCTTTTTCCTATTAAAGCACTCACAACAGATGAGATGAGGTAAAATAAATCAAAATTAAAAATTTAGCTAAAAAGTGGTAAAATAATACTCCAACAGAAGACCTATTTTACAAAAAATTTAGAGGGTGTTTGGCACCTTAACTAAAAAATTGTTTTTTGTTTTTAAAAACTAAAAACTATTTTTTGAAAACAAGTGAGGGTGTTTGGCATTGTTTTTAAAAAACAATTTTTAAAAACAAAGTTACAAAAAACAGAAAATTTTGAGAACAATATAAAGTTGTTTTCTGTTGTTCTCAAGTTTTCTCACTTCTTATTTTTCATCATTTTTTCTTTCAAATTATTTTATCTCATTATTTATTACAAACTTTTAAAATATTTTTTTCTTTGTAAATATATTTATTAATTTTATATTTAAGATTTTAAAAAAAATAAAACTAAAAAATTGTTTTTAGAAAACATTAACCAAACACCTCTTATTTTTTAAAAACTACAAAAACAGTTTTGTATTCTCATTTCTGAGAACACAATTTTGAAAACAAAAAACAGAAAAAAATATCAAACAGGCCCTTAGAGACTACTATTTTCTTAGCTAAATGTAGGATAAAATATTTTATTATTTTTTAAACTCCTACTTAGACCAATTGGATGATTTAAAAGAGTGAAATATGTAAAATTTACCTAATATTGCTCCATTAGGTGATGTATTTTAACTTTTTTTTTTACTTCCAACTACAGTGTGTAGTTAGATATAGTGAGCACTGTTTTCCTTCAAAATATTATCTTATTAATTAATTAACTATTTCTGCATTTTCTTTGCATATACAAAGAATATATATAAATATATATATGCCTTGGTAACTATTATTCTATTTACTTAATCTTTTAATATATTATACTTAATATATTTACTTAATCTTTTAATATATATTATTATAGTAATAAGTATCAACTATTCTTATACTTAATCTTTTAATATATTTTATTTTTATTTTAGCATAACATTACATATACTTAATATAAAATATTAGATATTTGTAAGTTGATCATATATTTTATAATATTAATAATTAGAATAAAAATTATAAATTGGTATTGGAAAATATATAAATTAATAGTTATAGAAAATATTTGAAATGAATAAAAAATGTTTGAAAATATAATATTTAAATGATATAGAAAAAAAAAATAGAGAAGCTGATGTATGGTATAACGTAAAATTTAGAGGTAAAATGGAAGAAAAAAAAATGTGTGTTTTGGGGAGGTATTTTACCTCACTTTGGGGAGTGCTCTTACTCTACTCTATTTATCAAAACATCTCATCAAAACCTCACTTTTTCTATTTTACCTCACATTTTTACATTACACCATACATCAAATACTCTATATTTTCTTTTACATCATTTAAATATTATATTTATAAATATTATTTAATAGTTAAAGTCAAAAAACCATATTAAAAAAGAAAAAATAATAATAAAAAATTTGCTAATGGGAGAGAAAGGAAAAAATGGACAAAAAAAATATTAAAAAATGTTTACATAACTAATTTAAGCTTAGCTACATTTAGAATAGAATTTATTAAGTTTAGGGCTAAACTATAATACATAAATATTTAGAGGAGCTGATGGAATAGATATTACGTCATTTAGCTAATTTTTTCTTTTTTTACATTTTGACTACTTTAAAGCAGCCAATGGGACTGCTCTTATTCTCTTTCATTCCCTCTCTTTCTTTCTTTTTAATGTGTGTGCATTTTTTATATATATGTATGTAGTGTGTGCATTTCTATGTGTATATCTATTTTATATAAAAAGTGTATAGATAACAAAAATTATTAATTTTAACTGTTTTTTATTTATTTTCGTTAACTTTAACGGAATATTTTTATATTTAACAGAATATTCTTATATTTAATGGTAGATTATAAACATGACTTAAACTTAAATAAAATAAATAAATAAATAAACAAATTAAAATGTGATATTTTTGAGATATTTTACAATGATGATTATTTAAAAATAATAAAACCATATATTTTATAAATTAAATAGAATTTAATTAAACTTAAACTTAATATTATATTAAACATATAACATATAATCTTTTGTTGTCACTACTAAATTCAAAAACTAGAACAAACATAAACTTAAACAAAAATTAATTAATTAAAATAGGATATTTTAAAGATATTTTATGATAATTTAATTAAATAAATCATACTTATTTAAAAATAATAAAGGCATACATATCATTTTTTTTATATATCTTATAAATTTATGTGATAGTTTGTTTTCTATCAAGTGATCTGAGCTATTTTTCTTCATCAAATTCACCAAAGGACATTGTGAGGTACATTAGAAATTAAAAATAATTGATGCATGTATACTACTCTCTATACTATGACTTTTTCTATTCTTATTTTATTTCTACTATTAATTTATTTTTAAATATTATTGTATTTTATATATATGTCATGTAACATATAAATATATATATATATCAACGTCGTGTTTAGATATCATATATGTAGAGATTATTGATACAAATATTTATATATACTATAGAACTATAATTCATTCTATTATATATATATATATATATTTAAAATAATGAACAAGTTTTTATTAAAATTATAGACAATATTTACAACTTTAAAACTAAGCAAACGCATATTGAACGTTGCTTCTATCTAGTATATACATATACATGTGCCTTTGTGTATATATATTTTAATATTCTATTTTTTTAGGTATTTTCATGTTATTTTTATGACTCGTTAATTAGTTGTTTTGTTATTTAATTATTTCTTAAATTATAATGCATTATTTTTTTGTTATTACAATATTTAGAATGAATATTCTTATAATTATTTTATTATTTTTGAATTAATTTATAATTTAGTTTGTTTTATAACTTTTGAATTTATTTAAAATAGAGTATAATTTTTTTTAATTGTAGCGTATATTTTATATTTGGCATCATGAATAAATATTACAAATATTAAAAAATATATAAATATTATTGAAAGTGGAAGAAAATATTTAAAATGAGTAAAAAATATTAAAGTGGAGTTTTGGTAATGTAAAATAGAGAAGTTGATGCATGGTAGTTTGAGGTAAAATAGAAAAAATGAAGTTTTGGTAAGGTAAAATAGATATAGAGTAGCTTATTTGCTGGGAGTGCTCTAAGAGAAAAAGAGAAAATAAATTAACATTTTAAATTTAATCTAATGATTATAATTAATTTTCGGATTTGTACTATTTTGGATCCTGGTTTTGTTCCATCATTTGTTTAGACCTTATATTTTGATAAATTACTTGTTGGATCGTGTGTTTTGTAAAGTAGTTTAAATAGGTCCATAAACTCAATTTTGATAAAAAGCTTTTTGAATTAAAATAACAAACAATTTACCAAACTAACAACTCAACACAACATTACAACCATTCTGCCTAACAATTTTGTTGTTGCATTTAATTTTTTTCTACATCAAAATTGAGTTTAAATGTCTATTTAAACTATTTTACAAATCATAAGGTCTAAAAAGTAATTTGTCAAAATATAGAATCCAAATAAGTTATGTTAACCGAGATTTTCGGCAACTATATTAATGAATGATATTTACTAGTAATAATAATGAAAATGGAAGATCGACACGAGGTTTTTACGTGGTTGGGGCGTTAACTAGCCTTAGTCCACGAGTCCATATATTAGAGCTAGAAGAAGCTTTTACAATAGAGTTTTCTAATTATATCTGAACAGAGTTTCTGCCTTCTCCCCCCCCCCCCCCCCTTTCTCTCTTTCGCACGTTGTTCTACAGCTTATATTTATAAGCTGAGGGGAACCTCGGGTCTGGGCCGGATCCGACCCGGGCCCATCAGAGAAATGAGTACAATGGGCTTTTCTAGTGGAGGCCCAATACAAAGAGGTATACAATACACAAAATTCAGACCAGCTAAGGCCCAATTGGTTGACCTGAGACACAAGCCTTCGCCCGACAAAACGGCGCTTTGGCTCAGACCACTTCGAGTCACGAGGCTGATTCAGGAGACAAAAACCGGTCAGAGTACTTGGCTGCGCAGTTCTGACACACCAGTGGGCAATCCCGAGGCGACCTTTTCTGCAGGCGAAAAGTGGGGGACAATGCCCACGCGAAATGAGGCGGTTTCAGGATCCTGGACGCCTGGCCCTTCAATTGGGGAGGAGGTGACCCAGGTCTGTTTACCTTTGGCCCGCTCCATTTACCTCGGTCCCGGACCATACCAGGCTCTGGGATAGGAATGTGTAGGCCGCGACGGTCCGGGCGCTATGGACATCGCCGGGACCGTCAGGATGAAGATGAATCCGGAGGGACGTCCCGGACCCCTCCAAGCGGGCCCAGTCTAGAGTCCCTGTCCGTACCAGTCCCCTTGGGTGATAGTCAAACCAAGGGACCCTGGGCCAGGCCCAAATGCCGAGCCGGCTCTCTGACCGTGGGCCAGGGCGAAGGCCCAAAGCCCTTCCAGGAAATGGGGATAACATTTACCCCTCAAGCCTTCACCCGGGCTTGCCGGGAGGAGGGTTTCACCACCCTCGCGGCGCTTGCCCAATTGCCTCCCCAGTTCCTGCTCGAGCTAGGAGGCTTGGCCGAAAGGTCGCGGCAGTGGCAAGTCGCTTAGCCCGGATCGTTTACCATGATCCGGGAACGTTTACCCTTGGCCCGCTTTAAGGAGGATGACACACGTGTCGTTACGCAATTGCTGCAAGGGCCTCGAAGAGTCGCCTAGGCCTCCCAAAGGCCGCTAGGCCTAGACTAGGGTGTCAGCGCGCGTCACGAGGCGTCACCTCCGCACGGGGGGAGTCGTCATTAATGTCCCTGGAATGAGGTGGACCTTAGGATGGGGCGTCCTTTGGCATCCGCCACTCCTGGGCCGTCAGATTTGAGACGTCGAGGATCCAGACCAAAAAGGACTCATAAATGCCCCCTGCGCGATTCTTGATCGTCGGATGGAGAGGCCCCTGACCGTTGGATCGTGGGCCCGAATTTGGGGGCTAATATAAAGACTCCCAGATAACAACATTTGGCACTTTTCCATTTTCGAACCAGCTCAAGAAAAAACCCAAACGCTTGTTAGAGCTGTGCATGTCCGACATCGCCGACGAACTACTCCGTCGCTTGCTAGTTCTGCGCCACTGCCTGTTCCCCAGAGCCTCAACCTTCGTTCCTCAACCTGACGGCGTTTCTCGGGTTTGTCCCGTCGACGAACTACTGCATCGGCTATGCCACTTCAGGAACGAAGTTCTGCCATCCTTACTGTTGGACAGCCACCATCCTCAGCGGTCGACACCACACAATAAGTCTTTTCTAATTCCGTTACCAACTTCGTGAACTTATGCTCTCTAGATGCATGCACCTAGGCTCTGTGCGTTAGAATTCGCTAGGAAGGCTGCCCGGTTTGGGTTGCACCGTACTCGGATGCTTCCCGGGCAAGGGACAGACCTTAGTAGTTTTCTCTCCCGATCAGGGTCCCGGGGCTTTTCGGGGTCCCGGGCTTGATCCGATGGGACTTCAAGCAGTCCTTAAGAGACCCCATGTACCTCGACCGGCTTTTTTGGGTTTAGGTACTGACTGCTTGGTTTTTCTTTCTCTTTTCCCAGATCATCAACCATGCCCACGGGCGTTACACTTCATTCAGAAGAAGAGGTCAAGAGGGCCCCTGTAGTCGCTCCCGGATCCAAGACGCCCACGGGCAACAGGTGGGAAATGGACGTAACGGCCAACTCGTTCCGGAACTACCGGATGATGCTGCTCCTGGAGACGAAGCTGGGCATCGAATCGACTCCGGGCCTCTTCCCCAATCGCATGGCTAGGCTAGAGGAACGGGCGCATACGTCCGTGGATGGATTCGGGGCTTGGAGCGCCGGAAATATTAGCGCGGGAGCTACGCTCCCGCTTCACGACTACTTCGTGCGGTTCTTGACATACGTGGGGATCGCACCTTTTCAACTGCTGCTGCAAGCGTACCGTCTGCTTGCTGGGTGGAAGGTGTTTTGCGTTGCGAAGGAGATCGCGGAGCCTACTCCGGCGGAAGTCTTGTACTTCTACAAGTTGGTTCCGCAAGTCAATGTTAAGGACAAGAGCTTGGACGGATTTTACAGGCTGCAGCCGCGGAGTGGCTACCCTGCTCCCACCAGCACCTGGAAGCACCCCCCCAGATGTCTGGCATTACTGGTTCATGACATCCGGGTTCCTTATTGACAAGAACCCCACACTGCTGCTAGACTTCCAGCGAGTGGGTAAGTATTCCTCCAGACCCTCTCTTTTATTCATCTTTTGTTTCCACCCCTTATCGTATCTTCCGGGTCGCAGGTCCCTTCATTCAAACCCCCCTTACCGATTTTCTCCTGGAAAGGAGAAGGTTCTATGCCAAGCTGACCGCGGAGGAGCTGGACGTTGGGGGCTATGTCAATGATGGCAACCTCCGGCTAATAGGGTTGCTTGCGGCCACCCAAACCATTGTCGTCCCGAGCTTCCGGGGCATCCCGTGCGAGAAGGACAACGAGGTCCGGGAGCAGCTGGCTCTCGACCACATCGCCGAGGTGGTGAGAGCAGCGCGGGCCACCGCAGCCCAGCGTAAGAAGAATCAGCTTCCGGCGGAAGAGGCCACCTCGGAAGAGCTGGAGGAGCTTTTCGAAGACACCCTACCAAACGTCGGGACTCTCGGGGCTAGTGTATCGGGGCGAGGTAACTCCCCTTTAATCTTAACTTATGCTCCCCAAGTCAGGGACTTAGCTAAGGATAGGCTAGAGCCGTCGGACCCCGCGTTTGGGGCTGATGGGGAGATGAGGCCTTCATCGCCCGTCCCTGTAGGATCAGGGGTTCCTCCAGTATGGGGGGTTTCTAACCCCGGATGACGTAGGAGACCGGATACACTCATTCGCCTTAGGGGAATTGAGTCTCGCCCGGGGCCTAGATGAGGGTTCGTCCCGGGCTGTTCTTTTTTACTGCTGTGTTTTCCTGTCTGGCTTATCATACTAACTCCTTTTTCCTGTACTTTTGTAGAGGATTCCGATATGTCTAACCCGGCCAGCGAGATGAGGAGGCTCATCAAGGAAAGGTCGGCAAAGAAGGCGGCCAGGAGGTCAAACGTCGCGGCAGGCTCAGAGCCCCTCCCCACCAGTGAAACACCCGGGCCAGTGCCCTGTCCCGGCGAGGCTCTGGCAGTGGTCCCTTTTCAGGCCGTGGAGCCGGCCGCAGACGTCCCTTCGGACCGGTCCCCGGTGATTGATTTGGAGGCGGGCGACGCCGTAAGCCGAAGCTCAGGAAAGAGGGGCCCGGAAGACGACGCCAGGGAAGGCGAACGCGGGAAGAGGCCTCGGACGACACAGTCGAAAACAGCTGAGGAGTCGCATGGGGAGAGTCAGCTAATCACGAAGGAGATCCCTGCTCCGCCAGTCCTTCCCCTCCGCCCAACTCTCCACGAGGAGGGGGAGATCGCCCTACGGGACGAACAATCCCGGCTCATCAACCGGACCTGGGAAAATGGCCGGTGTTGGAGGGACGACGCTTACAAGGCCCTGACAATCCGTCGTCAGGTCGAGTTCTCGGACCGTCCTGCCGAGTTCAGCGCTCCCCAGCCGATTGTGGACCGGCTAGCCGCCGAGGCGGGCTTCCACCTCAAGCTGGGCCAAGACATCGCCCCCATGGCTGCTGACTTGCTGGATCAGGTTGGGAGCACTATGTCCAACCTTCAGCTGAAGAGGTACGCCACGATAGCTAACCCGGACGTGCTGTTCATCTCTCAGGCTCTCCGCCACCAGGCCACCGCGGTAATGTTCGCTTCACTTATATTCCTTCCGTCCTTTGTTGGTTTTATTTTCTAACTTTTCTTTGCTCCAGGTTAACTTACTGTCCCAGAGGAGTGCCGACCTAGTAGCCGAACTTTCCATAAAGATGGAGACGGCCAAGCTGGAGCTGGAGGCGGCCATGAACCAGAGGGAGGCCGTCAAGGAGACCTTCAGCCAGGAAACGGCCCATCTCCAGGAAGAAGTGGCTCGCCTGAAGGCGGAGCGCGAGGAGATTTGCCTCGCCAAGGCTGGGCTGGAAGAGGAGCTTTCCTGGAAGACAAGAGTCGCTGATGAAAGGGCGATGCTCTTAGAGACGGCCGCGGCACAGTCCGCCCTGGACAAGGAGGAGATCCTGGCTCTGAAAGCCCGAGTCCGCGAATTGGGCGACTCCCTGCTTCAGGAGAAGGCGGCGCATGAGACGACCCGCCAGGAGAAGGAGGAGGCCGATAACTTGGTAGATGTTACCTTCGATGAGGCCATCTATATGGCCTGGTGCAAGGATAAGAACATGAACCTCCTCGTCTTCCCTGACCCGCAATCGAAGCGTGCCGAATACGAGGCCAAGGAGAGGGAGGATGTGGACCTCCGGGCGGATGCGTTGTAGGCCCGTGTCCTGGCCTTGTACTTTTGTTACTGTTTTTGGCTTGTAATTAAACTTAAAACCTTGCTACTTTCTTTTGTCTTTTTAAGAAATCTTCCTTAAATTGTTCAGTAGAGATTTCGATTTGTTGTCGCGACTAACTGATTGCAAGGGGTTTTAGTCCTGGTTCCAACGCCCGGGACAAGGCCCGACTAAATTTTCCAAGTCTCTAGCCTTGGCGTGGACATCGTTCGTCCGGGGCAGGACGAGCCTTGGGCTTGGCTCCCTTTTTTAATATACCCCCGGACATCATTTCGTCCGGGGCGGGACGAGCCTTGGGCTTGGTCCCTTTTATTATATACCCCCGGACATCGTTCGTCCAGGGTGGGACCGGCCTTGGGCTCGGTCCTCTTTTTTAATATTCCTGGACATCGTTTCGTCCGGGGCGGGACGAGCCTTGGGCTTGGTCCCTTTTTTTAATATACCCCCGGACATCATTTCGTCCGGGGCAGGACGAGCCTTGGGCTTGGTCCCTTTTATTATATACCCCCAGACATCGTTCGTCCAGGGTGGGATCGGCCTTGGGCTCGGTCCCCTTTTTTAATATCCCTGGACGTCGTTTCGTCCGGGGCGGGACGAGCCTTGGGCTTGGTCCCTTTTTTAATATCCTCCCGGACATCATTTCGTCTGGGGCGGGACGAGCCTTAGGCTTGGTCCCCTTTTTTAACATACCCCCGGACATCATTTCGTCCGGGGCGGGACAAGCCTTGGGCTTGGTCCCCTTTTTTAACATACCCCTGGACATCATTTCGTCCGGGGCGGGACGAGCCATGGGCCTGGTCCCCTTTTTTAACATACCCCCGGACATCATTTCAACCGGGGCGGGACGAGCCTTGGGCTTGGTCCCTTTTATTATATACCCCCGAACATCGTTTGTCCGGGGTGGGACCGGCCTTGGGCTCGGTCCTCTTTTATAATATCCCCGGACGTCGTTTCGTCCGGGGCGGGACGAGCCTTGGGCTTGGTCCCTTTTTTAATATACCCTCGGACATCATTTCGTCCAGGGCGGGACGAGCCTTGGGCTTGGTCCCTTTTATTATATACCCCCGGACATCGTTCGTCCGGGGTGGGACCGGCCTTGGGCTCGGTCCTCTTTTTTAATATCCCCGGACGTCGTTTCGTCCGGGGCAAGACGAGCCTTGGGCTTGGTCCCTTTTTTAATATACCCCCGGACATCATTTCGTCCGGGGGGGACGAGCCTTGGGCTTGGTCCCTTTTATTATATACCCCCGGACATCGTTCGTCCGGGGTGGGACCGGCCTTGGGCTCGGTCCTCTTTTTTAATATCCCCGGACGTCATTTCGTCCGGGGCGGGACGAGCCTTGGGCTTGGTCCCTTTTTTAATATACCCTCGGACATCATTTCGTCCGGGGCGGGACGAGCCTTGGGCTTGGTCCCTTTTATTATATACCCCCGAACATCGTTCGTCCGAGGTGGGACCGGCCTTGGGCTCGGTCCTCTTTTTTAATATCCCCGGACGTCGTTCGTCCGGGGTGGGACCGGCCTTGGGCTCGATCCTCTTTTATAATGTCCCCGGACGTCGTTTCGTCCGGGGCGGGATGAGCCTTGGGCTTGGTCCCTTTTTTAATATACCCCCGGACATCATTTCGTCCGGGGCGGGACGAACCTTGGGCTTGGTCCCTTTTATTATATACCCCCGGACATCGTTCGTCCGGGGTGGGACCGGCCTTGGGCTCGGTCCTCTTTTTTAATATCCCGGGACGTCGTTTCGTCCGGGGCGGGACGAGCCTTGGGCTTGGTCCCTTTTTTAATATACCCCCGGACATCATTTCGTTCGGGGCGAGACGAGCCTTGGGCTTGGTCCCTTTTATTATATACCCCCGGACATCGTTCGTCCGGGGTGGGACCGGCCTTGGGCTCGGTCCTCTTTTTTAATATCCCCGGACGTCGTTTCGTCCGGGGCGGGACGAGCCTTGAGCTTGGTCCCTTTTTTAATATACCCCCGGACATCATTTCGTCCGGGGCGGGACGAGCCTCGGGCTCGGTCCTCTTTTATTATATACCCCCGGACATCGTTCATCCGGGGTGGGACCGGCCTTGGGCTCAGTCCTCTTTTTCGAAAGTGCCTGGGATGATATCCCCCGCAAGTGAGCGGAGACGGGTCTGGGGTCACTTGGGAAAGAAATTCGAAAGGAATTCGCCCTGAGGCGTACATTTTCTTGGTGACGATAGCCCTTTACGACGTTTTACACACGTCGTTTTCATTGTTAAAAAGGGAATTATCCCTGAGGCGTACATTTCTTACAACATAAATACTAAATTGGGACAAGTCCTAGGACTACTGGTAGTATTTGCGGACATGCTCCACATTCCAGGCTCGCGGAACCTCGGAACCATCGAGCCGCTTCAAGCGGTACATTCCGGGGCAGACCTCGTGCTGGATCTCATACGGCCCTTCCGAATTAGGACCCAGAACCCCTACTCCCGGATCCTGAGTGGCAGGGAAGACCCTCCGCAGGACTAGATCGCCGGTTTCGAACTTGCGGTTCTTGACTTTGAAGTTGAAATGCCGCGCGATCTTGCCCTGGTACATCTTCAACTGCACTTGCGATTCCTCCCGGATCTCCTCGATAAGATCCAGCGATTCCTGGAGCAAGGCGTGGTTCTGGGCAGGATCATATGTGTCGCGTCGATGGACGGGACGATCGTTTCAATTGGGATGACGGCTTCGCATCCATAAACCATTGAGTAGGGGGTGTGCCTGGTTGACGTCCTTTCGGTCGTCCGGTAGGCCCACAATACGCGTGGGAGTTCCTCGGGCCATTTGCTTTTACAGGCCTAGAGCTTTTTCTTTAGCATCCCTTTTAGGATTTTGTTCACGGCTTCGCCCTGCCCGTTCGCTTGCGGTCTGGCGACTGCCGAGAAACTCTTCACTATACCGTGTCTTTCGCAAAAATCCGTGAAGTGGAAGCTGTCAAACTGCTTCCCGTTGTCGGACACGATTTTGTAGGGGAGGCCATATCGACACACTATGTTGTTGACGACGAAATCTAGGGCCTTTTTGGACGTGATCGTGTTCATGGGCTCCACCTTGACCCATTTCGTGAAATAGTCTACCGCCACAATGGCATATTTTACCCCTCCCTTCCCGGTCGGGAGAGATCCCACAAGATCGATTCCCCACACTGCGAAGGGCCAGGGGCTGTTCATCAAGGTTATCTCTGTTGGGGGGGCCCGAGGGATCTTCGCGTACCTTTGGCACTGCTCGCACTTACGGACGTAGTCTATGCAGTCTTTCTTCATGGTGGGCCAGAAGTATCCTTGGCGCAGAATCTTCTTGGAAAGACTGGGCCCGGCCGTGTGATCTCCGCAAAAGCCTTCGTGGACCTCATGCATAATGGCTCCCAGTTCGGTCCTGGACACGCACCTGAGGTAAGGCATAGACATTCCCCGGCGATAGAGTTTCCCGTCCATCATGACGTACCGGTGTGCCTGGTAGAGTAGTTTCCTGGCCGTGGCTCGATTGCTCGGAACTTTCCCGGTGGACAGGTATCGGATCAGCGACCCCATCTAGGAAGTGGAGTGGTCGACCGTATTGACGGTGGGAGCCCTGATGCTTGGGACGGGGAGACGGTTGACGGGAACCAGTCCGTCCAGTTCGGCCTCTGCGTCGGTTTCCAGCTTCGCTAATGTATCTGCGAACACGTTCTTCTCCCGAGGAATCTGGTGGATGGAATGCGCCGCGAACGTTTGGAGCATCTCCCTCATTTGGGTCACATATACCGCCATCCGTTCTCCCTTGGTTTGATATTCCCCCAAAATATGTCTGACTACCAGCTGAGAATCACTGTAAATTTCGAGGTTCGTTGCCCCTACTTCCCAGGCCAGACGCAGGCCGGCTAGGACAGCTTCATGCTCTGCCTCGTTGTTCGAGGCTTTGAACTGGAAACAGAGGGCATTTTGTAGCTGGTGCCCCTGTGGTGACACCAAGATGATCCCTGCGCCGGCCCCGTTCTCGTTCGAGGCTCCGTCCATGAAGATTTTCCAAACGGGCGTCGAGGAAGATGCGGGGATACTCTCTTCTGGGGGGATCCCGGAACATTCGACGATGAAATCGGCCAGGGCCTGTCCCTTAATGGACACCCGGGGCACGTAGGATATATCAAATTGGCTCAGCTCCATTGCCTATTTCAGGAGTCTCCCCGACGACTCAGGTTTCTGCAACACCTGCCGCAGGGGATGGTTGGTTAAGACATTTATGGCGTGAGCCTGGAAGTAGGGTCGGAGCTTCCAGGATGCCATCAATAGGCAGAAATTCAGCTTTTCGATCAGCGGGTACCTAGATTCGGCGTTTAGTAGCCGCTTGCTCACGTAGTATACCGGGAGTTGTGTCCTTTCCTCTTCTCGTACCAACGCGGCGCTGATGGCATGCTCGGTCACGGCCAGGTATAGGTACAAAGGCTCTCCCTCGACTGGTTTCACCAGGATGGGGGCCTTGGCCAAGTGTTCTTTCAGCTTCTGGAAGGCTTCTTCGCACTCGGGTGACCATTCGAACCGCTGGCTTCCCCGAAGGACGTTGAAAAAAGGGACGAACTTGTCCGTGGCCTTGGAAACGAAACGGCTCAGGGCAGCCACTCGCCTCGTCAGGCTTTGAACGTCCTTGTGCTTCCGGGGAAAGGCCATGTCGATCAGTGCCTTGATCTTCTCTGGGTTGGCTTCGATCCCTCGGAAGCTCACTATGAAGCCCAGGAACTTCCCGGAAGCTACGCCGAAAGTGCACTTCTTAGGGTTCAGTTTCATTCCGTACTTCCGAATAACCGCGAAAGCCTCCGCCAAATCCTCCGAATGGTCCCCCGAAGTCTTGGACTTGACCAGCATATCGTCGATGTACACTTCCATGTTTCGCCCTAGCTGGGCCCGAAACATCCGATTGACGAGCCTCTGGTAAGTTGCTCCAGCATTTTTGAGTCCGAAAGGCATGACTATGTAGCAATAGATGCCCTTGTCGGTTTGGAAACTGGTGTTCTCTTGATCTGCCACGTGCATGGAGATCTGGTTGTAGCCCGAGTAGGCGTCCATGAAACTTAAGATCTCGTAACCGGACGTAGCGTCCACCATTTGATCTATTCGGGGGAGCGGGAAACAGTCCTTCGGGCACGCTTTGTTGAGGTCCGTGAAGTCGATGCAAGTTCTCCAGGTCCCGTTAGGTTTTGGCACCAAGACCGGATTGGCCAGCCACACGGGGTATACCGCTTCGCGGATGAAATTGATGGAAGACAACTTCTCCACCTCCAGCTTGAGGGCCTCGGCCCTTTCCGTCCCCAAAGGTCTGCGTTTCTGGCGGACCGGGGTCGCATTTGGGTCAATACTTAACGCGTGGCAGATGATATTGCGGTCGATCCCGGTCATATCGGAGTGGGACCACGCCAGAAGATCCTGGTTTTCTCGGACTCGGGCGATAATGGCGGCCCGAATGTCCGCCGGTAGGCTCTTTCCCACTTGGAGGACCCTGGTCGGGTCGGTTTTGCTGATGCATACCTCTTCTATTTCGTCCATTGGCTCCAGGACATGCTCGTCCCCTATTCGCGGGTCCAGATCGTCCTCATCCTGGACTACTTGCTCAACTGGGTGGAGGGCCGGCTCGACGGGCTCTTCCCGGACCATATATATGGGACGGGCAGAGACATGGTAACACTTACGAGTGCTTTTTTGGTCTCCGCGGACAGTCCCTATTCCTCCATTGCTGCACGGGAACTTCATACATAGATGGTGGATGGAGGTGATGGCCCCGAACTCGACCAAGGCGGGTCGGCCAAAGATGACGTTGTTAGCGGTTGGGCAACCACCACAACAAAGGTGCAGAACTTGAACGAGTGCTGCAACTCATCCCCCAGCGTCACCGGCAGCTGGACCTTTCCCATGGGGAGAAGCGCGTCTCTGTTAAAGCCGTAGATTTGGGTCGGGCAGGACGCCAAATCAGCCTCCGTCAGGCCAATGGTGGCAAAGGCAGGTTTGAACAGCAAGTTGACGGAGCTTCCGTCGTCCACCAATACGCGGGATACCAGCTTGTTGGCAATTTGGGCATCTACGACCAGCGGGTCGTGGTGCGGAAAATGGACGTTGCGGGCGTCGTCCTCCGTGAACGTGATGGGGAGGTTCATCAGTTTAGGGCGCTGAGCCTGGACCTGGACAAGGGCGCAAACTTCTTGGTCGTGGTCCAGCTCGCTCAGATAGCGCTTTTGGTCATTCTTCGAAGGTCCTCCTAGGTGGGGTCCGCCCGATAGGGTCGCCACGTGCCCGTCCACTCGAGGGGGCGCTGCTCCGGTAGGATAGGGCATTCCAGGGCCGGGGGCCTGCGCGGCGATGGTCCCCTGAGGGGCCTGTGCTGAGGGTCCTGGTGCATACCCTCCCTGGGGCAGGTATGCACGAGTCATCACCGGAGCCGTGGAATGTTCGGGGATTGCTGACACGCCCGGGACGCCCACGGGCACCCTTACCCACTGATGGAGGTGCCCCAGCTTGATGAGGCTCTCAATCTCATCTTTGAGCTGTCGACACTCGTCGGTCATGTGACCCACATCTTTGTGATAGGGGCATCGTTTGCTGGTATCTCTGGGATTCCTTCCCTCCTTAAACATGGGGCTAGGCTTCCGGTAGTGGAATGCTCTTTCCGTAGCCAGGTAGATGTTTTCCCGGGTGTCCACCAAGTTGGTGTATTCTGAATATTGGGGCTCGTATCCCTTCTTCCCTTTTTTGGCCGGCTCTGTCCGGTTCTGGCCTTTGCTGGACCGCTTCCCCCGGGAGGGATTCACGCTTACCTCGGTTACTCCGGTCTGCGATTGCTGGGCTACGATGGGGGCCATACTGTGCCCTGCCGGCGCGACGCCATAACCAGATAAATGCGCTGATTGGGCCGGGGCATATCCCGAAGCAGCAGGGCCGTATACCGTGGGCGTGTAACTGGCACCGGGCGCAACAGCCGTCCCCGGGACTATAGGGGGCATTGCGTAGGACTGCGCAGGGAACTGCCCCGCACCACTCGGAATCGTCTGAGGGATGGGGTGAGGAGCCGGCGGCCATCCGAAGGCCTGGATCTGAGCCTCCTCCCAGTTGATGAATCCTTGGGCTCTCCTGATGAATTCTTCCAGAGTAGTGGCTTTACTGCGCTGCATGTCGTCCCAGAGTGGGGACCCGGCCCAGATCCCAGACTGCAGTGCCACCAGGCACTGTCCGTCATCGACCTTGGTCTTGGAGGCTTCTTCAGTGAAGCGCTGGATATAGGCTCTCAACGTCTCCGCGGGTAGTTGCTTAATGTTGGCGAGGGCGCTGATTTGCATGTCCATCCTCATGGCGGCCACGAATTGCTTCCGGAACGCCGACTGTAGCCCGGACCATGTTTGGATGGACCCCGGTTTAAGCCTTTTCCACCACTCTTCGGCGGGACCGCCCAACGTGATGGAGAAGCAGAGGCATTTGCCGTCGTCGCTGACGTGGGCCACGGTCATGAGTCGGTTGTACCGGGACAAATGATCCCTAGGATCCGTGCTTCCAGTGTAGGCGGTGAGGCTTGGCATCTTGAACCCCTTGGGCAGTACGGCGTCCAGGATGTGCCTCGCGCATGGCTCTTTATCCTCTTCGTCGGAGTCAGTGTCCGCGCCTTCCTGCTTGCGGACCAAGCGGTCAGTGACCTTTTTTAATGCGGCCATTTGCTCCATGAGCTGTTTGGCTGTGCTATCATCCAGGGGGATTCTCTCGTTCCTCCTGTCATTAATGTCGTTCCTGAGGTCGCCGTCTCGAGGAAGGATTTTTTCCTTGCGGGCCCGCTCTTTCCGGGCATTCAGTCCGTCACGTAGATCTACCCGGGAAGTGTCGTCCCTTGAACTGAGAGCGTGACGATCCTCGTGGCGAGACTTGTCCCGGAGGTTCTTGTTGACCGAGGCACTTGGGTGCAAAGATCTTTCCCGCCCGTTCGCCCCTGGGGCGTGTCGGGGCTGATTGTTCCGCGGCCTCTCTCCCTGCGGATTGATGGGGTGGCCTTGTCCTGGGACAGGGCGCACCTTCTCTCTCCTAGGTAACGGCTGTGAACGTGCCACGACTTTATTGACGGGGGTGATCTTTTTCCGGGTCGTCCGTCGCTCCTTGTCCGGGACTTTCGTAGCTGTGTCGGGAATAGGCTCTAAGGGACGGATCGGGATGGCACCCCTGGGGCCCCCGGCTTGCGCTTGGGGAGCGGGTTGTTGCGTCTCTGGTTGCGGGCCAGCTGTGGGGTTGGCTGTCGGGCCCTGCTCGGCCATCAGTGCTTGCAGGGATCGCAGAGACTCTTGCACCCGGCGGTGCGCCTCCGCCTGCTCAGCCATCCTGGCTTCCTGATCCAGGATCTGCTGCCTCAGTCTAGTCACCTCCGAGTCTTGCTGATCGTCGTGAGGGACCCCGGGGTCCGCGGCTTCGTCGTGATACTCTCCCTCGTTCTCCTTCTCGTAGTACTCTTCTTCGTTTTCTACTTCGTACTCTGCCTCACCCTCGTAGTCTTGCGACTCATCTTGGTGAGACGTCTGAGGAGGCACGTCTTCAGGCAGGTCTTGAGGAATGTGCTGAGAAGGCAGCGGGTCTCCGTTACCTTGCTCTGGGTTGGTAGGGTCGAAGGTGGTGTGACGCGTGTTCACCATCGTAGTAAAAGGCCTGACGTTGGCGCTAGCTTCCTTCAGCTCTCAATGAAAGCACCAAACTGTTAACCGAGATTTTCGGCAACTATATTAATGAATGATATTTACTAGTAATAATAATGAAAATGGAAGATCGACACGAGGTTTTTACGTGGTTGGGGCGTTAACTAGCCTTAGTCCACGAGTCCATATATTAGAGCTAGAAGAAGCTTTTACAATGGAGTTTTCTAATTATATCTAAACAGAGTTTCTGCCTTCTCTCCCCCCCCCCCCCCCCCCTTTTCTCTCTTTCGCACGTTGTTCTGCAGCTTATATTTATAAGCTGAGGGGAACCTCGGGTCTGGGCCGGATCCGACCCGGGCCCATCAAAGAAATGGGTACAAGGGGCCTTTCTAGTGGAGGCCCAATACAAAGAGGTATACAATACACAAAATTCAGACCAGCTAAGGCCCAATTGGTTGACCTGAGACACAAGCCTTCGCCCGACAAAACGGCGCTTTGGCTCAGACCACTTCGAGTCACGAGGCTGATTCAGGAGACAAAAACCGGTCAGAGTACTTGGCTGAGCAGTTCTGACACACCAGTGGGCAATCCTGAGGCGACCTTTTCTGCAGGCGAAAAGTGGGGGACAATGCCCACGCGAAATGAGGCGGTTTCAGGATCCTGGACGCCTGGCCCTTCAATTGGGGAGGAGGTGACCTAGGTCTGTTTACCTTTGGCCCGCTCCATTTACCTCGGGCACGGACCATACCAGGCTCCGGGACAGGAATGTGTAGGCCGCGACGGTCCGGGCGCTATGGACATCGCCGGGACCGTCAGGATGAAGATGAATCCGGAGGGACGTCCCGGACCCCTCCAAGCGGGCCCAGTCTAGAGTCCCTGTCCGTACCAGTCCCCTTGGGTGATAGTCAAACCAAGGGACCCTGGGCCAGGCCCAAATGCCGAGTCGGCTCTCTGACCGTGGGCCAGAGCGAAGGCCCAAAGCCTTTCCAGGAAATGGGGATAACAAGTTATAAGACAAAACACAAAATCTAAAAAAGTATAAACTTAATTTATAAAGTGATAAATAATAAATACCAACATTTAATTTTATTATAATGATCAAAATTAATTTTCTTACTAGTAAAAAAAATTACTACAACTGCTATCTATGTACGTACTTAATTAAGTTTTGTTTTGTATTATCCGAAGAATTCAAATGAAGATATATAGCAATGATAGCAATTAGTTAACAAGAACACAAATAAATAAAGTTGGAAAAGATCAAAGACAAGAGCGAAACATTAATCAAACAAATCTTAGTCTTGGATTAAAGACATTAGATTAATTTCTACGACCTCATTGACAAATGTTCTGTATAATTGAACTTTTGAAATCTGTATAAATCACGCTTGTCGATCGATCTTGACTGGACTAATTTCAAATATGCTCGTATATAGTTCAAAAATGATTATTTCTTGTCACTAAAAAACATATTATTACTTAGGTATAATTATCAAAATACTTATAGTTTTTTTTTAATGCGGACTTATATTAATTATATCCACTTGAAATAATAAAATAATTTTCTTGCAAGAGTTCCCTTAATTTTCTTCTAGTTATTTCATATATACTGTGGACAAAGTTTCCACAGACAAATTCTTTAACTAGTTCCAAAGAAAAAGAAAAAAAAAAGTAGTAAAAACGACATATATAGAGTATAGAGAGGCCCCCATCAATTTGGAAAACTTACTATATATATTTCTTTATGTGGAAGACACTTTACCCTTTTCACCTTAAATGGTCATTTAATTAATTACTTTTTACCCTAATCTACAGAGAGATAAGAGTAAGGTAAGGTAGTATACTATTAAGAAGAAGCCAGAGAGGAAAAGCAATTTTTGTGTTTTGAATTTAAAAGGGCAAAAAACAGGTAATGATTAAGCCATTATAAAATGTTATGGTTAAGGGTGGTAGCTTGTTTCTACGTGGGGTGTGAAGTGGGTGACTGACTATCATATTGGCTTGGAAAAAAAAGTCATCCAATGAAAATGAAAGATTATGATCATTTTTATCGATATCTATATCATATATGTATATATATATATAAGTAAGAAGGGTTACTACTATATGGCTATAGGGGAGGGAGACTTTGTATTTCAAAATTTGAAATCTGAGAAGAAAGAAAAAGTTTTTTTTTTCTACAAGGGTTGGTGGAATATCCAAAGGATTCAACTTTAGCCACACTTGGGCCACGTGGGAGGTCTTTGGACCAACACCATCATATATACACATACAATTTCTTTATTTGTTTTATTTGAAAACATATATTTGTGAGATATCTTATCATATCATATTATTATTGTACATTTTTCTTTATCTACAAAGTCACAGCCTAACAATGCCACATCTGACTAATGTACGTATATCCAGTATATACTTTAATCATACCATATAGTATATACGTGTATCAAAAACTTTGCATAATATAATATAATAATATAAGATTAAAGGGAAGGAGAGAAGTTATAAAAGAGAAGAGGAATCTCTTACTTATTTGAATAAAGACAAACAAAACAAATGTTAAAGAGAATACCATACCAGCTTTGGTTTTAATTAATAGCAACAATAATAATAATATATTAATTTAATTATCACGATAAAGCTTACAACAAAGCTTGGGAAACCCCAAATTAGCAGCCTAAACTCCGCTTTGGCGTTTTGTCTAACCTTAATTTGCATAATATACCTCCAAAATCCCAACCCCAAGACCCTCCACCGCCAACCATTTGATCAGTACTATATTTGTCTTTGATATTAAGCGACGAGTATTTGCTTTTACTTGTGACACACAACCCGTCATTTTTTTATTCACTTCATTTGCTCCCCTCCACTACAAAAAGCCAAAATTTTGTTCTTGTGATCATTCTTTTTTATTTATATATAAGGTTTTTTTTTTTTGGGCTTTGGGGTTTTCAAATTGGACAATCGATTACATTTTTACTCAAACAAATAAAACCCAAAAGAGAAAATGTTGATAGCTAAATAAAAATACAGATAGTACTATTTTAGTAGGGTTAGGGAAAAGTGGTGTGTTTGGATTCATAATAATTAGATTAAAAGATTATTGTTTAATTTACACGTAGAGAGAAGAGAATGTCCTGGACATTGTGGGTTTATGCCAAGTGTGTGTATAGAATAGAAATAGGTCCCCGCCGTAACAACAACGGAATTAGACTTAATAATAGTACTTAGGTTAAATAGTATTATATGTATGCGACAAATATCAAGGTTTTGACTTTATGGGACTATGTGTATTTGTTAAATATGCAATGTGTTCTGTGTCTCTCAATTCTCATCACTATACATTAAATTCAACTTTAATAATTAATTCTTGTTTTGCATTGTTTCATACACACAAATTTGTATAACATTATTACGAACGACTACTTACTACGTACCTCACTATTTTCAGTAAAAAAAAATTACACCGACGGTTGACAAACTAGTGAGAACGTGAACATTTATATTAGAAAAAATATGTTAGGTCAATCTTGTCTTGTCATCTACCATATTAATTATCAATCTTGTATCACTCAATATTAGGAATAAAATTCTTTAGGGTAATATTCAGAATTTGAAGAAATTATTGAAAATGATATCAAACTACGTCTATTAGAATTCATCACTCATCATATATATAATGGATTTAAAAAAATAATAATGGACGTATGTGTTAATTTTGTTTTATATATTTAGATTAAGATTGAATGTACTTAGGTTTCTAATAATTAATAATTGGATTGAGATCCTACCATTCATCTGTCCATGAGATGAATGAAATGAATTTCTTAAAGAGACAAAATCTTATTCATGTAAATAATAATACTGTTTCAAATTAAAAAGGATAGCAAGTTAGATAAAAAGGTAATGGTTGCCGAAGACTAGTCTCCTTATTTTTTGGTGTTCGGTACGTAGTATAATAGTATCATGTGTGTACAATTTGTCACTTGAGCTTCTATTGGTTAAAACAATAAAAAGGTGGTGAGTTTTAGGTATGAGCTCAAAAAAGAAATGTATGGGTGTGTTACACGGACTAAAACTAAACGAATCAAATGAGTGTCCTGTTCGATTGCACTAATGTTGTCACATAGTAAAATTCACATTGAAAAAAATAAAATAAATAAAAGCTGACAATTTACTATGAAAGGGAACAAGCAGCTAGCTAGTGATGAAAATAACTACTGTAGAAACCGAAGATAAAGCAAAATACTGTGCCATTTGATTCTACGTATTATTATTATCCATTGTTCATGAGTTGAAACTTTTAAAATGGCAAATAATATAGTTGTGTTGTTCATGGTCATATGTATATTGGCCCATGGGGTCAGATTTTGAGAACCCATAATATTGATTATCATAATGACCCTTTGGTCTCCTCTACAAAGGTATATCATCATTATAGTGATCCTATATCGTCTCTCATTAATTTTACCAAAACAAATTGTACTTTCCTTTTCATTTACACCCCTATGCCACCGCAGCCTTTTTTAACTTATTACACATTTCACTGCAATTTCCATTTCCCACTACCATACTTAATAGCCCTCTCTCTATTAATAGTACTACTGTTTGGCCAAAACGACACAGTTTAGCTGTAATAGGGGCTTAAATAAGAAAAAAAAAAAAAAAAAAAGAAATTAATGCAAGTGGGTGCTAGTTACTTTTTTTTTACTACTGGCCTGGGCCTGGGCCAGCCGACGTTTTCCGTTACGAATCACTATCGGAAAACCCATCATTTGCAATGATGCCATGCCATACATACGATTTAGAGTAGGCATTGACCAAAAGTAAGTAGTTGACGTTGTGTTTAAATTAAATCCCATTTTTTAAGTAATATTTTTTAAACTTTTTTATTATTATTTCTTTAGCATGTGTAAGTGTGAAGCATCGTAACGGCGTTATTAGCCGTCGTTTTGCTATATATAGGTGCTTTAACTTGCTCTCTCTTTTATTCAACGTTACCGATTATTTCATTATTCCACTCTTTTTAATTTATTTTCCCTCTCATTTCTCACACACCGTCTCTCTCTCTCTCTCTCTCTCTCTCTCTAAGATTGTTCTTTCTCTTGTTTGATGGAAATTGCGTGAACCTGAAGTCTGGTATATTAGTGGGGTTTTGGGTTTTTCGCTTACTCATCTAGAGAGCTAGAGTTATAATAACTTGTTAAAGCCTAGTTTGTTTGTTTTTATCATAAAAACTCTCTCTCGAAATGGGGAAGAAAGACCAAAAAGAGAACGTCAACACTACTAGAGTGGAAGCTGTTCTCGAGCTTCTCAAGAAACAAGCACCTCTAACAGTGAAGCAGGTAACTGTGCCTTTAGTTTTATTATTGTAGCTACCAGCTATAAACTACTGTTTCTCCCTTCACCCATCATTGTATTCTACTCAAACAATAATTTCTTTTCTCTCTGAAGTCGTAGAAATCTTCAAATTATTCTTTCAAATGGGTTTGGTTTAATCTGTTTTATATATCTAGCTACCTATAATATTATATGCTCTATATACAGATAATAGTGTTCTGAGCTTTTGAGAGTACTGATCATCTATAGTGTTACTATTTACAGGAGAAGTTTTGTAATGATGCATGTGTTGAGAGGTTTCTGAAATCCAAAGGAGAAAATGTTAAGAAGGCTGTCAAGCAACTAAGGACTTGTCTTTCTTGGAGAGATAGTATAGGCACTGGTACTTAATCTACCTATATAAACTCCTTCATATAACTCTTTCTTTCGAAAAAAACAATTGGGTTATATTTGACAAAAGCTTATGCGTATCACTATGATCCATACATGGCTGCATATTGTATTTTCTTTTTGTTTGGCTTGTGAAGAATCTTGCTTTTCATTTTTCTTCTTCTTCAATAAGCCGTTAAAGTGAAATTTCCACTAATGATTAAAGTCACTACTTCTTCCATATATTTGTTTCTTTTTATTTTTTTTTTAAAAAGAGAGAAAAAGTAAATCTGTGTCCGGGTTTTTCAAACTTATCCAACGTTTATTTATTTATTTTTATTTGAAAACTACAGAGAACTTAATAGCAGATGAGTTCTCAGCTGAGCTTGCCGAAGGAGTTGCTTATGTTGCTGGTCATGATGAAGAATCTAGGCCTGTTTTGGTAAATAATTACAAACCATACCCTCTAATCTGATAATTTTAAAAAATATATATTTATCTTTAAAATATTCTCAGATTTTATAATATATAACTGAAGAAAAATGTTTTTGTCATCGTCGCAGATTTTCCGGATCAAGCAAGACTACCAGAAGTTTCACTCCCAGAAACTGTAAGCAAACCGAAAATTATTTATTTAAAAAAAATGTAAATATTTGTTTTGAGTAGGAATGTTTTTTTTTATGCTAACTTTTATTTATTTTTAATTTTTAAAGGTTTATTCGTTTACTGGTTTTCACACTGGAAGTAGCCATTGGGACCATGCCAAAGAACGTGGAACAATTTGTTCTCCTTTTCGATGCAAGTAAGTTAGACACTGCAAAATCACAATTCTACCCATGTCTATTTATAGTAACGCAAGGATCATTTTTGAAAAATAAGGGGTAGTTTGGTAATTACAAAGTCCTGGACTGAAACACCGCACGCACGCTATGGCGAGGTCTTGTTGTAAGTTAATTAATGAGAACCAAAGCAACCTCAGCTAATGTCGGAGTTCCGGCAGAGCGTGTCTAAGATATTCTCAGACAATGTCCGGAGTGCCCCTGTAGTGTCACGATCCAAAACCCTCATAATGGCCCGGGAATGTAGGGGTATATCGGGAAATGGAGTAAATTTATAGTCCTCTTTTCATGATTGGTCAACTCTTACACTTTAAGTCTCTACCTTACTTTTTTTTTTCTTTTCTTCTTTCTTATTGAAGACACTAATTAATAATCTTAAAATTGATAAATATGGGAATACTATTCTTTAATTGAAAAAATTTCATGAAAAGAAGATTTGCAGAAATTAATAATCTGAATGAGATTATCAAGTATTAATTAGCTCATAATTGAATATTTGGCGTGTATAAAATTGCAGGCTTTTTCAGGTCAGCATCGGCTTTTATGAACTTGTTACTAGCAGCACTGAAAATTGTGGCTGAGTACTACCCTGGACGCCTTTACAAGTGTTTTGTCATCGACCCTCCTTCTCTCTTCTCCTATCTTTGGAAGGTATTTTATTTTATTTTTCTTTTTTACCCCAAAATAATATTAATTTACATCCAGCTGTAATTAATTTTTTATTTTTATTTTTTTAAAGGGTGTTAAACCGTTCGTGGAGTTATCAACGGTGTCGACGGTGGTATCCTCGTTGGACTTCGAGGAGTCGTTGGATTTCAACGACTTCACTGCCTACCCGCGAGCCTCGTCCCTCCGATTCGACACGTCATCATCGTCGTCTTCGATCAAAACGACATCCAAAGTCGGATCGTGTGCTTCATCCCGATTCGCATTCACCGTCTCCCACCACTTCGACTCGCTCAAGCCCTGGTACCTCAGCCTGACTGACACGTCGATCTCTAAAGTGGGCCCAACCCACGGCCCAACTCCACTAGGCCCAGCTCTCATCTCACCACTCAACGCTCGATCCTTCTCCTTCGCTTCCCCCGCGGCCAGAACTCCACTCGGGAGCATCTACGAGTACGGCGGCGGCTCCGCCAGGCCCAATCGGAAGAGCCTCTTCCCTTCCACGCCGCTTCCACGGAGGAGCTCGTGCATCGGCGCCATAGACCCCACTCGGACGCCGAACGCGAGGACCCCACGGCCGTCGTTTCTACAATCTCCGGCATTGTTCTTTAGAAAGGAGTGCCACGTCAGCAAGACGGAAAGGTCTCGGGAGTCGTTCGTGCCTTTTTTGAAATTTTACAGGAGGCCGTACGATGAGATGGTGTATAGGTCAAAGATGAGGCCCCCACTTGGTGGACTCATCTCCATCGTATCACCTCATCTAAGAAGACGACACGTGTCCGTATCTCAACGGTTCTGATGTAATGCGTTCTTATACAATTGAAAAGAAAAGAAAGCGAGAGTGAGTGAGTGAGTGAGAATTGAGGAAAAAAAAATCAAAATAGTACATATATTAGTAATATTAAAGTTCTTGACATGACATTACTGCTAAGTGCTAATAATTGTTTAATTATTTTGCTCAGTTCAAGTTACATTGTGCATTAAATTTGATTACTTGTGTTGACCAAAACATTTAATTTTAGTTTTTCTTAATTTGTGTCAAAAAAAAAAAAGAGTGAGACGCCGTGGTTGGCAAGGTGTGAAATGGTGTGCACCATGTCTGATTTTGAGCTGTGTGGCTAAATATATTGAAGAAATAGTCTACGTTTTGGGGCTTTGAAAGGCAAAGCATGGGAATTGGACAGCGTGGTCGAGACGGTGAACATTATTATTGCATTGGAAATTCATATGAGAAATGAATGATTCAATTCAAACATTATAATATATACTTTGTATTATCTATTTATTATTAAGTGACTAAGAGTGTTCGAATCTTTTGGACGTACTTGGTTGGACTTTTTAAAGGTTATATATTAAGATGACGCAGTTTGAAATACTTGAGTTTTTTTGGTAACGTTGCTCTTGAATACGAGCTGTTTTACTTTAATTTTTTTTTTTTTTAATTTTTAATATATATGGTTTTTGGTTTCAACAATGGCAGAGAGTCGGTAGGAATTTGTGTCGGGTTTTGTTGTTTGAGAAGTCAAAATGTACAACAAACAATAATATCGACATACATATGCATGAATATATATTTTGGCATATAATTTTCATTTAAGTATTTCGTTCGAGTTGTGGGGCTTGGAGAAGTGAAATGACCAAAAGTAAAATACAATAATAATTATAATTATAATAATACGTATGTATAATGTACGTATAAGAATTTGGGTATATGAAGTATACTCTAGTCCAGGAAATGCTTCTTTCTTTCTTTCTTTCTTTCTTTCTTTTTGTCGTATACCCAATTGTCGTTTATGTATCTAGGTTCTATTCTCATTGAGAGTGATGTTAGAATTGAACTTGGAGACTTGAGTCATTGTACAGTTGGAACTCATATTCAAGTTATCATCGCCAAAACCAAACTCTTGTTTTAATTTAAGCTTTGTATTGTAGCTCCAAAGTGGGTTTCTGCGAACTAAATCAGTTCTGTTTGTGCTTATGTGGTACACTACCACTACCACTAGGACTAAAACTATATGCTGCCAGTGCCTCTATTTAGGTTTTGGAGTTTTTTTCTTTGTTGGTTTTTGAGTTTTATGTCGCTTTCATTTGTTTTCAAATAAATAATATGCATGGTAGTAGTTATAGCCAAGCCAAAACATGTGTCATGTTTCTGAATTATATGGAACTTTATTTATGAGCTTTTGTTTGTTTTTGGAGTCAATGTCTTTTGTCTAATGAGTTGTGTGTAGAAAAATCCCTAGCCAAAGGGGACAGTCAGGGAAGGATTTTGTCTCTTGGTCACTGTTTTGGCTAAGTAAAAAGACTTTAAAAAAAAAAAAAGCTGTTATATCCATAAAACAGAGGAGTGGAAGGTCATTTCCTTTAGGTACAAAAAATATTCTTCTTAGAAAGCAAATAAATATTTGCATACACTTTTCCAAGAACTGATTGTAAAGATAAAGATGGTCTTATTGTGCATGTTGTTCACACACTCAAAGATATTCAAATCAAATGAGTCTGTTTTCTATTTAATCAGATATTTTCTCTTCTAATAATACTGTTTTACACTTTGACAGCTATCTTCATTTGATAGCCATGCCGTTTTTATTTGCAACTCTAGCCTTTCTCTTTTTATTGACTCTTTTCTTTTTCTTGATGATTCTTTTAACGGCTACATTACTAATAATAATGAAGAAAGAATTCCAGAGAGAAAGTAAAGATTTAATCACTGGATTCTTGGTTTGAAATGAAGAAAATTATTGAAATTTGTCATTCACCTTACTATTTTTTTTTTCTTTTCAGATTCTACAAAGCAGAGGAAATTATTTTGAGTGAGTCAGCATTGTTGTACTGTTGTAGTTTGGTTTGCAAGTGTTTAAAGACACAGTAATTATTAGTACATGTAACATAAGATCCCATATAAGCAAATAGAAAAGATATAACATAACAAACAACTCATCCTACTTCCACATTTTCACTAATTAAAATGAAGAAAGAATTCTGGAGAGAGTAAAGTTTTAATCACTGGATTCATGGTTTGAAATGAAGAAAATCAAAGAGATGTGCCATTTGCCTTAATTATTATTTTATTTTTTTCAGATTCTATAAAGCAGAGGAAATTATCTTGAGTGAGCATATATTTATTATAAATGGTCTAATGCAAGGTTGTACTGTTGTGGTTTGGTTTGTAAGTGTTTAAAGATACAGTGTTATTATCAGTACATGTAACATAAGAAGATCCCATATAAGCAAAAAGAAAAGATATAACATAACAAACAACTCATCCTAGTTACTTCACAAAACCGATTCAACACTCAGGAATTTACAATCAGTTTTATTATATGTCCATATCTGTGTCCACTTGAAGTTGATATGTAGCATAACCCTGAATTAGATTTTCTTCTGCACGGTAACCAAATCAGTAGTAGAACCATAGGCTCTGTGTAAAGCTTCAGCACACCAGCCATGACCATCGTCCACTGTAGGCATCCTAACTTCCATGAAAGGCGTTGCCAGTTTATAAGAACCTGCCTGTACAACGCCAGCAAAAACTCTCAGCACATTTGAAGCATCTATGTCTAAGCACACATTGATCTCTGACATGCCTTTAGGCGCAGGAGGAATTCCAACGATCTTGAAATAGCCTAGCAGATGATTTTCCTTCACATTCTCTTGCCCTTCGCCCTCGTAGACGATGATGAGTGCCTCGGTTTGGTTGTCTTGGACAGTGGTGAATGTCATCTCTTTCCTTGCTGGCATTGTTGTGTTCCTAGCTATGATTGGCACGAATTTACCTCCGTCGGATTGAATTCCAATTGCAAGAGGTGTCACTTGTATGGTTAACAAGTCGAGATTTCCAAATGGGTCGCTGATACCTGATGCCACTGCCCCTTCAAGTGCAGCTCCACATACAGCAGCTTCCAATGGGTTCATCCCTTTATACAGCTCTTTTCTCTTAGAAACTTTTAAGACAAGATCTTTCACCTTAGGAATATATGAACACCCACCAACTACAATAACATCATTCACGTCCTCAATTTGTATCTTGGCATCATACAGGCACTGGATTATGAGAGACTCACATTTCTCAAATACCTTTTTGTTCACTTCTTCAAACTCCTGTTGAACCAAGACCTTGTTTATCTTTGGCCCATTTCCCAAGTCAACATCAATTTGAACATTTGTCTGGAAAGAAAGCTTATGGATTGCATCCTGAGTTGCAACTCTAAGCAAACCCATTGCTTGGATTTCACTAATTCCATGGTTTGAGAAAAGGGTGTCAGCATTAGGCAAAAAATGATGCATCATATTCTGAAGCAAGTCTTCTCCACCAATGGGAGCTCCAGCCAAGGCTTTTATCTGGGAGACTCCTCCAGCTGTAGCAGTCACAGCCACATCACAATATCCAGCACCCATGTTGAAAATGAGGCCGATTTTCTCACTGCCACTGCCCATATTATCATGTGCGGTTTGTTGTTGCTGTTGAGCATATAACAATGCCACGGCAGTGGGTTCAGGCATTAGTCTCATGACATGAAGGCCAGCCATGGCACAAGCTCGCTCAATCCGAGTAAGCTGGAATCGGCTGAATGAAACTGGAATGGTAAGGACAACATTTCTTATTGGTCGCTTTAGCTGGATTTCTGCCATTGCTCTTAGCTCCACTAAGAAGATTGCCAGGACTTCCTCTGGTGTTGTTGATCTCCAAGCATTGTTCACCAAGGCTGCAATGAAGGGTCGGACACCAATGTCCAATGTTTGTACCAAAAACGGAAGGCTTTTGCTGGCATGAACAACAGGATCCGTGTCAACCCTGCCAATCAGGCGCTTCATATTGAAGATTGCAGCTCCAGAAAGCAATTCGTGCTCATGAGAAAGTTGATTACTGACTCCACCTGAAGGAACTTCATCTTTGAATGTAACATAGGACCTCATCATCTTCTGGTTTCTGGTGTTCTTAAGGAGCTCCACCTGGGAGCCATTCCAGAAAGCAACACTGCATTGTGAAGTGCCAATGTCAATCCCAATTGCGATTTCAGGGAAAGCAGATGAAGATTTCTCCTCCGCTGTGTTTTCACTATCAGATACCACGGTGTAAGCTGGTTCAGCCATTCTTGTATGTCCGCAAAACAGACCCCGGATGGTGAATGTACTCAACCTATCATAAAAAGCATGTAGAGAGAGAATCACTCAACTCTTCATGATATACTTTTAATCTGATACAAAATATGCATCTTTAAAAATGAAAGAGATGTAGAAACTTCGGTGAAATCACCACAAAAATAATACCCGACTTGTTTACTCGAAGAAAATTGTCATTTGGGTCATATAACAAACACCTGTAGGGTGTAATTGAATGCACTTTTAAAATAGTCAGTACTAACCCCACAAGCGTACACAGTGATCATCTAGTAACCAAATACTCCTCATACTGACACTAATAAAGAAATATTAACATTTTCTTCGCCAAGAAAAACAGAAAGAGAGAAAATTTTGTCAACACAGTAGGTATAGTTTTATAATTATACATGACATCAAAGACAAACTCAACCAATACAAACTGAAGAAAAGAAATACAATAAACTCATATAATTTCTCAAATATAAGAAACCCATTTCTGCAAGAATAATAATACAACAAAACAGAGAAGACCAATTCCCACACATACAAGTTATATCAGTTCTTGTTAACTATCAAAGAATTGTAGTAGAGTACGGTCAAAGATTACCTATTATGCATTATTGTATTAAGCCAAAACCAGCAAAGAAAAAGCAAAATTAATTAATACACACAGACTGATTCGAAGCTATGAAAGAGTACTTACAGTAAGTTGAAGAGCAAGAGAGTGAAGAAGGAAGCTGATGATAATGGAGGAGAACGAAGAGAAACCCAGAAGGAGAGAGAGAAGTTTTGTGATAAGCAGAGACAAATGATGTGATTTTATGAGACCGAGTAATGCAAATGGTGCAGTTCTAAATTCTTCTAGAGCTTCCTAGCTTGTAAGAGACATAGCCAGTATATACTTCCTAACACAGGTCGGTTTCTAGAATGTGCATCCTCATTCTCAAATTATGCCAACTTTTTTTTTTTTGGGTATATATATAATTTAAGAAACTACGGTGCAGTTGTATTTCTGCACTACCATAATTTTTGTTATCAAGGTGCATATTGTAATGGTTTAAGATATTTTATAAATTTAAAAAAAAAAATGTATCTTTTAATGATTTAAGATATTTTATAAATTTAAAAAAAAATGTATCTTTTAATGATTTAAGATATTTTGTAAATTTTTAAAAAATTTAGAATAATTTATTATTGTAACAAGATTTAAATTGATGAATTTTGCATGTACAAATAAAAAAATAGGGCATGGTGCAAAATGACCTTTAATAATGTGTGAAAGTAAGTAAATGTCTATATTTTTAATTTTATAGTAAAATAGCCCAATTATCTTATTAATATCACATATTACCAAATATGCCATTTAATAAATTACTATTTTATTCTAAATATTTTAATATTATGGTATATGTATATTAGTTTTGTTTAATTTGTTAAAATTAAACAAATATGAGCATTATATTCAACAACAATCAAAACAATAATGCTCATAATAAACAATCCAAATCCAAAATCAAAGTATTTATTTAAAGCATTAATTATAATAGGACATACCTCCAATAGCTATATTCTCAATTTGAGTCATATTGCAATTCAATGGAAACACAAAATCTGTGAGTGATTAAATTTAGAGGAACCAATGAAGAGCAACCCTCTTTCTACCACTATACTATTAGTTAAACACCCATTTAATCTTAATATATCACACACCCATCTAACCTTAACGGATTATTGGGCTTATTGGGCTAATACACATTATTAATGGTGGACCATAATTTAATGGGTCAATTATAGTCATAAGGGTGCTCTCATGTGTCTCTAACACAATTAGTAACTATTAACCATCTCATTATGGTTATTAACATTATCAGGCACACTTATATTAATGATTGAAGTTATGATATTATACTTATGATTATATTAGTCCACATAATATTCTAACATTCTCCCACTTGGACAATATAATCCGCCATCATAACATTCTCCAACTCATAAAGCAATCAACTAAATCATACACAATATCATATGGATAGGATACGTATATTACATATGATTTGGCTTTGAATACAATAGCAATCATTAATATTTGTCATACTAGACATACATGAGGTATAGCAAATTGAGACTATGCGCATTCATCTCTCTTTATATCTGTCACTTCGATAAACAACATATATACAAATATGTCAATAACAATATGAAGTGACTTCAATATCATTATGCATGTTCAGAATACAAGTCATAAGCATTTCATTCAAAATACTAGCATGTTCAATACATAAATAACAAAACTCTCACTGAGCTCAACAAGCTAGGCTCCTGACAATCCCATTTGGGCAACGTGCTCCAAAAACACACATATAGGTAAGCCTTTCGTTAGTGGGTCTGCTAACATGCTAGTGGTAGGCGTGTACTCAATAGAAATGATGGACTCATCGACTTTCTCTTTAACAAAATAGTACTTTATATCAATATGCTTTGAGCGAGAAGTACTCCTAGTGTTCTTAGAGAAAGCTACTGTTGCGGAGTTGTCACAATACAATTTCAGCGGCCTCGAAATAGAGTCTGCAACACTCAATGCTGAAATGAAATTCCGCAGCCATATTGCTTGACAAGTAGCCTCATAACACGCCATATACTCTGCCTCCATCGTAGAAGAAGTTGTGAGTGTCTGTTTGACACTTCCATGAAACAGCCCCTCCAGCCATCATATAAATGTAGCCTGAAGTGGACTTTTTATCATCCACGCATCCTGCATAATCAGCATCACTGAACCCAACTATATCAAGAGTGTCAGCTCGCCGGTAAGTCAACATATGATCCTTAGTACCCTGAAGATACCTCGTGACTTTCTTAGCTGCTTTCCAATGGCTAAGTCCAGGATCACTCAAGTATCTACCCAACACGCCGACAACAAAAGCAATGCCAGGGCGTGTGCATACTTGAGCATACATCAAGCTACCAACCAGTGATGCATAAGGAACGACTTTCATTTCATCTCTCTCTTTATCATTTTGTGGACATTGAGCCTTTGAGAACTTGTCACCCTTCACTATTGGTGCCTTCCCAGGAGAACATGCATGCATATTGAACCTTTTCAAGATCCGATCAATGTAAGTATTCTGAGACAAACGAAGAATACCATTAGCCCTATCCCGAAGAATCTGAATCCTAAGCACATAGGAAGCCTCACCAAGATCCTTCATATCAAAATGGCTAAACAAAAGTTGTTTTGTCTCAGACAATAGGTCAGAATTATTAGATGCCAGCAGGATGTCGTCAACATACAATACTAGAAAAATAAAACTGCTCCCACTGACCTTCATATATATACATTGATCTACTACGTTCTCCTTGAAGCCATTTGCAGTGACAATCATATCAAACTTGAGATACCACTGCCTTGATGCTTGTTTAAGTCCATAGATAGACTTCTTGAGCTTGCAAACCATGTGTTCTTTGCCAGACATCTCAAAACCAATAGGTTGAGTCATGTAAACATCTTCAAACAGATCTCCATTCAAGAAGGCGGTCTTCACATCCATTTGATTGAGTTCTAGATCAAAATGAGCCACTATAGCCATAATGATTTGCAACAAATATTTGGTAGAAACCGGTGAAAAAATTTCTTTGAAATCAATACCTTCTCTCTGGCTATAGCCCTTAGCCACAAGCCTAGCCTTATACCTTTCCACTTGCCCATTCGAGTCACGTTTGATCTTATACACCCATTTGCATCCAATGGGTCTGCAACCTTTGGGTAGTTCAACCAACTCCCAAACTTCATTTTGTGACATAGAACTCAATTATTCTTTCATTGCATCCATATACAACATAGATTTAGGACTACTCATGGCTTCTTGATAAGTGACTGGCTCAGAATTATCTCCCACATCAAACTCATGTTCCTGCAAATAGACAAGGTAGTCATCAGGAATAACAGACCTGCAGGTTCTCTGTGATCTTCTCACCATAGCTTCATCATCCCCAATATCAAGATTTTCACCTTGTTCTTGATTTTGAGGTTCATCATGAGTTTCTGTTATATTATTTTATAATATAATGTAATATTATATTATTTTATAATATAATGTTTTAGATTAAATAAATGTGACATAGAGTGTCACATATTGTAACATATAATAGAGAGTTACATTATTTGGATATATGTGAAAAATCCAAACATGTAACATATTTGGTATTACAAATTCATCACAAATTTGTAACTCCCAAATATTACCCAATAATGTGTATATTATATGTTACACATTTGAGATTGGATTTCATAAAGCCATATGAGAAATGGCTGATAGAGATGTGATTTTAACTCCCATATTGTGTATGGAAGTTACAAAATCAAGTGGGAATAAATTGGAACGTTTTGGAAAAAACTCAAAAAATTGGTTGCTGAAACTGACCAAGGGCCGCGGCGCTTGAAACTAGCGCCGCGGTGCTAGTGGCTGACAGATTCATACTAAGTCGGTTTTTATCCAATTTTGAACGTTTCCAACAGCCAAGTAACTCCCAAATCTCTATTTTAATTCCATAAAACACCCAATTTATCATTGGTAACAGCCATGGGGGTTGGTGGAATTTGAAATTCAAAGGGTGTCTCTAAACTCTATAAATAGGAGCCTAATGCTCACTTGTAAGACACACCATTTCTATCCACTAGAGCACTTGGCTAGAAACACCTTGAGGCTTGATTATTCCAGAAAGCATTTCCAAAATCTGTGAGAGATCCCTTAGTGCTTGAGTTAGGGGGAAATAAGCTTTTGGACAAAGGTTTCAAACCTTGTTCAAGTTGGTGATCCCCAATACTCTTCACTTTGGTTGTGTGAGTGAGAGTTCTTTGTTCATTGTTCTTATTCTTGTTCTTTTATTATATTGCTTTTCTTTTCTTCTATTATTCACTCTTTTACATGTATCTTTTGTTTTAGAGTTGTAATCTCATCTATATCTTTTCATTATACTACTTCTAGTTTATTTGTATATTTTGTCTTAGAGTTGTATTTTCTATTTCTATCATCTTCTACCTCTTTCTCTATATTTACATGTACCTTTTGTCATAGAGTTGTAACACTTTTAATCAATCAATATTTATTTGTAATATATTGTCTAGAGTTGTAACATTATCTTACCATTTCCATTGAGGCAATATTATTTTTTCTTAACATTCAAAAGCTTATCCCTTTTTGTTTCAATGGAAGGGGAGACAATCAAATCATGAACCAAGACTTAGTGAGATTGGATAGGTTTGATGGATCCAATTTTACTAGGTGGCAAGACAAGGTGAGGTTTCTTTTAACCACTCTCAAAATCGCCTACATCCTTGAGTCTTCCTTGGCACCTCTAGCCGATCCATCCGACAAAGACACTCCCGAGGAGGTGGAGAAGAGAAGGAAGAGGGAGGAGGACAATCTTCTTTGTAGGGGTCATATCCTCAACGCCCTATCCGATAGGCTCTATGACCTCTACACCGAGACCAAATCGGCAAAGGAGATATGGGATGCACTTGAGAAAAAGTTTAAGGCGGAAGAGGAAGGTACCAAAATTTTTTTGATATCTCAATACTTCGATTTCAAATTTTTTGGTGATAAACCTATTCTTCCTCAAATTCATGAATTGCAAATTATTGTTAATAAATTGAAAGTGTTAAAGATTGAGCTTCCCGAGGCCTTTCAAGTTGGTGCTATAGTGGCTAAATTACCACCAACTTGGAAGAGCTATAGGAAAAGAATCCTTCATAAAAATGAGGATTATTCTTTGGAGGAGATCCAAAAGCATATTCGAATCGAAGAGGAATCGATATGTAGAGATAAACTTGTGGAGGGGTCTAATGGAGAGACTTCCAAAGCAAATGCGGTGTCACAACCAAAACATCCCAAAAACAAAGGGAAAAAGGGTAATGAGAAACCTTTGGGTCCAAAAACCAACCAAAACAAGTTTAAGGGCGAGAAAGGTCCTTGCTTTGTGTGTGGGAAAAAGGGTCACTATGCTAGAGAGTGTAGACATAGAAAAGACCAACAAGGACCTAAGGTGAACGCAACTCAAGAGGAAAACATAGTTGCTACCCTTAGTGAGGTGAATGCGGTCCAAGGCAAGGTGAAAGGGTGGTGGTATGACACATGTGCCACCGTCCATGTCACCTATGACAAATCATTGTTCAAGACCTTTGAAGAGTCAAAGGGCAACCATGAGATACAAATGGGCAATGAGGGCAAATCCAAGGTACTTGGCAAAGGTACTATAGATGTCTACTTCACCTCCGGCAAGAAAGTTACATTAGTGAATGTACTTTATGTTCCCGAAATGAGTAGAAACTTGGTAAGTGGTGATTTGCTTGGCAAGCCCGGCATTAAAGCCGTTTTTGAGTTCGGTAAACTTATACTTACCAAATCAAATGTATTTTTGGGAAAGGGGTACTCTTGTGAGGGTATGGTTAAATTGTGCACCAATGATGTAACTTTCAATGTTATCAATAAAAATGTTAATTCCGCCTATATTGTTGAGTATGATTCTTTATTTTTGTGGCATCTTAGACTATCGCATATAGGTTTTTCAACCATGAAAAGAGTAGTAAAATGTGGTATGATTGCATGCAATATTAAAAACTATGGTAAATGTGAAACATGTGTTAAGGCAAAAATGATTAAGAAACCATTTCCTAGTGTAGAAAGATCATCTAATTTACTAGATTTAATCCACAGTGATCTTTGTGAATTAAATGGTGTTTTAACTAGAGGTGGTAAAAGGTATTTTCTTACTTTTATAGATGATTTTAGTAGATATACCTATGTGTTTCTTTTAAAGCATAAAGATGAGACTTTTGATGCTTTTAAATTGTATAAATTAGAAGTTGAAAACCAACTAAATAAAAAGATTAAGGTGCTAAGAAGTGATAGAGGAGGAGAGTACTTTTCTAATGAATTCAATACATTTTGTGAAGAAAATGGTATAATTCATGAGTGCACTGCACCTTATACACCACAACACAATGGTGTTGCCGAAAGGAAAAATAAGACTTATCTAGAAATGATAAATTCTATGTTGGTGTTTTCTAAGTTGAACTTCAACTTATGGGGTGAAGCGCTTTTAACCGCTTGTCACATTCTTAATCGAATACCGATGAAGAAAAATGAGATATCTCCATATGAGTTATGGAAAGGAAGAAAACCCAACATAGGGTACTTCAAAGTGTGGGGGTGTCTTGCATATTGCAAGAAAACCGAACCTAATAGAACAAAGTTAGGTTCAAGAGCCATAAAGTGTGCTTTTGTTGGTTATGCCAACAATAGTAAAGCTTATAGGCTACTAGACTTAGAGTCTAATATTGTGATTGAATCTAGAGAAGTTGAATTCTTTGAGAATATGTTATGTGACAACAATTCTTAAGCTTCAACATCTCTAAAGGAGAATTTGTTATATGAGAAAAATTCTCAAGTTTCTACATCCAAAGTTGATTCTCAAGAGGAGAATTCTCAAAAGGATGTAAAGCAACCCTTTGAACCTAGAAGAAGTCAAAGGCTTAAAAATCATAAAAGTCTAGTAGTGGATGAGATAGATTCTCAACGAATTTCATTCTACATGGTAGAAGGAAATAGAGAGGAAGTCATTAGGAAAATTCCTATTGTACTTCTCGTTGAGGATGATCCTAAGACTTATAGAGAAGCTATGCAATCAAGAGATAGTGCATTTTGGAAAGAAGCCATCAATGATGAGATGGATTCCATTCTTTCCAATAACACTTGGGAATTGGTAGACCTCCCACCGGGGTCTAAGCCAATTGGGTGTAAGTGGGTATTTAGGAGAAAATACCACACTGATGGCACTATCCAAACCTTTAAAGCTAGATTAGTAGCTAAAGGGTTTAGGCAAAAAGAGGGTATCGATTATTTCGATACCTATGCGCCTGTTGCAAGAACAACTTCTATAAGAATTTTGTTCGCTTTAGCTTCTATACACAACTTGTATGTTCATCAAATGGATGTCAAAACGGCATTCCTTAATGGTGACCTCAATGAGGAGGTCTATATGGAACAACCCGAAGGGTTTGTCCTACCAAAATATGAACATAAAGTTTGTAGACTTGTAAAATCCTTATATGGATTGAAACAAGCTCCTAAGCAATGGCATGAGAAATTTGATCAAGCCATCATGTCTAATGGGTTTAGACATAACAATGGAGACAAGTGTTTGTATTCCAAAACTTGTAAGGGATATGTGATCATTGTTTGCTTATATGTGGATGACATGCTTATTCTAAGTAATAGCATGAAAGGGATAGAAGAAACGAAGAGGTTTCTATCATCAACCTTCATGATGAAAGATCTTGGAGAAGTTGATACCATACTCGGTATCAAAATAAAGAAACATAGTGGAGGTTTTGCGCTAGGGCAAGCCCACTACGTTGAGAAAGTATTGAACAAATTTAACCATCTCAAGGTTAAAGATGCCAATACTCCATTCGATCATAGTGTAAAACTAGAGAAGAATGAAGGAAGAGCGGTGGCTCAATTGGAGTACGCTAGTGCTATAGGGAGTCTAATGTACGCTGCCCAGTGTACTAGACCTGATATAGCATTTGCGGTAAGTAAACTTAGTAGGTTTACAAGTAATCCAAGTGTGGATCACTGGAAGGCAATTGGAAGAGTCCTAGGTTATCTCAAGAAAACCAAAGGACTAAGCCTTCACTACTCCAAATTTCCTTCGATATTAGAAGGATATACAGATGCAAGTTGGATATCCAATATTGGGGACAACTTGTCCACAACTGGTTGGGTATTTACACTTGGTGGAGGTGCAATTTCTTGGGGTTCCAAGAAACAAACCTGTATATCTCATTCCACTATGGAAGCGGAGTTCATAGCTCTAGCTGCTACTGGCAAAGAGGCCGAATGGTTAAGGGATCTGTTGATAGAGATTCCCCTAATCAAAGATAATGTATCTACTATATCGATACATTGTGATAGCCAAGCAACATTGGCTAGAGCATACAGTGGAGTGTATAATGGGAAGTCTAGACATATTAGTCTAAGACATGGATATGTAAGAGAATTGATTCAAAGAGGAGTCATCTCAATATCCTATGTGAGAACAAGTGAAAATTTGGCGGATCCTTTCACTAAGCCACTAACGAGGGATTTAGTGGCTGCATCATCTCGAGGGATGGGACTTAAACTCCCTAAAGAGATTCACGATTGATGGCAACCTATCTTAACACTAGTTACTCAACTAGTGTTAGGTTCAATAGGTAAGAACAAGTCAATCAAGTGAATATTAGTTGTACTCAAAACAAGTCCCATCTGAGATATTGAGTACTTGTGTGTTACCAAATGGAGGGTTAAAACCGAAAGGTTTTTTAATAGAATTCAGTCTTGTAAAGACAAGTATTTTTGGTAGCAAAATACTGTAAGAATTCTACCTATATGGACCTAGGGGTGGTGCCGCCTCTCATGAGAATTGGGAGTATTCTCAAGAACGTCCATGAATGGAAAGTGCACATGGCCATTAACGGTGCAAAGCGAGACATAGAGGTCTCAAGTGAACATCACAAAGGTGTGTGTATTATCACCGATTTGTCATCATGAAAAGATGGTTCAATGCCTAGTGCAACCAAATTTTCGACAAATTTTGTGATAATTACACTATAGTAAAGTTCAAGTTGAAAAACACTTTACTTTATGCATCAATGCAATGACTCCTATAAGAGAGAGTTCTTATTTAATCAAGTGGGGGATATGCTATATTTTAAATATAATGATTGATTAAATAAGTGTTACAATAGATGACTATTTAATCTAGTGGGGGAATGTTATATTATTTTATAATATAATATAATGTAATATTATATTATTTTATAATATAATGTTTTAGATTAAATAAATGTGACATAGAGTGTCACATATTGTAACATATATTAGAGAGTTACATTATTTGGATATATGTGAAAAATCCAAACATGTAACATATTTGGTGTTACAAATTCATCACAAATTTGTAACTCCCAAATATTACCCAATAATGTGTATATTATATGTTACACATTTGAGATTGGATTTCATAAAGCCATATGAGAAATGGCTGATAGAGATGTGATTTTAACTCCCATATTGTGTATGGAAGTTACAAAATCAAGTGGGAATAAATTGGAACGTTTTGGAAAAAACTCAAAAAATTGGTTGCTGAAATTGACCAAGGGCCGCGGTGCTTGAAACTAGCGCCGCGGCGCTAGTGGCTGACAGATTCATACTAAGTCGGTTTTTATCCAATTTTGAACGTTTCCAACAGCCAAGTAACTCCCAAATCTCTATTTTAATTCCATAAAACACCCAATTTATCATTGGTAACAGCCATGGGGGTTGGTGGAATTTGAAATTCAAAGGGTGTCTCTAAACTCTATAAATAGGAGCCTAATGCTCACTTGTAAGACACACCATTTCTATCCACTAGAGCACTTGGCTAGAAACACCTTGAGGCTTGATTATTCCAGAAAGCATTTCCAAAATCTGTGAGAGATCCCTTAGTGCTTGAGTTAGGGGGAAATAAGCTTTTGGACAAAGGTTTCAAACCTTGTTCAAGTTGGTGATCCCCAATACTCTTCACTTTGGTTGTGTGAGTGAGAGTTCTTTGTTCATTGTTCTTATTCTTGTTCTTTTATTATATTGCTTTTCTTTTCTTCTATTATTCACTCTTTTACATGTATCTTTTGTTTTAGAGTTGTAATCTCATCTATATCTTTTCATTATACTACTTCTAGTTTATTTGTATATTTTGTTTTAGAGTTGTATTTTCTATTTCTATCATCTTCTACCTCTTTCTCTATATTTACATGTACCTTTTGTCATAGAGTTGTAACACTTTTAATCAATCAATATTTATTTGTAATATATTGTCTAGAATTGTAACATTATCTTACCATTTCCATTGAGGCAATATTATTTTTTCTTAACAGTTTCTACCAGAATTTGTTCAATCACAGGGTCATCAATAGGAGCGGAAGCGACAGGTATAGGGACAAAAATGCGTTCTTCCCTGAAAACAATTTCTCTTGACCCTTGACTTGAACCAAATTCATCCTCAAAATAGATAGGCCTATCTGATTCTATAACCCTGGTGGTGTGAGATGGGCAATAAAATCTGGAACCCCTTGATCCAATGGTGTAGCCTACAAAATAGCCACTAATGGTCTTCGGATCAAGTTTCTTAGACTGTGGGTTATAGGGCCTTACTTCAGCTTTACATCCCTAAACATGAAAATGACGCAAACTCGGTTTCTTACCCGACCCCAACTCGTATGATGTCTTTGGGACAGACTTACTAGGCACTTGATTCAAGATATAAGCAGCAGTCCTCAATGCCTCACCCCATAAAAATTCTAGCAAGCTAGAATGAATCAGCATACATCGCACCATGTCAAGAAGTGTGCGATTTCTTCTTTCAGCGATTCCATTCTTTTGGGGTGTCCCTGGCATTGTATATCTTGCATCAATACCATATTCCTGTAAGTATTTGGCAAAAGGCCTGGGGTTCCTTCCATTTTCATCATAACGTCCATAATACTCTCCACCTCTATCAGAGTTGACAGCTTTGATCATTTTTCCCTTTTGAAGCTCAACATTCGTCTTGAAAATCTTAAAAGCATCCAAAGATTCAGATTTTTCACGAATGACCTCAACATGGCCATACCGGGAAAAGTCATCAATGAATGTGATAAAGTATTTATAACCACCCTTAGCAGGCGGAACAAAAGGCCCACAAATATCAGTATGAATAAGCTCCAATACATCTGTGCACCTGTCTGACTTGCTCTTTCTAACCTTGGCAGTCAACTTCCCTTTTATACAATCAACACAGGCAGTGAAATCAGAGAAATCAAGATCCTGAAGTACGCCATCCTTCACCAATCTCTCCATCCTGTCTCTAGAAATATGGCCTAAACGTTTGTGCCAAAGCATAGAAGATTTCAAATCCGATCTTGAACGTTTAGAACCAACAACAGTATTAAGAGAAGAAGAACAAGAAGAAGAAACAACAGGAACATCATGTAAATCAAGTTTATATAAGTTTCCACATAAAGTTCCATTTCCAACCAACATAGAGTCACGATACAAAGTCAGTTTTCCAGTTCCAAAAAGAAGACTATAACCTAGTCTATCCAAAATAGATATAGAGATCAAATTCCTCCTAATAGAGGGTAAATAAGCAACATCATGCAACTCCAAAAAATGCCTAGTATCCAACTGCAGTCTAACAGTCCCAAAAAATTTAACTCTGACTTTAGTATCGTCTCCCATGTATTGATTGCTTTCTTCTTAGAATATTTTTGGTCACTAGAGTTATTGGAAGTGAACTTTCTCTTGTGAGGATTGTTTGGGTTTGTTACCATGGAGATACTTCTTGCCCTTCCCTTTCTCATGTCCTCTTCTTCCTTGGCAAGAATAGCAGTCATCTCCTCAATAGTCCATTGCTCCTTTTGAGCATTGTAGCTTGATCTGATTGAATCAAACTGGGAAGGAATGGTTTCCATCACAAACCACACCATGTAATCCTCACCAAGATCCAACCCCATAGCCTTGAGCTTTTGGTAACAACCCATGAGCTTGTCGATATGAGCTCTAATATCACCCGTATCAGCATAATTGGTGCGATGAAGCAAGGTTAAGCACTCATTCTTCTCATTCTTTGAGAACTTTTTGTACTTCTCTTTAATGGCAGCAAGAAAATCCTTTGCAATTTCAGACTGAGGAATACTATCACGAATGGATTCATCCATGTGATACCTCATAAGCATCAAACAACAACGATTGGAATGCTCCCAATCCTCATAGGATTTCTTGTCCTTTTCAGTGGCATCATCAGCGGGTTTAGGTGGTGCATCCATTCTCAAGGCCAAGTCCACTCTCATAAGAGTCAAGTTCATCATGAGAGATTCAACCCACTGCTTGTGGTTGGTTCCATTAAGTGTCAACATGGCAGAGGTTCTCGGAATGCTTGCTGTTGAATGAGAAATAAGAGCAATAACTATTAAATACATGTTATGATAAATCATGTCATTTGTGCTCTTTTCTCATCAATATATGATCGCAAAATAACAAATGATCATGTATGCTAGAGTTCTTAGACAAACACACACAAAAAAAGAACTCATACACAGGTAAGAACAATCTATCAAACATTATAATCAAATACATTAATTTACTATCGAAAAGATAGATAAATTGTGATTCATAATGTTTAATAAATTTTCTTCACCATATTAAGCGTCCTTGCCAAGTAATTATTGTCAATAGGATAATTAATTACTTATACGGAACTTAATGTGATTTTGGAGGAAGATACAAAATTTAAATAAACTAATATTTAAATGTTCTTCATCACTAAACAATTTTTCATGCTTAATCTTACGATAGGTAAGAAAAATAAGCACTAATTGTTGAAATAAATAAATAAGCATAAATTTATACCACAATAAAATTAATTACTAAAATTATGAATAAAATTCATGAATTAATATTGTGCATAAAAACAAGATGGGGAAATGATCGAATGCTAAAAATGGAATAAAATGGTGAAAATTGGCCCAAAAAGAGCCTTGCACGCGCCCCCACGCGCCCTTCTTTTTTTTCTTTTTTTTTTTTAAATGTTCGTACGACATGCAGCAGGGAGGAATGACGCGTCGTTTGGCGCTGAACGGAAGCTGAGCCTTCTGTGTGAACGACATGTCATTTTTTGCCTGACAGAGGCAAAATGACATGTCGTTTTTCATCGCCCCTATCACCCAAATTGACCCGTGGGTCTGCTTCTCGGGTCTACGCGACCCGGTTCGTGACCCGGTCGGATAGGCCATCTCCGACCACCAAATCTGACTCCTTTTGAGGGGTTTTGTTCCATTTTTAACCCTCTATCTCCAACATCCATTTAACTCAAAAAACACAAAATAATGGCAAAAAAATATGAACCCAAAATGGGTTTTCCTCCATTAACGAGTTTCAAGAAAGCTTGGTATTTAATAGTAATGGCATAGAAACAATCATCCCAAAATAAAGATAAACCCATCCAAAAACCATAAATCTAATGTTATCATCACCAACACATTAATCCGAAAATTATATCAAAAAATTAGATTTGAAGAAATGGGTTTAGATCAAATAAAATAAGCTCTAAAATTAATAACTTTGGCTCTGATACCAATTGTTAAAATTAAACAAATATGAGTATTATATTCAACAACACTCAAAACAATAATGCTCATAATAAACAATCCAAATCCAAGATCAAAGTATTTATTTAAAGCATTAATTATAATAGGACATACCTCTAATAGCTATATTCTCCATTTGAGTCATATTGCACATTCAATGGAAACACAAAATCTATGAGTGATTAAATTTAGAGGAACCAATGAAGAGCAACCCTCTTTCTACCACTATATTATTAGTTAAACACCCATTTAATCTTAATATATCACACACCCATCTAACCCTAACGGATTATTGGGCTAATACAAATTATTAATGGTGGACCATAATTTAATGGGCCAATTATAGTCATAAGGGTGCTCTCATGTGCCTCTAACACAATTAGTAACTATTAACCATCCCATTATGGTTATTGACATTATTAGGCACACTTATATTAATGATTGAAGTTATGATATATACTTATGATTATATTAGTCCACATAATATTCTAACATAATTAGTTTTTATTTTAAAGTTATTTTGAATTTTTTTCGTTTTTTATGGGTTGTTGAATGATATATCATACCACAAAGTATATATACTCAGTTGAAAAATAATATACCATCAAAACTTACAAAATTATTACTCAAAAATATATATACTATGCTAATAAAGTTATATACTACCATTAAAATGTATATACCATGATACAAAATTATATATTACCACTATGTATAATAAAATAGAAACTAAATATCACAAAAAAAAATTATATACCATACCACAAAAAACATATACACTAATTGGAAAATAATATACCAACAACCTATAAAAAACTTAAAAAATTAATATAACTTTAAAATAAAAACTAATTAAACAAAACTAATATACATATACTACTATATTAAAGTCATACAATCCTAAATAAATTATAAAAAAAATGGCAATTTAGGTAATCAACAATGTAAAAATATCATTTCTCTACAATTTTAAAAATGAGGACATTAGCTTCTTGATACCTTTATTTTGTGTCATTTACTATAATTCCTCTAAAAAAAAATAGACATGCGTGTGATGAGTTGTTTTAACTTTGTTTTCCTTAATATAATTATTTTAAATTTATATATCTTAAATGACTAGAATGTGATGTTATACAAAAAAATTAGAAAAAAAATATTATTTAACACACAAATGGCTATGCGGTAACTGCATCGAAGTGTTCCTCTATAATTTAATATAAACCTCCAAAAATTACCATAAAAGGAAGTCTAAAATTATGTCATAGATGCTTATCCAATAATAATAATAAAAATAAAAATAATAAAAACAATACAATCAGAAAAGTTTAAAGTTCACCGCTATTAAATTTGTTCAGTTTAGCATTATTTCAATTAATTTATTTAAATATAATATTTTAAAAGGTTTATATCTTGTTAGATTATTAATTTTTTCTTAAAAAGAACTCTAAATCCAATTTTGATAAAGAAAAAAATTAAATATAACAATATAGTTATTAGATAGATTAATGGTGTTTCTATTCACAATTATTTGGATTTAGAGGCTCGTTTAAAATATTTTATAAAATATAAAATTTTAAAATCATTTATCAAAATACATCATACAAACAAATAATAAAACAAAATATAAGATTAAAAAATATATAAATCCCATTTTAAATTCTAACAAAATATATATATAATATTTTAAATCCTTATAAAATAAATTTTGAAAATTGTCTCACGATATTTATTTTTTAATTTTTCAGAAGAAAAAAATTCTCCTTTTGAAAATTATGTTAAGAAAACAAATTTTCTTTGCTTGGTTTTTAGTATAAATTATAATGACGGAGACAATCATAGAAGTGGGGGAGGCTGGACCCCCTAGAGTAGAAGAGATTAACATCTACATTATTGATAGAAATGCATTGCTTTATTATTATTGGCAATAAGTGTTAGAATATTTATTTATTTGATATATAAAATTAATTTGTAACAATTAATTGATTTAATATATTAAAGTTAATATTTAATTTATTGACAAAATATTCTAATTAATGGTCAACATTATTTGTTTCCTGATTTTGTTGTTACCCGATTTTTCATATCCCAACTGATTGAGGAAATATCTCAATCTGTGACAGAGACTCTGATGGTAGGTCTCACTCTATAAATATAGAGTACCGGTCCCCAAGCTCACTGCTCATTCTGACTTTCAGTAACTCCATCTAAAAGAGTTAGTAAGAGCTTGGAAGCTCGTGTACTCGTTCTAACTTCTGTTTCTTTTCTTTTGTAGATCTAAAGCTAGACCGAGGTTATCAATTGCAATGACTGGATGTATACAATATCTGATCCTCTTTTTGTATGTGTTCATTCTATATATTAATTCCGCCTACATGTATATAGGATTGTTCATATGCATACATTTTATTTTAATCTAACATTTGATATCAATCGCTTAATCTACATCTCTGCCTTGCTAATTTTATCTGCATATATATTTATTTGCTTTATATATGCATTTATATTCATATTCATCTTCATATATATATATATATATTGTTTGAGGGCCATATTCATAACATTTTTTTTTATTTTGATCGAGAGTTTTAATGCCTCATATTTTTTGAATTTTTGTTTCAAAACTAATTTTCCATAGGAGTGCCATTAGAAATCCTTCAGATTAATTTTTCTAATGATCTATGTTTCCAAATCAAATTTTGAGAATCCAAAATCAGTTTTGAAACCTTCATGTACTCGATAATGGCCAAAAGTTTTCTTTGATATTAAAGTTCGGTTTCTATTTGTTTTTTAAGCAATAAAACGTCATGAACCTCTTTAGACATTGTTTTAGATTCATTATGGGCAAAAATATATGAATTTGGACGTGAAAATCGATGTTTTCCATCTGGGTTTTCATTCGGACCCGTTTATGGCCAAAAAAAAATTTTGTAATTAAAACCCCCATTTTAGTTGTTGTTTAATCAATCTAAAGCCATAAATCTCTTTATCTATTCCTTTCCATGAATTCTGGGCTTTGAAACTAGTATTTTGGTCGTTGGAATGCAATTTTATGATCGGGTTTTGAACTGGGTCCGTACGACCCGCACGCAGAAACCGGGTCGATTTTGACCCGGCTGGAGGAAGAAGACGGGGGAAACGACAACGACCCGTCGTTTGATGGGTCATACGACAATAATAAGGGGAAAACGACATGATTTAAAAAAAAATTAAGAAAATTACGAAAATTAAAATTTTGATTTATTTTGGAATTTTGTTATTTTCTTCATTTTAATGCTTATTTAGACAATAAACTCTATTTTTTAATTCTTTTGCCCATTTAATTAAAACATATCATTTTGGTATATTATATATTATGGAAATTAATTAAAATGTGCAATTACTTGATTTTGGTGATATAATTCATTATTCATGCAATATTAAATAATTGTGCTATTTTAATAATGTAATTACATTTTATTTTACAATTAAGTTTGTGCAATTATTTTATTAATTCACTAAATCAGTAAATGATTTATTGTCTTATTTAGCATGATTTTTTCTGCCAATAAGTATATATATGGAATTATTGTATTTATTTTCATACATATATTTAATTATATTAATTTGTATGATTATTCTGTTGTTCTTCATGCAAAATTTATTCTTAGTATAATTATCTTTAATTTTATCTGCATGACTTTATAATTTTAAATACGTTGTATATTCCATAATTTTGCTAGATATATTTAGATTATATTCATACATTAAAATAGGTTGAATAATATTTAGCACATTAATATTCATAATTTATTCATAAAATATTCATAAAACATTTAGGGTGAATAAAATTATGAATAATTCATAAACAATTTTGTGGTTGACATAAGAACGCATGAAACTGAGATAAATGCTCAATCTAGAACGGTTTTTAATGATCTTCGGACGACCACACTAGGAGCACTACTATATGTGATTGCCTATTATGTTATAACAAAATTGTTCTTAGGTTTCCTTAGAGCCTGAAACATAATGTCTAGTAAATCATATAATTTTACATAATTAGGGAGTAGCCACAGCATCTTTAATTATATAAAATTATATATTAATTTGAAAGGATCACATAATGGACATAAATTGTGATTAATTATATAGATATAATAATTTTACCCCACATGGATTTTATTATATTTATATAATTAATTAGGATAATATATTAAATTAATTTTCTTAATTTACCCACAGGAGTTATGAAAATTAATTTAATAGTTTTATCATAAAGTTTAATAAAGATAGAAGTATCAAACCTTACTTTATCCCAAATAATTCGTTTGAATAATCTATCATCATTTATATCTAATTTTATTAAATTAAAAATTTAGCCCACGGGCAATTTTTGTTTAATAAAATTTCATTCTTCAGCATGTTATACATTGGTAAAACATGACTTCATTAAGCCTCAATCTTCAAAATCTAAGTTTGTAATCCTATTCATGCAGCTTCTTCATCATCCTCTAGTTTCGCTGAAATCCTTACCGAAATTCCTGAGCTTAGGGGTGATAATTTCAAAATCTGGAAGGAACGAGTTCTTCTTCATTTAGGCTGCGCCGACATGGACTACGCAATAAGGAAGGATGAACCTGCTGCAATCACTGCGACTAGCACTGCTGCTCAGATCGCACTATATGAAAAATGGGAGCGGTCCAATCGCCTCAGCATCATGTTCATCATGTCCAAGATCCCTCTGGGAATGCGTGGATCGGTGGAGCAACCTGAGAAAGTCAAAGACTTGATCAAACTGATCGATGGACAGTTCGACACTTCAGACAAACCACTTTACAACAACCTCATCCACCAGTTCTCATCCACAAAACTCACTGGTGTCAAAGGAGTTAGAGAACATATTTCAAAGATGAGGGACATTTCTGCTCAACTGAAGAAGCTCAATGTAGTCATTCCGGAAACCTTCCTGGTCCACTACATCCTTAACCATCTTCCACCTCAATACGGGCCTTTCAAAATTTCCTACAACACACATAAGGACAAATGGAGTATCAATGAACTGATAACCATGTGTGCTTAAGAAGAAGTAAGGCTCCTGCAGGAACAAGGTGAAAGTGCTCACATGGCCACCCAAGGCTAGAAACGCAAACCATCCAAGAAGGACAAGGGGAAAGATAAAGTGCCTCCCCAAGGCGATATAAAGAAGGATTCCATCAAGTGTTTCTTCTGCAAAAAGAAGGGACATGCGAAAAAGGAATGCGCCAAGTTCAAGAAATGGATGGATGACAAAGGTAATCTAATTTCATTCGTATGTTATGAATCTAATATGGATAATGTTAATATTAACACATGGTGGATTGATTTTGGATCAACAATTCATATTTCAAATTCCTTGCAGGGTTTACAAAACCTAAGGAAGCCAGTGGGAAGTGGGCAAATCATCTTATCCGAAAACAAGATGGGCTTACATGTGGAGGCTATAGGAACATGCCATTTAGTTTTAAGTAGCGGTTTTGTTTTAAAGTTAGAAAAGACATTTTATGTACCAAGTTACTCTAGAAACTTGATTTCCGTTTCAAGACTTGTACCTTTTGGTTTTTCCTTTACATTTTCAGACAAATCTTTTAATTTATGGTATTTTGTCTGATGGTCTTTACTGCCTTAATTTACAAAACAATACCGCTTATAATATTGTGCACGTTCACGCTGGCATTAAAAGATGTGTTATGAATGAGAATTCCTCTACATTATGGCATCGGAGATTGGGACATATCTCCATTGATAGAATTAGAAGGTTCGTAAAAGATGGGGTACTCAATACCTTAGATTTTACTGATTTTGATACTTGTGTGGATTGCATTAAGGGAAAGCATACCTCCAAGTCTAAGAAAAGTGGTGTCCATAGGAGTTCCGACCTATTAGAAATCATACATACTGATATATGTAGTCCAGACATGGACTCATATGGTCAGAAATACTTCATCTCTTTCATAGATGATTACTTACGCTACGTGTATATCTACTTACTTCATAAAAAAAGTGAAGTGTTAGATGTCTTTAAGATATTTAAAGCTGAAGTAGAGAAACAATGCAATAAGCAAATTAAGATAGTGAGATCAGATAGAGGTGGAGAATATTATGGTAGATACACTGAAGATGGACAAGCACCTAGCCCTTTTGCAAAGTTTCTTCAAGAAAATGGGATTGTTGCCCAATATACCATGCCCGGTACACCTAAGCAAATGGTGTTGCAGAAAGGAGAAACCGAACATTGATGGACATGGTGCGGAGTATGCTTAGCAGCAACCCTAAACTTCCTACATCCTTGTGGAATGAAGCTCTAAAGACATCCGTGTACATAGTAAATCGAGTCCCAACCAAGGCAGTCTCCAAAACTCCTTTTGAATTATGGAAAGGTTGGAAACCGAGTTTGCAACATGTACACATTTGAGGATGCCCATCTGAAGTTAGGGTATACAATCCACAAGAAAAGAAACTGGACCCAAGGACCATAAGTGGATACTTTATTGGATACGCTGAAAGGTCTAAAGGTTACAAGTTTTATTGTCCATCTCATAGCACTAGGATTGTGGAATCAAGGAATGCAAAATTTCTTGAAAATGCCTTGATTAGTGGGAGTGATCAATCCAAGGACTTAGGTTCTGAGAAAGATCCTTCAGAACCCTCCACCTCAAGAGCAAGATTGATTGTGGTTGATAACACCCCTACAGTCCAAATGGATGTTGAACCACCACAGCCAATTGTTGAAGATCCACAAGTCAATGATGAAGTTCAAATGTATCAAGTTGTTCAAGAGTTGCCTATAATTGTTGAACAACAAGCTGAACCACCTGCTCCTCAAGAGCCTGCTGGTGTAGCCTTAAGAAGATCCACTAGGACAATAAAATCGGCGATACCTAGTGACTACATTGTGTATTTGCAAGAATCTGACTACAATATTGGAGCCAAAAATGATCCAGAAACATTTTCACAAGCTATGAATAGAAAAGAATCGGAACTGTGGTACAATGCCATGAACGAAGAAATGAATTCTATGAAGAGCAACGGAGTCTGGGATCTTGTTGAGTTAGCTAATGGGGCGAGGGCTATTGGGTGTAAATGGGTCTTCAAAACAAAGAAAGACTCATTAGGCAACATTGAGAGACACAAAGCGAGACTCGTTGCTAAGGGGTTCACTCAAAAAGAAGGAATTGACTACACGGAAACCTTTTCTTCGGTATCTAAGAAAGATTCCCTCAGAGTTATCTTGGCATTAGTTGCTCATTTCGATTTAGAGCTGCAGCAGATGGATGTGAAAACTGCCTTCCTAAATGGTGACCTAGAGGAGGAGGTATACATGAAACAACCAGAAGGGTTCTCCTCTAGTGATGGTGAGCATTTGGTGTGCAAGCTTAAGAAGTCCATCTTGTTGGTTTTTATTGATCAAATCAGAGATTATGCGCAGCGGAACAACAATCAAATTGTTAGTTTAATCCCATAAGATTTCTAGATCTACTTCTTCACACTCATATATATATTGAATCAAGGACAAGAATAGAAAAATTACCTCAGGTCCTTCCTTGCTGCTATCTTTTCATATGGCTGAATCCTTGAGATCTCACACCAAGATCTTCCAAAATGTTCTCAGGCACACAAAGAACGAGTGTGGGCTCGCTATACAAATAATAGGCAATAACTATTTATCAGATGTTCTCAACACATGAGATCTGATAAAGTTTGGACCTAGGTTTTGTGAAGAACAATAACCTTTGTGTTTTGTCACTGTTCTCTTTTCTCTGAGAGAATCTTAGATATTTTTCTATCCCTGAAAAATTACATTTTGTGAAAACTGATATCCAATATTTAATAATATCCAATATATTAAAATATTTGTTATTTTAAACAAATTCAAAATAACTGATCAGTTATCAGATTTTTGTTTAAATAATAATATTTTAATCATATTAAAATATCTCATTATTTATTTAATATTTAAATAACTAAAATTGTGGAATCAAGAGACTAAGTTCATCTCTTATGCATGTAGCACAGTGCTTGTGCACTGTGCCACACGTGTACCACATGCCTGTGCAGGCATGTGATTTTTCCCAATTTTTATTATTATTTAAATACCAAAAATCCCAAAAATAAATTAATTCAAAATTAATTATATTTTTGATAAATAAAATAATTAATTAATTACACATAATTAAACAATAATTATGTTTGATACATAGAAAAATATTTTATTTATCACATAAGTCATTTTTTGCCCATTTTTTGTATTTGCCTTTGACAGTGATTGTTTGAGTCATTTCGGGGACCATGGACCTATAACATTAAGCTCCAATAAATTGAAACTAAATAATTAAACTCTTTAATTATAATAGTTAATTTATTAATTCTGATATTACTCCACTATAAATTCAGAATTGCACTCTTTATGTTATAGATATACTTTTACAGAAATATTTTTCTTAAGTCGTCCATTGATATAACCATCTTACAATAGTTCAACCCTCTAATTAATTAGTTCATAAATTAGAATGGGAGAATTACCATTTAACCTTTCTAATTTACTTCTTATTCCTTAAGTACCATTAATTCACTAGTGAATAATTAATCTATAATCTAATTATAGATTTGAGCTCAAAATCATTCAGTTCCAGAATTAACCCTTAAGGGAACTAATATACGATCCGTTAGGAAAGATTAGATTCCGTATTGTTGATACATGTTCCCAGCCATCCATGATATTAAATCTCCAAAACAAAAGTCATTAGCCTCATTCTTTGAAGAGACCTTAACGAATGAATCAAAAGATTTAATAAACATGAACAAGAGTTCATGAACACTCAGGATTTAGGTTGATCTATAAATGATCATCAGTTATGATATGAATTACAAGTCTTTATTATTAAATGGTTTTTGGATAAAGACTCTAATTCATATCGGTCCATGTCATATATAATCATATTATATAAAGCACCTTTACCGAGATGTCTTTCCACATCAATAATCTGAATCTAGATTATTTGTATCATTATGATACTCAGTAAACCGTACTTACAACTCCAATTAAAGAATTCCATAACTTTAATTTGTTGTTGTTGACTATTTTTATTCATTCATGTGATCTTAATTCTCTCATACTAATACAAGATCACATCCTCAATAAATAATATGAATTTTTCTGATATTTACAAAATTATTCAAGCAATAATTTAACAATCTAAATATGACAATAATAGTAAACCATTGTATTTATTTATTCACAGAAAAAACAAATGTCTTTACATGCTTTTAGGACACACTCCTAACAATCTCCCACTTGTACTTAAAGCAAGTGAGACATTTCTCTCAATCCCATATTACGTACATTACCCTTGAATTCCTCTTGTAGGAAGCGTCTTCGTAAACGGGTCTGCAAGGTTGTGTTCTGATACGACTTCAGAATGGACACATCTCCTTTATGTACGATTTCTTTGACTAACTGGTATTTGCGCTCTATATGCTTTCCCCTCTTGTGGCTTCTTGGTTATTTAGAATTGGCCACTGCTCCACTGTTGTCACAGTAAAGAACAAGTGGTTTCTCCACTTCTGGAATTACTTCCATATCTATGTAGAACTTTTTCAGCCAAACTGCTTCCTTAGCTGCTTCACAAGTTGCTATGTATTCAGCTTCCATGGTTGAATCAGCTATACTGGATTGCTTAATGCTTCTCTAGACAACTGCTCCACCACCAAGAGTGAATACTGACCCAGAAGTAGACTTTCTACTATCCTTGTCAGATTGAAAATCTGAGTCAGTGTATCCAGTAGGCTCAAGGTCACTACCTGAATATACTAGCATATAGTCTCTCGTTCTCCTGAGATACTTGAGAATATGTTTCACCGCAATCCAGTGTTCCAAACCTGGATTTGATTGATAACGACTGACAATCCCTACTGCATAACAAATGTCAAGTCTTGTACACACATGGCGTACATCAGACTGCCTACTGCTGAGGCATAGGGATACTGTCTCATGTTTTCCTTTTCCTGAGGTGTTTTGAGACACTACTCTTTGGAAAGGAATACTCCAGAATGGGTTGGCATATCACTCTTTTTGGAGTTTTGCTTATTAAAGCATTCTAGCACCTTATCAATATAAGTTGCTTGAGACAGTGCCTAAGTTTTGTTCTGTCTATCTATAAGAATCTTAATGCCCAGAACATACTTGGCTTCTCCCAAATCTTACATTTGGAATTGTTCAGCTAACCAGTTCTTTACATTTGATAATGTCTCTACATCATTCTCAATGAGTAGGATATCACCAACATAAAGAACGAGGAATACTACTATACCATCTTTGATTTGTTTATAGACACAAATATCGTCAACATTTTGTTCAACAACCAAATGTTTTTCTTGTGTTATCAAATCTAAGATTCCAAGATCTAGAAGCTTGTTTGAGTCCATGAATGGACCTAAGAAGCTTGCAAACCTTTTTCTCTTGATCTTTTAATTTGAACCCTTTTTGGTTGAGACATGTAAATGGTTTCGTCAAGGTAGCCATTTAGAAAAGTTGTTTTGACGTTCATTTGCCAGATCTTGTAATCCATGCACAAGCTATGGACAAGAGTATACAAATGGATTTTAGCATGGCTAATGGAGAAAAGGTTTCTTCATAATCAACCCCTTCTTATAGGAGAAAAGGTTTCTTCATAGTCAACCCCTTCTTTCTGTTTGTAACCTTTGGCTACAAGCCTTGCTTTGAAAGTCTCTACTTTCCCATTCGCTCATCTTTTCTTCTTGAATATCCACTTGCAACCAATGGGTTTGATATTCTCAGGTGGATCTTCAAGAACCCAGACAGAATTGGAATACATCGATTCCATTTCTTGGTTCATGGCTTCTTGCCATTTTTCCTTGTCAGAATGATTCATTGCATTTTCAAATGTCAATGGATCGTCTTTGTTTGTGTCAGACACAAACATTTGAACTTCGTGTTCATAGCGTGTGGGTTGCTTACTAACCCTCCCACTACGAGGAGGTTCTCTACTATTCTGACTAGAACTAGTAGTTTCCTGTTGTCGTTTTTTATTGGTTATTGCTAGTGACTTTGTAACTTCATTCGAGATCATCTCCTCCAGAACAGCCTTTCTGCGAGGTTCGTGGTTATTAACATAGTCATATTCAAGAAAAGTTGCATTTGTCAATACAAATGTTTTATTTTCTTTTGGACTATAGAAAATTCCACCTCTAGTCTCTTTGGAATATCCCACAAACATACACACTTCAGAGCGCGTTTCCAACTTCCCGGTCTTTCCTTTAAACACACGTGCAGGACACCCCTAAATTTGAAGATGGTGTAAACTAGGTTTACAACCATTCCATAATTCTATGGGTGTCTTTTGGATAGACTTAGATGGAACATCATTCAATATGTATAGAACACATTGAATCATATAGCCCCTGAATGACAGTGGTAATGATGAGAAACTCATCATTCATCTAACCATATCTAATAATGTTCTATTCCGACTTTCTAAAACATCATTTTACTGTGTTGTTTCAGGTGTAGTGAGTTGGAATTGAATGCCATGCTCACGTTGATGGTTCTTGAATTCACAGTCCAAGTACTCTCTTCCTCGATCAGATCGAAGTGCTTTTTAGTGATATACCTAATTGCTTTTCAGCCTCTGCTTGAAATTCTTTGAACTTTCCAAAAGTCTCAGATTTTCTTTGCATTAATTATAGGTAACCATATCTTGAATAATTTTCAATGAAAGTGACGAAATATTCACAACCTCCTCTTGCTTGTACATTAAGTGGATTACTAACATCCATATGTACTAGCTGAAGTGGTTCTGTGGCTCTTGAACCTTTAGCAGAGAAAGGTCTTTTGGTCATTTTGTTTTCTAAACAGAATTCATAAATAGGGAGAGATCCAATAGATGGTTCTCTTAAAGATTATCTTTTTCAAGCCTATTTATTCTATCTAGACTAATATGGTCCAATCTCAAGTGCCACAGATATGTACCACTATTGGAATCAGTTTAATAGATCTAGGATTAGTTGTATTAAATAATTCAGAATTATAAAAAAAATGTCATTCATTATAAGACTGTAAACTTTGTTTATCCCAAAGCATTTGCATAACAAGTAAATAGATAATTTCTTTAAATAATAACTACTTTATTAATAAAAGAAATAAATGTTATGCAAAAATAGAAATAAGTTTCCAAACATTAATAATCAAAATTACTAACGATAAACTAAATTTCTAGACTGTAGTTTTCTTTGTTTAAAGAAATCTAAAATTTCTAAAACAAAATAAAGAAATTTAAATTGTTTAACTAACAATAAAATTACTAAATAAAAACTACTGCTCTTCCTTCTTTATAAGGTTCTGATTCTGCAAAAGGAAAGACAAAAGAAAAATAGATTAGTGGCATATATTTTGAATCTACTATTCAAAAAATTTGAATTTGATATTCATAATCTTTGAATCAATTATTCAAAGTTGAAAAATATATGTAAATCTTATTTACCTTTTTCGTTTGATATAAACGATGACACTCAGCATAGACTTCCTCTGTCATTGCTCGCCACATCTCATGGGCTGAGTCATAGTGTATATATTTTTCCTTTGTTTTGTCAGGCATGATTGAAAGCATGCAATAACGTGCCATACGATCGGATTTCATCCAATATGCATATTTTTCTTTTGCTTCATAACTAGTAGCCAGAGGTGGTTCTGTTGGAGGTTTTTCACAGACAGTTGACATCATCTTCTTATAAGAAAAAATAGTCAACATGCCTCGAAACTAGTGTTGCATATTTTCAGTTTCAAAAACCAAGGATTTGAGAAAGGCATCGGTGTGTAATTCACCAATAGACATTTTTCTGGTAATAAATAAGTACAAATAAATATTATTATTATATTCAGAAAAATAAATATCAAAGTTTCGGAAATTAAACGTGATGCATGAGCACAATTAAAACACATAAAATAAAGAATAATTTCCACGATAAAATTTTCTAACAATTAAAGTGCTGCCTTAGGGTCGGTCAAATTAATTTTAGAGAATTTATAAGACATTCTTATCTTTATTGTTTAATACTTAGAATAACTCTTTATTTTCTCTTTTAAACATTAAAGTACCGCTTAGTTTGGTCAAGTTATGATTATCCACTCTCAAGCTTAATCATAACTTTGTGAGTGTAACCCATTATTTCGGAGTTCATGACTTAACTTAGGACATGCCGCCTTAGGGTCGGTCAAGCCTAAAATACATCATTAGTTCCTATCTTTGTAAGAAATATAACCTTGCTATTGATATGTCCAGACACCTTCCTTAGGGGGACGAAAACAAAGCCGTCGCGAGGCGCTATTCATATCTCACGGTGTTATATTAATAATGGAGACCATGGGTTATGTTTGAGATATCAACCCTCTCCCACTCACTATTTTGAAATAAGTTTTTTTAACCTAATTAATTCAAGATTAATTATAGTTTCTTTAAGCTTTATGAACACAATTAAAATTGGAAAGAAAGCGAGTTTCTAGGTCCATGTCCAATTTTAAATTACCAATCATGTTCATCTAAACTTTACTAAAAAACACTTTTTAAAATAAAGTTGGTTTAAAGAAATTAAGTCATAAAGACTTAAAAAAATTGGTGTGATATTTTACCAAGTTTTCAAAATAAAACTAAGTAATTTACATGCAATTGATTTCACAAAACAATTCATATAAACATATAATCATGTTTATATGAATTGTTAATAATCATGTTTCTACTAATGAGATGCATGATTATAACTGTGTGGGTTTTCATGTATGGCATACAATGCGTGAACATGTTATCAATCACATTAACCACATGAAAAAAATTATTTAAATAAATAAATAAACCATAAATGTTGAACCGGGTGCTTTTGGGTATTTCTAATTTTACAACCACTTTATAAAATTACAATAAATAAAATAAAATTGCCTTGATCTCCATCGAGCTTCTTTACTTTACTGTCGGTAGGATATGTGGTATTGTTGGTCCAGAATAATAATAAGAAAACAATTTTCAAATTATTTTGATTAATTAAAACAAACTTTTAAATAATCATTATTTTTGTTTTTCTTTTTAATTAAAACAACTATTAATTAAAACTGAAATGAATTTAAATTAAAATCTATTATTTTAAAAAAAAAAATTAATAAAATATTCAAAAAAGTTTGTTAAGACAACAAAAATATCTCATTATTTAAATATCAAATTTCAAAAATAGGATATTTAAACATTTTAAAATTAAAAAAAAATAACAGATTAATTTCAGGAAAAAAAAAAATTCTGGACCGTCAGGCGGGGACACACGGCGTCAAAACGGGGCTGTCGGGGCTGGACCGTACGGAGTCCGTATGACGTCCGGCAGCGGCTCGGAGGTCGGCCTCGGAGGTGCGGTGGCTGAGTTCTGAATCCCGGGCTCCGTTCTGACTTTTGTGTGATCGGAATTACAATTTTATGGTGTCGAAAACCAAATAAAATTACATAAATCCTATGCCCTTTAATGGCTTACACAATGATCTAATCATAAACAAATCCTAACCCAAAAACACCATACAATTAACGATTCAACATTCCCACACATTCAATCACATTAAGCCATCCATTCATTCATCAAAACAAATAAATGCATAAAATTAAACCCACACAGATTCAATACATATATATGTGAAGATGGCTCTGGTACCATTTGTTGGTTTTTATTGATCAAATCAGAGATTATGTGCAGCGGAACAACAATCAAATTGTTAGATTAATCCCATAAGATTTCTAGATCTACTTATTCACACTCATATATACATTGAATCAAGGACAAGAATAGAAAAATTACCTCAGGTCCTTCCTTGCTGCTATCTTTTCGTATGGCTGAATCCTTGAGATCTTACACCAAGATCTTCCAAAATGTTCTCAGGCACACAAAGAACGAGTGTGGGCTCGCTATACAAATAATAGGCAATAACTATTTATCAGATGTTCTCAACACATGAGATCTGATAAAGTGTGGACTTAGGTTTTGTGAAAAACAATAACCTTTGTTTTTGTCACTGTTCTCTTTTCTCTGAGAGAATCCTAAATATTTTTCTATCCCTGAAAAATTACTTTCTGTGAAAACTGATATCCAATATTTAATAATATCCAATATATTAAAATATTTGTTATTTTAAACAAATTCAAAATAACTGATTAGTTATCAGATTTTTGTTTAAATAATAATATTTTAATCATATTAAAATATCTCATTATTTCTTTAATATTTAAATAACTAAAATTGTGGAATCAAGAGACTAAGTCCATCTCTTATGCGTGTTGCACAGTGCCTGTGCACTGTGCCACACGTGTACCACATGCCTGTGCAGGCATGTGATTTTTCCCAATTTTTATTATTATTTAAATACCAAAAATCCCAAAAATTAATTAATTCAAATTTAATTATATTTTTGATAAATAAAATAATTAATTAATTACACATAATTAAACAATAATTATGTTTGATACATAGAAAAATATTTTACTTATCACATAAGTCATTTTTGCCCATTTTTTGTATTTGCCTTTGATAGTGATTGTTTGAGCCATTTCGGGGACCATGTACCTATAACATTAAGCTCCAATAAATTGAAACTAAATAATTAAACTCTTTAATTATAATAGTTAATTTATTAATTCTGATATTACTCCACTATAAATTCAGAATTGCACTCTTTATGTTATAGATATACTTTTACAGAAATCTTTTTTTTAAGTCGTCCATTGATATAACCATCTTACAATAGTTCAACCCTCTAATTAATTAGTTCATAAATTAGAATGAGAGAATTACCATTTAACCTTTCTAATTTACTTCTTATTCCTTCAGTACCATTAATTCACTAGTGAATAATTAATCTATAATCTAATTATAGATTTGAGCTCAAAATCATTCAGTTCCAGAATTAACCCTTAAGGGAACTAATATATGATCCGTTAGGAAAGATTAGATTCTGTATTGTTGATACATGTTCCCAGCCATCCATGATATTAAATCTCCAAAACAAAAGTCATTAGCCTCATTCTTTGAAGAGACCTTAACGAATGAATCAAAAGATTTAATAAACATGAACAAGAGTTCATGAACACTCAGGATTTAGGTTGATCTATAAATGATCATCAGTTATGATATGAATTACAAGTCTTTATTATTAAATGGTTTTTGGATAAAGACTCTAATTCATATCGGTCCATGTCATATATAATCATATTATATAAAACACCTTTACCGAGATGTCTTTCCACATCAATAATTCGAATCTAGATTATTTGTATCATTATGATACTCAGTAAACCATACTTACAACTCCAATTAAAGAATTCCATAACTTTAATTTGTTGTTGTTGACTATTTTTATTCATTCATGTGATCTTAATTCTCTCATACTAATACAAGATCACATCCTCAATAATGAATATGGAATTTTTCTGATATTTACAAAATTATTCAAACAATAATTTAGCAATCTAAATATGACAATAATAATAAACCACCATTGTATTTATTTATTCACAGAAAAAACAGATGTCTTTACATGCTTTTAGGACACACTCCTAACACATCTATGGTTTAAAACAAGCATTACGCCAATGGTATTTAAAATTCCATGATGTCATCTCTTCTTTTGGATTTGAAGAGAATGTCATGGATCAATGTATATACCAGAAGGTCAGTGGGAGTAAGATTTTTTTTCTTGTTTTATATGTGGACGATATTCTTCTTGCAACCAATGATAAGAGCATGCTACATGAGGTGAAGCAATTTCTCTCAAAGAACTTTGAGATGAAGGATATGGGTAATGCGTCTTATGTCATTGGCATTAAGATCCATCGAGATAGATTCAAAGGTATCTTAGGTTGTTGATCCCTAAAGAGGGTGTTTTAATATTTAAACTCGCAAGTGCACGATTCGTTTCGGAATATAATGTTCATGTAAGTACGAGGTCGAACCCATGGGAGTTGACTAACATCAAAAGAAACTATTTCAAACAAAACAATAATATTCTAACCTAGTTCCAAATATTTGATGAGATTTTGTTTTAGGAAAATAAAAGACAAGTAATAAAAAGATTTAAGATTAAATAGAAAAATGGTTTTAAAATGATATATGTAAAATAAGATTATTAAGATATTAGAATCCACAAAATGCAAGTTCAATAGTATTTATAAGTATATTGATTCCCAAGTTTAGATATAGTTGAAATAAATCACACTATATTTTTTTCAAGATACATTTTCTATTCAAGCACAAGTTACTTTAAAAAAGGTAGGATTTTTCTTCACTTATAAAATATATAATTTCTAAGCATTAGTTGTGTTACAACCTAATGAAACTACAAGAAATCAAAGAGATTATGTTTAGGCAAAATATGATACTTATGCTCTAAGAATTAGATGTGAACAATTTAATGAAAAACATTTAATCAAAGAATATCATATTTTTGCATATGAAGAACTAAGTGTAATATGCTTTAACACTCAATAATAGATGAAAAATGCATATCTTTGATAGAAAAATCCATAAACAATGTTGTACAAATGGGAGATCAACATACAACAAAAAAATACTATCTAATTACATTTTGCTTCATCATCATCTTAATAACTTTTGAAAAAGATTAGAAGCTCATAACTAGATTGAAATAAAAATTACAAAATAACATACTTGACATGCTCTTCAAAAGATGAAAATGGTAGAGAAAATAGTGAAAAGAAGAGAGAAAACTATGAAGTGTGGAAGAGGTTGAAAAGATCAAGAAGAGCCCCCCAAATGGTCTTACAAGACTCTATTTATAGGAAAAATATAAAGATTAAATTAATCAAATTAAAATAAATAAATTGATTAATTTAATTGTGTTGGGAAGTGGTAGGATAAATAGAGTAAGTGTAAGAGTATTGGAAAGATGAAATGTTTGGTTGGGTAAAAGATTAGTGAAAAGCTAGGGTAAAAAAAATGAATTATGAATGTTTATTTAGGTAAGAAAAATAGGGAAGAGTGAATTGATATTTGAGTGAAAAATATTGGGAATAAAAAATATGATTTTTGGCATTTTGGTGGCTATTTGGCAGCTGGGTTGACTTGGGGGCAGTTTGGGCCTTGTGGTTGGCACAGGCCCACAGTGGGATTGATCTCAGGCTGGGCCGAATTGCTTGGGCCAGGAGCTTGGCTGTGGCGTTGGTGAGGGAGTGCTGAAGAGAAGCTGGTCCGTACGACTTTGTTGGTGCAATTAGGAGGCGTTGGGAAGCTTTGGAGGCTGGCAGGTGGAGACAGGTGGCGACGTGTGGGGGCTTGCTGAAGGAAGGCTGGTTGATGTCTTGTGGAGTGCTGAATGGTGAAGCACGTTGCTGGGAAGCTGTGGAGCGAATTGGGCCTTAGGCCTGGCTGGATGATTGGTGGCATTGGTCATTTGCCACTTTTCTTCCTTTCTTTCTTGAAAATGCCACACTTTTCTTCATTCTTTTTCTTACTTTTCAAAGTCCAAAATTGCAATAACTTCCCTACCAAATAAATTATAAACTAAATTAATATTAAATATTTTCATTAATAAAATATATCATATAACTCCAATGAAAATATTAATTAAAATTTAATTTACATAACATTTATTTTCAATAAAATCATATTTTTAGCATTCAACTAACAACACTAATTTCAACTAATTAAATTACAACATAAAACAATAAAATACCTATAAAAACATATAAAAATCTAGAAAATTACAATAAGACTAATAAATGCAAAATTACTTAAAAACTTAATAAATTAATTAAAAACTCAAGAATTAAGCAACAATTAGCACATAAAAAGTGGTAAAATAACTCTATTTTGTAGAGTTATCATAGGTCTATCACAAGAAACCTACATTAACAAAGTTTTAGAGAGATTTCGGATGAAAGATTGTTCACCAAGTGTTGCTCCTATCGTTAAGGGTGATAAATTAAATTTGAGCCAGTGTCCAAAGAATGATTTTGAAAAGGAAGAAATGAAGAACATCCCATATGCTTCTGCTGTTGGAAGCTAGATGTATGCTCAGGTGTGCACACGACCCGACATTACCTTTGCTGTCGGAATGCTAGGAAGATTTCAGAGTAACCCGGGATTAGACCACTGGAAAGCTGCTGATAACTCTACAAAATAGAGTTATTTTACCACTTTTTATGTGCTAATTATTGTTTAATTCTTGAGTTTTTAAGTAATTTATTAAGTTTTTAAGTAATTTTGAATATATTGAGTTTATTTTGATTTTATATATTTTTGTGTGTTTTTTATAGTTATTTTGTTGTAAAATGATGTAGTTAATTATTTGAATTATTGTAGTTGAATTTGAGGTAAAAAAATGTTGTATTATTGAACTTAAATGTAAAATATAAATTAAGTTATAATTAATATTTTCAAAGAATTAAATTGATTTATTTTATAGTTGAAAATATTGTATTATGATTTATTTTATATTTATTTTGTAGGGAATTTATGCTCTTAAAAAGAAAGAAAAATGAAGGACAATATGACATTTTCAAGAAAGCAAGACAAAGAATTGGCATTTATAAAAAGCCTCATTTGGGCTCCTAAGCCCAACAACTCCTCCAACAGCCACCTGGCCCGTGTCCCTCCCAGCAATCAGCAGCTTCAATTCAGCCCCTGCCCCAGCCGTGCACTTGCTTCAGCCATCAACAAGTCGCCAGCTGTCCTCCTGAAGCATTTCCATCACTGCCTTCCCTTGCGCCAACTTCCTTCCTCCAGCAGCACATTGACGCTTGGGCCAGCCACACTCCAGCTGTGTCCATTCAGCCCAAACGTGGGCCTTCTACCTCAGCTCCCCCAGACCCAAAGCCCACGGTCTCCCTCCAACCACTTGCCTCCAGCCATCCGTCCGTACTAAGCAGCCTCCCACGCCTGCCTCAAGCACAAAGCAGCCCCAAAGCCACTAAACCCATGCATGCCACTTATTGAGCCCAACAAAAATGCTTTTATACCCTTGTCCCTTTTGCCAAAAATACCACATTTTTACCCCACTTTCTACACATTTTACCCCAAAACATCATAATTACACCCTATAATTTACCCATATTTTCCATATTATTATTAAGTTAATTAATTTAATCAATTTAAATTGATTATTTTAATTTACTCATTTTGGCTATAAATAGGGAGTTTTGAAGACCATTTAGGGGGGTCCATTTTAGAGAGGAGGTTATTATACCATAATTTCTACACATTTCAAAACCTCTCCATTCTCTTCATCTTCTTCTTCTTTTTGGTTATTTTCTATGTATTTTTAGAGGAAAATTTTGGGGGTTTCTCCTCCAAATTTTCCTATTTATGTTTGTAATTTTTAGTGTGTATTTGCTATTCTAGTTATGAGTTTCTAATCTTTTTAAGATTATTAAGGTGATGATGAAACAATATGTAACTAGACAGTGTTTATTTTGTATATTGATTTCCCATTTTGTGCAACAAAGTTTATGGAATTTTCCTCTTCAAATATTTTATTTCATCTTAAATATCATGTATTTTGGATTGTTAGCACATATTTACACTTTGTTCTTCATTAGTGCTAAAACATAATATTCTTTGTGTAAGATGTGTCATTAAATTGTACACATCCATGCTTAGAACAAAAATATTATGTTTTGCCTTATAAATAATGTTCATTGATTTATTTGTTATTTCATTAGATTGATTTACACTAAATGCTTTGAAATTATAATTTTGAAAAGTGAAGAAAAATCCTATCTTTTTAGAAGTAATTTGTGCTTAAAATTATAAATCTATTTAGAAACTGATAGTTTGATTTATTTTAACTATCACTAAAACTTGGGAATCAATGTAATTATAAATATTATTGAACTTATATTTTGTGGATTCTAATCCTTAATAATCTTATTTTACTATCTTGATTTCTACTTTTAATTTATGTTATATATATTGTCTTTAATTTCTTTATTATTATCTTTTATTTTATTTTTATTATACAAAAATTTCATCAATCTTTGGAACTAGGTTAGAATTTATTAATTTTGGTTTAAAATAGTTTTCTTTTCGATTTTAGCCACCTCCTTTGGGTTCGATCTTGTGCTTACACGAACACTATATTCCATATACGATTTGTGCGCTTGCGAGTATAAATTTTTAAAACATACCCGTTTTGGGTCCATCAGCTGCAAAGAAAGTTATGAGGTATCTTTAGGGTACTAAGGATTACAAACTCATGTTCAGACGAACCGACAACCTAGAAGTAGTTGGCTACTCAGATTCAGACTTTGCTGGTTGTACTGATTCACGTAAATCAACTTCTGGTTACGTGTTTATGTTTGCCGGTGGAGCTATATCATGGAGGAGTAACAAACAGACCTTGACTGCTACTTCTACTATGGAAGTCGAGTTCGTTTCGTGTTTTGAGGCTACATCGCATGGTGTATGGCTAAAGAGTTTCATTTCAGGCCTTAGAGTTGTAGATTCTATATCTAGGCCATTGAGAATGTTCTGCGACAATTCAGCTACTGTATTCATAGCTAAGAACAACAAGAGTGGTAGTCGAAGCAAACACATCGACATCAAGTACTTAGCTGTGAGAGAACGTGTTAAAGAAAACAAAGTGGTCATTCAACACATTAGAATTGAATTGATGATTGCTGATCCTATGACGAAAGGCTTGCCACCTCATAAATTCAAGGATCATGTAGTGAACATGGGACTTGGTTCCCTTGTGTAAATTTATTGTACAAACTGAAGTTATTATCAATGAAACTCTTATTTTGATGTTTTCTCATATTTATGCGCATCTTAATTTTATTTGAGAAAATTTTATCTTCATAGGACCTGAATAAACAAAAGGTTTATTCGTTTAAGTACATAGCCACATAAATTACATTGTTATGTAATAAATATATTGTAATACATGGAAGATAATACTCGTCATAAAAAGAGGGCCTATCGCCATGATTCCTGTGTTTATTATCTAACAGGGATGATCGTCGGGCTTAAGTAATACATTAATTTAAATGTTGACCAAGTGGGAGAATGTTAGAATATTTATTTATTTGGTATATAAAATCAATTTGTAACAACTAATTGATTTAATATATTAAAGTCAATATTTAATTTATTGACAAAATATTCTAATTAATGGTCAACATTATTTGTTACCTGATTTTGTTGTTACCCGATTTTTCATATCCCAACTGATTGAGGAAATATCTCAATCTGTGACAAAGACTCTGATGGTAGGTCTTGTAATATCCAACATTTTCATAATACATTTATTTATTATAAATCAGAGTTTTAATACATAAAATGTACAAGTTTACAAATTTAAGAAATAGTAATGGAAAAATAGTGTTTAAAATATGATTTTATGTTTTTAATGAGATTAAAGAGAGAGAAACTTGAGTAGTCAAGTATTGGACCCAAATGTCATATAATTTTAATTGGGGATTTTTATAAAATTAAGAAAGTTTTGCTAAAGGGCTTATTTGAAAAGAATTTTAGTATTTTGGGTCCAAGTGTAATTTTAAAAATAAATTAAAAAAAAGAAAAGAAAAGAAAAGGCTTCAGCCTTTCTTTTTTTACCCGAGCCCCTCTCTCTCTATCCTCAGAAAATCTCTCTCTCTCTCTCTCTCTCTCTCTCTCTCTCTCTCTCTCTCTCTCTCTCTCGCGTGCGTGCGTCTGCCCGACCACCGAACGTCCACCGGCGATCACCATTTATAGCCACGCGCTGAACCGTTGGATTCAGAGGCCTCCGAACTATCGACCCACGCGGGAATCTAGAGCTCACTCGCCGATTAAACACCTCAACTGGTCGATTTAAGTTCGGCCACCCCGCGACTTCAAAGTTGCGATTCGGCCACCTCGGGCATCCGTTTGCCGATCCGTCACCACCATCGTGTTCCTCGTGTTGTGGGCTTCAAAACCCAATAACTTGTTCCTACATCTACCATAGTTGGGTGGTGGGCCCACCACGAGCCACCGCGATCCACCGTAGACCGACGGTCGAAACTTAGTGTTCGAGGTTTTGAAGTACGTTTTGAGTCTCAGAAAATCATCGTTTGACTTGTTGTGGAACCCGATCACTTTGGTATAATTTCTTTGACCTATATATTCTGATTTAATTGTGATTGATTAGAATAATTGTTATTATGTGTATTTATAGTATATAATTATATATTCTTGATAGATGGAATATTTTTCTGTAATTATACTGGCTGTCTGGGATTATATGTATTTTTGATACAGGTTTTGATTTTGGAATTGTCCACTTTATAGCCGTTGTGCTGTCAAATTTTCTAAAAAATATTAAATATTAAATAAATTATAAAAATACATATTTAATTGATTTTCCATTAATATGGAAATTATTATGATTAATAAAATTTTAATTATTACTATTATTGTTTTGTTAAGTAAATCAAGAATACAGATTTATATATATATATATATATATATATGAAAAGTGTGATTTATAGTAAACCTATTATTTAACCATTATTATTGTATATTAATATTTGAATATTAAAATAATATCAAATATTAGTTTCTTACAGTTATTGATATTTGTAAGACCAGTGAATTTTGGAGAAAGTATATTTATTATATCACTGGAATTGATATTATGACTAATTAATAATAATATAAATATTTATATTTATATTATTATCATTATATTGATTATTACAATTTTATGTTAAAAATATGATTTCTTTTATAAAATGACTATTTGAATATATATACATTCATATATGTATTGTTATTGAGGTATTTTGTTATTATTATTGAAATAAGTTTATTTATAAATGATAATTATTATTGTTGTTGTTGTTGTTATTATTATTATTATTATTATCATGAGAGTACATTATTAAATGAGCAATGTTTTATATGAAGAGTTATTTGTATTACGTTAATAATAATTATTATTATCATTCATATAGTTTATGATATTGTTAATATACACTATCAATAGTGTATATTTACGATTTTGATAGAATTTAATAAATGATGTGCCTTGAATAGGATTTGTATGGATTTGATTGATTGACTCTTGCTGAGCAATTTTAAAATAAGCTAAGGACCTAAGGTAAGTAAATCTCACCTTTTGTGCTTAAGTGTAAGATGCATGACTACATTGATTGTGTACATCTGATGAGTTAAGTATGGTATGATGATGATGCATATGATAAGTATGTGAAGAATGGTTATATGAACACCATAAGGGTGTTGTGTGATATGTAATTGATGAATTCTGTGATATGTGAAAGATGTCTTACTTGGTTAAGAATGATATGAGTTATGTGCAAGTATGTGTTCTTATGTTGATGGATATGTGGATTACGTTATGTTCATGATTTGTTATATGTTATGATATATGAAGTGTTTAAGTTTTTAGGCTGGAAACCTTAGACCTGAGCCATAGCTCTACGTTAAGGTATAACAATGCCACCAACCCAAAGCTTCATGTATTATGACTAAAGATGTTTTGAGTTATATGAGATGTGATACAATGTCTTGATTGAATACCATCAAACATGAACATTGGCATTTCAGCATCAGCATGTATGCATGGCATGTACAGTTATGTGATACATTATTATGTGATATAAGACCATGCATATAAATATGAGGAAAATTGTGAAATGCCTTGAAATGTCTTATGTGAAGTGAACATTTTAATGACACAAGGCTTAAGCAAAGTGATAATAAGATGTTTAAAAAGGGTGCCACTGTTTTGATGAAGCAATCAAGTAAGTTCAGTAAAGAAGACGGAAGTCTATAAGACTTATAGTGGCTGCCTACTAGTGTGGGCTAGGTCAGAGTTGACCATTCAGATATGTTTGCCATGTTTCCGTCTTTCTCCTCCATATGTGTAATAAGTATGGCAGCTATGGCAACGATGAAATGAGTGTTATGATAAGCCTAGCTGTGATGATGGCTAGCCGGAGGAGAACCCATGGGATTCTATATGATATGTGTAACAAGCCCTGCAGGCATTGGCCGAATCAAACAGTGTGCACAAGTGATATTGGGCCCATAAAAATGTGAAACTAAAAGAAAGAGCATAAAAGTAAAGTTTGAAAGTGCATGAGCAATAAATGAAATGCATAAGTATATAAGTCAGCATATTAGTATATGTGCACTACAAACTCACGACATTCATGTGTATGTGTATGCATGAGATTTGCTTACTGAGCGTTAGCTCATTATGTTATTTTCCAATATTTTTCCAGGTGTGGCTTTAGCTGTTGAGCAACTTGTGGAGCACAGACTCAGTAGCAATGCAATAATGGTTTAGAGTTTTCATATGGCTGCCTTAAATTTAAAGTATTCATACGTGTAATAATTTCTACTAATAAGTTTATATAAAATTTTTAAATTTTTCTGTATTTCTTCATATCATTTTATTTAATTCTTTTGGTCAAGTGCCTAACATACTCGTAAACTCTAGAATTACGAGTATGTGGCGAACGTACCCTACCTTAGGGACGTTATAGGTCTCACTCTATAAATATAGAGTACCGGTCCCCAAGTTCACTGCTCATTCTGACTTTCAGTAACTCCATCTAAAAGAGTTAGTGAGAGCTTGGAAGCCCGTGTACTCGTTCTAACTTCTGTTTCTTTTCTTTTGTAGATCTAAAGCTAGATCGAGGTTATCAATTGCAATGGCTAGAAGTATACAATATTCGATCATCTTTTTATATATGTTCATTCTATATATTAATTCCGCCTACATATATATAGGATTGTTCATATGCATACATTTCATTTTAATGTAACAATAAATAGACGCATGTTTGAATTGAAGGAAAAAGGAAAATAATTTCTAGAAGAAAAAGGAATAGGAGATTTCTTACCATTTGTCAATTTTATTCAAAAGGTTTCAAAATTTAAACTACTAATCTAATTATATATACATAATTAATATGTTGAAATATATTATTAATATAGTAGTTTAGTTCCTGCTCAAAATTAAGTAACTATCTACTCTTGTTCATCATTTTGGAGTAGTGGATTTAGTAGTTAGCCCATTTCATGATATTAAATTTGTATGTGGACTTGTTGAATTTATATAATTAAAACTTAAATTGATTTTTGTCATTATTTGATCTTGGTTGATAGACTAATTATGTTGTTTTATTATAATTTAAGATTAGTTGGACTTATGATTATTTTAGACTTATATAATTTTGAACTAATAACAATTTTGTACTTAGGTTGTTTAATATATATTGAATGTTTTTTTGTTATATATTATATAAATTATTTATATTACAGTTTGGCCTCAAAACTTTAATTACTAATTTTAAAAGTTTTAATTTTTTATTTAACTTAATGCTCAAAATTAAGAGATTTTATCTGAAATAACCAAAAAGTAATAAAAATATAATTTTTACAGTAGCGTGATTTTTTTTTATATTTGTACGGAACAAAACTTCAAAATTACAGAAATAGTACTTGCTCTTTCTCTCTCTCGCAGGCTGCTGATTAGTGGTGAAAAATGCATATTTATTAATTTTAATGGCCAAAATAAATTAAGTTTAATTAATATTTTCATTGAATTAATATAATTTATTTTATAAATGAAAATATTTGATTATGATTTAATTTATTGTTATTTTGTAGGAATTAAAGATGCATTTTGTCATAACGAAAAGAAAGAAGAAATAAATAAATAAAGTTGAAGAAATGAGGAAAAGTTGGCATTTTTGCAAAATTGAAGTCTAAAATTCGGCCCAAATAGCCCAAGCCCAGCAAATATATGTCTCTTTTTCTCCTTGCCCAGCCGCCACCTGGCGACCCCCTGCTGCGCCACCTGTCCGCCTGATCCTGATGTGCTTCTCAGCTACTGACATGCTGACAAGTACACGAATATGTCTACAGAAATTCCTTCACGTGACCTAATACCATTTAGATGCATATGGATATGCATATTAATCTTTAGAGATTCCTCCTTACTAATGGTCTGATACCATTAGGGAAAAGTTGAGAACTACCCATTTTTAGGAGTAGTTAACTAAAATTAGACACTAAATATATTTAGTTGAACTTTACCCATTATTATCATGAGATTTCCCAAATTACCCTTGTTTGAGCACATGATTCTAAGTGTTGTTGTAATGTGTATTATATGTGTCATATTAAAGTTAAATTGGAAATACATTCTAATTGTAGTGTGTTTAAGGAGAAAAAAAAAATGAAATTGAAGGGGTATAATGGGTACATCAATTGAAAATTTGGGTACTAAAATAAAAGTTAAAAATAGTGGGTAAAAATTAAAGTGAATCATTTAAAATGGGTACAGGATCTAATTTTCACGATACCATTAGCCAAAGTGCAAACCCATTTGGACATCTGTCTGCCAGGCCACCAACGTGACTTCCCCAACTCCAAAGCCCAGACCTCCCCAGTAGACCAAGCAAAGGCCCAATTCAGCTGAAGCTCCTCCCAGCCAGCGCCTACGTGGCGCACTCCCATTGGCTAAGGGAGGATCAATGGACCAGCTGCACCAGCCACCTCCTAGCCCAACTTTTGATGCACTTTGGGCCATGAACCTTCTATTTTGAGCTTTTAAGCTCATTTTTTTTTGGTGTTTTTGAAAAAGAGTATTTTGACCATACACCAAAATAGCTAGGTTAATATTTATAATAAGATTTGATTTTTCAAAATCATATTTTATTATTAATATTTCAGATTTATTTTGTAAACCCCAAATTGTTATTTAATTTCTTTTTAATCATTTTCTCCATCTATAAATAGGGACACTTTCTTCACATTTGGTATGTAATTTTTAGAGTAGAGAAACTATAGCAAAATTTCCACTCACTTTCTTCTCATATTTTCTTCTTAGAATTTTGTGAGAATCATGAACATAATGGCCTAATCTTCCTAGGAAGGTTAGGGATGATTCCATATGCAAGTGATGTTATTTTGCTACTTTGATTTACTATGTTCTTAATGTAATATATTTGAGTTATTTATGTTCTTTCATCTCTATCTTTATTTTGTTATCTTTATTTACTTATGCTAATAGTATATAGGATTAGTCATGCTCTTTCTATGTGCTTTTAATTAGTAAAGTAATATTGATACATAATTTTATGTCTAATCTTCTATTGCATTATTGCCCTTGTGTATTTTGTCATTTTTATATTTTTTTATAAGATTAACATTGTGCTTTTAAAGTAAAGAACTTTATAACTCAAATGAACTTTTGTTAGAAAAACTATGGACTTTAATGTTAGATTTTCCAAGTAAATGTTGGGATGTGAATTATTTACTTGTGTATTTTTGTAAATCAAGTAACCAAGTAACTAAACAAACATATGGATGATTCTTGAAACCTTTCATTTTCTCAAACTCTTGATTACATCTTACCTTTATTTCACTTATCTCATTGCATCACTTTATAAAAAATACAATACCAAAATCTCAAACCTCTTTCCATTTACAATTTTATTTACTTCGTGTTACTAACTTTTTGTATTATTTTCTACTAACCTTTTGATTTTAGGTTACCTCCTTGTGGATCGACCGCCCGATCTTACTACAACTACTGCTTAGTGTAGTCACATTTTGGGCGTTAAACAGCTGCAACCCGTCCTCTCTCAGGCGGTACCCACAGTGATTTTTTCCTGAAACAACATCCAAATTCAACCTCAAACAACAGCAAAACCACAAACCAGACCTCTCTCAGGTGACCCACAATGATTTTAATTTCAAACAACATCCAAACTCAACCTGAAACAACAAAAAAACTACAGAGAATTTCGTTCTGAAACAGCACCCCAACTACAGACGATCTAGATCTGGAAAACAACACCACAATGACAACAGATCTCGATCTGAAAAAAAAAATCACAACTACAACCCGATCTCAATTTGAGAAAGCAGCAACGTCAAAATACCATAGCTGTCGGCGATCTGAATCTGACAACAACAACAACAACAAAATCTAAAACATTGTTGATTTCTGGTTGTTGGCATGTTATGTTGACATTGTTGTTAATGATCCTAGCATACAACTTGTACAGACAAGTAGACAACACAAGATCAACACAAAATCAACATCAAGTCAACAATAGTCTCTAATGGTGATGGTGTTGTTGGTGTGAAAATTTGAAGAATAAGAAGAAAAAAAATGAAAGAAAGAGATGGAGAGAGAGAGAGAGAGAGTTTATGTTGCTTTGGGTTGATGATAGTTATTTTTTTTATATATTTTTAATAGTATATATTGCATTGTTTTGGTATTGAGACAGTGTTGTCGAAGTTGAAATATGAGACAACACTATCAAAACATTAGAGAAATGATCAAATAACTCAACATAAATCCTAAAACAAGACTTAACCAACAAAACAAAAACATAAAAGGAATCATCAGCACGAGATCAACACGAAAACAATAGGAAAACTGAAAAATAACAAAATAAATCAAATCAAGTGCAACAACAATAACAAAACTAAATCAAAAGATGAAAGCATCAACAAAACAACTTATAAACAACTAAAGATCAGTATAACCATTAAAGATCTAGAGAAAAACTCATTGAGTCATAAAACTCATATCAACATAAGTAACACCAGAACAACAATCGTCCAATAACAGAAAAGAAAATAAGAAATCATACAACAATCATACATAACAACACAACATCAGACCAACAACAGATTAGAAAATAAGAAATTAGTTTTGCTCACATCAGCTCCTGTGCTTCCTTGAAACCTATTCGTGTTTATGATTTCTTTTTTAAATCAACTAGTTTTCCATGAGAGATGATATATACATGGGCATTTATGAATTTTTGGAGGTTCAATAAAAGAGAGAAAGAGATAATTTTTTTCTTTTTGGCATTTTCAATGCAATAACGACCAAAAAGATCCACATCCAACTTTTATGAATAAGTATTATAGAAAGTGTATATAAAAAATAAATAAATAATCATTCCACTGACATTTTTTTTTTGAATGAAAAACAACCCAAACAAATTAAAAAAAAACAATAAAAGAAGATAATGATCAAATACGTAGCACAACTAATAAAACAATACAAATTTTTAGGAAAAAAAAAATGAATAGTAGAGAGGGTAAAGATAAAAAATAATTAGTTTGGGAAACAACAAATTAGGAGTGATGTAACTAAAGAAAAATATTGTAAAACAGAAAATAAAAAAAGCATGCCGACAAACCTATGTGGGTTTTAGTTTTAATATAAATTGTATTATTGTAATATAAAAACTTACCAAAATATATATAAGTAAACATTAAACAGTAAAAAAAATAAAAATTCCACCTCACAACATATTTCTAATGTGTCACTTTTGTCGGTTTGTGTAAATTTTTCCAAAGTTAATAAATAGAGTTCAACAAATAATTGGATTGAATTTTATTAAATGACTTAAATTAATTGAATTGGATGAATTGATAAAATCTAACATCTAATTATTAGTTAGATTTAATTAGTTATGGCTAAAATTATTGAATTTCGAACCTCTAGTTACCACGTGGCATTTCCAAATAATTGAAAAACTCACTTTTTATTTTTAATGTTTTTTAATTTTTAAGAATGAAAACATCAAGCGTTTGAAACTTATTTGAAATACATCATTTTGAAAGTCATATTGTCCTTTCATATTTGATTGACATGTTTCTTTCCTAATATAAATGAGAAATTTCAGTTATAAGGATAATAATATACTCAATTTTATTTATATGAAAAATTTAATAGACATTCTAAATATATGCCTTTTGTATAATTTTAACTATAATACCCATTTTATTAAAATTCTCACTCTCTCCTACATTAAAGTGCACCTATAATTAATTTTTGTGTTTTACATAAAAAAATTTAAGACTTTAAATATGCTAAATATGTAGATCTCGAAAAAAAAAATACTAAGATTAAAAAAAAATCAACTAAAATGGACATTTAAGAAAAACGTTATGGCTCACCAAAATTTTCGTCAAATTTCAGCGCAAAACATCAATGTACCATTGATTTTGCATCATTTTGGCAAAAAAAAATCAAGTTTTCATGATTGCATCGCAAGAGCATCGAAACAGTATTGATTTTGCATCGAAAAAGCATATTTTGGCAAAAAATAAAAAAACCAAGTGTTCAAGATTGCATCGATTTTGCACAGTTTTGGCCAAAAAATCAAAATTTATGGATGCATCGCAATTGCATCGTAGAAGCATCGAAATAACATCATTTTCATTATTATTATTTTTTTTTATAAAAACGATATTATTTTGATGCTTCTTCAATGCAATTGCGATGCATCCACAAAATTTGATTTTTTTGGCCAAAACTGTACAAATTCGATGCAGTCTTGAAAACTTGTTTTTTTTTTGCCAAAATATGATTTTTCGATGCAAAATCGATGTGTTTCGATGCTCTAGCTATGCAGTTATGAAAACTTGATTTTTGGCCAAAATAATGCAAAATCGATGGTACATCGATGCTCTGCGCTGAAATTTGACAAAAAATTTGGTGAGCCATGACTTTTTGCTTAAATGTATGTTGTAGTTGATTTTTTTTTAATCTTAGTATTTTTTTCAAGATCTACATGTTTAGCATATTTAAAGCCTTAAATTTTTTATGTAGAACACAAAAATTAATTATGAGTGTAGATTAATAAGATGAGTGTATGAAATGAGTATTTTTGTCCAAAACATGGTTGGTGACACATTAATAGGAGGAGTGTTTAAGTTAATATATTAAAAAAAATTCCTATCTTACGATGGATAGAACCTAAAATTTCTTCATATTACATGATTTAAATTTATTATTGACGAATTTTGGCTCCAATTTTTTTAACTACATAATCGCCTATCCTAAATTATATAATTGTTATAATAATAGTCCAAGTGTGACAACGTGATGGCCTTTTTTTAAGGAAAATGTATGTGTTTTGTTAAAAATTAAATAAGAAACTAAATAGATATACATGTAAACAAAAAATTGTTCAGGAAGTGATTTACGCAACCCAACTTTGGAATAAAAAAATTCAATAAGCGACTATTATATTTTGTTTTTGTTTTTTTAGAAATTATGCAACTTCATTGAATAAATAGATAAGTGCAAGGGTGCATAATATTGAGCTTTCTGAAAGGAATACCCCCACTCCAAACCAACTCATTATCTAACTCTAAAGCTCTCCTTGCTATTTTATGAGTCAATACATTAGCTTCTTTTGGTACATAGGAAAGGGCAACTGAAGGGAAGAAAGATAATGAGCTAATGATATCCCTAATTACATCAGACAAATGTGAGAGGTCAACATTACATGATAAAACTTTATCCACAACTATTTTAGAGTCAACCTCTACAATGGAAATAGGTAAGGATATCAAATGGCACCATTGAAAGGCCTGCAGTAGAGCTTGATATTCCATTAAATATGAACTATAATTCCCTATTTTAGGACAAGAATAGCCAGCCACAACTTCTCCTTGAGCAGTCCTAACTACAGCTCAAAATCCAATCACGTTATTCTTATTATCAATGGCTGCATCAACATTTAATTTGAGAACACTATTTGGAGGAGGAACCCAATCCACACTTTGTTTCAAAATCTTATCCAAGGATCGACTATGATGAATCTTTTGAGCAGATTTATATTCATGCAAAAACGAGATGGTCCAAGCAACAACATCTCTAAAAGGGATGTGAGGTTTTCCATGCAACAAAGAATTCTGATTATTCCATGAAGCTCATAACATACCAAGGAAACATTCATATTGATCAAAAGACAAACAATTAAAAACATGAATTAATGGATTAGCAATATCCATTTCCTTACATGAAAACAAAAAACTAGCAAAATCGTGATTGTTTCCAAATTTTTCGAGCTCTGGGGCAATACAAAAGCGCATGTGAAGCTAAATCCCACTGATCACTACAATAAAAACAATGAGAAGAAGGATTTTTTTTTAAATAGGTATCAGAGCCCAAGTCGACTCCTTCACCTTCCTTCTAGAGAGAAAACCCAAACCTAACCACAAATGTCTTTGATTCCTCAAAATCCTAGCTCCTTCGACGACTCAGCTCTCAATGTTTTCTACTCCGGTCTCTATGGCCTCCTCTGGGTCTCACTCCCTCAAAAAGTCTTTAGCCAATAAACTTGCCTACATGTATGAACTCTCTTACATCTCTAATGATGATAAGATTGTCTCCTCCGACCTACTTCTCATAAATCCTTACCATGCCTTCTCCAAACCACAAGGCATACTCACTCGATCCATAAAATCCCCTATCCTCCAACAACCCAAGTCAGTCAAAGAATACATCTAATCAACAAAGTTTGACCAATGCAACCTACCTGCTACTGAGCAAGAACAACTAGTTACATTAGAGATCCTGTCGAAATTCCCTCAACAATGGATAGACCAAGGGCTGACACACATCCATTTTGGGGCTATTTGACTCGCCATCACCCATCATGGATGAAAAAGCTTACCTGTTTGTGCTAGGATCACTTTGCTAGATACGCGAATGCGAAGGTTTCAACATGCATCCATCGGTACTCTTGAAACGACGCTTAATGCGGGTACGGTAATTGTCACATTCTACCCAAACTTCTGCATGTCTTTGAAAGATAAAAGACTTCTCGATGCTTTAAAAGTTTAGCTACAAATTGTGGGTTTAGACCAAGATCCAGAATCTATTAGTGCTACATAGCACTATCAAATGGCTTACAGAGTCCAAAACCATGCCATTGACATAGCGCTACCGGGAAGCTCAGACGCACTGATGATCATTGTTGATATAAATCAACAACAAAGCTGCACCCACATACCAAGACAAATCACTATTGAAGAGCTGCAAAAAATCCTTCCGACCTCATGGATTACTAATTACGAAAGGATCCACAGATCGCCTCCTACAATCCATTCGACAGATCCATCGTACTTCACAAATAAAGATGGGTCTATTAAAATCAACTTTCAAAAGAAGGAAGATACACCTAAGATATTCTCTACTCAGTACATGATGTCCTTAGTCATACCAACAAATGCGGAAATCACCTCATTCGACAAAAATGGAGTCCCCATATATGCCTACAAGTCATCCCCAGGGCATATTTATTGGGACGTATGCAACTGCCCAGATTGCATTAACATGGACGAACCAGAAAGAACCCCCAAGAAGACTAGTACTGGCAAAGTATTAAAAGAAAACTGGGAGGCAGGGCACACAGATATTGCTCATCTTGGGCAAAGTTCTGGAAAATTTGATTACTTAGTCAAATACTCCTTCGATTCACCATCCTATCCCCCTCTTCCACCTACTAGATGGGACGAAGATGAAAAACACCCACTGACCCCCACCCCCTCAACCAAAACAAAAAAAAGGTCCTACCATGTTACAAGCAAAAAAGACCCAACCCAAAAATCGTTCACCACCTCATGATAAATACCCATAAAGACAATTTTCCACTATTTGCTTCATTTACAGATGACGATGGTACAACAACTCACCAACAAAAGATCACAAATCCAAAAGTTTGAGAGCTTGATGGATTCCTGAAAAAGATCTCACATGCAGAGGCCATCTTGAATTGGCAAACGGAGAACATGCTAGCCCAAAACAAAACTCTAGCATAGATCGATGGAAAAATCTCTCACATCAGCCATAAGATGACCAAACTCAGCGATGAAATCTTGAAGGTAGACACGACTATGAGCAGACTCATTTATAGAATCTCATAAGTGCACGAAGAACTGCTGAATATGGCAAAGTCCCAACATGCTCCACATGACATCTTTCGAGCTAAAGAGGCAGAACTTAAAATTCTGAAAAGTCAATATGTCGCTATGCAAAGTCAGCAAAAAGAAGTCTCTCTATCCTCAGATGTAAATCCCATTCCATGGATGTTTTCAACGCTGCCACAACATTCCCAACCACTAGCAATGCCAACCAAAATGGGAGATCAAATACTTCGCCTCAAACGAATCCTTGAAGAAGAAGATCAACTAAAGAAACAACAAAAAGAAAAACAGGTAGATGGCGGACAGACAAAAAACTAGCTCATGGTCCAAAAGACAAATCGCCTCACTGAAATTATCCATCAACATTGCTTAGACAATCTCCCTCATATTAATCTTAATGAAGAACTAGATGGCTTAAGTGACGATATGCAATCATCCTCTGGGAAATCGGAATTATGGGAGACCGAAGATGACGACAGTAGTGACGAAGCCCCACATCAATTTATGACAAACCACACCCAAGCTTCGAGGGTAGACAGAAAAATAAGGTTTCCTCAAACAGAGCCAATCATAGAAGAAGAGGTGTCATCATCAGAAGAACAAAACACCACCAAGCACAACTTTGCGACAAGTGGAAAACCTCATACCTTCACATTGGATGATTTACCACCAAGTCAATGGAGGTCTCATTTTCAGGAATTCAAAGCTTGGACCTTGCTCAAAGCTCAAAAGCCCAGGGCAGTAATAAGAGATATCCTTCTGCAACTTGTGTCAATGTTCACTAGAATACTGCAAGACTGGTGGCAATGTCTGGGAGAATACAGACAACTTCAATTCCTGCAAGCAGAATCAATCGAAACAGCTCTAAACCACATCTATGTCGAATTTTGTGGGCAAGATGCCCAAGTAATAGAAAGACTCAGAGCAGAGTTCTTTAAAATGAAGTGCTGCTCAATGGATAAAAATTACTTAGAGTTGCATCATCAAAGAATGTCCAAAAGATCTACCTAATTGGAGGAGTAGATGATCCAAACCTAAAGCAAGATTTCCTGGCATCCATACCAGAACCACTCGGAGAAGAGATGTTCAGACTCCTCTCAGCAAATGGTAGAACATTACAGAACACAGCTCTCGGTGAGCTATTCCAGACGATAATGAGAGTACTAGAAAAAATGTGCTCCCAGAACAAGTTTCTACAGGAATATATGAAGCAAACAAAGCAGCTAGACAAGGTCTGTAGCCCAAGAGACCTCACAATCAAATGCTCAACAAAGTCATCTTGTTCCTACGAAAGGCCAAACTATGGAAGAAGGAGATACAAGAGCAACTCATTCAAACCAAGGACTCCATGGAAATTCCTCCGGAGAAAGAATAGACCAGGCAAGTCTTCTAATAGATGTTTCTTGTGCGGACAGAAAGGTCACTTTGCCAAGCAATGTCCAAAAGGAAAAATGGTGAAAATGATCACACACATACAGAATGTAACAGGCATATCTCTCTCCGACGATGATGTAGAATCTGTATTCTCTATAGAAGATGAAATCTCTCCATATACTGTCTGTGCCTTACGACCATTCTCAAACTCAAATAGCGATAGTGATGGAGGAATCTTCAAAATGAATGCCATAAATTCAGTTCAACCTATCCCTATGGAAAAAATGCAGATTATCCCAACCAAATACTCAAAACCAATCAAAGTAGCTACCTTTTTTGATACTGGAGCCTCCTATACAATCATGAATCCTGATATACTACTGCCTGAATTCTGGAAGAAAAAGAAACAGTATTTCCACGCAGCAAATAACCAAATTTTATGCACAAAGCTGATCAGCAAGCCTATCAAGCTGCAATTCTTTCCAGGTTGCTCAATAATCCACAGGGTCATTGGCTCCAAACTTTCGGGAAAAGATTTAATTATAGGTTTCGACCTATACACAAAGAAAAACGGTCTAATAATACTTTCACATGGATTGGCATACAAGCAATACTTTACTCCATGGGAACAGATCCCGAACTACTTTCACATGACTGAAGATTGTTTGACATCAATCAAAGAACACATTATCCAAAAATCATGTGCAAATTCACATATGGAGTTCTCGCATAAATGTGACCACCCACTATGGAAAAATGAAGAATTCTTCATTTCTCTTCCGTTTAAGATGAATAAAGATGCCAACCCAACTAAAGCAAGTCATCCTGGAATGAACCCCGACCACCAAAGTTTGGCAAACAAGGAATGCGACGAGCTAAAAGCGCAAAGATTAATTAAAGAAACTGAATCTCCATGGGCCTGCCATGCATTCTACGTCAACAACAGATCAAAACAAGTCCGAGGAAAGCAAAGATTGGTAATAAGCTACCAACCGCTCAACCACTTCCTAACATATGACAAATTTCCTCTGCCAAATAGAAATTCCTTGTTCTCCAGCCTATCACAAGCAAAGGTATTTTCCAAATTTGACCTGAAAGCAGGCTTTTGGAAACTAGGAGTTAAAGTAGAAGACAGACCGAAAACAGCTTTCTGTATCCTAATCCATCGTTTCCAATGGACCGTAATGCCATTTGGGCTCAAAACAGCCCCATCCCTCTTCCAAAAAGCCATGAGCAGGATATACAAGCCAATCTTAAACCAGACCCTTATCTACATTGACAATATCCTACTTTTTTCCCCAGATAAAAGGTCTCGTACAAATCTCCTGACCCAATTTGCGGATATCACCGAAAAGTATGGGATTATGTTATCAGAAAAGAAAATGGTCTTAGGCCAGCCCAAAATTGAGTTCCTAAGGATGAAGTTGCATGATGGCACGCACGAAGCCCAACCTCACATAGCCCAAGAACTTCAAAAATTCCTAAATGAAGGTCTAATAAAGACCCAAGTCCAACAGTTCCTAAGGATCGTAAACTACCTCAGAGACTTTGTGCCCCACCTGTCAGGTTTCACAAGCCCATTAACCAAGATGCTTCAAAAAGATTCTCCACCTTGGGCTAAATAACAGACAGAAGCGGTGAAAAACCTGAAAAGTTAATGAAAAATTTACCACCACTATAGATTCCATCAGATGGAAAAAGAATCCTGCAGACTGATGCTAGCGACAAAAATTGGGGAGCGGTCCTATTAGAAGAAGACACCAACAACAAAAGAAAGGTGTGTGGATACAAGAGTGGATCATTCAAAGATTCCCAACTCCACTACCATTCTACTCTAAAAGAAATCCTGGCAATCAAAATAGGAATCATGAAATTTGAATTCCACCTCATTGGTCATAATTTCCTGGTAGAAACAGATTTCTCATCCTTTGAAAGAATGCTCACATTCAAACAAAACAAAGTTGTCAATGCCCAGCTACTCCAACTAGCCACGTGGTTCTCTCGCTACACTTTTTAGGTCAAACACATAAAAGGAAAATCAAACACCACCCCAAATTTCCTATCAAGGCCAACCCAGAGTACTATAAATATGATCTCCCAAGAAACTAAACAACCCATCCCTTTAGTTTTCATGGAAAACCCTGCAGCAGTCATCTCTACATTTATGAGAGATGCTCAAAATGTTATCAACAACAAAACCCAAAAAATAAAGGCCATCCAAAATACCCTAGATATCCAATCCACCCTTTATTAGAGGTCATGGAAAATCGATGGCAAAAGAATTAGGCTTCCATCCAAAGTACCCATTAGCCAAACTCTTTCACATAAAGAATACCATTTTCATGCCAAAAAAGATCACCCACATGTTTTGGTACTTAATGAACTCCTACACTATTGTTATCGAGGTTCATATCATAGGTCTCCGAACATTGGTTAGTAAAAAGTTATTCTATGACTTTTTAAATTTTTTTCACTTTTATGAGTTTAGTTTCCCATATTTTTGTATAAAAGTTAGTTAATGCCATAGTTTTACTCTTAATCAAGTTTCTAATATTTAGTTAGTTATCAATTGTGTTTTCCATACTTTAATTTTTTCTTTAATAAATTTTCTCATATAAATTAGAAAAAGTATAATCCTCACATTTTTGCACAATATTAACATAAAAACCATATTTATGAAAAATCTCCTTCATATTATTACCGGAATAGGCTTACTGCAAAAAAAAGTATATAATAAATAAATTATTACCATTATAGGTCCAAAAAGCTGAATTAGAAGTCCCATAATAATATAGCATCGACTTTCTTCTGGTGGGTTTTTCGTAAAATATTAAATAATTAAACAAATATCTGACTGAAAACCCATATTTTGAATTATAAACTAATTTGAGAATGTAATCTTATTTTGAAAAGCAATATTCCAGGCAAATAAAATTATACCATCTGTTAAATATATATAATCAAACTGACTAAAAAATGTTATACATAATTTAAAAACTGATATATCATATTAATAAAATTGTTTTCTAATAATATTAATTTAAAAATATGTAGAAATATATTAAAAGAGATTTTCATAAATTGTTTACTTGAATCTAAAGGATGAAGAATCAATAAATTTTGGGGAAAGAAATAACAATGAACAGAAAATAGATAGATATATGCTAACGCATAGTACCAGAGTCATGCCAGGCATAATTTAACTAGGCAAGCTATATAATAATAATAATAATAATAATAATAATAATAATAATAATAATAAACAAAAGTCTATGACAATTAAAAGGTAATTATTTGTTTGATTAATCTCATTTCAAACATTGAATTTAAAATTAAACCAATGAAATCTAAAAAAAAATCTTTAAAGTTTTTTAAAACGTTACAATTTTTTTTAATAATAAATAGTATAATCTAATAAACATAAAGTTAATTATTTTTAATGGCGAATGAGGAGAATATATGACCTCAACTATGTCTTTCATTCCCCAACAATTCAATATGTTGTTATACATGAATTTATTTATTTTTTTAAAGGATCTTGTGTTTTGTTTCATTACTTATTTAGACTTTGTATTTTGACAAATGACTTTTTGTATTCTGTGTTTTCTAAAATAATTCAAATAGACTCCTAAACCTGATTTTGATTAAAAATTTTTGAACTAAAATCACAAATAATTTATCAAACTAACAACTCATAACAAAAATATAGCTATTCTGCCTAAGAATTATATTGTTATATTCAATTTTTTGTTCATCAAAATCAGGTTTAGGGGCTTATTTGAATTATTTTACAAAACACAGGGTTCAAAAAAAAAATTTGTTAAAACACAAAGTCCAAACAAGTAATAAGTCAAAACACAGGATCTAAAAATGCATAAACTTTTTTTTAAAATAAATTAGGAGTTGAAAAAAAAACAAAAAAAAAGTGAAAATCTATGAGATAAACCAAATTTTGGCTGTTTTTTCTTTTGTAAGAAAATAAAATAAAAACAGTAACATATTTTAAAGGAGTCACAAAAATTAAAAGCAAGAGATGCTAAAAAAGGAATCACTTGTTGATAGTGTAATAATTTTTTTTAAAGTAGTATGTAAAACTAAAATTTTGTGTTGATTTGATATGATGAACTATTTATGAAAAAAAATGTACATAAACTAAAAAATCGTTACTATTTATAACGGAAGGTGTGACCCCTGTTGCTGTTATATTAATCAAGAAGAATCATGATGCATAACAGACATAAGGGTTAGGGGGAATTATCCACCGTAAGAGCATAGTATTTTTAACATCAGAGAGTGGAAATCAAAATATGAAAAGTCTGCTCACATGCAATATATCATATCCATTTACAACCAGTAAAGAATCGGACTCTATATAATAAACTGGTACCTCCATCTGTATTAACCATTTTAAACTTTGAGCCAAAATTTCCATCTCATCTGGCTTAAAGCATCCTAATAGCTAGAGGCTCAGCCACAAGTTCACCATTTGAATTCCTTAGGACCGCCCCAATTTATGCCGACTATATGATGCTGCGGTGCCGATCAATAGCAGTTATCAGTATGTATATTTGTTTTCATGTAATTCTAGCTTTTTGTATTATTTTTTATTAAAGTGCGCAATTCAATATTACTCTTTAAATTTTCAAGAGAAATAATACGTGTGAATTGATGGATAATGGTTAGATGGGCAAACTGGGAATTCCATTTGAGTTTTGACATGCGAGCAGGGCCAGTGATATCAATAGCATCAATATATGACAGAGATGAGGACAAATCACGTAGCGTTTTGTATAAAACTCATATATCAGAGCTTTTCGTACCATATATGGATTTAAACGAAGAGTGGTACTACAGAACTTTCTTGAATGCTGGTGAATTTGGGTTCGGCCTAAGTGCATTGCCACTTGTTAGAATTGAGTGGTTAGAATTCTGTTAGGTTGTTAGAAAAGTTAGTTTGTTTCTGTTACTTGTAACTAAGTAAGCTGGTTTTAGTAATTATTAGTTACTGAAATTATGGACTCTATTATATACTGTTTCATGGTAATTGTTCAGAAGCAATGAATAAGAATTTCCTCTCTTGCATTCTCTAAAACTAATATGGTATCAGAGCATAGTGATTCGTGAGTCCCTTGCTGTTCGTTCATTTTTTTTTCTCTCTGTTCCTTTACTCTTACTGCCATGGCCAGAAGTGGAGGAGTTCAGACACGACGCAATGCTGCTCGATCAAATTCCACTGAAGACAACTCGAATGAAGACTCTAATCCATTTTCTGTTCTTGATGATCATTCTCGATCTCACAATGACGATCCTCAGAGTCCTTACTATCTTTCCCATGGTGATCATCCTGGTGCCACTCTGGTTCCCAAAATCCTTACAGGCAGTACAAATTACAGTTCTTGGCGAAGATCGATGATGGTGGCATTACTTGCTAGAAACAAAGTACAATTCGTCAATGGAAAGCTTCCTCCACCAGATGAAGACAATGAAGACTTCGACATGTGGAATCGATGTAATAGTCTTGTGATTTCTTGGATACTCCATGCTGTCACACCTGATATAGTTGATAGTATCATGTACATGGAGAATGCCTCTGCCATTTGGGATGAACTTCAAGAAAGATTTCATCAAAAGAATGCTCCAAGAATCTTTGAAGCCAAACGATGTATGCAAGTTCTTACTCAGGGATCGAATGATGTTACCACTTACTACACTCGTCGAAAAGCTTTATGGGATCAGATTCAAGAATATAGGCCTACACCTGTTTGTACATGTGGGGCAATGAAGACTATTCTGGCTTATCAAGAAGAAGATCGTGTTCTTGAATTCCTGGTTGGTTTGAATGAGTCCTATACTAATGCCAGATCTCAGATTCTTTTACAAGATCCCTTACCTAGCATTAACAAGGTTTATGCATCGATTATCCAAGAAGAGAGACAACGTGGCATTACACATACTCACACTGACATTATCCAGCCTGTTTCAGCTCTTCAAGGTTCGTCTACCCTTGGATCTAGTCACTACAACAGACCTCGCATGACTTGTACTCATTGTGGCATGACTGGTCATACTGTGGCCAAGTGTTATAAGATCCATGGATATCCACCAGGACATAAATTTCATGGAAGATTACCCAATAAACACCATGGTACTGCTGGTGGTAATGCTGGTCCTCCTATTTCTAAGCCTACTGCCAATTTCTCAGGATGTACTGATGCTCCTGGCTCCGGATTGGCACATGATCAGGAGCTGATATCCAACTTGACTACTCAATGTCAAAGATTGATGGAGTTGTTTGGACAGAAAGGTCAAGAGTCATTACTCTCCTCATCCAATTCTTCCAATTCTGATCCCCCCATTGTGTCTCATTTCTCTGGTAAGGATTTCTCTATTCCCAAGTCTCGATGGATAATTGATATAGGAGCCACACATCATGTGTGCCCTGCTATTTCTTTATTTCATCACACTCGTCCCAGCTCGAATATGACCTATGTTCATTTACCTAATGGATCTAGAGCAAAAATCACTTGTCTTGGTACTGTTTATGTTTCACCATATATCATTTTGACAGATGTGCTTTGTGTCCCTGAATTTCAATATAATTTGCTCTCTGTCAGTTCACTAATTCAATCTACTTCATGTTCTATTCATTTTTTCCCTGATTCTTGTATTATTCAGGCTCCTATGAAGACACAATAGATTGGGACGGCTGACAGATTAGGAAATCTATACTATTTGAATGCTTCTTGCAATTCTAGTACTCTCCACAATTTTGCTCAAATTTTTTCTTTTTCTGAGTCAAAAATCAGTGATAACACTGTATGACACTACAGACTAGGCCATCCCTCTTGTATCAAAGAACATCCTCTGAATAAAGATTTGCAATTCAGACATTATTCTTGTCCTCATTTTCATTGCATTGCCTGTCATTATGCCAAACAAAAGAAATTGCCTTTTATTTCTTTACATCATATTGTTGACCATTGTTTTGATCTTATTCATATTGACATTTGGGACCCTTTTCATACTTTAACAACCGAAGGATATAAATACTTCATTACTATTGTAGATGATTGTTCTAGATTTACTTGGGTCCATCTTATTAAACAAAAGTCTGAAGCACAAACTGTTATTCCAACTTTCATTCAGCTCATTAAAACTCAATTTGGTGCTCAAATCAAAGGCATTCAGTCTGATAATGCCAAAGAGTTACAGTTTCCAGAATTATTTCATACTCTTGGTATTGTCCACTATCATTCCTGTGTTCAAAGGCCACAACAAAATTCTGTTGTGGAACGAAAACATCAGCACCTACTTAATGTGGCCAAAGCTCTTCTATTTCAGTCTTATATTCCCTTATGCTATTGGGGTGACTGTATATCCACTGCTGCCTATTTGATTAATCGGATTCCTAGTCCTAATTTGAAACACAAAAGTTCTTTTGAGGTCCTTTATTCTAAGGTCCCTAGCTATGAGAATTTGAAAGCTTTTGGTTGTTTAGCTTATGCTTCTACATTATCTACATCCCGAACAAAATTTTCTCCTAGAGCTGTTCCTTGTGTTTTCTTAGGCTATCCTGTAGGCATGAAAGCTTACAAATTGCTAGATCTTAACACCAATTAATTTTTTTCTTCTAGAAATGTGCATTTTCATGAACATATTTTTCCATTTGTTCAAAATGCTGAGTTACCAAATGGCTATCATGAATTTTTCTCTGTTGTGCCACTTCCCTCTCTGTCATCTCCATCACAATTGTCAGTTCCCTAATCTGCAGTTCCTGTTTCCACTTCTTTATCTCCAAGTGGCAGATCAGTTTGTGTTTCACAAAAACCTTCTTATTTGAATGATTATCATTGTTTTTTGTCCACTAATCCTTCTCTTGCTATACCACAGGTGTCATTCTCAGTTACTTCACATCCCTTGTCTCATGTTATTGACTATAGCAGATTGTCACCTTCATTTCGAGCTACTGTTTTGTCTATTTCTAGTCATCAGGAACCTGAATTTTTCAGTCAGGCTCATGGGATTCCAGAATGGGATGAGGCTATGGCATCTGAAATAGCAGCTTTGGAAGCCAAAAATACTTGGTCTATTGTTAGTTTGCCTCCTAATCATCATGCCATAGGATGCAAATGGGTGTACAAGATCAAGTATCATGCCAATGGTACCATTGAAAGACACAAGGCCAGATTAGTTGCCAAAGGCTATAGTCAACAAGATGGGATTGATTACACAGAAACTTTTGCTCCTGTGACCAAACTAGTTACTGTCAAACTAGTATTAGCTCTGGCTGCTGTTCGAGGGTGGCATTTGCATCAATTAGATGTCAATAATGCTTTCCTCCATGGTGACTTGCATGAGGAAGTGTTTATGACTATACCTCCAGGGTATAGTCTAAGGGGGAGATACCAGTCAATGCTGTTTGCAAACTTTAGAAATCCTTATATGGTCTCAAGCAGGCTTCTAGGCAATGGTTTGCCAAATTTTCAAGTGCTTTAATTGATGAAGGATTCCATCACTCTGCCACTGACCATTCTCTTTTTATGCGACATTTTGGCAACAGTTTCATCATCTTGTTAGTCTATGTAGATGATGTAATTTTGGCAAGTAATGATCTGGAAGAGTTAGATACTTTAAAGGCAAGATTGAATAACAAGTTTAAGTTGAAAGACTTGGGAAAACTGAAATATTTTCTTGGGTTGGAGATTGCTAGATTTGACAGAGGAATTTTTGTATCTCAAAGGCCTTATGCTCTTCAGGTTCTTGAAGATTTAGGGTATCTTGGGTGCAAACCATTAAGTACTTCTATGGAAGCAAATCTGAGACTTAGTTAAGATGGCAACCAAGATGGGAAAGATAATCTGGCAGACCCTACTTTGTATAGAAGAATAGTTGGGAAACTACAATATTTGACTATAACTAGACCTGATTTATCTTATTCAGTCAATAGGTTAAGTCAGTTTTTAGCTAATTCAAGAAACAGTCACATGAAAGCAGCTCAGAGAGTCCTACAGTATGTTAAAGGATGCCCAGGTCAAGGTATTTTCATGTCATCTAAGTCTCAGATCAAATTGGAAGCTTATACAGACTCGGATTGGGCAGCTTGTCCTGATACTAGAAGATCAACAACAGGTTTTTGTATTTTCCTTGGAGAATCTATTATCTCTTGGAAAAGTAAGAAACAACATACTGTTTCTAGGTCTTCTGCTGAGGCTGAATACAGGGCCATGGCCAACACAACATGTGAATTGATTTGAATTCTTTCTGTATTAGAGGAGTTGAAGATCAAACATGAAGGTCCTGCAATTTTGCATTGTGACAACAAAGCTGCTCAACACATAGCAGCAAATCCTGTTTTTCATGAGAGGACTAAACACATTGAAATTGACTGCCATTTGGTTAGAGAGAAAGTTCAGAAGGGGATCATCAAAACCAGTCATATTTCAAGTAAGGAACAACTTGCAGATATTCTAACAAAGCCATTGTTTCCAAATCAGTTCAAGCTTCTCAAAGACAAGATGAAATTGGAAAACATATATATTTCATCTTGAGGGGGAGTGTTAGAATTGAGTGGTTAGAATTTTGTTAGGTTGTTAGAAAAGTTAGTTTGTTTCTGTTACTTGTAACTAAGTGAGCTGGTTTTAGTAACTATTAGTTACTGAAATTATGGACTCTATTATATACTGTTTCATTGTAATTGTTTAGAAGCAATGAATAAGAATTTCCTCTCTTACATTCTCTAAAACTAATACCACTCCAGCCACTCGCAGAGTGCCCTCAAAATGCAGCTTTCATGGATGTTTATGTCGTTGCTCAAGGCTCACCCATTCACATGCCTAACACTCTCTGCATCTTTGAGAAGTACTCTGGAGATATCATGTGGCGTCACACAGAGAATCAGATACCCAATAAACTCGCTAGTCCCCCCTTTTTCTATATTATTATTATTATTATTATTTATACTTATTTTATTGCAAAATTATAATGACATGTTAAACAATGCCATTTGACCATTTGGTCTATCAAAACAGTTAGTCATAGAATTAAAAATATCGAAGAAAAAATCTAAAGAGTTTTTCTTATGTAGATTCAAAAAACAAAATTCTATTCTTGAATTTTATGAGAATATTTCTTCTTTTGATGTTGTAAAATGTGACTTCCAAATAAAATCTTTACTAATAATCAAAACATGGAAGGAAAAGAAAAATTATACATGTATTATAATAATTACATAGAAACAAGCAAAGCTCCATCCCATGAATCCTTAAATGTGGATAATAATCACCCAAGAACTCCAATTTACTTTCAAAAGATTTATATATATATATACATATATTTAGGAATAATTGCAAAATGTCACCAATGCTAGGAATTCTGTAAAACCAAATAATTTGAAAATAAATTTTGTTTTAATGACTATATTAAAATATATTAGAAAGGTGTGAAAAAAAGAACTATTTTATTTTAGTTTTTGGGAGGAGTAATAATGGACCAACCCTAATGGTATACTGTATTATACTTACTGGTTACTTTTTTAGCTGAAAATTGGATTGGTGTTGCAGATAAGGGAGGCTAGACCAGAGGTGAACTTGGTAGTGAGGATGGATGCAACAGTGCTTAACTATGACTACATTGTGGATTGGGAATTCAAGAACAGCGGGTCAATTTTATCTAAGGTATAGAAAAGACACCTTGAAGTAACTCACAGCTTTGAAACTATCATTTAATTTGGTATGCTTTAATTAATAGAATTTTCCAAGTATTTCACGTTGGGATGACTCACGCGGACAAATGCAAGAGGAAGTTTTTGGAACAATTTTAGCAAAAAAACACTATGGGTGTATACCACGATCATTTTATTACTTATCATCTTGATCTTGATGTGGATGGTATTGCCAACTCCTTTGTCAAGTCCAAGTTGAAAGGGACTAGAGTCACTGACCACCAAAGCTCACCTAGGAAGAGTTATTGGAAGGTAGGTAGTGAAACTGCGAAAACTGAGTCTGAGGCTATGATTAATTTAGAGGGTGTTTGGCACCTTAACTAAAAAACTGTTTTTTGTTTTTAAAAACTAAAAATTGTTTTTTGAAAACAAGTAGGGGTGTTTGACATTGTTTTCAGAAAACAAATTTTAAAAACAAAGTTACAAAAAACAGAAAATTTTGAGAACATCAAAAAGTTGTTTTCTGTTGTTCTCAAATTTTTTTTCCTAACTTTACTTCTTATTTTTCATCATTTTTTCTTTCAAATTATTTTATCTCATTATTTATTACAAATTTTTAAAATATTTTTCTCTTTGTAAATATATTTGTTAATTTTTTATTTAAGATTTAAAAAAAAATAAAACTAAAAAAATTGTTTTTAGAAAACATTAACCAAACAACTCTTATTTTTTGAAAACTACAAAAACAGTTTTCTGTTCTCATTTCTGAGAACAAAATTTTGAAAACAAAAAACAGAAAACAATGACAAACAGGCCCTTAGGCTCTGCTGCAGCTGATCTCCTAGTTGTGAACCCTAACAAGAACACTAAACTGGGCAACCCTATCGGGTACCAACTGATCCCGGGATCAGTGGCTGGCACGCTCTTGTCCGACGATGACTTCCCACAAATCCGGGGAGCCTTCACTAAGCACAATGTTTGGGTTACACCATATAACAAGTCTGAAAAATGGGCAGGAGGGTTATATGTTGATCAAAGCCAAGGAGATGACACCTTAGCTACATGGACCAAGAGGTACCATCTAATCACTTTATTTCAAGATAGATTTTCAAATTTCATCAGATAATTGGCACCAAAAACAGATGATTGGTTAACTATCAGTAGTTAAAATTTGTTGTATCATTTAAAGCTTTACAACGATTGTTTTGCCTTAAGCATTGTGTGTAAAATGCTATGAAGGAACAGGGACATAGTTAATAAAGACATTGTGATGTGGTACACATTGGGTTTTCATCTTATCCCTTACCAAGAGCATTTTCCCATAATGCCTACAGTAAGCAACGGTTTTGAGCTGCGGCCAGCAAATTTTTTTGAAAGAAATCCTGTCCTCAAAGTTAAGACACCACAACCTGTCAAGTGGACAAACTGCTCCATGTTAAATGTGATATGACCAAGTGAATTGTGCTTTTGAAAGAACACATTATGTCTACTTCATATGTTGGTGGAAAAACTCCTAAGAATTATTTTAGGCTTAAGTATTAGAAGTAGAACTACATATTTAAATAAAAGCATCAGATATTGAAATTAATTTAGAATTTCAACTGCATCCCCAGCTTTATATAAGAAATGTTAATATACATTTCTAGTTCATTAGTTTAACTTTTTCCCCCACACATACTACTTCTTGCTAAGAGGGTATTTGACACCTTAACTAAAAAATTATTTAAAAAAAAAAAAAATTAAAAACTGTTTTTTGAAAACAAATTAGGGTGTTTGGCGTTGTTTTCATAAAATAATTTTTAAAAACAAAGTTACAAAAACAGAAAATTTTGAGAACAAGAAAAAGTTTTTTTCTGTTGTTCTCATCACATTCTCTCTCATTTGTTCTTGGATCAATTTCACTCTTCTCAATTTCTATTTCTTTAAAATTTCTCTCCTTACTTTCTCATTTATTATTTTTCATCATTTTTTAAAAAATTATTTTATCTCATTATTTATTACAAACTTTTAAAATATTTTTCTCTTTGTAAACATATTTGTTAATATTTTATTTAAGATTTAAAAAAAATAAAACTAAAAAATTGTTTTTAGAAAACATTAACTAAACACCTCTTGTTTTTTGAAAACTACAAAAACAGTTTTCTGTTTTCATTTCTGAGAACACAACTTTGAAAACAAAAAACAGAAAACAATACCAAACAGGCCAAATTTTTCCTATAACACTTTTACTTTTTCCCATAATATCACTTGAGGAACTCAAACTACAATAGATTTTTTCTCTTCTAGATGTGCTTGAAGTCAAATGTCTTTTATATATTTGTTACATTCTTTCAAGTGTTACACAAGAATAATATAAATATATATATATATTTATACTCTTGGTGTTGCACATGGGACAGTTAATTATTTTTAATCATTTTGAAGCTGACTTGCAGGAACATATTGATGTAATCTTGAGGATGTGGATAATTTACAATTAAGGAAAAGCTGTACAGAGAAGGAAGTTAATGGTACCCTTCACTCCAAATCATCAAGGCAAAGCAACAACAATAAAATATAACAACTGCCCTTGCTCAAAATAAAATAAAAGAACTTAAATAAAAAACAAAAAAGCCCAAGTCTTACAAATAAAGGCTCAGTGGACCATCAAAGCCTAGGAAGCCCTTCATAATATATATATATATATATATTAATATAAACACACATTTATAATACTAAGAATGGTCTATCTCAACAGAATTCCTCGAGTTATTCAAGTGTTCCATATTATGTAATATAAGGACAGTAAGTTGTCTGTTTGTGCCAAAACCTTCCATCATATTCTTTTGAAAGAGTACTAAAAGGTAGTATATATCCATGACTAAACTACTTGTGGCTCTAGTTATGATCCTCCAATGTTGCTTCACTTCTAGCACCACATCCCACCCATTGGACCCTCTTACCCCAACTGAGTTTAACCAAATACGACACATAATTCAGAAGTCTCACCTGGGTTCTCTTCCTAATCTGACTTTTCACTTCGTTGATGTCCATGAACCAGAGAAGGAAGATGTCCTCAAATGGCTATCTTCAAATGGTAAACACCCTAGTCCTCCGCGCCAGGCCAAGGTGGTGGCTCGAGCTGAAGGTCAGACACATGAGCTCGTCGTTGACTTTTCCACTAGCTCAATACCATCAGACCAAATCTATACTGGTCATGGTTTCCCTCCTTTCACCTTCATCGAGCTTTTCCGAGCTAGCCAACTACCTCTAAACTATCCCAAATTCAAAGACTCAATTTCCAAAAGGGGTTTGAATTTGTCTGAAGTTTCTTGTGTACCATTTACAGCTGGTTGGTTTGGGGAGCATATCAGCAGAAGAACTCTCAAAGTTGGATGCTTTTACAGAGGAGGAACCTATAATGTCTGGTCAAGGCCTATAGAAGGAATATTCATGTTCGTCGATGTTGATTCGATGAAGATATTAACATACAGCGACAGATTCAGAGCCCCGTTGCCTAAAGCAGAAGGCACCAGTTTCCAATCCGAAGGAAAGAAGTCAAATTCTCAGTCAGGCAATTCAACAAACAAGTCATTTGCAATAGAAGGTAATAAAGTCAAATGGAATAACTGGGTTTTCCATGTTGCCTTTAACGCTCGAGCTGGTGTAATCATATCAGCAGCGTCAATTTTCGATCCCACAAACAGAAAGTTCCGTCAAGTCCTGTACAGAGGACATGTATCAGAGACCTTTGTACCGTACATGGATCCAACAAAAGAATGGTATTTCAGAACTTTCATGGACATTGGCGAATTTGGGTTTGGAAGATCAGCTGATACCCTTCAACCATTGATTGATTGCCCAGAAAATGCAGAGTATTTAGATGGGTTCATGGCTGGACCTGATGGGCAGCCTCAAAAAGTCTCAAGACCCATTTGCATCTTTGAAAGGTACTCCGGCGACCTTGCTTTTCGACATACAGAGATTAACATTCCCGGGAAAGTGGTACGTTCAATTAAATATATATTATTTAGGATCTTTATATTATTTTTGTAATAATATTTTTCTAAATTTTAGCTATTAAAAATTAATTTTTTTATATTTTTTTAAGAATAAATGATTTTATGTTGATAATTAATTGTTTAAAGATGAATTTTATATTCTTATATTTTAGGGACCGGACAGACACCAATTAAAAATAAGATAAATTATAGTAAATTACTTAAAATAATGACTTCATTTTTTAAATGGTAGAAAAATGACTTTTTTATATTGTTGATTACCTAAATTATCATTTTGCACCAAGTCTCTAGTAAATATTAAGATTTACCTAAAACTAAAAAAAATTAAAGAGGATAAAAATAAATGTAGAATTTTGCTATACTAATTTGATGTGTTGGACAGTTTGTTGATGTTTTTAAAAAAATTAGATATTTATCTAAATAATAGTTATTTTGAAGGCTATTTATTTTGCTCGTTGCCCCTAAAAATAATTCAAAGACTCTTAGATTGAGCAGTTCTATTTTTAAATTTAAAATATGTGTTATTCAACTAATTCAACCATATAAACGATCTAATAAAAAATGGACCACCATTTCATACACACCTATTATTTTGAAAAAATATATTAAATTCAATATAATTTTTTTAATAAAAATATCTTTCATATAAATAATATTTTTTACACACAATAGATATTTAAAATATTTTCAATGCATGTTCGGTATTACATACAAAAATTAAAAAAAAAACTTAGAATAAGTTATTTTTAAAAAAAAAATTAATATAAATTTTGGAGTTATTTATTTAATTATTCTATTTAAGGTGAGAAGTGGTCAACCAGAAATAAGCTTGGTGGTGAGGATGGTAGCTACGGTGGGAAACTATGATTATGTTCTCGATTGGGAATTTAAACAAAGTGGTAGTATTAAAGTTGGGGTAATAATCTCTCCATTTTTTTCTATTTTAATTTCAATTTCAATTAAAATTAATATTAATATTAATAAATAACCTTAACGTCGATTAGTATGGTATAGGTGGATTTGACAGGTATTTTGGAAATGAAGACAACGCCGTACACAAATAACGAACAAATTAACGGAAATGTGTACGGAACATTAGTATCTGAAAACACCGTCGCAATTAACCACGACCACTTCCTCACCTATTATTTGGACCTGGATGTTGATGGAAACGACAACTCTTTCGTTAAAGCTAAACTCAAAACGACAAGAGTTGGTGGCGCCACGACATCTCCACGGAGGAGTTATTGGACGGTCGTTAGTGAAACCGTTAAAAGTGAAGACGAGGCTAGGATTCGACTTGGCGTGGAGCCAGCCGAGCTATTGTTTGTGAATCCGAATAAGAAAACGAGGCTTGGGAATCACGTGGGTTACCGGCTGGTCGCCGGGAAACCGGCTAGCGCCCTTATGGCCGATGACGATTACCCCCAGATTAGAGCGGCCTATACTAAGTACCAAGTCTGGGTGACTGCCTATAACAAGTCAGAAAGGTGGGCTGCTGGGTTCTATAGTGATGGAAGCCACGGTGATGATGGCTTGGCCGTTTGGAGCCAGAGGTAATTAAATAATTTTCAATGTTTTTTGTATTTTTTCCTCAACGTAATTAATTAAGTAAAGTTCATATAAACATTATAAAATAAAATAAATAATATACAACAAAAATAATTCCGAAAAAAATCTATATATCCAAAGGCGAATTTAGCATAGAAACAAGTGGAATAGCTATTTTTTATTTATTTATTATTATTATTGTTATTTTCTACCCTCTTATTTATTTTGGCTCCCATGAAAATATTCGATCAGAGTAAATCTAAAATCTATTTATATTTATAATAAAAAGAAAAGAAGTCGAAATAGGTTCATTTCTCTATGACAAAGAAGATAATACCCTATTACTACTAGCAATGTATATATAAATTTATATATGTATGGAAATTATGTGATAGGGATGATATTTTATATTTCACGAGGGGCCTGACATACTTTAGAGCATTTATAACTCACCTATGAAGGATTGTCCTAACGGTAGAGTATATACGATGACCCCATGAACTTTTCATCAATATCATATGAGGCACCTCTATACCACCTGTCTAAAACATGTCCTCTTCTTATAATGAAGTATAAAATATGTTTGTAATAAATATATATATATATATGTATGTATTATATTATAACAAAATATATTAACCGTAAGCATTTAAATGACGTCTCTTTCATTAGGCAAAACTAACTTATTATACAAAAAAAATTGATTTGCTTAGGCACAAGAGTTGTGTAGTACTAACAATAATTATAAATATGATATTGGTCTAATGTGCAGGAATAGAGGTATTGAAAACAAGGATATAGTAATGTGGTACACAGTGGGATTTCATCACATTCCATGCCAAGAAGACTTCCCCTCAATGCCCGCACTTCATGGTGGATTTGAGCTCCGACCAGCTAATTTCTTTGAGAGCAATCCATTATTAACTCCTAATAATCTTAAAACACCCACCTAGCTAATCCCTTTTTAATTAATGATTACGTATATTAATTAAAGTCAACCTTAATGATTCTTTCATATTCAACTCTACACCTCCTTTCATCACTATTTTTTATTTTCACGTTCTTCATTCGTATATTATTTAATCGAACTTGATGTAATTCTTCATATTAGTTGAAAAATAAATATATATATTTATAATAAAACCATACCTATCGATTTGATCAGATATGGCAATGCAACTTTTGATTTGTCAAAGCAAAAACAAAAAATGTGTAAGCTTGTGAAGTTGAGCTCGTTTGCTTTATTACATGTCGAGTCCGTGCTTACATAATAATATATATATATATATATATATATATAACAAAGTTATGTATATATTTACATATAAGATAAGAAATGCAACAACATTGCAATAATATCTGTTCACCAAATAAAGTTAATCAGAAGTAAGTTCTGACTTAATAACTCAAAGTCCAAATGTAGCTGCTGATGTAATTTGAGACGGTACTCAATTTCTGACTTTGACGAATTCCTCTTTTTATTCTTGCAGAATGAAAACAAAAGCTTCAAAGGCCCAATAGTTATAATATTAACAGTAGGTATCTTCGATTTTAGCGTTTTATAAGGTGTCGTTTATCACTTGTGTTAAATAATCAAAATAAAAAGTGTAGGCTGCTGCTGGTTGCGAAGAACCAAAACCAGGAGGGATGCACAGGATGTTGCAAGGTTGCTCGGTACATACCTTGCAGCTGGGGATGTCTCAACAAATTTGGGGTTTGGGCAAAAATTTAACTAGGAATAATAATAATAAAAAAAAGTTAGTGTAAAAATAATTTGAATTTTTTTAATAAAAATTATTAAAATGTGGGGATAAGCATAGCTTAACGTAGCTAGTTTTCTTCGAAACTTTAAAGTTCAAATCCTCTTCTACAATATAAATATATATTATTAAAATTCATACTACACTACAATAAAAACTACAAATTCAAAGAAGATAATGACTTTATTTTTTTTATTTTTTATTTTTAAGAAAGGCATATTATTATAAACGAAAGAGAATCCATTACAATAACGTGAGATGGGGAGGGGATGTTCTCCAACCAACAACAACCATCAACCAACTATAGATAATAATACTATAATTAAGCAAAAGAATATATAACATAATTTTTTTTTTAATTTTTAGAGATGTAAAATTATTTATCAAAATCTAATAAGCTTATATTAAATGTAATTAAAGCTTTGTATAGCATATTACAATAATAAAAACATGTATATTGTCATGTTTAGTAGTAATTTTTATATAAAAAAAAGTTAGAAATTTTTTAAATGAAAAAATGTGTAGAAAAACTTTTTTATGTTTTAAAACATTGTTAAAAGAAAAATTTTGTGGGATCTTTTTAAACGTATGGGATTTTAATAGTTAATATTATAAAAATATGGCATACCTATATATCTAACTTTTACTTGAATTATTTATAAAATGTCATACTTCATGCGGGTTTTTTCACAATTGAATTTTAGAAAAATCAAAATTCTCATAAGTATTAATTATGAATGGAAAAGCACAAAATATTAAACTTGGATAGTTAAAAAAAAATGACATGTTTCTTTTAAATATATATAAGTAGGCTTTACAATAATTATATATATATAGCTTTTTTTTTCTATCCTTTGTATGATTATACATAACTATACACCCATATATAACTATACATAATTTTTTTATATATTAATTTTATTAGGTCCATAAACAAATGAGAGCACTCATAATTTAAAATAATAATATAATTTAGTCACATTTTTTTTTAACTTTAAGCATTATCTATATTCACATATAGTGATGCAAAAAATAGTTTAGACAACATTTTTCCTCGAGAAAACAAAATATGGAGGCTGACAGGTAAAAAGGAAAAATATTATTTTTTTTCCCTCTTGTTAAATGTAAGACTATACATATATCTTTAAAAGAAATCAATGTGTTAAACTTATGTAAATTTGGAAGCTATTTAGCTAAGATTTTTCGGGATGAAGGAAATGCTAATTTTGACCAAATTTTTTTCAAACAATTGAAAAGATAAAGCAACTGAGAATTTTTTCGGAGAGAAATAAAGAAAGTAACAAAGATATTTTTATGAGCAAGGTCACCGCATTGCTTTTATGTATAAAGTATATTTTTATGAGAGTGTTTATGATTGAGTAGGATTCATAAGTCATTTGCAATTTTGATATATTTTATGTTACCCAACATTAGTATTACGCAATCTATATTTCCAATAAAATAATTGAGACTAATAATTAATTTTTGGGTTGAATTTGATTTGATTTTTTTTTCTTTTTAAAATTTTGAAATCCTGTCACAGTAACCACTTTCAATAAAAATAGTAGTACAATTTTTCTTTATTTGAGATATGTAACTTGTTACAAGTCTATGAAATCTTTTTTTTTTCCTATTGGTTATAGTTTGTTACCAGTTAAACTTGGAAAATGTTGTAACTAGTTACAACTCTTAATACTGTAACCAGTTACAAAACAACTCTAATCATTGGAACCAATTACTATGTTATGTTTGTAACTGGTTACGACTCTAGAAATTGTATTCAGTTACAAACCTACTCTAAAATTGGAACCAATTACTGTGTTATGTTCGTAATTGGTTACAACTCTAATAATTGTGATCAATTACAAAGCCACTCTAAAAACTAGAACCAATTAATGTGTCATGTTTGTAACTGGTTACAACTAAAATTGTAGCTAGTAACAAAACCACTAAAAATTGTAATCAATGATTGTGCCATGGATGTAACTGGTTACAACTGTTGCATATTTGAGAGTTGTAACTGATTCCATGTCTGCATTTTTTTTCAATTTGATTCCAGACTTGTAACAAGTTACCATTCTAAAACTGAGAAATGTTGTAACTGGTTCCAAGTTTGTAATTTTTTTTCTTTTGGTTCCATACTTGTAATTGATCACTATTTTCAAACTGAGAAATATTGTAGCTGGTTATTAATGTGAAACCGAGGAAGTGGTAACTTGTTACCAGGAAAGGATTTTACATAAATATTTTTATCTCACTTAAATAATATTTTATGATTTTCAAAGTGGGTAACCGGTTACAAATATGACACTAATTGGTTACAGTTTTGTAGGGTGATAACCGATTACAAATTCAAATGTCACTTTAGTTACAATTTTTATATTGGTAATTTTTTTTCTTTGTTTTCTTATATTAATACAAGTTTGGAGTGTATTTGTACACAAATACAACTAGAAACAAGTTGATGCGCTTTTATTATTAGGGTTTTTCTAGTATACCCAAATACTACCAAAAAGTAAGAAAAATACTACCACATGGTAATTTAAACATATATATGGAAACATCTATTTTTTTTTTTTACAAAAATACAGTTTGTGCTACACACCCATTCCCCACATGCGTAGAAGCTTTGCTGATCTTCATGAATGTCGGCGAGAAGCTTTGCTTCTGTAATCAGCCACCGCAGCAACCAGCGAGGAAAGTTCTCCATGAACGTCAATGGGAAGTTTTGCTTCAGTAACCAGCCATGGTAGCGACCAACGAGGGGAGATCTCCATGAATGGAAGCAACATAAAATCAATGGAAGACCTTCATGAACATTGGCGAGAGAAGATCAACGGAAGAGCTATTTACGTGAACAGAAAAAATGTTGATCTAGAGTTGCCTAAACATTTTGTAACAAAATCATTAAAAAAAACAATTTTGAGGTTGTTTCGTGTGTAGTTAGTTTAATTTATTCATCAAATTTGGTTACTCTTGGTTTGATTCTCATATTTTAATGGTATTTCTCCATATACCATTAAAATATGAGAATCAAACAAATCTGGAAGAGAAGACATTGAATTAAAAATTCTAGGTAGTATATTAAGAACAAGGAATGTATTTTAAAATTTTAATTTAACCTCTGTTGTTGTTGAGTTGTTCGCTTGTTGTCACTTAAACTTATATAAACGTGAAACTGACAATGTTGACATTCTAAAAAACTTTAATTTATGCACTTCTCAAATAATAAAATTGATACCAATTTTGATACAAAACAATGGAAAAATGGGATGGTAAAAGTAATTATGTTATATTTAAAGATAGTGGAAAATTGATCCCAAAACACTACAAATACGAAGAACTTTTACAAAAACTGCATCAGCAACTAGAAAGTAGCACAAAAACAACAATACTTCAACTACAATATCAAGTCAAATAACGCTACCCACCTCTAAAAATAATGATTATGGAAGTCTCATTATTTACTTGTGGATGAAAATAAAATAAACTGATTTCAAGGTATCCCTTATGTGTGAGTATAATATATACAAAAGCAACAATATCAACCATGCTTTTTTTTTTTCTACTTTAGAGAATCAACAGTGCAACAAAGTTGTGTTGCTATTGTGTTGTTGTAAAGTTGATAGTTTATGTTGTGTTGCTTTGGTGTTGATGTAACGTTGACAAAATTAAAATTGTACGAAAACTTTAAAATTACAACTACTGATATCATAAATTACAAACAACATTTTGCCTAAACAAAAGCTCAAGGGAATCCTTAATTTTGGATGAAATGTGATGTCCAACATTGATAAAAAAAACTTGACAATAATCTAGAATTATCAATAACAATGAATTAAACTAATATTAAAATAAAGATGTTTATAATTTGAAATGAATGAACATATGTCAAAAGCATAAAAATAGCAGCTATTGTGTTGCTTTCTTGTTGTTGCAGCCTTGATTACTTTGATATGCATGATCAGTATACCCACTCCAAAGCTCTCCATTTACCTTTGGGCTCGATTGGAGCTTCACCATCACTATCCATATTTCCAATTGCTTTATCGACAAATTTTTCAGCAAAAGACGCTACAAAAATACTACAATCATTACAGAACAACAAAAAAAACAACATATAACTAATCAAAAAAAGAGAAACCAACAAAACAGAATAAAGCTTGAAACATAAAAAAAAATTCAATAGATACTTGCTTATTTTCTTGCTCAGGAAAACCCTAAAAGGGCCCAACACAACCTAAACACCAAAAAAAAAAAAAAAAAAAACACAAAACCCTAAAATAACACTTAATAAAATGAAAAAAAATAAAACACACCAAAAGAATTATAAAAACTAGCACTAAACAACATATCTCAATCATTCAAGCATTGCATCAAACACATTTCATGCATTATGAAAAAAATCACTAATATATACGAAAAATAGAACAAAATAAAAAAAAAATGTAACATAAACATAAAAACCAGCAAGATTATAAAATACACAACAACTAAGGGAGTAAAAAAAAATCAAATCAACCAAAAATCAACAAAACAAAAATAAAATAGTATAGTGGGCACACCGACGACGCAGAAAAGTGGCTGGAAGCTGGCGGAGTGCTTAAACGTGGTGACATGAACTATGAAGACAAGTAGGGAGGTGATGGAGGAAGAAGAAGAGAGAAAACATGATGGAGGAGGAATAAGAAGAGAGAAAAGGAGATGGAGGAAGAAGAAGAGAAAAAATGATGGATATGTGGGTAAGGTGTGTATTAGTAAGCAAATAGTATTTTTGTAAATTAAAAATTATAAAAATAGTACAAAAGATAAATCAAAACAGTATAAAAGTAAAAAGAAGCGCCTAACACTAAAAATGAAAGAAATGTGCCAATTTTGACACTTTGTGTAAAAATCTCATTATTATTTATAAATAAATAGATTGCTTTGAATATATATATATATAACTATGTATATAATTTCATACTATATTTAAAGTAATATTTTCTAGTTTCTTTTTCTAATTTAATATTTAACTTGGGATTTCATAAGCCAATTGTATGGATATTTTTATACGATAAGTTTACATAATCAAAATAATTATAAATCAATAATGCACAAAATAATAAACTTGTAATTTAATTACACTCATATTTATCTTAGTGTACTTATTATATTCTAATATCTAATAAATGTAATGAAAAGAAAGACAAAATCAGTACTTATTTTATGTTGACGACGTTTTTCATCAACTAAAAACAAGAGCAATTAAGCAAAGGTATAGTTTAACAAGAAAAGAAGAACATATACTTTTACGTGGTTCAGCAGTTAAAATCTACTTACGTCCACGAGTCACTTTTATTAAGATCTGCGTTAAAGCTTTTTTGAGAGTAATTTCATAGAGCGTTTCTCAGTACAAAATAGTGCCTGAGTACAAATGACTAAACCTAGACTATTTATAGACCAGGTTACAAGAATTTTCCCTTAATCTTAGGGATCTTCCGATATACATATCATGTTTGAATTTGAAATACCAATCGGTTAATTAAAATACAATAAATTGTAAATAAATATCCCTAAACAATAGGGTTGATTACACAGTTTGAATTAAATCCCCATGATTATAGGGATTTCCTAACAATACCTCCATGTATTGGTTTAATGCGTCTTCGAGCTTGAACACTGCTTCAATGCCCTTTCGAGATCATATGTAGCTTCGAGCTCATCGTTCTAGTTTTCGCTACCTCCTTTCTTGATCGGTCTTTCGAACTCATCTTTCGGAGGAGACTCTTGTTGCCTTCGAGCCTGCAACTCATGCTCGAGCGCAAATGACATGAATCTTTGGAACTTCATGTTTATTTGTACTAGTATAATGTTAATACTTATTAAATCCAAGCTTACACCTTACGAGCCTACATTTCGATACTGTTTATTTATTCTCAAAATTTGGGTGTAACATTTTGCTCCCTCAAAAGTGTTGGTTCGAATCTTATGAGAAGGAAACTTTTGAACTTCACTTTCGGAAAACGTGCCCACCTACCACACTTGAGTGTGAACACATGTTAATACAGGAATGGATGCTAAGAGTACTCGAGTACTCACTTTCTGCACACGTCTTTTCCTATTCCTCTTTTTTCCGCTAGCTTTCGAGATTAAACGAGGTCCATTGGATCACGCTTTTACCCAATTCAAGGGCCAAATTCCCCCCATAAATGCCACCTTTTTGCCTATTTAAACCCTTTTTCATCTTCTTCATCTTTACTTTTGCTCTCCCAACTTTCAGAAGAGAGTCATGAACCAGAGTTTCAAACCTTGCATGTTCTCCAAGCAAAAAAAAAATGTAGCCTTCAATCGTTTGGTTCCACACGACCGTTCTTGCTTTTGATCTTCCGATTGACAATCTCCTCATTTCACGATCGACTTTGTGTAAGTTTTTTTTTTTTTTTTGTGTACCGTTCTTTTAGTTTTCATGCATGAAAAACTTTTCTTGGTTCTTGTTGTATTCTTGAAATCTTCTCTGTAAAATGGGAGTTTTCATTTGTATGGATGAGTATTTGTAGTGAATAAAGATTCGTTTAGGCGAAAGTTTTGGTAAAAACTGGCAAAAATGGCACCTTTTTAGGTTATGGGGTAATAGGTGATAGGTTTCGTGTAGTACAAGAAATAAGATTTTTTTAGAAATAGGGTTTTAATGCTCATAAATCGATGATATCTCCATTTTGGGTAAGTGCCCATTTCTTCCTAGAAATCCGGGATATCCCAAATTGGAAGTAACCATCCCATTCTCGCGTAGATCTACTCTCAGTGCCCCAAGCTTATAATAGATCGGTTATGGCATTCGAGTAGTCTTGTATTTCGAGTCTTTGAGCTTGATTTACTTTATCTCATTATCTTGAGCTTTCGAGCTCGAGTTATGAAGACTTTTTCTTTATATTTTTTCGAAGTTATGGGCTCTAACCCTTTTATTTCTTGTTAGAAGATGCAGTCTTCAGAGAATCGGTGGGGGGCCGAACTTGCAATCCCTTACCACCCACCGTCTCCTCGAGTTGAATCTCCATTTACTCAAAATCAATGGTTGGTTTGGGAGCACGAAGAGAACCTTGAATGTGAAGACATTCGAGCCCACTTCCGACGTCAAATTACCAAGGTTGAAGAAGAAAAGAGAAGGAGACTACGGTTTTTCGTGTATCTTGACCCAGAGCTTGAGGTTCATTCGATCCCCTTAGATCCCAAGTGTAGGGTTACCATAGCATTTCCCCCAGGCAGGCACTCCTTCGAATTTATGAAGAGTACATCAAGCAAACCAACAAATCAAACAACCCCCAAAGTTTCTTCTACCCCGGCCTCAGAGAGTTCTTTCTTTGAGGTTGAACACTACCAGAGTTTCATCACCTCCATGAGACAGATTTCAGACATCCTGTCTTGCCATGGATTAAAGCTATCCTAAAAATTGGTGTGTTGGCCTGCCAGCTCCGATGAAAGAAGTTGTTTTGCTTTAGGTGAAAAAGACCCAGAGAAAAAGATTATGCTTGCGGCCTTGAGTCACGAAGCATATGCGAGCTGGGGCACTACTTCCCTTAAAAGAGTATTTCAGGAAGTTCACCGACTACATTGGTATCGCCCCTTTCCAACTCCAGTCCAACTCATACAGGGTTCTAGCAGCACTAAGGCCGCTATACCACGAGAAGAAATGGGATGGACCCTCAGCACACGAGATTCTTTATCTCTTTTGCCTAAAAAGCAACCCTTTTCGAGCACACAGTGGGGATGGCTTCTATTACCTGTCGATCTATCCAAGGGAGGGGAAGTTTTTCAAGGTCATACATAATCACCCTCCAAACTTCAAGTCTGTCTTCTTATGGAAAAACGGGCTTAATCTGTCTAGATTCTATTCTTTTCAACGAATCCGTAAGTATCCTCTCACAAATTTCTTCTTGAATTCTTTTCATTTCGAGCTTGAAATGCTCATTCAGGTAACTTGTGCAACTAAATACACCCACCCACAATCTAGTAAGGTTATGAAGGAACATAGGGAGGAAATTTTGAAGCTCCCGTATGGTCAGTGGTCCCTCAACTACCTTCTACACAAGGATAAGCTTCGTCTATGCGGTCTCCTTGGTGCAGGCGAGTCTACAGATGATGCCGGGACTTGTAAGTACACGAGATGGGAAGATGTTCTTGACCCAACCGCCAAGCTCCCCTCCAAAAGGAAGCACTCGAGCTTATGGTCTCGAGCCTCCATTTCCCACTTAGTTGAACCTTCAGGCTCTGGGACCGAAGCATAAGATGAGGCCTCTCCTAGCCTGTCTGATGGAGGCAAAGTCATGTTAGACATGTATATGTGGTCCTCAACCATTTTAAAACAAGAACCCAATGTTATAGTCTTTTTTAATGATCCCTGAAATAATTTTATGACCTGGTCGGAGGTAGATTTTAAGGTACATAGGGACGATAGTATTGGGAAACTTATACAGGATCTTTATTTATTTTTATGTAGATCTAATATTAAACAAGTTAATGTTGGGGTTTTATGCCCTAATTAAAACCCAATTTCTTTGTAATCTCATTTTATTAACAATAAAAGAATAGAAATATTTTTTTGACTTGGTCAATCACTTTGCTCACATGTTTTATTTTCATGATTATTTATTTAATATAAATTTCTATTAAATCCCGAGCATATAACTAATCGTATTTATAGTAATGTAATCACAGTGGAATATAAATATGATTATATGTTCAAAATAAATTAGTCATAAGATTAGTCAGTGCACATGATTTACACTAACTTATCAATCTACGATATGATCTACTTACACATTGTAGTGTTATATTCTTTCCAGAACATTAGCAACGTAGATAAGATCGGATGTATTTGTTACATCGGACTGGACCGATATTGACAGTAGATAGGATCCATAAACATACCGTTGTTATCCATTCTAGTCATATCATATAGTTGATCATAGGTCAATTCAATCTCAATTATGAGTGCTAAGTATTCTAACTAATTGTATTATTTGAGTTCTTTGACTTGTTCATTACCAACTTACCCTATGGACTAGCCCATACTTACTTCTTGGGAACTTAGTAGTATAATTGAGTGAGAGTGTTAATCATAGATATAAACATCTATAGTTTCTGATGAAGAAGTGAAACGATGGTTTCCTTTTAGTTTGGTTCAAGGTGTTAAATGATAGAGAACCCATTTCAGTAATTAATATTAGTTTACTGAAATATCATTTACAATGAACTAAATGTTTTAAGGATAAAATACAACGAGGGGTAAAGTGATATTTTAGTCCCATCTCATTGTAGATCGTCTATAGAGGATCGAGTGACAATTATGGTTGTAACAATGGATAATTAATAACGTATCTATATTTGTTATAGAGCGTTCTATGAATTCAAGGGTGCAATTCCGAGCCTTTAATGGAGTCACGAGGAATTAATAAGTTAGTAAATTTATTTGTTAGATTTATGATAACTTATTGGACCTTGATTTCATAGGCCCATGGTCCCGACTGTACCTTGGATAAAATCATCTAGATAGTCTCAATTAATTGATTTAATTATCAATTAGAATTATCAAAATTGACCAGGTCAATTTTGGATAGTTTCACAGAGTTATACAATTTTGAGAATAAAAGAGAAATTATGGCAGATTTATTAATTAAGAAAAAAATGTAGCTAAATTAATAAATAATTTTAAATCAAGGTTCAAATTATAAATAATTAATTTGATAAAGGATTTGAATAATTAGTTAATTAATTAGATCAATAGAAAATAATACAGGCCTTGATTTTAAGTCCAACAGACTTATAATCAAATGGGAAATTTCACGGGCCTAAAGCCCATGATAATTTCGACCCAGGGTTGTTAATTGACTCTTATTTTATTAATTTTTTAATTAAATAAATGACCTAATTGAGTCTATAAAAGGAGTGCTAAGAGAGAGTTGAACTAAGATTTCTAAATCACAAGATTTTGATAGGTTTTAGATTCTCTCTAAACATAAGTCTTTTTCTAAGCCTCCTTGTTCTTTTCTCTTCTTCTCCCTGTATCTATCTCATGTGTTGAGAATTGCCCACCCTAGTCTAGGTGATTCTAAGGATACTTTGGAAGGCTGTAAAGAAAATTGAAGATCGATTCAATTTCTTGGTAATACTCTGCGACAGAAAGGATACAAGGGTTAGAGAAATTGAAGGAATGACTCTATTATTCTGCTGCGTATAATGTAAGTATTCTTATCATTATTTCTCTATGAATTCAATTTTTAGAAACATGTTCTAGGTTGTCTCATATTAACTTGTTTAGTATTAGATCTACATGAAAATAAATAAAGATCATGTATAAGTTTTCCTAACAGTTAATATGAGACAACCTAGAACATGTTTCTAAAATTGAATTCAAAGAGAAATAATGATAAGAATACTTACATTATACGCAGCGGAATGAATGAGTCATTCCTTCAGTTTCTTTAACCCTTGTATCCTTTTTGTCACAAAGTATTACCAAGAAACTGAACCGTTCTTCAATTTTCTTCACAACCTTCCAAAGTATCCTTAGAATCACTTAGACTAGGGTGCGAAATTCTCAATACATGAGATAGATACATATAAAAGAAGAGAAAAGAACAATGAGGCTTAAAAAATGACTTATGGAGTAGAGAGAATCTAAAACCTATCAGAAACTTGTGATTCAACTTATGATTTCAACTCTCACTTAGCATTCCTTTTATAGACTCAATTAAGTCACTTATTTAATTAAAAAATCAATAAAATAATAGCCAATAATCAGCTCTAGGTCGATAAGCCCGTGAAATTTTCCATTCAATTGTAAGCCAGTTAGACTTAAAATCAAGGCCTGTATTATTTTCTATTGATTTAATTAATTAAATCCTTTATCAAATTAATTATTTATAATTTGAACATTGATTTAAACTTATTTATTAATTTAGATACCAATTTATCTTAATTAATAAATTTGTCATAATTTCTCTTTTCTTCTCTAAATTGTCATGGGCTATAGGCCCGTGAAATTTCCTATTTGATTATAAGCCCATTGGACTTAAAATCAAGGCCTGTATTATTTTCTATTGATTTAATTAATTAAATAATTATTTAAATCCTTTATCAAATTAATTATTTATAATTTGAACCTTGATTTAAACTTATTTATTAATTTAGATACCAATTTATCTTAATTAATAAATCTGCCATAATTTTTCTTTTCTTCTCAAAATTACACAACTCTGTGAAACTATCCAAAATTGACCTGGTCAACTTTGATAATTCTAATTGATAATTAAATCAATTAATTGAGACTATCTAGATGATTTTATCCAAGGTACAGTGGGGACCATGGGCCTATGAAATCATGCTCTAATAAGTTATCATAAATCTAAAAAATAAATTTACTAACTTATTAATTCCTTGTTGTTGACCACGATTTTGCCCAACTGCGAGTAAACGCAAAAAACTACGATAAACATTGAATAGAAGATAAATAACACAAGTAATTTTATAGTGGTTCAGCCCCAATTCATTGATAATAGCCTAATCCACTTAGAGTTGTAATATATTTGGCCTACACTTAAGATCAGATGAGCCTGAGTCAAATGAGTTTCTCAAGTGCAAGTGCAAAGATATAATGTTTCTCTCTCTAAACTTTCAGTAAAATACTCCTAGAATCGGATCAGCCCCCCCACCACACACACAAATGATGCCATGTGCCTCTTATTTATAGGCTCATGGATCATACATGAAAAATATCTCGCTTTGACGGGGTCCTTGGTTGTTTCAACCAACTCTAATTAATAAAATAATAAACAAATTCAAATTACAACAATATAGCTATTATTCGGGATATTCGAGAGATTCCCGCGGCAGTTGCGAATGATTGTGGTTGAAGTTGTTACCGAAGCTTTACTGAAGAATCACTAGATGGTAACTTCTGAGATTCTTATCCGTCGAATGATCAAATCCATCCCCCGAAGTGACTGGTCAGAAAGTTGACTAAACACACCACCGGTCGGCATAAGCATGCACACCGGTTGGCATAGGCAAGCACACCTCTGGTTGGTATAGGCAAGCACACCGGTCGGCATGAGCAAGCCCACCGGCCGGCATAGGAAAACACACCTTTGGTTGGCCATGTTTCATCCCTGGTCGGGCATGACACATTTTTGGTCTCAACCTTTCTCATTTCTTTAGTCAACACATTGATAAGAGTGTGTTATCAACTGACATGTGTCTATCCAATTGCCATGTCATTAAATAGAAATATTTGGGGATAACATTTGCCCCCCAAGTTTATTATATGATTTTCTCATATGATAAACTTTTCCTACTCTTAGCAAGGATCCGTAGTAAATTTAACAATTACTGTGTCCCAAAATTCCCAAAATAACCTTTGACATTCTCCTACCTTTTTTAAATAATAAAACGTCTTAGCCATGAAAATGGAAGTTACTTGCTTTAAATCGTGGGAGAGAGAATACCAAGGGTTTTCAGGTGAGTGGGGAGTCTCCCTTCTCCTCCTTTAAATAGACCCACAGTTTGGTCAAGACTCCACAAGCAAAAAACAAAAATCCCTTCATTTCTTCTTGGCCAAACCCTCCTCATTCTTCCAAGGTGTGTCAACTTCCTCAAGCAAATTTAAGCTTTCTCAAGGAATCAAAGGCTCTTCAATACATTTGGGTAAGCTTCCCCTTCTTCATCTTTATATTTAAGCTTTGTAAACTTTAAAAAATTTACACAAAAACTTGTCTAAAAAGCTTAATGCCGAAATCCCATTGTGAAACACATTCTTGGATTTTTTCATGATGAATCTTGGTAGGATAAAGAATTTGTGGCTAATATAGTGTAGCTTAGGCTTTGGGTCTGGAAGGAGTGAATGTGATATGCCCATGCTCGAACCAAAGAGCCAATAATCCTGGTGGATCCTATTGCACCTAGTCTAAGTATCATATATATATGCAGGAGCTACAATCCCTTTGCATCATTTCTTTAGATCAATAGAAAATTATTTCAATGTGTCTCCCTTCCAGATTGCTCCGAATGGGATACAAGCCTTTTCTGCTCTATACATTCTCTACCACTTCCTGGGTTGGAACCCGCCTAGTCCTCATGAGGTACATTATTTGTTTTATTTTAGGACTAACCCCAGCCATAAGAACACAAGTTTTTCCACCTCTTTCATAGGCAAAAAGGGGTTAAGTACCTCCATGGTACAACCCATAAATCAAATCCTGGGAAGTATTACACAGAATACTTTCTTACTATAGACATCAAAGCCAACAATCTGGCTTTCACACATGTCGGTCCTTTTGATCATCCTCTCCTAACCAGGGAAATGCACGCTCGAGTAGAAGAACTTGCCAACATGCCTCTAGATGAAAAGGACGTCGAACGTTTAGTCTCCTTGGAGAGTCTCTAACTAGTGGGGTTGTTACCGAACAGTCAAGATATCGCTGTGGGTAGCACAACTAATGAAACAGAAACAACTGATCAGTCCAATGTCGACACCGAGGTAGTGACCAACCAGTTTTCTCCTGTTCCATCCCCTCATCCACGCCGATCAGATGGTCCTCTTATTAAAGAGCCTCCTTGTGATCCTCCTCACCGACCTGCCTTCCCTATCAGGCCTGGCAAAGGCAAAAGTATCGAGTTCGATAGAGAGGACAGCTCATCGTCGGAGGATGAAGACGAGTTTTTAACGAAATTATGAACTTAGGTTTTGCTGAAAGTAATCATAATTGGATTTCGTAATGAATATGCAGAGTTTTACTTTTCACATGTGTTCACTTGTTGCCTCTACTAACTCACTTTGTGCTTTTCTTTTATGCAAATCCAACTATGTTCAAGCAATTCAACACCCCCGCTCAAAAGAGGAAGACTGGAGAAGGTAGCAGCTCCACTCCTCCAAGCAAGGCTATAAAGACCACACCACACAGCCAGGGAAAACCATCCGACCAGCCAGTCGTACGTTTGGCTCCTCCGCCACTTCCCCTTTCTGCTAGTCTACAGACTACTCGGCCAACTTGCTTAGGAGAGCCTCTTCGCGTTGTTGGTGAATATGACAAAGAGTTATTAGACCATACTCTTCACCATGCAACTACAACTCAGACATTCGAGACTTTACCCCGACAGAGCGTTGAAGTCATCCTCCATAAAGGCCTTGCTCAGATTATGAGTGTAAGTATCTTATCAGAAACATTTACCTTCTCATTGATCATTCTTATTTTAATATGTTTTGGTTATTTATTTCAGGGTCTTGTCACTGTCAGTCATGCCGAACATCAAGCAGTTGACTATAAGGAGTTGATCAAAGTCTTGAATGATCAATTGGTCGAAGCCCAAGCCAAGATTGAAACTTTAACCACATCTGAAGAGGATCTTCAATCCAAGGCCGAGCAGGCGGAGAAGACCATTGTTGAGTGGGGTGGATCTCTAAGAGATTTGGCCGATGAGAACAGGAAACAAATCCAAACCAACAAAATGTTGACTGATCAGTTGGAGAAAATGACTTGCGAGAATGAGGAGCTGAAACGAGAAAAAGAAGCTGATCTTGCTCGTTATGAAGAGATTTGTTTTTACTGCTTCTACCAGATGTGGAAGTTGAACAAGCCGCTCAACCTTGAATTTCTCTCAAAGGAGGCCAGGGCAGAAGAGCTTGCCAAATGTGAGGCAAAGGCCGCCGAGGAGGCAGCTAATCCAGCTGGTGTTGTGCCTGCTTCTCCTGCTTTATCATTCCGACCAGAGGATGTCCCTAATGCTGAGGACGGTGTTGACCAACCAGGCAACAATTTACTTGACCAGTGAACATGCCTTAGCGACCAGAGAGTCTCCCATCCGACCAGTAGAAACTTTATCTCTGGCCAACAATTTTCTTATTTTGATCATACTTTGGTGAAGACATTTCACTGCTCAGTAGTTTTTATATTTTGCTCGTACGACCGAGCTGCTTGACACTTTACTTTTCATTTCTTAAAACTTCCCAAGTCTTTTGTGAATAGTAAAGTCTCTTTGATCTATGCCAGGAATTTTTCTCATGAGTACTTAGTTTTCTAACTTAGAAATTACAAACATTTCATAAGTTCCTGCTAAGTATTCTTTCTCACACTCTTATTGCTCTAACATTTTATGAGCTTAATGTTTTATTTCACACGAATATTTTCTTTTAACTTGGTGGTATTTTAAAAGATGCGTTTAACAGATACCAAGTTACTTAAGCTTTGATAAACAAGTTAGCTTAATGGCCCTTTTTTACTTCAAAAACTTACAAGTCAGCCTAAAAACAAATATCTTAATTCGTGCTCTCATTGCATGTGTTGAATTAATTACCAGTATACCCCATGTGCCCCCAAGTGATCGAGGGTTGTAAGATCCTTGGTCACTTGCTACTTGACTAGATCTGTTCGAGTAATTACTACTCGTGAAAGAAATTGAATATAAAGAAAATATCCAAGCAGTTGAACACTGTTTGAACACACCGAGCAGCTGAACACTGCCCAATTTTACTGATCAGTTAAACACTGTTTGAAAAATTAACACATATGAATATTTGTAGCAAGAATCAACCATGCTGTGCATGGTCTCTTTTATTACTCATCAATTTGAAAAGGAAAAAATGTGTCTTAAACAAACAAAAATTGTTTAAAAGCAAATGACTGGTCAGCAAATAACCAGATCATAAACATACTTAAATAACAAGTAAAGCACTTGAATATAAGCTACCACTGTACAAGTGGTATTTATTGATAATATTTCCTAAGGTGCTCGCCATTCCAGTAGTTTCTGATCAATTCACCATTCAGCCTAGAAAGTTTGTAAGTGCCTAGTGGCAAGACTTGCTCGATCTGATATGGTCCTTCTCAATTTGGTCCTAGCACTCCAGCTCCTAAGTCTTTCATGAACACTCTTCGGAGAACTAAATCTCCAACTTGGAACTTTCGATCTTTAACTCTAGAATTGAAATAAAGGGCCACCTTTTGTTGATGAGCAGCAACCCTTATGCTTGCCTTTTCTCGCCTTTCCTCAGTAAAATCCAAAGATTCAGCCAGCAATTGATTGTTTTCGTCTTGGTTGTAAGTGCTTCTTCGATGGGACGGGGGGTTGATCTCTACCGGTATCATATCTTCATAACCATATGCCAAGGAAAAAGGAGTATGGCCAGTTGCTGTCCGAGCAGTGGTTCTGTACGACCAGAGAGCTTCTAGTAATTCTTCCGCCCAACATCCTTTAGCTTGCTCGAGCCGATTCTTTAGGGTGTCTTTTAATGTTTTGTTTACTGCTTCTACCCGCCCATTCGCATGTGGATGGGCCACCGAGGAGAAGCTCTCAATGAAAGCACCAAAAATGTTGACCACGATTTTGGCCAACTGCAAGTAGACGCAAAAAACTATGATAAGCCTTGAATAGAAGATAAATAACACAAGTAATTTTATAGTGGTTCAGCCCTAATTCGTTGCTAATAGCCTAATCCATTTAGAGTTGTAATATATTTGGCCTACACTTAAGATTAGATGAGCCTAAGTCAACTGAGTTTCTCAAGTGCAAGTGAAAAGATACAATGTTTCTCTCTCTAAACTTTCAGTAAAAATACTCCCAAATCCCCCCCCCCCCCACCCCCCCACAAATGATGCCATGCCTAGCACAAAAATCAGTAAATAGATCACTATCAAACTGTGTACCATTATCAGACACTATCTTTTTCGGCAGGCCATAGCGACATATGATATTTTTCACCACAAAATCTAACATTTTCTTTGATGTGATTGTGGCTAATGGTTCAGCCTCAGTTCACTTAGTGAAATAATCCACAGAAACGACCGCAAACTGCACTCCTCCCTTTCTTTTAGGTAGCCTCCCGATCAGATCAATCCACCATACTGCAAAGGGCCAGGGACTCTGCATTTGTTCTAAAATGTTGCCTTGGGTATTTTAGAAAATCTCTGACATTTATCACATTTCTTCACATATTCCATGGAGTCCTCATTCATTGTAGGCCAGAAAATTCCTTGTCGCAAAATCTTTTTAGAAAGACTGTGCCCCTAGCGTGATCTCCACAAAATCCCTCGTGTACTTCAACTAACAGGGTCTTCGACTGGTCGGGGGTCACACACCTGAGTAGCGGCATAGAGTAACCTCTTCTATATAACACCCCCTCCATAAGGACATACCGAGCAGCCTACCTCATCGTCCTCTTGGCATCATTGCGGTTATCTGGTAAAGTTCCTCGCTCGAGGTACGTGATGATGGGCGTCATCCAAGTGTCAGCTACAATAATTGGCATTGCTTCCTGCTCGGTAATACTTAGGTTCACAAAGTATTCAACTGGTATTATATTCAAAGTATTAGCATCCTTTGCACTGGCTAATTTTGCCAAGGTGTTTGCATTGGATTTCTGCTCTAATGGCACCAACTTGATCGTGTACTCTTTAAATTGTGCTAACAAATCCTTAGCTTTATTTAAGTATGCCACCATACGCAAACCTCTCGCCTAATATTCTCCCAAAATTTGGTAAACCACCAGCTGAGAATCACTATTAACTTCGATTGGTCGGGCGTGTACATCTCAGGCCAATGGTAATCCTACTAACAGAGCTTCATATTCTGCCTCATTATTGGAGGCACTGAATCCGAACCTTAACGCGCAATGGATTCGATGTTTCTCTGGTGTGACTAGTATAAGTCCGACCCCCTGCATGATGTTCACTTGAAGATCCGTCCACATAAAGTTTCCAGGTAGGAAAAATTTTCCTCTGCCCAACTACATTTTCTGTCTCGTCCGGAATATCAGGAATTCCTATGCATTCAGCAATGAAGTCTGCAAGCGCTTGTCCTTTGATGGCTGATCAGGGTTGATACTTGATCTCAAATTGGCCCAATTCGACCGCCCATTTAAGTAAACGACCAGAGGTTTCTGGTTTTTGTAAGACTTGGCGTAAGGCTGATCGGTAAGCACCTTTATAAGATGTGCCTGGAAGTATGGTCGTAATTTATGAGATGCAAGCACTAAGAAGTATGCTAGCTTCTCGATCATAGGGTACCTTGACTCTGCTCCTACCAACTGTTTGCTAACGTAGTAGACTGGATGCTGCACCTTACCTTCCTCTGCTATTAGAGCAGCACTGACAACATGCTTTGTGACTGCCAAATAAATTAAAAGGTCCTCTCCATCAATGGGCTTTGATAAAACTGGAGGCTGAGTCAAATGTCTTTCACAGATTGGAATGCCTGCTCGCATTCTTCTGTCCAGTCAAACTTATTGCTTCCTTTAGTAGGTTAAAAAATGGGACACACTTGTCCGTTGATTTGGAAACAAACCTACTTAGAGCAGCAATCCGCCCAGTCAAGCTCTGTACATCTTTGGTTCTCGTTGGAGACTTCATTTCCATGAGTGCCTTAATCTTCTCAGGATTGACTTCTATCCCTCGCGAGTTAACTATAAATCCTAGAAACTTTCTAGAACTTACTCTGAACGAGCATTTGAGGGGGTTCAGCTTCATGCAGTACTTTCTAAGTACTACAAAGCACTCCCCTAGATCTCGTACATGCCCTTCATCTTCCTTTGACTTGATCAGCATATCATATACGTACACCTCCATGTTTTTTTCGATTAAATCACGGAACATGCCATTCACTAAACGCTGGTAGGTGGCCCTTGCGTTCTTCAAGGCGAATGGCATGACTTTATAACAATATAATCCTACGTCTGTTCGGAAGCTGGTATGCTCCTCGTCGGGAGGGTGCATAATTATCTGATTATACCCTGAGTAAGCGGCCATGAAGGACAAATTTTCATGACCAGAAGTTGCGTCAACAAACTGGTCTATCCTCGACAAGGGAAAATAGCCCTTGAGACATGCTTTATTCAGATCGGTGAAGTCTACGTAGGTCCTCCACTTCCCATTGGACTTGGGCACTAATACTGGGTTAGAAACCTAGGCAGAGTAATAAGCTTCCCTTATGAACCCATTTTCCTTCAGTCACTCGACTTCTTCTTTCAAAGCCCGTGCTCGTTCCTTGTCAAACAACCTTCTATTCTGCTGCACTGCTGGGTAGTTTTCATCCACGTTGAGCACATGGCTGATCACAGTTGGTGAGATACCCACCATATCCTTGTGAGACCAGGCGAATACATCTTGATTTCTTCGCAAAAATTCTACCAGTTGTGCTCTCACCTCCATCTTTAACTTCTTCCCAACTTTGACCACTCTAGTTGGTTCATTTTCATCTATTGGGACCTCCTCTAAGTCCTCCATTGGTCTTACTTCACTCTCCAAATCCCCAAAGCGAGGATCAATATCCACTCCCTCGCTTTGGGCAATGCCCTATTGGGTGACTTCATCACCGGATGGGGCTTGTTGCTTATTAATACCAGAAGTATTTTCCTGGTTAATAACCTTTAAAGCTTTCTCTTGGTCAGCGAAGTTCACAATGCTATACTGGTCGATGTTCATCTCATCTACTACTTCTTCTCTTTCTCCACACATAATCATATTATTCTCCTTGGCTCCCTTCCGTGCCTTAACCACCGAAGCATTATAACATTCTCTAGCTTCTCTTTGGTCTCCCCGAACATAGCCTAGTCCTGAACTGGTCGGGAATTTCATGGAAAGGTGCCATATAGACACTACCGTGTGTAAGGCCGTGAGTATTGGTTGACCAATCACCACATTGTAAGCCGATGAATAATCTACTATCAAAAACTTTGCCATGACTGTCTCGTGCCTAGGAGCATCTCCTGTTGTTACCGGCAATTTGATTGTTTCGACTGGTGACAATCCTTCTCCAGTAAATTCGTAAATAACTTTAGAGCATGGCTTCAAGTCATTAATGGATAATTTCATCTTTTCGAAAGATGACTTGTAAATACTGTCCACAGAACTTCCCGTGTCAACTAGGCATCTCTTCACTTTTATGTTTGCAATTTGGACTGTAATGACGAATGAGTCATTATGAGGATACCTCACATGTCTAGCAATGTCATTCGTAAAAGTAAGAGACTCACTTTCATACCGTGGATTCTTTGGAGGCCGCTCCTCTACAGTCATGACCTCGGATGTTGATGTTGCATCCAACTCATGTCGAAGTGTCTGGGCATATCTTTCCCTTGCCTTATTACTATCCCCAGCCAAGTGTGGATCCCCACATATAGTGTCTAAAGTGAAGTCCACAGGCTCGGGTTGCAAGGGTGGAGATCGCTGCCGTTTGAACCCAGGATTGTTGTTGCTCCCTTCTCCTTGAGTTTTCTCTTCCCGATACTTCTTCAACTTTCCCGACCGAAGAAGAAACTCTATCTCATCCTTGAGATGATTGCATTTGTTTATGTCGTGACCATAATCTCCATGGAAACGACAAAACTTATTCATGTCTCTTTTACTCATCTCCTTCCTGATGGGTGGGGGTTTTTGGTAGGGAACCTCTTGATGACTTGCGAGATATATTTCTGCCCGACTGGCTGAAAGAGTGGTGTAATTAGTGAACCGAGGTTCATACTTGGTTGGCTTATCGTTTGGACCCGACTTAGCCTTCTTTTCTTCATGGTGGTCAGACCCGTTATTCCCACGTTTCTTTCCACCATTTTGATTGTTTCCACCATTCTTAGGAGGCTCAGTTGATCCACCCGAATTGTTTATGCCTTTCTCCTCTTTCTTGATCGCGTTATCCAATTTCATATACTTGTTTGACCGGTCAAGGAATTGTTGAAGTGTTGAAATTGGATTTCGATGTATACTGTCCCACAAAGGGCTTCGATAAGTTATTTCAGAGGATATGGCTACCATCTTCCCCTCGTCTCCGACAGCAGTTGCTCAGTTGGCTTCTCTCATGAATATCTGTATATAGTTTTTTAGAGACTCATCCTTTCCCTGCTTGATGTCTGCCAAGTGGTTGGCATAAACTGGTGGAGTCCGAGTGGCGCTGAACTGTCTATAGAACTCTTTCTTGAAATTTTCCCAAGAGGTAATGGAATTTGGCTTGAATTTCCAATACCATTCCTGGGCAGTATCAGACAACGTAGTAGGGAAAACTCTACAACGATAATCGTCACTTACTCCGAGCAGCTCCATTTGGTCCTAAAATTTCCCAACATGTCTAATGGGATCTTCCTTTTCTGTATATACTGGTAGCACCGGTGCTTTATACTTTGCTGGTGGCTGGGCTGCCCTAATCCGAGCACAAAACGGACTGCCACTTCTGTGGTCTACCACATCCAACCCAGAAGGACGTTTTGACAAACCTTGCACTACGACCATTAGCGCATCAAGCTGGGCTTGGATGGATGGTGCAACCGACGAAGTTCCAAGGTCTTGACCGCCTGGTCGGGCATTTCCATCTGGTGCATTGTCGTCAAGTATTTCTACTTGGCTGGCAGGGTGGTTCAGATTTTGCCCTTCGACCGAGACGATCCTCCTCTTGTCACTGATAACGTCCCTTAGATCCTTCCGGGAAGGGCATCCTCCTAATCGATCAAACACTGTGCTCTTGGTTTTTTCAGAAGGCTTACCTCGCGGGACTTGCTTTCTCCCATTGTGCTGCTGGCCGGGATGTAGTGGTGGCTTTTCAGCACGTGTCGGGCAGTCTTTTCCTCCTTGTTGGTCGTTGCCCTCTTTTTCCTTTGACTGATTGGTGTGATGACTATCAGCCTCATCACGACCATATCCATCTTTAAACTGTGAAATTTTCTTATCCCGAGGAGTCCTAGTCTGATTATGCCTAGGTGGAGTCTTCTTACCCCCTGACCGGTGACTCCCTAATCTAGAAGTATCTGACCATTGGCTTCTGGAAGGGGTTCTAGAGTTCTCCCTTTGCATCGAGTCAGTTTCGGAGCGGATCCCATCATCTTCCCGACCAGGGGGATTACTCCTACTTCTGTTCGAGCCCCGTGAATCGGCTTTGCTAGCAGTTCTTCGACCAGCATCATTATTCCTTGCTCCTTGGGTGGCTGCTACTCGTGTTGCGGTTTGGGCATTGGCCTGGGTCAACTGTGTAGCTGCTTCCAAAGTAAGTGTAGCTTCGCGATGTCGCTGGCCAGCCTCCTCCTGCCATCGCTTGATCTCTTCACTACTGGCATCCATCTCCTGTCTTTGCTGCTCAAATGTAGCCTTCTGCCTTGCCATTTCCTTAGCAAATGACTCTTGCCGAGCATTGAATTGCATCATCTCTTCTTGGAAGGCCCCTATGGCTTCCTGGAGTTGTTCAACCTCTGGAGTCGTTTCCTCGAGCAAGACCCTGGGCTCAGTCTAAGGGTTCTAAGGTCCAGGACCTTTTGATCTAGCATGCTATTTTGATGTGCTTGACTTCTTGGACGCCGTATTGGTATTCTTGGGCGCCATATTGGAAGGGTAGTAGTGTGTTTCTTCTATTTCGACTCTCAATGAAATCACCAAAAATGTTGACCACAATTTTGGCCAACTGCGAGGAGGCGCAAAAAACTACGATAAACCTTGAATAGAAGATAAATAACACAAGTAATTTTATAGTGGTTCAGCCCCAATTTGTTGGTAATAGCCTAATCCACTTAGAGTTGTAATATATTTGGGCTACACTTAAGATCAGATGAGCCTGAGTCAACTAAGTTTCTCAAGTGCAAGTGAAAAGATACAATGTTTCTCTCTCCAAACTTCCCCCCCCCCCCCCCCCCCCCCCCACAAAACAAATGATGCCACGAGCCTCTTATTTATAGGCTCATGGATCATACATGAAAAATATCCTCTTTGACGGGGTCCTTGGTTGTTTCAGCCAACTCTAATTAATAAAATAATAAACAAATTTAAATTACAAAAATATAGCTATTATTTGGGATATTCGAGAGATTCCCGCGACATTTGCGAATGATTTAGGTTGAAGCTATTACCGAAGCTTTACTGAAGAATCACTAGATGGTAACTTTTGAGATTCTTATCCGTCGACTGATCAAATCCATCCCTCGAAGTGACTGGTTGGCAAGTTGGCCAAACACACCACCGGTCAGCATAAGCATGCACACTAGTCGGCATAGGCAAGCACACCTCTAATCAGCAAGAGCAAGCACACCTCTGGTCGGTATAGGCAAGCACACCAGTCGGCATGAGCAAGAACACCGGTCGGCATAGGCAAACACACCTTTGGTCGGCCATGTTTCATCCCTGGTCGGGCATGACACATTTCTGGTCTCAACCTTTCTCATTTCTTTAGTCAACACATTGATAAGAGAGTGTTATCAACTGACACGTGTCTATCCAATTGCCATGTCATTAAATATAAATATTTGGGGATAACACTTGTGACTTCACTAAAGACTCATAATTGCACTCTTGAATTCATAGAACGCCCTATAAGCAATATAGATACGTTATTAATTATCCATTGTTACAACCATAATTGTCACTGAATCCTCTATAGACAGTCCACAATGAGATGGGACTAAAATACTGTTTTAACCCTCGTTGTATTTTAACACTTAGTTCCTTGTAAATGATATTTCAGTAAACTAATATTAATTACTAAAATGAGATCTCTATCATTTAGCACATTGAACCAAACTAAAAGGAAACCATTGTTTCAATTCTTCATTAGAAGCTATAGATGTTCATATCTATGATTAACACTCCCACTCAATTATACTATCGAGTTCCCAAGATGTAAGTATGGGCTAGTCGGTAGGGTAAGCTGGTAACGAACAAGTCAAAGAACTCAAATAATACAACCAGTTAGAATACTAACCACTTAGAATTGAGATTGAATTGACCTATGGTCAACTATATGATATGACTAGAATAGATAATAACGGTATGTTTACTTATCCTATCTACTGTCAATATCGGTCCTGTCCGATGTAACAAATACATCCGATCTTATCTACTTTGCTAATGTTTTAGAAAGAACATAACACTACAATGTGTAAGTAGATCATATCGTAGATTGGCAAGTCAGTGTAAATCCTGTGCACTGACTAATCTTAAGATTAACTTATTTTGAACATATAATCATATTCATATTCCACTATGATTACGCTACTATAAATATGATTAGCTATATGCTCGAGATTTAATAGAAGTATATATTAAATAAATAATCATGAAAATAAAACATGTGAGCAAAGTGATTGACCAAGTCAAAAAAATATTTCTATTCTTTTATTGATAATAAATGAGATTACAAAGAAATAGAGTTTTAATTAGGGCATAAAACCCCAACAAACTCCCGCTTGCACTAATTGAAACTAATGCCTTAATTCTACTAATCCCATTTCCTTGATATGCTTATCAAATGTAGCTTATGGTAGTGTCTTTGTAAATGGATCCGCAAGATTGTCTTCAGATGCAATCTTCATAACCTTCACATCTTCCTTGGCCATATATTCTCGAATAAGGTGATACTTCCTTTCTATATGTGTAATGACCCAACTATTTCTAAGACCTTGGACCATTAAAAACTACTAGACATAGTTACTATTTTGATACAAACATAAGAAATAACATATCTTTATTGAAAACTCAAAATATTGTATCAAATACACAATAATATAAAATACGGCATGGGTACCCATTGTTTAATACATAAAAAAAACATAAACCATAAAACTTAAATTGATTGTTCAAAAACTAAGTGCGGAATTACAAAAAAAAAAAACATAATTCAAAAGACTAAAAATAAATAACGTCGTCCTCGATTGACATGCAGTCCATTCAATCCATTCATCCTTAACACACAAGCCAAGCTACCAAGAATCCTTCCGCCTTCCATATCTATTTTCTTGCATCACACTAAAAATAAAGGGGTGAGCCTAATGCCCAGCAAGGAAAATCTGTTAGAAACATACATCATAACTCATAAACATAAGACTATATCATATACTATAGAAAAACATATGACTATCACAAACATATATCATATAGGACTACAATGGCCATCATACTTCTTGGGGCTTGTTAACTAAGCAAGTCATATGCCCATAAATTTGTGGGGCATGCTAGCTAAGCAAGTCATATGCCCATAAATTCTTGGGGCTTGCTAGCTAAACAAGTCATATGCCCAAGGACTATAAAACATATTCTTGGGGCTTGTTATCTAAACAAGTCATATGCCCAAGGACTACAAAACATATAACATAACATATATCATATCATAGCATAGCATAAAACATATCATAATATAAACATATAAGCACATATATATATCTAGCCTATTTTCCTTACCAAAAGCCGAGATATTTGGGAACAAGAACGAGATTAGAACACTCCTATAAACCAATAGTAAAATGGTGAGAATCTAAAGAAAAAGAGATGAAAAATAATACTAAACTTACCAAGAAAAACCTTAAGTTTCAAGAACTTAAATACCTAGTCAAGAAAATAACAAGATTTAGGATTTGAATAAAAGAAAACTAAAGAAACTAAAGAACCATATTGAACTGAACTTAGGAATAGAAATACCTTGAATGACCTTATGGATTGGTCCAAACCTCAATACCGAAACCACACTATTTCTTACTTCCCAAATGTTTATAAAAGCTTAGAATGATAAAACTTTAACCCAAAACCCAAGTGTATCTCTCTATAGTAACACTAGCACTTTGGAGGCTCTGATAAAATGCTTGAAGAATGAAGAAAATGGTTGAGCACTAGGTCCTATTTATAGAGTTCAAGGAGTGAAACTAACCCCTTTTAATTTGAATAAATAAATGATTATAAAATGAAAAAGATTTGAATTTTCGTTCAACTAACGCCCAGAACTCGGTCAAAATCATTCAAAGGCAGGTCTAGTGGTTAAGGATAATTTTTAAAATCAAAAACCAAACTTTTCAAAAATCATCACTAAGGGCGATATATCGCCCCCTTATAGGCGATATATTGGCTCTACCCTAATCCCAAGTCCCCGTTCGCACGTTCGTGCAAAGTCGATGTGTTTTTCGTATCTTCTATAGGCGATATATCAGCCCCTAAGCTGCGATATATCAGCATACATTGATATATTAAACACGTATTTGTACTTTTTCAGCATAATTTGAATTAATAAAACAACTTTGACTTAGTCATAATTCGATCCTAACAGTTTCTGGAAGGTTCTAGAGCTTCTAGATCTTTCTTTTATTTAAACTATCCATAAAAAAATACTTAATTTCTTAATAAACATGATTATGACAAGTGTCACACTCTTATTAGCTCTATCTAAACCATAGGTTATAATAAATAATATATCTAGGACCAGCAATATTAATCAAACCTTATGTTATAATTAATATTCTTAAACTATAGGTTAAACTTATAAAATCCACAACTGTTGCTATGAGTTTCCAACTAAGTCCCGACTTGAACCAAAATCCATGGCAACTAACATACTACTAACTAATACTAACTACTACTACTATCTAGCTAGCTAAGTAAATATTCTGGGACACTACAATTCTCCCCTACTTAAAAGAATTTCGTCCCCAAAATTTACTTACCAAACAATTCCGGATACCGGGCTAACATGTCTTCCTCCAACTCCCACGTTGCCTCCTGTTCAGAACTATTGCTCCATAGGACCTTGACTATCGAAACACTCTTAGACCGTAATTCTTTCATCCCTCTATCTAGGATGCGAACCGGTCGTTCCTCGTAACTTAAGTCTTTCTGGAGTGCTATCGTATCGTACTTGAGGACGTGAGATGGGTCTCAAACATTTCTACTCATCATTGAGATGTGGAACACATTATGGCTATCTGCTAGAGATGGTGGTAGGGCTAATCTATATGCAAATGTTCCAACCTTGTCCAATATCTCAAAATGACCTATAAAACGGGGACTAAGCTTGCCTTTCTTCCCAAACCGCTTCATACCTTTCATAGGAGATATCTTTAAGAAGACTTGATCTCTGACTTTGAATTCCACATCATGCCACTTGGCATCCGCATAACTTTTTTGCCGGCTTTGAGCAGCGAGCATACGCTTTCTAATCAGCGCTACTGCATCTTGAGCCTCTTTAACAGCTTCGGGTCCAAGAAGTTGCCTTTCTCCTACCTCGTCCCAATGTAACGGCGATCGACACCTCCTTCCATAAAGTAACTCATAAGGTGCCATCCCGATTGTTGACTGGTAGCTATTGTTGTAGGAGAATTCTATCATCGGCAAATACTTACTCCATGATCCTCCGAAATCAAGTACACAAGCGCGCAACATATTTTCTAAAATCTGTATGGTACGCTCAGACTGACTGTCTGAGGATGAAATGTCGTACTAAGACTTAACTTAGTACCCATAGCTTGCTGCAAGCTTCCCCAAAATCTTGATGTAAACACCGATCCTCTATCAGACACTATAGTCTTAGGGATTCCATGCAGCCGTACTATCTCCTGAACATAAATGTCTGCGTATTGATCTGCTGTGTACGTAGTCTTGACGGGCAAGAAGTGAGCTGACTTGGTTAGTTTATCTACTACTACCCAAGCCAACTCGTTCTACTTCTTTGTCCGTGGCAACCCCATCACGAAATCCATGGCTATGTCGTCCCATTTCCATTCTGGAATACTAAGCGGTTGCAATAAGCCTACAGGTCACTAATGTTCTGCTTTCACTTCCTGGCATACTAAGCATTTAGACACATACTCCGCTACATCTTTCTTCATTCCTGGCCACCAATAAAACGCCTTAAGGTCGTGAGTCATCTTAGTCGACCCTGGGTGGACTGAGTAAGGGGTATTGTGCGCTTCTTCTAAAATCTTCATCTTAATTCCACTGCCATTTGGCACGCATACCCGGTCCTTATATCTCAAGAACCCATGTCCTGATATAGAGAAATTTGTGGCCTTGCCTTCTTTAACTGCGTCCATGTGTGCTACTAATGTGTCATCGTGCCCTTGCCTAATCCGTATTTCTTCTAACAGACTTGACAGGATGGACAAGTTAGCCAGTTTACCAATGAATACTTCTATTCCAGCATTGATCAGCTCCTGCTGTAGCGGCTTTTCTATTCCAGCTAATGCTGCTAGACTTCCATAATTCTTCCTACTTAGCGCATCAGCAACTACATTTGCTTTTCCTGGGTGGTATAGGATTTCGCAGTCATAATCCTTCACTAGTTCTAACCACCTGCGCTGCCTCATATTGAGCTCCTTTTGAGTGAAGAAATACTTTAAGCTTTTGTGATCTGTATAAATCTCATACCGTTATCCATAAAGATAATGGCGCCAGATTTTCAAAGCAAAGACCACTGCTGCCAACTCCATATCATTCGTTGGATAACATTGCTCATATTCCTTCAGCTGCCTTGAGACGTAGGCTATTAACTTGTCATTCTGCATCAGTACACAAACCAAACCTTGCTTCGATGCATCACAGTAGACTACAAACTTGTTGTTGGGTGTCAGCACACAAAGTACTGGTGCTGAGCATAGCTTATCCTTAAGTAACTTGAAGCTCTCTTCACACTTATCAGTCTAGTTGTACTTCTGTTGTTTCCGGGTCAGGTTGGTGAGCGGAGTGGCTATCTTAGAAAAACCCTCTACAAACCTCTGATAATAATTTGCTAGCCCCATAAAATTTCTTACCTCTAACGCGTTCTTAGGTCTTGGCCAATCCTTCATAGCCTCTACCTTAGATGGGTCTACTGCAACTCCTTCCTTGGATACTATGTGGCCGAGGAACGCTACTTGCGAAAGCCAAAATTTGCACTTCTTGAACTTGGCATAAATTTGATGCTCTTTCAATCACAACAAGGTCAACCTTAAATGTTCCTCATGCTCGACTTCATCCTTTGAGTACACCAGAATATCGTCGATGAAAACTACGACAAACTTATCCAAGTAATCCTTAAAGACCCTATTCATTAAATCCACGAATGCGGCTGGAGCATTGGTAAGACCAAAAGACATAACTAAAAACTTGTAATGTCCATAACGAGTTCTAAAAGCTGTCTTGGGAATATCCTCTTGAGCTGGTGATACCTGGATCGTAAATCAATCTTTGAAAACACGATCGCGTCTCAGAGTTGATCAAACAAGTCGTCAATTCGAGGTAGCGGGTACTTATTCTTAATCGTCACCTTATTCAGCTCGTGGTAATCTACACACATCCACATGCTCCCGTCCTTCTTCTTCACAAATAGAACCGGTGCCTCCCATGGTGAATGGCTTGATCTAATGAAACCCATAACTGCATCTTTAACTCCTTGAGTTCGGTAGGTGCCATCCAGTATGGTGCCTTGGAGATAGGCTCGGTGCCCAGTACTAGCTCGATTGTGAAGTCAATTTCCCGAGTCGGTGGCAACCTTGGTAAGTTGTCGGGAAATACTTATGGGAATTCTATGATACAGACGTCTTCAACCTTTAGTGGTGTTTCCTTTACCACATCCGTGACACTGGCTAAGAATGCGTGACATCCTTTTTCTATCATCCTCTGAGCTTTGAGAGAGGAAATAAGCGGTGTTCGTAGTCTGGAAACCTTTCCCATGAAGCATAGTCTCTAACTGTTAGGAGTCTCGAACATCACTTGCTTGCATCTATAGTCGATGGTTGCGCCATGCCTTGCTAGCCAATCCATACCCAGTATTACGTCGAAGTCTTTGATCTCTAACTCTATTAGGTCTCCTTCTAGTTCTACGTCCTCGATTTTGATCAGTACGCCTCGTACTATCCGTGATGATACTTCGCCTGAAGGCAATTCTGTCACAAACCTAGTTCTAAATCTTTCACAAGGGTTGTCTAATTCTCTATCATTCCTAACGAGATATACGAGTGTGTCGCTCCCGAATCAAATAATACTAAACATACATTATTGAGGATAGGAATCTGACCTGAGTCCACTTTATTACTAGCTTCAGCTTCTCCCTGGGTCAAGGCAAATACTCTGGCTGGAACCATCTTGTTGTCCCTTTTCTCTTCTGGCTTGAGCTAGGGACATTCCCTCTTCCGGTGACCCTCCTGACCACAGTTGTAGCATCCCTTGGTGTTTGCATGACACCCACTAGGATGTTTCTTTTGGCATTTATAGCACTGTGGGTATTCGACATAACCCGACCTACTACCTCCATTGTTCGTCCGTGCTCTTTTATCGTTGTCGGACTGCTTATTGTCAGGATACCGTCTCTTCTGACCATTATAGTTGCTGGACTGATGGCTGTTGTGGTGGTTGTTCCGACCATTCTGAGGTTGACTCTGCTGCTCAGGCTCAGGCTTACTAGCTTCCTCCTTACTAACATTTTCCTGAAGCCTTTCTAATTCTATAGTCGTTTCTAAAACATCGGCATACGTAGTAGTTCCAGGGTTTGCTAGCTTAACCCCTAGCTCAATCTTTGGTCTAAGTCCTCCAATGAACTTGGTAACCCTCAGAAAATCGGTTGGAACCAACTCTGTGGAAAACTTGGCTAGTCGGTCGAACTACCGAGCATACTTTGCTACCGTCAAGTTGCCCTGCTTCAGACTAGTGAACTCCTCAACCCTTGTAGCAATGAATACCGATTTGTAGTACTTTTTGTAGAACAGCTCCACAAATCTTGTCTATGTCATGGTGGCGACATCGTGAGTCTGCTGCACTAGGTCCTACCATATTCTAGCATCCTTCTTAAGCAGAGACGAAACACAGGATATGCAGTCCGTGTTGCCGAGATTCATGTGTACTAGGATTGGCTCTACATTTCTAAGCCATTCTTCCCCCTCGAAGGGGTTGGTTGTCCCTTCAAAGTTTGGAGCGTGTTGCTTACGAAACTGCTCGTAGATTGGCTCCATGTACTGAGCTGGGTATGGCGCATAGTTCGCCATTGGCCATCCCCCATAAGGACCTACTTGTTGGGGTGCTTGAGCCATTTGCTGAGGCTGCGGTTGCGGCTGAGGTTGAGGCTAAGGTTGAGTCTGAGGCTGCGGCTGAGCCTTTTGTCGTTGTTGTTGCAGCAATTCATCCACTTGTTGTCGAAGTCTGACAATTTCTGTAGTGTTGTCAACCGGCAGTGGTGACGGTGCACTTCGGTAAGCAGCAGTAGTGGTAGCACGCGCTCCTCTTTTGCGAACTGGACAAGCTTCATTAGTCCCAAGAGCGGCGCTAGAGGCATTGGCATTGGTGCATGCAGACCTTCTGCATGACATCTTTAGCAGAGTTCTAACAGTCGAGAAAAACATGTTAGAGCTTACCCTAATAGGCTCTAAAACAAAACTTAATCTAAGCAAACATAACTCAGACCTATTAATTATGACTTCTTATGAAAATAATTATATAAGCCTTCTTTATAATTATATAAGCCATCTTTATTATTTTCTAAGTGTGTTTCTAATCATCTTATATGACTTAATTCTCAGGCTCGAAACTCGTTGTTGTTCCAAAGTTAACCATATTGAGGGAGGGCTGGGATCAGTAAAATCGTTCCCACTACTATGGCCCCCTAACTCTCAATATAGAATTTGGTCCATTGATTTGTATCCACCCTCACCGAACTTGGTCATTATTTATTATGATTGTAAAAAAAACAAACTCATAAATGTTATCAAAATAACAATAATATTCATTTGGAAAAAGGTTTTCACTAAGTACAATCATAAATGCAAAGATAAATAAATAAATAAATAATTAAATAAAGAAAACTAATTTAAAAATCAGGATCTTCTACATCTGACCCTTCATCTAACATATCATCATCTATCTCCTCATAATCATCATTATCTTGAGCCTCAAAATTTCCTCGGGGAAGATTAAAAAAGATTCTATGTTTTTGCTTATTAGTGAATTGAAATTCCATCTTGGAGGTGAATCTAAGTATGAGAAAATAATATCTCATAGCTATCGGTAATTCATCTTCATCATCTATAGTTTACCATATTTCTTCTAAGGTTGAAATTACAGAAGGAAAATCTTTAAAAAGCCTAATTACTAAACCATATTGCTCCGTAGCTCTCATCATGATTTGCTTAGTCGTTTGGAGGTGATTTATCTCCTTATGGAATAAAATCAATCTTTGAGTGATTCTTTCTAACACTCCTACTGTATTCCTTGGCTCTATAATCCTTTTTAAGGCCTTAATGGCTCGGATATCCTCATAGGTCAAGGCTCCATCCATTCTTAACTGAAAACATAAGGCTAAAATGTTAGCTAATAACATAAACATAAACATACTAATCATAAACACTTACATTGGCAGTTAGATTCGGAGCTTGTGCATGTGTATCAAGGAGAACTTCATGGATATGGACCGTGGCTCTGATACCAACTGTAATGACCCAACTATTTCTAAGACCTTGGACCATTAAAAACTACTAGACATAGCTACTATTTTGATACAAACATAAAAAATAACATATCTTTATTGAAAACTCAAAATATTGTATCAAATACACGATAATATAAAATACGGCATGGGTACCCATTGTTTAATACATAAAAAAAACATAAACCATAAAACTTAAATCGATTGTTAAAAAACTAAGTCCAAAATTACCAACAAAAAAAAAACATAATTCAAAAGACTAAAAATAAATAACGTCGTCCTCGATCGACATGCAGTCCATTCAGTCCATTCATCCTTAACACACAAGCCAAGTTACCAAGAATCCTTTCGCCTTCCATATCTATTTTCCTGCATCACACTAATAATAAAGGAGTGAGCCTAATGCCCAACAAGGAAAATCTATTAAAAACATACATCATAACTCATAAGCATAAGACTATATCATATACTATAAAAAAAACATATGACTATCACAAACATATATCATATAGGCTACAGTGGCCATCATATTTCTTGGGGCTTGTTAACTAAGCAAGTAATATGCCCATAAATTTGTGGGGCTTGCTAGCTAAGCAAGTCATATGCCCATAAATTCTTGGGGCTTGCTAGCTAAACAAGTCATATGCCCAAGGACTATAAAACATATTCTTGGGGCTTGTAATCTAAATAAGTCATATGCCCAAGGACTACAAAACATATAACATAACATATATCATATCATAACATAAAACATATTATAATATAAACATATAAACAAATATATCTAGCCTATTTTCCTTACCAAAAGCCGGGATATTTGGGAACAAGAACGAGATTAGAACATTCTTATAAACTAACAGTAAAATGGTGAGAATCTAAAGAAAAAGAGATGAAAAAGAATACTAAACTTACCAAGAAGAACCTTAAGCTTCAAGAACTTAAATACCTAGTCAAGAATTAATAACAAGAGTTTGGATCTGAATATAAGAAAACTAAAGAACCATATAGAACTGAACTTAGGAATAGAAATACCTTGAATGACCTTATGGATTGGTCTAAACCTCAATACCGAAATCACACTATTTCTCACTTCCCAAGTGTTTATAAAAGCTTAGAATGATAAAGCTTTAACCCAAAACCCAAGTGTATCTCTCTATAGTAACACTAGCACCTTGGAGGCTATGATCAAATTCTTGAAGAATGAAGAAAATGGTTGAGCACTAGGTCCTATTTATAGAGTTCAAGGAGTGAAACTAACCCCTTTTAATTTGAATAAATAAATGATTATAAAATGAAAAATATTTGAATTTTCGTTCAACTGACGCCCAGAACTCAGTCAAAATCATTCAAAGGCAGGTCTAAGTTGTTAAGGCTAATTTTTAAAATCAAAAACCAAACTTTTCAAAAATCATCACTAAGGGCGATATATTGCCCCTATAGGCGATATATCGGCTCTACCCTAATCCCGAGTCCTCGTTCGCACGTTCGTGCAAAGTCGACGTGTTTTTCGTATCTTCCGTAGGCTATATATTGGCCTCCAAGCTGCGATATATCAGCATACGTTGATATATTAAACACGTATTTTCACCTTTTCAGCATAATTTGAATTAATATAAAAGCTTTTACTGAGTCATAATTCGATCCTAACAGTTTCTGGAAGGTTCTAGAGCTTCTAGATCTTTATTTTATTTAAACTATCCATCAAAAATACTTAATTTCTTAATAAACATGATTATGACAAGTGTCACACTCTTATTAGCTCTATCTAAACCATAGGTTATAATAAATAATATATCTAGGACCAGCAATATTAATCAAACCTTATGTTATAATTAATATTCGTAAACTATAGGCTAAACTTATAAAATCCACAACTGTTGCTATTAGTTTCCAACTAAGTCCCGACTTGAACCAAAATCCACAGTAACTAACATACTACTTACTAATACTAACTACTACTACTATCTAGCTAGCTAAGTAAATATTCTGGGACACTACAATATGCTTACTCCTCTTATGACTACGAGGTTCTTTCGAGTTGGTTATCGCTCTTGTATTGTCATAAAACAACACAAGCGGTTTATCAATTTCTGGAATAACACCAAGATTCGAATATAACTTCTTTAGCCAAACTATTTCCTTAGTTGCTTCTGACGCAACTATGTATTTAGCCTCCATGGTGGAATCTGAGATTGCAGACTGCTTTACGCTTCACCATATCACAACTCCACCCCCAAGAGTAAACACCATTCCAGAAGTAGACTTCCTATTGTCGACATCAGTCTGAAAATCTGAATCGGTGTAGCCTGTAGGGTTCAGAAGACCACCCTTGTCGACTAACGTATAATCCATAGTCCGCCTTAAATACTTCAAGATATGCTTAACTGCTATCCAATGTTCCAGTCCTGGGTTTGATTGATACCTGCTCACTACTCCCATTGCATAGCAGATATCTGGTCTAGTACACAACATAGCATACATCAGACTTCCAACTGCAGATGCGTAAGGAACTTTTCTCATTGCATCTTCCTCTTTGGGAGTCTGGGGAAACTTCTTCTTTGAAAGATGAATTCCATGGAGGGACGATAAATGTCCTTTCTTGGAATTTGTCATTAGGAAACGTTCAAGCACTTTATCTATGTAAGCTGCTTGAGATAGAGATAAAAGTCTGTTCTTCCTATCCCTGATGATCTGGATACCTAGAACATAACTTGCTTCACCCAAATCCTTCATCTGGAATTGAGTGCTTAACCAATTCTTCACATCTGATAATTTCTTAACATTGTTTCCAATGAGTAAGATATCATCTACATAAAGAACCAAGAATACCACTATTTGATTTGCCTTCAGTTGGTAAACACAAGGCTCGTCAATATTTTGTTTAAATCCATAGGTTTTGATTGTTTCATCAAACCTAAGGTTCCAGGAACCAGAAGCTTGCTTAAGTCCATAAATAGAGCTATACAACTTGCAAACTTTTCCTTATTGTCCAACTACTTTAAATCCTTCTGACTGATCCATACTAATGACTTTGTCAAGCTTCCCATTAAGAAAAGCTGTCTTGACGTCTATTTGCTAGATCTCACAGTCGAGAGTGGCTGCTATGGACAGGAGGATGCAAATGGACTTGAGCATGGCTAACGAACTAAAAGTTTCCTCATAGTCCATTCCTTCTCTTTGGGTATAACCCTTTTCCACTAATCGAGCTTTATAAGTCTCGATATTTTCATCAACACCTCATTTCTTCTTGTAGATCCACTCGCACCCAATGGCCCTAAAGTCATAAGGTGCTTCCTCAAGATCCCAAACGAAATTTCAGTACATGGACTTCATTTCCTGATTCATGGCTTCGAGCCATAGTTCCTTTTCAGGGCTAGCATTTCCTGTTTGAAAGACAACGGATCATCATCACTAGTGTCACCAACAACCATATTGGTTTCACCATCCAAACCATAGCGAACTGGGTTCCTGGAAACCCTCCCACCACGCGAGGCTTCGTGACTGTTTGCTCAGGAATAGTGGTACTTTCTTCATTTAAATCGACTTGCATCGGTTGGACATGAAGAACGAGAATTTCATCATCAACTTGCGTTGATGACGATGAAACATTGGTTGGAGTCAATTCTTTAACCATCTCCTCTAAAACTACTTTGCTGCGTGGTTTGAAGTTTTGGACATAATCATTTTCCAGAAAAGTAGCATTCGTAGAAGTAAACACTTTCTTTTCTGGATGACTATAGAAAATTCCACCTCGAGTACCTTTAGGATATCAAACAAACATGAAAACTTCAGTTTGTAGTTCTATCTTTCCTTCCTTTTTCCTCAGGACATGGGTGGGACACCCCTAGATTCTATAATGGCATAAACTAGGTTCACGACCATTGCAACGTTCTAAAGGTGTTTTGGGGATTGATTTGGATAGCACGACATTGAGAATGTCATTCGTGGTTTCAATTTCATGTCCCCAGGATGAAGTTGGTAGAGTTGAGTAACTAAGCATGCATCTAACCATTTCCAATAAATTTATGTTCTGGCGTTCCGCTACACCATTTTGTAGCGGAGTACCCGGGGCAGTAAGTTGTGATAAAATCCCAAGTTCAGTTAAATGATCTTGGAACTACATATCTAAATATTCTCCACCCTTATTAGACTGCAAGATCTTTAACGTTTCACCTAATTGGTTCTGAGCCATTGCTAGGAATTCATGAAACTTTGAAAATGTTTCTGATCTCCTATGCATTAGGTAAAGACATGAGTATCTAAAGTAATCATCAATGAAAGTGATGAAATACTCAAAACCAACCCTAACTTGTACATTCAAAGGTCCACAAAAATCTGAATGCACAAGTCCAAGTGGTTCTTTGGCCTTATCACCATTTTCAGAGAATGGACGCTTGGTCAGTTTACCTTTTAGACAAGATTCACAGACAAGTAATTCACCTAAGGTGAGTGTAACACCCTAGTTACTCCAAGACCGTTACTGTGGAATTTAAATAGTGCTTAACTCGCTAAACATGTCATTTGGTTATAAACGTGCATCTAGGTGTTATTAATAGGCTAAGGTGAAAAATCTCGATCAAAAGGGATGGATATATTTTATTTAAAAAATTAAACTGTACATGAGCTCATAAAAGTGTTTACAAAGTTATTTACAATCCAAAATGGTCATTAAAGTGTAAAAGTTACAACCCGCTGACCTAAGCGGCAAAAATCTTAGAAACACCTTGGTCGTGGTGGTCAAGCGGCCGCATATGTACACATCGCCACCTAAGCTCTCCACTTAAGGATGGGTGAGATTTTCTTTCCCTTTACCTGCACCACATAGCACCCGTGAGCCAAGGATCAACAAGAAAACTTATTATTGCATGTATGTAATATCAATAAATGATTCTGGTAATCATTCTGGGGCTTGCAGCCCTAATCAGATAGTGAGTCACACTTTGGGGCTCCGTACCCTAATCAGATAGGTGGCTAAAGAGTCACACTTTGGGCTACGCACCCTAATCAGATAAATGACTAATAAATCATACTCTGAATAAATAACTAATAAGTCTATCTCTGGGGATTTGCTCCCTAAGCCATGTGATGTTTCAGTCACCAGAGCCTTTTGGCTCTGGCTCTAAGTAACTAGCCTTTAAACCAGACAAGCGCTTTTAGTTTTCATCGAACTTGGGGTCGGTCAAGCATTTCATGCTCATGGTGATTAGATCTAATCATTTCGGCCTGTGTTAAACACATCAATGTCGTTCTTGAATCTTAAGCCAATACCATACGACTAGTGTTCATATCACCACTGAACTTGACTGATAAGTCACAGCTTCACGATCAATCCTAAACACCATTACCGTTTCCTGACTAATAGGTCAGTGCCATACACTGATAAGCAAAGCTGCTATGCATTTACTATGCAATCAATGTCAATATATAGAGCACTCAACATGTTTCATCAATAACCATGCATGTCACATACTGGGTGCCATTTTCTTACCTCTGGTTGGAGCGTGAAATAATAAAAGAACGACCTTTGAGAACGATCGGTCCTTAAGTCCCTTAGCGGTCATCTAGTCATAACAAAATATGGAATTCCATTAATAAAATAAATCAATAAGAGGTTCATAATCTAAAACCTCGCTCCTAGGACCTTAAATCGTACTAAAATGTTTAGTAGATTCGATCTCGAGCCTTAGGAAATGAAACCCCGAGCCTAAACCCTTGAAAAACTCCTCCTTGGCACAAAAGGAAGGGGCGGGCTGTGACATGGCCTAGTGAGTCGCAGCGCGCCCCCAAGATAGAGAGCATCTGTCTAGGGTACCAGGGGTGGGCCATGACTTGGCCTAGTGGGTCACGGTGTGCCTGCCTAACGGAGCCCAGGGGAGGCTCTGGCTTGGGTCCAAGTCGCGACTTGCATGAACTCGGTCGCGACTTAACCCAGCGAACCCAGCTCCCCTGCCCATTTTCTCAATTCAAACTAGCCCAAACCTTCATCAATTAAATCCCAAAATCACACCCAAGCATTACCACAACATATCCATCATTCAACCAACAAAACCTAAGCTTTAAACCATTCAACACCACATCAAATAACCACTTCTAAGATCAAAACTGTCAAGCTCAAGAACTAACTAAAAAACATAGCAAACCAGAAAACTATGGCTGAAATCTTACCATAAACACAGGTTCGAATCCCCTCCAATGGATGATCACTAGCCTAAAACCTCAAGCTTTGATTCCCAAACTTGAACCCTCAATCTTGCTTCAAAATTCAAGCCAAGAAGAAGAAGAAGAGATGACCGAGAGAGATAGGAAAGAGTCTCTGTTTTGCTGTCTAATTCCTTCTATAGCCATCTAGTTTAAAATATAACCCTTGGTCAAAAGACCAAAATGCCCCTAAGCCCATTTAATTCCTATACAACCACCCAAGGGAAAAACAGCCATTCCCCACTTATCCCGCTAATCATAATTAACATCATCCAATTCTCGTTATTCCCAATATTCTCAAATAATAATTAAATCATATCCTATTACCCATTCATTCCGGTAATGTACTAAGCATCAAATTACCCCCAGACTTACCTCGAGCTTGGAAATTAGTCCCGTTATGACCATACCGCTAATTTGCATTCTAAGATCGTCTCATGCCGACTAGCTCGAACATATCCACATTATAATGTGGTCTAATCCATAAATCATAAACATGCACATAAATATACTGATATGCAATTATCATCATATATTCCACATAATAATGCATTTAATCACGTAATTGCAAAATAAATCAATTAACCCCCTAATCCAAGCATTAAGCCACATTAGGGAATTTGGGACATTACAGTGAGTTCCCTCAAAGGCCCGTCCTTTGTAAGTCTTTGAATTCTATCATAGCCAATGTGACCTAGTCTCAAATGCCATAAATACGTCATGTTGTCGTTATCGGTCTTTTGATGTTTATTGGTCCTAGGTTTAGCTACTTTGAATAAATCATTGTTAAGAGTGAGGGGTTCGTTAGGTCGCAGAATATAAAGCCTATTTTCCAAACATGCAATACACAATTGTGATCCATTGAAAGAAATAGATATATTAGAACTTGTGAAAGTCATAACAAATTGTTCTAATTGCAACATGGAAACTGAAATTAAATGTCTACTAAAATCTGGAATAAAAAATACATCATTTAAAATTAAAAATTTATTTCCAAACTTCAGACGAGCTCTTCCTCTAGCTTTGACCGCAACGAACGCTTCGTTCCCAACTCTAAGCTTTAAGCCGCCTTCGTCCACTTCCTCCCACGATTCAAGAAGCTGTAAAGAGTTACAAACATGGTTAGTTGATCCAGAATCAACAATTCAAACGGATTTATCATTCTCTAAAACACATGTTTCTAAGATATATGAACTATAATCATTACCTTTGTTTTTAGCTTCTAGAAACTTGGGGCAATCCTGTTTCTAACGCCCATTCTCTTTGCAGTGAAAACACTTACCTTTACCTTTCTTGTTTTTCTTTTTCCCCTTAGGCGTTTTTGCATTTGGTTGTGCACTCATCTTTGCAGTATTTGCAGGCTTGGGGTTGTTGTTATTTCAATCTTTCCTCTTGTTTCCAGCTTTCGAAGAAGAAGCTTGGTTAGCTTCAGCCTTAGCTGGATTAACAATAGTAGTAGTAGTTGTTTTCTTTTCTCCTCCCTTACTCGGTCCACCCATGATAGACTCAAAAGCTTGTTCACGAGCTGCGTCAGACCATAGTTAAGTTTACTCAACACATATTTGGTGGTGAACGACAAGAAAGCTAGAGAGAGACTGTTGATGATTAAGCCAACTTGAGTTTCCTCATCTATTGTTGCTCCATGTAGTTTAGCTTCCTGAAAGTAGTTTGTCATTCTGATCAGATGATCGCGGACATGTTGAGAAGGTGCCATCTGAGCATTGGCATATTTCTTGGTGGCCTCAAAACGAGTCTGCGCTGACTTGGCACCAAACATGTCTTGGAGCTGATCCATGATTTCGTAGGTTGTCTCGACATTCTCCATCTTTTTCTTGAGAGTGTCGACCATACTAGTAAACATGTAGTACCGCGCCTTGTTGTTAGCCGCCTGCCAACACTCATACTTATCCCTCATAGACTTGGTAGCTCCTTCAGCTGGAACTTCTGGGGATTCCTCAGTCATGGCGAACTTTGAGTTGTCACCAATCAACACAATGTTGATGTTTTGCTTCCATTAAAGGAAGTTTTCTCTAGTGAGTTTCTCCATCGAAAGTTGAGAAAGGATGAGAGTAGACACAACCATACATAAAACTACCAATTATCAATAAAATAGAAATCAATCAAATTTGTTCAATAAAATTCCTATTCACACAAAATTCAAGAAATAACAAAACATATATATATATATAATATGTAAGATATGAGAAAAAAAATACCAAAATAATCATTTCTCTATTTCTTTAGGTTTTTTTAACCAATCTATGATATCCTTGTCTCGGTTGGCGAGAGTAAAAAATACCACTAGTTAAATAAAGTTGTAAACTTATTTAATAATGGACACCATTATTAACAACCTACTATTCAATCAAAATAAGAAAACAAAATCTCTTATTTTATGAGCTAGACCCACGGTTTCGATAATCATAGATTTAGTCCTAGTAGTCACCGTAGGGGTGAGTCTAGTAGAATTTGACCTATAATTATCTATCTTTCAAAATCTAATATTTTCAAAATAACTAATGAACACCTTCCGTAGGGGGACGAATCAAAGCGTCTTGAGGCCCCATTAAGCTATTGACCTTGTTAAACCAATGCTGGAGATCGAATATAATTCTTAAAATAAGCTCATTATATAATATAAAATAGTATTTTTATTATTTATTTTTATAAAATTAATGACTATGATTCTCCAAAAAAATTGAAAAGATTAAATTTTCAAAACCAAAGTCCTATAATTTCTTATTAATTCTAAAGTGTCACATTGAAACAAATTCAATTAACTTAGAATTAATTTGTTGTTAATCAATATTTAGGTTTAACTAATATAATGAACCTATACAATTAAGTCCAACTCAGGTAAATAAGCCTTAACAATTGAGCTTGTATGGAGGAGGGCTGGGTCCAGTAAGTCGTTCCTACTACAAAGGCCCCCATACTTCCATACAAGGTCCAAAAGACAGGAATTTAAACCTTTCGTTTTATTAATTGTTATTAATTGATTAGGCCCACTATAGTCATGCAAAGCAAATGGGCCTTCACAAGTGGAACTACCCACAAGAGAGGAATTTAAGCTTTACATTTTCTAATGGACCCAAATAAAACCTATCATTTTATGAATATTTTATTTGGAAAAATCCATATATTTAGCAAACATATGGGCCACTATATGCATCTAAGACAAATTGTAAAAATACCACATATAGTGCAAACATACATGTTATAATTGCATGAGCCTAATCATGTTACTATATGAGCAAGGTTATGAATTTATGCAAAAATACCACAATTAATTTCATTTGTAAAAATATCACAATTAATTATCTAGAATTTATCAAAAATTCAAATTAATTAAGCTTTTACAAAAAAATAAGTCAATGTAAATGAAATTTATCAACAATTAACAATAGTTAATTTAAATTTCATTTATCAACAATCAACTTGGTTTAGGTTAATTTTAAAAAATATTAATTTAATTTAAAAATGATTTATCAACAATTAACCATAATTAATTTAAATCCCATTAAAAATATATTTTAATAGTTGGTTGAAAAAAAATTGATATTTTTCAAAATTTAACAAATTTTAAATTTTAAAATCAATATCTTAACTGTTTTAAAAAAAATATCTGTGTTGTTATAACTATAAGCAAATATTTTAACCATTAAAAAAATATTAATAGTTATAAGAACCCTAAAATATCTCAAAACAGTTAAACAAATTTAAACATTCATAAAAATATCTAACTAACAAATTTCAAATAATTTAAACATTAAAAACTATAAAATGAAAAGATATTAATATTTTCAAAATACAGATTTACATAAAAATAACAAGTATTTAAAAGAAAATATCTTAAATATCTGATATCTTAATTCTAATATTTTAGTATATTAAAAGATTTAAAATTAAGTTAGTCTATTTTTAAATTTGAATTTGAATCTTTGTAAAAATATCTAATTATTTAAATCACAAACAATAAAAATATCTTATTTTAAAAATACATTTTTAAATGATAAAATAAATCTGATATTTTTGGCTTTGACTATAAATAATCAATTTTCACATTTTTATATTATTTTTCAAAAAAAAAATATTGGGATGAATAGTACCTGTGTCGAGTACTATTCCCCGTGGTGAGTGCGCGCTGGGCGTGTGCGCGGTGTCCAGTAGACGACCGAGTGATGTGCGCATGGAGTGTAGGTGACAGCCGAGTGACGTGCGCGCGGGGTGGGGAGATGCGAGCATGCGGATTTTTTGTGTGAAATTTTTCAAACCAAAACCATTTCCTAATTAATTTTTACCATATTTTACTCAAAATAAAGCATATATAAAAATTAATGGCATAGAAAATACAACAAAATAACCTAAAAATTGCTAATAATCACATAGAATTCAATATGCTTCATAAAATCATGAAATCCATCCAATTATTCAAACACATCAAATAATTCAATTTTTAACATGTTCATGCATGAAAATAAAGATAACCAAAGGCTCTGAGGCCAGTTATTGGGAAACTTATACATGATCTTTATTTATTTTCATGTAGATCTAATATTAAACAAGTTAATATGAGACAGCCTAGAATATGTTTCTAAAATTGAATTCAAAGAGAAATAATGATAAGAAGACTTACATTATATGCAGTGGAATGAATGAGTCATTCCTTCAATTTCTCTAACCCTTGTATCCTTTCTGTCATAGAGCATTACCAAGAAACTGAACCGTTCTTCAATTTTCTTCACAACCTTCCAAAGTATCCTTAGAATCACTGAGACTAGGGTGGAAAATTCTCAACACAAGAGATAGATACAGAGAGAAGAAGAGAAAAGAACAATGAGGCTTAGAAATTGACTTATGCAGTAGAGAGAATCTAAAACCTATCAGAAACTTGTGATTCAACTTATGATTTCAACGCTCACTTAGCATTCCTTTTATAGACTCAACTAGGTCACTTATTTAATTAAAAAATCAATAAAATAATAGTCAATAATCAGCCCTAGGTTGAAATTATCATGGAATTTAGGCTCGTGAAATTTCCCATTTAATTATAAGCCAGTTTGACTTAAAATCAAGGCATGTATTATTTTTTATTGATTTAATTAATTAAATAATTATTTAAATCCTTTATCAAATTAATTATTTATAATTTGAACATTGATATAAACTTATCTATTAATTTAAATACTAATTTATCTTAATTAATAAATCTAGCCTAATTTCTCTTTTCTTCGTTAAATTGTATAACTCTGTGAAACTATCCAAAATTGACTTAGTCAACTTTGATAATTCTAATTGATAATTAAATCAATTAATTGAGACTATCTAGATGATTTTATCCAAGGTACACTGGGGACCATAAGCCTATGAAATCAAGCTCCAATAAATTATCATAAATCTAACAAATAAATTTACTAACTTATTAATTCCTTGTGACTCCGCTAAAGACTCGGAATTGCACTCTTGAATTCATAGAATGCTCTATAAGCAATATAGATACGTTATTAATTATCCATTGTTATAACTATAATTATCACTCAATCCTCTATAGACGATCTACAATGAGAAGGGACTAAAATACCGTTTTACCCCTCATTGTATTTTATCCTTAGAGCACTTAGTTCCTTGTAAATGATATTTTTGTAAACTAATATTAATTACTGAAATGAGATCTCTATCATTTAGCACCTTGAACCAAACTAAAAGGAAACCATCATTTCACTTCTTCATCAGAAGCTATAGATGTTCATATCTATGATTAACACTCCCACTCAATTATACTATTGAGTTCCCAAGATGTAAGTATGGGCTAGTCCGTAGGGTAAGCTGGTAACGAACAAGTCAAAGAACTCAAATAATACAATCGGTTAGAATACTAACCACTCAGAATTGAGATTGAATTGACCTATGGTTAACTATATGATATGACTAGAATAGATAATAACGGTATGTTTACTTATCCTATCAACTGTCAATATCGGTCCTGTCCAATGTAACAAATACACCCGATCTTATCTACTTTGCTAATGTTCTGGAAAGAGCATAAAACTACAATGTGTAAGTAGATCATATCGTAAATTGGAAAGCCAGTGTAAATCCTGTGCACTGACTAATTTTAGGACTAACTTATTTTGAACATATAATCATATTTATACTCCACTGTGATTACATCACTATTAATATGATTAGCTATATGCTCAGGATTTAATATAAGTTTATATTAAATAAATAATCATGAAAATAAAACATGTGAACAAAGTGATTGACCAAGTCAAAAAATAATTTATATTCTTTTATTGATAATAAATGAGACTATAAAGAAATTGAGTTTTAATTAGGGCATAAAACCCCAACAGATATTTTCTAGGAAAAGACCAAACCAGATAACCCAAATAATCATCTAATACCCGAATTACCCCTTGACTTGCCCCAAGTCAAGTATTAAGCCCCGTTGTGACTTCCCGCTAACTGGCTTCCTAGGATCGCCTTAGGTCGCACGCTGCAAATCTACCCACATAATAATGTGGTTCTCACAGATATAACATTTAACCACATTTACATTCATATAATCATACAAGCATGCTTATCATATAATCATGCATTAAATCAATAAACTCACACATAAACCAATTATGCCCTCCCGACACACTAATCAGGGCCCTTAGGCTATAACAGTAATTTTGGGTCGTTACAACTATCCCCTCCTACTGAGAATTTCGTCCTCGAAATTTACCTGAATATCTTGGGATACTGATCCCGCATCACTGTATCTAACTCCCAGGTCGCTTCCTTAACCTTGCTATTTCTCCACAACACTTTAACTAACGAAATCGTCTTGTTCCGTAGAACTTTGTCCTTCCCGTCTAAAATCTGAACTGGTCGCTCCTCATAGGAAAAATATGTTTGCAACTTTATATCCTCATACCTCAATACATGCGTCGAATCTGAGACATACTTTCACAACATAGAGACTTGGAAAACATTATGAACTCCCAACAGCGACGGTGGCAAGGCCAACCTATAAGCCACCTGTCCAATCCTTTATAGGATCTCGAAAGGCCGAACAAACCGGGGGCTCAGCTTGCCCTTTACCCCAAATCTCCTCACCCCTCTCAATGGTGACACTCGCAGAAACATGTGGTCCCCAACCTAGAACTCCACGTTCCTACGCTTAGGATCAGCGTAGCTTTTCTGCCAACTCTACCAAGCAAGCATTCTAGCTCGAATCTTCTCAACAGCTTCATTAGTCTTCTGAACCATATCTGGCCCTAAATACTTCCTCTCACCCATCTCATCCCAATGAATGGGTGATCTACACTTTCTCCCATATAACATTTCATAAGGAGCCACTCCAATCGTGGATTGATAACTGTTGTTATATGAGAACAAAATCAATGGTAGATACTTACTCTAAGATCCCTCGAAGTCAATCACACACGCCCTAAGCATGTCTTCCAACACCTGAATTGTCCTCTCAGACTGTCCATCAGTCTGAGGATGGAAAGATATGCTAAACTTCAACTGGGTCCCCATAGCTCTCTGTAGAGCTCCCCAAAATTTAGAGGTAAAGATAGGATCTCGATCAGATACAATAGACTTTGGAACCCCATGGAGACGTACTATCTCCCTCACATACAACTCTGCATACTGTTCCACTGAGTACGTTGACCTCGCCGGCAGAAAATGAGCTGACTTGGTGTATCTATCTACTATTACCCACACCGAGTCACAAAGTCCCACTGTCCCGGGTAGACCTCCCACAAAGTCCATCGTAATATCTTCCCACTTCCATTCAGGAATACCCAAAGGCTGAAGCAACCCTGCTGGCCGCTGATGCTCAGCCTTCACCTGTTGACACGTCAAACATCTGGCTACTTACTCAACCACATCCTTCTTCATCCCGGGCCACCAATAAAATGTCTATAGATCCTGATACATCTTCATGGTACCCGAATGAAGCGAGTATGGCATAGTGTGAGACTCATCCAGTATCTCTCGTCTGATCCCCTCATCTGCCGGAACACAAATCCGTCCCTGATATTGAAGCATACCAGTCTCAGAAACAGAATAATCCTTAGCTATCCCTGCTAAGATGTTCCGCCTAGCCTCCTGAAGCTGCGCATCTACTAATTGTCCCTCCTTGATCCGCTCTAGCAGGGTCGACTACAAGGTAATATTAGCTAACTGGCCTACCACCAATTCTATCCTTGCCCTGGCCATCTCATCAGCCAAATCTCTCGAGATCTGGGTGGAACTATACAAGTGTCCTGGGCCCCTACGGCTCAATGCATCCGCCACAACATTGGCTTTCCCCGGATGGTAAAGGATATCGCAGTCATAATCTTTAACCAGCTCCAACCAACACCTCTGTCTCGTGTTCAGATCCTTCTGAGTGAAGAAGTATTTAAAACTCTTATGGTCAGTGTATATCTCGCACTTCTCCCCATACAAGTAATGACGCCACACCTTCAGCGCGAATACCACTGCTGCTAGTTCCAAATCATGAGTAGGATACCACTGTTCATATTCCTTCAGCTGCCGCGATGCATAAGCTATAACTTTCTCATTCTGCATCAGCACGCAACCAAAACCCATCCTCGACGCATCACAATAAACCACAAACTTTCCTTCCCCCGAAGGAAGACTCAGCACAGGTGCAGAGATAAGTCATCACTTCAACTCTTGGAAACTGTTCTCACACTTCTCCGACCAAACAAACCTCTGATTCTTTCTTGTCAATTCTGTCATTGGTGAAGAAATCTTTGAGAATCCCTCCACAAACTGCCTGTAATAACCTTCCAACCCAAGGAAACTCCTTACCTCTGAGGCGTTCCTTGGCCTCGCCCAATCTCTCACCGCTTCCACCTTGGACAGATCCACCTTAGTCCCTTCTGCACCAACTATATGCCAAAGGAAAGTCACCTCTGGTAACCAAAACTCACACTTCTTAAACTTAGCATATAACTGGTGTTCTCTTAATCTCTGTAAAACCTGTCGAAGATGCTGTTCATGCTCTGCCTCTGAACCTAAGTATACTAGAATGTCATCGATGAAGACAATGACGAACTGATCTAAGAAGTCCTTGAACACCCTGTTCATCAAATCCATAAAAGTTGCTGGGGCATTGGTCAAACCAATAGACATGACCAAAAACTCATTGTGCCCATATCACGTCCGGAAGACCGTCTTTGGTATATCCTCATCTTTGATCCTCAGCTGGTGATAACCAAATCGTAGATCAATCTTTGAGAACACCGTCTTTCCCTACAGCTGATCGAACAGGTCATCAATCCTTGGTAGAGGGTACTTATTCTTTATAGTCAACTTGTTCAATTCTCTATAGTCTATACACATCCTCAATGTCCTGTCCTACTTCTTAACAAATAACACTGGAGCGCCCCATGGTGAGTAACTAGGCCTGATGAATCCCAAATCCAGAAGCTCCTGTAGCTGTATCTTTAGTTCCTTCAACTCTACTGGTGCCATTCTATATGGTGTCCTTGATACTGGCTCTGTCCCCAGTGCTAACTCAATCTCAAACTGAATCTCCCTGCGTGGCGGCAACCTTGGTAAATCCTCAGGAAATACGTCTAAAAACTCATACACCAATCTGGTCTCTCCTGGCCCTGCTGGCATAACCCTAGTGGTAGCCATTACACTGGTCAGAAAACCTATGCATCCCCCCTGCAACAAGTCTCTGGCTCTCAATGCTGAAATCATGGGTACGTGGGGTCCATATACCACACCCACAAAGACTAAAGGATCCTCGCCCTCAGGCTCAAAAGTCACCATCTTCTTCCTGCAGTCAATAGTATCCCCATATCTAACCAACGAGTCCATCCCTAAGATCATATCAAAATCCTCCATGTCTAACTCAATCAGATCTACCGAAAGTTCCCTACTATCAACCATCACTGGCAGTGCTCTAATCCATCTCCTAGAGATTACCAGTTCCCCTGTAGGCCATAAAGTCCCAAACCCTACAGTCCAATATTCACTAGGTCTACACAATCTATCAATCACTTTACTAGAAACAAAGGAATGTGTAGCACCAGAATCAATCAATACAGTAAAAGGAGAGCCAGCACTAGAAAGCTGACCTGTCACTACCGAGGGACTAGCCTCGGCCTCTGCCTGCGTCAAAGTGAATACTCGAGCTAGAATCAAGCTATCCACCTTTCCTGCTTCACCTTTCTTCACTGTTGGGAAGTCTTTCCTGAGAAGCCCCACTGTTTCGCACACATAACAAGCCTTGGCCCGAAATTCGCCCAGATGGCGTCTTCTACACCTCGGGCACTCTAGATAGGTTCGCCATGCCTCACCGCCACCCTGATGGCCTCCCTGACCACCCCGACCCCTCCTATCAGAACCAGCAGTGGTTGAAGTGTCAGAAGTCTTTCTCTTGAAGTCACTAGGGCCTCCGCCCCTACTTGTCCCTGAATAAGGAGGCACCACTCTGCAGTCCTCGCGCCTCACCGCACTTTCCCTCCAAATCTTGTTCTCCGCTTCCTCAGCGGTAAGAGCCTTCTCAACGGCCTGGGCATAAGTTGTTCCTCCAGGTACCGTTGTAATCCTAACATCCCGGGCTATCATAGAATTTAGCCCCCTAATAAACTTATCTGGCCTAGCAGCATCAGTAGGCACAAGATCTGGTGCAAACTTCACAAGCCTGTCAAATTTTAGGGCATACTCTGTAACAGTCATATTTCCCTACACCAAATCCACAAACTCATTAACTTTTGCTGCCCTGACGACAACATTATAGTATTTCTGGCTGAACAAGTCTCTAAAGCCTTCCCAACTCAAAGTAGTGACATCCTTGGTCTGTGAAGCCACCTCCCACCAGATGCGGGCATCCTCTCTCAACATATACATGGCACAAGCCACTCTGTCATGCCCCTCTACTCTCATGAAATCCAGGATAGTTGTGATCATAGTCAGCCATTGCTCAGCCTTCAATGGATCAGGTCCCCCCCTCAAAGATTGGAAGTTGCTGCTTCCTGAACCGCTCATATAACGGCTCCCACCTATTCCCAACCTCCCCAGACTGTACGACTGGTACCACTGCAGGTGGTACAATAGGGGCAGCATTCCCTGATGGAGCCTGCTGTCGCAATAAGCGGATCTGTTCATCCTGGCTCTGCAACCGAGCCTGCATATCTGCCATGAGTTGCTGCTAGTTCTCAGGGATTGGCGGAGGAATCGGGCCTTGGTCATCACCCTCGGTCCCAGACCTAGTGTCGGCTAGTCGCGTAGATTTTCTTGGATGCATAGCTATCCAAGTCAATCTGCAATCAACAACTCGGCAGTCAGACCATGATGACAGGGTAAAAGCTTCTCCAAAATCCATCAAAGGAACATAACCAATCATAAGCATTCAGAATATAGGCATTCATCTACATGCACCAGCTGCTGATAAGCATGCCCCAACATTACCACATGACAGCCAAGATAAAAGCATTCATCCATGCACATTTTACAGTTAGTCATTCAAATATTCACTTACATGCACGACAATGCTAATAAGCACGCCTCAATATTTTCATACAGCAGTCAAGGGCCAGGCCCTATCAGTATCTCATGCTTCTTATTAATCCAATAAATAACAACATTCATAACTTATTTCATGCATATAAGCATATAAGCACATATACACATTACCAAACCCTGAATCGAGCTTGTCTCTAGCAGCGAATGTACATGTCCAGCCGGTCTTCAGGAACCCTTAAACCTAGGATGCTCTGATACCAAGTTGTAATGCCCTGGATAGCCAAGACCGCTACACTGTGTACTTATAAAGGTGCAGGACTTGCTAATCAAGTCATTTAGTTGAAAACGTGTTACTAACCACAAATGCGCTAGGGTTAAAAAGGTTTTGGTCTCAAAAGTGTACATTTTATTTAATTAAACAGTTTTACACATGGGATCCCAAAAAGAAACATTGTTTAAAAGACGGTTTACAAAATTTCTAAAATACAGACAACCATCAGCCATTCTAAGGAAAAATAGACATTTCTGGTTCCCCTCCTCCTGCCTTCCCCTCAACCGTGGTGGTTGAGCAGCTGGTCATGTACATTAAGCTCTCAGAGCTCTCCAAGTCAGGGCTGATCAAGTTTTCCCTTGCCTTTACCTGCACCACATAGCACCCGTGAGCCAAGGCCCAGCAAGAAAACATAATATGCATCACAAACAACAATAACAGATAATTAATCCTTTAAGCATGATCAAACACTTAACACTCATATTAACCACATAGCATGTACTCAGAATCAAAGCTGCAACCAAGCATAAATAACAATAAAGTTACATGATTAATAGGGCCGGCAACTTAGGTCGCACCCTCTGTTTACCCCACTCACTTCGGCCCGCTTAAACCAAGCTCAGTGCATAATAAGCTATCCTCGGCTACCAGTGGCCGAGCCGCGCCCTGTGCACTAGTGTAATCTTGGCACTCTTAGGCCGTTGATTTACTGTTTACATGGCATAATACCATCATTTCAAAGCATACATATTAGGGAAACCTTAGTCCCATTATAATTACACAACCGGGTGCAGTTTTCTTACCTTTAATTTCCACGTTTACTGTCTACAAGCGACGTCTCTCGAGCACGATCCGCTTCCCGAGCCCTAGCTTATCACCTAGTCACAACCAAGGTAATGGATTCCATTAATATTCAAATAAAGGTTTTCAGGTACAATGCTAGCTTCCGGGACATCGAATTCCACCAAACACTATGGTGGAATCAATCCCGGGCACCCTAGGTTAGGTTCCCACGCTTAAAATCCCCAAAAGATCAAGAATGCACCTAAGGGCTGCGGCCCTTGAGACCTAGCCACGGCCCGCCCCTAAAATAGAACCCAAGCCCCTCAGCAGGCAGACACGCACCGCGGCCTTGCCCTGTGGCGCTGCGGCGTTCCCCTTCGGCCGAGCCTCCCTGGCTCTACTTCGTAGGGCTGCAGCGCTCTAGAACAGAGCCGCAGCCCACCCCTTCGTGCCCAGAAAATCCACCATTTATAACATCCTAACCTTATTTAAAACCTTCCCAAAGCACCATATCAGCAAAACCCATTAATCACAAGACTTTTAGTACGATTCTAACAGCATAATCCAACAAAAATCCAGCTTAAAAACCCATTAAAACTCCACTTTGATTTCTGAAACCCAGGAACTAAAGAACTCAAAAACCAGTCATGCAAACTTAGATTTTAACCTCTAAATTACGAATTGAAGCTTACCTTCTTTGTTGCACCACTTCCTTAACAGATTCCTGAGCTAAAATCCAAGCTTCTCAGCTTTAATTCAATCCTTAAACATCAAAACCATAAACACCCTTAATACTTAGCCAAAACTCAAAATTCTAATGCTCAAGAACATGATTCAGTCCTTACCTTAATCTTGGTTGAGTTTTCTTAGCTGAGCACTAGATTAAACCTTCAAGATTCCAACCCAAACCACTGAATTCCCAGCTGATTTCCCTTGAATTCCAGTGGTTTTTCTTGAGAGAGAAAAGAGAAGGAAGAGAAGAGCAAAATAGGTCAGTTTGTGTTTTATTCTACCAGCTTCTCTTTTTTTTAGTCTAACCCTTGGTTAATTAAGTCAATCCTGAGGCTCGGGGTGCCAGAAACGTCCCCGAGGGCAAAACAGTAAATTTCCCCAATATTCCCGCCTAAGCTTCCTAATTTAAACTATATCTCCATATATTTATTTCCATAACCCGATAACCCAAATAATCATCTAATACCTGAATTACCCCTTGACTTGCCCCAAGTCAAGTATTAAGCCCCGTTGTGACTTCCCGCTAACTAGCTTCCTAGGATCGCCTCAGGTCGCACGCTACAAATCTACCCACATAATAATGTGGTTCTCACAGATATAACATTTAACCACATTTACATTCATATAATCATACAATTATGCTTATCATATAATCATGCATTAAATCAATAAACTCACACATAAACTAATTATGCCCTCTCGGCACACTAATCAGGGCCCTTAAGCCATAACAGTAATTTTGGGTCGTTACAATATATGTCTTTAATTCTCAACAGTGCAGATATTAATAAATATGATTATTGAATCAAAGAGTTTTGGTTAATAATCTTTTATTTATTGGAGCTTGGAACTATTGGTCCATAGGTCCTCAGGGTGGCTCTATCAACGCTATTCAAGGCAAGAGTTGATACAAGGGTCAAATTGTGAATGATCTATTTGAGAGAATATTTAATCTTAGAGATAAATATGCAATTATGTAATAATTGAAGTTGCGCAATTTATTATTGCACTAATGTCCTTTTTTAAATTGTGTAGAAATAAAAGAAGTTGATTTTAATCAATTATTTTATTCAAGTGTGAAAGGGATAGTCAAAATTAGTTTTGATTATTATATTTATTTAATTAATAATAAGATGATAATGGAAATTCAAATTTTGAATTTTGAAATTTAAATTATTATCTTTTCCTTAAACATTTGATACCTTATTGGAATTTCTAAAAATGCATGAAAAATCAAATCCTATTTTTCAGGGAAGTGCTACACGCATAGGGCTTCTTGGACTACCCTATGCGTGTACCACTACTAATGGTGATCAATTATTAGTTTTTTTATTTTATTTAATAAATAAATAAAACATTTTGAAAATGGTTTTTTAAATGGAATGTAAGACTGTGACTACTAGGACTAAATCTATGATTATCGAAACCATGGGTCTAGCTTATAAAATAAGAGATTTTATTTTCTTATTTTGATCAAATAGTAGGTTGTTAATAATGGTGTCCATTATTAAATAACTTTACAACTTTATTTAACTAGTGGTGTTTTTGACACTCGCCAACCGAGACAGGGATGTCATAGATTGGTTAAAAACCAAAATAGATAGAGATATGATTATTTTGGTATTTTTTTCTCATATCTTACATATTTTTTTATATATGTTGTGTTATTTCTTGAATTTTGTGTGAATAGGTGTTTTATTGAGCAAATGTGATTGATTTCTATTTTATTGATAATTTGTAGTATAAATATGGTTGTGTCTACTCCTACCCTTTCTCAACTTTTGATGGAGAAACTCACTGGATACAACTTCCCTAAATGGATGCAAAACATCAACATTGTGTTGATTGGTGACAACTCTGAGTTCGTCATGACTGAGGAATCCCCAGAACAAGCACTGTCTCCGCATGTTCGTGATGGCACCATCAATGCTCGGATGGACCTGTGTCCGCACATTCGTGATCAACTCAACTATGGTCTGATGCAACTCATGAACGAGCTTTAGACTTTCGAGTCTATCATGGGTGGACCTAGTAAAGGAGGAGAAAATAAGACTATTGTTGTTGCTGCTGATCTAGCTAGGGTTGAATCTAACCAAGCTTCGTCTTTGAAAGTTGAAAGAAAAAAAACAAGAAAGGTAAAGGTAAGTGTTTCCACTGCAAAGAGAAGGGGCATTGGAAACAGGATTGCCCAAAGTTTCTAGCAGCTAAAAACAAAGGTAATGATAATAATTCATATATCTTAAAAACATGTGTTTTAGAGAATGATAAATCCGTTTTGATTATTGATTCTGCCTCTACCAACCATGTTTGTAGCTCTTTACAGCTTCTTGAATCGCGGGAGGAAGTGGACGAATGCGGCTTAAAGCTTAGAGTTGGGAACGAAGCATTTGTTGCGGTCCAAGCTAGAGGAAGAGCTTGTTTGAAGTTCAGAAATAAAATTTTAATTTTAAATGATGTATTTTTTATTCCGAATTTTAGAAGAAATTTAATTTCAATTTTCATGTTGCAATTAGAACAATTTGTTATGACTTTCACAAGTTCTAATATATCTATTTCTTTCAATGGATCACAATTATGTATTGCATGTTTGGAAAACGAGCTTTATATTCTGCGACCTAATGAATCCCTCACTCTTAACAATGATTTATTCAAAGTAGCTAAACCTAGGACCAATAAACGTCAAAAGACCGATAATGACAACATGGCGTAGTTATGGAATTTGAGACTAGGTCACATTGGCTATGATAGAATTCAAAGACTTATAAAGGACGGGCCTTTGAGGGAACTCACCTTAGGTGAATTACCTATCTGTGGATCTTGTCTAGAAGGCAAACTGACCAAGCGTCCATTCTCTGCAAAGGGTGATAGGGCCAAAGAACCACTTGGACTTGTGCATTTAGATGTTTGTGGACCTTTGAATGTACAAGTCAGGGGTGGTTTTGAGTATTTTGTTACTTTCATTGACAATTACTCTAGATACTAATGTCTTTACCTAATGCATAGGAAATCAAAAACATTTTCAAAGTTTCAGGAATTCCTAGCAATGGCTCAGAACCAATTAGGTAAATCATTACAGATCTTGCGATCTGATAGGGGTGGAGAATATTTGCATATGTAGTTCCAAGATCATTTAACTGAACTTGGGATTTTATCTCAAGTTACTGTCCCAGGTACTCCACAAAAAAATGGTGTAGTGGAACGCCGAAACAGAACATTATTGGAAATTGTTAGAAGCATGCTTAGTTACTGAACTCTACCAACTTCATCCTGGGGACATGCAAGTGAAACCTCGAACGACATTCTCAATGTCATGTCGTCTAAATCAATCCCCAAAAGACCTTTAGAATGTTGGAATGGTTATGAACATAGTTTACGCCATTATAGAATCTGGGGGTGTCCCGCCCACATCCTGTGGAAAAAGGATGGAAAGATAGAACTGCGGACTAAAGTTTTCATGTTTGTTGGCTATCCTAAAGGTACTCGGGGTAGACTTTTCTATAGTCATTCAGAAAAGAAAGTGTTTACTTCTACGAATGCTACTTTTCTGGAAAATGACTATGTCCAAAACTTCAAATCACGCAGCAAAGTAGTTTTAGAGGAGATCATTAAAGAATTGACTCCAACCAATGTTCCATCGTCATCAACGTGAGTTGATGACGAAATTCCCACTCTTTATGTCCAACCGACGCAAGTCAATTTAAATGAAGAAAGTACCATTGTTCCTGAGCAAACAGTAACAGAGCCTCATCGTAGTGGGAAGGTTTTTATGAACCCTGTTCGCTATGGTTTGGATAGTGAAACCAATATGGTTGTTGGTGACACTAGTAATGATGACCTGCTGTCTTTCAAACACGTATGGCTAGCCTTGAAAAAGAACTATGGCTCGAAGCCATGAAACAGGAAATGGAGTCCATGTACTCAAATTCCATCTGGGATTTTGTGGAAGCACCTAGTAACTTTAGGACCATTGGGTGCAAGTGGATTTACAAGAAGAAATGAGGTGTTGATGGAAATATCGAAACTTATAAAGCTCGATTTGTGGCAAAGGGTTATACCCAAAGAGAAGGCATGGACTATGAGTAAACTTTTAGTCCGGTAGCCATGCTCAAGTCCATTCGCATCCTCCTATCCATAGCACCTACTCTCGACTATGAGATCTGGCAAATGGACGTCCAGACATCTTTTATTAATGGAAACCTTGACAAATTCATTTATATCGATCAACTAGAAGGATTTAAAGTAGCTGGACAAGAAGGAAAAGTTTGCAAGTTGAATAGGTCTATTTATGGACTTAAGCAAGCTTCTCGTTCCTGAAACCTTAGGTTTGATGAAATAATAAAAAATTATGGGTTTGAACAAAATATTGATGAGCCTTGTGTTTACCAACTGAAGGCAAATCAAATAGTGGTGTTCCTAGTTCTTTATGTAGATGATATCTTACTCATTGGAAACAATGTTAAGAAATTATCAGATGTGAAGAATTGATTGAGCACTCAATTCTAGATGAAGGATTTGGGTGAAGCAAGTTATGTTCTAGGTATCCAGATCATCAGGGATAGAAAGAACAAACTCTTAGCTTTATCTCAAGCAGCTTACATTTATAAAGTGCTTGAACATTTCTCAATGACAAATTCCAAGAAAGGGCGTCTACTGTCCCACCATGGAATTCATCTTTCAAATAAGAAATCTCCCCAGACTCCTGAAGAGGAAGATGCAATGATAAAAGTTCCTTATGCATCTGTAGTTGGAAGTCTGATGTATGCTATTTTGTGTGCTAGACTAGATATCTGCTATGCAGTGGGACTAGTGAACTGTATCAGTGAAACCCAGGACCGAAACATTGGATAGCAGTTAAGCATTTCCTGAAGTATTTAAGGCGGACTAGGGATTATATGTTAGTCTACAAGGGTGGTGTTCTGAACCATGTAGGATACACCAATTCAGATTTTTAGACTGATGTTGATGACAGGAAGTCTACTTCTGGAATTGTGTTTACTCTTGGGGGTGGAGCTGTGATATGGAGAAACATAAAGCAGTCTACAATCTTATATTCCACCATGGAGGTTGAATACATAGCTGCATCAGAAGCAGCTAAGGAAATAGTCTCGCTAAAGAAGTTCTATTCAGATCTTAATGTTATTCTAGAAATGGATAAACCGCTTGTGTTGTTTTGTGACAATACATAAGCGATAGCCAACTCGAAAGAACCTCGTAGTCACAAGAGGAGTAAGCCTATAGAAAAGAAGTATCACATTATTCAAGAATATGTGGCCAGGGGAGATGTGAAGGTTATGAAGATTGCATCTGAAGACAATCTTGTGGATCCGTTTACAAAGATACTACCAGAAGCTACATTTGATAAACATACCAATGAAATGGGATTAGTATAATTAAGGCATTAGTTTCAATTAGTGCAAGTGGGAGTTTGTTGGGGTTTTATGCCCTAATTAGAACCCAATTTCTTTGTAATCTCATTTATTATCAATAAGAGAATAGAAATCATTTTTTTAATCGATCAATCACTTTGCTCACATGTTTTATTTTCATGATTATTTATTTAATATAAACTTCTATTAATTTATGAGCATAAAGCTAATCATATTTATAGTGACGTAATCATAGTGGAATATAAATATGATTATATGTTCAAAATAACTTAGTCCTAAGATTAGTCAGTGCACATGATTTACACATTGAAATGTTATGTTCTTTCTAGAACATTAGCAAAGTAGATAAGATCAGATGTATTTGTTACATCGGACTGGACCGATATTGACAGTAGATAGGATAAGTAAACATACCGTTATTATCTATTCTAGTCATATCATATAGTTGACCATAGGTCAATTCAATCTCAATTCTGAGTGGTTAGTATTCTAACTGATTGTATTATTTGAGTTCTTTGACTTGTTCGTTACCAGATTACCCTACAGACTAGCCCATACTTACATCTTGGGAACTCGGTAGTATAATTGAGTGGGAGTGTTAATCATAGATATGAACATCTATAGCTTTTGATGAAGAAGTGAAACAATGATTTTCTTTTAGTTTGGTTAAAGGTGCTAAATGATAGAGATCTCATTTCGGTAATTAATATTAGTTTACTCAAATATCATTTACAAGGAACTAAGTATTTTAAGGACAAAATACAATGAGGGGTAAAACAGTATTTTAGTCCCATCTCATTGTAGATCGTCTATAGAGGATTGAGTGACAAATTATGGTTGTAACAATGGATGATTAATAATGTATATATATTTCTTATAGAGCGTTCTATAAATTCAAGAGTGCAATTCTGAGTCTTTAGTGGAGTCACGAGGAATTAATAAGTTAGTAAATTTATTTGTTAGATTTATGATAACTTATTGGAGCTTGATTTCATAGGTCCATTCTCCCCACTGTACCTTGGATAAAATCATCTAGATAGTCTCAATTAGTTGATTTAATTATCAATTAGAATTATCAAAGTTGACCAGGTCAATTTTGTATAGTTTCACAGAGTTATATAATTTAGAGAATAAAAGAGAAATTAGGGCAGATTTATTAATTAAGATAAATTGGTATCTAAATTAATAAATAAGCTCAAATCAAGGTTAAAATTATAAATCATTAATTTGATAAAGGATTTAAATAATGATTTAATTAATTAAATCAATAGAAAATAATACAGGCCTTGATTTTAAGTCCAACAGGCTTATAATTAAATGAGAAATTTCACGGGCCTAAAGCCCATGATAATTTCGACCTAGGGCAGATTATTGGCTATTATTTTATTGATTTTTTTAATTAAATAAGTGACCTAATTGAGTCTATAAAAGGAATGCTAAGTGAGAGTTGAAATCATAAGTTGAATCACAAGTTTATGATAGGTTTTAGATTCTTTGACTGGATAAGTCCTTTTCTAAGCCTCATTGTTCTTTTTTCTTCTTCTCTCTGTATCTATATCATTTGTTGAGAATTTCCCACCCTTGTCTAGGTGATTTTAAGGATACTTTGGAAGGTTGTGAAGAAAATTGAAGAACGGTTCAGTTTCTTGGTAACACTCTGCGACATAAAGGATACAAGGGTTAGAGAAATTGAAGGAAGGACTCATTCATTCTGCTGCATATAATGTGAGTATTCTTATCATTATTTCTCTTTGAATTCAATTTTAGAAACATGTTTTAGGTTGTCTCATTTGAACTTGTTTAATATTAGATCTACATGAAAATAAATAAATAAACATTCTGTATAAGTTTCCTAATATTGCTGACCTTACCTCCTCTACATTGACGAACCTATGAGCTCGAGTGAAGAACTCAGTTATTGTTCTCACGGGCTTCCTTTGCATATCTTCCCAAAGAAGACTTCCTGGTAATACCCCAGCTCACACTACCATGAGATGATTGTTGTCATCGACATTGTGAGCTCAGGCTGCCACTATATTAAACCTCACCAGGTAACTCTTTAACAATTCTCCTGGCTGCTGGCTTATATTTGTCAAGGAACAAGCCTTGGGCTTGATGCTTTTTGCAGCTTAGAATTGCTTATTGAATTCGCTAGACAATTGTTCCTATGATGAGATTGAGTGCCCTCAAAATTTTTCAAACCAACTCTTTGCTGGTCCAGTCAGTGTTGTTGGGAAGAGCATGCATCTGAGCTCATAACCTGACATTACTATCCCTCATTACTGTATTGTAGGTGCTTTTGTGGTTGCTTGGGTCGGTAGCCCCATCATAAGGTGCCACGTGAGGTATCTTGAATCCGTTGGGGAAAGGCTTGCTCTAAATATGTGAAGCAAAGGGATCAAGCTCCTCATCTGAGTCATAAGCTTTATCCTTGTTTTTCCCTTCTCGAAGGAGCCTGAACGCTTCCACGAGTTGGTTAATTCTTTCTTGAATGGATTCCACCAGAGGGGGTACCTATGCCATTGGGAGCTGGTTATTGTTCATAGGAACTCCAGCTTCTTGTTGAAGAATATGGTTATAGTAATTCCCGTACACAGGTTGTAAGGGCTCATTTTGAGCATTTAAATGTGTCCTCAGGTCCGGGTTTGGCCAGTTGAATTGCCCCTGGTTCTAGTTCAAATGATCTCAAAGATCAGGATGATCATTCAGATAGTTCTCGTAATATCTAGGCCTACTGTTATAGACACTCACCGACCTGCTATAATCTTGGTTTCCCTCGAGGAAGCTAACAATTATTTGTGGTTGTTGTTGCTTTTGTGGGGCATGTTTTCGTGGTGGGGTAGTACATGACCTCGACATATAACTTCCTGATGGCTGGGGTTGTCTAGCCTTTTTATGCGCTAAATGTGCTCTCGGTGGGACCTCACGATCACCCCTATGCTCAGGTCGAGTTTGATGGCTTCTGTCCTAGTTTCCACTCCTAGCACTTTGGGTAGGCCTCTGAGGTGCCCTTTCCCCAGCTCAGTTTCCACTAGGAGCTCGATGGGGTACATCTTGGGTTGGATATGGATGTCTAATGGGTGATGGAGGATTCCTAATAAGAGATGGAGGTGGTCTCTCCTTGCTCGCAGCTAGCCTTGATGGTTCTGGGTTATTATTCCAGGTTGCTTGCGGGGCAACTCTATTGTTCTCAGTGGAGACTGGAACCTCTCTAGGGTGGTTGGTTCGCTAGGGGTTTGAAGTTGACACCCCAGGCTGGTTGATTCCACTACTTACTCCAGCACTTGTGACTTGACCTTGTTGGTCTCATTGTTCGGCCACCCTTGCCGCAGTACTACCTCGAGGATGTCCCTTAGTCTGATGTGGGGGTGCCTGCAATTTCACTACCTTCCTCATCATTTCTTCGTTCAACCACGTGGCTTCAGCTAGACTTTCTCGCAACCTTCGATTCTCCAACTCCACCATTGGCACATATCTCTTGGGAATATAATAATAATCCTCGTTAGGTGGTCTAGACCCCTGATTTGCTTAGTTTCTTGGAGGTGACCTATCTCCCTGTGGAATAAGAGTAATCTTTGAGTGATTCTTTCTAGCACTCCTACGATGTTTCTTGGCTTTCTAATTCTTTTCAAGGCCTTAATGGCTCGGATATCCTCATAAGTTAATGCTCCATTCATTCTTAACTGAAAACATAAGGCTAAAACGTTAGCTATACATATAAACATAATAACTATAACATAAATACTTACATTGGCGGTTAGATTCAGAGCTTGAGCGTGTGTATCAAGGATAACTTCATGTGAATGAACTGTTGCTCTGATACCAGCTGTAATGACCCAACTAATTCTATGACCTTGGACCATTAAAACTATTAGACATAGCCACTGTTTTTGAGAAAACATACATAGGAAATAATCATAATTTTATTAAAAACTCCCAAGTAAATATTGAAATACATAATGAGCGGTATGGGATCCCATTGTTTTAAAATAAAACATAACTTTAAACGAAAAGAAATTGTTTACAAAGCTAAATGCGGAAAATACATAAAAATATAATTTAAAGAGACTAAAAGTAACGTCGTCCTTGAATGGTTCATGCAGTCCATCGAATCCCTTCATCCTTAATACACAAACCAAGCTACAATGAATCCTTCCGCCGCCATAACTATTTCCCTGCATACATAAAAATTAAACATAACACATAACATAAGACTACAAAATATATGACTATAAAACATGCATTATAATGGCCATCATACTTCTTGGGACTTGCTAGCTAAGCAATCATATGCCCATAAATTTACGGGGCTTAGTTATCTAAACAAGTCATATGAATTTATGGGGCTCGTTATCTAAACAATCATATGCCCAAGGAATATTTTATTGGGGCTTGTTATCTAAACAAGTTATATATTTGTTATCTAAACAAATTATGTGATTGTTATCTAAACAATTTATATGCTAAAAAAAACTAAAACATATCATACATAAATCATAGCATATATCAAAACATAAAAGCATACGAAATCTATCATATTTTCCTTACCAATACCGGGATATTTGAGAACAAGGACGGGATTTGGAACACTCCTATTTGAGAATATCGAGAATAGCGGGAATTGGAGGGCGTTAATTATAATTAACGAGATAGACAAGAAATGACGATTTTGACCTTGAGGGCTGTTAAGGAAAGAATATAAGCCTAGGGGCATTTAGGTCTTTTCACCCTAAGGATATATATATATATATCAATCCTTAATGTTGTAGAATGTTAGAGAAAACAGAGTGTTCTTCTTCTTCATATGATCATCATCTCTCCTCTTTATCCTTTGGAATTTTTTACCTCAAATTGAAGAACCAAGCTAGGAAATCAAAGTTTGGAGTCTATAATCTTAATTCATCCATTAAAGAGGACTCAAATCCAACTTGAGGTGAGATTTCATCCATGAATTTAAGCTATACTCTATTTTCTAGTAAGTTTTTAGTTGAAAATTTGAGGTGTTAGTTGTGATAATTCATGGAAGCTTTTGAGTTTGGTTGGTTGGGTTTTGATGAGGGTGTGTTGTAGATGAAGTTTAGGGGTTAAATTGGATGTTTGGGATTGGTTTGGAGGCTTGGTTTCAGGGGAAATCACAAGGAGGGAAACCAGAACATTTTCTAGTCTGAAGCTGGCGCCCTAGCGCTAGGCAGGGCAGAAAATCTGGGCTTCTCTGACTTGGGACAACACCCCAGCGCTAGTGCAATTTCCAGCAAACCTATTTTGGGGTTTTTGATGACTTTGGGAGCTCGGGGAATGGTTCCTTTACCCCGTTTGGGTAGATTGAGAGTTCCGAGAGTGTGGGATGGATCTCAGGAGTGAGGTTTTAGATTATAAACCATTTTATGATTTATTTTATTGATGGGATTCCATATTTGGTTATGAATAGGTGACCACTAAAGGATCAAAGGATTGATCGTTCTCAAGGGTCGTTCTTTTACTAATTCTTACTCGAACCCGAGGTAAGAAAACTGCACCCCATATGTGACATGCATGGTTATTCTTGATGCATGTTGGATGTTTAAATGTGATGCATGAGAAACATGTGATTAGGGCATGCCATGAATGTTGGATATGAGATTGATCAGAGCTTGAGTCTCTGTGTTTGTGCATGATCATAATTATGCTAGCAACTGTTAAGTAAGCATGTTGAATGCCTTACTTTTGGATATTTGACATATGATATATGCCTGGTAGCAGTGCTTACTTGCGCGTGGCACTGACTAACTAGTCAGATTTGGCAATGGTGTCAGTATTAACTGTGAAGCTGTGACCTACTTGTCAAAGTTCGCAGTAGTACTGAGCACAGGTCACCTGGTACTGACTAATAAGTCAAGGATGGCCTTAGTGTGTTTAACGCAAGTTGATAAAGATTAGATCTAATCGATATCTGTATTGAATGACTCAAATGAGCATTAATTCCAGACCTACCTCAAGTTTGATGAAAACTAAAAGCGCTTGTCTAGCCAAAGGCTAGTCACTTAGAGACAGGGCCAGAGAGCCCAGGTGACTGTATAGTCACATGGCTATGGGTGTTGAGCCCGAGTGGCTTACCCAATAGTCACTCATCTGATTACAGCGAATGCCGGAAAGCCTAGGTGACGATTTCGTCACACGGCTGTGGGTGCCGGCCCCGTAGTGACTTGCTTGTCAGTCACTCATTATTGTTTAACAAAACCTCAAAGTGATATTCACTCATTTGTTCAGGGCTATAAGCTCTGTATGATCATAATGATCATCATTGGCATGGCTATGGGTGCTGAGCCCCGTGGTGACTTGCTTGTCAGTCACTCAGTATGGTTACCAGAACCTCCAGTGTTAAATCACTCATCTGATTAGGATTGACTTGATAGTCATCCAATCAGGAGGGTAGGATTTCTTATCCTGGATACCCCATCATTACTTGAACTTATTTGCATGCTTGAATAGAGCTATATTTGCTAGGCATGCCATATATGATTTGATGTCATGATATGAGAGTTCATGAGCATATTGAATTTTCTTGTTGGGCTTCGGCTCACGGGTGCTATGTGGTGTAGGTAAAGGCAAATGAAAGCTGGACCATCTTTTAGTTGGAGAGCTTAGGTGACGATGTGTACATATGCGACTGCTCGACCGCCACGACCGAGGGTTGAAAGAGGAACTAGGGTTAAACCCTGTTTTGCTGCTTAGATCGGCCGATTGTAAATATTTTCTTGTAATAGACCTTTAAATTATATTTTTGGGATCCCAAAGTATACAATAAACGTTTTAGTGAAACGTTATATCCTAACCAAAATTTTTAATCCCTAAACCGCTAATCATACTTAGTCACACGACTATGGCCAAATGACTCGATTAGCGAGTTTAGCACTGTTTAAAAGGCACACCGTAACGGTCCTTGGAGTTTAGGGCGCTACACCTAAAACCAACAATAAGAATGTAAGTATTTCTAAAAAAGAAGAGAGGATAAAGAAAAGAACTAAACCACCAAGAGGAGACTTACCGAAAAGAAACCTTAAGTTCAAAGAACTTGAATACCTAACCAAGAATTTAAACAACAAGTTAGGATCTGAATGAAGAAAACTAAAGGAAACTAAAGAACCATACATAAATGAACTTAAGATTAGAAATACCTTTGAATGTACTAGAACCGAACTACACCTTGATATTGAAAACACACTATTTATCTCACTTCCCAAGTGTTTATAAAGCTTAAGATGATAAAGCTTTTATCCCAACCCAAGTGTTTATCACTCTATAGTAACCCTAGCAGCTTGAAGGCTCTGAACACAGCTTGAAGAATGAGAAAAATGGCTAAGTACTAGGTCCTATTTATAGAGTTCAAGGAGTGAAACAACCTCCTTTTAGCTTGAATAAAATAATGAATATTAATTGAAAAATATTTGAATATTCGTTCAACAGGTGCTGAAGACTCGGTCAAAACATTCAGAGGCTAGTCAAGAGGTTAGGGAATGAATCAAGCTCGGTTTCAACAATGTTTAAAATTATGGCCCTAGGGCCGATATATCGCCCATCATAGGCGATATATCGCCTGGCCCTATGTCTCGAGTGCTCGTGGTTTCGTTTGTGTAAAGTTGACGTGTTTTTCGTATTCCCTGTGTGGCGATACATCGGCTCCTATGCTGCGATATATCAACATACGTGAATATATTAAACACGTAATTGCACCTTTTCAACATAATTTGAATTGATTAATCAGGTTTGACTGAGTAATACGAGATTCCAGCAAGTTCTGGAAGAGTCTAGAGCTTCTAGAAACTTCTATGTTTGAATTATCCACTTAAAATGCTTAAATCCTCAAATAAACAAGATTGTGACAAATGTCAGGCTCTTAATGGTCTTGGACGATTCTAGAGCTTTCTTGAACTTTCTTTTATTTAAACAATAAATAAATCCTTAAATAAACATACACACGACAAGTGTCATGATCTTATTAATTCTATCTAAACCTTATGGTATAATAAATGACATGTTTATATTAATAAAACCTTATGTTATAATTAATATTCTTAAACTATAGGTTAAACTTATAAAATCTATAAGTGTTGCTACGAGTGTTCAACTAAGTCCCGGCTTGAACCAAAATCCACAGTAACTATCATACTATAACTACTACTAGCTACTACTACTACTACTACTACTACTACTACTATTAACTAGCTAAGTAAAGTTCTAGGACTCTACAATTCTCCCCTACTAAAAAGAATTTCGTCCTCGAAATTTACTTACCAAAAAATTCTGGATATTGGGCTAACATGTCCTCCTCCAACTCCCACATTGCCTCCCGTTCAGAACTATTACTCCATAGGACTTTGACTATTAGAAAGCTCTTGGACTGTAACTACTTCATCCCTCTATCTAGGATGCTAATCGGTCGGTCCTCGTAACTCAAATCTTTCTGGAGTGCTATCGTATCATACTTGAGGACGTGAGATGGGTCTAACACATATCTACGCAGCATTGAGATGTGGAACACATTGTGGCTATCTGCCAGAGCTAGCAGTAGGGCTAATCTATATGCAACTACTCCCACTTTGTCCAATATCTCAAAAGGACCTATAAACCTGGGACTAATCTTGCCTTTCTTGCCAAACTGCTTCACACCTTTCATAGGAGTTTTCTTCAGGAAGACTTGATCTCCGACTTTGAATTCCACATCACGCTGCTTAGCATCCGCATAACTTTTCTGATGGCTCTGAGCAGTGAGCATACGCTTTCTAATCAGCGCTACTGCTTCCAGAGCTTTTCTAACAGCTTCGGGACCAAGAAGTTGCCTTTCTCCTACCTTATCCTAATGTAACGGCGATCGACACCTCCTTCCGTAAAGTATCTCGTAGGGTGCCATCCCGATCGTTGGCTGGTAGCTATTGTTGTAGGAGAATTATATTAGCGGCAAGTACTTACTCCATGATCCTCTAAAATCAAGTACACAAGCGTGTAACATATCTTCTAGAATCTGTATGGTACGCTTGGACTGATCATCTGTCTGAGGATGAAATGTTGTACTAAGACTTAACTTGGTACCCATGGCTTGCCGCAAACTTCCCCAAAATCTCGATGTAAACACCGATCCTCTATCAGATACTATTGTTTTAGGGATTCCATTTAGTCATACTATTTCTCGAACATAAGCATCTGCGTACTGATCTACAGTAAATGTAGTCTTAACAGGCAATAAATGAGTTGACTTGGTTAGTCTAACTATTACTACCCAAGCCGAATCATGCTGCTTACTTGTTCGTGGAAAACCCGTCACGAAATCCATGGCTATGTCGTCTCATTTCCATTTTGGAATGCTAAGTGGTTGCAATAAGCCTGTAGGTCGCTGATGTTCTGCTTTCACTTATTGGCATATTAAGAATTTAGACACAAATTCTGCTATATCTTTCTTCATTCCTGGCCACCAATATATTGCCTTAATATCGTGAGTCATCTTGGTCGACCCTAGATGAACTAAGTATGGGGTATTGTGCTCTCTTAAAATCTTTATCTTAATCCTTTAATCATTTGGCACGCATACCCGATCCTTATATCTCAATAACCCTTGTCCTGATATTGAGAAATCTGTGGCCTTGCCTTCTTTAACTGCATCCATATGTACTACTAATGTGTCATCATGCCCTTGCCCAATTCGTATTTCTTCTAATAGACTTGACTGGATAGACAAGTTAGCCAGCTTACCGATGACTACTTCTATTCTGGCACTGATCAGCTCCTGCTGTAGTGGCTTTTCTATTCCGGGTAGCGCCGCTAGACTTCCATAACTCTTCCTACTTAGCGCATCAACAACTACGTTTTCCTTTCCCAGGTGGTATAGGATTTCGCAGTCATAATCCTTCACTAATTCTAACCACCTGCGCTGCCTCATGTTGAGCTCCTTCCGAGTGAAGAAATACTTTAAGCTTTTGTGGTCTGTATAAATCTCACACCGTTCTCCATAAAGATAATGGCGCCAGATTTTCAACGCAAAGACCACTGCTACTAACTCCATATCGTATGTTGGATAGCGTTTCTCATACTCCTTCAGGTGCCTTGTGGCGTAGGCTATCACCTTATCGTTCTGCATTAGCACACAACCCAACCCTTGCTTCGACGCATCATAGTAGACTACAAACTTTTCGCTGGGTGTTGCTACACAAAGTACTGGTGTTGAGCACAACTTGTCTTTAAGCAGCTGGAAGCTCTCTTCACACTTATTATTCTGGTTGAACCTTTGTTGCTTCCAGGTCAGGTTGGTGAGTGGAGTGGATATATTAGAAAAGCCCTCTACAAACCTCTGATAATAACTTGCTAAGCCTAGAAAGCTTCTTACCTCTGATGCGTTCTTTGGTCTTGGCGAATCCTTCACAGCCTCTACATTAGATGGGTCTACTGCAACTTAGTCCTTGGATACAATGTACCCGAGGAATGCTACTTGCGAAAGCTAAAATTCGCAGTTCTTGAACTTGGCGTAAAGTTGATGCTCCTTTAGTCGCAACAAGATCAACCTTAAATGTTTTGCGTGCTCGACTTCATCCTTTTAGTACACCAAGATGTCATCGATGAATACTGTGATGAATTTATCCAATTAGTCTTTAAATAACCTATTCATTAAATCCATAAACGCGGCTGGAGCATTGGTAAGACCGAAAGACATAACTAAAAAATTGTAATGCCCAGAACGAGTTCTAAAGGCTGTCTTGGGAATATCCTCTTCCCGTACCTTGAGCTGATGATACCTGGACCGTAAATTGATCTTTGAGAACACGGTTGCTCCTCGGAGTTGATCAAATAAGTCATCAATCCGGGGTAGCGGGTACTTATTCTTAATTGTCACCTTATTCAGCTCGCGGTAATCTATGCACATCCACATACTTCCGTCCTTTTTCTTCACAAATAGAACCGGTGCTCCCCATGGAGAATGGCTCGGTCTAATGAAACATAAGTCTAGGAGTTCTTGTAGCTGCGTCTTCAACTCCTTGAGTTCGGTAGGTTCCATTCGGTATGGTGCCTTTGAGATAGGCTCGGTGCTCGGTACTAGTTTGATTGTGAAGTCAATTTCCTGAGTTGGCGGCAACCCTGGTAAGTCATCGGGAAATACTTCTGGAAATTCCTTTACAATATGGACGTCTCCAACCTTTAGTGGTGTTTCCTTTACCACATCCGTGACGCTGGCTAAGAATGCTTGACATCCTTTTTCTATCATCCTCTGAGCTTTGAGAGATGATATAAGCGGTGTGCGTAATCCTGAAACTTGTCCCATAAAGCATAATCTCTGGTCGTCAGGAGTCTCGAACGTCACTTTCTTGTGTTTGCAGTCGATGGTTGCGCCATGCCTAGTATCATGTCAAAGTCTTTGATCTCCAGTTCTATCAGGTCTCCTTCTAGTTCTACTTCCTCAATCTTGATCGGTACGCCTCGTACTATCCGTGATGATAGGACTACTTTGCCTGAAGGCAACTCTATTACAAACCTAATTCTAAATCTTTCACAAGGTTTGTCTAATTTCTCTATCATTCCTAACAAGATATATGAGTGAGTGGCTCCTGAATCAAATAATATAGAACATACATTATTGAGGATAGAAACCTGACCTGTAACTACTTTATTGCTAGCGTCAGCTTCTCCTTGGGTTAAGGCCAAAACCTTGGCAGGAACCATCTTGTCTTCCCTTTTTCCCTCTAGCTTGAGCTGGGGACACTGCCTCTTTTGGTGACCTTCCTGACCACAGTTGAAGCATCCATTGGTGTTTGCACGACACTCACCAGTATGTTTCTTTTGTCACTTAGCACATTGTGGGTATTCTACATAACCCAGCCTATTACCTCCACTGTTCGTCTGTGCCATTTTATCGTTGTCGAACTGCGTGTTGTCAGGATGCTTTCTTTTCTGACCATTATTGTTGCTGGACTGATTGCTGTTGTTGTTGTGGTGGTTGTTCTGACCATTGTGAGGTTGAATCCGCTGGTTAGGCTCAGGCTTACTGGCCTCTTCTTTACTAACATTCGCCTGAAGCCTTTCTACTTCTATTGCCATTTCTAGAACATTGGCATAGGTAGTATTTCCCGGGTTTGCTAACTTAACCCCTAGATCAATCTTTGGTTGAATTCCACTAACGAACTTGGTCACTTTTAGAAATTTAGTTGGAACCATTTCTAGTGCAAACTTGGCTAATCAGTCAAACTTCCGAGCATACCCTGCTACTGATAAACTCCCTTGCTTCAGACCAGCGAACTCCTCGACCCTTGAAGCGATGACTGCCGAATTGTAGTACTTTTTGTGGAACAGCTCCACAAATCTGGTCCAAATCATGGTGGTGACATCGTGAGTCCGCTGAACTAAGTCCCACCATATTCTAGCATCTTTCTTGAGTATAGACGAAACGTAGGATATGCGATCCGCGTTGCCGAGATTCATGTGCGCTAGGATCGGCTCCACATTTCTGAGCCATTTTTTCGCCTCGAAGGGATCTGTTGTCCCTTCAAATTTCGGAGCGTGTTGCTTACGAAACCGCTCATAAATTGGCTCCATGTCCTAAGCTGGGTATGGCGCATAGTTCACCATTGGCCATCCCCCATAAGGTCCTACTTGATGGGGTGCTTGAGCCATTTGCTGAGGCTGAGGTTGTGGTGGAGGCGGAGGCGGAGGCTGAGTCTGAGGCTGAGCGTGTTGTCGTTGTTGCTACAGTAATTCCTCAACTTGGTGTCATAGTCTAGCAATTTCCACAGTGTTGTCAACCGGTGGCCGCGGCGGCCCACTTCGGTTGGCAGTAGCAGACACTCCCCTTCTACGAACTGGAGGGGCTGCGTTGCTCTCAGGAGCGGCGTTGGAGGTATTAGCATTGGTGCGAGCAGACCTTTTAAGCGACATCTTTAGCAGAGTTCTAACAGTTAAGGAAAACATGTTAGAACTTACCCTAATAGGCTCTAAGGAAAAAACTTAATCTAAGCAAACATAACTCGGACCTATTTATTATGAATTTTTATGAAAATAATTATATAAGCCTTCTTTTAATTAGGGTGTGTTTCTAAACTTAAAAAAAAAACAAGCCATCTTTATTATTTTCTAAGTCTGTTTCTAATAAGCCTATATGACTTAATGCTCAGGCTCGAAACTCATTGTTGTTCAAAAGTTAACCATATTGAGGGAGGGCTGGGATCAGTAAAATCGTTCCCACTACTATGGCCCCCTAACTCTCAATATAGAAACCGGTTCATCGATTTGTATCCACCCTCACCGAACTTAGTCATTATTTATTATGATTGCAAAAGAAAATCAAACTCCTACATGTCATCAAAATAACAATGATATTAATTTGGAAAAACATTTTTCACTATTTACAATCATAAATGCAAACAAATAATAAATAAAATAAATAAAGAAACTAATCTATTCTAAAACTCGGGATCTTCTACATCTGATCCTTCATCTAACATATCATCGTCTATCTCTTCATAGTCATCATTATCTTGAGCCTCAAAATGCCCTCGAGGAAGATTCGTAAAGATTCTATGTTTTTGCTCATATGTGAATTGGAACTCCATCTTAGAGGTGAACCTAAGTATGAGAAAATAATATCTCATAGCTACCGATAATTCATCTTCATCATCTATCGTCTCCCATATGTCTTCTAAGGCTGCAATTACAGTAGGATAATCTTTAAAAAGTCTATCACTAAAACATATTGCTCCGTAGGTCTCATCATGATTTGCTTAGTTTCTTGGAGGTGACCTATCTCCCTGTGGAATAAGAGCAATATTCGAGTGATTTTTTCTAGCACTCCTACGGTGTTTCTTGGCTTTCTAATTCTTTTCAAGGCCTTAATGGCTCGGATATCCTCATAAGTTAATGCTCCATTCATTCTTAACTGAAAACATAAGGCTAAAACGTTAGCTATACATATAAACATAATAACTATAACATAAATACTTACATTGACGGTTAGATTCGGAGCTTGAGCGTGTGTATCAAGGAGAATTTCATGCGAATGAACCATTGCTCTAATACCAATTGTAATGACCCAACTAATTCTATGACCTTGGACCATTAAAACTATTAGACATAGCCACTGTTTTTGAGAAAACATACATAGGAAATAATCATAATTTTATTAAAAACTCCCAAGTAAATATTGAAATACATAATGAGCGGTATGGGATCCCATTGTTTTAAAATAAAACATAACTTTAAACTAAAAGAAATTGTTTACAAAGCTAAATGCGGAAAATACATAAAAACATAATTTCAAGAGACTAAAAATAACGTCGTCCTCAAATCGTTCACGCAGTCCATCGAATCCCTTCATCCTTAATACATAAACCAAGCTACCATGAATCCTTCCGCCGCCATAACTATTTCCCTGCATACATAAAAATTAAAGGAGTGAGCCTAATGCCCAGCAAGGAAAATCTACTAGCACATATAGCATAAAACATAACATAAGACTACAAAATATATGACTATAAAACATGCATTATAATGGCCATCATACTTCTTGGGACTTGCTAGCTAAGCAATCATATGCCCATAAATTTACGGGGCTTAGTTATCTAAACAAGTCATATGAATTTATGGGGCTCAATATCTAAACAATCATATGCCCAAGGAATATTTTATTGGGACTTGTTATCTAAACAAGTTATATATTTGTTATCTAAACAAATTATGTGATTGTTATCTAAACAATTTATATGCTAAAAAATCTAAAACATATTATACATAAATCATAGCATATATCAAAAAATAAAAGCATACAAAATCTATCCTATTTTCCTTACCAATACCGGGATATTTGAGAACAATGACGGGATTTGGAACACTCCTAAAACCAACAATAAGAATGTAAGTATTTCTAAAAAAAAAGAGATGATAAAGAAAAGAACTAAACCACCAAGAGGAGACTTACCAAAAAAAAACCTTAAGTTCAAAGAACTTGAATACCTAACCAAGAATTTAAACAACGAGTTAGGATCTGAATGAAGAAAACTAAAGGAAACTAAAGGGCCATGTAGAAATGAACGTAAGATTAGGAATACCTTTGAATGTACTAGAGATGAACTACACCTTGATATTGAAAACACACTATTTATCTCACTTCCCAAGTGTTTATAAAGCTTAAGATGATAAAGCTTTTATCCCAACCCAAGTGTTTATCACTCTATAGTAACCCTAGCAGCTTGAAGGCTCTTAACATAGCTTGAAGAATGAGAAAAATGGCTAAGTACTAGGTCCTATTTATGGAGTTCAAGGAGTGAAACAACCTCCTTTTAGCTTGAATAAAATAATGAATATTAATTGAAAAATATTTGAATATTCGTTCAACAGGTGCTGAAGACTCGATCAAAACATTCAGAGGCTAGTCAAGAGGTTAGGGAATGAATCAAGCTTGGTTTCAACAATGTTTGAAATTATGGCCCTAGGACCGATATATCGCCCTATGTCCTGAGTGCTTGTGGTTTCATTTGTGCAAAGTTGACGTGTTTTTTGTATTCCCCGTGTGGCGATACATCGGCTCCTATGCTGTGATATATCGGCATACGTGAATATATTAAACATGTAATTGCACTTTTTCAACATAATTTGAATTGATTAATCAGGTTTGACTGAGTAATACGAGATTCCAACAAGTTTTGGAAGAGTCTAGAGCTTCTAGAAACTTCTATGTGTGAATTATCCACTTAAAATGCTTAAATCTTCAAATAAACAAGATTGTGACAAATGTCAGGCTCTTAATGGTCTTGGACGATTCTAGAGCTTTCTTGAGCTTTCTTTTATTTAAACTATAAATAAATCCTTAAATAAATATGCACACGACAAGTGTCATGATCTTATTAATTCTATCTAAACCTTATAGTATAATAAATGACATCTTTGTATTAATCAAAACTTATGTTATAATTAATATTCTTAAACTATTACTTAAACTTATAAAATCTATAAGTGTTGCTACGAGTATTTAACTAAGTCCCGGCTTGAACCAAAATCCACAGTAACTATCATACTATAACTACTACTAGCTACTACTACTACTACTACTACTACTACTACTACTGCTACTATCTAACTAGCTAAGTAAAGTTATGGGACTCTACACTTTTATTAAGATCTACGTTAAAGATTTTTTTAGAGCAATTTCACAGAATGTTTCTTAGTACAAAATAGTGCCTGAGTACAAATGACTAAACCCAGGCTATTTATGACCTGGTTATAAGAATTCTCCCTTAATCTTAGGGATCTTCTGATATACTTATCAGGTTTGAATTTGAAATACCAATCGGTTAATTAAAATACCATCAATTGCATTAATTGTAGATAAATATCCCTAAACAATAGGGTTGATTACACGGTTTGAATTAAATCCCCATGATTATAGAGATTTCCTAGCAGCACCTCCATGTATTGGTTTAATGCAGTTTCGAGCATGAATGTTGCTTCAACGTGCTTTTGAGATCATATGTAGCTTCGAGCTCATCGTTCCAATTGTCGCTACCACCTTGCTTGATTGGTCTTTCGAACGCATCTTTCAGAGGAGATTGTTGCCTTCGAGCCTACAACTCATGCTCGAGCGCAAACGACATGACCATTTGAAACTTCATGTTTATTTGTACAAGTATAATGTTAATACTTATTAAATTTGAGCTTACACCTTTCTAGCCTACATTTCAAGACTATTTATTTATTCTCAAAATTTGGGCATAACATTTTATTCATATAATATTAATTGACGGAAAAAAACAAAATCAATAATTATTATAAAATATTAACTGACAAAATAATAAGAAACTCATTATTTAATTACACTCATATTATTATGTAATTATACTTAGGGTGAAGGTATTGGCTCTGGTACCATGTGGAAAATAACTTCTGACATTTTATTTCTTAAGAGCTATGCCATTTAAATAGACATTGTATAACCTATAGACAACTTGGTATTTAATACCGTATAATATAAAATAATAAAATTTATGTATAAAAATAATTGATATAGATGAAACGTTATGTGTGGTAGTTGTCTCGATGGTGGTGGAGGTTGGAGCCTCTCGTAGAGCTTGGATCCGATGAGAGATAGAGAGTAGAAAAAAATTAGAGAGAGAAAATAATGGGATTTTTTTGGGAATTTTTAAAAGAGAGAGATGGGGATCAGAGGTGGGCTGGGGGTCGCAGGTGGGGTGGCTGAGTGGTCGCAAGTGGCTTGGGATAAGAGGAGGCCAGAGTTGTAGAGAAAAACGAAGTAAGAGAGAGAGAGAGAGAGAGAGAGAGAGAGAGAGAGAGAGAGAGTGAGAGAGATAGAGAAAGAGATTGCATAAATGAGGAAGGAGGAAGGTCTTTGTTATATCATCCCCATTATTACAGTGAAACTTTTCACCGCAAATACCCTAATTTTTTCCACAAATATTATTTTTTATAAGTTAAAATGAAACGATGTTGTTCCACTAAAAAATTAAAAACCCTAAGTTTTCAACGTAAAAATTCCCTGCAAAAACTACAATATTTCGCCACAAATAACCAATGGAAAAATGCCCGCGTACTTTTCAAAATAAATTATTTCAGTATCATTTTCATCATTGTTCACGTTATTTGCGATGATTTTTTTCGCCGCAAATAATTCACAAAACCATGTGACTAAACAATGCACGTGAAAGTCTTTGGCGCCATTTATTTTCATTATTTGTCGCAAAAAATTATAGAAATCACATAGAAGTTTTGGAGACAGTTATTTTCGGCGAATGACCATATTCACTGCAAAATGATTAGGTTATTTGTGGCAAAATAGGTCCCTCACAAATACTATTGCTGCTAAAAATGATTTTTTCTTTGTAGTGATATTCCCTTAAAGTTAACAGAGAAAAAAAACCGTTAAACTAAGTGTTTACCCAAAAAAGATTTACCTGATGACGTGGAAAAATCAGTCTGCATGTGGGTTGCACGTGATTATTTTCGTGAGTATGTTTGGTTCGACCGTCGACCAGATGAGAATTCACTTAGCAGAAGGCATATTTTATGGGCGATCAGGCTGGTCGTAGTATTTCAGATATCTTCTATAGATATGTAATCTCGCATTTATGTAATGATTGTGATTTCCATTATTATTTAGATACGTTTACATTAAATGTAATTAAGGCCTATCGGCCCCTGAAGAACTCCTTGAGCCTATAAATAAGATTCAAAGGGCTCAAGAGAGGGGACTTTTGGACTCCAAGATTTTTGATCTTAAGAGACTGAGATAGAATTATAGTGTTTTTATCCACTACACTTGTATTCATCTCCAAGCTTGTGAAACTCGTGAACCCTAGTTCATTGATCACAGGATTTGGATTTCTACGTTAAGAACACTAAGTGGACGTAGACTATTACCATCTCTGGGGCCAAACCACTATAAATCTTTGTGACATTTATCTTCTTGGTTTAAATTCATCTTATTATTGTCGTTCTACTTGACTCCGTGTCGTTGGTCAAATCAAGGGTCAACATTTTGGTGCTTTCATTGAGAGTTCAGAAGACTCAAGACCTCCAAGAAGATCAAATGGTGAAAACAGCTAGGAAGACTGGGAAAACCTCTGGTACCGTGCCAACCCAAGCTCCTCCACAAAATGTTGCCGAGGACGAGCCACAAGTGGAATTGGAAGAGGAGGAGAAGGATTCTGAAACTTTGAGGATGACTCTGATTGTGTTGTAAGAGGAATTAGCCAATCTGAGGGCTAATCAAGAAAATGTGCCTGAAACAATGGCGCTGCAGCAAAGGGAGATTGATAGGCAATGCTAAGAATTGAATGAGCGGTAGGCCGACATGGACCACCGACAAAGGGATGCCACCGCCGCTCTGGAGGCAGCCATTCAGTTGGCTTGAGGACAGCTTGCACCTGCCTCCCAACTGGATCAGCCACCTAGTACGCACCCACAACAAGGTCCGCAATCAGATTATACCTAACATCACCACACTCCGCCTCAATCGGCAAACCCTCAGAGGCCAGAGCAACCCCCTGCTGCTCAACAAGATAGGCCTTTCCAGGATCTTGAGCAGCATCCTCGGAGCCCTAGACGCCAGATTACTGAGGAGCCAGACCCACCGAATAGGGGGCAACGTCTTTCTGCAAGCAGAATGCAGGTTGAATCAGGCTCTACAGTCAGGGGTCCCCCATGACATAATAATGACCGGGGACCTTCCGACCAATGTAGGCCTCCACCTGTCAGTCGAGACATGCTAGCAAGGGGAGGGGGAAATAGTGCGAACAGCAGGTCGCACCATAATCTGCCACAATTTAGAGATGGCCATGACTATAATGAAGTGGATTATGGCAGAGGAAATGCTGGTCGACGGCAAGAAGAAAGGAATGTAGAACAGAACCCTCCACCAAGAGAGAATCGACCAATGAGCGAGAATGCTAGGGGCAGCCTAGACAACCCAACGTCTTTGATCGACTAGGTGCGAGCGAGCAAAGGCATAGGGAGGAAGATCTAAGGGATGTTCTCAATGACAAAAGAGAAAGACACGATGAGTATGCCCCTCCAGCACCAGTCGCTCCAATAGTACCAGACGTTGTACAGGCCCAGCTCGATGCTTTGAATCAGGTCGTCCAACAACTAGTGGGGAACTGGACACCCCACATTGAATTTGGCCGGATAAAGGGTACTCCATTTGTGCAAAGTATCACGTTGGCCGAGACTCCAAGAAAATTTAAGATGTCAGTTTTGCCCAACTTCACTGGATTAGAAGATCATATATCTCACATGAACAAATTCAAGATACAGATGGACATCCAGAAGGTGTCAAATGACGCTTGGTGCAGAATCTTTCCAGCCACCTTATCCGAGACTGCTCAGGAGTGGTTCTTCAAATTCCCTCCGGCCAGCATAGTGTCTTGGGAAATGTTCGTGAAGGAGTTTTACGAATAGTTTATGTTGGTCGAGTACATCCGACCGATGCCAATCAGCTGGTCGAGATACGCTAGAAGGAGGGAGAAACCCTAAAAGGATATGTTCAATGATTCATGTGATCCACTACTGGGGCTAAGATGGTTGGCGATGAAGGAAAGATCATGGTTCTTACTACTGGAGTACGACGCCATTCATCCCTTTGGAACAGTTTGCGGAAGAATGGGGTCAAGAGCACTCAAGAATTTCTGGACCGAGCAGACAGATAAATCAAGCTCGAGGAGGCAATTGCCAACAAAGGGAAGTCTCCCATAGACGAACAGGGCCCGAAAGGAGATCCCACCAAAGCCGCCAATGGGTCTGGGAAACCCAATGGCAACGACAAAAATAATGGGAAAAATGGAGGAAAAGGGGCAAACCACGAGCCATCAACGTCTGAGAAAAAACGCCCAAAAAGTAACAGATACGAGCCGAGGTTCACTAATTATAAAGCCTAGGTCGATAGCCAAGCATAGGTATATCAGGCCAATCACACTACAGTTCCCTTTAGGCGCCCAGCCCCAATCAGGAAGGATATATCCAAAAGGGATACTACAAAGTTTTTTCGTTTTCATAAAGATTATTGCCATGATACCAATGAATGCAACCAACTTAAAGATGAGATTGAGTTCCTTATCAGAAAAGGACACCTGAGAAGATATATGCGAGCAACTGGAGGTTCTCAGCGTGAGGCTCAAGGGGGCAACAAACAGGCACATGTACGCCAACGCTCACCTCCTTTACAACCAGCTCTAGTTGTTGGTACATTGCTGACCATCTGCAGAGGACCACACATAGCAGGTGATAGTGGGAAGGTGAGCGAAAGATACACTCGAACCTTACGTCACGACCAGGACATTGAAATGTTGAACGTAGAGGAGCGAACTCCCAAAAAAGCTCGCACAGAGGAAGAATCGATAACTTTCTCTGAGCTTGATGCTCAACATGTCCAGTTTCCCCATTCAGATCCTTTGGTCGTGGACGTCCAAATTGTAAATATGATGGTTAAGCGTGTGTTAGTAGATACAGGAAGCTGAGTCAATGTTCTGTATAAATCTTCACTGGAAAGGATGAAATTTTCAGTGCAATATTTAGAACCATGCAATCAAACCATTTATGGTTTTTCTGGCAAAGGGCTCGCCTCAACTGGGTCGATCAGGCTTCCAGTCACAGCAGGAACTGCACCTGCGAACAGGACATTACTCACTACTTTTATAGTAGTTGATTTTCATTCTGCATATAATGTTGTGATTGGAAGGCCCATTCTAGTCGACCTGTGAGTCGTAACCTCAGTTTAGCACCTGGCCATGAAGTTTCCAACAGATGCAGGGGTAGGATGCGTGTTGGGAAACCAACAAGAAGCGTGGGAATGTTATAATTCCTCGATCACCAAGGCAAAAAGGGGCGGATCGGGGGAAAAAGCCGAGAAAAGGTTGTTGTTGGTAAATGAAGTACAAGCCCAATCAGGTGAACAGGTCACCAAATATGGTGTTGCCCAAAGTGAGGATAGAGACTTAGATCCTCGCTTTGGGGATTTTGAAGAAAATGTTGGACTAGTAGAGGACCTCGAGGAGGTCCAACTAGAAGAAGCAGATCCAACCGGGGTTGTGAAAGTTGGTAAAAACTTAGAGACAACAACAAGAAACAAACTGGTGGAATTTTTGAAGGAGAACTAGGAGGTCTTTTCCTGGTCCCATAATGATATGGTTGGGATAGACCCATCAGTGATCAGCCATGTCTTAAATATAGACAAAAAAATTCCACCAGTGTAACAAAAAAGAAGACTGCTCGATAGGGATAGATTGAAAGCCCTGAAAGAGGAAGTCAAAAAGCTAAAGGAGAACTGATCCATCAGGGTAGCGTTCTATCCATCTTGGGTCTCTAATCCCGTACTGGTTCCTAAGATGAATGGCAAAAGGAGGACGTGTGTGGATTTCACAGACCTTAATAAAGCCTGCCCAAAGGATTGTTTCCCACTTCCAAGGATCGACCAGCTAGTCGATGCTACATCAGGGCATGAAATTTTATCATTCATGGATGCATACTCTGGGTACAATCAAATCAGTATGCATCCACCTAATGAGGATCACACTAGCTTTCGAATGGATATAGGGCTTTACTGTTATAAAGTAATGCCCTTCGGTTTGAAAAATGCTGGTGGAATTTACCAGCGACTGGTCAACCATATGTTCAAAGAGCTGATCGGTGTTAACATGGAAGTATATGTCAATGACATGCTGGTTAAGTCGAAGAAGGATAAAGCACACATCAAGGACTTGCGGGAATGCTTCAACATCTTGAAAAAATATTAGATGAAGTTGAACCCCCTCAAGTGTTCCTTTGGTGTTGATCAGGGAAATTTTTGGGATTCATAGTAAACTCGCGAGGAATCGAAGCTAATCCCAAAAAGATCAAGACCCTGATCGAGATGCAGTCACCTGCCAAGATTAAAGATTATCAAAGCCTAACTGGGAGGATTGCCGCTTTGAGTAGATTCATTTCCAAATCAACAGACAAGTGCGTTCAATTTTTTAATCTGCTCAGAGGCAATAAGAAGTTCGAGTGTACAGAAGAGTGCAAGCACGCTTTTCAGGCGCTAAAGTCTCATATGTCACAACCACCAGTCTTGTCCAAAACAGTCGAGAAAGAAACTTTGTTCATCTATTTGGCAGTCACAGAGTATGCTGCTAGCGTTGTTCTGGTCAGAGAAGAAGACCACGCACAAAAAGCAGTGTATCATGTAAGCAAGAGGTTAGTGGGAGTAGAATTACAGTATCCACCCATTGAGAAGTTAGCCTATTGCTTGATTCTGGCCTCCAGAAAGCTGCAACCGTACTTTCAAGCTCACCCCATCATGGTGCTCACCGACCAGCCATTATGGTAAGTCTTGCAGAAACCAGAAGTCATTGGTTGGTTACTAAAATGGGTAGTCGAACTTGGGAAATTCGATATTTCTTATTCTCCATGAGCAGCTGTGAAAGGGCAGGCTCTAGCAGACTTTGTCGCAGAATTTATAGGGATCCCAATTAGCGAGCCGATGGAAGAAACTAAACTCCAAAGTCAAATTCCTTCCTGGAAGATGTATGTAGATAGCTCTTCCAACGAGCACAACGCAGCAGCAGGTTTGATCTTAGTCACGCCCGAAGGACATCGATTCCATTGTGCAATTATATTCGACTTTACAGCGTCTAATAACAAAGCTAAATATGAAGCTCTGCTCATAGGATTAAGACTAGCTAAGGACATGGATATAAAGTCACTTGAGATTTATAGTGATTCCCAGCTAGTCGTTAATCAAATTATAGGAGAATATCAGGCTTGGGGTCTCAAGATGGTTGCTTATTTGAACAAAGTAAGGGACTTATTGGCACAGTTCAAAAAGTATACCTTCCAGCAAGTACCTCGCGATCAAAACTCAAATGCCGATGTCTTAGCCAAGTTAGCAAGCGCGAAGGATGCGGACACCTTGAACATAGTACCAATTGAGCATTTGTCAGGACCGAGCATTCGGGCAGAAGAGTCTTCACTGGTGATTCAAGCGACAGACACATGGATAATTCCCATCATAAAATACCTTGAGCAAGGATTGCTGCTAGCAGAAAGACACAGAGCAAGGGCTCTCCGAGGCAGTCGGCTCGATTCATTCTGGTCGACAGACTTTTATATAGAAGAGGGTACTCGATGCCTCTGTTAAGATGTGTTTCTAAGGAAAAGGCCAAGGAACTGATGCAAGAATTCCATGAAGGTTTATGTGGAGATCACGCTAGGGGCAAAGTTTGTCAAAGAAAATCTTAAGGCAAGGGTATTTCTGGCCCACCATGAATGAGGACTCTATGGATTTCATTTGGAAATGTGACAAGTGTCAGAGATTCTCCAAGATACCTCAAGCAGCCCCAAATAAGCTCAAACAGATGCAAAGCCCGTGGCCATTCGCAATGTGGGGGATTGATTTGATCGGGTCTTTACCCACAAGAAAGGGGAATGTCAGATATGCAGTAGTTGTTGTTGACTACTTTACAAATTGGGCCAAGGCTGAGCCACTGGCGACCATAACGACCAAGAAAGTTTTGGATTTCATGATCAAGAATATCGTGTGTCGATATGGGTTACCAAGGAAATTTTTCTCGAATAATGGCACACATTTGGCAGTGATCTCTTCACTGATTTTTGTGAGAGGCACAGGATTATAAAGAGTTTTTCATCGGTAGCTCATCCGCAAGCAAACGGCCAGGTTGAAGCTATCAACAAGACCTTGAAGGACACCCTAAAGAAAAGGCTCAAAGAAGCAAAAGGGGCATGGCTAGAACAACTACCCGAAGTCCTTTGGTCGCATAGAACATCCCATCAAACAGCAACAGGCCATACTCCATTTTCCTTGGCCTATGGGTATGAGGCCATGTTGCCTATTGAGCTAGACCCACCATCACATAGAAGATTGACATACGATCAAAGTACTAACGATCAGTTATTGATGGAGTCTTTGGACTTGGTCGATGAAAGGTGCGAGCAAGCTCAACTTTGAGTAGCAACTTACCAGCAAAAGGTCGCTCGATATTTTAACTCCAACGTACGAAAAAGAACGTTTGACATGGGAGATTTGGTACTTAGAAGAGTTTTTCTCAACATTCGCGACCAAGCTACCGGAGTGCTCGGACCAAACTGGGAGGGTCCGTATCAGATTGAAGAAGTCCTTCAACCAGGCACATATAAACTTGCTCGCTTAAATGGAGATCTCATTCCTCGCTATTGGAATGGAGAACACCTGCGCAAGTATTATAAATAGACAGTTCTTTTTAAAGAACTGGCTTGTATTAATTCTACTTTTTACAAGTTTATGAATAAGGGCTGGTCAATTATGTGACTAGACGCTTAAAAGTGTAAGATCAATTTTTATCACTCGTACAGACGCGATTTTTTCCATTTATTACAAGAAATAAAAGGAACTGTGTGCAACCAGTTATTCTTGCCAATTATTGTATTTATTACAAGTATTTGCTCATTATGTGTGTTATTTTGCTACATTATCGATAATTGTTTATAAGTGCGAGAGCAATAATGTTCGAATAGGATTTGGTCATGGCAAGTGACCGAGCACCCTAAGCTCCTCAATCACTTAGGGGGCATATAAGATACTAAGCAAGCAAAGCATATCAATAGGCATATGTAAACACACCAGCAAAATAAGGGAAAGCATACTACGACACTTAGAGTATTTTTCAAAATTTTTGGATTTTGTAAGATCAGAATAAAGTGCTATGCTATGTTCGGTCATACGATTAGATGTTATAATAATAGCAAATATTAGAATATCATAACGAAAAGTTTTACACCGTGAGCAATTGCTGCTCGGATGTACTTAAAAATTAAAAGGAAAGCTGCCTTAGGCAGCAAAATTGTCTCAACATCACGAACTGTGGTTCGTATGTTCTGGTTACAAAAGAAAAAATATATATATGATAAATTGTTAAGCAGCTGGAGGAGGATCTGGTTGGGATTGTTGGTCGACTGTGGTTCCTGCCTCTTCTTCAACACCCTCGATGCCTTTTGCCAAGGAGATTTCAGGAGATTCCCGGGTTTTCTCCTCTTCTAGGCGAGCAGCGCATCTCGCCAGTTCGAGTTGCCTTGCATGCTCATGAAGGTAGTCAAAGTTCGCCTCTGGATTGTTCTTCCAGAATAAGTAGAAGCAGTTGAAGGTTGCTCCTTTGAAAATCTCCAGGTTCTGAGCATTTGTTTCCTCGAGCAACTTTACTTGCCCCTCTAGCTCGATGGCTCCCTTCTGGTTGGCCACCAGCTCGTCCTGAAGTTTGGTCACTTCTTTGAAGTTAATCTCTGAAGCTTCCTTAAACTGGTTTTTGGCAGCAGTAATTTTGACCACCGCTTCTTGGCTCTTTTTTAGCTCTTCGCTCAGACAGGCGACCTACTCTTCGCATGCCTTAGCCTTCTCCTCGCATGTTTTCATCTCCTCAACATGCTTGGCATTATTCTCCTCAGAATGACACCAACAAGTACTCATGGTCCGAACACCCTGCGATCAGAGAGAAAGTAACGCTGTTAGTATCAGTGAAAAGATGAGCTAGTCAGCTAAAACACAACAAAGGTTGTAACTTACACTGAGTATTTCATTCAGTGTGCGACTGAGAATCTGGTTGGTCTTCATGGTGGGGGTGTTGCTGAATGCTTCTTAGCTACGATGATGTTTTGACAGTTTCTGCAGCTTGTCGTTAGCCGAGCTATAAGCGGTGTTCAAGATAGCCTCGACTTAGGTTTTTCATGTTTGCTCAAGAGGAGTTGTGTCGCGAGGAGCTGGAGGAGTGGTTGTGTCCTTGGAAGGTGTTGGTGTTGGAGGGTCCTCTGTTCGAGCCCTTTTCTTGGAGGGATCGCTACTTCTCTCCCCAAGGTGTCATCTGCTTCCTTTCTTCTTGCTCGCAGGAGCTTCAGCGTCGATGTTGGTATAGATGTCAAAGGCTTCTTTGGAAGGCATGAATACAAAACAAAGAAGTTAAAGAAGCAGTAAAACAATAGAAAGGAAAATTCTAAGTAGTATACCCGGGCTATTATTACTGGTCGATATATTATCTACAGAACTACAACTACACTCAGTCTTTGCCTCAAAGAAGTCTGAATTAAAATTTTTGGTTGTAAAATTAAAATCGCCATCCCTGTCGAATAGATGATAAGGGATGGGTAAGTTATCTAAAAGTGAGAGATCTATACCGTTATCGACAGAGGATTTGGATATAGTGCCGATGTATTCCAGAAATTTTTGTTTCCCCCTCCCATGTTGGGCAGGGCAGCAAGAACTCGAGTGTTGCTGGATGGCTCTCGGATGGTCACTCCCATTGGTCGTCCCCTTTGAGATTGTGAATCATCTTGCTGCTGCTCGGGGATTTCTAGTCCGGTACCCTCTCTGGTGGCACTCCCCGCGGTAAACTCCCTCACTTCCTGGTGAGGAGCCAAAAGGCCTGCCACCCAAAGGTTGCTTTCAGTAACCAGCTCTTTGACACTCTTTTTCGATGTTCGTCATGCTGGCCAGTGCTGCAGCCCTGATCTCCATCTCTGGAGTGGGGTCTGGTCGGTATAACACAAATGTTCTAAGGACAGTGAAGGAAAAAAGAAAAGAGAGTACACGACCAGAGATTGAGAAATTTACCTCTTCACGTGAAGGCCAGATTTTCGGTGACCAGATCCATCGTGAGGAAGTACTCTTGAAAGTATTTTCCCATGTCGTATTTATGGGTGACGTCAGTCAGGAATACACGATCAGTTTCCTGGTGGCAGAAGTGGAAGAACCCCATATTATTCTGGTTGGGGTTAGATTTGAGATCAAAAAGGTAGTTGATCTCGTGGGGTGTTGGCACAGGCCATTTTTTATGGTTATAGAGGATATAAAGTGTTGATAGCACTCTATATCCGTTGGGTGTTATTTGGAAAGGGTGACCTCAAAGTAGTTGGCCACCCCTTGAAAGTAGTTGTGCAAGGGCAGGATTGACCCTGCCTCAATGTGAAACCTTGACCAGGCGCTGAAGGCACCTCCAGGCAAGTTCGCCCTATGGTTGGGTGTAGGTTGAACTAATGTAATCCCAGGAAGGCCGTACTTCTTGAGATATTTCGACACCGTCTTAGCTGATATGACACTAGGAGGCGCAAGATACCATTCGACTTCATCTTTGGCTCAAGGACCGTCGTGAGGCCTGGCTTTGGATTGAATTTCAGGCAGTACGAAGTTTACAGGCTGACGATTAGTTGAAGGGTCCTCAGTGTAAGTGGCAGGTTGGTTAGAAGGCGAGTTGGTTGTTTTCTTCTTTCTACGAGCAGTGTATTTCACATGACCCATGTTAAGTTGACTGGTCGGAGGGCTGGTCGGAGGGTTTGGCTATGAAGATGGGAATTTAGAGAACAAAAGTGACGGCTATTCTTGGTCCTCGAATAGCAGAGTAAGAAGGTCGTCTTCTATTGGCCTCTCACCTCCCTAAGGATTGTGCATGAATATCTGAGAAGAATAAAGAGGAAGTGAGAATTTACGACCAATAGATAGAATAAGAAATACAAGGATAACGTTGCTCGCGTATAAAAATTAAGTTTTTATACGACCAACAACATCCAAATATGAACACTCCAAACATGCGAGTAGTTTGGAAAAACAGATTAAAAAGTGGAAGTGAAAAGTTTTTTCAGAAAAACTTTTTGACTCTGAAAAAAGGAGGGAAAAACCCAGTTTTTTTCGACAACATAAAAATCAGATTTTTGCTTCGATTTTGGGCCCTAAAACAGTGTTCCTACTTCCCACACTGATTTCTAAGCCTAAGCCAGTTTTTTTTTACTACATAAAATTCCTATCCTATCATGTTTCTACATACAAACCCGATCACCCAGAATTTTTTCTCAATAAACTCAAACCAGAAAACTCATGAAATTCATTTTAGATTGTATAACAAAGACAAGGGGTTCAAGAACTTACTTGAGTTGCAGATTGCATCACGGAAGTTGATGCTCGGGGCTGGTCAAACACGTCTCGAATCGTCGAAAGTTTCTGGGCTGTTCTTGAGGGCTTTTCTTCTGAGTTCTTGAGGAGAGATAAAGTCTTGGTAAAAAAAATGAAAAGTGGGAAAAATGACTTTTTATACTGTTCGTGGCGCAGTAAAAGAGGTAATGATGGGGTAATTTTTTGATGCTTGGGAAATTGTGTTAGTCGTCGAAATATTTTTGGGAAACTGTAATGGTCATGGTTATTTACTTTTTCAAAAAGGTGCTGACAGACGTGACAGGTCAGACGAAAAGTTGTTCGACTAAGTTTATTATATGCTGGTCGCATTAAAATAAACTTCGGGGGCAAATGTTTACCCATAAAATATTTACCTGATGACGTGGCAAAATCAGTCTGCACGTGAGTTGCACATGATTATTTTCGTGAGTACTTTCTGTTCGACCGTCGACCAGATGAGAATTCACTCAGCAGAAGGTATATTTTATGGGTGATCAGGCTGGTCGTAGTATTTCAAATATCTTCTATAGATATGTAATCTCACATTTATGCAATGATTGTAATTTCAATTATTATTTAGATACGCTTACATTAAATGTAATTGAGGCCCATCGGCCCATGAAGAACTCCTTGAGCCTATAAATAAGATTCAAAGGGCTCAAGAGAGCAGACTTTTGGACTCCAAGATTTTTGATCTTGAGACACTGAGAGAGAATTATAGTGTTTTTATCCACTACACTTGTATTCATCTCCAAGCTTGTGAAACTCGTTGTTGACCGCGTTTTTGGCCAACAACGTGTAGACGTCAAAACAACAAAAACCTTCAAGAGAAATATACGACACATAATTTTTTTAAAGTGGTTCAGCCCCAATGTGTTGGTAATAGCCTAATCCACTTAGAGTTATGATTATAGATCTACACTCAAGATCAGATGAACCTGAGTCAACTGAGTTTCTTCAGTGCAGATTAAAAGAATACAAGAGTTCTCTCAAGATACAATTACTCTCTCTCTAGAAAATTAGAATCCGAACCCCCTTTATGATGCCATGAGCCTTGTATTTATACGCTCAGGATTGTACAGATGATGTCCCCCATAATTGGGATATTTTGTTATTCTTCCTATATCCAATTAATAATAATATTCAAAATACAACAAAACACTATTTTTATGGGATAATCTGAGAGATTCCCGCGCAGGTATGACCAATTCTTGTTGAAGTTGTTACTGGGATCTTTTGCATAGCCCTGCTCTGTTTAGTCGGTCCACATATACCGAAAACTGAAGGGCCAAAATTCCTCACTGGTCGACCAAACCTTCACTGGTCGGACAAGCACCCTACTGGGCGGACAAGCACCTGACTGGGCGGACATGCACCTGTCCGGTCGGACAAGGACATGACTGGTCGGCCAATGGCACTGACTGGGTGGACAAGCATGTGACTGGTCGGCAAAGGTCATGACTGGTCGGTCATGACACTTGACTGGTCAGTCAAAAATCTTCACTGGTCTACCGGGTCACTCCTAAGCCAGATTACCCAGCCATTCCTTGCCATTTGTCACTTCTATTGCTACGTCATCGTTTTCAAATTTTGGGGATAACATTTTTCCCCCAAGTTTATTATATGATGTTCTCACATAATAAATTTTTTTCTCCACTACTGACGGCATAATAAAAAAAATCCAACTGTTCATTTTCCCGCCCATGTAACAGACCACGACTCCATAGCAGACCACGATCACTGGAATTAACTGCTCACAATCGTGGGGAGAAAAAATACTCAAGGAATTCCAAGGGTCTAAAAATAAGTGGAAATTTTCACTTTTTTTCCTTTAAATAGACCCATATGTGCTCATACTCTCATAAGCAAAAGGAGAGCAAAAAAATTTGCCTCATCTTTCATCTTTTTCCCTCTTTGGCAGAATACCCCATAGTTCTCTTTCTTGGCTGAAAGTTCAAGGATTTCAAGGAAAAGCTCCAATTTCTTCAAGCAAATCCAAGGGTTCTTCAAGATTGGGTAAGTCCTTCTTCATCTCTACCTATTTATTTTTTTCTTTTCAAAGCTTTAAGAAAAACATGAGTAGGCCAAAACCCCCATAGGAAACTTTCCCCTTGAATTTTTGTATGAATCTTTGAAATACAATGTGTTTTGTGGCTGCTTTGATGTTGTTTAGGTTATGGGTAACTTAATCTTGTCTTCAATTTCATAGAAATTTGAAGAAAAATGGATTTTTCAACCTAAATTGCATATATGTGTTTATGGGTATTTGATGACATATATGGTCCCTTAGAACCTTTGAAACCTTTCAAATCCCCCACTTTTGATCTTGTTGTTGTGTATTTTGGGTGAGGAATTGTGTTTGTGCTAGATGGAATTTAGGGCTTTTTTATTTTTTTAAATGGGTTTAGGGTTGTGTGTGGTATGGCCGATCGGCCATGGCTCTTTTCTTGCTTGAAATCTCGGAAATGTCTATGGCTGTTCGGACACAAAGATATTTTCCTTGGATTTTATGCCCACCGATCGGTCACCAAGCAGGAGCCCCTCAGTCCAACACTCCATCTGATTGGTGCCAACTGCTGCTCCTCGGACCAACCCGTGATTGCCCCTCGGAACCCCAGCACAGCCTTTCGACACCTGCTCGGACGGCTCGACACATCCCTCGGACTCGTGCATCAGCTCCTTGGACAGGCACGGGAGCAGCTCCTCGATAGGCACAGTGTGCTCGGATGACTTCATATTGGCTCGGATGACATGCAGCTGCCCAGACATGCGCATGCGCTCGAAACCCCAGCATCCGCTCAGACACCTCGGCACGCTGCTCAGACACATTCATCAGGATCCGCTCAAACACCTCGGCACGCTGCTCGGATGCCTAGGCACAGCCCTCGGGTGCCTCGGTACAACCCTCGGGTGCCTTGGCACAGCCCTCGGGTGCCTCGGTACAACCCTCGGGTGCCTTGGCACAGCCCTCGGGTGCCTCGGCAACAACTACTCGGACAGGCACGGTCCACTCGGACACGCACCAGCACCCGATCGGGAGTAGCCTCACCTGATCGGTCTTACACGCTCCCAAGCCTTAGGGTTTTCAAAAATAATTCATGCATTATTTCTTCCTTCACACACGTTCATTCTAGGGAGTAAAAAATATCTTTACTACCCAATAAAATATTTCCTGAGTAGTAAATAAATATTTTTCCTGAATCAATTGACTTGTATTTGTTTGGTTACTCACCTCCCCTTATTTATTTTTTGTAGATGAATCGCTTCGACTACAGGGGAGGTGACAACCATGCAAACTCTGACACTTCCATCCCGCAATCGAGCGATACTCCTCAAAGCAGCGACTCTTTGTCGAAGTCTCCTAGCAGTCGCACCCCCGAGGATCGCCTTCGCCGCTTTAAAAAGATCCTCCCCCGATCAGCCTTATATTTCCTCCACGAAGAGCAGTTTCTCAATCAACAGACTGAGCAGTCAGAAATGAGGGTAAAGAAATCTAACAGACTTCCTCAGGACCAGGACCCTCTGCTAGCTCGTAGAGTGGTACAGAAAGTAGTGGAACGCAGTGAGGTCCGAACTGCGGCTTCTTCAAGACCGCCTCGCTAGACGCAAAAACCCAGCAAGCCTTGGAGAAAAATTACTCAAAAATTTACTACCGAGATCCAGCGATTAGCTGTTCAAAAACCAAGAAAAGAAGGAGAAGAAACACCTTCTTGGTTTACAGCCAAACCCTCGAAACTTAACCCCGGGATGTTCGACAAACACATTCAAGCCTTGGGCCTGAGAGAGGTTAACGTGATATGTCCGCACCCTCATCAGACAGCCAACAAGCCTGGCGGACCTTACTGTGCCTGGTCTAGGCACCATGTATACGCAGGAGCTACCATCCTGCTACATCCTTCTTCCGGTCAGTAGCGGACTATTTCAACGTCTCTCCCTTCCAGATTGCTCCCAATGGGATTCAGGCGTTGTCTGCTCTATACATCCTTTACTTCCTACAAGGCTGGGATCCACCCACTCCTCATGAAATACACTATCTTTTCGACTTCAGAACCAACCCGAGCCACAAGAATACAGGTTTTTTCCACCTCTTCCATAGGCATAAAGGGATTAAATACCTCCATGGTATCACTCATAAGTCGAATCCTGGAAAATACTATACAGAGTATTTTCTCACTTCAGATATCAAAGCCAACAACTTGGCCTTTACACACGCGGGTCCATTTCACCAGCCCTTGCCTACCAAAGAAATGTGTTCCCGAGCAGAAGAGTTGTCTAATACGTGCACCGAGGAGAAGAATGTGAAAGAGTTGGTTACTGTGGATAATCTTCAGATGGTGGGCTTGTTACCAAGTAACCAGAACATCATAGTAGAGAGTACTACTGAGGAGGCGAACGCAACCGACCAGTCCAACGCGGATACTAAGGTAGTGACCGATCAGTTCTCTCCTCAACCGTCTCCCTACTCTCACAGACCAGGCGACCTTATCATTAGGGAACCCCAGCCAGAGGATCAACGTAGACATGTTATTCCCACACAACCTGGGAAAGGAAAGACCATCCAGCTTCATAGAGACTTAAGCTCATCATCTGATGAAGAGGATGACTTCCTTGACCAAATCCTAAACTCAGGTCTAGTAGTCATAGTGAGATGTTTGATTTTAAATAACTTGGTTATATGGGATTTATAGAGATGTCTGGTAGTTGTAAAGTATTTACCCACATATTGCTTTATTTTTTACTAACGAATCTTGTGTTTACTCTTTTGCAGATTCAGAGATGTTCAGGCAATTCAACACCTCGTGCCCAAAAGAGGAAATGTAGGGAAGGAAGTGGCTCCACCCCCCCCCCCCCCTCCCCAAGCAAAGTCCAAAGGACAACTTTGACCAGCCAAGGGAGACAACCCGAGGAGTCGATTACAATCCCGCAGCTGACCCCTTCCTCGATTCCTCCCTCTGCGAGCCTAACCCTTACTCGCCTGACTGGCTTGAGTGAGGCCCTTCGCACTGTTGGTAATATTGGGAAGGAACTACTTGACCAGACTCTCCATGATGCTTCAATGATTCAAAGCTTTGAATCCTTACCTTAGCTTAGTGTTGAAGTCATCTTACAAAGAGGGCTCACTCAGCTGATGAATGTAAGTATTCTATCACAAGACAATTTGTTATTAATATTTTTACTTGTAGTAACCTCCTATTTTCCATGCAGTCGCTCATCACCATCAGTCATGCTCAGCACTGAGCAGTAGGCTATAAGGAATTGATCAAGGTCTTAAATGATCAACTAGTGGATGCTCAAGCTAGAGTGGAGACTTTAACTTCTTCGGAAAAGGATCTCAAATCCAAGGTGGAGCAGGCAGAGAAGACCGTGGCTGAGTGGAATGAGTCTCTTAGGGGGCTGTCTGACGAGAATAAAAAACAAATTCAAATCAACAAGTCGTTGACTGATCAGCTGGAGAAACTGACTCGTGAGAACGAGGAGCTAAAGCGAGAGAAAGAAGCCGATCTCGCTCGCTACGAGGAAATTTGTTTCAACTGCTTTTACCAGGTGTGGAAGCTGAACAAGCCTCTCAACCTCGACTTTCTCACAAAGGAGGCCAAGGCAGAAGAGCTTGCAAAATGTGAGGCAAAGGCTACTGAGGAAGTAGCTAATCCTGCTGGTACCACACCTTTTTCCCCCACGTTGTCATTCCGGCCAGAAGAAGGTGTTGATCAACCTGCCATAGCCGACCAGTGAGCTTCCATCTGACCAGAGAGCCTCCATCCGACCAGAGAGCCTTCATCCGACCTGCTGACTAGTAGACCTTTATTTTGTATTTTGCTATGTACTCTTGCTCGTATGGCTGAGCTATGAACACTTTACTTTTTTAGACATAATCATTTAAAAGTTTTATTACATAGATGCCTTATATTTTCATATGAGTACTTAGTTTTCTAACTTAGAAATTCTAAACATTTCATAAGTTACTACTAAGCATGCTTTCGCACATTCTTATTGCTCTAACATTTTATGAGCATAGTGTTTTATTTACACACGAATAGTTGTTCTTAACTAAAAAATTTTTTTGAAAAAATTCCAAGTTAATTAAGCATTGTAAAACAAGTTAGCTTAACGACCCTTTCAACTTCAAAGACTTACAAGGCAGCCTGAAAACAAATATATTTGCTCGTGTTCTTATTTCTTGTGTTGAAGTGTATACCAGTATACCCTATGTGCCCCCCAAGTGATTGAGGGTTAAAAAATCCTTGATCACTTGCTACTTGACCGAATTTGTTCGAGCAGTTATTACTTGTTAAACACATTGATATACAAAGGATATTTCAGCAGTTATCACTGCAAAAACATGCAACTATTTAAACGTTGGTCATTCATTTGATGGATACCAACCAGTTGAACACTGCCCGGTATTTCCTTTAGAAAACCTTTTTTGTTTTAAGTTGTAATGATAGTTGAACACTGCCAAAGTAAGAATAATCAACACATATGCAAAATTTGTAGCAAGATTCGACCGCACTGCGCGTGATCTCTTTTATTACTCGTAAAAAAAAGGATAAAGCGTGTCTAATTACGAGTCTCAAACAAAATACAATTGTTCAAGATAACATGACTGGTTAGCAAATAACCAGTTCACAAACAAACTTAAATAACAAGTTAAACACTTGAGACAAAGCTACTACTTTGTAAGCAATATTTATTGATAATATTTCCTCAAGTGCTCGCCATTCCAATAGTTCCTGATCAGCTCTCCATTTAATCGAGCAAGTTTGTAAGTGCCGGGTGGAAGAACTTGCTCAATTTGATACGGCCCCTCCCAGTTTGATCCTAGTACTCCAGCCGTCGGGTCTCTGATGAACACCTTTATGAGGACCAAATCTCTGACCTGGAACTTTCGATCTCTGACTTTGGAATTAAAATAGCAGGCCACCTTTTGCTGATGAGCAGCAACTCTCAAGCTTTCTTTTTCTCCTCTCTCCTCAAGGAAATCTAAAGATTCAGCTAGCAACCGGTGATTCTCCTCCTGGTCGTACATGGTTCTCCGATGAGATGGTGGGTCTACTTCCACAGGTAACATGGCTTCATACCCATATGCCAAGGAAAATGGGGTATGACCAGTTACTGTCCAGGCAGTAGTCCTGTATGACCAAAGGACTTCTAGTAACTCTTATGCCCAAGCACCCTTAGCTTGCTCTAGACGTTTTTTTAGAGTATCCTTCAAAGTTGTATTTATGGCTTCAACTTGCCCATTGGCTTGCGGATGAGCTACTAAGGAGAAACTTTTCGTGATGCCATGTCTAGTGCAGAAATCGGTAAATAAGTCACTATCAAATTGAGTGCCGTTATCAGAAACTATCTTTTTGGGCAGACCATAGCGACATATTATATTCTTAACCACAAAATCTAATACTTTCTTCAAGGTGATCATTGCTAGTGGTTCGACTTCAGTCCACTTGGTGAAATAATCCACAGCAACTACTGCAAACTGTACTCCTCCTTTCCCTCTGGGTAGTTTCCTGATCAGATCAATGCCCCATACTGCAAAAGGCCACGGGCTCTGCATTTGCTTCAAGACATTCGGAGGCACCCTGGGTACTTTAGAAAATCTCTGGCATTTATCACATTTCTTCACGTACTCCATGGAATCTTCATTCATTGTAGGCCAGAAAAATCCTTGCCGCAAAACCTTTTTAGATAGACTCTGCTCCCCAGCATGATCTCCACAGAACCCCTCATGCACTTCAGCCAATAAGTTTTTTGACTGGTCGGGTGCTATGCACCTGAGTAGAGGCAAAGAGTACCCTCTTCTATATAGCACCCCATCCATCATCATGTACCTAGCAGCTTGCCTCATAATCTTCTTTGCTTCATTACGATCATCTGGGAGGATTTCTTGCTCAAGGTAAGCAATGATGGGTGTCATCCAAGTGTTAGCTATTGTGATGGGCATGGCTTCTTGTTCATTAATACTTGGCTCTGCTAAGTATTCCACTGGTACTATATTCAAAGTTTATGCCTCTTTTGCACTAGCTAATTTTGCTAGAGCGTCTGCGTTAGAGTTCTGCTCCCGCGGTACCAGCTTAATAGTATACTCCTCGAATTGTGCTAGCAGATCCTTGGTCTTATTTAAGTATGCCATCATGCGTAGGTCCCTTGCTTGATATTCCCCTAAGACTTGGTAGACCACCAATTGGGAATCACTGTTTACTTCAACCGACCGGGCACGAACATCTCTAGCTAAGCGCAAGCCTGCTAAGAGGGCTTCATACTCTGCCTCATTATTAGAAGCGTTAAATCCGAATCTTAATGCGCAATGAATTCGGTGCTTCTTCGACGTGACTAATATAATTCCAGCTCCCAAATGATGTTCGTTTGACGACCCATCAACAAAAAGTTGCCAAGCAGGAAGATCTTCTCTCTGTCTAGTTACACGCTCTTGCTGGTCGGGAATATTAGCAATCCCAGTACATTCAGCAATGAAATCCGCCAAAGCCTGACCCTTAATAGCAGATCTCGGTTGATACTTGATTTCGAATTGGCCCAATTCAACCGCCCATTTAAGTAGCCGACCAGATGGCTCCGGCTTCTGCAAGACTTGCGTAGGGGTTGGTCGGTAAGGACTTTAATGGGGTGTGCCTGGAAGTACGATCGCAATTTGCGGGATGCAAGTACCAAGCAATAGGCTAACTTCTCGATCATGGGGTACCTGGACTCTGCTCCTATCAGTCGCTTGCTAACGTAGTACACCGAATGTTGTACTTTATCTTCTTCTCGTACTAGAGCAGCACTAACAACATGCTCTGTGACTGCTAGGTAAATAAAGAGGTCTTCCCCATCAACTGGCTTCGAAAGAACAGGAGGTTGAGCCATGTGCTCCTTTATGGCTTGAAAAGCTTGCTCACATTCTTCCGTCCATTCAAACTTCTTGCTTCCTCTAAGCAGGTTAAAAAATGGGACACACTTGTCCGTCGATTTAGAGATGAACCTGCTTAGAGCAGCAATCCGCCCAGTCAAGCTTTGCACATCCTTAATTTTGGCCGGAGACTTCATTTCAGCGAGCGCCTTTATCTTCTCTGGATTTTCCTCTATTCCTCGGGAGTTCACAATAAACCCAACAAATTTTCCAGAACTTACTCCAAACGAGCATTTGAGGGGGGTTTAACTTCATGCTATACTTTCTCAGTACTGCAAAGCATTCCTCCAAATCTCGTACATGTCCTTCAACTTCCCTTGACTTTACCAGCATATCGTCTACGTACACCTCCATGCTCTTGCCGATTAAGTCACGAAACATACCATTCACCAAACGCTGGTAGGTGGCTCCCGCGTTCTTCAAGCCGAATGGCATGACCTTATAACAGTATAGCCCTATGTCTGTTCGGAAACTGGTATGCTCTTCATCAGGAGGATGCATACTAATCTGGTTATACCCTGAATAAGCATCCATGAAGGACAATGTTTCATGACCAGAGGTCGCGTCCACCAATTCGTCTATTCTTGGCAAAGGAAAACAATTCTTTGGACATGCTTTGTTCAGGTCGGTATAATCCACACAAGTCCTCCACTTTCCATTGGACTTGGGCACTAACACTGGGTTTGAAACCTAGGAAGGGTAATATGCCTCCCTTATAAACCCGTTTTCCTTTAGCCGCTCCACCTCCTCCTTGAGAGCCTTTGCTCGATCTTTGTCAAGCAATCTTCTCTTCTGCTGTACTGCTGGATAGCTTTCATCCATGTTGAGCACGTGGCTGATAACAGTTAGTGAGATACCCACCATATCCTTGTGAGACCAGGCGAAGACATCTTGATTCCTTTGCAAAAATTCTACCAGCTGCGCTTTTACTTCTGACTTCAACTTTTTTCCAACTTTGACCCCTCTGGTCGGGTCATTCTCATCTATAGAAACCTTCTCTAACTCCTTGGATGGTCCCACTTCACTTTTATAATCCCCAAAGCGAGGATCAAATTCAATTCCCTCGCTTTGGACAACGCCCTATTTGGTGACTTCATCACCGAATGGGGCTTGTTGTTCACCTATACCAAGAGTGCTTTCTTGGTCAAACATTCCTTCTGATCGGCTACGACTGTAAAGCTTTGGTCGACATCCATCTTGTCTACCTCCTCTCTCTCGGCACATACAATCATGTTGTTTTCTTTGGCCCCCTTCCTTGCTTTAGCTACCGAGGCATTATAACATTCCCTAGCCTCTCTCTGGTCTCCTTGGACGCAACCTATACCTGCACTGGTCTGGAACTTCATGGAAAGGTTCCATATAGAGACTGCCACATGCAAGGTTGTGAGTAGTGGTTGACCAATAACCACATTATAGGCGGACGGGCAGTCGACTATCAAAAACTCTGTCATAACTGTCTCATGCTTGGGAGCATCCCTCGTTGTGACAGGTAACTTGATTGTTCCAGCTGGTGACAACCCTTCTCCAGTAAATCCATAGATGACTTGAGAGCATGGCTTCAAGTCGTTGATAGATAGTTTCATCCTTTCAAAGGATGACTTGTAGATAATGTTCACAGAACTCCCTGTGTCGACCAGGCATCTCTTCACCTTCATATTCGCTATTTGGACTGTCACGAAGAGAGGGTCATTATGAGGATATCTCACGTGTCGTGCATCATCTTCAGTGAAAGTGAGGGACTCACTTTCGTACCGTGGGTTCTTCGGAGGCCGCTCCTCTACAGTCATGACCTCAGATGTTGATGTCGCGTCCAACTCATGCCGGAGTGTTCGAGCATACCTCTCCCTTGCCTTGTTGCTATCCCCAGCTAGATGTGGACCTCCACATATGGTGTCTAGAGTGAAGTCCACAGGCTCGGGTTACAAAGGTGGGGATCGCTGTCGCTTAAACCTAGGATTGTAGTTACTTTCCTCTCCTTGGGTCTTTTCTGCTTGATATTTTTTCAATTTCCCTGACTGGAGGAGAAACTCTATCTCATCCTTGAGATGATTGCATTCATTTGTGTTGTGACCATAGTCTCCATGGAAACGACAGAACTTATTCAAATCTCTCTTACTCATCTCTTTCTTGATGGGTGGGGGTTTCCAGTAGGGGACCTCCTGATGACTTACGAGATATATCTCCGCTTGGCTCGCCGAAAGAGTGGTGTAATTGGTGAACCGAGGTTCATACTTAGTTGGCTTGTCGTTTGATCCCGACTTAGCCTTCTTTTCATTGTGGCGGTCAGACCCGTTATTCCCACGTTTCTTACCACCACTTTGATCATTTCCACCATTCTTGGGAGGATCAGTCGATCCGCTCGGATTGTTCAAGCCTTTCTCTCCTTTCTCAATCGCATCATCCAATTTCATATACTTGTCCGCCCGGTTAAGAAATTGTTGTAACGTTGAAATTGGGTTGCGATGAATACTGTCCCACAAAGGACTTTGATAGATTATGCCAGAAGAAATGGCCACCATCTTCCCCTCATCTCCAACGGCAGTAGCTCGGTTAGCTTCTCTCATGAACCTTTGTATGTAGTTCTTGAGAGATTCGCCCTTCCCTTGTTTAATATCCACCAAGTGATTGGCGTAAACTGGAGGGGTCCGAGCGGCATTGAACTGCCTGCAAAACTCCTTCCTGAAGCTTTCCCAAGAAGTGATGGAGTTTGGCTTAAACTTCCAATACCACTCCTGGGCAGTGTCAGACAATGTAGTGTGGAAAAATCTGCACCGATAGTCATCACTCACTCCGAGCAGCTCCATTTGGTCTTCGAATTTCCCCACATGCCTTATCGGATCTGTCTTTTCTGTATAAACTGGCAGTACCGGTGCTTTGTACTTCGCTAATGGCTGGGCTGCTCTAATTCGAGCACAGAACGGGCTGCCACTCCTATGGTCTACTGGATCGATTGCAGAAGGTCGTTTTGATAGTCCCTGAACTGCTGCTGTCAGAGCATCAAGATGGGCTTGGATACCTGGGGCCACTGCTTGGGACTCATTCTCAGGACCGCCTGGTCGGGCGCTCCTATCTGGCACACCATCATCAAGTATTTATACTTGAATGGTAGGTCGATTCGGATCTCGCCCTTCGACCGGGACGATCCTTTTCCTGTCAGCAATGACGTCTCTTAGATCCTTCTGAAAGGTATGCCTCCCTAACCGATCGAACACCGTACTCCGAGTTTTTTCGGAAGGCTTGCCGTGCAGGACATGCTCCTTGCCACTGCGATGCTGGTTGGGATGCAGTGGTGGTCTTCCTGTCTGCGCTGGGTGGTCTTTTCCTCCTCGATGGTTGTTGTCATTCTTCTCCTTCGACTGATTAGTGTGATGACTATCAGCTTCATCACGACCATGCCCGTCTTTGAAGTGTGAAGTTTCTTTACCTCGAGGAGCCTTATTTTGCTCCTGCTCAGGTGGAGTTTTCTTACTGCCAGACTTGTGACTTCTGGACCTGGAAGTCTCTGATCGGTGACTCCTTGAGGGGGTTCTGGAGTTCCCCCTTTGGGTTGAGGCAGTGCCCGACCGGACCCCATCTTCTTCCCGACCAGGTGGGTTACTACCACTTCTATTTGGTCCTTGAGAATTGGGTCTAACAGTGTTTTTGCGACTAGCTTCTGTGGTCCTTGCTCCTGGGGTGGTTGCTCCTCGTGCTGCAGCTTAGGCATTGGCCTGGGCCAGCTGCGTAGCTGCCTCCAGAGCAAGTGCAGCCTCACGATGTCGCCTATCGGCCTCCTCCTGCTGTCGCCGAATCTCCTCGCTCCTAGCATCCATCTCTCGTCTTTGCTGCTCAAATGCAGCCTTCTGCCTAGCCATTTCTTCAGCGAACGCCTCCTGTCTGGCGTTGAATTGTGCCATTTCCTCATGGAAAGCCCCCATGGCTTCCTGGAGTTGTTCAACCTCTAGAGTCACGTCCTCGAGCAGGACTCTAGGCTCAGTCTCGTGGTCTTGAGGACCAGGACCTTCTGATCTAGCAGGCTCTTTAGAGGAACCTGGCTTCTTGGAGGCCGCATTGGTGTTCTTAGGCGCCATAATGCTACAGGGATCGTCTGTCTTTCTCTTTAGGCTCTCAATAAAACCACCAAAATGTTTGCCACGTTTTTGGCCAACGACGTGTAGACGTCAAAATGACAAAAACCTTCAAGAGAAATATACGACACAGACAGTTTTTATAGTGGTTCAGCCCCAATGTGTTGGTAATAGCCTAATCCACTTAGAGTTATGATTATAGATCTACACTCAAGATCAGATGAACCTGAGTCAACTGAGTTTCTTCAGTGCAGATTAAAAGAATACAAGAGTTCTCTCAAGATACAATTACTCTCTCTCTAGAAAATTAGAATCCGAACCCCCTTTATGATGCCATGAGCCTTGTATTTATAGGCTCAGGATTGTACAGATGATGTCCCCCATAATTGGGATATTTTGTTATTCTTCCTATATCCAATTAATAATAATATTCAAAATACAACAAAACACTATTTTTATGGGATAATCTGAGAGATTCCCGCGCAGGTATGACCGATTCTTGTTGAAGCCGTTACTGGGATCTTTTGCGTAGCCTTGCTCTGTTTAGTCGGTCCACATATACTGAAAACTAAAGGGCCAAAATTCCTCACTGGTCGACCAAACCTTCACTGGTCGGACAAGCACCCTGCTGGGCGGACAAGCACCTGACCGGGCGGACATGCATCTGTAAGGTCGGACAAGGACATGACTGGTCGGCCAATGGCACTGACTGGGCGGACACGCATGTTACTGGTCGGCCAAGGTCATGACTGATCGGTCATGACACTTGACTGGTCAGTCAAAAATCTTCACTGGTCTACCGGGTCACTCCTAAGCCAGATTACCCAGCCATTCCTTGCCATTTGTCACTTCTATTGCTACGTCATCGTTTTCAAATTTTGGGGATAACACTCGTGAACCCTAGTTCATTGATCACAGGATTTGGAATTCTACATTAATAAGAACACTAAGTGGACGTAGGCTATTACCATCTCTGGGGCCGAACCACTATAAATTGTTGTGCCATTTATTTTATTGGATTAAATTCATATTATTATTGTCATTCTACTTGACTCTGTGTCATTAGCCAAATCGATGGTCAACACTAAGAATCCAGTAAATAAACATTTTTTATGCATAAAGATATATATATATATATATTAATACTCGACGGTTACGTCAAATTTTACCCATTAATAAAAAAAAATTAATTGTTAGATCACTATTGAATGGTTGTGGTTAATTTAGTAGTCAACTAAAAAAATTAATGACCAATTACTTGATACATTTGATTTTATCTAAAATATTTGTTTCCTTAAAACAAATGTTAATTAAGGTTTTTTTGTTTTTGTTTTGTTTTGTAAGCATATATAGATTTTTAATGCAATTTTTTATATCAATCCCTTACGTAATAAAGAATGGTTTGTTGAAATAATATATGTAAAACATGTATTGACTTCTTTGTGTTCTATTCTTCTATGAATAAACTGTTTTAAAATTTGGAACTCGAGTTGAGTTTAACTTTTAATTTCTTTTATGTCTCTTTCTCATATACCAACGTAATTGAAATAGAAAGAAAAAAAGAAGTAAATATTTGTTTTATTATTTAGAGAATTATTCATCTCAAAAATCAAATATAAAAGTTTGGGTAAATATTTTGGACCTGTACAAAAGTTATCGATCCGACCTTCTATTTTGTTAAATGACAATTCAGACAGTATGTTTTGCAAAATGGAACAAAATAATACTCTGGGCTTGATTTTGGTCAGACAATTTTTTAATATGACCAAATTACCCTCACATTTTTTAATTAATGAATTAATAAAATAATTTAAATACATTTTAAAATAGAAAATAAATTAAAATATTTATAAAAAACTAAAAAAATATTAAATAATTGTAAAACAGAAAAAAAAAACTAATAAAATAAAATAAAAATACTAAATTATAACAAAAATTAGATTTGGAAACCCTAAATCTAATTACATTAAAAGTTTGAAACCCTAAATCTAAAATGTTTCTTTTAAAAAAATTAAACTTTTTTTTTCATCATCATCACAACCAAATACTACCAATCTATTCATCTTCTTCTCAAGAAGTTTTCATCGTCATCACAACCAAATCACCATTACCTAGATCATTCTTGCACCAAGCTCTACAAGTTGACCTCGTCCTTAAGACCTTTCATCTTCTTCAAACGTACACCCTATTCTTAGATTTCAGTCTTGAAATCACCCAAATCAATACAAACATTCAAAATCCATATCTATAATCTTCAAATATCCATATTCTGGTAAAAAATGAATTCAAAAACCAATGAGCTTTACTCAATCATTTCAGAAGAAAAAATTTTTAGAGAGATAACCAAGAGCCAACCCTCACCGTTCCAGATGAAGAGCAACCTCGCAACCTAGATCTCTAATGCATATCTCCAACCTCCCTTCTTGTTCTCGTCGTGAAATAGAAGCATATTGTTGTAGTGGAATGGATTCTTGTTGCAGATAGAAGAACCATGAGGCAAGAAGAAGAAGAAGAAGAAGAAGAAGAAGAAGAAGAAGAAGAGGTGAAAAGGAAAGGAATAAAAATGCAACCTTAGTCTGACTTAGCCCCCATTTGCACACTTTTGCTTCCATTTCCGGCGAGAACTAGAGCCCCAGCCACGAGCATTGAATCCCCGTCGCGTGCCACCTCTGTCTCTGTAAAATCTGAAGCTCAAAAAATGAGACACTACTACAAAAAACTAATTTAGGACTCGTGAGAGCCTTAAAAACTGAGCTTTTTTAGGACTCGCAAAAGAAGTTCCGAGTCCTAAAAAGTTTTTACTACTACAAAAAATACTTTTTAGGACTTGCAATGTGTGTCCTAAAAAATTTTGTTGAGTGCCTTTTAATTAATTATAATTTCATTTTATAAATCAATATTTGGGAAAATTGCCCAAATTTTTTTTAAATCCCACTATTGCCTAATGAATAATAAATATATACGTATATAATTAAAATAAATATATTATAGAAAATTTTAAAAATATTATTATGATTAGTTGAATGAATAAATACAATACAAGAAAACAAAATCAAAGCAAACATTGTTGAGATAACTACAAGCATATGCAAAGATTAATGTACACCAATAATATTATATGATTATATACAATCAACCTGAATAAATTCTCAAACAAAACTTTTCCATGTCAAGTAATAAAGATCCAAACAAATACAAATCAGAAATGCAAAAGTAATGAAGATACAATCTAATACAAACACAACACAAAAGAAAAATAGATCAACAGCAAGAAAATGAGAGATTGTTTACATTTCCCAAAATGAATACCCAAGACCGCCTCTGTGAGCCACCACTGCCGCGAGCTACAGTCGCTGCCAGCACTCGCCTGCGAGCCACCACCTGCGAGCCACCGTTGCAGCGAGGCCCCCACCCGTCGTGAACCACAATTGCAGGAAGCCCCCACCCACCGTGAGCCTTCATCCGCCACCGCAAGCCTTCGTCCACCACCGAAGTAGTGAGGGATGGGAAGCTAGTGAGAGAGAGAATGAGGAAGAAAGAAGATGGGAGGAGGCAAGAGGATGAGATGGTGATGGCTGGTGGCTAGGGCTTCATTTAGGAAGATAAAGATAGAGAGGGAGAGATAGCACGTGGAGAGAGAAGGAAGATGAGGGTGTTTTTAATAATAATAATAATAATAATAATAATGGTAAATGGGCTGTCACTTTTTTTTTTTTCTCTTTAAGAGTCACCATTTGGAAACCTGATTTTTCTCTCCATATTTCTTTAGGACTCACATATTTTTTTAGGACTCACAATGAGTGTCCTAAAAAGATTCTTTAAGGACTCGCAACGAGTGTCCTAAAAAGTCCAGGAGTTGTTTTTAGGACTCGCATCTAGGTGAGTGTCCTAAAATGGTGTTTTTGAGTAGTGAGAGCTTCCATGGCTGAAGAGGTATGCCTTCGACGACTAAGATGAAGAAGAAGATCGCTTGTGCAACTAGTTGACGACGTCGACACCATCATTGGCGTGGATTTGGTCTAACCAGATCTGAAGAAAAGAGAAGACAAAGAAAGGAAGAAGAGGAAGAGGCAACGTTTCTTTAGGGTATAGATATTTTTTAATTTTTATTTTATATTAAAGATTATTTTAGTTTTAAGTATAAATTTAATCAATTCATTAGTTTCATTCCAGTTTAAGTTGTTTTAATTTTATTAAACTATACTTTTGATTATTTTAATTTTGATTTTTTGCTTGTTAAAATTAGTTTAAAGTTTTAAGTAATTTAAATATATATTTTTAATTTATTTTATTATTAAAATATATTTCTTATTTTTTTAATTAACTGATTTATAAAAGTAGAGATGTTTTGGTTATATTGATTTTTTTTTTACTAGAATTGAGTTCAAGGTATTATTTTGTTCCATTTTGCAAAACGCAAGACCCAAAATGATATTTACCCAGAAAAATTTAAGTTTGTACTAAAGATCAAGAAACAAAATAACTTAGGAATTCTACTTATACAAAAATCAATTAAAATATCAATAGATAATTTATTATCCAAATTATAATCACATAATTTCTATTTTAATAATGACTTGATTGAATTTTTTATTTTTAATTTAATTTTTTTTTATATTGGTGACTTGTTAAAACCTACTATATAATAGATCACTAAAAAGTATGTAAATATTGAAACCACTTCTATATATATATATATGGTAAAAGCAACTATGTTTGCTTAGTTTTAGATAATATATATATATATATATATATATTTAATTGTCATATAAATTTTAAATAAATAAACAATGTCATATATTATAAAAGAATGACATAAATATATTAAAAAAAAAAACTAATATATTGTCTATAGTTTAAAAAAATATATATGATCATTTTTTTAAACAAAACACTTACACCAAGAATCTGTTACCTACACACTTATATGATGCATTCTAATTTTAAAATTAAATATTTTTTCTATTTGTTTTAAAAAAATACCTATGAATTTCAATATAATAAAATATTAAAAAATTCTAAATTAAAACTATGAATTAAAAAATATATATTTGATCAAATTTTAATTATTTAATTGAAAAAAATTTAAAGTCAACAAAACGTTATATATAAATATATATTATTTAATTAATGGCTAGAGCAATTAGAATATAAGTAATTTCGCAAAAAAAAAAATACTAAAACTAAATAACAAAATAAGAGAATATATATATATATATATTTATGTATTATATCAATATTACTTGTATATTTGGATAAATAAAATACGTTAAATGGCAAAATAAATAATTAATGAAAGAAAAAATAAATTTAAGCACATAATAATTTTCGGTTATTATAGTTTTGAAAACATAATTGATAGAATACTTTAAATAATTTATAAAGTTTTAAAGGGATTATAACTTTTTTTGACCATGTGTTTTGTAAAATTGTTCAAATAAACTCCTTAACCTGATTTTGATTAACAAAAAATTGAATATAACAACACAATTGTTAGATAGATTGATTGTGATTTTGTTCTGAGTTGTTAGTTTGGTGAAATACTTGTAATTTTAGTTCAAAAAACTTTGATCGAAAATCGTGTTTAGAGGTCTATTTGAATCATTTTACAAAATATAGGGTCCAAAAAGTAATTTATCAAAACACATGGTTCAAACACGTAATGAGACAAAATACATGGTCCAAAAAGTAATTTGTCAAAATACAGGGTCCAAATAGGTAATGAGATAAAACACAGTATCTGAAAAGATATAAACCCAATTTTAAAATATGGCTCATTTATTACTTTTTATTTTTTTTTTCAATTTATTTACCTTATTTAGATGACTTTATTAGTTTTTTTTAATTTATTTACCTTATTTAGATTAATTTAAAACTAAATGTGTTATAAAAAAGAAAAAAAAAGTGATAAATCTACTAAAAACAACAATTTTGGTTAAACACATATTTATAATATAAAATTGAAGAGTTTTCAATAGTTACATTAATCATGGTGACCACATTTTTAGTGACTTTTTATAGAAGATTTTAATAGATCATTAATATATAAATTTTCATTTTCAAATTTTAATTTTTGAATTAAAAATAAATTTCTAAATATAAAATTAAATTATTTATTTATTTATAATCATTATGTGATTATAACATCAAAAATACACAATTAATTTATTGATGTTTCTATAAGTAAAAGCTCTAAAAAAATTTAACACTTTAGTTCTATTTTAAATATTAAACAATATAAAAAAAAATTATGTTCCTGTATATGCTCTATAATTTTCTTTTTATTAAGAATCCAAAACCTCTTATCGTTTGTAGCAATTTTTGGATATATTATTTCACAAAACAAAGACATTAGTCTCTAATAATCGTTAATGTTACGTACTATATTGAATTATTGTCTAATAATTTGATAAATTTTTATATAATAACTTGCAATACCATCACCAACTATGAAATCTATATACAAAGAAAAAATTAGTTGTCATTAGATTATTAATTATTGTATTTCTAATATTAAAATTTAAATAAATAATAACATGTAAATAAGTTGTTAAGGATTCATATTTTAAAATTCTTATGTTAAAGAACTCAAGTATAAAAAAAATAAAAACAAATAATTTAATGATTATAATAAAATTTATTTTTTACATAAGATAAAATTTAATTAACATTCTTTTTAAGAAAATAATATATTTTGAATAAATACTATTAATTTTCTACTTAACCATTAATTACTAACTCATATATATATATATATATATATATAGAAGACTTCTCAATGGTTATTACCCATAGATGGGTACTAAAAATTATGATGATGTGGTAACATAGTAACTTGGTATAGCAAGTCACCAACAAGTAAATATTTTTTTCTACACTAATTTCGAATTTAGTTATTTTTTGTTTGCCATAATTAATGGTGTTTCCAACCAATGAAAAACACTAGCTATAATTGACATGCATTTGAAAAATGAAAATTTTATAATATTATATTTTCATAATAAATACATGTTTTTCATCAGGTAACCCTTCCAAAAATTTGAAAAAATCAAGATTTATTTTTAGAAATATTAATTAACAACTATAAATATAGATCATTGATCTTAATCTAACGGTTAATATTAAAGTAACTATCTATGGGTAGTAACCATTAAGAGTGCACCCATATATATATATATATTAATGCTTTTTGTTACTAAGATTTTACATGTTAACCAACATGTGATTTAATATTAAAACCACATTATAAAAACAAAGGTACAACTCAATTTAATTAATTGTGTTATAAATAATTTTATACATATATATATGGGTGCACTCTTAATGGTTACTATCCATGGATGGTTACTTTAATATTAACTATTAGATTAAGATCAATGGTCCATATTTATAGTTGTTAATTAATATTTATAAAAATAAATTTTGATTTTTTCAAATTTTTGGAAGGGTTACATGATGAAAAACATGTATTTATTATGAAAATATAATATTGTAAATTTTTTATTTTTCAAATGCATGTCAATTTCTAAATATAGCTAGTGTCTCTCATTGGTTGGAAACAATATTAATTACGGCAAAAAAATATATCTAAATTTGAAGTTAATGTAGAAAAAAATATTTACGTGTTAGTGACTTGCTACACCAAGTCACTATGTTGCCACATCATCATAATTATTAGTACCCATCTATGGGTAGTAACCATTGAGAAGTCTTCCATATATATTTCTTCAATTATAATTTGTGTTCTATGCTATAAGCTAAATCAAAGAATAATAATAATAATAATAATAATAAAGGATGGTTCAGTTAGCCTATGAATTATATAATATATATTTTGGTAAAAGCAGACACTATAACATATAAAACCCACTGTAAGAAGAGAAGAACCTTTAGTAAATGTCAGATAGTTTGCCAACTGTTTAGGCAATTATGAACAAGTAGTTTAGACAACAATCTTATTCCCAACGAAAAAAATGATATATTGATTCTAAGTTATGTTTGGTCAGGGTAATGAAATAGAATGGAAATGAAATGAATCAATTTTTATTTTGTTCTTTTATTTGGTTATATTTAAAAATATTGAAATGTCATTATAATAGAATGACTTTTTTACTAATTTGGTAAAATGGTTATTCCTTAAAAAAAAAAAAAAAAAAAAAAAAAGAGGAAAAGTCACTCCAATGTAGAGATGAAATTTTTTTATTAATTTTTTTTCATATTAAATCTTATTTATTTTATTTACTATTCTTATTTCCATTATTATTATTCATTTTGTTACACCTAGATTTTGAGATAAGAAGTTATGACTCCAAAAACTAGGTTCGTCAGCTGTGAGCTCGAAACACATGCAGTCATCATATGATCCAACCATCGGACCTCTTTGAAGTAATAAGACCTCGAGGATGTGTAGCCTCGAATATTTTCTGAGCTCGCAATGGCCATGGTATCTCATGAATATATTTTTTCCCTGATTACGTTCAGGCAAGATGGCTCGAGCTCGGGAAGTGCAAGCTCGAATGTGACAGCATCGTCAGCATGTTCTGAGCACAGCGCGAAGCTAGGTGACAGGCTCGTGATTGACTCATGGTCTCGGCAAGTTCAATACCAATTGTTGATCTCGAAGATTTGATGAATCGTCTCGGTTAATCAATTACGTGTGCATGTTTTTATGGTTGTACAATCCCAATATTTAAGGGATATCATTTAATTTGTTATTTGTTCTCGATCTTCATGGAACGTTTCCGTGTATAAAGGAAATAATGCATTAAATAGCATTATATTAATTGATTTATAGAATATCTTCCCGATATATGTGAGAATGAATTTTGCAACATTCTCTATAAATAAAGAAGGAAACACCATTTGTAAGGGATCGATTTCTGATTTCTTGAGAGAAAACCCTGGGCATCTCTTCTCTGAAAAGTTTCCAGAAAACTCCCAAGGCTTAATAACACAGACTCATGGACTAGGCAAAGTTAACTACTGAACCACGTAAAAATCCTCTGATTTTCCTTTTTATTTATTTGCGCAAATATTTTATTGTTTAATTATTTTACTATTTAAGTTGACGAAAAATAACGTAAACACGTTTGTTTTTATTACTAGCAACCAAACTCAGCGCAAGTAATGATACTTATAGTTATTTCAATAGTGATAAGAGGTAATATCTGAATTTATATCTCTCATTTAATAATAACGTTGGTCAGAATTACAAGCATTCTCATTTGAGTGCATTGCAACCTTATTTTTATTGATCGAGGGATAGGGAATAGTAATTATATTCAAATAAAGATAATTTCAAACTTGACTCATAATTATCTTATGAGAAAACAACCTAGCTAGTGATGATGGGTAGAAGAGCAATTGGGCCGGGTCACATATTTCTTGGTAGGTATAACTTTAAGCACTAGATTTCTTTTAAAAAATAAAATCGCTGGTCGGAGCTCAAATCCGCCACCTAGTGTCGGCATCACTGGATACTACTCTTCTTGGCAAGGCACATGATGGAAACCAATGGTATACCACAATACTATGTCCTTGTTCTCAATTTTCCTATTTCTGCACATTATTTTAAAATATACCATGTTAATATTAATCAATTTGGAACCATGTTTGAATAAAATATAATATATAGAATGTCGACCCTCGATTTGGCCAACGACACGGAGTCAAAATAACGACAAAAAAACAAAAAGAAAATTACGAATGAAATCAAATGGGAAGAAGGTGACACAAATGATTTATAATGGTTCGGCCCCAACTGTGTGGTAATAACCTACGTCCACTTAGTGTTCTTATTGATGTTGAATCCTAATGCCGTAATAAAAAAATTAGGGTTCTTGAGTTTCACCAGCTTTAGGAGAATTACAACTTTTCGGTGGATAATCACACTATGCTCTCACTATCAATATTCAAGTTATTGTAAATCCTAAAATTGGCATATTTTATAGAAATATCTTTTTAATTTAAAGAACAATTTCTGTTTCCCTTTATTGTGATTTTCGGAAATTCACTTTCCCTTTTTGTGAATTTCGGATTATATTAGCTTCTTTATTTAGCCTTATATTGTCTCAATTTGATTATAAAGGGAAGTTATATCTTGCAAATATTCAGTACTTACCCAAAGTCATTTCTGGAATATTTGATTGTATATTTTCGTGCAGCTCAAGAATTGAAATTCAGGAAACTGAATCTTTAATGTCATTAATTGTTCTTTCTATTTTGAGTTGTTTTTGATCCAACACAGGTCTGAGCTGTCCTCACCAAAATCGTATCTGTCGGATCATCATCTTCTATAAAAGGCAACTCTTCATCAATCAAAAATATCTTCAATTATTCTTGCCTTTATTAGGAGATTCTTTCTCAGCCTTTATGAGCACGAAAAATGACTCTATAAATAGGGCTCTAAAGGCAATGAGAAAAAGTGAACTCTTATATGCATAATTTGTGAGTGTATTGTAATATTTGTGAGAGTTCCTTATTTGTATTCAAGATCATAGTATTCACGTGATCTTGTAGAAATATGAGTGTTTAGATTTTGTGGTGAGTTTATACTACGTTCATGAGTGAATACACATTGTAATTTGAACACAACTTTTATAGTCTTCGCGAGAAGATTTTTACAAGCCTTGCGCTGGGAGGATGCAAGCACTCGCTGGCCATTGAAGGGGGTTCAAGTGGTTAAGTGTTTCAATCAAGATCAGATTATTATAGAGAAGTACAATAAAGTCGCGGTAAATCTCAAGAGGGAGTCTTATTTTGTTTAAGTCAATATTTTGTACTTGTGATTCTTTATTAATTGGTTTTATTCTCTGGGTGTGGCAACAAGGAGTAGGTTATCCGAAAGGGTTTTTGAACCTTGTAAAAATTTGTTGTGTTCTTTATTGTTTTGCACTGTCTTTTATTATGTTCAGTTTCTGTTGTGACAAGTTCGAATTCTGTCTCGACAGAACTATAATCTGTTTAAACAGTTAATTACCATTCTGCACTTTAATTAATTCATATGGTTTAATTAATTTGGTAATTACTAAAAACGGAATTACAAGGTTCACCAGTCAAAAGTCCTTCCTTGAGCCCTCTCATGCATATTTATAGGCTCAAGGGGGTTACATGGGCTAATGTGCCTTAATATCAACGTATCCAGCCAATAAAGAAAAAAGATCATAAATGTAGTTATTACAAAATTACATATCTTTAAAGGAAATAAACCGAAGCATGCGACCAGACTGGTCGCATCTTATCGCGAAAATTGATGAGGCAATAGACATCTGATCGATAGGCGAACAACATCCCTTGACTTTAACGCTGCCACGTGCCAACCACATGTAATAAATTCTTGCCACATCATCAGGAGTCATTTTTGGGTAAACATTTGCCCCGCAAGTTTATTTTACTGCGACCAGCATAAAGTAAACTTAGGAGACTGACCCTTCACATGCCCCACCAAATCTGTCAGAGCCGCCCATGCCTTCTCGAAAAAGGCAACCAATCATGTCTTTTCAGTTTCCAAAAAGTTGTCTAACGGCTATTGCATTTCCCCATGTCTTGAAAAATTAATCTCATTATTACCTCTTTTACAGTGCCATGATCAATATTAATAATCCATCCTTTTCATTTTTTTACCTTTTACCGATCCTTTTGCCTTCAAGAACTCTAAAGAACAAAGCAAAACTAAACCCAGAAAAGTTTGTCAATCCATGGTGGGCCTGTCCGATTTTCTGAAATCCTCTCGATCCTTCATCCAAGTAAGTCTTCTAATCGATTCTTTTCTGTTACATTCTGCCGTGCAATGCCTATTTTTCCTTCATTCTTGATTTCTGAGTTCTTGAGTATCTCTGTCAATTCTTGCAAAATGATTTCGGGGTAAATGGGTATATTGATTTGCGCTAAGTTTGGTAGGAAAATAACACTTTGCCAGGATGATGAATTAGTTGGGTAGTTAGGATTATAACTTTAGGGCGTGAAATCGAAGTAAAAATTCGATTTCTAAGCTTGTAGAAAAAACTGGGTTTTTCCCGCCCCTTCAGAGTCGAAAAGTTTTTCCTTTTCACTTCTGCTTTTTAATCCATTTTCCAAACTGTTCGCTTGAAATGTAGTGTTTCTTGTTAGAATGCTGCTGGTCGTATAAAAGCGTAACTTTTATACACGAGCAACGTTATTCCAACTTTTAAGCATCTTGATCCTTTTGGCCATTAGATTCTCATCTTCCCTTTTCTGTTCGCAGATTTTCATGCAAGATCCGTGGGGAGGTGAGAGGCCAATTGACGACGATCTGCTAGCCCAACTGCTCTAGGACGAAGAACAACCGTCGCTGCTAGTTCCAGAAATCCCTTTTTCTCGAATTCCCATAAACATACCTCTTTCCAGTATATCCAAAATGGGTAGAGTAAAATCCGCTGCCCAGAAAAAGAAAACATCAAAACCTTCTGAAAATCGGCCTGCTTCTCGGGCTGAGATTCCTTCGACCAGTGGTAGAGCCGAAACCACTAATCCCGAAATCCAAACACAGGCTCGTCTCCGCAATGCCATTCGACCAGACGTCGAATGGTACCTTGCTCCCCCTAGAATGATCACTGCTAGGATGATAAGTAATTTCCTCAGAAAGTATGGACTTTCTGGGGTAACTTTATTTCTTCCTACCACCGACCAATGGGCAAACCTACCTGGCGGCGCCTTCAGCGCCTAGTCGAGGTACCACATTGAGGCAGCAGCAATCCTGCTTCTTCATCCTTACTTCTGGGGAGTGGCCAATTACTTCAGGGTCGCTCCCTTCCAAATAACTCCAAACGGGTATAGAATGCTTTCCGCACTCTATATCATTTACAGCCATAAAAAATGGCATGTCCCTTCGCCTCACAAGATCAACTACCTGTTCGATCTCAAATCTAACCCCAACCAAGACAACACGGGGTTCTTTCATCTCTGCCACCAGGAAATGAACCGCACCTTCCTGAGTGAGACTACCTACAAGTCTAATGCAGGAAAGTACCACCAGGAGTACTTTTTAACCATCGACCTAGTTGCCAACAACCTAGCCTTCACCCAAGGAGGTAACCTCTTCGTTCTCATGGTCGTTTATTTTCTTTCATTTTATCTGCATTTTCCTTAGAAAATTAGTTCTCTTTAGGTCCATGGCTGCGACCAGCTCCTACTCCAAAAATGGAGCTTCGAGCAGCGCTATTGCCCAGCATGACTGACATAGAAAAAAACATCAAGCATCTGGTCACTGAAGCCAACCTAAGATTGGTCGGGCTTTTGGCACCTCACCAGGATATGAGAGAAACCACTACAGGGAGTGCCACTAATGAAGGAGTTCCCGAGCAGCACCCAGATGTGTTAAAACCACCAAGGAGGAGGACAACTAGAGTGACAATCAGGGAACCCTCCAGAACCCCGCAAGCAAATGCTCCTCAGGCTCCTCTAGGGAAGGGCAAGAAGAAGGTCTCCGAACCTGTCTCTGAATCCTCGAACGAGAATGGTACTGATCTCTCGCTTTTAGATAGATTGCCTATTCCCTGTCACTTATTTGACGGGGATGGCAAATTTAAGTACACTCCCACTTTAGATTCAGACTTCTTCATGCCAGAGAGTGAGTGTAACACTAGTAAAGTATATAATGTAGCGACCAGTAATTATAGCTCGGTATTTTACTTACAATTGCCTTTGTTTCCTTTTTTGACATGACACACTAATTTATTTATACTGTCTAACTGTTTGTGTACTTGCCTTCTTGCAGACATGCCATCTGAAGACATGTTCGACCTTTACAATGCGCCTGATGCTCCTACAAGCAAGAAGAAGGCGAGCAGGTGGCATTGCGGGGAGTGCAGCAAAGAGCCTCCTGCCAAGAAAACTCGCACTGAGGACCCTCCGGCAGCTGGTCCTTCGAAAAATATAATACCACCTCCATCTCCCCTCGAGTAGCAATCTCTGCCTGCATTGGTTGGGTCGACCCCTCCTCCACTGTCTCCTGTCGATCAGACACAGCCAGCTACCCCTGTTCAAACAGGGGATGACTTATCGAGCCATGCTCTAAGATCGGCCAAGGACAGGATGACAAGGATCCTGAGGCACGAGCGTAGCCGAGAAGCCATGGCTGGGACAGAGTCAATGGATGTCGACCAGATCTTGAACCACGCACTAAACGAGCTTGTCAGTGTAAGTTGTTTCTTCCTGTTGAGACTCAATATTTTTATCTATTATAGCCATTTTAACTTTTGTTCTGATCGCAGGCAATGCTGACCGTAACTGACAGCCGGCTCCGCTCGGGGGTCATTACTGAGCAATCCAAGGAGTTCGAGCAATGGCACGCTAAGGAGATTAAGGCCGTTGAAGCGAAATATAAAGAGCAGCTTGAGGCGGCTCAGAAGGCAAATGCGGCATTGCTCGAGGAGAAAAATAAACTGGCCAAGGTGATGGAGCAACAATAGGCTGCTCTGAACAAAGCCCTTGAGGCAGAAGAGAAGTACAAAGAGTCCCACCTCACTAATTTTCGCGAAGCCAAAAGACTCAAGGCGGACCTGATCGAGAGCAGGCAAGAGGCTGATAAGTTGGAGGCTCACATCAACGATCTCGAAAAAACCAACGCCAACAATCTGGAGAGGTACAGGGGCGCCACGTCCAAGTGCTTCTATGATTTCTGGAAACACAACCAAGGGGTTGATTTCAGCTATCTCTCTGAGTGCATGAGGCAAACAGAAATAGCCCGGTGCATTTCTCGCTTGGAGGAAGAAGAGAGAGCGAAAACCCCAACCTCGCCCGAGATCTCTTTGGCCACTGGCGTTGAAGGCGTAGAGAATGAAGCCAAAGCTGCAGTCGACCAGGAAAATCCACAAGACCCTCCTGCCTCATGATTATATATATATTTATCTATACTTCAAGACAATTATATTTATTGCAGCACAGACATCTTTAACTTTTAAGAGACAATTACATCCGAGTAGTAACTGCTCGCGGTGTAAAAGGTTTCCTTTTTGATATTATAATACTTGCATTTTATTGTAACATCTGTTCGCATGAACGAACTTAGCATAGTACTTTGACTTGATTTAACAAAATAAAAAATTTTAAGTACCGTGGCATGCTTTCACTTATTTTGCTCGTGTGTTTTCATACCTGTTGATATGCTTTGCTTACTAGGTACCATATATGCCCCCAAGTGATGGAGGAGCTTTAGGTCCTCGGTCACTTGCCTTGACCGAAACTTGTTTGAACATGTCTGCTCGTAATAAAGACTTGTAAAAATGATAATACAGCAAAATAACACACGTAATGAGAAAATTCTTGTAATAAATACAATAGTTGGCAAGAATGACTGGCTGCGCACAGTCCCTTTTATTTCTCATTATAAATGGACAAAACATGTCTGTACGAGTGATCAACAAAATGATCTTACACTTATAAGCGATTAGTCACATAAAATGACCAACCCTTTTTCATAACTTGTAAAAGTAAAATTAATACAAGCCAATTCTTTAAGAAGAATTGTTTATTGATAGTACTTGGGCAAGTGTTCTCCATTTCAATAGCAAGGAATGAGATCTCCATTTAAGCTAGCAAGTTTGTAAGTGCCTGGATGGAAGACTTCTTCAATTTGGTACGGTCCTTCTGAATTAGGCCAGAGTACTCCAGCAGCCTGGTCACGGGTGTTGAGGAAAACCTTCCAAGTACTAGATCTCTGACATTGAATTTCCTTTCGCGTACTTTAGAATTGAAATACCGGGCGACCTTTTGCTGGTAAGCTGTTACTCTGATAGAGATTCCATCGATAGCTGGCTATTAGAGCCTTGATCGTACGTTATTCTTTGATGTGATGGCGGATCTAACTCAACAGGAAACATAGCCTCATATCCATAAGCTAAGGAAAATGGAGTATGGCCTATTGTTGTTCAATGGGAAGTTCTGTATGACCAAAGGACTTCAGGCAATTGCTCTGGTGATGCCCCCTTCGCTTCCTCAAGCCTTTTCTTCAGAGTATCCTTTAGCATTTTATTGACTGCTTTGACTTGTATGTTTGCTTGAGGGTGAGAAACTGAAGAAAAGCTCTTGATAATTCCATGCCGCTTGCAAAAATTTGTGAACATATCACTATCAAACTGGGTGTCGTTGTCTGAGACAATTTTTCTTGGCAATCCATAGCGACACATGATGTTTTTGACTACGAAATCCAGCACTTTCTTCGTCCTTATGGTTGCAAGTGGTTCAGCCTCGACCCATTTAGTGAAGTAATCGACGGCAACTACGGCATACTTGACGTTGCCCTTTCCTGTGGGCAGAGATCTGATTAGATCTATACCCCAGACTGCGAACGGCCATAGACTTTGCATCTGTTTTAGCTCATTAGGGGCTGCTCGTGGAATTTTGGAGAACCTGTGGCATTTGTCACACCTCCGCACAAATTCCATCGAGTCTTCATTCATTATTGGCCAGAAGTATCCTTGCCTTAGGATCTTTTTTGATAAACTCTTCCCCCCAGCATGGTCCCCACAAAAGCCTTCACGGACCACTCTCATCAATTATTTGGCCCTCTCTTTCAAAATACACCTGAGGAGTGGCATTGAGTATCCCCTTCGGTACAATATTCCATCGACCAGGATATACCTAGCAGCCTGCCGCTGAAGGATCCTGGCTTTGTTCCTGTCCGTTGGAAACACACCCTTCGTTAGGTACTCTATGTAAGGTGCCATCCATGTATCTGCCGCTTGAATCACCAAAGAGGCCCCTTCTGCTGGGATGCTTGGTGTAGATAGTCGTTCAACTGGCACTATGTTTAGGGTGTCAGCATCCTTGGGACTCGCCAACTTGGCCAAAGCATCAACGTTTGAATTTTGGTCGCGAGGTACTTGCTGGAGAGTGTACTTATCAAACTACGCCAATAGATCCTTCACTTTATTCAAGTAAGCGACCATTTTTAAACCTTGGGCCTGGTATTCTCCAATGATTTGATTGACCACTAACTGAGAGTCACTGTAGATACCAAGGGACTTTATGTGGATGCTTCTAGCAAAACATAATCCTAGGAGTAGTGCTTCATACTCGGCTTCGTTGTTAGAAGTAGTGAAGTCAAATCTGATTGCGCAATGAAATCGATGCCCCTCAGGCGTTATCAAAATTACTCCTGCTCCAGTGTGGTGCTCATTAGAAGAACCATCTATAAACAACTTCCAGGAAGGAGTTTGGCTTTGAGTCTCAAGCTCTTCATGCCCTTCTGGCTGCTCGTTGTCTGGAAGCCCAGTGAGTTCTGCGACGAAATCGGCTAGAACCTGTCCTTTTATCGCTGCTCGTGGCAAGTAAGAGATATCAAACTGTCCAAGTTCGACTGCCCACTTCAATAATTGGATGCGACTTCTGGTTTCTGCATAACTTGCTGTAGAGGTTGATCGGTCAAAACTGTGATTGGGTGAGCTTGGAAGTATGGCCGCAATTTTCTGGAGGCTAAGATCAGGCAACAGGCTAATTTTTCAATAGGTGGATACCGCAGCTCCGCTCCTATTAGCCTCTTGCTTACATAATAAACAACCTTTTGCACACATTCCTCTTCTCTTACTAGGACAGCACTAGCAGTGTATTCTGTGATCGCCAAGTAGATGAACAAAGTTTCTTTATCAATTGGCTTTGATAGAATCAGTGGCTGCGACATGTGAGTCTTTAAGGCTTGTAAAGCTTGTTCGCACTCCTCCGTCCATTCGAATTTCTTGTTGCCTCTAAGTAGATTAAAAAATGGGACGCATTTTTCTGTCGATTTGGAAATAAATCTACTGAGAGCAGCGATTCTTTCGGTCTAGCTTTGAACATCTTTGATTTTTGTTGGAAATTTCATATCGAGTAGGGCTTTGATCTTCTCGGGGTTGGCTTCAATTCCTCATGAGTTTACTATAAATCTCAGGAATTTCCCTAATCCAACTCCGAAGGAACACTTGAGGGGATTCAGCTTCATCTAGTATTTGTTCAAGACGTTGAAGCACTATTGGAAGTCTCCTATGTGTCCTTCCGCCTTCTTCAACTTAACCAGCATGTCGTCGACGTATACCTCCATGTTTGTTCCCATCAGCTCCTTAAACATGTGATTGACTAGTCACTGGTAAGTTGCACCAGTGTTTTTCAAACCAAAGGGCATTGCCTTGTAACAGTAGAGCCCTGTATCGGTCCGAAAGCTAGTGTGATCCTCGTCAGGGGGATGCATACTGATCTGATTGTATCCGGAGTATGCATCCATGAATGAGAGAATATCGTGTCCTGCAGTGGCATCGACCAGCTGATCGATTCTAGGGAGTGGGAAACAATCTTTAGGGCATGCTTTATTAAGGTCTATGAAATCCACGCATGTTCGCCACTTGCCATTCATCTTGGGAACAAGCACGGGATTAAAGACCCATGATGGATAAAATATTACCTTGATGAATCCATTCTCCTTTAGCTTCTCGACTTCGTCCTTTAGAGCCTTCGATCTATCTTTGTCGAGCAGCCTCCTTTTCTGTTGTACTGGTGGAAAACTCTTGTCTACGTTCAAGACATGGCTAATAACTGCAGGGTCTACTCCAACCATGTCTTTATGCGACTAGGCAAAGACTTCCTGGTTTTTCCTTGAAAATTCCACCACTTCTTGTTTCGTTGTTATCTCTAAGTTTTTACCGACTTTCACAACCCTGGTCGGATCTGCGTCATCGAGTTGGGCCTCTTCAAGGTCCTCGATGGGTCCTATCTCTTCATAAAAATCCCCAAAGCAAGGATCCAAATCCCTATCCTCACTTTGGGCAACACCCTATTTGGTGCACAATCACCTAATTGGGCTTGTACATCACTGGCTGTTTGCAACTCCTTTCCGGCAGCTTCCCTCGACCTGCCTTTCTTCGCCTTAGATATTGAGGCATTATAGGACTCTCTCGCTTCTCGCTGGTTTCATGACATGCATCCTATTCCTGCGTCGACTGGGAATTTCATGGCAAGGTGCCATATCGAGGTAACGGCTCGCAGGTCGACCAAGATTGGCCTTCCAATTACAACATTATACGCAGAAGGGAAATCAACTACTATGAAAGTAGTGAGTAATGTCTTGTTTACAGGCGCAGTTCCTGCTGTAACTAGGAGTCTAATCGACCCTGTCGGGGCGAGCCCTTTGCCAGAAAAACCGTATATGGTTTGGTTGCACGACTCCAGGTCCTTAACGGACAACTTCATCCTTTCCAGTGAGGATTTGTACAAAATGTTGACTGAGCTTCCTGTGTCAACCAACACCCTTTTAACAGTCATGTTGGGAAATTTGGATGTCAACGACCAGCGGATCGGAGTGTGGGAATCGGATGTGCTGAGCATCGTCTTCAGAGAAGGTTATGAACTCCTCCTCTGTTTGAGCTTTCTTTGGTGGTCGATCCTCCACTCTCATCATCTTGATGTCCTGGTCGTGGCGTAAAGTTCTAGCATATCGCTCTCTTGCTTTCCCACTATCCCCCACGAGGTGTGGGCCGCCACAGATGGTGAATAATGTACCTGCCATAGGAGCTGGCTGTAAAGGTGGCGAGTGTTGGCGTGCAGGCGCCTGCTCGTTGCCACCTTGAGCCTCTCGCTGAGACCCTCATGCGGCTCGTACGTATCTCCTTAGGTGTCCCTGCCTGATCAGGAACTCGATCTCGTCCTCCAACTGGTTACACTCATTGGTGTCATTTTCGTAGTCGTTATGAAAACGACATAATTTTGTTGTATCTCTCTTTGAGATATCCTTCCTTATAGGCGCTGATCGCTTATAAGGGGCATTAGAGCTGGTTTCTTGATAGACCTCTGCTCTACTTTCAACAAGGGACGTATAGTTGGTGATTCTTGGCTCGTATCTATTGCCTTTGGGGCGTTTATTTTTAGATGTTGATGGCTTGTTGCCCACCCTTTTGAATATCCATTTGTATCTCAAATTTGTTGACATAAAATACTGGGTCCCCGTACCCATCAAAGTTCGGCAGTACTGGCATTTTGAATTTGCTAGGGGTTTCTGCCACAACAATCCTTTGCACAAATAGAGTGCCTCTCCTCCGGTCATACTCTATGTCGGATGTCCGGCTCCCGACCAGCTGCTTTACTGCCTGGTTCAGAGAATCAATTTGAGCCTAAACCGCGTCTAGGATTACTGGGGCAACTGGTGCTGGAGGAGCATACTCATCGTGCCTCTCGCGTCTGTCTTTGAGTATGTCCCTCAAGTCATCATCCCTCCGTCTTTGCTCACTAACTCCTAGCTGATCAAAGACGTTATGTTGTCTGTGTTGCCCCCCAGCGTTATGGCTTACAGGCCTATTGTTTCTTGGTGGGGGATTCCTGTCTCCACCTCTCTCCTCATGCCTTCGACCAACATTCCCCCTGTTGGAATCAACCTCATTGTAGTCATGGCCGTCTCTAAACTGTGGCCGACTATGGTGCGCGCTGGTCATTGGGTCCCCGTGCATTATTATGCCGTGGGGGGCCCCTGACCATAGAGCCTGACTCGTTATGCCTTCTGTTGGCAGAAGGGCGTTGCCCCCTGCTCGGTGGATTTGGCTCATTGTCCTCTGGGCGTCTAGGGCTACGGGGCAGCTGCCTGACCCTTTTCTGCCTCTGGCGTTGGGGATTGCCACGACCAGCTTGAGAAGGTGGCTGTTGCTCAAGATCCCGAATTGGGACATCATCTTGGGCAACAAGTGGCTGCTCTGGTCTTTGTGGGCTTGCTGGTTGGATCGGAGGACTCGGATTTGGGGACCGTTTTGGTGGTGCACTTGGTGGATGATCTGGTTGATAAGGCAGCGCAGCATGCCTTCTAGCCAATTGAACGGCTGCTTCAAGAGCGGCCGTGGCATCTCTCTGCCGACAGTCCATTTCTGCCTGCCGCTCATTTAGCTCCTGGCGCTGATGCTCAATCTCCCTTTGTTGCAGCGCCAAGGTCTCTGTCGCATTTTCCTGATTGGCCCTAAGACTGGCCAACTCATCCTGCAACATGCCTTGTGTTACACTCAGCGTCTTGTAATCCATTTCCTCCTCTTCAAAATCCAAGCGTGGTTCATTTTCAGCCACATTTGGAGGAGGAGGTTGAGACGACGCAGCGCCAGCAACCTGTCCAGCTTTCTTGGATGTCTTCGCCATTTGATTTTCTTTAAGCTTCTTGACTAATCTCTCAATGAAAGCACTAGAATGTTGACCCTCGATTTGGCCAACGACGCGGAGTCAAAATAACGACAAAGAAACAAAAAGGAAATTAAGAATGAAATCAAATGGGAAGAAGGTGACACAAATGATTTATAGTGGTTCGGCCCCAATTGTGTTCTAGGGTTCTTGAGTTTCACCATCCTTAGGAGAATTACAACTTTTCGGTGGATAATCACACTATGCTCTCTCTATCAATATTCAAGTTCAAGGTTCACTGGTCAAAATTCCCTTCCTTGAGCCCTCTCATGCATATTTATAGGCTTAAGGGGGTTACGTGGGCCAATGAGCCTTAATTATCCTATATATCAGTGTGTCAAGGCAATAAAGAAAAAAGATCATAAATGTAGTTATTACAAGATTACATATCTTTAAAGGAAATAAACCGAAGCATGCGACCAGACTGGTCGCATCTTATCGCAAAAATTGATGAGGTAATAGACATCTGGCCGATAGGCGAACAACCTCCCTTCACTTTAACGCTGCCACATGCAAACCACATGTAAATAAATTCTTGCCATGTCATCAGGAGTCATTTTTGGGTAACACATAGAACATATGGTATAGTTTGTAAAGGCAGCTCGAATTTGTTGATAATCCTCACTGCTTAGAAGTGGACTGGCAGCTGAGCCAGGCATCAAACGGTAGCTGATGTCATTTCCCACTTGGGTTTTCTTATTAGGGTTTACAACAGTATACTCCGAAGGTTTCAAACCCACCTTAATTCTTGCGTCTAATTCAGTTCTAGCAGTCTCTCTAACAACGTCCCAATAACTCTTCCTTGGTGTGCTATTTTATGTTGATCTTCCGGTAACTAAGTTGGTGGTCGCAAAGGAATTGGCCTCACCATCCACGTCTAGGTCGAGATGATAGTTAAGATAGTGGTCGTGATGTGTGGCTACTCATTACTACAAATATAGGCTTTCTCTGTACTTTATTTTCTAGCATTATATGAAAAACGCAAAGAAAATGTTCAAATGAGTCCGAAACATGAAGTGAGAAAAAATTGATGTATAATTGCAGTTTATAAATAAAACTGCAGAGAAATTTCTCCACTGCTTTCTATATAGAACCGCGGAGAAAAGGGTACCTTTCTCTGCGGTTTTGTTTATGGAACCGCGGAGAAAGCGCTTACCCTACATAACACCCTCGACCCACAACCTTACTCATTCTTCTAATTTCTTCCACTTTGGCAGACTTAAGATTAACGACGCAACCCTTCTTCCACAGTTAGTGCTCTTTTCACCTTTTTTTTGTTTTTTTCTTCTTCATTTTCTTCCATATTTAGGCTATAGCTCATGTAAATATACATATATATTGATTTATTTTGAAGGTTTAGGGTAAAAATGAAGATATATTGATTGAGTATAATGTGTTTTGAATGTATGTTTATAGGGTGATTTTCAAGCTTTTTTCCAACGTTTTTAAATGTTTGTGAAGAATTAAAATACATTTTTATTGTTCAAATCAGGTATTGATCACTAAAACTTGATTTTTTTTTTGTTTTTCTTAATTATTTCGTTTTTTGTTATTTTTATATTATTTATCTAGTTTATGTGTATTTTGATAATGTTAATATTAATTATATTTACTCCTTAAAATGTATTGTAGTTCACATAATTTTTTATATTTTAATATTAATTTTTACATAATTTTTTTATTATTTACATAATTAATTTTTGAAAAAGGTTATTTTTGTTAATTATATTACTTTTAGTTTAATTCAATCATCATATTTACTAATTTTGTTTCTTGTAGTACCATATTTACTAATATTTGAGTTGTGTTGATATTGTTAAAAATTAATTTTGAAAGTGAGTAATAATTACTACTTAATATTTTATTTTTTATTTTTTATATTTACAAACTATTGTTAGAGGAGTTTGAATATATTAGATATTCATCCATAATGAAGTAGGTTATGAGATACAATTGTGTTGTGGAGATAACAGAAGATTGAGAATATGTGTGTCTTAGTGAAGTAGGTTTGGCGAACTTCTATGTGTTGCGGTGGCTTGTGGTTGAGAATATGCATGTTGCTTGTTGTATGTTTTGTTTGATTTGAATTTATAGGTTGTAGTAACTTGAGATATGCTATAGAAATAGGGGAAACTCTGCCAAATTTTTTTTAAGATTAAATTTTGAAATTCTACCCATTTTTATTCAATTACAGATGACAGATAAAAGAGATAACGATAACAGACATGAGGGTCGTGGTCAAACAAAAATGAGTTTCATAACCCAACAAAAAGCCAAAGGAATCAAGAAAGATCTTGAATGGAACGATCTGGGACAACCAATAGGTACTGCGTATACAAATATGATATCATATTTTGGATCTCGAGTACGAGCCACAATTTCTATCAACTCAGGTGATTGGAGGAAGGTGTCACAAGATCTCAAAGACAGTTTGTGGGAGGATATCATTGTAAGAAATTATTATTCTGATATTTATGTATTTGAATGTGATATTCAAATTTAATAATTATTTTTCTTGTTTATATTTTCAGGGTGGTCACAACATTCCCCAGACCTTCAAACGTGAGATTTTGAAAAAAGTTGGTCAAATGTTAAGAGATTTTAAAAGTGAACTCACTACCGAGTACATTCAACCTTTGGCTGAAATGGGTATGATAGAAGAACTCAAATTTCCCCCAAAGAATTATAGTAATATACTTGAACAAGAGGAATGGGTAATAGCTAGCCGTCTAAGTCCAGATTTTTAAAAAATGCATCAAGAACAAAAAGCACGTGTATTACAAATGAAGTCATGGTATCAGATATCTTGTAGAGGAATGGCTAATATAAGAGAAGATTGGATAAGTATAATTAATATTAAAGTTTAAATAATGGTTGATATTATGGCTATATATAACTTTAATTATCTTGTACGTTGTAGAAAAAAAAATGAGGTTTTCAAAAACCAGAGCGGTATGAAGTTTGGCTTAGATCGCGTGAAAATAATAAAGTTCTTGTGAGAGAGCTGGACAGAACGATTGCCAATAAAATAGTAAGTATTTTACGTTATTATAATTAACATATTGGTTTTATTTATATAAAGTAAATTGTAGTATCAATATCTTGAATAGGAGGAGCTCAAAGAAAAATTGAGTCGGGGTGAAATTACAGCTCAGGGTTGAGATGATATCTTGACTCAAGCATTAGGCACACCGGAACACCCAGGTCGTCTTCGAGCTGGCGGGTATGATACTTTATAATTGTTGTTTTCTTTTAAGAATTATTTAGCTTAATTTATTGATTGATTTAATTGATTATTTTGTAGGTTTACCATGAACGTGTCCAAAGTGTTTGGAAAAAAACCAAAGAAATTGACAGCGAAACAGAAGATTGTTCGTCTAAAAGTTGAGATTGAAGAGCTAAAGAGACATAAAGCGATTGGTTAGCTAGATTAATGCCATTTATTTATGAAGTTTAATATTTTATATGTGTAACTTGCTAACTTGACTTATGAGTTAAATGATACTTATGTAAAATGTTATATTTTAATTAGTAATGAAATTTGAATTTATATATATATATATATGTTATTCTGTATTTGTTATGAAATTTATATATATATATAATATTGAAAATTAGTTATTAAATTAAGTTATAATATTGAATATATATAATCGGAATTGAAAATAATTATATATAATCGAAATTGAAAAATATTTTTTTATTAAAAATGTTTTCTCTGCGGTTGATTTAACAAAACTGCGGAGAGAGAAACTCTTTCTCTGCGGTTGTGTTGAATAAACCGCGGAGAAAGATTGTGATTTTATTAACAAAACCGCAGAGAAAGAACATTTTTCTCCGCAGTTTTTTCAACACAACCGCAGAGAAAGATGTGGCTTTTCTCCGCAGTTTTCATACTACTTTTCTCTGCTGTCGAATACACTCCGCTTTTCAATACTCTCGAAAACCACAATGTATTAATTAAAAAAACTGCAGTGAAAGACCTTTTTTGTAGTAGTAATTGTGTTTTCTGGTAGAAGTTCACATAAGTGTCCTTGTTTATCATTTGATCTACATGGGTATATGGAACAGCTTTTGTTGCTAGCACTCCTGCCACCCAAACCTGCAAATAAATAAATAAATAAATAATAACTATACATATATTTCCCCTAAATGTTATACATGTAGTGATAATAGCTATATATATAAACTAGATTTTTGATTTTATTTATAGAATTTATTAATTATTTGTAGTAAATTTGTATCATTGTTATATAAATTTCAAATAAATAAACAATATTATGTATATAAGAATGACATAAACATATATTAAAAGAAAAATTAAACCAAGACACTCTTTATGTTTTTTTTAATATATATATAATATGATAATTTTTTTAAACATAAATGATAATTTTTTTTTTATAAAAATTAAGATTATGTACTTATTATAGGATAATTCTATGTTAGGGACTTCAAAAAGAGCCCTACCGGTAGGGCTCTTTTGTGTTCTCAACCCGTGAATAGTTTTCGACGCGATTTTTTTTATGACCATGTATATTGTAGTTATTTAGAGTATCTTGCAAATTTTCAGAAAATTCTGAATAATTTACAGTGCCGAAAACTAGTATAAAAACAGGTTGTTGCACGCGTGACTAATTTTTTTATGCGCGTGGAAAATAACATGTTTGAACTTAGTTTTTGGCACTGTAAATTATTCGGAATTTTCTAAAAATTTGCAGGATGCTCTAAATAACTACAATATACACGGTCATAAAAAAAATCGTGCTGAAAACTGTTCACAGGTTGAGAACACAAAAGAGCCATACCGGTAGGGCTCTTTTTGAAGGCCCTACCAAAGAAATTTCCATTATTATAATGATATTTTATAATATTTAAATTTATATTAATATAAGTATTAAATATCTAGTCTTATATGGTATATTATTATAATATTTTATAATATTTGAATTTATATTAATATAATTATTATATTTGTAGTCTTTTGTTGAATATTATTATAATAATAATATTTTATAACAATTGAATTTGAATTAATATAAATTTATATTAATATAATTAATAAATATATATTTTAAATAGGTATATTCCACTAAATAATATTTAGAATATTCCATTTAATATTTAGAATATTCTGTTAACATTAACAAAATAAATCGTTACAACCAAGAATTTTAGTTATTTACAATTTTTTATATAGAAGAGATATTGAATATATAATTAATAATAAGAAAATTATCATTCTTTGGTTTAATCCCATTGATAAGTACTCTAACTCTAACTTCTAAAAAATAATCAAATATAATTGTCAATTATTTTAAAAAAGTCAGAAAAATTACCTTTGCCTTTTTTTGTCAACTTAAATTGTAAATATTTTAATGTAGTTTAAGTAAGAACATTTTTGTCTTAAAAAAACTTTGATTAGCAAGTAAAAAAGCTGTATTTTGACTGTTTAAAACAATAATTTTTTTTTTTTAAATTTTTATAGAATCTATGTAGTTAAATTTTGTACGAGATTATATATGTCGCATATATATATATATGTGTAATGTTAATAAATTTATTATTGATATTATTTACATACAATTTTTCAAAACATACCCTTGCTTTGATGGGAGCCACTAGGCTGAATTCCCAATCAAGAATGTGGTCATAGTTTCCCACAGTAGAAACCATTCTCACAATTACGCTCACATCTTGTCTCACCTCCCTCACGTGCCATAATTGCACATTAGTAATAGGTTATAGAGCTGTAAATACGGACCAGACTTTCTAGCATGGCACGAAACCAACATGAGCCCGGGAGGCACAAGCACGACACGGAACGAAAAAATATGGGCTTGGGCCAGACACGACACGAATTGAAAATTGGCAAGGTACGACACGACATGGGCTTGAGCACGGTACGACATGATAATCCCGAAGGCATGACACGAAAGCACGAACAAACTAGCTCGAAAGCACGACACGATAAAAAACCCGATATTTTGATATTAATAATGATAATAAATTTTTATTTGTCAATTATCTATAAATTAAAATGATAATAAAAGTCTATTATTTTTCTCAATTTTATATTTTTATAATTATAGTAATTTATTTTAAGATTTGTGAGTTAAAAATTTTAGTATTTATTATTAGGTATTCAAATTTTAATAATTATCTTTGATATAATTTTGTGCAAAGTATTGTTAAAAAGTATATAAAAATATCTAAAACTATAATTTAAACAAAGAAATGTTTTTGGATTGGTGGTGAGTCCATTGATTATTAAAGAAGAGGTGGAGGAATCAATTCTCCATCCTCACATTTTTTGGCAATAATAAAATGTGCCTAAAAGTGGGCCCAAATAAGGAAAGTGGGCTGGCCCGATACAGCACGAGCACGGTACGACATGGGCCGGGCCCATGGGCCGTGTTGGGCTTACTCTTTCAAATATGGGTCGGCCCGGCCCGGCACAAATTAAAATAGGGCCTGGCCCGAATTATTCGGAGGCACGAAAAATGTAGGCCAGGCCGCCCACATTTACAGCTCTTAGGTTATATATTTGGAGTCTAATTCCAACCCGCCTAGTACACTGGCGGGTTGGCTCACACTCTACATTTTAAATGAATTATATTGCAAAACCTCTAAAAAAAAGTGGGAACCTATGGTGTACTTATGTTCAAATATGTCAGAGTATCACCCCACACAAAGATAAAGAATGATAAGAATACCTATGTTAGCCTTATATTACCGGTTTGAATATTTTGGATTAAAATATGATATCTTGTTGGGATATAATTGTCATTATAGTTGGCAAATATTATTTTAGTAATTATTCTAAGGGTTTTTATGTAATTTCAATTATGCATAGTAATCAATTCTCATGCAACGTAAATATGCAATACACATTAAAGAAGTGATAAAACACAATGTTTGTAATTATTTTACCCAATTTTTGAACTAGGATTCACACTATACTTTTATTATTGTTTGGTAAAACATTGGTCGTCCATCAATTTTCAAAGAAACAAAGCCCATTTTGGATTTGCTACTTGTTCTTGATCCGATCTAGAAATGAAAGATAAGATTTTGTTTGGGATGGTAAAGATAGTAAGCGAGTGAGATTTGTAAAGTGAAGCAAGTCATACACTAAAAGCAAAACTAAGAAACTGATTTAGCTAGTGAAGTAAGCTTTTACTAAGATGACAAACTATCTAATACTAATAGCATTTGCAATACTCTATGTTCCCTCACCAGCTCATTCATGTGTGTTATTTCCTTTTGCATTTCCTCGAGCTTAGATGTCCGCAAAACCTTAATTGCGTAAGTTGTCCATTAGCACTCACAACCACTATCACACAATCTAACACACATTATGTGCAAAACAAATATAAATACTCACATTGTAACGACCCAAATTTGCTAATAAGGCTTAAGGGCCTTGATTAGTGTGCTTAGAGGGCATAATGAGAATTATGTGTGACTTTAATCATTAAGATGTATGATTATGATTTAAAGCATGTTATATGACTATTTGAATATCTGAGATGCATGACTATGTGTATTAGTATGCATGTAGGTCGTGATTAGGTTAGAAGGGCATAATCGTAATTTTGGCCATTATGGGCATAACTGTATTGATATATGTGATAATTGTCGAGACCACATTATTATGTGGATATATCTATGATCTGTGACTCGAGACGATTCTAGTGAGCAAAGTAGCGAAAAAGTCGTGGCGGGGATTTATACCCAGCTCGGGGTGAGTCTAGGGGTATAAATGTGAATTTAGTGAATATACTGGGGTCTATCTTGACATTGAGGAATATTATTGGTGATTAATTAGGTACCGGGAGTTAAGCGGGAAATATTAGAGACACTCGAGGAGTTAGCGGGAATTGGGTAAAATGACTAGAATGCCCTTAAGTGGACTAAAGGGTTAGAAATAAAGGGGAGGGCATTAAGGTCATTTGGAATTCTAGAGATGGGAATTACTGAGACTTTATGTTAGTGGGAATTGTAGAAAGTTATAGAAGCCTGAAAGAAAGAAAAGAGAAAAGGAAGGGAAAAACAGAGTTTCATTCTCTTGGGTCGGTTTGTGGTTCTCTCACCACTTTTCTGGGATTTTCTTGGAGTAAAGCTCAGAGGAGAGTTGGGATAGACTAAGCATCAAGGATTCTAAGCTAAGCTTGGGGAATTGACAGAAGGTTTAGCAAGGATTCATCAACACTTGAGGTAAAATTCTGTAAGTTTCTTCAGCTCTGGTTTTGGTTCCTAACTAAGATATTTAAGCTGTTGATGGGGAATTTTAGGAAAGTTGGGGCCAAGGGTTGAGGAAGAGCAAAGCCAAGGAAGTCTAGAGGCAACTTGAGGTTGAAATTCCACCAAAGGTATAAATTCTGAACTCTAACTTTGTTGTTCAACTGGTTTCTGCTGAGTTTCAGTATCTAGAAGTGGCTATGGTGAATTTTGAGTTTGGGGATGCATGTGCTTGAGTTCTAGGTATTTAGAGTGCTTGGGATGAGTGGAGTATGGTCATAAGGTTGTTTTTGAGTTTGGGAGAGATTTGGAGGAGTTTTGGTTGAGGTTGGTTCGAGGAAATCCCAGGAGGGAAAAACTGGTGTTAGCTTGCCTGTGACTAGCGCTACAGCGCTAGCCTTTGGGCACTGTAGCGCTAGGACAAGCTTGCTGAGGGGATTTTGCTTCTGTTTGTAGCGCTGTAGCGCCCTCCCATGAGCGCTGTAGCGCTACCCTGCCTTCTGAAGGGGATTTTAGGGTTGTTTGCAAGGTTTTTGACCAAGGGTTCGGGGTTTGATTCCACCCCCTTGGTTGGTGGAACTAGGACTTCCCGGGGGCTTGGGATTAGCCCCGAGGCTAGGTTTTGGATTTGAGGATTGATGATGACTTTGGCCTATGGTTGTGTTTAGGTGAGCGCTAGGGCTCGAGGGGGATCGTGCTCAAGGAGTCGAGTGATCAAAGCTAGCATAATCAAAAGGTAAGAAAACTGCACCCGGTTATATGTTTGTAATGGGACTAAGTGCTCCCGATACTTGTATCGTGTCAATGATGGTATTATGCCATGGGACATGTGGAAGCGGCCTAAGAGCGCCGTACATAATATTAGCGCACAGGGCGCGGCTTGGCCACTGGTAGCCGAGGACAGCTTAATATTCACTGAGCTCGGTTTAAGCGGGCCGGAGTCAGTGGGATAATGGAGGGAGCAGCCTGAGAGCGCTAGCCCTAGTTATCACTTGTGATATGATATATGATATGAGTTGATGTGTTTAGCATGTTGACTACTTGATTATACTGAATGATTATATGGTTGAGATTATGTGATGTAGTATGAGATGTTGATTTGTCTGTTGATTGCTTATGCTCTGTTGTTGTGTTTTCTTGCTGGGCCTTGGCTCACGGGTGCTACGTGGTGCAGGTAAAGGCAAAGGCAAGCTGGACCAAGCCTGAGATGGAGAGCTTCGGGGTGTAATGTACATAGCCAGCTGTTCGATCACCATGGTCGAGGAGTGGATCAGGACAAGGATTGCCTAACTGTCTGTTTTGCCTTAATATGGCTTGTTATTGTATCTAAACTTTATAACTTTTGTAAACGATCTTTAAAATCATATTTTTGGGATCCTGTGTAAACAGATAATGTTTCTTAATGAAAATGCGACTTTGGGACCAAAACATTTTAACCCTAGTTCCTTTATAGTTTCAGTAACACGAATTTGATTAAATGACTTGATTAGCAAGTCTGGCACTTTATAAACACACAGTGTAACGGTCTTGGCTATCCAGGGCGTTACACACATCATACCAACAAGGAATGTCAAAATGACCCGGTGGAGTGGGGCAGGTCGGAGCTCCGATCCGACAGGGCGATTCTAACCCGAATTAAGATGGTCGAAAAGTGGGGCGGGGCGTTGCCCCGATCCGATCCGATACTAATTATTGTGGGGCGGGTCTTTTTTTTTTTTAAAATACTCTTCTTCATCTTCTTCAGTTCAGTCGAACTCCAAATTGGCTGGGTTCTCTTCTCTGTCTCGCAGGTTCTCATCTCTATCTCGCAGATTCTCTCTCTCACCTGGGTTCTCTTTCTTTTTCTCGTGGGTTCTCTCTCTCTTATCTGGGTTTTCTCTCTCGTGGGCTCTCTCTCGATCCTAGGGTTTCCTTATCTGGGTTCTCTCTCTCTCTCTCTCTCATCTGGGTTCTCTCTCTCTCACGCCAAGTCAATTTTCCCTAACAAACTGAAGGTGACAATCAATAAATCTTGGTCTATGCCTAAGAGTATTTTGAGAAACACCCAATAAAGAACGTGGTTGGGGAATACGGTGTTGAGATCGATTGGGAAGGAGAGATTGAAGATAATTGGGTGAAGGAGAAACATCCAATAAAGTTTTTCTTTCCATCCAAGCCCGCTTATTGTTTGTTTTTGAGAGATATAATAGGTACCTTCTTCTCTCTACTACTAGTTTGAGAGTTCTCTTAATCAAATTTCACCAACAATGGTTGTCTTTGAAGCATTTGATATAGTATTTTGAGGTTCTGGTGTAACTTTTCCATGGTTGATTTAGTTAGTAAGACAGCTATGTTTTCCATGATAAACATGAGAACAACTCATTGTTTGTATTACACAATATCCTATTTTCTTAGCTAAACTATCTTATTAATAAAGCCATGTAATATCTTTACTTAAATGTCGTTTAAGTCCTTATCTTAATAAGAGTCAAATCAAAAGAAGTGCCTTATACTTTAGCTGCTTGCTTGTTGTGCATCACCAAATGAATGAGAATTGTAAACTATTTATTCTTGAGTTATCTTTTAGTATGTTGCTTTGATTGGAAACATAAGAGATTAAAAGACTGCTAATTTGGTGTTTGTTGAAACTTTAGAGTAATGAAAAACTAGAAGAAATTTATGTTAGACCTTGGCAAGCTTTGGCTTGGATTCTGATCAAAGTTTCTTAAAGTCTACATGTTATTCTGTTTGCAGGGCAACCAATACCCATATCTTTGTGTTTATATAGGTCTATGCCTCCATGGACATAACGAAATGGGCTTTTTCTTGATTTTGTCATTGAAATTTTTATTATTATATTGATTCAAATGCTTGATATTTGACATGTGAAGATTTGAATTTTACGTAAACAAGCTAACCTTGTACATAGGAAAGGAGAGGATGGAGAAACCTTGAGCAATCCTATAACTAGATACTTTATTTTATATTAACTCATGCTCTCTTGTCATATTCCCATTAATTGTCTTATGCTAAGATACCATTATGTCTTAATCTTATGCTTTTGTATTGTTTTATGGAGATTTTACTATTGAATTTTGCTATGGAGATTTAAATGATTTTATTTCTATAATTTAATTTTCTTTCTTAATATTTTATAAAATTTAAAAGAGTTTGAATATCTTACATATTCATCATTAGTGAAGTAGGTTCTAAGATTTTTGTGTGCTGCGGTGATAACGGAAGGTTGAGAACTTGTGTGTCTTAGTGAAGTAGGTTCTGAGAAATTTGTGTGTTGTGGTGACATAAGGTTGAAAACTTGTGTGTTGTTTGATTGTTTTAATTGATATTGACATATGGTTAGGTCAATAAAATAGGGGAAATGATGCCCGATGTTTTATAGATCTAGTTATCATTTTTTAAAAGTTTTGCATGCATCATTATTTTGATATATTTTATAATGTGGATGTAATGTAGGTTAAATCAAACTATAAGTATGTCCACTTAAGATGTTACCAAGTCTAATTGTGTAGATGATGTTGATTTTGTTCCTTCAACAAATATACAAGAAGTGCAAGCTCTTGATAATAGAAGTGGTGGAAATGAGAGTAGAGGTATAAAAAGAAAGAAAACATCTCCTGCATGGGATAATTTTTCATTGCAAAAGATTGATGGTAAAATAAAAGCAGTTTGCAATCACTGTGGGAGGAAATTAGTGGGAGAGAGTAGTAAGGGGACTAAACCCTTACTTCTTCACATGGAAAGATGTCCAATAAGACGGAAACAACTTGCCAAGAATCCTAATGCAATCCCCCAGTTACCTTCAATCTTGATCCTGAACTAGGAAGAAAAAAGTTGGTTGAAATGATAATTCTACATGAGTAACCTTTGTCGATGGTAGAGCATAGTGGTTTTATAGACTATTCAAATACTATTTCTCCTATGTTTCAAATGGTGTCAAGAAATACAATTAGGTATGACATTTTGAAAATATATAATATTGAGAAGGAAAAATTTAGAGAAGTTTTGGAGAAAAATAAAAGTAGAATAACCTTCACCACTGATATGTGGACTGCTAATCATCAAAAGAGGGGATATATGGCTGTGATAGCTTACTTTATTGATGACTCTTGGAAGTTTCATAGTCAGATTATAAGCTTTAGATATGTGTCATGCCCACATGATGCTCCAACACTTACAGAAACTCTAAGTTCTTGCATGTCTGAATGGAATATTGAACACAAGATTAGTACAGTGACTGCAGATAATTATACTACGAACGATGCAATGATTCAACTTCTGAAGGAACAATTTGATTCTAAGTGTTTCCTTTTAAATGGAAAGCTACTTCATATGTGTTGTTGTGAGCATATTTTGAATATAATTGTTAGGGATGGCTTGTCTATTATTGGTGACAGCACTGACAAGATTCGAGAAAGTGTTGCTTATTGGTCAGGCACACCAAAGAGGTATGAAAAATTTGAGGACACTGCTCATCTTCTCAGAGTGACATGTACTAAAAAGTTGTCACTTGATTGTGTGACAAGGTGGAATTCAACGTACTTGATGCTCAAAACAACTTTATTGTACAAGAACGTGTTTGAACGATCAAAGCTACGTGATCCAAAGTATAAATGTCAACCATAAAAAAATGATTGGATTAGAGCTCAGAAATTATGTGACAAGTTGGAAGTGTTTAATGAGGTCGCAGAGTTATTTTATGGAACTAAGTATCCTACTAATAATCTTTTTTTTCCAATGATATGTAAAATTAAGATGAAAAGTGAAGCATGGATGACATTAGATGAGTTGTTTATTAAGAATATGGCAACTCAAATGATGTCTAAGTTTCAAAAGTATTGGGAAGAGATTCATGGACTTATGACTGTTGCAGTTGTTTTGGATCCAAGGTACAAATTTATGTTGATCGAATATTTTTTTCCTAAGCTTTATGGAAATGATCTACATGAGATTGAAATTGAGAAGGCCTGCAAGCTTTGTTATGATATATTAGATGAGTATAAGTCTAAATGTCCTGATTTGAGCGAAAGAAGTCAGCAATTGGATAATGTATCAACATCTTTTTCAACACAGGATGATCTATCTAACTATGATACGTATGTTATAGTTGCATCTGGTGTAGAGAATGTGAAGTCAGCGTTAGATGCCTATTTGGATGAGAAAGTGTTACCTAGGACTGATGAATTCTTTGATATATGCAATTATTGGAAGGTAACATGATGTAAATATCCCATGTTGAACAAGATTGCCAGAGACATATTTGTTGTGCCTATTAGCACTGTTACTTCAGAGTCTGTATTTAGCACTGGTGGTAGACATGTGGGTTCACATCGATCGAGACTTCATCCAACTACATTGGAGGCATTGGTCTGTACTCAAAGTTGGTTGCTGAAAGACAAACAAGGTATTTATACTTATCTTTTGTTATATATATATATAACAATTTGGTATGTACTCAAAATTGGTTGGTGAAAGACAAACAAGGTATTTATACTTATATTTTGTTTTTTTTTTTCTGCAGGAGTGACTAAACTAGTCACCATTAATGATGAAGATAATGACGTAGCTCCAACTATGGTAATTATTTTAGTTTTTAAAATAAATCAAATAAATTATTAAACTTCTATTATTAATACTTTTGTTTCTTTTCTTTCCAGGACCCATATGAAAGTTTTATAATTGATTTAATGTAGTTAATATACTTCATTATTAGTATATGTTGGTATTCTTAATATAATTAATGATATAATGACATTGTTTTTAATGATATAATATACTTCATTAAAACTTTATTTTTTGAAAAAAATTTATTTACACTGTAGGACTTTTTAATAGTACTATGATGTGATTATATATATAAAAAAACTCCTTGTCGGATCGGGTCTGACCCGACCCGGATGGACTGGGTCAGATCAGATTCAATTCGCTCCAAACACCTATCGGGTCGGATCGGGGCGGGGTGGGGCGAAAGTCTATTCGGGTCGAGTCAGATCACCACCGAGGCGGATCATATCCGCCCCATTTACATCCCTATTTCTAATTTTCTCATTTTTCTTACCCAGTCCACCACGCTTTCGCTTGATCACCATTTTGGTACCTACGTGACCTGTCTTCCCACATAATCCAAGTCAAGACTAAATCAAACAGAGTCAAATTTGGGTAATATATGTAACTAAATTACCCAATCGTCATCCTTCAAATTTTTATCAATCAATAAGAACAAAGTAAACTAACATACATACTTATTCCTCCAAAAATATAATTATTATTCCTTGTAATCCACGTTAAAAAGTCCAAATAATTATTAAACAATAATTCTCATATAGATTCAACCAGCACTAATTAAATAAACTTCCTTCATAGTGGAAATAGGAACAATGTACCCCTAATAATAACAAAAAAAAAAAAAAAATCATAAACAGAGGTTCTACAGCACCAAAAAAAATCCCATAAACTATTAACCATAAAATCCATATTCACAATAGATTCTAACAATGGCTCTTGCTCTCCTTCCCTGCCGTAATGGGTTGCTTTTGCCGCCCAAAGATCGCACTCAATCGGTGTTCATCCACCAAAAGTTAGACGACCGTCGACTAAAATCTTCACCAAGAAAGAGTCTTTGGAATTTTTTGTTATGTTTTTATTTTTTTAAAAGATTAAAAGTATAGGCAAGGTAGTACAAGACAAGAATAAGTAATAAAGATTTTGTTTCAAAATGAAGCTTTTCAAAGTTCATATAGGTAACTGGTTGTGTCTTTCCTCAATACACCCATTATCAACTTATGGCTACCCTTATAATATAGATTGTAATTGTCAGATGCATATATACTTCCCATTATTCTTCCTACTCGTTGATTTTTTTAATGGCCATGATTACACCATTGATCATTATTTAGAGTCGTTAGAATATTTATATTTGGATGACTGGCTGTGATTATCGGGTGTGTAATGACCCAACTACTCTAGACTTTGGACCATTAATGACTACTATACATAGACACTAATTTTTAATAAAACTCACAAGTGAAATAATCATAACTTCATTAAAAACTTGTAAAACAAATGTTAAACTACATAAAATTTAAAGTAGTATATGGGGTCCCATTGTTTTTAAAAGGAAAACATAACATAATTTTAAAAAAAATGGATTACATAATAAAGTGCGGAAAATACATATAAAATTTAAAGAGACTTCATCCTCGGATCGAACGCTCGGTCCATCGATTCCATCCCGCCTCAATACACATCCCCAAGCTTCCAAGAACCTTTCCCGCCACCAAAGCTATTTTCCCACACATATAAACATAAAGGAGTGAGCCTAATGCCCAGCAAGGAAAACCTAACACGTAAACCATATACATAAAATTCATAACGCAACATAAAACATATCATAAACATATGTCACACATACTATAATGACCATTATTACTTGGGGTCCCATAAACTAAACAAGTCATATGCCCATTAGATTTGTGGGGCTTGCTAGCTAGGCAAGTCATATGCCCATAAATTTATTGGGGCTTGTTAGTTGTACAGGTCATATGCCCAAGTCTACAAACATACATAACACACAAATCATAAGTTAACATAACACATAAATCATAAGATAACATATGGCATAACACATAATATCCTATCTTATTTTCCTTACCAAAAGTACCGGGATATGAGAACAGGTTTGGGACTTTGGGACACTCCTAAAAACCATAAATGAAAGGGTGAGTATACTGAAGAAAGAGGAATGAAAAGAATGGACGAACTATACCATCAAGAATATACTTACCAAAAACCTTATGTTCAAGATCTTAGATTTCCTTGAATGCTTCTATGACCGATCTAAACCTTGAACCGAAATTTTCTATAAACCTTACATCCCAAGTGTTTGGTAAGATTATAATGATTAAGCTTATAATCCCCAACCCAAGTGTTTACACTCTCAAAAATAACCTAGCAGCTTGCAGCCTTTGAACTTAGCTTGATGAATGAATAAATGGCTGGGTACTAGGTCCTATTTATAGAGTTCAAGAATGAAAAGATCTGCATTTAACTTGAATAAAATAATGGCTTTTTAAGTGAAAAATATTTGAATTATCGTTCAGCAGAGGCTGAAGACTCGGTCAGAAAGATGCTGGACTTATCAAGAGGTTAGAGATTAAAATTAGAACGTTTTCAAAAACATTCAAAAATATATCAAAGGAGCCGATATATCGCCCCTTGTAGGCGATATATCGCCTGGGCCAGCATGCCCGAGGCTCGTCGAGGTGATCGTGCGAAGTTACGTGTTTTTCGTATCCCCGTACTGCGATATATCGCCCCCTATAGCTGCGATATATCGGCTTACGCTGAATATTTAAACACGAAATTGCACATTTTCAGCCTAATTTGAATTGAGTAAATAGCCTTGACTAAGTCCTCTAACGATTTCAAAGCTGCTGACAGACCCTAGGATATTCAAATATTACTCTTAATAAACTTATTCCTCAAAAATACTTAATTATCATTAAACATTCACAAGACAAGTGTTATTATCTTATTGGGTCTATCTAAACCTTATAATATAATAAATATCACCATCAATATCAGTCATATTAATCAAACCTTAGGTTATAATTAATATTCTTAAACTATAGGTTAAACTTAGAAAATCTACAAGTGTTACTACGAGTGTCCAATAAAATCCCGGTCTAAACCAAAATCCACAGTCATAAAAATACTACAACTATTACTATTGCTACTACTATCTAACTAGCTAAGTAAACTTCTTGGAGTCTACAGGGTGACACCCGTCCTGCCTCAGTACCGGGCGGGACATCATCGGCGTCTTATATATATAGATATATATATATATATATATATAAGCACTTGGATTCCAAATTGCCTGGTACTTTGGCGGAACGAGTAATGCCTAAGAACTAATAATAAGAAAATGTTTGTATAGCCTTCTTTATTGTTTTAAGCTCTGACTTGTTTTACACAATTTTTTACTTGTTTGAAAGTTTGTTGTAGGCGTAGGCCCACCAAAATATACAAAAAAAACCTGTTGTAGCCAGTTTTGGTGACTGGTTCATTATTTTGGCTAGTCAATGAGGGTATATATGTCATTGTGGGTTGAACATAATATTTTTATTGTTTAGTTTAAGGTGTAATAGGTACTTCTCCTGATTTTAATTAGATTGCATTTATTCAAATTTATGCAAAGTAAGACAACAATGCACATTCAAGCTAACTATCATTCCGCAAAAGAGGCTGTTATTGAAGCACAAGTTAATCTTGAAAAGAGTCCTTGGGTGGATTATCTTCAAAAAGCTGAAAGGGAAACTCAAGATGCGTACAAGTTTCATACCCATATCTATGAAAGTTTTCTTAGACAGTGAAGTAAGATCACCTGGCTCCAATTTTGGGATGAAAATACTTCGTATTTCCATGCTAGCTTGAAGGAACTTATACAGATAATCAAGGAGTTGTTGTAGATAATTATGTTATGGTGGTTGATCATTTTCTGAGTCATTTTAGAAGTTTTATGGGAAGTGGAAGTTCTGCCTTTTCTAGTATTCAACTAGACTGTATAGAGTTCGGTAACAAACTAGACTTGAATCATCAGCTTACTTTGATTAAGCCGTTCTTGAGGAGTGATGTCAAGAAAGCTCTCTTCAGTATTCATTCGTTTAAAAGCCCGAGGCCTAATGGTTATGGTTCAAATTTCCTTAAAGTTATGTGGCCTGACATTGGTAATGAAGTTGTTGATGTCGTTCTTAAGTTCTTCCTTACAGATCAAATCCCGATTGATCTCAACATTGCAGCGATATCTTTGGTGCCCAAAATTGATAGTCCAGCTACAACAATCGACTATAGGCCTATAGCTTGCGGCAACACGATGTATAAATGCATTTCTAAAATGCTTTGTACTTGCTTGGCTAAGGTGCTTCCCTACTTGGTTCATAACAATCAAGGTGCTTTCATCAAGAATCGTTCTATGGCTCATAATGTTCTAATCTTTCAAGACCTCCTTAAAGGTTATAGTAGGAAGAATATTTCTTCTAGATGTATCATGAAGATGGATCTTAGCAAGGTGTATGATGCTATTGATTGGGATTTTTTTGAAGACTTGCTTAAAGCTCTTTGCTTCCCTTCTAAGTTCGTCAATTGGATTATGGTTTGTCTTTGTGGCACATCTTACTCTTTGATGATGAATGGGAGGATTCATGGTAGATTTAAGGGAGAGAAGGGTCTTTGACAAAGGGGTCCCATTTTCCTCTACTGTTTGTTTTGGTTATGGACTACTTCAACATGCTTCTCAAGATACCAAGTTTAAATTCCACCCTATGTGTAAGAGCCTTCAGCTTGTGAACCTCCGTTTTGCTGATGACTTGGTTATATTCTGTAAGGGTTCTATTGATTCTGTGAGGATAGTGCAAAAAGTGTTTCAAGACTTCTGTGATTCCTCTGGTTTGGCTGCTAATAAAAACAAGTCTCATATTTACTTTGGTGGTGTTGATGAAGCAAGTAATCATTGTATGTTGGCAGTTGTTAACATTTCGGAATGGTCTTTTCCTCTCAAGTATCTGGGGATTCCGCCGAGGCCAATGAAATGGAAAGCTTCTAACTGTGTTCTTATTCTTAAGAAGATTCAATTGTGACTTCATACCTGGGCTAGTAGACTTCTTTCTTTTGCTGGAAGAGCCCAAATTATTCAATCGATTTTAATAGGTATTAGAAGCTACTGGATGAGCATTTTACTCTTACCTCGAAAAGTTATTTATAAAATAGACAAGCTTTGCCGAATGTTTTTATGGGGACTTTAGGAGAATAGATGTAAGATTCATCTCACCTCTTGGGAACAAGTTTGCTTACCTAAGAAGTATGGAGGTATTGGTTTTCGGGAAGGGAATAAGTGGAATAAGGCTCTTCTAGCTAAATACGTGTGGGCTATTTCTACCAAACAAGATTGCCTTTGGGTTAAATGGGTGAACAATGTGTATCCAAGAGATCAAGATTTTTGGTCTTACTCTTTGAAACATGATGTTAGCTAGTACTTTAAGAAACTAGCTAGACTCCATTCCTATTTTGTTAAGGAAAATGTTCTGGATGCTGGTCGGTCAGGGAGATTTAAGGTGAGGATTTTTTATAACTCCTTGCTGCAGCGAGAAAAGGTTCATTACTTGAAGGCCGTTTGGTGTCGTTTATCTTTTCCTAAACACAAATTTATTATGTGGCGAGCTATCAATGAGTATCTTCTAACAAGGGATAATTTTTTGAGATGCATGATTCCTATGGAGTCTCTGCTTTGTCCGTTTTGTGAGCTTCATGGGGAGAGTCATCACCATTTATTCTTTAAATGTGCTTTCTTGCTCAAGGTGGTTCAAAAGGTTCAAAGTTGGCTGGGGGTTCACTGAGTGTTCATTGGTCTTCTCTGCATGGATTGTTTGGTTTGCTACTCGACTTAATGGAGTCATCCAAGACTTAGTTTCTGTAGTTGGAACAGCCATGGTTTATTGCTTATGGACTAATATGAATTTATGTATTTTTTTGAGAAAAAATGTTATATTGTAAAAAATGTTATATTGTGTACAATATTGATGCTACGATTAGAAGAGCAATTAAGGCTAGAGTCTTATTGATTCTTTCGTGTTCTCTGACCAATAAAGAAAAAGAAGTGATTGATTTTGTGGCTAGGATGTAAGTGACTTGTTTTTTTGGTTGCTGTCTAGCATGTTGTAATGTTGGCTGTTTAGTGCTTAATAAATTCTTTCCTTCTTCAGGGAAAAAAAAGACAACAATGCACATTAAACACTTTGCAAAACACAAAGTTTTCAATTATGTTCCACAATTTTTGAACTGTGATTCACAGTGTCTTCATAATTATTTTTTGTACTACCATAGGATACCTGGGATGGGAATGTGGTATTAGATTGTTGTCTTGGAAATTAGTTCTTAAACCTTTTTTTGTGTCTTTTTATTGTTTAGTGAAGATATTTCATCAACAAATTGATTGCTTATATTCATGTATTATACATTAATTTAAAAATTAGACCTAGGCAACCATAATCAACATATTTATTGAATATATGAGGAGTCTTATAAATTACGAAAATGCATTGTAATGATTATTTGTACTCACAAGTCGCAATCTCCAAGCTAATCTCTCGCAATTCAAAAACTAATTTGGTAACGATTAGGTTACAAAGTACAAAATTCAGAACATTTGACTACGTCTAGTGTTACTAATTATACTAACATCATCTAATATCGAACTTAGCCACTCAATATTCCTACTAAAGAGGAAACCACATCATTTATACTCATAATTCGCAACACCCAAGTTAATCTCTCAGAGTTTGATAAATAATTTGGTAACCATCTATTAATTAGGTTACTAGGTATGAGATTTGAAACATTTGACTATGTCTAGTGTCACTAATTATAGTAACATCCCCTAATATCTCACTTAGTCACTCAGGAGCCCTACTAATTAGATATTAAAAACTTGACAACAAAATAAAAATACTAAAAATGAATCAATCTTATTTTTGGGTGTGATTGTTATAAAGAACAATATTTAACAATCTAACTAAAACAAAAATCAAAACACGTGAAAATAAAAGACAATAAAAATAATAGTGGAAATCAAAGACAGCAAATATACATCTAACTATGAAATTTAAAACACCCAAAAGAAATAAAAAAATCTCTTCCTCAATCTCTCTCAACCTCTTACGCTCAATGTCTCTCACTCCTTTCGCACATTCGGGTTTCCGACCTCTCTCACGTACGAGTTTGTAGATTCTCAGGGTGAAGTTGAAGAAAAATATTTACATTACACTTGAAAGATCCATGCACTATATCAACAACAATGGATTATAATTGATTTAGGACTTATATTTATATTTATTTGTTTTGAAACATTGCTGAACATCAATGTTTCTTGTTTGAAGAACGAGACTGTGGGTCAACACCGAAGAATTTTCGAATTAGAAACAAGTCAAATGTTTAATTCTTCTTTCTCAAATTTAGGTATATTAGGGCTACTTAATTTGGACTTGTTATTTGAATTCATTATATATGTTATTATATAATCCTAACCACCATTTCGAAAGAGCATCTCGCCACCATCTCTACAATCGAGGTCATCATCATAACTAACAGAATAATCATCTTCTGTATACTCTATGTTCTCCTCGGAAGATTCTGGTTCTACATTCTTTAGCTTAGGATGCTTACTCGTTGAAGGACTGTTCATTGCTGTCTTCCACTTGGCCCCTAATTCCTTCTGCATCTAAGTCCATTGAAAAAAAAGTGATTAATGATCGACGAATTAGTTAAAAACTAAAAAATTATTCATAAATATATTAACTATGTATGATACCATACCGAGAGCGCTTGAATCCTCTTTTGTTGCCTTACCAAAGCTTCCATATGTATTCTTTCTTTCTAAAAAATTTCCAGCTAACTTGACCTAAAATGTGTATGAGTTTGTTACTTAACAAAAGCAGTCACCCACTATAACCCTAATACAATTCACCAAAACAATAAATACTCACATTAAGCCAACCACATCATCCCTAGTAACAACTTCCTCATCTTTCTTGCTTGATCCACCACGCTTTCGCTTGATAGTCATTTTGTAGCTGAATTTAAAAAAAAATTATTTAACAAATACATTTCAATAAATGAATAAATAAATTATAGCTATGAAAATATTGATCTGTTTCAGTCAGTTTCGAAATGCATTCAAAGATTTAGTAAATAAATCGTTACACTTACTATGTAATGAAGCCCTAGCCATTTTCTCAGACAGTGTAGTGCTGGATGCAGATAAGATAAGCCTGCAAATTTGAGATTTTTTATCATCAGAAAATATTGCTTCTATCAACCACATTGTTTCTATATTGGAGAAAACTAGATGGGAAAGACAGATGGATAACTTATTGCGATTCTAAGAAATTTAGAAATTTTTTATTGAAAAGGAAAAAAGAGAGATTCAAAACCATAAAAAAAAAATCAACAAAGAAACTGTTATCTTTCTTTTTGTAAAAAAATACAGAGCAAACAGATCGTAACTGGCAAGAAAAAGAGGAAACACTCTGCCTAGCATTTCACTGTTACTCCTGACAGCCTTGGTGGCATTAAGCACCTCTAAACAATTATGTAACATTTGGTTTTCAGTATTGTATATTTCTTATTCCAAAACACATGCCCAAATCTATTATAAGAAATTCGTAGCAACAAAATTAGACTCAATCCAGATGGTCTAATTTACACTTGGACTCACACTATATCAGTTTCAAACAACAAATGTAACTTCTAAAATCTTATGTCCTAGGCTTTGATCATTTGTTCAGAAAAAAATTTGATATATAATTCAAGCAAATTTGCAGAAAATAATTACTCCTCAACCCTTCCTTCTTTTTTTTTTTCTCTACCCTCTTAATATCTGACTATTTGTTCTCAGCAGATAGAAGACTTTGCTTATATTTATATATGGTGGTAGTATATATGCATCTCTAATCCCCATTATTTAATATCTAAGATTCCAACACTTGAGATATCACTTGAGAACTACAATGAGCTAATTTATACCACTAGAGAATTACAATTAACTAACTTTAGAGTAAACAATCAAGCATAGTCACTGTACAAGTAAATAGATTCTCTCTTCATACCATTTATACCCTAAGAACATAAACTAATTTTCTTGAAATGAAACAAAAATTGTTGTCATGCAGAAGTTGGACAACTTTAATTTCGTCAACCACCATGCATGGTGTATTTTAATTACTCCTAGTTCCTTATTAGTAATGTTCTACTTTGAGAATATAGATGACAATATTAATTTCTTAATCTATAAGGGAAGTCTCTATTTTCTTCATATTATGTTCTAATCTTTTATTTTCTTGTAAATCAAGCTGCTTGTTGGGCTAGATTTTTATAAAAGAACAACTAGCATTCATTTATTGCTAGGAAAACAAATCAGAGTATAAGTACATATATTCAATAGAATAGTGTTGGAAATGGGGATAAATTTCCCAGTTCAAGAACGTCAGATGAATCTAAGAACACAAATCAATAAAATTAATTATCAAACAATTAGAAAACGAAAAATATGAAAGCATAAATCAACACAAGTATATATACTGGTTCAGAACAAGATCAATGTGATCTTGAACCTAATCCAATTTTAGGAATCATTATCTCTTCTTTATTCAATCAATGAAATGAGTACAAGACTTCAATAAAGCTTCTTGGATCAAACTCTCTAAACACTCAATCACACAGGTGTTTTCCTCTCAATCCCTGAGCAACTACTTTCCCAAAAGTTGTGCTTCTCAATACAATTCTCCAAACCTAGCTCTCACAACCTTTCTCAATACTCAATCTCGATTTCCACACTTGAGCTCTCTCTCTCTCTAATCTGGTGTTTCTTTTGTTTCAACTGAACTTTCTCTGTCTACTTTCTTGTTCTATTTTGTGTCTTGCAACAAGTGAACCCAACATGTCCTTTTATAGACCAAGGACTGGAAGTTAATGAGGTTGTTATGATAGTTGAGAACCAAACAACTCATTAACAGAATTAGTTGGGATTTGGAGAAAGTACTCCCACAAATAGAGAAGTTGATCAACTTTGTGTCTCTTACATTAGGTATGCTTTTTAAAGCCAAAGGAAATTCGACTTTCAATTATTTTTTTCCAACCAATAACAAAGTGCATTTCTAGGAGTACAAGCGTGCTTAAATTATTTGCTTGAAGAGATACAAAGTTGAAAACTAGTTCACCATGTCAAGATAATCAATTCTAAATGATATAATTCATAAAAAGACAATCAAGGAATTACAAAGTTAAGAAACTAAAATTCTAGAAATGAAGATCGATTATCTAAGACTCCAAACTCAGATATGTAGAGTGACATTTTTCCAGCATTGAAAAACTCTAGTGAAAAAAAAATTATCATTAGAAGAAACAAATTAATCAAGAGAGAGACAAAGTGGTCGTTTGGTATGCAGGAATCTGGACATGGGAATTGGAATCTGAATACTTTCCCATGTTTGGTACTGAGTTTGAGTTTTTCTAACCTGGGAATCTGTACTCCAGGGGTTTTAACTTTTCCTGATTCTAGGTTCAAGTGAAACTCATTTGACAAGTGGTTTTCAGATACCTAGGAATGTGAAACACTTCAAAATTATTATTATTTTTTTAAAAAAAAAATCTTAAACCAATAATTTTTTAGTTAATAACTTATTTTATTTTTGAAGCTTATAATATAAAAACAAATATACATATATCAAACTATAAAATGATAAATAATATTTGTTTATTTAAATAAATTGATTTGTAAAGCCTTTATATCATTACTTTAGTTTAAAATAACAAATGAAATATTATTAAAAATAAAATAAGGGTATTTTTGTAATTTTAAAAATTATACTTGATTATAGTATTCAATAGATGTATTTTTTTTAATTTTGTTAAAAAATATTTCATGAGTAAAATTGTTTATATATTATTTTGATGAAATATATTATTATATTAATTTTATGAAAATATGAAAACTTAACAGATTCCTATGCACAACCAAACACAGAAAGTGATATTCTCATGAATCATAGATAAGATTAGAGTGCACAACCATGATGTAAGTTTCCAGACTATCAGATTACCCTCTTCAAGCGTGCTTAAATCATGCGCCCAAATGACAATCATGCGTATGGTTTAGAGTGTTATATTCTAAGATTTGACCAAGAGCATCTACAAAGATGTAAATTCTGGTAAGAATTCAAGGAAAAGTTGTCTAATCTAAAGTAAGGTAGTTGGAGAATGTGCCAAACGAGAAGTTATTCCTCAATGGAACTATAATTTACCCAAGTTGTCAGCAAATGTATCGACACTGGAGTTGAAAGTTTCTAAAGAAAAACCATGCACATTCTCAACTAGAACTATTGGAGTCTGACTCTAGAAAGGAATACATGTCCCCATTTCATGCAAGCTTGCATAATAATACTTTTGGGCAGAATGGAGTGATAATAGAAAATCTTAACTACAATATTAGTTACTTCATATAATAACTATTTTGTATGTTGTAATAATTCATAATCAAGAAACCAGCTGTGACAGGAGAGAAAAAAGTATGGTTTTGATTTCAAAATTATGAAAGAAAATACAAAACTTTATAAATGTGTTTTATGTGAAGTAATATTTTGTTTTCATCTATATAGTTGCATAAAGTATTCAAAATTAAAAGTGAACTTCCACTTTCATATCAAGTATACTACTATTAGCTATGCTTTTCGTAAACTAAACTAGACTGTCCTTTTTTGTTCCGAAAATTCAAAGCATCTATACGAGTGTCCTCAATCTCAATTACAAGGAATCAAATTATCTTCCATAAACCCATTTTCTACTTACATAAAGAACTGGTTTTGAAAATAATCCACAAAAAACAAACAAAACTTTTCAACGAAAAGCCTCCACGAGTGAATCACCTTTACAACAGTAAAGAACAATGAACAAAATCATACAAAACTTTAAACTCAGATTTCGTACCTGAGTAGGCTCTAATGCTTCATTCTTCTCAGGTTTCTACACTGGATATTAAATGCCCCTACAACGGCAAGAACAGTCAATCGAGATAGAAAGACTGAAAGTGACACGAGCAGCTGATCACGAAAGGAGTATTAAAGGATGAAACCAAAACAAGAAAAAAAATGTAGGGGTTTTCTTTCTGAGAAGAGGGACACGAAACATTTCAATAGAGATAATATAATTTTAATTGTATTGGACGGCTGAGATTCTAAAATGGAATGGCTTCCATTGCTGTACCGAGTGGGACTAAATCGGGGTCCATATATATAAACACAAAATCTTATAATAGATTGAAAGAATTTTGTATTTGCATAACACTCTGGGGAGACCAGTCTTAGTGTGTCGCCAGATGATATTATCAGCGTGTTGTTCAAATATGCAAATTTCCTTAGAAATTTTGACAGGGCTGCCATCTTGTCCGGAGTGATAAGCATCTAAAAACACGTTGGCTGGGCAATCAGTGAAGGGTTCAAGTGACATTGTAGATTGACCAAACCCAAACTCTCCACAATCGAAACAGGTTTTGAATTATAATTATTCGGTATGATCCATGTATGGAACAAAAAGCTCTGATATGTAACCTCCATACAATACTCATCGGTACTTGTGTTTTTCTATATCGTAAATTGATGCCATTGATATTATTGGTCCCATTCGAGCATCATATCCAACATGGAAGGCCGAGTTAACCCAATTGATCGCATTAATATGAGATTAATTAATTACCTTATTTTTAATACGTTTAAATCAATAAAGTTTGACAATACTCTTATATATATATATATATATATATACTAAACACAAAGTGCAATGCACATTTATTTAGTTTTATTTATAAAATCTATTATTTATATTTATTAAATTTTTATCATTGTTATATAAATTTCAAATAAATAAATAATATTATATATAAAAGAATGACATAAACATATTAAATGAAAAATTAAACTAAAATATTGTTTATGGTTTATATATATATAATATGATAACATTTTTAAACATAAATGAAAATATTTTTTAATAAAAATTAATATTATGTATTATATATTATTATTATAATGATATTTAAATTTATATTAATAAGTATTAAATATCTACTCTCGTATTATATATAATAATAATAATAATAATAATAATAATATCTCATAATATTTGAACTGTGTATAAAATTAGAATTATATATTATTATCATAATAATGTTTTATATCATTTAAATTTATATTAATATAATTATTAAATATCAAGTTTTGTATTATATATTATTATAATAATGATATTTTATAACATTTATATTTATATTAATATAATAATTATTATATATGTAGTCTTATATTAAATATTAATATAATAATGATATTTTATAATATCTGAATGTATATTAATATGATTAATAAATATATTTTTTTAATTAGTTTTAAAAGTATATTCCGTTAAATATTTAGAATATTTGGTTAAAGTTAAAAAAATAAACTATTAAAACAAAAAACTTTTGTTATCTACACACTTTTTATATAAAAGAGATATATCAATATGTATTGTATGCAAGTATTAGCATATGAATAGTTAATAATAAGCCTAACATATTATTATGTACAATTTAAATGTTTAAAAATGTGTTTTTTTTATTAATTGAACGAATCATATTCTCAAATGCCAAGAATTTTGTATGACGTACAAAACCCAATCATAATTAGTCATCATGTGCAATAATATGAATTTTAGAACCGGTAAATATATTTTATAAATATATGTTAGATTTAAATATGACTTTTTTTTAAGAAAGAATCATATTAACTGTTATACCCAGATTTCGAGCCATGGTAAATGTGACCTCAAAAGTTGGATTCGCAACGAATGGTCTCGTAAGGATTGGAGTATGCTCCAGGATTGTATATCGAGCCTGCAAAGTACGATATATGATCTCGAATGTGGTGACCTCGAAACAATCTCGATCTCGAAAGGTAGCTCCGAGAACACACTCATCATCGGGGACGACTTCGGGTCGGGGGTCTCGAGCTCGATGTATGTACGATCTCGAAAGACACGTCATCTCGGGAGATGTTATTAGCTCGCACAATGACGTGAGACCTGGGATGCTAAAGCCTTAGGGATACGCGATAACCACCTTGAATATCTACAAGTATTATAAATATGAGATGTAATCCTCATTTATTAATGTAAATCCCCAAGAATCGTGGGATATTATTTGGTCAGTTATGCGTTTCCTGGTCTTCAGGGACGTTTCCTTTTATATCTGATTATAGGCATTTAAAGCCATTTATTTTATTCACAAAAGAGTAACTACCCAAAATATGTGGGATAGTATTCTGCATCCTTCTCTATAAATAGAGAAGCCATGCACCATTGTAATGGACCAAAATTCTGATCCTTGAGAGAAAACTCTGAAGAATTCATGCTTAAGAATTTTCAGAGATAATCTTGAGATTAATAACAGAGACTCGTGGACTAGGCAGATTTAACTGCTGAACCATGTAAAAATAGCGTGTTTGATTTGTTTTATTTCATTTAGCCATTGTCATTCATTGTTTACGTGCTCTTCTTTCACTGTTTGACGAAAAACGGCGTCAACATTAACAGGCTAAATTAGCCAAAAGAATACATTGTAGCTCATCAGGAATGTCCACAATCCTGACAACACAACCTGAATTAGAATAAGAGCTCCTAGCTAAAAAGTGGTTGGTCTTATTCATAGATCGCTTAAAAGTAAGCAAAGAAACATATTTACACAAAGACAACAAATCTTTACAATCCTGAAAAATCAAACCAAAAGGAGAATAAAGTTGAGAACTCCCAATAACTGCCTGAACAAGAACAATAGAGTCAAACTCAATATCAATATCAATGAGGCACGATTTATGAATCCAGCTCAAAACTTCCTTCAACCCCAATGCTTTAGCAAGTAAAGGTTGTACAGTACCACACCAAGAATGATGAAACGCTGCTAAACAGGCTCCCTCATCACTTCGCACCACCCAACCTATTCCATAAGCATCCAAATGAGCAAAGAGAATTGCATCAACATTGACTTTGATTCTACCTTTCTCCAATTTCGTCCAATGCTCAATCTCAGAAGAACTACAACAAGAAGTGCTTTGACAATGCACATCATTCTCTTGAGCCATTTTCTAGTGATGAAAATAAGACTTAGCTAAGAAAACAATATCTTCAGCTCTAACATATCTTTCCGTCCCAACTACCTCGTTTCTAGCTTTTCAAAGACTCCAACAAACCATCCCAACTAAACACACACACTCCATCGAATTATTTTGCATTACCTAGCTAAGCCATTCACAGAAGTCCAAAGCATGATGCCCAAGCAATCTCCTCTCCACCTAAAGCCAGCAACATTGAGCAACAGAACAAGTCACCAAAGAGTGAAAAATAGTCTCACTAGCTGACATACAAAGAGGGCACTCCTAGCTAACATCCACATACTTCCTTTGCAATTGATCCTTTTAAGGTAAGCAACCTTTAGCTGCACACCATAGAAGATTCTTAACTTTGGGTGGTAATTTTAGATTCCACAAGGCATGCCAAAAACCAGAGTTATTATCAGCTCTCCAACTAGCACATTGTTCTTGAAGGCTACGGTAAGCACTTCTAACTGAATATATCCCCGAAGTCTCAGCCGTCCAATACCAATGATCCCTCCTATTCAAGTTACTCAGCGGGATACTAACAATTAGTTTCTGGTCCCTCTTCAAAAAGATCTTGAATCACACCCAAGTTCCATCCTATACCATTCACCAGTATCAACACAATCAACATTTTTGTGGGTTAAGCATAAACAACATAAGGGTTGGAATTATCTGGGAGCCACGACTGTCTAGAAATGGGAATGTTCCTCCCAGATTCGACACAATAGCGACACCTGTGGCGAAGCAATTGTTGGGCCTCCCAAATGCTTCTCCACACAAAGCTCGGGTTGATACCCAACTTAGCATCAAGAAAGGAGCTATTAGGAAAGTACTTGGCTTTAAACACTTTAGCAACCAAGGAGGACTCATTATGAAGCGGCCTCCACCCTTGTTTCCCAAGCATAGCTAAATTGAAATCCCACAAGTGGCGAAAGCCCATACCACCAGCAGACTTATGCTTGCTCAATCTTTCCCAACTCAACCAATAGATACCCCGACCACCTATATTACTAGATCCCCACCAAAATTTACTCATTAACCTCTCAATCTCAGAACAAAGGCTAACAGGCAGCAAGAAAACACTCATTGCATATGAAGGAAGAGTTTGAGCAACAAATTTAAGAAGCACCTCCTTCCCAGCCCGAGTGAGCAACTTTCCATCCTAGCCAAGAATCCTACGTTGAACTCTATCTTTTAAGAAACCCAATATGGCCTTTTTATTGCGCCCAATGAGACACGGCAACCTGAGATAAAGACTATTAGCATCAACTTACTTCATTCCCAAAATGTCATAAAGCTAACCGCGAGTACTACTCTCCACATTAGAGTTGAAGAAAACTGAGGATTTAGACTTATTTACTTGTTGAACAGAGGCAGTTTGGAATTTATGAATAAGCTCAACAACATTCCTCGCCTCGGTAGCTGAAGCCCGACAATAAAGGTAACTATCGTTAGCAAAAATCATATGAGAAACGGCAGGAGCTCCTCTAGCAACACAACACCACTCATGAAGCCAACCTTTCTCCTCATACTTTCTAAGCAAAGCAGAGAAACCTTCAACACAAAGAATAAAAAATTAAGGGGATAAAGGTACACCTTGGCAAAGTCCATGCGAAGGAACAACGGGCCCCATCACTCTACCATCGTGCACCACTCTATAAGTAACCGAAGAGACACAAGAAATGATTAGGTGAATCCAACAATCATCAAAGCCCATCTTACTCATAATGGCTGCCAAAAAAGACCATTCCACCCTATCGTAGGAATTACTCATGTCCAACTTTAGAGCCATAAATCCTTTTTTGCCTCTAGACTTTCTTTTGAGATAATGTAGAGTTTCAAATGAAAGCATGATGTTGTCAGAAATGAGTCTACCTGGTATAAAATCACTTTGGGAATCTGAAATGAGCAGCCCTAAGATCATCTTTAACATGTTTGCCAAAACTTTTGAGACAACCTTATAGAACACATTACACAACGAGATAGGTCTAAGATTTCCTATAGAACTAGGATTAGGCTTCTTAGGTATGAGGATAATATTAGTATCATTACGCAGCTCCAGAAAGGTTCCAGTAGCAAAGAACTGTTGAACCTCCGCTATAACATCCTTGCCCACAATATGTCAGAACTTCTGATAAAAGGTCAGAGTCAACCCATCAAGACCAGGGGCTTTATCAGGATGCATTTGAATAACACCTCCTTAATCTCATGGTAAGAAATAGGCCAAAGCAACTCAATATTATGCCTCTCAGTAAGCATTGAAGGGGTAGAAGTAAGAATCTCAGCAGAATGAGAACCGTCAGATGAGTAAAGTTCTTGGAAATAACGCATAATAACCGTATCCAAACCTTGATTCCAATCCACCCAGACATCTGTATCCGCTCTCAACCTATGAATTAGATTTTGTCGTCTCCTAGCTGAAGCAACAACATGAAAATACTTGTGTTGACTGGCTTTTTGGTCGACTAACACAGAGTTAAATTAATTAATTAATTAGAGAGATTTCAATTAGACAATCAATAAACCATACATAAGCCAAAATCCTACTAACTATGAGCAATAAATGACAAACAACACTAGAATTATAGAGGTTCGACCCCAAGAAATGGTAATGACTTAACAGAAGGAATAAAGAAAATGTTTGTATTCCTTGAATATTCACCAAAACAGAACAGAGATATATATGGTCCAATAAGGAGGGGACCAATACATGGAAAATGGACACATGTCCTTTACATATAACCAATGTAACTAATTAAAGTAATACAATATTATAGGAATATTAATTTATTGTTTAACATCCCCCCGCAAACTCAACGGGCAAGGAAGGACGTTGAGTTTGGTGCGCAAGTCATGAAAACGAGACGCCACAAGTGGTTTGGTGAGACAATCAGTAAGTTGGTCTGAAGATGGAGTGAATGCGAGACGAAGACTGCCGCGATTGACCCGTTCGCGAACAAAGTGACAATCGATCTCCACGTGCTTTGTACGAGCATGCAGAACCGGATTAGAGGCCAGATGAAGGGTGCTGATATTATCACAATGGAGCACAGACGGAGAAGAGACAGGGAACCCAAGTTCAGTCAGTAAAGTTTCAAGCCATGAGACTTCAGAGGCACCATTGGCAAGGGCACGATACTCAGATTCCGTACTAGAGCGTGAGACCACTTTTTGCTTAGAAGAGGACCACGAAAGAAGGTTAAGGGCAAGGAAAACACAATACGCACTAGTGATACGGCGATCATCATGACAAGAGGCCCAATCCGCATCCGTAAAGCAGTGGAGTTGGGAAATAGTATCTGGCTGAATGAAAAGCCCCAAGTGAGGAGTGCCTTTAAGGTACCGCAGAACCTGTTTCGCAGCTTGGAGATGAACCGTAGTAGGAGAGTGCATAAACTGGCAGAGTTTGTTAACCGAGTAGGAGATATCGGGTCTTGTGAATGTGCAATATTGGAGAGCACCGATGATGCTGCGGTAGGAAGTAGCATCGGGTAACAAATCACCATCATGGATAGATAGAGATCCCAAAGCAAAGGGAGTAGGTACTGGTTTAGACTCCAAAATGCCAGTTTTGGTGAGAAGATAGCAGATGTATTTGGTCTGTGAAAGATGCATGTCGTGAGTAGAACGAGAGACCTGTAAGCCCAGAAAATAGTGAAGCGAACCCAGATTTTTTACTGCATATTTCGTGCGAAGATAACCAATGAGATCAGAAATAACAGTGGATGTAGACCCCGTGATGATAATATCATCCATGTAGATAAGGACAATAAACATAAGAGCACCAGATCTGTAAATGAACATAGAGGAGTCAACTTTAGAGGCTTGAAAGCCCCAATCCAGTAAGGCAGTAGTCAGTTTAAGAAACCATGCACGAGGGGACTACTTCAAGCCGTATAGTGATTTAGCAAGCTTGCAAACATGTGAAGGGGCAGTAGGACTCACAAAACCGGGCGACTGGGCCATATAGACTGTCTCTATTAAGTCTCCATGTAAGAAGGCATTTTGTATATCAATTTTTTAGACAGGCCAATGAAAAGAGACAGCAATGGAGAGAACCAACCGAATTGTTGCAGGTTTGATGACGGGACTGAATGTCTCATGAAAATCAAGGCCAGCAGTTTGATGATATCCCTTGGCAACCAAGCGAGCCTTAAAACAATCAACTGAACCATCAGCGTTGAGTTTAATCTGATAGACCCACTTGCAACCAATAACTGTGCAATTCGGAGGCGATGGGACTAGAGTCCAAGTACGTTGAGACTGAAGAGCATCGAACTCGTGGCGCATATCTAATTGCCATTCCGGCTGAGAATTGGCCTCCTTGAAATTAGACGGCTCAATGGGTGTACCTGAAACCACACTATAAAATAATCGGGGTTTGTGAATCCCGGATTTAGCTCGAGTTGCCATAGGATGCAAATTATGATGGGTAATGGTAGGCGCATATGGACCATGCAAACGTACTGCAGAAGGTAAGGAGGGAGGAGACACAATGGGAGTGGTGGGGGCAAGGGAAAGTCGTGGGTTGGGAAGAGGAAGGGGAGGTCGTGGGTTGGGTAGAGGGTCGAGCTGAAACAAGGGGAGTAGAGAGGAGGGATGGGGAAGGGACAGGGGCAGGCTGAGAAGAAGGGAAGGGGAGAGTATGGATAACGGTGTGAGACGGGGCGGTAGGGGGAGAAAGGGAAGGAATGGGGTTAGCATAAGGAAAGTGAAGTTCATTAAAGACAACATGTCCAGTGACATAAAGATGGCCTGTGGAAGCATTTAGACAAAGATAACCTTTGTGATGACTACTATACCCAAGAAAGACACACGAAGAAGAGCGAAATTCCAATTTATGAGAGTTGTATGGATGAAGAAAGGGAAAACATTCACAACCAAAAACACGAAAATGAGAGTAAGAAGGATCCTTCTCATAAAGAACATGAAAGGGACTACGAGATTGCAATAGACGAGTGGGGAGATGATTGATAATGTAAATAGCAGTAGAAAAGGCATAGGGCCAAAAATGAAGAGGCATATGAGCATGAGCCAATAAGGCAAGACAGGTTTCAACTACATGGCGATTCTTACGTTCGTCCTAGCCGTTCTGTTGGGGAGTATAAGGACAGGCCAATTCATGGTGAATACCAAGATGAGAGAAAAAAGTAGATAGGGAGCGGAATTCACCGCCCCAATCCGAGCGGACATTTTTAATAGTGCCTGTGAATTGAGTAGAGACCATGGATTTAAAAGTGATAAAAGCTTGATAGGCTTCATCTTTAGTTTTGAGTAAGTAACACCAAGTAAAACGGCTATAATCATCAATGAATAATATAAAATAACGAACGCCAGTAATAAAAGAAATAGGGGAAGGACCCCAAAGATCGGTATGTATTAATTCAAAAGGCATTAAAGCCCGAGATACAGAGAGTGGAAATGGAAGTCGGTGAGACTTAGCCATTTGACAAGAGGAACAAAAAGTAAAATGATCTTTCTTAGAAACGAAAAAATTACATTGAGAAATAACACGATTGACAACATCAGGAGAGGAGTGTCCTAAATGAGAATGCCACAAATTAAGGTCAGTCTTGGAGGAGAGAAATAGTCGTGGGGAAGAAGACGGAATTGGAGAAGGAGTAGAGACACCGTATAGGCCATTTTCAAGAAGACCCTTGAGGAGGATTTTGTTTTTTGCCTGAGATTTAACAAGAAATAGTTGAGGATGAAATTCAACATAAGCAGCATTATCTTGGCACAACTTGGAAACACTTAATAAATTTTTGGTCAGAGAGGGTGAGTAATAAACCTGACAGAGTTTAAGGGCAGTGTGATAAGTAGGTAAGGATGCATGGCCAATATGAGAGATAGAAACTTGCTTACCATTACCCACCGTAATCGTGTCACCACCATGGAATGGTTGAGCCGAGTCTAACAGATTCATGTCTGGAGTGAAATGGTGAGATGCCCCTGAGTCCATGTACCAATTGGGATCCATCACAAAATGTGGAGTGGCCGAGGGAGTAGGGAGTAACGGTGGTTGAGATGTGTGATGGGAAAAATATGCATTATATGGTTTGGGAGGTGGAGAGGGGCTATACTGAATGTTTTTGCGATGATAGCATGTAGCGGCTGTATGTCCCAAACGAAAACAAATCTGGCACTTAGGGCGGTAAGGGGGACGGGTAGGGGGAAAATAAGGAGAAAAAGGTGAAGGGGAAGGAAACTAAGGGCAGGATGGGAAATTTGGAGAAGGGCGATGGGAAGACGAGGATGATGAGGGAAATGGTTTCTGTTTGGGTTTGGAGAAGGGGAGATTGGCAAAATTGGCTTGAAGGGAGCTAAGGGTGGCAGCAGAAGATTGACGATCGAGACAGGCATCAAAGCTGAGGAGGAGAGAATGAATTTCTTCAATAGTAGGCTGATCAGGTCTAGCTTGAACAGAGCTCACAAAGGAGTTGTACATTAGTCCTAGACCATTGAGGAGATAAATCAAGTGATCTTTGTAAGAGACAGGGTCACCCACAGAAGCCAGAATATTACAAAGGGATTTCAGTTTCTGCAAATAACTCATAGCAGTGAGGCCATCCTTCTTCAACGTTTGCAGAGAGGTGCGAACCTCAGAAATTTTGGCAAAGGAGGCAGCAGTGAAGATTTGCTCTAGAGAATGCCAAATATCATAAGCAGTGTTGAAACCCACAATTTGACCAAGAAAGGAATCAGAAATAGAAGCATACAACCATCTCATTAGTAACTGATTGTACCTGCGCCAAGAGGAGAACTCAGGATTAGGGCTGGTGGAGACAGCATCAAGAAATTGAGAGGGACACACCACATATCCATCAATGTAGCCGTCAAGTCCATTAGCAATAATGATATTCAACAGCTGCAACTTCCAAAATAAATAGTTTGAGTCATCAAGTTTGATGGTGATGGTCTGATTTATTGAAGGAAACATCGGGGAAAGGGCCGGAGAAACAGAAGAGGGAGGATCGATAGGGATAGAGGCAGCGGGGAAACCAGGTGGAGCCGGCGGCGGCGGGGAACCGGTGGAGCCCGTGCTAATTGCAGAAGCCATAGAGGCGTATTACTGATACTCTGATACCATAACAGAAGGAATAAAGAAAATGTTTGTATTCCTTGAATATTCACCCAAACAGTACAGAGATATATATGGTCCAATAAGGAGGGGACCAATACATGGAAAATGGACACCTGTCCTTTACATATAACCACTGCAACTAATTAAAGTAATACAATATTATAGGAAGATTAATTTATTGTTTAACATGACCTACTTCCTCTTAGATTTGTATTGATCTTAAGGGTTTACACAAGATAACCAATGAATACATGTAGATTTGTAGGTGTAAAAGACAATACAGAATGGCAGAATCACTGCTAAGTAACAAACCAGGCTGCTCGATATGTTTCTGGTGTTGGTCAGTAGGCTATTTTTGTGAACCTTATCCACTATGGTTGAGAGTTTATATTTATAATGCTCTATTAGCCCTGACGTTGCGCACGACGTAACTAGTGATGGAAATATCCAATTATTCTCGCAGGTAGTTACAATCTATTTGTTAGGAAGCTTGACCAAGTCTTCAGGGTTGTTAGGCATCCTCTGCCGATGGTCAGGCGATTCTTGCAGACTTCTAACGGAGAGTGTAACTTATTTTCGCCGACCAGGTTTGGCTGTCCATCATACCGAGCAGCTGAGCCTTTGGTGATAGTATGTCGAGCAGTAACTTGTTGTATACCCCGTAGGTATACATCGATTAACCTATCAAGGGGTATGCCTAGTCTACTCCACGTATCAAAGCTTAATGCCACGTCAGATATGCCAATTTTTGGGAAAACATTTGCCCCCAAGTTTGTAATGGTGCTAATCAACATGGAAACTTTCTTCTGGAGACCACCCCGCCCAGCCTGGTCAGGAGTATATGCTCTTTGCTGCATGGCATAACATCTGGCGTAATTAATAGCCTTAGTATTTCTTCAAGTTTCCAAGAAATGAATTTTCACTCGTTCCCGCCTCTTTTTGGAAACATAAAGCATCATGATAGGCTCTCTTAAAAATTGTACCGATGGTTGTGTAGTTACCGAAGAGTGGGCTGGCGTATGAGGCAGTTGAGGAGACGCAATTGGAGGGATGTGCGTGCAGGCGTGCTGACGTGTCTGGGGAGACGTGTCTGCAGCGATCGAGGGGACTGCTGATTCAATGGATGCAATAAATTCGCTTACTTCTTTATGTCTATTGGGAGGAGGAGATTCAACAGTTCCGAGAGAGCTAGTCCGTGCTCTGACTTCTATGTCGTACCACCCTCACACTACGAACATGCTTCTGGCGCCATACTCTTGTAGCAAGTAAGTTTCTCAAACTTCTCTACTTAACATTGTGTGTGAGAATTTTTTTTTCTTTTTCTCTGTCTACATTCTTTATTGTAGCCGTGGGTGCTATTATCACGTTTCTTGAATCTGGGTTTGAGTGAATGTTTTGGGTAGTTCTGGGAATGGGCTACTCATATTAGCCTCTGATTTTGTGAAAATATAGCTCTTGGTGCCTTTTTCTAGTTGATTCGCATATGGTGTTCTTAAAGAACACGAACAACAGTTTCTTGAAAATTTTCTGAAAGTATTTTGTGTCCTCGACATTTCTTGTTCTTTGATCTGCTTTACTTGCTGGTCGGTGCTTCTCACTATTCATCATTTTATACTGGTCGGTATAATACAAAACATATACACTGACCAGCGTTGTTTGGTGCTCTCACCTCTTCCTTTCCCTTTTTTTATTGTACGCACAAACCGCTGGGGAGGTGATCACTGAGCTGACATCGACCCGCCGTAGCACTCACCGTGTAGAGGTACCACCCAGCCTAAAAAAGGCCCTCTTCCAGCTGGAGATTATGGCCCGCACAAAGAATACAACCTGTGTTGACGATGCACAAAACTCCCACGTGGCCCGCTGTGCCACTAGAAATCAAGAAGCACAGACCATTGACGAAGAGCTGACCGACACTGGTCGAGAGGAAGACTCCAAGCCAGAATACGCCACGAAGATCTGTACTGAGGTTATTCTAAACCCGTCTTGGGAGACAGAAGAGCCCCCCTTATACTCAGCTCCCGCAAGTACCATCTCTGACAAGCAACTAAAGAACATCAAGGAACATTTCAAACTTGGGAGTGCCACCATTCTCAAACCCACCGCCGTGCAGAGTATCCTGGATCTGGGTTCTGCGCCTGGAGTAGGTAGCATATTACTGTTGGTGCCACTCTGCCCTTACTGCCATACTTTCGAAGTATGGTAGTTTATTTTGGGATTTGCCTTACCCAAAGTAGTCCTAAAGGTATTAGGTTTATATCTACCTTGTATGTCCTGTACAAATCCGAGGGCTGGCTAGTGCCCTTATCACATGAAGTGAACTCTCTGTTCGACCTCAAGTCCAGCCCCCGCCTGGGCCACTCGGGGTATTTCTATTTTAGCCATAGGGACTCAGACGTTTATCTGGAAAACACCAAATCTATATCTAAGCCTGGGGAGTATTTATCACTATAGACATTGCTGCCAACCACCTTTCTTTTCAGTGCAACGACCTTTCAGGTGTCCAGTGCCTACTAAAGTTATGGAGGAACAGGCTCAGAAGTTGCCCGCTATGGAACCAAGCCGGAAAGACCTGGTCACCCTAACCTCTAAGGATAGGCTTGTCGGTGTTGGGCTCTATCCTAACCCTAAGGCAAAGGGTAAGGGTAGCACACCCAGCAAAGAACCTCCAAGAAATCAACCGTCCAGCAAAATCTCGCCCAACAAGAAACAGAAAAACACTATTGTACCTCCTGGTAAACACTGCGTTGACCACCACACCCAGAGTTCGGCCGACATTTCTATCAGAGAGATCACTGAACTCCTCAAGCTAAACCTTCCCCCCAACACGGAAAGGGGAAAGAGATCCTAGTTGAGCATATGAATCTTGACTCGTCAGAGAGCGATGAGGACACCCCACTTGGGGCCACTAGCTACTTGGAGGGAGCGATAGAGCATGATCTGACACTGCCTATTTGCACTTATCTATAATATGCTTGTTAATTTCTGTATATGTCGACCCTACTCGTTCTACTTTCTGACCTCTTGTTTTTGTTTTGTAGATATGTCATATGCTTTCTTTAAGAAGTTTGCCCAGAGAAAAATTGGACACTCCTTCAGCTAAATGCCAAAAAACAGACCCCCTTGCCGATACCACCGAGCAGGCAGAAAAGACCCCCGAGAAGACCCCCGCCCCCAAGAAGCTACACAACCCTCTAGAAAAGATGGAAGGGAAAATTTGTTCAGGAAAAACTTCTCAGGGCAAAGGCAAAGCAGCTTCTACTGATGTACCCATCCTTCCTGCCCCTGCAAAAGAGCCTTCTGCCCCAAGTCAGGCTCAAAAGTGTGTCGTCGAAAATCTTGCAGAGAAGAAAGCCTTGGCAATCCATCAGGCGCACGTAAAGAAGGTATCTGCTGCTCAGAGGAAACTCATGGCTGGCCTGGGAACAAGATCCCTAGAGAACATTACCAGTAATGGTCTCCAGGATGTCGTCAGGGTAAGTCCTATATCTGCTTGGTGTTTCATCAATTTTTCCTCTTTGTTAATTTTTATGACTTCCTTCCTTTAATGTTGTAGGGCTTCTTGGCACTTTGTTATGCTCACCACCGGGTCAAGATGGTGAAAAGGCAGGTGGGCAATTTGCTGAAGGAATCTGAAGCGTATGCCTCTCTGAAAGCCCAGATTGAACTACTGACCAAAGACGTTGAAGGCACCTCCCAACAGATCCAGGAGCTAAAAAAGGCTGCAGAGCGGTTCTCGACAGAAAATGAGAATCTCAAAGTTGTCGCTAAGCAAAGGGGGTTATATGTTAACCAATTGGAGATAATGGTGGAGAAACTTAAGCAAAGAGCCCAGAACAATGTTGAGGAGGGGAGGGCAGTCCAGAAGGAAAAGAAGGCTTGGAGAAGGCCCTAAATGCCGAGAAAGCTACAAGGGCCACCGATGTCGTGGCCTACAAGGCTTTTGGCATGAGTACCTTCTATGACTTCTGGGTGCGCAATAAAGGGGTCGAATACATCTATCTGGGAGAGGTTTTTGATGATCTTATGCAATATTGTATTAAGCGAGAACAAGCCAAGGCCCAAACTACATCTAGTGAATATATTCCAATTGTTCGGGATCCTGCTTTCTCTGTTGCCAAACAAGACAATGTGTAAGAGCATGTTAATACACCAGCCCCCCAGGATTCTACTCTGTCATCCAATCTAAATGCTTCAGCTGACACCTCCCTCCCTGCCAACCATCCTCAAGACTCGCCTATCTTCCAGCCCCAGGATCAATCAATTGACCATCCTCATGACCATTGAAGTACTTGACATTTCTAGCTTCTTTTATTTTTGTAGAGACAAAAAATGGCTGAGCTGAGTAGCTTTTATTCTTGAGCAATCTTATATTTTTGTTGAGACATCATGGTTGAGCCAAGCAGCCTTTAATCTCGAGCACTTAACACTTTATCTATAAATGCTTCTTGATTTGACTGCATATCTCCTTGTATCTTACTTTTCTATACCACTCGGCATATATTGTTTTTGGAATTGTGCGGATCTATAAATCGGAGCTGTTCAATTTTTTCGAATGAGTTGTAAACAAAAACTGTTCAACCCTATCTACAGAAAAAAAAATTATGGCTCTTTTTGTTGCCTGGTATATACCGAGCAACACACAATCACTTTAACATTAATAAAGATTAATGTTTCTAATTCCTTTTAATTACGCGCTTTTTCATTTGCTTGTCCATGTATGACCATGGTGCCCCCAAGTGACCGAGCAAGATTCATAACTCGTGGATTACCCTCTTGGTCACTTGCTAACTGACCAGAGTTGCTTGTAAAAACCTGCCTGGGACCACTTGGGTTTTCCAAAACCTACAAAGGTTCCATACACTACCAACAATCTGTGAAGTAAATCACTAGTTAGCAAGATAATCATTGTAAAATAATGCTTGTAAAAATGAACAAATTGTGTCTTATTGATTAAAAATTAACGATACAAGATGCATCACTACACTATAGCTTACATTTATAAATATTGATTATTACACTAAATGGGAAAATTGTGCCTATGCGTAATTAATAAAGCTAACTTTGGTTGGTCGGTGGTAGGGGCAATCTGGGGTAGACCAAACCTACAAATTATATTTTTCACAACAAAGTCCAGTACTTTTTGGAAGTAATGGTTGCCAGTGGCTCAGCCTCCATCCACTTAGGGAAATAATCCAATGCTACTACTGCATACTGTACTCCCCCCTTTCCTTTTGGAAATCGACCAATAAGGTCAATTCCCCAAATGGCAAAGGGTCATGGACTTTGCATCTGAGTAAGTTCGTTTGGGATGCCCGGGGAATTTTGGCAAACCTCTAACACTTGTCACATTTTTTAACATATGCCATGGAATCCTCATTCATAGTTGGCCAAAAGTAGCCTTGCCTCAAGAATTTTTTTAGATGAACTTTGCCCCCTGCATGGTTCCCATAGAAACCCTCATGCACCTCCTCCAGCAATCGTCCTTATTCTGTTTGGTAGACACACCTGAGCAATGGCATGGAAAACCCCCTTCTGTACATAACCCCGTCCAGGATAAGGTACCGACCATCTTTCCTCATTAGTTTCCTAGATTCATTGCGACTACTGCTGGCCAGCCAGGCTAGTGCATCTATTGTGGCGTTCTGCTGTCTTAGTATCTGTTGGATGGTGTATTTCTTGAACTGAGCGAGAAGATCTTTGATTTTACTAAGATAGGCCATCATTCTTTCTCCCTGAGTGTAACGACCCAAATTTGCTAATAAGGCTTGGAGCCTTGATTAGTGTGCCTGGAGGGCAATAACTGTTAAACTGTATTAATTTATGTGAATTTAATGAATATGTGGTTAGAATGCATGTTTAGGTGAAATAAATATGCATGTGGGCCCCATTTGGTTGTTAGGGGAAAATTGGTAATTTTAGCCCGTTGAAGGCATAAATGTAATATATGTGAATTTATGGTATGACAGTGATATAATTGTGATGCACGTTCCGAGACAGTCCTAGGGAGCCGCTTAGCTAGAAAGTCACAACGGGGTCAAATACCCGGCTCGGGAGGAGCCTAGGGGTATTTTGGGAGTATTACAACTTGAGTTTGGGAATTGGTAAGTAATGGTTAGTAACATTTTGGTAACTTAGGTAACCATTGGTAACCATTAAGGATAGCTACTCTAGTTGGGAAAGTGGTATATTTGTAAGGGTTGGGAAAGGTCTAAGATGCCCTTGAGGTTTAGTTAGAAAAAGAGTTAGATGGAAGGGCAAAGGAGTCTTCTGGCTGGGATATAGATGAATTTGGCTGAGGAAGAATCATTTACGTTATTTTACTTAAGTATAGTCTGAATGTTGTGTAGGAAAGCTCTAGAGGAAACTAGAGAAAACAGAAGGGAAGGAGAGGAGTTTCTGAATTTTTATGGAATCAAGAAGGGAATTGAGGCCAGAAAACCTAGAGGATTGTTTTGCATATTGAGGTAAGGGAATTTTATGTGATTATGTTGTGGAATTCAGCTGTGAATATCATGGTTTGAGAATTGAATTGTGTGGTTATTTGGTGGATTCTTGGGGATGAAGTTTGCCTAGGTTCAGTTTGGGAATAAGAGGGATTTGCTTGGAGTTGGACTTGGAGAAGGCTCAGGGGTGAATTTCTACTTGAGGTAAGGGTTTTATGTATCTCTATTATGTATTAGTTGCTGTGGTTCAAGTTTTTGGTTTATTAGTTCCAGTTTTATAAAGTTTTAAGCCAATTTGTGAATTGGGGATTCGATTGTGTGTTTAGGCTTGTTGTTGATGTTTCTGAGTTGTTAGATAGTTTATATGGGGTTTTGGATTGAATTTGAGACTTAGGTATGCCTTGGTATTGATTTGGGAGTGTTTTGGCTCAGGAAAATGTTGGGGAAAAACCTAGAAATCTGGGTTCGCGAAGGGGCGCCGCGGCCCTGTTCTTCTGTGCCGCGGCGCTAGGTTGCATCAGGGAAGGAGGCCACGCTGGGTGCCACGGCCCTAGGCCATTTCTTGGCAGGGGAAAATTCAGTTTTTAGGCTTTTTCCCATGGGGTTCGGGGGACACTTCCGCCACCTTGTGTGGGGGTCCGGGAGGTCCTGAGAGCTCGGGATTGGTTCCGGGAGATGTTTTTAAATTGGTTAGTAATGAGGATGCTATTTATATGTTGTGACTAGGTACTCGGAGAGGCTCGGATTAGAGGACCGTGCTCGAGGGTTCAGTGCTTGGGGAGCTCGGGACACAGGTAAGAAAACCACTGTTCCCATAGAGCTTGTATGCAGGGCTGAGCCCAATATGTTTGAATTGCAGGGCGTAGCCCTTTGATTGAATTTGTTAGTGTTCAGTATATGGTTGTTATTCTATGAATGTGATTATGTGAATGTTCAGCGAGAGCCGGGAACGGCGCAGGCCGAGGTCGACAGGGGCCGAGAATGGCAAAGGGCCGGGAACGGCGTTCGGCATGTTGAGTGCAAGGTCGAGTACGGCAAAGGGGCCAAGAGCAGCGTTGAGCATGTGGAGTGCGAGTTGCCAGGGTGAGACCCTAAAGGATACCTGGGATATCCTCACGGTGTGGACCGCAAACCCAGGGCATGGTAAAGCGCCTGGGACGGCATGGCCGTATGTGTTTAGCTTGTTGATAGCCTGCTTAATTGATAAGTGTTTGTTGTGCACATGTTATCCATTTGTGAGGGTTTTCTTGCTGGGCTTCGGCTCACGGGTGCTCTGTGGTGCAGGTAAGGGCAAGAGGAAAGTCAACCAACCATGAGTACGGAGAGCGTGAAGCGGCGCGTACATGTTTGGCCTGCCTGGCTGCCTCGACCAGTGGTTTTGGGAGATGATTGTATTAAAACCTAGATTTTGTCGTCTAGTCGAATTAAATTTGTAAATTATATGTTGTAAATATTTCCAAACAGTATCTTGGGACCCCAAGTGTCAAACACACAACGATTTGTAGTAAATGGAATTATTTTCAAACTTTATTTCACTGTTTATAATTTAGTTACACTTTTGACGTAAAAACCTCGATTAGCGAGTTAAATGCACGTTTAAAACTCACTTAGTAACGACTCTAAGGTAGTAGGGCGTTACACCGAGCATTGTACTCATCGAGGACCTAATTGACAGTAAGATGTGAATCATTGTATATGTCCAAGAATTCAGCCTTTACTTCTTTTGCTAACAACAGGCCTGCGATTAATGCTTCGTACTCCGCTTTGTTATTAGATGCATTAATCCCAAAATAGAGTGCACAATGGATGTGTTGTATAACGGCCTCCTAATCCAGGACCGTTACACTATGTAGTTTAAATAGTGCTTAACTCTATAAACGAGTCATTTGAGCTTAAATTGTGTAATTAAAAATAAGCATAGGTTTAGGTACTAAAAATTTTGGTCAAAAGTCAACCATTTTATTAAAAGTGTTTAATTCCCATACATGGGATCCCATCGTAGTAAAAAATGGTTACAACCCAAAAATGAATACAAAAGCGGACCTAGGCGGCAAAATTAGGGTCCAACCCTAGTTCCAAGTGATAGCCTCGACCGTGGCGGACGAGCAGGCCACACATGTACACTTTTCTCTTGAAACTCTCCAACTCGTGGTTGGTACAACTTTTCCTTTCTTTTACCTATACCATTTAGCACCCGTGAGCCAAGGCTCAGCAAGAAAACATAAACATGTTTATAATCAATACATTATCAGATCACAGAATCATAACTAGCATGCCAATAGTAATAACCCAACTTATGCACGCAAATCACTACAATAGGTGACTATAATGTCACACTAGGACTTTAATGCCCATCTCTCACATAACCAGTCCTTGAGTTGGCCAAGCGGGTTTGATGGTTCACGTTCCAAACATCCCTAGGCAAGTTCAAGCATGTATCTTGCTCCCAGGTCGATTTAACCCTATTGGCCAGCATTCGGCACGCTATTACCACCCTCGACTTCTAACCTGAACCTTTACCTCTTGACTCATAAGTCAACCCTTAACTAATAAGTTGAGTCTTTCAATCTTTCACTGATAAGTCGTGTCTTAACCTTCGATTGATAAGTCGAGTCTTAACCATCAATTGATAAGTCGAGTCTTAATCATCGACTAATAAGTCGAGTCTTAACCATCGACTGATAAGTCGAGTCTTAACCATCAACTGATAAGTTGATTCATAATCATCGATTGATAAGTCGAGTCTTAACCATCGACTGATAAGTCGAGTCTTAACCAGTGACTGAGAATTCGAGTCTTAATCATCGACTGATAAGTCAAGTCTTAACCTTCGATTGATAAGTCGAGTCTTAATGATCGACTGATAAATCGAGTCTTAATCCCTCGATTGATAAGTCCAGTCTTTAAACTGACTATACCCTTGACTATTAAGCCAAGCCCTTCATTAGATAACATAGATAAACCTTCAGCATATAAGCCGAGCTTCCCTAGTCAGATATACATATCTACAGTTATTACATAACATAGATAAACACAACACATTCAATATGTTTAATAAGACATTCTCAAAATAACATTAATTCTGCACTATATTCGGGCCGAGCCCTAAACGCAGACCGGGTGTAGTATTCTTACCTCAGGTCCGAGTATAGCGTGATAATAAGAACGACCCTCGAGCATGATCCCAGTTCCGAGCCCCTAGCAATAACCTAGTCACAACCATAATACAAAATCCCGTCAAGAACGAGCAAATGAAGGCTTCCGGACCAAGTCCTAGCCTCTAGGACGTCGAATTCTACTACACTAGGTAGTACAATCAATCCCGAGCCCTTAGGGTTGAGTTCCCGCACTCAAAAACCCTTCCGGGGCTCAAAACCCCTTAAGCACCGCAGCCCCAAGCATTTGAGTTGTGGCTCACCCAAGTTAGAGGCCCCAACCTCCCTGCTTACTAACATGCGCTGTGGCGCGACCTCACATCAGACCCTTCTCTGGCTCCTGGGTTCAAGAGGGACGCGACACCCCAAGAACAGGGTCGCGGACCGACCCTACGAACCCAGAATTCTCTTGTTCTTCTTCAGCCAAACCCAATCAAAACCATCCCAAATCCATTCTAAAACAACAATTCAACTCTCATGATAGATTAAACATCTTCCCAGCAACAAAACCCAACTTAAAACTTGATGGAAAACCCATTAGAACCCAAAATTTAACACTTCAGCCACAAGCTCAAGAACACCAAAAGCTTTCACAGGATTCAACTAAATCAGAGGTTAGAACTTTACCTCAGCTGTGATGTAAGTCCCCCTAGCTGTAGCTAATCCTGATTCTAGAGCTAAGCCTCCAATCTCCCAAGCTTCAACCAACAATTCCTTTACTTCTTCAATTAACTCCTTTAGAAAAAAGAGAGAGAATGAGAGAAAGAGAGACAGCGTTGGTTGGTGTTGCTGAGTGTTTCAGTGTTTACTTCCTTAAGGCTTAAGTCACTTAAGCTAATCCCGAGGCTTGGGGTACCAAAAAACGTTCCCAAGGGAAAAATGGTCAATATTCTCGGTATTCCCTCCTAATCTCACTAACTCCAAATATATCCTCAAATATTTACTCCTATTACCCGATATCCCGGTAATTTGCTAAATACCCCTTGACTCACCCCGAGTCAGGTATTAGATCTCGTTGTGACTTTCCCGCTAACTTGCTCCCTATGATCACCTCATGTCGAGTAACCCAAATATATCCACATAATAATGTGGTCTCACACATATATTCCAAATATACCCATAACGGGACAAATTACGAAAATTTCCCTTCTTATAAGAAACGGGTCAACATGCGTATTTAATACACCTAAATATGCATATCTAGTCATATTATAATATAACTCACATAATCATATAATCATACACATATATATCACATATACACATAATTCTCCTAAATTTCCATCCTGGCCCTAAGCCTTATTAGGTAATTTGGGACGTTACAACTATCCCCTCCTTACAGGAATTTTGTCCTCTAAATTTTTATATGAACAGATCGGGATACGAAACCCGCATATCTGATTCCAGTTCCCAGGTCCCTCCTTCGACCTTGCTGTCCCTTTATAATACCTTAACCAAAGGTATAACTTTTCTCCTCAAAACCTTATCCTTTCTACCTCATATCTAGACTGGTTGTTCCTCATAGGAGATATCTGCTTGAAGTCTCAGATCTTCATATCTCAACACATGAGTCTCATCTAAAACATGTTTCCTCAACATGGAAATATGACATACATTATATACAGCCGACAATGCCGAAGGTAAGGCCAATCTATAGGCCACCTGAACAATCCTCTCTAGGATTTCAAATGGTCTTACAAATTTAGGGCTCAACTTGCCCTTTTTCCCCAATTTCTTCACCCATTTCCACGGTGAAACTCTAAGGAAGACATAGTCTCCCACTTGGAACTCCATGTTCCTGCGTTTCGAATGAACATAACTTTCCTGTCTACTCCAAGAAGCGAGCATCCAAGCTCTAATATTTTCCATAGCCTCAGTGGCCCTCTAAACTATCTCGGGACCCTTCAAAGCCTAATACACATTCTCTCAGCATGTCCTTCAGTATCTGGTTAGTCCTCTCAGACTGACCAACTGTATTACTCATCCTCACTGGTAAAAAGTGAGCTGACTTTGTATACCAGTCCATGATGACCCAAACTGAATCATGCTTGCCCACTATACTGGGCAATCCCACTACGAACTCCATCGTGATGTCTTCCCATTTCCACGATGGGATACCCAAAGGCTATAGTAGCCTTGCTGGTTTCTAATACTCCACCTCGACCTGCTAATAGGTCAGACACTTTGCCACGTACTTAGTTACGCCCCTCTTCATCCCATGCCACCATTATAAAATTTTCAGATCCTGATACATCTTTATGGTGCCTGGATGTAGAGAATAAGGAATAGTATGAGAATCATTCAACATCTCCCATCTACTCCCAGTGTCCATCAGAATACAAATGCAATCCTTATACCTTAACTAAACTCATGCCCGCTACTGTATAGTCCTTAGCTATTCGAGCTAGGTTATCCCCTCTAATCTTTCCCATCTGTGGGTCCCACAAGGACTATCAACCAATTACCTATAATTGCTTTTAAATTTCTATTTCGCTGTTAAAATAGAGTGATTTTTAAACTAAGACTTAAAATTGAAATAAACTTTGCAATAATAAAGATTGATTCAAGAATTTAAAAACCTAGGGTATTAACTTCATCAACTTTTCAACTTGTTAATCTTACTAATCAACGCATATAATTCCTTCAATTTCTATTCTAATAGTGGGTTAACTAAAACAATCCTAATTATTTTTCAAGATAAAAAGATCTCAACCTATATCCAAATGTTCTACATATCTGTGATAAGTTTTAACATATAGCAGACATGAAGCATAGAAACCATAAACGCTACACAAACCCTATAAGTACTATCGCCCTATATGCAATTTATGTCTATATGATTATAGAATATTCAACTCTTCCTTCTCGAATCTCGAATCAAAATCATAAATCATGTAAAGAGTGATCAATTGCTCACACGCATTAAGCACAAATCATATAGATAAGGGAAAGAAGAAGAAGAAATTATATAAACTTCATAGAAAATTAACAAATATCCAAGTGACTACATTAAACCCTAGAACAAATGTTTAATTCATATCAGACATGAATAAAATCATAAAACAATTGTTCAGAAGCATAAAATTAAACTACTAAAAATTAAGAGAAATGTGAAGAATAGATCAATAATGTTGAACAGTTGCTAATCTCGAATCCAAGAAGTCTTTGAAAATTCGTAATTAGAAAACCCTAATACATATCTTAATTTATAATTTTTTAAACCTAAATTAGATATTTTTCTCTTTAAGGAGGCACACCATGTGGCGTGCTGCCCCTTTGGCACACCCACATGGGGCCATTTTGTAAGTGAGCATGCCTTGGTGCTTGATCATTAGTCAAGTCTTGCACCAAGCAACCTCATGGGGTAGGGTAGTGGCAATTTTGTAATTATGGATATGTCTTCTAGACAAAAATCATATATGTTACTGGGAAGACCTTGTATCCCTGGAAGGCTCCTTAAGGGGAGGTGAATTAGGGAAGCACAATGGCCACCAACAGATAGGGGCCAAAGCTGTGTACTCCCTTGCCCTATCAAAGCTATATATTAATAAAACGATGTTTATCCATACTTGCCCTTGTATGCTTCCTTATTGCCTATGTGTTACTTGTTTGTCATCTTCATTGGGCCATCGCGTGCCACTTTCCTTGTTGTGTGCTTTGTGGTGTGTGGACGTTCCAAGGAATGACTTGCTTTGTGCTTGCTCATACTTCGTTATTGCCCGTTGCATGTCCGAGATGTGTTTGTGGCTAACCACTGAGTTTGTTTGCCTGCAGGTGTGTATTGTAGGCTGACTTGCTAACTTGAAATGCCTGCAAGTGCCGCACTTTCCGTCTACTTGGAGTACCCAAATAGCCGGCCTGTGACAGTTGGTATCAGAGCCAAGTTAGAGAAAGCTTGGCAAAACACACTAATGGTGAGCAACACTGAAAGGATCGAAGCACTTGAGAAGCATGTGGGAGAATTAGATGGCCTAGACGAAAGGGTCAGGGATCTTTCCTCTGCAAGTCATATCTCTGGATCGTCAGATGCAAGCAATCGCATAGATGCACTAGAGAAGGAAAACGATGTTCTCCTATCCATAATAATCGTGTTGGAGCAAAGAAACACTCTAACAAGTACTTCTGTTTCCCCTCGGTAGGAAGAGCACATTGCGGCGGTGGAGCACATGCTGAAGGAACAACAAGTTTCCATAAATGACACTACGGAAGACTGTAGGGAGGTAGTTGGCGTGCTCAGAGAAGAAATGACTGAGCTAACTGCAAAGGTAAACCTAACCATGCAAGCAGTTGGGAATGCACCTGCAACGGGGCCGATAGGTATGGAATATGGCCAAGTTAAAGTGCCTGAGCCGAGGCCCTATAACGGGGCTAGAAACGCAAAGGACTTGGAAAATTTTCTCTTCGACATGGAACACTATTTTAGAGCCGTACAGGCCGATTCTGAAGAAGGAAAGGTTGCCATGGCTACCATGTACTTGTCTGGGGAGTGGTGGAGGACAAAGTATGATGACATCGAGAATGGTAGATGCACCATCACATCTTGGGGAGACTTGAAGATGCAATTTATGCCAGAAAATGTCGCTTACATGGCTCGACGCCAGTTGAGAGAGCTTAAACAAGTCGGGACAGTCCGAGAATATGTGAAGAAGTTTTCGGGACTAATGCTCGATATAAAGGACATGGCTGAAGTAGACAGGCTCTTCTGCTTCCTCGAAGGATTGAAATCGTGGGCCAAGCAAGAACTTCAAAGACAGTGTGTGTATGACCTAGCCATCGCTCAAGCTACTGCTGAACGCTTGATAGACTACACTCCGGAGAGCAACCTGCCAAAAAGGGCTACCCCTCCAACCAGCTCAAGTAGGGCTGGGAGTAAGAAGTCTGGGAAGTCATGGCAGGGCAAGAGTGGGGGAGAGATGAGGATAGCAGAGTTTAGTTCTTCAAGCGGTACAGATGCTGCTGTAGGGAAGAATTCGGTAGCTTGTTGGCTCTGCAAAGGACCACATAAGTCAGCAGTTTGCCGTTACAGGGGAATGTTGAATGCCCTCATTGGCCAAGAAGAACAGCGCGAAGGAGAAGAAGAGGATGAAGAGTACACGCACATGGGCGTTGTCCACCTGTTGAATGCTCTCAAGAAGCATGGTGAAAAAGGGAAGAAGACCCTGGGGAAGGGGCTAATGTTCGTGGATACCACCATCAATTACAAGCCTACCAAAAGCGTGATGATTGATACTGACGCCACCCACAACTTCATCTCAGAACTCGAAGCCAAGCGACTGGGACTAAAACTGGAGAAAGATGCAGGCCGCATGAAAGCAGTCAACTCCAAGGCCTTGGCCACAACTGGAGTGGCTAAGGGCATAAAAGTTAAGATCGACACTTAGGAGGGACAGACTGACTTAGTGGTGGTCCATATGGACGACTTTGATGTAGTTTTGGGAATTGACTTCCTAACAGAGAAAGGTGCCATCCCGATTCCTGCTACTGGGAGTTTGCTCATAATGGGAGAGACTCCTTCAATGGTGCCTACAAAGGTGAAACCACCCTCTGGTGTGAAGCTTCTATAAGCTTTACAATTTAAGAAGGGTGTGAAGAAATAGGAGCCCACTTATGTAGCGGTACCCACCGTGTTCGAAGATACAGTGGAAGAGATTGTTCCACTTGAAATTACGAAGGTCTTGAAGATGTATGGGGATGTGATGCCAGATAAACTCCCTAAAGCCTTGCCGCCAAGAAGGGGGATTGATCACCAGATAGAGCTTGTGTCGGGAGCAAAACCTCCAACAAAAGCGCCTTACAGAATGGTACCCCTTGAGCTAGAAGAGTTAAGGAAGCAGCTAAAGGAATTATTGGAGGCAGGCTTCATCAGACCATCAAAGACGCCATTTGGCGCACCTGTGCTATTCCAGAAGAAACACGATGGGAGCTTGAGACTGTGCATTGATTATAGGGCTCTCAACAAGGTGACAGTTCGCAACACTTACCCTATCCCTCTGAACGCTGATTTGTTCGACTAGCTAAGTGGAGCCAAATATTTCACAAAGTTGGACTTGAGATCGGGCTATAACCAGGTGAGGATCACAGATGGGGATGAACCAAAGACAACGTGCATTACTCGATGTGGAGCATTTGAGTTTCGCGAAATGCTGTTTGGGTTAACAAATTCACCTACCACTTTCTGCACACTGATGAACCAAGTATTCCATGAGTATCTAGATAAGTTCGTGGTGGTGTACTTGGATGATATCGTGGTTTATAGTGCCACGATTGGAGAGCATCAAGAACACTTGGCTCAAGTGTTTCAGAAGTTAAGAGAGAACCAGCTATATGTGAAGCGCGAGAAATGCTCATTCGCAGAGGAGAGCATCAAGTTCTTAGGCCACGTTGTGGAACATGGCTGAATTCGTATGGATCTGGAGAACGTGAGGGCATTCCAAGAATGGAAAGCCCCCATAAACGTGAAAGAACTCTGCTCTTTCTTGGGCCTAGCCAACTACTATAGGCGATTTGTGGACAGCTACTCAAGAAGAGTGACACCCTTGACCGAGCTTCTGAAAAAGGGTGTAACTTGGGCGTGGACTAACAAGTGTGCTGAAGCATTCGAGAGTTCGAAGGAAGCCATGATGAAGAATCTTGTTCTTGCCTTGCCAGATGTTAGCAAGACCTTCGAAGTACAGACAGATGCATCAAATTATGCTTTGGGAAGGGTACTGGTACAAGAAGACAACCCGGTAGCATATGAGAGTCGCAAGCTATCTGAAGCTGAGAGGCAGTATACTGCCTAGGAGAAGGAACTCTTCGCGGTTATCCATTGCTTGCGAGTGTGGAGACATTATTTGCTGGGGTCGAAGTTTGTGGTGAAGATAGATAATGCAGCGGTTAGTCATTTCCTTACACAGCTGAAACTGACCCCTAAGCAGGCTCGATGGCAGGAGTTCGGGCATAATTCGACTTCCGTTTTGAGCACACTGTGATGCCCCATGTCACTATGGCTGCTTTCTGGAATGACGACTGGCCCTACAAACCAACACGAGTCTTTTCAGCATTCTTTGTCCTCACTCACATGCTTCCTAGGAAAACTTCCCAGGAGGTCACCCATCCCTAGATTACCCCAGGTCAAGCACGCTTAACTTTGGAGTTCTCAAGTGATGGGCTACCGAAAAGAAGATGCATCTTGCTGATATAGGTAGTACCCATCAATCTATTTAAGCCATCTTCAACTGTGCAGTTCCATACCTACATAGTCTTAGAATCATCACACTTGACCTTCCCCAGGCGGTATGGGATTGCAAAACTTACCCGGTCTTTCCCCTTACGGATCACGGGATTCTGACTATCACAATCACCCCCCTTACGGGCCCGACGTCCCCATCGGCCACACTTCCAGCTGGGTCAAAGTTGTAACGCCCTACTTCCTTAGAGCCATTACTAAGTGAGTTTAAAACGTGCATTTAACTCGCTAATCGAGGTTTTAGGTCAAATAGTGTAATTAAGCCATAAACAGAGGATAAACTCTAGAAACAATTCTATTTCATTGAAAATCATAAAAGTTTAACACCCGGGATCCCAAAATATAGTTTAGAAACATTTAAAACATATAAATTGAACCAAGTCGACTAAACGACAAAATCTAGATTTATTTACAAACATCTCCCAAAATCCACTGGCTGTGGCAGCCAGGCTGGCCAAACATGTACACGCCGCCTCATGCCTGCTACACTCACGGTAGGTTGGCCTTCTCCAATTCAGAGTCCATCTTGAGTCTATCAAGATCCTCCTCAAACTTGGCCCCTATTTCCTTCTCCAAAACAAAACTAACAATCCCAATTTATCACCATAATAATTTCTAGCACAGAATCAGCTTCAAAACCCAACAGAGACTAGCTCCAAATTCAGCCAAACCATTAAGAACAAACTACAACCTCAGCCAACATGCAAACTCAGATATTCAACCTTAAACCAGCTAATAAGTTGATACAATTGAACATGATAAAAACTTACCATTGCTGGATAATACTTCTGAGCCAAACCCTTAGATTCCAAGCTACAATTCTCCAATTTTTCCCAGCTTGAAACTTTGAATTTCCCTGACTTTTCCTCAAGAGTTTTCCCCTTAGTGCAGCTTGGAGAGTAAAGAGAGAATATGGTAGAGTCTAAGGTCGGTTTCTCCAAGTTTCCCAACAATTCCTCTATTTTGTTTTATCTAACTTAATCTATGTGGTTACCTCAAGGCTCGGGGTACCAGAACGTCCCCGAGGGCAAAATGGTAAATTTTCCCCAATATTCCCTCCTAGACATTCTATCCTCAAATATATCTACAAATATTTATTTTCATAAACCGATAACCCCATATAATAACTAATACCCAAATTACCCCTCGACTCGCCCCGAGTCGGATTCTCAACCCCGTTGTGACCATCCGAAGAAGATCTAGCCGTTAATCACGCTCTGATCGCACGGTCATGATTCATCCACTAGGTTTGGTTTCCTGTCTCCTTAGAACTCAAGGACATAGAGGTAAGACCCTCTGATACCATTTGTGACGCCCCACGTCACTATGGCTGCTTTCTGGAATGACCACTGGCCCTACAAACCAACACGAGTCTTTTCAGCGTGCTTTGTCCTCACTCACATGCTTCCCAGGAAAACTTCCTAGGAGGTCACGCATCCCTAGATTACCCCAGGTCAAGCACGCTTAACTTTGGAGTTCTCAAGTGATGGTCTACCAAAAAGAAGATGCATCTTGCTGATGTAGGTAGTACCCATCAATCTATTTAAGCCATCTTCAACTGTGCAGTCCCATACCTACACAGTCTTAGAATCATCACACTTGACCTTCCCCAGGCGGTATGGGATTGCACAGCTTACCCGGTCTTTCCCCTTACGGATCACGAGATTCTGACTGTCACACACACGGTAGGACGCTTGAACCAGGCAGTTGATGCCTTGTGCCGTAAAGTAGAATTGGCGACTCTAAAGATCTTGGCTAGTTTTTCGGCTAGCGTGGTAAACACTCCACTCAAGGAGCGCATCAAAGAAAACCTGGAGAAAGACCCGGTTGTCAGAACCATCCCGAAGCTCGTGAAAGAAGGCAAGACTCGCCAGTTCTGGGTGGAGAATGATCTTCTGTGGGCCAAAGGGGGCTGCTTGCATATTCCGAAAGCTGGAGATTTGCGGAAGACATTACTAAGCGAGTGTCATGACACCTTATGGGTAGGTCATCCAGGGTGGCAGAGAATGCATACCCTTTTGAAGCAGGGATACTACTGGCCACAAATGCGAGATGATGTAGTGGAGTACACCAAGACTTGTCTCGTCTGTCAGAAAGACAAGGTCGAAAGGAACAAGACACCTGGGTTGTTAGAGCTGTTGCGAGTCCCAAGCCGACCATGGGAGATTGTGTCGCTTGAATTTATAACTAGCCTACCAAAGACAAGGGATTTAAGTGCGATCTCGGTGGTCGTGGACAGATTCTCGAAGTACGCAACATTCATCTTGGTGTTGAAGTACTGTTCGGAAGAGGAGACAGCACGACAATTGTTCAAGCATATTGTCAAATATTGGGGAGTTCCCCAGAACATTGTTAGTGACCGAGATGGAAGATTCACTGGGACCTTTTGGTCCGAACTATTCAGTCTCTTGAGGTCACAATTGAACATATCCTCGAGCTACCATCCACAAACAGATGGGCAGACAGAAAGATTCAACGGTATGTTGGAGGAGTACTTGCGCCGCTTTCTCAATGCCAATCAATGGTATGTTGGTGTTGAGGCCCGAACAGTTGAGATTCCAAGGGGACAAAGACATCAGACTCATTCACAAGTACGAGGGTTCGGTCTCAATCATCTAAAAAGTTGGCCTAACTTCCTACAAAGTCAACCTACCAGCATGGATGAAGATACACCCGGTCCTTCACGTCAGCAACTTGAAGCCGTATCATGAAGATCCAGCAAATCCAGAGTGCAACCAGTCAACCAGAGGAGGAGTCATCATTCACCCAAGGAGCAAGCGTCTACCTGAAGAAATCCTGGCGAAGAGGACGATCACCACTGATCGTAAAAAGCATAAGGAGTATCTGGTAAAATGGATGGGGCTCGTAGATGACGAGATCAGCTGGGAGAGGGTGGAAGACTTGAAGAAGCTCACACAAAAGATTGAAGATCTACAAGCTACTTTGTTGAGGACACCGAAGAATTGAGTGGGGGAGAGTTTGGCGTGCTGCCCCTTTGGCATAACCACATGGGGCCATTTTGTAAGTGAGCATGCCTTGGTGCTTGATCATTAGTCAAATCTTGCACCAAGCAACCTCAACCTCATGGGGTAGGGTATTGATAATTTTGTAATTATGCATATGTCTCGCAGACAAAAATCATATATGTTACTGGGAAGACCTTGTATCCCTAGAAGGCTCCTTAGGGGGAGGTGACCTGGTGACTTAGGGAAGCACCATGGCCACCAGCAGATAGGGGCCAAAGCTATGTACTCCCTTGCCTTATCAAGGCTATATATTAATAAAACAATGTTTATCCATACTTTCCCTTGTATGCTTCCTTATTGCCTATGTGTTACTTGTTTGTCATCTTTGTTGGGCCATCGCATGCCACTTGCCTGGTTGTGTGCTTTGTGTTGTGTGGACGTTCCAAGGAATGACTTTCTTTGTGTTTGCTCATACTTTGTTATTGCCCGTTGCATGTCTGAGATGTGTTTGTGGCTAACCACTGAGTTTGTTTGCCTGCAGGTGTGTGTTGTAGGCTGACTTGCTAACTTGAAGTGTCTGCAAGTGCCGCACGTTCTGTCTACTTGGAGTACCCAAATAGCTGGCTCGTGACACACCGTGGCCCTTGCATTTCCATCCTGCGGCCCGTGTCTTCAAAATGCCCAGGAGATTTGCGCCTCCATCTTCAAATGTCACGGCCCTTAAACTCCATGCCGCGACCTGTGTGAAAACCCAGATTTTCTTTGCTCTCTGCCACTCATCATGTCGCGGCCCTAAAGGGCATGCCGCGGCATTAATTCCTGCCAGATTTGGGTAATTTTTTATTTTGCCAAAGTCGCGACCCTTAAGCCCATGTTGCGACTCTAATTCTATTTTTTTTTTAAAAACATGACCATTTTCAGTCCGACCTTCATCAAAATTTCTTCTAACTCCTCCTTGATGCCAATTTGACTCGAATAACCACCAAAAGTTTCATTTTTCCACCATTTCTTCTTCTTTCCGCGTTTAGCTCATAATTCATAGCAAAATCCTACAACAAAGACAAACACAAGCATAATCTTTCACAAAACAAACAAAAAGACTCAAGATTACCACAAAAACACATCCTAAAACGACACTAAAATGGAATTATCAAACTCCCACAAACTTACTCTTTGTTTGCCCTTGAACAAAGGACATAAACTCACATGAAAAAACTCAAAACCTAAACAACCAACACAATTGAATCAAGCCGACAACAATAATTCACGCCTCAAGCTATGATGACTAACACACTTATATAATCTTCAAGAAAATCAACTTATAATCTAGAATTTCAGTCAAAACATTCTTCCAATTCACTTAAGTCCAAACAAAAATAAAAGCTCTCAAAATCATGATTAATAAATAAAATGCATTCGAATTAATTCATGCTCACCAAGTTTTTTTCATTACAATCAATTAATATCATTATCCTATAAGCTTGCTATACTTACTACTCTCCACTAATATAGAAAACACATGCTAAGAAATCAATAGGACTTTCACAGTTTATAATTGAAGGCTTAGGTAAAGGTAGATGAAAAAGTCATTTAGGCTCAAAATGTACCATAAGCACTCAACCAAACAATTATACCTTTATCCACTCAAAAAGCCAAAAACCAATCCCAAATTTCCTTTATTTTGAGAGAGAATTCACAAACTAATTTTTTTTCCTTTTTTTCATTTAATGATACTACACTCCCCAAACTTATTTCTTTGTATTTTCAATTGGAGTGTAGATCATAATCAATATATTTTTTTCTTTCTTTCTCTCTCAATTTTTTTCTTCTTCTATTGACACAAATTTCCAAATATAAACCCCTTTACAAACCATTTCCCAATCACTTTTCATATGCTCATGGTATATCAAAGGGAAGGAAAAATAACAAAGTTTCAAATAAGCTCAAAATAAGTGTCAAAGAAAAAGAATCAAATTAGGCTCAAAATTGGGTAACAAAGGATTCAATAAATCAATGTTGGCTTGAAAGGCTCAATCTTTCCAAAAAATTGCCTAAATCATCTTCCTAAACATGCATAATCTAGGATTTTGTCTCAAATAGCAAGCAAACAAGTTCTAGGATAACACCATTTTCATAATAAGTGCTTTTTTTTTTAATTTCAACTTTCAGCAAGCATAAAAAAATTTCAATTACACAAAATTTATTAAAAATCATGATTAAGCTCTAAATCATTTAAGTGGACAATGTAAAAATGGAAAGAAATATTGAACCAAGCACATGGATTTTTATAGCTTCATTCCCATTCAATTTATACAACACGCCATTCAATCATATTATCATTGGCTAATCATTGTCAACTTGATTAAACTAATACTTTAAACAACCCAGACAAAACATAACAAACACAAAACAACACGACTAACAAAATAACATAATATATACAAAACAATAAATCCCTAACCCATACTTAACCTAAACATTGTCCCCAATGTTTAAATAAAAGCTAAGGAAAAGAAACTTACCTGTCACCTCAGACTGCTTAACATAATATAGATTGAGAAGGTGAATCGAAAATGGGGAAAGAAAAAGTTTGGGTTATCCCATAGTTCATTCTGCTGGAGCCCGAAGTAGCGCTACAACTCAAACTATTCTCATATTTAATAGAGATTAAAATCAAATAAAAATAAATACTCAAAATACTAAAATTAAAGTGTTCATAATTCAAAACTTAAATAAATCTAAAAAAAATGTAAATAAATAAAAAAATTTGGAATGCCTCCAAATGCGCTTGTTTTCTGTCCTCCTTAGGTTGAAAATATAAAATTATTTGTCGATGCATCAATAAGTGATTGACGCCCATAATAAGCATCATACAAGACAACTTGAAGGTTGTCATTGTGAATGCCCTCAAGCTTGGCTAGATTTGGAATTGATGAGCTCCAATGTTCAACTTGACTTTCTTTGGAAAAATAAGCATGATGGATGCCAAGGAATGATGCTAATGAAGGTGGAGATGGTGGATTCAACCTTTCTTCACTACTTTGCTCAAACAATGTATCCACATCTTGGGTAGAGATAGCATTCGACATTATTATTCTCTCTTTTTTTCTTCATTATTTTTAATTGAAGAGGGCTCCATTTGATGTTCAAATTCTTCCATTGGTAGCTTCATAACCTTACCAGTCCCCAAGTACACCTCTTCACTTTGTTCTTTCACTCTTGAATTTTCCAAATTCCTCAAGGATGAATCTTGGCTTTGAATTAAGGCGTCATTTTTAGCCATATACAACATCATCAATACCTCCAATGAACTTGATTGAACCACTTGATGAGGTTTCTCTACTATAATTTCTTCTTGAAAATTATCCCAATTTTCCTCATTTGATCCTTGAGTGCAAGTGTTAAAAACTGGCTCCATATTGTTATAATTTATCTCCCACCCTTGGTTGGTCATTGAACAATTCCTATACCACCATTCATTGTATTTCATCATGTCTTCTAACATCCAATAGGCTTCATCCACGGATTCTTGGTAGAAATTGGTGGTACCATCTCCTCTTTCTACCCATTCTCTTGCTTCGACATTCAACCCGTTGAGGAAGACCTCTAATTGACACTCTTTGGACAAACCATGGTATGGGAACCTCATTAGCAAAGCTTTGTATCTCCACCGTGCCTTGTATAAAGGCTCCAATTCAAGTTAAACAAAATTCATGAGGACTTGCATATGAGACATCTCAAGTTACATGCAAGACAAACAACAAACATAGAAAAAAAATAAAAGGAAAAAGAAAAAAATAAAAATAAAAAATATATAAACCAAATTAGAATCAAGAATCAATTATATTTGATATTGATTAAATAGTCCCCAGCAACGACGCCAAAATCTTGATCGGTAAAATATGATGTGCAAGTATACACAATCGATTCAAGTAAAAAAATAGTAATTAAAGTATCGTGCCCACAAAGACTATAAACCAATTACCAATAATTGTTTTTAAATTTCTATTTGGCTGTCAAAAATAGAGTGATTTTTAAACTAAGCCTTAAAATTGAAATAAACTTTGTAATAATAAAGATTGATTCAAGAATTTAAAAACCTAGGGTATTAACTTCATCAATTTTTCAACCTGTTAATCTTACTAATCAATGCATATAATTATTCAATTTCTATCCTAATAGCGGGTTAACTAAAACAATCCTAATTCTTTTTCAAGATAAAAAGATTTCAACCTATATGCAAACTTTCTACATATATGTGATAAGTTTTAACATATAGCAGACATGATGCATAGATACCCTAAACGCTACACAAACCATGTAGGTATTATCGTCCTATATGCAATTTATGTCTATATGATTATAGAATATTCAACTCTCCCCTCTCGGATCTCGAATCAAAATCATAAATCATGTAAATAGTGATCAATTATCCACACGCATTAAGCACAAATCATATAGATAAGGGATAGAAGAAGAAGAAATTATATAAACTTCATAGAAAATTAACAAATATCCAAGTGACTACATTAAACCCTAGAACAAATGTTTAGTTCATATCAGACATGACTAAAATCATAAAATAATTGCTTAGAAACATAAAATTAAACTACTAAAAACTAAGAGAATGTGACAAAAAATAGATCAATAATGTTGAACAGCTGCTAATCCCGAATCCAAGAATTCTCTGAAAATTTGTAATTAGAAAACCCTAATACATATCTTAATTTATAATGTTTAAAACCTAAATAATATATTTTTTCTCTTCAGGGAGGCACATTACGACCCTTGCATTTCCATGCCGTGACGCGTGTCTTCAAAATGCCCAGGAGATTTGCGCCTTTGTCTTCAAATGCCGCGACTCTTAAACTCCATGACACGGCCTGTGTGAAAATCCATATTTTTTTTGCTCTCCGCCACTCATCATGCCGCGACCCTAAAGGGCATGCCGCGGCATTATTTCCTGCCAGATTTGGTTAGTTTCTGATTTTGCTAAAGTCACGGCCCTTAAGCCCATGTCGCGACTCTAATTCTATTTTTTTTTAAAACATGACCATTTTAAGTCCGACCTTCATCAAAATTTCTTCTAACTCCTCCTTGATGCCAATTTGACTCGAATAACCACCAAAAGTTCCACTTTTCCACCATTTCTTCTTCTTTTCGCGTTTAGCTCATAATTCATAGCACAATCCTACAACAAAGACAAACACAAGCGTAATCTTGCACAAAACAAATAAAAAGACTCAAGATTACCACAAAAACACATCCTACAATGACACTAAAATGGAGTTATCAGACACTGGCTCTATACCTTGCGCCAATTCAATTACAAAATATATCTCCCTATATAGAGGTAACCCTGGTAGATCTTCTGGGAACACATCCAAAAACTCACAGACTAGTCTGGTCTGTCCTGGTCCCATTGGCATGACTTGAGTGGTGTCCACCACACTAGCTAGGAATCCTATGCATCCCCCCTGCACTAGGTCTCCAGCTCTAGGTACAAATATCATAGGTATACGGGGTCCATGCACAATGTCTATGAATACATAAGGATCCTCACCCTCAGGCTCAAAGGTTACCATCTTCTTCTTGCTATCTATTGTCGCCCCATATCTGGCTAACCAATCCATACCCAAGATCATATCGAAGTCAGTTATAACCAACTCTATCATGTCAAGTGACAACTCTCTACCATCCCCTGCTACCGGTAGCGACCTGACCCATCTTCTAGAAACCACAACTCCCCAGTAGGCTACAAAGTTCCAAAAATCCACTGTATAATATACCTATGGTCTACACAACCTATCAATCACCCTACTAGATACAAGGGAATGTGTAGCCCCAGAACCAATCAAAATAGTATAAAGGGTCCCAGCTCTAGAAAGCTAACCTGTAACCACCGATGGACTAGCTTCGACCTCTGCCTAAGTCAAGGTGAACACCCAAGATGGCATCAGGTTGTCCACCTTCCTCGGTTCTTCTTTCTTTATTCTCGGGAAATCTTTCCTCCAGTGTCCCACAATTCAATAGACAAAACAAGCCTTTGCCCGACATTCCCCAATATGACACTTCCTGAACTGAGTACACTCTGGGAAAAACTCTCCAGGTCTAACTGCCACCTTGGTGGCCTATCTACATGCCCCGTGGCCTCCTATCTGGCCATGGAGCTGAAAATGTATCCAGAGTCTTTCTCTTTTGGTCACTAGGGTCTCTGCCCCTACAAAAGCCTACAAATGGAGATCCTGGCCTCCTAAAATTCCTTCTGATTGTACTCTCGCGCTAGATCTCGTTCTCTGTGCTCTCAGCTATGAGCGCCTTCTCAACAACCTATGCGTAAGTAGTCACTCTTGGCACAATAGTGATGTGAACATCCCAGGCTATAATAGATTGTAGCCCCTAGAGAAACCTCTCCCTTCTGGTCCCATCAGTGGGCCTTAGATCCCCGACAAAAATTACCATTCTGTCAAACTTCAAAGCATAATCAATTACTGCCATGTTACTGTGATGCAACTTACTTAGTTCTTCAGCCTTCCTAGCTTTGACTGCGTCATTGTAGTAGTTCTCGTTAGTTTTGAATTCTTCCCACTCCATAGTATTTACTACCCTAGTCTGGGATACCACCTCCCATCGTATTCGAGCATCCTCCCGAAACATGTAAGCGGCGCAGGCCACTCTCTCATTATCACCTGCCCTCATGAAACCCAGAATGGTGGTTATCATAGCCATCCACTGTTTAGCCTTCAGTGGGTCTGAGCTAACCTAAAAAACTAGAGGGTGTTGTTTCCTAAACCTCTCATACAGGGTTCCCATCTATCTCCCCCTTTCTGGGGCTGTAATGTCGCTAGTACCCCTGGCTGTATCTCTGATGGTATAGCGGGTGGTAGGTTCCCTGCTGGAACCTGATGCTGTCTCAAGAGGCAAATCTCATCCTCCTACCTCTGCAACCTAGCTTGCATATCAGTAAGCAACTGCTGCTAGTTCTCTAGAGCTGGTGGTGGGGCCTGGTGATAACTGTATAAAATAGAGTTATTTTACCATATTTTATATGCTAATTGTTGCTTAGTTCCTGAGTTTCTAATTGATTTATTAAATTTTTAAGTAATTTTGAATTTATTAGTCTTATTGTATTTTTCTAGATTTTTATATGTTTTTATTGATATTTTATCGTATTATGTTGTAGTTTAAGTATTTGAAATTAGTGTTGTTAAATTGAATGTTAAAGATGTGATTTTTTTTAAAAATTAAATGTTATGTAAATTAAATTTTAATTAATATTTTCATGGAATTTATAGGGTATATTTTATTACTGAAAATATTTAATTTTAATTTAGTTTATGATTATTTTCTAGGAAACATGTTGCATTATTTGAAAGAAAAGGAAATAAAAATTTTTAATAAAAGAAGTGAACCAAATGGCATTTTTGAGAAATCAAAGAGGAAGCTTCAGCTAGCCCAAGCCTCACACGTGAAGCCCAACTCTTGCCCCAACCACCTGGGCCCGCTAGGCCCACACCTCCTCAGCTCCCAGGCCCATTCGGGCCTCCTGCCCAGCTGAAGCCACTCGGCCCACCTCTAGAAGCCACATAGCGCACCTGATGCTTCAGCTGCCAGTCGTACACCACTCATCTCCAGCTGTACCCAACTGAACCCTCCAGCCCAAGCTCCAGCCTCCATCCAACCACAGTGGGCCTGCCTCTCCACCCCAGGCCGGTAGCCACCCCAGGCCCGCCTGCCACCAGCAGCCTCCAACCACCTTCCCACTCTCTTGAGCCCAAAAATTGTCCCTTTGTCCTTTGGTCTAAAAATGCTACATTTTTACCCAACTTCTCTACACATTTTCACCACAAAATCATCATTACACCCTAGAATTTACCCCTACTGGTCATATTATTACTAATTTAATTAATCTAATTAATTTAATTAATTTAAATTGATTGTTTTAATAATCTCATTTTGGCTATAAATATGGAATTTCAAGACCATTTTAGGGTGCTTAATTTTTGGTTACCATCTTCTTTTCTACCATTTTCTCTCTACCATTGTCTCTTCCATTTTGGCGTTTTTCAAGAGCAATTTCAAGTATGTATTTTATTTATTTTGTAACTTCCATTCTAGTTATGCGCTTCTAATCTTTTTCATAAGATTATTAAGATCATGATGAAGCAACTTGTAACCAGATAATATTTATGGTGTATGTTGATTTCCCATGTAATGCAACAAAACTTATGGATTTTTCTTCTTCATATATGTCTTTCATCTTTAATGTCTCATATTTTGGATTGTTAGATAATATGCACTTTGTTCTTCATTTTGCAAAACATAATAGTCTTTGTGTAAGATGTGTCATTAAATTGTACACATCCAATGCTTAGAACAAAAATATTATGTTTTGCCTTATAAATAATGTTATTTAATTTTTTGTTGTTTCATTAGGTTGATTCACATTAAATACTTTGTAATTATACTTTTTGAAAAGTGAAGAAAAATCTTATCTTTTTAGAAGTAATTTGTGCTTAAAATTATAAATCTATTTGGAAAATGATAGTTTAACTTATTTTAACTATCACTAAACTTGGGAATCAATATACTAATAAGTATTATTAAACTTACATTTTGTGGATTCTAGTATATTAGTAATCTTTCTTTTAACACTTATTTTCAAATCATTATTGTTTTTTTTTATTCTCTTAAATAACTTTATTTTCAATCTTTTATGTTATGTTCATAACATTAAAACTCATCAATCTTTGGAGCTAGGTTAGAATTTATTAATTTTGGTTTAAAATAGTTTTCTTTTTTATTTTAGACAACTCCTTTGGGTTCGATCTCATGCTTACACGAACACTATATTTTATATACGATTCGTGCGCTTGCGAGTATAAATTTTTAAAACATACCCGTTTTGGGTCCATCACCTGGACCTGGTCATTCTCTTCCCTGGCCTGTACCTCTTGGCCAGCCAATCTCTTTGACCTTCAAGGAAACATACTGACCACTGGCTCACTTCGCAGTGATCAATTTGGTCGTTAGGTAAATGATGACTTTACCTCTTGCCACCTAACGGTCTAAGACTGAATGAACAAATAGATGCATTTTTTTTATAAGCATGCAAACATATAGTATATTCAACCATGGTGATAATAAGCACTTCCTAGTAGTCATAAGAAAATAGCAATGTTAATGAGCATTTCTGGCATTCATAAGTGATAACGGTACAAATGAGCATGTTCAAGCATTTATACATATATAGCAATGCAACTAAGCATGTTCTTTAATCCACGCCAGTATTAACAGTGCTAATAAGCATTTCCTGGCCTATATGCAATTAACAACAGTTAAATGCGCTAATAAGAGTTTCTTTAACATTTATAATCCATCATAGCGCTAATAAGCGTTCATTAGCTTTCACATATGGCGATCATGCTAATAAGCAAGACAGTTTATATTCATGCTCAATTAGGGTGCTAATACGCACATTCTTCTCAATATTCAAAACAGTCATAGTGCTAATAAGCACATCCCTTATCGTACACACAACAATCAAGGACAGGCCCTATCAGTATAACTCATGTTTCATAATCAACCATGCAAATAAGACATTCATATAACATGAATTAACATAAATATTTACCGAACCCTGAGTCGAGCTTGTCTTCAGCGACGAGTGTACATGCCCAGCCAATCTTCAAGAACACATAAACCTAAACCGCTTTGATACCAAGTTGTAATGTCCTCCTAATCCAGGACCATTACACTATGTAGTTTAAATAGTGCTTAACTCGCTAAACGAGTCATTTGAGCTTAACTTGTGTACTTAAAACTAACCATAGGTTTAGGTACTAAAAATTTTGGTCAAAAGTCAACCATTTTATTAAAAGTGTTTAATTCCCATACATGAGATCCCATCGTAGTTAAAAATGGTTACAACCCAAAAACTAATACAAAATTTGACCTAGGTGGAAAAATCAGGGTCCAACCCTAATGCCCCTGAAACTCTCCAACTCATGGCTGGTCCAACTTTTCATTTCCTTTACCTGCACCATTTAGCACCCGTGAGCTAAGGCTCAGCAAGAAAACATAAAAATTCTTATAAGCAGTACATTATCAAATCGCAGAATCATAACTAGCATGCCAATAGTAATAACTCTACTCATGCATGCAAATCACTCCTATAGTGACTATAGTGTCACACTAGGGCTTTAATGCCATCTAGCATAACTAGTCCTTGAGCTGGCCAATCGGGTTTGATGCTTCACGTTCCAAATGACCCTAGGGATGTTCAAGCATGTATCTCGCTTCTGGGTCGACTTAACCCTATCGACCTGCGTTCGGCATGCTATTACTACCCTCGACTTCTAAGCCAAGCCTTTAACTCTCGACTCATAATCCGAGTCCTATAACGCATAACTAATAAGTTGAGTCTTTCAATCTTTGATTGATAAGTCGTGTCTTAACCATCGACTGATAAGTCGAGTCTTAACCATTGACTGATAAGTCGAGTCTTAACCACCGACTGATAAGTCGAGTCTTAACCTCCTTCTCATAAGTTGAGCTTAACCATCGATTGATAAGTTGAGTCTTAACCTTCGACTGATAAGTCGAGTCTTAACCATCGACTGATAAGTCGAGTCTTAACCGTGTATCTTGCTTCTGGGTTGACTTAACCCTATTGTCCAACGTTCGGCACACTATTACCTCCCTTGACTTCTAAGTCGAGCATTTAACTCTCGACTCATAAGCCGAGTCCTTTAACCCATAACTAATAAGTTTAGCCTTTCAATCCTCGATTGATAAGTCATGTCTTAACCTTTGACTGATAAGTTGACTTTTAACCATTGACTGACAAGTCGAGTCTTAACCTCCGACCGATAAGTCGAATCTTAACCATCGATTGATAAGTCGAGTCTTAACCTTCGACTGATAAGTCGATTCTTAACCATCGATTGATAAGTTGAGTCTTAACCACCGACTGATAAGTCGATTCTTAACCTTTCACTGATATGTCGAGTCTTAACCATCGATTAATATGTTGAGTCTTAACCATCGACTGATATGTCGAATCTTAACCTTCGACTGATAAGTAGAGTCTTAACCATCAAGTGATAAGTCGAGTCTTAACCATCAAGTGATAAGTCGAGTCTTAATCATCCACTGATAAGTCGAGTCTTAACCCCGACTGATAAGTCGAGTCTTAATCATCAACTGATAAGTTGAGTCTTAATCCCTAGACTGATAAGTCGAGTCTTTAAACTGACTATACCCTTGACTATTAAGCCAAGCCCTTCATCATATAACATAGATAAACCTTCAACTTATAAGCTGAGCTTCCCCAATCAGATATACAGATCAACAGTTATTACATAACATAGGCAAACACAACGCATTCAATATGTTTAATAAAACATTCTCAACATAACATTAGTTTTGCACTATATTCGGGCCGAGCCCTAAACGTAGACCGGGTGCAGTTTTCTTACCTCAAGTCCGAGTATAGCGTGATCATAAGAACGACCCTCGAAAATGATCAAGGTTCTGAGCCCCTAGCGATAACCTAGTCACAATCATAATATAAAATCATGTGAATAACGAGCAAATAAAGTCTTCCAGACTGATTCCTTACCTCCGGGATGTCGAATTCTACTAAACTAGGTAGTAGAATTGATCTTGAGCCCTTAGGGTTAAGTTCCTGCATTCAAAAACCCTTTTGGGGCTCAAAACCCCTTAAGCGATGCGGCCCTAAGCATTTGAGTCACGGCCCACCAAAGTCAGAGGCGCCAGCCTCCCCGCTCACTGAACACGCGCCAGGGCTCAACCTTGCAGGCTTCGCGGCACGACCTCACATCAAACCTTTCTCTGGTTCTTGGGTTCAAGAGGGCCGTGACACCCCAAGAACAGTGCCGCAACTCAGCCCTACGAACCCAGAATTCTATGGTTCTTCTTCAGCCAAACCCGATCAAAACCACCTCAAATCCATTCTAAAACCATAATTCAATTCTCAAAACCAATTTAACGTCTTCCCAGCAGCAAAACCCAACTTTAAACTTGATGGAAATTCCATTAAAACCCAAAATCCAACACTTGAGGAACACCATAAACTTTCAGAAGATTAAACTAAATCAGAGGTTAGAACTTTACCTCAGCTGTGATTTAAGTCCCCCTAGCTGTAGCTAATCTGATTCTAGAGCTAAGCCTCTAATCTCCCAAGCTTCAGCCAACAATTCCTTAACTTTCTTCAATTAACTCCCTTAGAAAATAGAGAGAGAGAGAAAGAGAGAGAGAGAGTCAATTGGGGTTGTTGAGTTTTGAGTGTTTACTTCCTTAAGGCTTAAGTCACATAAGCTAATCTTGAGGCTCAAGGTACCAAAAACGTCTCCAAGGTCAAAATGGCCAAAATCCCTAGTATTCCCTCCTAATCTCACTAACTCCAAATATATCCTCAAATATTTACTCCCATTATTTGATATCCTGTAATGTGCTAAATACCCCTTGACTCACCCCGAGTCAGGTATTGGATCCCAATGTGACTTTCCCGTTAACTTGCTCCCTAGGATCGCATCGTGCCGAGTAACCCAAATATCTCCACATAATAATGTGGTCTCACACATATATCACATATATGCACATATATACCAAATATACCCATAACATACCAAATTACAAAAATTTCCCTTCTAATAAGAAACGGGCCTACATGCATATTTAATACACCTTAACATGCATATCTAGTCATATTATAATATAACTCACGTAATCATATAATCATACACATATATATCACATATACACATAATTCTCCTAAATTGCGATCCTAGCCCCTTAATCATGGCCCTAAGCCTTATTAGGTAATTTGGGATGTTACACATTACCCTTCAGGTGTGATTGGCAAGAGACCGGCCTCAGACAGCTGGTCTGTCGACGAGCCATCGATGAGCAACTTCTTCTTCGAAACGAATATCACTGGATTCTGGGTGCTCGATGTTCTACTCAGCATCTGTACTGGGCGGCAGTCCAGACTTTGATGAGTGCTCGGCCATGTCTACCCTCGGTTCTGGTATACTAGTACATTCAGCTACAAAATCTGTGAGAGCCTAGCCTCTAATTGCTGTTCAAGGCTGGTAGGTAATTTCATACTGCCCGAGCTCTATAGATCATTTGAGTAACCGACAAAAGGTGTCCGACTTTTGCAGGACTTGGTGCAATGGTTGGTCGGTAAGAACCTTTATGGGATGAGCTATGAAGTATGGGTGAAGTTTTCTGGAAGACAATAGCAGGAAGTAAGTTAACTTTTCAATTAAAGGATACATGCTCTCAACCTCGATCAACCTTTTACAGACATAGTAGACTGGATGTTGAATTTTGTTCTCTTCTCTTACCAGGATTGCACTGACAGCGTGTTGAGTTACTACTAGGTATATGCACAGTTCTTCGACCTCCAGAGGTTTTGAAAGGATCGGGGGTTGTGCTAGCTACTAGTTTAGAGCTTGGAAGGCTTGTTCGCTCTCAACGGTCCATTCAAATTTCTTTGTACCTCTAAGGATATTGAAAAATGAAATACATTTATCAATAGATTTGGACACGAATCTGCTTAGTGCTGCTATGCGTCCTATTAGGCTCTGTACGTCCTTGATCCTTGTTGGTGAGGGCATGTCCAGCAGTGCCTTTATCTTCTCGAGGTTTTCTTCAATCCCCCTAGAGTTCACTATAAACCCCAAGAATTTTCTCGACCCCACACCAAAGGAGCATTTTAGGGGGTTCAATTTCATTCTATACTACCTCAAGATGTTGAAGCATTCCTCCAAGTCCTCAATGTGCCCCCAATTCTTTTTAGATTTCATCAACATATCGTCCACATAAACCTCCATGTTATTTCCTATCGGTTCTTTGAACATACGGTTTACCAACCGTTGATAAGTGGCTCTAGCATTTTTCAGGTCGAACGACATAACTCTATAGTAGTACAACCCCACATCCATGTGGAAGATGGTGTGCTCCTGGTCGGGTGGATGCATGGTTATCTGGTTATACCCTAAGTAAGCATCCATAAAGGTTAAGATTTCACGACCGGCTATAGCGTCCACCAGCTGGTCAATTCTCGGAAGTGGGAAGCAATCGTTTAGGCATTCTTTATTTAAATATGTGATATCTATGCACACCTTCCACTTGTTATTAGGCTTCGATACCAATTCGGGATTGGACACCCATACTGGGTAGAAGGCTTCCCTAATGAAATTATTATTTTGAAGTTTCTCCACCTCTTCCTTCAATGCCTTTGCCCTCGTTGGATCTAGTAACCTCATTTTCTACTGTATGGGCTTGAAGTGTTCGGTATCGATGTTGAGGGCGTGGCTTATAATGGTTGGGAAAATCCCCACCATATCATCATGAGACCAGGCGAACACATCTTGGTTGTTCTATAGGAACTGGATCAAGGCAGATCTTATGTTCTTGGAAAAGCCTTTGCCTACCTTGACAACCCTAGTCGGGAGCACTGGGTCAAGCAGGACCTCTTCTATTTCTTCGACTAGACCCACCCCTGTATCAATATCCCCAAAAGGAGGGTCTATATTGTAATGCCCCAAATTTCCTAATAAGGTATAGGACCTTGATTAGGAGGCCGGGAGGGCCATCATTGCTTTATTATGCTATTTGATGATAATATGCATGTTTAGGTGTATTAAATATGCATGTGAACCCATTTGTGATTAATTGGGTGATTTTCATATTTTGGCCATTTCGGGCATTTTTGGCATATATGTGAAATGGGCGTGGTGCTTTGTTATTATCTGGTTATGCCAGGGTTACCCAGCACAAGACGATCCTAGGAGGTAAGCTAGTGGGAAAGTCACAACGGGATTTAAGCTTGACTTGGAGTAAGTCAAGGGGTATTTATAGCATTACCGGCTTATTGGGTAATGGGAAGTAACATTTGGTGATAAATTGGGAGTTAGTAAGACCAGGGGGAAATTATGGAAGTTTTGACTATAATGTCCCCGGGGGTGTTTTCGGGACCCCGAGCTTTAGGTTTTATTGGAAGCTACTTAAGCTTTAAGTAACCTTTTAAGAAAATAAAAAGAACGATCTGTACGTTCTCTCTCCCTAAAAGTTCCCTTTTCGTTCCCGATCGCATTTTCGAAGGTATCTTGAGTTCTAGGACTCGGAATCGAGCGAGGATCGAGGCATAGCAATCCTAAGGAGAATTAGAAGCTTATTAGCTGGAGGATTTAGTTGGAAACAACTCAATCAGAGGTAATTCAAGTTTAAGTTTTAAGTTTTTAAAAGTCTTTAAGCTTGGATTAGATTTTGTGAATCGTTGGGTTTCTAGTTTGTTTGAACCTTGGGTTTTGGTGGTTTTGGACCATTGGGGAGTTTGGGAACTTTGATTTAATGATTTGGGAATGTTTAGACATGTTTTTGGGAGGTTTTAAAAGGTTAAAACGAAGGGAAAATGGCTGCCCCGAAGTTGGGCCGCGGCCCTGTTCTTGGGCGCCGCGGCCCTTGCTCGATGAAGCAGGTGCCCCAGTTTTGCCTTGCTGGGCGCCGCGGCCCTTGGTGTTGGGAGCTGCAGCGCTTGCTTCTGGTGGTACTGGGGGCCGCGGCTCAGGGTGTCAGGGCCGCGGCTCAGGCAGGCTTTTGAGCCCGTTTGGGTGTTTTGACCCCGGGAACATGGTTTTAGGCCTCGGGATCATTCCTACTACCCGGATTAGTGAGGGTTGATGTCTTGGAGGCTAAGTTTTAGTTCAAGGGTTGGTTTTAAAGCTTGAACTCATTGGATCACCATTTGTGGTTGTGACTAGGTTAACACTAGAGGCTTGGATCAGGATCATGCTTGTGGCTCATTTGTTGGTAACCTGTGCTTGGACCAAAGGTAAGAAAACTGCACCCCATGTGTGACATGCATGGTTATGATTGATGCATGTTGAATGTTTAAATGTAAACATTGATAGCATAATGAATTCTTGGCAATCTTGCCCATTTGCATATGATTATTGTTGAGGCATGCTGGATGATTAAGTGTGATGCACGTGATGCACGAGAAACATGTGATTAGGGCATGCCATGAATGATGAATATGAGATTGGTCAGAGTTTGAGTCTCTGAGTTTGTGCATGATCATAATTATGCTAGCAACTGTTTAGTAAGCATGCTGAATGCCCTATTCTTGGATAATTGGCATATGATACACATTGATAGCATTGCTTACTTGCGCATGGTACTGACTAATTAGTCAGAATTGGCAAAGGTGTTAGTATCAATTGTGAAGCTGTGACTCATTAGTCAGGTTCGGCAGTGGTACTGGGCACTAGTCACGTTGCACTGACGCATTAGTCAGAATGGTCTTAGCGTGTATCACGCGAGCCATCAAAGATGAGGTCTAATTGACTGCCAGCATTGAATGACTCAAAGAGCATTAATGCCAGACCGACCCCGAGGGTCGATGAATGAAATAAGCGCTTGGAGGCTGGTGGCTTACTTAGCAGCCACTCTCCCATTTGAATTAGTGACATGCTTGTCAGTCACTCAGTATGGTTTACCAGAACCTGTTGAAGGCTAGAGGCTTACCCAACAGCCACCCTTCCATTTGAATTAGTGACGTGCTTGGCAGTCACTCAGTATGGTTACCAGAACCTATTGAAGGCTAGAGGCTTACCCAGCAGTGACCCTTCCATTTGAATTAGTGACTCGCTTGTCGGTCACTCAGCGTGGTTTATCAGAACCTCAAGTGTTGCAACACTCATTTGATGAATATTATAAGCGCTTGAAGGCTAGTGGCTTACCTAGCAGCCACTCTTCCATTTGGTTAGTGACTTGTTTGGCAGTCACTCATCTGATTAGGATTGACTTGATAGTCCTCCAATCAGAAGGCCAGGATTTCTTATCCTGGATACCCCAGCATCTGTTTGAACTCATTTGCATGCTGAATAGAGCTATGATAGCTAGGCATGCCAGATATGATTCGATATCATGATATGACTGTTTATGAGCATATGAGTTTTCTTGCTGGGCTTCGGCTCACGGGTGCTATGTGGTGCAGGTAAAGGCGAAAGGAAGCTGGGCCATCCTTGAGTTGGAGAGCTTAGGTGATGACGTGTACATATGCAGCTGCTCGACCAATACTTGGGCGAGGTTTGAAAGTGGAACTAGGGCTGAACCCTGTTTTGCCGCCTAGATCGGCTTGATGTAAATAACCTTTTGTAATAAACTCTGAAATTATATTTTTGGGATCCCAATGTATACAGTAAACGTTCTAGTGAAACGTTTTATCTTAACCTAAGTTTTTAACCCCTAAACCGCTAATCATACTTAGTCACACGTTTATGGCCAAATGACTCGATTAGCGAGTTTAGCACCGTTTGCAATGTGCACTGTAGCGGTCCCTGGAGTTGGGGCGTTACATATATCCTCCCCCCATTTTGGGTTGCATCCTATTTCTGGTGACTGGGCCTTGCAGGCTATGCGGTACAGACGACCTTTCTTGCCTTCTTTATTAATGAATTATAACATTCTCTGGCCACTAGTTGGCTCCCCTTGAGACATCCTATACTTGCCCAGGTTAGGAACTTGATGAGCAGATGGAAGACCGAAATTACTGTTCGGAGGTCATATAGGGTTGGTCGGCCTATCATGGCATTGTAAGAAGAGGGGATGTCGATTACAACGAACAAAGCCATTATAGTGTTCCTTTAGGTGTCGTCCCTATTATCAAGGGCATACTTATGCTTCGTGCTGGGGCCATGTCATTCCTTATAAACCCATACAGCAGTTGCCGCATGGTTCAAGATCTCTAATGCTTAAATTCATCCTCTCTAAGGTACTCTTGAATAGGATGTATGTAGACGACCCATGGTCAATCATCGTTTGGGCCACGATCATGTTGGCGATCTGCACTTCTACCATCAAAGGGTCATTATACAAATGATGTATGTGACTTGTGTCTTCCTCGTTGAATATGATGGGCTCACACTTGTAGCGAGGTTGTTTGGGAGTACATACCTTGACAACCAGTAAATCTACTTCCTGCTCGTGCCTAAGGGAACAAGTGTATCTTTCTCAAGCCTTGCCAGAGTTGCTAGCCAAATGCAATCCACCACAAATCATATCTAGCCGACCAGCAACTGGCGGAAGTAGGAGAGGCTGATTGCTTTAATACTATTGAGGCTGTTGCTGAGGAGGCTGTTAAGGATGCTGGTCGGCAGTCAGCCGTAAATACATCTTCAAATGGGCATTATTTTGTCGAATGAGGAATTATATTTCCTCCTTTAGATAGTTGCATTCATTTGTTTCATGACCATATTCATTATGAATTTGACAGAACTTAGTCATATTCCATCTGTTAACATCCTTCCTCATTGGTGGAGGTCTCCTGTAGGGCACCATTGCCTGGGTGGCATTGAAAACATCTGCACGGGCCTCCAACATGATGGAGTAAGTAGTAAACTTAGGAACATATTATCGTGGTTTGGGCTGTTCGGCGGTCTTAGGCTTCTTATGGTCATTCGGGTTACCACTACTTCCAACCCCATTACTACGTTTACCGTTCTTAGCTCCATTCTTACCTCCCTCTATAGGGTTAGTGGTATTCCCAATATCTGTTTTCCCCTGTTCGGCAGCTGTCTAAGTTAGATTATCCACCTTTCGTTCAACTTCCTCATGCTTGATGAATTCCCCTATCTGATCAAGGAACTCCTGGGTGGTACGAGCAGACTTCCTTTTCAAGCTGCTCCATAACAAAATTTTTACTTTGACTCCTGAATTGATGGATATAAACTTACCATCATCACTGTGATATTTCACTCTGGTGGCCTCCTGCATAAAATGTTGAATGTAGTCTTTTAAAGGCTCATTGTCCCTTTGTTTTATGTCCACCAGGACATTATGTTCGGCCGGAAGGGGGATTGCCAAAGAAAATTGGGAATAGAATATATGTAAAAATCCATCCCATGATGTAATTGACCCTGGCTGCAACTTGAAGAACCATTGTTCAGCGATTTTTTATAGGGTGCCCGGGAAGATCCTGCACATGGCATCATGCCAAACCTTCTTGGAGATCAGTTTGTAGTTCGAAGTTGTGAATGTGGAACACTGGGGCTTCCCGCCTAGTGTACATCTTCCATGTCAGCATCTTGAATTTGACAGGTATAGGTAGTTGATTAATACGTTATGAAATTGGGGAATCTCTCTGCCTCTCCATTTCAATATTTGTTAACATGGAGGTTGTCAAGTCCCTTACCAGGCGGGTTAACAGATCTAATTGGGCCTGGATGTTAGGGTATGCAGCTGCCTGGGGTTGTGCTGCATTGCAGACCTCATCCATTCTCGAGTCCCGAACAGGCTGAGGTGGAGCTATGTTGATTGAATCCCGATTTTCCTTGCTACGATTAAGAGCATCTTGAAGATCTTCACCTCCCATGGGACCCATTTAATTGAACACAGAGTTTGGCCAAGGCATGCCCCCAACATTCTGGCTGTCTGCTCAACCTGGTACTGGAGGTACTTCGTGAAACCCTCCACCTCGGGGTGGTTGTTTTTTCAGTATATCCTACCCTTGTGGGACAAACAGTCCTTCGGACTAGTTGCCTCTCTGACCTTGGTTATTTTGCTGGCGAACATAGCTCGCTGCCTCATCATGATCATACCCATCATCATAGTGGGGTTTGTGCGCACTACTAACCTATGGTTCCTCCCTTTTAGTTCTTGGTCGGTATTCTTGGTACTGTCTATATCGACCAGGTTGTTGCTGGTAATTTTTGGACTAACCACTCCTATTCGGCGCTGGTGCTCGGGGGTTGCCATCCCGTCCTATAGCACCAGGATTTCTATCATGGCCACCGCCCTGAGATCTCGGCCAAAAGTTTCCTGCTTGGTCCTGTCCCATGCCGCGCCTTGGAAGGACCTACTCATCAAGCAGAAAGGGTTGCCTATTGTTGCTGGCTTGGGCGCCCCAACCAAATCTATGACTCTTAGTCAGAACTTGATTCCTATTTTGAGGTTAAGCCTCTTGTCCATGCATGACACCCTCACCGAAACCAAAAACGGGAGGACGTTGTTGGTTGTGGGCAGTAGTTCCTGCCGCACTTCCCATGCCTTGGGTTTGCTGCTATTGCATATAATTGCAGATGGATTCAGCAGCCTCCCTAGTCCAGCGCTCCATGTCTTCTTCATGGGCTTGCACCTCCCGGGCATGTCGATCCATCCATTCTTAGAAATCTCTCCTTTGTTTTTTTGAAAGCCTCATAAAGGGCCTCTTGAGCAGTAGCTTACCCCTGATTCATGGTGGCAAGCTGATCTTGCATCTGTCCCATGACTTCCCTTATCTGCTCCATTTTGGGGTCAAGTCCTTTGTATCTACGTGAGGCTCATACCATCCAGGACCTCCAGCTCTTGGCCCTGGCTGGTCGGTGCCCCTTGCAGCAACTCCACGTCCTAGTACAGTGAGCCTAGCAGTTTGCCCCCCAACACCAGATGGGTTCCTGGGTGGCAAATCACCTTGCTGCCTATTGAAATTGCTCATCGATGGAACTTGGTGAAAGATTTCAGCCTCGAGCTTTGGAGGCTCTTAGCTTGACCTTCTGGTTGAGACTACCATCCTTGCAGCAATGGAATCCGAATGTGATTGTCTTGGGATCTCAATGAAAGCACTAAAATGTTGACTGGATTTTTGGTCAACTAACATGGGGTTAAATTAATTAATTAGAGAGCTTTCAATTAGACAATCAATGAAACATAATTAAGCCAAAAACCTAATAACTATGAGCAATAGATGACAAACAACACCGGAATTATAGAGGTTTGGCCCCAAGAAATGGTAATGACTTACTTCCTCTTATATTTGTATTGATCTTAAGGGTTTACACAAGGTAACCGTGAATACAGGTAGATTTCTAGGTGTAAAAGACAATATAGAATGACAGAATTGATGCTAAGTACCAAACCAGGCTGCTCGGTATGTTTCTGGTGCTGGTCAGTAGGCTATTTTTGTGAACCCCCTTGACTATGGGGGAGGGTTTGTATTTATAATGCTCTGTTAGCCAAGGGGATGCGCACGGTGTAACTGGTGATGGAAATATCCCATTATTCTCGTAGGTAGTTATAGTCCTATTTGTTAGGAAGTTTGACCGAGTCTTCAGGACTGTTAGGCATCCTCTGCGGGTGGTCAGGCGATTCTTGCGGACTTCTTGTTCACTGACCAGGTTTGGTTGTCCATCATACCGAGCAGCTGAGCCTCTGGTGATAGTATGTTGATCAGTAACTTGCTGTATACCCCGCAGGTATACACCGATCAGCCTGTCGGAGGGTCTACCCAGTCTACTCCACATGTCCAAGCTTAATACCACGTCAGATGTGTCAATTTTTGGGATAACACTTGGTATTTTGATCCCCATCTTTCAACCACAGATGTTCAGAGCTTTGATGCCAAAAAATATTTTGTTGGTGAAGAATATCACACAGCTCCTTTTGCACAATATGGTATTTTTCGACTACAGAATCATCACTTCTTTACTTTAGGCGACTGATAGAATCTTTACACTGTCTTAATCTCTCTTTAAAGGCCCCCGTCATCCCTTTTCCCCAGCTGGCCAAATCTGAGCAACAACAAGAAGCTTCTGAGATATCAAACTATTACCACAAGCAGTCCAACTTGACAACAATATATGGGAACACATGGGCTCCTTTAGCCAAACATTCTCAAAGCGAAACAACTTGTAATTTTTTTAGTGAACTACAAAACTTAGCTCCAAAAAGATAGTGCAGTGATCTAAAGTAGAAACCTCTAAGTTAGTCAACTTAGCCATCAAGAACAAGTTAAGCCATGGACTAGTCACAAAGGCTCTATCAAAACGCACTTCCACCCATCAAGCATTACCCCAACCTCTTTCCCACGTATAGGGGTGGCTGATAAGGTCCAAATCACAAGATCACAATCGTAGATAACTATTTTGAACCCCTCTAACAACCTAGTAGGATAGGGTCTACCACCCTTCTTATCATTTTGGCTAAGGACATTATTAAAATATCCAATCAAACACCATTAAAGAGAAGACTTAGAAGCAAGGGTTTGCATAAGAACCCAAGTATTTTCTCTTAAACCCTGTTAGACTCTCCATAAATCCCAGTGAGTATCCACTCCTCCAAGCTATTTACCTTAGTAACCAAGTCTATATGATTCTTTGAGTAGCTAAGTAACTAAGCATCATCTCTATGGCACCAAAGTATGGCCAACCCACCACTCCTACCTCTAGGCTCAACAACAAACACCCCTTCAAAACCAATCAAACAACAAACTCTGTCTACATGCTCCTTGCTGCTGAATGTTTCATAGAGAAAAAAAAAATTGGCCTTCTTTTGATCAAAGAGGTCTTTGAGGAATCGAAATCTCCATGGGTTCCCAAGCCCAAGACAATTCTATCTTAGACGACTCATAAATCTAGGTAGGCCTGAACACAAGAATCTTCCCCTTGCAAGTGTTTTGAACCCTCCATGTTTCTATCATTGGCAAGCAAGACCAGCTCACTCTAGCTTTTCGCTACCCCTTCACCTCTTTTTTGTCTTCGTTTAGTCTCAGAGATAACCAGTGCATCATCCTCAAACATTTCCTCAAAATCCTTATGTTCTATAGTGAGTACCATATCTTTGGCCCCATGAGTTTTTGTCCCCGCCAATAGATTCAGTCCTTGCCCTTGTACATCACCAACCCTCCTATCAGTAGAAGAAAAAGACCCTCCACAATTGCATGGTCCCATCTCATTGTTCAGACCATTAGAATCACAAGCAAGGGTGATAACACCAACCCCTTTGCCATGGCTTGCTTGAGTCATATCCCCCGAGGTCTCAAGTCTTAGCCACTTGGCACTAAAGAAAATATGCCTTCTTGGAGCCGCCCTCATCCAAATATCATAGGGTTTTTCAATAGACTCCAAAGGCTTCTCAAAAATCTTGGAACAAAACTTCTCATAATGGCCAATAAGTCAACTATTAAAACAGAAAGTGGGTACCCTTTCATAACTAAAATAAACCCAGTACCAATCACCATTATGTATTTTAATCTGCATCTTCCTCTTCAATGGAACCTCAATATCAATAGAGACTCAGACATGCAAGAAATCTTTCCAAACTCCATTAAATTTTGTCACATCTGATTCAACATAATTCCCTATGTCTCTGACCACTCTTTCTGCCATAAAACTAGTTTGAGGTTCATGAATTTAGATCCAGATATCTAATTGATTGAGATTCATTGTTCGCATATTCTCCTCTGGTTTCAATCTAGCAAAGATTAACTGAGCCCTATCACATGTCCATGGACTCCCATTGATAACCCTTTTGATATCAATTTCATGATAAAATTGAAACAAATACAGGTTACTTTCTAGTTCTTTTACAAACATACCTCTACCTGGTTTCCACAGGGCAGCCATCATGTGTTGCATAACTTGAAAGTCCAAAGGTTTGTCAACCAAAAATTTCCCCACCAGACACCATCGTGCATCGATACCAGAGAGGCCCTCTCCTTCAAGATCATAAGAGAGTCCTCCTTGTTATCCCTCTTCAATCCGTAGCCCATCACATTGCTCCTCTAAAGACGTTGTGGAACCCTTTATCGAAGCCATTGGAAAAGAAAATGAAACCCCTAACAACAAACCCTAATTAAAAACGCCCAACCATGTTACGAGACAAGACACTATGTTGGCTTTATGTTGATCATGTTTATTTTAACGAAGGATTTAGTAAGAGCATTTAAAGTGATTTTTGTATAGTGAAATCTCTTTCAAAATTAAAAAAAAAATTGTTTTAAAAAATTTTTGTATGTAATATAGAAATGGGTATATACTCATTTAGGACATTGTGTTTTATCGAAATACACACTTGTTATCTTATATTTTTAATAATGTTCATATAGTATCGATAATTTGACATCGAACTTACTTTGGTTCTATGAGCTCAAATTTGGTCAACAAATTTTATCAATATGACTAAACTACCCTGAGATATATGTAATTAAGTAAATAAATTTGAATTTAAAATTTATATAATTGAGACTAGTTTGGTCATATTGATAAAATATTATTAGTCAAATTTGAGTCGAGAGTACTAAAGTATGTACGATTTTCAAATTATAAGGTACAAGATGGACATTATTAAAAACAAAGAGTATCAAGTTTGTATTTCGATAAACTAGATGATACCAAATAAATAAGTATATTACCTAAAGAAATAGTAAACTTTGATGATACTATATATGTTAAAAAATAATATGAAACGAGTACTCTTAAGTTTTATATACATTGTTAATGAAAGTACCTTACATGTTTGGTACCTACTGAGTTATAAAATTGTTAAAATTTATGAGATTTCCAACTCAAAATCCATTCATCGATGCATGAATTAGTTGACTTGCCTAGCTAGCAATACTACTAAGCTACTAAAGCACCAATATATACTAGGACATACAAATTTCAAAACAAAGGATCCTATGTTCAAACTTAACAGTGTAATAAAAAAATAATAAAGCATTATAAAAAATAAAATAAAATCCCACGTGCATCTTATTTTATGTATGCATCTTCCTTATATTATATTTTATTTTTAATTTTCCTCTTGAAGATCCTCTACTCGTCAGTTAATTGTATCCTTAAAATATCCCTATAATTCTATGACTTTCCTAATAACCTGAGAACCACACACTCGATGGTCCTTAAAGCGATCCTATGATACTTATAGAGTTAGGAGCATATATGCATGATGGTCCCCCAACAATATTCCTAGCTATATATGGTCCAAACCATAATAAATACACCTTAACTTTAACTATATATATATAGGAGGATTCTCTTTTAATTAATACATAATGCAATTTATTAAATTATTTTTTTGCAAAATAAAGTATTTAAAAAATATTTATTAATATTCTTTAAAAGCTTAATTTTGTAAAACTTAATTTCATAATAAATTAAACTAATTTCTAAATTTTTCCGTTTTTTTCCATAAACCCTAATACAACGTCAAAAATATATTAATTTAGAACTCAAATATACATTTATTTATTGTTGACGCCGTTTTTCATCAACTTAAATCTGAAGAACACTAAACAATGAATTAAGAATATAAGGAAGAACAATGAGATTTTTACGTGGTTCAACAGTTAAAATCTGTTTAGTCCACGAGTCAATGTTATTGATTTGTGGTATTCTCCCAAAACTTTTACAAAGAAATTTAGCAGAGTGTTCTCAGTACCAAATTGTGTCTACAAATGAAATTCTCCAGTCTATTTATAGACTGGTGAAGGAAAATATCTTCCCCTTATTTCGGGAAGTTACAATTCAATTTTGAAATAAATGTAATTAAATGCATTAAGTACATAATATCTCATGATAATTGGAATTTAATATTAGATAATAACAAATCGCCAAGGAATAGGGATTTCCTAACAGTTGTCACATGTAAAACGCGTTGTTGATCTTGAAGGCAAGGTTTACGCTATTCCGAGATCGACCAACATTTCGAGCTCATTATTTTGGTCAGCTTCCTCCTTTGCCAGTGATTCCACCGAGCTTAACCTTCGGAGACCAACATCTTCGAGCTTGCAACGAAGGCTCGAAATACACCCATATGCATTGGAGAAGATTCATCCTTTCAAGCTTAATGCTTAAGCTCGAGCCTTCTGAATTGGTGCTCGATTGCCAGTACGAACAAGTCAAGAATCACGCAAATTTTATACAAGTGTTGAGCCCTAATTTGTTATCTTCAAGCTTACGCTTTACGAGCCTCCATTTCGAGGCTTATTTATGACGATTTCAAAATTTGGGTGTAACATTTTTCCCCCTCAAAAGTGTTTGTTCGAATCCTATGAGAAGGAAATTTTTGAACTTCACTTTCGGGAATCGTGTCACCTACCACACTCGAGTGCGGACACGCATCACTTGGGGATTAAATACCCAGAGTACTCGAGTACTCTCTTTTTCTTTGTATGTCCCTTCCAATTCTTTTTGCTGTCATATATCTAGAATCAAACATGATCCCTTGGATCATATTTTAGCTCAGATCAAGGGCTCAGGTTCGTTCGTCGTTTACAATTCTGTTCTCCTATATATATACCATTTCTTCTTCCCCACAGTATCCACTTTTGCATTTCAACTTTCAGAAAAAGAAACACGAACCAAAGTTCTTTTCTTTGCATGTTCTCTAAACCGAAGAAACAAAGCAACTCTAGTACTTTCAGCTCCGTGGGATCATTCCTGCTTCCCATCCTCCAGTCAATGATTTCTTCATTTCCACGAACCAATTTGTGTAAGTGCTCTGATCTCTCTTTGGTATTTTTTTTTTACGTGTTTCTTATGTCTGTAAAGATGTCATTTCTTGTTTTTACCATATTTCTAAGGCCTTATTCTTGCACTAAGAAAGTTTCCTGATTTGAGTCATTTTGGCATGTTCAAAATCAAGGTTTAAACTAAAAAATTTATGGTAGAAATGTGTAAAACTAAAGATTTTCTGGTAAAGGGGGTTTCATGTAGCTTAAGAAATAGGGTTTTGGTTTAGGGTTTAAACGCATGAATCCTGAAAACATCACCTTTTCGGGTAACTTCCAACTTTTCCCTCGAAATCCAGGATTCTTTTAAATTGGTATTACCCGCCCCACTTTCGTGTGGGTGCACTCTCGATGCCCAAGCTTTACAGCAGTTTTGGACAGTCATCCGAGTTAATCTCGCCCTTTTAAGCCTTCGGTCTCGATTGAGGCAATCTCGTTATCTCGAGCTATCAAAATTTTAATCCCTTCTTATGATGGGCCCTCACCTTTTTCTTGCTTGTTATATGTCGCAGTACTCTGAGAATCAGTGGGGGCCCAAGTTTGCAATCCCTTACAACCCACCAACTCCCCATCCTGAATCGTCTTTCACCTGAAACCAACGACTGATCTGGGAGCACAAAGAATGGTGTGAGCAAGAAGATATACGAGACCACTTTTGACAACAGATCGACGAGGTCGAAGAGAGAAAAAGAAAGAGACTTTGAGTGGTAGCTTATCCTGACCCAAACCCCGAGATTAGGCCTATCCCATTAGACCCCAAACTTAAGGTTACCATAGCCTTTTCATCTGGTGAGCTCATATTTAGCTCAATGGATGGTCCTTCTAACCAACCACCTAAAGTTCCCAAACCATTTTCCATCCTAGTCTCAGAGTGTTCTTTCTTCGAGGCTAAAATTACCAAAGCTCCATCACCTCAACTCGACAAATTTCCAAGCTCCTCTCTTGCCATGGGTTGAGACTCTCCAGAAATTTGGTATGTCATCCTGCCAACTTCGACGAGAGAAGTTGCTCTGCACCTGGGGAAAACAGCCCAGATAGGAAGGTTAAGCTTGCAGCCTTGAGCCATGAGCACTTACGAGTTGAGGCCTTGCTGCCCCTGAAGGTTTATTTTTTAGGCTTTCTCAGCTATGCCGGCATTGCTCCATTCCAACTTCAAACGAACTCATATAGGGTTCTGTCTACGCTGAAGTAGCTATATAAGGAGATGAAGTGGGAGGAGCCCTCAGCACACGAGATCTTGTATCTCTTCTGCCTCAAAAGCAACTCTTCCCGAGCCCATGGTGGAGATGGGTTCTACTATCTGTCCAGCTACACAAAAGAGAAGCGCCTATTCAAAATCATTCCAAACCACCCCCCGAACTTTAAAACTACCTTCTTCTAGACAAACGGCCTCGCTCCTTCTCAATTCTACTCCTTTCAGAGAATTTGTAAGTCCCCTATATTCTTTAGCTAAATCATCTTTTAATTTGTGAGCTCTGCTGACTTACTTAAATCTTTTATATAGCCACATATCATTGTCCTCAGCCTACAGATGCCATGAGGGAGTGTAGGGAAACCATCCTTAAGCTTCCCTATGGCCGACGATCCCTCTCCTATCTCCTTCACAAGGACAAGCTCCAGCTGTGCAACCTTATAGGAGAAGGCGAGACCACCGACGACTCCAGAAATCGTAAATATGCGAGATGGGAGGACATACCCGTGCCCACTGCCAAGCTCCCTATGAGAGGCAACCACGGGGGTCAAAGCTCTTGGGCCTACCGACCTCACCCCTTCGAACACTCAGGCTCGGGAAATGAGGCCTCTGCGAGCTCGTCAGGAGGTAAAGTCATGCTCGAATCATCCATGTGGTCTCCTTCATTACTTAAGCACAAGGCTGACGTGATGATCCTCTTCGAGGACCCAAGGAATAATTTCTTAGTATGGTCGTGGGTAGACCTTAGGGTTCGTAGGTTTGATAGCAAGCTAGGTAAATACAAAACCATGTATAGTCTAAATGAGGTTTGGGATGGGGTGGCAGTGCAATATGGCACAAATGACTATATAGACCTTTCAAGGATGCCCCCCACTTTTAGGGAAGGGACTCCCATAGCCTCATCAGAAGACAATGGAATTTCTTGGTCCCCAAGTTCACGCTCTAGTGAATCTTCTTGTTAGGTTCTTGTTATTTAGTCATTTTTACTTGTAAAAATATGTATGACTTTTTATTTCTTGGCTTGACCAATGTACCTCATACTCTTCAGGTGACATGGAATCAGATCTGGACATCCTCTTGGGATAGCCCCCAAGCCCCGCAGAACTAAACGAGGTCGCGTAACCTTAAAGAAAGGGGTCGTCTCGAAATCGATGAAGATCACAGAAGGCTCGTCTCCCTCAAAACTCGCTTCTATCGAGCCCAAGGTCCAGGCTCCAGACTCCACGGATGTAGTCCCTGACACAACTCTCGTGACCTCGGTGGCCGCCACTACTAAGTCTTCAAAGACCATGCCACCTCCCCAAGAGAAGACTCCTCCTTGTCAGACCCATGTCACAGACAAAGGCAAACAAATCATGCCTCCTTCGGCCTTCAAGGCTACGGGTGCCCCGATAGTGGTCCGTAGGTTTGTGGTATCCTCCCACATGCAAGATTACCCTCTGTAGAGCGTGGCGGGGGCCTTAGGAGCCAACCTGTGCTCGGATATGATGTCTCAGGCTGGCCAGGCATGCAGCAATCTTGACGCCGATGTCTAGCGATTTTTGAGAGGAGAAAACCCCACACACCTTACTGACCAGACAATAGAGCTCTCAGTCTCGGTGAGTTTAGTTTGTGTTGTCTTTTAATCTCCTTGGTTATCTGTTTATTTTCTAACCCGTATAAACACATTTTCTCAAGCCCTTCTTGGTGTTCTACGCCAAAGATTGGTATGCACCTCAAAGATGGTGATGACGGAGACCCTGGTATACGAGGAAAACCATGGTCGTATTCAGGCCGAAGATGGTTTGATGGAGGCCAAAGGATCCCAAACCAAAGCTGAGGAACTCGAGCCAAAGCCGAGGATGCCCTCAAACCTCTCCAAGCCAAACTTGACTCCTCCGAGGCAACTGTCAACAACCTGTAGGCGGAACTTGACACCAAGACAGCAGATTTCGACGCTACCACGGCCGAGATAGATCGCTTGAAAGTGGAGACAAATCTTGCTAAGGCCAAGGTTGAGCACCTAAAGGAGGAAAAGAATTATGCCTTCAAAATTCTTGAGGACAAGAAAAAGCGCATGCTTGAGGAGTTTAAGGCCAAGAAAAATTGGGCTACCGACTGAGCAATGTACATGATGTGGTCTCTGAACCCCGGCATCGACACCTCGTTCCTCCAGGACAAAGAAGAGGAGTTCATCTCCAAATGGAAAGCTGGGTTGGCCGAGGAGGAGGTCACAGCCACCACTCAAGATGGCGGTTCTAGTTACTTGTCCTCATCCTCGAGTATGGCCTCGAGGTTGCAAGGTTGAAACTTATTTGCAAAAATTTCTAGCCCTAGTTTCGACTTATAGTTTATAGTTGGTTTATCTAGAATTCCAACTTTTTGTCCATCGATTAGGTGTTCCTAGTTTGTTCCAGACTTGTTTAGTTTGCGTGTTTGGTTAATGATCCATACACTTATTACTTTCTTTATATCAGGTTAATAATCCAGACATCGCTATTAGAGTTTGTTGACCGTGTTTTTGGCCAACGACGCGTAGACGTCAAAACGACAAAAACCTTCAAGAGAAATAAACGACATAGACGAATTTTATAGTGGTTCAGCCCCAATGTGTTGGTAATAGCCTAATCCACTTAGAGTTATGATTATGGATCTACACTCAAGATCAGATGAACCTGAGTCAACTGAGTTTCTTCAGTGCCGATTACAAGAATACAAGAGTTCTCTCAAAATACAATTACTCTCTCTAGAAAATCAGAATCTGAACCCTTTTATGATGCAATGAGCCTTGTATTTATAAGCTCAAGATCGTACAGATGATGTCCCCATAATCGGGATATTTTTTTATTCTCACTATATTTAATTTACAATAATATTCAAAATATAACGATACACTATATTTATGGGATAAACTGAGAGATTCCCACGCAAGCCAAGACCGATTCTTGTTGAAGCCGTTTCTGGGATCTTTTATGTAGCCCTGCTCCGCCTAATCGATCCATATCACATTCAGGATGGTTGGCTAAACCTACACTGGGCAGACATGCACCTGACTGGGAAGACATGCACCTGACTGGGCAGACATGCACCTGACTGGGCAGACATGAACCTGACTGGGTAGACATGCACTTGATTGGTCGGACATGGTCATGACTGGTCGGCCAAAGTCATGCCTAGGCGAACAAGCCTGTGACTGGTTGGCCAAGGTCATAACTGGTCGGCCATGACACTTGACTGGCCAGTCAAAATTCTTCACTGGTCTACTGGGTCACTCCTAAGCCAGATTACCTAACCATTCCTTGCCATTTGTCATTTCTATTGCCACGTCATTGTTTTCAAATTTTGGGGATAAAATTTTCCCCCCAAGTTTATTATATTCAAGGAATTACAAGGGTCCAAAAACAAGTGGCAATTTCCACTTTTTTCCTTTAAATAGACCCATACATGCCCACACTCCCACAAACACAAGAGAGCAAAAAAGCAAAAATTTCTCTCATCGTCTCTTATTCCTCTCTTTGGCCGAAACCCACAAGCTTTTCTTCTCTTGGCCGAAAGTTTAAGGATCTTCAAGGAGGAGCTCTTATTTCTTCAAGCTTTCTTCAAGCAAATCCAAGGGCTCTTCAAGATTGGGTAAGTCCTTCTCCTTCATCTTCACTTGTGTTGTTGTTTTTTTTTCAAAATTTCAAGAAAAATGGGTGTGTTGGCCGAAACCCTCTTGGAAAATTTCCCCTTGAATCTATGTATGAATCTTTGAAATGCAATGTATTTTGTGGTTGTTTTGATGTTGTTTAGGTTATGGGTAACTCAATTTTATCTTCAATTTCATAGAAATTTAAAGAAAAATGAGTTTTTCAACCTAAATCACATGTATGGATTTATGGGCAATGGATGATATGAATATGGTCTCTAGAACATTTGAAACCTTGCAAATTCCCCATTTTGATCTTGTGGTTATGTGTTTTGGATGAGAAATTGTGTTTATGTCCTAGGGATTTAGGGTTTTTCGGAATGGGTCTAGGGTTGTGGCATGGCCGACTGGCCATTGTTCCCCCTTTTTGTTTTTTGAAAGCCTTATTCCGATCAGATGCTTAGCCTTAGGCTCGGACTAGGGTCTCACTGCTCGGACTAGGGCCTCACTGCTCGTACTAGGTCCCTCGGTACTCTTCGAACACGCACCTGACGCATCCGATCGGTCGGCACGCTAGGCTCCTCGGACAGCAGCTGACCAGGCACGGCCCCTCGGACACAGGTGTCCACTCAGACACTACACGGGCTCCTCGGACGGCTACCCCAGACGCAGCCCCTCGGACACCAGGCATGACACTCGGATGCACGCTGGGCTCCTCGGACAGCCTCTTAGGCACGCACACACGGACACTAAGCAACCCGCTCAGACATAGGCACACACAGCACCAAAATTTTTGCCTATGACCATAATTTTTTATTCATGCTCATTCTAGGGACCTCAAGCACTTTTAGGCACAAAAATTATTTTTTCCTCATGCATGCTATATTTTTACTACTTAGATAATTTTTTTCTAAGTAGAAAAATAAACATTGCCCTGCTGAACTGAACTGATTGATTTATGTTTGTATGGTTACTCACCTCCCCATTTTTATTTTTTGTAGATGAATCGCTTCGACTATAGGGGAGGTGACAACCATACAAACTCTGACACTTCCATCCCGCAATCGATCGAGACTCCTCAAAGCAGCGACTCTTCGTCGAAGTCTCCTAACAGTTGCACTCCTGAGGATCGCCTTCGCCGTTTTAAGAAGATCCTCCCCCGATCAGCTTTATATTTTCTTCACGAAGAGCAGTTCCTCCATCAACAGGCTGAGGCTGTCCTTCTCCTCGATGCACATATTGGCCAACTCCTCTGCTCGGGCAAACATTTCTTTTGTAGGCAAGGGTTGGTGCAGTGGACCCGCATGCGTAAAAGCCAGGTTGTTGGCTTTGATGTACGAAGTGAGAAAATACTCTGTATAGTATTTCCCAGGATTTGACTTGTGAGCAATGCCATAAAGGTATTTAACCCCTTTATGCCTATGAAAGAGGTGGAAAAAACATGTGTTCTTGTGGCTCGGGTTGGTTCTAAAGTCGAATAGGTAGTGTATTTTGTGAGGAGTAGGCGGATCCCAGCCTTGCAGGAAGTAAAGGATGAACAGGGCGGACAATGCCTGAATCCCGTTAGGAGAGATCTGGAAGGGAGAGACGTTGAAATAATTCGCTACTGACCGGAAGAAGGGGTGTAGCGGGATAGTAGCTCCTGCATATACATGGTGCCTAGACCAAGCACAGTAGGGTCTGCCAGGCCTGTTAGCTCTCTGATGAGGGCACGGACATATCACATTAACCCCTCTCAAGCCCAAGGCTTGGATGTGTTTGTCAAACATCCCAGGGTTAAGTTTTGTAGGTTTGGCAGTAAACCAAGAAGGTGTTTCTTCTCCTTCCTTTCTTGGTTTTTGGACAGCCAAACGCTGGATCTCGGTAGCGAATTTCTGGGTAATTTTTCTCCGAGGCTTATTTGGTTTTTGCGTCTGGCGGGGTGGTCTCGAAGAAGCCGCAGTTCGGACCTCACTACATTCCACCACTTTCTGTACTGCTCTGCGGGCTACTTGAGGATCCTGGTCCTGCGGGAGTCTGTTGGACTTCTTTACCCTCATTGTTGACTATTCAGCCTGTTGATGGAGGAACTGCTCTTCGTGAAGAAAATATAAAGCTGACCGGGGGAGGATCTTCTTAAAACGGCGAAGGCGATCCTCAGGAGTGCAACTGTTAGGAGACTTCGGCGAAGAGTCGCTGCTTTGAGGAGTCTCGATCGATTGCGGGATGGAAGTGTCAGAGTTTGTATGGTTGTCACCTCCCCTATAGTCGAAGCGATTCATCTACAAAAAATAAAAATGGGGAGGTGAGTAACCATACAAACATAAATCAATCAGTTCAGTTCAGCAGGGCAATGTTTATTTTTCTACTTAGAAAAAATTTATCTAAGTAGTAAAAATATAGCATGCATGAGGAAAAAATAATTTTTGTGCCTAAAAGTGCTTGAGGTCCCTAGAATGAGCATGAATAAAAAATTATGGTCATAGGCAAAAATTTTGGTGCTGTGTGTGCCTATGTCCGAGCGGGTTGCTTAGTGTCCGTGTGTGCGTGCCTAAGAGGCTATCCGAGGAGCCCAGCGTGCATCCGAGTGTCACGCCTGGTGTCCGAGGGGCTGCGTCTAGGATAGCCGTCCGAGGAGCCCGTGTAGTGTCTGAGTGGACACCTGTGTCCGAGGGGCCGCGCCTGGTCAGTTGCTGTCCGAGGAGCCTAGCGTGCCGACCGATCGGATGCGTCAAGTGCGTGTTCGAAGAGTACCGAGGGACCTTGTTCGAGCAGTGAGGCCCTAGTCTGACCAGTGAGACCCTAGTCCGAGCCCAAGGCTAAGCATCCGATCGGACTAAGGCTTTCAAAAAAGAAAAAGGGGGAACAATGGCCAGTCGGCCATGCCACAACCCTAGACCCATTCCGAAAAACCCTAAATCCCTAGGACATAAACACAATTTCTCATCCAAAACACATAACCACAAGATCAAAATGGGGAATTTGCAAGGTTTCAAATGTTCTAGAGACCATATTCATATCATCCATTGCCCATAAAACCATACATGTGATTTAGGTTGAAAAACTCATTTTTCTTTAAATTTCTATGAAATTGAAGATAAAATTGAGTTACCCATAAACTAAACAACATCAAAACAGCCACAAGATACATTGCATTTGAAAGATTCATACATAGATTCAAGGGGAAAATTTCCAAGAGGGTTTCGGCCAACACACCCATTTTTCTTGAAATTTTGAAAAACAAACAACAACACAAGTGAAGATGAAGGAGAAGGACTTACCCAATCTTGAAGAGCCCTTGGATTTGCTTGAAGAAATAAGAGCTCCTCCTTGAAGATCCTTAAACTTTCAGCCAAGAGAAGAAAAGCTTGTGGGTTTCGGCCAAAGAGAGGAATAAGAGAAGATGAGAGAAATTTTTGCTTTTTTGCTCTCTTGTAGACCACTGAAGAATTTTGACTGGCCACGCACCTGACTGGGCAGACATGCACTTGACTGGGCAGACATGCACCTGACTGGGCAGACATGCACTTGACGGGTCGGACATGGTCATGACTGGTCGGCCAAAGTCATGCCTGGGCGGACAAGCCTGTGACTGGTCGGCCATGACACTTGACTGGCCAGTCAAAATTCTTCACTGGTCTACCGGGTCACTCCTAAGCCAGATTACCCAACCATTCCTTACCATTTGTCATTTTTATTGCCACGTCATTGTTTTCAAATTTTGGGGATAACAGAGTTAATTTTTATTTATGTTATATTTTTTTCGAACCTATGGTATGATTGTATACCACTTATGCCCCCTTAATATCCTATGATTGTGATCTTAGGTTATTGAATTTTGAGGGTTTGCAAAAAAGTATAACAATAAAAATACAACTTTTGAATGAAATTTAGAACTTTATTGATAGAAAGCTAAAAAAAAGAAATCAAATACATACTTGGTTAAAATGAATATACAGCTTTCCTACATTACTAATAATAAGGTCGTAGATGTTCACCATTCGAAGCTCGCGGAACCAATCCTCCATTTAGCCTCACCAGCTTATATACTCCAGGTCGAATAATGGACTCAATCTGATAGGGTCCCTCCCGGTTAGGACCAAGTACCCCAGCAGATGGCCAAAAACACGCGCCTTAACACAAAGTCTCCCAATCCAAATTTCCTATGACCTTCTTGTTAAAATATCTAGTAGCTTGTTGCTGGTATGCAACATTTTTCAACTAGGCTTCGTCGCTTTTTTCTGCGATGAGGTCCAGACTCTCTTTGAGCTGAGGTTGGTCCGAGGCTGGGTCATACGCGTCACGCCTTATGGTTGGGATTTCGACCTCGATGGGCAACATGGCTTCGCACCCATAGGACAGGTAGAAAAGGGTATGCCCTGTTGAATTTCTTGTCGTGGTTCTATAGGCCCACAAGACTTTAGGCAGATCCTCTAGCTATCTCCCCTTTGCTTCTTCTAACATTTTCTTCATAGAACTTTTCAAGGTTTTATTGACTGCTTCAACCTGGCCATTTTCCTGGGGATGGGCCACGGAGGAAAAAAATTATTATCCAATTCTTTTCGCAAAAATGTGTAAACAAATCACTATTGAACTGGGTCCCATTATCTGATACCATCTACCTGGGCATCCCATATCTGCAAATGATGTTTTTACTATGAAATCTAGGACTTTCTTCGAGGTAATGGTGGTCAAGGGTTCAGCTTCGGTCTATTTTGTGAAATAGTCCACAGCGACTACAACATATCTTACTCCACCTTTTCCAGTTGGCAAGGATCCTATGAGGTCAATTCCCCATATCACGAATGACCATAGGGAGCTCATCATGGTGAGCTCAGTGGGTGGAGCTCATGGTATTGAGGCAAGCCGTTGACATTTATCATAACGCTTAACGTACTTGAATGAGTCTGCCTTGACTGTTGGCCAGAATTACCCTTGCCTAATCACCATTTTTGACAAGATATCCCCCCCGGTGTGATCTGCACAAAATCCTTCATGGATTTCTTTCAAAATATTTTTCACCTCGGGAGGAGTTACACACCTAAGTAATGGTATAGAGTACCTCTTTCTATATAATTTTCCTTCCAAGATGGTATATCTTGGTATTTGTTACATAAGCTTTCTTTCCTCGTTCGGGTCTGCTGGGAGACTTTCGGTTTTGAGGTAGTCTACGATTGGAGTCATCCAGATGGATTGCGAGTCAATCATGTTTGTATTTTCTTCATCAGGCTCATTTATACTCGGGGTCGGTAGAAATTCTACTGGGACCACGTTGAGTGTATCAGCTTCATTATTTGTGGGAAGCCTGGTCAATGCGTCTGCATTTGAATTTTTCTCTGGGGGGACTTGTTCTATAGCATAGAACTCAAACCCCCCAAATGTTGCTTTTACTTTCTCTAGGTAAGCTCCAATTTTATACCACGAGCCTGATATTCACCCAAGATTTAGTTAACAACTAGTTGTGAGTCGCTATAGCAATGAATGGCCTTTGCTTTCAGCTCGGTGGCTATTCGAAATCCTGCTAATAATGCCTCGTACTCAGCCTCGTTGTTTGATGCCTCAAAGCCAAACCTTAGCTCTGAGTGGAAGCAATTTCCCATTAGGGTGATTAGAATGATCCCTGCCCCCGATCCATTTTCATTGGAGGATCCATCGACATAAAGTCTCCACAGCTCGCGGGCTGGGGTTACGACTTCTTCGTTGGAGATCCCTGTACATTCGACAATGAAATCTGCCAAAAAGGTTGTCCGTTGATCGTTTTTCTATGATGATAAGCAATCTCGAACTGTCCAAGCTCGACAGCCCATTTTAACAGTCTTCCGGATGGTTCAGGTTTAGATAACACCTGCCTCAGTGGCCAGTCAGTTAACACATGAATAGGATGTGCTTGGAAATAGGCTCGAAGCTTTCGAGATGCATGCATTAGGCACAAATCCACTTTCTTCATTAATGAGTATCTCGATTCTACCCCCAGTAATCTTTTCCTAACGTAGTATACATGTTTTTGTACTTTCTTATCCTCCCGTACTAGTACTGAACTAATGGCATGCTCGGTTGTGGTGAGGTATAAGTACAAAACTTCTCCTGTGATAGGTTTAGACAAGATTGGTGGTTTGGCGAGGTGTTTCTTAAGATTTCTGAAACACGAGTTCACACTCATCCGACCACTCAAACTTTTTGCCCCCTCTTAAAAGATTAAAGAATGGAAGGCATTAGTCTGTAGATTTTGAGATAAACTTATTTAAGGTCGCCATTCATCCAGTTAAGCTCTTGACATCTTTATGTTATCAAGGTGAGGACATGTCTAATAAAGCTTTGATCTTGTCGGGATTAGCCTCTATACCCTGAGCATTCACTATGAACCCAAGAAACTTACCCGAAGATACTCCGAATGAGCATTTTTGTGGGTTGAGTCTCATATTGTATTACCGAAGCACTCCAAAACATTCTGCGAGATCCTCTACATGGTTATTGTTATGTTTGGATTTGACTAACATATCGTCCACATAAACTTCCATTTATTCCCTATCTACTCAGCAAACATCCTATTTACCAATCATTGGTATGTGGTTCCAGCATTTTTGAGCCCGAAAGGCATGACGTTGTAGCAGTACAATCCCTTGTCGGTTACAAAGCTTGTATGTTCTTGGTCAGGTGCATGCATGGCAATATGGTTATATCGAGAATAAGCATCCATGAATGACATGATGCAATGGCCTGCAGTGGCATCTGCGAGCTGGTCGATTCAAGGCAAGGGAAAACAGTCTTTGGGGCATGCCTTGATGAGGTCCAAATAGTCGATGCAGGTTCACCATTTTCCATTGGGTTTCGGGACCAGCACAGGATTGGCTATCCAATCAGGATAGAAAGCATCTCGAATAAACCGATTTGCTTTTAACTTCTCGACCTCCTCTTTTAGGGCTTTCTTTCTGTCGTCGTTCAGGAACCTGTGTTTTTGTTGCTTTGGGGGGAAGCTCTTATCAATATTGAGTGCATGGCTTATAACACTCGCACTAATCCCTACCATATCCGAGTGCGACCATGCAAATACATCCTGGTTTTCTTTCAAAAAGCAAGTTAATTGCTATCTTGAACTTTCAGAAAGATTTTTTTCCTATTTTTACCACCCTCATGGTATCTTTCTCATCGAGCTTTATTTCTTCAAGCTCTTCCAACAGTTCAAGATCGGCCATTTCTTCAACTCTAGGTTCGATCTCTTCTTTTATCTCGAAGACGGATCGTCCATTTCCCGAATAGCCACCAGCATCTGCGCACTTGTTTGGCTTTTCCCTCTCATGGAAATGTTATAGCATTCCCTTGCAGCAAGCTGGTCTCCCTTCAGCGTCCCGATGCCATTAGACATCGGGAACTTGACAGCTAAATGCCTAACAGACAATAATGCCCCCAGCTCGATCAAGGCTAGTCTCCCGAGCAATATGTTGTAGGCCGACGGGGTATCCACCAGCACGAGCAATACAATGTGATTGCACAGGCTTTCAAATCTCAAAGTGTGAGTCCCATCTTTTCTAGAGTGGCTTTATAAAGGATATTAACAGAGCTCCCATTATCTATCAGGATTCTGTGCACCCTTTGGTTTGCGAGCTGAAATGTGATGACCAGGGGTCATTATGAGGAAACTGGATGTGTGACACATCCTCTTCTGTAAAAGTGATGGGTTGAGTTCAAATCATTGTTGCTTCAGAGCTCATGGTTCTGGATTGTAAGGAGAACCATCCCCAGTCTTGAGCTCGTGGTTCCAGCAAGATGCGTCACCCAGAAATGGTTACCACATCCTCCCCATCTATCAGGGGCAGTCGATCATCCTCCCGTGCTTGGGAGTTGTTGTTCTATTTGGCAGGTTGCACAGACGCTGCCCTCTGTCCTGTCGAGGCTTGATTAGGATTCTGGTTTCTCACATATTGTCTGAAATATCCTCTTGAGATCAAGCCTTCGATCTCGTCTTTCAGTTGTCAGCACTCATCATTGGTATGTCCGACGTCCCTGTGGAATCTGTAATATTTAATGGAGTCCCTCTTCACCTTCTGATTTCGCATTGGGTCAGGTCGCCTAAATGGGACCTGATTCTCATTAGCTAGGAAGATATTTTCTCGAGTCTCATTGAGCTGGGTATAAACCGTATAAATGAAGCAGTACTTGTCTCCCTTCTTCTTTTTCCCCCCGTCTGCCTCAGAGTTGTTCTCTTCATTTTTCTTTCTTTTTGAAGGTTTATCTCCGGAGGGTTTTGGCGTTGATGGGGTAGCTGAGGTCGAGGCTGAGTTAGCATTTTTCATTGTAGTTATGGACTGAGGGGCCAATTTTAATGTTGACCTTGCCTCTTCTACATTGAAAAATCTCTGGGCCCTCTTATTGAACTTGGTTATTGTCCTTATAGGTTTTCTTTTCATATCATTCCAAAGGGGACTCCCTGGTAATATACTAGCTCTTACAGCCATAAGGTGGCCATTGTCGTCGACATTGCGAGCTCGTGCCACCTCTGTATTAAACCTTGCAAGGTAAATTTTCAACTATTCTCCCTACTGTTGTCTGACATTGGTTAAAGTCGAGGCCTCGGGCTTGACTCCTACCATGGCCTTGAACTGTTTCTTAAATTCCTTTGCTAACTGATCCCAAGACGAGATCGAACTGTTTCGAACTAGTTTTTTGCTGGTCCTATCAGAGTGGTTGGGAACAAAATACATCGGAGCTCATAACCAACATTGCTGGCTCGCATGATGGTGTTGAATGTGCTTAAATGGTTGTATGGATCTGAGTTCCCGTAAAATGGAGCTGCGTGGGGTATCTTGAACCCCTGAGAAAATGGTACATTAGAAATATGAGGAGAAAAAGGCTCAAGCACCTCATCGGAGTCATCAGCCTTGTCCTTGTTCCTTTCATCCTGAAGGAGCCTGAACACCCATTCGAGCTGGTTAATTCTCTCCTGGACCAAGTTCACTGGAGGCTAAGCTTGTGCTTGGGGGAGCTGGTTATTGTTTATAAAAACCCCAACTCCTTGTCCCGATATAGGGTGATATTGATTCCCATATGTCGACTCTTTTTTACTATTCAAATGGTTGTCAAATCGGGGTTTTCAGGATTGGCTTACCCCCGGTTCTGGTTCAGGTGATCTCGAAGGTCAGGACGATTGCCTTGATTCCCGGTATTCCTGGGTTCGATATTATGTATGCTTACAGACCTAGTGTGGTCTGAGCTCTCACTTATGAAACTAAAATTTCTCTCTGGCTTAGGGGTTTGGTGGTTACGAGGTGGATCTTCCACTGGCCTCCTTGCTCCAATTGTTTACAATCTCGACACATGGCTTCTTTCCAGTTAGGCTGCCCTGTGTTCTCAAGTTGCCTCCCTCTTGCCCCCATGTCCAGGTTTGGCTCGACGGTTCCAATCTCGACTGCCATTATGAGAGGATCTTTGTGGAGCAGGCTCCCCTGCCTGGTTCCTATGAGGAGCTGGCTATTGTTACTCTCGGATTGGTGAGGGGTGTCTTATAGGAGATGGTGATGGCCTCCCATTGTTGGGCCTAGAAGGTCTAGAATTGGCCTAAAAAAGTTTTGGGTTGTTCCTGACTGCTTCAGGGTTAGAACTCCGAGCTATTGGAGGAGCTCTGTTATTCCCTGTTCCTGCAAACACTTCCACAGTCGGATTACCAGTAGTATCAGTTTAAGTATTTCTCCTAGGGCGCTCATTGCCAGGGTTTTCCCTAGGCCCTAGCTGAGCCTGCTGGGCCCCTTGCTCAACCCTCCTGGTGGCTATGCTCCCTCGGGGACGTCCTCTTGGCCTCCGAGGTGATTCCTGGACCTCAGCGACCTGTCTGGCCAATTCTTCGTTGCGCCTTGTCGCCTCTACCAATTGTTGGTGCAGTTTGTGATTCTTCAGTTCAACAATGGGAATATACCTCTCTGGATTATAGTAGATGTCCTCATCAGGCCTGGGAGTAGGCGGTCCCTGGGAGTCAGAGGATGCACTCCCTTCCTCTGGGACGTGGTCAGTCATTGGCTGCTTCCGAGGTCGACGTGGGTAATCTTCAGTGTGAAGATTTCGCTCCTCAGGTATTTGGGGCAATGGTCGCCCACTTGTACTGGGGTTGTTCGCAATGGCCATTGGTAATTTAGGAGGTTTCTAACTAAACAATCCAACGACTTGAGTTCAACTCTCAATGAAAGCACCAAACTATTGACGCCGTTTTTCCTCAACTTAAATCTGAAGAGCACTAAACAAGTACATTGGGATTTTTACGTGGTTCGGCAGTTAAAATCTACCTAGTCCACGAGTCAATATTATTGATCTGTGATATTCTCCCAAAACTTGTACAAAGCAATTTAGCAGGGTGTTCTCAGTACCAAATTGTGCTTGTCTACAAACGAAATTCTCCAGTCTATTTATAGACTGGTGAAGAAAAATATCTTCCCCTTATTTTGGGAAGTTACAATTCAACTTTGAAATAAATGTAATTAAATGCATTAATTACATAATATCCCATCATAATTAGGATTTAATATAAGATAATAACAAATCCCTAAGGAATAGGGATTTCCTAATAGTTGTCGCATGTAAAATGCGTTGCTGATCTCGAAGGAAAGGTTTATGCTATTCCGAGATCGACCAACAGTTCCAGCTCATTATTCTGGTCAGCTTCCTCCTTAGACAGTGATTCCACCGAGCTCAACCTTCGAAGACCAACATCTTCGAGCTTGCAAAGAAGGCTCGAATTACACCCATATGCATCGGATAAGGTTCATCCTTTCAAGCTTAATGCTTAAGCTCGAGCCTTCTGAACTGGTGCTTGATCGCTAGTAAGAACAAGTCAAGAATCACGCAAATTTTATACAAGTGTTGAGCCCTAATTTGTTATCTTCGAGCTTACGCTTTACGAGCCTACATTTCGAGGCTCATTTATGACGATTTCGAAATTTGGGTGTAACATTTATACATGAAATAAAGGAAAGTATCAAGGAGATGATGTGTCACTCTAAAATTGCTCCAAATAAACACTCTTTTTATTTTCTTTTTTTCACAATTTTTATTTATTTTTAATATCTGTATCTATATCTTTTCTATATAAAAAATGTGTAGATAACAGAAATTATTGGTTTTAATGATTTGTTTTGTTAACTTTAACAGAATATTCTAAATATTTAGCGGAATATACCTTTAAAACTAATTAAAAATAGATATTTATTCATTATATTAATGTTAATAATATAAATTTAAATTCACATTCAAATGTTATAAAATATCATTATTATAATAATATATAATACAATACTAGATATTTAATAATTATATTAATATGAATTCAATATTATAATTATTATAATATGTTGACGCCGTTTTTCGTCAACAGTGAATATAGAGCACGTAAACAATAAATAGTTATGGCTAGAAAAATATATAAAACAAGGAGGATTTTTTACGTGGTTCAGCAGTTAATTCTGCCTAGTCCACGAGTCTTTGTTATTAGAACTTAAGATGATTTCTGGAAATTCTCCAATGATGAATTCTCCAGAGTTTCTCTCAAGATTCCAAAATTTTGGTCCTTTACAAAGGTACAGGACTTCTCTATTTATAGAGGAAGTCTCAGAATACTATCCCACACATCTCTGGGAAGTTATTCTTTATGTCAATAAATTTAATGGTTTTAAAAGCTTGTAACTCCTATATACAAGGAAACGTCCCCTGAAGACCAGGGGGCGTATAACTGAATAAATACCCCTTTATTATAGGGAAGTTACAACAATAAATGTAGACTGCGTCTCTCCAAAATGACTCATTAAGATGTTCAAAGTTAGTGATCTACATCATCAGTGACGTGCCAACCTAGGTCTCTTAATGACTTTCGAGTTGTAGTATTTTCCTCAAGATCATGTGGCTTCGAGCTCATACTTATGTCATGCTCGGAACTCTTGATCCGAGGCCACCCGAGAATAGACGTACTTCGATGTCTGTCTTTTGAGCTTGTGAGGATTTCGAGGCTACCATCTCTGAGGTTGCCACTTGCTTTATAGGTTCGGTGCCTAGGTTGCGGACACGTACTTCTAGATATTGCGAGCCCATACCTGACGAATCCAGCTTTCAAGATCACAATTCTCAAGGCTTGAAATCTGGGTGTAACATTTTGCCCCCTCAAAAGTATTTGTTTGAATCCTATGAGAAGGAAACTTTTGAACTACTTTCTTCGGGAACTGCACCGTCACACATGCTTAAGTATGGACACGTGTCAGTTGGGTATTGCTCATCCAAGGTACTCGACTACCTTGGAAATCTGCCCACAATCGTTTGCCTGCCACCTTTTCGGCACCATCTTGTCATTTGTCCCTGGCCGCTGGATTTGATAAGGATTCTGGCCAACGGCCCAAATTAATCCCTTTTTACCACTTTTGATTGTCTATATATAAGGCCCTGGACATCTTCTTCCTCTTACTTTACATTCATCAGAGAAAAAAGAAAAGAGACAAAACCAGAAGCCATCCCTGAGAGCTTTTTGCTTTTGCATGTTCTCCCAGCCAAAGAAACAAAGGATCGCCAACTTGTTCGAGACCGTGAGGTTATACCTGCAGCCTCTCCTTCAATCAACGATTTCTCTGCAATCGCCATCATTGCGTAAGTATCTGATGATCTTTTCATTTTTCTTTATCTCGATTTCTGTCTGTGTTGCTCTTTTATTTCTGGGAATGTGCTGGTTTGTTTTTTAGTTTGACACGCTAGGAAGCTTTGACCGATAGGCATTTAGGTTTAAGTTTCCCCGTTACTGGTTCTAAATCCAATTTTGATGTAGAACAAACTCAAACAAGGTCTCTTTTTTCTAGGTTTTCAAAATTTAAAAGACATATCTTGCACACCAAGATATCGGGTACAAAATCTTGGTTTTGAAGAATGCACGATACCCAAGAATACCATTTTTGTACAACCACCACCTTTTTTCCTGATATTTCGGGATTCTCAAAAATTATTCCCACTTTTCTCCTTTTTTTCATAGAATACACGTTCTGACCCTTAATCGGGTTTCCAGGATCGAGCTCGTTTCGTACCCAAGCACTTTCCGAGCTTGTCTTGCCAAGCTAGTAATTCTTGACTCCTTGCATGCATGGCCCTCACCATTTTTTCTTTCTCGCTAGATGTCACAGAATCTGGAAAGACGGTGGGGGTCGCTGCTTGCCATCCCGTACTCGCCAAAAACTCCGAGCCCAGAATCGTCATTTTCTCGGAACCAACGTCTGATTCGTGAATACGATCTCGCACGCAAATAGGAAGAAACCTGAGCTCATTATCACCGCCAAATCGTCGAGGTCATAGAGAAAAAGAGAAGAATCCTTCGAGAGGCACTTTATCCGGAATCTGGTTCAAGGCCCAGACCGATCCCCCTTGTTCTTAGGTTAAAGGTGACGATCGCATACAACCCGGGAGAGCTTCAATTCTCACTGATGGGGGAGCCCTCTACCTCGCAGCCAAGGAGAGAATTTTTTGAGGCCGAGCACTACTGGAGCTCAGTCACCTCGCTAGGTCAGATAAACGATATCTTGGCCTTTCATGGTATAAGACTGTCAGGCTCGCTATGGTGTTGAGCTCCTACCTCCCAAGAGCGAAGCTGCCGCACCCCAGGAGATGGAAATCCTAACAACAAGCTGAGGTATGCGGCTTGGAGCCAGGAACATATGAAGGCAGGAGCGATACTGCCTTTGAAGTCTTTCTTCAAGGACTTCACAGACTTTGTTGGGTTGGCTCCATTCCAGCTGAACACTAATTCCTACAGGGTTCTATCTGCCCTGAAGTCGATAAACAACGAGCTGAAGTGGGAAGGACCCACGCCAGAAGAGATCTTGTATCTTTTCTGTTTGAAAAGCAATCCATCCCGAGCTCGGGGAGGAGATGGCTTCTATTACCTTTCGAGCTACCCAAAGGAGAAAAATATGTTTGAGGATCTTCCCAATCACCCTCCTGATTTTAAGAAGGCCTTCTTCTGGATGGATGGCCTGTCTCCTTCATGATGCTATTCCTTCAGACGGATCCGTAAGTACCCCAACCTCCTTTATCTTTGTGCTCGAAATTTTTTCTATAGGCTTGCACTTAGTTGAGTTATATTTTATTTTCGAGCCAACTATCATCGTCCCACTCCTTCTGACAAGATGAAAGAGCGTAGGGAGACCCTGCTCCAACTCCCTTATGGTAGGAGATCACTCTCATACCTTTTGCATGAAGGTAAGCTTCGAGCTTGCGGGCTCTTGGGAGATGGCCTTTCCACCTCGGACTAGTCTAACAAAAAATATGACTGCTAGGAGCTCGTGTCCTTGCCAACAGGCATCCTTCCCCCGAGAAGAGAGGTGAGGCCCCCGCCTCTAGTTCGCCGAAGGAGCCCGCAATCAGGGAATGAGGCCAACGATGAAGCCTCGAGCTCGGGCTCGGATGATCAAGGTACAATCATCCTAAGCTCGTAAATGTGGTCCCCCACCTTAGTGAAACACAAACCCGATAGGTTAGTGTTGTACGAGGACGATAGGAACCACTTCTATGTGTGGACTTGGGTAGATGAATAGGTTCATAGGTTCGATAGCTGGCTCGGGCAATACGATACTATGTATAGCCTGAACGAGGTATGGAACGGAATAGCCGTCCAATACGGGACCAATGACTATAGGGACCTTTCGAGGTTGACGTCCATGTTTAGGGAAGGTACTCCCCCCACCTCTTCTGAAGATGCGGGAATTTCATGGTCTCCGAGCTCAAGCTCAAAGGAGAGTTCCAGTTAGGTTTCTATCCAGTCGCCTCTTCATCACTTTGCATACTTGTGTGATGTTCAGTTACTTTATGTATATTTTCTTTCTTTTTTTGATGACTCATACTGTGGTGTGACTGTGTAGGTGAGATGGACTCCGATCTCGATAGTATTCTCGAGAGTGGCGGGGCCAAGAGGAACAAGCGCCCCAGGGGGTCGCAAAAAATAGACCAGCCTGCCAAGGTCCTTAAGAGGACTGAAAAGAGGCCACCTCCCCCACCAGCTCCGCCTGCCACGAGCTCCGCTGTGGAACCGACTTCACAGGCCGGGGCATCCACTATGGTCGAGACCCATCCTCCCGTCCTTGTTCACTCGACGCTCGGTCCTCCTCCCAAAAAACCCTCTGCTTCCCGAACCCACAAGCTGTCAGTTTCTACTCACGTTGAGGAGTATGTAGTTGACAATGCTGCTAGGTCCCATGGGGCCACACTGGGCTCGGATGTTTTGTCCCGAGTGGGCCAGAGCTTTAGCGGTTTTGATGCTTCTCACTGGCAATTTATGATCGAGGCCCGAGACTGCAACACACTCTACGAGAAGAGTGTCGAGCTCATCGCCATGGTTACTTTTCTTTTCTCGCTCCTGGCTATATTTATAGATGGTCCGTATGCTAATGTTGATTTCTTTGTATGTCAGGCTCTTGCTGTCTCTGCTCAGCTCAACTATAATTTGAACAACGAGGTTCATTCGAGCAGATCCTACGCTCAGGAGGCCAAGGATCATCAACTCAAACTGAGTGATGAACTGAAGGCGACAAAGGCAAATGTTGAGACAGGAGCTGAGGAGCTTAAGGCCAAGACATCTGAGCTTGAGAAGCAGAATGCTAAGCTTGCGGAGCTTGAGAAGGAGAACGCTCGGCTCAAGGAGGCCAATAAAAAGCTCGAAGAAGACAAGGCCGCCACTTTTGATGTAATTGAGAGTGAAAAGGCTTGCCTCCTTGCCGAGTACAAAGAGAAGAAAGACTAGGCGGTTGATTTGGCCATGTACAGAATGTGGGCCAATAATGAAGACCTCGATACCAGCTTCCTAGGTCCTCTTGAGGCGAAGCTCCTGTATAAGTGGAATGCTAAGCTTGAGGCGGAGGAGGCTGCTCAGGAGGCCGCTAAGGAGGTTGCTCAAAAGGATAGTCATGCTATTCATCCTGGGAGTCTAGCGCTGCTGGTGCCGAGAAGGCTAAGGAGACTGTTCCTTCTTGAATCCCACCTCGGGGCTGCGCTCCCATATTTTTGTAATTATATTAATTTATGCCCATAGGGCTGATACAATTTCTTTTTCTTTTCTTTTAATATACATGCTTTACATTTCTTGATTTGAAATATTTTGCACACTTTACATTAAAGAGTCGCATATGCTTGTTTATTCGCACAAACATAGTTTGGATTTAGGCTCGAGTTCAATGCATTCATGCACAGTTTGCTCGAATTATCTGCTTCTGATCTCGTTATTCATCAAGGTCGGATATTACTTTAACCATGAACCCGAAAGTACTTGTATGGTGTGTAATGCAGACGGTTTAGTTATACCTTATTTTTTAGTTACATTTTCTCATCCTTGGTTATCTCTCCGAGGTTATGAGTTCGAAACTATTTTTTATAAGATATTCCAGCCTCGATCTCGACTTAACTCAAAGTGGGTTTATGTTCCAACTTACTGTCGATTAGTTTTAGCTAGTTTACTCCAAACCTTTTAAGGTTGTGATTGGTTTGTAATCCATGCACTTATATGTTTAGTCTAATTCAGATATTTGGTTATATCCAAACATTTCAATATTTTGATAATTTGGTTACGTCCAAACTATCTAAGCTCGCGCATCTGGTTACATCTAGACACTTATGTTTTTGATAATTGGTTATATCCAAATTATCTTATCTGGCGCATTTGGTTATCTCCAAACACTTGTATGTTTTTCGTATATGTAACTTTATTTTTCAAGCTGATGGTATTTATATATACCAATGATGCCCCCTTAATATCCTATGAATGTGACCATAGGTTATTAGATTAAGAGAGATTGCAAAAATAAAGCATATTGGACGAAATAAATCTTTATTTGATAAAACCCAAAAGTAGGAAAAACAGTACAAAAAGACAAGCATGGTTACGGGCAACATCCTTCCTATACTATTGATAGTAAGGTCTTAGGTGCTCGCCATTCCATGCTCGCGGTATTAGGCTCCCATCCAATCTTGCTAGCTTGTAGACACTGGGTCGGATGACTGACTCTATCTGGTATGATCCTTCCCAATTTGGCCCGAGCACGCCAGCTTTTGGATCTCGCATTGTCAAAAATACATGCCTTAGCACCAGACCGAACTTTCGATCTCGAACCCTCTTGTTGAATACCTGGTAGCTCATTGCTGGTAAGCAGCATTCCTCAACTGAGCTTCATTTCTTCTTTCTTTGATCAGGTCTAGGGTTTCTTCGAGCTGAGTGTGGTTCGAGTTTCGGTCATAAGCATGAGTTCGAATTGTAGGAATCTCGACCTCGATAGGCAACATAGCATCGCAACCGTATGCCAGAGAGAACGGGGTATGTTCTGTTGACGTTCGAGCTGTAGTCCTATATCCCCATAGGACTTGGGGTAATTCTTCGGGCCATCGTCCTTTTGCTTCCTCCAACTTTTTATTTAGCGAACTTTTGAGAGTTTTGTTTACAGCCTCGACCTAGCCATTCGCCTGGGGATGAGCTACTGACGAAAAACTCTTTATTATTCCATTCCTCTCGTAAAATCTGGTGAACAAATCTCTATCGAACTGGGTTCCGTTGTCGGATACAACTTTCCTCAGCATCCTATATCAGCATACGATGTTCTTTACCACGAAGTCAAGGACCTTCTTGGAAGTTATTGTTGCTAACGGTTCAGCCTCTGTCCACTTTGTGAAGTAATCTAAGGCAACTACAGCGTACTTCACACCGCCCTTGCCAGTTGGGAGAGAGCCTATGAGGTTGATTCCCCACACCGCAAATGGCCATGGGGAAGTCATCATGGTCAGCTCGAATGGTGGAGCTCGAGGAATCGTGGTGAGCCGCTGGCACTTATCGCATTTCTTTACGTATTTGAAAGAATCTGATTTAATGGTAGGCCAGAAATAACCTTGGCGTATGATTTTCTTCGACAGGCTATGCCCCCAGTATGGTCTCCACAGAACCCTTCATGAATTTCTTCAATGATTTTCTTGGCCTCGGGTGGAGTCACACACCGAAGTAATGGCATAGAATATCCCCTTCTATACAGCCTTCCATCCAAAATGGTGTAACGGGGAAGCTAATACATCAGCTTTCGAGCCTGGTTCCGATCTTTCGGAAGGACGCCGGTCTCGAGATATTCGACTATTGGGGTCATCCAAGTAGGCTCGGAATCAATCATACACATGTCTTCCTGCTCCGGCTCGTTAATGCAGGGTGCTGAGAGATGTTCTATTGGCACAACATTTAGCTCATCACTCTCGGTGGAAGTAGCGAGTCGAACTACGGCATCTGCATTTGAGTTTTTCTCTGAAGGGAACTTGTTCGATTGCATAAAACTCGAAATGTTCCAATGCGGACTTGGCCTTTTCTAAGTAAGCTTCCATTTTCATGCCATGAGCCTGGTATTCTCCCAAAATTTGGTTCACCACAAGCTTTGAGTCACTGTAGCAATGTATGGCCTTAGCTTTGAGCTCTTTGGCTATACGGAGTCCCGCCAATAAAGCCTCGTATTCGGCCTCATTATTTGATGTGTTGAAGTCGAATCTTAATGCAGAATGAAATCTGCTTCCTGCGGGAGTAATCAAAATGACCCTTACCCCCGATCCATTTTCGTTAGATGACCCATCGACGTAAAGTTTCCACAGCTCGTGGGCCGGGGTTATAACTTCATCGTTGGTCATGCCAGTACACTCCACTATAAAGTCCGCCAGGGCCTGTGCCCTAATGGTCGTCCTCGGGTGGTAGGTGATCTCGAATTGTCTGAGCTCAACTGCCCATTTAAGAAGTCGACCTGAAGCTTCTGGTTTAGACAAGACTTGCCTCAGCGGTTGATTGGTTAGTACATGGATGGGGTGCGCCTGAAAGTAGGGTCGTAATTTGCGAGATGAATGAATTAAACTGAGAGCTAGCTTTTCCATCCAGGGGTATCTCGATTCTGCCCCCAGTAATCTTTTACTGATGTAATATATGGGCCGCTGTACCTTTTCCTCTTCTCGCACGAGCACTGCACTTACTGCATGTTCGGTAGTGGCAAGATACAAGTATAGTACTTCTCCCGTAATAGGTTTTGATAAGATGGGGGGTCTGCGAGGTGCTTCTTAAGCTCCTAGAAGGCCAGCTCGCATTCTTCCGTCCATTCAAATTTCTTGCCTCCCCTCAACAGATTGAAAAACGGAAGACAACGGTCTGTAGATTTTGAGACAAACCTACTTAGTACCGCCATCGTGCCGGTCAAACTCTGGACATCTTTGTGTCTTCGAGATGAGGGCATGTCGATTAGGGCCTGGATCTTGTCTGGGTTAGCTTCTATCCCACGTGTGTTTACAATGAAGCCCAGAAATTTTCCGGATGATACCCCAAAGGAGCATTTATGAGGATTAAGCTTCATGTTATACTTTCGGAGCACGGCAAAACACTCTTCGAGGTCGTCAACATGGTTATCTTTAAGTTGAGACTTGACTATCATGTCATCAACATAAACTTCCATGTTGTTCCCTATTTGCTCTGAAAATATCATGTTCACGAGCCGCTGGTATGTGGCCCCAGCATTTTTGAGCCCGAATGGCATGACGTTGTAACAATATAGTCCTTTGTCTGTTATAAAACTCGTATGTTCCTGGTTAGGTGCATGCATGGGAATCTGGTTATATCCAGAATAGGCATCCATGAACGACATCAGTCCATGCCCTGCCGTGGCATCCACGAGCTAGTCAATCCTTGGTAAAGGAAAACAGTCCTTTGGACAAGCTTTGTTGAGGTCTGAATAGTCAATGCAGGTTCGCCATGTCCCATTTGGCTTTGGGACCAACACCGGATTGGCTACCCAGTCAGGATAAAAAGCATCCCTAATGAACCGGTTTGCTTTCAACCTGTCGACCTCCTCCTTTAGTGCCTTTTTTTTGTCGTCTTCCAGTTGTCTTCGCTTTTGTTGCTTTGGTGGGAAGCTTTTATCGATATTCATGCGTGGCTCGCTATGTTCGGACTTATTCCAACCATGTCCGAATGTGACCACGCGAAGACATCCTGGTTGTTCTTCAAGAAGCAAATTAATTGCTATTTAGTTTCCTCCTGGAGATGTTTCCCGACCTTTACTGTTTTGGAAGGATCTGACTCTTCGAGCTTGATTTCTTCAAGCTCTTCTAATGGTTCGAGGTCAGTCTTCTCCTCCACCCTTGGGTTGATCTCCTCATCTATCTCCAAGATCGTCCCATTTTTATTTTGAATAATCACGAGTGTCTGTGCACTCGTCTGTTTCTTCCCTCTTCGGGAGAAGCTATAGCATTCCCTTCCAGACAACTGGTCTCCCTTCAACGTCCCGATGCCACTAGGAGTAGGGAACTTAACAGCCAGATGTCTAACAGACGAGACTGCCCCCAGCCCTACTAGGGCTGGTCTTCCGAGCAGCACGTTGTAGGCCGAAGGCAGGTCTACCACCACGAACTCCATCATCTTGGTTGTTGAGATCGGGTAGTCTCCCAAGGTTACAGGGAGTTCGATGGATGCCATGCAGGCGGTCCCTTCTCCTGAAAAACCGTACAGTGTTGTCGCACATGCTTTCAGGTCGTGAAGAGTGAGTCCCATTTTCTCTAGGGTTGCCTTATAGAGAATGTTAACTGAGCTCCCATTGTCTATGAGAACCCGGTGAACTCTCTTATTTGCCAACTGGAGAATGATGACCAGTGGATCATGGTGAGGAAACTGAACATGGGACGTGTCGTCCTCAATAAAGGTTATTGGCTGAGACACTGTCTTTTGATTTTTAGGAGCTCTGGATTCGGGTTCGTAAGGAGACCCGTCCCCAGTTTTTAGCTCGTTCACATATCTCTTTTGGGCATTTCTGCTCACTCCCGCGAGATGAGGCCCTCCCGAGATGGTTATCACGTCTTCTCCATCGATCGGAGGGGGCCTATCTTCTTCCCTGGCTCGGGAATTATTGTTTTGTGCAGGTTGTGGCGCAGCTGCCCTTTGGCTTATAGGCGCCTGATTAGTATTCTGGTTTTTTACATATTGCCTAAAGTAGCCCCTCGAGATCAAACCTTCGATCTCGTCCTTCAACTGTCGGCACTCATCATTAGTATGCCCAGTGTCTCTGTGAAATCGACAATATTTGCTGGAGTCCCTCTTTGACTTCTGATTTCTCATTGGGTCTGGACGTCTAAAGGGGACCTGGTTTTCATTAGCCAGGTATATGTTCTCCCGAGACTCGTTGAGCTCAGTGTACACTCTGTACATGGAGAAATATCTTTCCCCCTTCTTTTTCTTTCCTCCCTCGACCTCGGGGTTACTCCCTTCGTTCTTCTTTCTCTTGGAAGGGTTTTCCGCAGCTGGCTTTGAGGTTTGTGGGTCCGCCGAGGTTGAGGCAGAGTTCACGTTTATCGTTGTAGTTACGGGCTGGGAGGTCACATTAAGTGTCGACCTCGCTTCCTCTACATTGACAAACCTCTGTGCTCGTTTGTTAAACTCGGTTAGGGACCTCACGGGTTTTCTCTGCATGACGTCCCAAAGGGCGCTTCCTGGCATTACTCCAGCTTGGATAGCCATTAGATGACCGCTGTCATCCACATTTTGGGCCCGTCCAACTTCTAAGTTAAACCTTGTAAGGTAACTTTTTAATGTCTCGCCTGGCTGCTGTCGAACATTAGTCAGAGTTGATGCTTCGGGCCTGACCCCCATCATGGCTCTGAACTGCTTCTTGAAGTCCCTAGACAGTTGATCCCAAGAAGTGATTGAGTGCCTTCTATATTTTTCGAACCAGCTCTTGGCTGGTCCCGTTAGCGATGCCTGAAATAACATACATTTGAGCTCGTAACCCACGTTACTTGCTCTCATTATGGTATTGAATGTACTCAGATGGCTGTAAGGGTCGGACTTTCCCTCAAACGTTGGGACGTGAGGGATCCGAAATCCTTGACGAAATGGGGTATTGGAAATATGGGGAGCGAACGGTTCGAGCTCCTCATCAGAGTCCTCATGGCGACCTTGGCCTTGCTCATTTTGCAAAAGTCTGAAGGTCTTCTCCAACTGGTCAATTCTTTCCTGGACCAGGTCCATGAGGGGTCTTGTCTGAAATTGGCTGTCATTGATCACAATTCCAGGCTCGCGCCACTGCAGGGGATATTTTCGCCCATTTAGGTGATCCCTCAGGTCCGGGTTTGTCGGGTTAACATTACCCCGATTCTGATTCAAGTGTTCCCGCAGGTCGCAGCGATTCCTGCGGCTCCTAGTATTCTTTCGACCTCGGTCATACATACTGACCGATCTAGTATCTCCCGAGTCGTCACTGGTAAGACTCGTCGCATGATTATTTCGAGAGGGGTCTATTTCATGCTGCCTCGTTTCTGCAGTGCAGGACTGGGACATTTGACTTCTTGTGGACTGAGCGCCTCTTCGTTCCCTGAAGGCTTCTCTGTTCCCTTGCCTCCTTCCCGCACGTCTTTCCCCGTCATCTCGACCTAGCTGAGCATTCTTGCGAGGTGGAGAAGGATATCTTATAGGTGATGGCGGGAAGCGTATGGGTGAAGGTGGCTGCCACCCATTTCGAGGCCTAGATGGCCTGGAGTTTTCCCGAGAAGGGTTGGTTGCATTCTGCGTGTTACCAGGGATTTGAGTCCGAGCCTCTGCAGAGGTTCAGTTATTCCCAGAATTAACCGGAGCCCTAGCTCAGGTGCTCCTCTGGGGTCTCGAGGGAGCGGATGGCTCTGCTGGTGCCGGAGGCTGCTCTTGCTTCTCGTGGCAGCGTTTTTTCGTGGACGCCCACGAGGCCTGCGGGGAGGAACATGCACGTCCCTCAGAGGAGGGGCTTGGTTTTCACGCGGAGGTGGGGGCTGAGCCACCTGAGCCTCTGCGGCTATCCTAGCCAACTCCTCATTCCGCTTGTTGGCTTCGGCCAATTGCTGTTTCAGCTGCCGGTTTTCAAGTTCCACAATGGGAACGTACCGCTCGGGGTTGTAGTACATATCCTCATCCCTTGGAGGTGCTGGCGGTCCCCGAGAATCGGAGGACTCGCTTCTCTCTTCATTATCCGAGTTCACCATTGGCTGCTTCCCAGGGCATCTCAGATAATTTTCTTCAGGAATGTTTTGATCGTTTGCGGCCATAACTTGTTCAGGGATGAATGCTTAAGGCTCTCAATGAAAGCACCAAACTGTTGATGCCGTTTTTCGTCAACAGTGAATATAGAGCACGTAAACAATAAATAGTTATGGCTAGAAAAATATATAAAACAAGGAGGATTTTTTACGTGGTTCAGCAGTTAATTCTGCCTAGTCCAAGATTCTTTGTTATTAGAACTTAAGATTATTTCTGGAAATTCTCCAATGATGAATTCTCCAGAGTTTCTCTCAAGATTCTAAAATTTTGGTCATTTACAAAGGTACAGGACTTCTCTATTTATAGAGGAAGTCTCATAATACTATCCCACACGTCTCTGGGAAGTTATTCTTTATGTCAATAAATTTAATGGCTTTAAAATCCTGTAACTCCTATATACAAGGAAACGTCCCTTGAAGACCAGGGGGCGTATAACTGAATAAATACCCCTTTATTATAGGGAAGTTACAACAATAAATGTAGACTGCGTCTCTCCAAAATGACTCATTAAGATGTTCAAAGTTAGTAATCTACATCGTTAGTGTCGTGCCAACTCAGGTCTCTTAATGACTTTCGAGTTGTAGTATTTTCCCCGAGATCATGTGGCTTCGAGCTCATACTTATGTCAGGCTCGAAACTCCTGATCCGAGGCCACCCGAGAATAGACGTACTTCGATGTCTGTCTTTCGAGCTTGTGAGGATTTCGAGGCTACCATCTCCGAGGTTGCCACCTGCTTTATAGGTTCAGTGCCTAGGTTGCGGACACGTACTTCTAGATATTGCGAGCCCATACCTGACGAATCCAGCTTCGAGATCACAATTCTCAAGGCTCGAAATCTGGGTGTAACATAATATATAATACATGACTATATATTTAATACTTATATTAATATAAATTTAAATATTAAAAAATATCATTATAATAATAATACATAATCTTAATTTTTATTAAAAAATTATCATTTATGTTAAAAAAAAAAAGGTTATCATATTATATATATTTATAAAAAATCATAAATAGTGTTTTTTTAATTTTTCTTTTAATATGTTTATGTCATTCTTGTATATACAATATTGTTTATTTATTTGAAATTTATATAACAATATGATACAAATTTACTAAAAATTATTAATAAATTCTATAAATAAAACTAAGCAAACGTGCATTGCACGTTGCTTGTATCTAGTATATCTATAAAGGAAAACTTTGGAGATGTGATGTGGCATCATATAATTTTTTAGAACTATTTTCTCTATTTTATTATAATTTAGGTGAATTTGAGTTTTATTTATAGATGTTAAGTAATAATTTTATTTTTTGTAAAAATCTCATATGGTTTACAAACCATTATGGGTGTTATAGTTGTAGGCCATAAATAAAGTATTTTTCATTCAATTGGAATTGTCCAACCATTGATATTTTTTTATGAGTGATTGATTAATAAAATTCTCCCCAATTAGTTATAATTTTTTAGTTTATCAAATTTATATCAATATTAAAATTAGTATTTTTATATTTATATCTATACGTTTACTTTTTGTAATATATATTTTTATAGGGAAGCTTTGGAGATGTGATGTGGCATCCTATAATTTTTTAGAACTATTTTCTCTATTTTATTAGAATTTAGGTGAATTTGAGTTTTATTTATAGATGTTAAGTAATATATATATATATATATATTCTAAAAATCTCATATGGTTTACAAACCATTACGGGTGCTATAGTTGTAGGCTATAAATAAAGTATTTTTTCCATTCAATTAGATTTATCTAACCATTCGTATTTTTTTATTGGTGATTGATTAAAAAATAATCAAAATAATTTATTTATGAGACAATTTTAACTGGTAATCTAATATATGTGTGTATGTATATATAATTTAAGGTGAATTATACAAACATAGCATTAAAGAAAATCTTTGTATATATGATATATATATATATAAGTTTAAGATTTGAATAAGTAATATCATATTTTAAAATATTTTAGAGATCTTTTATCTATTTAATTAGAATTTTTGGCGAATATGAATTTTATTTGAAGAAATAATGTGCCATTTTATTAAAATTTGAGTTTTGTTTTATTTTATTTTTTCTGTTATACTTGTAGTTATAAATAAAGTATTCATTAGTTCACTTTTATTTGTTTAACCAGTAATATATATTTTTTTCTTACATGGATGATTAATTAATATAATGAGTTTATTAAATTTATATCATTATTAAAATTAGTATATTTTTATATTTATATATTTAATTTTATTGTATATATTTTTATATTATTTAAGTCCACTCCATTTATGTAGTTATTTTGTTGTTATAATACCGTGTGAAGCGGGATTATATTTCTTAGTAGGTATATATAGTAGTATACTAATTGCTTTTTATATACAAACATGTGACTAAACGTATTGGGATTAAATCACCTATAGCTTTATTATTATTATCTGTTTTTTTTCTTTCTCAAATTCAACCTAATATTTAGGGATATTAGCACGATAAATATTTAAGTTCATACTTTTGTTGTACTTAAATACATAATTTATTTTTTTGACAGCATAAATACCTAACGTTTATTTTTTTTTACAACTGTTACTTTTTCTAGCTAAGTAGCAAATACTAAACTTGTTTAATTACGGATATTGAGGACATAAATAGATATGTTTATGTGATTGTTGCACTTAAATACCTAATTTTAAAAAAAAAATCAATTCTTAAAAGGTAAGTATTTAAGTGCAACATTTACATAAACTTAAGTATTTATACCGCTAATATTCCTATTTAAAAAGTTTGGCATTTGCCAATAACCAAAAAAAAAAATAACAGCTGCAATGAAAAATAAATTTTAAGTATTTATGCCGTCAAAAAAATAAATTAAGTATTTAAGAGCAACACTCCCATAAACTTGGCTATATATGCCGCAATATCCCTGTATAAAACCACCTGCATGTGCATCTATACAGAGTACGGGCATCAAGAGTTAACCTTGGATCACCGTTCGGTGGCATAACAGCTCCGGACCCTTGAGTCGCAGTCCGTACGGAGGCTTTGGTTCGAAAATTGGAAGTTGGTGCCCTCGGCCTTTGGGAGCAGAACCCTAATTCTGTCCTGGTAGGCAACAATCTTCATATCATCAAGATAAAGGGTCAGCGTTATCCCCTCAATGGGGTTCAAGTAATGGTTTTCTATCCCTTTAGTGGAAAAGCATTGAACTTTGATCTCTGAGCTTTTGGGATTCACTTCTCCAAACCACCCAACCGAAACACTCGTGCATACAACTTGGGATATATTAAGCTTTCTCTTCTTAATGGACTCGAGAAATGGTTCAAACGATAAGGGCAACTCGTTAGCCGCAGATTGTTCGACTACGGTATACATAGGAAACCCCTGTCCTGAGTGAACTTGTTTGGAGAATATGGAATGAGTAGACAAGTCAACGATAAGCTCTAGTGTTTGTTTGTTACACTGGGCATGAACTAGGGCTCGTCTGGGTGGCTAAACCTTCTTGGGGTTTTGATTGCCATTTCAAAACGGTGCGTTTCTCTGGCTCCTCTAGGGCTACGTACTGGAAAGTTATTTTGTGGAGGTTCTGTTGTAATTCTTTCCTACAACACAGAACTCAGCAATGCACAAACACTCCAATACAATAACTAATAAAACTGTTAAAATAATGCAAGAAACAATCGAACAATAAAATTGCTAAGGTAATGCTAAAGCAATTAAAGTCAGCAAAACATAACAGTAAACAATAATGCAGTAAAGTAATCAAAGACACAAGAATTATACAGGTTCGGCCAAACCAAGGACCTACTTCCTGTTCACTCCCCTGAGTAGTCTCTTTTATTGATTTAAGAGATGAAATTACAAAGCTAACAATGTTAGGTGCATCACTAATCTCAAACTTCTCCAAGAACTCAATTCGAGTTCTTTCTTGATCTTCTTGAAGTCAATCGGCTGAACCCTTCTTCACAGCTTCACAATCTCTCTATCTAGGCTCTCAACTCACTAATTCAATATGAATTACAATTTATTACAATGTGTATCCCGAGCCCCTTTTATAACTAAGACATAGAGACCGAAATGACTAAAATAACCTTGATGCACACTAACTAACTTTAACAACTAACTGTATAAACTAACAGTATGTTAGTTTATCCTTTTTACTGTGGATTACAATTCCACAAATTCCACCTTAATCCATAGTAAAAAGATCAATAGCTTCAAACTCAGGGAAGTGATCCAGCTTTCTTAAAGAGAGGTTATATTCAGTAGTTCCAAGCAATGTTGGAACTTACTGACTGAGAGAACTTTAGTACCTGCATCTGCAGGATTTTCTTCACTAGGTACCTTTCCAAGTTCTACTTCTCCTTCTTCTATCTTATCTCTGATCCAAAACAATCTGATGTCAATGTGTTTTGACCTCTCATGATAAACTGGATTTCTACAAAGATGAATAGCTGATTGGCTGTCCGAGAACACATTCACCTTGCCTGTTAACAATTGAATCTCATTCAATAATCCTTTGATCCAAACAGCCTCCTTGAAAGCCTCAGTGGTGGCCATGAATTCTGCTTCAGTTGTTGAGAGTGCCACCACTTGTTGCAACTGAACTTTCCAACTGACACAACATCCATTCAGTAAGAAACAGTAGCTAGTTATGGATTTCCTAGTATCTCTATTTGATGCATAATCTGCATCAACATATCCTTCAAGATATACCTTTGTTTCTGACTTGACAAACTGTAAACCAACTTTGGTTGTAGCCTTCAAGTATCTCAGCAGCCATTTCAACCCTTTCCAATGTTCTACTCCTGGATTGGACATGTATCTACTCAACACACTCACTGCATAGGCAATATCTGGCCTGGTGCTAATCATGGAGTACATTACACTCCCAATGGCTTCTGCATAGGGTACTTCCTTCATATCCTTTATTTCTTGATCAGTTTTAGGTGACTGATCTGTTGACAAATTAAAGTGCCCTGCTAGAGGTACATTTACCTCTTTTGAATCTGACATTTTGAACTTCTGAATCACCTTCTTCAGATAACCTTCTTGTGTTAGCATAATCCTCTTTGCATTTCTGTCTCTAATGATATCAATTCCCAGAATTTTCCTTGCAGCCCCAAGATCCTTCATTTCAAATTCACTCTTCAACACATTCTTTAGTCGAGTTATTTGTTGCATATCCTTGCTCATTATGAGCATGTCATCCACATAGATCAACAAGAAAACAACTGAGCTTGAATCCAAATCTGAGAAGTATAGGCAGGTGTCATACTTGGATCTTGTGTACCCCACTTTAGTCACTACTGTATTGAACTTCTTGTACCACTGCCTCGGGGACTGCTTCAATCCATATAAAGACTTCTTGAGCAAACACACTAGTTCACCCCTCTTTGATTCCACCTTGAATCCTTCTGGTTGGGACATAAATATGGTCTCTTCTAATTGACCATTTAGAAATGCTGTTTTTACATCCATTTGCTCAATACTCCATTCAAACTGAATAGCCAAAGCCAGCATTATTCTGATTGTCTTCATCTTGACAACTGGTGAGAATATCTCAGAGTAGTCCACTCCCTCGACCTGTGTGAACCCTTTTGCTACAAGCCTTGCCTTGTAAACCTTTGGCTCCTTCTCAGTTATCCCTTCTTTTACTTTAAATACCCATTTGCAGTCAATAATCTTCTGTCTTTCAGGTTTGAATACCAACTTCCAGGTGTTGTTTTCTTTAAGTGAGTTCAGCTCTTCCATCATGGCCTGTTTCCATTTCTGAGAATCTCTGCTGTTTATTGCCTCTGAGTAGCTTCTTGGTTCTGGTTCTGTTGACTGGTTTGCAATAGAAAGTGCATATGCTATGATGTCTGCCTCTATGTATCTTTCAGGTGCCTTGACATCTCTTCTGATCCTGTCTCGAGCTAGCTGGTAATTACTTAAGTCTTCTTCTTGAGTTTCAGTCTCAATCTCAGGTTCAAAACTCTCCTGTTCATTCAGTTCTATGTTGGGAGGTTCCACCTCAATCTGAACACCAGCTTTGCTTGGTAACTTGTTACCTGAAACATCAGAAACAGAACCTTTCTCATTTCTTTTAAAGGGAAAATCTAACTCATTAAAAATCACATCTCTACTTATTAAAATCTTGTTAGTTTCAGTAGAAAGTAGCCTGTAACCTTTGACCCCAACTTGGTATCCCATTAAAACACATTTAATCGATCTCTTACCAAGTTTGTCTTCAACACTATGTGCATATGCTGCACAACCAAAGGTTCTGAGATGTGCAAGAGATGGCGGTCTTTTACTCCACAGTTCCTCAGGAGTCTTCAGATTAATTGCTCTACTTGGACTCCTGTTTATTAGATAACAAGCAGTATACAAAGCCTCTCCCCAATATTTCTTGGGTAAACCAGATTCAAGTAAAAGACATCTCACTTTATTTAAAAGTGTTCTATTCATTCTCTCAGCAATGCCATTTTGCTGAGGAGTTTTGATTACTGTCCTATGTCTTTGCATACCATTTTTAACACATAAATCAGAGAATTCCTCATTTATAAACTCTAGTCCATTATCAGTCCTAAGTGTTTTTATTTTTAACTCAGTTTGAGTTTCAACATAAACTTTCCAGTTTTTAAACTTGTTTAAACACTCACTCTTATGTTTCAATAGTAGTACCCACACCTTTCTACTATAGTCATCAATAATGGACAAGAAATACTGGTTACCTCCTGGAGTTTTAATCCTGCTTGCACCCCATAAATCTGCATGTATGTATTCCAGCACCTTGTTTGCTCTATAATTGCTGTGAGAGAACTTTAGTCTATGTTGTTTACCCTGTACACAAATCTCACAGAAAGGTAGGTTAGCATGATTATAATTCTGTAATAAACCTTGTTTAGACAACTCAACTAAACCTTGTTCACTTATGTGCCCCAATCGAGCATGCCATAATTTTGAATCTGTTTTGCATTTGCTAACAGCAGCTGCCTGTGCAGGAGGTATGGTCTTTCCATCTAGGAAATATAATCCAAGTCTCTTAATGCCTTTCATGACCAATAATGACCCTTTTGTAATCCTCATAGTCCCTTTACCAGTTCTATACTCATATCCTTCATCATCCAAGGTGCCTAAAGAAATCAAGTTTCTTTTCAAATCTGGAATATGCCTGACTTTGTTTAAAACCTTTATTGTGCCATCTGCATTCCGAATAGCAATATTTCCAATGCCAACAACCTGACATTTATGATCATTGCCCATCATAACACTCCCACCATCTATCTCTGAGTAGTCCATAAACCAGCTTCTATTTGGACTCATGTGGTAAGTACAACCACTATCTAGAATCCACTCTTCATGGTCTCTAAGACCTGAACCTGTGCATGCATCTCCATTGCTCAATTCTGTATTCTTTCTTTGTATGTTGATTACAGCAAATACATCTCCATCTGAGCTGTAAATATCATTAACTACTGCATTCGAATCATTGCTCTTGTTTTCTTCTTCCTTGTCCCTTTTCTTTTTGTTTCTTAATTCCCAGCAGCTTTTGATCAGGTGTCCTACTTTGCCACAATGGTGACATCTTCTGGTCTCTTTTGATCTTGATTTTGATCTTGAATTCCTTCTGTTTCTTGAGTTGTTTCTCCATGGTTGTCTGCCTCGAGTGATCAAAGCCTCATCTATCTTTGACTCCTGTTTTGCAGCCTTCTGCCAGTTTAATTCAGCATCTCTCGATCTGAGAGTGCTCATCACATCTTCAAGAGTCAAGGTATCCCTGCTATACATTATAACAGTCTTCATCTCCTTGAATTGTTCGGGTAAACCATTCAGAACAATCACTGCTTGATCTTCCTCTTTTATGACCTCTCCCATGTTAGTCAATGATAGAACAATCTTGTTCAAATCATCTAAATTCTGTTCAAGTGAAACAGTAGCATTCATCTTGAAACCATAAAATTTACCTTTGAAGAAGATCTTTGTTGCAGTGGACTTTGCCATGTACAATTGATTCAATTTGTTCCAGATTCCTAGAGCCGTTTTCTCTCCAATAACTTGCCTCAGTACATTGTCTGCCAAATTCATGATGATTGCTGATCGAGCTTGTTTCATCACAGTGTCAGTCTCCTTCTTCTTTACTGCATCAGTTTCTTTCTCAGATTTCTCAGTGACCTCTTCCAATGCTGAATCGAGTTTTTGGTAGATCAATATGGCCATCATCTTTTCTTTCCACAGACTAAAGTCCCCTGATCCATCAAATTTCTCTAGGTCGAATCTTGTTGAAGATGAAGCCATCTTTATGCAATTCTTGAATCTTCACAGCTGAGTTCTTTTCTTTTCTTTGAATCTAGAACCTGGCTCTGATACCACTGTTGTAATTCTTTCCTACAACACAGAACTCAGCAATGCACAAACACTCCAATACAATAACTAATAAAACTGTTAAAATAATGCAAGAAACAATCGAACAATAAAATTTCTAAGGTAATGCTAAAGCAATTAAAGTCAGCAAAACATAACAGTAAACAATAATGCAGTAAAGTAATCAAAGACACAAGAATTATACAGGTTCGGCCAAACCAAGGACCTACTTCCTGTTCACTCCCCTGAGTAGTCTCTTTTATTGATTTAAGAGATGAAATTACAAAGCTAACAATGTTAGGTGCATCACTAATCTCAAACTTCTCCAAGAACTCAATTCGAGTTCTTTCTTGATCTTCTTGAAGTCAATCGGCTGAACCCTTCTTCACAGCTTCACAATCTCTCTATCTAGGCTCTCAACTCACTAATTCAATATGAATTACAGTTTATTACAATGTGTATCCCGAGCCCCTTTTATAACTAAGACATAGAGACCGAAATGACTAAAATAACCTTGATGCACACTAACTAACTTTAACAACTAACTGTATAAACTAACAGTATGTTAGTTTATCCTTTTTACTGTGGATTACAATTCCACAGAACTGGCGTAGGCTTTCTAAACTATGGTTTGGACAAGGGTGAACTCGGTGGGGTTAGAGGGTCCAGTGGGTGGAGCTTTAGGGAGAGGAGATTGACAATGAAAATGAGACTATGAAAATGGAGGAGATTAGGAGTAAGAGTGCGATGTTATGGCTGATAGAAGACATGTTTATTGGTTTGCACTGTGGAGAATACTTATGCCACTTTCGTCCTTTATATAGAAGGCTTTTCAACCACTATTTTCGTAATATTTATTTCAAATTACGAACTATTATATACTTGAATGATTTTTTTTTTATTGGCGATATCTTTATCAAGATATCGTATGTACTTTAATTACTTCAGTAATTGGGATCTCCAGTAATCTGTAATAAGTTTGTGTCCAGTATTTTTAAATATAGGGAGCTTTAGATTGCTAGGGTGTCACGTTTGTCCCTACTATTAAGGGAGATATATTATAACGACATATATTATAATTATAGTAAGAATCCAACAAATTTTTCAGAAAATTCTAAATAGTCTTTGATGCTGAAAATTAGAATTCAAATAATCCGTTTTAGATTTATATAAAAAAATCAACTATAGGTGCAACTGATTTCAGCATCATAAATTGTTCTGAATTTTTCGAAAGTTAATAAAACGACTATAATTACAAAGTATGCATAAAAAAAATTTAATTATTACTTTTATAAATACCAAAACCAAAAATATCTTTATTGGGCCCTAATAATTTTCTTAGAAATATATATGGGAAATTTACAAAAATAGTTAAGATTAAAAAAAAATAATAAAAATACGGAATCTTGAAAAAAATACAAAAATACAGAGAAGCATAATTATAAATACGGAGTTTTTTTAAAACAAAATTTATAAATTTGTAACATATAGTTTTTTTGTAACCAATATTTACAAATTTGTAACTAAAATTTACAAGCTTGTAATTATATATTACGATTTTGTAAACAACATTTTTAGACTAAATAGAAAATTGTAACATGCGATTGTAGAATTGTTATAAAAGTTTATCCGTATTTTTGTAATTTTTGTAAAATTCTGTACTTTTCAAATTTAATTTTTCCAATATATATTTACATACAAGTTGTCTCTTGAATATTATAGGTTCATACGTTTCAGTGGGTCCTCTTCCAAGATGAACTTGTCACTTGTGTTTCATTCCTATGTTTCCTCAATAATATATTGTTTGGGCAATAAAAATTTAAAAATAAAATTAAAAATTAACAAGGAAATGAAACTCTGTCTTATACTCAGTCTAAAATAAATTAAAATTTTATTAACTAAGTGAACTCTATCTTTGCGAAGTGAACATTACTTAAATATTTTACATTTTAATTATTTAAATGTGTTAGTTGCTATTAATAGTAAGACCCGAAGGAAATGAAGAGAATCAAGATTAAATACATGCCAAATTATTTATAATTGGTAATTGTTAAATTAATTTATAAATTTTATTTATATTTTAAATTAATGATGTAACATGCATTTTTTGGTTAGACATAAATTGTAATACTAAGTAGTCATAAGTATCCCAAATAAAAATAAGGTAAATATTATTTTGAACCATATGGTGTGCAAAAATTATCGATCAAATCCCTTATTTTGTTAAATGATAATTTAGATCTTGTGTTTTACAAAATAGAGCAAAATAGTACCATGTGTCCAATTTTGGTTAATTTTTTTTTATAAATATGGCTAAAATACCCAAATTTTATGAATTAATTGATTTAATAATTTGAAATAATATATTATTAAATTAAAAGTTAATAAAAATATATTTAAATTAATTCAAAATCATTTTTTGAGTTCAAAATAATAAAAAAAACTAAAAACAATTAATCAAAAAACACAAAAATTTAAACCAAAACCTAATTTCTAATTAAGCTTTCTTCCTCTTTTTCTTTCTTACTTGCCTCTTCATAATCTTCTATTCTTTCTGTAGATCAAAGACAAGGGACAAGGACATTGGCTGAGGCTTAATGGGTGGATCTCATTGGCCTTAAGGGTGCTACGACAGTTGGATCTAAGGACCTGCGTGGGCGATTTCTTTGGCGTGGGAGATTTCTTCGACATGCACTACAAGAAAGAATGCCTTTTCCGACACAATTAGTGAAATGTGTCGGCAAAAACTAGGTCTTTTGTCGGCGTTCATTTGTGCCGGCAAAGATTTATGGAAATTGGGAAATTAAATAGTAGACACTTTTGCCGCGCGCATTTCACCTAACGCGCCGGCAAAAGTCAAACGTGTTATATTAAACTCGATGCACGTTTTCAAGAAGGTAGGTGGTCAAACTTTTGCCGGCGCGTTTAGTTGTGCCAGAATAAGTCTAAACTGCATCGGTAAAATGTATACTTATTTAAACAGTACCGTTTTGGATTAGGGTTTTCTGATTGATTTTTGTTGGCACATTTTTAGACTTTTTCCGGCGCAACGAAACATGACGACAAAAGTCATAATGATATACCCCAGCCGCCGAGCCCTTCTTCCCCATTTTTGCAATCTTTCAATTTTCTCATCTTCATATTCCCTTCAACGACACCACCACCACCCCAACCCTCCATCACCCCCAAGCCTTCTTTTCTCGCACTCGCTTGTTGTACTGTCCCCACCAGCCACGGATCAGCTCCTCAAGGTTCTAGGTATTTTTTTTCCATTGTTTGATTTGTTTTACTCCTTCTCTCACTCACCCCTCTTTCTTCCCTCTGGTTCGCAGGTCCCATAGGTGGTAGCTGATCTCACCAGAAGTCGCCGACCACAAAATCTCCTTTCTCTCTCTCGATCCGGTATGAGTGTGTATATATATATATATTTTATTTATAAAATAAATATAAAAAAATATTGTTTTATTTTAATTAAAACAAAATACAAATATTTTATTTGATTCTTAGAAAATAAAAAATCAAATTAGATGGTTGTAAGTTAGTATTTTTTTGGATTTTTTTTAGATTATATATTTTCTTTTATCATGTTAAATATAAATTAAGTTTTTTTTTTCTACCACTAGTAAAAATTAGATTGTAGGTTTAATTGGACTTAATTAGTGTTAGTTTTTTGCAAAAATAATTAGTGTTAAATGTTTTAGCAATTAAAAATCAAATTTTAAAATATTTTAGAAATTTTAAGTAAATATGTGTTTAGTCGAGCCGCTGCCGACCCCGAGCCACTGCCGACTCACTGTAAAATATATTTTTTATTTGCTATTTTTATGTTATTTTTATAATATATGTTTTTAGTATTTATTAAAAAAAATTTAAAAACTGATTTGAGTATGTATTTTTTTTATTTTAATGCTTTATATGTATATTAAAAAAATAGATTAGATTATTATATTATATTGTATATTTGTATTATACTTTATTTTTTATATTAAAGATTATTTGTTTATAAATATTTACTAAATAAATTGTTTTGATGTTACTAATATAAAAAGATTTGATATATGTTATTAATCTTGGTTTATGTTGTGCATGCACTGAGAATATTCTGTATATTGCTCTAGTAATATTATGAATATTTTTGTGTGTAGTTTGCAGGTTTTATGAAATTTTGGGATAGTTTAAAATATAGCCGTTATGTTGCCCAAATTTTGTTTTAGGAAAATTAACATTAATTACAAAAAATATAGCCGTTAACATTAATTTTTATTTTAATGCTTTATATGTATTTGTTTCTCTGTGTTACACCCAGATTTCGAGATAAGAGGTTATGACCCCGAAAACTGGGCTCGTCAAGTGTGAGCTCGAAATGTATGAAAACATCGTATGGTCCGGCCGTAAAATCTCTGAAGTAAAACAACGACCTCGAAGATGTGTAACTTCGGGATACTTTGTGAGTTCGAAATGGCGCGACACTGGGATATATCTATTATCGATTGTCTTCAGATAAGACAGTCCGAGCTTGGGAAGTGCAAGCTCAGGTGTATTAGCTTTGACAGTATCTGTCTACTCCGAGCATGTCATGAAGTTGGGTGACAAGCTCGTAACGGTTCTGTAAGTCTTGACAGTCACAATGCCGATTGCTGATCTCGAAGACCTGATGAGTCACCTGGGGTAGCCTATTACGTGTGAACATATTTACTGTTGTAATCCCAATATTTAAGGGATACCATTTAATCTGTTATCTGTTCCCGATTTTTATGGGACGTTTCCATGTATATAGGAGATATTGCGTTTAATGTCATTATTTGAATTGATATACAGAATATCTTTCTGAAATATGTGGGAATGAACTCTGTAACATTCCCTATAAATAGAGGAGGAATGACCACTTGTAAAGGATCGATTTCTGATTTCTTAAGAGAATGTTTCTAGGTAATTCATCTCTGAAGAATTTCCAGAAAACTCTAAGTCTTAATAACATATACTCATGGACTAGGCAGAATTAACTGCTGAACCACGTAAAACTTCTCATGTTTCTCTTCATCATTCATTCGCTCCATTGTTTAATTGTTTAATTGCTCTACAATTTAAGTTGACGAAAAACGGTGTCAACAATCTGGTGCTTTCATTGAGAGCATTAAGCAGTACGTGCGTGAGTCTATTCAGTCGAAGAAGCCTCCCTAAATCAACTATGGCCGCGAATGATCCCAATGTTCCTGAGGAGGAAATCTTAGAGGAAGCTGACTACCCCCGGCGCCCTGGGAAACAGCCTATGGTGAATTCGGACCCTGATGAGAGGAGTGGCTCATCCGACTCTCGGGGACTACCAGTCCTTAGGGATGACGAGGACATGTATTACAATCCTGAACGATATGTCCTTATTGTGGAGCTTGAAAATCGTCAACTGTGAAAGCAGTTGGCGAAGGCCAAGAAACGTAATGAGGAGCTGGCCAGATTGGCTACCGAGGCGCAGGCGGCTTAGGCCTTAGCTCCGCCTCCACGAGACGTCCATGTTCCTCCACGTAGGTCTCGTGGGCGACCGCGCAAAAATGCTACCGCCCGAAGAACGGAGCAACCTCCACCACCTACAGAACAACCTGCTCCCTCAAGGCCCCGAAGAAGTACCCGGGCTGGAGCTCCTGCCAACTCAACTACAGAGATACCAACCGAGATAAGGAATAACCGAGCCCCCACGGAGGCTCGGACCCAAAATCCTGGTAACGCGTAGAACATTCCTGAACCAGTTCGGGCAAACTCATGACCTTCTAGGCCTCGTAATGGATGGCAGCCACCATCGCCAATAAGGTATCCCTCACCAACTCGGAGAAACACACAACCGACTCGGGGTGATAGGGAAAGGCGAGCTGGGCAAAAACATGGGAATGGGGAGACTGCTAGGGAGCATAGAGGTACCTAACCCATGAGAAGCCAAATGATTTGGTCTCATACTAGTGAGACGAGGAAACCAGAAAGGAACCCATCTCGAAACAACTGCGCGACGAGCCCTCTCAGTGAAGGCTCGGGAGGCACTAGATCGGTCAGTATGTATGACTAGGGAAACAGAAATACTGGGAATTGAAGGGATCACCTAGATTTACAAGAACACCTAAACCATAATCGGGGTAATACTACAAGAAAAAATGCTTTTAATAACACCAAAAATGTGTTATCAAAACATACCATAACACTTTTTGATGTGTTAAGACCGACTATGTTATCGTAGATCAGGGTACTTTACATAATACTTTATCATTGTTATACAGATGTGTTATTATACTGTCAACGATAACACAATTTCTGTGTTATTTTAATAAATAGATAAGTGTTTAATTATGTTATTTATAGTCGATTATATAACACATTTCAATACTTATAAATTTGTGTTATACTACACTTTAGTATAACACATGTGTTATATTAGCTTAGAGAAACATAATCTTTTTTTACTTACACAAAACTAGGAAAACAAATATGAAAGTTGAAGCCAAATAAGGTAACATAAATAGATTTTTATTAATTACTCAAATGTAATTACAATATTTAGTCTACTAGTCTAGGCTTAAGAAATCATATTACAACATAATTTATGCCCAATTCAGATTCCTTTATCACTAATTACAAAACAAGAAATGTATACAAAAATTAGTGAAATACATTCTTCCATTCTAAAGGCCTCAACTACAAATGTTGTCAAGAATTGCTCCAAAGAAATCATCTCAATATACCTGCACATTGTAAAAAAAAAGTCATTTTATTATTAAGAACATAAGACTTAAGCTAGTTTCCACCTGTAAGCATATAAAGTTTAAATTAAATTTGTAATAACTCCAAAACTTGACGAAACAGCAGGGTATAGCAAGATGTACTACCATGCAAAACAACGACTAAAGCAACAAAACATGCAACTTAAAACAAGGCTTGTGAAATGTATCAAGATAACAAATATATCATTCTCAATAAATGTAAAGTAAGTATAGACTTGGAAATGTTTATCATATTAAATAGAAATAAAAAAAGAGGAAAAATCAATAAAATGCGTGTTTCACATCTAATGGCACAATAAATGCAAATCCAAGAAGATAAAGATGATAATGATGGTGATTTGTTCCAGGACTTCACCTTTTCCAGAGTAAAAAAGCAGAGCAAGGTAGGTAAATTTGCTTAAATCAAAGATCAATTTGTTACGTGCACTAAGCCAGATAATCACAATTGACAAAAGAAAAGACTGTATCTTAAATTCTTGACACACGAAACTTCAACAGGAACAAAAACATAGACTTGGCAGATTTTTTGCGCAACTGAAAAGAATCAATGAATATAAAAACATAGAACCAGTTTTCATTGCTTAGAACTAAGAAGGATAAATTTAATGTGACATGACATTTATACAATTAACCAAAGATTAATAGTGATGGCCAGTCTCCACCTAGTGACCATCTAAAAGATACAAATCTGAAAACATAATACATACCATGGTTTGCAATTTCTGTATCTCAGCAGCCTGACCAATGAATCTCAATTGCAGCAGATCTTCAAAGGAAATCAATTATTCATTAATATAAAAACTTTTAAAAGTAACAAAAAATATAGTCTTTCTACTATCACTCTATAAAATAGAGCATAATTTGATAGTAAGTTGATTGAAAAGAGCAAAAGATATACAACAATAAACCTGCCCATTTGATCCATATTACACATAACTAATGGTAAAACTTACCAAACTAGAGAAATCAAACTTAAATCCTTATTACACATAACTACATAATGGTAGAATTTAAGTTTATTGCAGTATTTCTTGATACAAGATATGATAATCAATTAGTGAACCTTAATCAGTAACATCAGCTGCAAAAATAGCTTAAGAAAAGCTTGTTAAGAGCTTACAAAGAGATTCAGAATGTGGTCTTTCATTGTATCAAATAAGCAGCATTATCCCTTTCCACAAATATTCAAATAAGCAACTATATTTTAGGCAAAATTTTAGGACATTCATAAACAAAACGAATTAGATTGGCATGGAATACTTGAATGTTTAATCTCCACTTACAAACATGGAAGAGCAAAAACTGAAGTATTCTTCAAACAGAATTGAAGGCAGTCACATACCCTGTGACTGGATCAATAACTTGAACATTTGAAACATGAAGAGGAGCTTCAACCGTAAAGATCCCACCTTCATGACCTTGGCCTTGCTTGATATGCTTCTTAACCTGCAGACAAGAGAAGTTCATCATTATCAAACACTATAGTCTTATCCACAAACTTCACTCAGACAACATCACCACACAAATCAAATAACCACAAACAAGCATTACGTATTAAAAATTAACATTTCATATTATGCAGCATCATCTTCAACCAAGGAATGTAATTTGCATTATTTCATAAATTCCTACAACACATTATAAAGAATTTCATAGTAATGTCAAATATAAACTGAATGGTAGCTCACTTTAAAGTTCCAAATACCAACGAAAACAGACATGAAACATAAATAAGCAAGCAAACTTCTTCCGTTAGCTACAGTATAAATCATTCAGCAAAAAACAAAATTAATTGAGGATTGGTTCTGAAAAGTAAAAATCCAACAAATTAATCTTCCTGACCATTCCCTTAATATCCAGATATAAGTGAACAGCCAAGAAAAGAAAAATGGAAGGTATAGCCAACATGTGTACTAAAAATTGGCATGTTTCAACTCAAAAGATTACTTCAAACCTTAATCCAACTATTCTTGCTAAAAAACTCTAGAAATTTAAGAGTGTTGAAACCTATTATATACTAATATAAATAAAACTATAAGAACAAGCACAACCCCATTTAGTAACATTTATCAGACATGTATACCCAGATGACAAAAAGAAAAACAACCACCGAAGAAATAAAGTTTCGCAGAAGACTGAAAATGACCACCCATCTATTCTCACCAGATTCTTGCCTTCAACAATAACACGATTCTGAGAACGAACAACACGCTTAACAACACCAGTCTCGCCTTTATCTTTACCCCTAATTACCATCACTTGATAAAGACCAACACAACAAGGATCAAGCCCTTTTAGCTATGTTAGAAGCTGCTTAAAAACCCAATTAACTATTTCCCAATAAAAAAACCATGGATTTACCATACATTTGAAACATGAAGAGGAGCTTCAATCGTAAATAGGGAAGAGAATATTCATAAAATAAAATTAGCAATAAATTTACTTAGCTGCAAATTTCTCTAGAATATTCATCAATATGCATAAAATAGACACTCAAAACCTTATTAAAATAATAATATCTCCAAAACAAATGAGTCACCGACAACAAAAATCCAAAGTTTTAAAGCAATAATAAAACCATAAACCCAGTTCCCCTGAAATTAAAGCTCCATCTAGTTAAATTCAGATTCCAAACTTCTAACCCCAAAACTAATAGCCTAAACATAGAAATACAATCGGTCTACTCAAATTCACAATGCACAAATCTAAGCCTAAAGAAAACCAGTCCTCATTCTTTTAATTTAAGTTAATTTTGGTTAGAACTTAGATGACAAAGGATCAAATCTATTGAGCAAAAAGAGAGCAATACTTAAAAAATAAATAAAAAATTGCTATGTCAAAAGCCATTGTCTCTACCATTAAACAAAGTACTTTGAAAGACTATCATTGATATCCTAAAAGATTTACATAATCAAGGTGGCAGCTTCACACTAACACATATATGAAAAAAAAAATATAATATATTTGTTTGGTCTCTAAGTAGCGTCCACTTCTATGACAAAGACAAAGACAAATCACAAGATAATATGTAGACACAAATGAGAATCAGTTTCTAAGATATTTGATTATTGATCCATATAGATAATTAATACCAATTAGTTTTATCAAAATCACATATTAAAATTGTAATAATGTGTAAAATTGCAGCTTTATAACAACAATCCAGACAACCAACCATTATTTTGGCATTCTAGAATCTGAAATACACATATTTAATTGCTTCCAAAACTATCTCTTAACGAAGTAAACAACCAGTGAATCTAACACCCAAACTAACACAGAATGGAACGAATTCGTAAACTCTCACCAAAATTTTCTGAAAAATAATTATGACTGACCCACAAAGCAGATTATAAAAAGAATTATGATTTGAGCCATAATTCTTGAAGCAAATGAACTATATCTCAATCATTCATCCAACTATGAAACAAAAAATAATAAGACAATGAATACCACTTTTCTGTTGATTAAAACATACATATTTATTCTTATCAAATAAAGCTAATATATATATAAAAAAAAAAACAAAGATATTGAGATTTAATTGTAAAATTAACCAAATCAAGCTCTCTAAAATAAAACAACAGAAGAAAGAATACTGATTTCTCTTTTTTTCTTTCTCCCTATCTCTCTGTCACTCTAATTTATATGAGTTTATAAGTTTAAGATATTAAATAAAAGCAAGCAAGAAAAAGTTGAGTATATATATATATTCATATCTATTATAATACTTTTCCATTAGTCTTATGTTCATCTGTTGTTAAAAGTGGCTTTTGTTACAAGAAGAAGACTGAAAGGAACAAAGAATAAATTTAGACAAAAGAATGAGGTTATATAATATTGAACAACAATTCAAAGAAAAAAGTTTTAAGCAGTAGACACTTGAAACATATTTATTAAGTGCAGTACAAATAAGAGCAAAAAAGAAGGAAGCTATTCTAAAATACTGAGGAAAATTACCTGTTGTTTGAGCCATTCATTGTAAAGTTGTTGCCAACCAAGTTACTGCCAAAAAAAATGACAGTTTTTTTTAGACAGAAAGAGTTAACCAAATGGTACAAGCATGTTAACCCAAGAGAGAAAACTAAAGATGTATTACAGATAAGAGAGTGAGCTAATGTTGAAAAGAGAGTCTGGAATCTGTACATTTAACTTGTTAAAGCTCAAATCTCTGTAAAAAAAAAAGTGCAACTTCATGAGTGAACATGAAAAGTTAATAGTGCAAGTAGGGTAGTTTTGAGTTTCTTAATTAACTTACAGTTTTTGTAACTGTTGGAGCTCTCCGTTATTCGATGGAATTGTACCAGTGATATTGTTGTTCCTAAGTACTCTGCAGGTTTTTTTTAATAGTTGTTAGATTATATCTCAAAGCAGAACAGCACAGAAGAAAAAATATATGTTTGAATTTGAATGATTTATTAGAAAGGGTGTAATAATGTGTTGAAACCATGTTACTTACAAGGTACTTAGAGACTTCATATCCTTGATAAATGCAAGAGAAGAACTTACATTAGATATTTCACTTAACCGCCTACAGATAATTCACACTAAAGATTGTTAGCATTAAAAACGTGCATATAAATATGAAAATGATTATTAAATATAGTACTCACAAGTCTAATAGGGAAGTCAGATTCGCGATCGTTGATGGTATAAATTAGTGTATGATAAAAATTGATTCAAGTATCTTATGCACACCACACCATTTCCTGAATAATTTCTTTGGAACAATCTATGCACATATGACTCCACTCTTAGATTCTCAGTACACAAAAGGCCTGTCAAAACAAAGTGAACAATTTTTTTTATTATTTTTGAAGCAAAAAAACATACACAGAAGAAAAGGAAATTGGTAACAAAATAAGAAAGACAGTGAAGATAAAAATCATAATGCAGCATGGACATGGAATTCAAACTTTCAAAATCATAATACAGTGAAAAAATGTATTGTATTTCTCCAAAAGAAGACAGTACAATGATATGTATTATATTATATGCTTTTTTTTCTGTGTAATGATGAAAGCCATAAAAGCTATAAAGTATAAGGCTATATATGCACATATAACACATTTTATAATCCACAACAATTAACAGATCTTGCATAATTTGGATATCTTATAAAGTATTCCAAGAAAATGTTACAAGACCCTCATATTAGATAATTTATAGTTTCCTAATCATTAGAGAGAAAAATACATATAGAAAAACACATAAGAAGTGATTTACCAGTGTGAACCCAAACTGTAAATAGTAATTAAACACACCTGAAGAATTTAGTAGAGCATAAAACTTGTGGAAACTGGGCATTTAATGAAACTCCGGTTAGTCTTCCAAAACAAAGGCTTTCTTTGCAGCTGTGCCACATCATCTTCATCATCATCTGAAATCATAATTGGGAATCAAGAGCTTCTTTCAGAAATATAGAATTCTAAACAATTCCAATCTCAGATTTTCAGTGTACATAAAGCCTGTCAAAACAAAGTGAGCAATGAATAAGAATATCAACCATAACAACATATCTAGACAAACTCTGGAAAATACAAATAGAAAATAATTTAAACGAAGTACCTAGACCAAATAGAAAATAATTTAAATGGAAACTAACCCAAATCTGGAAAATACAATAGCACCCATACAAGTCAAATGAAACCCTTTTCCACAAAGACAAAGAATAATAAGAAATTTCCAAAAACAATTAGTAGAACAACATATGATATTTGCGTACCTTTTCTAATAGAACAAACATTTGGAACATGCCTCATTTCACTACTAAAAATATGCTGCAATCACCATGGAGCTCACTGAAATAGTCACATTAGCAAACTAAAAGACATCATCAAAATATCTGTATCTTCAAAGACAATCATTTCCAGGTTAAATATTGCCCAAATATTTCACCAACTTGTAGATAAACCTTAGGATCAAATTTCCTAAATACAAGCAACAACATATACATCCTGTGCTTAAAAAATGTAAATTGAAAATAAAATGATTTAAACATTCTATCGGCTAGAAGGTAAGAAATAAGATAGTAACTTAACATACAAACATAACATATAGCATAGCAAATAGCAAAGCTAAAACTTGACACATGACAAAGCCTAAATGAGTTTGGCACATAACAAAGCAAATCAGATTGACACAAAACTTATAAAATAATAATAAATAGAAAAAGTAAAGAAACAGAAGTATTATAATCTCATAGGAGTAAACACATTCATTGGTTTATATTCTAAAAGCATAAAAGTCAAAATAAATCACATAATATTATGCTAAAGTCAAAATAAATCACATAGTTATTCTATAATTGTTACATTTCAGGATGGATGTGCTAAATATCTTTAAAATAAGAAGTTCACTAACTAGAAAAATAGGACAAGTATTAGTGACATCAATTTTAACCTAGTAAAATGCCAAATACAAGATATGTACAACAAGTATGTATTATTCCCAAAAGCTAAAAGGACAATCATTTCTGATTTTCTGGCCACTTGGTGTAGTGACTGAAAAATCGCATAAATACCTTGCAACCAGTTGTGATTGGTCTCAGATTTTTAAAAAACAAACAAATACCAAACCATTACAACTCCTTAATTCAAACTAAAGCTACAAATAAGAAAAGAAAATACAAAACCAAGCCTAATAACTTTGCTCTCCAACAGTGTAGAAGCCAATAATAATGGACCTAATAATAAGAGACAATGCATACATACCACAACCACAAATATGGTACAAATAAAAATATATATAATAATAGTTCTTTTAGCAGTACGCCTGAAGTGCATTGTTCTTAATATTGGGTATAAGAGAGTCAACTAATCCAAAACTAATCAAAGAATAGACTTAAGTATTATTTAATGATGACAACATTACTTATCTGCATTTCCCTAGACCCAAGTTTACAAGTCAAATAAATGTCCATATTAAGAGGAAACACAATCCAAATGAAACCTAAAATTAAAAACATTTCAAGTCCAAATACAAATAAAAAGATATTTTGTGTAGTGATACCAGCAAACACAAAATGAGTTGAACACATAGATAAACTCAAAACATATAAGACAGAGTAATAACAGATCCCACTCTCAAATTAATGTAATTGGAAGAGACTAAACATTTTTCATGGAACCTAATGGATGAGAACTTGATAACAAATAGTGTTGGAGAGACATGATACACAGTATAGGAGAAATACCAGTTTAGTTCCGAAATTTGGTACTTGTTCGGCAACACTCTCAATCAATTGTTGTCCTGACATCAATGAGTTTCTATACTTAGCAAAAGTTTCAGATTCTGGTGCAAGAGGATTAGGCGGGCCTATCAACATCCTGCAAAACGAAGACAAATTTAGTGAATCCAAAATTCAAAGAACATAATTAATTATCATCACTGCCAAAGATTTTGTTGATATTTATTTACTTACATATTTGTATTCACCAAGACAAATTTGTCAATATAGATAAAAAATTGAGAGACCATGTCAATGAGATCATGATGATTCCTTAAATATTGAAGTTCCAACATAATCCAAGAACTAGAAACTATCAACACTCTCACTCAAATTTGATTAAGATATGGTTATATAAGAAAATGAAAAAAAAAAATTATACGACATTTTATCCACATTGATAACTCTATCATTAGCTATTGATAGGGGTAAAATTCCTTTAGTAATAACTTCATAATAGAAAATATTATCATATCAAGAGAGCCATCAAAAGAAATTGTTGCCTTTTCAGTTCAGCTTCTTCTCTCTTCAACATCTTTTATCTTTCTCTGCCTCTTATTGTTGCTTTTCCTAAAATGTTTCTTTATCTCCAACTCAATGTCTCTTTGAGACATTTCATCGAAGAATTTTCTTGCACAAAAAATACAACAGTTTTTAGAGTATAACTTAATCGAAGAACTCCCAATAAATACACCTACTTCCAATCTTATTAATATAACTTTCTCATGTTCAAATATGATTAAAATTGCATTATGTTCAAGAAAAATCTTAGATATAATTGCAAAGAGAGAACAAAAAGATAACCATTTAATTATTTTTTTTAATAGGTTAGAACTAGGTTTTTGGGAATTGTGGGAAAATTTGTAGAGTAAACTGAAAGAGACAGGCTCTGGAAAACCTGGGGTGTTCTAGTATTGATTTTCTTTGCAAATCTGAATAAATCAGTAACTTTCTTCCTATCTTTAAGTACTCAGTAATGCAGGAAAAAAAGAAGAAGTATAATGATACACTCCACCATTTTTTCTTCTTCTTTGTCTTTCCAATGACAAAAGGCGAAAAAAAAGTTTATGCAAGTATGGATGTAGTGGAGCTAATCATTTCTCCATTCATCATTCTTATTAATGACATTATAACTAAAGTTCTATTTAACATATCAAACTAGCTTACAGGTAAGATATTAGAGGAATAGAAAACTACTTTCGCTAAATATTAAAATAAAGTTCATAGTACTTTTCTTTTTCTGCAAAAATGTAAAGTGGAGATGGCATCAATTGATTTACCTGAAAGGATAATGGTTCTTGAAACAAAAAGTATCCAGCTAGACCAGAAGTGAGGAAATTAGTAGCGAAATTGGTCACCATACCTTGAAGAGATGAGAGAGCTATAAGGTTGTTGACACACCATCCCCACATTTTCATGTTGAACAATATTACTAGCCCATACCCAATTATCTGTATATTTATTAACATTACCATATAACAAATTACAAACTATGAAGAAACCAATAATTTATGCAATGCAATGTAGATATTGAGTGTTGACAAAGTAAGAATTACAGTCATTGCAAGAGATTTTTTTAATTTATTCCCTAATATGAGGCCATAAATAAACTCATTTATACACATGTATACTCTTCTTTGGCAGTATGTTATAAATCCCAAATTGATTTCTTATATAACTATATTATATCTTAAAAATGGAAACAAGTTTAATCGATTTAGGTATAATTTTGACATGTTGGGAAGAATAGATATGAAACAGATGACATGAAAGTAAGTAGTCTGATTTGGAGAAAAAGTACGTGAGAGGAAGATTTGTGGATATTCCTGCTAGATTGGCGTTGAGTCCCACTGATACTGCCTAGGCCTACCCTGCTTTGTTGATACCCCTCATCCTCAGTCCTCAATCCTTACCATCACTACAAAAAAATCGTCGTACTCGATTCGAATCCCCAGAAGGAGGAACCTAGCTCTACTCGAGACGAGGGAGAAGACGACTAGACTGTCTTCAACACGATCAATGCAATGAAAATCACCATTTTGATTGTACTTTTCCTTTTCGAATAATTAAATACTTCTTATAATATTCCTTCGATATTTTTTATGCGAGTTTAATTTTATACTCCCAAATTCAACATAAAGAAAATATGAAATTAATCCATAAAAACTATATTATAGACATTAATTATACGAAAATCAAATCGAATAGTAGAAAATAGAATACCAAAATGGTTTCTCTGAAACGACAGTCAGCATGTTTAGCAAAAACAAGCAATAACATCACCAAGAGGACCAGCTTCGACACTACTACTGCGTTTCATGCTAGAGCCACAACCTTCAAATGAGCTTGATGATCTGTTCTGTTCCTTCCTACGAAACCCCTCTCGAAGGGGAAAACAGTGCTCTGTAACGCATCTCTCCTTGCAGCTAATGGGTTTGAAATTGAAAAATGACGAGAAACAGCAGCCCCTAATAGCACAGAAGCTACAACTGCATAGCTAATGCAATGCCCCAAGCACCTAGCAAGAAAGAAAATCGAAAACAGCTTACAAAAAGTAAACCAAAACCAAGAGAGCATTTATTTGGAAAAATCTAACAGGCAATTACAAACCTGCAATTTACCACAAGGCAATGCCTCAATGTTCTTAGACCGAAACCGTCGTTGCTGAACCGGCCGGAGCTAGCTGGTCTCACGTAGGGAAGAAGAAGGCTTGGCCGCACACAGGGAAGAGGAGACGAAGAGCTGGCTTCCGGTGTCGTCATTCGCCTTTGGTGTCGTGTGAGGGCTTGGGCCCGCGTGGTCGAAGCTTCGACGGGTCTGGTGGGAGAAAGAGATCCGAGAGAGAGGAGAGAGAATGATGAGGAAAAAGGAGAAAGAATTGAAGGGAATGAATTGGGTCTCTCGGGTCTCACATATTTTCAGGTCTCACAAATGAAAAAAAAAAGCTAAGTGTGGCGGGATGGTGGAATTATTACCGCCCTTTTTTCATGGCCCAATATATTACTCTAGCATAACACTTTTTGATTAGTATTATGTTCGTGTGTTATGGAAATGGGTATTTGGTGTAGTGTAACGATAACCCCTCGAACCCAGATCTGAGGGATCACCTCAATGGATGCAAGAATCCTATGCGGAGGCACGAAGGTGGGATTGTGATCAACGATAACCAACTTCAAGTCAGACCCCCCGTGGATCCTGTCCAAGAAAGGATTGAACAACTAGAAAGAGCGTTCAGGCTCTTACAAAGTGAACGGGGTCGGGATCGGGACGAAGAGTTTGACGAAGAACTCAAGCCCTTCACCCCCCATATTTCCAACACCCCGTTTCCTCAGGGATTCCGAATTCCTCATGTCCCACCATTGGATGGGAATTCCGATCCATACAGTCATTTGAGTACGTTCAATACAATTATGAGAGTGAGTAATGTGGGCTACGAGCTTAGATGCATGCTGTTTCCAGCCTCGCTCACAGGACCAGCAAAAAACTGGTTTGAAAAATATAAGAGGCATTCGATTGCTTCTTGTGATCAATTGTCTAGAGATTTCAAGAAGCAATTCAAAGCCATGGTCGGAATAAGGCCCGAGGCGTCTGCCTTGACCAATGTCCAACAGCAGTCGGATGAAACATTGAAAAGTTACCTTACAAGGTTTAATTCTGAAGTCACCCAAGCTCGTGACATAGATGACAGCGGCCATTTAATGGCTGTCCGAGCCAGAGTGATGCCTGGAAGCCCTCTCTGGGAAGATATGCAGAGGAAACCTGTGAGGTCCTTAACCGAGTTCAATCGACGAGCTCAGAGGTTTGTTAATGTAGAAGAGGCGAGGTCAGTATTGAATATGGCCACTCAGCCCATAACTACAACAACAAACATAAACTCTGCCTTGACCTCGACGGATCCTACTGCCTCAAAACCCCCTGTGGACAACCCTTCCAAAAGAAAGAAGAATGAAGGGAATAATCCCGAGGCGGAAGGGGGAAAGAAGAAGAAAAGGGAAAGATATTTCTCCGTGTACAAAGTGTATACCGAGCTCAATGAGTCTCAGGATAATATCTACCTGGGTAATGAAAATCAAGTGCCTTTCAGGCGTCCGGACCCCACGAGGAACCAGAAAGCAAAGAGAGACTCCAGCAAATACTGCAAATTCCATAGAGATATCAGACATACAATCGATGAATGCAGGCAACTAAAGGACGAGATCAAAGGCCTGATCTCGAGAGGGTATTTTAGGCAATATGTAAGGAACCAAAAGCCCAATCAGGCTTCTACCAGCCAGAGGGCAGCTGCAGCATCGCCTGCCCAAAACAGTAACTCCCGAACAAGGGAGGACGAACGACCTCCTCCAATTGATGGAAAAGATGTCGTAACCATCTTAGGGGGACCTCATATTAAAAGATTGGGTAGGAACGCCCAAAAACGATACATGAATGAGCTAAAAACTGGTGACGGGCCCCCTTACGAACCCGAACCCAGAGCTCCAAAACAGCAGAGGGTTGAATCTCAACCTATATCTTTTACTGAGGATGACGCGTCTCATGTGCAATTTCCTCACAACGACCTGCTGTTCATCACCCTTCAACTCGCAAACAAGAGGGTTCACCGAGTCCTGCTTGATAACGGGAGCTCAGTGAATATCCTCTATAGAGCCACCTTAGAAAAGATGGGATTCACGCTTTGTGATCTAAAGGCATGTGCAATGACATTGTATGGCTTTTCAAGAGAATGGATTTCCTATATGGGATCCATCAAACTCCCTGTAACCTTGGGAGACTTACCGATCTCGACAACCAAGATGATGGAATTCGTAGTAGTGGATTTACCATCAGCCTACAACATACTGCTCGGAAGACCAGCCCTAGTAGGGTTGGGGGCAGTTTTGTCTGTGAGGCACTTGGCCATCAAGTTCCCGACTTCTAGTGGCATTGGGACACTGAAAGGAGACCAGCTCGCCGGAAGGGAATGCTATAGCATTTCCATTAGAGGAAAGAAACAGACAAGTGCACAAACACTTGTCATAATTCAGAATATGGATGGGACAGTCTTCGAGATAGACGAAGAAATTGATCCGAGAATAGAGGAAAGAGCTAACCTCAAGCCATTAGAAGAGCTCAAAGAGGTCAAGCTCGAAGAAGTAGACCCCCCGAAGATAGTGAAGGTAGGGAAAAACCTTCCAAAAGAAACGAAATAGCAATTAATTTTCTTTTTGAAAAAGAACCCCTATGTTTTCGCATCGTCACATTCGGACATGGTAGGGATAAATCTGAATGTGGTAAGCCACACTCTAAATATTGACAAAAGCTTCCCCCCGAAGCAACAAAAGCGAAGACTCATGGAAGACGACAGGAAGAAGGCCCTAAAGGAGGAGGTCAACCAGTTAAAGGAAAACCGATTCATACGAGATGCCTTCTACCCCGATTGGGTCGCCAACCTGGTGCTAGTTCCAAAACTTAATGGGACATGGTGAACCTGTATTGATTATTTAGACCTCAATAAAGCTTGTCCTAAGGACTGCTTCCCCTACCTATGATCAACCAGCTCGTAGATGCCACAGCTGGGCATGGACTTATGTCGTTTATGGATGCTTATTCTAGATATAACCAAATTTCCATGCATGCCCCAGACCAAGAGCATACAAGTTTTGTGACAGATAAAGGACTATATTGCTACAATGTCATGCCGTTCAGACTCAAGAATGCTAGAGCCACTTACCAACGGCTCATAAACATGATGTTCTCTGAACAGATAGGTAATAACATGGAAGTTTATGTTGATGATATGTTAGTTAAATCAAAACATAACAATAACCATGTGGACGACCTTGAAGAGTGCTTTGCTGTGTTACGGAGGTACGACATGAAGCTCAACCCCTAGAAGTGCTCTTTTGGAGTGTCGTCAGGGAAGTTCCTAGGTTTCATTATGAATGCCCGGGGAATAGAGGCTAATCCAAACAAGATCCAGGTTCTAATTGATATGCCCTCACCTCAAAAGCATAAGGATGTCCAAAGTTTGACTGGACGGATGGCGGCACTGAGTAGGTTTATCTCGAAATCTACAGACCGCTGTCTCCCATTTTTCAACCTTTTGAGAGGAGGCAAAAAATTCGAGTGGACGGAGGAATGCGAGCTAGCTTTTTTTAGGAGCTCAAGAAGCACCTCACGGAACCCCCTATCTTGTCGAAACCTATCACAGGAGAGATTTTGTACCTATATCTTGCTACGATTGAGCACGCCATTGGCGCCGTGCTCGTCCGAGAAGAACAGAAGGTGAAAAAGCCAGTTTACTATGTCAACAAAAGGTTACTGGGAGCAGAATCAAGATATCCCTTAATGGAGAAGTTGGCTCTCAGCCTAATCCACTCCTCTAGAAAGCTTCGACCTTACTTCCAGGCACACCCTATCCATGTGCTGACCAATCAACCACTACGACAAGTCTTATCCAAGCCAAAAGCCTCGGGTCGATTACTAAAATGGGTCGTTGAACTCAGACAATTCGAGATCATTTACCATCAGAGGACAACCATGAGAGGACAGGCCCTGGCAGACTTCATAGTGGAATGCACTGGAATGAATGACGATGAAGTTATAACCCCAGCCCGCGAGCTGTGGAAACTTTATGTTGATGGGTCTTCCAATGAAAATGGGCCGGGGCAGGAATTATACTAACCACCCCAGCAGGAAGTCGATTTCACTTCGCTTTGAGATTTGACTTTGAAGCGTCAAATAACGAGGCTAAATACGAAGCTCTACTGGCAGGACTTTAAATAGCCAAGGAACTTAAGGCTAAGGCGATACATTGCTACAGTGACTCCCAGTTGGTGGTCAACCAAATCTTAGGGGAATACCAGGCTCGAGGGACAAGAATGGCTGCATATTTAGAAAAAGAAAAAGATGCACTCGAGCATTTCCAATTTTACATGATAGAGCAGGCTCCCCGAGAGCAAAATTCGAATGCAGACGCCTTGGCCAGGCTCGCCACATCCACTGAGGTCGACGAGCTGAACATCATGCCAATCAAACTTCTATCGACACCCAATATAAGCAAGACTGAACAAGAAGATGTTTGCATGATTAACTCTGAGCCAACCTGGATGACCCCGATAATTGAGTACCTTGAAACCGCCATTCTCCTAGCAGAACGGACCAAGGCTCGAAAACTGACGTATCAGATTCCCAGGTACACCATTATGGATGGATGGCTATATAGAAGAGGATACTCTATGCCATTACTCCGGTGTGTGACTCCACCCAAAGCTAAGAAGATAATAGAAGAGATTCACGAAGGATTCTGTGGAGACCACACTAGGGGCATAGCCTATCCAAGAAAATCATACGCCAAGGGTACTTCTGGCCTACCATCAAAGCAGATTCATTTGATTACGTCAAAAAATGCGATAAGTGTCAACGGTTCGCCATAATCCCTCGAGCTCCACCTGCCGAGCTGACTATGATGACTTCCCCATGGCCATTTGTTGTCTGGGGAATCGACCTCATAGGCTCGTTGCCAACAGGCAAAGGCGGAGTCAAGTACGCAGTAGGTTACTTTACGAAGTGGACCGAGGCTGAACCTCTGGAGACAATTACCTCGAAGAAAGTCTTGGACTTCGTGGTAAAGAATATCATCTGCCGATATGGGATGCCAAGGAAAATAGTGTCCGATAATGGTACCCAATTCGATAGTGACTTGTTTACCAGCTTTTGCGAAAAAAACGGGATAATGAAAATCTTCTCCTCTGTGGCCCATCCCCAAGCGAATGGCCAAGTAGAGGTTGTAAATAAAACCCTGGAGAGTTCTATGAAGAAGAAGTTGGAAGAAGCTAAGGGGAAATGGCCCGAAGAATTGCCCCAAGTTTTGTGAGCACATCAAACCACAGCCCGTACTTCAACAGGACACACCCCTTTTTCTCTAGCATATGGATGTGAGGCTATGCTGCCAATCGAGGTCAAAATACCCACCATTCGAACCCACGCTTATGACCAAGCCTTGAACCAGTCCCATCTCGAAGTAATTCTGGACCTGATTGAAGAAAGAATGGACAAGGCTCAGCTAAAAAATGATGCATACAAACAGCGAGCTACCCAGTACTTCAATAAGAGGGTTCGACATAGAAAATTTGGTGTGGGCGATTTGGTGCTGAGGCGTGTATTCTTGGCTACACAGGACCCAGCTACTGGCGTGCTCGGGCCTAATTGGGAAGGACCTTATCAGATTCAATCAGTTATCTGACCTGGCATCTACAAATTGGCAAGATTGAATGGGAATTTGGTACCACGAGCATGGAATGGCGAACATCTGCGACCTTACTATCAATAGTGTAGGAACAATGACACCTGTAACCATGCTTGTTTATCTTTGCTATGTTTTTGTTAATAAATTGTTCAATTCTGAATAAACTTCATTTTTGTTTCAATATCCTGTATTTTTTACAAACTCTCTTGATTTAATAACCTGTGGTCACACTCATAGGATATTAAGGGGGCATTAGTGGTATATATACCGTCAACTTGAAAAAATAAAATAACATATACGAAAAGCCTAAAATTGTTTGGATATAACCAAATACGCAAGCTAAGATAATTTGGACAACCATATTATTAAAAATAAAAGTGTTTGGACATAACCAAATACGCGAGCTAAGATAGTTTGGACATAACCAAATTATTAAAAATAAAAGTGTTTGGATATAACCAAATACGCGAGCTAAGATAGTTTGGACAACCAAATTATAAAAAATAAAAGTGTTTGGATATAACCAAATACACAAGCTAAGATAATTTGGACATAACCAAATTATTAAAAATAAAAGTGTTTGGATATAACCAAGTGCGCAAGCCAAAGTAATTTGGATAAAATCAAATGCGCGATCTAAGACATAACTAGATCAAAAATAAGTGTATGGACTACGAACCAAAAACACGACCTGAATAAGTTTGGGACAAACTAGCTAAATCTAATCGACAGTAAGTTGGAACATAAATATACCTACTTCAAGTTAAGTCGAGATTAAGGCTGGAATATCTTGCAAAAAGATAATTTCGACCTCATAACCTTGGGGAGTTACCCAAGGAAGAGGAAAAGTAACTAAAAAAGCAAGATATAACTAAACCACCCAGGTTACACGCCATATAAGTACCTTCGGGTGCATGGTAAAAGTAAGTTTCGACCTTGACAAATAACGAGATCGGACACGGATACGTCGAGTAAACTATGCATGAATGCATCGAAGCTCGAGCTTAAAATCCACCACATATTTGTATGAATAAATAGACATAAGGACTCTTTAATATAAATTTCTTTAAATGTTTCATCTTAGGAAATGTAAAGCAATATTAAAGTAAAGTAAAAAACGGTATCATAAATATCGAGAACAAAAGAAAAAATAGCTCTTACACGAGCTATAAATTGTCTTGGCCCCAAGGGCATAAACAATAGAAAATAAAAACTATTACAAAAGGTTCAGAGGGACGCAGCCCCAGGTAGAGATTTAGGAGGGAGGAGCATCCTCTTTAGCCTTCTCAGCATCCTCATTGGCCCTCTCTGCCTCCTCCCGAGTAGCTTCCTCCGCGTCGAGCCGAGCTTGCCATTTGGCCACGAGTTCTTCCTCGAAAGAGCCTAGGAAGCTGGTATCAAGGTCGGCATTACTGGCCCATATCCTATACATGGCCAGGTCGACCGCCCGATCCTTCTTCTCCTTGAACTCTGCGAGAAGACGAGCCTTTTCTCCCTCCATTATCTCGAAAGTGGCCACTTTCTCCTCCTCAAGCTTGGCATTGATCCTCTCAAGCTCTGCGACCCGGCCATTTACCTTCTTGAGCTCGGCTGTCTTGGCCTTCATCTGTTCAGCTTCAGCCTCCATCTTTGCCTTTGCGGCCTTGAGCTCGTCAGTAAGCTTAAGTTGGAGATCCTTCGACTCTTGGGCATAGGACATGCTCGAATGGACCTCATTGTTCAACTTATAATTAAGCTGAGCAGAGACAGCAAGAGCCTGACACACAAAGAAATCAAATTAGAACATACACTAAGTACAACTAATAATAAGATGAGAGAAGTTACCGCAACAGTGAGCTCGACACTCTTATCGTAAAGTATGTTGCAGTCCCGAGAATTGTTCAAAAGCTGCCACTGAGGAGTGTCAAAGCCGCTAAAGCTCTGGCCCACCCAGGACAAAATGTCTGAACCAAGTGTAGCCCCATGGGGCCCGGTAGCATTGTCGACTACATACTCATCGACATGAGTAGAAAGCGACAATAGGCATGTTTTGGAAGCTGAGGGCTTTTTCGGTGGTGGACCAAGCGTTGAGTGAACCATGATCGGAGGAGGCAAGGAAGGAAGGACCGTAGTGGAAATTTTGACCTGAGGATTCGGATCCACAGCTGAGTCATAACAGTGGGAGTTGGTGGAGGAGGATTCTTCTCAGTCCTCTTAAGGACCTTGGCGGGTCGGTCTGACTTTCGCGAGCCCCTCGGGCGCTTACTCCTCTGGGCCCCCTCGCCATTGGCAAGCACGGTGTCGAGGTCGTAGTCCATAGCACCTGCACAATTACACCGCATTATAAGATATTCCAAGACAAAAATTTATCATGATGCAGACAGGCAAGGAATAAAAAGACAAGTAGAGAGAAACCTAACTGGAACTCTCCCCCGAGCTCGTGCTCGGTGACCACATAATTCCCCCATCTTCAGAGGAGGCGGGGAGAGTACCTTCCCTATACGTGGAAGTTATCCTCGAAAGGTCTCTATAGTCATTTGTCCCATATTTAACAGCTATTTCGTTCCATACCTCGTTCAAACTATACATAGTGTCATACTTCCCGAGCCAACTAACAAACCTATGAACCCTCTCATCTACCCAGGACCATACATAAAAATGGTCCCTATCATCCTCATACAAGACTAATCTGTCAGGCTTATGCTTAAGTAGTGAGGGAGACCATAAGTCCGAGCTAAGGATGACCATACCTCTATCGCTCGAGCTTGAGGCCTCATCATTGGCCTCGTTCCCCGATTGCGAACTCCTGCGACGTCGAGCTAGGGATTGTGGCTTAGCACTTTGCCTCGGAGGAAGGCTGCCAGTTGGGAGAGGCACAAACTCCCACTTGGTAAATTTTTTGATGGACCAGTCGAACGTGGACTGATCCTTCTCCAGGAGGCCATAGGCTTGAAGCCTATCTTCATGAAGAAGATAGGAAAGGGAGCGCCTGCCGTAGGGAAGTTGGAGCAAAGCCTCCTTATGCTTTTTCATCTCCTCGGTGGAAGTGGGTCGACTGTAGTTGGTTGGAAAAATGAACATATTATGACTGGTACGAGCCTAAGCAAAAAATCGAGCCCAAAAGAAGAAATTTTTTATGTACTTACAGATTCGCCTCAACGAGTAGTGTCTGGAAGGAGCCAGACCATCCATCCAAAAGAAAGCCTTCTTGAAATTTGGGGGATGGTTGGGTAGATCCTCATAGATTTTCTTCTCCTTGGGATAGCTTGAAAGGTAGTAGAAGTCGTCCCCTCCTCGAGCTTGGGAGGGATTGCTTTTCAAGCAAAAGAGATACAGGATCTCCTTTGGTGAAGGTCCTTCCCACTTTAGCTCGTGGTAAGGCGACCTCAGGGCAGACAAAACCCTGTAAGAGTTAGTGTTGAGCTGGAAAGGGATGAGCCCAACAAAGTCTAAAAAGCCCTTGAAAAAGGACTTTAAGGGCAATAAAGCCCCTGCCTTCATGTGCTCCTGGCTCCAGGCTGTGTACTTCAGCTTATTGTTGGGGTTCCCATCTCTCGGGGCATGGCAACTTCGCTCGTGGGAGGTCAAAGCTCGACACCTCAGCGAGCCCGATAGTCCAATATTGTGAAGGGCCGAGATGTCGGAGATCTATCCCAATGAAGAAATCGAGCTCCAGTAGTGCTCGGCCTCGAAGAATTCTCTCTTCGAGGTGGGAATGGAGGTTGACTGGGAGGTAGAAAGGGGGTTTGATGGTTCTCCCATCAATGAAAAGTGAAGGTCCCCTAGCTTGAAGGCGATTGTCACTCTAAGAGTGGGATCAATGGGAATTGGTCTGGACTCGGGGTCTAGATCTGGGTAGATGGCAACCCTAAGTCTCTTCCTTTTCCTCTCCTCGACCTCGTCGATTTGACGACGAAAATGATCTTAGGTATCTTCTTGCTCGCGCTTTAGTTGGTGCTCCCGAATCAGACGCTGGTTCCGGGTGAAAGGGGACTCCGGGCTCGGAGCCTTCAGTGAGTAAGGAATTGCGAGCTTTGACCCCCACCGCTTTCTCGAGTTCTGCGGGATCTAGCAAAAGAGCAAAAGGGTGAGGGTCAGGCGAAAAAGAAATCAAGAATGAATATTAGGATGACTTAAGCTCGAATGATCAAGGCTATAGGAAAAACTCGATCCAAAGGACGAGGCCAGTCTCGAAGCGTGTATTCCACGAAAAGGAAGGAAGGTGGATTTATTTTTGAAGATCCCAATATTTCCGGGAAAAAAGTTGGCGGTTACTCAAAAAGTGATATTTTTGGGGAACGTGCAATTTTAAAATCCTAATTTTGTACCCAATATCTTGGTGTACAAGATATGTTATCCAAAATTCAAAAACTCAGTAAAAGAACTGTATTTGGGTCTTTTACATAGAATCTGGGTTTGGAACCCATGATATTAGAACTTAAGACTAATATTTATCAGCTGAAACACTCTAGTGTGCAAAACTAGTGAGTGAACCAATGGTGCAACAATATAAACGTGCACAAAAACAATACATGCACATGGGCATATGAAACTAAGAGCTTAAACTTACACAATGTAGTCGGCGAAAACAGAGAGATTGATGACCAAATAAGCGGTTGCAAAGACGATCTCACAAAGTTGAAGAGGCTAATGTTGCTTTGTCTTCTCGGCTTGGAGAACATGCAAGAGCTGGGTAAAGAAACTTCTGGTTTTTCTCCATTTCTCTCTCTGAAAGTTTGAAGACGAAAATAAATTGGGAAAGATGATGGAAGTTTATTTATAGACCCCTGGGAATGTTAAAAGCCGAACTAATCTAGGCCATTGGCCAGATTTAGTATCCAATCCGACGGTCAGGGACCAGTGAAATGATAGTACCATAAAGTTGGCAGGCGAACGAACGTGGGCAGGGTTCCAAGGCACTCAAGTGCTTTGATTGGTCAATGCCCAGCTGACACGTGTCCGCAATTGAGTGTATTTGATGGTACAGTTCCTAAGAGGAGCAGTTCAAAAGTTTCCTTCTCATAGGATTCGAACTGATACTTTTGAGGGGGCAAAATGTTACACCCAGATTTCGAGATAAGAGGTTATGACCCCAAAAACTGGGCTCGTCAAGTGTAAGCTCGAAATGTATGAAAACATCGTATGGTCCAGCCGTAAAATCTCTGAAGTAAAACAATGACCTCAAAGATGTGTAACTTCAGGATACTTTCTGAGTTCGAAATGGCACGACACTGGGATATATCTGTTATCGATTGTCTTCAGATAAGGCAGTCCGAACTTGGGAAGTGCAAGCTCGGGTGTAATAGCTTCGACAGTATCTGTCTACTCCGAGCATGTCCTGAAGTCGGGTGACAAGTCTGTAACGGTTCCGTAAGCCTTGACAGTCACAATGCCGATTACTGATATCGAAAACCTGATGAGTCATCTGGGGTAGTCTATTACGTGTGAACATATTTATTGTTGTGTAATCCCAATATTTAAGGGATACCATTTAATCTGTTATCTGTTCTTGATTTTTATGGGACGTTTCCATGTATATAGGAGACATTGTGTTTAATGTCATTATTTGAATTGATGTACAAAATATCTTCCCGAAATATGTGGGAATGAACTCTGTAACCTTCCCAATAAATAGAGGTTGAATGACCACTTGTAAAGGATCGATTTCTGATTTCTTGAGAGAAAGTTTTTGGGTAATTCATCTCTGAAGAATTTCCAGAAAACTCAAAGTCTTAATAACATAGACTCGTGGACTAGGCAAAATTAACTGCTGAACCACGTAAAAATTCTCATGTTTCTCTTCATCATTCATTCACTCCATTGTTTAATTATTTAATTTCTCTACAATTTAAGTTGACGAAAAACGGCGTCAACACTCTTAATAACAACTATTTTAAGTTATTTTTATAATATAAGTATTTTTTATTTATTAATTTTTTTTGTAAAATTAAAAAAACAGATTTGAATATGTATTTTTTTTATTTTAATGCTTTATATGTATTTGTTTATTTTTTCTTGTTAATATTTATTATATTGTATTTTGTAATATATGTATTTTAGTTAAAGTATGAACTTGAAAAAAATTAGATTAATAATGTATGTTTATATTTTTAAATTGTTTTATATTAAATGTGATATGTTTGTAAATATGTATTTAATAATTTTTTGTATTAATAAAAAAATTCAGTTTTGGTATATGTTTTTTTGTGGTTAAATATTTGTATATATGTAAATTGATGTATTTGTTAATGTATATATATGTTTTTTATGATCTAGGAATATTCTGGTTATATATATGTTTAATTTGTAGGTTTTAAAATTTTTAGGATAGTTTGAAATATAGTCGTTATGCTGCCCAAATCCTGTTAGGGTTAGTAAAATTAATAAAAATTTAATAATTAATTAAATAAAAGTTTAAGTATAATTAAAAAATACATCTAAAAATTAATTTTTAACTATAATTTAAATAAAATAAAATTACCAATCATAATAATTAACAATTAATTTTAACATTAATATTAGATGTTATGTAATTGAAAAAAATTTAAAAATATAAATGATTTAATAAAATATAATTAAGTAAAATATAAATATAATAAGATTGTTATTAATTAAGTATATAATCAAATACAAATCGAAGAATTTAATAAAAAATTACAAAATGAAATTAATGTATAATTAAATTAATTTTAAAATAAAAGTAATAAATAAGTAAATGATTTTAAAAATTGTAATAATTAATAATTAGCTACATTTTCTTTGGTAAATATAAATAATTATTTTTGCCAGAGATAGGATATTATTATCACTTAGTGATAATTAGGGAGACAAACAGTCATTAAATATTTTGACTATCACTTCTCTCATTTTAAGACAATTATTAATATTTTATGAATTATTTCGCTTAAAGATGGTGAGCGACAGAAGCTGGATGATTGCGAGGAATCGTTGGTCTCTGGAGTATAGAAATGGTGTTAAGGAGTTCTTCGAGATCGCTAAAATTAGGTGAACGATCGGGGTTTGGTTCGATGTCCGTGCAAGAAATGTGGGAATGTTAAGTTACAACCTATAAATACAATTTCGATGCATTTATTCAACAATGGCATCATACAGTCCTACAAAGTGTGGCATTACCATGGAGAGGCGCTGTTGGCGCCACCAGATGTGGTACGAGATCAGGATAGAGATGAGATAGCGGATATCCTGGAGGATGTTTACGTTGAAGATGACACTCCCGCTGGAAACTATAATGATCCCCCAAGATGATGTTCAACATCGCGACAATTATGACAATTTATTTAAGGAGATGTCAAGTGAACTGTACCCGGGTTGCAAAAAGTATTCCCCGTTGAACTTCTTGGTGAAGCTGATGCATTTTAAAGTTATTAACAAGTGCAACAATCATTACTTTGATGGTTTGCTGGAATTGTTAGTCGACGCTATGCCTGACTGAACAATTTTACCTAAGTCTAACTATGAGGCGAAGGCAAAGTTGCGGAGTATTGGATTGGGATATGAGTCCATCGATGCTTGCAAGCATGACTGTGCATTGTTTTAGTAGGAGAATGGGAATTTGGAATTCTATCTGGTTTGTGGTGAGTGTCGCTGGCAAGATAATCATGGGAACAGGAAGAAAGTGGCTCATAAGGTCATGCGGTAATTTTCGTTGACGCCGAGATTGAAAAGGTTGTACAGTTCAAGATATACTGCAGAGGATATGAGATGACACTATTCTAAAAGGCCAAAGGAAGATGGTGTGATGAGGCACCCCACTAACAGCAAGGCGTGGAAGCACCTAGATGAGTTGTACCCATCTTTTGCAGCTGAACCTCGAAATGTTAGGCTTAGGTTGGCTACAGATGGTTTCAATCCTTTTGGGAACATGAGCAACTCTTACAGCATTGGCCTGTGATACTTGTCCCATACAACTTGCCGCCGTGGAAGTGCATGAAACCACAGTCATTAATGTTGTCTATTCTAATTCCAGGTCCTTCTTCACCTGGAAAAGATATTGATGTTTATATGAGACATTTTCTTGACGAGTTGAAGGAGTTATGGGTGAATGGTGTCGAGACACGAGATGCATACAATAGTACCTTGTTCAATATGTGTGCAGCAATCTTGTGGACCATTAACAACTACCCAACTTAGGCTATGATGTCTGGGTGGAGCACAAAAGGGTACAAGGCGTGCCCCACATGCAATGAAGAAACTCCCTCTGTAGGGATTAGAAGTAAAATTGCATGCATTGGCCATAGAAGGTTTCTTAATATGGATCATGAATGGAGGAGTGAACGAGCACTATTCGACGGTAACAAGGAACTAGGCCACCACCGAAAGATTACTCCGATGATGATGTGTTGGAGAAATTCGAGAATTTGCAGATTAGACAATCTGGGAAACACAAAGAATTTGGTGGTGTGAAACGCAAAAGGGCTCCGACTGAACTTAATTGGTCAAAGAATAGCATATTTTTCGAGCTTGATTATTGGAAGGAATTATTGCCGAGGCATAACTTGGACGTAATGCACATTGAGAAGAATGTTTGCGACAGTGTCTTGGGAACTTTGTTGAACTTAGAGGGGAAATATAAAGACATTGACAAGGCAAGACTTGATCTAGCAGACATGAAAATTAGGGAAAAACTCCACCTCCACAAAGAGGAAAAAGTGGAAGAAACCACACGCCAGTTACACCCTTTGTGTCTCAGAGCGTCAATTTTTCTGTGAATTTGTTAAGTCAATTGAATTCCCAGACGGTTTTGCTGCAAACCTTTCAAAGAATGTCAATGTTAATGATGGCAAGATAACTAGGCAGAAATCACACGATTTCCACATGTTGTTTCAGCAGTTGTTGCCTGCCGCAATTAGATCATATTTGGTTCCTTAAGTTCGGAAGCCAATTATTGAGTTGTGCAATTTTTCAAAAAACTTTGTTCACGGACTTTGAATGTGAAAGACCTTGAGAAGATGGAGATAGACATTATCGCCATTTTATGCAAGTTGGAAATGATTTTTCCTCCAACATTTTTTGACACTATGGTGTATTTGGTTTTGCATCTTCCGAAAGAGACAATTCTTGGCGGTCCCATGCACTTTAGCTAGATGTATCCCATTGAACATTCAATGGCAGTTTATAAATAGTATGTAAGAAATCGTGCACGTCCGGAAGGTTCAATCGCAGAAGCTTACGTGGTCAACGAGGCCTTAACCTTTTGCTCAATGTACCTCTGGGGGGTTGAGACTCGATTTAATCGACCTGAGAGGAATGACGATCGTGTTGATTCCCAACGAAATCAGGAATATTCTATTTATAAGGCTGTTGGTCGTCTATTTGGTAAGAAATTAAGTATGCTCCTCAATCTGCAGTTAAAGCAAAAGGCCGAGTGGTATATCTCGAACAAATGTGCCGAAATTAAGGAGTACCTTAGGTGTGTTTTCTAGTCCTTTTCAATAAATTTGTTTGATTTATATACCGAGTAAAGGAAAAAATCATAACATTGTTGTCTGTTTGTAGTGAGCATATGGATGAATTAAGAAGATGAGGGGGCTTGAATCTTGAAGTTCAACAAGAAGCTGAGTTTCCTCAGTGGTTCAAAGAACGAGTATGTATATTAGTCAATTCTTTTCCGAAACCCCACTTAATCAATCCAAAACTAACTTTCAATGTTAATGTTGATAGGTGAACGATTTGCATGAGTCAACACCTAATGAAGTTGATAATGAATTGTATGCTCTCGCAAACAAATCAACTGACATTGTGTTCTCTTATCCAGGGATGATAGTGAATGGTGTGAAATTTGTGATTCATGGTCGTGATCTGAAGCTCAAAACACAAAATTGTGGTGTAATGGTGCTGAGTGAGGAAGGATTGAACTACTATGGAGTTCTGGAAGAAGTAATTGAATTGTCCTACTTGATTGGTTGCAGTGTTCTCCTATTCAAGTGTAGATGGTTCAATACAAGTAGAATTAAAGTGGAATCCAATTTTACGAGCGTATATGTGAAGAAAGAATGTTATAAAGATGATCATTTCGTTCTCACATTTCAAGCGAAGTTGGTGTATTATCTTCGAGATGTGAAAAATGGGGATGATTGAAGGCTCGTTAATGAATACATTCCAAGGAATGTATGGGATTTCTCAAATTCCGATGTTGATGATACTGAGACCACAAATGATATACCAATATTGCAAGAAGTTAATTCTTCTTCATTTCAATTGTGGGTAGAACTTCCAATTTTTGATAATCTTCAGTATGATCGGGTTGATGTCAATTCCACTGAAGTGTACAACGTCGATGATTTGGTTGGCGAAGGTTCAGATGAATTTTTTGTCGATGAAGAAGTTGAATTTGAAGACGACACGTTGGCCGAGTATGAAGACGATGAGGATGACGACAATGTTCTAGTCGATAGTGATAGTGATAGTAGTGTCCGTAATGATGTTGTAGTTAGTGATGATGAGGACAATGATATGTAATTTAAACAAATATATGTAACTTTTTATTTAATTCAATGACAATTTTATTTATTATCATTAATTAATGATAGTATCAGATATAGGTACACATGCACCTAGTGGATGTCTTAGGGATAATCAATGTATTCATGTACTAGTTCTCATTTTTTCAAGATATTTGATGAAATATCTTGAAAAAATGAGAATTAGTACATGATTGCTTACTATCTCCAAGGGATCTACTAGGTCGGAATAGGGTAGGTTGGGAAAAACAATAAGTAATAAAATGTTAATTTTATATATAAAAAAATAATAATAGACATGCACCTAGTGGATGCATTGGGGATAGTCAATGTATTCATGTACTGCTCGTCATTTTTTCAAGATGTTTGAGAAACATTTTGAAAAAATGTAGAGAACTACATGACTGCTTATTATCTCCAAGGGATCCACTAGGTCAGAATAGGGTAGGTTTGGAAAGACCATAAGTAATAAAATGTTAATTTTATAACAAAAAACAATAGACATACATAATTTGAATTAGTTAATTAATGAATATTTTAATGTAGAATGGTCGAACCAAGTAATGACACCGGTGGTGGCTCCAAGAGAGGCATGGGAGCTTATTACGATGCCAATATTGGGAAGGAGTTGGCCACCAAAAAAGTTATCCATCTGAAAGTAGAGTTTGATGCAGAAACCAGAAAAGCTATTCAAATGTACGGCAAGTGGTTCAACAATTCCATGGCTCGTTATATGCGGGACACTGTACCCCCAACTACACTAGCTTGGGAACAAGTAACGCCAGCTGATATCCAAGTTATTCGGCATAGGTTTTCTGTAAGAATTTTTTAAATATTTAATAACTCACTATTAAAGATTCTGTCTATCTTCATAATATTTTAACAAATTCCAAATTTAATTGTGATTTTAGGACAAATTCATTTATCCACAAGGCAATCCAGTAATCAACGATGCCATGGTAAGACAAATGCAAAAGCATCTGACTGATTGGCGCCACACGATGAAGAAACACTGGGTAGAGGTTGGAGAAGAGGTGGACAACGAGAGAGCGAAGTCAAAACCTTTTGGGTCGATTACTTCTTTTGATTGGGCAATTCTATGCGGTTTTTGGGCTTCTGATTCTCAGCAGGTAGTTTTTACATTAATATTTAATTATAAAATTACAATCTAGATTAATGAGTATTATTTTCTGTTTGAAGCATATATCGAAGAGAAATAAAGAAGCTCGAGCAAAAATGACCATACCAGGAGGACACGGTTCCAAATCCATCATTGCCCATGTTTATGATCACGTAAATTATAATAACCCATATCTTTACATTTACGAAAATATTATAAAGGTAACAATGTTTATATAATTTGCTTTTTTAGATGGACTCGTCTACTGGCCAGCTCCCGAGCATGATCGACACATTCGAGCACCTCCACAAGAAGAAGGATAAGTGGATTAGCGATGAAGCGGCGACAAAACATGTAAGTTGCCTAACCTTAACTAATTTATGATCATTTAACTTTAAAAAAGTTTAGTAAATAGTTAATAAATATTAATTATTAATTAGTTGGTGTCAATTAGTAATTATTTATTAATTTTTTAACAATTAAATCTTTATAATCTATGTGCCAACATTTTTATGATTAATGATTGTGGACTAAGATAAAAAAAAAAAAAAAGAACGTAACTAATGTTGTCCCCATATCAGGGAGCTTGTGGGCTAAGTTAGTTTGTTCATGAAAATCCATATCTAAATCACAAACATACAAATATAGTTGATGTATATGTTTAGAGACGTAAATTCCCCATTAATGGAATTAACTGCTCTTACTGTATATATCAACAATATCTTCATGATTGTGATTTAGATATGGATTTTCGTGACTAAATTAACTTTAGCCGACTTGCTCCCTGATACAGGAACAAAATTAATTACATTATTTTTCAATCACTGGTCTGCAGTCATTAATGATAGGATGTTGGCAAATAGATAATAAAGTTATATTTTATATGTAGTTATATTAAAAATTTCCAAGTTAGGTTTTCAAATAATGTTATATTGGAATTCGAGATATGTGCTTTTTATTCTGCAGACTTAGATGACAGAGCGTCGAGCATCATAAAGTACGGCCCCTGTATCATCTGCTGCTTCTTGTGTCAGCGATAGTGTCAACGGTTAGTTACCGCCTGATATGGATATTGTCACAGATGTCCTTGGGCCCCGCTCGCGTTATAAGAAAGGGTTTGGGGGGTTGCCTAGGTTGAGGGCAATTGGTGCAAAGAAGGCAGCCACTACAAGAAATATTGGTTTTAGAGGCGACACTATTAGGGGCGACTATATGTCGCCCCTAATATTCTAGAAATCAGGGGCGACACATCATTAGTCGCCCTTGATATTGGTATAAGTAGCCCCTGATGTTGAGAAATTTTCGCCATTTGTGAAAATTATTAGGGGCGACACGTCGCCCCTAATATCTAGAAATCAGGGGCGACATATCATTAGTCGCCCCTGATATTGGTATAAGTCGCCCCTGATGTTGAGAAATTTTTGCCATTTTGTGAAAATTATTAGGGGCGACACGTCGCCCCTAATATTCTAGAAATCAAGGGCGACATATCATTAGTCGCCCCTGATATTGGTATAAGTCGCCCCTGATGTTGAGAAATTTTCGCCATTTTGTGAAAATTATTCGAGGCGACACATCATTAGTCACACCTGATATTGGTATAAAGTCGCCCCTGATGTTGAGAAATTTTCGCCATTTGTGAAAATTATTAGGGGCGACACGTCGCTCCTAATATTCTAGAAATCAGGGGCGACACATCATTAGTCGCCCCTGATATTGGTATAAGTCGCCCCTTATGTTGAGAAATTTTCGCCATTTGTGAAAATTATTAGGGGCGACACGTCGCCCCTAATATTCTAGAAATCAGGGGCGACACATCATTAATCGCCCCTGCTATTGGTATAAATCGCCCCTGATGTTGAGAAATTTTCCCCATTTCTGAAAATTATTAGGGGCGACGTGTTGCCCCTAATATTATAGAATGTCGCCCCTGATACATTTTATCATTCTCCTCCACTGCATAAAACCTAATTACACAGCCGCAGACCCTCATTTTCCTCTTTGCCTTATAGTTTCGATTTATTTATTGTCGCAAACCTCACCCTCACTCTCACTCTCACTCTCGATCTCAGCCTCACCACCGCCGCACCGCCGCTGCACCCTCACCCTCACTCTCGATCTCAGCCTCACCGCCATCGTCGCCGCTGCACCCTCACCCTCACCCTCACCCTCATTATCACTCTCACTCTCGATCTCAGCCTCACCACCGCCGCACCGCCGCTGCACCCTCACCCTCACCCTCACTCTCGATGTCAGCCTCGCCGCCACCGTCGCCACACCCTCACCCTCACTCTCGATCTCAGCCAGCTGATTGTAGCCGCACCGCCACCGTCCCCGCACCCTCACCCTCACTCTCATTCACTACTACAAAACTGGGCTTTCCCGACACCCAACCACGACAGTCAACTCTGTTGACTGTCGTAGTTGCTTAGTGTGACTCTATGCCGACAGTTAAAAACTGTAGGCATAGAGACCAACGCTGATAGCTAATAATTGTCACCGTTGCTTTTGACTGTCGCTATTGACCCCAACGCCGACAGTTAATTTGAGACCAATGCTGACAGTTAAAATGTGTCGCTATTGACCCCAACGCCGACAGTTAATTCTAGACCAATGCTAATACTAGATTAAAATTAAAAAGGGGTTTTAGTTTTAATAGCTGAAAACATAAAATGAAATAAATATCAATGATTGAATAACTAAGGATATAACGATATTAAAGAAATAGTCAAGAATTACTCTCCACCTTCAACAATCAATCTATCAACAATGATGAATAATATTCCCTATTCCCAATTAAACTATTAACCCCTCAGATAACACTTAAGCAGTCAATTATCCCAGTTTTCCTAATATAATTAATTAAAGCTAAGCGCTCTTAATTAACCCTTTTTACCCAGCAATAAACCCATTAAGCATGCAATCTATTTAACCTAGTAAAAGCATTACACTTTGTGGAAACGGGTTAATCTAGGCAACAAATTCATTAAGCATGCAATTCATTTAACCTAGGTTCTATTTCTCATCACAATTAGAATACCCGTCACAATACCTTAATTGCAATTTTTCACTTGTAACGCCCTGGATAGCCAAGACCATTACACTGTGTGTTAATAAAGTGCGAGACTTGCTAATCAAGTCAATCAATTGAAAGCGTGTCATCGAAACTATAAAAGAACTAGGGTTTAAAATGTTTTGGTCTCAAAAAGCCACATTTTCATTAAGAAACATTATTTGTTTACACGGGATCCCAAAAATATCAGTTTAAAGACCATTTACAAAAGTTATAAGGTTCAGATACAATAACCAGCCATACTAAGGAAAAACAAGCAGTTAGGTAATCCCTGTCCTGACCCACTCCTCGACCATGGTGATCGAACAGCTGGCTATGTACATTCAACCCCGCAGCTCTCCACCTCAGGATTGGTCCAGCTTGCCCTTGCCTTTACCTGCACCACGTAGCACCCGTGAGCCGAGGCCTAACAAGAAAACACAACAACAACAGAGCATAAACAATTAGCAGACAAGTCAACATCTCACATTGCATCACATAATCTCAGCCATATAACTATTCAGTTTAATCAAGTATTCCACATATTACGCATGTCAACTCATATCATTTACAGTTCACAAATGATAACTAGGGCTGGCGCCCTCAGGCTGCCCCCTCCGTTATCCCACTGACCCCGGCCCGCTTAAACCGGGCTCAGTGATTACTAAGCTGTCCTCGGCTACCAGTGGCCAGGCCGCGCCCTATGCGTTGATATTATGTACGGCACTCTTAGGCCGCTTTTACATGTCACATGGCATAATACCATCATTGACACGATACAATTCTCAGGAGCACTTAGTCCCATCACAACATATAGTTGGGTGCAGTTTTCTTACCTGTTTCCCGAGCTTCCGATGCCCCAATGCCGCGAGCACAGTCCTCTACCCCGAGCCTCTCCAAATACCTAGTCACAACACACATGAAACATCCTTTATCACTAACCAACCCAAAACTACTTCCCGGGACCAATCCCACACTCTCGGAATCCCCCAAATCCCTAAAACAATGCACCGAAGACATCCCCCGAACCCCCGGAGCAAAGGCTCAAAATTGCAAAATCCCATGCTCTGAAATTGGCCTAGCGCCGCGGCGCCCAGCAAGTCAGAAAGCTTGCCCTGCCCAGAATCAGCCTCGCGCCGTGGCTCCCAAGAACAGAGCCGCGACACTCCTTCGCGAGCCCAGAAATCTGGGTTTTTCCTTGCGTTTTTCCCGAGCCTAAACCATTCCAAATCATCCCAAACAAGTACCTAAGCCCAAAAAATCAATTCAAAACCCCAAATGAACCCTTTAACAACCTATAAACATCATAAACAACCCCAATCACACAAGCACACCCAAGAACCTATCTTGAGTTTCAAATTCCTAAAACTTAAACCATGGCTTCCAAAACTATAAATCATGCCTCTAGAGTATTAAACCACACCAATTACGAAAATTAAACATGATAAACTCTTACCTCAGTCAAGAACCCAGCTTGAATTCTCCTCAACTCTAGCCTCAATTCACCTTCCTTTTGATTATCCCAACTCTGGATTCCATGCAAAACCAGCCACTATCTTCTTTCAATTCATGCTTATTCTCTAAAAACCAGACTTGAAACTTAAACAAATCATAGACAAATCCTTACCTCTGAGTAATCTTGGCTTATGCTCAACTTAGTTGCCTTGAACCATCAAAACTCTCCTCTTAGGTCTCCCAACTTCAGCTTTCCTCTTCTTCTCTTTTCTTCTATATTTTCCTCAAATTTCAGCATGAATCAATTTCCAACTAAGTGTTATACGTGACCACCTTTTTCTTTCAGCTGAAGCTTATCTATCCTCAACCAATTGACCACTCTACCCTTCCTTTAATATCCCTTTCCTAACTAAACCTCAAAGGCCCTTTTGTCATTTCCTATCCATTACAATTCTACAATTTCTCCATCTAAACCTGTTACTCTCTATGGTTATTAACAATTACACAAGTTACCAAATTACCAATTACCATTATCTCACAAGAACTAAATTACAAAATCCCAAAAATACCCCTAGGCTCCACCCCCACTGGGTATAAAATCCTGTTTTGACTTTTGAGTTATCTAGCTCTCTAGGACCGTCTCGGCATGTGCATCACATTGATATCACCACACCCATGTGGTACAAATCACATAACATAATAAAATGGTTTATGCCCTCAATGGGCTAAAATTATCACATAACATAATACACATAGTCATGCATCTCAAATACTCAAATAGTCATATAACATGCTTTAAATCATAATCATGCATCTTAATCATTAAATTCACACATACTTCCCATTATGCCCTCCAGGCACACTAATCAAGACCCTTAAGCCTTATTAGCAAATTTGGGTCGTTACATCACTTTACTTAGAATCCTAAACTATTAGGTGAATAGAAATCCTAAGATGATAGTAGAACAATGCAAAACCTTAATCAGTGGCCATCTAAACAAGATTTTACAAGATCCATGACATTCAAATAGAAAAATAGAAGCAATTTAATATAAGGGAATAAAAAAAAAAATTCATCAATGCATTCAAGATATCATGTCTAGGGTTTTGAAATAACCCTTAACTATATAGAAAACTACTCCATAATCATATTCATATTCATAAACATAAATATTCAATGAAAATAAAAGTGTTTTGAGAAGAAAGAAAAACTAGATTGAAGAATATAGATGATGATGTTTTTTCCTCCTCCTCTGCTGCTCTAGCCTCTAAAAATCGCAATCCAAAGTTATGATAAAAGTTAACCCTAATCCCTTTTATAGCCCCCAATAATTACATTTAAAATTTAAATTTTAAAGAAAAATTTGTCGCAAGGCCGCGGCCAGTGATTCTTGATGGCCGCGGCCAAAGGTCATATTCTGGGCCATGTTCGCACGGAGGCTGCGGCCAGGAGATCATGTTGGTCGCGACCAATACTCCCTGTCTCCCAGGCCGCGGCCAATAAATGCTGGTGGCCGCGGCCACTGATCATTTTCTGCTCCTATATTTTTTTCTTCATAATCTCCAACTTAGGCTCAATCATCGAGTTTAGGGACTTCGAAAACACTTCAATCTCACTCAACACTTCATTTTCTCGAGTCATATCATTTCACTTTCATTTTTAACCACAAAATTGTATCAAATTCATCAATAATACCTTATAAAATATTTTATGACTTAAAAATAAAAAAACTCGTAAAACAAAGCTAAGAACACCTAAAAACACTTTAAAGGAACATTATCTAAATGCCAAAGGATAAAATATATAATATCCAAAATACCCTTATCAAATTCCCCCACACTTGTAAGAAACATTGTCCTCAATGCAAATAAAATGAAAGAAAAGAAAGAAAAAGATAAAGAAAATCTCCCTCAACCGAAGTGAATGTTTATTAATTAGGCATCTCCTTGATCATCTTCAGCTTCCTCCTGATTTTCATCATCTTGCATCATGGGAATAGGTGGTGGATATGGTTGAATCCACTGTGGTGCAGGTGGGTAGTTTGTCATGTCCAAGCCAAGGTGTATGGCATTCATCCTAAAACAAACATCTTGATAACTAGCCCACTCAATCATGCGCTGCTGATGTGCTTGGAATTCAGTACGGTGAGCATGCAACTCTTGAGATGTAGTGTACAGAGATTCCTCCACAAGTGTCATACGATCTGCCAAGGTCATATTTTTTATAGATGGCGGTGGTCTAGTCTGAGTATGAGAAGATGAGCTAGCCCCTGCAGTGTCAGTGACCTTAAAGCGAGTAATGGAGGATCTATTCAGTATATTCATGGGTTGCAGCAAAGGCTCTGAGGGATCCCATTTCACACCAGCTTGAGCACACAAAGCGGTAATGAGATGGGGATGATAGAACCCCTTAGAAACATTTCTGAAACTGCTCTGAATGGAAGACTTAATAATGCGTCCCACATCAATTGTTTTCCCCTTCAAGGTAGCATATAGAAGTATAGCAGAATCCACACTCACATCACTAACATGTTTAGTAGGAAATAATTTTGCATTAATAAACTTATGCCATGCTTTTTCAATAACTCCCATCGCCTCTATCTTAAATTTAATAGGATGACCTGTTTCAGTTAACTTCCATTGGGTATTTGGCTTACACAGAAATTGGATAATCTCATTCAAGTCAGGATTATCAACGATTTGGCTGTACTCATCATTGTCAATGCTAGGAAGCCCATAAAATTGATTTATGGCTGCACTTGAGAAGTTCACATTAACTCCTCGCACTGTAGCCATGGCTGTAAATTGAGAAATTCCATTAGCATAGAACTCTCTGACAATAGGGATTACTGCAGCATCTGGTTGTGAACAAAATTTCTTCCAATGTCTTTTCTCAATCTGTTCTGCAATAGATGGATACCCATGACGAATCTCCATATCGAACCCCCTTTCTTCAATCATCATTTTCTGTTTCACTACCGCATCTTGATAGCGTTTGAATGCCTCCTCAGAAATAAATTTGGTAGCATCAAACTCAACCTCAGATGAGGAAACACCTTTAGCATTCTTTCGAAATCTCTTTGGAGCCATTCGTTAGTTCAAGACTCAAAGATAACCTTCGTTAAACACAAATAATTAAGCACTAAAAGAATAATTCAAAATACCCCAAAATATAAAGTCAAAATCCTCTAATTATTCCCAACAAACTTCTGTTAAACCAATAAACACTTCCTCTTCAAAAATATTGCATTAATTCCCCTTAAAACTGAAACATACTCCTCTAAGAACTTCATCAAACACTTAGTGGCCAAAGACTAACCAATAGTGAAAAAGTATGTTATAGTGTTTCAATCTTCCCAAAATTTGAATTATTACTAATATAACAACATAATCACTTAATCTAAGTCAATTATCACAATATATAAATATTTCATCCACCAAAAACCAATTAATACAAAATACCCAAAATCATATTCTTGAATACTCAAAACCCAATAATCAAAGAATCAAGAAAATGTACTTACTTGTAATTAACTATAGATTTTGAAAGGAAATTTGTGTAGACAATGAGGACTTTGATGATAATGTGTGAAAATTTATAAAAAGATTGAAGACAGATGATAGGATTTAATGATTTTTTTTTTGGAAATAATTGGAGTGAAAATGAGAGAGAAATGATGAAATGATATGAAAAAAATGAGAGTGATTTTTCGGTTTTGGGTCTTTGTGTGGGGAGTGAATTTTTTAATTTTTTTTTTCTGAAAACGTGAAGTGGCCACGGCCTGAGCTTATTGGTGGCCGCGGCCACTACTCTCGGATCTCCAGGCCGCGGCCAGTGATTCTTGATGGCCGCGGCCACGGGTCATATTCTGGGCCATGTTCGCGCGGAGGCCGCAGCCATCAAGAATCACTAGCCTCGGCCTGGAGATCCGAGAGTAGTGGCCGCGGCCACCAATAAGCTCAAGGCGCGGCCACTGATCATTTCTGCTCCTATATTTTCTGTTACGCGCGAAACCAAAATAAAAACCCCCCAAATTTTTTTTCCTCAAACCCGAAACCTCTCTCTTCTCTTCTCTCAGACCCATACCCCAAACCCCAAACCTCAATCTCTCAATCATGAAATTCATAAAAATGCTCTTCCCTAAAAATGTTTTCTGGCTTTTCTAATTTTATTTTTAAGAACCCTAAAAATGCTCTTCCCTTTCAAGTAGCAGCCGAGCACTCCAATCTCTACCACTCCATTGCAGAGTACCTCATAGACAACCACGCTATTGCCGATATCCATCTGAGTAAGCTCTTTCTCTTTCTCTCTGTTCTACATTTGATTTTTTTTTTCTTTGAATGTTTGGTTGTAAAGACTTGGACTTTGAATATTTCTGCTCTTGGTTTGAGTTTGAATGATTGAATATTGAAAGAGAAATCAATTTTGAATGCATCTGAGTTTGAATGTTTTTGCTCTTGATTTTAGTTTATTCACTTGCTCTGTCCATGGTTTACTAGCTCAGTTTGGATACGTGAGAAAATTATAGTAGGAGATTGAGAAAAACTGTATATAGATATATGAATGTATGTATATATGTGAGACCCATTGCTTCTGTGTTAACTCATTGAGATCCTTCTTCCCTCATAACCAATTTTTTTTTTGGGTTTGAGTTAATTGACCTCAACAACTCTATTTATAGTTTTGAGTTGACTGACCTCAGGAGGGCTTGTTATGTTGTGATTGGAAATAAAAATGAAATATCAACTGGAAATTGATTGTGATTGGAATTAATTATCCTTTGTTATGGGCGTTCTTGCACTAGTTTTGGGTGCCCCTGCGCTATGCAGGGGATTTTTTGAGGGGCCTCTGCCTAGTTGGGCGCCCTTGCCCTATGGCCAATTCAATTATGCCATTTTTAGGGTTTGGGAAGAGCACGGGGGCTCTTGGGGACGATTCCACCACCCTGTTTGGTGGAATTGGAGGTCCCGAGAGCATGGGATTGGTCCCGAACTCAGTATTTTGATTTAGTTCTTAACGGGATTACCGTTTATGGTTGTGACTAGGTTTACCGCAAGGCTCAGGGGAAAAAGGATCGCGCTCGGGGTCGTACCATTATTCGTACAGGACTTGAGGTAAGAAAACTAGTATATGCACATAGAGCTAATCGGTTGGTATGCTCATTAGCATTGAATTATCTGTGAATATGTGTTATAATCTATATGTACTTGTTTAATTATTATTCTATTAGAAAATGAAATTGGCAGCTAGCTTATTGCATTTTAGTATCATTTCTTTTTATATCTTTTATGTATCGTTTATATATTTTTTTATTAGTAATGGACAATTCATAATTTTTTCTATAATTTGATTTGTTTGTTTTGTAATCTGTTTTCTCGGCATGCATTAAATATTTTTAGTATCTACAACTACAACTACAACCATCTTTCTTTCTCTATACATAAAACCACTACATATATATGTTGTAGAAATTAATGTTGCTAGACTTTTAACTTGCTAAAATATAATATTATTATTATTAGTTTGATTATACAAACACTATAAGCCAATTCCTCCCCTTCTGATACTTATTAATACCAAAAATTTAGTTGATGATATTAGTTATTTATAGATTTTATTGTTTGGCAAAAAAGTCGTGTTGAAATTAATCAACTACTCATCACTCTATTTGTTTGTTTTATTGTTAATATTGTAAACTTAATTTTTTTATATATATATTGTTTTGTGAGCAGTGTAGTCTCGGCTAGAGGCATAGACTGTGATTTTGTCTAGATCTTTGGCGTATTTTACCATTGTACTGAGAGTGCTTCAGTGTATGGGGTAAGTCAGTGTTTTGAGAACTGAATAAGTTCTTGTATGAGCTGATTGGTTCTTGTATAAGTTTTTTCTGTTTGCTTTAAGTTTTTCTTGATGGTTTTGTCCTCTTGCTTGTTCTGTTTTGTGTGGTAATCTTAATATCAGGATTAAAAAATATATGCTTTTACTGTTTGCTCTGTGTTTTCTGTTAAGTGTTCCGAATCTTGAGCTTATTTTATAGCAATCAAAGAATAGCTTAAGCTCTGTTTTTTCTGTGAAATCTCTGAAATCTCATTAGTTGTTTTTTTTATGCAATCAATATTTATGGACTTTGTATCTTGAGGTATTCTTTTGGTTCTTTTATATGTTTAGGATTAATTAGGTGCCCATTTTGTTATTAGTTTGTGTATATGTGTGTTTAAATCAATTTCTTATCCTGTTTAGAGTATGATTTATGGTTTATTTTAAAGAGTGTTATTAGTTGGTGTGTTGAGATTTTTAGTTATAAATGTATACCTGTTTGAACTTTTTGAGTTGTCCTTAGTTTTTGAGTTGTGATTCATTACTTTGATTCACAATCATATCTTTTTCATAAGGAGATTGATTAACTCTGTATGTTTGGGCTTTGGCTATAGTCAAATATATTTTCTGGAATATCTTTCTGTTTGATGCTCAATTCTTTGCTTGTACTGCTTTGTTATATCATAATTTGCTTTAGTTCAAAGTTTTGAATACTTTTTGTTAAAAGAAATTGGATTTTGATTTTTTTGCTTTTAGACATTATTGGTGTTTTTGAGAGTTATATTCTTATTTATGTATAGAGTACTCTCGATCTCTCTGTCGTCGCACCCTCACCTCACCCTCACTCTCGGTCTGCTCTCCGATCTCTCCCCGATCTCTCAGACGCCGAAGCCCAGGTAAGCTGAAACCCAACTCAGAATATATATATAGTTGCTTTTATATATATATATATTAAGTTGATTTAATTTTGTTTAAATTTAATTATTTGGGTTGATTTGGTGTAGAAATTGAAGGAGTATCTCTTGGAAATTCGGTCACTGGTATAATATAATTTTGTGGCATCAAGGTATTTATTTTTTAATTATGTTATTGGTTTAATTAATATAATTAATATGTGAATGTGTGTACAAAGTGAGATGTGTTTAGTGATATATTTATATATGTGTATAAAATTGTAGTATGTGTTAGTATTTAAATTTGATTAATAATATGTATATTGTGAATGTTCTGGGAATTTTCTGAGTGTTTTTTGTAGGGTTTTAAATTTTTGGGATATGTTATAATAGAGATGTTATGCTGTCAAAATTTTGGTAGAGTTAGAGGACTAAATAAATAACAAATAATACATTAAATACTTAGAATTAACAAAATAAATTAAAGAATAAATTAAAATATTAGATAAACAATTTAATTTAATATTAACAATTTAATCATTTTAAAATAAAGTGAAAAATTATAATTTAATATTAACAAATTTAGTAATTTAAAAATAAATTAAATAATTAGATATATAATTTAAAAATAAATTAAAAGTTAGATAAATAATTTCAAAATAAATTACAAAATTATAATTTAATTTAATATTAACAAATTTAGTAATTTAAAAATAAATTAAAATTTAGATAAATAATTTCAAAACAAATTACAAATTTAGATAAATGAATTTAAAAATTATAATTTTATTTAATATTAACAAATTTAGTAATTAAAAAATTAGATAAATAATTTCAAAATAAATTAAAATTTTAGATAAATGAATTAAAAAATTATAATTTAATTTAATATTAACAAATTTAGTAATTTAAAAATAAATTAAAAGTTAGATAAATAATTTCAAAATAAATTACAAAATTATAATTTAATATCATAAGATTTTATAAGACATCATAAAACATCTAGTGTTAAAAAATATTTCTTTTTTTTGTTGCTTTTCTTTGGTGATAAAATTTGATCACCAAAGATTGGATAGACGTTTTATATATTATCACTTAGTGATAATGTTTTATTAATTATTTTCAATCACGAAAAACCTTAGACGCGTTCGGTGAAGCTGAGCCAGTAAGAACTCTTAAATATGCTTCTCCGAATTATCCAGGACAATATGTGTCCGCATGGATAGTTTGGATTTGTTGTGTACCTATAATTTGATCTAGTACTCATTTTATTGTTTCGTCAATAGAGATTTCAATATGTGTCTCCTTATTTGTTCTCGTAAGTGGGCAAACTTAATTTTAGTCTGCCCACTTATGAGAACTATAGGGAGGTGCTGCCGAAATTTTTACATAAACGAAATAATTTTAAGAGTGTAGATTAAATTATATGTATACTACAAATCTGAATGGGATAGGCTCTTTACCCTTATAGAAGTGGAGTGAAAATGTGGATTAGGGCACACACACATAGTCAATAAGTTTTAATTATTGTTTATTCTTGTATCGTAGATGCCGATCGATAAGAGTTGGACGGCATTAAGGAAGCGTAACTGTGATGCTTATTGGAACGGTCTCCAAGCCTTCTTGAGAATGGAAAAAGAACACGTAGACTGCGACGGGAGAATTTTATGCCCGTGTGTGAGGTGCCTGAATGTTAAACTACAAACTATAGATACAGTGGAGGCTCATGTCTTTGACAAGGGTTTTCAACAGAGTTATCAAAAGTGGGTTTACCACGGTGAGGTGGAAGCTAGTGTCGCCAATGAGGTAGTTGAGGAGAATGAAGATGTAGACGGGATGGTTGACGTCGTTGATGATTTCCTCTTACCGACAAATGCAGAGGAAGCAGATGGTGTGTCTGGCAGTCGAATGGGACAGTATTATGACGAGTTGTTCGACGAGATTGAAGCTGAGTTGTATCCAGGTTGTGATTGGATATCATCCTTAAACTTTTTGGCGAAGTTGATGCATTTGAAAGTTAGAGGGAAGTGGCCAAATAACTCTTTCGATGAATTGTTGAAGTTACTAAAATTTGCATTTCTGAAAGATAATAAAATTCCCCCAACACACTATGAGGCAAAAAAGAAGCTGAGTAAGTTAGGGTAGGGATATCAATCAATCCATGTGTGTAAATATGATTGCTCATTATTTTATAATGAGCATGCAAGCAAAGATTCATGTCATGTGTGTGGGAGTAGCCGATGGGTCAATGAAAAGAAGAAGGGGAAAAAGGTTCCACACAAGGTGATGCGTTACTTTCCGTTGACTCCCAGATTAAAGCGAATGTACAGTTCAAGACATACAGCTAATGACATGTTATGGCATCATACTGGGAGATCAATAGAAGATGGGATGATGCGTCATCCGGTTGACGGGTCTGCATGGAAAGACTTTGATGCCACCCATCCTGATTTTGCAAAAGATCCTAGAAATGTTCGTCAAGGCTTGGCTGCTGATGGGTTTAATCCTTTTGGCAACATGAGCTTATCATACAGCATGTGGCCTGAGAAAAGAAATCCTCCACAATAGTTTACTTGTCAACAAGTTTTAGATCAAGTCAATGCTTTACCGCTTCAAGTGTCTGGTAAGCATGACAGATTTGGGGGGGTGAAGCGCAAGCGAGGTGCAGGGGAAAGTAATTGGAGGGAAAAAAGTATTTTCTATGAACTTGATTACTGGAGTTCAAATCAGTTAAAACACAACCTAGATGTGATGCATGTTGAGAAGAATGTGTGCGACAGTCTCCTTGGGACTTTGTTAGATAATGATAAATCTAAGGACACCACTAACGCAAGACATGATTTAAAGAATATGGGGGTTAGGAAATCGTTGTGGATTTACGAGGATGCCAATAAAAGGTTAATGAAACCGCATGCACCATACGTGTTCACTTTTGAACAGAGGCAAGATTTTTGTCAATTTTTGAAAGGAGTGAAGATGCCCGATGGTTTTTGTTCTAATCTAAAGAAAAAAGTCACAGACAATGACTCAAACATTGTTGGGTTGAAGTCCCATGATTGTCATGTGATAATGCAATGATTACTTGCAGTAGGTGTTCGCAAATTTTTACCAGAATCTATATCCACTACCATCACTGAATTGTGTAATTTCTTCAAACAATTGTGCTCTAGGATACTGAACGTTTCTGATATGGAGAACGCTAAGGATGACTTGATTGTTATTTTATGCAAGATGGAGTTTATTTTCCCTCCAGCATTCTTTGACATAATGATCCATCTTGTTTTGCACTTGCCTGATGAAGCAATATTGGGAGGACCTGTATTTATGAGGTGGATGTATCCTTTTGAAAGATACATGAAATAATTAAAAACTATGTCAGGAATAAAGCTCGTCTTGAAGGATCTATAGCAGAAGGATATGTTGCAGATGAGGCTTTGACATTTTGTTCAATGTATTTCAAAGGTGTGGAAACAAAATTTAATCAGCCTGGTCGTAACGAAGATGCACCGTGTAACGCCCTACTTCCTTAGAGTCGTTACTAAGTGAGTTTTAAGACAAAACAGTGCAATGAACTCGCTAACCGAGGTTTTGAAACAAAAGTGTGACTAATAAAAGTTAAGGCTGTAATCTTTGAAAATGCGTTGACTTAATAAAAACTTCTAGTATTAAACAATTGGGATCCAAAAGTAAGGTTTGAAAACTATTTACATCTTGAAATAAGTTTACAGTTGATCAGTTCTAAAAATCATAGATTATTACAGCCATTTTCAAATAAACCCCCAACCAAAGCAGTCGGGCAGGCCAAACATGTACGCGTCGCTTCACGCTCTCCGTACTCATGGTTGGTTGACTCAGTCATTGCCCTTACCTGCAACACGGAGCACCCGTGAGCCGAAGCCCAGCAAGAAAACTCATGCATAACATAACATACGCAATTTATACAGTTTATCATAACAGATAATCCACATATAAAAAAGTCAACCATTAGACTAAGCAAACACGGCCATGCCGCCCCCAAAACCTTACCGAAGCCTGGGGTCTCGGTCCTCACCGTAGGGATAACACACGTATCCCCTGGGTCCTACCCTGACCATAAGCATCCCATGTGCTAGGTGTTACTTCCGGCTCCGCTGCCGTTCTCGGCCTTGCCGCCCTCGGCCATAGCCGTTCATTTCACTATAATCACATATAGCATAAATCAAACAACATTCAAATAATTATCAATACATTTAAGTCTACACCCTAACATGTAATGCAATATAGGGCCATGCCCGACAATCATCTCATCATGCAATATAGGGTCGTGCCCCGCAATCACACTATGGGCCCACGCCCTATCCTACGGGTGTTATAGTTTTCTTACCTGTATCCCGAGCTTCACAATGCACCAAAGTCACGAGCACGGTCCTCTAGCACGAGCCTCTCCAATAGCCTAGTCACAACACACATAAAACAGTTTTTAATACTAACCAACCCAAAACCACTTCCCGGGACCAATCCCGCACTCTCGGGACCTCTAAAACCTTAAAACAACACCCCGGAGACATCCCCCGAACCCCCGGAGCAAAGGCCTAAAACTGCCAAAAATGATATCCTGAAATTGGCCTTGTGCCGCGGCACAACTTTATTGTGCCGCGGCACCCAGCAAGACAGGGGCTCCACGCCGCGGCACGCAAAAACTGTGCCGCGGCACGCCTTCGCAGACCCAGAATTCTGGGTTTTCCTTCGCGTTTTCACCGAGTTAAAACCTTCCCAAATCATACCAAACCAATACCCAAACCCCAAAATCAATTTAAGACTTTAAATGGACCATCTAACAACCCATAAACACTAGATTCAAGCTCAAAACACAATCACACTCACAAATCCACCCAATTGATTTCAACTTAAGAAATCTAAACCCAAAACCTTGAAAAGCTTAACTCAAGCATTAAATTCCTCAAATCAACACAGAAAACAAACTTAAGTGTGTATAAAATCCATACCTCAAGTGAAGAATCCTCCCAACAAGCTTCCTTGATCTCCTCCTAAGCTCCCAATTCAGCCCTTCTACCCTTCTTCTTCTTTTCTTTTTACTTGCCCTAGCTCTTCTTTCTCCTCCTCTTTCTTCTCTTCAATTTCTATCAAAGCATCAAGTGACCCCAAATGCCCAAACCGTGTACCCCTAAAACCCAGCTGAAAATTGTATATTACCCTTGCCAAATGACCATGCTACCCCTCCAAATAATCCTTTCCCAACTAAGTCCTCAAGGGCACTCTAGTCCTTTCACTAATATTTCAATTCTACCATTTTCCAACTAAACTTGTTACTCACAGCAGGTGCTAATGGTTACCCAGGTTACTCAATCACCAATAACCATTACCCGCTAAATCTCAACTTAGCCATAAAATTCCCGAGGTACCCCTAGGCTCTTCCCGAGCCGGGTATAGAAATCCCGTTGTGACTTTTAAGTTAACTAGCTTTCCAGGACCGTCTCGGCACGTGCATCACAATAAGAACACCACACTCACGTGGTACAATTCTCATAACACAATTATCACATATCAATACAGCTATGCCCAATCATGGCCAAAATTACAGTTATGCCCTTCAAACACAATCAGGGCCTACATGCATACTATTACACATAGCCATGCATCTCAGATAAACAAATAGTCAAATAACATGCTTTAAATTATAACCATGCATTTAACTCATAAAATCACACATAAATCCCAACATGCCCTCCTGGCACACTAATCAAGGCCCTTAAGCCTTATTAGTGAATTCGGGTCGTTACAACTATCCCCTCCTCATAAAAATTTTGTCCTCGAAATTTATCCAAACACGTCAGTCAGTAAACTCGCAACTCTGACCCTAAATCCCAAGGTCCACCGCCTTTACTTTACTTCCCAACAACACTCTTTCAGGCGCAACAATCTTGCCCCACAAGATCTTGTCTATCGACCATACACTCGATAGCCTCTCGTTTACACCGCAACCCTGCTGGAGCCTCAGGGTCTGCCTAGATTACAATGACCGATTCATTGTCTTATTCCTGATTCCAGAGATACTCAAAAGTCATCACCTCTACCAGGTGGGATCAACTTGTAGGCCCCGCTGGCCTAACCCTTAGTACAACTTCGGAATTTTATGTTGAATCAAGATTCAGAACTCTCCCTTCTTTCTCTGAACACCTTACAGATCCTCGTCTGTTATTACGCAGAGATGCAACTCTTTCCTTCTGGAGCTTTATTTCCTCGTAATTTAACAATTTACCAGCTCTTATGCTTTCAAATAGGCAGACACTCCTGCCTTAAGAGTTCCAACAACCTTTTTGACGTTTTCTCTGAACCAATGCCAAACCGTAGTATTCACTATCCTTCGCCTCTTACCATGTCCTATGTCGTGTTACTTTAACAAGACGCCAGCATTTGCCACCACGACCAACTCAGCAGGGATTACACTTCCCTTAATACCTCAAGTATTCGCCTACTCAGCGCTTAATTCTTTAAGATATCCGATAAGCTTTCAGACTGCCACTTCACTTGCAATCAACTAATAATCCCAGATTCCCACTCTGTTCTTTTCGTTCTCTAAATCCATTCCAAAATTTAAAATACTATAGGGTCTCAATTCGATATCATCGATGCTCCATCCTGAAACCAGTTCACTTGACCCAACCACATTAACTCCATCAACTGAGTTAAAACTTTTCATGTCCAAACACCTTATTCAAGGTCTAAAGTGGTCTATTCTCATCATACACTACCACATCACTTAACCCCTCAGGGTCCAAAGGAAAACACTAAATTCTGCCACCTGCTCGACCCTCCCGGTACGACGTACCCTAGGAGGTGGAATGATATCCATTCAGAATTCTCATTCAAAAACCAAATTCTAACTGGATCCTTCACTCGATCCTGGTATCCCGACTTGTACCACCTCAGCAGGGTTCCTCCCTGCTTCAACCACAGTCTACTCTTTGGATTCTATAGCTCAGTGTCACTCACCAGCTAACCATTACTTACTAACATTATGCCGAACTCAGTCGTTGCCTTGTCCAACCCATTACAATCTATGGCGTTATTCCCAGACTGACACACGCCTCACAGTTAGGAGTTCCGCCTCCAAACATATCTCCCCTCGCTCAATCGAGGATTTCAAACACTGATCATCCGTCTGTTACTTTTCACCACCTCTGTGTCTCAACGCTATCTTTCTTACTAATACCCAAGACTCAAGCACCTTATGATACGCGTAACTGTTAACTTAACGCTCCAAGTATATCAACCATGTTCATTCTTTCACCTCCCGCAAGGTTCGATCCATCCTCGCGTCAATTATTCCTGGGCGTGCCCAATCGTGGTACACTCCCACATATCCATAACCCTACCATAGATCAGGTCCTTTATGCAATCACTCTTTACTTAACCAAAACACACGCAAATTCCATCATCGTCCGTAACCAATCAAATCTTACCTTGTCTTCTGAATTTCTTTCTGATTTGACACCACTCAATCCGTCTAACCTCAAGTTTTACTGTTCTCCTCGTCTCTGATGTAGTTGTCTCCCGGAGATGCTTGTGCAATAGATGACGCGCTTACCAGTCTTGTTATGCCTTCAATTCTTCAGACGCTCTTCATTAGCTTCTTTGCGGCTTCAGATCAATTCTTCTCTTACCTGTCCTTTCTTCTTGTAGCTGTAATCTGAGAACTCATGACGACACCCAACTAACACTCCGTAGAACCTTGCCTGAGACTCTGCCTTCTGGGTACTAACGTCTTCAGCATAATAATCAGTTGCTTACCATTTCCGTCTGGGAGTAATCCACATGCACTGCTCGTGAGCTTGAAGGGGACTTGCCCAAACCATTCACGCATTCTCTGCCTAAAGAACTTACCTGTGCGGCTGCAGCTTGAACCATTCTAGAGTCTTTGTTACCAGTTCCTCACACCCTACCCAGTGTAAACTAGACAATTTCCTGAAATGTTTCTATCCTTGGTTTCCAGCTGGTAATAACCGGGTCATAGATCAATTCTCGGGGACGTCGTCCCATCTTGTATCCAACATTGTACTTTTTGTTCTAACCCGACGATGCTAACGATCCCCGCAGTGTAACACACTGGCTACACCAGGGTCAAATTCCTTCGATTGTTTCAATAGACTTTCTGTCGGCCAAAACCGTCTTTTACAACATTCCTTAAACCAATCCTATCTGTAGTCTGACCTTGAAGTATTCCCTAAATCTTTCTTTGCATACCTACATAACTTTCCCACTGGTCAGCTCTGTCTCCTTTACGTACTCCAGATGATATCCTCAACAATCCATCTGCCAGAGTTTCTAATTCCTTCTCAATAAGTATTACTGTCCTCATCCTCTCAAATGGCACCTTTGAGGCGACCCTTCTATGTCCAACACCCTCTCGGGACATTCTCAACACCGAATCCTTCCAGTTCGTTACATGACCAAAGCATAAACCATTATGTTAAATACTCATCCTCGAGGAATCATCCTTGAACTACGAATGTAGCGAGGCATTCAAGTTCTCCGTTCCCTCACCACGGGAAATCCATTCTATCATACCGAGTCATTCCATGTAGACGTCATGCCCTCGCCTGACCTCCTCTCAGGTGGCATCCTCTCCCTCATGCATACCAATAACCTCCCTGGTTCCTATCGCCATCTTGATAACTAGCTTCTCACTCAAGTTTCTTTCCAAACTCAAATTAGGTGCCCAAGCACTGTCTGGGATCTTTCTACCTCAACAATTGAGAATCCAACCTTGCTGCGTTCTAGCACTAAAAGTACCATCTTATCAATCAGACCTTTCCACCCTTCTTGGCGAATCTAGAGGCCACAGCACTATCCGGGGTCCCTTCAACTCGATTATCACAATTCTCTCTTTACTAATTCCATCAAAGGAAGCACTGCCCCTGCGGCTCTAGCCCTCATGCTCTAATCATCAACCATCAGTATAAATTCCCAAAATGAACTATCCAATTCACCAAACCCATTGATCTACGCTGTTGTTACCCCCCAACAGTCCAAACCAAACTTATAAGTCCACCAGTGTCCACAGTTCAAATCATGTCTTTAAAATCTCTTCTAACCATTCATCATCTAGGTTCTTTCCAACCCATTAAGCCAGTACCTCAGCCCGAGTACCAATTCCAGGCATCCCTCTGCCTCAACATTTAACATAACCCTCTAATCAGGATCTCTCATCCTCTTAACCAAGGGTGGAATTAACTCTGCTCATCTATTGATAAATTCCTTGTCAACTCGAACTCTCCTCAAAACCCGAGGTTAACACCCTTTAAGCCTTTCATATAATACCGTTTTCTGTCCATACCTCACAGTAAACCATCACCGGTAACCTTACTGTTAAAACATCTAAATCAGCCATCTCCCCAGAGAATCCGCTGTTCTTCTATCCCATCTCAACTAACAAACTCCACAGCTTACTCACACACTAGTGACCCTTTGCTGCTGCTCTCATGGATAACTAGAGATCTCAACTCCAACTTATATCTAGAATCCCTCTTTTCAACACAATATCGGGTACCCAACCCTTCTAGGAACAAACAACTCGAGTTCATCTGTCAAAACTGACCAACTCCTGAACTCTGTGGTTCATACTCTGAACCAACCCACAACTAGATCCAAATATCCACAGGTATAATGCACACACAAGCCTATACTAGGTCAAATCCACAATGTCATACATTTAGCTACCAAATTTTTATCACCACTAAGTGTATCCATACTCATCATGCTTCATACAAGCAAATAAACAGATATAACATATGAATTTAATTCAGAAAATTAACCACATACGCTCAATATGCGAACAATTATGCCAATATTCATCCATATGCATAAAAATACTATTCAGCATGCAATAATCAAGGGCCCAGCCCAACCGTATCTCCTGCATATGTCAACTCATTACTCATGCTCCATATAAATAAGCAGGCAAACAGGGCATTCAAACATATATTCAAACATGTTAATCAATCATACCAACCAACCCTAAGTCGAGCTTGTCACTGACAGCGAGCGTACATGTTCGGTCATTCTCCAGAACCAATAAACCTTGGCTCGCTCTGATACCAAGTTGTAACGCCCTACTTCCTTAGAGCCGTTACTAAGTGAGTTTTAAGACAAAACAGTGCAATGAACTCGCTAACCGAGGTTTTGAAACAAAAGTGTGACTAATAAAAGTTAAGGCTGTAATCTTTGAAAATGCGTTGACTTAATAAAAACTTCTAGTATTAAACAATTGGGATCCCAAAGTAAGGTTTGAAAACTATTTACATCTTGAAATAAGTTTACAGTTGATCAGTTCTAAAAATCATAGATTATTACAGCCATTTTCAAATAAACCCCCAACCAAAGCAGTCGGGCAGGCCAAACATGTACGCGTCGCTTCACGCTCTCCGTACTCATGGTTGGTTGACTCAGTCATTGCCCTTACCTGCAACACGGAGCACCCGTGAGCCGAAGCCCAGCAAGAAAACTCATGCAGAACATAACATACGCAATTTATACAGTTTATCATAACAGATAATCCACATATAAAAAAGTCAACCATTAGACTAAGCAAACACGGCCATGCCGCCCCCAAAACCTTACCGAAGCCTGGGGTCTCGGTCCTCACCGTAGGGATAACACACGTATCCCCTGGGTCCTACCCTGACCATAAGCATCCCATGTGCTAGGTGTTACTTCCGGCTCCGCTGCCGTTCTCGGCCTTGCCGCCCTCGGCCATAGCCGTTCATTTCACTATAATCACATATAGCATAAATCAAACAACATTCAAATAATTATCAATACATTTAAGTCTACACCCTAACATGTAATGCAATATAGGGCCATGCCCGACAATCATCTCATCATGCAATATAGGGTCGTGCCCCGCAATCACACTATGGGCCCACGCCCTATCCTACGGGTGTTATAGTTTTCTTACCTGTATCCCGAGCTTCACAATGCACCAAAGTCACGAGCACGGTCCTCTAGCACGAGCCTCTCCAATAGCCTAGTCACAACACACATAAAACAGTTTTTAATACTAACCAACCCAAAACCACTTCCCGGGACCAATCCCGCACTCTCGGGACCTCTAAAACCTTAAAACAACACCCCGGAGACATCCCCCGAACCCCCGGAGCAAAGGCCTAAAACTGCCAAAAATGATATCCTGAAATTGGCCTTGTGCCGCGGCACAACTTTATTGTGCCGCGGCACCCAGCAAGACAGGGGCTCCACGCCGCGGCACGCAAAAACTGTGCCGCGGCACGCCTTCGCAGACCCAGAATTCTGGGTTTTCCTTCGCGTTTTCACCGAGTTAAAACCTTCCCAAATCATACCAAACCAATACCCAAACCCCAAAATCAATTTAAGACTTTAAATGGACCATCTAACAACCCATAAACACTAGATTCAAGCTCAAAACACAATCACACTCACAAATCCACCCAATTGATTTCAACTTAAGAAATCTAAACCCAAAACCTTGAAAAGCTTAACTCAAGCATTAAATTCCTCAAATCAACACAGAAAACAAACTTAAGTGTGTATAAAATCCATACCTCAAGTGAAGAATCCTCCCAACAAGCTTCCTTGATCTCCTCCTAAGCTCCCAATTCAGCCCTTCTACCCTTCTTCTTCTTTTCTTTTTACTTGCCCTAGCTCTTCTTTCTCCTCCTCTTTCTTCTCTTCAATTTCTATCAAAGCATCAAGTGACCCCAAATGCCCAAACCGTGTACCCCTAAAACCCAGCTGAAAATTGTATATTACCCTTGCCAAATGACCATGCTACCCCTCCAAATAATCCTTTCCCAACTAAGTCCTCAAGGGCACTCTAGTCCTTTCACTAATATTTCAATTCTACCATTTTCCAACTAAACTTGTTACTCACAGCAGGTGCTAATGGTTACCCAGGTTACTCAATCACCAATAACCATTACCCGCTAAATCTCAACTTAGCCATAAAATTCCCGAGGTACCCCTAGGCTCTTCCCGAGCCGGGTATAGAAATCCCGTTGTGACTTTTAAGTTAACTAGCTTTCCAGGACCGTCTCGGCACGTGCATCACAATAAGAACACCACACTCACGTGGTACAATTCTCATAACACAATTATCACATATCAATACAGCTATGCCCAATCATGGCCAAAATTACAGTTATGCCCTTCAAACACAATCAGGGCCTACATGCATACTATTACACATAGCCATGCATCTCAGATAAACAAATAGTCAAATAACATGCTTTAAATTATAACCATGCATTTAACTCATAAAATCACACATAAATCCCAACATGCCCTCCTGGCACACTAATCAAGGCCCTTAAGCCTTATTAGTGAATTCGGGTCGTTACACACCGTATGTGAATCGACACCTCACAGTGTTTGAATCTCAATGTCGTCCTCTTAGTAAGGGAATTCCTGTGCCCCTCGATGAAAATACTCGAAATAAAGCTGAGTGGTTCATATTGGATAATTCTCCAGAAACTTAAGTGTATTTAGAGTAAGTACATAATTAATATTCATTTTATTCTTTGTTCAATCTACTCCTTAATTAACAATATTGACATTGTTAATTAATTAACACGGAACACCGAAATGAGGTGCAACAAAGAGATATGGCTGCCAATCATAAATTGATACATAAGAAAGAGTTTCGTTCATGGTTTCATAAGAAGGTAACTTGTACTTAGCAAATTGCATACTACAAATTACATTCTCATTCTAATATATTTCTTTATTATTAGATATATGAGTTGCACCAGCTTGGGTCATTATAGCATGCTGATGAATTACTAGCTTTAGCATCTGGGTCAGATCTATTGGCTTACTCCTACCAAGCATGTATAGTGAACGGAGTTCGATTTGTTTCATACAATCGAGATCAGAATCGAATTACACAAAATAGTGGAGTGTGTGTTGCTGGAACAGAAGGTTTTAACTATTACGGGCAACTTGAAGAAATACTCCAGCTGTCTTTTACTGGTTCTTATTCGGTGGTATTATTTCGATGTAAATGGTTCAATACAGATCCGAAAAAAAAGAAAACCATCACTGTAAATAATATTACTAGTATCAATGTTAGCGGTGAATGGTATAAAGATGAACCGTTCATACTAGCTAGTCAAGCAAAACAAGTATTCTACATCGATGATCTCGTTAGAGGACGAGATTGGAAAGTTGTCCAAGAAGTGAATCATCGGCAAGTTTGGGACTTTCCAGATGCTTCAGATATGATTGCTGATGTTGATGTTGTACATGACACCAACTCATCAAATTTTGTTTTGACTGTGGATCTCGGAGAGTTGGTTGTTCAGCAATTTGATGTACCAGCGACTCAAGTCAACACGGCCCATCGACCTTCTTTAGTTGTTCAAGAAGATGATGGATTTATTAATGACAATGAAGATGATATGGTAGACAGTGTAGAAGAAGCAGAAGATGAGGATGAATTAATTGTCGACCTTAGTGATGATAATACTGATGATGTGTGCCCGATAGATGTTGATGTAATTAGTGAGGATAGTGACTATTCTACTTAGTTTTGTATCTAGTATTCAATGTATTATACATATTGAGAAATAAAAAGTTCGTTTCCAAATAGCATGTTTCAAATTACCTAATCAATTGAAATAATACTCAATAAATTAATTATAAATAATAATTAAATATTAAAATAGATAGGTTAAATTACTGTCGTGTTAGTAGATGTCAGCAGATGTGGCTAGAGCTCACGGTGGAGACGCTAGCGGTGATGCTCCACCGGATCCTACTAGGATCCCGACTACATGCGACTCAGGTAATTTTTTTGTTATTTTATTTACTCACATATGTTTATCATGTATATACTAATATTCTATGTATTATTAATAAAAAAAAATACAGGAATCCCAACTAAGAAAAAGGGTCGTGGCGCAGCTATTGGAAAAGATCTAGAGGAGAGGCGGCGTAAAAATGGAAAACCACTGTTAGTAACGTTTTGCCCACGAACGTACAAGGTTGTTGGGGGCGAGCACGCTGCTTTTGTCCGCCTTGTGGGAACCCAAATTAAAACAAAAGTTCCCGGACATTACGGTTCATGGGAATTAGTGCCTAAACAATACAAGGATCAGGTCCTTGGCATAATTCAGGTAAAAATAGTATTAAATATATTTTTTTAAAATTTGTCTTTAATACAGTACATATATTATTAATATGTTTAATTTTCAATTTAGTACTATTATCAAATAGCAGGCCGCGAGGATTTCTTAAAGTGTTTAGATGGTATCGATCGAGAGATGAAAGACCGATACCGTAATAGGAAAACACTAAGACACGAACACTTTGAGAAACACTACAATGGACCGGAGGATTGGGATAAGGTTCTAAACAACCCAACCAATGATGTTAACAAGGAGGAGTGGAAGCAGATCTGTCAGTTATTTACAAGTCCACAATTTATTGCACGCTCCGTAAAGAATAAGGAAAATCGGAAGAAACAAAAGTATTCTACAACGCAGGGTACAAAATCGCTGGCAGCCGTCCGTTTTGAAAAAGTAAGTAAAAGATAAAATATTATCAAAATTATGTTCTTTTAAATTATATGTTCTCTAACATTTGGGTTATATTTTTTAGACGAACCTGGACCTCATTGAGTCATGGAAGGATTATCATTGGAAGAAAGCAACAAATGATTTCGTGAACGATGATGCTCGCCAAGATTATGTAAGTTTGAATTATATTTTTTAATATTAATAGAGTTATATTTAATGTTAGTGTCTAACATTTTTTGAAAACAGAAAAAACTGAAGGCTGATTTTGAGTTACAAACTCAGCAAACATCCACTGATGCTTCTAATAATGATAGTTCGTCATCAGTTGATCAGGTGGAGGTGTTACAAAAAGTATTAGGCCAAAGGCGTGGACATGTGCGAGGAGTGGGCCGCAAATTGAAGGGGTCGGGGTCGGGGTCGGGGTCGGGGTCGGGGTCGAGGTCAGGGTCATCATCTACCCAACACTCTCACTTCAGCGAGTCTCAAGTTCCTCCTCATCATTCAAGAGAATATATAGAAAAATTGGAGAATAATCTACAGAACTTGACTGATCAAGTTAATTTCTTAACTCAATATTTTGTACCTTCATTTCGTCCACCAAACGTTCAGATGCCGCATGTGCCTGATAGTAACAATATTTATAGGGCTTCGTCTTCTCAACCTCCAGCTCCAACTCATCCTTCTATGTACGGGGTAGCGCCGTCTCAACATATGGTACCTCCATATATGTACGGAGCAACACCTTATCCGTGTCCGATTCCACCGTCCTCCCAGCCATCGTATCCCTACATGTATGGAGCTGGATCGTCCACATTACCTCCCCAATATCCTTGGTCGATGCCGCCACCGCAGCAATCACAACCACAGCCACCGCAACAACCACAACAAGAAGACAATAGGGAGGAGGACGATGCGGCTGATTTAGGAGACTAGGTTTATTTTATTATTAATTATTATTAAATTTTATGAACAATATGAATATTTGCTATGTTAATGTATTATGAATATGTATAATTGTTATTTTAATAAACTAATTTGAATATTTAATATAATATTTTTATTTTTAATATATTTGTTTTCAATTATTTAAATTTTAAATAATAATTTCGATAAATAATTAATTAAAATTGTATTTAATTAATTAATTTTATTATTTTTTTATAAATAAAATAAAATATGCCACGTGCAACCATTTGGGGCGACATAATATAGTATTAGGGGCGACTAATGGAGTATCAGGGGCGACATATCGACAAAAATAATTCAAAATTTTCAAATTTTTGAGGCGACATTTCAAGTTTTAGGGGCGACTGTGTCGCCCCTGATAATATGCCACGTGCAACCATTTGGGGCGACATAGTATAGTATTAGGGGCGACTAATGGAGTATCAGGGGCGACATATCGACAAAAATAATTCAAAATTTTCAAATTTTTGCGGCGACATTTCAAGTTTTAGGGGCGACCCTCGAGTCACCCCTAATGTACCCTTCAGGGACATTTTTCCATGGGCGACTAATCAGGGGCGACTTTTCGGGTCATTAGGGGCGACATGCGTCGCCCCTAAAACTCATTTTTGTTGTAGTGAGCATCTTCATCAACTTCTCAAATGTCTGGGCAATTTCCACTTGAAGTGGACACTATTTTACAGCAAACTCAAGACATTATGCTGGAAAATCATAACCTAAAGAAGTATATGACTAAACTTGAGAGTCGTCAACGGCGTCAAGAAGTACTACTCAGTGCTTTGTTGAAGCAGGTTGGTGTGTTGGCTCCTGGTTTTATTGTCGACTTACCAGAACAGGATCTGGACGAGGACAATGATGCTCGCGGGGGTGGGGATGGTGAGGAGGGCAGTACACATTTGTAGAACTTATTTATTTAAAATTTAATTGATTGGAATTTTAATTTGCTAAACTACTTTTATATTTTCATGTTTGGTTGAGACAATAAACATTAATAGTTATAATATTTTTTATTTATTTATAAAATTTTAATTTTAATTTTATTTCTAATTAAATAATATTACTAAAAAATTAAATAATTATTAATATATTAAAATCGAAATTTATTAAGTAATATTAATATATTAAAAATAAAATTAGTAACATTATCAAAAAAAATTATTTAAAAAATAGTTTTATCGACGCAAAATTACGTTGGTAAAAGTCTCAACCTTTACCAGCGCAAAAATGCGCTACTACAGATATCCACATTTGTCGGCGCAAAAGCGCGCCACTAAAAGCAACATTCTTTGCCGGCGCAATATTGCGCCACTAAAAGAAACCTCTAAGTGTTTTCCACAATCCCGCGACAAATTTTTTCGTCGACGCATCCTTATTTTTCCCGGCGCATTTTTTCGTCGCCAAAAGATATAATTGTCGGCGGAGTGCGTTTTGCGTTGGCAAAAGTCCCATTATCGACGGATGTACGTCGTCACTTTTTGCCGACACAAAAGCACATCGGTAAAGACCAGATGGCTTTTTTGCGCCGGCAAAAGTCATGGTTTTTGAGTGGTGGGTGAAGATGAGCACTTATCTGGCAATCAGATCTGAGGACTTGCGTGAGTGAGTTATTTGGCGCAAGTTAGCTCTTCAGTGTGGGTGAGGTCTTTGGCGTGGGTGAGGATAGAAAGTCTTTGGCTAGGTGTTCTTCAATGCAAAGAAAGCACACTTGAGTCGCCAATGGCTATGAGCTAGTACAAAGGAAAATAGGGACTCGCTGGGGGTCAAGTTTCTGGTCAAATGGGGCTTGGATGTTGCCAAGACAATGGCTTGGTACACAGTTTATCTAAACAATTTCTCATTTCTTTCAGATCTGGGTGTTGTTTGTCGATTTCAAATCTTTATTTCTTTACAATTTTTTTTGTTGCCTAATTTTAAATTGTATATTGTGCATACCTCTAATTTTGGTTTTGTAATGGTTTCTGGGCTTGAATTTTTTGATAGAAGTTGTTGTATTAATGCTTGAATCTAAGTTTGATGGATGAACTCAAGAATATGTTTTGATTTTGGGATTTGAATCTGGGTGAGCATGTTTCGATTTAATCTTGGGTGCTAAAGATGAACTTAGAACATTTTAACTTTACTTATTTGGTTTTTTTTATTTTTGTTTTGTTTTTTCTTTAAATAGTTTTGTTTTAATTTGATTACTGTTATAAGTTAGAAGATTAAATTTTGGTTTAATTTTAATTTTTTTTATCAAAATTATTTTAGAGTTTTAATTAATTAAAATATGATTTTTTTCATTATTTTTAAATTTTTATATCAATTTTTTATTAATTTTAATTTAATAATGTTTTATTTGAGATTATTAAATTAACTAATTTATAAAAGTAAGTGCATTTTAGTTGTATTTCAAGAAAATTGTCCAAAATTGAGCTTAGAGTATTATTATATTATATTTTACAAAATACAGGATCTGAATATTGTATATTAACAAAAGGTCAAACAGATAGCTTTTACACAAAATAGGATCCAAAATGATATATATGTACTTATAAAAATATATGTGGATATTTGCGGCGAAAGTAACCAACTTATTATGTTTGTAGAACTTATGTATCAAGGTTATTATTTTTGTCGGCAAAAGAATCTTCTATTCATATTTTGTTGCAAATGTTTATTTTGTTGCAAAAGAATCTTCTATTCATATTTTGTTGCAAATGTTTATTTTGCCGCTAAGTCAACCACGTGATGTCAAATTTGCATATAATATGAGTATTTTTGCCGTAAATATTTCATAATTTTAGTATTTTGACACAAATATCCTAAATATATATAATACTAAAATTAAATAAAAAAAATATTGAATAGAAATGAAAAAAAAAATCTCGCAATTAGTGCTGATATTTAATGCTTCTTTTGAATTTATTTATAATTATTTTATTTAAGAACATGCAAATGGCTGGAATGAAAACTGTATTTACACAGTTCCCAATAACTGATCATATGAAAAGTATACCATATATCGCTTGCTACTCCATGTACGAGGATATAAATATTACAGTAGTATAATTAAAGAAGCTTAATACTATGAATTATAATTAAGAAATTATTTCATATATAATTCATAAGAAGTTTGTATTGTACTCCCAACTCTAACCTTTTCAAATGTTAAGGGCTATGTGGTAATCCCTGCTAACACAACTTAACAGCAAGCACAACTACAAACTAATGCTAAATGTTAGCAATAATTAAAACTGATGCACAAGAACACAGTAAAGCCAATCAAACAGTCGAATGATAAAGTATTGCTACAGCAATTCTTTCAGCAAAACAGAAAAGAAAATAAAGCAAGAAACACAAACAGTTTTATACTGGTTCGGCCAAATGGTAGTTCCTACTTCCAGTTTCTCCCCTTTATTGATCTTGATACAATGTGTATACAACTCTTGATTACAGCAGCTCAATCTCTCAATGATCAAAACACCATGATCATGAACAAATACAAAAAATACTCTCGGGAAAACTTTTGCCTCTCAAATCACTTGAGAACAAGAAAAGTGATTCTTGTTCAGACTTTAATCTCCTTAGCTATGATTCAGTATGAATCAATCTCACTAACTCATAATACTCTGTTTTTCAAAGAGTTCTAACAATCTGTTTAAATAGAGAGCAAAAGACTAAACTAACCCGAGACTATTAACTAACTTAACCACCTTAACTATATTAACATTAACTATCATATAGTTAAGACTTCTTGTTTCTTTTATGTGGATTACAAATACCACAAATTCCTCCTTAATCCACATAAAGAGAAACATGTGACTGAGCTAGGGGAGAGAAATCGAAATCTTCAAACAGTTCCCATGTTCAGCAAGTCCAAACAATGTTGGAACTTGCTGACAGTTAATACCTTAGTACCAGCATCAGCAGGGTTATCTTCACTGGGAATTTTCTCAAGATTAACTTCACCTTCTTCAATCTTGTTTCGTATCCAAAAAAGTCTTATATCAATGTGTTTTGATCTTTCATGATACACTGGATTTCTGCTTAGATGTATTGAAGACTGACTATCTGAATAGACTATAACTTTCCCTGAAAGCATCTTTATTTCATTTAGTATTCCTTTGAGCCACACTGCTTCTTTGAAAATCTCAGTTGTTGCCATGAATTCTGCTTCAGTAGTAGAGAGTGCAACAACTTGTTGCAATTGAACCTTCCAACTAATGCAACAACCATTTAACTGAAAACAATAACTTGTAATTGATTTCCTAGTGTCTCGGTTTGAAGCATAATCAGCATCAACATACCCTTCTAGATGAGTCTTCAAGCCTGTTTTGTCAAATTTCAAACCAAGGTTACTTGTTTCCTTCAAGTACCTTAATAACCATTTAACACCCTTCCAATGTTCTTCTCCAGGATTTGCCATGTACCTGCTCAAAACACTGACAGCATAAGCTATGTCAGGTCTTGTACTAATCATAGAGTACATAACACTACCTATAGCTTCTGCATATGGAATCTTTTCCATGTTCTTCCTTTCATTATCAGTTTTAGGGGCTTGATCAGTAGAAAATGTGAAGTGTCCAGCTAGTGGAATGTTTACTCCTTTAGAGTCTTCCATTTTAAACTTCTGAATCACTCTTTTTAAGTATTTTTCTTGACTCAGCAGCAGACTCCTTTTGATTCTATTTCTGATAATGTCTATGCCCAGTATTCTTCTAGCAGCTCCAAGATCCTTCATTTCAAACTCATTTTTTAGTATGCTCTTCAATCGATTTATCTGATCCATGTCCTTACTCATTATCAGCATATCATCTACATAGATGAGTAAGAACACTGCTGAATTTGAGTCTAAATTTGCAAAGTACAAGCATGTATCATAGTCTGACCTTGAGTAACCAACTTTGGTGACAACTGAGTCGAATTTCTTGTACCATTGTCTAGGAGATTGTCTGAGACCATACAGAGACCTTTTAAGTAAACAAACTAGCTCTGTGCTTCTTGATTCAGTTTTGAACCCCTCAGGTTGAGTCATGTATATTGTTTCTTCAAGTTGACCATTTAAAAATGCTGTCTTAACATCCATCTGTTCCACTTCCCAGTCTATTGCCAATGCTAACATCATTCTAATTGTCTTCATCTTGACAACTGGTGAAAATATTTCAGAATAATCGATTCCCTCAATTTGAGAAAATCCTTTTGCCACAAGTCTGGCTTTAAAAATCCTTGGTTCATTGTTAGCAATTCCTTCTTTGATTCTATAAATCCACTTGCAGCCAATTATCTTTTGCCTCTCTGGTTTTGGGACAAGAATCCAGGTATTGTTTTGCTTCAATGATGCAATCTCCTCCTTCATTGCATTAATCCAGTTGAGTGAGTCTTTACTGTCAACAGCTTCCTTATATGTCTTTGGTTCATTTGGAGATCCAGAACTGATATTTAAAGCATATGCAATAATATCAGCTTCTTCATATCTGACAGGGGCCTTAATTTCCCTTCTGACTCGATCCCTTGCTAATTGATAATCACTAAGGTCTTCCTCCTGCATCTCAGTACCACTTTCAGGTTCACAGTCTTGACCATCTTGATATGGTTGTGTAGAATCGATCTCAATACTGACTTCATTTTTTCTTGGTGAGTTTTTACCTGCAAAATCAGAAACCATACCCTTCTCATTTCTTTTAGAAGGAAAATCATGCTCATTAAAGATAACATCTCTACTAATTATGATTTTGTTAGTTTCAAGTGAAAGCAGCCTATATCCTTTGACACCAACTTGGTATCCCATAAGCACACATTTAATTGATCTCTTTCCTAGTTTATCTTCAACATTATGAGCATAAGAGGCTGAACCAAATGTTCTTAGATGTGACATTGAGGGTGGTTTACCATTCCAAAGTTCTTCAGGAGTCTTAAGACCAATTACTCTACTTGGACTTCGATTTATTAAGTAGCATGCAGTATAAAGAGCTTCACCCCAGTATTTCTTAGGCATATTAGATTCAATAAGCAAGCACCTAACTTTGTTTAAAAGTGTCCTATTCATCCTCTCAGCAACACCATTTTGCTGAGGGGTTTTTATAACAGTTCTATGCCTTTGAATGCCATTTTTCATACAAATATCATTGAATTCATCATTAATAAACTCTAAGCCATTGTCAGTTCTTAGAGTTTTTATCTTACAGCCTGTTTGAGTTTCAACATATATTTTCCAATTCTTGAATTTATCTAAGCATTCATTTTTAAACTTTAATAGGAAAACCCAAACCTTTCTACTGTAATCATCAATGATTGATAAGAAATACTGGTTACCTCCTGGAGTTTTAACTCTACTGGCTCCCCACAAATCTGCATGGATGTATTCCATAACTTGTTTTGCTCGAAAACTGCTTTGAGTAAACTTGATTCTGGTTTGCTTTCCCTGCACACAAGTTTCACAGAAAGGGAGATTAGAATGTGTATAATTCTTGAGTAAGCCTTGCTTGGATAATTCCACCAAGCCTTGCTCACTTATATGACCCATTCTAGCATGCCATAACTTCGAATCGGCAATTATTTTGCTGACTGTTGCAGCCTGTGCAGGTAGCACAGTTTCACCATTTAAGAAATAGAGACCATGTCTCTTAATCCCTTTCATAACCAATAAAGAACCTTTAGTAATCCTTATGGTGCCTTTGCCAGATTTGTACTCATAACCCTCATCATCAAGTGTCCCTAGAGATATTAGATTTCTCTTCAAATCTGGAATATGCCTGACATTCTCTAGGGTCTTTATAGTGCCATCTGAGTTTCTGATTGTGATTGATCCAATGCCAGCAATCTTGCATTTATGGTCATTTCCCATAATTACATTCCCTTCATCAACTTTTGAATAATTCATAAACCATTTTCGATTTGGACTCATGTGGTATGTGCAGCCACTGTCCAAAATCCATTCTTCATCATCTCTTGTATTTGAACTGGTGTAAGCCTTTCCACTTGAAAAATTCGAATCTGATGTGTGATCCATTATGGTGAACACATCACCATCTGAGCTATATGGATCCTCAGTTACTGCATTAGATCTATTGTTCTTTTCCTCTTCTTCTTTTCCCTTCTTCTTCTTATTCTTTAATTCCCAGCAATATTTGATCAGATGTCCCACTTTACCACAATGGTGACACTTTCTTGTTTCTCTTGGCCTCGATCTTGATCTTGAGTTTGAATTCCATCGATTTCTTGAATTTCCTCTTCTGAATGGTCTTCCTCGAGCAACTAGAACTTCATCTAACTTTGATTCTTGTTTAGCAGCTTTTTGCCAATTCATTTCAGCATCTCGAGACCTCAATGTGCCCATAACATCTTCCAAAGTCAGAGTATCCCTGCTATACATTATCACTGTTTTCATTTCTTTAAACAGTTCAGGCAAAGCATTTAAAATAATTACAGCTTGATCTTCTTCTTTTATGGTTTCACCCATGTTAGTTAAAGCTAGAACAATTTTGTTTAAGTCATCTAAATTTTGTTCTAATGAAACTGTTGCATTCATTTTAAAACCATAAAACTTCCCTTTCAAGAAGATCTTTGTGGCTGTAGACTTTGCCATGTATAGTTGATCGAGTTTGTTCCAAAGTCCCAATGCAGTCTTTTCTCCAATGACCTGCCTAAGTACATTATCAGCAAGATTCATCACTATTGCTGATCGAGCTTGTTTGATGATTGTGTCAGATTCTTTCTTCTTAGCAGCTTCTGGCTCTGACTTCTCAGTGGCTTCTTCCAGAGCTATATCAAGTTTTTGATAGATGAGAATCGCCATCATCTTCTCCTTCCAGAGACTAAAGTCCCCTTTGCCATCAAATTTCTCCAGATCAAATCTGGTTGAGGAAGATGCCATCTCTTTCTTGATCTTTGAAATTGTTCAAAGAATCGGTTCTTGTGCAAACCTGCCTCTGATACCACTGTGGTAATCCCTGCTAACACAACTTAACAGCAAGCACAACTACAAACTAATGCTAAATGTTAGCAATAATTAAAACTGATGCACAAGAACACAGTAAAGCCAATCAAACAGTCGAATGATAAAGTATTGCTACAGCAATTCTTTCAGCAAAACAGAAAAGAAAATAAAGCAAGAAACACAAACAGTTTTATACTGGTTCGGCCAAATGGTAGTTCCTACTTCCAGTTTCTCCCCTTTATTGATCTTGATACAATGTGTATACAACTCTTGATTACAGCAGCTCAATCTCTCAATGATCAAAACACCATGATCATGAACAAATACAAAAAATACTCTCGGGAAAACTTTTGCCTCTCAAATCACTTGAGAACAAGAAAAGTGATTCTTGTTCAGACTTTAATCTCCTTAGCTATGATTCAGTATGAATCAATCTCACTAACTCATAATACTCTGTTTTTCAAAGAGTTCTAACAATCTGTTTAAATAGAGAGCAAAAGACTAAACTAACCCGAGACTATTAACTAACTTAACCACCTTAACTATATTAACATTAACTATCATATAGTTAAGACTTCTTGTTTCTTTTATGTGGATTACAAATACCACAAGCTATTATTATTGCAAATGATAATTTGTCTGACTAATATATATATTGAATATATAAATTATGAAAGAAAAATAATGGATTGAGATGACATGCCTATTTCGGAGCCAGAACCGTCGAGATAGGACTTGTTTTCAATCTCGGTATTGAAATTCTTGACGGGTCCAACCGGTTGAGAAATGACATTTGTTTAGTAGTGCAAACGGAAAAGTTTATAAAGACATTTCAAATTTGTGAATAATTGTCACTAATTTAAATTGGGTAGACAACTGACTCAGGCAAATGGTATCTTATATCATATCCCACTTGGGTTTTCTTATTAGGGTTTATAACTATATATTCTGAAGGCTTCAAAACCCACCATAATTTCTCTAGTCTCTAATTCAATTTTGGCAATCTCTCTAACAACGTCCCCATAACTTTTCCTAGGTACGTTGTTTTGGGTAGATATTCTAGTGACCAAGTCACTGGTCACAAAGGAAGTATCTTAATCATCCAAATCCACCTATATTATTTATATTACTTAAATACTTTTTTTAAAACGTACCCATGCTTTGATGGAGCTACTAGGCTTGAATTTCCAATAAAGAATCATAGTTGCCCATGGTAGAATCCATTCTCACAATTTTATTGATTGAGGCATAGTTAATACTAATTATATTAAAATAAAGATAACTTTGATCTTTATTTATAATTTTTTTAATAGAAAAATAACCCAGCTAGCTAGTGATTGTGGGTAGTAGAACAATTGGACCAAATCACATATTTCTTGGCAGGGATCACCTTAAGTACTGGATTTCTCTCAAAGAAATTCGCTGGTCGTAGCTCAAATCCTGCACTTAGTGTCGGCATGACCGGATACTCTTCCTGGCAAGGCAGATGATGGAAACCAATGGTGTACCACAACACTATATCCTTGTTCTCAATTTTTCTATTTCTGCACACATTATTATAATATAAACCATAAATTAATTAATATTCACCAAATTAAAATTTGGACCCTTATTTGAATATAATACAATATACATATATATATATATGATATAATATAATATGTTCGTACCTATCACTCCAGATTTGCAAGTTATCATCGTTTCCAGAACTTTGACCGACAAATTTTCCTCCAGCCCATTTCTCAGACTTATTATAAGGTGTAACCCAAATGTTATAATTTGTAAAGGCAGCTCGAATTTGTGGATAATCGTCACTACTTAGAAGTGGACTGGCAGCTGAACCAGGCATCAAACGGTAGCTGATGTCATTTCCCACTTGGGTTTTCTTATTTGGGTTTATAACAGTATACTCCGAAGGCTTCAAACCCACCTTAATTCTTGCGTCTAATTCAGTTTTAGCAGTCTCTCTAACAACGTCCCAATAACTCTTCCTTGGTGTGTTGTTTTTGGTTGATCTTGTTAAAAGTCATTACCGTATTTAGAATGCTCTAGAATTCTAGAATGTTCTAGAATATACTAGGAAGAACATAGAACATTCTAGAAAGTTCTTGAATAGCTTAGAACTAATTAGACAATATAGAAAGTTCTAGAAACATGAAGAAAGTAGTTAAATAAATTATAAAGTTAGAAAAGTCTAGAAAGATGTAGATGTTTCCTGGGTAGCCTATAAATACAAATGTAATGTGTGTCCAAGGTACTAGCAAAGTGAGTGTCCCAAAAGTGAGTCAAAGAGTGAGTACACAAAGTGCATCTAAAAGTGTTCCAAAGAGTGCAAGCTAGAGTGTTTTAGTGTGTGGTCAAGAATTGTAATCAAGTCTTGGTGTAATTACTTTTGTATCAATAAAGTAATTACGTTTTCACGTGTTGTGGCGTCCAACAAGTGGTATCAGAGCCGGATCAGGGTCGTACCGAAAGAGTCCTTTGTTGAGTTTCTTAGAGTGATCGTGTGTGGTTTAGTACTACAGAGTTTGCACGATGGGTGACCTTCAAGTGGTCGGCGGAATTAAGAAACTTAACAACCAAAATTACAACACGTGGTCGATGCACATGGAGGCATATCTCCAAGGCCAAGACTTGTGGGAGATCGTTGGTGGCAATGAAGTCACACAACCGGAAGATGCAACCGCTTTGAAGAAATGGAAGATTAAAGCGGGCAAAGCCATGTTTGCGATTCAGACCACAGTTGAAGATGAAATGTTGGAGCACATCAGGCCAGCGAAGACACCGAAGGCAGCGTGGGATACTTTCGCATCACTGTTCACCAAGAAGAATGATACGAGATTGCAGCTTTTGGAGAATGAGCTTCTCTCAATCAAGCAGCGCGACATGATGATCAACCAATACTTCACCAAGGTAAAATCTCTTTGTCGCGAAATCTCTGCATTAGACTCTGCTGCTGGCATGTCAGATGCTAGAATTAGAAGAATTATTATTCATGGATTAAGGCCAGAATTTAGAACTTTTATTGCTGCAATACAAGGTTGGCCAACCCAACCTTCTCTTGTTGAATTGGAAAACTTGCTAGCTGACCAAGAAACGTTAGCTAAGCAAACATCTGGAATCTCATCAAAGAGTGACGAAGAAGCACTCTTTAGTGGTGATAAGAAAGGTCGATCTCGACCAAATGCTAGCAAAAATTTTAAGAAAAATGATGACAAGGATAGTCATCATGGAAGCTCCCAAACAGGGGGAGCTCAAAAGAAAGACAACCGGCGTGGCCAGTCAAAGAATAACAATAAGTTTGATGGGAAATGCTACAACTGTGGAAAGTATGGCCACATGGCTAAAAGTTGCTGGTTCAAGAAGAAAACTGCAGAAGGTAATGCAGCCACGTCAAATGCAGAAAAGACAAGCGATGAAGAATGGGACGCAGAAGCATCTTTCGCTGTGGAGGAAGAAGAATTAGCTCTAGCAGCTACTGTTCCAGGAAAGATCGACTACAATAATGATTGGATAATCGACTCTGGCTGTTCAAATCATATGACAGGAGACGAAGAGAAGCTGCAGAACATAACAGAATATAAAGGTGGTCGTGTAGTGGTAACAGCCAACAACTCAAGATTACCGATTGCTCACATCGGTAAAACAACAATCACGCCGAGATTCAGCTCAAAAGAAGTTTCACTCCAGGATGTCTACCATGTACCTGGGATGAAGAAAAATTTATTGTCAGTAGCGCAACTTACGGCGTCGGGCCACCATGTCGTATTCGGTCCTCAAGATGTCAAGATCTACTGAGATCTTGAAATCTCTGGAACACCGATGATGAGAGGAAAACGTTTAGAGTCTGTCTATGTAATGTCAGCAGAGTCAGCTTATGTAGACAAGACTCGAAAGAACGAAACAACAGATTTGTGGCATGCAAGGCTAGGACATGTCAGCTATCATAAACTCAAGGTGATGATGAAGAAATCTATGCTGAAGGGTCTTCCTCAACTCGAAGTTAGAACAGAGACTGTATGTGCTGGCTGCCAATACGGTAAGGCACATCAATTACCGTATGAAGATTCAAAGTTCAAAGCCAAAGCACCGTTGGAGCTAGTCCATTCTGACGTATTCGGGCGAGTCAAGCAACCATCGATCAGCGGCATGCGGTACATGGTTACATTCATTGACGACTTCTCAAGGTATGTGTGGATTTTCTTTATGAAAGAAAAATCTGAAACTTTTTAAAAATTTAAAGAATTCAAAGAAATAGTGGAAGGAGAAGTCGGCAAGAAAATCCAATGCCTCCGAACAGACAATGGCGGTGAATACACATCAGATGAATTTTCTCAGTACCTACGAGAGTGCCGCATACACCATCAATTCACATGTGCCAATACACCACAACATAATGGAGTAGCTGAGAGGAAGAATCGACACCTTGCAGAGACATGTCGAAGCATGCTACATGCGAAGAATGTTCCAGGAAGATTTTGGGCAGAAGGTATGAAGACAGCAGCTCATGTGATCAATAGACTTCCCCAAGCAAAGTTAGGGTTCATTTCACCCTTTGAGAAACTGTGGGGTTGTAAACCTGCAGTAAGTCACTTTCGAGTGTTTGGCTGTGTATGCTACGTGTTCGTGCCAAGTCATCTACGTAGAAAATTTGACAAGAAGGCAATTCGATGTATCTTTGTGGGATACGATAGCCAAAGGAAAGGGTGGAAGTGCTGCGATCCTAATACTGGAAAGTGTTATACATCAAGGAATGTGGTATTTGATGAAGCCTCATCATGGTGGTCACCACAAAAGGAAGAGTCGCCAGATTCTAAGGAAATAGAAGACAATTTGCAGAAGAAGATGGGGGAGCAAATTGTTGAGTTACCTTCAACTCCAGAAACAGATGAAGAAGACAACAAAGACACAACACAGAGTCCATGGCAAACAGGAGTGCATCAAAGAACAGAAGATGATGCAAACAATGGCCAACCAGAACTTCGGAGATCAACAAGAGCGCGGAAGCCAAATCCCAAATACGCCAATGCTGCTGTAGCTGAAGAAGAGAAGTTCAGAGAGCCGGAGTCATATGAAGAAGCATACCAGAACTCCAAGTGGCTTGAAGCAATGAAAGAAGAGATAACGGCTTTAGAGAAGAATCAGACTTGGGAGCTGGTGCCAAAGCCGAAGGAAGCAAAACCCATTTCGTGCAAATGGGTCTATAAGGTAAAAACTCGTCCTGACGGTTCAATTGAAAGATACAAGGCTCGGTTAGTAGCTCGTGGATTCTCTCAACAGTATGGGCTAGATTATGATGAGACGTTCAGCCCAGTTGCCAAGATTACAACAGTACGAGTCCTGCTGGCGCTTGCAGCATGTAAAGACTGGAGACTATGGCAGATGGATGTGAAGAACGCCTTTCTACATGGAGAACTAGATCGAGAAATATACATGGTCCAACCAAGAGGATTTGAGGATAAAGTTCATCCTGAGTATGTCTGTAAACTGAAAAAGGCGCTCTATGGATTGAAGCAAGCTCCACGAGCATGGTATGGCAAGATTGCTGAGTTCTTAGTAAAGAGCGATTATATCATGGCGCATGCAGATTCAAGCTTATTCGTCAAAGTAAGGGATGCAAAGATCGCAGTTGTCCTAGTATATGTCGATGATCTCATCATTACTGGTGATGATGAAGCAGAGATTCGTCAAACAAAAGAGAACTTATCAGTTCGCTTTCAAATGAAGGAGCTTGGAGAATTGAAACACTTTCTTGGATTAGAAGTCGACCGAACTGAGGAAGGTTTATTTCTCTGTCAACAAAAGTATGCTAAAGAATTGTTGCAAAGGTTTGGAATGCTCGAGTGCAAGCCCATCTCAACACCTATGGAGACTAATGCCAAGTTATGCGCGCATGAAGGGCAGGACTTGCAAGACGGAGCAATGTACCGACAGCTGGTTGGTAGTCTAATTTATCTAACATTGACTCGACCAGATATCTCGTATGTAGTTGGTGTAGCAAGTCAGTATATGCAACACCCAAAGAAACCTCATTTGGAAGCAATGCGACGAATGTTGAGGTATGTCAAAGATACCATTAACTATGGTCTCTTATATAAGAAAGGGGAAGAGGTTAAGATAGTTGGATACTGTGATGCTGATTATGCTGGAGATCATGATACCCGTCGATCGACTACTGGGTATGTATTCAAGCTTGGATCTGGAGCTATATCTTGGTGTAGCAAAAGGCAACCAACGGTGTCCTTGTCAACCACTGAAGCAGAATATAGAGCAGCAGCAATGGCAGCTCAGGAAAGTATGTGGTTAATGCAACTGATGAAGGATCTACACCAATCTACAGACAATGCAATACCGCTTTATTGTGATAATCAGTCTGCTATTCGCTTAGCAGAAAATCCAGTATTTCATGCAAGGACAAAGCACGTGGAAGTGCATTATCATTTTCTGAGAGAAAAAGTGCTTCAAGAAGAAATAGAGATGCAACAAATCAACACAGATGATCAAGTTGCTGACATATTCACCAAAGGACTAAGCACAATCAAGTTTTCAAAATTCAGAACTCAACTAAACCTCATCAAACGAGAAGAAGCTTAGAGATTCGGTAATGAGGGGGAGTGTTAAAAGTCATTACCGTATTTAGAATGCTCTAGAATTCTAGAATGTTCTAGAATATACTAGGAAGAACATAGAACATTCTAGAAAGTTCTTGAATAGCTTAGAACTAATTAGACAATATAGAAAGTTCTAGAAACATGAAGAAAGTAGTTAAATAAATTATAAAGTTAGAAAAGTCTAGAAAGATGTAGATGTTTCCTTGGTAGCCTATAAATACAAATGTAATGTGTGTCCAAGGTACTAGCAAAGTGAGTGTCCCAAAAGTGAGTCAAAGAGTGAGTACACAAAGTGCATCTAAAAGTGTTCCAAAGAGTGCAAGCTAGAGTGTTTTAGTGTGTGGTCAAGAATTGTAATCAAGTCTTGGTGTAATTACTTTTGTATCAATAAAGTAATTACGTTTTCACGTGTTGTGGCGTCCAACAGATCTTTCAGTAACTAAGTTGGTGGTCACAAAGGAATTGGCCTCACCATCCACGGCTAGGTCGAGATGATAGTTAAGGAAGTGGTCGTGATGTGTGGCTACTGTATTTTCTGCTAGAAGTTCACCATAAGTGTCCTTGTTTAGTATTTGATCCACGTGAGTGTACGAAACTGCTTTTGTAGCTAGCACTCCTGTTAGCCCAACCTGTCAATTATTATTATTATTCATACATAAACAGATTTAAAATAAATGATAAATGGATTCATAATAATAAATGAATTATGTGATTAATTTAACTCTAAGTTCTTAAAAAATAATTAAAAATAACTCTTAGTTATTTGAAATAGTCGAAATAGTTCCCCCTGTTTATTTTTTGTCAATATTTTTTTAAGGTTTTGATTTAGTTTGTTAATTTAAATTTAACCATAAATATATTAATGTAGTTTATTAAGTGAGATCAATATTATCTTTAAAAAAAACTTTGATAGAAAATAAGTAGAGAGAATCCATTTTTGACTGTTTTAAAATGATAGAGAATTATATTTTTTTTTTAACCCTGAGTTAAATTTGACAATTAGCTTAAATTACAAATAGGTTAATAGACTGTTAATTTTTTTTAACGATACATTGATTGATATTACGCAAGTAGAACTTTTTTTTTTTTTTTGAACATACCCCTACTTTGATGGAGCCACCAGGCTTGAATTCCCAATCCAGAATGTAGTCATAGTTGCCCACAGTAGAAACCATTCTCACAATTAGGCTCACATCTTGTCTCACCTCCCTCACCTACCATAAATATTGTACATTAGTAATAGATTATATGTATAAATATATATATATATATATAAACACAAACTCTTACAATAAATAGAATGACCTTAATGTTAATTTTTGCATACCACTTTGGGGAGACCAGTCTCAGTGTGTCGCCACATGATATTACCAGCGTGTTGTTCAAATATACAAATTGCTTTTGAAATTTTGACAGGGCTGCCATCTTGTCCGGAATAATAAGCATCTAAAAACACTGCGTTGTCTGGGCAATCAGTGAAGGGCTCGAGTGACACTGCAGATTGACCAAACCCAAACTCTCCACAATCGAAATAGGTTTTAAAGTATACTTCTTCAGTGGGATCCATGTATGGAACGAAAAGCTCTGATATGTAACCTCTGTACAACACTCGTCGATACTTGTGTTTTTCTATGTCATAGATTGATGCCATTGATATTACTGGTCCCACTCGAGCATCGTATCCGACATGGGGCCCACCTGATTGTATTAATATGAAATTAATTAATTTATTCTTACATTTTTTTTTATATCTACAAATCAATAAGGTTTAATCAAAGAGTGCTCCTAGATATGTATATCACACTCAATTTGTGCTCCTAGCTAATAAGACTGACATATCATTTTTTTTTGTCGCATACTGACATATATCATTATGTACGATTTACATGTATAAAAAACGTATCCAATAATTGATGTAAACTGATGCATATATTAATTGAACGAATCATATCCACAAATGCCACAAAATTTAGTATGACAGAACCCCATTCAAATTTAATGATAATCACGTGCAATGAAATGAATCATTTAGAACAGTTAAATATATTTTATAAATGTATTAATTTATTAGTTTTAAATATAATTTATTTATTTTGACGAATGATTTAGTAAGAGCATAATGATTTTATTATAATAAAATCTTCTTCAAAAAATATATAAAAAATTATATTAAAATAGCGCTCTGTGATATTCTGCAAAATACAATTTTTGATAATTTTCTACATTTATTGAATACATTTTATCACTCCACGAAACATTTTTTTTTAATTAATTAGTTTCTCTTTTTTACTTTCCTTCATAAATATATTTTATAAATGTACTACTAACGCACCAATATCAGGAAAAATTTAAAAACCAAGGACTATTCCACGCTCCTGACATATATAATTCGTTGTTTTGTATGAAATATGTAAGACGAGTAAAATGGGACATAAGAAATTAACAAACAAACAAAGATTTTCAATTTTTTAGAGTTAATGTCTAAGTTCTGAAAAAAAAAAAAGAGTTAAATTATTTGATCACTACATACTTAAGAATGCAATTAACAATAATAATCGACTGTCAAAAAGGAAAAAAACTTAAAGGATTATTAAAAAATATTCTCAGACATATATCAACACATGCATCTCAATTTATGTATGCGTCTTCCTTTAATTAAGATTTTGATTTTGTTTTTAATTTTCTTCTGTATAAATCTTGGACTCGTCAAAAATAGACTTTAACTAATGATTGATGATCCTTAAAATATGAGTATTACTACATCGTAAATTACTATAATAAAGTTAATATCGGTCTCATATATTTTAATTAAAATATAATATATAATATTTGATACCGTATGTTATATTATATGTGTCTATTAGCAATAATGTTCTTAAAATATCCATCCATATAGTCCTATTTATGGCTTTCCTAAGTCCTAACCTACACTCAAGGTAATTTTTAGGGTTGGTACCATATGCATGATGGTTCCCCAACAATATTCCTAAATATGGTCCCTACCATGCATATGCATGATAAATACTCACATCTCCTCATCCTCATGCTCTTTCCAATACAATTAATTAAATTATTTATTATCATGTAAAATTTTAATTTAGTAATTCTTTTCCATTTAATAGTCATTTTTGCAAGTATAACTGATTATTAGTAACTATATGGAATATATATTTTCTCTTTTTTTTTTTACTAATTATTGATAATATTGTTAATAATTTATTGCAATTTTATTTACTATGTTTTGTTGGGTACCTAAATTTTTAGTAATTGTTGTAGCGTTCTAATAACAATATATATTTATAGTTTTACATTCTTTCTTTGTAGCCGAATTGTTTATATATGTGAGACATTTATTTAATTAGTTAATTGATTAAATATTATCTAAGGGCTTCACTACTATAATCCAGAAAAATTAAGTTCATAATAAATTCAGCTAATTTCTACTTATTTTTTTAGTGAAATAATTTCTACATTTTCCATAAAAATCTTTTAAAGGAAGGTAATTGTTTAATTAAAAATTGAATTGATCTATATGCAAATATGACCCAAAGAAATAACATTGACAATATATTATTGTTACGGTAATATAAATATAAGGAGTGACTTCAATGCATTTATTTTTTTTACAATACGAGTTTATCTTTTTTCTATTTTCGACATCTGATAGATATAATCTCAATATATATGACGGTATATATTGTAGTTATTTAGAACATTCTACAAATTTTTAAGAAATTATAAATAAATTATGGTATCGAAAACAATGTTTAAACTGTTTGTTGTACTCGTACCTGTTTTTTTTTTTTTTACGCATGTAAAATTTGACATTTTGAATCATATTTTCGGTTTCATAACTATTCAGAATTTCTTGAAAATTTGTGGGGTGTTCTAAATAACAACAATGTATATTGTCATATAAAAAAAAAATAAGATTATAGCTGAAAATAACGATATTGTCAAAAAAATTGAATGTGTTTTAATCGCTCCTCATATATATATTTTACAAATTATTTACAAAAAATAATGATATAAATTAGCAATCGAAGGGGAAGAAAAAAAACATTTCATGCACTTAAAATGATTTGAATTATTGCGATGAATACATATATAGTTTGAGACGCGCCTAGAAGCAGTGCTTATCAGTTATCCATCAGTAATTTTATTTTCAGTAGGTTGCACCAAAACTGAAGTAAAAGAGAGTCCTTCACATTGATAAAAAGATATGATATATATATTTAAAGCACATTAAGATTTTTTTTCATTATTTTTCAATAAATCCTAAAAAGAACGTTAAAAAAAATATTTAGACCTCAAATATCTCTTCTATATAAAAAGTATGTAGATAATGAATTTTTTTTTTGTTTTAATGGTTTTTTAGTTTGTAATGTTATTAACTTTAACGGAATATTCTTATATTTAATAAAATATTTTTATATTTAATTTTAGTTTGTTTACATCACTTAAATTTAAATTAAATAAAATAAATAATTAAAAAAAATATTTTTGAGATATTTTGCAATAATTATTTTTAAATAATAAATAATTAACAAATTAAAATAACATATTTTTGAGATATTTTACAATAATAATTATTTAAAAATAATAAATAATTAAATAAATTAAAATATAATATTTTTGTGATATTTTACAATAGTAATTATTTAAAAATAATAAAATAATACATTTTATAACTTAAATAAAATTTAATTAAACTTAAATTCACTTATTAGAATAACATTACATTAAATATATAATATAATCTATTATCAATTAGTAACAAATTATTTTTTAAAAAAACTAGCAAGATCCACATATAATATTTAATATTACATTATACATATAATATATAATATCTTATTTTTACTGTTAAATTCAAAAACTACAACAAATATAAACCTAAACAAAAATAAATAAATTATTTAATAAAAATATTATATTTATTTTAAATTTATATGACATTATTATAAATTTATTAAAAATAATTAATAAATTCTATAAATAAAAGTATATATATTCAAATATGTAAATTACTATATGTGTTGTTTGATAACACTTAAAAAAATAGTTTTTTTTATTTAATTAATTAAAATTTTGACAATTAAACAAAAAAATGTGTTTGGTAACTCTATTTTTATTTATTAATTTTTTAAATTTTAATTAAAATTTATTAAATTTTAAAAATATAATTTTTTCACTTTCAAAAATTTTTTAAACAGTTTTTAATTTTTTCTTTCTTTTTTTCTTCTCTTCTTCAAATCAATACATCATATTGTTAAACAAAAAATAAAAATAAAAGTTATCAAACGCGTTTATTATTTTTTGTTTTTAAAAACAAAAAACAAAAATAGTTACTAAACATATTTTTATATTTTAAAAATAAAATTTTATTTTCATTTTCATTTTTGTGTTTAAAAAATTTAAAAACAAAAATTTTACCCATACTGATTACTTTTTTATATACAAACATTAACATATATAGGGATTAGATCACAGCTATATGGCTTTGTCTTTTCTTTCAAATTCAAAATGATAAAACCACATGGATGTGCATGTTTACTATAGATATATATATATACATATATATACACTTACTGGATTGTACGGCCATTAAGAGTGAACCCTGGATCACTGTTCGGCTGGAGTACAGCTCCGGTACCTTTGAGACGCGGTCCGAAAGGCGGCTTTTGGTTCGAAAATTGGAAGTCGGTGTTCTCGGCCTTTGGCAGCGGAACCCTAAGTCTGTCCCGATAGGCCACGATCTTCATATCATCAAGGTCAACGGTCAGCGTTATCCCCTCAATGGAGTTCAAGTAATAGTTGTCTGTCCCTTTGGTGGAAAAGCACTGAACTTTGATTTCTGAGTTCTTGCGTAGCACTTCTCCAAACCACCCAACCGAAACACTCGTACAAACAACTTGGGATATATTAAGCTTTCTCTTCTTAATGGACTCGATAAATGGTCCGTACGATAAGGGCAACTCGTTAGCCGCAGATTGTTCGTCTAAGGTATACCCAGGAAAACCATGTCCTGAGTGAACTTGTTTGGAGACTATGGCACGAGTAGACAAGTCAACGATAATCTCATGCGTTTTATTAGGAATATATGTAAAGGTTGTTGTAACTGCTTTAGTCTTGGGTTTTCTGTTATGGTGTGTTAGTTGGTTGGACCCTTATTATATAAAGGTCTTTGTGTAATAATATGAGGTACAGAGGTGTTTTGCTCTTTTGGCGTGAGTACTGTAACATGGTATCAGAGTTTTATATTTGTTTTTAACCCTCTTCTTGAAAACTCAACCGAAACCCCCTTACTTTTCTGAAACCCTCTTACTTTTCTGAAACCCTCTTCTGACACTTTCTTTTTTTTCTGAAACCCTTTTACTTTTCTGAAACCCTCCTCTGTCACTTTCTTGTTTTTCTGAAACCCTCTTCTTGAAACCCTTTCCTTGTTTTTTCTGTAAACCATTTCTTGCTTCCGTAACCCTCTTCGTAAAACCCTCTTCTTGAAACCCTCAGCCGCCTGGTTCGTCATTTCCTCTGCCCAGTCGCCTGATTTCTTGCCCATGGCTCGCACCAGACAATCTCAGCCACGAAGCTCCTCTGTTTCCAGCTTGCCCTCTGCGCCGGCCACCGTCCCTGGTGCGTCTCCTTCAGCCCCGACCATGGCGCCTGGCCCTTCTCCGAACCCCAGTGTTGCTGCGCCGCTTGCTGCATCTTCTTCCTCGCCTCCTCATGACGATCTGCCAGCTGCCCCATCGCCTCCTTCTCCGGGTCCTCAGCCCCCTCCTCCGGCCACTGTTCTCCCGAGGTGCTCCGCTCCTCCTGGCGATGGTGCTCCGAGTCTTGGCATTCCGTGTGCCTCAACAGCCCCTATCTGTCAACCTTCTCAAGTTAATCACATCTATCACTTGGGAACCGGAGACAATCCCAACTTTATGATATCAACTCAGATATTAACGGGTCAAGAAAATTTTCAGTCATGGAAGAGGGCTGCTTCCATTTCCATTGCTGCAAAAAATAAAACCCAGTTTATAAACGGGTCCCTGACTCAACCCCCTCCCCATGACCCTTTTTTTCATGCTTAAATTCAGTGCAATAATATGGTTATGGCTTGGATTTTACAATCTGTTTCTCGTGAAATTGCAGCTAGCATTATGTTTCAAGATTCTGCCTCTGCTATGTGGAATGATCTCCATGAGCGATTTAATCAAGGCAATGGTCCTCGGATATTCCAGCTTCAAACTTCAGTCCACACCATCAAACAAGGTGACTCAGATGTCAATTCCTACTTTACTCGTCTCAAAGGTATTTGGGATGAACTCAAGGAGTTTCAGCCAATTATCCCTTGTTCTTGTGGCTGTAAATGTGGTGCTGTTGAAAGATTGCTTGGATATTATCACAGAGATCAAATTATGCAATTTCTGGCTGGTCTCAATGACTCATTTTCTTCTGTGAGAGCTCAAATTCTGCTCTATGATCCTCTTCCTCCGCTGTCCAAAGTCTTCTCCATGATCTCTCAAGAAGAAAGGCAAAGAAGTCTAGGCCACACCATTCCTTTCATTGCTGCTACTGCGGGTTCACACACTTCTACCAAGCCTCCTTCATCAAGATCAAAGAAACCGAGACCCACTTGTTCTCATTGTCTCAAGCCGGGTCACTTAGTGGAAAAATGTTTTTTTCTTCATGGGTTTCCTCCTGGGTACGGTGACAAGCGTCGTCAAGATGAAGCTATCAAACCTTCTGTTCATCAAGCTTCCGCTTCTCTTGCTTCTGGGTCGATTTTAGGCAAACCACCTGTGCTGTCCCAAACCGAGCTCAGTCAGCGGCTTATCTCCCTCCTAAGTCAGAATCTTCAACAAAATGTGGCTGCCACAGACACTAATATGCCGATTGCCTCACAAGTCTCTGGTAATCTCGTTGACTTCCCTTCATGTCTGTGGATTGTTGATAGTGGAGCATCTCACCATGTGTGTTACTCCCTTAAATGTTTTAAGACCATTGATAAACATCCTACTGCCACTTTAGTAACTTTACCTAATGGACATATAATTCCTATTTCTTATTCTGGCACTGTTCAACTTTCTAGCTGCATTTTTTTGACTGATGTTTTATTTGTTCCTGATTTTCAGCATAATCTCTTCTCAGTTAATGCTTTCCTGCAACATAGTCATCACTCCCTAATTTTTTCTGCTTCTGAATGCTTTATTCAGGCACCCTCTCGGACTTCCAAGATTGGGATTGCTAAGAAAATAGGCCGGCTGTTTTACTTTGAACAAGACCGTCAATTCTTACATGTTGTACATTCTGACAGCTCACTTAATACTTGTACTAAAATAGACCAATGGCATTTCCGCCTTGGCCATCCTTCTATGTCAATTTCAAATTCAATAAATAAAACTCTTGTTTTTTCTAACAAGATTTCTGATCATGTTTGCTCTATTTGTCACTTAGCTAAACAAAAACGGCTTCCCTTTGTGTCTAATAATAATCGTGCTCCTAAGCCTTTTGATCTTGTTCATTTTGACATTTGGGGGCCCTTTCATGTTATTAGCACAGAAGGTTACAAGTATTTTTTAACAATAGTTGATGATCACACTAGATTTACATGGGTATATTTACTTAAAGCAAAATGTGATGTGCACACTGTTATTCCTCAGTTTTTTTCTCTAATTGCTAATCAATTTTCCATTTCTATTAAAGCTGTTAGATGTGATAATGCAAAAGAACTTAACCTATCTTCATTCTATGCTTCCAAAGGGATTGAACAATTTCACTCATGTGTTGATCGGCCTCAACAAAATTCCGTGGTTGAACGAAAGCATCAACACATCCTCAATGTTGCTCGGTCATTATTATTTCAATCTCATATTTCTCTATCTTATTGGTCATATCTCATTACCACAGCTGTCTATCTAATTAATAGAACTCCATCTTTATTTTTAAAGAAAAATACTTCATTTGAGCTGCTTTATCATAAATTGCCCTCATATGAGCATCTTAGAAATTTTGGTTGCCTTGCTTATGCCTCTACTTTAGATCGGAATAGACATAAATTCTCACCTAGATCTAAAGCTTGTGTGTTTATTGGTTATCCTCATGGAATGAAGGCCTATACTTTGCTTGATATTGAGACTCATCAGATATTTCAATCTAGAGATGTCATCTTCTATGAACATATTTATCCTTTGAAGCATGATAACTCTACTGTATCTAATGATTCATTTCTCCTAACTAAAGTGTTTGATACAGGAACTACTCATCCTCAAGTGCCCTCTTCATTCACTAATGCCCTTGAGGATCCCTCTCCTGCGGTTACCACCTCTAAAAGTGGCCGAACTATTTCTCGCCCCTCTTATCTCAAAGACTATGCTTGTACCTTTGTTATTTCTAAGTCTTCTACTACTTACCCATTATCTGATGTTCTATCTTATGATAGGTTAAATGATCACTTTAGGGCGGCCATTTTGTCTGCCCATATGGTAGTAGAACCATCTAGTTACAAGCAAGCTTCAAACATTCCAGAGTGGCAGCAAGCTATGCATGATGAACTTCATGCACTTGTCCGAAATCACACTTGGGAAATTGTCTCACTTCCTCCTGGCCAGAATGCTATAGGATGCAAATGGCTCTACAAAATCAAATATAAACCAAGTGGAGCCATTGATCGCTACAAGGCCCGGTTGGTTGCCAAAGGCTACAACCAAAAGCAAGGTATTGATTACTCTGACACTTTTGCACCTGTTGCAAAGTTTAATACCCTTAAATTACTTCTTGCTGTTGCTGCCATTAAAAATTGGTCTTTATACCAATTAGATATCAACAATGCTTTCTTACATGGGGACTTAAAAGAAGATGTCTACATGACAATTCCAAAAGGGTATCAATCCCATAGTCCCCTACCAAAAGATGCAGTTTGTAAATTAACCAAAAGTCTTTATGGCTTAAAACAAGCCCCAAGACAATGGTACTACAAACTTAGCACATATCTTATTTCTAGTGGTTTCCGTCAATCTCAATCGGACCACACATTATTCATTAAGAGCTCTTCTAATATCTTTATTGCTCTTCTAATCTATGTTGACGATATTATTATTGCTTCAAATGATAATACTGCTGTCTCTGGTTTTAAAGACATGCTACACTCTGTTTTTCAACTAAAAGACCTTGGCCCTTTACGTTTCTTCTTAGGCCTTGAGATTGGGCGTTCTCCCAAAGGTATATCTATGTCTCAACGCCCATTTACCTTACAATTATTGAGTGATACAGGTTACTTGGGGGTCAAACCTTCTTCTACTCCAATGGAGCCTAATGCCAAACTCAACAAAGATGAAGGGGATCTCTTAGCCGACCCCACTATATATAGACGGTTAATCGGTAAACTCATCTACTTAACGATTACTCGTCCTGACATATCTTTTGCTGTCAACAAGCTAAGTCAATTCTTAGCTTCTCCAAGGACTCCTCATCTCAATGCAGCGCATCGTATCCTTCAATATTTAAAGGGCACACCTGGCCAAGGCCTCTTTTTTTATGCTAAATCTCCTCCTCACATAAATGCTTATGCTGAAACTAACTTTAATTGTGGAGATCTATCTCTCAAAAATTTTACAGATGCAGATTGGGCTTCTTGTAGTGATACCAGACGATCTGTGTCTGGATACTGTGTCTTCCTTGGACAATCTCTCATCTCATGGAAATCTAAGAAGCAAACCACTGTCTCTAGATCATCAGCTGAAGCTGAATACCGTGCTATGGCCAATGCCACATGCGAGATCACATGGCTTCTCTCCCTTCTGAAGGACTTTGACATTCAGCACTCGCATCCCGCCATTCTCTATTGTGACAACACGGCTGCTATACACATCTCGGAAAACCCGGTGTTTCATGAGCGGACGAAGCATATCGAGATTGATTGTCACCTTATTCGTGAAAGAGTCCAGGATGGCTCCATCAAGCTTATTCATGTTCCCTCAAAACACAACCTTGCTGATGTTCTCACAAAGCCCCTGTTTCCGAATCAGTTTCATGAGTTAATCTCCAAGATGAATGTCCAAAATTTGTACTGTTCATCTTGAGGGGGTGTATTAGGAATATATGTAAAGGTTGTTGTAACTGCTTTAGTCTTGGGTTTTCTGTTATGGTGTGTTAGTTGGTTGGACCCTTATTATATAAAGGTCTTTGTGTAATAATATGAGGTACAGAGGTGTTTTGCTCTTTTGGCGTGAGTACTGTAACACGTTTGTTTGTTAAACCGGGCATGGACTAGGGCTCGTCTGTCTGGCTGAACCCTCTTGGGGTTTATGTGCCATTTCAAAACGGTGCGTTTATCTGGCTCCTCGAGGCCTACGTACTGGAAAGTTATTTTGTGGAGGTTTGAACTGGCGTAGGCTTTATGAACTATGGTTTGGACGAGGGTAAACTCGGTTGGGGTTAGAGGGTCCAATGGGTGGAGCTTTATGGAGGAGATTGACGATGAAAATGATACTAAGAAAATGGAGAAGATTAGGAGGAGCGCCATGTTATGGCTGATTGGAGACGTATGTTTATTAGTTTGCACCGTGGACAATACTTATGCCACTTTCGTCCTTTATATAGAAGGATAGAATGGTTTTTAAGTACTATTTTCATAATATTCATTTTAAATTATTTTAAGGTATTTTTATAAGAGTAAATGGGGTTAAAATACTTAATACTTTTAAAAAATTATACTTTTATATCTATTTTTTTTAAGTAAATATCCTTAATGTTTTCAAAATATTGCACTTGAATAGTTTTTTAAATGTTGTACTTTTATACATATTTTTTTTATTATTTTGATAAATAATAAGTGATGTAAAAAAATAGGATTTTAATTATTTTTAAATTATAAATTATTTTCTCTTTTTTATTTTTTCTCAAAATAACTATATAAAATTAAACATTAATAAATATTTTATTAAAATTAATAAAAATGATTTTAATATATATTTATCAATTTAAAATATAAGTTTAATTATTTTGATCAATTTTACTAAACTTAATTTTTTATTATTTTAAAAGTGAAAATAATTTAAAATTTTAAAAATAACTAAAATTCTATATTTTTCCTTCACTTTCATATTAATTCTCAAAATAATTTTAATAAATAGGTATAAAAATGCAACATTTTAAAACATTAGGTTTATTTATCGCCAAAAAAAATTTAGGTATAAAAGTGTATCATTTTAAAGACATTGAGTATATTTACCGCAAAAAAAAAAAGATTGGGTATAAAAATACAACATTTTGAAAATATTGAGTATTTTAGCCGTCATTTACTATTTTTATAATATTTTAATATGTCCAATACCATATGAGATGATAAACTATAATTGATTGATTATGAATATTTCATAATATTTATTAAATGAAAATTTGTGAAATACCATATAAGATTGTACAATAATAGTATTTCAACTCTTTCTAGTAGGGAACCAGCCCTTAGCAAGATGATAACTTTTGGATGGGTCATGGCAGTCTCTTTGCTGAGTCCTTTTACAGGAATGCTGAATACGTACATAAAATTATTGACAATTATTATTTAGATGTATCGATTGGTGGTTGATATATATGTATCATAGTATCATAGTCTTTGTGACAAAACTGCCGGGAAAGAAGATAACAATATTAATGAGAATGACAAGAGATTCAAGTAAAAGAAAATATCTTCTATATAATAAGTGTGTAGGTAATGGAAATTCTTGCTTTTAACGGTTTTTTATTTTTTTAGTGTTAACTTTAACGGAATATTCTTATATTGAACAGAATATTCTCATATTTAACCGTAGTTTGTAAATACTTAAACTTAAATTAAATTAAATTAAATTTTTTTAAAAATTAAAATATGATATTTTTGAGATATTTTACAGTAATAATTATTTTAAAATAATAAATAATTAAACAAATTAAAATATGATATTTTTTAGATAGTTTACAATGATAATTATTTAAAAATAATAAATAATTAAACAAATTAAAATGTGATATTTTTGAGATATTTTACAATTATAATTATTTAAGAATAATAAAATGATATAATTTATAACTTAAATAAAATTTAATTAAACTTAAACTCACTTATTAGAAAATATCATATTAAACATATAATATAATCTACTGTCAATTAGCAACAAATTATTTTAAAAAAAAAAAAACTAGCAAGAAACTTAAATTTAAAATCTACGTATATATTTAATATTACATTAAACATATAATATATAATCTCTTGTTGTCACTCTCAAATTCAAAAACTAGAACAAGCATAAACTTAAACAAAAATAAATAAATAAATTATTTAATTAAAATAAGATATTTATTTGAAATTTATATGAAATTAATATAAATTTAATAAAAATAATTAATAAATTTTATAAATAAAACTAAGCAAACGTGTATATTGCACGTTGCTTGTATCTAGTAATTAAATATATATGTATATTCAATTTTACAGTTGTAACTCCGTGGACAAAACAACCTAATATTTATTTTAATAATAAAAAAAAGGGGAAATAGGGGTAAAAGTATGCAATATTTTGAAAAAGTTTTGAATTAATACCCAATATTTTTTTATGAGAAAAGTACCCAATGTCCGTTTCTGTTGGTTTCCATCGGTACTTAGCCCATTAAGTTCGTTAAAAGCTGACCATAAACCCATGTGTCAGTTCCTTATCAGCCCATTTAAATATATATTTTTTTTTTAAAATTAAATTTAAAATAGAAAAATTATGAAAAATAATTTAATCAATAAAAAATTAAAATCAGTAAAAAAAATTAAATTTTTTATAATAAGTTTTTAGAAAAATATTATAAAAAAATTAAAATCGAAACAAATTATTTAATCAATTAAAAAGTAAAATTTATTTTTATAATCAGTTTTTAGAAAAAAAGTTATCACTAAATTAATTTAAAATAGAAAAAAAAATTATTTAATCAATAAAAAAATAAAATTTATAATTTATAATTTCATTTTAATTCTTTATATATATATATTTTTTTTAAAAAACTGATTATAAAAATAAATTTTATTTTTTTTATTTATTAAAATTTTTTTCTATTTTAAATTCATTTTTTTAATAATATTTTTCTAAAAACTTATTACAAAAATAAATTTTAATTTTTTTATTGATTAAATAATTTTTTTCGATTTTAAATTTATTTTCTTTAATAATATTTTTCTAAAAAATGATTATAAAAATAAATTTTAATTTTTGTAATGATTAAATTATTTTTTAATAATTTTTTACTATTTTAAATTTAATTTTTTAAAAAATATTTTTAAATTGGCTAATAAAGAACTGACACGTGGGTCCAGAGTTAGCTTTTAACGGACTTAATAGGTTGGGTACAGACAAATACTAACGAAAGTGGACATTTGATATTTTTCCCACAAAAAAAATTATGTATTAATTCAAGAGTTTTTCAAAATATTAAGTACTTTTGCTGCTATATTTTCCCTAAAAAAATATTAATAAGTTGTATCTTTTCTATTGGGAGGACAGGGTGGAGCACATAGAAAAGTGACTAGGATCTTCCATTTAATTTTGGTGTCTCAAATCTCAATCTACTAATAAATACATATTATATCATTTATTATATTAATTGTCTAATTGTATCATCATATTTATTTGAATACTTAAACTACTGATTCTAAATGTCACATTACTACCAATCTTTTTGTATTTACACACAAGGTTTTCAAACCATTACCTCCTTTATTAAAATGACAAAAAGAGAGGTCCTAATATGGATAGGAAATCTTATCCATATTCATTTGAGTCTATTAGGACGGCATGTGGGCTGAAGCCCCTTTCTTTTTTAACCATTTAAATTTCTTTTTAATTTTCTGAAAAAAAATATATTATAAAAGTGCAAGCTCTCCTTACTTGTGCACTGTTTAAATCTTGGTCAAGTAATTTTTTTTATTATCACTAAAAAAAATAGTGTATTTCATCATCACTTCCTCACTTCTCGATCATAATAGAACAATGTTGTGAGCCAAACAATAATATTGAAGAATTTTTAAAAGGTTCTTCTATAGTAGTAATTGAAAACAAAATTATTGATATTATTTTAAATTATTAAATAATATATAATTTAATGGTTAGTTTATTTATTTAGATGCAATTTTATTTACTATGTTGTATTGAGTACCTAAAATGTTAGCAATTACTACTACAAAAAAAACTTTTTAGGACTCGCATTGCGAGTCCTCTATTTGATAGCCTTAAAAAATTGGGATTTTTTAGGACTCGCGAGTCCTAAAAGAATTTTTTTTAGGACTCGCATTGCGAGTCCTGAAAAGTTTTATTTTTTACTTTTAAAAAATTAATTTGTGGGTTTTGAATCCGGCGGCGGGGCTCCGGCAATGGTGGCGGCGCCACCATTAAAAGGTGGTGGTTTGGAAAACAAACTATTGGGTTTTAAAGCCCAAGAAACAAGGAGTATGGTGGTGGTGGTTTTGCTCGTGGTGGCTTGAGGTGGCCGGAATATGCTCGGAAAGTTTGGGAGAAACCCATGAACGACCAAACTTCAAGTGCTTTGTTGAGGGCCTTAGGCCGCGCGTGAGGACACCATCTCCGGGGGTAGGAGGTTTCGGGGGACGACGCTTCCATTGGACCAGCGTGTGGCGGTGGCCGGAGGTGGGACGACAGCGTTCGGCGGTGGCATTTCGGGAGAGAGGGAGAGAGAGAAGGAACTTTGGTTAGAGAGAGAGGGAACCGAGGAGAGAGAGTGAAAATGTGGGCTGTGTGATTTTCTTGGTTTTTTTTTAATATGTAATAATAAAACTTTTGTTAAAAAAAAATTGGAGGGAATTCGAAATTTTTCAAAATTCAAAATTTTATGATACACATAAGTTTTTAGGACTCGCTAAAAAGTCCAGGAGGTGTTCATTTAAAAAAAAAACTCAAACTTTTAGGACACACATAGTTTTTAGGACTCGTTCCGCGAGTCCTAAAAGGTCCAGGAGACTTTTTTAGGACTCACATTTATGTGAGTGTCCTAAAAATGTGTTTTTGTAGTAGTGAATTGTTGCAGCGTTTTTATAACTATATATATATATATATGCTAGATACAAACAATGTGCAATATGCATGTTTGCTTAGTTTTATTTATAAAATTTATTAATTATTTTTATTAAATTTATATTAATGTCATATAAATTTTAAAATAAATATCATATTTTAATTAAATAATTTATTTATTTTTGTTTATGTTTATGTTTATGTTTATGTTTGTTCTAGTTTTTTAATTTGGGAGTGACAACAAAAGATTATATATTATATGTTTAATGTTATGTTAAATATTATATGTGGATTTTAAATTTAAGTTTATTGCTAGTTTATTAAAAAAAAACAATTTATTGCTAATTCACAGTATATTATATTATGTGTTTAATATGATATTATTAAATTAAGTTTAAGTTTAATTAAATTTTATTATTTAAGTTATAAAAAGTATGATTTTATTATTTTTAAATGTTATACCCAGATTTCGAGCCTTGAGCATTGTGATCTCGAAAGCTGGATTCGTCAGGTGTGAGCTCGCAATGTCTAGAATATGTGTCCGCAACCTAAGCACCGAACCTACGAAACAGGTGGCAACCTTGAAGACAGTAGCCACGAAGTCCTCACAAGCTCGAAAGACAGACATCAGAGTACGTCTATTCTCGGGTGGCCTTGGATCAGGAGTTCCGAGCCTGACATAAGTATGAGCTCGAAACCACATGATCTCGGGGAAAATATTACAACTCGAAAGTCACTAAGAGACCTGGGCTGGCACGGCACTATCGAGGTAGATTGCTAACTTCGAACTTCTTAATGAGTCACTTTGAGAGACGCAGTCTACATTTATTGTTGATACTCCCTATAATAAAGGGGTATTTATTATTCAGTTACACGCCCCTGGTCTTCAGGGGACGTTTCCTTGTATATAGGAGTTACAGGCTTTTAAAGCCATTTAATTTATTAATGTAAAGGATAACTTCCCAGAGACGTGTGGGAGAGTATTCTGAGACTTCCTCTATAAATAGAGAAGTCCTGTACCTTTGTAAAGGGCCCGAAATTTTGTGATCTTGAGAGAAATTCTGGAGAATTCATCTCTAAAGAATTTTCAGAAATATCTTAAAGTTCTAATAACAAAGACTCGTGGACTAGGCAGAGTTAACTGCTGAACCACGTAAAAAATCCTACTTGTTTTATTGTATTTTCCTAGCTACAACTATTTATTGTTTACGTGCTCTATATTCACTGTTGACGAAAAATGGCGTCAATAGTTGTTGCTTTCATTGAGAGCCTTAAGCATTCAGTCCCTGAACAAGTTATGGCCGCAAACGATCAAAACATTCCTGAAGAAAACTATCCGAGACGCCCTGGGAAGCAGCCAATGGTAAACCCGAATAATGAAGAGAGAAGTGAGTCCTCCGATTCTCGGAAACCACCAGTACCTCCAAGGGATGAGGGTATGTACTACAACCCTGAGCGGTACGTTCCCATTGTGGAACTTGAAAACCGGCAGCTGAAACAGCAATTGGCTGAAGCCAACAAGCAGAATGAGGAGTTGGCTAGGATAGCCGCAGAGGCTCAGGCGGCCCAGCCACCACCTCCACGTGAAGTCAACGTACATGTTCCTCCCCGCAGGCCTCGTGGGCGTCCACGAAAAAATGATGCGACGAGAAGGCCAGAACAGCCTCCGGCACCAGCAGAGCCATCCGCTCCCTCGAGACCCCAGAGGAGTACCCAAGCTAGGGCTCCGGTTAATTCAACTGCGGAAGTACCAGCGAGAACTGGGAATAACCGAACCCCTGCAGAGGCTCGGACTCAAATCCCTGGTAACACGCAGAATGCAACCAAACCGTCTCGGGCAAACTCCGGGCCATCTAGGCCTCGAAATGGGTGGCGACCACCTTCACCCATACGCTTCCCTCCATCACCTATAAGATATCCTTCTCCACCTTGCAAGAATGCTCAGCCAGATCGAGACGACGAGGAAAGACGTGCGGGAAGGAGGCAGGGGAACAGAGAAGCCTTCAAGGAGCGAAGGGGCGCTCAGTCTACAAGAAGTCAAATGTCCCGGTCTCGCACTACAGAAACGAGGCAGCATGAAAGAGACCTCTCTCGAAATAATCATGCGATGAGTCTTACCAGTGACGACTCGGGAGATACTAGATCGGTCAGTATGTATGACCGAGGTCAAAAGAATACTGGGAGCCGCAGGAATCGCTCCGACCTACGGGAACACTTGAATCAGAATCGAGGTAATGTTAACCCGACAAACCCGGACCTGAGAGATCGCCTAAATGGGCGAAAAGATCCCCTGCGGAGGCTCGAGCCTGGAATTGTGATCGATGACAATCAATTTCAGGCAAGACCCCTCACGGACCCGGTCCAGGAAAGAATTGATCAGTTGGAGAAGGCCTTCAGACTTTTGCAAAATGAGCAAGGCCAAGGTTAGCATGAGGACTCTGATGAGGAGCTCAAACCGTTCGTTCCCCATATTTCCAATACCCCATTTCCTCAAGGATTTTGGATCCCTCACGTCCCAACGTTTGAGGGAAAGTCCGACCCGTACAACCATCTGAGTACATTCAATACCATAATGAGAGCAAGTAACGTGGGTTACGAGCTCAGATGTATGTTATTTCCGGCATCGCTAACGGGACCAGCCAAGAGCTGGTTCGAAAAATATAGAAGACACTCAATCACTTCTTGGGATCAGCTGTCTAAGGACTTCAAGAAGCAGTTCAGAGCCATGACGGGGGTCAGACCCGAGGCATCAACTCTGACTAGTGTTCAACAGCAGCCAGGCGAGACATTAAAAAGTTACCTTACGAGGTTTACTTAGAAGTTGCCCGGGCCCGAAATGTGGATGGCAGCGGTCATCTAATGGCTGTCCAAGCTGGAGTAATGCCAAGAAGCGCTCTCTAGGATGACATGCAGAGAAAATCAGTGAGGTCCCTAACCGAGTTTAACAAATGAGCATAGAGGTTTATCAATGTAGAGGAAGTGAGGTCAACACTTAATGTGACCTCCCAGCCCGTAACTACAACGATAAACGTAAACTCTACCTCAACTTCGGCGGACCCACGAGCCTTAAAGCCTACTGCGGAAAACCCTTCCAAGAGGAAGAAGAATGAAGGGAGTAACCCCGAGGCTGAAGGAGGAAAGAAAAAGAAGGAGGAAAGATATTTCTCCGTGTACAGAGTGTACACCGAGCTCAACGAGTCTCGGGAGAACATATACCTGGCTAATGAAAACCAGGTCCCCTTTAGACGTCCAAACCCAATGAGAAATCAAAAGTCCAAGAGGGACTCCAGCAAATATTTTCGATTTCACAGAGACACCGGGCATACTACTGATGAGTGCCGACAGTTGAAGGACGAGATCGAAGGTTTGATCTCGAGGGGCTACTTTAGGCAATATGTCAAAAACTAGAACACTAATCAGGCGCCTACAAGCCAAAGGGCAGCTGCGCCACAACCTGCACAAAACAACAATTCCCGAGCCAGGGAAGAAGATAGGCCCCCACCGATCGATGGAGAAGACGTGATAACCATCTCGGGAGGGCCTGATCTCGGGAGAATGGGCAGAAATGCCCAAAAGAGATATGTGAACGAGCTAAAAACTGGGGACGGGTCTCCTTATGAACCCGAACCTAGAGCTCCTAAAAATCAAAAGATAGAATCTCAGCCAATAACCTTTACTGAGGATGACGCGTCCCATGTTCAGTTTCCTCACCATGATCCATTGGTCATCACTCTCCAGCTGGCAAATAAGAGAGTTCACCGGGTTCTCATAGACAATGGGAGCTCAGTTAACATTCTCTATAAGGCAACCCTAGAGAAAATGGGACTCACTCTTCGCAACCTGAAAGCATGTGCGACAACATTGTGCGGCTTTTCAGGAGAAGGGACCGATTGCATGGGATCCATCGAACTCCCCGTAACCTTGGGAGACTACCCAGTCTCAGCAACCAAGATGATGGAGTTCGTGGTAGTAGACCTGCCTTCGGCCTACAACGTGCTGCTCGGAAGACCCGTCCTAGTAGGGCTGGGGGCAGTCTCGTCTGTGAGGCATCTGGCCATTAAGTTCCCTACTCCTAGTGGCATCGGGACGTTGAGGGGAGACCAGTTGGCTAGAAGGGAATGCTACAGCATCTCCCTTAGAGGAAAGAGACAGACGAGTGCACAGGCACTCGTAATAATTAAAAACAAAGATGGGATGATCTTGGAGATAGACGAGGAGATCGACCCAAGGGTGGAGGAGAAAACTAACCTCGAACCATTAGAAGAGCTTGAAGAAATCAAGCTCGAAGAGTCAGATCCTTCCAAAACAGTAAAGGTCAGGAAACATCTCCAGGAGGAAACTAAATAGCAATTAATTTGCTTCTTGAAGAAAAACCAGGATGTCTTCGCATGGTCACATTCGAACATGGTTGGAATAAGTCCGAACATAGCGAGCCACGCACTAAATATCGATAAAAGCTTCCCACCGAAGCAACAAAAGCGAAGACAACTGGATGACGACAGAAAAAAGGCACTGAAGGAGGATGTCGATAGGTTAAAAGCAAATCGGTTCATTAGGGATGCTTTTTATCCTGACTGGGTAGCCAATCCGGTGTTGGTCCCGAAGCCAAATGGGACATGGCGAACCTGCATTGACTATTCGGACCTCAACAAGGCTTGTCCGAAGGACTGTTTTCCTTTACCAAGGATTGACCAGCTCGTGGATGCCAAGGTAGGGTATGGACTGATGTCTTTCATGGATGCCTATTCTGGATATAACCAGATTCCCATGTATGCACCTGACCAAGAACATACGAGTTATATAACAGACAAAGGACTATATTGTTGCAATGTCATGCATTTGGGCTCAAAAATGCTAGGGCCACATACTAGCGGCTTGTGAACATGATGTTTTCGGAGCAAATAGGGAACAATATGGAAGTTTATGTTGATGACATGCTAGTCAAGTCTCAACTTAACGATAACCATGTTGACGACCTCGAAGAGTGTTTTGTCGTGCTCCGGAAGTATAACATGAAGCTTAATCCTCATAAATGCTCCTTTGGGGTATCATCCAGAAAATTTTTGGGCTTCATTGTAAACGCTCGTGGGATAGAAGCTAACCCAGACAAGATCCAGGCCCTAATCGACATGCCCTCACCTCAAAGACACAAAGATGTCCAAAGTTTGACCGGCAGGATGGCGGCACTAAGTAGGTTTGTCTCGAAATCTACAGACCGTTGTCTTCCGTTTTTCAATCTGTTGAGGGGAGGCAAGAAATTTGAATGGATAGAGGAATGTGAGCTGGCCTTCCAGGAACTTAAGAAGCACCTCGCAGAGCCCCCCATCTTATCAAAACCTGTTACGGGAGAAAAACTATACTTGTATCTTGCCACTATCGAACATGCAATAAGTGCAGTGCACGTGCGAGAAGAGGAAAAGGTACAGAGGCCCGTATACTACATCAGTAAAAGATTATTGGGGGTAGAATCGAGATACCCCTTGATGGAAAAGTTAGCTCTCAGCTTAATTCATTCATCTCGCAAATTACGACCCTACTTTCAGGCGCACCCCATCCATGTATTAACCGATCAACCGCTGAGACAAGTCTTGTCTAAGCCAGAAGCTTCAGGTCGACTTCTTAAATGGGTAGTTGAGCTCGGGCAATTCAAGATCACCTACCACCCGAGGACGACCATTAGGGCACAGGCCCTGGCGGACTTTATAGTGGAGTGTACTGGCATGACCAACGATGAAGTTATAACCCCGGCCCACGAGCTGTGGAAACTTTACGTCAATGAGTCATCTAACAAAAATGGATCGGGGGCAGGGGTCATTTTGATTACTCTCGAAGGAAGCAGATTTCATTATGCATTAAGATTTGACTTCAACGCATTGAATAACGAGGCCGAATATGAGGCTTTACTGGCGGGACTCCGTATAGCCAAGGAGCTCAAAGCTAAGGCCATACATTGCTACAGCGACTCCCAGCTTGTAGTGAACCAAATTTTGGGAGAATACCAGGCTCGTGGCACGAAAATGGCAGCTTACTTAGAAAAAGCCAAGTTCGCATTGGGATATTTTGAGTTTTATGCGATCGAACAAGTTCCCCGAGAGCAAAACTCAAATGCAGATGCCTTGGCTCGACTCGCTACTTCCACCGAGAGTGATGAGCTAAATATTGTGCCAATGGAATATCTCTCGACGCCTAGCATTAACGAGCCAAAGCAGGAAGACGTGCGTATGATTGATTCCGAGCCTACCTGGATGACCCCAATAGTCGAATATCTCGAGACCGGCGTCCTTTCGAAAGATCGGAACCAGGCTCGAAAGTTAATGTATCAGCTTCCCCGTTACACCATTTTGGATGGAAAGCTGTATAGAAGGGGATATTCCATGCCATTACTTCGATGTGTGACTCCACCCGACGCCAAGAAGATCATTGAAGAAATTCATGAAGGGTTCTGTGGAGACCATACTAGGGGGCATAGCCTGTCCAAGAAAATCATATGCCAAGGCTATTTCTAACCTACCATCAAATCGGATTCTTTCGAGTACGTAAAGAAATGAGATAAGTGACAGCGGTTCGCCACGATTCCTCGAGCTCCACCATCCGAGCTGACCATGATGACTTCCCCATGGCCATTTGCGGTATGGGGAATCGACCTCATAGGCTCTCTCCCAACTGGCAAGGGTGGTGTAAAGTATGTTGTAGTTGTCATAGATTACTTCACAAAGTGGACAGAGGCTGAACCATTAGCAACAATAACTTCCAAGAAAGTCCTTGAATTCATGATAAAGAACATCGTATGCTGGTATGGGATGCCGAGGAAAATTTTATCCGACAACGGAACCCAGTTCGATAGCGATTTGTTCACCAACTTTTGCAAGAATAATGGAATAATAAAGAGTTTTTCGTCAGTAGCTCATCCCCAGGGGAACGGCCAGGTTGAAGCTGTAAACAAGACTCTCAAAAGTTCGCTAAAGAAAAAGTTGGAGGAAGGAAAAGGACGATGGCCCGAAGAATTGCCCCAAGTCCTATGGGGATATAGGACTACAGCTCGAACATCAACAGGACATACCCCGTTCTCTCTGGCATACGGTTGCGAAGCTATGTTGCCTATCGAGGTCGAGATACCTACAATTCGAACTCACGCTTATGACCAAAGCTCGAACCACACTCAGCTCGAAGAAACCTTAGACCTGATCGAAGAAAGAAGAAACGAAGCTCAACTAAGGAACGCTGCCCACCAGCAGCGAGCTACCAGGTACTTCAACAAGAGGGTTCGAGATCGAAAGTTCGGTGTGGGAGATCTGGTTCTAAGGCGTGTATTTTTGGCAACGCGAGACCCAGCAACTGGCGTGCTCGGGCCAAATTGGGAAGGACCATACCAGATAGAGTAATTCATTCGACCCAGTGTATACAAGCTAGCGAGATTGGACGGGAGCCTAATACCGAGAGCATGGAATGGTGAACACCTAAGACCTTACTATCAATAGTGTTGGAAGGATGTTGCCTGTAACCATGCTTGTCTACCTGTACTGTTTTGCCTACTTTTGGATTTTATCAAATAAAGATTTATTTCGTTCAATATGTTATGTTTTTCTTTATTTTTGCAATCTCTCTTAATTTAATAACCTATGGTCACACTCATAGGATATTAAGGGGGCATCGTTGGTATATATACCATCAGCTTGAAAAATAAAATAACATACACGAAATACATACAAGTGTTTGGATATAACCAAATGCGCGAGCTAAGATAGTTTGGATATAACCGAATTATCAAAAACATACAAGTGTTTGGATATAACCAAATGCGCGAGCTAAGATAGTTTGGATATAACCGAATTATCAAAAACATACAAGTGTTTGGATATAACCAAATGCGCGAGCTAATATAGTTTGGATATAACCGAATTATAAAATACATACAAGTGTTTGGATGTAACCAAATGCGCGAGCTTAGATAGTTTGGACGTAACCAAATTATCAAAAGAAAAATGTTTGGATAAAACCAAATATGCGAACTAGATTAAAAATATAAGTGTATGGATTACAAACCAATCACGACCTTAAAAGGTTTGGAGCAAACCAGCTAAAACTAATCGACGATAAGTTGGAACATAAACCTACTTCGAGTTAAGTTGAGATCGAGGCTGGAGTATCTTATAAAAAATAGTTTCGAACTCATAACCTCGGAGAGATAACCGAGGACGAGAAAAAGTAACTAAAAAATAAGATATAACTAAACCATTTGCATTACACACCATACAAGTACTTTCGGGTTAATGGTTAAAGTAATATCCGACCTTGATGAATAACGAGATCGGAAGCGGATAATTCGAGCAAACTGTGCATGAATGGTTTGAGCCTCGAGCCTAAATCCAAACTATGTTTGTACGAATAAACAAACATACACAATTCTTTAATATAAAATGTGCAAAATATTTCAAACCAAGAAATGTAAAGCATATGTATTAAGAGAAAAGAAAAAGAAATTGTATCAGCCCTACGGGCATAAATTAAAACAATTATAAAAATAAAGGGACGCAGCCCCGAGATAAGATTCAAGTAGGAGCAGTCTCCTTAGCCTTCTCGGCACCAGCATCACTAGACCCCCCCAGGATGAATAGCATGACTATCCTTCCGAGCAGCCTCCCGAGCAGCCTCCTCCGCCTCAAGTCGAGCATTCCACTGATCTACGAGCTTCGCCTCAAGAGGACCTAGGAAGCTGGTATCGAGGTCAACATTGTTACCCCAGATCTTGTACATGGCTTGATCGACCGCTTTGTCTTTCTTCTCTTTGAACTCATTAAGGAGGCGGGCCTTTTCATTTTCGATTATCTCGAAAGTGGCAGCTTTCTCCTCCTCGAGCTTGGCATTAGCTTTCTCCAACTCCGCAAGACGAGCCTTCATCTTTTCAATCTCTGCCTTTGAGTCCTTGAGTTCATCAATCGCTTTAAGCTGGAGATCCCTCGACTCCTAGGCCAGAGACATGCTCGTATGAACCTCATTGGTCAGCTTATAATTAAGCTGAGCCGAGACGACGAGAACCTGAAACACATAGATTGAATTAGAACATAAACCAAGGCATGTGAGCTATTAAAGGTAAAGTGCAAAAATTACCGCGGCAGTAAGTTCAATACTCTTATCATAAAGAGTATTGCAGTCTCGTGCCTTATTCACAAACTCCCAATGATCAGCGTCGAATCCTGAAAGACTCTGACCCACCTGAGAAAGGACATCCGAACCAATTACGGCTCTGTGGGCCCCAGCGGTGCTGTCAAGCACGAACTCATCAACATGGGTCGGGCCGACGGTAGGAGTGACTTGGAGATTGAGGGTTTCTTCGGGGGTTGGCCGAGCATCAGAAGAGTTGTGGCTGGAGGAAGCATGGCAGATGCGGTCGAGACAGATGCGTCGACCTGGGCATTCGGGTCCTCGGCTGTGCTCGCAGCAGTTAGAGCCGGTGGGGTGGTCTTCTCAGTGCGCTTGGGGATTTTAGAGGGTCGGTCTGACTTCCGCGATCCTCTCGGGCGCTTACTCTTTTGAGCTCCCTCGCCCCCACTGAAGAGCACGGCATCAAGGTCAGAGTCCATAGCACCTGCACAGTTGCAATCAAGGTTTAGCATGGTGCTAACAAACTTAGAAGATATAATAAAAAAAAAAAAGTGGAGAAAAACCTAATTGGAATTCTCCTCCGAGCTTGAGCTCGGAGACCATGAAATTCCCCCATCTTCAGAAGAGGCGGGGGGAGTACCTTCCCTATAGGTGGACGTCAACCTCGAAAGGTCCCTATAGTCATTGGTCCCGTATTGGACGTCTATTCTGTTCCATACCTCGTTCAGGCTATACATAGTATCGTATTGCCCGAGCCAGTTATCGAACCTATGAACCTGTTCATCTACCCAAGTCCACACATAAAAGTGGTTCCTATCGTCTTCGCACAGAACTAGCCTATCGGGTTTGTGCTTTAACAGGGTGGGGGACCACATTTTCGAGCTTAGGATGACTGTACCTTGATCATCTGAGCCCGAGCTCGAGGCTTCATCGTTGGCCTCATTCCCTGACTGTGGGCTCCTTCGGCGAACTGGAGGCGGGGGCCTCACCTCTCTCCTTGGGGGGAGGATGCCTGTTGGCAAGAGCACAAGCTCCCAGTTGTCGTATTTTTTGTTAGACCAGTCCGAGGTGGACTGGCCATCTCCCAAGAGCCCGCAAGCTCGAAGTTTATCTTCATGTAGAAGGTACGAGAGCGATCTCCTGCCATAAGGGAGTTGGAGCAAGGTTTCCCTGCGCTCCTTCATCTCGTCAGAAGGAGTGGGACGACGATAGTTGGCTGGAAAATAAAATACTCCCAACTAAGTACAAGCCTATAGACAAAAGTTCGAAAACAGAGATAAAGAAGGTGGGGTACTTACGGATCCGTCTGAACGAATAGCATCGAGACGGAGACAGGCCATCCGTCCAGAAGAAGGCCTTCTTAAAATCAGGAGGATGATTGGGAAGATCCTCAAACATCTTTTTCTCCTTCGGGTAGCTCGAAAGATAATAGAAGCCATCTCTTCCCCGAGCTCGAGAGGGATTTCTTTTCAAACAGAAAAGATACAAGATCTCTGCTGGCGTGGGTCCTTCCCACTTCAGCTCGTTGTAAATCGACTTCAGGGCAGATAGAACCCTGTAAGAATTAGTGTTGAGCTGTAATGGAGCCAACCCAACGAAGTTCGTGAAGTCCTTGAAGAAATACTTCAAAGGCAGTATCGCCCCTGCCTTCATATGTTCCTGGCTCCAAGCCGCATACCTCAGCTTGTTGTCAGGATTTCCATCTCCTGGGGCGCGGCAGCTTCGCTCTTGGGAGGTAGGACCTCGACACCTCAGCGAGCCTGACATTCTTATACCATGAAAGGCCAAGATATCGTTTATCTGACCTAGCGAGGTAACCGAGCTCTAGTAGTGCTCGGCCTCGAAAAATTCTCTCCTTGGCTGCGAGCTAGATGGCTCCCCCATCAGTGAGAATTGAAGCTCTCCCGGGTTGTATGCAATCATCACTTTTAACCTAGGATCAAGGGGGATCGGTCTGGGCCCTGAACCAGATTCCGGATAAAGCACCTCTCGAAGGATTCTTCTCTTCTTTTCTATGACCTCGACGATTTGGCGGCGATAGTGAGCTCGGATTTCTTCCTGTTCGCGTGCGAGATCGTATTCACGAATCAGACGTTGGTTCCGAGAAAACAGCGATTCTGGGTTTGGAGTTTTTGGCGAGTACAGGATGGCAAGCAGCGACCCCCACCGTCTTTCCAGATTCTGTGACATCTAGCGAGAAAGAAAAAATGGTGAGGGCCATGCATGCAAGGAGTCAAGAATTACGAGCTTGGCAGGACAAGCTCGAAAAGTGCTGAGGTGCGAAACGAGCTCGATCTTGGAAACCCGATTAAGGGTCAGAACGTGTATTCTACGAAAAAAAGGAGGGAAGTGGGTCTAATTTTTTAGAATCCCGAAATATCAGGGAAAAAGGTGGCGGTTGCTCAAAAATGGTATTCTTGGTTATCGTGCATTCTTTAAAACCAAGATTTTGTACCCGATTTCTTGGTGTGCAAGATATGTCTTTTAAATTTTGAAAACCCAAAAAAACGAGACCATGTTTGAGTTTGTTCTACATAAAAACTGGATTTAAGACCAGTAATGGGAAAACTTAAACCTAAATACCTATTAGCCAAGGCGTCCTAGTATGGCAAAACTACAAAGTGAACCAGTGCAATCCCAGAAACTAAAAAAAAAAAAAAACAACAAAGCGAGAAACTGATAAAGAAATGTATACATATATCAGATACTTACACAATGAAGACGATGATTGCAGAAAAATCGTCGATTGAAGAAGAGGCTGCAAGTATAATCCCACGGTCTCGAGCTGGCGATCTTTTGTTTCTTTGGCTGGGAAAACATTCAAAAGGCAAGAACTTTCTGGGATATCCTCTGGTTTCTCTTTCTCTTTTCTTTTTTCCTCTGATGGGCGTGAAAATAAAATGAGGAAGATGACTAGAGCCTCATATATAGACGATCAGAGATGGAAAAAAGAGGGTTGATCCAGGCCATTGATCAGGATCCTTATAAAATCGGACGGTCAGGGACAAATGACAAGATGGCGCCGAAAAGGTGGCAGGTGAACGATCGTGGGCAGGTTTCCAAGGCACTCGAGTACCTTGAGTGGGCAATACCCAGCTGGCACGTGTCCATATTCGAACGTGTCTGACGATGAAGTTCCCGAGAAAAGTAGTTCAAAAGTTTCCTTCTCATAGGATTCGAACAAATACTTTTGAGGGGGAAAAATGTTATACCCAGATTTCGAGCCTTGAGAATTGTGATCTCGAAAGCTGGATTCGTTAGGTGTGAGCTCGCAATGTCTAGAATTCATGTCCGTAACCTAAGCACCGAACCTACGAAACAGGTGGCAACCTCGAAGACGGTAGCCTCGAAGTCCTCACAAGCTCGAAAGACAGACATCGGAGTACGTCTATTCTAGGGTGGCCTCGGATCAGGAGTTCCTCGCCTGACAAAAGTATGAGCTCGAAACCACATGATCTCGGGGAAAATATTACAACTCGAAAGTCACTAAGAGACCTGGGCTGGCACGGCACTGTCGAGGTAGATTGCTAACTTAGAACTTCTTAATGAGTCACTTGGAGAGACGCAGTCTACATTTATTGTTGTTACTTCCCTATAATAAAGGGGTATTTATTATTCAGTTACACGCCCCCTGATCTTTAGGGGATGTTTCCTTGTATATAGGAGTTATAGGCTTTTAAAGCCATTTAATTTATTAATGTAAAGGATAACTTCCCAGAGACGTGTGAGAGAGTATTATGAGACTTCCTCTATGTTACACCCATATTTTGAGCTATGCAAGTTATGACCTCGAAAGTTGGATTCGCAAATAAGCAGACTCATAAGGATGGAATCATGCTCCAGGATTGTATGTCGAGCTTGCAAGATGTAGGTGACCTCGAAGTATTCATGATCTCGAAAGATAGCTCCGGGAACACATTCACCTCCAGGGATGACCTCGGGTCAGGGGTCCCGAGCTCGACGCACATACGATCTCGATCGGCCATGTGACCTCGGAAGATGTCTCCAGCTCGAAAGGTGACGGGAAACCTGGGAGGCTAAAACCTTAGAGATACGTGATAACCACCTTGAATATCTACAAGTGTTATAAATATGAGATGTAATCCTCATTTATTATTGTAAATCCCCTATAATCATGGAATATTATTTGGTCAGTTATACGTCCCCTGGTCTTTAGGGGACGTTTCCTTTTATATCTGATTATAGGCATTTAAAACCATTAATTTTATTTATACGAAAAGAGTAACTACCCAAAATATGTGGGATAGTATTCTTCAGCCTTCTCTATAAATAGAGAGGCCATGCACCATTGTAAAGGACCGAAATTCTGATCCTTGAGAGAAAACTCTGGAGAATTCATTCTTGAAGAATTCCTAGAGATAATCTTGAGTTTAATAACAAAGACTCGTGGACTAGGCAGATTTAACTGCTGAACCACGTAAAAATCGTGTGTTTACATTGTTTTATTTTTATTGGCCATTTTCAGTTATTGTTTACGTGCTCTTCTTTCACTGTTTGATGAAAAACGGCGTCAACACTCTATAAATAGAGAAGTCCTGTACCTTTGTAAAGGGCCCGAAATTTTGTGATCTTGAGAGAAATTCTGGAGAATTCATCTCTGAAGAATTTTCAGAAATATCTTAAAGTTCTAATTACAAAGACTCGTGGACTAGGCAGAATTAACTGCTGAACCACATAAAAAACCCTACTTGTTTTATTGTATTTTTCTGGCTATAACTATTTATTGTTTACGTGCTCTATATTCACTGTTGACGAAAAACGGCGTCAACATTAAATTATTATCATTGTAAAATATCTCAAAAATATCATATTTTAATTTGTTTAATTATTTATTATTTTTAAATAATTATCATGGTAAAATATCTCAAAAATATCATATTTTAATTTTTTTAATTATTTATTATTTTTAAATAATTATCATTCTAAAATATCTCAAAAATATCCTATTTTAATTTTTTTTAATTTATTTTATTTTATTTAAATTTAAGTGTTTATAAACTACAGTTAAATATAAAAATATTCTATTAAATATAAGAATATTCCGTTAAAGTTAACCTTAAAAAAATATAAAAAAAAACCGTTAAAACCAAGAATTTCCATTATCTACACACTTATTATATAGAAGAGATATATTAGGAAGAAACATTGTCTATGATTTTAATAAAATTTGTTTTATTATTTTTCAAAATATATATATATATAGTATAATGAATTATATTTTTATAGTATATAATCTCTCTATATATATGATATCTAAACACAACGTTAACATAAATATATATTTACATGATTACATAACATATATATAATAAATAAAATATTTAAAAAGAAATTAATAATAAAAATAAAATAAGAATAGAAAAAGGCAAAGTCATAGTGTAGACAGTAGTATACATGTATAATCTATTTTTAGTTTATAATATATCTCACAATATAATTTGGTGAATTTGATGAAGAAAAAGAGATTCAATCTCTTAATAAATAATAAATTATCACACAAATTTATAAGATAAAAAAAATGATATGTATACATTTATTATTTTTAAATAAATTTGATTTAATTATTTAAATTATCAAAAAATAGCTTTAAAATATTCTATTTTAATTAATTAATTTTTATTTAAGTTTATGTTTGTTTTTATTTTTGAATTTGGCGGTGACAACAAAAGATTATATATTATATGTTTAATATAATATTAAGTTTAATTAAATTTTATTTAAGTTATTAAATATATGATTTTATTATTTTTAAATAATTATTATAGTAAAATATCTCAAAAATATTTTATTTTAATTTGGTTAATTATTTATTTATTTAAGTTTAAGTCATGTTTACAATCTACTGTTAACTATAGGAATATTTTGTTAAATATAAGAATATTTTGTTAAAGTTAACGGAAAAAAAAAACCGTTAAAAGCAAAAAATTTCGTTATCTACACACTTTTTATATAGAAGATATATATATATATATATATATGACAGTTCTCCTATAGGGGCTTCACTTTAAGCTCTATTGGTAGGGCTCTCAGTGTTTCTCGACCCGTGAACAGTTTTCGGCGCGACTTTTTTATGACCATATATATTGTAGCTATTTAGAGTATCCTGCAAATTTTCAGAAAATTTCGAATAGTTTACAGTACCGAAAAATAAGTTCAAACATGTTGTTTTCCACGCGCATAAAAAAAAATTAGTCACGCTTGCAACATGTTTGAACCTAGTTTTCGGTACTGTAAACTATTCAGAATTTTCTGAAAATTTGCAGGATGTTCTAAATAGCTACAATATACACGGTCATAAAAAAAATCGCGCCGAAAACTGTTCACGGGTTGTAAACAGTGAGAGCCCTACTGGTAGGGCTTAAAGTGAAGCCCCTATAGAATAATTCCCCTATATATATATAGGGAATGACTACAACGTATTCTTTTTTTTGCAACACCGGTGCATTCTTTTTCTATTTTCGGCACCTGGATAGATATTGTTGACGCCGTTTTTCGTCAACTTAAAATGTAAAGCACGTAAACAGTAAAGAATTATGACCAGAAAAATACAATAAAACAAGAAGAGTTTTTTAAGTGGTTCAGCAGTTAACTCTGCCTATCCACGAGTCTTTGTTATTAGAACTTAGGAAATTTCTGAAAATTCTTTAGGGATGAATTCTCCAGAGTTTTTCTCAAGATCACAAAATTTCGGTCATTTACAAAGGTACATGACTTCTTTATTTATAGAGGAAGTCTTAGGATACTATCCCACACGTTCAGGGAAGTTATCCTGTATATTAATAAATTTAATGGCTTTAAAGCCTGTAACTCCTATATACAAGGAAACGCCCCCTGAAGACCAGGGGGCGTATAACTGACTAATAAATATCCCTTTATTGTAGGGAAGTTACAACAGAAAATGTAGACCGCGTCTCTTCAAGTGACTCACTAAGCTGTTCGAAATCAACAATCAGCATCATTAGCATCATGCCAGTCTAGGTCTCTGAGTAACTTTCGAGTTATATTATTTTCTCCAAGACCACATTGTTTCGAGCTCATACTCATGTCAGGCTCGGAACTCTTGATCTGAAGTCACCCGAGAATGGACGCCGAACGATGCCTGTCTTTCGAGCTTATAAGGACTTCGAGGTCACCCCATCTTCGAGTTCGCCACCAACTATGAAGATTTGGCGCCTAGGTTGCGAACATGTATTCTAGACATTGCGAGCTCACACCTGACGAATCCAGCTTTCGAGATCACAATTCTCAAGGCTCGAAATCTGGGTGTAACATTTTGCCCCCTCAAAAGTATTTGTTCGAATCCTATGAGAAGGAAACTTTTGAACTACTTTCCTCGGGAACCGCATCGTCACACATACTCGAGTATGGACACATGTCAGTTAGGTATTGCTCATTCAAGGTACTCGAGTACCTTGGAAATCTGCCCACGATTGTTCGCCTGCCACCTTTTCGGTACCATCTTGTCATTTATTCCTGACCGTCGGATTTGATAAGGATCCTGGCCAATGGCTTGGATTAACCCCTTTTTACCACTCCTGATAGTCTATATATAAGGCTCCAGTCATCTTCTTCCTCTTACTTTTATGTTTATCAGAGAAAAAACCAGAGGCCATCCCAGAAAGTTTTCGCTTTTGCATGTTTTCCCAGCCAAAGAAGCAAAGGAGCACCAGCCTGTTTGAGACCGTGAGATCATACCTGCTTCTTCAGTCATCCGTTTCTCTGCAACCACCATTTTAAGTGTGTAAGTATCTGATCTTAACTCATATATATATCTTCTTTTTCTTTACGCCAGTTTCTGCCTTTGTTGCGTTTGCATTTATGGGAATATGCTGGTTTATTTTTAGTTTGATATACTAGGACGCTTTGATCGATAGATATTAGGTTTAAGTTCTCCCATTACTGGTTCTAAATCCAGTTCAAATGTAGGAAGACCCAAATATGGTCTTCTTTTCTGGGTTTTCAAATTTTGGAGGACATATCTTGTACACCAAGATATCGGGTACAAAATCTTGATTTTAAAGAATGCACGATACCCGAAAATGCCATTTTTAAATAACCGCCACCTTTTTTTCCTGATATTTCAGGATTCTCAAAAATTAGACCCACTTCCCTTCCTTTTTCGTGGAATACACGTCGTGACACTTAATCGGGTCTCCAGGATCGAGCTCGTCTCGTATCCAAGCATTTTCGAGCTTGACCTACCAAGATTGTTATTCTTGATTCCTTGCATGCATGGCCCTCACCATTTTTTCTTTCTCGCTAGATGTCATAGAATCTGGAAAGAGGGTGGGGGTCATTGCTTGCCATCCTGTATTCGCCAATAACTCCGAGCCCAGAGTCGTTGTTTTCACGGAACCAGTGCCTGATTTGTGAACACGAGATAGCTCGCGAACAAGAAGAAACCCGAGCTCATTATCGTCGTCAAATCATCGAGGTCATAGAGAAGAAGAGAAAAATTCTTCGAGAGGCTCTTTATCCGGAATCTGACTCAGGGCCCAGACCGATCCCCCTTGATCCCAGGCTAAAAGTGACAGTCGCGTATAACCCAGGAGATCTTCGATTCTCACTGATGGGGGAGCCCTCTACCTCGCAGCCAAGGAGGGAATTTTTCAAGGCCGAGCATTATTGGAGCTCGGTCACCTCGCTAGGTCAGATAAACGATATCTTGGCCTTTCATGGTATAAGATTATCAGGCTCGCTAAGGTGTCGAGCCCCTACCTCCCACGAGCGAAGCTACCACGCTCCAGGAGATGGAAATCCTGACAATAAGATGAGATATGCAGCTTGGAGCCAGGAGCATATGAAGGCAGGAGCAATACTGCCTTTTAAGTCTTTCTTCAAGGACTTCACAGACTTTGTTGGGTTGGCTCCATTCCAGCTCAACACTAATTCTTACAGAGTTCTGTCTACCCTGAGGTCGATATACCACGAGTTGAAGTGGGAAGGACCGTCGCCAAAGGAGATCCTGTATCTTTTCTGTTTGAAAAGCAATCCCTCCCGAGCTCGGGGAGGAGACGGCTTCTATTACCTTTTAAGCTATCCCAAGGAGAAAAAGATGTTTGAGGATCTTCCCAACCATCCTCCTGATTTTAAGAAGGCCTTCTTCTGGACAGATGGCCTATCTCCGTCTCAATACTATTCATTCAGACGGATTTGTAAGTACCCCAACCTCCTTTATCTCTATGCTCGGACTTTTTTCTATAGGCTCGTACTTAGTTGAAATGTATTTTGTTTTCCAGCCAACTATCATCGTCCCACTCCTTCCGATGAAATGAAGGAGCATAGAGAGACTCTGCTCCAACTCCCTTATGGCAGGAGATCTCTCTCATACCTTTTGCATGAAGATAAGCTCCGAGCTTGCGGGCTCTTGGGAGATGGCCAGTCCACCTCGGATTGGTCTAACAAAAAATATGACCGCTGGGAGCTCGTCCCTTTGCCAACAGGAATCCTCCCCCCAAGGAGAGAGGTGAGGCCCCCGCCTCCAGTTCGGCGAAGGAGCCCACAATCAGGGAATGAGGCAGCCGATGAAGCCTCAGGCTCGGGTTTGGATGATCAAGGTACAGTCATCCTAAGCTCGAAAATGTGGTCCCCCACCCTATTAAAACACAAATCTGATAGGTTAGTATTGTGTGAGGACGATAGGAACCATTTTTATGTATGGACTTGGGTAGATGAACGGGTTCATAGGTTTGATAGCTGGCTCGGGAAATATGACACTATGTATAGCCTGAACGAGGTATGGGATGGAATAGCCGTCCAATATGGGACCAACAACTATAGGGACCTTTCGAGGTTGACATCCACCTATAGGGAAGGTACTCCCCCCGCCTTTTCTGAAGATGGGGGAATTTCATGGTCTCTGAGCTCAAGCTCAGAGGAGAGTTCCAGTTAGGTTTCTCTCCACTCGCCTTTTCATCACTTTGTATATTTGCATGATGCTGAGTTACTTTAAATATTTTTTTTCTTATTTGATAACTCATATTGTGGTGACTGTGTAGGTGAGATGGACTCCGATCTTGACAATATTCTCGAGAGTGGCGGAGCCAAAAGGAGCAAGCGCCCCAGGGGGTCGCGAAAGACTGACCGGCCTGCCAAGGTCCTTAAGAGGACTGAAAAGACACCTCCCCCACCAACTTCGCCTGCCACGAGCTCCACTGTGGGACCGACTCCACAGTTCGGGGCATCCACTATGGTCGAGTCCCAACCTCCCATCCTGGTTCACCCGACGCTCAGTCCACCTCCTAGAAAACCCTCTGCTTCCCTAACCCACATGTTGTTTGTTTATACTCACATTGAGGAGTACGTAGTCGACAATGATGCTGGGTCCCATGGGGCTACGCTGGGCTCGGACATCTTATCCCGAGTGGATCAGAGCTTTAGCAGTTTTGATGCTGCTCACTGGTAATTTTTGAACAACGCCCGAGACTGCAACACACTCTACGAGAAGAGTGTCGAGTTCACCGCCGTGGTAACTTTCCTTTTCTTGCTACTAGTTATATTTATAGACGGTCCGTATGCTAATGTTGATTTCTTTGCATGCCAGGCTCTTGCTGTCTCTGCTCAGCTCAACTATAAGTTGAATAACGAGATCCATTCGAGCAAATCCTATGCTCAGGAGGCGAAGGATCTTCAGCTCAAACTGAGTGATGAACTAAAGGCAACAAAGGCAAAGTTTGAGGCAGGAGCCGAGGATCTTAAGGCCAAGACATCCGAGCTTGAGAAGCAGAACGCTAGGCTCGCTGAGCTTGAGAAGGAGAACGCTCCGCTCAAGGAGGCTAATACCAAGCTCAAAGAAGACAAGGCCGCCACTTTTGATATAATTGAGAGTGAAAAGGCTCGCCTCCTTGCCGAGTACAAAGAGAAGAAGGACCAGGCAGTTGATCTGGCTATGTACAGAATATGGGCCAACAATGACGACCTCGATACCAGCTTCCTAGGTCCTCTTGAGGCGAAGCTCGTAGATAAGTGGAATGCTCGGCTTGAGGCGGAGGAGGCTGCTCGGGAGGCTGCCCAGAAGGATAGTCATGTTATTCGTCATGAAAAGTCTAGTGTTGCTGGTGCTGAGAAGGCTAAGGAGACTGCTCCTTCTTGAATCTCACCTCGGGGCTGCATCCCTTTATTTTTGTAATCGTTTTAATTTATACTCGTAGGGCTGAAACAATTTCTTTTTCTTTTTCACATTCTTTTAATATATATGCCTTACACTTCTTAGTTTGAAATATTTTGCACATTTTATATTAAAAAATCGTATGTGCTTGTTTATTCGCACAAACATAGTTTGGATTTAGGCTCGAGGCTCAATGCATTCATGCATAGTTTGCTCAATTTATCCGCTTCCGATCTTGTTATTTGTCAAGGTCGGATGTTACTTTAACCATGAACCCGAAAGTACTTGTATGGTGTGTAATGCAAACGGTTTAGTTATATCTTATTTTTTAGTTACTTTATCTCATCCTCGGTTATCTCTTCGAGGTTATGAGTTCGAAACTATTGTTTTATAAGATACTCCAGCCTCGATCTCGACTTACTCAAAGTGGGTTTATGTTCCAACTTATTGTTGATTAGTTTTAGCTGGTTTATTCCAAACCTATTAAGGTCGTGTTTGGTTTGTAATCCATACACTTATATTTTTAATCTAGTTCACATATTTGGTTACATCCAAACATTTTTACCTTTTGATAATTTGGTTACATCCAAACTATCCAAGCTTGCGCATTTGGTTACATCCAAACACTTGTATGTTTTTTGATAATTCGGTTATATCCAAATTATCTTAGCTCGCGCATTTGGTTATATCCAAACACTTGCATGTATTTCGTATATGTAACTTTATTTTTCAAGCTGGTGGTATTTATACATACCAATGATGCCCCCTTAATATCCTATGAATGTGACCATAGGTTATTAGATTAAGAGAGATTGCAAAAATAAACCATACTAGACGAAATAAATCTTTATTTGATAAAATCCAAAAGTAGGCAAAACAGTACAAATAAACAAGCATGGTTACAGGCAACATCCTTCCTACACTATTGATAGTAAGGTCTTAGGTGTTCACCATTCCATGCTCGCGGTACGAGGCTCCCATCCAATCTCGCTAACTTGTAGACACCGGGTCGGATGACTGACTCTATCTGGTAGGGTCCTTCCCAATTTGGCCCGAGCACGTCAGCTGCTGGATCTCGCGTTGCCAAAAATACACGCCTTAGCACCAAATCTCCCACACCGAATTTTCGTTCTCGAACTCTCTTGTTGAAGTACCTGGTAGCTCGCTGTTGGTATGCAACATTTCTTAGCTGCATACCGGTGGAAGTAGCGAGCCGAGCTAAGGCATCTGCATTCGAAGATATATATAGATATATATATGACAATTCTCCTATATGGGCTTCACTTTAAGCCCTACCGGTAGGGCTCTCAGTGTTTCTCGACCCGTGAACAGTTTTCGCGCGCGACTTTTTTTTATGAACATATACATTGTAGCTATTTAGAGCATCCTGCAAATTTTTAAAAAATTCTGAATAGTTTACAGTACCGAAAAATAAGTTCAAACATGTTGTTTTCCACGCGCATAAAAAAAATTAGTCACTCGTGCAACAACATGTTTAAACCTAGTTTTTGGTACTGTAAACTATTCGGAATTTTCTGAAAATTTGCAGGATGCTCTAAATAGCTACAATATACATGGTCATAAAAAAAATCGCACGAAAAACTGTTCACAAGTTGTAAACAGTGAGAGCCCTACCGGTAGGGCTTAAAGTGAAGCCCCTATAAAAGAATTCCCCTATATATATTATATATATAGGGAATGACTACAATGTATTCCTTTTTTTTGCAACACCGGTGCATTCTTTTTCTATTTTCTGCACCTGGATAGATATTGTTGACGCCGTTTTTCGTCAACTTAAAATGTAGAGCACGTAAACAGTAAAGAATTATGGCCAGAAAAATACAATAAAACAAGAAGAGTTTTTTACGTGGTTCAGCAGTTAACTCTGCCTAGTCCACGAGTCTTTGTTATTAGAACTTTCTGGAAATTCTTCAGGGATGAATTCTCCAGAGTTTTTCTCAAGATCACAAAATTTCGGTCCTTTACAAAGGTACATGACTTCTCTATTTATAAATATTGTTGACGCCGTTTTTCGTCAACTTAAAATGTAGAGCACGTAAACAGTAAAGAATTATGGCCAGAAAAATACAATAAAACAAGAAGAGTTTTTACGTGGTTCAGCAGTTAACTCTGCCTAGTCCACGAGTCTTTGTTATTAGAACTTTCTGGAAATTCTTCAGGGATGAATTCTCCAGAGTTTTTCTCAAGATCAAAAAATTTCGGTCATTTACAAAGGTACATGACTTCTCTATTTATAGAGGAAGTCTCAGGATACTATCCCACACGTTCAAGGAAGTTATCCTGTATATTAATAAATTTAATGGCTTTAAAGCCTGTAACTCCTATATACAAGGAAACGTCCCCTGAAGACCAGGGGGCGTATAATTGACTAATAAATATCCCTTTATTGTAGGGAAGTTACAACAGAAAATGTAGACCGCGTCTCTTCAAGTGACTCATTAAGCTGTTCGAAATCAACAATCAGCATCATCAGCATCATGCCAGTCTAGGTCTCTGAGTAACTTTCGAGTTATATTATTTTCTCCAAGACCACATTGTTTCGAGCTCATACTCATGTCAAGCTCGGAACTCTTGATCCGAAGTCACTCAAGAATGGACGCCAAACGATGCCTGTCTTTCGAGCTTATAAGGACTTCGAGGTCACCCCATCTTCGAGGTCGCCACCAACTATGAAGATTCGGCGCCTAGGTTGTGAACACGTATTCTAGACATTGCGAGCTCACACCTGACGAATCCAGCTTTCGAGATCACAATTCTCAAGGCTCAAAATCTGGGTGTAACAAATATAATCCCAATTTTTTTTATATGACGATGTACATTATAGCTATCTAGAACATCCTACAAATTTTCAAGAAATTTCAAATAAATTATGGTACTGAAAATAAGGTCTAAATTATCTGTTGCACACGTATGGGAACAACTACAACGCATCCATTTTTTTTGCAATACCGGTGCATCATTTTTCTATTTTCGGTACCTAGATAGATATAATCCCAATATTTTTTTGATTTGGCAGTGTACATTGTAGATATTTAGAATATCTTACAAAATTTCAAGAAATTCTTAATAGTTTACGAAGCTGAAAACATGGTTCAAACTGACAAATTTTACAAGTGTCCACAAAAAAACAAGCACACGTGCAACAGACAGTTTAGACCCTGTTTTTGATACCATAATTTATTCGTAATTTCTTGAAAATTTATTTAATTAGTTAATTGATTAAATATTATCTAAGGGGCTCACTACTATAATCAAGAAAAATTAAGTTCATAATAAATTCAACTAATTTCTACTTATCTTTTTAGTGAAATAATTTCTACATTTTTCATAAAATTCTTTTGAAGGAAGATAATTGTTTAATTAAAAATTAAATTGATCCATATGAAAATATGATCCAAAGATATAATATTGACATATATTGTCAGGGTAATATAAATATAGGGAGTAACTAAATATAGGAGTAACTATGCTTCCATTTTTTCACAACACTGGTCTATCTTTTTTCTATTTTCGGCACCTGGATAGATATAATCCTAAATTTTTTTATATGACAGTGTTGTAGCTATCTAGAACATCTTATAAATTTTCAAGAAATTCTGAATAAAATATGATACTAAAAACAATATTTAAACTGTTTGTTGTACTCGTACCTGTTTTTTATTGTGCGTGTGCAAAATTTGACTGTTTGAATCATATTTTCAGTTTCGTAAACTATTCAAAAAATTTTGAAAATTTGCGGGATGTTGTAAAAAATAACTACAATGTATATTATCATATAAATAAATTTGTGATTATATCTATCCAAGTGTCGAAAATAAAAAAATGATGCACCGATATTGTAAAGAAAATAGATGCGTTATAGTTGCTCCCTATATATATATATATATTACAAATTTAGGAAAAAATAATGATAGAAAAAACACATTAATTTCATGCACTTATAATGATTTGAATTATTGTGATGAATCCATATACAGTTTGAGACGCTGCCTAGAAGTAGTGCTTATCAGTTATCGATCAGTAATTTAATTTTCAGTAGGTTGCACCAAAACTGAAGTAAAAGAGAGTCCTTCACAATGATAAAAAGAAATGATAGATATTTAAAGCACATTAAGATTTTTTTTCATTATTCTTCAATAAATCCTAAAAGGAACGTTACAAAATATTTAGACTAAAATAATTTGAAATTTTAAAAATAACTAAAATTCTATATTTTTCCTTCATTTTTTTATTATTTTTAAAATAATTTTAAAAAATAAGTATAAAAGTGCAACATTTTAACAACATTATGTATATCTACCATAAAAAAAAATTGGGTATAAAAGTATAACATTTTGAAGACAATGAGTATATTTATCGCATAAAACAATAGGTATAAAAGTAAAGCATTTTGAAAATATTGAGAATTTTAACCGTTATTTACTCTTTTTATAATACTTTACCATATGAGATGATAGAGTATAATGGATTAATTATGAATACCTTATAATACTTATTAAATTAAAATATGTGAGATCTGATATGTGGAACAGTAATACCCTTAGCAAGATGATAACTTTCTGATTTTGAGTTGAAGAAGGGGAGACAAAACTGTCGGGAAAGAAGACAACAATATTAATGAGAATGACGAGAGATTCAAGTAAAAGAAAATAATTAAATATATAAATTCAATTTTACAAGTGTAACTCTGTTGACAAAACAATATTGATTTTAATAATAAAAAAATATTAACGTGTTACATTTACATAATAATTGTTACACCCAGATTTCGAGATAAGAGGTTATAACCCTGAAAACTGGGCTCGTCAGGTGAGCTCGAAATGTATGAAAACATCATATGGTCCAGCCGTAAAACTTCTGAAGTAAAACAACGACCTCTAGGATGCGTAACCTCGAATATTCTCTAAGCTCACAATGGGCAATGGCATGACACTTAAATATATTTTTCATCAATTGCCGTCAGGCGAGACAGCTCGAGCTCGGGAAGCGCAAGCTCGGATGTGACAGCCTCGTCAGCACCTACCTATCCCAAGGATAGAGTGAAGTTGAGTGGTGAGCTCGTGACTGACCCATAGACTTGACAGACTCAATGCCAATCGCTGATCTCGAAGACCTGATGAATCACCTGGGATAGCCCATTACGTGTGAACATGCTACTGTTATGTAATCCCAATATTTAAGGGATATCATTTAATCTGTTATCCGTTCCCGATCTTCATGGGAGGTTTCCGTGTATATAGGAGATAATGCATTTAATGTCATTCTTTCAATTGATTTATAGAATATCTTCCCGAAATATGTGGGAATGAATTCTGCAACCTTCTCTATAAATAGAGAAGGAATCACCACTTGTAGAGGATCGATTTTTTGATTTCTGGAGAGAAAACTCTAGGTAATTCATCTCTGAAGAATTTCCAGAAAACTCCTAAGTCTTAATAATATAGACTCGTGGACTAGGCAGATTAAGTGCTGAACCACGTAAAAATCCTCTTGTTTTTTCTTCATCTTTCATTCGCTTCATTGTTTAAATGTTTAATTGCTCTACAATTTAAGTTGACGAAAAATAGCGTCAACAGTTTGGTGCTTTCATTGAGAGCATTAAGCAGTACGTGCGTGAGTCCATTTAGTCAAAAAAAAGCCTCTCTGAATCAACAATGGCCGCAAATGATCACAATGTTCCTGAAGAGGAAATTGTAGATGAAGCTGACTACCCCCGATGTAGCGACCCAAATTTTCTAATAAGGCTTAGGGCCTTGATTAGCGTGCCTGGAGGGCAATAAATGATTTATTATATAATATGGGAATTTATATGAGTATGTGATTAGAGATGCATGTTTAGGTGAATTAAAAATGCATGTGGGCCCCGTTTGGTTGTTAGGGGCATGTTTGTAATTTTAGCCCGTTGAGGGCATAAATGTGATCATTTTAATAATTGTAATATATCTGTGTTGCACGATCTGAGACAGTCCTAAGGAGCTGTTAGCTAGAAAGTCACAATGGGGTCGAAAACCCGACTCGAGGAGAGTCGAGGGGTATTTCAGGTATTAGACGTTGTATGGGGTTAACGGGTTATAGAAATAAATATTTGGAGATATATTTGAAGATAAAATGTTTAGGAGGGAATATTGGGGAAATTTACCATTTTTCCCTCAGTGACGTTTTTGGTACCCCGAGCCTTTGAGATAACCTTAGAAACTTAAGTTAAATAAAAACAAAATTGGAGAAGTGTTTAGAAGCTAAGGAAACCGACCCTCTCTCTTCCTCTCTCTCTTAGAGTCTTCTCCCTTTGGAAAATTTGAGCATTTTGGTGGAAACTAACCAAAGACTAAGGAATTGGAGCTGGGAATTTTGGGAGCTAGAAGCATGAAGCTTAGAGAACTAATCCAGGGATTTAACTCAGCTCAAGGTCTCTTAGCTTAGTGAATTATACTGGTTTTCTGCTGAAATTTTAGAGTATTGCATGTGTGTTGGGTGAAGAATCATCTTAAAGTTTGATGAGGTTTTGAGCTAGAATTCTTGTTAGGTTTTGTTACTGAGTCCATGGTATAACTTCTGTGATGATTAACTTGAGTTGTTGGGTTGATTTTGGGGTTAATTGGATGGGTTTTCGTGGAAAAAATGGAGGATTTTTCTGGGCTCGAGGGGTTAGGCCACGGCATTGTTCTTGCTGATATGCGACCCCTTAGAACATCTAGGCGCCTAAAAGTGGAGGCGCGCCGTGGTGCGTGTGGGAAAAAATGAGGCAGGGTGTAACGCCCTGGTTACCCCAGAACAGTTACGGTGAACTGGAAATTTAACTCGCTACTCGAGTCCTTTGGTTAAAAACGTGCTTCTAAGTGTTATTAACAGGCTAAGGTGGAAAACCAATCAAAAGGAAAGGATATATTTTATTTAATACATAAGACTGTTCATGGGCCCATAAAAAATACTTACAAGTTATTTACAACTCAAAATGGCCATTACTGTTTCAAATTTACAAACCCGCCGACCTAAGCAGCAAAAATAGGGTAAACCCCTTAGTTCCTCTGAGAACTCCTTGGTCGTGGTGGTCAAGCGGCCGCATATGTACACATCACAACCTAAGCTCTCCACTCAAGGATGGGTGAGCTTTTCTTTCCCTTTACCTGCACCACATAGCACCCATGAGCCAAGGCCCAGCAAGAAAACACAATAATGCATATAGATATTAACAACTAGTTATTATTATAATCACACAGAGCTTATAGCTCTTAAACAGATGAGGGAATATCACTTGAGGTTCTGGTAAACCATAATGAGTGACTGACAAGCAAGTCACTAATTTAAACAGATGAGTGACTGCTGGGTAAGTCACTAACTTAAACAGATGAGTGACTGCTAGGTAAGTCACTAGCTTAAATAGATGAGTGACTGCTGGGTAAGTCACTAGCTTAAACAGATGAGAGACTAATGGGTAAGTCTCTAACTTAACAGATGAGAGACTGATGGGTAAGTCTCTAACTTAATAGATGAGTGACTGATGGGTAAGTCACACAAGCGCTTTTAGTTTTCATCGAACTTGAGGTCGGTCCAGCATTAACGCTCCTCTGAGTCATTTAATGTAGATGTCGATTAGATCTAATCTTTATTGGCTTGCGTTGAACACGCTAAGGCCGTCCTGACTTATGAGTCAGCACTGTGTGACCAGTGCCCAGTACGACTGCCGAACTTGACTAATAAGTCCCAACTTCACGGTTGATATGGACACCTTTGCCGATTCTGACTAATTAGTTAGTACCATGCACAAGTGAGCAAGATTTGCTAAGCATTCAATCATCAATCCATGTCCACATTTACACATTCAACATGCCTCATGAATAACCATGCATGTCACATATGGGGTGCAATTTTCTTACCTCTGATCTGAGCGAGAACGAATAAAAGAACGACCCCTGAGAACGATCTGACTTTTAGCCCTTTAGCGGTCACCTAGTCATAACCAAATATGGGACACCATCAATAAAATAAACATCAAAGGTTCCCAAACCAAGACCTAGCCTCTGGGACATTAATCCCCACTAATTCAGGTAGTAGGAACAATCCTGAGGCCTAAAACCAAGTTCCTGGGGCCAAAACACTTAAACGGGCTCAAACTTGCCCAAGGGCTGCAGCCCTAGAACCTTGAGCTGCGGCCCCCAGCCACTCCAGGAGAAAGGGCCACAACGCCCTACACTCAGGGCCGCAGCGCCCAGCAAGGCAAAATTGCTCCACCTGCTTCTTCGAGCTAGGGACACGACGCCCAAGAACAGAGCCGCGGCCCCCAACCTAGAACCAGCCACAAACTCATTTTCCATCATCCCAAACCCTCCAAAAACATACCTAAACACTTCCAAATCAACAAATAAAAGTTCCCAAGCTTCCCAATGATCCAAAACCATCAAATCCCGAGGCTCAAACAAACCAAAAACTCAACGATTCACAAAATCCAATTCTAAGCTTAGAAACTCTAAAAACTCAAAACTTAGATTACCTTTGATTGGGTGGTTTCTCGTCAAATCCTTCGGTCAAGAATATTATAATCTTTCCTAGGATCGCTATGCATCGATCCTCGCTTGATTCCAACTCCTAGAACTCGAGATTTCTTCGAAAGTGCCTTGAATGATAAAATGAACTAACGGGAAGAGAACGAGAGGTTTTCTAACGTACAGTTCTATCTGACAAGCTACTTCAAACTTAAGTAACCTCAAATAAAACCTAGTGCTCGGGGTCTCAAAAACAACCCCGGGGACATTATAGTGAAAACTTCCAGAATTTCCTCCTGATCTCAATAACTCCCAATTTATCATCAAATAACATTCTCATTACTCAATATCCCAATAAAAGACCCCTGCTATGACAAAACCGCTAATTTGAAATATAAGACTGTCTCATGCCGAATAGCTCGAATATATCTCCATAATAATAGGATCTCATTCACAAATCACAATATCCACCCAAATACACAAATATGCCCTCAACAGGCCAAATTACCAAAATATCATAATAATCAAATGTGGACCCACATGCATGCATATAACATCATATTATAATATAATTCACATAAACATGCATATTATCATTTAATGGCATAATTAAACAATTATGGCCCTCTCGCCCTACTAATCCAGCCATTAAACCACATTAGGGATTTCAGGGCATTACAACTATCCCCTCCTTACAGAAATTTCATCCTCGAAATTTACCTGAACAGCTTGGGATACTGATTCTGCATATCTGACTCTAGCTCCCAGGTCGCTTCCTCGACCTTGTTGTTCCTCCACAACACCTTAACCAAAGGTATCGTCTTATTCATGAGGACCTTATCCTTTCTGTCAAGTATTTGAACTGGCTGCTCCTCAAAGGAGAGATCTGGCTCAAGCTCCAGATCTTCATAGCTCAAAATATGATTCACATCATATACATACCTCTGAAGAACTGAAACATGAAATGCATTATGCAAAGCCGACAACGCCGGTGGCAAGGCCAACCTGTAAGCCACCTGACCAATCCTCTCCAGGATCTCAAATGGACCTACAAATCTAGGACTCAGCTTGCCTTTCTTCCCAAACCTTCTCACCCCTTTCCATGGTGAGACTCTAAGGAAGACATAGTCTCCCACTTGGAACTCCACGTTCTTACGCTTGGGATCTGCATAGCTCTTCTGCCTACTCTGAGAAGCGAGCATCCGAGCTCTAATCTTCTCAATGGCCTCACTAGTCCTCTGAACTGCCTCAGGACCCAAGTATCTCCTTTCACCTGTCTCATCCCAATGAATGGGAGATCTGCACTTCCTACCATACAACATCTCATAAGGTGCAACTCCAATGGTAGACTGATAACTGTTATTGTAGGAAAACTCTATCAAAGGCAGATACTTACTCCAAGATCCACCAAAGTCCAGCACACATGCTCTCAGCATGTCTTCTAATATCTGGATCGTCCTCTCAGATTGCCCATCTGTTTGAGGATGATAAGTAGTACTGAACTTCAATTGTGTCCCCATGGCCTTTTGTAAACTTCCCCAAAACATAGAAGTAAAGGTGGGGTCCCGATCTGACATGATCGACCTCGGTGCTCCATGGAGGCGCACGATCTCTTTCACATAGAGATCTGCATACTGATCAACTGTATATGTAGTCCTCATTGACAAGAAGTGAGCTGACTTGGTGTAGCGATCCACTATCACCCAAATAGAATCATGTTGACCAATAATCCTGGGTAAGCCCACCATGAAATCCATCGTGATGTCTTCCCACTTCCACTCTGGGATATCTAGAGGCTGCAATAACCTTGCCGGCCTCTGATGCTCAGCCTTGACCTGTTGACATGTCAAGCACTTAGCCACATACTCCACTACATCCCAATTCATCCCCGGCCACCAATACAACGATCTCACATCCTGATACATCTTCGTGGTGCATGGATGCAAAGAGTAAGGTGTAGTATGAGATTCATTTAGAATCTCTCGCCTTAAAGCAGTGTCTAACGGAACACATATCCGCCCCTTGTACCTCAACAAGCCTAACCCAGACACTGTATAATCTCTGGATGCTCCAGCCAGAACATCCTCTTTGATCTTGATCAGCTGTGGATCACTCAACTGACCCTCCTTAATTCTCTCCAACAGCGTAGACTGTAGGGTAATATTAGCCAACTGGCCCACCAGCAACTCTATACCAGCTCTGGTCATATCATCTGCTAACTCTCTAGCTATCAACCTCATACCATAAATCTGTCTCAAACCCTTCCGGCTTAAGGCATCAGCTACCACGTTGGCCTTTCTTGGATGATACAGAATCTCACAATCATAATCTTTTACTAACTCCAGCTAACGCCTTTACCTCATATTCAAATCTTTCTGAGTGAAGAAGTATTTCAGGCTCTTGTGGTCTGTATAGATCTCACACTTCTCTCAATAAAGATAATGCCTCCATATCTTTAAAGTAAAGACCACTGCTGCCAACTCTAAATCATGAGTGGGATATCTCTTTTCATACTCCTTCAACTGATGAGAAGCATAAGCAATTACCTTCTCTGACTGCATCAGAACACAACCCAAACCCTGATGAGAAGCATCACAATAAATTACAAACTTCTTCTGATCTGTCGAGAGACTCAAAATTGGAGCTGTAATCAATCTCTGCTTCAGATCTTGGAAGCTGTTTTCATACTTATCTGACCACACAAATTTCTGATTCTTGCGTGTCAACTCAGTCAATGCAATAGCTATCTTTGAGAACCCTTCCACGAAACGCCTATAATAACCTGCCAATCCAAGGAAACTTCTAACCTCATAAGCATTCTTTGGCCTTGGCCAATCTTTGACCACCTCAATCTGTGATGGATCCACCTTAATCCCCTCCTTACTGACAATGTGCCCAAGACAGGAGACTTGAGATAACCAGAACTCACATTTCTTGAACTTTGTAAACAGTATGTGTTCCCTCAGTCTCTGTAGAACCAATCTCAGATGATGCTCGTGCTCTGACTCAGGGCACAGGTTTAACATGGTGTCTCATGCATACAGATAAAGCATATATACTATATTTAAGCAGTTATACATATAACTACATAAATAGTTACCAAACCATGAGTCGAGCTTGACTTCAGTGATGTATGTACATGCCCAGCCAGTCTATAGGAACCTTAACCTTAGCACGCTCTAATACCAAGTTGTAATGCCCTAGTTACCCCAGAATAGTTATGGTGAACCGGAAATTTAACTCGATAACCGAGTCCTTTGGTTAATAACACTAAAAACGTGCTTCTAAGTGTTATTAACAGGCTAAGGTGGAAAACCAATTAAAAGGAAATGATATATTTTATTTAATACATAAGACTGTTCATGGGCCCATAAAAAACATTTACAAGTTATTTACAACTCAAAATGGCCATTACTATTACAAATTTACAAACCCGCTGACCTAAGCGGCAAAAATAGGGTAAACCCCCTAGTTCCTCTGAGAACTCCTTAGCCGTGGTGGTCAAGCGGACGCATATGTACACATCACCACCTAAGCTCTCCACTCAAGGCTGGGTGAGCTTTCCTTTCCCTTTACCTGCACCACATAGCACCCATGAGCCAAGGCCCAGCAAGAAAACACAATAATGCATATAGATATTAACAACTGGTTATTATTATAATCACACAGAGCTTATAGATCTTAAACAGATGAGTGAATATCACTTGAGGTTCTGGTAAACCATAATGAGTGACTGACAAGCAAGTCACTAATTTAAATAGATGAGTGACTACTGGGTAAGTCACTAACTTAAACAGATGAGTGACTGCTAGGTAAGTCACTAGCATAAACAGATGAGTGACTCTGGGTAAGTCACTAGCTTAAACAGATGAGAGGCTGCTGGGTAAGTCTCTAACTTAACAGATGAGAGACTGATGGGTAAGTCTCTAACTTAACAGATGAGTGACTGATGGGTAAGTCACATAAGCGCTTTTAGTTTTCATCGAACTTGAGGTCAGTCCAGCATTAACGCTCCTCTGAGTCATTTAATGTAGATGTCGATTAGATCTAATCTTTATTGGCTTGGGTTGAACACGCTAAGGCCGTCCTAACTTATGAGTCATCACTGTGTGACCAGTGCCCAGTACGACTGCCGAACTTGACTAATAAGTCCCAGCTTCACGGTTGATACGGACACCTTTGCCAATTCTGACTAATTAGTTAGTACCATGCATAAGTGAGCAAGATTTGCTGAGCATTCAATCATCAATCCATGTCCACATTTACACATTCAACATGCCTCATGAATAACCATGCATGTCACATATGGGGTGCAATTTTCTTACCTCTGATTCGAGCGAGAACGAATAAAAGAACGACCCCTGAGAACGATCTAACTTTTAGCCCTTTAGCGGTCACCTAGTCATAACCAAATATGGGACACCATCAATAAAATAAACATCAAAGGTTCCCAAACCAAGACCGAGCCTCTGGGACATCAATTCCCACTAATCCGGGTAGTAGGAACAATCCCGAGGCCTAAAACCAAGTTCCCGGGGCCAAAACACTCAAACGGGCTCAAACCTGCCCAAGGGCTGCGGCCCTAGAACCTTGAGTCGCGGCCCCCAGCCACTCTAGGAGCAAGGGCCGTGGCACCCTACATCCAGGGCTGCGGCGCCCAGCAAGGCAAAATCGCTCCACCTGCTTCTTCGAGCTAGGGCTGTGGCGCCCAAGAACAAGGCCGCGACCCCCAACCCAGAACCAGCCACAAACTCGTTTTCCATCCTCCCAAACCCTCCAAAAACATACCTAAACACTTCCAAATCAACAAATAAAAGTTCCCATGCTTCCCAATGATCCAAAACCATCAAATCCCGAGGCTCAAACAAACCAAAAACTCAACGATTCACGAAATCCAATTCTAAGCTTAGAAACTCTAAAAACTCAAAACTTAAAACTTAGATTACCTTTGATTGGGTTGTTTCTCGTCAAATCCTTTGATCAAAAAGATTCTAATATTTCCTAGGATCGTTATGCCTCGATCCTCGCTTGATTCCGACTCCTAGAACTCGAGATTTCTTCGAAAGTGCCTTGAACGATAAAATGAACTAACGGGAAGAGAACGAGAGGTTTTCTAACGTACGGTTCTATCTGACAAGCTACTTCAAAATTAAGTAACCTCAAATAAAACCTAGTGCTCGGGGTCCCGAAAACACCCCCGGGGACATTATAGTGAAAACTTCCAGAATTTCCTCCTGATCTCAATCACTCCCAATTTATCATCAAATAACATTCTCATTACTCAATATCCCAATAAAAGACCCCCGTTATGACAAAACCGCTAATTTGAAATATAAGACCGTCTCATGCCGAATAGCTCAAATATATCTCCATAATAATGTGATCTCATTCACAAATCACAATATGCACCCAAATACACAAAAATGCCCTCAACGGGCCAAATTACCAAAATATCATAAAAATCAATTGTTGACCCACATGCATGCATATAACATCATATTATAATATAATTCACATAAACATGCATATTATCATTTAATGGCATAATTAAATAGTTATGGCCCTCCCGGCCTACTAATCCAGCCATTAAACCACATTAGGGATTTCAGGGCATTACACAGGGCCTCTGGTTGAGCTGGGGGCTGCGGCATGGGTTCTTGGGGCCGCGACACTTAGTGCATTTTTTGTCTTTAAAGAGGTTTTAGGCTTGGGAATCCAATAGTTAAGGCTCGGGATGGATTTTATCACCCGGATTGATAGAATTCAATGTCCTGGAGACTAGAATTATGACCCAAAGTTATTTAATAGATTAGAACTTGATGGATGGATATTGTTGGTGCGTTGTGACTAGGGTTTCAGCGAGGCTCGGACTAGTGGACTATGCTCGGGACATCGATGCTTGGAAGCTCGGGACACAGGTAAGAAAACTGATGTACCCGTAGAGCAGGGCGAGGCCCTATAGCTTGTGTTGCAGGGCACGACCCTATAAGATTGTGTTACAGGGTGTAGCCCCATTGACTGAATTTATCTGTGTTTCAGTATTTGTTTAGTTATGCTATGTGTGCATATATGTGAATGAACGACAAGAGTTGGGAACGGCGAAGGCCGGGAATGACAAGGCCGAGTACGGCAAGGGGCCAGGAGCAGCGTTAGCACGCGGAGTGCAAGTTGTCAGGGCGAGACCCTATAGGATACCTGAGATATCCTCATGGTGTAGAACGTGAACCCAGGGCCTGGTAAAGCGCCTGGGATGACATGGTCGTATGTGTTAAGCCTATTAGCGGCTTGATTACATGTTGAATGTTATATATGCATATGTTATCTGCTTATGAGGGTTTTCTTGCTGGGCTTCGACTCACGGGTGCTCTATGGTGCAGGTAAGGGCAAGGGGAAAGACGACCAACCATGAGTACGGAGAGCGTAAAGTGGCGCGTACATGTTTGGCCTGCCTGGCTGCCACGGCCAGGGGTATTTTGGGAGATGGTTGTACTAAACCTAGATTTTGTCGTTTAGCCGACTTTAGTTATATTTTTTAGTTGTAAATATTTCTAAACAGTATTTTGGGATCCCAAGTGTTAAATGCTTTATGATTTTCGATTAATTGAATTACTTTCAAAGTATAAGACTCTATTTATGGTTTAATTACACTTTTGTCTTAAAACCTCAATTAGCAAGTTAATGGCACATTTTAAACACACTTAGTAACGGCTCTAAGGAAGTAGGGCGTTACACCCAACGTCCTGGAAAGCAGCCTATGGTGAATTCGGACCCTGATGAGAGGAGTGGTTCATCCGACTCTCGGGGACCACCAGCCTCCAGGCACAACAAGGACATGTATTACAATCCTGAATGATATGTCTCGATAGTGGAGCTCGAAAATCATCAACTGCGAAAGCAGTTGACAGAGGCCAATAAACATAACAAGGAGCTAGCCAGATTGGTTGTAGAGGCACAGGCAGCTCAAGCCCCACCTCCGCCAGAGGCCCAAGCTCCGCCTCCGCAGGACGTTCATGTTCCACCATGTAGGCCTCGTGGGCAACTACGCAAAAACACTACCACCCGAAGAACGGAGCAACCTCCGCCGCCAGCAGAACAGCCTGCTCCATCAAGGCCCCAGAGAAGTAACTGGGCTGGAGCTCCTGCCAATCCAACTACGGAGATACCGGCCAGGGTGGGGAACAACTGAGCCCCCACGGAGGCTCGGACCCAAAATCCTGGTGATGCGCAGAACGTTCCAGAACCAATTCGAGTAGACTATGGGCCTTCTAGGCCCCGTAATGGATGGCAGCCACCATCATCCATAAGGCACCCACCATCGCCAATAAGGTATCCCTCACCAACTCGGAGAAACACACAACTGACTCGGGGTGACAGGGAAAAGCGAGCTAGGCAAAGGCGTGGAAATGGGGAGACTGCTAGGGAGCACAGAGGTACCCAACCCATGAGAAGCCAAATGTCTCAGTCTCATATTATTGAGATGAGGTAACCGGCAAGGAACCCATCTCGAAACAATCGCGCAACGAGCCATGTCAGTGAAGGCTCGGGAAACACTAGATCAGTCAGTATGTATGACCAGGGACGTTGAAATACTGGGAATCGAAGGGATCACCCAAATTTATGAGAACACCTGAACCATAATCGGGGGAATGATAATCCGTCGAATCCATATCCGAGGGATCATCTTAATGGACGCAAGAACCCCGTACCAAGGCGCGAAACTAGGGTTGTGATCAACGATGACCAGTTCCCACTGCTTCAAGTCAGACCCCCCGTGGATCCAGTCCAAGAAAGGATTGAACAACTGGAAAGAGCATTCAAGCTCTTACAAAATGAACGAGGTCGGGATCGGGATGAAGAGTTCGACGAAGAACTCGAACCCTTTGCCCCTCATATTTCTAGCACCCCATTTCCTCAAGGATTCCGAATTCCTCATGTCCCACTATTTGATGGGAATTCGGATCCATTCAATCATTTAAGTACGTTCAACACAATCATGCGAGCCAGTAATGTGGGCTACGAGCTCAGATGCATGTTTTTTCCAGCCTCGCTCACGGGACCAGCAAAAAACTGGTTTGAAAAGTATAAGAGACATTCAATTGCTTCTTGGGATCAATTATCTAGAGATTTCAAGAAGCAATTCAAAGTCATGGTCGAAATTAGGCCCGAGGCGTCTGCCTTGACCAATGTCCGATAGCAGCTGAATGAAACATTGAAAAGTTACCTCACAAGGTTTAATTTGGAAGTCGCCCGAGCTCGTGACATGGACGACAATGGCCATTTAATGGCTATCCGTGCCGAAGTAATGCTTGGAAGTCCTCTCTGGGAGGATATGCAGAGGAAGCCTGTAAGGTCCTTAACCGAGTTCAATCGACGAGCTCAGAGGTTTGTTAATGTATAAGAGGCGAGGTCAACATCAAATATGACCTCTCAGCCCATAACTACAACAACAAACACAAACTCTTCCTCGACCTTGGTGGATCCTACGACCTCAAAACCCCCCGGGGACAACCCTTCTAAAAGGAAGAAGAATGAAGGGAATAACCCCGAGGCGGAAGGGGAAATAAGAAGAAAGGGGAAAGATATTTCTCTGTATACAAAGTTTATACCGAGCTCAACGAGTCTCGGGAGAATATCTACCTGACTAATGAAAACCAGGTCCCTTTCAGACGGCCTGACCCCATGAGGAACCAAAAGGCTAAATGAGACTCCAACAAGTACTACATATTTCATAGAGATATCGGAAATACAACCGATGAGTGCCGGAAATTAAAAGACAAGATCGAAGGATTGATCTCAAGAGGATATTTTAGAAAATATGTCAGGAACCAAAACCCCAATCAGGCTTCTACTAACCAAAGGGCAGCTGCAGCACCGTCTGCCCAGAATAACAACTCCCGAGCAAGGGTGTAGAGTCCAAGAACTTTACTTAGCTAAGTTAGATAGTAGTATAATAGTAATAATAGTATTATCTTTATGACTGTGGATTTTTGGTTCAGACCGGGATTTATTTGGACACTCATAGTAGTACTTGTAGATTTTCTAAGTTTAACCTATAGTTTAGGAATATTAATTTTAACCTAAGGTTTGATTAATATGACTGATATTGAGGATAATATTTATTATACTATAAGGTTTAGATAAGAACCAATAAGATAATAGCACATGTTATGTATAGGTTTATTAATGATTAAGTATTTTGAGGATTAAATCTATTAAGGTTAAAATTTGAATACCCTAGGGTCAGTCAGCAGCTTTGAAAACATTAGAAGGCTTAGTCAAGGCTGTTTACTCAATTTAAATTAAGCTAAAAATGTGTAATTTCGTGTTTAAATATTCAGCGTATGCCGATATATCGCAGCTATAGGGGGCGATATATCGCAGCACGAAGATACGAAAAACACAAAACGTTGCACGATTGCCTCGGGCATACTGGCCCAGGCGATATATCACCTACAGGGGGCGATATATCGCCTCTCTCAGCATATTTTGAAAGTTTTCAAAAATGTTCTCCATTCAAACCTTCAACCTCTTGATAAGCCCAGCATCTTTTTGAACGAGTCTTCAGCCTCTGCTGAACGATAATTCAAATTATTTTCACTTAAAAATCCATTATTTTTATTCAAGTTAAATGAAGATCTCTTCATTCCTAAACTCTATAAATAGGACCTAGTACCCAGCCATTTATTCATCTATTACTCTAAGTTCAGAGGCTGCAAGTTGCTAGGTGAGTGTGAGAGTGTAAACACTTGGGTTGGAAATTATAAGCTTAATCATTATAAGCTTATCAAATACTTGGGGAAGTATGGTTTATTCACATTTCGATTCAAGGTTTAGATTGATCATATAAGTCTTCAAGGTATTTCCAAACTCTAGTCCATTTCTGTATTATGTTCTTTAAAATTCTCATAGTCTTCTACTCATTCTAACCTTATTCTTATTCTTGGTTAGGAAATCCAAGTTCTTAAGCACAAGGTTTTTGGTAAGTATATTTTGATAGCATAGTTCCTTTTTCACTTTCATCCCTTTTCTTCAATATACTCACCATATTATAAATGGTTTTTAGGAGTGTTCCAAGGTCCCAAATCAGTTCTCATATCCCGGTTATTTTGGTAAGGAAAATAGGATAGGATTTATGTGTTATATGCTTTTATATGTTATCTTATGATTTTATGTTATGTAATATGTTATGTTAAGTATGATTGTAGACTTGGGCATATGACCTATATGACTAACAAGCCCCAAATAGATTATGGGCATATGACTTGCGTAGCTAGCAAGACCCCACTAATCTAATGGGCATATGACTTGTTTAGTTTATGGGACCCCAAGTAATAATTGCCATTATAGTATGTATGTGACATAAGTGTTATAGTATGTTTTTATGTTGCATTATGAATTTTTATGTATATGGTTATATGTTAGATTTTCCTTGCTGGGCATTAGGATCATTCCTTTTATGTTTATATGTGTAGGAAAATAGTTTTAGTGGCGGGTAAGGTTCTTGGAAGCTTGGGGAATGTGTATTAAGGCGGAATGGATTCAAAGAGCTGAGAGTTTCGATTCGAGGATGTAGTTTTTGTTTCTTATGGTTTTTATGTGTATTTTTTCCGCACCTATTTATGTAATCTCCTTTTTATTCCAATTAAGTTATGTTTTTACTTTTTAAAACAATGGGATCCCATATCCTAACTTAAATTTTATGTAAGTTTGACCTTTGTTTTTTTTAAGTTTTAATAAAGTTATGATCTTATCACTTGTAAGTGTTATTAAGAATTAGTGTTTATGTATAGTTTTCATTAATGGTCCAAAAGTCTAGAGTAGTTGGGTCATTACAAAGGGAGGATGAACGACCCCCTCTGATTGATGGAGAAGATGTCATAACCATCTCTGGGGACCACATATTGCAGGATCGGGCAAGAACACCCAGAAACAATATGTGAATGAGCTGAAAACTGGTGACGGGTCTCCCTATGAACCCAAACCATCGTGCTCTTTCAGTCTTTTAAAGATGGAATCAATTTGAATTTCATTTTTCTTGCACTTTTGAGCATAGCTTTATTCTATTATACTTGAGATTTTCTGGCAGATTAAGATTTACCAGAGCTCCAAAACAACAAAGGGTTGAATCTCAACCCATAACTTTTACTGAGGATGATGCATCTCATGTACAATTCCCTCACAGCGACCTGCTGTTCATCACCCTTCAGCTCGCGAACAAGAGGGTACACCGAGTCCTGGTTGATAACGGGAGCTCAGTAAATATCCTCTTCAAGGCCACCTTAGAAAAGATGGGACTCGCGCTTCGCAACCTAAAGGCCTGTGCAACGACGTTGTATGGCTTTTCAGGAGAAGGGATTGCCTATATGGGATCCATCGAACTCCCTGTAACCTTGGGAGACTTCCCAGTCTCGACAACCAAGATGATGGAAGTCATAGTAGTGGATCTGCCATCGGCCTACAATGTACTACTCGGTAGACCCACCCTAGTAAGGCTGGGGGCAGTTTCGTCTGTAAGGCATCTGGCCATCAAGTTCCCAACTTCTAGTGGTATCGGGACTCTGAAAGGAGACCAGCTCGCAGGTAGGGAATGTTATAGCATTTCCGTTAGAGGAAAGAAACAGACAAGTGCACAAACACTTGTCATAATTCAGAATAAGGATGGGACAGTCTTCGAGATAGACGAAGAAATTGATCCGAGAGTAGAGGAAATAGATGATCTCGAGCTGTTAGAAGAGCTCAAAGAGGTCAAGCTCGAAGAAGTTGACACCCCAAAAAATGTGAAGGTGGGGAAAAACCTTCCGGAAAAAACGAAATAGCAATTAATTTACTTTTTGAAAATGAACCAGGATGTTTTCGCATGGTCACATTCGGACATGGTAGGTATAAGTCCGAATGTGATAAGCCACACTCTTAATATTGATAAGAGCTTCCCCCCGAAGCAGCAAAAATGAAGACTCCTGGACGACGACAGGAAGAAGGCCCTGAAGGAAGAGGTTGACAGGTTAAAGGAAAATCGATTCATACCAGATGCCTTCTACCCAGATTGGGTCGCTAACCCGGTGCTAGTTCCAAAACCTAATGGAACATGGCGAATCTGTATTGATTACTCAGACCTCAATAAAGCATGTCCTAAGGACTGCTTCCCCCAACCTCGGATCGACCAACTCGTAGATGCCACAGCTGGGCATGGACTCATGTTGTTCATGGATGCTTATTCTGGATATAACCAGATTGCCATGCATGCTCCGGACCAAGCGCATACGAGTTTTGTGACAGATAAAGGGCTATATTGCTACAATGTCATTTCGTTCGGGCTCAAGAATGCTGGAGCCACATACCAACGGCTCGTAAACATGATGTTCTCCGAACAGATAGGTAATAACATGGAAGTTTATGTTGACGATATGTTAGTTAAATCTAAACATAACAATAACCATGTGGACGACCTTGAAGAGTGCTTTTCCATGCTACGGAAGTACAACATGATGCTCAACCCCCATAAATTCTCTTTTGGAGTATTGTTGGGGAAATTCCTAGTTTTCATTGTGAATGCCCAGGGAATAGAGGCTAATCCTGACAAGATCCAAGCGTTAATTGACATGCCCTCACCTCGAAAGCATAAGGATGTCCAGAGTTTAACTAGACGGATGGTGGCATTAAGTAGGTTTATCTCAAAGTCTACAGACCGTTGCCTTCCATTTTTCAATCTTTTGAGAAGGGGCAAAAAATTTGAATGGACAGAGGAATGCGAGCTAGCATTTCAGAAGCTCAAAAAGCACCTCGCGGAACCTCCTATCTTTTCGAAACCTGTCAAAGGAGAAATTTTGTACCTATGTCTCGCTACAACCGAGCACGCCATTAGCGTCGTGCTCGTCCGAGAAGAACAGAAGGTGCAAAAGCCAGTATACTATGTCAGCAAAAGGTTACTGGGGGCAGAATTGAGATACCCCTTAATGGAGAAGTTGGCTCTCAGCCTAATCCACTCATCTCGAAAGCTCCAACCTTACTTCTAAGCGCACCCCATCCATGTGCTGACAGACCAACCACTACGACAAGTCTTATCCAAGCCAGAAGCCTCAGGTCGATTACTAAAATGGGCTGTTGAGCTCGGGCAATTCGAGATCACTTATCATCCGATGACAACCATAAGAGGACAGGCCTTGGCAGACTTCATAGTGGAATGCACTGGAATGGCTGACGGCGAAGTTATAACCCTAGCCCGCGAGCTGTGGAAACTTTATGTCGATGGGTCTTCCAACGAAAAATGGATCGGGGGCAGGAATAATACTGATCACCCCAACTGGGAGTCGATTTCACTCCGCTTAGAGATTTGACTTCGGAGCGTAAAACAACGAGGCTGAATACGAGGCTCTACTGGCAGGACTTCGAATAGCCATGGAACTCAAGGCTAAGGTGATACATTGCTACAGTGACTCCCATTTGGTGGTCAACCAAATTTTAGGGGAATACTAGGCTCGTGGGACAAGAATGGCTGCATATTTAGAAAAAGAAAAAGTAGCTCTCAAACATTTCAAATTCTACACAATAGAGTAGGTTCCCCGAGAACAAAATTCGAATGTAGACGCCCTAGCTAGGCTCGCCACATCCATCGAGGTCGACGAGCTGAATGTTGTGCCAATCGAACATCTATCGACACCTAGTATAAGCGAACCTGAATAGGAAGATGTCTGCATGATTAACTCCGAGCCAACCTGGATGACCCCAATAGTTGAGTATCTTGAAACTAGCATTCTCCCAGTTGAACAGAACATGGCTCGAAAACTGATGTATCAGATTCCCATATACACTATTGCGGAAGGAAGGCTATATTGAAGAGGATACTCTATGCCACTACTCCGATGTGTGACTCCACCCGAGGCTAAGAAGATCCTAGAATAGATACATGAAGGATTCTGTGGGGACTACACTAGGGGGCATAGCCTATCTAAGAAAATTATACGCCAAGGGTACTTCTGGCCCACTATCAAAGTAGACTCATTTGATTACGTCAAGAGATGCAATAAGTGTCAACGGTTCGCCACAATCCCACGAGCTCCACCTTCCAAGCTAACTATGATGACATCCCCATGACCCTTTGCGGTCTGGGGAATTGACCTCATAGGCTCATTGCCAACAGGCAAGGGCGGAGTTAAATACACAGTAGTCACGGTAGATTACTTTACGAAGTGGACCGAGGCCGAACCCCTGGCAACAATTACCTCAAAGAAAGTCTTGGACTTTGTGTTAAAAAATATAATCTGCCGATATGGAATGCCAAGGAACATAGTATCGGATAACGATACTCAGTTCGATAGTGAACTGTTTACTAATTTTTGTGAAAAAAATGGGATAATAAAGAGCTTATCCTCTGTGGCCCATCCCCAAGCGAATGGCCAAGTCAAAGCTGTGAATAAAAACCTGAAGAGCTCATTGAAGAAGAAATTGGAAGAAGCTAAGGGAAAATGGCCCGAAGAATTGCCCCAAGTCTTGTGGGCATATCAAACCACAGCTCATACTTTATCAGGACATACCCCTTTTTCTCTGGCATATGGATGCGAGGCTATGCTACCAATTGAGGTCAAAATACCCACCATTCGTAGCCACGCTTATGATCAAGCCTCGAACCAATCCCAGCTCGAAGTAATTCTAGACCTAATCGAAGAAAGACGAGATGAGGCTCAACTAAAAAATGCAACATATCAGTAGCGAGCTACCTGGTATTTCAATAAAAAGGTTCGAGACAGAAAATTTGGTTTGGGAGACTTGGTGCTAAGGCGTGTGTTCTTAGCTACGCGGGTGCCGACTGCTAGCGTGCTCGGGCCTAATTGGGAAGGACCTTATCAGATCGAATCGGTTATCTGACCTAGTGTCTACAAATTGGCAAGATTGAACGGGGATTTGGTACCACGAGTATGGAATGGCGAACATCTACGACCTTACTATCAGTAGTGTAGGAATGATGTCACCTGTAACCATGCTTGTCTTTCTTTACTATGCATCTGTTAATAAATTGTTCAATTCCGAATAAAGGTCCATTTTTGTCTCAATATGCTGTATTTTTTGCAAACTCTCTTAATTTAATAACCTATGGTCAAAATCATAGGATATTAAGGGGGCATTAGTGGTATATATACCGTAAGCTTGAAAAAATAAAAAATAGCGTACATGAAAAGAATAAAAGTGTTTGGATATAACCGAATACGCGAGCTAAGATAGTTTGGACATAACCAAATTATTAAAAGAATAAAAGTGTTTGGATATAACCAAATACGCGAGCTAAGATAGTTTGGACATAAACAAATTATTAGAAGAATAAAAGTGTTTGGATATAACCAAATACGCGAGCTAAGATAGTTTGGACATAACCAAATTATTAAAGAATAAAAGTGTTTGGATATAACCAAATGAGCGAGGAAATGTAATTTGGATAAAACCAAATGCGCGATCCAGACATAACTAAATCAAAAATATTTGTGTATGGAGTACGAACCAAAAACATGACCTAAATAGGTTTGGAACAAACCAGCTAAAACTAATCGACAGAAAGTTGGAATATAAATAAACCTACTTCAAGTTAAGTTGAGATCGAGGCTGGAATATCTTGCAAAGAGATAGTTTCGACCTCATAACTTTGGGGAGCTACCCGAGGACGAGGAAAGTAACTAGATGTGCCGGATATAACTAAACAACCTACATTACACGCCATATAAGTACTTTCGAGTGCATGGTAAAAGTAAGTTATGACCTTGACGTGTAACGAGATCGAACACGGATACATCGAGTAAACTGTGCATGAATGCATTGAAGCTCGAGCTTAAAATCCACCACGTGTTTGTATGAATAAACAAACATAAGGACACTTTTAGTATAAATTTCTTGAAATATTTCGACTTAAGAAATGTAAAGCAAAAATATTAAAGTAAAGGCAAACATGGTATTATAAATATCATAAGAAAATAGCTCTTTTACGAGCTATAAATTGTCTTAGCCCCAAGGGCATAGAAAACAAAAGATAAAAACTATTGCAAAGGGTTCAAAAGGACGCAGCCCCGGGTCGAGACTTAGGAGGGAGGAGCGCCCCCCCTTAGCCTTCTCAGCATCCTCCTTGGCCTTCTCTGCCTCCTCCCGAGCAACCTCCTCTGCATCGAGCCGAGCCTGCCATTTGGCCACAAGCTCTTCCTCAAAAGAGCCTAGGAAGCTGGTATCGAGATCAGCGTTACTGACCCAGATCCTGTACATGGCCAGGTCGACCGCCCGATCCTTCTTCTCCTTGAACTCTTCGAGAAGACGAGCCTTTTCGCCTTCCATTATCTTGAAGGTGGCCTTTTTCTCCTCCTGAAGCTTGGCATTGATCTTCTCAAGCTCCTCAAGCCTGGCATTCAGCTTCTCAAGATCAGCTATCTTGGCCTTCATCTGCCCGGCTTTAGCCTCCATCTCTGCCTTTGTGGCCTTGAACTCGACAGTGAGCTTAATTTGAAGATCTTTCGACTCTTGGGCATAGGACATGCTCGAGTGGACCTCGTTGTTCAACTTATAATTAAGCTGAGCAAAGGAAGTAAGAGACTGAAAAACAAACAAATCAAGTTAGAACATACACTAAGCACAATTACAACAAATAATAAGGTGAGAGAGGGTACTGCAGCAGCGAGTTCAACACTCTTGTCGTAAAGAGTGTTGCAGTCCCGAGCATTGTTCAAAAACTGCCACTAGGGAACCTCGAAGCTGCTGATGCTCTGGCCTACTCGAGATAAGATGTTCGAGCCAAGAGTGGCCCCATGAGTCCCGGCAGAATTGTCGACAACATACTCATCAACATGAGTCGAAATCGAGAACAGGTGTGTTTTGGAGGTCGAGGGCTTCTTCAGAGGTGGGTCGAGCATTAAGCGAACCATGATCGGAGGAGGCAAAGAGGGAACACCTGTGGTGGATGCTTCGACCTGAGGAGTCGGATCCACGGCTGGGCTCGTAACCGTGGGAGCTGGGGGAGGATGAGTCTTCTCGGTCCTCTTAAGGACCTTGGCAAGCCAATCTGACTTTTTCGAGGCTCTCGGGCGCCTACTCCTCTTGGCCCCCTCGCCACTGGCGAGCACGGTATTGAGATCGGAGTCCATGGTACCTGCACCACCAAATCACATTAGAAGACGATCTCAATAGGCGTAATATAGATAGTCAAGGAGTAAAAAGACAAGTAATGAGGAACCTAACTGGAACTCTCCCCCGAGCTCGTGCTCGGCGACCATGAAATTCCCTCATCTTCGGAAGAGGCAGGGGGAGTCCCTTCCCTATATGTGGTGGTCAACCTCGACAGGTCCCTATAATCATTCGTCACGTATTGGACAACTATTCCATCCCAGACCTCGTTCAGACTATACATAGTATCATACTTCCCTAACCAACTATAAATCCTATGAACCCTCTCATCTTCCCAGGACCATACATAAAAGTGGTTCCTATCATCTTCACACAAGATTAAGGTATCAGGCTTATGCTTAAGTAGCAAGGGAGACCATAAAGCCGAACTAAGGATGACCGTACCTCTATCACTCGAGCTCGAAGCCTCGTCATTGGCCTCGTTCCCTGAGCACGGACTCCTTGGACGGCGGGCTGTGGATCGTTCCTTAGAGCTGCGCCTCGGAGGAAGGCTTCCGATTGGAAGAGGCACGAACTCCAATTGGTGTACTTCTTGTTGGACCAGTCATTTGTGGATTGATCCTTCTTCAGGAAACTGCAGGCTCGAAGCTTATCTTCATGAAGAAGATAAGATAGGGAGCGCCTACCGTAGGGGAGTTGGAGCAAGGCTTCCTTGTGCTCCTTCATCTTGTCCGTGGGAGTAGGGCGGTGGTAGTTGGCTGAAGAATTAAATGTTATGAGTGGTCCGAGGTTAAAAAAAAATCGAGCATGAAAAGAAAAGGATCGTATACTTACAGATTCGCCTGAAAGAGTAATATCTGGAGGGGGTCAGGCCGTCCATCCAGAAGAACGCGAGTTTGAAGTTGGGGGGATGGTTCGGCAGGGCTTCAAAGATTTTCTTGTCCCAGGGATAGCTCGAGAGGTAATAGAAGCCATCTCTTCCCCGAGCTCGGGAGGGGTTGCTTTTCAAACAAAAGAGATATAAAATATCCTTTGGTGAAGGTCCTTCCCACTTTAGCTCGTGGTAAAGCGACCTCAGGGCTGACAAAACCCTGTACGAGTTGGTGTTGAGTTGGAAGGGAGCGAGACCGAAGAAACCCAAAAAGTCCTTGAAAAAAGACTTCAAAGGCAATAAGGCCCCTGCCCTCATGTGCTCATGGCTCCAAGCCGCATACTGCAACTTACTGTCGGGATTACCATCTCTTGGGGCGTGACAGCTTCTCTCATGGGAAGTTGGAGCTCGGCACCTCAGCGAGCCTGATAGTCCAATTCTGTGGAGGGCCAAGATGTCAGAGATCTTCCCTAGTGAAGAAATCAAGCTCCAATAATGCTCGACCTCGAAAAATTCCCCCCTCGAGGTGGGAATAGAGGTTGGCTGTGAAGTAGACGGGGGATTTGATTGTTCTCCCATCAGTGAAAATTGGAGATCACTCGGTTTGAATGCATTGCCACTATAAGAGTGGGATCGATGGGGATTGGTCTGGGCTCGGGGTCTGGATTTGGGTAAATGGAGACCCTAAGTCTCTTCCTTTCCCTCTCTTCGACCTCGTCAATTTGGCGTCGAAAATGAGCTCGGGTGTCTTCTTGCTCGCACCTAAGTTCTTGCTCCCGTATCAAGCGTTGGTTCTGAGTAAAAGGTGACTCCAGGCTCGGAGTTGCCGGCGAGTAAGGAATCGCAAATTTTGACCCCCACCACTCTTCCGAGTTCTGCGGCGTCTAGCAAGAGAACAAAAGGGTGAGGGCCAGACGAACTAGAGATTAAGAATGAAAATCAAGACGGCCTAAACTCAAACGATCGAAGCTATGGAACGAGCTCAATCAAAAGAACGAGATCAGGCTCAGAGCGTGTATTCCACGTAAAGAGGGAAAGGTGGATTTATTTTTGTTAATCCCATATTTACTCAAAAAGTGATATTTTTGGGAAACGTGCAATTTGAAAACCCTAATTTTATACCTAGTTTCTTGGTCTACACGATATGATGCTCGAAATTAAGATAACCCAAAAAAAGAGCCGAATTTTCGTCGTTCATACAAATTCTGGGTTTGGAAAATCCATAACAATAGAAGGGCCTAAAAACTACACGGTATTGATTGAAGCATTCTAGTGCGAAACTAGTAAATGTGCCTAAGTGCAACAACATAAGACGTGCATGGAAAAAATAAATTATAAACATGGATATAAGGGGTCAAGAGCAGATACTTACACAATGTAGATGGCGGATACAGAGAAATCGAAGACCGAAGGAGAGGTTGCAAGAACGATTTCACGGAGTGGAACAAGCCAATGTTGTTTTGTTTTCTTGGTTTGGAGAACATACAAGAACTAGGAAAATCTGAATTCTGGTTTTTCTTCTTTTTCCTCTGAAGACACAAGTCGAGAAAGTGAAATGCGGAAGACGATGGGGATGTATTTATAGGCCCCTGGGAATGTCAAAGGCCGGGCTGATCTGAGCCATTGGCCAGATTTCGTATCTGATCCGACGGTCAGGGACAAATGAGATGATGGTACCATAAAGTTGGCAGGCGAACGAACGTGGGCATGGTACCAAGGCACTCAAGTACTCTGATTAATCAATACATGGCTGACGCGTGTCCACACTCGAGTGCAATTGATGGTACAATTTCCAAGAGGGGTAATTCAAATGTTTCCTTCTCATAGGATTCGAACTGATACTTTTGAGGGGGCAAAATGTTACATCCAGATTTTGAGATAAGAGGTTATGACCCCGAAAACTGGGCTCGTCAGGTGAGCTTGAAATGTATGAAAACATCATATGGTCCAGCCATAAAACCTCTGAAGTAAAACAATGACCTCGAGGATGCGTAACCTCGAATATTCTCTGAGCTCGGGATGGGCAATGGCATGGCACTTAAATATAGTTGTCATCAATTGCCGTCAGGCGAGATAGCTCGAGCTCAGGAAGCGCAAGCTCGGATGTGACAGCCTCGTCAGCACCTACCTATCCCGAGCATAGAGTGAAGTTGAGTGGCGAGCTCGTGACTGACCCGTAGACTTGACGGACTCAATGCCAATCGCTGATCTCGAAGACCTGATGAATCACCTGGGATAGCCCATTACGTGTGAACATGCTACTGTTATGTAATCTCAATATTTAAGGGATATCATTTAATCTGTTATCTATTCCCGATCTTCATGGGGCGTTTCCGTGTATATAGGAGATAATGCATTTAATGTCATTATTTCAATTGATTTACAGAATATCTTCCTGAAATATGTTGGAATGAATTCTACAACATTCTCTATAAATAGAGAAGGAATCACCACTTGTAGAGGACCGATTTTCTGATTTCTGGAGAGAAAACTCTAGATAATTCATCTCTGATGAATTTCCAGAAAACTCCTAAGTCTTAATAATATAGGCTCGTGGACTAGGCAGATTAACTGCTGAACCACGTAAAAATCCTCTTATTTTTTCTTCATCATTCATTTGCTTCATTGTTTAAATATTTAATTGCTCTACAATTTAAGGTGACGAAAAACGACGTCAATAATAAAATGTCCAAATATGGATAGGATTATATGTCCTAATATGGATAAGAAATCTTATCCATAGCATAACATGTGGGCTGAAGCCCCTTTCTTTTTTAAGCATTTAAATTTCTTTTTAATTTTCTGAAAAAATAAATAAATATTATAAAAGTGCAAGCTCTCCTTACTTGTGCACTACTTAACTCTTGGTCTAGTAATTTTTTTTATTATCACTAAAAAAAAAAAAAATTTCCTCATCACTTCCTTACTTCTCGATCATATTATTAGAGCAATGTTGTGAGCCAAACAATAATGTTGAAGAGTTTTTAAAAGGTTCTTCTATAGTAGTGATTGAAAACAAAATTATTGATATTATTTTAAATTATTGAATAATATATAATTTAATGATTAGTATATTTATTTAGATGCAAAATATATATCATCAATAATTCGAATTCAAAATTTTTATAAAATATTAATTTAATAATCAAAACAAAAATTCATTTTTATCATTTCTTTTAAAATAAAAGAAATTTTGGAAATTTTTCTATTGATTTTAATAGCTTGTTATTCAATTTGGCATTGTAAATTTATAAACTTATAATAAAAGTTAATAAAAATGATATTTACGGCAAAAGTACCTAAATTATATTAATTTGTACTTAAAATTTATAAAATATCAAAATCTATAAAATCTTCCTGTAAAAGATAGTCACAACAGAAGCTGTAAACTATCAAAATCTATAAAATATAAAGAATATGTGGTAAAAGAGTGCTCCAACAGCTCCTCTATCCTCTATATCTTTTACAGGAAGGTATTGTAACTCCTCTACATTTATAGAATAATGTAGATGCATCAAAACATATTTTAATAATTATATAGATTATATATAGTAGATTGTAAATATAAAAAAAATGTGAGGCCATTGTTGAAAATTAGAGAAAATAGTTGAAATGAATAAAATAGAATATTTAAATGATATAGATAAATGAATAGAGAAACTGGTGTATGGTGTTTTGTAAAATAAAAAAAATGGGGTTTTGGATATGTATTTTAAAGAATAGAGAAGAGAAGCTGCTGTGAGTGCTCTAAGTATCCAAGTTTAATTTTTTTCTTACGAAAAAAGTACTTATGATCAACTTTTAGTTGCAACGTTAATAATTGTCGCTAACTTTGTCGTTAGATGGTGACGACAGGTACCAACAGTGCAAGTAAAAGTAAAACTTAAATACTTTTGTTATAAAAAAAAAAATTAATACTTAAGTGTAACATTTTGTATAAATTGAATAATTTTTCCCAAATATTCTGAAACAAAATACTTAAAGAAGAAAAAGATGTCATTATCCTACTGATGGGACTCAATGTACAATAATTTTTTTAAAATATAATTTGTATAATAATAAAATAAAAAATGGATATTTATGATAGATATTAAGTCATTTAAAACAAATCAAGTGCTCACTATTAATAGTTATTTTTTATTTACATTAGTTTACATCTTAAAATATTAGGTGAATTGCCCAACAAAAATAAAAAAAAAATAAGTAAAATGTTAGATAATTTTAATTTAATGTTAAAATTGTCTCAAATATGAATGTTTGCAATTATTTCTAAACTAGAAAATTAAACTGCGCTTCACACAATTATTATAATAATTGGAAGCTATATATGTTTAAAGATCTTATATATTTGTTAAAGATATACGAGAATGAAAATGTATACATAATTATTTAAAATTTAATTAGTGTTTTTTTAATTGGATATAACTAAATGTATACAAGAAATTGAGGATTTTGCGGCGATTAATTTCATCGCAAATAGCCCTTAATTCACTGCAAAATGGTCGTCGTAAATACCATTATTTGCGCGAGAATAAAATTCATGTCACAAATAACCTCATTATTTGTGGCGACATACCGCCACAAATATCAGTAACTCCGTCGCAAATAATTCTAGATTTTGTTGTAATTGACTCTTATTTGCCGCAAAAATTTAAAATACCTCGCCGCAAATAGTCATCCCATTCGCTGCAAATAATGGGTGATTTGTCTTGCTTGACTCTTATTTTCGGCAAATTATTCGCCGCAAATACAATATATTTCCCCGCAAATAGTGTAACAATAAAAAAAGTTAAATTTAATATATAATAAAATTTAAAATCAGAATTGTAGTCTCCATTAATTGATAAGAAAATAGACCATACAATCTAATATTAATAATTGTCTTTATAGTATTAAAACAAATAAAAACTACTATTTATATAACTATATAATCTATCCTAATTTGATCGCATCATCTCATCGTCACTGTCATCTAGATACTTAATGACTGGGAGCGGTGGAGATTGTGGCGGAGGTGCTGACGAAGGCGCGTCATTTCTAAATGTAGATTGAAGCGGGACTGGCGGGGGAACATGTATAGGCGCGTCATCTCTGAGCATATGTGGAGGGGCGATGGTGGAGCTTGTGAAGGTGCAATCACATACATCTCCCACCATTGAGTTACTTCATCCGATCTCACTGTTTGAGGTGCTGGGCGGGATTCAGGAGGAAGGCGCTGAGACATGAACTAAATGTCTTCTTTGTATTGTCTCAGCAAGTTAGCCATCGCCTATCCCATTATGCTATTATTATCATTGGATTGAGCGAGCTGGGTGTATGACGACGACTGTGCCTGAATTTGAGATTGACTGCTGGAGGCCTTTTTTCCCTTTAATGTGCGACCAACTCCTCGTTCATGGCCGGGACGTTCACCCAACACTTTTCTCATGATCATCATTTCGTCAATTGTGTTTCCTTCATCAGAAATGGAAGACGGGACTTGCTGGCTCTGCACTTCAAAATCTTTGTACATCATTTCCTATTTTCACATAAAAGTATCAGTAATACATCCAAACCATAATGATTTTAAGGTCAAACAATAAGGTAATTCTTACATAGTCTGTTTTCGCTTGCTCATTGATGAATTCTTCTTTCTCCTTGCAGGTGTGGAATTGCAATGCTTGAGCTAGCTACCATAGCTTGCATTGAAGGAGCCGAAGGTGGGGCAGCAGAGGGAGCAGGTAGATTAGGATCGAGCCTGCGATAGCACTAGAAGGCATTGTGATATGGCTTCATGTAGAGTTGGCATATAATGCGAGAATTGTTGGAGGAGCCTCGACCTGTAGAGCCACGACCAATAGAAGAATTGAGTAAGACATTTCCTCGACCGAGTGGGGGATGAGTCCAGAGTTGGTTTCTTGAATTTGATTGTTGTCTATAGGCAACATTAGTCGTAATCATATTTGATTCATCCATGGAGTTCTGTTGCTCGATTTTGGATTCATGAGCAAGAAAAAGACTGGAGGCTTATTCGAACGATATGCCCTTGCTTTTGGAAGTGACATAAACAACAAATGAGTTATAATCATAACTGAGACCAGCTAAGAGGTAAAGAACCTGATCACGATAAGAGATTTTCTCTGAAATCGCTGCAAGTTGATCCGTGAGGTTCTTCACTTTGAGAATGTAGTCCATCATCGTCATTGATCCCTTCTTGACCGTCTGAAGTTGTAAACAGAGTTGCATAATGCGTGCATTCACTACAACAATTTTCACTTTTAATGACTCTCTATGATGACTTACACCAATGGTGTAAGTCATTAAAAGTATTCAGGGATATTTAAAGTCTAATGGTGTAAGTCATAAAAAGTTCTTGTTGATGACTACCAAGGTAAGTCATTAAAATTGGTGGGAGACGTTAATTTAAAAATATGAATATAAAATTATTTATTTATAAAATATCAGACATGTAAGAGCATCTGACGTCTCCCCTGGGAAGACGTACCAGACATCTAACGTCTCCCCTGGGGAGACATGCCACATGGGACGTCTCCCCAGGGGAGACGTTAGATGTCTGGCACGTCTTCCCAGGGGAGACGTTAAATGTTTGGCCTAATATATATATATTCAACATTTCTTTCTTCTTCCCCGAGCGCACGAACTAGAGGCGGAGAAGGGCGATTTTCTGGGCGATTTCAAGGCCATTTTTTTTACGATTTTGGCCGGTTTTAGGCTATAAAATCTCATTTGATGTAAGTTTTTATTATTTGTAAGTGTTGTATAATAGTTGGGATAATTTTCATGCTTATTGTCTCTAGTTATTTTATGAGTTGCGGTTTTGGGTGATTTTTGGCTCAACAAAGTGGATTTAAAGCATATTTGATGTAGGATTTCAAGATTAAACAACGTATTATAGATAGAATGGTAGAACAAATTATTTTTGTGTATTTTTTTCTATGATTTGTGGGTTTTATTAGAAATATTAGTTTAAAGTATGAAAAATAATTTTTATGTATATTTGAGATACTATATTGTTTAATTTTAAGATGATATCACATTATTTACTATTTAAAAAATTTTATTACTATTTAATCCGAAAATAATACATTTTTTAATTAATTTTTAATGTTTGTTAAGTATATATATGTAAATATGTTTTGCTAAAATGTATTTAATAATTGTCTAAAATAAGAAAAATAATTTTATTTTAATTTTACATACAAAATAGTAATTCAAGTTTATAATGTTTATAATTGTTTTTTAATTTATATTATTATTTAATTAGAAAGTTATATATATTTGTAATCTCTATTAAAATTTAAGTAGGTTATTTATATATAGTTATGTTATTTTATTGGTTTAGTAATATTTTATTAATTAATTAATTAAAATTTTTAAGTTGTGGTTTAACAGAGATTTTTATGAGATTTTTGCCTCAAATTTTCGATTTCAAGCACACATTTGAGGTTTTTAAGTTTCTAAAATTTCAATAATAAGTTATTGTTAATCTAATTATTTAGTGAAGTTTGTTTAGTAATATATTGTTTATTAATTAATTTAGTTTTGTAGGTTGTGAATTTAATAGCAAAGTGCGCTCTTTGCAAAGTGAAGTAAATTTGCTAGCAAGGACTATTAATTTCAAGTGGTACATACATTATCTTCTTTCTTGTTTTAGTATTATTAAACTTTTGTTAGAGGGATTTAAATATCTTAAATATTCATCCATATTGAAGTAGGTTCTGAGATTAAAATTGTGTGTTTCGGTGATAACAAAAGGTTGAGAACTGTGTGTTTTAGTGAAGTAGGTTCTGGAAAATTTGTTTGTGTGTTGCGAAGCTATAAGGAAGAAACTTATTGTGTGTTGTTTGAATTTTTTGACTTGTTGTTCACAGATGGTTAGATCACTATTATAGGGGAAATGCTGCTCGATTTTTTCTAGAATTATGTATTTTATTATTCTATTATTATATTTGTATTGTGTTGTGCTTATTCGATTAGATTTGATTAGATTGACAAATGGTTAGGTTACTAGTATAGTGGAAATGCTGCCTAATTTTTCGTATGCTTATTTAGTTTTTTTTTTTTTTTTTGTTTAATTTTTCAGAGACATAGGAGATGATATGGATTGAAAATGGATGTCAGCGAATAGGTTATCCGTGGAATATAAAAACGGGGTCAACCTTTTTTTGACCAGTCTACGAAAACATCCCGATATTCCAAATAATATAGAAATTGTGCAACCTAAAGTAACTAACTACAACTTCAATTATTTTGAAAATCTATAGTTGAATTTTACTAATATTCTTTATATTAAGTATTTTTATTTAAATATTAGTGTCAACACCAACCAGATAATGTGGCATTTGGATATTATGTGATGAGGATGTTGAATGATTACATTGAACATCCACGACTTGGACATAACTTGAAGAAAGAGGTATCTATATAAATTTATACAAAGTTAACAATTGATTTATTATTAAAGTATATATAATTAAATAATAATTAACTAATATATTTTACTTTGTATTTTTTTGTAGCTAAACACTACGTCATATACACCAGCATAGATTAATGAAATGCGACAACACTAGGCGAACCATATGCTACCGATAATTCAAAGTCATCGTCCCACATATTAGGTTTTTTTTTACTTTTTATTTCTTATTATATGTCTAGCTAGCTAGAGTAATATTTGTTAATTTTGTATGTTTAACAACGAATATTACATTTTTGTATATTTAGCTAGCAAAAACATATTATATACACATTTCTGTTTTATTAATGAAAATTCACAATTTAAATTTGCATATAATTTAGATTTTTAAATTAATATATTTAATTATATTTTTAAAAAATAATATATTTAATTCTATTTCAAAAAAAATTAATATATTTAATATACTGAAAATAAATATTTAATTATTTAAAAAAAATACAAAAACTTATGATGACTCCCAGGGGGAGACGTTGAATGCCGACAAAGTCTCCCCATGGGAGACGTCATAGGTACCTACAACCTCCCCATGGGAGTCATCATAGGGCCACTTTAGATGGCTCCTGCAACAACGTCTCCCCTAGGGGGAGACATTAAATGTCTATAGTGTCTCCCCATGTAGCCATTAAATACCTATTTTGTTGTAGTGATTGGAGGAGGATGAGTAAATTTGTTGCAAGGTAGTCCAAGCAGTGTGGCTCGTTGTGTGCCCAACGATTTGGGTCATGATCTCACGGGATAGAGATGAGTAGATCCAAGAAAGAATCAATCGATCTTTCTTGCGCCATTGGACAAACTCGGGGTTGAGAGCAGTGGAGTCGAAGACCGTCTACGCTGGAGCTTGATTGGTGCCTTCAAGAAAGTTATCTATGCCATTTGCATAGATGATATTCTTCATTTGTGTGTGCCAGAGAAAGAAGTTGTTCCTGTCCAATTTGACAGAATGGGAGTGATTTAAGGCATGAGAGAGAGCCAAGAATTCTTGTTGTGACTGGAGTATGTAGAGGATGGAGCGAAAGATTCTTCTGATGATGGTGAGATCGCCATGGGAGAGCCAAAGAGAGCTCGAAAAAAAATTAGGGCAAACAAGGCTATAGATCGAATGGTTGTGATACCACGTTATGATTTGAGAAAAGAGAGAAAGTAATGGTGTTGATAAAAAATGTGATCAGAGACACTAGTTGAGCTTCTATTTATAGAGACAGGAATACAAGAGTATGAACAGAAAATAGAAGTGGAAAAAGCAAGAGAAGAGGTACAACCAACTAATTAATTAATAGAATTAGTTAACTAATAACAGTCTCCTAATTACAATGGCTAACACTCTTAAGTTTTATATACATTGTTAATGAAAGTACCTTACATGTGTTGGTACCTATTGAGTTATAAAATTGTTAAAATTTATGAGATTTCCAACTCAAAATCCATTCATCGATGCATGCATTAGTCGACATGCATAGCTAGCAATACTACTAAGTTACTAAAACACCAATATATACTAGGACATACAAATTTCAAAACAAAGGATCCTTCTGTTAAAACTTAACAGTGTAATCAACAATATTATAAAAAATAAAATAAAATCCCACATGCATCTTATTTTATGTATGCATCTTCCTTATATTAAATTTTATTTTTAATTTTCTTCTTGAAGATCCTTTACTCGTCAGTTAATTCTATCCTTCAAATATCCCTATAATTCTATGACTTTCCTAATAACCTGAGAACCACACACTCGATGGTCCTTAAAGCGATCCTATGATACATATAGAGTTAGGACCATATATGCATGATGGCCCCCTACAATATTCCTGGCTATATATGGTCCAAACCATAATAAATACACCTTAACTTTAACGATCATGTATATATATATATATGGAAGACTTCTTAATGGTTACTACCCATAAATGGGTACTGACAATTACGATGATGTGGCAACATAGTGACTTGGTATAGCAAGTCACCAACAAGTAAATATTTTTTTTCTATATTAATTTCGAATTTAGTTATTTTTTTTTGTCATAATTAATGGTGTTTTCAACCAATGAGAAACACTAGCTATATTTTGAAATTGACATACATTTGAAAAATGAAAAAAAAATTACAATATTATATTTTCATAATAAATACACATTTTTCATCAGGTAACCCTTCCAAAAATTTGAAAAAATTAAAATTTATTTTTAGAAATATTAATTAACAACTATAAATATGGATCATTGATCTTAATTCAATGGTTAATGTTAAAGTAATTATCCATGAGTAGTAACCATTAAGAGTTCACCTCTATATATATATATATATAGTATAGCACCTCCTCATGCTCTTTTAATTAATACATAATGCAATTTATTAATATTCTTTAAAAGCTTAATTCATTAATATTTTTTAGACTAATTTCTAAATTTTCCCTTTTTTTTTTACATAAATCCTACAAAACGTTAAAAATATATTAATTTAGACCTCAAAAATACATTTATTTATACATAAAAATATATATTTATATATTATATAAATGACACTCTAAAATTACTTTAAAACACAAGTTAATCTTAAAAAATAAATGGTCTAAACATGTAATCAGCTAAAATACAAAGTTCAAGGAAATGATGTGACATTCTAAAATCTCTTCGAACCAATCTATCTATTTTCTCATCCAATCTAATTTTTGAATTCATTTTTATTAATAATTATAATAATATTAAGGAGAAATAGCGGCAAAAGTACCCAATATTTTAAAAACTAGTGAATTAGTACCCAACCGTTTTTTTGTGGGAAAAGTATTCAATATCCACTTTTGTTGGTATCTGTCGGTACCCAGCTCATTAAGTTCGTTAAAAGTTGATCCAGTACCCACGTGTCAGCTCGCTCATTTAAAAATATTTTTTAAAATTAAATTTAAAATAGAAATTTTATTAAAATATAATTTAATCAGTAAACAAAAGTAAAATCAGTAAAAAATATTAAAATTTTCAAACAAGTTATGAGAACGCAGTTCTCGTTGGCGGTCTTCTTCTTCGTCTTCGGCGATGAGAACGCAGTTCTCGTTGATGTCGCCGGGCAATCTGAGTCGTATGTGTCCCTCATCGCAGATGGTTGGAGATGGGATCTCAGCGGTTGATTATTCCGGTGCTTATTTCATGGGGAATAACAATAATAATAATAATACTAGTGGCAGCGTGGCAGTCTTAATTCCTAATAATGTGTCGTCGTCTTCAATGAGAGCTAGTGAGAATGAGAACGATGAGTATGATTGTGAAAGTGAGGTATTGATTTTCGTTTCCTCTGTTTGGTTGCTGAGAAAAAAAGAGAAAACATTTTTGGAACATTAATCAAATTAAAGCTGGAGTCTTTGACTAGTAATCTGATAAGAAAAAAGACTTTTTTTTTTTTTTTTAATTATTTGATATGATTTTATTTAATCATTATTTCTATATATATTTTTTGGAAACGTAGGAGGGTTTGGATGCATTGGTAAAAGATGTTCCGGTGAAGAGTGCAATGGATCGAGGTTCTTTTAAGAGAAGTAGAGCCGTCGAAGTTCATAATTTGTCTGAAAATTTTAATTTTTTTTATTGATAAAATTATTTTTTAATAATATTTTCTATTTTTTATTTAATTTTAAAAAATATTTTTAAATGGATCAATAAGGAGTTGACACGTGAGCCCAGGCTCAGCTTTTGATAGACTTAATGAGCTGGGTACCGATGGATACCAACAGAAGTGGACATTGGATATTTTTCCCCAAAAAAAAAAGGGTATTAATTCAATAATTTTTCAAAATATTTGGTACTTTTGCCGTTAATTTCCTTAATATTAATTAATTCTAACTCTACTTCTTAACTACTTAATAATTAAAAATTACTAAAAAAAAATAGAATTAATTAAAAAAATATTAATATACATTGTGTTTTTTTTTGTCTATTATTATTCTTTCGTTAGTTTAGTCTTTATAAACTACTTAAGAACCATGGAACCTCCATCATCCGCGGGTGAAGCAACAACAGTTGAAATATCTAATTATATATAAACTACTTAATCTCTATAAATATTTTAGTTACTATATATTATATTATTAAATTATCTAATTAATTACCTATATACAATCAGTTATGTATATCTAACTTTAAAAATCTCTCTATATAATAATATTATTTAAAATATCTAATATCTAATTAATTATCTATATAGAATCGGTTAGAGTAACAACTCATAATTAATTACAAAAATTAATGACAAAATTTATTAATTCAGTTACAATGGTAGACTTTATTATCAATTTTATTATTATTATTAAAATAAAAGCATTATTTATTTGTTTTCCTTTGCTATATATGGAATCATATTCATAGGAGAGCTGATTGCCTTTCTTCAATACCACTATCAGGTTATAATTCATTTTTCTTTCTCAAATTCTGGTTTTGATTCTTTCTTCCCCTATCTCACATTGTAATGGTGAGCCTTGAAAATTCTTTTGTTCAATTAGTTTCTTTCCTTTCTTTTGGTTTCATTTATTTTCTTATGGTGAAACCATTTCAATGTTTTTGTGTGCCATTTTTCTCCTTCTTTTATGTTCGCACTATTTTTAGTCTTTTAATGATGAAATATATATTTATATATATATATATATATATATATTTATATATCCATAAATGAATGCCCTTCCACAACTTTGATCATGGAATTGATGATCACTTGAATGAGTATTTGAAGTCATTTTCAACTTTAGTTCTTTTGTATTGTATTGAGATGAATAATTTCTAGAATGCACTTAATGTGTGTATTTTTTTTTTTAAAAAAAGTTTGACAATATACAAGTGAATTTTAGTTTCTAGTTAATTTCTATAAAATAAGAGCTTAAAATTTTTAGTAGCACATAACATAGTAATTCTTTTCATAATAGGGTCACTAAAGAGTTTTTTTTTTTTTTTTCAATAATTCCTTTTTTTGTTTTCATAAACCGTATACATATATATATTTATTATGTATTGTTTTTGAGCCATTTAACTTAACATTCTCTTGGATGCGAAGATGAATTGAGTTGCTAAGGCCACTATAATATAATATTTCTTTGAAAATGTTTCAACAACTTATGTACTATGCCTCATTTATTCTTTTTAATCTTAAAAGCACATGTTAATTTCAATAAATATTGTCTTAGTAACAACTAATTTTCTAATAATTATAATAATAAATCAATTATATAAAATTAACATTTATTTTCAAGATTTTTTATTGCATGTTCGTTGTTTTGATATTTTGAATTCAAAATCAAAATATCATAAACAAGTAAAAATATCAATATATATACACGTGATATTTTTTTGACAATGAATATTATTAATTAAATTTCTCACCCTAAATATATAAAAAATTATATAATAAACAAAAAAGTGTTTTCAAAATACATCTAATTCATATTCCTTTAGGACATTTTAAAAAAAAATTCTTTTATAAATTTATTATAAAAAAAACAAAAATATCTATCTAACTTAAGAAAAAAAAAATTAAATGGAACTTTTTAAATTTTATGATTATTAACTAATAATTTAAGATAAAAAAAATTCAATCTAATTTAATTAGATATTTAACTAAATAACTATTTAATAAAATAAATTTTTTTGTTTTTTATTTCACTTTATTTTCATACGTTCTCAATCTTTTTTTTATTCTACTGTATTTTCATAAACGTTTTCAATTTTTATATTAAAAAAATAATATTTGTCACCACTATCTATTTTAAGATAACAATAAAATTAAGAAAATATTAAGAAAAAAACCTAATTTATTATATTTTCTAATTTATGGCTATTAATTAATTAAGGAAGAAACTCTATCTATTTTCTAATTTTTTTATTTTAATAATAATAAAAATACATGTTAATTAAAATATGTATAATAATAAATAATATATATTCACATTTTTAACCTTTTGACAAAATATAGGATTTAAAAGTTAAATTTTAAAAATAAAGGGTCCAAATTGGTAATAATAATAAATAATCTATTTATTCCTATTTTTAACATTTTGACAAAATACAACGTTCAAAAGTTCATTTTTTAAAAAGAAAATGTCAAAACAAGTAATCAGCCAAAATATATGGTTCAAATAATCTATCTATATATTCATATTTTTAACCTTTAGACAAAATACGAGGTCTAAAAGTTAATTTTTAAAAATAAAGAGTCCAAACACATAATCGGGTAAAATACAAGGTTCAAAATAATATGAACTCTTACACAAAATATAAATTTCAATATACATACTTTAGACTTTTTATTAAGAACCACGCTAAAAAAAGCACGTGTAATAATCTATCAAAACTTTGATTTCAGTACTAAAGATTATTTGAAATTTATTGAAAACCTGCATGAAGTTTGCTATACAGTGAATATTAAAAAAAAGGTCAAGACCCCCCAATGTGTCCATATAAGGAGTGTGTTGTATTGGTAGGATGAAAAATACTCCATACCACAAAATCTTCCAAAAAAATTTAAAAGGTTCTATATTTTTCAATTATTACAAAATATTGTGTGAAATGCGGTTATGTTTTCTAGTATTTAATAATTACAACACCTGGGGTCTCAGGATTTGCTGTGAGTACTATCGGGGGAGGAGTGACTATGTCATGTACGACAAAATCATCTGGGAGGTCAAGTGAGTCGGAATCAGAATCATTTGGAAGATCTTTTATGAATGTCAAGATCTTATTGACAGCATCCATGATGACCGCTTGGTTCTTTAGGATGGTATCCTGACGACTCTCGACTCGCTCCAACCTCTCCAACACCTCCCGTAAATCAGGTTGATCAGGACTGGGGTGTACCGATGGGGCTGGGGCCGAGGGTGTGGGGCCGATGGGGATTGGGGTATCCTCATCATCAGGGCCATCAACAAAAATATTGGCTGTCTTCGCAACCTCAACAACTATCTCCGCCACCTTCTCAAAATCAGTGGGAGTTTCTACCTCTTCTTCTTGGCCCAACCCAGGATACAAGGGAGCAACACCCTCCATCAGAGCACTATAATAATCTATCTCCGAAGGCCAGGGCTTCAACATGGACAACATAATCAACTGCATCAAATACAAAGCATTAAGTTAGTTTGAAACTGTTGACCCAAGATTTGGCCAACTGACACGGAGTCGAAACGTGATTGATATAAACGAATGTATAAAGAAGAACGTAATGACAAAAGTAAAGAAAACACAGTAATTTATAGTGGTTCGGCCCCAGGATCTGGTAATGACCTACGTCCACTTAAACTGATATTGATATAAGAATCAGAAGAGTGATCAAAGAACTAGGGTTCAATGAGTTTCACTAACCTCTGAAGAACAACACAAGTTTACTAGGAGAATTACTATAGTTTCGAATGATTCAAAAGCCAAATGGTCCCCTCCCTTGAGCTATCACTTGCTATTTATAGGCTCAAAGGGGGTTTACAAAAGATTGTTACAGATATTCTCCCCTGAATAATCGGATACTCAGGAGGTTGAGTGAGATAAATTCGGGATTACAAAGATCTTCCCATAAATGTCTCCTTGTACACGAAACCGTCGACCAGGCTGGTCGCGGGTAAGACGGGCTTACCCTGCTTCTACTGTGTTCTCTGGTCGATACTCTAGCAGGCGCTTCCAGGTGTCAGCCACGTGTCCAGGGATTACTTGCCACGTCATAAATGCAAATTTACTGGATAACATTTGTCCCCCAAAGTTTATTTACTACGAACAGTAAGTAAACTTTTGAACGAACGGCTCTTCGGTAACCCCGCCTGACGAGTCAGAACCCTTCGTGCATTCTTGAAAAAAGCAACCCACTTCTGTCTAATCATGCCTTTTCAGTTCCCCAGAAACGATTTCGACGGCCATCCCGTTTCCCCATACTTTGAAAAAGGAAAACAAATGATTACACTTTTTTAATATCAGAAACAAACTTATATAAGACCGTCGAAGCCTCTTCTTTCTTTTTACGTACGCCATTGTCTTTGCAGAAAACCCTAAAAACCAGAGCCTTAAACGTCTCCGGAGACCGTTTTCCTGCACTTCCAAGACTCAGACCGTGAGCTTCTCTATCTCCGAAGAGCTTTCTTCCACCTCCACAATCACTCTTCTTGGTAAGTTTTCGAAACCCCATGCTTCTAATTTCTCGTGGTGCATGCTTCTGATGGTAGACTGTTTAAGTTTTACCATTTCTGGTTCAAGGTGCTTGTAGACAGAATGTTTTGTAGGAAACGTAGAGTTACGAATTAGTTTAAAACCCAGGATCATGCTTTTTAGGACGTAAAATCGAAGTAAAATTTGGATCTTTAAGCTAGTTGAAAAATAAACTTTTCCCGCCCTAAGGGGAGTTGAAAAAGATTTTCCAGGAAAACTTTTTACTTTCACCCTTTGATCCGTTTTTCAAACTGTTCATGTAGAAAGATTTAGCTTTTTGTTAGAATGTTGTTGTATAAAAGCCTAACTTTTATACTCGACCAGCGCTATTCTAAAAAGCCCTTTAAAGTTCTACATCCTCACCTCCCCATTCTTCTGTTTGCAGATTTTAATGCCAGATTTGTGGGGAGGTGAAAGACCCATCGACGACGACCTTCTCGCTCAGCTGCTTGAGGGAAAAGAACAACCAGCTGACCGTGTCCACGAGATTCCTTTCTCGCGATCCTCTTCCAGACCTCATCCTTCCTCTCCAATGGCCCGCTCCAAGTCTACTGGCAAGAAAAGACCTGAGTCCGAAAGTAACCCAAATTCTCCTGCCCTGCATGATTCGCAGACTAGGGTTCCCTCGACCAGTGGTCGAGAAAATCTCGTCCCTGACCCTAATATCCAAACTAGGGCCCGCCCTCGACATCGGAATCTGCCTGATGTCGAGTGGTATACTTCCCCAGCCAGTCTAGTGACCCCTCGAATGGTCGCTAACTGCTTTAGAAAATTCCCTCTCACGGGGGTTACTATTATACGCCCTACCGCAGACCAGAGGGCTAACCTCCTAGGAGGTGCGAACAGCGCCTGGTCCCGGTATCACATTGAGGCGGGAGCTTACCTCCCTCTTCATCCCTTTTTTGTGGGGGTGGCTAATTATTTCGGTGTCGCCCCCTTCCAAATAACTCCAAATGGATATAGGATGCTGGCCGCACTTTATATCTTGTATAAACTTAACAAATGGCCAGAACCTTCGCCTCACGAGGTCAACTATCTTTTTGACCTCAAATCTAACCCACAGCACAACGGGACGGGTTTTTTCCACTTCTGCCACCAGGAGACCGGCCGGACATTCTTGAGTGGCACTACCCATATATCAAACGTGGGGCATTACAATAAGGAGTATTTCCTTACTCCAGACATAACCAGCAACAATTTGGCCTTCGCACGAGGAGGTAAGAGCTTGTCTTTGACTGGTCGATACTTTAACTTAAGGTGTCTCCTTTCATTTTTCTCAAACTGTACTCTGTTTTTCAGTCCCTTGGTTACGCCCGACCCCAACACCAGACATGGTGTTGAGGTCCAACACTTTGGCCAGGATGTCTGATGCAGCAAAAGTGTCAAGACCCTGATAACTGAGAAAAACTTGAGGTTGTCCGGCCTCCTGGCTCCTCGCCGTGAAAATAGAGGGTCCGTGGTGGACGAAGCCACTGCCGAGGGGGTTCCCGAGCAGCAACCTCCTGTGCCTCCTCCTCAAAGGAGGCCTACGGGGGTTACAATCAGGGAACCCACGGGCAACCCTTCCGCAGAAAGGCCTTCTGCTCCCCAAGGCAAGGGGAAACAAAAGGCCAAAGAGCCTATTGTTGACTTGGGAGAATCCTCCGACGATAATGGTAAAGTTATTTTGCTTTTAAATGGTTTTCCAATTCCCTGTCACTTGTTTGACGGGGATGGTAACTTTACATATGCTCCAAATCTAGGGCCAGACTTCTTCATGCCAGATAATGAGTATATGACTAATAGAGTCAATAGTGTAGCGACCAGTAGTTGTAGCTCGGGTATTTACTTTGTTACCTCCTTTCAGTTGTCTAGCATACTTTCACCTGCCTCCTTTCTTACTAACTTGATATGTTTATCTACATGCAGATATGTCTACTCCGAACATCTTCGACATGTACTAGGCCAAGGACGAGGAAGAGGTTCCTCAACTCCAACGGAAGCCTAAGAAGAGAACTGGGGAATCCAACCGAGGCCCCCCAGCCAAGAAGGGTTGAACAGAAGACCTTCCTCAGGACGCGCCAGCTGGGCAAAATCCTGCGCCAACAGGGCAAACTTCTACTCCTCCCCCAGTTCTTTCCAAGCAGCAGACTCTCCCTGCCCCGTCAAAACCTCCAGCCGCGCCTGCCGGAGAGCAGCTTACTCGTGAAGAAGCTCTTGGGGCCAGGATAATGAGCCGTGCCATTCGATCTGCCAGGGACAGTCTCGATCGCATCAGCAAAGGCGACCGTGTTAGGGCTGCAATGGTTGAAGCCGAAGAGCTGCCAGTCGACCAGATCCTGAACAGGGCTCTGAACGAAATTTCCAGCGTAAGTACTTCTTTGTATTTCAAGCTTTAGTCTTTTAGTCCTTATGATAAGTTCTAACTCCCTTTTGCTTTATTCATAGGCCTTGCTGTCTGCCACTACTGCTCGTACCCGAGCCCAGGCTTACCTCGAGCAGGCCAAGGCAAAGGCCATCGAGAGGTATCAGGTGAAGGCGGCCGAGGAACTTTTGGCTGCTGAGGCTAAGCATGCCAAGGAGTTGGAGGCAATGGTCCGAGAGAGGGATGCGGCGGTGACTAAGTTGTCCGAGGCTGAAGCTGCGAAGAATGCAGCAGTCAAGTTGAGGCAGGAGTATCGAGATTTCAACCAAGCCCATCTTCGTGAAATCAAGCATTTGGGAGAGGTACTCAAGACCAAGGATGAGGCCATTCTCACTCTCGGGGGCAAGGTGAAGCAGTTGGAGCTTGACAACTCCAAGAATCTGGAAAAGTACAAAAGGACGACACTCCGATGTTTCTACAATTTCTGGAAACATAATCAGGGTGCTGACTTTAGTTACCTTTCAGAGGAAGTCAGAACTGCGGAGTTGGCTCGATGCGCTGCCCAACTGGCCGAAGAGGAGGCAAGAGCTGCAATCCCTGCCACTCCAAGCGTCGCTGGTGTAGAAGAAGAAGTTATCGAGGACGCGACTAACCAGGATGCTGCCCAGGACCCTCCGGCCCCGAATGCCTCTTGAATTCTTCTTATTTGTTTTTCCTTCTTTCCTTTTCACGACCCACGGGTTGTGATGTAAAAACCATATCTTTGTTTTAAACTTTTCTGCACGGGCAGTAAATCTTTTACTTGAACAATTACATCCAAGCAGCGACGCTTGCGGTGTAAAAGCTTTAATCTTGATGCTATAATATTTTTACTTATTATAACATTTGTCCGAATGACCGAACTTAGCATAGTACTTTGGCATGATTTAACAAAACCTATGCTTTGAAAAATACTCTAAGTACTGTAGCATGCTTTCACTCATTTTGTTCATGTGTTTACATACCTTGCGAGTATGCTTTGCTATCGATGTGCCTTATATGCCCCCCAAGTGATCGAGGAGCTTTAGGTCCTTGGTCACTTGCCTTGACCACGGCCTGTTTGAACATTCCAATTCGTGTAAAAAATGATACTTGTAATACAGCAAAACAACACACGTAATGAACAAATACTTGCAAATGTAAATTCACAAAGGTTGGCAAGAATGACTGGCTGTGCACAGTCCCTTATAATCTCGTATTAAAAATGGACTAAACATGTCTTTACGAGTGATTCTATAATAGAACCTTACATATACGAGCAGTTAGCCATACAGCGTGGCTAACCCTCTTTGCAAAACTTGTAAAAAAATTGAATTTTTTTTTTACACAAGCCAGTCCTTTAAAAAGGACTGTTCATTGATAATACTTGCGCAGGTGTTCTCCATTCCAATAGCATGGAACGAGATCTCCGTTTAAGCGTGCAAGTTTGTATGTGCCTGAGTGAAGGACTTCTTCAATCTGGTAAGGTCCTTCCCAATTAGGCCCGAGCACTCCAGCAGTGGGGTCGCGGGTATTTAAGAAAACTCGTCGTAAGACTAAGTCTCCGACGTTGAATTTTCTTTCTTTAACTTTGGAGTTAAAGTACCAGGCGACTTTTTGCTGGTAAGCAGCAACTCGGAGTTGAGATTTCTCTCGCATTTCGTCGATTGTGTCTAGGGAGTCCATCATTAGTTGGCTGTTCTGATCCTAGTCGTAAGTTAAGCGCCGATGTGAGGGGGGATCTAACTCGACAGGCAACATGGCCTCATATCCATAGGCCAAGGAAAATGGGGTATGTCCTGTCGCTGTTCAGTGGGATGTTCTATACGACCATAGGACTTCAGGCAGCTGCTCTAGCCACGCTCCTTTAGCTTCTTCAAGTCTTTTCTTCAGGGTGTCCTTAAGGATTTTGTTCATGGCTTCGACTTATCCATTCGCTTGGGGGTGTGCGACTGAAGAAAAGCTTTTAATAACTCCATGCCTTTCGCAGAAATCGGTGAATAAGTCGCTGTCAAATTGGGTCCCGTTGTCTGAAACTATTTTTCTGGGCAGACCATATCGGCACACAATGTTCTTGATGACGAAGTCAAGAACTTTCTTGGTCGTGATGGTTGCGAGTGGTTCAACTTCGGCCCATTTGGTGAAGTAATCAACTGCCACAACTGCGTACTTTACTCCGCCTTTCCCTGTAGGCAGGGATCCAATCAAATCTATCCCCCAAACTGCGAAAGGCCACGAGCTTTGCATCTGTTTTAGTTCATTTGGAGCTGCTCATGGAATCTTGGAGAACCTTTGACATTTGTCGCATCTTCGCACATACTCCATCGAATCCTCGTTCATTGTTGGCCAGAAGTAGCCTTGCCTTAGAATCTTTTTCGCCAAGCTTTGCCCCCAGCATGATCTCCGCAAAAGCCTTCATGCACCTCCTTCATAAGTTCCTTAGCTTTTTCTGGCGTAACGCACCTAAGTAGTGGCATTGAGTATCCTCTTCGGTACATAACACCATCGACCAGTATGTACCTAGTGGCTTGCCTTTGCAGAGTTCTGGCTTTGTTTCTATCTGCTGGCAGTGTACCATTCGTCAGATACTCCAAGTAAGGTGCCATCCATGTATCTTCTAGAAGAATCTCCATATTGGCTTCGGCCGCTTCTATGCTCGACCTACTCAGTCTTTCTACTGGAACTATGTTCAGGGTGTCTGCATCCTTTGCGCTCGCGAGTTTAGCCAGGGCATCCGCATTCGAATTCTGGTCTCGCGGAATTTGCTGGAGGGTGTACTTTGTAAACTGGGCTAGCAAATCCTTCGTTTTATTCAGGTAGGCCACCATCTTTAAGCCTCGTGCTTGATATTCTCCCAGGACTTGATTTACGACTAGCTGTGAGTCACTGTAAATATCAAGCGTCTTTATGCTCATATCTTTGGCCATCCTTAATCCAGCGAGGAGTGCTTCGTATTCCGCCTCATTGTTTGATGGGCGAAGTAGAACCTGATTGCGCAGTGAAATCGATGCCCTTCCGGCGTTATCAATATCACTCCCGCTCCAGCGTGGGATTCGTTGGATGAACCATCCATGAATAGCTTCCACGAAGGAGTTTTGTCTTGAGGCATGGGCGTTTCAGGCTGTTCGCACTGCTCTCTTTCTGGGAGTTCAGTGAACTCTGCAACAAGATCGACCAAGACTTGTCCCTTTATTGCTGCTCATGGTGAATAAGTTATATGGAACTGCCCTAGTTCGACTGCCCATTTTAACAATCGCCCAGCCGCCTCAGGTTTTTGGAGGACTTGCTTAAGGGGCTGGTCGGTTAGCACTGTGATAGGATGGGCTTGGAAGTAAGGATGCAACTTCCTGGAGGCTAGTATTAAGCAATATGCTAACCTTTCAATTGGCGGATATCGTAATTCTGCACCGATTAGCCTTTTGCTGACATAGTAGACTGCTTTCTGTACGCCTTCTTCTTCCCGTACAAGCACCGCACTAGCAGCAACTTCAGTGATCGCCAGATAAATAAACAAAGTTTCTCCTTCGATCGGTTTTGACAAGATGGGAGGTTGCGCCATATGAGCTTTCAAAGCCTGGAATGCTTGCTCGCAGTCTCCCGTCCATTCAAACTTCTTATTGCCCCTAAGTAGATTGAAGAAAGGGACACATTTGTCAGTTAATTTGGAGATGAATCTACTCAGAGCAGCGATCCTTCCGGTCAAACTTTGTACATCCTTGATCTTCTCCGGCGACTTCATGTCGATCAGGGCTTTTATCTTGTCGGGGTTGGCTTCAATTCCTCTTGAATTTACTATAAACCCCAAAAACTTCCCTGATCCGACTCCAAAGGAACATTTGAGGGGATTCAACTTCATCTGGTACTTATTTAACACATTAAAGCACTCTTGTAGATCCCTCACGTGTCCTTCTGCCTTCTTAGACTTTACCAGCATGTCATCCACATATACCTCCATGTTTACACCGATCAGCTCTTTAAACATGTGGTTGACTAGCCGTTGGTAAGTCGCACCTACGTTTTTCAGTCCGAAGGGCATGACTTTGTAACAGTATAAGCCCGTATCGGTCCGAAAGCTGGTGTGATCCTCGTCAAGGGGATGCATGCTAATCTGGTTGTAGCCTGAATACACATCCATGAATGAGAGGATCTCATGTCCTGCAGTCGCATCGACCAGTTGGTCGATCCTTGGGAGTGGGAAGCAATCTTTTGGGCAGGCTTTATTGAGGTCTGTAAAATCTACACAGGTCCGCCACTTGCCGTTTGGCTTGGGGACCAGCACCGGATTTGAGACCCACGATGGATAGAACGCCCCCCTGATAAACCCATTCTCCATAAGTCTTTCGACTTCTTCCTTCAAGGCTCTTGATCTATCTCTATTGAGCAGCCTTCTTTTTTGTTGCACGGGTGGAAAAGTTTTATCTATGTTTAAGACATGGCTGATTACCGCAGGATCTATCCCTACCATGTCTTTGTGCGACCAGGCGAAAACCTCATGGTTTCTTCGCAAGAACTCCACCAGTGCATGCTTCGTGGTAGGCTCTAAGTTTTTCCCAACCTTCATGACTCTGGTCGGGTCTTCTTTGTCGAGTTGGACCTCCTCCAGGTCCTCGACGGGTCCAACATTTTCTTCAAAATCCCCAAAGCGAGGATCCAAATCTCCATCCTCACTTTGGGCAACACCCTATTTGGGGACTCCACCACCTGATTGGGCTTGCGTATCTACTGCCATCTGCAATCGGTCTGGGGTGGTGCTCCTCGACGTTCCACTTTTCGCCTTTGTGATTGAGGCGTTGTAGCACTCCCTGGCTTCCCTTTGGTTTCCTAAAATGCGTCCTACTCCCGCGTCCGTTGGGAACTTCATGGCTAGGTGCCACATAGAGATGACGACCCGTAGATCAACCAATATGGGCCTCCCGATAACGGCATTGTACGCCGAAGGACAATCGACCACTACAAAAGTGGCGAGTAATGTCCTTGTTGCAGGCGCTGTACCCGTAGTTACTGGAAGTTTGATCATTCCGGCTGGGGCGAGTCCCTCTCCAGAGAAGCCATATATCGTCTGATTGCAGGGCTCCAAGTCCTTTACGGACAATTTCATGCGTTCCAGTGTCGACTTATACAGGATGTTCACTGAACTCCCTGTATCGACTAGTACCCTCTTTACCATCTGGATGTTGACCCAAGATTTGGCCATCTGGATGTCCACGACCAGTGGATCGGAATGTGGGAACCGGACGTGTTGGGCGTCGCTATTAGAGAAGGTTATCTCACCTTCCTCTGACCGAGCCTTTTTTGGTGCACGGTCCTCCACAGTCATCATCTCGATGTCCTGGTCGTGGCGCAGAGTCCGAGCATATCGTTCTCTGGCCTTTTCGCTATTTCCCGCGAGGTGCGGGCCTCCACAGATGGTTAAGAGTGTTCCAGCCACGGGGGCAGGCTGTAATGGTGGCGAGCGTTGGCGTGTAGACGCCTGCTCGTTGCCACCTGGAGCTTCTCGTTGGGAATTTCCCGAGGCCCGTACGTACCTTCTCAAGTGTCCTTGTCTAATAAGGAACTCGATTTCGTCTTTTAACTGGTTGCATTCGTTAGTGTCATGTCCGTAGTCGTTATGGTAATGACAAAACTTGGTAGTGTCTCTTTTCGAAATGTCCTTTCGAATGGGTCCAGGTTTCTTGTAAGGCACACTAGAGCTTGTGGCCTGGTAAACCTCTCCCCGAGACTCCACGAGGGCAGTGTAGTTAGTGAACCTAGTGATAACTCTACAAAATAGAGTTATTTTACCACTTTTTATGTGCTAATTGTTGCTTAATTCTTGAGTTTTTAAGTAATTTATTAAGTTTTTAAGTAATTTTCAATTTATTAGGCTTATTTTAATTTTATAGATTTTTGTGTGTTTTTATAGTTATTTTGTTGTAAAATGTTGTAGTTAATTATTTGAATTATTATTGTTAAGTTAGTGGTAAAAAAATGTTGTATTATTGAGCTTAAATGTTAAATATAAATTAAGTTATAATTAATATTTTCAAAAGAATTAATTAATTTATTTTATAGTTGAAAATATTTTATTATGATTTAATTTATGTTTATTTTGTAGGGAAGTTATTTTAATTTTGGGCTTTGAAAAGCAAGGAAAAGAATGAAGAAAAGTGGCATTTTTGTGAAGAATAACATAGGAAATTGGTATTTTCCCAAGCAATTTGGGCCCATCAGCACAAGGCCCAATGCCAAGCTTCACCAAGCATCTCACATGAGCATTTCCTTCTCCCCAACGTATGAGCATTTCCATCAGCCTCCACCTTCAACTCTCCAGCCTTCCATCATATAACCAAAGTCACCACCCATGCATGCACTCCTATCATCAGCTTCCCACGTGAACCACCTCAAGACCACGCCTGGGCCAGCCACCGTTCGATCCAAAGCAGCCCAGCTGCCAACACAGCCTGCTTCCCTGCCACAAAGCAACCTCTTTTTCCCATTTTTGAGCCCAACAATATCACTTTGTCCCTATGTCCAAAAATACCATTTTTTACCCTACTTTCTACACATTTTACCCCAAAACATCATTATTACACCCTATATTTTACCCCTATGTACCATATTATAATTAATTAAATTAATTTAATCAATTTAATTAATTTGAATTGATTATTTTAATACCTCATTTTTGGCTATAAATATGGTATTTCAAGACCATTTAGGGTGTCATATTTTGGAAGAGAGGTTACTATACCATAATTTCTACACATTCAAAACCTCTCAATTCTCTTCATCTTCTTCTTCTTTTTGGTTACTTTCTATGTATTTTTAGAGGAAATTTTGGGGGTTTCTCCTCCAAATTTTCCTATTTATGTTTGTAATTTTTAGTTTGTATTTATTATTCTAGTTATGTGTTTCTAATCTTTTTAAGATTATTAAGGTGATGATGAAACAATATGTAACTAGATAATATTTATTTTGTATGTTGATTTCCCATTTTGTACAACAAAGTTTATGGAATTTTCTTCTTCAAATATCTTCTTTCATCTTAAATATCATGTATTTTGGATTGTTAGCACATATTTACACTTTGTTCTTCATTAGTGCAAAACCATAATATTCTTTGTGTAAGATGTGTCATTAAATTGTACACATCCATGCTTAGAACAAAAATATTATGTTTTGCCTTATAAATAATGTTCATTGATTTATTTGTTATTTCATTAGATTGATTTACACTAAATGCTTTGAAATTATAATTTTGAAAAGTGAAGAAAAATCCTATATTTTTAGAAATAACTTGTGCTTAAAGTTATAAATCTATTTAGAAAATGATATTTTAAATTATTTTAACTATCACTAAAACTTGGGAATCAATATACTAATAAATATTATTAAACTTACATTTTGTGGATTCTATTATCTTAATAATATTTCTTTTACCATCTTCATTTCTATTATTAATTTATGTTATATATATTGTCTTTAATTTATTTATTATTATCTTTTATTTTATTTTTATTGTTACAAAAATCCCATCAATCTTTGGAACTAGGTTAGAATTTATTAATTTTGGTTTAAAATAGTTTCATTTTCAATTTTAGACAACTCCTTTGGGTTCGACCTCGTGCTTACACGAAAACTATTCTATAAATACGATTCGTGCGCTTGCGAGTATAAATATTTAAAACATACCCGTTTTGGGTTCATCACCTAGGATCATAACGATTACCCTTGGCTCGTTTGTTGTCGGAGGTGGAAGGCTTGTTATACTGCCGTTTTCCACCATTCTTTCCATTACCGTTGCCGTTTCCGTTGCCTTTGCCGTTGCCGTTTCTGTTGCCTTTGCCGTTGCCATTAGGTTTGGAACCATTGGCGGCTTTGGCGGGATCGGCGGCCTTCTTACCCTTGTTCGAGGGTTTTCCATCATCAGCAATGGCCTCTTCGAGCTTGATGTAACGATCAGCTCGGTCCAAGAACTCCTGGGTTGTTTTAACTCCTTCCTTTCGGAGACTTTTCCAGAGGGGAGAGCAACGTTTAACCCCTGCGGTGATGGCCATCATCTTGCCTTCGTCTCCTACTGTCTTTGCTCCAGCTGCCGCTCGCATAAAGCGCTGAACGTAATCCTTCACTAACTCTCCGTCCTGCTGGCGAATTTCGACTAGTTGGTTTGCTTCAGTTGGGTGCACACGACCAGCATAGAACTGTCCGTAGAACTCCCTTACGAACATTTCCCAGGAAACTATGCTTGCAGGCGAGAACTTAAAAAACCACTACTGCGCTGCTTCAGAAAGTGTTGCAGGGAAGATCCTGCACCGAGCGTCTTCGGACACTTTCTGAATATCCATCTGTATCTCAAACTTATTCACATGCGAGACTGGGTCCCCATATCCATCGAAGTTTGGGAGCGTAGGCATCTTGAATTTGCTGGGAGTTTCGGCGTTAGCTATCCTTTGGACGAAAGGAGTGCCTTTTCTCCTATCGTGGTCGATGTAAGAAGTCCTTCCTCCGACCAGCTGCTGGACAGCCTGGTTGAGCGCGTCTATCTGGGCCTGCACTGCGGTAGGAATTGCGGTGGCCTCTGTTGCTGGTTGGATGTTCTCGCCGTGCCTCTCACGGTGATCATTGAGTACATCTCTCAGGTCCTCTTCTCTTCTTCGTTGCTCGCTACCACCGAGCCGGTTGAAGACATTATTTTGTCTGGGCTGCCCCCCAGCATCCTGTTTATTTGGTTGGTCATCTTGAGGTACTCGGCTCCTGTTTTTACCTCTTTCTCTATTCCTCCCACCAGCATTTCCCTTGCCTGAGTCAGCCTCATTGTACCCGTGGCCATCTCTGAACCTTGACTGGCTATGGTGAGATTGACTGTTCCCTCGATGCCCGTTTCTGGCTGAACCATCCCGAGCGTTAGAGGGTGGTCTGCGCTGGTCGTGGTTTCCCCGTGCACCATCGCGCCGTGGGGGGCCCCGGACCGCAAAGCCTAACTCTGAGTCCCTCCTGTTACCAGGAGGGCACTGACCTCTGTTCGGTAGGTTTGGTCCATCATCCCCATGGCGTCTAGGGTTGCGAGGCTGATGCTTGGCCCTATTCTGCCTCTGTTGCGGGGGATTACCCCGAGCAGCTTGGGATGGTGGCTGCGCCTCAGGATCCTGTGGGACATCGTCATGGGGCATCTGAGGCTGCTCGGGCCTTTGCGGACTTGAAGGCTGAATCTGCGGGCTCGGATTAGGACCCCTATGGGGTGGCCCATTCATCGGTTGGTCAGGCTGCGAAGCAGGTGCAGCTTGATTTCTAGCCAACAGCAAGGCTGCCTCAAGAGCTGCCATGGCTTCGTTCTGGCGGCGATCCACCTCCGCCTGTCTTTCGCTCAATTCTGTGCGCTGCCTTTCTATCTCCTGCTGTTGCCGCGCCATAACTTCAGCGGCAGTCTCCTGACTGGCCCTCAGATTAGCCAGTTCTTCCTGCAACGTGCCCAGAGTACTCTTCAGCGTCGCATCGTCCATTTCCTCCTCTTCAAAGTCCAGTTGAGGCTCATCCTCCGCCATGCTTGCAGGGGGAGGAGGAGGTGGCAGGTTAGATGGTGCAGCGGCGGCCGCCTGCCCAGTTTTCTTTCCTGCTTTCGCCATTAGTTTTCTTAACAGCAATAAATCAATCTCTCAATGAAAGCACCAGAATGTTGACCCAAGATTTGGCCAACTGACACGGAGTCGAAACGTGATTGATATAAACGAATGTATAGAGAAGAACGTAATGACAAAAGTAAAGAAAACACAGTAATTTATAGTGGTTCGGCCCCAGGATCTGGTAATGACCTACGTCCACTTAAACTGATATTGATATAAGAATCAGAAGAGTGATCAAAGAACTAGGGTTCAATGAGTTTCACTAACCTCTGAAGAACAACACAAGTTTACTAGGAGAATTACTATAGTTTCGAATGATTCAAAAGCCAAAAGGTCCCCTCCCTTGAGCTATCTCTTGCTATTTATAGGTTCAAAGGGGGTTTACAAAAGATTGTTACAGATATTCTCCTCTGAATAATTGGATACTCAAGAGATTGAGTGAGATAAATTCGGGATTACAAAGATCTTCCCATAAATGTCGCCTTGTACACGGAACCGTCGACCAAGCTGGTCGCGGGTAAGGCGGGCTTACCCTGCTTCTACTGTGTTCTCTGGTCGATACTCTAGCAGGCGCTTCCAGGTGTCAGCCACGTGTCCAGGGATTACTTGCCACGTCATAAATGCAAATTTACTGGATAACAGAAACCACCAAAGAATACTCTATTTTGACATAATATAGCATAACTTACACTCGTCTTCTTGAACATCGGTGCAAGGTCGGCCTTCAAAATAGGACGCTCCTTATTGCTCGACCAACTCAACATCCTCGAAAACTGGTTTCCATGGTTAATACCATACTCTCGTGCAAACTGCTAGATGGCTTCGTATGCCCAATACTACAATGCAGGGACATAACCATACAAACTGTATTTTGCTTCTTTCTGTTTCCCCTTAACTTCCTTCTTCTTCTCATAGTTCATCTTCTGATGATGCATGTCTTTTTTACATGAATCCATAAGCTTGTTAAAAGACACCTTCCCCCATGGGTAAGTAAAGAAGTACTCAGTGTCCTCCACCATCTTTAGCGAATCTAACCAAACATTTAACTTGCCCTCTCGTGCAAGTAAAACCCTCTCAACAAAGAAACATAGGGCCAACTTGTAGGCATTTTCAACTACAGTGCATATTTTTTAAAACAGCCTCCAAATGCATTATCTTCATTGCTTCTTCATCATTAATGTACTCCTTGATTAAGCAGTCACTAGTCAAGTGTTTCTTAAAATCAGTCTCAGACGGCCCTGAACTGAAGTTCAACCCCGTAACCAAAGCAAACTCACCTCTACCAAATCTACAGGGTCTAGATCCCAAATGTAAATGCAACTCTTCCTCTTTGATGCACTGGATCTTGCGCAACATTAATTGATGTATGAGAGATGCAGAGAAGTCTAACTTCTCAGCCATGAAAAATTGTTTGAAAGGGGATTCCTTCACCCTTCCTATCAACCCGAGCTCCTCAAACTTGTACTTGATTGTTTTAAAGTAACCATTGCTCCTATATGTGACTCGTCTAGGAAAGTGATTTGTCAAGGGTAAAAGAAACTTCGGCATCTGCAAAAAATAAAGATAAAAATAATACAGTTAAACAAAGTCGCGTGAAAAATCCATCAATAAACATACATGCAACCATCGAACCCCTATCGAACACCCATCGAACCCTTATCGAGTACCCATCGAACCCCTATCGAACAATCCTAGAGCATGCATCGAACCACCATCGAACCCAACATAAAACCCAATCCATCGAGCATGCATCTAATTTCTTAGGTTTAAACCTGGAACCCATAATGGGCCTACCCCATCGAACAAACATCGAACCGCTAAGGCCTACCCTATCGAACCAACATCGACAACCATCGAACCCAACAAATACCAAACCCATCAAGCATGCATCGAACCCCCATCGAGCATGCATCGAACCCCCATCGAGCATGCATGAAACCCACAGAATCATAAACCTGGAACCCCAAATGACCTAACCTATCGGACCCAATCGAGCATGCATCGAACCTAAACTTGGAACCCTTAACGGCTTAACCTATCGAACCCCTATTGAGCATGCATCGAACCACCATCGAAGCCCTGTCGAACCACCATCGAGCAACCTTACCAGACCCACAAAAATCCCAGACTTCACTCTCAACATACCCACACTAATCCATACCCAAAACAAACCAGATTCAAACCCAAAACTAGACACAAACACACAAACAATCCTAAAATATAACACTACAAACACAAATTCAATGTAATAAAAAATAAGAGCTTACCTTTGTTTTGGGTATGGAGAAACTCGAACCTAGAGGCCGTGGGTTTTGGATGAGCTTGTGAGGGGGAACAACACACACGGACGGACGGCGAGAGGCGAGACGGCAAGAGGGACAGAGGGCTTCGACGGTGGCAGCAGTGCGGCTTCGACGGGGTTGGGTTCAGGTTAGTTGGTCGGTCGGGGGGAGATGAAGGGAATGAACTGAGAATTTGAGAGAGAGAAGGAGAATCAAAAGGGGGATTGGGGGGAATTGTGAGAGGGGTATTTTGGGTACTAGCAAAACTTTTGACATTATTTTGTAATGATAAAAATGTCTAGTATTATTTTGAATTACACCACCCTATTAAGCATAAAAAATCAAATTTCCCTTTCTATATATGCCATTGATATTACTAGTCTCACTCAAGCTTCGTATCCAACATGGAGGGCCCAGTTAGCCCAGCTGATTGTATCAACATGAAATTAATTAATTTATTATTACATTTTTTTATATCTGCAAATCAATAAGGTTTAATCAAAGGGTTCTCCTAGATATGTATATCACACTCAATTTGTGCTCCTAGCTAATAATAAGACTGACATTTTTTTTTTGTCGCAGAGTGACATATCATTATGTACGATTTATACGTATAAAAAACGTGTCCAATAACTGATGTAAACCGACACATAAATTAATTGAACGAATCATAACCACAAATGCCAAAAAATGTAGTATGACAGAACCCCAGTCGAATTTAATGATAATCACGTGCAACGAAATTAATCATTTTGAACAGTTAAATATATTTTATAAACGTATTAATTTGTTAGTTTTAATGATTTAGTAAGAGCATAATGATTTTATTATAATAAAATCTTCAAAAAATATATATAAAAAATGATATTAAAATAGCGCTCTGTGATATTCTGCAAAATACATTTTTTTTTATAATTTTCTACATTTATTGAATACATTTCATCACTCCACGAAACATTTTTTAAATTAATTTGTTTCTCTCTTTTACTTTCCTTCATAATTTGTTTCTTTTTTACGCACCAATATTAGGACAAATTTAAAAACCAAGGACTATTCCATGCTCCTGACATATATAATTCGTTGTTTTGTATGAAATATGTAAGATGAGTAAAATGGGACATTAGAAATTAACAAACAAACAAAGATTTTCAATTTTTTAGAGGTTCTGAAAAAAAAAAGAGTTAAATTATTTGATCACTACATACTTAAGAATGCAATTAACAATAATAATCGACTGTCAAAAAAGGAAAAAAAACTTAAAGGATTATTAAAAAATATTCTTGGACATATATCAACACATGCATCTTATTTTATGTATGCGTCTTTCTTAATTAAGATTTTAATTTTGTTTTTAATATTCTTCTGTAAAAATTTTGGGCTCGTAAAAAATAGACTTAACTAACCATTGAAGATCCTTAAAATATGAGTATTACTACATGGTAAACAACTATTGTTGGAGTATGAAATTTTGTTTTTTAATGATTACCAACTTAATTATTCAAATTAAATATAATTGCTGAACTGTTACAGAAATGTTTAAACGGATACAGAGACTGTTTGAACAGAAACCAGATATGTTTAAACAGTTGATCACCAGAAGATAAAAACAAGCATAAGGTAAAGAACACACGAAATTATACGTGGTATCAACAATCTTTGCAGATTGCTACTAGTCCACGGGGCCACGCCCATAGAATGAAATTTATTAGAAGAATATCTAAACGATTACAAAACCAAATTGACTTATACAAATAAAGACTCCCTCTTGAATTTGTCGCAACTGTTGTAATCTAAACTCCTAATCAAATTTCTGAAGTGCTAAGATCTTGAACTCCCTTCAAATCATAACACTTGCACTTTTCCTCCCGAAAAGTGACTCACGAACAAAACTTCTCCCGAAGCTTGATGAACAATGTCCAAGTGTGTTCAATCTGCACAATTAACACAAAGAAAACAATACAGAAGTACACTGTAATAAACCACTAGGAACTTGCTGGACTCAAGTTCTTCACATAATAAAAAGTCTCTCTAACACTTGAAAAATATTTGGAAAATAATACACCAAGAGAGATGATAAAAAACCAACGGCCTAAGGATGATTATATACTTTTTAGAATCCCTTTAGGTCGTGGAAAACAAATCAGAAACCAAAACAGGAAAGTCAATAAATGGAAAATCTTCCAAAACAGAAAAGTCAGAATTTGTTCAAACAGATTGGCAATCCGTTCAAACATACTCATTGATCCTGGACAGTTTTTAAACCCAATTTCCCTAAATAAATAAGGAAACAATATATATATTTTATCTCTGCAAGCTGTACACGATTTCTGGACAAATAAATCAGATCAAAAATAAAATAAATACCAATAATTTCCATTTCAAGAAAAGATATTCTTTTATAGGAAATTATATATTTATTTTTATTTAACATATATATAATAATCTGATTATAAAAAGACACATTTCAACAAAACAGGAAACTACTCATTTCAAAAAATTCTTCTTTAATTAATTTTGTCAATATTGTCAAATATGCCAATAAGGATTTTACAGAGTAAATTAATATTGGGTCTCACATATTTCAATTAAAATATAATATATAATATTTGATACTAAATTATATCAATCAATAAATGTAAGTTGATGTTGTATGTTATATTATAGGTGTCTATTAGCAATAATGTTCTTTAAATATCCATCCTTATAATCCTATTTATGGCTTTCCGAAGTCCTAACCTACACTCAAAGTAATTATTATGGTTGGGACCATATGCGTAATGGTTCCCTACAATATTCTTAAATATGGTCCCTGCCATGCATGATAAATACTCACATCTCCTCGCTACAACAAAAATTATTATTTGCGGCGAGTTTATTTGCAGCGAATATATATCACTGCGAAAAGTATTTCCGCACAAAAAAAACATAATGAGTTAAGGGTAATATTAGCGGCCATATGACGTTATTTGCGATGAATATTTTCGCCGCAAATAATGAAAAATTGGTAATTAATATTGGAGGGAAAATCTCGCGGTCATTTATTCAGCAATTATTTGCAGTGAATTATTTCGCCGCAAATACGTTTAAGTTTTCTAAATGAGTTATAGAAACGACGTCGTGTGCCTTATTTACAACGTTTTTCCTTAGTTATTTGCGGCGAATAGGTTCACCCCTCTTCTTCTTCCTCATTTCTAAAACTTCTCTCTCTCTACACTATCTCTCTCTCTCTCTCTCTGCCCGAGTGCCCCACCACCGCCCCAGCCACCCACCTCACCACCGCCCCAGCCACTGTCCCACCTCCTCCTCCTCCTCCTCGTCTCTCTCACTCTCTCTGTAAAAAAATTGGGTTCTCCACCCCAACCCCATTCCGGCGACCACGAGACAGTAACAACCCCCACCAGAAATCTTGGGTATATATTTTTAGTTTTTAAATTTTGTTCTGTATGTTTTTCTCTTTAACTCTCACTTTTCTCCGTATTGGCATAATCGGGACCACCCACCACCACCAGCGGCTCCGCCTACGACCACCACCACCACCGGGGGTCCGCCTACGACCACCACCACCATTGGTGTCCACTGTAGCATAGGATAGAGGTATATATTTTTTTTAATTTCTTGTGTTTTTCTTGTTAATTTTTAATTTTGATTAAAATAAATAATAGTAGTTATATTGTAATTAGTTTGTGAGAAATTTTTGTGGCAATAGTATTTTAATGTTGTTAAATAATAAATATAATTAGAGTTGCAAAATGAAATAATGAATTAGATTATAAATTTTTGTTGTTGTTAAAGTTAGAACACATGTATAAGTTTTATTTGTTTATTGTTGATTTGAATGTTTTATATGTTAATTAGGTTTTTGTTAGTGCATGCTAGATTATTTTTTTGTTTTTATATATGGTATGTAATATTATTGGTAAATGTATATTGTGATTATATCCTTGGATTGTTCTATGACAGTTATTAACATGTTTTAAATTTTTGGATAAGCTAGAATATAGTCATTATGCTGCCGAAATTTTAGTAGGTTTAGAAAATTTAAAAATATAAATTAATTACTTTAATTTATAATTAATAAAATTGTAACAAAAAAATAATAGTAAGATTAAATTGTAGGTAATAAAAATTTGACTATAAAAAAATGATAATATCTTATCTATATTATTAGTTGAATTATACATTGAAAAATATAATTAATTTTTTTAATTCATAATTAATAAAATTTAACATTAACAAATAAAATTATCACTAAACATTTTTATTAAGAAAATTATTATTAATGATTAATACAATGTCACATCAATTAATAAAAGAACTAATTTATTTTATAATCAATATATAATTAAATTTTAACAAATAAAATAAGTAACAAAATTAAACTATAGGTAGTAAATTTGGACTATCAAAATAATAATAAATTTGTTTTTCTTTTCTTTGATGATAAGACTTTTTTTTTTATAACTAATTCATAAATGTCATAAAACTTAATAAATCCTAAGATATCATAAGACCATTTTTATTTGTCTTAATTTTTTTTGGTAGTAAGATTTTTTTTACCAAAGATAGAATAGAGTGGCTATTATCACATAGTGATAATTTTTTTTTATTATTTGTAACCACTAAATACCTTAGACCCGTTCGGAGAGGCTGAGTCAGTATACCTTTCCGACTTATCCATGACTTTTTTATCCGCGTGGATAGTTTGGGTATGTACTCTTAATATGAAACAACATTAATTATGATTTATTCGTGTATCGTAGATGCTGATCGATAAAAGTTGGATGATTTTTAGAAATTGTAATAGTGATGAGTATTGGAATGGTCTCCAAGTCTTTATGAGTTTGGCAAAGCAACACAAAGACTGTGACAGAAATATTAGATGTCCATGTCTGAAATGCCTAAACTCGAGGTTCCATCGCCCGATTATGGTAGAGGGACATATCTTTCGATGGAGTTTTCAAGAAAGCTATCAACAGTGGATTTTCCATGGAGAGTTGGACGAAGTTGTTGTTGATGAGTCAGTCGAGGATAATGAAGATGCAGATGAGATGATCGACGTCATTGACGATTTCATCTTACCGGCAAATACAAAGGAAGTAGATGAGGTGAATGGCAGTCGAATGGGTCAGTATTACGATGAGTTATTCGATGAGATTGAAGCCGAGTTGTATCCGGGTTGCGATTGGATATCATCCCTTAACTTTTTGGCAAAGTTGATGCACTTGAAAGTTAAGGGGAAATGGCCAAACAATTCCTTCCATGAATTGTCGAAGTTACTAAAGTTTCCATTTCTGAAAGATAATAAAATTCCTCCAACACACTATGATGCCAAAAAGAAACTGAGTAAGTTAGGGTTGGGATACCAATCAATTCATGTGTGTAAATATGATTGCTGCTTATTTTATAATGAGGATGCAACTAAAGATTCATGTTCGATATGCAGGAATAGTAGATGGAAAAATGAAAGGACGAAAGGGAAAAAAGTTTCGCATAAAGTGATGCGTTACTTTCCATTAACCACTAGATTAAAACGAATGTATAGCTAAAGGCATACATAAAAGAAGATTGTATGGCATTATACGGGGAGATCGAAAGAAGATGGGGTGATGCATCATCCTGTTGATGGGGTTGCTTCGAAGGACTTCGACGCTAAACATCCAGAGTTTACAATAGATGTTAGAAATGTTCGTTTAGGTTTGGCTGTCGATGGGTTTAATCCATTTTGCAACATGAGTCTATCGTACAATATGTGGCCAGTGGTTTTGACCAATTATAATCTACTACCATGGTTGTGCATGAAGGAGGAGTATTTCATGTTGACTCTTATGATTCCAAGGCCAAAATCACCTAGTATGGACATGGATGTATTTCTAAGGCCGTTGGTGGACGAGTTGAAGGAGTTATGGACTAACGGAATTGACACAAGAGATGGCAGAAAGAATGAATTGTTTAAGATGAGAGCGGCACTTTTGTGGACGATTAATGATTTTCTTGCTCGCAACAGTTGGTCTGGATGGAGTAGGCAGGGATACAAAGTTTGTCCAACATGTAATGAAGATACTCTGTCCATCCGAGTGATTGGTAAAACATCTTATGTTGGTCATAGACGGTTTTTGGGAAATAATCATAAGTATAGAAAGAACAAAGAATTTAACGGTCACATTGAGAAGAGAGATCGTCCAAGACATTTTACTTGCCAACAAATTTTAGAGCAAGTTAATGCTCTACTACCTCAAGTTCTTGGTAAACATGATAGTTTTGGGGGTGTGAAGCGCAAACGAGGTGCAGATGAAAGTAATTGGAGGAAAAAAAGTATATTCTATGAACATGAATATTGGAGTTCAAACCAGTTGAAACACAGTCTGGATGTGATGCATGTCAAGAAAAATGTATGTGACAGTCTCCTTGGAACATTGTTAGACAATGATTAGTCTAAGGAAAATACTAATGCAAGACATGATTTGAAGAAAATGGGTTGTAGGAAAGAGTTGTGTATCTAAGAAGATCAAAACAAAAAGTTATTGAAGCCGCATGCTCCGTACGTTTTGACAGTTGAACAGAGGTACCAATTTTGTCAATTTCTAAAAAGAGTTAAGTTGCAAGAGACCCGCAACATAGCTGAGTGGTTCATTCACAACAATTCTCCTTAAATTCAATGTTATTTGGATTAAGTTCTTTAATAAAATTAAATTTGGTGATATCTAATTGTTATCATTAATTATAATATGTCCACTATGTTAATTAACTGTGAACAACTAATCAATATCCGACAACGTCCTCTATTTGTTAATCATGGGGAGTTACAGAATAAAGAGTTTCGTATATGGTTTCATAAGAATGTATTTTTTAATTACCAAATTATTTACTCAAACATTGTATATCTTTTTATTGTCCAGGATCTTTAATTAAGTTTAATCTATTAATAGATGTTTACGCTGTACCAACTCGGGTCTCCTGACTGCACAAATGAATTACTAGCTTTAGCATTTGGGCCAGATTTATTTGCCTATTCCTACCAAGCTTGTATTGTGAATGGGGTTCGATTTGTGATGCATAATCAATATTAGAATCGCATTACACAAAATAGTGGAGTATCTGTTGCTGGAGAAAAATGATTGACATTTTATGGCCAACTTGAGGAAGTATTGGAACTATCTTATACTGGTGAATATAAAATAGTATTATTTCGGTGCAAATGATTCAATACTGATCCAAGTAGGAACAAATCAATCACTAAAAATAATATTACTAGTATAAATGTCACTGGTGAATGATATAAAGATGACTAATATATACTTGCTACCTAAGCGAAGCAAGTTTTCTATCTAAAACGATATGTTGAAAGGTCGAGGTTGGAAGGTGGTTGAAGATGTGAATCATAGACATGTTTGGGATATTCTAGAGGCTAATGAAGTCATCACTGATATTGACGTTGTCCATGTTAAGAACTCATCAAATTTCATCCTAACTGTTGATTTGGGAAAGTTGATTGTGCAACAGTCTAACAAACCAGCTTAACATGTTGATGTTGTGTCCCGTCCTTCTACTACTAATCAACAAGACCATGACAATGGAAATGAAGGTTTTATTAACGATGATGATGAAGAAGGAGGAGGAAATGATGAGGAATAACTGCTTGAAGACATTAGTGATGACAATAGTGATAATTTGAATCCCATTAATGTAGCTTCAAGTATTGATGATAGTGATTACTCTATGTAGTAGAATTTTGTTTTCATAAATGTAACAAAGCGTTATGTTTAGAAATAATAATATGTATCTTTTTATTATTTCAATAAATATTTTTTTTATAAAGATGTCAGCAGATGTCGCACACTCTCATGGTGGAGATGCAAGTGGTGATCCTCCACCTAATCCTACTAGGATCCCTTCATCTTGTCAGTCAGGTAATGAAATTTAGTCTTTTGTAATTTTAAAATATTAAGTGAAAGGCTTTTTTGATTATTTATCAATTTTTTTATTTTGTTACAGCTCCGTGTAAAAGGGCGTGGATGAGGAATGGGTCAGGAACTCGAAAAGGCAAGGTGCAAAGCTGGCAAACCAATTCCAATAACTTTTGACCCAGACACTTATAAGCCATTGGGTAAGCATGGAACATGGTTCACACGTTTAGTCGGGAACACCGTGACTAACAAATTACCACAATATTTTTCGAATTGGAAATCAGTGCATGATCAATACAAACAATTGCTTTGTACCACTGTTAAGGTAAATAATTCAAATATATTTCTAAATAATATATGTTTTGGAGGTACATCATTTTACTAATATTTTTTTTTATTTTTAAAATGTAGCATTATTTTGATATAGCAGGGCGGCCAGACTATGATCATATTATTGAGGTTATAGACGATGATGCTGGCGTCAAATATCGTGATATGAAAACACGTAGGAAGGCACACTTCAAGAAAGTTTATGGTAATGATAAGAACTTAGAGCGGGCACTCAACAACCCCCACAGTGGTGTTAATGCTCAAGATTGGAGACAATGCATTGACTTATGGTTGGATGAGAAATCAATTAAATGGACAGAAAAGAATCAGGCCAATAGGGAACTGATAAAGTATCCTTCTACTCAAGGATCGAAGTCGTTAGTGGCGGCCCGTCATGATAGAGTAAGTAACAAAAAAATAAAAAAATTCTTTATTAATAAATTATTTATCTAATAAGTGGTTTCTTTGTGTTCAAGCGAACCCGGAATTCTGGAATGTACCAGGTTACATTGAAAGCTGGAAGCAATTCCACACCCGCCAGGATAAAGAAGAATTCGTCAATGAACAAGTAAAAATGGACTGTGTAAGACTTATCTTATTGTTTGACCTTAAAATCAGTATGATTTGGATTTATTACTAATATTTTTTTGTAAAAATAGGAAATGATGTACAAAGATTTTGAAGTGCAGAGCCAGCAAGTCCCGTCTTCTATTTCTGATGAAGGAAGTTCGATTGACGAAAAGATGATCATGAAAAAAGTGTTGGGTGAACGTCCCGAGCATGAACAAGGAGTTGGTCGCACATTAAAGGGGAAAAATGCCTCCATTATTCAATCTCAGACTCGGGCACAGTCGTCGTCATACACCCAGCCCGCTCAATCCAATGATAATAATAGCATGATGGGACAGGTGATGGCTAACTTCCTAGACAATATAAAGAAGACATTGAGTTCATATCTCAGTGCCTTCCTCCTGAATCCCACCCACCACCTCAAACAATGAGATTGGATGAAGTAACTCAATGGTGGGAGATGTATGCGGCTGCACCTTCACAAGATCCACCACTGCCTCCACATATGTTCGGAGATGACACGCCTACACATGTTACCCTGCCATTCCCGCCTCAATCACGATCTCCACCACGATCTCCACCATCCCCAGTCATTCAGTTTCCAGATGACTTAGAGGATGATGATGCGACCAACTTAGGATAGATTATATAGTTATATAAATAATAGTGTTTATTTGTTTTAATACTATTAAGACAATTATTAATATTAGATTGTATGGATTATTTTCTTATCAATTAATGGAAACTACAATTCTAATTATAAATTTTAATTTTTAATTTCTGTTACACTATTTGCGGCGAAAATATATTATATTTGTGGTGAATTATTCGCCGCAAATAAGAGTCAGACAAGACAAATCATCCCTTATTTGCGGCAAATCATTTAAAGTTTTGCCGCAAATAAGGATCAATTATGACCAAATCCAGAATTATTTGTCACGAATTTAATTATTTGCAGCGAACATACCGCCGCAAATAATGAGGTTATTTACGGCAGGAATTTCATTCACCGCAAATAATAGTATTTGCGATGACCTTTTTGCGGCGACTTATTTGCGGTGAAAATTCACCACAACTAATATTTGCGGCGAACTTCGGGGGTATTTGCGGCGAACTTGATCACGCAAAAAGCTCAATTTCTTGTAGTGACTATATTGTCAATATTATTTCTTTGGGTCATATTTTCATATAGATCAATTTAATTTTTAATTAAATAATTATCTTCCTTCAAAAGAATTTTATGGAAAATGTAGAAATTATTTCACTAAAAAAATAAGTAGAAATTTCTTGATTATAATAGTGATGCCCTTAGATAATCAATTAACTAATTAAATAAATGTCTCATATATATAAAAAATTCAGTGACAAAGAAAGAATGTAAAATATATATATATACTAGGTAAAAATAATGTGCACGTTTGCTTAGTTTCATAGTTGTAAACATTATCTATAATTTTAATAAAAACTGATTTACTGTTTTTAAATATATATATATATATATAATAGAATGAATTACGATTCTATAGTATATATAAATATTTATATCAATAATCTATATATATGTGACACTAAACACAACGTTAACATAAATATATATTTACACGGCTACATGATATATATATATATAATACAATGATATTTAAAAAAGAAAATAATAATAGAAATAAAATAAGAATATAAAAATTAATAGTGTAGACAGTAGTATACATGCATAAATTATATTTAGTTTCAAATGTATCTCACAATGTCTTTTGGTTAATTTGATGAAGAAAAAGATCTCCAATCACTTGATAAAAAATAAACTATCACACAAATTTATAAGATAAAAAATGACATGTATGTCTTTATTATTTTTAAAATATCCTATTTAAATTAATTTTTGTTTAAGTTTATATTTGTTCTAGTTTTTTAATTTGGCAATAACAAAAGATTATATATTATATGTTTAATATAATATTAAGTTTATTCTACCCTAATTTTAGCCCGAGTTCATTCACTCAGCTCGGGTACAGCTGGCGAATAAATATACGGAACAATAACCAAGGGAATGATATCTGCTTATTATCCACGTGGACAACACCAGTTTCATGTGGTCGCGCATGGAGTTAGGCATCCTGGGTTTAACCCGAGCTACGGACATGATGGTTGTTGAATCACGAGCTTAGAGGAGATATCCAGATCGTGGTAGTTCTAGTATATTGCATATTCGCAGATCCCCAGAGATTCGCGATCCCTTTGTACGTATATTTATGACTAAGCTGTCATATTTAATATCTCGGATATTAGGAGTACATTTACCTTGTGATCAGATCGTATCCCAATATAAATGGGAATTATTTGTATTGAATTTAATAATTATGTAAATGCGTGATTGACTCACGTAGGTGCCCAAACATGTCCATGAAATTCCCTTATAAATACTGGGAATATTGGATGGAAAAGGGATGATAATTCTGTAATACTGAAACTCTGCCAAAATAAAGAAAGAAACAACGATAATATAGACTCATGGACTAGGTGGATTTTAACCACTGAACCACGTAAAAGTTCTGTGTTCTTGAGTGAAATCATTTATTTTTCATTACAATTTATTAAGCACTAATCTACCTTATTATTTCTTAAGACACTATTGGCGAAAACCCGTGTCAACAGTTTGTTGCTTTCATTGAAAGAAAAATTAGTGCTTTATCGAAATCCCAGTTGAATCTCATCATGGTGCTCACCCGCTCAATGCACGATAATGAGATAGAACAGCCTGGTGGGCAGGAGGCCCATCATACCGCTGTTTCGACGAGCATGACCTTGAAGTCAAGCAACGTCCGGGAAAGAAACTGGCGGGTCACGGTCACACTCAGAGTTCGGCACCATTACTACCGAATCCAAACCCAAACTACTTAATTGCTGTTGACATGGAAAATATGCAGTTAAGAAGCCATCTCGCTAAGGCAAACATGCAAATTGAGGAGGTTTTGGCTCGATTACCCCCTTTTGTAACTGACGTTAATTCTGGAAAGAGGCAAAGTGGGTCTCACAAGTCCCACAGGAATAACCGATCCAAACTAAGTCGATCAGTCAGAACTTCCACCCCAAGTTCTGTGCCTACAGGGCGAGATCGCCAGAATGCTCAACCTAGTGGCCCCCGTAGGGATCATCAGCATGTCAGTCGATCGGTTAGAATTGCAACCCCAAGTTCGGTGCCTCCTGCAATGGCACCTAGGAATGCCCATGGAAATCCATGAGGAGGGGCTGGGACAGCTCACAGAGAAAAAATGTTTCAGCAAACCCTCCAACGTCGTGATCGAATCATCAGGCGCAGAGAGCTAGAAATAATGGGGCAGAATAAAGGCGAGCTAATCAAGTTCGCGCTGATGGGACAAGGATTGCCTCGCCAATAAGGCATCCCCCGTCACCTATAAGACATCCAATGTCACCTCGTCCTGCATGGGACATTCCAGCTTATGGAGACAGTAGGAGAAATCCTCCTCCATCTGCCAATACCTACGTCCCATGGACACGTGTTGAAAATCCAGATCCTCGGCGCCAACCACAAGCTGTAAGCTTAGAAAATGGGAGTTACTTGAATGAAAGTCATCGTAGTGGTAGGTCCGAGGGCGACCTAAGAAATTAGTTGAGTTCAGCACAAAGCCCTCAGTACGAGTCACAACCTGATTTGCGTGATCGCCTGAATTCGTATAGAAGGAATCCAGCTTGGAATGAAGATGTAAGTTATAATCGACAAGAGGGAGGTCCGTCCATAATACGCAATAATGGGAGTGCCCCACCAAACCAAGCTCGTGCTTGGAGGGACAATAACCCATCAAATACATATGATAGGATGGGAGCTGTTGAACAACCCTCAGGTAACCTAGGGACCAGAGACCAGTCCCTCGAGAGGCTAGCTCTGATGGAAGAGCAAATGAAGAAACTTTTATCTGGAAAAGCCAAAGATGATTGCGACTCAGAGGATGAGCTCGAGCCTTTCGCTCCAAATATTGCGGCGGCCACATATCCGGTAGGCTTCAAAATGCCACACTATTCAAAATTTGATGGAGATGGAGATCCGTCAGATCACCTCGGAATGTTTAACACCATGATGATGGCCCACAATGTCAGACTCGATTTAAGGTGTATTTTATTCCCTACAACTTTGGTCGGGCTAGCCAGGCAGTGGTTTAAGCAGTACAAGAGACATTTCATAAGCTCGTGGAAGAAGTTTTCCTCCGAGTTCAAAAAAGCATTTCGAGCTTCACAAGCAGCTCGAGTTGAGGCTGATTCATTGGGCAATGTAAAGAAGCAACTTGGCAAAAAGTTGGAGGCATATCTGAGTCGGTTTGCCAATGTTGCTGCACGAGCTAGGGATGTTGATGACAGCTCCAAGCTCATGACACCGAGGACAGGAATCCTCGTCGGGGCGACCTGTGTCAAGAACTTCAAAGGAAAGGAGTTAAGAGTGTGGATGAATTCTTGGCCCGAGCTCAAGAGTGGATTAACCTAGAGGAGGCACAAGCTTCCGTCGCAGGAACCAGCCAGATCCCCGCCAAGCTTGTTGGAGCGGTAACGGATGTTGCAGCTACGGCTCAAACCGTTTCCCAGAATAACCAAGGTGGAAATAACAAGAGGAAGGGAAATGGCGAGGGCGACCAGAGCGGGACAAAGAAAAAAAGTTTGTGGAGAGATTAAGCTTATTTACGCTACTTACAATGACCTAACAGATACTAGGGAGTGCATCTGTAATGCCCTACTGCCTTAGAGCCGTTACTAAGTGAGTTTAAAATGTGCAATTAACTCGCTAATCGAGGTTTTAGGACAAAAAGTGTAATTAAACCATAATCAGAGTCATAAATTTAAAAATAAACCTTTCATTGAAAATTATAAAGCGTTTAACATTTGGGATCCCAAAATCATTGTTTAGAAATATTTACAATTCACAATATAACAGAGTCAACTAAACGACAAAATTTAATTTTAGTACAATCATCTCCCAAAAACACCCTTGGCCATGGTAGCCAGGCAGACCAGACATGTACGCGCTGCTCATCACGCTCACCATACTCATTGTTGATCGACTCTCCCCTTGCCCTTACCTACACCATAGAGCACCCGTGAGCCGAAGCCCAGCAAGAAAACCCTCACAAGCAGATAATATATGCATGTCAAACACTTAACATACAATCAAGCTATCATCAGGTTATACACGTACGGCCATGCCGTCCCAGGGGCTTTACCGGGCTCTGGGTTCGCGGTCTATACCGTAAGGATATCCCAGGTATCCTTTAGAGTCTTGCCCTGGAAACTCGCACTCCGCATGCTAAACGCTGCTCCCGACCCCTTGCCGTTCTTGGCCTCCGCTGTTCCCGGCCTTCACCGTTCCCAGCCATCTCCGTTCCATCATTTATATACACAAATAATATAACTAAATAGATATTTAAACACATATAAACTCAATCAAAGGGCCACACCCTACAACACAGTCATATAGGGACGAGCCCTGCAACCCAATCATATAGGGTTGAGCCCTGCAATACAAGCTCTATGGGAACAGTAGTTTTCTTACCTGTGTCCCGAGCTTTCCAAGCACCGATGTCCCGAGCACAGTTCCCTAGTCCGAGCCTCACCGAAACCCTAGTCACAACGCATTAACAATTTCCACCCATCAAGTTCTAATCCATTAAATAGCTTTGGGTCATAATTCTAATATTCGGAACGTTGAATTCTATCAATCTGGGTGATAGAATCCATCCCGAGCCTTAACTATTGACTTCCCGAGCCTAAAACCTCTCTAGAACCAAAAAATGCACTAAGCGCCAAGGCCCTAAGATCCCATGCTGCGGCCCTAAGCTCAACCAGAGGTTCGGCCTCTTTTCTGCCAACACGCGCCGCGACACGCCCCTTCTATCAGGCTGCACCATTGTTCTAAAGGGCCGCGGCCCGACCCTTCGAACCTAGAAAATTTCTCCATTTTCTCTCCTAAAACCAAGCCAATTATCCATAAAAGTCAGCCTAACAATCCAAACATTCCTCACTAAAGTTCTACCACAGCCTTAGCATCGAAACCTAATAGAAACTAGCCTCAAAGCTCAACCAAACAATCATGAACAAATCCCAACTTAGCTCACATGCATACTCTGAATTATCAACATAAATTCAACATATTTCATCAAGTTAAGAGCTTACCTTTGCTTAGTTGAACCTCTAAGTTAATCTCCTAAGCTCCAAGCTTCACTTCCTCAAAGCTCTAGCCTTAAATTCTGAACTTCCTAGCTCAAATTCCTCAAAGTTCCCCCTTGGTAAAGTTGAGAGAAAACAAGAGAAAAGGAAGAGGATTTTGGGTCGGTTTAGAGAAATCTAGGGGTTTCCTATATATATATTTTTTATTTAACTTAAGTCTATAAGGTTACCTCAAGGCTCGGGGTACCAAAAAACGTCCCCGAGGGCAAAATGGTAAATTTCCCCAATATTCCCTCCTAGACATTCTAACCTCAAAATATCTCTAAATATTTATTTTCATAACCTGATAACCCCATAAAATGACTAACACCCGAATTACCCCTCAACTCACCCCGGGTCGGATTTTCGACCCCGTTGTGACTTTTGAGCTAACCGCTCCCTAGGGCTGTCTCGGATCGTGCAATACAAACATATCACAATTATCATGTTTATACCCTCAACGGGCTAAAATTACAATCATGCCCCTAATAACCAGATGGGGCCCACATGTAACGCCTTACTTCCTTAGAGTCGTTACTAAGTGAGTTTTAAAACGTGCTTTCAACTCGCTAATCGAGGTTTTAGGTCAAATAGTGTAATTAAGCCATAAACAAAGGAAAAAATTTAGAAATAACAATTTCCATATAAAATCATAAAAGTTTTACACTTGGGATCCCAAAATACAGTTTAGAAACATTTACAATATATAAATTGAACCAAGTCGACTAAACGACAAAATCTAGGTTTATTTACAAACATCTCCCAAAATCCACTGCCTGTGGCAGCCAAGCTGGCCAAACATGTACACACCGCCTCACGCCTGCTACACTCATGGTCGGTTGGCTTTCTCCTTGCCCTTACCTGCACCACAGAGCATCTGTGAGCCAAAGCCCAGAAAGAAAACCCACAAACAGATAACATATGCAACACATATATCAAGCATATAAACAGGCAACCAATGGGCTAAACACATACGGCCTAGCCGTCCCAGGCGTTTACCAAGCCTTGGGTTCGTGGTCCACACCGTGAGGATATCCCAGGTATCCTTTTAGGGACTCGCCCTAGCAACTCTCACTCCACGTGCTCAACGCTGCTCCCGGCCCCTTGCCGTACTCGGCCTTGCACTTAACGTGCCTAATGCTGTTCCCGGCCCTTTGCCGTTCCCGGCCTCTGCCGTCCTCGGCCTTCACCGTTCCCGGCTCTTGCCGATCATTCACATAATAACATTCATACCATAACAAGCAAGTACATAATTCTAGCAAATTTAGTCAAAGGGCTACGCCCTGCAGTTCAAACACATTGGGCTCAGCCCTGCATACCACCTCTATGGGAACAAGGGTTTTCTTACCTGAGTCCTGAGCTCTCCGAGCATCGATGTCTCGAGCACAATCCTCTAACTTGAGCCTCGCTGAAACCCTAGTCACAACACATTAACAATATCCATCCATCAAGTTCTAATCCAATAAATAACTTTGAGCCATAACCCTAACCTCCGGGACCTTGAATTCTATCAATTCGGGTGATAAAATCCATCCCGAGCCTTAACCATTGAGTTCCCAAGCCTAAACACCCTTAAAACACACAAACTGGCACCAAGACTCGCGACCCTACCCTCAAGCGCCGCGGCTAGCCTCGAAATAGAGGCTAGCACCCCATTGACACCTACACGAGCCGCGGCGCGCACACCAAGTGTCGCAGCGCGCATGATCTTCTCAGCCTCCCATGGCCGCGCGCGCACACGGGCCGCGGTGCGCCCCTTCTAGGGCCGTGGCCCTCACCTCCAAACCCAGAATTCTTCACCAACTTTCTATATTTTCTTCAAGCCAATTCACCCTAAAACTTAGCTAACAATCCCAGATAATTAACACAAACATTCCAGCTCAATATCAACATCAAAACCCCATTGAATCCTGCTCCAAAGCTCAACTAAAACACTCAAGAACAGATCAAACTTAACCAACATGCAAACTCTAACAAACCAGCAGCAAATCTAAACATAATTTTTATAATTAAGGCTTACCCTTGCTGGATTAAGCTTCAGAACCAGTTCCCTATGCTCCAATATTCAAGCTTCAAGCTCCCTTAAATCCCCAGCTGCAATCCCTTAGCTTCAAATTAGTTTCCCCCAGGTTTTCCTTGAGTTTTGTCTTAGAGAGTGAAAAAAGAGAAAGAGATAAGAGCTATCTTCAGCTGGGAGGAAGTAAGTGTCGGTTTCTTAGGCTTCTAAATGTTTCCTTCCTTTGTTTTATGTAACTTAGTCTATGTGGTTACCTCAAGGCTCGGGGTACCAAAACGTCCGCGAGGGCAAAATGGTAATTTTTCCCAATATTCCCTCCTAGATATTCTATCCTCAAATATATCTCCAAATATTTATTTTCTTAACCCGATAACCCCGTATAATAACTAATGCCCAAACTACCCCTCGACTCGCCCCGAGTCGGATTCTCAACCCCGTTGTGACTTTCTGGCTAACCGCTCCCCAGGACTGTCTTGGATCGTGCAGCACAGACATATCACATATATATAACTGTTATCCAAAAAAATAGCATTGATGACGTGGCAAGTGATCCCTAGACACGTGGCTGACACCTGGAAAGGCTCTACTAGAGTATCGACCAGAAGACGCATTAGAAGCAGTAAGCAGCCCAGTCTTACTTGCGACCAGTCTGGTCGATGGTTCCACATACAAAGCAACATTACTGTGAAGATCTTTGTAAATCCCGAATTTAACTCACACAATCTCCTGAGTATCCAATTATTCAGGAAAGAATATCTGTAACAATCTTTTGTAATCCCCCTTGAGCCTATAAATAGCAAAAGATAGCTCAAGGAAGGGGCTTTTGGCTTTTGAATCATTTGAGACTATAGTAATTCTCCTAGTGATATTGTATTGTTCTTGAGAGGTTAGTGAAACTCATTGAACCTTTGTTCTTTGATCACTCCTTTGGTTCTTATATCAATAACAGTCTAAGTGGACGTAGGTTATTACCAGATCCTGGGGCCGAACCACTATAAAAATATCGTGTTGTTATTACTTTTTGTCATTACGTTCTTCTCTACACATTCATTCATATCAAGCATATTCTGACTCCGTGTCAGTTGGCCAAATCTTGGGTCAACAATAACATTGATCACATTTATGCCCCTAATATCCAGACGGGGCCCACATACACATTTAACTGAACTAAACATGCATCATTATCATATATTCACATAAATCCACACATTAGCATATTAAATCATTTATTGCCCTCCAGGCACACTAATCAAGGCCCTAAGCCCGATTAGCAAATTCAGGTCGTTACAACTATCCCCTCCTTACAGAAATTTCGTCCTCGAAATTATCTGAACAACTCGGGATACTGCTCCCTCATCTCTGACTCAAGTTCCCATGTCGCCTCCTCAACCTTACTGTTTCTCCACAACACTTTTACCAAGGCGATGGTCTTGCTCCACAAGACTTTATCTTTTCGTTCAAGAATCTGAACCGGCTTCTCCTCGTAGGACAAATCCTGATCATGCTCCAGATTCTCAAAACTTAGAACATGCGTTGAATCTGACATATACTTCCGGAGCATGGATACATGGAAAACATCATGAACCCTTGATAAAGTTGGAGGCATCGCTAGCATGTAAGCTACCTCTCCAACTCGTTCCAGAATCTCGAAGGGGCCAACAAACCTTGGGCTCAACTTGCCCCGAACACCAAACCGCTTCACACCCTTCATGGGTTAAACCCTAAGGAACACATGATCACCAACCTGAAATTCCACGCTCCTGCGTTTCAGGTCTGAATAGCTTTTCTGTCGACTCTGGGAGGCGAGCATACGCGCTCTAATCTTCTCAATCGCCTCATTGGTCCTCTGAACCATCTCTGGACCCAGATATCTCCTCTCACTGGTCTCATCCCAATGAATAGGTGATCTACACTTCCTTCCATAAAGCATCTCGTACGGAGCCACTCCAATGGTCGCCTGATAACTGTTGTTGTACGAGAACTCGACCAAGGGAGATACTTACTCCACGATCCCCCAAAATCAAGCACACAGACTCGCAGCATATCCTCCAATATCTGAATCGTCCTCTCAGACTGCCCATCCGTCTGAGGATGATAAGCAGTACTAAACCGTAACTGCGTGCCCATAGCCTTCTGCAGACTCTCCCAAAACTTGGAGGTAAAGGTGGGGTCTCTGTCGAATACTATCGACCTCGGAGCCCCATGAAGTCGAACAATTTCCTTCACATACAACTCAGCATACTGCTCCACAGTATAAGTTGTCCTAATGGGCAAAAAGTGGGCGGACTTGGTATACCTATCCACAATCACCCACACCGAGTCATGCTATCCCACAGTTCTCGGTAAACCAACCACAAAATCCATAGTAATATCTTCCCACTTCCATTCTGGGATCCCCAGAGGCTGCAATAACCCTGCTGGCCTCTGGTGCTCAGCCTTAACCTACTGGTAAGTCAAGCACTTAGCCACATAATCCACCACATCCCTCTTCATGCCCGACCACCAATATAGAGCTCTTAAGTCCTGGTACATCTTCGTCGTACCCGGGTGCAAAGAATAGGGAGTGGTATGCAGTTCATCTAAGATCTCTCGCCGGATATCAGAATCCATTGGAACACAAACCCGACCCTTGTACTTTAATAACCCCATCTCTGAAATGGAAAAGTCCTTTGTTGCTCTGACTAAGGCACTCTCCCTATGACCTCTCAACTGAGAATCTTTCCCCTGCGCTTCCTTGATCCTCTCAACGAGTGTAGACTGAAGAGTGATGTTGGGCAACTAACCAACCACCAATTCTATACCTGCTCTGGTCATCTCCTCAACTAACTTATCAGATATCTGCCTGGAACTGAACAATTGTCCTAGGCCCTTCCGACTCAATGCATCGCCCACTACATTAGCCTTCCCAGGATGGTATAGGATATCACAATCATAATCCTTAACCAACTCCAGCCACCGCCTCTGGCGCATATTCAGGTCATTCTGAGTAAAGAAATACTTTAGGCTCTTATGGTCGGTGTATATCTCGCACTTCTCACCATAAAGATAATGTCTCCAAATCTTAAGTGCAAACACCACCGCTGCCAACTCCAGGTCATGCGTAGGATATCTTTGCTCGTATTCCTTCAACTGTCTCGATTCATAGGCTATCACTTTACTAGCTTGCATCAGCACGCACCCCAAACCCTGTCTGGATGCATCACAGTAAACCACAAACTTTTCATTCTCTGTCGGCAAGCTTAGCACTGGCGCAGTGATCAATCGCTGCTTCAACTCCTTAAAACTGTTCTTACATCTGTCCGTTCAGACATACCTTGTCTTCCTCTTTGTCAGTTCCGTCAATGGCGTGGCTATCCTGGAAAACCCCTCAACAAACTACTGGTAATACCCTGCTAAACCCAGAAAGCTTCTCACTTCAAGAACATTGCTCGGTCTAGGACAATCTCTAACCGCCTCAATCTTACTTGGGTCAACCAGAATCCCTCCTTACTGACAATATGGCCCAGAAATGTAACTTGTGGCAACCAGAACTCACACTTACAGAGCTCAAGCGAATTAGGATGATCCTCCTTCGATAATAGGGGGAGATGTAGCCACCATTTTGGGAGGACCTCACTTTGCAGGCATGAGCAGAGGGGCCCAGAAGAGGTAAATTAACAAACTAAAATCTCATAACAGAGTGGAGTTCATTTCGGAACAGCGATAGTCAAAACAACCAATCATTTTTACAGAGGAGGATGATAGCCACGTCCAATTCCCACATAACAATCCCTTGGTCATAACCGTTCAGCTCGCCAACCGGAGGGTCCGGAGGACACTAGTAGATAACGGGAGTTCTGGGAATCTACTTTTTAGGTCCACCTTGGAAAAAATGGGTTTGTCTGTAGCAGAGTTTAAGGCAACCTCAATGACTTTGTACGGTTTTTCTGGTGAAGGGTCAGCAGCCATCTGGACGATCGAATTAGTTGTAACATTGGGAGAAGGTTCACGAACTGTCTCCAAGCTACTTGAGTTCATGGTAATCAACTGTACAGCTGCATACAATGCAATTTTGGGCCGACCTGCATTGGTGGAATTTGAAGCCATAACCTCTATGCGCCACCTAGCAATAAAATTCCCCTTAGCTGCAGGAATATGCAACGTCAGAGGTGATAAGCTTGCTGCCAGAGAATACTATAGCATTTCTATGAAGGGAAAATCACAACCCGAGTAGCGAGCTATGATCATAAATGACAGAGGCGAGGAGTCCCGGAAAGTAGAAATTGCTTGTGGGATGGAAGAACCTCAGCAAAAAGAGGACAGTAACGATGCCCAGCGCGATGACATTGACCCACGAATAGACGAAGACAGGTCAAAACTCTAGGCTATAGAGGAGCTTGAGGAGGTAAACATTGACCCCAATAAAGCTTCAAGAGCCGTAAAGATTGGGAAGAATCTTAATGATAAAAGGAAGAAGGAGCTGGTCAATTTCTTACAAGAGATTCTGGACGTTTTTGCCTGGTGACATGGAGACATGGTGGGAATAAGCCCGAGTGTAATCATGCACACTATAAATTTGGACAAGAACGTGCCTGCAAAATCCCAAAAACGGAGACGCTTGGGAAGAGTCCGAGCTGAAGCTCTTGAGGAAGAAGTAGCTCGACTATGAAAGTGCGGGTTTATTCGTGAAGCAAAATACCCGATCTGGGTCGCCAATCCCGTGCTGGTCCCAAATCCAAACGATAAATGAAGGACCTGCACCTGAATAAAGCTTGTCCCAAGGATTGCTTTCCACTACCAAGGATTGTTCAGTTGGTAGATGCCACAGCAGGTCACGAGCTCATGTCCTTCATGGATGCATATTCTGGATATAACCAGATCACGATGAATTCTGTGAACCAAAAACATACGGAGAAATATACGGAGAACCTCTGCTCATTTTAGCTAGAGTTGTACCCTAATTTTAGCCAGAGTTCATTCACTCAACTCAGGTACAACTGGCGAATAAATATACGGAGAAATAACCAATGGAATGAAATCTGCTTATTATCCACGTGGACAACACTAGTTTCATGTGGGCGCGCGTGGAGTTAGGCGTCATGGGTTTAACCCGAGCTACGGACACAAAGGTCATTGAAGCACGAGCTTGAAGGAGATATCCAGCTCATGGTAGTTCTAGTATATTGCATATCCGCGGATCCCCAGAGATTCGGGATCCCTTCGTACGTATATTTTATGACCAATCTGTCATATTTAATATCCCAGATATTAGGAGTACATTTACCTTGTGTTCAGATCGTATCCCAATGTAAATGAGAATTATTTGTATTAAATGAAATAATTATGTAAATGCATGATTGACTCACGCGGTTACCAAAACCTGTCCATGAAATTCCTTTATAAATACTGGGAATATTGGACGGAAAATGGACGATTATTATATGATACTGAAACCCTGCCAAAATAGAGAGAGAAACAGGGATAATATAGACTCGTGGACTATGTGGATTTTAACCACTGAACCACGTAAAAGTTCTGTGTTCTTGAGTTAAATCATTTATTTTTCATTACGGTTTATTAAGCACTAATCTACCTTATTATTTCTTAAGACATTGTTGGCGAAAAACTGCGTCAACAAAGTTTAAGTTTAATTAAAGAAATATATGACTTTATTATTTTTAAATAATTATCATCGTAAAATATCTAAAAAATATCTTATTTTAATTTTTTTAATTATTTATTTATTTAATTTTATTTAAATTTAAGTCATGTTTACAATATATCATTAAATATAAAAAAATTCTGTTATATATAAGAATATTCCGTTAAAGTTAACAAAAAAAAAAAAAATACTGTTAGAAGCAAAAATTTCTGTTATCTACATACTTTTTATATAGAAGAGATATATCGATAATTAGCTTTCACTCTATTTATTATAGAACTTTAATAACAAACAAACAATTATGTATAGACAAGAGACAAATAATTATTCTATATTTTAATTTTTTACAACTATTTTTTCTACTTTTATTCAAGATATATTATTTCACTACCGTGATTTTTGAAAAATAAACCATTTATGATATATATAGCTTTCCGGCTTATTAAGTAACTATTTTTTTTCTTTACTTCTTTATTTAAAAAATTAGAGAGAAAAGGTACGAACCTGTCTTTGTTGTGAGATAAGAATTAACAGACCACTTTTTAATAAATTTGACGCTTCGAATATAAATATAAACAACTTTTCCCTAAAAGTAAATAATTTTTTTTTCCCCTAAAAGTAAATAAATAAATAAAATAGTATTTTTGTGGCATGTGAGGTCATGAATCACGACATTACTAGTTTAGTGTTTATCAAGTACATAACTAACAATGATAATAAAGAAATTCTCATTGGATGATTAATAAATATAAATAAATAAATAAAATTTGTGGCACATGATGTCATCATTTAATTGATTTAGGAATTAACTATGATTTATAAATTTAAAAAGATTATACATTATTAATTTAAATTTTAAAAATATATTATTAATTGACATTTTAAAAAATATACATTATTAATTTAAATTTAAAAATATTACACATTATTAAAATATTTAATGGGTTGTTTATTAGTTTAGAACTTAAATATCTTTAATGATAATAATTTGAAAAGGGAAATTTCATGTTATATGCATGATAACTTAGTAAAATTTTTTAATATACCAACATAAGTTACTATCCTAAATATATGACAATTTCAATTTTTTTAGACAAAAATACATCTAATATTCAAATACTCATTTTCTCTCTTAATCCGAATTCTCTCTCTCTAACATCTCTCATTCTCTCACTATCTCTCATTCTTATCTTGTAGATCTCGAAAAAAATACCAAAATTAAAAAATATCATCTGAAACAGAGATTTGACTGAAAAAATAACCTCCAAAGTTTTCGTCAAATCTGAGTGTAAAGCATTGAAATTGCATCGAAAAAGCATCGTTTTGGCCAAAAATTAAGTTTTCAGGATTGCATCGCAATAGCATCGAAATACCATCGATTTTTGCATCGAAAAACATTGTTTTTGCCAAAAAAAACAAGGTTTCATGATTGCATTGCAAGAACATCGAAACACCATCGATTTTGCATCGAAATTGCATCGAACACCATCGAAAACGCATCGTTTTGGCCAAAAATTAAGTTTCCATGATTGCATCGCAATAGCATTGAAACATCATCGATTTTTCATCGAAAAAGCATCGTTTTGTCCAAAAACAAGTTTTTATGATTGCATCACAAGAACATCGAAACACTATCGATTTTGCATCGAAAAAACATCGTTTTGGCCAAAAATCAAGTTTTCATGATTGCATCGAAACACCATCAATTTCGCATTGAAAAAGCATCGTTTTTGCCAAAAAACAAGTTTCATGATTGCATCACAAGAACATCGAAACACCATCGATTTTGCATAAAAACACCATTGATTTTGCATAGAAATTTCATTGATTTTGCATCGAAAAATCATCGTTTTTGCCAAAAATCAAGTTTAATGATTGCATCGCAATAGCATCGAAATTGCATCGATTTTGCGTCGAAAAAGCATTATTTTGATACAATTTAGATGCTTTTTTATGATGTTTCGATGCAATTTCGATGCAAAATTGATGGTGTTTCGATGCAACATCGATAGTGTTTCGATGATCTTGTGATGCAATCTCATGAAAACTTATTTTTTGGCCAAAAAGATATTTTTTCGATGCAAAATCAATGGTGTTTCGAGGCCAAATCGATGGTGTTTCGATGCAAAATTGATGGTGTTTTCGATGTTGTTGCGATGCAATCTTGAAATCTTGATTTTTGTCTAAAACGATGCTTTTTTGATGCAATTTCGATGCTCTCCACTGAAATTTGACGAAAACTTTGGAGGTTCATATTTTTTCACTTAAATGTCTGTTTCAGATTTTTTTTTTTTAATTTGGTATTTTTTTCGAGATCTACAAGATTAGAATGTTAGAGAGAGTGAGAGAATGAGAGATGTTAGAGAGAGAAAGTTCAAATTGAGAGAGAAAATGAGTGTTTGAATGTTGACATATTATAAATTTTTACATATTATTTGGGATATATTTGGGATAATAGCTTATGTTGACATATTATAAATTTTTACTAAGTTATCATGCATATAACATGAAATTTCCCTTTGAAAATTTAAAATTTAAAATAATTCTCATTGGAATAGGAAATTGGATCGGTAGTCGGCTATAAAAGAGTCATCACTTATCCCAATTAGTCAAGTTATTGATGTGATCTCAATTCATCTCTTGTCTCATAATTAGTCAAGGTATGTTCATATATATATATATATATATGTGTGTGTGTGTGTGTTACACCCAAATTTTGAGAATGGAGATTTTGATCTCGAAACTCGGGCTCGTAAGGTGTAAGCTCGAGATAAGCATACTTGTCATGTAAATCAGCATTAATGAGAAAGTCAGGGATAGTCTCGCTAAGCAGTGGAAGGCGACAACATTGGAATTGGTGAGCTCGGAGACTACGTGGTCTCGGAGGAGTTCCGAGATTATAAGTCAGGCTCGAAGCCACAATGACAATAGTTCAACACTTGTATAAATCTCATACAATCAGAAAATACGGTTCGAGCTCGAGCATTGTGAGCTCAGATAGGATGATCTCGATAACATCACTTGTTGAGAATATAGGCAAACCTAGGTGTCGAGCTCGAAATGGTTGAACGGTCTCGAAGGCGTGTGAGTCTAGTGTCCAAGCTCATAAGCTGTGTGTGAACATGTTTATTGTTGCAAAATCCCTATGTTTAAGGGATCAGATGTGATTTGTTATTAAATCACAAATATCATGGGTTATATATGCGTACGTAGTAATTGTATGCATTTATTTAATTGATTTGTATCATAACTCCCCGAAATATATGGGAAGATATTCGCTGAACCACTCTATAAATAGAATGGAACAATTTATTTGTGGGGATTGAGAAATTTGTATTGGGAAGACTCTGTAAAATTGCTTCCAAAAATCTTTGAGAGAATTCCAACAAGTGAATAACACAAACTCGTGGACTAGGCAGATTTTAACTGCTGAACCACGCAAAAAATCGTTTCTATATTGTTTGTTTCCTCTGGTATTTTTGTTTAATTGCTCTTCATTTATAAGTTGACAAAAAACGGCGTCAACAGTTTGGTGCTTTCATTGAGAGCCATTAAACAAGACGTGAGCCTGTTTAATCAAAAAGTCTCCTGAATCATCAATGGCCGCTGCAAGTAACTCCAGTATTGGTGAGTGACCATTGCCCCAGATACTTGAGGAGCAGATTCCTCATGCTGAGGATTACCCCCGACAGCCTGGAAAGCAGCCCATGGTGGATCTGGATCCTGAAGAAAGGAGTGATTCGTCCAACTCTCGGCGGCCGCCTGCCCCCAAGCCTGACGAGGATATGTATTACAATCCTGAAAGATATGTTCCAATTGTGGAACTTGAAAATCGTCAACTGCGCAAATAGTTGCAGAGGCAACAAAACACAACAAAGAATTAGCTAGACAGGCTGCTAATGCCCAGACACCTCCCCGGAGGTCTAGGGGAGTCCCCGTGGGAGCACGGCTGCCAGGAGGGTGGAGCAAGTGCCACCACCAGCATCTCAGCCAACTCATCCAAGGCCCTAGAGCAGTAACTGGGCTGAGGCTACTACAAACTCGACTGCAGAAGTACTAGCAAGAACAGGTAATAACCGATCCCCCTTGGCGGCTCGGAACCCAAATCCTGATGCTGTGTGAAACAACCTGGAGCCTGATCGGGCGAACTCTGGACCATCCAAGCCCGACAATGGGAGACAGCCATCGTCACCCATAAGGTACCAACCATCACCAATAAGGCACCCCTCGCCAGTCCAGGAGGTACCACGAGCTGCACATTGGAGGCCATCTCGTAGCGACAGTCAAGATGGAAACTGACAAGCTAGGCCTAGAAAGGGGAATGAAAGAGAGGCTACTCATGATCGCAGGGCTCAACAGCCTTCAGGAAGACAAATGTCAAGATCACAAACTGCTGGGACAAGGAGGCCAGTAGGAGACCCACCTCGTAATCATCGAGCTACACATCCAAAAAGGGCTATAAGTTACGTAAGTGAAAGCTCGGACTACACTCGGTCTGTGAGCATTTATAACACCGAAACAAGGCATACAGGGAATCGAGGGAATCACCCTGATCTGCGGGATCATATAAACCATAATCGGGGTCGAGATAATCCTCCGAACCCTGATTTACACGACCACTTGAATGGTCGCAAACAGTTAGCGTATAACCCTGTACCGAGACAGGGGGCTGGAGTTTTTATTAACGATAACTAGCGCCCTTAGGTCCAGGCTCGACCTCCAGTGGATTTAGTCCAAGACAGGATTGACCAATTAGAAAGAGCATTCAGGCTCCTGCAAAACGAGCGTAACAAGGAGAAGGCTGAAGAGTTTGATGAAGAGCTTGAGCCTTTTGCCCAACATATCGCCAGCACTCCGTTCCATCAAGGGTTTAGGATATCTCATGTCTTGCCATTTACAGAAACTCAGACCCATATAGTCATCTGAGTACCTTCAACACCATCATGAGAGCTAGCAATGTTGGGTACGAGCTCAGATGTATGCTGTTCCCTGCCACACTTACAGGACCAACAAAAAACTGGTTTGAGAAGTTTAAATGGCATTCAATCTCGTCCTGGGATCAATTGTCTAAAGACTTTAAGAAACAATTGAAGGCTATGATTGGCATCAGGCCAGAGGCCTTAACTTTAATGAATGTCCGACAACAAAAAAATGAGTCATTGAGGAGTTACCTCACGAGGTTTAACCTAGAAGTGGCCCAGCTCGAGATGTCAATGATAGCTGTCACCTAATGGCTGTTAGAGTGGGTATACTGCCAAGAAGTCCCTTTTGGGAAGACTTACAAAGGAAACCTATCAGGTCGCTGACCAAGTTCAATCGGAGGGCCTAGAGGTTTGTCAATGTAGAAGAGGTGAGGTCAGCACTGAACATGACCTCTCAGTCCATAACTACAACGATGAACATAAACTCTGCCTCGACCTCGGCGGCCCCCTCAACTTCGAAAACCTCTGGGGACAACCCTTCTAAAAGGAAGAAGAACAAAGGGAATAACCCCGAGGCTGAGGGAGGAAAGAAGAAGAAAGGGGATAAATAATTCTCCGTATACAAAGTGTATACTGAGTTCAACGAGTCTCGGGAGAATATTTACCTAGCTAATGAGAACCAGGTCCCGTTCAGACGACCTAACCCCATGAGGAACCAAAAGGCAAAAAGAGATTCAAATAAATACTGTAGATTCCATAGAGATATTGGACACACAACCGATGAATGTCGACAACTGAAAGATGAGATCGAAGGCTTGATCTCGATGGGATATTTCAGACAATACATTAGGAATTAGAATACCAATCAAGCTTCAACAATCCAAAGGGCAGCAGCTGCACAACCTGGTCAGAACAATAACTCCCGAGCTTGGGAGGACTAGCGAGCCCCTCTGATTGATGGAGATGATGTAATAACCATCTCGGGGGGACCTCATATTGCAAAAACAGGCAGGAACGCCCAAATGAGATACGTGAATGAGCTTAGGATTGGAGACAGTTCTCCCTACAAACCTGAGCCGCGAGCTCCAAAACAACAGAGGGTTGAGACTCAACCCATAACATTTACTGAAGATGATGCGTCACATGTCCAGTTTCTCCATAACGACCCCTTGGTTATAACTCGCAAACTCGTGAACAATAGGGTACACCAAGTCCAGATTGATAACGGATGTCGATGAATATCCTTTATAAAGCCACTCTAGAAAAGATGGGACTCGCGCTTCACGATCTGAAAGCATGTGCAACAACATTGTACAGTTTTTTAGGAGAGGGATTGCCTGTATGGGATCCATCGAACTCCCTGTGACCTTGGGAGACTATCCAGTCTCAGTAACCAAGATGATGGAGTTTGTTGTGGTGGACCTCCCATCGGCCTACAATGTACTGCTCCGGAGACCCGCCCAAGTTGGGCTGGGGGCAGTATCATTGGTTAGGCATTTGGCCATCAAGTTCCCGACTTCTAGTGACATCGGGACGTTGAAGAGAGACTAGCTTGCAGGAAGAGAATGCTATAGCATCTCCATAAGGGGAAAGAATCAAACAAGTGCACAGACACTTGTGATTATTCAGAACAAGGATGGGACGGTCTTCGAGATAGATGAAGATATCGGCCCCAAGGTAGAAGAAAGGGCTGACCTCGAATCTCTGGAAAACCTCGAGGAGGTCAGGCTCGAAGAAGTAGATCCACGAAGACGGTGAAGGTGGGTAATAATCTTTCAAAAGAAGAGAAAATAGGAATTAATTTGCTTCTTAAAAGAAAATCAGGATGTGTTCACATGGTCACACTCAGACATGGTAGGAATCAGTCCGAATGTCATGAGCCATGCGCTTAACATTGACAAAAGCTTCCCCCCAAAGCAGCAAAAGCGAATACTCCTGGACGACGATAGAAAGAAGGCCCTCAAGGAAGAAGTCGATAGGTTAAAGGCAAATCGACTCATACAAGATGCCTTTTATCCTGATTGGATTGCCAATCCAGTGTTGGTCCCGAAGCCCAATGACAAATGGCCAACCTGTATTGACTACTTAGACCTTAACAAGGCATGTCCAAAAGATTGTTTCCCCTACCTTGGATAGATCAACTCGTAGATGCCACTGTAGGTCACGACATTATGTCATTCATGGATGCTTATTCTGGATACAACCAGATCACCATGCACGCAACAGACCAAGAGCATACGAGCTTTGTAACCGATAAAGGGTTGTACTGCTACAATGTCATGCCTTTCGAGCTAAAAAACGCTGAAGCCACGTACCAAAGGCTGGTGAACAGAATGTTTTCTGAATAGATAGGGAATAACATGGAAGTTTATGTTGATGACTGCTTGTTAAGTCTAAACATAACAATAACCATGTGAATGATCCCGCTTAATGCTTTACTATACTTCGAAAGTATAACATGAAACTTAACCCACAAAAGTGCTCTTTCGGAGTGTCTTCGGGAAAGTTTCTAGGATTTATAGTAAATCCATGAGGAATAGATGTTAATCCAAACAAGATCAAGGCATTGATTGATATGCCCTCACCTCAAAAGAATGAGGATGTACAGAGCTTAACTGGACGGATGGCAGGACTAAGTAGGTTTATTTCAAAGTCTACAGACCGTTGTCTTCCCTTTTTCAACCTTTTGAAAGGAGGCAAAAAATTCAAGTGGTCAGAGGAGTGCGAGCTTGCATTCCAAAACCTAAAGAAGCACCTCGCTGAACCACCAATCTTGTCAAAACCTATCATGGGAGAAGTCTTGTATTTATACCTCGCTACAACTGAGCACGCCATTAGTGTTGTGCTCGTCCGAGAGGAGAAGAAGGTATTGTTTACCCAAAAACGACTGCTGATGATGTGGCAAGGACTTCTCACACGTGGTTGACACATGGCAGTGTCGAAATAAAGAGGCGCTGTTCACTTATCGACTAGCTCCCTGTTGCTTCGTCAACCCTCACGATTAGATGCGACTAGGCTGGTCGTATGCTTCGGTTTATTTCCTTAAAAGATTGTACTCTTATAATAACTACGTTGATTATTTCCTCTTTATTGCCTTGATACACAGATATTAAGGATAGTTAAGGCCCATTGGCTCATGTAGCCCCCCTTGAGCCTATAAATATGCATGAGAGAGCTCAAGGAAGGGACTTTTGACTTTTGAATCTTTTTCTGAATACTGAGAGAAAGAGCATACAGTGCGATTATCCTCAAAATAGTTGTATTTCCCCAACGGTGTGTGAAACTCAAGAACCCTAGTTCTTTGATCACGGCATTGGGATTCAATATTAATAATAACACTAAGTGGATGTAGGTCATTACCATTCATTGGGGCCGAACCACTTTAAATCATTCGTGTCCATTCTTTACCATTAGATTCCATTCTTGATTCGTATCTCATTTCTTGTCGTATTTTTTAATCCGTGTCATTGGCCAAATCAAGGGTCAACATTCTGGTGCTCTTGTTGAGAGTTTTGATCAAGAAGCTGTAAGAAAATCTAATGGCAAAGACATCTAAGAAAGTTGCATTGGCCGCTGGCGCTGCATCATCCCAACCTCCTCCTCCGAATGTGGCGGAGAATGAACCACATTTAGAGTTTGAAGAGGAGGAGGAGTTGGATACAGAAACACTGAGGGAAACATTGGTGGTGTTGCAAGATGAGTTGGCCAATCTGAGGGCCAATCAGGAGAACGCAGCAGAAACGATGGCGCTGCAGCAGAGAGAAATTGAACGTCAGCGCTAGGAGCTGAGTGAGTGGCAAGCAGACATGGACCATCGGCAGAGGAATGCCATGGTCGCTCTCGAAGCAGCCATTCAACTGGCTCGAGGACAGGCTATGCCGGCCTCTTAACCGGATCAGCTACCGAGTGCGCCACCATAGCGGGCTCCCAATCCGAGTCCTCTGCTCCGACCAGCAAGCCCCAAAGGCCGGAGCAGCCACCCGCGGCTCAGGAGGATATCCCAATTCGGGATCCTGAGCAGCAACCTCCATCTCAAGCTGGTCGAGGCAATCCCCAGCGCTAGAGGCAGAATAGGGCTAGGCAATCGCCCCGCAGCCCTAGACGCCCAGGGGACGAAGAGCTGAATTCGCTGAGAAGGGGGCAGCGTCCTTCTGCTAAGAGAAGGAACAACGAGTCAGGCTCTACGGTCAGAGGCCCCCCATGACATAATAATGCACGAGGACCCAACGACCAGCGTAGGCCTCCTCCAGACGCTAAGGAGATGCCAGCCCGAGGAGGAAATAGCATGAATAATTGGTCACCCCGTAGTCGGCCCCAGTTTAGAGACGGCTACGACTATAATGAAGCCGATTCTGGCAGAGGAAATGTCGGTCAGAGGAATGAGAAAAGTGGTGGAGGCAGGAGCCCCCCACCTAGAGAAGATAGGCCAACAAGCCATAACGCTGGGGGGCAACCCAGATAAAACAACGTCTTTTATCGACTAGGAGTTAGCGAGCAGAGGCACAGGGATGAAGATTTGAGGGACATGCTCAACGACCGTTGTGAGAGGCACGATGAGTACGCTCCTCCGGCACCGGTCGCCCCAGCGATCCCAAAAGTGGTTCAGGCTCAGATTGATGCTCTGAACCAGGCAATACAACAACTGGTTGGGGGTGGAACATCCCACATAGAGTATGATTGGAGGAGGGGCACTCTGTTTGTGCAAAGGATTACAGTGGCAGAAACCCCCAGAAAATTCAAAATGCCAACACTGCCAAACTTTGATGGGTACGGAGACCCAGTATCTCATGTCAACAAATTTGAGATACAAATGGACATACAGAAAGTGTCAGACGATGCCCGTTGTAGGATCTTCCCCGCAACACTGTCCGACACCGCCCAGGAGTGGTTCTTTAAGTTCCCTCCTGCTAGTATAGTATCCTGGGAAATGTTCATAAAGGAATTTTACGGACAGTTCTATGCGGGTCGCGTACACCCCACTAAGGCCAACCAGCTGGTCGAGATACGCCAGAAGGAGGGAGAGCCCTTGAAGGAGTATGTCCAGTGCTTCATGCGAGCAGCATCTAGAGCCAAGACAGTGGGGGACGAGGGAAAAATGATGGCCCTAACTACTGGGTAGACACCATTCTCCCCTCTGGAGTAGCCTAAGAAAGAATGGGGTAAGAAGTACCCAAGAGTTTTTGGATCGATCTAATAGATATATCAAGCTCGAGGACATGATTGCCAATGAGGGGAAATAGCCAACAAAGGACAAGGGGACAAAGGAAGAACCCGCCAAGGCCGCCAACGGGTCAGAGAAGCCAAATGGCAACAACAAGGGCAGCGGGAATGGAAATGGCAGAAATGGTGGAAAACGGGCGAGAAATGAGTCGTTGGCTTCTGAGAATAAATCCCCCAAAGGCAATAGATACAAGCCGAGATTCACTAACTGCACGGCTCTTGTTGAAAGTCGAGTGGAGGTTTACCAGGCGACCAGCTCTAGTGTTCCTTATAAGTGACCTGCATCTATAAGGAAGGATATCTCCAAGAGAGATACTACAAAATTATGTCATTTTCAAAACGACTACGGACACGACACTAATGAGTGTAACCAATTGAACGACGAAATTGAGTTCTTGATTAGGCAGGGACATCTAAGGAGATATGTACGAGCCGCAAGAGGGTCTCAGCGAGAGGCTCAAGGTGGCAACGAGCAGGCGCCTGTACGCCAACGCTCACTGCCTTTGCAGCCAGCTCCTGCGGCAGGCACGTTACTCACCATCTTTGGTGGCCCACACCTTGCAGGGGACAGTGGGAAGGAAAGGGAATGTTATGCTTGAACCCTACGGTACGACCAGGACATTGAGATGATGAGTGTGGAGGATTGAGCACCAAAGAAGGCTCAAACAAAGGAGGAATTGATAACCTTCTCTGAAGACGATGCCCAGCACGTACGATTCCCACACTCTGATCCGCTGGTCGTGGACGTGCCAATTGCCAACATGATGGTGAAGAGGGTGTTGGTTGACACAGGAAGCTCAGTCAACATCGTATATAAGTCCTCATTGGAAAGAATGAAGTTGTCCGTCAAAGACTTGGAGCAATGCAACCAAACCATCTATGGTTTTTCTGGCGAAGGGCTCGCCCCAACTAGGTCGATTAGGCTTCTAGTTATAGCAGGTACTGCACCTGCTAACATGACATTACTCACTACTTTCATAGTAGTTGATTGTCCTTCAACATATAATGTTGTAATTGGGAGGTCAATTTTGGTCGACCTACGAGCCGTTACCTCGATATGGCACATGGCCATGATATTCCCAACCGACGCAAGGATAGGAAGCATGTTGGGAAATCAGCGGGAAACGAGGGAATGCTACAACGCCTCGATAACTAAGGCAAAGAAAGGTATATCGAGGGAAGTTGCCAGAAAAGAGTTGCAAATGGCGGCTAATGTACAGGCCCAATCAGGTGATGATGTCACCAAATAGGGCATTGCCCAAAGTGAGGACAGAGATTTAGATCCTCGCTTTGGGGATTTTGATGAAGAGAGAGGACCCATCGAGGACCTTGAAGAGGTCCAACTCGATGAAGAAAATCTGACCAGGGTTGTGAAAGTCGGTAAAAACTTAGAGACAACAACAAAACAAGCACTGATGGAATTTTTGAAGGAAAACTAGGAAGTCTTTGCCTGGTCGCACAAAGACATGGTCGGAATAGACCCTGCTGTCATTAGCCATGTGCTAAACATAGACAAAAGTTTTCCACCAGTACAACAAAAAAGGAGGCTGCTCGACAAAGATAGATCAAAGGCCTTAAAAGAAGAAGTCGAGAAGCTGAAGGAGAATGGATTCATCAGGGTAGCATTTTATCCATCATGGGTCTCTAATCCCGTGCTAGTTCCCAAGCCGAATGGAAAATGGAGAACATGCATGGATTTCACAAACCTTAATAAAGCCTACCCTAAAGATTGTTTCCCACTCCATAGAATCGACCAACTGGTCGATGCCACTGCAGGGCATGAAATTCTCTCATTCATGGATGCATACTCTGGGTATAATCAGATTAGTATGCATCCTCCTGATGAGGATCACACTAGCTTTCGAACTGACACAGGGCTTTACTGTTACAAAGTAATGCCCTTCGGTTTGAAAAACGCTGGTGTGACTTACCAGTGACTGGTCAACCACATGTTTAAGAAGCTGATCGGCACAAACATGGAGGTATATGTCGATGACATGCTGGCTAAGTCGAAAAAGGCAGGAGGGCATATAGGGGATTTGCAAGAATGCTTCAACGTCTTGAACAAATATCAGATGAAGCTGAATCCTCTCGAGTGCTCATTCGGAGAAGGATCAGGGAAGTTCTTGGGATTTATAGTAAACTTGAGAGGAATTGAGGCTAATCCCAAGAAGATCAAATCCCTGGTCGATATGAAATTGCTAGCAAAGATCAAGGATGTTCAAAGCTTGACCGGAAGGATTGCTGCTCTTAGTAGATTTATTTCCAAATTGACGGACAAATGTGTCCCATTTTTTAATCTACTCAGAGGAAACAAGAAATTCGAATGGACAGGGGAGTGCGAGTAGGCTTTTCAAGCATTGAAGACTCACATGTCGCAACCACCGATCCTATCAAAGCCAGTTGATAAAGAAACTTTGTTCATCTACCTGGCGATCATAGAATACGCTGCCAGTGCTGTCTTAGTAAGAGAAGAAGAAGGCGTGCAGAAGGCGGTTTATTATGTAAGCAAGAGGCTAATTGGGGCAGAGATGCAATATCCACCTATTGAAAAATTATCCTATTGCTTAATCTTAGCCTCCAGAAATATGCGGCCCTACTTTCAAGCTCACCCAATCACGGTTTTGACCGACCAACCTCTACGGCAAGTCCTGCAGAAGCCAGAAACCGCAGGTAGATTATTGAAATGGGCGGTTGAACTTGGGTAGTTTGATATCTCTTACTTGCCACGAACAACGATAAAAGGGCAAGCCCTGGCTGATTTCATCGCAGAATTCACTGGGCTTACAGATAGTGAGCAGCCAGAAGCACCTAAAGAGCCTGAGCCTCAAAGCCAAACTCCCTCATGGAAATTGTTCACGGAGGGGTCCTTAAATGAACATCACGCAGGAGCAGGAGTGATTTTGATAACGCCTGAAGGGCATCAATTTCACTGCGCAATCAGGTTTGACTTTACTGCTTCCAACAATGAGGCCGAGTATGAAGCACTGCTCGTTGGGTTACGATTGGTTAGGGACATGAATATAAAGGCACTTGACATCTACAGTGACTCTCAGCTGGTGGTAAATTAGATTATGGGAGAGTACCAGGCTCGAGGTCTAAAAATGATTGCTTACTCAAACAAAACAAAGGATCTATTAGCGTAGTTTGACAGGTAGACCCTTCAGCAAGTACCTTGCGACCAAAATTCAAACGCTGATACTTTGGAAAAATTAGCAAGTGCGAAGGATGATGATACTCAGAACATAGTGCCAGTTGAACGAATATCTATGCCAAGCATTCAAGTAGAGGAGACCTCTTTAGTGATCCAGGCGGTCGATACATGGATGGAACCATACATAGAGTACCTTACGCAAGGCGTCTTACTGGCAGACAGAAACAAAGCTAAGACCCTTCAGCGATAGGCTGCTAGGTATATTCTGGTCAATGGAATTTTGTACCGGAGGGGATACTCAATGCCACTCCTTAGATGTATTTCGAAAGAGAAGGCCAAGGAATTGATGAAAGAGGTACATGAAGGCTTTTGTGGGGACCATGCTGGGGGGCAAAGCTTATCAAAAAAGATCCTAAGGCAAGGATACTTTTGGCCAACGATGAATAAAGACTCGATGGAATTTTTGCGGAGGTGCGAAAAGTGCCAGAGGTTCTCAAAAATTCCACGAGCAGGCCCTAATGAACTGAAACAGATGAAAAGTCTGTGGACGTTCGCAGTCTGGGGTATAGATTTAATCGGATCTCTGCCCACAGGCAAGGGCAGCGTCAAGTACCCTGTGGTTGCTGTTGATTACTTCACTAAATGGGCCGAAGATGAGCCACTCGCAACCATAACGACCAAGAAAGTGCTGGATTTTGTGGTCAAAAACATCGTATTGGATTGCCAAGGAAGATTGTTGCTATGGATTGCCAAGGAAGATTGTCTTAGACAACGGCACCCAATTTGATAGTGATCTGTTCACAGATTTTTGCGAATGACATGGAATTATCAAGAGCTTTTCTTTAGTCGCTCATCCTCAAGCAAATGGACAAGTCGAAGCAGTCAATAAAACGCTAAAGGATACTCTAAAGAAAAGACTTGAGGAAGCAAAGGGAGCATGGCCAGAACAATTGCCTGAAGTCCTTTGGTCGTATAGAACTTCTCATTGAACAGCGATAGGTCATACTCCATTTTCCTTAGCTTATGGATATGAGGCTATAGTGCCTGTTGAGTTAGATCTGCCATCACATCGCAGAATAACGTACGATCAAGGCTCTAATAGCCAGCTATTGATGGAATCCCATGATTTGGTCGATGAAAGGTGGGAGCAAGCCTAACTCGGAGTAGCTGCTTAATAGCAAAAAATTGCCCGGTATTTCAATTCTAAAGTACGTGAAAGGAAATTCAATATCGGAGATCTAGTACTTCGAAGGGTTTTCCTTAATACCCGCGACCAGACTGCTAGAGTACTCGAACCTAATTGGGAAAAACCATACCAGATTAAAGAAGTCCTCCATCCAGGCACCTATAAACTTGCTCGCTTAAATGGAGATCTCATTCCTCGCTATTGGAATGGAGAACACCTGCGCAAGTACTTTCAATAAACAATTCTTCTTAAAGAATTGGCTTGTATTAATTTTACTTTTTACAAGTTATGAAAAAGGGTTGGTCATTTTACGTGACTGACCGCTTATAAGTGTAAGATCTTATTGATCACTCGTACATACATGTTTTGTCCATTTATTATGAGAAATATAAGGGACTGTGCGCAACTAGTCATTCTTGCCAATTATTGTATTTATTACAAGTATTTGCTCATTACGTGTGATGTTTTGTTGTATTATAATTTTAAATTCTTTGCTCCGAGCAGTAATGTTCGAATAGGATTTTGTCAAGGCAAGTGACCAAGGACCTAAAGCTCCTCAATCACTTGGGGGGCATATAAGGCATCTAGTAAGCAAAGCATATCGAAAGGTATGTAAACACATGAGTAAAATAAGTGAAAGCATGCTAGGGTACTTAGAGTATTTTTCAAAATTTTTTATTTTGTTAAATCAAACCAAAGTACTATGTTAAGTTCGGTCACGCGGATGGATGTTATAATAACATAAAAATATTATAATATCAAAAGGAATTCCTTTACACCATGAGAAGAAAATGCTCGGATGTAATTGTTTGTTAAAAGTAAAAGCTGCCCATGCAGCAATAAAAATTAAAAATTAAAAAAATTAATTGTCTTTACATCACGACCCATAGGTCGTGTATTAAAAAAAAATAATAGGAAAAATAAAAAAGACTACGAGGCTGGAGGATCTTGAGGAGCATGCTAGTCGACAGTGGCGCCAGCTTCATTGTCTGCGTCGTCAATCCCCGTTGCCAGGGAAATCTCTGGAGAAGCAGGAATTTTAGCCCTTTCTTCTTCCTCCAGGTGAATGGTGCACTGGGACATTAGAATCCGTCTCAAGCACTCAGACAGATTGCTAAAGTCGGTGTAATGCCCTGGTTACCCCAGAACAGTTACGGTGAATCGGAAATTTGACTCGCTACCCGAGTCCTTTCGTTAAAAACGTGCGTCTAAGTGTTATTAACAGGCTCAGGTGGAAAACCAATCAAAAGGCAAGGATATATTTTATTAAGTACATAAAACTGTTCACGGGCGCATAAAAAACATTTACAAGTTATTTACAACACAAAAGGGTCATTACTGTTTCAAATTTACAAACCGTCGACCTAAGCGGCAAAAATAGGGTAAACCCCCTAGTTCCCCTGAGAACTCCTTGGCCGTGGTGATCAAGCGGCCGCATAATTACACATTCACCACCTAAGCTCTCCACTCAAGGCTGGGTGAGCCTTTCTTTCCCTTTACCTGCACCACATAGCACCCATGAGCCAAGGCCCAGCAAGAAAACACAGTAATGAATATAGATATTAACAACTGATTATCATTATAATCACATAGAGCCTATAGCTCTTAAACAGATGAGTGATTCAACACTTGAGGTTCTAGTAAACCATACTGAGTGACTGACAAGCAAGTCACTAATTTAAGCAAATGAGTGACTGCTGGGTAAGTCACTAGCCTTAACAGATGAGTGACTGATGGCTAAGTCACTAGCTTAAACAAATGAGAGGCTGATGAGTAAGTCTCTAACTTAACAGATGAGTGACTATTGGGTAAGTCACACATGCGCTTTTAGTTTTCATCGAACTTGAGGTCGGACCGGCATTAACGCTCCTCTGAGTCATTTAATGCAGATGTTGATTAGATCTAATCTTTATTGGCTTGCGTTGAACACGGTAAGGCCATCCTGACTTATGAGTCAGCGCTGTGTGACCAGTGCCCAGTACCACTGCTGAACTTGACTAATAAGGCCCAGCTTCATAGTTGATACTGCCACCTTTGCCAAATCTGACTAATTAGTCAGTACTATGCACAAGTGAGCAAGATTTTCTAATCATTCAATAATCAATTCATGTCCACATTCACACATTCAACATGCCTTATGAACAACCAGGCATGTCACATATGGGGTGCAGTTCTCTTACCTCTGGTTCGAGTGAGAAATATAATAAGAACGACTCCTGAGAACGATTGACCTTTAAGTTCCTTAGCGGTTACCTAATCACAACCAATTATAACCTCCATTAATGAAAATAAACATTGAAAGGGTCTTAACCTAAACACCACTCTTGGGACCTCGAAACATGCCCACACGGTGAGTAGATTCGATCCCGGGCCTTAAGGATTGAAACCCCAAGCCAAAAACACTTAAAAACACTCAAAACGGGATTCTGAAGGAACAGAGTAGCGCTACACTGCTACTCCCTAGCGCCCTAGCGCTATTCTCCGAACCCCCAAAATACCCAAAAGAATCCTGTGTAGCGCTATAGCCCTAGGGTGGGCGTTGTAGCGCTACCCCCAAACCAGCACACCCCTGAAACCTTCTTCTTCGACTCCTTCGATTCCAACCTGTTTCGAATGCTTCCAAATCCCATTTTTGGTGCCAAATGAACCCAAAAACCATCCTAACATACCCCAAAAATCACAACCATAAGAACCCTAGCCAAATCTCCCAACAAAACCAAGTATTCAACCTAGAAATCACAACAGAAAACTAGAACAAAAAATAGGGCAAACCAAAGAATTCAATGGCTAGAAACTTACCCAAAGCTCAGCTTATGATGCTCTTCAATGGAGGAACACTCTCCCAAACTCCCAAGACTTACTTCCTAAGCTTGAATCCTGAAGAATGGCTCAAAAATCTCAAAGGAAACTGAAGGAGAAAAAGATACGGGAAGGCTCTTGAAGATGCCCTGTTTTTCTACCTCTTTCACAACCTAAAATGGTTTATATCAATCCTAGGGGTGAAAATACCATTATACCCATAGGTCAATTAAAGGTTTCTAAAGGCTCCCAAGGGAAAAATTTGTACTCCCCACCTATCTCGTCAATCATAATTAACGCTCTCCAATTCCCGCTATTCTCAATATTCTCATACACCAATAATTTATATCCCGTTACCCTTTAATTCCCGGTAATGCTCTAATCATTAAAATCACCCCGAGACTCATCCCGAGCCCCGAACTTGAACCTGTTATGACTAGACTGCTAATTAATATTCCAAGATCGTCTCTTGCCGAATAGCTCGAACAAACCAACATTATAATGTGGTCTTAACAATATGTCACTGACATGCATACAAATATACAATTATGCCCTCAATGGGCCAAATTACCAAAATATCATAATAATCAAATGTGGACCCACATGCATGCATTTAACATCATATGATAATATAATTCACATAAACATGCATATTATCATTTAATGGCATAATTACACAGTTATGGCCCTCTCGACCTACTAATCCAGCCATTAAACCGCATTAGGGATTCCGGGGCTTTACAGTCGGCCTTCTGATTGTGCTTCCAAAACTTGTAGAAGCAAATGTGGGTGGCTTCCTTATACTTCTCCAAGTTTTTGGCATCAGTTTCTTTGAGCTCTTTCACGCGCCTTTCCAGCTCCTCCATCTCCTACCTGCTTGCAATCAGATCGAGCTCAAGCTATTTGGATTGTTGGTAATTGAGTTTGGCACTCTCCCTGAATTTTTCTTTATCTTCATTGGATTTGTTCAGAGCGGCCTGTTTTTCAAACAACTCCTCGGTCAGGGTGGCTTTCTGCTCGAGCAGCTCATCATTATGCTTATTCAGCTATGCGTTTTTCTTAAGCAGTTCACCGTTCTGCTTGGCCAGTTCATTGTTCTTCTCGAGCAGGTCAGCATTCTTTCCCTTGATCACCTTCATTGCCTCAGCGAGCCTGGTGTCAAAGTTTTTGGTCTGGGAGACCATCACACCCACGCGACGCCAGCCGGCCGTCATGGTCAACAATCCCTGTGACCAGATGAAAAGAATAAGGTGATGGAAGAAAATTAAAAGTAAATTACTCAGCAACAGAAAGAAACTTACATTGACTATCTCATTCAGCCCTCGATTTAAAATTTGGTCAGTTTCCATGGAGATGGTACCATCGATGGCCTCTTGACTACATTTGTGTTTGGAGAGTTTGTATATTCTCTCCCTGGCCAAACTGACCACGGTGCTGGATAGGGAGCCTTCGGGCTGAGTATGACGTGGCTGGTCGGAAGGCGCTGAAGGAGTGGGGTGCTGATCGACCAGTGGAGTTGAGGCTGGCTGGTCAAGTGGAGAGGGAGGTGGCATATTTTACTTCGATGGAACAGTTGCTGAAGGACTCTCAGTTCGGGCCTTCTTTGAAGCAGTTTTGATGCTCTGCCCCCGAACCCTCTTGTTGTATTTCTTCCTGCCTGAGGAAGCAGTAGCGGCCTTGTAATGCTCGAACACGTCTTCAGATGACATATCTGCACAAAAGGAAACAATATGAGCAGTGAGACAAAATATATAGGCAGAACTAAAAAAGAAAGTAAGGAGATTATAAGTAAAGTACCCGTGCTACAACTACTGGTCGCTACATTATTTGCTGAACTACTTCCACCCTCACTTACTGCCTGGAAGAAATCTGAATTTAACTTTGGAGTATACTTAAAGTTTTCATCCCCGTCAAATAAGTGACAGGGAATTGGCAAACTATCTAAGAATGAGAAAACAGTACCGTTCTCATCTGAAGACTCGTCGATGGGAGCAGAGGGTTTGGTGGCTGTCTTTTTTCCCTTTCCCATTGGGTTAGGGGGAGCAGCAGCTCGCGGGGTGTTGGAGGGCTCCCTGATTATCACTCTAGTCATCCTCCTCCTTTGAGGTTGTGACACGTCTGGGTGCTGCTCGGGAATCTCCTCACCAGTGGCACTCCCCGCTTTTGACTCCCTCACATCCTGGTGGGGTGCCAAAACCCCACCAGCCTCAGGTTAGACTCTTTGACTAGATGTTTGACGCTCTCCTCTACGTCAGTCATGCTAGACAAGAGTGCTGATCGGACTTCCATGTCTGGAGTGGGAGCCGGTCGTAGCCACGTGCCTGAAATACACTAGATCTCTAAGGGAAATGCAGGATGAATTAAAGGAAAATAAACGACCAAGGGAGTAAAAATATTACCTCCTTGGATGAAGGCCAGGTTGTTGGCAACCATGTTTGTAGTCAGAAAGTACTCTGGATGGTACTTCCCCACATTGGATATAAAGGTGGTATCACTCACGAAATGGAAGAACCCCGTGTTTTCTTGATTGGGGTTGGATTTTAGGTCGAACAGATAGTTGACCTCGTGTGGTGTGGGGACAGGCTATTTCTTATGGCTATAAAGGATATAGAGTGCAGAGAGCATTTTATACTCGTTTGGGGTTATTTGGAAAGGAGCGACCCCGAAATAGTTGGTCACTCCTTGGAAGAAAGGATGGAGAGGCAGGATCACTCCTGCCTCGATGTGATACTGCGACCAGGCGCTGAAGGCTCCTCCAGGAAGATTTTCCCGTTGGTCTCTGGTAGGTTGGACTAGGGTCACCCCAGGAAGCCCGTACTTCTTAATGTAATTTGCAATCATCCTAACCGTTACTCGACTAGGAGAGGCAACGCACCATTCAACAACTGGTTGAATGGCATTTCAGAGTTGGGCTTGAGTTTAGATTTCAGGGTCGGGGGTGTTTTCTTCCCGACCACTGGTCGAAGGAATTTCAGCCCGAGGAGCAGGCTGATTTGAAGGGGAAGCGGATGGTTTCTTTTTCTAGGCTTTGGACTTTACTCGACCCATATTTTGAAGAGGGGACAATGGAATGCTTGGGGTGACACGAGAAAAAGATATCTCTGGTATCAACAACGACGGTTGCTCCTCGTTCTCAAGCAATTGGGCCAGTAGGTCATCATCGATAGGCCTCTCACCTCCCCACAGATCTTGCATGAAAAGCTACGAATAGAAAAAGGGGGAGATGAGAATTTAAGGCCTAAAACCTTGTGTTTAAAAGTTGGAATAACGCTGCTCATGTATAAAAGTTAAGCTTTTATACGACCAGCAACATTCTGATAAAAAACACTGTATTTCAAGCGAACAGTTTGGAAAATAGATTAAAAAGAAAAAGTGAAAAGTTTTTCATGAAAAACTTTTTGACTCTGAAAGGGCGGGAAAAACCCAGTTTTTCAGCTAGCATAAAAATTGAATTTTTACTTCGATTTTACACCCTAAATCTACAATCTTAACTACCAAACAGACTCCTAACTCCCATAAAACATTATTTCACTACCCTATCAAACATCGATCAATATGCCCACTTACCCCAAAACAGTTTCAGCCAAGAACATTCAAGAGCTCAGATACGAAATAGATAAAAGATGGTTTTGCATGGCATCTCAAACAACTGAAAGATTCGGGAAACTTACTTGGATGAAAGTTAGAGTACGAACACGAACGTTTTGAATGTCTGAGCGAAAGTTCCTTAGAGAAGTGATGAAAGCTTCTTGGTTTTTTGGGCTCTGATGGTCGAAGTTCTTCCGAGTTCTTAAAGAAGAGAAGACAAATGAAAAGTAAAAAGTAAAAATGTGATCTTGGGGTATTATTTATAGTGATCGTGGCACCATAAAAGAGGTAATCATGGAATTACTTTTTTCAAAGTATGGGAAAGTGCAATAGCCGCTAGACAATTTTTTGGGAAACTGAGAAGACTTGATTGGACATGATTAGCTATCTTTTTCAAGAAGGCATGGGCGGTTCTAAGAGATTTGGTGGGGTACACAAAGAGTCGGTTTCCTAAGTTTACTTCATGATGGTCGCAGTAAAATAAACTTTGGGGGCAAATGTTTACCCAAAAATAGCTGTTGATGATGTGGCAAGGATTTCTCAGATGTGGTTGACATGTGGCAGTGTCGAAATAAAGAGGTGCTATTTGCTTATCGACTAGCTCCCTGTTGCTTCGTCAACCTTCACAATTAGATGTGACCAGGCTGGTCGTATGCTTCGGTTTATTTCCTTAAAAGATTGTACTTTTATAATAACTACGTAGATTATTTCCTCTTTATTACCTTGATACACGGATATTAAGGATAGTTAAGGCCCATTGGCTCATGTAACCCCCCTTGAGCCTTTAAATATGCATGAGAGAGCTCAAGGAAGGGACTTTTGACTTTTGAATCTTTTTTCTGAATACTGAGAGAAAGAGCATACAGTGCGATTATCCTCAAAACAGTTGTATTTCCCCAACGACGTGTGAAACTCAAGAACCCTAGTTCTTTGATCACGACATTGGGATTCAATATTAATAATAGCACTAAGTGGACGTAGGTCATTACCATTCATTGGGGTCGAACCACTATAAATCGTTCGTGTCTATTCTATACCATTAGATTCCATTCTTGATTCGTATCTCATTTCTTGTCGTATTTTTGACTCCGTGTCGTTGGCCAAATCGAGGGTCAATAGGTACAAAAACCAATGTACTATGTCAGTACAAGTTTACTGGGGGTAAAATCGAGGTACTCGTTGATGGAAAAACTGGCTCTCAGCCTGATCCACTCATCTCAAAAGCTTCAACCTTATTTCCAAGCACACCATATTCATGTGCTAACTGACCAACCACTATGAACTCAGATTGTTAAAGTGGGCTGTCGAACTCAGATAATTCGAGATCACATACCACACGAGAACGACCATCAAGGGACAGGCCCTGTCAGATTTCATTGTCGAGTGTATTGGAGTATCTAATAATGAAGTTGTAACCTTAGCTCGCGAGTTGTGGAAGCTTTATGTCGACGGTTCCTCCAATTAAAATGGATCGGGGCAAGCATTATATTGATCACCCTAGTAGGAAATTGATTCCACTCTGCTTTAAGGTTCAACTTTGAAGCGTCAAATAACAAGGCTGGATACGAAGCATTACTAGTAGGACTTTGAATAGCCAAGGAACTCAAAGCAAAGGCTATACATTGCTATAGTGACTCACAATTGGTGGTCAACTAAGTTTTAGGGGAATATCAAGCTCGTGGCGTAAAAATGGCTACGTACCTAGAGAAAGCCAAGGTTGTGCTTGGATAGCTCGAATTCTATGCTATAGAGCAAGTTCCCCGAGAACAAAATTCAAATGCAGACGCGTTGGCCAGTCTCGCTACCACCAGCAAGGCCGATACATTGAACGTGGTCCCGATAGAATTTATGTCGACCCCCAGTATCAACAAGTCTGACGAAGAAGACGTATGCAAGATCGATTCTCAACATACCTGGATGACCCCAGTAGTCGATTACCTCAAAACCGGAATTCTCCCAGCAGAACGGAATGAGGCTCAGAAACTGATGTATCAGATCCTGAGGTATACTATTGTGGAAGGAAGGCTGTATTAAGAGTGTACTCTATGCCATTACTCCAATGTGTAACTCCACCCGAGGCAAAGAAAATTCTGGAAGAATTTCATGAAGGATTTTATGGAGATCACACCGGGGGGCATAGTCTATCCAAAAAGGTAATAAGGCAAGGGTATTTATGGCCCATAGTCAAGGCAGATGCGTTCGAATACGTCAAAAGATGTGATAAGTGCCACCGATTTGCCTCAATTCCACGAGGTCCACCTACTGAGCTCACCATGTTGACCTCCTCATGGCCATTTGCATTGTGGGGAATCGACCTTATAGGCTCGCTACCAACAGGCAAAGGTGGAGTACTGTGGTCGCAGTAGATTATTTCACAAAATGGACCGAGGCTGAACCCCTGGCCACGATTACCTCGAAAAAAGTTTTAGACTTTGTGGTAAAGAATATCATCTACCGATATGGGATGCCCAGAAAGATAGTGTCAGACAATGGTACCCAGTTTTACAGTGACTTGTTTACCCATTTCTGCGAGAAGAATGGGATAATAAAAAACTTCTCCTCTGTTTCCCATCCCCAATCAAATGGCCAGGTCGAAGCAGTCAACAAAACCCTAAAAAGCTCCATAAATAAAAGGTTAGAGGAGGCTAAGGGGAGGTTTCCCGAGGAGTTACCTCAGGTTTTGTGGGCTTATCGAACCACAACTCGAACTTCAACAGGACATACTCCCTTCTCCCTAGCATATGGATGCGAGGCCATGTTCCCAATTGAAGTCGAAATACCCATAATACAGAGCTATGGCTACAATCAGGTCTTGAACCAATCCCAGCTCGAAGAAATTCTAGACCTCATTGAAGAAAGACGGGATGAAGCTTAATTGAAAAATGCTGCATACCAGCAATGAGCTACCAGATATTTCAACAAGAGGGTTCGAGATAGAAAATTCGGATTAGGAGATTTGGTACTAAGATGTATATTTTTGGCTACATGAGACCCGCTTGCTGGAGTACTTGGACCTAACTAAGAAGGGCCTTACCAGATCGAGTCTATCATCTGGCCCGGGGTATATAAATTGGCGAGACTAAATGGAGAGTTGGTGCCGCGAGCTTGGAACGGTGAACATCTACAACCTTATTATCAATAATGTAGGAAGGTTGTTTTTGTTGTATCCAAGCTTCTTTAATTTTCAGACATTTGTTAATAAAATGTTAAACTTTGCTCCAAAAGTTATTTTCTTTATTTTATGTTGAATTTTTTGCAAACTCTCTTAATTCAATAACCTATGGTCACACTTATAGGATATTAAGGGGGCATCAGTGGTATACAATCATACCATAAGTTTGAAAAAATAAATAACATAAAATAAAAATGTTTGGATCATTAACCAGACATAAAAGTTTTAAGTATACACATGAACTAATAATGTCTGGATCATTAACCCGACATAGAAGTTATAAGTGTATACGCGAGCTGAGATGGTCTGGACATAACTAGACAATAAAAATTATAAGTGTATGGATTAATAACTAAACACGCGAGCTAAATCTATCTGGATATAACCAGATTCACAAGCTAAGATAGTCTGGTCATAACCAGACTATAAAAGTTATAAGTGTATGGATTAATAACCAAACACGCGAGCTAAAGCTATCTGGATATAACCAGATTCGCGAGTTAAGATATTCTAGTCATAACCAGACTATAAAAATTATAAGTGTAAGGATTAGTAACTTAGCACGCGAGCTAAATAAGTTTGGGACAAACCAGCTAAAACTAATCGACAAAAAATTGGAATGTAAATAAACCTACTTTGAATTAAGTCGAGTCCGAGGCTAGAAAATTTTGCAAAAAATAGTTTTGACCTCACAACCTTGAGGAGCTACTCGAGGATGAGAAAAAGTGACTAGAAGAGAAAAATATAACTAAACCACTAAGATTACATGCCATATAAGTACTTTCAAGTGCATGGTAAAAGTAAGGTCGAACCTTGACAATAACGAGGTCGGACATGGATATATCGAGTAAACTGTGCATGCATGCATTGAAACTCGAGCTTAAATCCAACAAATGTGTTTTTACGAATAAAAAAACATAAAAGCAAGCCTTTAGTATAACATGCTTGAAATATTTCAGCCTAGAAATGTAAAGCAAAAATGTTAAAGCAAAAGCTGAATATAAAATCAAATGCATAAAAGTTTTCAAGCCAGAAAATTGCGTGCATAAAGATTAAAATTATTGTCTAAATAATGATAAAATAGCCCTAGAACGAGCTATGCATTGTATTTTCCCCAAGGGCATATATATATATATATAAAAAGAAGGGGTATTACAAAAAACTTAATGGGACGCAGCCCATGACCTCGCTTTTATGAAGCAGACACATCCCCATCAACTGCACTAGACTTCTCTGCTGCCTCCTCTGCCTCGTCCCTGGCATCCTCCTTGACAAGTCAAGCTTGCCACCTCTTGAGGAATTCATCTTCGACATTGTCCAGAAAGCTGGTGTCGAGATCAGCATTGTTGGGCGATATACGGTACATGGCCATGTCAACAACATGATCCTTCTTCTGCTTAAACTCCTCGAGGAGGCGAGTCTTCTCACCCTCGATTATATCAAAGGTGGCTTTATTCTCCTCCTTGAGCCTGGCATTCAACTCTTCAAGCTCCTTGATTCTGGAGTCTTTCTCCTTGATTTCAGAATCCTTGACCTCCAGTTTTGACTCGAATTCTGACACCATCGACTTTGCAGCCTTGAGCTCATCTGCGAGCTTCATCTGGAGGTTCTTCACCTCCTGAGCCTAGGACAGGCTCAAGTGGACTTCGTTTTTCATCTTGTAGTTAAGCTGAATGAACGTGTCGAAAGCCTGTACACAAACAAAATGGGTTAGTAAACATACATGATAAGTCTGAATGAGCAACATGACAAAGTAAAAGGACTTACTGAGGTGAGGAGATCACTGCCCTTGTCAAAAATTGTATTGGTGTCGCGGCAGGAGGTGAGAAACTACCATTTTGGAGCGCCAAGATTGCTAAGGCTTTGGCCAACTTGAGATAGTACCTCTAAGCCCAGACTCCGCGTGTCCCCGCAGCATTATCGATCACATACTCTGGGACATGGGGCGAGACTGACAACAAGCGTTCCCATGTGGGAACCTGCTTCTTTGGAGCTGGATCAGTCTGTTGAGAAGTTTTGATTGCAGGAGGAGGTGGAGGAAGAGAGATCTTGGTGGACACTCTGGACTCGAGGTTTGGATCAGTAGGTAGGCTCAGGCCATGGGTGTCCGAGACAGGAGGTGTTGCCTCAGATTTTTTCAAATTTTGGAGGGGCGCCCCACTCTCTCCGATGCTCTCGGGCGTTTGCTTTGCTTTGCTCCAAAGCGGCGATTGAGCACATTGTCTAAATCAGACTCCATGTCGCTTTCACATACATAATTTACACATTAGTGATCGAGCCTACACATAAAAAAGAAACAAGGCTAAAGTCAAAATAAACCTAACTGGTACTCTCCCCCGAGCTTGAGCTCGGCGACCAAGTAATCCCCCTATCTTCAGAGGATGCAGGGGGAGTCCCTTCTCTATATGTGGAGGATAGCCTCGAAAGGTCTCTATAGACATTGGTCCCATATTGAACAGTGACCCCATCCCAAACTTCGTTTAAACTATACATAGTTTGGAATATTCTTAACCAGCTATCAAACCTATGAACCCTCTCATCTACCCAAGACCAAGCATGGAAGTTGTCCCTAGGATCCGGGAATAGGATTAGAGTGTCGGGTTTGTGCTTAAGCAAGGAAGGGGGACCACATGGCAGAGCTAAGTATTACTTTACCTCCACCACCCGAGCTTGAGGCCTCATCTTGGGCTTCATTTCTCGAGCTGGACTTGTCATAACGGCGAGCCCCAGAGGGACGGGCCCGTGAGCTCGACGACCTCTATCTCGGTGGGAGATCCTTAGTGGGAAGTGGCACGTGCTCCCACTTAAGGTACTTACAGCATGCAGAGTTGTCTGTCAACTGGTCTTGCTCCAGGATGCCGTAGGCTCGAAGCCATTCTTCATGGAGAAGATAAGATAGGGAGCGCCGACCATACGACAATTGGAGCAGAGCTGTCTTGTGCTCAGCCATTGACTCTGAAGGAGTAGGACGTTGATAGTTGGCTAAAGAAATGGATACGTGTTATTATTTCAAGCCCAGTCATTAAATGAATAAGAAAGGAATAAGTATGAGTACTTACGGATGTGCTGGAATGAGTAGAATTCGGAGGGAGCGAGGCCATCCGTCCAAAAAAAGGTCAGCTTGAAGTTTGGCGGATGGTTTGGCATATCCTTGAAGATCTTCTTCTCCTTCGGATAGCTCGACAAATAGTAGAAGCCATCCCCTCCCCGAGCTCGAGAGGGGTTGCTTTTCAAACAAAAGAGATACATAATCTCTTTTGGTATGGGTCTTTCCCACTTTAGCTCACGGTACAGGGACTTGAGGGCAGACAAAACCCTATAATAATTGGTCTAGAGTTGGGGGCAAGCCCAACAAAATCTAGAAAATCCTTAAAAAAGGATTTCAGGGGCAGTAGGGCCCCTACCTTCATATGCTCGCGACTCCAGGCCACGAGCTTAATCTTGTTGTCGGGTTTGCCATCACCTGGGGCGTAGCAGCTCCGCTCGTTCAGAGTTGCAGGTCGACACATCAGCGTGCCGAAGAGCTTCAGGCCATGGCGAGCTAGGACGTCAGAAATTTGGCCTGTTGAGGTGACCGAGCTCCAATAATGTTCTGCCTCAAAAAAACCCTCTTGTAGGGTCGAAATAGATGCTGCTCGAGAAGTAGAAGGGCGATCTGAAGGTTCCTCCATTAGTGAAAAGGAAAGTGCACCAGGCTCGTAAGAAATGGTGACTTTGAGTTTGGGATCGAGCAGGATAGGTTTGATCTTGGGGTCTGGATCTAGATAAATCGTGACCCAGAGTTTTTTCCTTTTTCTTTCCTCGACCTCGTTAATCTGACGTCAGAAATGGGCTCGGATGTCCTCTTGTTCGCACCTCGCATGGTGCTCGCTTATCAGTCGCTGGTTCCGAGTGAAGGGAGACTCTGGACTGGGAGTTGATGGAGAATAAGGAATTACAAGCACTGACCCCCATCGATTCTCAGAGTTTAGCGACATATAGCAAGAAAGAAAAAGGAGAGGGCCAAGCATACAAGAAATTAGAGTATAGTTTTGGTGATTCGAGCTTGAAGGCCTGAGATCACGGAGTAAGCTTGATCGAGACCGAGGTCTCGAAAGGACAAATCCAATTCGAAGTGGAGCCCCGGACTATTGTAAAGTTTGGGCTTCGATCGTGTACTTAACACGAGAGTGGGGAAGTTTGGATTCATTTGAAGGATCCCGGATTTTCAGGGATAAAGCTGAAGGTTACCCAAAAAGGTGATAATTTTGGGATTTTTGCAGTTAAAAACCCTAATTCAGAACCCCCATTTCTTGGCTTACACGATACGCTATTATTTGAAAAATCCTACCTTTGCATTTTCTGCACTGAATCTAGGTTTGAAACCCATGACTAAAATTTTTTGGAATCCTAATTTTATGTAGTATTAGCTAAACAATATTGCTAAGGCAACTAACTAGTGCATATATTTGTTGGATTAGCTTATACAGGATCTTTATTTATTTTCATGTATATCTAATATTAAACAAATTAATACGAGATAGCCTAAAACATGTTTCTAAAATTGAATTCAAATTGAATTAATACGAAACGGAATTAAAGAGTCCTTCCTTCAGTTTCTCTAACTCTTGTATCCTCTCTGTCGCAGAGTATTATCAAGAAACTAAACCGATCTTCTATTTTCTTCACGATCTTCCAATGTATCCTTAGAACAACCTAGACTAGTGTGGGCAATTCTCAACACATGAGATAAATATAGAGAGAAGAAGAGAAAATAACAAAGTGGCTTAGAAAAGGACTTGTGTTTAGAGAGAATCTAAAACTATCAGAAAATCTGAATTGTGACTTATCAAACTTCTGTTTTGACTTCTCTCTAAGCACTCCTTTTAGAGACTCAATTAGGTCATTTAATTTAATAAAAAAATTAATAAAATAATAGCCATTTTGAAGCCCTAAGTCGAAATTATCATGGGCTATAAGCCTGTGAAATTTCCCATTTGATTATAAGTTCATTGGACTTAAAATCAAGGCCTGTATTATTTTCTATTGATTTAATTAATTAATTAATTATTTAAATCCTTTATCAAATTAATTATTTATAATTTGAACCTTGATTTAAATTTATTTATTAATTTAGATACCAATTTATCTTAATTAATAAATCTACCATAATTTCTCTTTTCTTCTCAAAATTACACAACCCTGTGAAACTATCCAAAATTGACCTGGTCAACTTTGATAATTCTAATTGATAATTAAATCAATTAATTGAGACTGTCTAGATGATTTTATCCAAGGTACAATGGGGACCATGGGCCTATGAAATCAAGCTCCAATAAGTTATCATAAATCTAACAAATAAATTTACTAACTTATTAATTCCTCGTGACTCAACTATAGACTTGGAATTGCACTCTTGTATTCATAGAACGCTCTATAACAAATATAGATACGCTATTAATTATCCATTGTTACAACCATAATTGTCACTCAATCCTCTATAGACGGTCTACAATGAGATAGGACTAAGATACCGTTTTCCCCTCATTGTATTTTATCCTTAAAACACTTAGTTCCTTGTAAATGATATTTCAGTAAACTAATTTAATTACTGAAATGAGATCTCTATCATTTAACACTTTGAACCAAACTAAAAGGAAACCATCATTTCACTTCTTCATTAGAAGCTATAGATGTCCATATGTATGATTAACACTCCCACTCAATTATACTACCGAGTTCCCAAGATGTAAGTATGGGCTAGTCCGTAGGGTAAGCTGGTAACAAACAAGTCAAAGAACTCAAATAATACAATCAATTAGAATACTAACCACTCAGAATTGAGATTGAATTGACCTATGGTCAACTATATGATATGACTAGAATAGATAATAACGGTATGTTTACTTATCTTATCAACTGTTAATATTGGTCATGTCTGATGTAACAAATACATTCGATCTTATCTACTTTGCTAATGTTCTGGAAAGAACATAACACTGTAATGTGTAAGTAGATCATATCGTAGATTGGAAAGTCAGTGTAAATCCGGTGCACTGACTAATCTTAGGACTAACTTATTTTGAACATCTAATCATATTTATATTCCACTGTGATTACGTCACTATAAATAAGATTAGCTATATGCCCAGGATTTAATAGAAGTTTATATTAAACAAATAATCATGAAAATAAAACATGTGAGCAAAGTGATTAACCAGGTCAAAAAATGATTTCTATTATTTTATTGATAATAAAATGAGATTACAAAGAATTTGGGTTTTAATAAGGGCATAAAACCCCAACAATATTCATATGGAATGAAAAACATAAGAATACACGAAAAAAGAGTCAAGAATAGAAACTTACACACAGAAGCTTGCGGATACAGTGAAATCGACGACTGGCGAAGAGGTTGCAAGAATGATCTCACGGAGTCGAAAAGGCCAAGGTTATTTTGTCTTCTTGGTTTAGAGAACATGCAAAAGAAAAAAAAAAGAGTTTTTCGGCTCTGGTTCATCTTTCTTTCTCTTTGAAACGAGAAACGTAAAGATGAAAGTGAAGAAGAAGAGAAAGTGACTATATATATATATATGTCCCAAAGGGAAATCAAGGCTTGAGCTAATCAGGGCCTTTGGTTGTGTTTGGTATTTGATCGGACGATCGGGTGCAAACGTGACAATGGTGTAAAAATATGAATACGAAAAGATGTGGGTGTGTTGACAAATTACTCGAGTACTTTGATTGACCAACCCATGGCTGACATGTGTCCACACTTGAGTGTGGTAGGTGGCTCAATGTTAAAAAATGGCATTTCAAAAGTTTTCTTCTCATAAGATTCAAACTAATACTTTTGAGGGGGCAAAATGTTACACCCAAATTTCGAGAATGGAGATTTTGATCTCGAAACTCAGGCTCGTAAGGTGTAAGCTTGAGATAAGCATACTTGTCATGTAAATCAACATTAATGAGAAAGTCAGGGACAATCTCGCTAAGCAGTGAAGGCAACAACATTGGAATTGGTGAGCTTGAAGACTACGTGGTCTCTGAGGAGTTTCGAGATTATAAGTCATGCTCGAAGCCACAATGACAATAGTTCAACACTTGAATATATATCCTACCATCAGACAATATGGTTTGAGCTCGAGCGTTGTGAGCTCAGAGAGGATGATCTCGATAACATCACTTGTTGAGAATATAGGCGAACCTAGGTGTTGAGCTCGAAATGGGTGAACGGTCTCGAAGGCATGTGAGTCTAGTGTCCAAGCTCGTAAGCTATGTGTGAACATGTTTATTGTTGTAAAATCCCTATGTTTAAGGGATCAGATGTGATCTGTTATTAAATCTCAAATATCATGGGATACATACGCGTACATAGTAAATGTATACATTTAATTGTATTTATTTAATTGATTTGTATCATAACTCCCCGAAATCGGTGGGAAGATATTCGCTAAACCACTCTATAAATAGAGTGGAACAGTTGATTTGTGGGGACTGAGAAATTTGTATTGAGAAAACTCTATAAAATTACTTCCAGAAAGATTTGAGATAATTCCAACAAGTGAATAACACAGACTCGTGGACTTGGAAGATTTTAACTGCTAAACCACATAAAAAACCATTTCTATATTGTTTGTTTCCTCTGGTTTTTTTTTTTTTTTTGCTTTAATTGCTCTTCATTTCTAAGTTGACGAAAAATGACGTCAACAATATAGACACTATGTGCAAGCAACGTTCAATATGCTCGTTTGCTTAATTCTATTTATAGAATTTATTAATTATTTTTATTAAATTTATATTAATGTCATATAAATTTTAAATAAATATCTTATTTTAATTAAATTATTCATTTATTTTTGTTTAAGTTTATGTTTGTTCTAACTTTTGAATTTGGGAGTGACAACAAAAGATTATATATTATATGTTTAATGTAATATTAAATATTATATGTGGATTTTAAATTTAAGTTTCTTGCTAGTTTAAAAAAAACAATTTGTTACTAATTCACAGTAGATTATATTATATGTTTAATATGATATTATTCTAATAAATGAGTTTAAGTTTAATTAAATTTTATTTAAGTTATAAAACGTATGATTTTATTATTTTTAAATAATTATCATTGTAAAATATCTCAAAAATATCATATTTTAATTTGTTTAATTATTTATTATTTTTAAATAATTATTATTGTAAAATATCTAAAAATATCATATTTTAATTTGTTTAATTATTTATTATTTGTAAATAATTATCATGGTAAAATATCTAAAAAATATCCTATTTTAATTTTTTTTATTTTATTTTATTTTATTTAAGTTTAAGTGTTAAATATAAGAATATTATGTTGAATATAAGAATATTATGTTAAATATAAAAATATTTCGTTAAAGTTAATATTAAAAAAATAAACAATGTTAAAATCAAGAATTTCCGTTATCTAGACACTTATTATATAGAAGATATATATATATATTGTTATACGAACGCTCCAACAATTGCTAACAATATAGGTACTCGATAAAACATAACAAATAAAATTGCAATAAACTATTAACAATATTATTAATAATTAGTAAAAAAAAGGAGAAAATATATATTCCATATAGTTACTAATAATCAGTTATACTTGTAAAAATAACTATTAAATGGAAAAGAATTACAAAATTAAAATTTTACAAGATAACAAATAATTTAATAAATTGTATTGGAAAGAGCATGAATATGATTGTTAGGGTAATATAGATATAGGGAGTAACTATGCATCCATTTTTTTGACAACACCGGTGTAATGCCCCGAATTTCCTAATAAGGGTTAGGACTTTGATTAGGAGGCCGGGAGGGCCATAACTGAATTATGATGCTATTTAGTGATCATATGAATGTTTATATGAATTATATTATTATATGATGATAAATGTATGCATATGAGTGTATTTATAATTATAAGAGTATTTTGGTAATTTGGCCTGTTGAGGGCATATTTGTATATTTGGGTGCATATTGTAATTTGTGAATGAGATTTCATTATTATGGAGATATATTCGAGCTATTCGGCATGATATGATCTTATATTATGAGTTAGCAGTTTTGTCATAACGGGGTCGTTTATTGGGTAATAAGAATGTTTATTTGATGATAAATTGGGAGTATTTGAGGTCAGGAGGAAATTCTGGAAGTTTTGACTATAATGTCCCCGGGGGTGTTTTCGGGACCCCGAGCACTAGGTTTTATTTGAGGTTACTTAAGCTTGAAGTAGATTGTCAGATAGAGCGTACATTAGAAAACATTTCCTCTCTCCTTCGTTAGCTCATTTTACCGTTCGAAGCCTTTTTGAAGAAATCTCAAGTTCTAGGAGTCGAAATGAAGCGAGGATCGAGGAATAGCAATCCTAGGAAAGATTAGAAGATTCTTAACCGAAGGATTCGATGGAAAACAACCCAATCGAAGGTAATCTAAGTTTAAGTTTTGAGTTTTTAAGAGTTTCTATGCTTAAAATTGGCTTTTGTGAATCGTTGAGTTTTTGGTTTGATTGAGCTTTGGGTTTTGATGGTTTTGGACCATTAGGAAGCTTGGGAACTTTGATTTGATGATTTGGTAATGTTTAGGCATGAATTTGGAGGATGGCTCTGGGTTGGGGGCCGCGACCCTGTTCTTGGGCGCCACGGCCCTAGCTCGAAGAAGCTGGTGGAGCAGTTTTGTGCTTGCTGGGCGCCGCGGCCCTTGGTGTTGGGCGCCGCGACCCAAGGTGCTAGGGCCACAGCCCTTGAGCAGGGTTGAGCCTGTTTGTGCGTTTTGACCCCGGGAACATGGTTTTAGGCCTCAGGATCATTCTTACTATCCGGATTAGTGTGGATTGGTGTCCCGGAGGCTAGATCTTGGTTTGGGAACCCTTGATTATCATTTTATTGATGGTGTCCCATATTTGGTTATGACTAGGTGGCCGCTAAAGGACTAAAAGATGATCATTCTCAAGGGTCGTTCTTTTATTCATTCTAGCTTGAATATGAGGTAAGAAAATTGCACCCTGTGTATATGTGACATGCATGATTATTATTGATGCATATTGGATTATTAAATGTGGCATGCATGATTATTGTTGAGGCATGCCAAGTGGTTAAATATGATGCATATGATGCACGAGAAACATGTGATTAGGACATGCTTTGTATACTAAGTATGATATCGTTCAGAGCTTGAGCCTCTATGTTTATACATGATCCTAATTGTGCTAGTATTTGTTAAGTAAGCATGTTGAATGCCTTGTATTCGGATATTGGGTATGTGATATATGTTTTGTGGCATTGCTTACTTGTATATGGCACTGACTAGTCAGGGATACTGACCTAAGAGTCAGAAATGGCATAGCGTCATGAACGTAGGGCCAAATGAAGATTAGATCTAATCGATATCAGCGTTGAATGGCTCTAAGGCATTAACGCTGGACCGAACCTAAGGTTGATGAACTTATAAGCGCTTGCCTAGTCTAAGACTAGTTACTAGAGCCAGGGCCTAAGGTCCAGGTGACTGTTTGTCACATGGCTAGGGAACGATGTTCCAAGGTTATGACTCTATGGCCATGAGGAAGGTTATGTTGGTGACTAGTCACCATGTACCTATCCTGTTTGAACTAATAAAAGTTCACTTTTCTGTTAAGCCCCGGTGACCCTATCGTCACAAGGCTAAAGGGAGCTAGACCCAACTCAGTGACTTTTGCAACTGTCACCTATTTGTTTGGACTGAAAGTCCTGGATGATTATTATGATCATTGGTTGATGTGTTATACTCAACATTACGTTTCTATTTTGGGCTAAAAGCCCTGAATGACTATTATGGTCATTGGTTGATGTGTTATACTCAACATTACGTGGATCGGTTGCCTGCTGGAATAGGGCTCTATCTGCTAGGCGTGGGCCTTATGACTTGATGATATGTTTTTACTGTTCATGAGCATATTAAGTTTTCTTGCTGAGCTTCGGCTCACGGGTGCTATGTGGTGGAGGTAAAGGCAAAAGAAAAAGAAAGCTGGACCATCCTTGAGTTGGAGAGCTTAGGTGATGATGTGTACATATGCAGTTGCTCGACCACCACGGCCGAGGTTTGAAGAGGAACTAGGGTTAAACCTTGTTTTCCCGCTTAGATCGGTCTGTTGTAAATATTTTCTTGTAATAGACCTCTAAATTATATTTTTGGGATCCAAATGTATATAATAAACGTTCTAATGAGATGTTATATCTTAACCAAAAATTTTAATCCCTAAACCGCTAATCATACTTAGTTACACAATTTTGGCCAAATGACTCGATTAGCGAGTTTAGCACTGTTTACAAGGCACACCATAACGGTCCCTGGAGTTAGGGCGTTACAACCGGTCTATCTTTTTTCTATTTTCAGTGCCTGGATAGATATAATGCCAATTTTTTTATATGACAGTGTACATTGTAGCTATCTAGAAAAATCCTATAAATTTTCAAGAAATTCTGAATAAAATATGATACTAAAAAGAAGGGTTAAACTGTATGTTGTACCATTGTCTGTTTTTTTGTGTGAATGTCTAAAATTTGATAGTTTGAATTATATTTTCAGTTTCGTAAACTATTTAGAATTTCTTAAAAATTTACGGGATGTTCTAAAAAATAAATACAATGTATATTATCATATAAAAAAATTTAGGATTATATCTATCCTGGTATCGAAAATAAAAAAAAAATGCACCAGTATTGTAAAAAAAAATGGATGTGTTATAGTCGCTCTTTATATATATTACAAATTTACAAAAAAATAAGGACATAAATTAACAATCGAAGGGGAAGAAAAAAAACATTAATTTCATGCACTTAAAATGATTTGAATTATTGTAATGAATCCATATATAGTTTGAGACGCTTCCTAGAAGTAGTGCTTATCAGTTATCGATCTGTAATTTAATTTTTAGCAGGTTGCACCAAAACTGAAGTAAAAGAGAGTCCTTCACATTGATAAAAAGAAATGATAGATATTTAAAGCACATTAAGATTTTTTTTTTCATTTTTTTTCAATAAATCCTAAACGAACGTTAAAAAATATTTAGACAAAAATTATTTAAAATTTTAAAAATAATTAAAATCCTATATTTTTCTTTTATTATTTTCCAAAATAATTTTAAAAAATATGTATAAAAGTACAATATTTTATAAATATTAGGTATATTTATAAAAAAAAATTTGGGTATAAAAATGTAACATTTTGAAGATATTGAGTATATTTACCACAAAAAAAGTATAAAAATATAATATTTTAAAAATATTAAGTATTTTAACCATCATTTACTTATTTTATAATACTTTAACATGTCCAACATCATATAAAATGATATATTATAATTAATTAATTATAAATACCTTATAATATTTATTAAATTAAAATATGTGAATCATCTTATATTACCATATTTCAACTCATTGTAATAGTGGAATAGTGATACTCTTAGCAAGATTATAACTTTTGGATTTTGAATTGAAGAAGGGAAGACAAAATTGTCATGAAAGAAGATAGCAATATTAATGAGAATGACAAGAGATTTAAGTAAAAGAAAATAATTAAATGTAAATTCAATTTTACAATTGTAACTCCGTTGACAAAACAACCTAATATTGATTTTAATAATAAAATAATATTAATGTGTTACATTTACATGATAATATGTCTATGGATAAGAAATCTTATCCATATTTCTTTGAGTCTATTAGATAACAATGGATACTTCACTCGATTTTTGAAAATATCTCACAAAAACATTATATTTTTTATTTGATCTCTAATAATTATATTACATTATACATCAGTTTTTTTTAATTTTTTTTCTATATATCATTTAAATATATTTATTTTTATAATTTTATTTATTTTAAATATTTTCTATCACTTTATATAATATCTCTATATTTTACAATAATATTTATATATTTTTTAATACTTGCAATATTTATCTATGCATAACGTCAAATATAATAATATTTTATTTTTAATTGATCCAAATTTATAAAATAAGCTAAAATATATTTTCCTTACAACATTTAAGTATTCTATTTTTTTTTTATTTCAAATATTTATCTAAAGATTTTTTATGCAAAAACATATGGCTGAGAGAATATATATATCTATATATATTAGAGTATATATATATATATATTGTTGACTCTTATTTTGGTCAACGACACGGAGTCAGATAAACGACAGGAAAATAGTACAAAGCTTGATCAAACAATCTAATGGGAAGTAAAAAACACAAGGAATTATAGTGGTTCGGCCCCAGTGATTGGTAATGACCTACATCCACTTGATACTATTATTAATATTGAGCTTCAAATGTGTGATCAAAGAACTAGGGATCCTAAGTTTCACAGACCTTAGAAGGAGAAAGCAATACAAGCGATGAATAATAGTAATATAATTCGGAAAAAGATCAGAAGATCCCTCCTTGAGCTATTTCTTGTATATTTATAGGCTCAATGAGGGTTACATGAGTCAATTAGTCATATCTTTCCTTAATAAACGGATCTTCAGATCATAATGAAGAGATATTCTCGGATATCATTACAACTGTACAGATTTATTCATAAATAAACGGAGTATACGACCAAGCTTGTCGTATATAAAACTTGAACTTCACATATGGAAATATCTCTGGTCGATAGGCGAGCAGCATCTCTGCCACGTGTCGAAAATTCTTGCCACGTCATCAATAGCTATTTTTTGGATAAACATTTGCCCCCAAGTTTATTTATTGCGACCAGAAATAAGTAAACTTAGGAAACTAACCCTTCGTATGCCCCACGAAATCTGTCAGAGCCCCTCATGCGTTCTCGAAAATTGTGACCTAATCACGTCTAATCACACCTTTTCGGTTTCCAAGTAATCCCTCTGACGACTATTACACTCCCCCATACCTTGAAAAAGGTAACTCATGATTACCCCTTTTCAACATATCTCGGCCTTTATAAATAATCCTCACATTTACCATTTAACTTTTTACTCGCCATTTTCTTGCCAAGAACCCTCAAGAACTCCATCTCAGAGCTCAAAACTTCGAAGGTCTTCTGTCGCTCTTCTAAGGATCCTTTCTTCGCACACCCAAAGTCGTTCCATTTCAGAACCTCCAACCTTCATCCAAGTAAATTTCTTCAACTTTTAAGCCCTTTGACATGCCATGCATACTGCTATACGGCTGTTTTGAGTTCTGAAACTTTTTTGTGTTCTTGGGTAGAAATGCATGAGGATTGTGGGAATGTTGATTGATGCTTGATAGAGTAGTGTAGTTTTTCTCTATAGGAGTTAGGAGCTAGTTTGATAGTCAAGATCGTAAGTTTAGGGCATAAAATCGAAGTAAAAATTCAATTTTTAGGCTAGCTGAAAAACTGAGTTTTTCCCGCCCCTTTGGAGTCGAAAAAACTTTTTTCCAAAAACTTTTTATTTCCGCTTTTTGATCTGTTTTTCAAATTGCTCGCATAGAACTTAGTGTTTCCGTTAGAATGTTGCTGGTCATTGACGCGAGCAACGTTATTCCAACTTTCAACATAAGCTCCCAGGCTGTGCGTCTTATCTCCTCCTTTCTCTGTTCACAGTTTACATTCAAGATCCATGGGGAGGAGAAAGACCTATAGACGACGATCTATTGGCTCAACTGCTCAAGGACGAAGAACAACCATCGTTACTGATTCCTGACATCCCATTCTCTCGTGTTAATCCAAACACTTCACCTGTCTTGACTCAAAATATGGCTCGCACCAAAACCAAAGCCCAGAAAAAGAGAACCCCTGATCCTTCTCATTAGCCTGCTCCTAGGGCTGATGCTCCCTCGACCAGTGGTCGAGATGAAAATGCTCCCGAACCCAACATCCAAAGACATGCTCGACCCCGACATGCCATCTAGCCAGATGTTGAGTGGAATTTAGTTCCCGAGAGTATAGTGACGATCAGAATGATTGCCAATTATATAAGGAAGTACGGTCTCACAGGGGTGACCTTAGTCAGACCTAACCAAGACCAAAGGGCGAACCTGCCCGGAGGTGCCTTCAGCGCCTGGTCGAGGTTTCATATCGAGGCAGGGGCTACCTTGCCTCTTCACTCATTTTTCCAAGGGGTGGCCAACTATTTTGGTGTTGCCCCTTTTCAAATAACCCCAAACGGATATAGGATGCTCGCTGCACTCTATATCCTATACAGCCACAAGAAATGGCCCGTGCCAACGCCTCATGAGGTCAACTACCTATTCGACCTCAAATCTAACCCCAACCAAGAAGGCACGGGGTTTTTTCACTTATGTCATCAGGAAACCGGGCGCACCTTCCTGACTGACACCACCCACATATCAAATGTGGGGCGGTACTACCAGGAGTACTTCCTCACAACTGACATGATCGCAGACAACCTGGCCTCGCAAAAGGAGGTAAAACTTTTGTATCACTGGCTATTACTTCTTCACTTAGTGTTCCCCTCCACATTTTCTTAAATTGTTAATGTCTTCCAGGCCCATGGCTGCGACCAGACCCATTTTCGGACATGGAGTTGAGATCGGCGCTCCTAGCCAGCATGACTAACGTAGAAAAAAGCATCAAGCATCTGGTTACTGAGGCTAACCTTAGGTTGGTTGGCCTCCTGGACCCTCATCAGGACACGAGGGAGTCAACTGCAGGGAGTGCCACAGATGAGGAGAAACCCGAGCAGCAACCTCCAGCGTCACCTCCAAGAAGGAGACCGACTGGGGTCACGATCAGGGAACCTGTTGGCACTCCTCCAGCATAGAGGCCCTCCGTCCCCTTGGGGAAGGGAAAGAAGAAGGCCACCTAGCCTGTCAAACACTCGGACGAGTCTTCAGATGATAATGGTACAGTTGTTTCGCTTTTAGATAACTTGCCAATTCCCTGTCACCTATTCGACGGGGACGGCAATTTTAAATATGCTCCAAATTTAGGTCCAGACTTCTTCATGTCGAAGAGTGAGTATAAGAGTAGTAGAGTCTATAGTATAGTGACTAGTATTAATAGCTTGGGTATTTGACTTTGCAATCTTTCTTTACTTCTTCTTCTGATGTAATATACTTGGTCATTTATGCTATCTCACTGTTTGATATTTTGCTTCTTTTTCAGATATGGAATCCATCAATGTGTTCGACATCTACAACACTCCTGAGGTTGCCGCGGCTCCCCCGAGCAAGAAGAAACAAGCAAGAGGCACCACGGGGAAAGCAGCAAAGCGCCTCAGGCGAAGAAGGCTCACAACGCTGGCCCTCTGGAGGATGGGCTCTCTGCCACCACAAATCCATCCTCTCCTCGCGAGCAGCAGATTCCTCCTGCTCTAGCCGGATCAACTCCACCTCCCGCAGCCCCGACTGACCAAACTCAGCAGGCTAATCTTTCTTCAACTGGGGGCGACATAACTGGTCGCGCCTTTAAATTGGTCAAGGAGAGGGTTGCTAAGATTGTGAAGCACGACCGCTGCAAAGAGGCAATGGCTGCGATGGAGGCGATGGATATTGACCTGATCCTGAACTGCGCCCTGAATGAGTTCACCAGTGTAAGTCATCTTTTTCTGCGGAAACAGGTCTTCTTCATTTTATAGTTAGTCTAACTTCTACTCTGACTGCAGGCCATGCTAACCCTCACTGTCGGCCGTATTCGTTCGGGTGCTGTCATTGAGCAGGCCAGAACTTTGGAGCAATGATACCATGATGAACTTAAAGCTGCCGAGCCAAAATACGCCGAACAACTGGCAGTGGTGGTTGAGGAAAAGGCTAAACTGGCTAAGGAGTCAAAGGAGAAGCAGAGGTCTCTGGACAAAGTTCGTGAGCAGAGGGACCAATTTAAGGAGTCCAACCACTTCAATTTCCACGCCGCCCAACAGCTCAAGGTGGACTTGGTTGCGAGTAGGCAGGAGATTGCTACACTGGAGGGCTGGATTGAGAAGTTGGAGAAAGCCAACGCCAGCAACTTGGAAAGGTACAAGAGTGCCACTCTTTGATGCTTCTATGATTTCTAAAAGCATAACCAGGGTGCCAACTTCGACTACCTTCCCGAGAATGCAAGAGACGCCGAGCTTGCTCGCTACGCTGCTCAACTGGCTGAGGAAGAAAGGTCAAGGGTTCCTGCTTCCCCTGAAATCTCGCTGGCCGATGGGATGGATGGGGCAGACAACGAGGCTGCAGGCGTCGTAGATCAAAACCTTCCCCAAGATCCTCCGACCCCTCAGGATCCTTGAGCTCCTTAGTCTTTTTTGCTTATATTTTATTTTTTTAACTACACGACCTACGGGTCGTGATGTAAAGACAATATAATAACAAAATTTTGAAAAATACTCTAAGTGCCCTGGCATGCTTTCACTTATTTTGCTCATGTGTTTACATACCTTGTAACGATATGCTTTGCTTACTTGTACCTTATATACCCCCCAAGTGATCAAGGAGCCTTAGGTCCTTGGTCACTTGCCTTGACCAGAACCTGCTCGAACATTACTGCTCGTAGCAATATGATTAGAATTATAATACAGCAAAACAACACACGTAATGAGCAAATACTTGTAATAAATACAATAGTTGGCAAGAAATGACTTGCTGAGCATAGTCCCTTTCATTTCTATTAATAAATGGACTAAACATGTCTGTACGAGTGATCAATAAGATCTTACACTTTTTCAAAACTTGTAAAAAGTAAAATTTATACAAGCCAATTCTTTAAGAAGAATTGTTCATTGGTAATACTTGCGCAGGTGTTCTCCATTCCAATAGCGAGGAACGAGATCTCCATTTAAGCTTGCAAGTTTATAAGTGCCTGGGTGAAGGACCTCATGAATATGGTAAGGCCCTTCCCAATTTGGCCCGAGTACTCCAGCAGCTTGGTCACGGGTGTTAAGGAAAACTCTTCGAGGTACAAGATCTCCAACATTGAATTTTCTTTCTCGCACTTTAGAGTTGAAATACTGGGCAACCTTCTGCTGGTACGCGGCTCCTCAGAGTTGGGCTTGTTCACGCTTCTCATCAATTGAGTCCAGGGATTCCATCAATAGCTGGCTGTTAGAGTCTTGGTCTTATGTTAATCTGCGGTGCGAGGGTGGATCTAACTCGACAGGCAACATAGCTTCATACCCGTACGCTAAGGAAAATGGGGTATGACCTGTTGTTGTTCGGTGGGAAGTTCTGTACGACCAAAGAACTTCAGGAAACTGCTCTGGCCATGCTCCCTTAGCTTCTTCAAGCCTTTTCTTCAGGGTATCCTTCAGCATTTTGTTAACTGCTTCGACTTGCCCATTTGCTTGGTGATGAGCGACTGAAGAAAAGCTTTTATTAATATTATGCCGTTTGCAGAAGTCCGTGAATAGATCACTGTCAAAATGGGTGCCATTGTCTGAGACTATCTTCCTTGGTAATCCATAGCAACAAATGATGTTCTTGACTACGAAATCAAGAACTTTCTTGGTTGTTATGGTTGCGAGTGGCTCAGCCTTGACCCATTTGGTGAAGTAGTCGATGGCAACCACTGCATACTTTACACCACCTTTTCCTATATGCAAAGATCCGATTAGATCTATTCCCTAAACTGCGAAGGGCCATGGACTCTGTATCTGCTTTAACTCGTTGGTAGTTGTTCGTGGGATTTTAGAAAATCTCTGATGCTTGTCAAATCTCCGCACGAACTCCATTGAGTCTTCATTCATGGTTGGCCAAAAATAGCCCTGCCTTAGGATCTTTTTTGACAGACTTTGCCCCCCAGTGTGGTCCCCGCAAAAACCTTCGTGGACCTCTTTCATCAACTCTTTGGCTTTCTCCTTTGTAATACATCTGAGGAGTGGTATGGAGTATCCCCTTCGGTACAGGATCCTATCAACCAGGACATACCTAGCAGCTTGTCGTTGAAGGGTCCTGGCTTTGTTTCTGTCCGCTGTTAGCACGCCGCTTGACAGATACTCTACATATGGTGTCATCCATGTATCTGCCATCTAGATGACCAGAGTGGTTTCTGCTGCTTGGATGCTTGGTACTGATAGTCGCTCGACTGACACTATGTTCAGAGTATCAACATCCTTTGCACTTGCTAACTTTGCCAAAGCGTCCGCGTTGGAATTCTGATCGCGTGGTACTTGCTGGAGAGTGTATCTGTCGAACTGGGCAAACAGATCCTTTGCTTTGTTTAGATAGGCGACCATCTTCAAACCTCGCGCCTGGTACTCTCCCAAGACTTGATTCACCACCAGTTGAGAATCACTATAGATGTTGACCGCTTTTATGTTCATATCCTTGGCTAACCACAATCCAGCGAGCAACGCTTCATATTCAGCCTCATTGTTAGAAGCAGTGAAGTCAAATCTAATTGCACAGTGAAATCGATGCCCTTCCGGCTTTCGGCGTTATCAATATCACTCCTGCTCCTGCGTGGGATTCGTTGGATGAACCGTCTGTAAATAATTTCCACGAGGGTGCTTGGATTTGACACTCAGGCTCGCTAGGCTCTTCAGTCTGCTCGCCACCCGCGAGCTCTGTGAATTCGACGATGAAGTCAGCTAAGGCTTATCCTTTTATCGCTGCTCACAGCAAGTAAGATATGTCGAACTGCCCGAGTTCGACTGCCCACTTCAGTAATCTTGCTGCAGCCTCTGGCTTTTGCAGGACTTGTCCAAGAGGCTGTTCGGTCAATACTGTAATTGGATGAGCTTGGAAGTAAGGCCGCAACTTCCTAGAGGCCAAAAATAAACAATAGGCTAACCTTTCGATGGGGGGATACCTCAATTCTGCTCCGATCAGCCTTTTGCTTACATAATAGACAACCTTCTGCACACCTTCTTCTTCTCTTACAAGATCAGCACTAGTAGTGTAATCCGTGATTGCCAGGTAGATGAACAAAGTCTCTTTATCGACCAACTTTGACAGGATGGGTGGTTGCGCCATATGCATTTTTAGTGCTTGAAAGGCTTGTTCGCACTCATCTGTCCATTCAAATTTCTTATTGCTTCTGAGAAGATTAAAAAATGGGACGCACTTGTCTGTCGATTTCGAAATGAATCTACTGAGAGCAGCAATCCTCCCGGTCAGGCTTTGGACATCCTTAATCTTCACTGGCGACTTCATCTCGATCAGGGCTTTTATTTTCTCGGGATTAGCTTCAATTCCTCTCGAGTTAACAATAAATCCCAAGAACTTCCCTGATCCTACTCTGAAGGAGCATTTAAGAGGATTTAACTTCATCCTATATTTATTCAGGACATTGAAGCATTCCTGCAAATACCTTACATGCCCTTCTACCTTCTTCGACTTCACCAGCATGTCGTCAACGTAAACCTCCATGTTTGTGCCGATCAGCTCATTAAACACGTGGTTGACGAGTCTCTGGTAAGTCGCACCAGCATTTTTCAAATCGAAGGGCATCACCTTGTAACAGTAGAGCCCTGTATCAGTTCGAAAGCTAGTGTGATCCTCATCAGGGGGATGCATACTGATTTGATTATACCCAGAGTATGCATCCATGAATGAGAGGATCTCGTGCCCTGCAGTGGCATCGACCAGCTGGTCGATCCTTGAGAGTGGGAAACAGTCTTTGGGGCAGGCTTTATTAAGGTCTGTAAAATCCACGCACGTAAGCCACTTGCCATTTGGCTTGGGCACGAGTACGGGATTAGAGACCCACGATGGATAAAACGCCACCCTGATGAACCCATTCTCCTCCAGCTTCTCGACTTCCTCTTTCAAGGCCTTTGATCTATCTTTGTCGAGCAACCTTCTTTTTTGTTGCACTGGTGGAAAGCTTTTGTCGATGTTCAGGACATGGTTGATGACTACAGGATCTATCCCGACCATGTCTTTATGCGACCAGGCAAAGACATCCTGGTTCCTCCTTAAGAACTCCACCAGTGCTTGTTTTGTTATTGTCTCTAAGTTTTTCCCGACTTTCACAACTCTAGTCGGATTTTCCTCATCTAGTTGGACCTCTTCAAGGTCCTCGATGGGTCCCACTTCTTCTTCAAAATCCCCAAAGCGAGGATCTAAGTCACTATCCTCACTTTGGGCAACGTCCTATTTGGTGAGATTATCACCTGAGCGGGCTTGGACATCAGTTACCATTTGCAACTCCTTCCCGGTGGCATATCTCGATACACCCTTCTTTTCCTTGGTGATCGAGGCGGTGTAGCACTCCCTCGCTTCCCTCTGGTTTCCCAACATGCATCCTACCCCTGCGTCCATTGGGAATTTCATGGCGAGGTGTCATATAGAAGTGACGGCTCGCAGGTCGACTAGAATTGGTCTCCCTATCACAACGTTGTACGCTGAAGGACAATCAACTACTATAAAAGTAGTGAGTAATGTCCTGTTAGCAGGTGCAGTGCTTGCTGTGACTGGGAGTCTAATCGACCCTACTGGGGCGAGCCCTTCTATAGAAAAACCATAAATGGTTTGGTTGCACGACTCCAGGTCCTTCACGGACAACTTCATCCTTTCCAGCGAGGACTTATAGAGGATGTTGACCGAACTTCCTGTATCGACCAACACCCTTTTCACCATCATGTTCGCGATCTGTACGTCCACGACCAGCGGATCGGAGTGTGGGAATCACACGTGCTAGGCATCCTCGTCAGAGAAGGTAATCAGTTCTTCCTCTATTCGAGCCTTTTTTCGTGCTCAATCCTCGACACTCATCATCTCGATGTCTTGGTCGTGGCGTAGGGTTCGAGCATATCGTTCTCTCGCTTTCCCACTATCTCCTGCAAGATGTGGGCCTCTACAGATGGTGAGTAGGGTACCTACCACGGGAGCTGGCTGTAAAGGTGACGAGCGTTGGCATGCAAGTGCCGACTCATTTCCCCCTTGAGCCCCTCGCTGAGAACATCTCGTGGCTCGTACATATCTTCTTAAATGTCCCTGTCTTATCCCGAACTCAATTTCGTCCTTCAGCTGGTTACACTCATTGGTGTCATGCCCGTAATCGTTATGAAAATGACAGAACTTTGTTGAATCTCTCTTGGAGATATCTGTCCTTATTGGTGTGAGTCGTTTGTAGGGCACGCTCGAGCTAGTCGCCTGGTAAACCTCGGCTCAGCTTTCAACAAGGGCAGTGTAATTAGTGAATCTCGGTTCATACGGATTACCTTTGGGGCGCTTACTCTCGGAGGTCGAGGGCTCGTTGCTCGCCCGCTTTCCACCATTATTACCATTGCCATTCCCGCTGCCTTTGCCGTTGCCATTGGGCTTCGACCCGTTGGCGGCTTTGGTGGGTTCTTTATTGGGCCCCTTGTCTTTTGCTGGCGATTTCCCTTCATTGGCAATCGCGTCCTCGAGCTTGATGTACCGATCAGCTCGATCTAAAAAGTCCTGGGTACTTTTAACCCCATGCTTTCTGAGGCTACTCCAGAGGGGAGAATGACGCCTAACCCCAACAGTTAGGGCCATCATCTTGCCTTCATCGCCCACAGTCTTGGCTCCTGCTGTAGCTTGCATGAAGCGCTGAACGTATTCCTTCAAGGGCTCCCCCTTTTTCTGGCGTATCTCGACCAGTTGGTTTGCCTTGTTGGGGTGCACAAAACCTGCGTAGAACTGTCCGTAAATATCCTTCACGAACATCTCCCACGATACTATACTTGCAGGAGGGAACTTAAAGAACCACTCCTGGGCAGCATCAGAAAGTGTCGCTGGGAAGATCCTGTAGGGAGCATGTTCAGAGACTTTCTAAATGCCCATTTGTATCTCAAACTTGTTGACATGAGATACTGGGTCTCCATACCTGTCGAAATTTGGTAGAGTTGGCATCTTGAACTTACTGCGGGTTTCTACCACAACAATCCTCTGTACGAAAGGGGTGCCTCTCCTCCGATCGTACTCAATGTGTAATGTTCGCCCCCTTACCAGCTGCTGCATAGCCTGGTTCAGGGCATCGATTTAAGCCTAAACAGCTTTTGGGATTGCTGGGGCATCTGGTGCCGGGGGAATGCACTCATCGTGCCTTTCTCAGCGGTCGTTGAGTACATCCCTCAAGTCATCATCTCTTCATCGCTGCTCGCTGGCTCCGAGCCGACTAAAGACGTTATTCTGCCTGGGCTGCCCCCCCAGCGTTACGACCTGCTGGTCGGTCTTCTCTAGGTGGGGGGCTCCTCCCTCCACCTCTCTCTTCATCCTTCCGACCAACATTTCCTCTTCCTGTGTCGGCTTCATTGTAGCTGTGGCCATCTCATAACTGGGCTGGCTATGATGCGATCGATTATTCCCTCTGTTGCCTCCTTGGGCTGGTATTTCCCGAGCATTAGGGGGAGGCCTGCGTTGGTCGGTGGGTCCCCGTGCATTGTCATGCCGTGGGGGACCCCTGACCGCAGAGCCTATCTCTGAGTTCCTCCTGTTGGCAGAAGGACGCTACCCCTTGTTCGGTGGATGTGGCTCTTCACCCCCTAGGCGTCTAGGGCTGCGAGGCTGTTGCCCATCCCTATTTTGCCTCGGGCGCGGGGGATTACCTCGACCAGCCTTAGACGGAGGCTGCGTCTCAGGATCCCTAGGTGGGACATCATCCTGAGGCATAGGTGGCTGCTCCAGCCTCTGAGGGCTTATTGGCTGGAGCAGAGGACTAGGATTGGGGCCCCTTTGAGGTGGCCCGTTTGGTGGCTGATTTGGCTGGGAGGTTGGCGCAGCCTGATTCCTAGCCAGCTGAATGGCTGCTTCAAGGGCTTCCATGGCATCCCTCTCCTGACGGTCCATCTTTGCCTGCTGCTCCCTTAGCTCCTGGTGCTGGCGCTCTATCTCCCTTTGCTGCGACGCCATTATCTCGGCAGCATTCTCTTGATTGGCCCTCAGATTGGCCAACTCGTCCTGCAACACCCCCAGTGTTGCCTTCAGGGTCTCAGAATCCAACTCCTCCTCATCAAACTCCAAATGAGGTTCGTCTTCAGCCACATTTGGGGGAGGAGGCTGGGATTGTGCAGCAGCAGCCTGTCCATTTTTCTTGGTAGTTTTCGCCATTAGATTTTCTTGAGTTCAACTCTCAAGGAAAGCACCAGAATGTTGACCCTCGTTTTGGTCAACGACACGGAGTCAGATAAACGACAGGAAAATAGTACAAAGCTTGATCAAACAATCTAATGGGAAGTAAAGAACACAAGGAATTATAGTGGTTCGGCCCCAGTGATTGGTAATGACCTACATCCACTTGATACTATTATTAATATTAAGCTTCAAAGGTGTGATCAAGGAACTAGGGTTCCTGAGTTTCACAGACCTTAGAAGGAGAAAACAATACAAGCGATGGATAATAGTAATGTAATTTGGAAAAAGATCAGAAGATCCCTCCTTGAGCTATTTCTTGTATTTTATAGGCTCAAGGAGGGTTACATGAGTCAATTAGTCATATCTTTCCTTAATAAACGGATCTTCAGGTCATAATGAAGAGATATTCTCGGATATCATTACAACTGTACAGATTTATTCATAAATAAATGGATTCTACGACCAAGCTGGTCGTATATAAAACTTGAACTTCGCATATGGAAATATCTCTGGTCGATAGGCGAGCAGCATCTCTGCCACGTGTCGAAAATTCTTGCCACGTCATCAATAGCTGTTTTTTGGATAAACATATATATAAGAAAAAAAATAATTACAATTTAAATAAATTAATCATAACTAATTTTTGGCTTTGTTGCTAGTTTCAATTAATATAAAATAATTAAAGAAAGACATTCAAATAAAAAAAAAAGGAAGTGGAGCTTGAAGGAGACAAGGAGAGAGAGAAAGTATGAGAAATTAATAACAAAAAATAGTTTAGAGTATGATATGTATGTTATAAATGTAGTGTAGTATTGTAACAAAGTTAAAACATACTGTTTTTTTTTTACCAATTCTCTAAAACTTTAAAGATTTATGTGATATACAACAGTCATTGGGACCGCTCTTAAGTCAGATCTAGCATAATATGTTGGCTGAAGCCCTTTTCTTTTTTAACCATTTAAATTTCATTTCCATGTTCTGAAAAAATAAATAAATATTATAAAAGTGCAAGCTCTTCTTACTTGTGCACTGCTTAAATCTTGGTAAAGTAATTTTTTTTATTGTCACTAAAAAAAATAAAGTATTTCATCATCACTTCCTCACATCTCGATCATAATAGAGCAATGTCGTGAGCCAAATAATAATATTATAATAATTGGAAACTATATATGTTTAAAGATACATATTATAAATGTATATATATTTATTTAAAAATTAATTAGTGTTTTTTTAATTGGATATAACTAAATGAATCTACTCTTTATTTCAATAGATAAGTGAGTCTTATAAAAGTAGTACTATTTATCCATTTGTTTATCTCTGTTACACTCAAATTTCAACACAGTCATAAATGAGCCTCGAAATGTAGACTCGTAAAGTGTAAGCTTGAAAATAACAAGCAGTGGTTGGACACTTGTATAAATTTACATGATTCTTGACTGGTTCTGGTTGGCGATCGAGCATAAGTTCAGAAGGCTTGAGCTTAAGTGTCAAGCTGGAAAGTATGAACCTTCTCCGATGCATATGGGTGTAATTCGAGCCTTCGTTGCAAGCTCGAAGATGCTGGTCTCCGAAGGTTGAGCTTGGTGGAATCACTGGCTAAGGAGGAAGCTGACCAGAATAACGAGCTCGAAGTGTTGGTCGATCTCGAAAGATTGTAAACCTGGCGTACAAGGTCAACAACGCATTTTGCATACAACAACTGTTAGAAAATCCTTATTCCTTAGGGATTTGTTGTTATCTCATATTAAATCCCAATTATCATGGGATATTATGTAATTAATGCATTTATTTGTATTTAATTCAAATTTTAATTGTGACTTCCCGAAATAAGGGAAAAATATTATGTCAACCAGGTCTATAAATAACCAAGGGAATTTCATTTGTAGACACGCACAATATTGTACTAAGAATACTCTGTTGAATTGCTTTGATAAAGGTTTGAAAGAGTATCACAAATCAATAACATTGACTCGCAGACTAGACAGATTTTAACTGCTGAACCACATAAAAATACATCTGTTCTTTTCTTATTTCTTATATCTTTGTTTAATGCTCTTCGGATTTAAGTTGACAAAAAATGGTGTCAACAATTTGGTGCTTTCATTGACAACATTAAGCAAATCATTGGATTGTTTAGTCAGAAACCTCCTGAATTACCAATGGCCACCGTGACCAACCCGAGTGCTGGTGGGCAACCATTGCCCCAAATACCTGAGGAGCAAAATCCTCACATTGAAGATTACCCACGGAGACCTGGGAAACAACCAATGGCAGATCACGACCCAGACGAGGGAAGTGCATCCTCTGACTCCCAGGGACCGCCCGCTCCCAGACCTGACGAGGACCACTATTATAATCCTAAGAGGTATATCCCCATTGTTGAACTGGAGAATCGCCAACTGCGCCAACAATTGGTAGAGGCCACGAGGCGCAATGAAGAATTGGCCAGACAGGTCGCTGAGGTCCTGGCACCACCTCAAAGGCCCAGACGATGTCCATGAGGGAGCACGACCGCCAGGAGGACCGAATAAGGGGCTCAGCAAGCTCAGCCAAGGCCCAGAGAAAACACTAGCAATGAACACCCTAGAAGGAATACTCAGACTTATACTACTAGCAACCCGACGGTAGAGGTAATGACAGGAATAGGAAATAGCCGAGCTCCTCCAGCGGCTCATAGCTCTAACCCTGAATCTGTCAGGAACAACCCAGAACTTGTCTGAGCCAATTCTGGACCCTCTAGGCCTAATAATGGGAGGCCACCACCATCGCCTATAAGGCATCCACCATCTTCTATAAGACACCCTCACCAGTACGAGAGGCACCCCGGCCAGCTCCTCATAGGAACCAAGCAGGGGATCCTGCACCACAAAGGCCATCCTGCAGTGGCAGTCGAGATGGGAATCGTCAAACCCGACCTGGACATGGAGGCAAGAGAGAAGCGACTCGAGAACACAGGGTTTCCCAACCAACATGAAACGACATGTAAAGATCACAAACAACTGGAGCAAGGAGGCCGGTGGGAGATTCGCCTCGTAACCATAGAGCCCATCAACCCGAGAGAAACGTTAGTTTCATGAGTGGAAGCTTATACCTCACTAGGTTTGTAAGCATATATAATACCAAACCCTGAAATACTAGGGATTATGGAAATAATCCTGATCTTCGAGATCATCTAAACCATAAATGGGGGCAAGCCAATCCTGCAAACCTCGATTTACGCGATCATTTGAACAACCGAAAGGAACCTATACAGCCGAAATATGGGAATCAGTATAACCCTATGATAGGACAGGTAGCTGGAGATTTTATAAATAATAACCAACTCCCCCATGCACAAGCTCAGCCTCAAGTGGATTTGGTCCATGAGAGAATTAACCAGCTTGAAAGAGCGTTCAGGCTCCTTCAGGATGAAAGGAACAGGGACAAGGCTGATGACTCCAATGAGGAGTTCGAGCCTTTTTCTCCACACATTTCCAATACGCCATTCCCTCATGGGTTCAAGATACCCCACGTAGCTCCATTTGATGGGAACTCAAACACGTATAGCCACCTGAGCACATTCAATACCATCATGTGGGCCAGCAATGTTGGTTACGAGCTGAGGTGTATGTTGTTTCCGACCACTTTGATAGGACCAGCAAAAAAGTGGTTCAAAAAATTCAGAAGACATTCGAACTCGTCTTGGGATCAGTTAGCAAAGGAATTCAAAAAATAGTTTAAGGCCATGGTAGGCGTCAAGCCCGAAGCCTTGGTCCTTACCAATGTCAGACAACAGCCGAGAGAATCATTGAAAAGTTACCTAGCAAGGTTTAACATAGAGGTGACACGAGCCCGCAACGTCGACGACAGTGGGCACCTTATGGTTGTACGAGCTGGTATATTACCAAGGAGTCCCCTTTGGGATGATATGCAAAGAAAATTGATAAGGACAATAACCGAGTTCAATAAAAGGGCCCAGAGATTTGTCAATGTAGAGGAGGCGAGGTCAACATTAAAACTAACCCCTCAGTCCATAACTACAATGACAAATGTTAACTCAGCCTCGACCTCGGCTACTCCATCAACGTCACGACCCTCCAGAGATAACCCTTCAAAAAGAAAGAAAATGAAGGGAATAACTTTGAGGTAGACGAGGGGAAAAAGAAAAATGGAGACAAGTACTTCTCCATTTACATATACCGAGCTCAATGAGACTCAGGAAAATATCTTCCTCACTAATGAAAATTAGGTCTTGTTTAGGCAACCTGGCCCAATGCAAAACCAGAAGGCAAAGATAGACTCCAATAAGTATTGCAGATTCCACAGGGACGTCGAACATACCACTGATGAGTGCTGACAACTGAAAGATGAGATCAAAGGATTGATCTCAAGAGGATATTTTGGACAGTATGTAAGAAACCAGAATACCAATCAAGCATCGTCTGGACAGAGGGCAGTGTCTGTGCAACTTTCCCGACAGAATAACAATTCCCGAACAAGGGAGGATGATCGACCTCCCCCGATAGATGGGGAGGATGTGGTAACCATCTCTGGGGGACTGCACCTTGCTAGATCAGGCATAAATGCCCAGAAAAGATACGTAAACGAGCTCAAGACTGGAGACAAATAACCCTATGAACCTGAACCACGAGCTCCAAAGCAACAAAAGGTTGAAACATAACCCATTACTTTTACAGAAGAGGATGCGTCACATGTCCAGTTTCCCCATAACGATCCCCTAGTCATCACACTTCAGCTCGCGAACAAGAGGGTATGCAGAGTCCTGATAGATAACGGGAGCTATGTTAATATCCTTTATAAGGCCACCCTAGAAAAGATGGGACTCACGCTTCGAGATTTGAAAGCCTGTGCAACAATGTTGTACACATTTTCTAGGGAAGGGATTGCTTCTACAGGATCCATTGAGTTCCCTATAACCTAGGGAGACGATCCAGTCTCGGTAACCAAGATGATGGAGTTTGTGGCGGTGGATGCCCCGTCGGCCTATAACGTATTGCTCGAGAGACTAGCCCTGATTGGGCTGGGGGAAATATCGTTTGTTAGGCATTTGGCCGTCAAGTTCCTGAAGTCCAATGGCATCGGGACACTAAAGGGAGACCAGCTCGCTACAAGGGAATGCTATATCATTTTTATGAGAGGGACAAACCAAACAAGTGCACAGACGCTTGTAGTTATTCGAGAGGTGGACAGATCCATCTTCGAGATAGAAGAAGAGATTGACCCAAGGGTTTTAGAAATGGCCGATCTTGAACCATTGGAGGAGCTTGAAGAAGTAAAGCTCGATGAGAAAGATACCACGAGGGTGGTAAAAATAGGGAAAAATATTTCCAAAAATGCAAAATATAAATTGACTTTCTTTTTGAATGAAAACCAGAATGTGTTTGCATGGTCGCACTCAGATATGGTAGGGATTAGTACAAGTGTTATAAGCCATGCACTCAACATAGATAAGAACTTCCTCCCGAAGCAGCAGAAAAGGAGACTCCTGGACAACTATAGAAGGGTTACAAGAAAATCGGTTTATCCGAGATGATTTCTATCATGATTGGATAGCCAACCCTGTGCTGGTCCTGAAGCCCAACGACAAATGGCGAACCTGCATCGACTATTCCGACCTCAACAAGGCATGCCCCAAGGATTTCTTTCCCTTGCCTTGAATCGATTAGCTCATAGATGCCACTACAGGCCATGACATCATGTCATTCAAGGATGCTAATTCTGGATTTAACCAGATTGCCATACATTCACCCGACCAAGAATATACGAGCTTCGTGACTGATAAGAGCTTGTACTGCTACATCGTAATGCCTTTCGAGCTCAAAAATTCTGGAGCCACATAACAAAGATTGTTAAATAGGATGTCCGCTGAGCAGATAGAGAATAACATGGAAGTTTATGTCGAAGATATGTTAGTCAAGTCCAAACATAACAATAACCATGTAGACGATCTCGCTGAGTGTTTTATTGTACTCCAAAAATATAACATGAGACTCAACCCACAAAAATGCTAATTTGGAGTATCATCGGGTAAGTTCCCTGGATTCATAGTGAATGCTCGGGGTATAGAGGCTAATCCCAATAAGATCAAAGCGTTAATAGACATGCCCTCGCCCCAAAACATAAAGATGTCCAGAGTTTAACTGGACGAATGGCGGCCTTAAGTAGGTTTATCTTGAAATCTACGGACCGATGTCTCCCATTCTTTATTCTTTTAAGAGGGGGCAAGAAGTTTGAATGGTCGGACGAGTGTGAGCTCGCGTTTCAGAATCTTAAGAAACACCTCGCCGAGCCACCGATCTTGTCTAAATCGGTTGTAGAAGAAGTTTTATACTTGTATCTCACCACAGCTGAGCATGCCAATAGTTCGGTACTTGTACATGAGGATAAGAAAGTAAAAAAGGCTGTATAATACGTTAACAAGAGGTTACTGAGGATAGAATCGAGATACCCATTAATGGACAAACTGGCTTTATGCCTAATGCACGCATCTCGAAAGCTTCGACATTACTTCCAAGCACATCCTATTCTCGTGTTAATTGATTAGCTGTTGAGGCAAGTATTATTCAAGCTTGAAGTATCTGGGAGATTGTTGAAATGGATTGCTGAGCTCGGACAGTTCGAGATTACTTATCATCCTAGAACAACGATCAAAGGACAGCCTTTGGCTGATTTCATTATCGAATTCATGGGGATCTCCAACAAGGAAGTCGTAACCCCAACCTGTGAGTTGTGGAGACTTTACATCGATGGGTCATCCAATGAAAATGGATCGGGGGCAGGAATCTATCTAATCACCCCAACGAGAAATCACTTCCACTCAGCGCTAAGGTTTGGCTTTGAGGCATCAAACAATGAGGCTGAATACGAGGCATTGTTATCAGGACTTCGGATAGCTACCAAGCTCAAAAAAAAATCCATCCATTACTATAGTGACTCACAATTGGTTGTTAACCAAGTTCTATGTGAGTATTAGGCTCGTGGCATAAAAATGGCGGCTTACCTGGAGAAAGTTAATGCAACATTTTGGGGGTTTAAGTTCTACGCTATAGAACATGTTCCCCGAGAGCAAAATTCAAATGAAGATGCATTGGTTCGGCTCGCAATGACTAACGAGGCTGACACACTCAACGTGGCCTGAGTAGAACTCTTACTGACCCCAAGAATAACTGAGCTAAAGGAAGAAGATGTAATCATGATTGACTTGTAACCCACCTGGATGACCCCAATAGTTGACTACCTTGAAATCAGAAGTCTCCCAGCAAACCGGAACGAGGCTAGAAAGCTTATGTACAAAATAACAAGATATACCATTTTGGAAGGAAAATTGTACAAAAGGGGATACTCTATGCCACTACTTAGGGGTGTAACTCCTCCCGAGGAAAAACGAATTTTGGAAGAAATCCATGAAGGATTTGTGGAGATCACACCGGGCGACATAGCTTGTCAAAAAGGTGATAAGGCAAGGATATTTCTGGCCAACGACAGTCAAGGTAGACTCATTTGAGTACGTCAAATGTTGTGATAATTGTCAATGGTTCGATTCGATAGTGCGAGCTCCACCCACTGAGCTTACCATGATGAGCTCCCCATGGCCATTTGTTATATGGGGAATTAACCTCAAAGGCTCCTTTCCAACTGGAAAAGGTGGAGTAAGATATGTTGTAGTCACCGTAGACTATTTCACAAAATGGACCGAAGTCGAACCCTTAGCAATTGTTACCTCGAAGAGAGTCCTAGATTTCGTAGTGAAAAACATCATTTGTAGATATGGGATGCCCAAGAAGATTGTATCGGATAATGGGACCCAGTTCGACAGTGATTTGTTTACACACTTTTGTGAAAAAAATGAGATAATAAAAAGTTTTTCCTCCATGACCCATCCCAAGAAAATGGCCATGTCGAGGAAGTCAACAAAACTTTAAAAAATTCTATGAAGAAAAGGCTAGAAGAGGCAAATGGGAGATGGCCAGAGGAGCTGCCTCGAGTCTTGTGGGCATATAGAACAACGACAAGAACCTCGACGGGGCATACCCCTTTCTCCCTGGGTTATGGATGCGAGGCCATGTTGCCCATCGAGGTCGAAATCCCAACAATAAGGTGTGACGCATATGATTAAACCTTGAACCAATCCCAGCTCGAAGAAAATTTACATCGAAGAAAGAATGGAAGAAGCTCAATTGAAAAATATTGCATACCAGCAGAAGGCTACAAGATATATTAATAAGAAGGTCTGAGATAGGAAATTTGGATTGGGAGAATTGGTGTTAAGGCGCGTGTTTTTTGCCACATGAAACCCATCTGTTGGGCCTAATTGGGAGGGACCCTACCAGATCGAGTCCATTATTCGACCTGGAGTTTATAAGCTGGCAAGGCTGAATGGAGGACTAGTTCCGCGAGCTTTGAATGGTGAACATCTATGACCTTATTATCAATAATGTAGGAATGATGTTTATTCGTCTTAACCAAGTGTGTATTTGATTTTTTTCTTTTTGTTAATAAAGTACCAAATTTCAGTCAAACGTTGTATTTTTATAGTTATACTTTTTTGCAAACCCTCAAAATTCAATAACCTTAGATTGCAATCATAGGATATTAAGGGGGCATAAGTGGTATACAATCATACCACAGGCTCGTAAAAATATAACATAAATAGAAATTAACTCTAATCACAATGTCTGGATTATTAACCCGACATGAAGAAAATAATAAGTGTATGGATCATTAACAAAACACGAGAACTAAACAAGTCTGGAACAAACCAGCAAGACCTAATCAATAGTCAAAAGTTGGAATTCTAGATAAACCAACTATAAACTATAAGTCGAAACTAGGGCTGGAAATTTTTGCAAACAAGTTTCGACTTCGCAACCTCGAGGCGATACTCGTGGATGAGGAAAAGTAACTGGAAAAAAAAATATAACTAGACTAACAAGGTTACATAGCAGTTAAGTATTTTACAAATACATGGTAAAAGTAAAGTTCGACCTTGATAATAATGAAGTCAAATATGGGCATTTCGGATAAACTATGCATGAATGTATTGAAATTCAAACTTAAGCCCAACATATATATATTTGTACGAATAAACAAGTATAAATGCAAGACCTTAGTAACATGTTCGAAATATTTCAATCCAGAAATATGATTCATAGTATTGAGGCAAAAAGATAAAGGTAAACAATGTGCAAAAAGGTTTTTGAGCTAGAAAATTGAAAGCACAAAAACTACTACTATGATATAAAGTCATAAGATAATTAAAATATCTTAGAATCGAGCGATAAATTGTCTTTGCCACATGGGCACAAAAAATATAATTACAAGTAATAATGGGTCGTAGCCCATGATTATGATTTCAGGGGTTAGATGCCCCTTCAGTTGCAGTCCCGAAAACTTCCACTGCCTCCTCAGCCTCGAGTCTAGCCTCTTTCTCCTCAAGACAAGCTTGCCATTTAGCAATGAATTCAGTCTCCAAGTTGGCAAGGAAGCTGGTGTCGAGGTTGTTAACCCAAATTCGGTACATTGCCATGTCTATGGTGCGATCCTTTTTCGTCTTTAACTCCTCAAGAATGTGAGACTTCTCACCCTCGATAACTTTGAAGGTCATCTTCTTCTCCTCTTCTAGCTTGGTATTGAGTCCCCATCTGCTTGATCTCAGAGTCCTTGGCCTCGACCTCCTTCAAGGGCGCCTCCAGCTTCAATTCAAGTTTGGGAATCCTTTGGGCCTCTTTTAAGGTTGCTACCAACCTCGACTCAAGGTCAGTAATCTTCTTGATCGCCGCATCCCTTGCGGAAATTTCCAGTCCAGCTTCTTTGAGGTCATCCTCGAGCTTTAACTGGGCATCTCGAGCCATTTGCGCAAGCGCTTTGCTCAACACAACCTCGTGATTCAGTAATAAATGGTGCTGAACAAAGGATATGAATGCCTACACACAAAAATAAGCAAAAAGGTCATAAAAATACAAGTCAAATACAGAATAAGAAGGCTATAGCAAAAATGACTGACCGAGGAAAAAGCTCGATACTCTTGTCGAAAAGAGCATTGGCATCTCGGCAGGAGGTCAGGAACTCCCACTGAGGGGCCCCGAGGTTGCTGAAACTTTGACCTGCGCGGGTCAAAGCATCAGAGCCAAGGTTGACTCCAGGGGTTCCAACAGCACCATCGACCACGAACTCGGGCACATAAGACAAGATCGATAGGAAGCAGTCTCGTACGGGAGCCTGGACTTGTCTCGCTTGGACTGTAGGAGGAGGCACAACCTCAGAAGGCGTTCTGACTCAGCCCGTCCTTAGAAGGCACTGCGGGTCCAACGACATGACTTGGGTTTCAGGGCACCTAGGTCGGGGGGACTACCTCGGTCTTTCTGGACAGTTTGGAGGGATTACCTCCCTTTTGCGACACTCTTTGGCGTTTGTTCGCCTTTGAGGCCATAGGCTTGTTAAGCACATTATCTAGATCCGAGTCCATGTCATCTAAAAAACAAATGGTTTTATGTAAGTAATCGAAAAAGGCTACTATAAGAAACAAGACTCCAAGATAAAAGAAATCTAACTGGTACTTTCGGCCGAGCTTGAGCTCGGAGACCAAGAAATTCCCTTATCTTTTGATGACTCAATGGGAGTCCCCTATCTATAAGTGGGGGATAGTCTCGAGAGGTCCCTATACACATTGGTCCCATACTATATAGATACCCCATCCCAGACCTCATTTAAGCTATACATGGTCTGGTATTGTCCTAACCAGCTATCGAACCTATGGACTCTAAGGTAAACTCTTGACCATGCTAAGAATTTATCCCTAGGGTCCTCGAACACGATCATCATGCCAGGCTCGTGCTTAAGCAATGACGGAGACCACATGGAGTAGTCCAACACTACTTTACCTCCATCAGCTGAGCTCGTTGAGGCCTCGTCGTGGGCTTTATTTCCCGAGACTGGTCGCTCATGATGGCGGGAGGCAATGACACAGAATTGCGAGCCTGAGGTTCTCCACTTCAGGGGAAGTTTAATAGTGGGAAGTGGCACATCTTCCCACCTCCAGTATTTTTGAATCCCCGAATCATCCATGGACTCGCCTTCGCCTAAAAGGCCACAAGCTCGGAGCTTTTCTTCATGGAGGAGGTAAGTGAAGGACCTTCGGCCATAAGGGAGCTGGAGAATTGCTACCCTTTGCTCCTTAATGGATTTTGTAGGAGTAGGCCAGTGGTAGTTGGCTGCAGGCAAGAATAGAGTGAATATTCTGAGCTCAATTACTCAAAGAAAAATGGAAAAGACGTGTTGAACTACTTACAGATGTGTTGGAAGGAGTAGAATTAGGAAGGAGCGAGTCCATCCGTCTAGAAGAATGTCATCTTGAAGTTTGGAGGATGGTTTGTGATTTCCTCGAATAATCGCTTTTCCTTCGGATAGCTAGACAGGTAGTAGAACCCGTCTCCCCTGTGAGCTCGAGAAGGGCTGCTCTTAAGGCAAAAGAGATACAATATCTCTTGTGCCGAAGGCCCGACCCACATCATTTCATGGTACAATGACCTTAAGGCTAACAAGACCCTGAAAGAATTGGTCTGAAGTTGGAAAAGGGAGAGATCGACATAATCCAAAAAAAAATTGAAGTAATTCTTCAAGGGTAGCAGGCCCCAGCCCTCATATGTTCACGGCTCCAGGGAACGACCTGACTTTAAGATTGGGATTGCCATCTGCCAGGGCATAAGAACTCCTTTCATTGGAGGTGGCAGGACGACACATCAATGTACCAGAAAGCTTGAGAACATGGTAGGCTAGTAGCTTGGAGATATGACTGGTGGAAGTTACCGAGCTCGAGGTAGGGATTGAGAGAGCTTGGGAGGTGGTTGGACGTGTTGAAGAATCTTCCATTAGAGTAAATGAAAGTGCACCAGGTGGAAAGGCTACGGTGACTTTAAGTTTGGGATCTAGCGAGATAGGTCTGATCTCGAGGTCTGGGTCAGGATAAGTTGCCACTCGGAGTCTCTTCCTTTTTCTTTCTTCGACCTCATCGATCTGATGTGAAAAACGGTCTCGTATGTATTTTTTCTCACACTATTCTTTGTGCTCGAGGATCAATCGCTGATTTCAGTTGAAAGGCGATTCAGGACTGGGAGTTGATGGGTGGTAAGGGATGGCAAACTCGTGCCACCACTGATTCTCAGAGTACTGCGACATCTAACAAGGAAGAAAAAGGTGAGGGCCCATCATATAGAAAATAATAAAAGGGGGTTAAAATTTTGATAACTCAACCTCGAAAGAGCGAGATTGACTCAAATGTCTGCCCTGAACTGTTGTCGAGTTTAAGCATCGAGAGTGCACCCACGCGAGAGTGGGGAGGTTATTACCAATTTAAAAGAATCCTGAATTTCTAGAGAAAAAGTTGGCAGTTACCCGAAAAGGAGATGATTTCAGGATTTGTGTATTTAAACCCTAAGCCAAAACCCTATTTCTTAAGCCACATGAAACCTATGACTCGAAAAACCCCCATTACCAGAAAAGCTCAATTTTTACACATTTCTGCCATAAATTTTTAGCCTAAATTGTTATTCTAAGCATCCCTAAGCTTTTTACATAAGAAAACTTGCTTAGTGCAAGAATGGAACCTTAGAAATTTGGTATAAACCAGAAATGGTATCTTTACGGATAGAAGAAACACATAAAAGAGAAAAATAGGTTAATATTGATCAGAAACTTACACAAAGTTGTTCGTGGATATGAGGTCACCAACGTGTTTTGCATAAAACAACTGTTGAGAAATCCCTATTCCTTAGGGATTTGTTGTTATCTCATATTAAATCCCAATTATCATGAGATATTATGTAATTAATGCATTTATTTGTATTTATTTCAAATTTGAATTGTAACTTCCCGAAATAAGGGGAATATATTATGTTAACCAGGTCTATAAATAGTCTCGGGAATTTCATTTGTAGATACGCACAATATTGTACTAAGAATACTCTGTTGAATTGCTATGATAAAGCTTGGAGATACTATCATGAATACATAAGATTAACTCGTGGATTAGGCAGAATTTAACTGCTGAACTACGTAATAATCCTTCTGTTCTTTTCTTATTTTTTATATCTTTGTTTAGTGTTGCTCGGATTTTAGTTGACGAAAAACAGCATCAACAATCTCAAATTAAATATAACATTCTTAGCATAATCATTATTTGAATTTTAATACCGAAAAATATGATTACTTTTTTACCCATTTATTAGCTAATAAGAAGGATAAGTTAGTATAGGGATGTGAAGGTTATATAATTAATTAATATTAACAATTAACTATAACGATGAAAAAAAATAGAAATTGTCAATTTTAATTTTTAGAGACTTTTCTACCAAATCTTCGTGATATATATTGTATATATTTATATGGTGAGAAGTAAGGAACTAAATGCATACCAAAATCCTAATTTCTTTTTTTATAAATCCTTAATGTATATAGAGAAAGTAGGAAAGCATGTTTTTCATGTTCCTGTATTATTCAAATACAAAATTCAACTCATATAAACAATAAACTAAAAAAATATCATTATTTACAACAAAACACATTTTTTAGTAATAATAGAAGTAAGATAATATATTTTTTTGTCATAAATTTTGTTGAGACTAAAAGTAGGATTTTTTGTAATCCGAAATGATAAATATATATATAAATTTGGAAGAGAAATTTAGAGTAGAGAAAGATTAATACACTACAAGAAAAAACATTTATGATAACTCTTGAAAAGTTTTATCAAATGCAATTTATAACACTTTAGCAAGTGTTAAGTCTGCCCATGTTATTAAAAGTCTTGCCATTTGATTACATTTTTTTTATGTTATTAAATAGACTATTATAACGTTATTTTTGTGTTATATATTGTCAATAGTAATATTATCTAGATGTTATGATTCTTTATATTAAGTATATTTTTTTCATTTAATTACATTTTCAAGATGTAATCTAATTATCTTTAATTACATTTTCACGATGTAATCTAATTATCTTTAATTACATTTTCAAAATGTAATCTTATTATCTTTAAATAAATTTTCAAGATGTAATCTAATTATCTTTAATTAAATTTTCAAGATGTAATCTAATTATCTATAATTATATTTTAAAGATGTAATCTAATTTTCTTTGATTACATTTTCAAGATGTAATCTAATTATCTTTAATTACATTTTAAAGATGTAATCTTATTATCTTTAATTATATTTTCAAGATGTAATATAATTAAGCAATTTATTATTTAATTATGTAATTAGAATATGATAAAGTCTAATGTATTTTTTTTATCAACCAAAATATACAATACATGTGTCCCAAATGAAAAATTTTCAAGTGCAAAATACCATAATAAAAGTTTATGCTTAGAAATATGTCTAATGAGTCTAATAAAAGGCAAATTGTAATATTTGTCTAATACTATCTCCTTATTAATTGCAAGTATCCAATTCTCGTGTCGCTATCTTCATCATCTAAATAACATAGAGAAAAAAAATTCAATAAGAAAACAAGATCATCAGCAGTTACAGGATCACCAGCCTTGCTGTTACCAATCACCATTTTTCCAAGCCTCTCTCTCATATCAGCTAAAGATGTTGTAAGGGCCAAAAATGTCATTATTTCACTGGCAACGGAGATATCAAACCCTGTTTCTCTCACCATTCCTTTCTCTTCGGACCCCTGGCTAATAGAAGAAATATAATAATAACTCAATTTACTCATATATCTCACTGAAGCATTCCATCAAACAATTATTATGCATAGGTTAAGCAAAGGTTAGTTTTATATAACAAGACCAGTTTAAGCAGTCAAACTAAACAAAACTTACATATAAATTGACACAAACATCAATTAACACAAATACACTCTATTCCAAAACACGCCACATTTGAACATAGAAACAGAGATCACTATTATCATGGTTGCAATAATAAAATTAACAAAAAGAACATTAATGATGAATCATTTATCAGTGATGAAAAACCAGAAAGAGAAATTGAAAGAAAAATGGTACTTAAAGTGAGGATTAGGGTTATAGTTGTAGAAATAGATGAGTGAAGATGGATAAATGAAGATGAAGAAGTACATACCCATGCCAATGGGAGCTTGAAATTGAGATAGTGACTGCCAGAAATCGAGGCGCAATGGGAGAAATGGGAGAGAGAGATGGAGATGTCGAGAAATGAGAGAGAGACCATACGTAAGATTCTCTTTTCATACTAAAAGTTATCACTAATTACACTACAAAAAACAAGGCTTATACCGAGAACGAATGTCGTCGGCATAAGCCTGAATGTTCTCGGTATAGCTTCTACCGAGAACATGTTCTCGGCACTAAGTCCTCGGTACAGCTGCGTCTGTAGAGGTAAAGTTCTACCGACGACATACAAGATGTTGTCGGTATAAGCTGTACCGAGGACATGTCGTTGACAGAGAGTGACGAATGTCCTCGGCACACCCAGCCCAAATTTTTCATATTGATGGCTATACCGAGGACAATGTCCTCGGTATAGAATTAACCAATAATTATTTTTTATATATTTGTAATTTTTATTCACTTATTTATTTATTTAATTTGAATTAAATATAAAACAATAGAATCAAATTAAAACACTTATATTTAACATATAAATCAAAACATAAGAGTACATTTACTGAATCAAAATAAAGACTTGTCCTAAACATGAAAATGTAATAAGCCATAGTAATAAAATTCACACATACGTCCTACTGACTCGGTGCTCCAACATCGAGATCATCAGGTGGTGGTGGGGCACATTGAGATCCCGGGGTGATACATTGACTCCGAATGTGCTCCTCTAATTGTAATGCCCCGAATTTCCTAATAAGGGTTAGGACCTTGATTAGGAGGCCGGGAGGGCCATAATTGATTTATTATGGTATTAAATGACTATATGCATGCTAATGTGAATTATATTATTATATAATGATTATGTGCATGCATATGGGGGTGTTTGTAATTATAAGGGCATTTTGGTAATTTGGCCTGTTGAGGGCATATGTGTAAATTGGGTGCATATTGTAATTTTTGAATGAGATTTCATTATTATGGAGATATATTCGAGCTATTCGGCATGAGACGATCTTATATTATGAGTTAGCAGTTTTGTCATAACGGGGTCGATTATTGGGTAATAAGAATGTTTATTTGATGATAAATTGGGAGTATTTGAGGTCAGGAGGAAAATCTGGAAGTTTTGACTATATTGTCCTCGGGGGTGTTTTTGGGACCTCGAGCACTAGGTTTTATTTGAGGTTACTTAAGCTTGAAGTAGCTTGTCAAATAGAATGTACGTTAGAAAACCTCTCGTTCTCCCTTTTGTTAGTTCGTTTTACCGTTTGAGCCTTTTCGAAGAAATCTCGATTTCTAGAAGTCGGAATCAAGCGAGGATCGATGCATAGCGATCCTAGGAAAGATTAGGAGCTTCTTAACTGAAGGATTTGACAGAAAATAACCCAATCGAAGGTAATCGAAGTTTGAGTTTTGAGTTTCTAAGCTTTGAATTAGATTTTGTAAATTGTTGAGTTTTTGGTTGGTTTAAACCTTGGGTTTTGAGGGTTTTGGAACTTTGGGAATCTTGGGAACTTTGATTTGATGATTGGGGAATGCTTAGGTATGATTTTGGAGGCTTTGGAGTGTTAAAAATACGTTTGGGAATGGCCCAGAGTTGGGGGTCGCGGCCCTGTTCTTGGGTTGCCGCGGCCCTGCTTTGAAGAAGCAGGTGGGAGTGTTGTACCTGTTGGGCGCCGCGGCCCTTGATGAAGGGCCTCGCGGCCATTGCTTCAGTAAATTCTAGGGGCCGCGGCCCAAGGTGCTAGGGTCGTAGCCCTTGCCAGGTTTTCACCCCGTTTGTATGTTTTGACCCCGGGAGCATAGTTTTAGGCCTCGGGAGTGTTCCTACTACTTGGATTAGTTTGGATTGATGTCTCGGAGGCTAGATATTGGTTTAGAAACCTATGTTGATCATTATTATTAATGATATCCCGTGTTTGGTTATGACTAGGTGATCGCTAAGGCTTAATGGTTGATCATTCTCAAGGGTCGTTCATATATTGATTCTAGCTCGAATCTGAGGTAAGAAAATTGCACCCTGTGTATGTGTGACATGCATGGTTATTATTGATGCATGTTGGAATATTAAATGTGGAATGCATGATTATTGTTGAGGCATGTCAAGTGGTTAAACATGATGCATATGATGCACGAGAAACATGTGATTAGGGCATGCTATGATGATTGAATATGAGAATGTTCAGAGCTTGACCCTCTGTGTTTATGCATGGTCCTAATTGTACTGGTATTTGCTGGGTAAGAAAGATGAATGCCTTTATTTGGATATTTGACATATGTTATATGTTTGGTGGCATTGCTTACTTGTATATGTACTGACTAGTCAGGGATACTGACCTAAGAGTCAGAAATGGCATAGCGTTATGAACGCCGAGCCAAATGAAGATTAGATCTAATCGATATCAGCGTTGAATGGCTCTAAGGCATTAACGCTGGACCGACTCTAAGGTCGATGAACTTATAAGCGCTTTTCTAGTCTAAGACTAGTTACTCAGAGCCAGGGCATGAGGCCCCGGTGACTGTTGTCACATGGCTAGGGAACGATGTTCCAGGGTTATGACCCTATGGTCATGAGGAAGGTTATGTTGGTGGCTAATCACCATGCACCTATCCTGTTTAAGCTATGGAAGGTTCACTTATCTGTTAAGCCCTGATGACCTTATCATCACATGGCTAGAGGGGGTGTACCCAATTTTGTGACTTTTGCGACTGTCACCTATTTGTTTGGACTGAAAGTCCTGGATGATTATTATGATCATTGGTTGATGTGTTATACTCAACGTTACGTTTTGATATTGGGCTAAAGGTCTGGATGATTAGTATGATCATTGGTTGATGTGTTATACTCAACATTATGTGGATCTGTTGCCTGCTAGAATAGGGCTATATCTGCTAGGCGTGTGCCTTATGGTCTGATGACATGTTATAACTGTATATGAGCATATTAAGTTTCCTTGTTGGGCTTCGGCTCACGGGTGCTATGTGGTGCAGGTAAAGGAAAAGGAAAGCTGGACCATCCTTGAGTTGAAGAGCTTAGGTGATGATGTGTACATATGCAGCTGCTCGTCCACCACGGTCGAGGTTTGAAGAGGAACGAGGGATAAACCCTGTTTTGCCGCTTAGATCGGCCTGCTGTAAATATTTTCTTGTAGTAGACTCTGAAATTATAATTTTGGGATCCCAATGTATATATTAAACATTCTAATGAAACGTTATATCTTATCCAAAAATTTTAATCCCTAAACCGCTAATCATACTTAGTTACACGATTTTGGCCATATGACTCGATTAGCGAGTTTAGCACTATTTAGAAGGCACACCGTAACGGTCCCTGGAGTTTAGGGCGTTACAACTTGGTATCAGAGCGAGCCAAGGTTTATGGTTCCTGAAGACAAGCTGGGCATGTACACTCATCACTGAAGATAGCTTCACTCAGGGAATGGTAACTATTTTTGTAGTTATGTGCTTAACTGCTTAAATACAATGTAAATGCTTTACCTGCACATTGTATTAGGGAGCATGAGATTCTGATAGAGCTTGGCTCTTGAATATTTGATTATATGCTTCGTGAATATATATATGGATGACATTACATGATTACCTGCTCTGTGAGTATATAATTGTGATATTTTCATGCTGGAGTTGGAGGCATGGTATGTATGTTGGAAGAGCATGGATTATGATTGATATGTGAATGCCGTGGGCATGCTTTTAGCACTGCAAGTGGTTTGTGATTGTGGTGTGATAAGATTTATCCCATGGGGAAAAGCTCTTGATATGCTCATCATGATTAATGAGTCAAGTTATTGACTGCAGATTTAATCAACAGGTTTATATTCAAGGTAGATAATGAGGCCTGGTGGTGGTTATAATGAGGTTGGGGGTTACAGCCAGGGTATCAATTCTTCATCTGCATCTATGAGTTTTCAGCAGATGGTTACAGATTTGCAAAGGCATGAGGAAGAGATTAGGTGTTTGAAGCAACAGCGGAATCTATTGGGGAGCACTTCTTCCTTTGTTGTGCCAGGAGTGGCACAAGTTTTGGCTCAGCCTAGGGTTGAGAACAGATGGGAATTCCTCTATGGAAGATTCCAAAAGTTTTATCCTCCAGTTTTCGAGGGAGGCCTAGATCCATTCAGAGCTGAGCAATGGATGGGCATGATCAGTTCCATTCTGGACAGTATGGGGCTGGTGGGTCACGATAGGGTGATCTGTGCTACATGTGTACTGCGGGATGATGCCCGGACATGGTGGGAGGTGGTAGGTGGTATCCCAGACACGTGACACAACTGTGATGGAATGGAAGGAATTCAGGCAGTTGTTTAATGAGAGGTATTATTGTGATGTAGCCAAGACTGTTAAGATGAACGAGTTCCTGAATCTTGTTCAGGGTAATGCATCAGTGACTGAGTATGTTGCCAAATTTGATGGGTTGGAAAAGTTTGCTTTTGACATGGCACCCACAAATATAGCTCGGAAAGGTTTATTCAGGGGTTGAATCCCAGAATAGTTCAGGGCATTAGAGTTGCCCGAGTGCATGAAGTCTCTACCTATGCTCAGGTTGTAGGGAAGGCTCTTGCTATTGAGAGCGCAGGACATCAGATTGGGCAGCAGAGTGCCAGGGTGCACGGAGCTCAAATAGTGGTACCTCCACTTATTGGAACAAGTAAGAATAAAGGCTGGAAGACTCGTCCAATATGCACACGGTGTAAGAGGCGTCATTTGGGAGAATGCTGAGCAAGGGCATGTTTCTCATGTAATATGTTTGGGCATCGTAAGAGGAATTGCCCAATGCGAAGGAAGGATGAGCAAAAGGGGATGGGCAGCTCGACCCCAGCTCGAGTGTTCATTCAGATGTAGTCGGAATCAGAGACTGAGACTAGTTCCTCAGGGGTGGCAGGTCAGTTTTCTAGTTCTGAGTTTTGAGTTATGCTGTTTGGCTTTGGTGCCATGCTATTCCTTTATTAGTGCATATAGAGAAAGGCATAAAGATGATATATATATATATATTTAGATCACATGGTTATGTTGTGATGGGAAGGCAATATTGTATTGGTGACTTATAAGATGAATTGGGTTATGAAAAAAAAAGAGATTTATCAGCAAGTTTAATGAAGTTGGTTATGGCTGGCTTTGGTTTAATCCAGGATATGGATTGGCTAAGTTGTTATGGGAAAAAAAAGTTAATGGCAAGAAAGGGATAGTAACTCTTGGGCTTGAGAGTGGGAAGCCTGGTGGTAGTTGGCATGGTCCATGGTCCTGTATGCTTATAACACGTCTGTAGTGAGAGCTAGAGTTTTGTTGCAGGGAAATGCATAGAACTCTTAGTTAGTGTGGTGGATACCACTTAGATCATGCCAGAAAGGTCAGGACAGACTGGACTAGTCTATGAATTTCTGGATGTGTCTAGAGGACTTGCCAGGGTTTATTTTATATGAAAGGAGACTAGGATAGTGATTGGATTAGTGCCAGGAATAGATTCAGGTTTAAGGCACTGTTTTGAATGGCTCAGCAGCATTGTAAGAATTAAAGGCTCAGTTAGTGAGTCAGATGGAATTCTTTAAGGTGGATCTTGGATCTGGTTAGGACCAGTTAGAGATCAGAGAGAAAGTTATATAAAAGATTGTGTTTCACTACAAGAATTTTAGCATAATATAACACCTAAAAATCACAATTTAAAAAAAACGCTATGGTTAAATATGAAAAATTAGGCACGCTCTTGGTACAGTAAATTTTAAAGCCCGCCACTAGCTTTTCCATCTCCCCCTCTAATATTCTATTAGCCCTAAAGTATCTCTCTCTCTCTCTCTCTCTCTCTCTCTCTCTTGTATCTTCTTCTTCACAGATCAACCCTAACCGCGTTCCTGTCTCTGTCTCTTTTTCTCTCCCTCTAAAAATAGCCACACACACTCCAATCTCTTGCCTTCTCTCAATCTCTCGTTCATCTCCCCCTCTAAAAATAGTGACTCTCTCTTTCGCTCTCTCTGGTTTGGAACCATCGTTCACCGACCTCTCTCTCTCATTCTCTTTCAGATGTGGGTGCTAAGGATCAATGATGAAGGATCCCAGGAAAGGGCTTTGGGACGATGATGAAAAGACGCAATAAAGGGCGAAGCAGATGCTCCCCAAAGTGCTTTGACCCTTTCTTCTCCCTAGCGTGAACCAGAGGTCTTTCCTCCATGGGCGATGGACAACCGAGTCTGTCCATTATGTGAAGTAAGGTAACCTTAACCCATTTTTTTAATTTATGATATATGAAGTATGATTTATATGTAAACTAAGGTAACTGAGCCTGTCAATTTTGATTTTTTTTTTTTTGGTGTTGATTTATGGATTTGAAAGTTTAAAATCCTAAACCTCAAACATTTAATGGTCCGAATTTTCTCAAATTTTTATAGTTTTTTCTTGCCATTATATATGTAACACTCGATCATGCTCTTTGATGGTTTTTTTTTTTTTTGTAGTTTATTTTAATATTGATTGTGTTCATGTTGCCATTTATGGACCAAAAGCAAGCCGTTGAAGCAAACCATGACCACACCCCTGCTGAAGCCTCCCTCACGCAGCTGAAGCACACCACAACCACACCCGTGTTGAAGTCGTTGGGTCTCTCATCCCTCCCCCTCTATTTATCTCTCCTGCTGGCTATGAGCAAGAATAGAAGACCTCCGTTTATCTCTGTGAGAGGTATAGTTTGTGTTTGTGTTTGTGTTTTTTTTCTTCAGATTTCAATATCAAGTAAACATTTTGAATATTATCATTATATATATATGTGTGTGTGCTTGTGTTAGAATTATTTCTAAAATCCTGACTTTCATATGTATAGGCTCGTTTGTCTCTCATTTTTTAGATTGAGCGCCAAAGTATTTTATTCTTTTTCCAGCAAATAGAAAGTCTCCCGCCTATACACAATAAAGAACCCTACCCCTCCTCTTTTCCTCCTTCTCTCTCTTCAACACCAAACTCTTAGCTCATCTCCTCCCTAAAATTAGGGCCTTTCCCTTTTTTTCCTTTCCTCTTTAATATCTCATAGCCTATGTATTTTCTTTCATGAAATTTGTGTTTCTCTCCATGTAATTTTTATAATTGTTTCCTTAAATTGATCCATCTGGTCCCTACTTAACCCCCACGCACAAGCTCAAAGACATACTATCAGCTTCTTCTTTGTATGGGTAAGTTCTACACTTTTCAGATCTTTAGACATTGCCCTCTGAAGTTTATATGAATCTTTATCATATATATTTATATATTTATATATATTGAGTGTTGTCATTACATGGTATTTATATATGGAACTAAATCAGTACCAAAGTATGTTTTAATGGTGAGCATATTGTGTATTCTATTTTATATATAAATATGTTTATTCACGGGTTGACTAAGTTCCTATCTTTCCTTTTTGTTTGTACGAGTAATAGGGATGGTTTTGGTAAATTACTATATTGGTGGAGGTGGTTTTGTTGTACCAATGGCTTGTTGAACCAAATATATATATATGCTATATATACATAAATGTTGTTTATTCCTTTAGATGTTACTGGCGTAATTAGTAATCATATATAGAACCAAACTTACTAAGAAGAAAATTTATGGTATGTTGCAGCATTAATATTAAATACATGTTAAGTTGTAGAGAATGTTTTAGTTGATAGTACTTGTTCTATATCTCTTCTTGGTTTTCTTCTCTTTTATTGTTTAATTATTATCCAATGCTCTCCTCTCACAATATGTGTGTACAAAGGCCAAGTATAATATAAAACAGATATGAAATCCACCAATGATTGGGTCACCACCAGCTTATTTTATGTCCATTGAAGTTGATTATGATGATGTTAGTTTGTTTAATGATTTGATCATTATGAAAGTACTCATCACTTCTTACTGTTGGTTCAATTATTAGTTTATTGTGTGTTATTCTCTGGTTTTAAATTTATACAAGAATATGATGAATCACATTAAAAGTATGACAAAGCTAGGCCTAACCCGTATTTGATGTTTCAATTATGATCGTTTTTATTTTATTTTGCTGAGTATATGATTTGAGTTTTGACGAATGTCTTTAATACTGCTTGGATTTACTTTGCACCATTTATTTTGTTTTTATGTTTTCATCTAGCGTTTATATTATCTTCTCTTTATGTGGCTTGAATTTGTTTGAGTAAAGGTTACATGCTTCTTTCAAAACCACCCACTCATTGTCTTCAAATATTCTTTTCTAACATGAAATTTGCTATATATAATTTGTACCTTGCACCAATTCACTGACATTGTCGAAGCTTTTAATTTTGATCTTTGATATGTTAATTAATTACTTACATTGTAGAATAATTAATTAAGTATGTGGTTGATTATAATTTGGATACAGATGTACATATTATTCTACATACTTCATAGTCTAGGAAACAACCCTTTTTCATTAGAATTATCTCTTAACTTCATATCTTAATAATTAATCTAATATGCCATTTTCCATCTTCCATTCTAGTGTTTTATCTGAATAGAAAATCTTGCATGTTTGTACTTTTGGTCTAACGTAAAACTTAGTGATTGTATATACTATTCTATTTCATAACTTTTATGTGTTTATGGTCATTTTGCCATTAACAAAAAAGAATCCACACATGAAGCTATTTGAGTCACTACTCTATACAATCACTTTTCAATCTAAATGATTGAAGACAACATTTCTTTATTTCCCTTTCCAATAAAAGCTTCAGAGAGTTTTATCGAGTTAACTCTAATCTAAGTATAAAATTAGTTTTATACTTCTTTAAGGGTCCTTACCTAAGTCCTTCAATGTTGGCCACTGTAACATATTCAACAAATTTCATACAAGCTAACCATGGACCTGACCACTGGACTTACTTCTCATTAGTTGAAATGATGGGAGAAAACTTATTTTAGTATCATGTAAAGAATTTCAACTTCAAATGTCTAGTCTTAGATGAAATTCTTACAATCTATCAGCTTTTGATTCTACTTAACTTCAAAATGATGATACAACTTTCATTTTGAACTCACAGGACAAGAAGTCATCAACAAGATGATGTCGAAAACTACAAGGCTAAAGTACCTGAAGAGAATGCAGACATACATGATATAAATTCTGATCTTGTCCTTGGAGACTTGAAAGATGCTAGCACTGATTTTGAATTTTCATTTCTGGCTAAAATAGCCATTGCACTGGGCATAGCTGCAATCGTCACAGTCGTCTCTATTGGGGTGGAGCGGCCTGCAATTGGTTCATCTCTTGGATTTCAGTTTCTTTCAGATAGTTCATCTCCTTCAGTAATGGCCATAGCACCTGTTGGCTTCACCTTTAAAGCTTTTGGTTACAGAATAGCTCTGCCAGAATATGCTCCAAGGTATGTATCCCCAAAGGAAAAATTGGGTTAAGTTTTGTGCTTTTGAAATATGGGGTTAATCTCACTTTAATCTCATTGTAGGTGGATTTACTTTTGGCTGCCTATGGCTGGTGCTTGTGGTCTTTTCATCAGTGAAGAAGCTTTAAATATCTGGGTCTGTCTTCTGTTCTGGTACTTCTATTTCACAAGCTTAAGAAAATTTCTTGCTCCTTTTAGTAAAATTTGTGTGTTTCATGGTTCCATTGTATGCCTGAATTCTTATTTATAGTAAATGATTTAGGTTGGGGTGCCATGGGTTCCATTTTGTTGTTGTTTTTTTATTTTATTTTTCTGTTGTTTAGTTGTTTAATGGTGGCTTCACCAAACCCTGGTTATGCTATCTATCAAAGCTAGAATAATTAATTCACAGTTTGATGTTGGGACAGCCTAACACTGTTTTTTAATTTTATTTTTAATCTTTATTGCATGTATATATCATAGACTATGGTCATGCAAAAAAGTATAGCGATCTTCAGACGCACAAGCACATTCCATACAGGTAACAGATATTTGAGAAATATTATGGTCTTAAGTAAAGTGGAAGGTGTTTATATCATGTGTAATGATTATCACTGTGCTGAGTTTTAACTTATAAATGTTAATATTAAATAACAAGTTTTTAGATTGGTTTGGGCAAACATTAGGGTGATACTTATGTGTTTCTCATTATCAATTTTGTGTTCTTGGATCCAAATTTGCTTGAACCTTCAAATTTCTGATCATTATGTTAATTTATTGCTTCAGGGAAAACAAGAATCTCACAGGAACAACTTGTTATGCAAGTGTTAACACTCACCTTGGAGTTGGTGGGCCATTTATAATTCCTAATTAGAGAATATGTTATTTGTTTCTCCCTGTAATGCTTGAGACTTTTGGGCTTTATGTAATTGTGAATGTAATCTTTATGCAGAGCAAAGCAGAAGAGATGATTTGGAGTCTCTTGGTTATGTGCTTATGTATATTTTGAGGGGAAGGTTGGATACTTATGTGATATGTTGAAATCCATTTTCCTTTGTTTCATTGCTCTATTTCACCATATTATTTACTTATTTTCTTTACTAGTCTTCCTTGGCAGGGATTAAAAGCAGGAACGAAAAAACAGAAATACGACAAGAACAGTGAAAAGAAGATGCTTACTCCCATAGAGGTATGATCTTAAGCTCTTGAAAGTAGTGTAGGGTGAAGTTAGCATTTATAACTCTCATATGAGTATGGTATTATTAGCTCATTACAGATGGTTGGTGGTGAATTTTTCAGCTCACTTCCATTGATACCATGTACTGTTATTTTTTAAAGTAAAGGCATGGGAGATACTGATATGCCTACTACTTTGACAGGTTCTTTGTTTATTCTGTATACTCTTTCTTATTCATGTTTATTCTGTTTTTCCCCCTTTTGTAGCAACCAAGTGGGAAAGTGGTTCTAAATCCTGGGCCATCTGCAGAGAGAATAGAGAGACCTTCAGGTTTGTTCTTTTTTTTCTTGGAAACATCCACCCTCGCTGCCCTAGTGGACATTGTTTGCACATGTTTAGAAACTCTATTATATGGTCATGGAATTTTTGAGCCTTTTTCTCCTTATTTAATGTTGAAGTTAAACTAATTGCTCATTGTTTTATGTTGGAAGTTAAACTGTGCTGAGCCTTTTACATATTTTATTTATGCATATTCTATAATATGATTTTATGAGGCTTTTATTCATGTGAAAATATATAATATTGATTGTATGGGTTTTGATCATAAATAATGAGATTGTTGTTTGGTGCTGTCATATTGCTTATATATGTCTTTATCTCTATATTTTTATTCTCTGTTTTTTAATTGCAATTAGATGTGTTAGGCATGTCCCATATCTACAGATCTGTTTGTTCAAATAGATTTGAATGATTAATCTTAAAGAAATTTTATTTGCTTAATTGGTTGACCATTAGACTTGTTCAACATAGCTGTAGGCCATCTTTTTCATGATGTTTGTTGAAGTATCTAATTTTCTATATGGTTTGAGCAATTCTTATAAAAATAAGCACAAACATATCTGGAGACAAATCGAACATTACAAGAAGCATAACATCAGTATTTTTAGGTCATGTTTGGAATGTGAAATTGGATTGGATTAAAAAATATAAGGTAAAAAACATAAAAGAATGAATAAAATAATCATTTCTGAATGATAAATTAGAAGGAAACAAGTTGGGTATAAAGTTGTAATTTTTTTTTCTTATCATTGAAATATATGAAGATGGGGATTAGATAGATTGAAATGATCTCAAGATCTTACTTTGTGCATTTGATTTCTTGTTCTTTTCTATTATTGGGTATATATTAATGTATTCATTATTGATGAGATTTAAGTGTTGATCATATGTAATTATTCCATTCAACTGATACAATGTAAACCATGTCCAACCACTGCTTAACTAGCCTTTTCTTTTTATTTGCTCATAAGCAGTTACTTCAACTAAATTAGGGAAGATATTGAACCCCTATGCCATATTGGCCATGAAAATGTAAGGACTGTTAAGAATTAGAATAGCTCATTAAGCTCTTAGCCATTTGAACTCCTTAAGCGATTTTCACCTTCTTTACTAATTTTGACCTCATTACTGACTAGTTCAGAAGAGAATTTGGGTTTAGTTTTACACTAATGAACATGACTATTTCATATATGTTTCATATCTTGCAAAGCTGCTTTGTTATGGTTTATACTGTACATATTTTTGTTTAATCTAACATTACTTACTTAAGTAGTGTTGGGTTTCATTACTTTTTGCTTTTTATATATGTTTCATTGCAGAGTTAAATTGTTTAACAATAAGGACCCCCTTACTTGCCTTGTATTGTATACCATTTTGATCTTAATTTTTCTGTGTTTAAGGATCTTATTATATTTTTATTTTACTAAGTGATTTACATATTTTTGTTCACTTTAATTTCTAGGTCTTTGTGCATTTGAAGTTTTGATGTTTATGAGTATCTTTCTGAAATGCGTTAAAGCTTTTTATTTTAATAATGTCTTATGTTATAGCTTAACTAATTTTTATAAGGCTTTCTGCATAGTTTTGAACACCAAATGTTCGAGTTTTCTTTATCCCTTTTTCATGTGTGATTTTTGAGGAGGCAAAACCTTATATTTATATAGATATTTTCAGGTAAAAATATATGTGTGTATCTGAATTTGTTCTCAGTTACATGTATTTTATGTTAGGTTAGTTTGATAATATTGGGCATATAATTCTTTCTTTGAGCTTCATATTAGATTAATCAAATTTAAGAATTAGCATATTGGGTTTAGAGTACTAAAGTTATGTATGTAACTAGAATTTATTTGATTTTGTTTTGTTTTTCCGAAATCTCCTTTCTCACTTTATTCATATTTTTCCTCTATCTTCCTATTTTTTTCTTCATCTTCGTTGAATCTCTAGTTTGGTTCTTCATATGTTCATTATATAGGTTTTCTAACAACTTGATATACTTTGGTCATGTTTGTGACTGATAATGATTTCTTAATCTCTCTAATTTTCATCTATTTGTCTTTTGCTTCTAGCCTGGGCTGCATTTGTCTACTAATTCTTGGGTTTGGTTTCCTTCTTTGGTGGAGGTACAGACACAACCAGCAAATTTTCTTTGACGTCAACGGTTAGTAAACCTAACTCATTTTTTAAGCAATATCATTAAAAAAGAAACAGAAGAAGAAGAGATTAACAGTTGTAGGCTTTAAAAAATTTCAAAGCAACATCATGAGGAGGTTTGCCTTGGAAACTTGAGGAGATTTCAATTTAGAGAGCTTCAGATGGCAACAAACAACTTCAGCAGCAAGTACTTGGTTGGATGATGAATTGAAGGATGGAGCAAGTTTCATGCATGATTTACTTTTTTGTATCTTGTAATGTTTTTGTTTTTCATTTTTAAAGTAAAAATGTTCAAGATTATATAACTTTATTATGTTATGCTTTCAAATTTAAGTTAGAACTAAGATCTCATGAAGTAGACATATTCATGGTTTGAATTAGTTATTGCTTAATGTAATACTTGTGGTTTATCAATCTATTGAGAATTACATTTTATGATTAATTTTGATTTTTTTTTTATCAAAATACAATAATGAAAATATTTTAATTAAAAAAAAACCTTATAAGTATACTTATCAAAATAAAATTTAAAATATATTATCCACACTAAAGTAACAAAATTTTATTACTAGACTTTTAATATGTTATGATTTAAAAATATATTATAAGCATAACAAATCGTTATGATTTATATAATATAACAAACTAAAAATGCTATCAAAATAATCAAATGTAACAGTGGAAAAGTGTTATGCATAAAGTATAAGATTAAACTCCAAATTTATAATCAAATACTCTAATTAAATGTTATTATTTGAATATTATAGCAACTAAAAATGTGTTATTGAATAGTTTAAGATAACATCGAACATAACATTCGAATACTGTTATAGAAAAGACAAGACTTTTAATAATAGGGGCTATGTTAGCATTTTCAGAAGCGTTATCAATACTCCCAGTTATCAGTTTTTAAGTGTTATGAATACTGTTTTTTCTTGTAATGTTTGTATCAGATAAGAGCATTGCGAGTGCTGAATATGTCTTGAGAATTGGTTTAGTGCCAAGTGATTATGAATCAGCTGAATAGAGCATTCAAAGGTTTATTTGAATGAGATTTGTGATCGTCTTGGATGATGACATTGTGGAATTTCCTCTGCGGAGATTTGCCAAGGTTGAAGAGTGCCTTGGGGGCAGGAGTGTCCTTGGGTGGTAAAGATATTACAGGTGCCTTGGGAAAGTGTTCTAGGTCTTTTTATAGACCAGGATCGGTTAGTGAGTTGTTATGACATCTCAGTGATAGAGAAAAGTAATTGCATATGCAATATGTTGGTTAAAGGATCTGACCAGAACGAAAGTAGAGTTTATGGTGGGCCAGGTGGCCAGTTTTATGTTTGAGATTATCATCTCAGGGAAGATAAAAAAAGAAAAATGATTAAGTGAGCCACATATAGAGAAAGATTGAATGGAAAGCCTTAGCTGGATTAGCTAAGAGTTGTGCAGTGGCAGATGTGAATTTATAATGATGTAGAGATCGGATTTGGAATCCGATGGATATCAAGATTAATTGGGAGATTCTGGATGAATCTCATGCTATTCTTTTACTCACTTCATTCAGGGATCATGGAAAGGTAATAGGATATGAAATCTTTATAGTGGTGGCCTGAGATGGAGAGGGATATAATGGGATGCGTGATAAAGTTCTTAACCTGTTAGCAGGTCACGGCAGAATATCAGGAATCAGCAAGGCCATTACAGCCTTTGAGCATTTCATAATGGGAATAAGAGAGCATCGTGATGGGTTTCGCGGTGGGATTTCCAAGTTAGTGGATCAGTATGAATTAGTATTGAGTCATTGTGGACTAGTAGTCCAAGTGGGTTCATTTTATCAGTAAGGATAAGTAAATAGTATAGCAGATCGGTATTCAAATCTCTTTGTGAAAGGGATAGAGCGCCTTCATGAAATTCAAGGTCTATCTTATCAGATGAAGACTTTATTGTGACTTCCAGGTTCTGGAAGGGGTTAAGAAGGCGATGACTATATAAATGGAATTCAGTACAGTTTATTACTCTCAGAGTGGTGATAAATCAGAGAGAGAGAGGGTTATCCAACTATTGTTGGAGGAACATCTTATAAGATGAATGAGTTAATATATATATATATATCTGGATCCTGAGGTGGTTCAGGGGACTAATGAGATTGCTAGAGATTGGAGCTTGGATGCTCACTTCTCAGAATGAGTAGAAAGTTTTACTGAATTGGGAAGTAGGAACATAGAGTTTCAGGTAGAAGATTATATCTCCCTTAAAGGTATCACCATGGAAAGGGGTGAGGAGTTAAGGGCAAGCTAAGCCCTGGATTATTTTAACAGCTTGAATTCTGGATAGGACTGCTCAGGTTGATTTTGGATCAGCCTTTTCTTTGGCACTGTTAGTTGTACACAACGAATTATGTATTTCCATGCGGTGGACATGGGTTAAAGGAACTTATGAGTTGAGGTTAATTATTCCAGTAAGGAATAGCCAGTTCAGATTGTGACAGAAATAATAAGGTTCTGTTGAACAGAGTGTACCTTGAGTTAAGGTAACGCTACAGAGACAGTGAGGTCGAGGAAGCAACCTGAGAAATTAGAGTCAATTGAGTGGAATTGTTATTCCGAGTTGTTTGAGTAAATTTCGAGGAAGAAATTTCTATAAGGAGGGGATAGTTGTAATGCCCTGAATTTCCTAATAAGGGTTAGGACCTTGATTAGGAGGTCGGGAGGGCCATAATTGATTTATTATGGTATTAAATGACTATATGTGTTACACCCAGATTTCGAGCCATGGGAATTGTGACCTCAAAAGCTGGATTCGTAATGAATGAACTCGTGAAGTCTGGAAAATGTCCGAAATCTAAGCTCGAGCCTGCGAAGCAGATACGACCTCGAAGATGATAGCCTCGAAATCCACACAAGCTCGAAAGATAGACCCCGAAGTACATCTGTTCTCGGGATGGCCTCGGATCAGGGCTCTGAGCATGACGCGCGTATGAGCTCGAAGTCATATGGCCTCGGGAAGATGCTATACCTCGAAAATAAATAAGAAACCTGGGTGTATAGGGGCCTTGGTGATATAGGATAATAACTTTGAATATCCTAATGAGTCGTCTATAAGAGACACGGTCTACATTTATTACTATAAATCCCCTGTAATCAAGGGATATTATTCGTTCAGTTATACGCCCCCTAATCTTCAGGGGACGTTTCCTTGTATATCGGATTGCAGGATTTTAATGCCATTTAATTTATTTGCATATACAGAATAACTTCCCAAAATATGTGGGATAGTATTCTGAAATCTTTTCTATAAATAGAGAGGTCATGCACCATTGTAAATGACCGAATTTTTGTAATCTTGAGGGAAAACTCTGGAGAATTCATCCTTGGAGAATTTTCAAAGATCATCTCAAGTTTAATAACAAAGACTCGTGGACTAGGCAGATTTAACTGCTGAACCACGTAAAAGATCTCGTGTGTTTTATCGTCTTTCACTTGGCCATAACTGATTATTGTTTTCGTGCTCTTCTTTCACTGTGGACGAAAAACGGCGTCAACGGTTTGGTGCTTTCGTTGAGAGCCTTAAGCATTCAGTCCCTGAATAAGTCATGGCCATTAATAATCAGAATGCTCCTGAAGAGAATTACCCAAGACGTCCTGGAAAACAGCCGATGGAAAACCCAGGTGTCGAGGAAAGAACCGGATCCTCCGATTCTCGCGGACCACCTGCTCCACCACGAGATGAGGATATGTATTACAATCCTGAACGATATGTTCCCATCGTGGAACTTGAGAACCGACAGCTGAAATAGCAGTTGGCAGAGGCCAACAAGCGAAATGAGGAGTTAGCTAGGATAGCCGCAGAGGCGCAGGTGGCTCAGCACCCGCCTCCGCGTGAAAACCAATCTCCTCCTCCTAGGGATGTGCATGTTCCCCCGCGCAGGCCCCGGGGGTGTCCGCGAAAGAATGTTGCCCCAAGAAGACCAGCACAACCTCCGGCACCAGCAGAGCCATCCGCTCCCCCTAGGCCCCAGAGAAGTACTCGAGCTAGGGCCCCGGCTAATCCACCTGTGGAAGTACCTGTGGGAACTGAGAACAACCGAGCCCCTGTAGAGGCTCGGACTCAAGTCCCTGGGAACGCACCAAATGCAACCAACCCATCTCGGGCAAACTCCGGACCGTCTAGGCCGCGAAATGGGTGGCAGCCACCATCACCCATACGGTTCCCTCTGTCACCTATAAGGTACCCTTCACCCCCTCGCAGGAATGCTCAACCAGTTCGAGATCAGGACGAAAGGCGTGCGGGGAGGAGACAAGGAAAAAGGGAAACTTTCCAGGAGCGGAGAGATCCCCTATCAGAGAGAAGTCAAACATCTCGGTCCCACACGGCGGAAATGAGGTGACACGAAAAAGATCCATCTCAAAATAACTATGCGACAAGTTTTAATAGTGACGACTCTGGAGATACCAGATTGGTCAGCAAGCATGATCGAGGTCGTAAGAATACTGGAAGCTGCAGGAATCGCTCCGGCCTACGTGAACACCTGAATCAAAGTTGGGGTAACGATAACCCGATAAACCCGGACCTGAGGGATCGCTTGAATAGGCGTCAAGACCCCCTACGGAGGCGCGGGCCTGGAATTGTGATCGGCGACAACCGATTCCAGGAAGCACCCCTCGCAGACCCGGTCCAGGAAATAATTGAACTGTTGGAAAAAGACTTTAGGCTTTTGAAAAGTGAGCAAGTTCGGGATCGATATGAAGATTCTGACGAGGAGCTTGAACCATTTGCTCCCCATATTTCTAACACTCCATTTCCCCAAGGATTTCAGATCCCTCATGTCCCAACGTTTGAGGGGAAGTCTGACCCATGCAGCCATCTAAGTTCGTTCAACACCATAATGAGAGCAAGCAACGTGGGTTACGAGCTCAGATGCATGTTATTTCCAGCATCTTTAACAGGATCAGCCAAAAGCTGGTTCGAAAAATATAAAAGACACTCAATAACTTCATGGGAGCAACTGTCTAGAGACTTCAAGAAGCAGTTTAGAGCCATGACGGGGGTTAGGCCTGAGGCGTCAACCCTGACTAATGTTCGGCAGCAGCCAGGAGAAACTTTGAAAAGTTACCTTACGAGGTTCAATTTGGAAGTAGCCCAAGCTCGGAACATGGATGACAGCGGTTACCTAATGGCTGTCCAAGCTGGAGTTATGTCAGGGAATGCTCTCTGGGACGACATGCAGAGAAAACCTGTGAGGTCCATAACTGAGTTTAACAAGCGGGCACAGAGGTTTGTCAATGTAGAGGAAGCGAGGTCAACACTTAATATGACTTCCCGGCCTGCAACTACAACGATAAACATAAACTCTGCCCCAACCTCGGTGGACCCACCAGCTTCAACGCCTGATGCGGAAAACCCTTCCAAGAGAAAAAAGAACGAAGGGAGTAACCCCGAGGCCGAAGGAGGAATGAAAAAGAAAGGGGAGAGATATTTCTCAGTGTACAGAGCGTACACCGAGCTCAACGAGTCTCGGGAGAACATATACCTGGCCAATGAAAACCAGGCCCCCTTTAGGCGTCCGGACCCGATGAGAAATCAAAAGTCCAAGAGGGACTCCAGCAAGTATTGCCGATTTCACAGAGACATCGGGTATACTACCGATGAATGTCGACAGCTGAAAGACGAGATCGAAGGATTGATCTCGAGAGGTTACTTCAGACAATATGTCAAGAACCAGAGTACTAATCAGGCGACTGCACCGCAACCCACGCAAAACAATAATTCTCGAGCTCGGGAAGAAGATAGGCCCCTGCCGATAGATGGAGAGGATGTAATAACCATCTCGGGAGGGCCTCATCCCACAGGAACAGGCAGAAATGCCCAAAAGAGATACGTTAACGAGCTGAAGACTGGGGATGGGTCTCCCTATGAACCTGAACCTAGAGCTCCAAAAAGTCAGAGGATTGAATCCCAACCAATAACCTTCACTGAGAAAGACGCGTCCCATGTCCAGTTTCCTCACCATGATCCGCTGGTCATCACTCTCCAGCTGGAAAATAAAAGGGTCCACCAAGTTCTCATAGACAATGGGAGCTCAGTTAACATTCTCTATAAAGCAACCCTCGAGAAGATGGGAATCTCCCTTCGCGACCTGAAAGCGTGTGCAACCACTTTATACGGATTTTCAAGAGAAGGGACCGCCTGCATGGGATACATCGAGCTCCCCGTAACCTTGGGAGACTACCCAGTCTCGGCAACCAAGATGATGGAGTTCGTGGTAGTAGATCTACCTTCAGCCTACAATGTGCTACTCGGGAGACCCGCCCTGGTTGGGTTGGGGGCAGTCTCATCAGTGAGGCATCTGGCCCTTAAGTTCCCGACCCCTAGCGGCGTCGGAACATTAAAGGGAGATCAATTAGCTGGGAGGGAATGCTACAGCATTTCCTTGAGAGGAAAGAAACAGACGAGTGCACAAGAACTCTTCATTATTCAAAATAAAGACGGGACGGTCTTAGAAATTGATGAAGAGATCGATCCAAGGGTTGAGGAGAAAGTTGACCTCGAACCCTTAGAAGAGCTCGAAGAAATTCAGCTCGAGGAAACCGAACCCTCGAAAAAGGTGAAGGTTGGAAAACACCTCCAGGATGAGACAAAATAGCAACTAATTTGCTTTTTAAAGAAGAACCAGGATGTCTTCGCATGGTCACATTCGGACATGGTGGGAATAAGTCCGAATATAGCAAGCCACGCGCTAAATATAGACAAAAGCTTCCCTCCGAAGCAACCAAAGCAAAGACAGCTGGACGACGACAGAAAGAAGGCACTAAAGGAGGAGGTTGACAGGTTAAAGGCAAACCCATTCGTTAGGGATGCCTTTTACCCTGACTGGGTAGCCAATCCGGTGTTGGTCCCAAAACCCAATGGGACGTGGCGGACCTGTATTGACTATTCAGACCTCAACAAAGCTTGCCCGAAAGACTGTTTCCCATTACCAAGGATTGACCAGCTCGTGGATGCCATGGCGGGGCATGGCCTGATGTCATTCATGGATGCCTATTCTGGATATAACCAGATTGCCATGCATGCCCCCGACCAGGAACATATGAGCTTCATAACATATATGGGGTTATATTGCTATAATGTCATGCCATTCGGGCTCAAAAATGCTGGGGTCACATACCAGCGGCTTGTGAACATGATGTTTTCAGAACAGATAGGCAATAACATAGAAGTTAATGTTGACGACATCCTTGTCAAATCTCAACTAAACAATAACCATGTTGATGACCTCGAAGAGTGCTTTGGCGTGCTCCGCAAGTATAACATGAAATTGAATCCTCAGAAGTGCACTTTCGGAGTGTCTTCAGGAAAATTCTTGGGCTCTATCGTGAACGCTCGTGGAATAGAAGCCAACCCTGACAAGATCTAGGCCCTGATTGACATGCCCTCACCTCAAAGACACAAGGATGTCCAAAGTTTGACCGGCAGAATGGCGGCCCTAAGTAGGTTCATTTCAAAATCTACGGAGCGTTGTCTCTCGTTTTTCAATCTTTTGAGGGGAGGTAAGAAATTTGAATGGACAGAGGAGTGCGAGCTGGCATTTCAGGAGCTTAAAAAGCACCTCGCCGAACCCCCTATCTTATCAAAACCTGAAACGGGAGAAGTACTGTACCTGTACCTCTCCACCACCGAACACGCGATAAGTGCAGTGCTCATTCGAGAAGAAGAAAAGGTAAAGATACCCGTTTATTACATCAGTAAAAGGTTACTGGGGGCAGAGTCAAGATACCCCTTGATGGAGAAGCTGGCTCTCAGTTTAATTCATTCATCTCGTAAACTTCGCCCCTACTTTCAAGCGCATCCCATCCATGTGTTGACTGATCAACCACTTAGGCAGGTCTTGTCTAAACCGGAGGCTTCAGGTCGACTTCTTAAATGGGCGGTTGAGCTCGGACAGTTCGAGATCACCTACCACCCGAGGACGACCATTAGGGCACAGGCGTTGGCGGACTTTATAGTAGAATGTACTGGCATGACTAACGATGAAGTTATAACCCCGGCCCACGAGCTGTGTAAACTTTACGTCGATGGCTCATCCAATGAAAATGTATCGGGGGAAGGAATCATTTTGATTACCCTCGCAGGGTGCAGATTTCATTTTGCCTTAAGATTTAACTTCAGAGAGTCGAACAATGAGGCCGAATATGAGGCTTTACTAGCCGGACTTCGTATAGCTAAGGAGCTAAAAGCTAAAGCCATACATTGCTACAACGATTCCCAGCTCGTGGTCAATCAAATCCTGGGAGAATACCAGGCTCGCGGCACGAAAATGGCAGCTTATTTGGAAAAGGTAAAGTCCGCATTAGAGCATTTCTAATTTTACGCAATCGAACAGGTTCCCCGAGAGCGGAACTCAAATGCAGACGCCTTAGCTTGGCACGCCACCTCTGCCGAAAATGAAGAACTGAATGTTATGCCCATAGAACATCTCTCGGCACCTAGCATCAACGAACCGGAGGAGGAAGACGTGTGTATGATTGAATCCGAGCCTACCTGGATAACCCCGATAGTTGAATACCTCAAGACCGGAGCCCTTCCAAAAGATCAGAACCAAGCTCGAAAGTTAATGTATCAACTTCCCCGTTACACCATTTTAGACGGAAAGCTATACAGAAGGGGGTATTCCATGCCATTACTTCGGTGCGTAACTCCACCCGAAGCTAAGAAGATCATTGAAGAAATTCATGAAGGATTCTGCGGAGATCACACCGGGGGGCATAACCTATCCAAGAAAATCATACGCCAAGGATATTTCTGGCCTACCATTAAAACGGATTCTTTTGAGTACGTGAAGAAATGCGACAAATTCCAGAGATTCGCCACGATTCCTCGACCTCCACCATCCGAGCTGACCATGTTGACATCCCCATGGACATTCGCGGTATGGGGAATCGATCTCATAGGCTCTCTCCCATAAGGCAAGGGCGGTGTAAAATATGCTGTAGTCGCTGTGGATTATTTCACAAAGTGGACGGAGGCTGAACCATTGGCAACAATAACTTCCAAAAAGGTCCTTGACTTCGTGGTAAAAAACATCGTATGCCGATATGGGGTGCCGAGGAAGATTGTATTCGACAACGGAACTCAGTTCGATAGCGACTTGTTTACCAACTTTTGTGAAAAGAATGGAATAATAAAGAGTTTTTCATCAGTAGTTCATCCTTAGGCGAATGGCCAGGTCGAGGCTGTAAACAAAACTCTAAAAAGTTCACTAAAGAAAAAGTTGGAGAAAGCAAAGGGACGATGGTCCGAAGCATTACCCCAAGTCCTATGGTGATATAGGACCACAGCTCGAACATCAATGGGGCATACCCCGTTCTCTTTAGCGTACGATTGCGAGGAAATGTTGCCTATCGAGGTCGAAATTCCAACAATCCGAGCTCACATTTACGACCAAAACTCAAACCACACCCAGCTCGAAGAAACCTTAGACTTGATTGAAGAAAAGAGAAACGAGGCTCAGCTGAGGAACGCTGCCTACCAGAAACGAGCTACCAGGTATTTCAACAAGAGGGTTCGAGATCGAAAGTTTGGTGTGGGAGATCTGGTGTTGAGATACGTATTTTTGGCAACACGAGATCCAGCAGCTGGTGTGCTCGGGCCGAATTGGGAAGGACCATACCAGATAGAGTCAGTCATCCGACCCGGTGTTTACAAGCTGGCGAGATTGGATGGGAGCCTGGTACCGCGAGCATGGAACAGCGAACACCTAAGACCTTACTTCCAGTAGTATAGGAAAAGTGTTGCCTGTAACCATGATTTTCTATCTGTATAAATTTGTCTGCTTTTGAGTCCCATCAAATAAAGATCTATTTCGGTTCAATATGTTATGTCTCTTTTTATTTTTGCAATCTCTCTTAATTTAATAACCTATAGTCAAACTCATAGGATATTAAGGGGGCATCATTGGTATACATACCATCAGCTTAAAAAATAAAATAACATACACGAAATACATACAAGTGTCTGGATACAACCAGATGCGCGAGCTCAGATAGTTTGGATGCAACCGAATTATCAAAAACATACAAGTCTTTGGATACATACAAGTGTATGGATACAACCAGATGTGCGAGCTTAGATAGTTTGGACATAACCAAATTATGAAAAGATAAAAACGTTTGGATATAACCAAATGTGCGAACTAGGTTAAAAATGTAAGTGTGGATTACAAACCAAGCATGAACTTAATAGGTTTGGAGCAAACCAGCTAAAACTAATCGACGATAAGTGGGAACCTAAACCCGCTTCGAGATAAGTCGAGATCGAGGCTGGAATATCTTAAAGGAAAATAGTTTCGAACTCATAACCTCGGAGAAATTATCGAGGACAAGAAAAAGTAACTAAGCAATAGGATATAACTAAACCATTCGCATTACATACCATACAAGTGCTTTCGGGTTCATGGTTAAAGTAATACCCGACCTTGATAAATAACGAGGTTGGAAGCGGATAATTCGAGCAAACGATGCACGAATGCGTTGGGTTTTGAGCCCAAAATCCAAACTATGTTTGTGTGAATAAATAAACATAAACGATTCATTAATAAAAAATATGCAAAATATTTCGAAACAAGAAATGTAAAGCATATGTATCAATGTAAAAAGAAATTGTATCAGCCCTACGGGCATAAATTAAAACAATTACAAAAATAAGGGGACGCAGCCCCATGATAAGATTTCCCCGAGATCATATTCAAGAAGGAGGAGTCTCCTTGGCCTTCTCAGCATCGGCAGCATTGGACCCCTCAGGATGAATAGCATGACTATCCTCCTGAGCACCTTCAGAGGCGGCCTCCCGAGCAGCCTCTTTCGCCTCGAGCCGAGCATTCCACTTATCCAGAAGCTTCGCCTCGAGAGGACCTAAGAAACTGGTATCGAGGTCTTCGTTGTTGGCCCACATTCTGTACATGGCTGAATCAACCGCCTGGTCCTTCTTCTCTTTATACTCAGTAAGGAGGTGAGCCTTTTCACCCTCAATTAAATCAAAGGTAGCGGCCTGGTCTTCTTCGAGCTTTTTGTTAGCCTCTTGGAGCCGAGCGTTCTCCTTCTCAAGCTCCGCGAGCCTGGCATTCTCTTTCTCGAGCTCCGCGAGCCTAGTATTAAGCTTTTCAAGCTCGGACGCTTTAACCTTAAGCTCCTCGGCTCCTGCCTCAAGCTTATCATTTGCTGCCTTCAGGTCGTCACTCGCTTTGAGTTGAAGATCCTTCGCCTCCTGAGCATAAGACTTGCTCGAATGGATCTCGTTGTTCAACCTATAGTTGAGCTGGGCAGTAAAGGCAAGAGACTGACAAAAGAAAAAATTGTCATTAACGCCAGGACTGTGTAAATATAACTAAGAAGTAGAAGAAAACTTACCACAGACGCAAGCTCGATACTCTTCTCATAGAGGGCAGTGCAGTCTCGGGCATTGTTCAAATATTGCCATTGAGGAGCTTCGAGACTGCTGAAGCTCTGGCCGATTCGGGACATAACATCTGAACACAGCATAGACCCATGGGGTCTAGCCGCATTTTCAATTACATACTCCTCGACGTGAGTAGAAACTGACAGCTTCTGAGCTCGAGAAGCAGAAGGCTTTCTGAGAGGTGGACCAAGTGTTGGCTGGACCACAATAGGAAGTTGAGGTTCGGCCATAATGGAGGCACCGACCTGCGAAGTCGGCGCCACGGTGGAAGTCCCGACCTGCGAAGTCGGCGTCGTGACAGAGCTCGTAACAGGCGGAGCTGGGGGAGGAGGGGTTTTCTCGAACCTCCTGGGGACCTTGGTGGGCCGGTCAGCCTTTCGCGACCCCGCCCTGGGACGCTTGCTCCTTTTGGCGCCGCCACTCTCGATGATGTTGTCAAGATCGGAATCCATCTTGCCTGCACAGTCACGCCACAATGTGAATCATAACAAAAAGAGGGAATAATATATAAAGTGATTCAGTATCGCATAGATATACAAAGTAATGATAGAAGAAACCTAACTGGAACTCTCCCCCGAGCTCGAGCTCGGGGACCATGAAATTCCCCCATCTTCAGAAGAGGCGGGGGGAGTACCTTCCCTATAGGTGGACGTCAACCTCGAAAGGTCCCTATAATCATTGGTCCCATATTGGACGGCTATCCCGTCCCACACCTCGTTCAGACTGTACATGGTGTCATACTTCCCGAGCCAACTATCAAACCTATGAACTCGGTCGTCTACCCAAGTCCATTTGTAGAAGTGTCCCTATCATCCGGGCATAAAACTAACCTATCGGGTTTGTGTTTTAATAAGGTGGAGGACCACATTCTCGAGCTAAGGATGACTTTACCTTCTTCATCCGAGTCTGAGCTCGAGGCTTCATCGTTAGCCTCGTTCCCTGATGGTGGACTCCTTCGGCGAGCTGGAGGTGGAGGCCTCACCTCTCTCCTTGGACGGAGGATGCCTGTGGGCAAAGGCACCTGCTCCCAACGATCATACTTTTTATTGGACCATTCCGAGGTGGACTGGCCATCTCCCAAAAGACCGCAAGCTTGGAGCTTACTTTCATGTAAGAGGTGTGAGAGGGACCTCCTGCCGTAAGGGAGTTGGAGCAGAGTCTCTCTATGCTCCTTCATTGCGTCGTCGGGAGTAGGACGATGAAAATTGGCTGGAAAATAAGACACATTGCAACTAAGTACGAATCTACAAATAAAAGCCCGAGCACAGAGAAAAAGAAGGTTGGAGTACTTACGAATTCGTCTGAATGAGTAGCATCGAGACGGGGACAAGCCATCTGTCCAGAATAAGGCTTTTTTAAAGTCAGGTGGATGATTAGGAAGATCCTCAAACACCTTTTTCTCTTTGGGGTAGCTCGAAAGATAGTAAAACCTGTCTCCTCCCCGAGCTCGGGAGGTATTGCTTTTCAGACAGAAGAGGTATAAAATCTCCTATGGTGAGGGTCCTTCCCACTTCAGCCCGTGGTATCACGACCTCAGGGCAGACAAAACCCTGTAAGAATTGGTGTTGAGCTGGAATGGAGCCAGCCCAACAAAGTCCGTGAAGTCCTTGAAAAATGACTTCAAACAGTAACGCTCCTGCCTTCATATGCTCTTGGCTCCAGGCCGCATATCTCAGCTTGGGATTTCCATCTCCCGGGGCGCGGCAGCTTCGCTCACTCGGGGTAGGAGCTCGACACCTTAGGGTGCTTGACAGCCTAAGACCATGGAGAGCCAGGATACCAGTTATCTGGCCTAGTGAGGTAATCGAGCTCCAGTAGTGCTCGGCTTCGAAGAAATCCCTCCTTGGTTGCGAGGTAGAAGGCTCCCCCATGAGCGAGAATTGGAGCTCTCCCGGGCTATAAGCAACGGTCACTTTTAATTTAGGGTCGAGGGGAATCGGCCTAGGTCCAGAATCAGGTTCTGGATAAAGAGCCTCCCGAAGGGTTCTCCTCTTCCTCTCTATAACCTCGTCAATTTGGCGGCGATAATGAGCTCGAATCTCCTCCTGTTCGCGCGTGAGATCGTACTCGCGAATCAGACATTGATTCCGAACAAACAGCGACTCCGGGCTCGGGGTTTTTGGTGAGTAAGGGATTGCCAGCAATGACCCCCACCGTTTTTCCAGATTCTGTGACATCTAGCGAGAAAGAAAAAATGGTGAGGGCCATGCATGCAAGGGTTCAAGAATTACGAGCTTGACAGGATAAGCTCGAAGGATGCTTACGAATGCAATGAGCTCGAAACTAAGACTCCGATTGAGAGTCAGGACGTGTATTCCACGAGAAAAAGGAGGAGAGTGGACAATTTTTTTTGAAAATCCCGAAAATCAGGGGAAAAAAGGTGGCGGTTATTCAGAAAAGGTAATCTTGGGTATCGTGCGTTATTTAAAACCAAGGTTTTATACCCGATATCTTGGTGTGCAAGATATGTCTTTTAAAATTTTGAGACCCAGAAAAAAGAGACCTTGTTCTACACCAAAACTGGATTTGAAACCAGAGATTTAAACCTAGTATGGAAACGTAAACGTGGAAGCCTATCAGCCAAAAATTTCCTAGCATATCATACTAAGGAAATATATTAGCACATTCCCAGAAATAACAAGAACAATATGGATAGAAACTGGCATAAAGGAAAATAAAAAGACAATCGGACACTTACACAATGATGGTGATTGCAGAGAAATCGTCGATTGAAGGAGAGGCTGCAGATATGAGCTCACGGTCTCGAGCAAACTGGCGGTCCTCTGTTTCTTCGGCTGAGAAAACATGCACAAGCAAGAAGTTCTCAGGGATAGTCTCTGGTTTTGCTCTTTTCTTTCTTCTGATGAGCGAAAAATAAAAGGAAGACGATGAGTGGGGTCTTATATATAGATGGAAAAAGGGGATTAATCTGAGCCATTAAACAAAGCCCTTGCAAAATCCAACAGATAGGGACTAATGATATGATGGTACCAGAAAGGTGGCAGACGAACGATCATGGGCAGATTTACAAGGTACTCGAGTACCCTGAATGGGCAATACCCAACTGACACGTGTCCGTATTTAGGTGTGTGGCGGAGCGGTTCCCGAAGAAAGTAGTTCAAAAGTTTCCTTCTCATAGGATTCGAAGAAATACTTTTGAGGGGGCCAGATGTTACACCCAGATTTCGAGCCATGGGAATTGTGACCTCGAAAGCTGGATTCGTAATGAATGAACTCGTGAAGTCTGGAAAATGTCTGAAATCTAAGCTCGAGCCTGCGAAGCAGATACGACCTCGAAGATGATAGCCTTGAAATCTACACAAGCTCGAAAGATAGACCCCGAAGTACATCTGTTCTCGGGATGGCCTCGGATCAGGGCTCCGAGCATGATGCGCGTATGAGCTCAAAGTCATATGGCCTCGGGAAGATGCTATAGCTCGAAAATCAATAAGAAACCTGGGTGTATAGGGGCCTTGGTGATATAGGATAATAACTTTGAATATCCTAATGAGTCGTCTATAAGAGACGCAGTCTACATTTATTACTATAAATCCCCTATAATCAAGGGATATTATTCATTCAGTTATACGCCCCCTGATCTTCAGGGGACGTTTCCTTGTATATCGGATTGCAGGCTTTTAATGCCATTTAATTTATTTGCATATACAGAATAACTTCCCAAAATATGTGGGATAGTATTCTGAAATCTTTTCTATAAATAGAGAGGTCATGCACCATTGTAAATGACCGAATTTTTGTAATCTTGAGGGAAAACTCTGGAGAATTCATCCTTGGAGAATTTTCAGAGATCATCTCAAGTTTAATAACAAAGACTCGTGGACTAGGCAGATTTAACTGCTGAACCACGTAAAAGATCTCGTGTGTTTTATCGTATTTCACTTGGCCATAACTGATTATTGTTTTCGTGCTCTTCTTTCACTGTGGACGAAAAACAGCGTCAACAATATGCATGCTAATGTGAATTATATTATTATATAATGATTATGTGCATGCATATGGGGGTGTTTGTAATTATAAGGGCATTTTGGTAATTTGGCCTGTTGAGGGCATATGTGTAAATTGGGTGCATATTGTAATTTGTGAATGAGATTTCATTATTATGGAGATATATTCAAGCTATTCGGCATGAGATGATCTTATATTATGAGTTAGCGGTTTTGTCATAACGGGGTCGATTATTGGGTAATAAGAATGTTTATTTGATGATAAATTGGGAGTATTTGAGGTCAGGAGGAAAATCTGGAAGTTTTGACTATATTGTCCCCGAGTGTGTTTTTGGGATCCCGAGCACTAGGTTTTATTTGAGGTTACTTAAGCTTGAAGTAGCTTGTCAGATAGAACGTACGTTAGAAAACCTCTCGTTCTCCCTTTCGTTAGTTCGTTTTACCGTTTGAGCCTTTTCGAAGAAATCTTGAGTTCTAGAAGTCAGAATCAAGCGAGGATCGAGGCATAGCGATCCTAGGAAAGATTAGGAGCTTCTTAACCGAAGGATTTGACAGAAAATAACCCAATCGAAGGTAATCGAAGTTTGGGTTTTGAGTTTTTCGAGTTTCTAAGCTTTGAATTAGATTTTGTAAATTGTTTTAGTTTTTGGTTGGTTTAAACCTTGGGTTTTGAGGGTTTTGGAACTTTGGGAAGCTTGGGAACTTTGATTTGATGATTGGGGAATGTTTAGGTATGATTTTGGAGGCTTTGGAGTGTTAAAAATACATTTGGGAATGGCCCAGAGTTGGGGGCCGCGACCCTGTTCTTGGGGTGCCGCGGCCCTGCTTTGAAGAAGCAAGTGGGAGTGTTGTACCTGTTGGGCGTCGCGGCCCTTGCTTCAGGAAATTCTGGGGGCCGCTACCCAAGGTGCTAGGGCCGCAGCCCTTGCCCGGTTTTCACCCCGTTTGCATGTTTTGACCCCGGGAGCATAGTTTTAGGCCTCGGGAGTGTTCCTACTACTTGGATTAGTTTGGATTGATGTCCCGGAGGCTAGATATTGGTTTAGAAACCTAAGTTGATCATTATTATTAATGATATCCCATGTTTGGTTATGACTAGGTGATCGCTAAGGGCTTAAAGGTTGATCGTTCTCAAGGGTCGTTCATATATTGATTCTAGCTCGAATTTGAGGTAAGAAAACTGCACCCTGTGTATATGTGACATGCATGGTTATTATTGATGCATGTTAGAATATTAAATGTGGCATGCATGATTATTGTTGAGGCATGTCAAGTGGTTAAACATGATGCATATGATGCACGAGAAACATGTGATTAGGGCATGCTATGATTATTGAATATGAGAATGTTTAGAACTTGAGCCTCTGTGTTTATGCATGGTCCTAATTGTACTGGTATTTGTTGGGTAAGCATGTTGAGTGCCTTTATTTGGATATTTGACATATGTTATATGTTTGGTGGCATTGCTTACTTGTATATGTACTGACTAGTCAGGGATACTGACCTAAGAGTTAGAAATGGCATAGCGTTATGAACGCTGAGCCAAATGAAGATTAGATCTAATTGATATCAGTGTTGAATGGCTCTAAGGCATTAATGCTGGACCGACTCTAAGGTCGATGAACTTATAAGCGCTTGTCTAGTCTAAGACTAGTTACTCAGAGCCAGGGCATGAGGCCCTGGTGACTGTTGTCACATGGCTAGGGAACGATGTTCCAGGGTTATGACTCTATGGTCATGAGGAAGGTTATGTTGGTGGCTAATCACCATGCACCTATCCTGTTTAAGCTATGGAAGGTTCACTTATCTGTTAAGCCCTGGTGACCCTATCATCAAATGGCTAGAGGGGGCTGTACCCACTTTTGTGACTTTTGTGACTGTCACCTATTTGTTTGGACTGAAAGTCCTGGATGATTATTATGATCATTGGTTGATGTGTTATACTCAACGTTACGTTTCGATATTGGGCTAAAGGTCTGGATGATTAGTATGATCATTGGTTGATGTGTTATACTCAACATTATGTGGATCTGTTGCCTGCTGGAATAGGGCTATATCTGTTAGGCGTGTGCCTTATGGTTTGATGACATGTTATAACTGTTCATTAGCATATTAAGTTTTCTTGCTGGGCTTCGGCTCATGGGTGCTATGTGGTGCAGGTAAACGCAAAGGAAAGTTGGACCATCCTTGAGTTTAAGAGCTTAGGTGATGATGTGTACATATGCAGCTGCTCGTCCACCACGCCCGAGGTTTGAAGAGGAACTAGGGTTAAACCCTGTTTTGCCGCTTAGATCGCCCTGTTGTAAATATTTTCTTGTAGTAGACTCTGAAATTATAATTTTGGGATCTCAATGTATATATTAAACATTCTAATGAAACGTTATATCTTATCCAAAAATTTTAATCCCTAAACTGCTAATCATACGCTCTCTCATCTCAGACATCTCTTCATCTCTAGTTTGTGGAGAATCAATAGTAAATGGAGTTCGGTCCCTTATGTTAAGGATACGTCCAAATCCTTTCTGGTGGCCCCGTTGTTTTCCGAAGACAATTTTTACCAAAGATATGTCTTCATCTTCAGGCGCACTCGAAACTGGTGTGGAACTCTCAGTATCAGTTGTCTGTGTCTGCTGTGTGTCGTGATATGAACGCAATTCCTCCTATGATACAATGTATAATGTAATTATGTATTGTAAACAAACAATTAAAATTTTGAAAAATGTTTAAAAACACTTAACGTACCCAAGTATTTTTGGCTGTCTCTGTCACCCACCCTGTGCCTGATTTATGGTGAGTATCCATCCAGCTATCCGGGATGGGCTCAAGTTGTCCAGTCTCTAAATTGTGCTGTCACGTGCATATATTTTTATAAAATTAATAATTAAACGTAAATAAGAAAAACAAACTAAAAAATAATTAATGAACTAACTTTTTATAGCGCAGCGCTAGGATTGACTGAGAACCTCCATAGCTAAGCTCTTTTAGTTTCTTCCTATTTTCCTTGTTGACCACAGAATGTTTCTGCAAAAAGTTATCGTTAGTAATATATTTAATTAAGATAGTTAAGTTTAGCAAGAAATTAATACCGTAAGTTTTGGGCGTCGGAAAAATTCAATGGCTTTTTGCCACTGCGTATCCGTGCGACCACCATAACAATTTTGTGGCCCATTAATCGTTAAATGCTCTTTGATATCGTACTTCCAGTCATAATACTTTTTAGCACACGAAGTATCATTGCCTCTCAAGATCCCAGGCATGTGCCCTTGTCCATATCTAGTACGCCCAATATCAAACAAATCATCCTAATTTACAAACATTTATTAGTAAATATGATATATAACATAAAAATACATAAACAATTCACCTCCAGATGTGCAAGTATTCTTTGTTTCGAGGCATTTGGTACTTTTGACCATTGAGGACAGTCCGGATCTGTGTATTGTCGAACAAGTAATCCGAGCTCTCTTGAGAAATTTGAGCTGTAATCTCCGATCTCTTTATATGTTCTCCCCTGCACATCCCACTCGAGAGGGAGAGGACGCCCCAACTGTTCCCTTTTTTCCCACTAAGAAAACATCAAAATCTTTTCCTGGCGAATGAGGTCTCGGAATTAATAAGCTCAACATGAAATTAGTTTCTCTTATGCACAACCATGGTGGCAAGTTATATGTCGTCAACACAACCGGCCACATACTATAAGAAAGACTCATATTACCAAAGGGATTGAATCCATCTGCAGCCAATCCAAGCCGCACATTCCTGGGTTCCATTGCAAATTTTGGATTATTTCGATCAAAGTCCTTCCAAGCTTTCCCATCAGCAGGATGACGCAATACACCATCTTCTTTTATAGGTTGCTCGTGATGCCATCTCATATGTTGAGCAATGTGCCTCGATGCATATTTTCGCATTAACCTAGGGGTTAAAGGAAAATAACGCATCACTTTATGAGGCACTTTCTTGCCCTTGGTGTTCTTGTCCACCCATCGATCCTCCCCACAAACAGGACATTTGCTTTTTCCAGCATGTTCTTTCCAAAACAGTGCGCAATCATGCTTGCAGACATGGATTGACTCGTAGCCCAATCCAAGTTTCTGCAACAACCTTTTCGCTGCATAATGTGATTTTGGAAGCTTATTTGGGGCTGGAAATGCATCATGTAACAACTCCAGCATTCCATCAAATATTTTGTTGGGAATTTTACTCAACACTTTGAAATGCATTAACTTCACTAGGAAATTCAATGATGTGTAATTTTGACACCCGGGGAATAATGGAGCATCGATCTCAGCAAACAAATTGTTATAATGTTGCCCACCCCTGTAGTCCGTTGTAGGTATCTCTTGATCGCGCTCATTCTCTTCATATTCGTCATTGTCATTTTGCATAACATCATTGAGAACATCCATCATTTCATCTTCATCATTTTGATCTATCACTTTCCTCATTGGTATTATTTCATCCTCTCCATGCCAATGCCAATTGGTATATTTTCGTAGAAAACCATTTACAAAGAGATGATTTTCTAATACATCAATCGTCTGAAATTCAACGTTGACACACCTCCTACACGGACATTTCACCAATCCTCTTGAGTCAACGCATTGCCAAGCTCTTTGGAGAAAATCCATCACACCAGCCTCATACTCATTGGATAATCGATCTGTCAAATTAATCCAGCTCTTGTCGATCGACATTGTATGAATGTAGCATTGCACGGAACACTAATCATCAAACTTACAATCAAGTTGTGTGTGTGTCCTAATTCAGAGAGAGGCAAATTTAAGAGTCTTCAATGACTCACCCTCTCTGAACGGGTCTAAGGCTTCTTGTGATGAACACTAAAAAATAAAAATTATCATATCTTTGGTAATAATTTCTTATTACCAAAGAAAAAAACAAATAAAATTAAATATTGTTTTTATAATATCTTATGCTCTTTGAAGTTAATTATGTTGTTTTATGATATCTAACTATAATATATTTGAGTGTAAATATTATTAAAATTATTTAAATTTGATATATTTTTTTCTAACTTCAAATATTAATTTTAATTTTAATAATGATTAAAATTATGTTTAAAATTGGTTTTCTAATAATATATTTGTTAATTTTATTTAATCAGAACTAACAAATATTAATTTTTTACATATTAATTCAGTATTTATTAAATTACATATTTTACTTATGCTTTATTGAATAGTTTTATTAATTTAAACAAAATTTCTAAGATTTGTTTAAAATTTATTTAATTAATTTAGGATTTAATTATTACTTAAATTATTTAATTAATGTTTATTTTTATTAAAATTTAGTTGCATAATGTTAATGTTAATTTTATTTAATCTTAATTAAAAAATATATTATTTTACTTATCAATTCACTATTTATTAAATTAGAAATTTTATTTAGTACTTCTACTAATATTCACAATATCTCTAAATTTTACAATTCTATAAAAAATTCGGCAGCATAACGACTATATTTTCATCTATCCCAAAATTTAAAATCCTGCAAATAACACATAAAAAATATCCAGACCCAGATCATGCAGAGAGCAATACAAATACATTTTAAACGACTATATAATTTATAATTATTAGTCTAAATTTTATTAATTATTCAATTTTCTAAGCAAAATATCAAAATTCTACTAAAAATTAACAACAACAAATCATCAATATTTATAAAATCTGATTTTTTACTACTAGCATAACCAAAAAAATTAAAATTGACAACAACAACATACTAACATTAGCACCAAAATTTTCAAATTAACACTAAAATAATATTTAATATGTTTACTAATATGTTTAATACACATAATTTTCACCAAAACAACATAGAATCTATTTTAATAAAAAAAAATACTAATTAATCATATAACAATTTTCTAATTCCTAATCTCATTTTTACTAATAAATATTTTTAAAACCTAAAAATAAATACATTCTCTCTAATATAATAATTTCAGATTTTTATTAAAATTAATACTATTTTATTTATATAAAAAACATAAATTATTCAAAAATTGAAAAAAAAAATTAAAAAAAAAAAACAGAAAAATTAAAAACAACTTACCAACACCTTCAATTCCTTGCAATCTTTCTCTGTAGTTCAACAAAAACCGAACCCAACATTCAAACAAAAATTACAAAAATACATTACCATTTCATAAATATATATATATAAATGAAGAAATAAACCTTACCTTTAATAAATAGAGAGAAACCCCTTCACTTTTGGAGATTTTTGGGCTTAAAACCGAAATTTTTGGGAAGAAAATGGGGGTTTTCGGCGGAGAGAGGCGGACGACACAGAGAATCAGAGGAAAAACTAGAGAGGAAGGAGAATGGGGTTCGCGGTGGGTGGGCATATTTATAAAACCTATACGGAGAACATGTTCTCGGTATAGGAACTAACCCTATTCCAGAACCACGAAAATGTCTCGCGCATCTGAAATGTCTATACCGAGAACATGTTCTCGGTAGATTGTTCTCATTATAGAACTTTTTTTTTTGTAGTGTGAATATTATATTTATTATCTAAAACTTAAAAATGTTTAATTAAATAATACTATGTGGCAGTTTTTCAACGTTGGTAACGATCTTTAAAAGATATTATTTAATGTAATTAAATAACAAATTTCTTGTAGTGATAAGTACCATGATTATATGTATAAAAACAATGAATGATGATGATGACGAGTTGGAAGAATAGGGGGAATAGCTCATATATAGAGTATTGCTCTTCTTATATAGTATCGACTATGTCGATATTAAGAAAGAATTATATGATAAAAGAAATAGTAACTGACACTAAATTAAGAAGAGCGTTAGCAATGGGAACTACAAAATTAAATATAAAAAGTATTAATGATATTGAAACAATAGCGGACACAAAAACTTATAACAAAGGAGTAATAACAGTTTTTGAGAATCGTTTTAATGTTTTCACGTAATGATTGGCTTAGAGAATAACCAATTACTCATAAGGCATATTGTTTTAAATTTCTTTCATTCATTATAATAATGTTATCAATATATATCCAAGAATTCCTTTTCCACATTATTACAACAACAACATCAATAATAATAATAATAATAATAATAGGCGAATTCTTCAATCCCTCACAGGATTCAGTCCTTCAGTGTGGGGTCCTGCTTTTTGCCAATTGTCCAAATTTTATAGGACTTAGTCTTTTTGTCACATTTGCTTTTGACTTGCAATGATCGGTTTGGTGAACCGGTTAGAAAGTTGTTGGTGATGTGAGTATAAAAAGAAGGGGCAAAAAAGTAATTCCTTGTCCAAAAATATGTACAGTTGAGGACTTGATCGTAAACTTAATATGAATTTGAGATATATTTACGATTTTGGTAACGTAAGCATTATGCTTCTGGCAAATGATTTATATGCTATGTTGACTGAGATGCACCAATAACCACGTAAGTAAAACCGATATATATTTTGTAGTGTTTTGTAAGTTTTTTTAAAGTTTTTTCCCTGGACTTGATCGTAAACTTAAGGACTTTCCCTGGACTTGATCCTAAACTTAAGGACTTGATTGTAAACTTAATATAAATTTGAGAGATATTTACGATTTTGGTAACGTAAGCATTGTGCTTCCGGCAAGTTATTTATATGTTATGTTGAGTGAGATGCACCAATAACCACGTAAGTAAAACTGATATATATTTTGTAGTGTTTTGTAAGTTTTTTTAAAGTTTTTTCCCTGGACTTGATCGTAAACTTAAGGACTTGATTGTAAACTTAATATGAATTTGAGAGATATTTACGATTTTGGTAACGTAAGCATTGTGCTTCCGCCAAGTTATTTATATGTTATATTGAGTGAGACGCAACAATAACCACGTAAGTAAAACTGATATATATTTTGTAGTTGTTTTATAAGATATTTTTAAAGTTTTTTTTCTTGGAGAAGTTTCATTTATTCAATATTGGGATGAATGAATCACTAACTAAATTAGGTATGGAAAAATGTTATTTAGATGGCTGATTAACTAGGAGAGTGAGTACTTGCTTGATTGATATATGTTTGACACTAACATGTTAACATCTTGCAACTAGTGTTTACATAAATTAAGTGTTAAAATATTCTTAATACAATATCATAAGTTTAGTTGAAATATTCTTAATACATAGGTTTAAAGTGAAGATCACATTGGGTGCTTAGTGGATGAGGAAATTATAATTTTCTTATCAATTGCATGAAAAATTGGTTCAACCAACTGAAAAGTGTCGATTGTATGAGTAAGTCGTATTGGGGTAAGTAGAACGTCCCCAACCACGCTTGTGTAATCTATGTTGTAGTAATAAAAAACGTATACACTCATCTGGTTTAGTGTTAATACCTTTTCACCATTCGACCACACTTGCCTAATTCTTGTATCTAATTGTAACTGTTTTGGGATAAGTATGTATCCACTACCTTGTCTTGTTGCCGATAATATTTTGAAAGCCCTTATGCCAAGGAGGACTGAATATCCGTTGATGCTAATGGTGAAGACATCTTCAATTTGTTGGGGTAAGTTAATAACTTTAACAGTCGGACTTCTAGAGTCGAACAAGAACAAAACTTGAGTAGTACATTATGTGGCGTTGACACCATTCATTGTTACCCCCTTAATATTTCATAAAGTACAAATATGATTAAGTTTAAATATGATGAATGAAGCTATTTATTTTAAGAAGAAATTATGATCACGTATCTTTGAGACTAGGGTAAGAGATATTTATGACCAGTTTTCGCACTGTACTTGGTTGTCATTTAAATCTTTTACAGTGGCAAAGGCCCTGACATGCCTTCCCATTGATGGGAGATGGCTCATTTGAACTGGCTGAGGTTGGCCTATATCCCATAGTTCTAGTCTCTTGGTTGAATGTAGAATGACTCCTTCATTTCTACTCCAGACAATTGGTGTTGAAAATAGAAGTGGTTGTAAGAGAAGTCCCACATCACAATTCATTTTAATAGTCCCATTTGTAAGATCAAACAATTTAATGAAACTATCTTCGTTGTTTCCATATAGCAGTAGATGATGACTTGGGATATGGCAGTGATATGCTTCATTATCTTGTTGTTCTTGTTATTTAGTGCTTTTGTGTACATATATGATGAGAGGCATTGAAATAGATGGTATTCCCAGCTAGAAAATCCTCCAAAATTTGTGGAAACTGTTTGTGTACATTGTGACACGTTTATATCGATCTGAATATCCATTTGTTGTGATCGTAAATTGATTCCAAATTCCAGAGGGAAGAATTTTACCAGTGCAGTACCGTCTTGAAATAAGCTATATTTTGCAACATGAAAAGGGTGAACAATTTATAAGTTATTAATCACATAATAAAACGATAATGAATTAACTTGGTAACGATCATTGTAAAAATGAGTAGAGTTCATTTGTATTAAAAATTTAGAAGTTCAATTAATCATTTCGATTAATTTACGAATTTAAGGACTTACCAAACATATGAGAATATTGTATATACAACATTGTCCTTCGTCGAAAACAAAAATGACAAGGTTTCCATCTGCATTTGTAAATTTTGAATATCTCCCTGATGGAAATGGGAGTCGTATTGCTTGTATATGACACTTTGCAAGAGAAACATGTAACAAATGTGTTGGGATCTTGTTTTTGTGTGGGTCGTAAGCACAATTCTCAGTTTTGATATTGGCAACTATTTCAATATTTTTTGTTTCCAACTCTATGTCTTGTGGGTCCGCCATTTGGGAGGAGAGGTTGAGATTATAAACACCCTTCAAACTTTCAGTTAATGGAGTAAATGACGTAGGCAAACTACAAGCATATAATAAGGTTAATGTTAGTATTTAAAATTTTTATATTATAGTCATTAAGTAGTTAGTGAGCAAGCTAAATGAGCAAACTATTGAAATTTTTCTACACAAGCCTTCACAATTTTTAAAAATTTATTTACAGTTTATTTCTTGCCCACTTGAGGAAGTGAAGTAGTCCAGTTTAACTTATCAATAAGTTTGAGATAAATGTGGGCTACCAAAGTCAGGCCCACTTGCAAAGTGAAGAACCATTGGAGTTAAAAGATTGAATTCCATTTTCAAACATCAAATTTGGTGAGGTATAGAAAATAATAGGTAACGTTACTTGTGGACATTCATAATTAAACTGAGCTGGGTGTTTAATTTTATGATTGACTATAGAAAAATTTCTTGAGTACTTTGCGAAGTTATGAAAAGATGTTGTGCATAATAAAACATGAAAAATGGTGTATGAACTAGTTACTTGCTGTGCATAGAAAGCAACATCAATTGATCCACCACTTTTGACATGTTTGTCACAGATCAACAGAAACTTTTGACAACTTCTACTTGTACTGAAGAGAGGAATCTGTTATGGGATTCATTATTTCTTGGTGAAGATGAAGGAGAAGCACATACGATGCTATGCGTGTGAACGAACTCCATCCCGTTGTAGATGAAAATTTATTGAAGTATTTTCATATTTGATATAGAAGGCAACAATTGGCGAGGAAAGTAAATGTATATTTATTGCTTAACCGTGTTATAGGTGGGTGATGCATGTACCGTTGTTTTTTGGGAAACTGAGTGATAGGTTAAATTCGTAAACACTTAACAGGTTAACTTGTGGGTACAAATTGGCGAATTTCCAGGAATATCGGTCCAGCCCAGCTAAAAATGGACCTACAGTCATAGATCAATTTAGGAAGAGAAGTAGTACAATAGATTAGGGTAGATGATTTGTGATAAGACTAATCATTACTATGTTAATACCAAATAAGGTTTAATTTTTGTGTTGTTTGACCGAAGAGAATAAGTACTACAATAATTAGTTGATCCTCTCATATGGTAAATTTGAGGATCATAATTACGTTAAGGTTTGATCATCTCAGATATGTATTATAAATGCATCACTATAAAAGATGGAATGAGTGAATTGCCAAGTAAATTACGATTTTTGAGGCCTTTAAAACCAATTTTTTTTTTTTAAATTGTCAGATACATATATTAGGAAGATACGTTAGCGGGTAAGAGCTGATAAGTAATTTGAAAGTTGTAGTGCGTAACTCATAACTCTTACCCCGTAATAAAAACTTCTACTTTATAATTGTTCAGACTATTCTATTTTATTACGTGCAAATGTTTTATTTGTGTGATTTAGGATGATTGAATCACCAACTATATTAGTTACAGGAGAATATTTTATATATTCTGGTTATATTATAACCCGTTACATGTCTTTGTTCTCCTGTGATTGATACCTCAAATCGAATTAATTAATCTATGAAATTAGTTGGCCAACATTAACTGGAAATGATCAAAAATTTCAGTCATGATTTTTTTGATAAAACAAAAGAAACTCCTAAAAGAGACGGTGACGTATAAAAACAGCTATTAAAATGTTACGAAAAGATTGCTTTTCAAATTGATGAAAAAAATGTAAGTTAAACCATGTCATGAAATGCATTAACAACACAACATAGTAACTGCCATTCATAATAGCCGAATTGGTTCATTGCGTACATGGTTATAAAACAACTTCAAAATAGCTTATTGAAATAAAACTACCAACCTAATTGTTTCATTCCTTATCCAACAAAACTATAATAGAGGACTGCAATAAACACAACACCACAATGAACAAAATACATTTCGGTTCCAGTCATCAATGCCTTACTAGTTAGGACTAGAGGGAGGTGGTGGAGAAGAAGACTTGCGTTGGACTAGGTTGGGATTTCCCTTTTGCTCCCCGTGACAACATTGGCAACACCATCGACTCCTAATTTCGTCAATGTCGTTTCGCAGATTAAACAACATGCTAAATGTTAGATTTTGGAAGGTGTTCCTGCTCATGTGCATCTCTTGGTGGGACACCCCATGTTGTTTCGTCCTTCGAGCATACGAACCTTCGGGTAGAACAACCAGTTTTTTGCGAGGTCGGCCTTCGAAAACCAAAATTAATAGTTATGATTTGCAAACTATTCAAATTAGAGGAAGTTCTGAAGGTAATGTAAAAAAACGTAGTAAATAATATAATCATGAACTTGAGTGGATAACCTCGTCTTCGTCGTGGCTGACTTTTCGAAGCATCCCTTTTGACAAGGTCATCTTGTAAACTTTGTGGAGGAGGCACGTTTTTTTCTGGTTGTCGCTTGAGAGTGTTCTTGTTTTTACTAGGATGGCCGACCCTTGTCGGTGGAGATGGCTCAAGAGATCCATGGGGTGTGTCTTGCGTCGTTAATGGGGGGCGGCCAGCCAAGCATTTGAACCTCATGTTTTTAGGAATGGGAAGCAGTTAGGTTTGTGATGGGGAATATGTGAATGGTAAGGGTTTACATATGATTTACTGAAATGAAGAGATGATGTTGGGAAAGAGAAACTGAATAGTGACCTCCAAAACTACACAGTAGGCTAACCATGGCTACTATGTCGACCTGGTTGGATACTAACACACGCAAGACACATTCGGAATCCTAGTTGAATGATTCTGTTTATTTTTCTTGCACCAAATTTGATTTTATAATGCCACAGTGTGTAAAATATGTACTCTATTTTTGGTTAAATGGGCTAGACTTATTTTGAATGGGTCGAAATCTTTGCTGGAGATGTCAGTTTTTAATTAAATTTTTGCAAAATACCACATTCCACAATACTCAAAGGAAAAAATTATAAATTATGGGACCGACAATTATTTAAAAAATAAATTGCCTATTTATTACATTTTTAAATAGTAAGTGTCAAATAAATTACAATGCAAGTTATTGTGACATTTTCAACATTTTTAATTATATTTCAAAGTAAATGTGAAGATATAATTTTGTGAAAAGAAAAGTTGTAAACATAGTATAAAACTCTTTGTTGATATTTGTTGACCCAGATTTTGGTCAATTGACACGGAGTCAGAATATGCTTGATGTGAATGAATATGTTGAAAAGAACCGAATGACAAAAAGTAATAAGAACACGATATTTTATAGTGGCTCGGCCCCAGGATCTGGTAATGACCTACGTCCACTTAGATTGTTATTGATATGAGAATCAAAGGAGTGATCAAAGAACAAGGGTTCAATGAGTTTCACCAACCTCTGAAGAACAATACAATATTTCAAATAGAATTACACTAGTCTCAAGTAATTCGAAAGCCAAAATTCCCTCCCTTGAGCTATCTTTCTCTATTTATAGGCTCAAGGGGGATTGCATGATTTTGTTGCCGATATTCTCTCCTAAATAACCGGATACCCAGGAGATTGTGTGAGTTAAATTCGGGATTTACAAAGATCTTTATAGTAATATTACATTTCATGCGGAACCATCGACCAGACTGGTCATAGGTGAGACTGGGCCGCCTTCTGCTTATAATGTACCTTCTGGTCGATACACTAGCAGAGTTCCTCCAGATGTCAGCCACGTGTCCAGGGATCACTTGCCACGTCATCAATGCCAATTTTTTGGATAACATTTGCCCCCCAAGTTTATTTATTACGAGCAATAAATAAACTTTTGAGCGAACGACTCTTCGGTGACCCCACCATACGTGTCAGAACCCTTCGTGTGTTCTTGGAAAAAGCAACCTACTCTTGTATAATCATGACTTTTCGGTTCCCCAGTAATAATTCGACGGCTATTCCGCTTCCCCATACTTTGAAAAAGGGCAACTGTTGATTACACCTTTTTTATGCCACAAACAAACTTATATAACATCTCCAAACTTCCCTTTTTCTTTTTACGCACGCCATTGCCTTCTCAAGAAACCCTAAAAACTAGAACTTCAATCTTCTCCGGAGACCGTTCTTCTGCATTTTCAAGACTCAGCCCGAGAGTTCCTTGATTTCCGAAGACTCTTTACCAGTCTCCACGACCATCTTTTTGGTAAGTTTTTGAATCCTTATGCTTCAAATTTTCATAATGCATGCTTCTGTATGTTGACTGTTTGAGTTCATCTACTTCTGGTTTGAGATGCTTGTGAGTAGAATGTCTTGTAGGCGAAAAAGGTTACGAGTTAGTTTAATAGTCGGGATCATACTTTTAGGACGTAAAATCGAAGTAAAAATTCGATCTTTAGGCTAGTTGGAAAATAGGTTTTTCCCGCCCTAAGGGGAGTTGAAAAAGTTTTTTTGATAAACTTTTTACTTTCACCCTTTGATCCGCTTCTCAAACTGTTCGTGTAGAAAGATTTAGCTTTTTGTTAGAATGCTGTTGTATAAAAGCTTGACTTTTATACTCGACCAGCGCTATTCTAAAAAGCCTTTAAAAATTCTCTATCCTCACCTCCCCATTCTTCTGTTTGCAGACCTTGATGCCAGATTTGTGGGGAGGTGAACGGCCCATCGACGACGATCTTCTCGCCCAACTGCTCGAAGGCGAAGAATGACCAACCGACCGAATTCACAAGATTCCCTTTTCATGATCTTCCTCCAGAACTCGTCCTTCTCGTCCTCAAATGGCTCGTTCCAAATCTTTAGGCAAGAAAAGACCTGAATCCGACGATAGTCCAAACCCTTCTGCCCAGCCTGATTCACAGGCTAGGGTTCCTTCGACCAATGGCCGAAACAATCCTGCTCCTGACCCTAACATCCAAACTAGAGCCCGTCCTCGCCATCAGAATCTGCCTGATGTCGAGTGGTATTTCTCCCCGACCAGCCTTGTAACTCCCAGGATGCTTGCCAACTATCTTAGGAAGTATCCTCTCACAGGGGTCACTCTCAAAATTTCTGCCGCATACCAAAGGGCTAACCTCCCTGGAGGTGTATACAGTGCTTGGTCTCGGTACCACATAGAGGCGGGGGCTAGCCTCCCTCTACATCCTTTTTATCAGGGGGTGGCCGATTATTTTGATGTCGCCCCCTTCCAGATTACTCCAAATGGATATAGAATGCTGGCCGCACTCTATATCCTGTACAAACTTAAAAAATGGCCAGAACCTACCCCCCATGAGATCAATTAACTTTTTGATCTCAAGTCCAACCCTCAACAGTATGGGACAGGCTTCTTCCATCTTTGTCACCAGGAGACAAACCGGACGTTCCTGAGTGCCACCACGCACATATCCAACGTGGGGCAGTACAGCAAGGAGTACTTCCTTACTCCGGACATAACCAGCAACAACTTGGCCTTCACTCGAGGAGGTAAGTGCTGCTTTTACGGGTCGGTATTTTTTATCAGCGAATTTCCCTTCATTTTTCTTAAAGTGTGTTTTGTCTTTCAGGCCCATGGTTACGTTCGACCCCAACACCAGACATGGTGTTGAGGTCCAATGCACTGGCCAGGATGACGGACTCAGAAAAAAGCGTCAAGTCCCTGGTCACTGATGATAATCTGAGGCTAGCTGGCCTCCTGGCTCCTCGCCATGAAACAAGAGGACTCGTGGTAGCCGATGCCACTGCCGAGGGGGTTCCCGAGCAGCAACCTTCTGCATCCCCTCCCCGAAGGAGGCCGACAGGGGTTACAATCAGGGAGCCCACGGGCAATCCTTCCGCATAAAGGTCTTCTGCTCCCCAAGGCAAGGGGAAACAAAAGGCAAAAGAGCCGGTTGTGGACTTGGGGGAATCCTCCGATGAAAACGGTACAGTAATTTCACTTTTAAATAGCTTGCCAATTCCCTGTCACTTTTTTGACGGGGAGGGCAACTTTACATATACTCCAAATCTAGGGCCAGACTTCTTCGTGCTAGATAATGAGTGTGTGACTAATAGAGTCAATAGTATAGCGACCAGTAGTTGTAGCTCAGGTATTAACTTTGTGACCTTCTTTTCCGTTTGATAAAGAGTTTTCATCTGCCTTTATCTTACCCTTTGCATGTGTCTACTTGTATGCAGATATGGCCACTCCCAACGTCTTCGACCTATACCAGGCTGAGGAGGAAGAGGAAGTTCCTCAGCTCCGGCGAAAGTCGTCAAGGAGACACAACGGCGAAACAAGCCAGGGACCTGGCAAAAAGAGTCGAACAGAAGATCCTTCCAAGGACGTGCCAACTAGGCAAACCTCTGCTCATCCTTCGACTCCTGCTGAGAAGGAGACTCCTCCTGCTCCGACAAACCCTCCGGCTGCGCCCATCAGGGAACAAAACAAGCGGGAAGAAACTCTTGGGGCCAAACTCTCGAGCCGCGCCTTACGAGCAGCCAAAGATCGCCTTGCGCACATCGTGAAGAACGACCGCGTTAAGGATGCAATGGTTGAGGCAGAGAGTATGAGGGTCGACCAGATTCTGAACAGGACCCTAAATGAAATAGCCAGCGTAAGTGCTTCTTATCTCTTTGGCCTTAGTCTTTTATTCTTTGCAACAGGTTCTAACTTTATCTTCTGTCCTCAGGCTTTGCTGCCTGCAACTGCAGCTCGTACCCACACCCAAGCCACTATTGAACAGGCTCGGGCAAAGGCTATCGAGAGGTACCAGGTGAAAGCGGCCGAGGAACTTTCGGCTGCAGAGGCCAGACATGCAAAGGAGTTGGAGGCGATCGTTTAGCAGAGGGATGCCGCGGTGACAAAGCTATCGGAGGCTGAAGCTTCGAAGGCAGCTACAAGGAAGCAGAGGGAGGAGTATCAGGAGTCCAGCCGAGTCCAATTTCGAGAATGCAAGAGACTGTCAAGGAGCTCAAGTCCAAGAACGAGGCCATCGCCACCCTTGAGAGCCAAGTGGAGCAGCTGAAGCTTGACAACTCCAAGAATCTGGAAAGGTATAAGAACGCGACACTACAATAATTTTCACTTTTAATGACTCTCTATAATGACTTACACCAATTTGTAAGACATTAAAAGTAATCAGGGATATTTAAAGTCTAAGTGTGCAAGTCATCAAAAGTTATTGTTTATGACTAAGTGTGTAAGTCATTAAAAGTAGTGGGAGACGTTATTTATAATTAATTAAAAATCGAAATAAAATAATTAAATATATATATAAATCTGAAAATTTTAGGCTTCTAACGTCTCCCCAGGGAGGACGTGTACACTTCCAACGTCTCCCCCGGGAAGACGTGCACAATTCCAACGTCTCCCCTGGGAAGACGTGCCACATCGGACGTCTTCCCAGGGGAGACGTTGGAAGTGTGCACGTCTTCCTAGGGGAGACGTTGGAGGCTGCCCTTTTATATAACCCACTATTCTTCTTCCCCGAGCACACGAACCAGAGGCGGAAATAGGCGATTTCAAGGCGATTTTGGCTTCCGTTTTTGGTTGATTTTCATCAACAAAAATTACTTTTAGGTATGATTTTAAGATTTAATTACTGTATAATAGTAAGAATAATGTTTTTTATTTATTTTCTTTAAATATAGTGGGTTAATGATGTGATTTTAGGGTATTTGTGAATAGTGCGGTTTTGGGTAATTTTAGGATATTAGAAATATTTATTTAAAGTTTGAAAAATAATTTTAGTGAAAATTTGACATTAAGAATTGTGATATTGATATTATACCACATTATTTACTGTTTTTTAATTTTTTTTACTATTTAATCCGAAAATTGTAGATTTTTTAATTAATTTTTTAGGTTGATTAAGTATTAATATATATATATATATATCTAAAATAAGGAAAATAATTTAATTTTAATTTACATACTAAATTGCATGTATAGATATAAGTAATTCAAATATTTATGTTTATGATTTTTTTAATTTATATTATTATTTAATTAAAAAATTATATATATTTGTATAAATATATTTTAAATATTTTATTAACATTGAAGTAGGTTGATTATATATATTATGTTTTTTTATTTATTTAGTAATATTCTATTTATTAATTAATTTAATTTTGTAGGTTGTGGTTTTAACTAGAGAGATTTTTGCCTCAAAATTTCTATTTCAATAACACATTTGAGGTTTTTAAGTTTCTAAAATTGCAAGAATAAGTTATTGTTAATCCAATTATTTAGTGATATTTGTTTAGTAATTTCTTATTTATTAATTAATTCAATTTTGTTGGTTGTGAATTTAATAGCAAAGTGCATTGCAAAGTGAAGTAAATTTTCTAGCTAGGACTATTAATTGCAAGAGGTACGTACATTATCTTATCTCTCGTTTTAGTATTATTAAATTTTTGTTAGAGGAGTTTGAATATCTTAAATATTCATCCATAGTGAAGTAGGTTCTGAGATTAAAATTGTGTGTTGCGGTGATAACAGAAGGTTGAGAACTGTGTGTTTTAGTGAAGTAGGTTCTGGAAAATTTGTTTGTGTGCTGTGGAGCTATAAGGAAGAAACTTATTGTGTGCTGTTTGACTTGTTGTTAACAGATGGTTAGATCAATATTATAGGGGAAATGCTGTCCGATTTTGTCTAGAATTATGTATTCTAATATTATATTTGAATTGTGTTGTGCTTATTTGATTGGATTTGATAAGATTGACTGATGGCTAGGTTGCTAATATAGAAGAAATGCTGCCCAATTTTTCATACACTCGACCATGTGCTTATGTAGTTTTTATTGTTTGATTTTTCATAGACATAGGAGAAGATATTTAAATATTAGTGTCCGCACCAACCAGATAATGTGGCATGTGGATATTATGTGATGAGAATGTTCAAGGATTACATTGAACATTCACGACCTGGACATTACTTGAAGAAAGAGGTATGTATATAAATTTATACAAAGTTAACAATTGATTTATTATTAAAGTATATATAATCAAATAATTGATTAACTAATATATTTTACTTTGTATTTTTTGTAGCTAAACACTACGCCATATACACAAGCACAGATTAATGAAATGCGACAACACTGGGCGAACCATATGCTACCGATAATTCAAAGTCATCGTCCCACATATTAGGTTTTTGTCATTTACTTTTATTTTTTCTTTCTTATTATATGTTTAGCTAGCTAGTGTAATATTTGTTAATTTTGTATGTTTAACAACAAATATTACAATTTTGTATATTTAGCTAGCAAAAACATATTAGATATACACATTTCGATTTTATTAATGAAAATTCAAAATTGTATATAATATAGATTTTTTAATTAATATATTTAATTCTATTTCAAAAAAAAATTTAATATATTTAATTCTATTAATTAATATACTGAAAATAATTATTTAATTTTAAAAAAAAAATACAAAAACCTATGACGTCTCCCATGGGGAGACGTCATAGGGCCACTTTAGATGGCCCCTGCAACAACGTCTCCCCTAGGGGGAGACATCAAATGTCTACAATGTCTCCCCCATATAGCCATTAAATGCCTATTTTGTTGTAGTACGACGCTCCGGTGTTTTTACAACTTCTGGAAAAACAATCAGGGCGCCAACTTCGGCTATCTTTCAGAAGATGTCAGAAATGCTGAGCTAGCTCGCTGTACTGCTCAACTGGCTGAAGAGGAGGCAAGAGCAAGGATCCCTGCTTCCCCAAGCATTGCTGGTGAAGAGGAAGAAGGAGTTGCCGAGGATGCTGCCAACCAGAACGCTGATAAAGACCCTCCTGCTCCTAATGCCTCTTGAGCTTTTATAATTATTTTTTCTTTCTTTTGATTACACGACCCACGGGTCGTGATGTAAAGACAATACCTTTTTTGAATTTGCTGCATGGGCAACAAACTTTTCCTTTTATTTGAACAGTTACATCCAAGCAGTAATGCTTGCGGTGTAAAAAATTGCATCATGATGCTATAACATTTTCATTTATTATAACATTTGTCCGTATGACCGAACTTAGCATAGTACTTTGGCTTGATTTAACAAAATATAAATTTTGAAGAATACTCTAAGTACCTTAGCATGACTTCACTCATTTTGTTCATGTGTTTCAATACCTCATGGTACGCTTTGCTATCGATGTGCCTTATATGCCCCCCAAGTGATGGAGGAGCTTTAGGTCCTTGGTCACTTACCTTGACCATGACTTGCTCGAACATTTCTGCTCGGGTGAAAAAGTAATACTTGTAATATAGCAAAACAACACACGTAATGAACAAATACTTGTAAATATAAATTCACAAAGGTTGGCAAGAATGACTGGCTGCGCACAGTCCCTTATAATCTCGTATTAAAAATGGACTAAACATGTCTTCACGAGTGATTCTAAAATAGAATCTTACATATACGAGCGATTAGCCATACAACGTGGCTAATTCTCTTTGCAAAACTTGTACAAAGTAAAATTTAATACAAGCCAGTCCTTTAAGAAGGACTGTTCACTGATAATACTTGCGCAGGTGTTCCCCATTCCAATATCGTGGAACTAGATCTCCGTTCAGGCGTGCAAGTTTATAGGTGCCCGGATGAAGGACTTCTTCAATCTGGTAAGGTCCTTCCCAATTAGGTCCGAGTACTCCAGCAGTGGGGTCGTGGGTATTTAAGAAAACTCGTCGTAGCACCAAGTCACCGACGTTGAATTTCCTTTCTTTAACTTTGGAGTTAAAGTACCGGGCGACTTTTTGCTGGTACGCAGCAACTCGGAGCTAGGCCTTCTCCCGTATCTCGTCAATTGAGTCTAGGGACTCCATCATTAGTTGGCTGTTCTGGTCCTGGTCGTATGTTATACGTCGATGTGAGGGGGGATCTAACTCGACAGGTAACATAGCCTCATATCCGTAAGCTAGGGAAAATGGGGTATGTCCTGTCGCTGTTCGGTGAGATGTTCTATACGACCAGAGGACTTCAGGCAGGTGCTCCGGCCATGCTCCTTTAGCATCTTCAAGCCTCTTCTTCAGGGTATCTTTAAGAGTTTTATTCACGGCTTCGACCTGCCCGTTTGCTTGGGGATGCGCGACTGAAGAAAAGCTTTTAATAACTCCGTGCCTTTCACAGAAGAAGGTGAATAAGTCGCTGTCAAACTGGGTTCCGTTGTCTGAAACTATCTTTTGGGGAAAACCATAGCGGCAAACAATGTTCTTGATGACAAAGTCAAGAACTTTCTTGGTCGTTATGGTGGCGAGTGGTTCAGCTTCGGCCCATTTAGTGAAGTAATCGACTGCCACGACTGCGTACTTTACTCCGCCTTTTCCCATTGGTAGGGACCCAATCAAATTTATTCCCCACACCGCAAAAGGCCACAGACTTTGCATTTGTTTCAACTCATTTGGAGCCGCTCGTGGAATTTTGGAGAACCTTTGACATTTATCGCATCTTCGTACAAACTCCATCGAATCCTTGTTCATAGTTGGCCAGAAGTAGCCTTGCCTTAGAATCTTCTTTGCAAAACTCTGCCCCCCAGCGTGATCCCCGCAGAAGCCTTCATGCACCTTTTTCATGAGTTCCTTAGCTTTTTCTGGTGTAACGCATCTGAGTAATGGCATTGAATATCCTCTTCGGTCCATAACACCATCGACCAATATGTACCTAGCGACTCGCCTTTGTAGAGTTCTGGCTTTGTTTCTATCTGCCGGTAGCACACCGTTCGTCAGATATTCCAAGTAAGGTGCCATCCATATATCCTCCATTCGAATCTCCATATTGGTCTCAACCACTTGTATGCTTGGTTTACTCAGTCTTTGCACTGGCACAATGTTCAAAGTGTCAGCATCTTTTGCGCTCGCAAGTTTGGCTAAGGCGTCTACGTTTGAATTCTAATCCCACGGTATTTGCTGGAGGGTGTACTCTGTGAACTGGGCTAGCAGGTCCTTTGTTTTATTCAAGTAGGCCACCATTTTTAAACCTCGCGCTTGATATTCTCCTAGAACCTGGTTCACGACCAGCTGTGAGTCACTGTAAATATCAAGCGCTTTTATGCTCATATCTTTCGTCATTCTCAATCTAGTGAGGAGCGCTTCGTATTCGGCTTCATTATTTGACGCGGTGAAGTCAAACCTGATGGCGCAGTGAAATCGATGCCCTTCAGGCGTTATCAATATCACTCCCGCTCCTGCATGGGATTCGTTGGATGACCCATCCATGAATAACTTCCATGAAGGAGCTTTCTCTTGAGGCTCAGGCGCATTAGGCGATTCGCATTGTTCGCTGTCTGGAAGTTCTGTGAAATCTGCAATAAGATTAGCCAATACTTTTCCCTTTACTGCCACTCGCGGTGAATAAGTTATATCGAACTGCCCTAGTTCGACTGCCCATTTTAATAATCGCCCAGCCGCCTCTGGTTTTTGGAGGACTTGCCGTAGGGGCTGGTCAGTTAAAACTGTGATAGGATGGGCTTGGAAGTAAGGGCGTAGCTTCCTAGAGGCCAGGATTAAGCAATATGCTAACCTCTCGATTGGTGGATATCTCAGTTCTGCTCCGATCAGCCTTTTGCTTACATAGTAAACCGCTTTCTGTACGCCTTCTTCTTCTCGTACTAGCACCGCACTCGCAGCAACTTCTGTAATCGCCGGGTAAATAAACAAAGTTTCTCCTTCTATTGGCTTTGATAAGATGGGAAGCTGTGCCATATGAGCTTTCAAGGCCTGGAATGCTTGCTCGCAGTCTCCTGTCCATTCAAACTTCTTATTTCCCCTAAGTAGATTGAAAAAAGGGACGCACTTGTCTGTTGATTTCGAAATAAATCTACTTAGGGCTGCGATTCTCCCGGTTAAACTTTGTACATCTTTGATCCTTTCTAGCGAGTTCATGTCGATTAGGGATTTTATCTTGTCAGGGTTGGCCTCGATTCCTCTTAAATTTACAATGAACCCCAAGAATTTCCCCGATCCGACTCCGAAGGAACATTTGAGGGGATTTAACTTCATCTGGTATTTGTTCAAAACATCAAAGCACCCTTGTAAATCCTTTACATGTCCTTCTGCCTTTTTAAACTTCGCCAGCATGTCGTCCACGTATACCTCCATGTTTACTCCGATCAGCTCTTTATACATGTGGTTGACTAGTCGTTGGTAAGTCGCACCTGCGTTTTTCAGTCCGAAGGGCATTACTCTGTAACAGTATAAGCCCGTATCGGTCCGAAAGCTGGTGTGATCCTCGTCGGTGGGATGCATGCTAATCTAGTTGTAGCTCGAATATGCATCCATGAACGAGAGGATCTCGTGCCCTGCAGTTGCATCGACCAGCTGGTCGATTCTTGGGAGCGGGAAGCAGTCCTTTGGGCAGGCTTTATTGAGATCTGTAAAATCCACGCAGGTTCGCCATTTGCCGTTAGGCTTGGGAACCAGCACTGGATTGGAGACCCACGATGGATAAAATGCCACCCTGATGAACCCATTCTCCTTTAATTTTTCAACTTCTTCCTTTAAGGCTCTCGATCTATCCTTATCGAGCAGCCTTCTCTTTTGTTGCACGGGTGGAAAAGTCTTGTCTATATTTAGGACATGGCTGATAACTGCAGGGTCTATCCCAGCCATGTCTTTGTGTGAGTAGGAAAAAACCTCCTAGTTCTTCCGTAAAAATTCCACCAGTGCATGCTTCGTGGTGGGCTCTAGGTTTTTCCCGACCTTTACAACTCTGGTCGGGTCTTTTTCGTCGAGTTGGACCTCTTCCAGGTCCTCGATGGGTCCAACGTTTTCTTCAAAATCCTCAAAGCGAGGATCTAAGTCTCTATCCTCACTTTGGGCAACACCCTATTTGGTGACTTCATCACCGGATTGGGTTTGTGTATCAACCGCCATTTGCAACCTATTTGAGGTAGTGCTCTTTGATGTTCCTTTTTTTGCCTTCGTTACTGAGGCATTATAGCACTCCCTGGCTTCCCTCTGGTTTCCCAACACGCGTCCTACTCCTGCGTCCGTTGGGAACTTCATGGCTAAGTGCCACATAGAGATGACGGCTCGTAGATCAACTAGTATAGGCCTTCCAATGAGGGCATTGTACGCCGAAGGACAATCGACCACTACAAAAGTAGCGAGTAATGTCCTTGTAGCAGGCGTTGTACCTGTCGTCACTGGTAGTTTGATCAACCCAGCGGGGGCGAGTCCTTCTCCAGAGAAGCCGTATATCGTTTGGTTGCAGGGCTCCAGGTCCTTAACGGACAACTTCATACGTTCCAACGAAGACTTATACAGGATATTCACCGAACTTCTCGTATCGACTAGCACTCTCTTTACCATCATGTTATCCATCTGGATATCCACGACTAGCGGATCGGTATGTGGGAATCGGATGTGTTGGGCATCGTCATCAGAGAAGGTTATTTCGCCCTCTTCTGATCGAGCCTTTTCTGGCGTGCGGTCCTCCACAGTCATCATCTCGATGTCCTGGTCGTGGCGCAGGGTGCGAGCATATCGTTCCCTGGCATATCCGCTATTTCCCGCGAGGTGCGGGCCTCCAAAAATGTTCAATAATGTGCCAGTCAAGGGGAAAGGCTGTAAGGGCGGCGAGCGCTGGCGCGTGGGCGCCTGCTCGTTGCTACCCGGAGCTTCTCGTTGGGAATTTCCCGAGGCCCATACGTATCTTCTCAAGTGTCCTTGTCTAATAAGGAACTCGATTTCGTCCTCAGCTAGTTGCATTCGTTGGTGTCATGTCTGTAGTCGTTATGGTAACGACAGAACTTGGTAATGTCTCTCTTCGAAATATCCTTTCGAATGGGGCCAGGTTTCTTATATGGCACACTAGAAATTGTGGCCTGATAAACCTCTCCCCGAGACTCGATGAGGGCAGTGTAGTTAGTGAACCGAGGTTCATAACGGTTACCCTTCGGTCGTTTATTGTCAGAGGTGGAAGGCTCATTGTGCGTCCGTTTTCCACCATTCTTGCCATTGCCGTTTCCGTTCCCGTTGCCTTTTCCGTTGTCGTTAGGTTTGGACCCATTGGCGGCTTTGGCGGGCTCGGCTGCTTTCTTATCCTTGCCTGAAGGCTTTCCATCGTCGGCAATGGCGTCTTCGAGCTTGATGTAACGATCAGCCCGATCCAAGAATTCCTGGGTAGTTCTCACTCCTTCCTTTCGGAGGATTTTCCAGAGGGGGGAGCGACACCTAACCCCTGCGGTTATGGCCATCATTTTTCCTTCGTCCCCCACCGTTTTTGCTCCAGCTGCTGCTCGCATAAATCGCTGGATGTAGTCCTTCATTGATTCTCCATCTTGCTGGCGAATTTCAACCGGCTGGTTTGCTTCGGTCGGATGCACACGACCTGCATAGAACTTTCCATAAAACTCCCTTACGAACATTTCCCAGGAAACTATGCTTGCAGGAAGGAACTTAAAAAACCACTCCTGCGCGGCCTCAGAAAGTGTTGCAGGGAAGATCCTGCACCGAGCGTCTTCGGACACTTTCTGAATGTCCATTTGTATTTCAAACTTATTGACATGAGACACTGGGTCTCCGTACCCGTCAAAGTTTGGAAGCAGAGGCATGTTGAACTTGCTTGGAGTTTCTGCCATAGCTATCCTTTGGACGAAAGGAGTACCTTTCCTCCTATCGTGGTCGATATAAGATGTCCTTCCCCCGACCAGCTGTTGCACTGCTTGGTTGAGGGCATCTATCTGGGCCTGTACAGCGGCAGGAATCGCTATAGCCTTTGTTGCTGGGGGGACGTTCTCGCCATGCCGCTCGCGACGATCGTTGAGTACGTCTCGCAAATCCTCATCTCTTCTCCATTGCTCGTTACCCCCAAGCCGGTTGAAGACATTATTCTGCCTGGGCTGCCCCCTAGCATCCCGTCGATTGGGTTAGTCATCTTGGGGTATCTGGCCGCCGCCTCTACCCCTTTCTTCATTCCTCCGACCAGCATTTCCCTTGCCTGAGTCAGCCTCATTATACCCATGGCCATCTCTGAACCTCGATTGGCTGTGGTGGGACCGACTGTTCCCTCGATTTCCATCCCTGGATGAAACGTCCCGAGCGTTAGAGGGTGGCCTGCGCTGGTCTTTATGTCCCGAGGCATTATCATGCCGTGGGGGACCCCGGACCGTAGAGCCTAACTCTGAGTTCCTCTTATTACCAGGAGGATACTGACCTCTATTTGGTAGGTTTGGCTCATCGCCCCTACGGCATCTAGGACTACGAGGCTCATGCTCGGCCCTATTCTGCCTCTGTTACGGAGGATTGTCGCGACCAGCTTGGGATGGAGGTTGTGCCTCAGGGTCCAGCGGGACATCGTCATGAGGTACCTGAGGCTGCTCGGGCCTTTGCGGACTCGAGGGCTGGATTGGTGGGCTAGGATTAGGACCCCTCTGGGGTGGCCCATTGACAGATTGGTCAGGCTGCGAGACAGGTGCGGCCTGATTCCTAGCCAGTTGCAAGGCTGCCTCGAGGGCTGCCATGGCTTCGCTCTGGCGGCGGTCCATCTCTGCCTGCCATTCGCTTAACTCTGTGCGCTGCCGTTCAATCTCCTGCTGCTGCCGTGCCATAACCTCGGCAGTTGTCTCTTGACTGGCTCTCAGATTAGCCATCTCTTCTTGCAGCGCTCCCAGAGTACTCTTCAGCGTCGCATCATCCATTTCTTCCTCCTCAAAATCTAAATGTGGCTCATCCTCAGCCACGCTTGCAGGAGGAGGAGGAGGTGGCGGGTTTGACGATGCAGCGGCGGCCGCCTGTCCAATTTTCCTTGCAGTTTTCGCCATTGATTTTCTCAACAATGATAAATCAAGCTCTCAATGAAAGCACCAGAATGTTGACCCAGATTTTGGTCAACTGACACGGAGTCAGAATATGCTTGATGTGAATGAATGCGTTGAAAAGAACCGAATGATAAAAAGTAATAAGAACACGATATTTTATAGTGGTTCAGCCCCAGGATCTGGTAATGACCTACATCCACTTAGATTGTTATTGATATGAGAATCAATGGAGTGATCAAAGAACAAGGGTTAAATGAGTTTCACCAACCTCTGAAGAACAATACAATATTTCAAATAGAATTACACTAGTCTCAAGTAATTCGAAAGCCAAAAATCCCTCCCTTGAGCTATCTTGCTCTATTTATAGGCTCAAGGGGGATTACATGATTTTGTTGCCGATATTCTCTCCTAAATAACCAGATATCCAGGAGATTGTGTGAGTTAAATTCGGGATTTACAAATATCTTTATAGTAATATTACATTTCATGCAGAACCATCGACCAGACTGGTCGTAGGTGAGACTGGGTCGCCTCCTTTTTATAATGTACATTCTAGTCGATACACTAGCAGAGTTCCTCCAGATGTCAGCCACGTGTCCAGGGATCACTTGCCACGTCATCAATGCCAATTTTTTGGATAACAATATTACATTAATTGAATAAGATATTCTAATTGAAGACATGGTAAATGAAATGATTTCCGTGTTAGATTAGCTTATACAGGATCTTTATTTATTTTTATGTATATCTAATATTAAATAAATTAATACATAATAGCCTAAAATATGTTTATAAAATTGAATTGAAAGAGAAACAAAGAATAGAATACTTACAGTATACGCAGGGGAATTAAAGAGTCATTCCTTCAGTTTTTCTAACTCTTGTATCCTCTCTGTCACAGTGTATTATCAAGAAACTGAACCGATTTTTTATTTTCTTCACAATCTTCCACTGTATCCTTAGAACCACCTAGACTAGTGTGGGAAATTCTGAACACATGAGATAAATATAGAGAGAAGAAGAGAAAATAACAAAGAGGCTTAGAAAATGACTTGTGTTTAGAGAGAATCTAAATCTATCAGAAAATCTGAGTTGTGACTTATGTTTTTACTTCTTTCTAAGCACTCCTTTTATAGACTCAATTAGGTCATTTAATTTAATTAGAAAATCAATAAAATAATAGCCATTTTAAAGCCCTAGGTCGAAATTATCATGGGCTTTAGGCCTGTGAAATTTTCCATTTTATTATAAGCACATTGGACTTAAAATCAAGGCCAGTATTATTTTCTATCGATTTAATTAATTAAATAATTTTTTAAATCATTTATCAAATTAATTATTTATAATTTGAAGCTTAATTTAAACTTATTTATTAATTTAGATACTAATTTATCTTAATTAATAAAGCTGCCATAATTTCTCTTTTTTTCTGAAAATTACACAACTCTGTGAAACTATCCAAAATTGACCTGGTCAACTTTGATAATTAAATCAATTAATTGAGACTATGTAGATGATTTTATCCAAGGTACAATGGGGACCATGGGCCTATAAAATAAAGCTCCAATAAGTTATCATAAATCTAACAAATAAATTTACTAACTTATTAATTCCTTGTGACTCCACTATAGACTCGGAATTTCACTCTTGAATTCATAGAACGCTCTATAACAAATATAGATACGCTATTAATTATACATTGTTACAACCGTAATTGTCACTCAATCCTCTATAGACGGTCTACAATGAGATATGACTAAAATACCATTTTACCCTTCATTGTATTTTATCCTTAAAACACTTAGTTCCTTGTAAATGATATTTCAGTAAACTAATTTAATTACTGAAATGAGATCTCTATCATTTAACACCTTGAATTAAACTAAAAGAAAACCATCGTTTGACTTCTTCATCAGAAGCTATAGATGTTCATATCTATGATTAACACTCCCACTCAATTATACTACCAAGTTCCCAAGATGTAAGTATGGGCTAGTCCTTAGGGTAAGCTGGTAACGAACAAGTCAAAGAACTCAAATAATACAATCAGTTATAATACTAACCACTCAGAATTTAGATTGAATTGACCTATGGTCAACTATATGATATGACTAGAATATATAATAAAGGTATGTTTACTTATCTTATCAACTGTCAATATCGGTCCAGTCTGATGTAACAAATACATCTGATCTTATCTACTTTGGTAATGTTCTGGAAAGAACATAACACTGTAATGTGTAAGTAGATCATATCGTAGATTGGCAAGTCAGTGTAAATCCTGTGCACTGACTAATCTTAGGACTAACTTATTTTGAACATATAATCATATTTATATTGTACGGTGATGATGTCACTATAAATAAGATTAGCTATATGCTTGGGATTTAATAGAAGTTTATATTAAACAAATAATCATGAAAATAAAAACATGTGAGTAAAAGTGATTGACCAAGTCAAAAATTAATTTATATTCTTTTATTGATAAAAAAATGAGATTACAAAGAATTTGAGTTTTAATTAGGGCATAAAACCCCAACAGTCCGCTTAAAATCACTACAGTATAAGGTTTTTTAGCAGCTACATCTTATTTTCACTTAGGCATACGAACATAATCAATTTTATTATGTTACTCTTACCTATATGGGATAAAAAATTTAGAGGTTGATTATGGAAATCAGTGATGCAATTTTTAAACTTAGAAATCAACCCAAATGGCAAAATTCGAGTTTGGACCCCCACCAAATCAATCCTAACATATTTATAACCTTAATAAGTGGTAATAATTCAACTCTAAACTTGAAAACCACTGAAACTTTCTATCTAACACAATATATAAACCATTTTAACTTCAATTATGAGTCATCGCCCGAGCACTCAGTAAGGTTCCCTAAATCGGATTCCAAAAACCCCTATAACGCCCTATGTAATGCCCTGGTTACTCCAAGACAGTTACTGTGAACTTTGAATCTTGCTTAACTCGCTAATCGAGTTCTTTGGTTATAAACATGTATGTAGGTGTTATTAACAGGTGTTATCCCCGTTTCTCCCCAAGTGTACGGATCCACATTATGAGTCTGTGGGCCGCATTACAGGGACTGAAAGGCCAGATAAGGCCCAGTAGATGAAGACGGAACGAACTCTGGCAGCCCAAGTCTCGGTAAAGCTGAAAGGGCATCCTGGAATAGAAGCCAAGACCATCGCATTGGTGTGTTGGATACTCCTAGACCGCGCCATCCGATGCCTCCCGGGATGCAATGAAGAGGTCGTGGTTCCCAAGTCCGAGATTAGACTGGGACGACTATGGATGAACCTGCGTCCTAGTAAACGAACCGGGACCCTGGTAAATGAAGAGGGATGTTGGTAAACGGACGTGGACCCGGTGTCGAAGTTGGGTGTGATAAAGTGTCCCCGATACTGGCATCACCCCAAGAATTGTGTAGCTATGTCCCCATAGATAACCTGCAGAAGAGGTTACATTAGGAATGTACGCTGTCGGTTCAGAACTCCACTGTAACTACTCTGACAGATCCTGTCCCCCGAATCTCCCTCTAGAAAACAGGCAAACAGAGGTCGTCAACAAGATGTTGAAGGGAACAATGAAGAAAAAGCTTCAAGCCTACAAAAGTAAGTGGCCAGAGGAGTTTCCCTGTGTACCTCTTCATCGTCCAAGGGTTCCGCATCATTTTTCTCCTTGGCATCAAACTCGGCTCTTTTCGTGGTGGGGTCGGGGTAAAGCAGGAGGTTCGTGTTCTTGTCATGGAGCCAGGCCATATAGATAGCCTCGTCGAAGGTAGCCTCCAGCAAGGCGTCCGCTTGTGTAACGCCCTAGTTACCCCAGAACAGTCACGGTGAATCAGAAATTTGACTCGCTACCTGAGTCATTTGGTTAAAAACGTGCTTGTAAGTGTTATTAACAGACTAAGGTGGAAAACAATAAAAAGGAAAGGATATATTTTATTAAATACATAAAACTATTCATGGGCCCATAAAAACATTTACAAGTTATTTACAAATCAAAATGGTCATTACTGTTTCAAATTTACAACCCGCCGACCTAAGTGGCAAAAATATGGTAAACCCCCTAGTTCCTCTAAGAACTCCTTGGCCGTGGTGGTGAACCAAAACAGGGCAAATCAGAGAATTCAAGGTATAGAAACTTACCCAAAGATCAGCTTATGATGCACTTCAATGGAGGTTTATATCAATCCTATGGGTGAAAAGACCATTATACCCCTAGGTCAAATAAAGGTTTGTAAAGGCTCCCAAGGGAAAAATTGGTATTCCCCATCCATCTGGTTAATCATAATTAATGCTCTCCAATTCCTGCTATTCTCGATAATCTCAAACACCAATAATTAATATCCCGTTATCCTTTAATTCCCGGTAACGCTCTTGTTATCCCCATTTCCTGTCGTGGCCCCGGGACGATGGTCCAGGCCCATGGTTTGGGCGATTGGATATGGGCCCAGCCCAGGCCCGCTTAGCACGGGAGTAACCAAGGACGACAACCCAAGTGTGGTTCCGGACGTGGATGGTTTCCAGGAGGATGATCCATGACAATCGCCCGGGAGACGTATGGCCAGTTGGGGATACGATCGCGGTATACGTAAAACGATCCCGGAGTCTGGTAAACGGTCTGGGCCTGTGGTAAACGAAGAGGGACAGAGGTAAATGAACCCGGGTCATGTCCTCCAGGTTGGCAGGAAAAGGCATCCATGACCCTGAAGCCGCCCCACGACGCGTGGGAGCTGTCCCCACTTTCCACCTGCGGAAAAGGCCACCTTGGGATTGCACGTCGCTGGTTCAGACCTGCGCTGGCAGTGCACTGACCGATCTTGTCTCCTGAATCTGCCTCGTAACTCGGAATGTCCAAACCAAAAGCCCTATTTTTTCGGGCGGAGCATAGGCTTTGGGCTGCCCCAGTGGGCTTCAGTCTCGCTTAATCTTTTGTATTTTTATCCTTTGTACTGGGCTTCCATTATAGAAGCCTAGGGTATTTATCCTTGATGGGCCCGGGTCATACCTGGTCGAAGGTCCGTGCTCCTGTGAGCCTATAAATACAGATGGCAGAGCTCTGCAGAAGGGATCTCACTTTGACTTGTATACAGTTACTTTGTCAAAACATAGAGAGAAACTCCATTGTAAAAGACTTTCCAAGCTCTAATACAACTAACTCGTGGAGTAAGGCTCGTTAATGCCCCAACCACGTAAAAATCCTATTTTTATCTTCTAAATTCCATATCATTAGTCTTACCTAATATTCATTAATATAGTTTCCGAAAATCTCAGTAAACAACTCCAATCATTAAAATCACCCCGAGACTCATCCCTCGGCCCGAACTTAAACCTGTTATGACTAGACCGCTTATTAATATTCCATGATCGTCTCATGCCGAATAGCTCGAACAAACCCACAATATAATATGGTCTCAACACTATATCACCGGCATGCGTACAAATAGACAATTATACTCTCAACGGGCCAAAATAACCAAAATATCATAATAATTAAATGTGGATTGACATGCATGCGTATAACATCATATTATAATATAATTGACATAAACATTCATATTATCATTTAATGGCATAATTAAATAGTTATGGCCCTCCCGACCTACTAATCTAGCCATTAAACCACATTACGGATTTTGGGCCATTACAGCTTGTTCTTTCCCTTGACGGGTGTAACGCCCTGGATAGCCAAGACTGCTACACTGTGTACTTATAAAGGTGCAAGACTTGCTAATCAAGTCATTATTTTAAAAACGTGTCACTAAACATGTAAGAGCTACGGTTAAAAAGGTTTTTTGTCTCAAAAGAATCATTTCATATATTTAAACTATTATAAACACGGGATCCCATAAGAAAACGGAGTTAAAATGAGTTTACAGACTCCCAAAAGTACATGAGTAACCACTAGCCATATTAAGGAAAAATAGACAGTCTTCAAGTCTCGCGTCCCTGCCTAAACCTCAACCGTGGTGGCCGGGCACCTAGCTATGTATATTCTGCTCGCCGAGCTCTCCAATCAAGGCTGATCTAACTTGCCTTTGCCTTTACCTGCACCACATAGCACCCCTAAGCCAAGGCCCAGCAAGAAAACATCTTATACAACTCAATCAATGATAACAGACAATTAACTCATTAAGCATGTATTTCCCATCAGACAATCCACAATAGATATTCAGCACATACATTCAGATTCAAGATACAGTCTATCACATATTACACCCATATCACATAATATTCAGGGTCGACGACTTAGGCCGCACCCTCTGTTTAACCCACTGACTCCGACCCGCTTAAACCGAGCTCAGTGCATAATAAGCTATCCTCGTCTACCAGTGGCCGAGTCGCGCCCTGTGTGCTAGTGAAACCCTTGGCACCCTTAGGCCGTTGGTTCACTAAATGGCTTGCATGGCATAATACCATCTTTTCAAGCATTTACAATAGGGAGCCCTTAGTCCCGTCACATATATCCAACCAGGTGCAGTTTTCTTACCTTTAGTCTGTACAGTTATTGATTACGAGCAACGCCCCTGAAGCACGATCTGTTCTCGAGCCTAAGCCTTTATTACCTAGTCACAAACAAAGTATAGGGTTCCATTAATACTCAGATATAGGTTTCCAGTTACAAAACTAACTCCCGGGAAACCAAATTCCACAAAGCACGGTGGTGAAACCAATCCCGAGCATACTAGACCATTCCACCGTGCCTAAAACCCTCAAAAACTCATGTGTGCAACCAAGGGCTGCGACCCTTGAAGCTTAGTCGCGGCCCTAGCCTCAAAACTGAACCAATCCCATCCTAAACAAGACATGCGTCGCGGCCCTTGCCTTGGGCGCCGCGGCGCCCTCCCATGGCTGAGCCTCCTTGGCCTTTTTCATCCTAGGACCGTAGCGCTCTAGAACAGAGCTGCGACCCTCCCCTTCGTGCCCAGAAAACCCATCATTTCTAAGCTTGAAACCTCATCTTAAACCATCCCAAAGCTCCCCAACTCATAACCAATTAATCCCAACTCCTTTAGCATGACTTAAACAACATAATTCCACAAAAAACACAGCCTAACACAGACTAATCTCCTCTTTTCAATTTCTGAAACTCAAGAGCTATAAACACTCAAACCAGCCATTCAAATCCAATTTAAAACTTCTAAACCATGAGTTGAAACTTACCTCTTCTGATGAACCACTTCACCAAGCCAAAGCCAAGCTAAGTCCCCAAGTTTCCTCCTAAATTCTGCCTTAAGACATCAAAACCATGTTTGCTTCAACACTTAACCAAAACCCAGAATTCTAACCATAGAGAAGAAGATTAAGAGCTTACCTTAACCCTGTTTTAGTTCTTGATTTACTCCTGAGCTAAGCCTCCAAATCACCCCCTTCAATCCTCCTAACTCCAGTTGAATTCTAGCAAATTCTCTTTAAGTTTCTGTGTTTCTTCCCCTTGTTTTCCTTGAGAGAGAATAGAGAGGCAAGGCTGAGAAAATAAGGTCGGTTTATATTTTCTAAAGGCTTCCTTATGTCTATCTTACTCGTTAAGTTAATCCCGAGGCTCGGGGTGCCGGAACTGTCCCTGAGGCAAAAATGGTAAAATCCCCCAATATTCCCGCCTAGACATCCTAACCTTAAATATATCTTCATATATTTACTTTCATGACCCGATAGTCCAAATCGCTACCCGCTATCTAAAAATACCCCCGACTTATCCAAAGTCATATCTTAAGTCCCGTTGTGACTTTTCCCGCTATCTGACCCTAGGATCGTCTCGAGTCGTGCTCTGCGAACCTATCCACATAATTATGTGGTTCTCACATATACCACATATTTATTTCATATTACATTACCACATAATACCATCAATTATCATATAAACATTACTAAACATATAATTACTCATTTAAATCACAATTATTCCATTAATGCCCTCCTGGCACACTAAGCAAAGCCCTTAAGCCTTATTAGCGATTTTGGGTCATTACAATGGGTCTCCCCATGCATCTTCACCTCCAGCTGAAGCAGCTCATCTAATGTCTGAGGACAGGTCTCCACAGTCTTCAATGGCTTAAACATATCGTAGGGGTGAAAAGACTAAATTTCCCCTAGCTCATTTAAAGTTTTGTAAAGGCTCCCAAGGGTAAAACCGTCATTTCCCATGTGTTTTGTTAATCATAATTAACACCCTCAACTTCCCATTATTGTAGATATTCTCAAATACGAATAATTCATATCCCGTTACCCGTTAATCCCCGGCAACGCTGTAATCACCAAATTACCCGGAGACTCACCCCGAGCTCCAAACTTAATCCCGTTATGACCAACATGCATGAATATACATAATTACGCCATCAGCTGGCCAAATTACCAAACTGCCCCTATGATGAAATGTGGACCCACATGCATGCATTTAACATCATATTATAATATAATTCACATAAACATGCCCTTCATCTCTTTTTAACTACATAAGACCACGAAGTAATCAACGTTTTCTACCGTTTCATTTTTACTCGACTTCTCTTTAATAAGTTGCATCAGAATAATGGGGACTTCTCTTTAATAAGTTGAAATACTAATGTATTAAATAATTATGATACATTAGTGTTTCAGTGAAACTCCACATCATTTTTGGAAAACAATCTCCGCATTTTGCAGCTATGTTCATAACTACAAAATTAAAATTTTAATGATGTATAACTGTATTCTATAATTTGTTTCACCATAATTAAAAAAAAATATCTTTCACATGTGGTATTAATATATATTTATAAAATTCTAATGATTTCATGAAATTTTGTTAGCACAACTGGGAAGGTGCTATCTGAGTTGTTACACGAGGAAGTGGGTTCGACCTGGTGCATTGTTACATTTATGCTCTTTAATTAAACGTAAGTTCAACTTTTTTTACTCAACTAGCTTTCACCCTTCCATTGAAATTCAAATCAACTCTCTTGCATTGATTTTGCCTATATATATACAATAAATTTTTGCAAATTAAGTTCACACCACACTCAAAAGATTAGTTGAACATCTTCCCTATAGTATTTTAAGTAAATACTAAACATAATATCAACTGTTTTCAGTTTCAATCCAAAACAAGAGGATGCTGAAAGATATGAAAATAGGTAACATTACACATATTTTGATTTCTAATTAAAACAAAAGGGTTCGCACAACATGATCCTTTATACTAATACATTGTACACATACACTCATGTTTACTTGATAGAACCATATGGCCACATCGGCAACCATGGTTACTGAAAAAGAGTGACTACATAAACCAAATATCCATTATATATAGAACTACTACATTAGCTTGTTAAGTTCAAGTTAATTTTCTCTGTCACTAGACAACATCCTCCAACTCTTGTAAACACAAAACCATAGTGTCTAGTGCATCTTGCATAGAACCGATGGTTAAGCTGCTCAAACCTTTCTTCTCAATCTTAGCTCAGAGTAACTGAGCCGTCGTCATACCCTTGTCAAATTTCCCAATCTGTTCCTTAATAAAACATTCAATGTCAGTGGGTTTTGGATACTCTAATTTGGCGACGTCAGGTTTCTTAACAACTGGGTACGGGGATATGGTTGTTAATTTTATGCCTACAGCCACCTGGGTGGATCGAAAGTAAACCGGAGGAGTTAAATCCATTGCGATGGTGTTGCAGCCTGAATCCATCATTTGTATGGCTCCAGCGTCAGTGTCTGCGTCCACATCCAAAATTATGTCACGTTTGTTCAACTCTGAATCGTTGGTTGAGGTGGCCATCATCTTTTCGAAATATTACCCTTAATTCTGTTCGCCAAAACAGAAGTCCAATGTACAGATGTGTTTATACCAGTGTTGGATTTATATAATGGCAATTTATTATGGTTTCCACTAGTTTTGTCTTATTATATTACATGTACATTAGTGTATCTGTGCATTGAGAACCCATATATCCCACAATACCCGCCAAGCATTGAATGATTGACCAACTACCAACAATATTTTGAAATTGACTACACTGTCGTGGGATCCACCCATTTTTTGGAGTATTTATACATGTTATGGCTTCTTTAACTCAAATACTACCCACCCTCACCACACCTTCATGTCATATCCAAATTTGATTTTAATATCCATAGTGGGGCCAATTCTGTGGATGCATTGTTTATTTTCTCATAACACGACCTTACATTGTTACTTGCATTTATTTCAAATGTCACTGCTGTAGGAATGTACTATAAGAAATGATAGTGTGGCCTCGTATTGGCCCCACTTAAAATTTGTGTCATAACGCCTATGGCACTTAGGCATACCTACACCTCTCAATGACTTCTAGAGTACACCATCCATGTCCTATGCTCTTGTTTGGACTATGTTATTAGTGTGCATATGTATGGAACACTATAAACTCCCATTTAATTACGACCAACCATCTACTATAGATTCTGGCTCGTCATTCGACTCATGCAATCGAGAGGTTTTCCTCGAGGTCGCCCATCAAGAAAACATCCGCCCGGAACTGGAAGAGTTCACGCACTGTAGAATAACAACCCTCCCCCCACACCCTTTAGAGTACATAAATGATCTAAAGGATAAATTGGAGGAGAAGAAGTTCTTGATTTGGAAAATCAATTTTGAAATAGGTATGTTGGAGGAACGTAACAAGTCAATGGAAGCGAAGATATTGGAGCTGGAGGCCGAAATTGTTGAACGGTGCAACGAATTAGAAGGATTGAGAAGGATTGCTTCCAAGGACGACTACCAAAGGTTGTCCGAAGTAGTGGACGAACTTAAGTCTGAGGCATTGACTAGATACCAACAATATCTAGATGAAAAAGTGAACAACAGGGTCGGCGTCGTTTGCAAAAGGAAGGTAGAAGAGGATGAACAACTCCATTGTTAGTAACTTCAAAACTTTATGATACTATCCTTGTCTAAGTTAGTCTAAGTGGGCGTTGCATTGCATTAGTTTCACCAAGTAAGAATGGTTTGTTAGTTTTTAAGTGTTGTTCAATTAGGTTTGGGTTGTTAGTTTCTTGAGGTGGCGTATGTCACAATGACTTGTTTGTCAGATTATTTGACTAAACTTTCATAATATGCATTTGTAGTACTTATGATAATTAATAACTTATAATGGAATTATGTTCACTAGTATTACTCTAAATGAATGTCAGAGTTACACTTGAGGAGACTTAGTGGGACAGCCTTCCCATCATGAAGAAATTGTTAGAGTACCACATGACAGTGCACCTATCTAGAGAGTAGGTTCATCTAGTCTAAGTAAACTTGGTTGTTGCCATACCCAAACAGCACCTCCCATCCCCCAATTATGACCATATCTATATGCAGGTGCAATTTTTTTTTTATGAACCCCTGCCAACTGAAGGATTCACAACTACATTGTTAAAAAGTGTTGTTCTACAGATCGGTCATACATGGATCTTATTTTTTACATTTTCCCAGTTACATACAACATCCTCCCCTTATTGACTACATAAACCAAATATATGTCTTTCGGTGATACAAATGAGGAGTTACAAAAATTGAATCCATTTCTCAGTATATTTAATTATCCTTCGAAATTGGGTTATAATATAAATTGGAAAGGAAAGAACTCATGCTTTTTGTAATGACCCACTACTCTACACTTACATATAAAAACATCATAACTTTATTTAAAACTATAAAGCAAATGTTAAACTACATAAAATTTAAAGTAGGATATGGGATCCCATTGTTTTTAAAATAAAAACATAGCATAACTTTAACTAAATGGATTACAAAATAAAGTGCGGAAAATACATATAAAGCATAATTTTTAAAAGACTAAGAAGCGACTTCATCATCGAACCGAAACGCTCAATCCACCGATTCCATTCTGCCTCAATACATAACCCCTAAGCTGCCAAGAACCTTTCCGCCACCAAAGCTATTTTTCTGGACATATAAACATAAAGGAATGAGCCTAATGCTCAAGAAGGAAAATCTAACAACATAAATCATATACATAAATTTATATCATATGTTAAAAACATACCATAACATATACTATAAGCATATCATATATGTCATATATACTATAATGGCCGTTACTACTTGGGGCTTTTAAAGTAAACAAGTCATATTAATCAAACCTAGGTTAAAATTAATATTCTAAAACTATAGGTTAAACTTAGAAAATGTACAAGTGTTACCACGAGTGTCCAGCTAAATCCAAAACTGAACCAAAATCCACAGTCATAAAAATACTACAACTATTACTATTGGTACTACTATCTAACTAGCTAAGTAAAGTTCTTGGACTCTACACTTTTTAAATAATTACCATTATAATGATTAAATAAGCTCTTTTAATATTAAATAATACTCCATGAGTTCATAATAATCGAAATATTCAAAATTTTAATTATTTCATTTCTTCAGCTTTAAGAAGTACGATATGAAATCATGGGTGAAGTTCATAACCTAATAAAGCTTATTAACACAAACAACAAAGTAATTTAAAACATATATATTCTACTCACCCATGCGTCGCAAAACTATGACTGCCGGCTATCGTACTTTCATTTAGAGGAATATCGCCACTCACAGAAATGTTATTTTACCATGGTGTAGATGTTTCATTATTGCCATCGTCATTGCTTTCTCCAGGCTGGATGAAGCCACAACATACACTTGCTTCTGTGGATGGAAACTTAGAAAATGGTTGAATTTTTTGCGTCATTTGAATTTGAGGTTGAACTTTGAAAGTTGCCCTGTTGTGCCCTAACTCGTTGCAGTTTCTGCATCTTCTCTTGTTAGCCACCTTGTTATCATGCTCCTTCTCCTTTCCTTTTGACTTTTTATTAGGTTCCCTCCCCTTAGTCCGAATTAAAGCTGGATCTCGGATCACTCTGTTAGATGGGTGGGAGTGGTTCTCATTTTGCTCAATGTTTCCGTCACCGGATTGATTACAAAATTTGAAGCACATTGACTTAAATTTCTTCTCCAACCGAGACATCTCATTCATGGCCTCTTTGTAAGTGTCTCTTTGCTTGGTCGCAAAGTATCCCATTGCATTGAATTGTGATGTTAATGATCCCCATCTTGTACATACCAACACATCAGCGATCACCCTAGAATGGGGGAAACCATTCAATTCAACCGAGCTCTTAGCATCCTTCCTCCATCTAGCCTTAAACAGAAAGTCTGGAATGCAAGGTATGTTCAAGTGCTTCATAACAGCGAATATATGACGACATGGAATTCCATCGAACTCGAACATCATACATGTACAATAGATGTGTCCATGGTCAGTGTTGTAGTTCACTTGACTCCGTACTAGTCCTTTTGGGAAACGTGTCAAGTAGTACGACTGACTGTTAACTGTTACATCTACAGAGTCAACTGAGTATGAAAGAGCACTACTGATTTGCTCTGCCACCTTTTCGTACATGGTCCTGGTAAGAATGGAGGCAGCTTGTTGGTAGTACTGGTGGAGGACATTTGTTGGTATACTGGGCGAAGTGTGGTTACTGATGAAGTCATCCTCCCTTTCGGTGTGGCGAATGTTCTGTATGGCTGCATCAACTTGGCCGACAAGATCCCTAAGCTTAAGTTTGCTCGTGAGGAAGTACGATAGGTAGGAATTGATTGACTTGGACCTTTGGGTGGTTGTAAGACCCGCGAAGAAGTTTCCTCGAAGGAAACACTCAGCCCAACTTTTACGGTTGGCGTAAGTTGTTTTTGCCCAGCGACTTTCTTGAAGATGGAATTCTGAGACCATATTGTTCCATGTATCCTTAAACTGTTCCTTGGTACAATATTGATAAAGGAGCTCGTTGAATTTTTCCTTGAAAACTGGGTGAGGTGCATTGCTGGTTAAGTTGGCCTGAAGGTGCCACGCACACAAAAGGTGGACTGACTGGGGCATGACTACCTTTATTGCGTTTGCCATAGCGTGGTCTCCGTCGGTGACAATAACATGCAGTTCCTTGTTTTTCATGCACTCTAAGAACTCTTGTAAAACCCATATGTATGTCTCCTCCGTCTCATCGTATAACAATGCAACTGCAAAAACAATTGTTCTGAAATGATGGTTCACCCCGACGAAGATTAGTAATGGTTTGTTGTATGCATTTTTCCTATATGTCGTGTCAAAAGCCATGATTTCGCCGAACAAATTGTAATCTCTATGACAATTTCCATTGGCCCAGAACAGGTCTGCCAATCTGAAGTCCTTGTCAATTGTGTGTGTTTCATAGAAATCAGGGTCACGGAAACTGAGACATTCTAGGTAACCAAGTGCACTGTAGAGTCCAAGAACTTTACTTAGCTAAGTAGATAGTAGTATAATAGTAATAATAGTATTATCTTTATGACTATGGATTTTTGGTTCAGATCGGGATTTATTTGGACACTCGTAGGAGTACTTGTAGATTTTCTAAGTTTAACCTATAGTTTAAGAATATTAATTTTAACCTAAGGTTTGATTAATATGACTGATATTGAGGATAATATTTATTATACTATAAGGTTTAGATAAGAACCAATAGGATAATAACACATGTTATGTATAGGTTTATTAATGATTAAGTATTTTGAGGATTAAATATATTAAGGTTAAAATTTGAATACTCTAAGGTCATTCAGCAGCTTTGAAAACGTTAAAGGGCTTAGTCAAGGCTGTTTACTCAATTCAAATTAAGCTAAAAATGTGTAATTTCGTGTTTAAATATTTAGCGTATGCCGATATATCGCAGCTATAGGGGGCGATATATCGCAGTACGAAGATACGGAAAACACGAAACGATGCACGATTGCCTCGGGCATACTGGCCCAGGCGATATATCGCCTATAGGGGGCAATATATCGCCCATCTCAGCACATTTTGAAATTTTTTGAAATCATTCTCCATTCAAACCTTCAACCTATTGATAAGTCCAACACCTTTTTGAACGAGTCTTCAGCCTCTGCTGAACGATAATTCAAATTATTTTCACTTAAAAGCCATTATTTTTATTCAAGTTAAATGAGATCTTTTCATTCCTAAACTCTATAAATAGGACCTAGTACCCATCCATTTATTCATCTATTACTCTAAGTTCAGAGGCTGCAAGTTGCTAGGTGAGTGTGAGAGTGTAAACACTTGGGTTGGGAATCATAAGCTTGATCATCACATGCTTATCAAACACTTGGGAAGTAAGGTTTTATAGAATTTCGGTTCAAGGTTTAGATTGGTCTCACAAGTCTTCAAGGTATTTCCACACTCTAGTTCATTGGTATTATTTTATTTAAGTTCTCATAGTCTTCTACTCAGCCTTCTAACCTTATTCTTTATTTTGGTTAGGAAATCTAAGAACTTGCACATAAGTTTTTGGTAAGTGTATTCTCAATGGTATAGTCCTCCCATTCCTTTCATCCCTTCTTTTTCAATGTACTCACCCTGTTATAAATGGTTTTTAGGAGTGTTCCAAAGTCCCAACTCTGTCCTCATATCCCGGTAATTTTGGTAAGGAAAATAGGATAGAATTTATATGTTATATGTTTTTATATGTTATCTTATGATTTTTATGTTATGAAATATGTTATGTTAAGTATGTTTGTAGGCTTGGGCATATGACCCATATGACTAACAAGCCCCAAATAGATTATGGGCATATGACTTGCTTAGCTAGCAAGACCCCACTAATCTAATGGGCATATGACTTGTTTAGTCTATGAGACCCCAAGTAATAATGGCCATTATAGTATGTATGTGATATAAGTGTTATGTTATGTTTTTATGTTTTTATGAAATTTATGTATATGGACTATGTGTTAGATTTTTTCTTGCTGGGCATTAGCCTCACTCCTTTTTGTTTATATGTGCAGGAAAATAGTCTTAGTGGCGGGAAAGGTTCTTGGAAGCTTGGAGAATGTATATTGAGGCGGAATGGATTCAAGGAGTCGAGAGTTTTGGTTTCGAGGATGTAGTTTTGTTTCTTATGGTTTTTACATGTATTTTTCCGCATTTTATTATGTAAATCTCTTTTTAATTATGTCATGTTTTGATTTTAAAACAATGGGATCCCATATCCTACTTGATATTTTATGTAAGTTTAACTTTTATTTTTACAAGTTTCTTAATAAAGTTATGGTCTTTTCACTTGTAAAGATTTATTAAGGATTAGTGTTTATGTATGGTTTTCGTTAATGGTCCAAAAGTCTAGAGTAGTTGGGTCATTATATGCACCTTCAGTGTCTGTTTCCCCTTCTTCTGCTTCCTGTCGTCTTTGGCGACCAATCCAATTGTAAAGATCCTTTTTCATGAATGGAAGATACTCACATCCTCCCCTTTCTCGTGCTAGATAATTTAATATATGGCAAGTGCGTATGCCCGATCGTCTCATTGATATGACCTGTGCACCTATACATTATGGTATAGCTCGGTTGGATCGCAGGAAATGTACCTCTGTCTTTGCAGCTAGGCCATGATTATGAACTGGGTTAAAGTCTTTCGCCACCCACGTGCTATCCGACCTAACCAAGTTTACTCGGAGTAGTGCGAGACAACCTATCCTGGTAATGGCTCTGGGTGTTTTCTTTCGGTTAGTTAGGTTTTTCCACTTCTCTCTTCTGAAGCCCTGTTTCGAGCAAACCCATTTTCTTTGCCACTCTGAGTTATCGGCCTTCTCGCGGCGAACATCTTCTTTTCGAACACTAAACCCCATCCATTGGGAGTACGTGTAATAAAAATCTTCCCATTCTTGAAGGGTATTAAGGTGTTGATGTACGCTGTCTTCTTTTGATAGTTCTTGTGGATCTTTATTGAAAAATTTACCTTGGCTCGGTACTGTACAGATGTTACTTTCCATATTTTGCGTGTTTTCTCAATCTTAAATCCCTGAATACACTACAACTTGGTAAGTGCCGAGGAAAGTAGAAAAAATATTTCAGTAATATGAAAGTCGTGATTTAATAGATTTCGAGGCGTTAAATATTGAAATTTAGGATATCTCCCCTCTACTGTTTTTTAAAAATTGTGAGATTTTGTTGTTAAAAACTTAATTTTTTCTAGTAAAAGGACTTTTATTAAATTAATCTTCGACTTGCCAAAACGTGATATAATATATTTCAATTTCTATATTCAAATTCTTAATTAGGGTTCATTTAAATTAGGCAAAATTGAAAAATTTTATGTCTGTGATCTTAAAATGTACATCGGCCCGGTAACTTATATTGGACAGTGTTACTTCTTGGGTAAAATGTTGGTGTTTCCCTCCTATACTTTTCACTTTTCAGTTTACGTGGGAAATAAAATGAGCAAAACTACGGATAATGTTCACATCTTCTACTTCCTATGGGCCTGTTTGGTAAAAAAATTATTTTTTTAATTTATTAAACACAAAAATATAAATATTATTTTATTTTTATTTCTTTATTTTTAACAAATAGAAAGATGATCGGTAACTATTTTTGTTTGTTGTTTTTAAAAACAAAAAATAGTAAACACGTTTGCTAACTTATATATATATATATTTTAACAATACGAGGTATTGATTTGAAGAATGGAAGAAGAAAAAAAATTGAAAACTATTTAAACGAATTTTGAAAGTAAAAGAATAATATTTTCAAAATTTAATAAATTTTAATTAAAATTTAATAAATTAAAAAAGAGTTACCAAACATAATTTTTGTTTAATTGTCACATTTTTAATTAATTAAATAAAAAACTATTTTTTTTAAGTGTTAACAAACGACACCTATGTATAAAGAGGATGGGTGACTACAGCATGAATGCATGTGAATTATTATTTGGTTCTTTTTTTCAGATTAGCAACTGTATATTTGGTCTTATGTACAAGGCTTATACATATTCTTATTTCTTATGTCATATGGGTTTCTATTACACTATATGCAATAAAAAATTGGGAGATAAATTACCAATTTTTTTGTGCCCAAGGTGATCTTTCTGATTTCGTAATAAATTAACCATATGAAATCTTATACATAAATGGTCATAGTTTACAAAAAATGTAAATCAGAGTGTAAATACTTTGGGTGTGTAATTTTTATGCGATATTACTTTGGACTTTCATCAAACTAATATGTCTGTACGAAGTAAGATTAATTTAAAAGGTGAATGACATCAAGTACATAACATACAGATAGCCTTAACAAGGATATATCACCTACTACAAAGCATTGCAACTATCTTACTAATAAAAGGAACTTGGATTACCCAAAATAGTGTTTTAGGTAAATTTAGTACCTAATACGAGTGTGTACGTAATATAAAAAACAATAATGCATTTGCAAGACACTTGATGACATGAAATTTAACATAGTCAGGTCATAATGCAACTGGATCTTATAACCAAAAGCATGATAATGTGAAATATCAGTCAAGCACTATGATCTCCGTCCTAATTCCTGAGTCGTTAGCTTCGACAAACAACTCACTGCTAATGGTCTCTTGGTGCTTAACCATAGTTCCTAGATGATCTATAATTTGGCGCTGTTCGAAAAGGAAAAGACTTAATGTCCATTGAATTAACCCTTAAAGTTGAAGCTTTCTTAGCAGCAAGGTTTTTGAAAGTTGAAAGCTTTTCAATCTTAAGATCTTTTTTCATACAATTTTTGCACTTACCATGGAAACCAGGCTTAATCTTTGGTTTCTTACTACCATTATCACTCGGCGACATCGTCGCTGACCTGTTAACCGAGGAAGGAGCGGAGTGGGTTGTCATTTCAGTGTTCTTAGTGGACGGTGGTGTTGGGGGAGTGGACTCAACATGGAAAGGAATTAGGAATTGATGGGTTGGTGATTCAGGCTCTTTTTTAACTACGACCTCCTTTGGGAATAGATTGACGCATAAGTTAGAAGATGCCATGTTTTTTTAATGGTTCAGTGCAAAAAACTAGGGTACAAGGCGAGTGATTGGGGGTGGCGGGTTTCACTAACCGAGAGTGTTATATATACTGGGAGGCTGGGGTTGTTAATTCTCAAAACTGTTTCCCACCAAAAAATTTGTTGGTTAAGGATGCTATATTCAACCTTAACGATAATGTGTAACAGTGAAACAAAACCCTTAACAAAACGATGGTTTCATGATTACAAATGAAAGTGGCTTACATCTTCCATGTTTCAAGCAAAGAAAATGAACAGTAAGGGTCAGTGGTACCTTTAAGTTATTGTGGCCCAATGCTATCTAAACACTTGCATCCCTTCTTACTCTTCCACCTGCTCAATTACGAGTAGCTAAATCAAAGGACACAATATTCCCCTAACAATCCGCCCCAAAGAAGATCCTATACAACTTTATTAATAGGCAAATTAATTAAGGCAATATCTTTCATTTTATTCTGAAATGGCGGGATCGATTATAGAAAATGTACATATAACATGGGAATGTATTTATTGATTTTATTAAAGCTGGTATACCTTAATAAGGAGTGTTAGTTGAACATTACGAGTGGTGCATAAAATAATGAAGCCATGAGTGAAAATTGTCTCCTAAAAACAAATGAACACTACAAATCATATAGAGTAAGTATATCTTCTCGTAAATTTGTTTAGATGAGCATGACATAAAAATTACCTCTTTCAGTAGCTCATAAACTATATACTAACAAGTAAACGTTGGTTGACTTTGTGACTTTCTATGATACTAGATGTAGATCTTGCCATCCAAGGGCGAAGAGAGGCACAACATCAATTTGGTTCACAAAAAACATGTGAATGGCTCATATATATACTGTTATTGAATGAGCCATTTAATGTGGTGGTTCTAGTTTGTTGTCGCAACTGTGCCTTACATTAATTATCGTTCTCCTTACACCTGGTGGTAAATGGTGAGTCATTTCATCCATACATTAAATGACAAACATTCATCTTATTCCATAATTATAATTTGTTAATCAATAAACGCTCAAACAAGCAATAGAAGGTGACATCACCGTAAATGCATTAAAAATATGGGGTGGTAGATGTGAAAAGAAATTTACTCATTTGGTACTTTTATTTTTTTTTTGCAAAATATCGTTCTGGTATTCTGTTTTCAATAATACTCATATGATACACGTATTTTGAAAACATAGATATTTGGTATCCTAATTGATAAAATTTTGCCATTATCACCAAATTGTCAGCAGTTATTTATAATTTGTAGCTCATATGATTGAGAGTAATTTGGTTAAATTGGTAAAAATTTATTAATTAAATTTTAGTTTTTGGTACCAAATATGTACAATTTTAAAATACAGGGTACCAAATATGTCAAATTTTAAAATGCAGTGTAACAAATGAACATTATTTGTACCAAGTTGATACTCTGGAAAAATACATGCTAGCAAATGGTTACTTACCCGATGTAAAACGAATTAATATATTACAAAGGTTAAGTGTAGTGATTGACTTACATGAATCGTCTTTGTTGGGTTGAAATGGAAATGGTGACAATTGTTGGGGCTCTTACATGACAAATATAGATTTTTATTCTTGAATGTGTAAATGGTAGTACATAGTTTTTTTTAATGGTAGATGCCATCTAGTAATGAACCTTCATTTAGAAGCCATAGGAATTGAGAAACACTAGGAGTAATCGGCCATAAAGGGTATTAGTCGGTGTTACACAATACATACGAAGTAAGCTGGAGAAGACTTGTTAAAACTAAAACCATATCATTTAATATATACATAGAGGATAGTTTGCATTACACATGCAAGGACCCCTTACACATTGATAAAAAAAAGCCTTAATCATAGTAGGGGTACACAAAAGAGAAGAGTTTCCAAAAGTACGATCCAAAAGACCGTTTTACAGCAAAGTGACTTGTAAAGCCATTAAAACTTGAAAAGATACATAATCAGTGATTCCATTTATAGTAAGTGTAGACCAAACTGAGTACATATAACTAAATAGATATCTATTGATTAGGTGGCTTCTGAGTTTGGACGTATAGTGGGTACATGTTGATATAGCCACTTCGGAGCTCATTGATCGCGGCTGCCACAACTTCCATTTCCTTTCTCCAGGCCATCTCTATTGCAACCGACTTCTCTTTCAGCTCTAATACCACCATCTTGATGGAGTGTAGGTCAGACTTAAGGAGAGTGTTCTGGATGTTGGACGCATTGTATCTCCTCTCCCATTCGTTCCGCTTGGTGGCCAGCCTGACATTGTCATGCACAATTCGGTTAATGTATTGCATTTGCTCAAGATGATTGTCATCAAACGACAGGAAGTTAACGATGTTATTCATTGGCAAAGGTGTGGAGTCCATTTTAGAGAGAAAAAGAGGATATCCAAGTATACAGGTAGGGTGGTGGAGATTGAATTGAGGTCAACACGATCCCTACACACATATATATACATATAGAAAACACATTCCTCTGTAAATGGTGGAGTTGTTAATGCACTGTCACTTATCAAAAATAGGGTTGCACATCAGTCAAAATTACATAAAGTATGCCATTATTAGAAACATAAGGAAGCAGTCACGTATTACGTGGGAAGAATTAGAATTTGCATTTCAGCACGTCATGGTCACGTGAGTTGTGAGTGCTATTACGTGGGAAGTTATTTGGAGCACATTACATGAGAAAATCAAGAATGGAGACGGAATTGACTTCCATTTTCACGTTTTTTTCATGTATATCAGAAACCTTTTATTAGTGGGCCATACTTAATATCAACTTATAATTCATAGATTATTTTCAATTTAAAATAAAATCTACGTATATATGAGGGCCATACTCTCATGTTTTAGTATCGTGTAAATAGAATGTATAGGAGTAATATTGGATCCACACACAAGTACAAATCATTATATAGGGCCCCACACGTTTGACTATCTATTTGTGTTTCTGATTTTAGCTTGTTTCCAAAGGTTGCGTGCACAATTTTACTATGGATCACATTTGGTGGTCATGGGCCCACGTTATATCACTTTCATCAAGCTTTCATTAGCTTGTACCGATCAACATAAACCGAAAATACAGGATAGTGGGTTGTCATTTACACTGTACTCTACCATTATCTCTCTTGATATACTGCGGTGGGACTATATTGAGTTATTGAAACTAAATTTTTGAAAGGGCACTCGGTCATGGATTCAAATTCTTCAATCAATTCCTGCAATTTAGAGTTTCTCCATGACCTCCCACCACGACAACCAAACCCCCCAGATTGGGAACAATTCAGTTTCTATAAAATAACAACACTCCTAGCAGATCCTGTCGATTACATTAATGATCTCCTGACTACATTAGGGGAGAAGGAGTACCACATTTCAAATATTGATAGGGAAAAACGTGTTTTGGAGGAACGAAACATAATAATGAAGGAGAAGATACTGTAGCTAGAGGCAAAGCTTGCCGAGAAGTCAAATAATTTACAAGAAATGGCACGGGATGCTTCGTACTCGAAGGACGAGTGGATGGAAGATTATGAACGGCTTTCCGAAGCAGTGCTGCAACTTAAAACAGAGTCAATTACTAGGTACCAAGAATACCTAGATGAGAGATTGAATAATATTGTGGGCCGCGAACTCTCCAATTTGAGGTGGAAGAGGATGACCAGTACCTGAGTTAGTAGCTTAATCTATTACTTGTTATGTTCATTGTTTCCTTAAAGTAAATGTTAGTTACCATTTTTAATCTTTCGTTGCCTCTGTTATTTCCAAAGTTGCTGACATTTTTTAAAAATGTTTGTTTGTAAGTTGGCTTTCTAAATTATATTTAATTAAATTTTATTTTCCTTTGTTATTTATGGACTCATCACACTTTTTTTGACATTAAGTTTGAAAATATTTTACTTTCAGTATCGAAATGAAATTGAGTGTATCTGTTTACTATTATATTGATAGGACAGGACAATTTCGGGAGCCCATAATGTGAACTGTTCTTCACATTACCCCATAAGAAGGAAAGGTGAGTCTATTTTTAGGGTGGGTGGATGTAGTATTATTAAGCTCATGCTCTTCTAAGATATGTTAGAATAAAAGAAACAAATATTGTCATAATGGCCAATATCTTGGAGGAAGGCTATGTTTTACCTATTCCATGTTTACTAAAAAAGTTGACTTCAATGGTTTTTGTATATCATGTTACCTCATACACATGACCTCAATGATGGTGGTCTTTAAAAAATAATTTTTTTGTAATTTATTTTTTGTGCTATTCATTGAAATTGAGCGTGGGCCGTATAAACCCAAAAATCCATATTTTAACTGCATCTTCACCAACTCTTAAAGATCATCACTTGTCCCACATTTGGGTATTATAGTTTTTATGTAATTCATCTTTTCTCGTGGCGCATACACCATTTACAGAAATGGCCAGGAATACCCATTTGACACATTGATTAAACATGTTTACCCTTTTTTAAATAAATCTTAATTTTTTAAGAGACAATTCAAAAACTACCCTCATTACTAACTTGATAAAGAAAGAAAAACATGTTGTTTATTGTTTAATCACAAAGTTCACAAACTAGTTAGTCTTTAATCATCAGTTTTAACAAATTTGTAAACAATGAGTTTACTATTTCAGAAATTTTCCAACCGAAATCGTAAAACAAAAAATACATGAACAAGGTATTAAGTATTTTTTCAAGTAAATTGTTAAAATTAAGATTAACCGTGAAGCTTTTAGTTTAACACAATTGTATAGGCAAATATTGGTTTCTAGTAAACTGTAAACAATGAGTTTACTCTTTTTTTTTTTCAATAGCACTGTAAACAATAAGTTTACATTTCAAAGAAAATAGAGATTCACAATATTTAAAGAAAAAATAATTAGTCAATGAATCTATCTGTGTTCTACTACGGAAGAAGATGTATAAAATTCAAAATTAATACATTCAATAAATTAATGATTTATTCAAGTAATCCCCTTTTTAGTAAACAATTTTAATATTTACATGATACAATTTGATTTTCTGAAAGAAACAGTAGTATAACATAAGCAACGAATGTCATTAATTTTAGTTGACAACCATACTCATGAACTTGAAGCACTCATTATGTTGCCAGAGCCTATTAACCGTTAACGTATATCATGGAAGAACGTTCCAAATTTCCTTGTTGAAGTACTTCCTCCTTATTCACTCTCCTAATGTCAGATTCTCTTAGTAATCTCTGGTTTTGTAACAATAAAAAAATTTATAAACTAAAAAAAAAAGAGCCAAATTATTTTGTAGCTAACTAAAATCTCTGCTATGTACAAGTCAACCCACCTGTTTCCCCAAGAATTATGTAATATTACAAAAACATCAGTACAACATACAGAAGGATATATACCATAAACCATATTTAATATGGTTGCACTAGTGCATTTAAGTAAAATTACAAGCAAGGTATTTTTTGGAATGTTGGAGCCTACCTTTACCTCCACAACAATTTCAAATTCCCAGCAAGTGGTCCTCAAAGCAAGTGGATGCACTACACATTCAACATATATGTAAATTAGTTCCATTATTGGTACGAAATAAGGAAAAAACATGAATTGGAGTAATTATACAAACCAAACGATTAGAAATATGAACAATGAAGACTAGGAATCAGGTTGTATCAATTACCACTTTAATTTTGGAGATTACATCTGCAAAAGCTAGCTTCCTGAACTTTTTACATTTATGCCAGGCTATTTTCGTGGTCCTCACCGATTTCGGGTGTTAAAATCTATACAATTGATCTATTCTAATGTATAGAAACCTCTTAGCAAATTGAGCGTGTTCACAATTCAGTTAAAGTAGTGAGAGAGTGCAAATGAATGTACTGAGCTCCTATTAAGTGTTCGCACTAACATAATATATGTGATACGCTACGTAAGAAAAGTGCAAGTTTACGTAAAACGAGAAATAGAGTGTGAAAATTGACAGTTCAAGTACATGACCATCTTTCCAGCAAATATAAAGGACATGATTATGTTTTGCATATTTGAGCAGTACACATAACACAGGTCTGGTTTTTACTAATATGGTTGATGGATACTCGCATTATATGTCCCAATAATGCCTTCCTATTTAAGAGTGAATAATCAAAAAATAAACCACATAACACACATTAATGTGAGAAGCATGCATGCCCAACTATTGTATAGTCACAAAGAAATTAATAGTGTAATAGCTAATTGGTCTAAACATGGCATGGTAGTATGAAGACAAAATATGTAAATACAAGTTTAGTTCATTGACTTCCTCTTTTTTCTCATTTCGCACTTCGACCAATGTTGCTGTCTAGACTTTTTTGTTGAAAGCGTTGGAGGCGAAGCATCACGTCTTGGGGGAAAACACTTACCTTCTTTTAAGGTTGATGATTCACCACCTTTGCTTGAACAAACTCCATAATAAGCGGTTGCATCATGCATCACATCCCAAAATAGGCCATTGGATTCCGATAAGACAATATCAATTGCAAATCGGAATCTCTCATTATGGTCGACTATCTGCAAAGTAGAAGCAGGCAAGCATACATTTAAGATAGTAACGCGATATTCTAAACACAGTGCATAGGTTGTTTAACCAAAAATAAAAATATAAGGTGAAGACACCTACATAGGTCGAGGGAGGAGATTGTCCGGATGCAATGTACTCCATAAACCTCATGACAAAAATACCACAATCATGTCCATTGTCCTGTTGCGGGAGTTTTCCGGCAGGCACTATATTGAAAACTTCAAAAACAGGTTGGCCAGAATGAACATCATCCATCGTCCTCAACAGCAACTTATCAAGCTTCTTCAACTGTAATAAGAATTAAATAGTACATATACTTTATCCATTATTTAACATCAATAATATTAAATTGACAAGACACGCATACCAGTGTGCTAAGCATATGTATCATGTGCCTTTTTGCGCGTGCAGTGGACATGGAGTCCCAATTCGATGTAGAGGAACTCTTAATGTCCAATACAGCCAATATCCGGTGATTGTATTCGATGTCCTTCATAGACACTAGGATCTAAGTTAACTCATACCCAAAAACAGATGATTAGATAAGTGAATTATTCAAAGAAAATAAATAACTTGCATAAGGAAGGCTTGGAATACCTTTTCGGCATTATTTAGAACCAAAGTAACATCGACAGGTACACCAAGAAAACCAAAATCCCCCGTCTCCCAAAAGTTCTGAGCATGACCACTTTCCTATTACTAGATTAATAGAAAATGAGCAACTACTAACTACATTATCAATGTTCAACTGAGGCAATCAAACATACGTTACAACTTACCAAATTGGGATGAAAGGTGGGCAAAATTAGAGTTCTCATATCCTCCATTTTGTCACACTTCTCTTTATGTCTAAATCGTAGTACATGAGCAAAAGCATCAATAATCTGCAAAACATAATTAAGTATAAAGCCATTTATCCAAACCCACCTTATTCAACAAATGTAAGGCGCAACCCTTCATAAGATACTTTGGGCATCCTAATAAAAGTGAACTATGTGCAAACTGGGTACTTACCTTCATGTCCACATGAGCTTCAGGCCTAAGGCTCCTAAAGTACCAACGTTGCAACTTTGCCATTGGATTTTCTACCAACACCTCACTGAAAATTATGGGGTTGAAAAATGTAAAAAAAAAGTAAACCTAACAACATAAATATTTTCAATGTAGAAATTGTGTCAGACATAAAAAATGGTTGATTTAAGATGGGAAAGTATCACATACCTCAAAGACAAATTGAAGTCAAAAATGAAAAGTGCGATTTCGAAACTCGCCAGGGGCAAGGGCCTCCGCAATTTGAATGCTCCAATTTGGTAGTAATTGCTTTCATTGTATGTATGAATCATATTCTGAAACAAGTTGTCCAATTTTCATAGCTCCTTCTCTCTCCTTAGAGTGGGAGGATCGATCTTCTCATTATCATCTTCCTCTATTTCATGTACAACATGATCAACTGTAATCCTCGGGATACTAGGTTCATGAGTTGTGACTTCATCCACAATATCCTTCTCCTTCCCTTTCTCCACCTCCTTCTTTTCTTTCTCAGGAGGTCTAAGTTTAGCAAGAGATTCGTTGAAATCTTTGTCCATTTCAACCATGGTCTTCCCATTCTCTGAATTAGATGGTTCACAGGGAAAAGCATTTGGGTGAGTGTTTGCTGGGACCTCATTGAAGAACTCCTTCGGTGGTGAAAATGTTAATTCAAAATTAATAAAGTCATGCTTCACTTCCCCCAGGTTGCTTTCGTTGAAGGAGGGTGAGTAGTTTCCATAAGAAGGTTCATTCCGAAATCCTATACCGCACTCCAACAACATTGGGTCATTCCTAATTGAAAGCTTCTCCAATATCCTATTCTAATCCATTTGCATGTTTTCTAGGATAGGGTCATTAATTAATATGGCTGAATCTCGAGGCTCCTCTCCCTTACTATACTTGGGAACACCATCACCACGCACCCTTGAACTGATTCCGCCGCTCAAACTCTTACGTAATCGTTTGAATTCCTTGGCCAGTTGCAACTTCAAATCCTCATGAAATTTTACCATTTCTATTTCCTTTTCAATCATTTTGTTCTCAATCGATTCAACCTTATCACACAAAGAGGCGAGCGTGGCGGGCATCTTCGATGCTGCAGCACCGTCCTGCAACTCTATCATTGGAATCTGAAAAACATGGGAAAATTTTATTAATTCAACCAAACAAAATATTTCAAAAACAAGAAATAATTTTTTACACAATCATATACTTACTTTATTTGATTCAAACCCCCCATGCTCCTGTACCCAATCCAGTATAGCCTTGAAATCATTGTCAGACCACACATTTAAAGGGCAGAGGGATCTATCAATATATCCTTCCTTCCAAACAACGTGATGACAGTAAAATAACTACAACATGCAGAAACATAAATTTTTATACGATGGTGTCTCATAAAACAATTACAGTTGCTAAGTGTAAAGAACATGTACCTGTAAAAAATATATGCATCCTCCTACAAACATGCCTTTGTTTTTCTGATGCCGTCGAAGGGCCTTCCATAGATAATTGTACGACAGTGATGCCCAGTTAACACGACAAACTGCTGCAATGTCATTTATGGCCTTTATAGGATCCTCCACTTCGCGATCAACATTTACAGACGTATTAGGCATCAAGAATACAGAGACAATAAAGAGCAAGAAGTTTTGAACGAATGACATGTCCGCCGATTGACCTGTTATCAATTTCTCCTCTAGAACTTGCACAGCAATGCTTTCAACCTTCTTTTTCGAATGCTTCTTCCTGCTATCATGAAATAAATCGTCAACACCATCCTTAACACCAATCGTAGCACCAAATATTTGACTGTTCAATTTAAATTGTTTCCCATGAACCTCTAAAGACCCGTCCTAGGTGTTGAACCTAGACAACAACCATGTCACTAGATTCCTTCTTACAACACAATCTTTCATCCCCAAAAGTGCCCCAAATCCCATTTGTTTCACTACCTCCTTTTGATCCCCATTGAGTTTGGAAATAACAGAAAATACCCTACAAGGTGAGCATCTATAATCTAACTTCTTTGCTTCAGCCATTTTTTAATTATTTTAATCAGTCCAAACTAACCTGTCAAATAAAAAACGAAAATTTATTAGTCAAACTTAAGATTTACAAACTCATAAAAATAAATACACCATTTGCCTATCATAAAATTTACCAATGACAAAGGACAAAACATGAGGAATTCAGAGAGATTGTTCTTAAAAGTTGGTGTATTAAGGGGTTCTGATCTGATCTGCTAGGAATTATTCAGAAACTAAATAGATTGAAGTCAGTGTTGATTCAGTTTAATAAGAGGAAAGTTGGAGATGTCACAGATAGATATTTAGAAGCCAAGGAAAAATTTCAACAACCACAATATTTGCTGCAATAGCAACCTCAATCTATAGAGTTACAGCAAGCAGAACAAGTAGCATGTTCAGAGTTTAATCACTATTCAAAGATGCATGACAATTTTCTTAGGCAAAGGAGCAAAGTTACTTGGTTGCGATTTGGAGATGACAATACATCTTACTTTTATGCTACTTTAAAACAGAGGTCAACTTTTAATAGAATCACTGCTTATTTGGATGAACATGGCAAGATTGTTGATTGTTATGATGATGTGGTTAATCATTTTTTTTAACCATTTTAAAGGTTTTCTGGGCAGTCCTCGCTCTGCTACTTCTAGGATTCAGCTGGATTGTTTTAAGGTTGGCAACATTTTGAGTTTAGACCAGCAACTCAGTTTGATTAGGCCTTTTTCGAAGAAGGATGTAAAAATGGCCATGTTTAGTATTCATGCTGTTAAAAGTCCTGGTCCTGATGGGTTTGGTTCGAGGTTTTTCAAGTATATGTGGAAAGATTTGGGGGATGAGATAGCCACTGCTGTGCTGGATTTTTTTATTCTGGCTGCGTACCTAATTCCCTTAACAGATCAATTATTACCCTTATCCCTAAAAAAGATACTCCTTCCACAGCAATAGATTATAGACCAATAGCTTGTTGTAACACCTTATACAAGTGTATTTCGAAGATGATGTGTGTGAGAATGTCTACTGTTCTTCCTTTTCTTACTCATCAGAATCAGGGTGCTTTCATTTAGCAAAGATCATTGGCCCATAATATATCACTCTCTTTTGTAAGGGTTCCTATATTTCAGTTCAGATTCTGTATTATGGTTTTCGAAAATTCAGTCAGGTTTCTGGTGTTACAGTGAACTTATCTAAGTCTCACATCTACTTTGGTGGTGTTCATTTGGATGAAAGGAAAAAAATCATGAATAGCTTGAATATTGAGGAGGGATCCTTCCCTTTAAATATCTGGGATTGTGTCTAAGACCAACTAAATGGAAGGCTGAGGATTATGATTTAATTCTTAAAAAAATCCAAAATAGATTACATACTTGGTCTAGTAGACATCTTTCTTTTGCAGGAAGATCTCAACTCATACATTCTATTTTGTTGGGTATTAGGACTTATTGGATGAGTATATTTTTGCTCCCTCAAAGAGTTATTCAGGAGATTGATAGGTTATGCAGGAAATTTCTTTGGGGAGTTAAAGGCATCCATAGCAGAGTGCATTTATCATTATCGGATCAGGTGTGTTTGCCTAAAAGTTTGGGTGGGATTGGTTTTAAAGAAGGATCTAAATGGAATATTTTATTGATGGCCAAATATATTTGGGCTATTTCATCTAAACAGGACTCTTTATGGGTCAAATGGGTAGTTAATATCTATCTCAAAGGGCATAGTTTCTGGTCTTATAATCTACAATCTGATGTTAGTTGGTACTGGAGGAAGCTTATTAAGCTGAGAGATCATTTCTCTCATGATTCATTAAAGCCTTCGGTTTCCAAAGGCAAGTTGAATCTTTCTAGTCTTTATATGCATCTGGCTCACAAAGAGAAGGTTCATTATGATAAGGTGGTTTGGTGCAAGCTATCTATTCCTAAGCATATATTTATTCTTTGGCAAGTGGTTTTAGGTCACCTTCTTACTCGAGACAACTTGATTAAATGCCATATTCAAATTGAGTCTTGCTTATGTCCTGTTTGTGAGTTGGATATGGAGTCGCATGATTATCTGTTTTTTAGTTGTCCATTCTCTCAGCAGGTGTTGTATCAGGTTCGGTCTTGGCTGGGTCATCTGATGTGGCCTCCTAAATACTCAGAGTGGATGAAGTGGATGGATGGGAGACCTAGGGGGCTTCATCAAAGGATTAGTGCTGCTGTTCTTGCTGCTACAGTGTACATCATCTGGTCTAATAGGAATTGGTGTATCTTTGAGTCTTATTCTTGTACTATTTTGAAATTGAATTATTTGATTCTTATGGGTCTTAAAGCCAAATTACTTGATATTAGGAGCATTAAACTAAAGGCTGTTGAGAAGAGTATGGTTAATTTTATTCAACTTTTGTAAAGCTATAACTGTATATTCGTTTCTGGTACAGGGGGTTTTGTAAGTTGATTTTTTAGTGGAATATAATTTTCTTCTTATCAAAAAAAAAAAACTAACGCTAAGTAAACATTCCTATGCACTTACGTAAACAACCTAGCCATCTCTGTAATTAAAATGAAACAACTCTTGGGAACTCCTGAGTCCTTTCAAGTTATCACATAGTTTAACTAGATATGCACCACACATAAAAAACCAAACTATTTGATTAGAATAAATTATACCTTGTATTATAATTAATATACTTCATGCTACAACAATACTTTCATGCTTTAACATTTAGATTTGTTTATATTTTAAATACTTCTAAACAAAGATGTTAATGGAGTGGTAGTGCATTAGACAAAATAGATTTCAGTACAACAACACCCTGGCAAATAAATATAATCTACTCCAATTTCTCAAAATCTTGAACACAATAAGTAAGGTGTAAACACATTTTAGTTGATTATATTTTCCTCCAAAATCAGTTGTTTAACATGAAAAAGATAATACTTCGGTCAACTAATTACATTTGTCTAAAAGCTATCGAAGAAGTGACAAAGTAAACTATCAATGATTCAATCACTGCTGAAACTACCAGTGAGTTATGTTGCCAAAACCAATTAAGCCAATTATATGTTACTTCTAACATTTTGGTTTGTCACAGAAAACAGGTTAACAATTTTTTATTCTCATTTTTTCAATAACATATATTTTTAGAGACTTCAACTCTGCCCCTTAATCTCACACACACCACTAGAGCTAATCTCAAGTGGCATCCAATATTTTCAAATAAAGTGTCAATAACTAATTTTCTTGTGATTAGGACCTGATGCATGGCCCTTAGTTTTCCACAATGGTGTTTTATTTTATTTTTTGTACTCATTTTCACAGAGTTATCTATTTCAATTTATCATCAATTACCTTCCAATGATGACACATTCATAGTACACCATGACTATATCTCTTCCATCTAGTGACAACTGTGAACATAATCTTGTTAAACATAACAATGCTTAAATTAGCAAACTATCAATTGAAGCACACCCAAAGTCAGAAATTACTTGAGTATTCTACGAGTCTCTTATTCAGTACACTGATTCTCTTACCTTGTCTATTTCCGTAAAAAAAATTTAATTCTTTTCCAGGCCCTCTACTTAAATTCATATGCCTATTTGACGAGTGCCAACTGCATCTTTAATTGACCATATAGCAATCAGAAATTCATAACTTTTCCAATAAATTCTTCACTGAGACATTTTATCAAACAATATGCAAGCACTTTTAAAATTGATACAAATAAAAATAGAATTTAGAATTGGATGAAACAAATGCATTAAAAACTTTGATAATATCAATTTGATCACGCATTGTTATATTTCACAATCATATGATTGCTATTATAATTTCTCTCAAACTAAAATTCAAACATAAGGTGGTCACCATTATATATGCTCGGCCACTGAATAATCGAGTGCACCATTACCCAGAATTCAAAGAAGCCAAACATAATTTTTGCCTAATTAGCTAATGCCCAAAACTTATCACGTAAATGTGGTATAAGAACTTACCCGAAGAACTCAACACAAAGATGCAAGGATTTATGCTTGGCCACTCGGTCCTTCAAACTCAAGGCAAACAACAGTGCATGTACAATCAAACACCTCCAAATTAGTAGCAAATTTTACCAAACTCAATCCAAATCCTCACTACTCCAAACAAAAAAACCTAGCCCGAATTTGTCAAGGAGAATAATGGACTAAATGAGAGGAAATTTTCCTTCCAAACTTATGATTTGGTTTAGGAGGGACTTTAGCTTTTCAAAGGAGAAGAATGGCTAAACGGGCAAAATCACCGATCAAACACAAAGAAAAGGTCACCGGTTACTAAGGGGTCCCTAAGGCCATAACAGTACTTTCACACCCAATAAACTCAACAACTAAATCACACCATCCATTTTCTAAAACAATAAATCTAAAGGCTGAAAATCAAACAAAGGACTAGGTCCTGAAAATGAACCGAGGGACTGAAGAAAGTCCCATAATAATAATAATAATAATAAGTTTATTATTTACTCTTCTCTCATTAAAATTTAAAAATACAGCCTTGCTTGATGCATAAAACAACTATGCATTATCCTAATACAAGCCAAATCACAAATTAAACGAAAAATATATGCTACAGTAGTTTTAATTGATTATTATTATTATCTTACTTAAAATTGAAATTAACCTTAGTAAAATTGAAATAATGAAAAAATGTAAAATGCTAAAAACTTAGAATGTCACATCTAGAATATTAACATGCTAGGATGTCATCTCATCAACTTTTGTTATTTAGAAACATACTTATGTTTTCAGTCATTCATCTCACATAACACACAAACGTAGTCAAATGTATGAGAAAGGAAACGATGGAAATCATTTTTTTGTTTTGGTTAGGGCTAGTGTGTATTAATAGAATAGTAGTATAAATATATAAATATTAACGTCTGATCACCTATCACTATATATAGAGTTAGAAGTCAACTGATAACAATTTTTTTATATATATATATATACACATATACTTATATTAATATTTGTAAAACAAAACATAAGGCCAAAGATAGAAAGGGCAAATTTGTCAAAAAATAAAAATAAAATAACGAAAAAGATGGAACGCCAATAATAGTGTGATTTGTTTTATTATATATAATAAATTAAAAATATTAAAGTAAAGTATACATGAATGGTTTTTTCTCTCTGTATTATAATGTATATAAAATGACAAATGAGAAATGAGAAATAGATATTATTATCATCATTATTTTGAGGTTAGGTAATTATTTTGTACTATGTGTTTATAATAATATTTATTTGATATTTTGTATTTTGAAATGATACATATTTAGTATCCTGTATTTTGAAATTATAACTATTTGGTAATTAAACTCAAATTAATTTAATAAAATTTTACCAACTTACATACTTTCAATTATGTGAGTTTCCAATTCAAATTTAATTACTTAATTACATATAACTTATGACAATTTAGTCATATTGATAAAATTTTATTTATCAAATATGAGTCTAGGGTACCAAATTTGTATGATTTTAAAATACAGGATACCATATGAGCATTATTGGAAAAAGATGGTGCTAAAATGATACTTTGCAAAAACAAGGGGTATCAAATGAGTAAATTTCCTTATTTTTATTACCATTATTAATTAAAAAAGTGTATATTAAGTGCTTATTTTAATAATTGGAAGATGAAAAGGTAGTTTATTTGATAATCGAAATTTTATATTTAATTATTTGAAAACTACCTTAATGTGGAAATTGAGAAATATTATTATTACAAAATTAAAAATTAATAAAAAAACTAAATAATTGAGAAAAATTAGGAATGCAAAGAATATGAAAGAAAGCTCATATAAGTTGCCACCTCACCTCTTTTAAAATTAGCTTTATATGAGTATATAGATATAGATTTCTATTACAATATATATAGATATATAGCCTAAAAGTATAACATCAAGATGTCGATGTGGGACTATAGGGATTTTTTAAGTTATTAATTAATTCTTTTGTTAAATAAAAAAATAGAATAAATCAAAAATTATGAGAAAATAGATAATTCATATATAAATAATTCTTGGAAGTCATCTCACCTCATATATAAATATCAATAATATGTTCAATATTAATATAACTAAAAAAATTATTTGGAAATATTGAGTTAAATAAATTACCTATATAAGAAAAAAAAATACTAATATTTGGACATATTACAAATCAAAATGATGAATGGTACTTTATATATATAGCCTAAAAGTATAACATCGCAATGATTTGTAAACCATGTGTGAGACTATAGAGATTTTTAAATTGTTAATAATTTTTTTGTTGGATAAAAAAAATTTGAAAAATTTGAAAAAATAGATAATTCATATATAAATAATCTAGGAAGCCACCTCACTTTCCTATAGCTCTCCTTTAGAGCATCTCCAATGGAGTGTCAAAAAAGTAGTGCATTGTTATATTCAGCACATTTTAGAAAAATTATAACTCCAATAGTGTTCTAAAAAGTGTGCCAAAATTGGCACAAGATATAGCATGAGCCAAATTTGACATAATAATTAATGTCACTTTTTTTATTTAAGATATTTCCACTAATTTAGTAATTAACAATCAATAACAACTTTTTTTACAATAAAAAATGAAAAAATGGTTACTTTTTTGTATATTATCAATAAATATTAAATGAATTGTTAAATTTTTTTAGTTATAATTTGCATCTTGTGCATAGGAGAAAAATTGCAAATATTGAGCCAAATGTAGCATTGACTCATTTTTTGTACCAAATTTGACACACAATTTACATCTTACATTGGAGATGGTCTTATATTATAAGATCGCCCTAATCTATTTACTTTGCAAAACATCGCTCAATTTATGTTTATTAGAAAAATACCATTTTAGAAAAAAGTTCAGTGGGGCCTTATCAAAACATGCAATTTGGACCCACTAGTTTAAAATAATATATAGTGTATTTTATGCAATCTTGAAAAATAAAATAATAAGTCCCATTGTGACATAATGAAAACATAAACCATAACATAAAAGTTCATAAACTTTCTTGGGGCTCAACTAGATCGTTATTAGCTCATGGACACCCCGCATCATACATGCCTAAACATCGGAATTCCCCACATCATAGTGCGTGCCAAGAAGAAACTTTATTGCCTACTTGAAAGGGAGAAAGTAGGGGGGTGAGCTAAAAGCCCAGTAAGGAAGTACAAACAAAATACAAAAATTTACAAGAAACACAAAGTGATCTAAGTACATACATAAACTCATGGAACATCATAATAGATCATAATCGTATCATAATCATATCATAATCATATTGTAACGTCTCAAATGTCCTAATAAAGGCTAAATACCTTGATTAATGTGCCGGGAGGGCATAATTGGATTCATATGTGAATTTAATTTAAAATTTATGTGTGATTATGTAGCATATATGAGTCATATTGTGGTATGAATACTTACACATGTTTATGTGTATTAAATATGCATGTGACCCGATTTCGTTAACAATCACACTTTTGTAATTTTTACCCGTTGAGAGTATAATTATAATTATATGTGTTATGTGATTGAGACCATATTATTATGTGGATATGATCCTAGTGAGAAAGTTAGCGGAAAAAGTCACAACTGAGTCAAATACCCAGCTCGAGGTGAGCCTAGCGGTATTTTAGTAACTTAGTACATTACCAGGTTTTATCGGGGATTAGCAATTTATTCAGTGATTATTTATGTATGTCAGGGTTAATTGAGAATTTATAGTGTTATTTGTGGTTTAGTGGAAAAGGGTGGTAAAAGACGATTTTTCCCTTGGGGGCGTTTGAGAACCAAGGAAAAGGCTAAGGGCATTTTGGTTCTTTCCCTAGCCTTGGATTACCTTAGTCACTAGATTACTTCAGTGGTAGGAAACTGAAAAGCAGAAACTTTTTTTTTCTTTATCTCTCTCATTACCCTTCTCCCTCCCTTGGTGTCCCAGCTGAGGTACCGTTCTTGGTCCTTTGTTTACCTGAATTTCAAGTTGGGCTTTTGGTGTTCTTCAATTTTGAACTCAAGATTTGATTTCTGAGCTTTGGTGATGTTTTTACTTGTGTTTTTGGGTTTATATGTCGCCTTTGTTGTACTATTATGAGTTTAAAACTCAATTATAGGTTTGGGTTGTTATTGGGAGGAGTTTAGGAGAGATTTGGCTCGGAGAAAAGCCTTGAAAAATTGGGTTCACAGGGTTGCGTCGTGGTGCTGTTCTTGGAATGTTGCAGCCCGCATGAACTCAGGGGCTAGGGGTTGTTCTCTGAATCTCCTTAGTGTCGTGGCACTGGGTGGGCTGCATGCCGGGCATGTCTAGGGGAAAAAAGTGAATTGGCTCTCTGACTTGTAGAGAGTTGCGACGCTTGTGAGGGGCGTCACGACTTAAGTTAAGGATTTTGGCTAAATAGAGTTTTTGAGAACGGAAACTCAAACCTAAAGGCTCTGGACAAATTCTACTACTTGGTTTAGTAGAATTCGAGGTCCCGGAGGCTAGGAAATAATCTTGAAGTGTTTAAATAGTTTTGTTCTTGATGTTTATCCGTTATTACGTTGTGACTAGGTTATACCATTAGGGTTAGGGAGTGAGGATTGCACTCGGGATCACCATACACTATCTACTCGGGACTTGATGTAAGAAAATTGCACCATGGTTGTAATTAGGGCTCGAGCCCTATTGAATGAACATGACTTTAATTATGTCTGTGATTACTTGATTAGGCATGCTTGGATACATTATATTTGATTGAGTGTAAAGTGAATTGTATATCTGATTATACCTGATTTGAAAGCTCGGCCTAAGAGAGTCAGGGTCAGTGATAAGCGTGCGGAACGCATGCTGTTTTGGCTAGGGCAACTTGGGAGTGCAATATGCACTTGTCTGGCTCGAATTCCACCTAAATAATCAGAAGTGCAGTCTGCACTTGTCTAACTCGTTGGTTGTCTAACCATTGAGAATGAACTTTACTGTGGATCAGTATGCAGAACTGTATGTGAGAGAGATTGTACGTCTCCATGGGGTTTCAAAATCTGTAGTGTATCTCCAAGTTTTGGGGAATCCTACAGAAGTCTATGGGGACTTAGCTGAAGTTCAATACAACTTATCATCCTTAGATAGATAGGCAGTCTGAGAGGACGATTCAAATATTGGAGGACATGCTTAGAGCATGTGTACAATATTTTGAGGGGTCCTGAAGTAAGTTTCTTTTGTTGATTGAGTTCTCATACAATAATAACTATCAATAAACGATTGGAGTAGCTCCATATGAGATGTTGTATGGCAGGAAGTATAGGTCTCCTATTCATTGGGATGAAATCGGAGAGTGGAAGTATTTGTGTCCTGAAATGGTTCAAAGGACTAATAAGGCTATTTAGAAGATCATAGCTCAAATGTTCGCCTCATAGAGTAGACAGAAAAGATACGCTGGCCCGAAGCGTAGGAACGTGGAGTTCCAAATAGGGGACCACAAATTTTTATGAGTTTCACCACTGCGAGGAGTAAAAAGGTTTGGGTGGAAGGGCAAACTAAGCCCTAGGTTTGTAGTGTTGGGGTTTTATGCCCTAATTAAAACCCAAATTATTTGTAATCTCATTTTATTATCAATAAAATAATAAATCATTTTTTGACTTGGTCAATCACTTTGCTCACATGTTTTATTTTCATGGTTATTTGTTGAATATAAACTTCTATAAAATCCCGAGCATATAGCTAATCTTATTTATAGTGACATAATCACAGTGGAATATAAATATGATTATATGTTCAAAATAAGTTAGTCCTAAGATTAGTCAGTGCACATGATTTACACTGACTTGCCAATCTACGATATGATCTACTTACACATTACAGTATTATGTTCTTTCCAGAACATTAGCAAAGTAGATAAGATCGAATGTATTTGTTACATCGGACTGGACCGATATTGACAGTTGATAAGATAAGTAAACATACTGTTATTATCTATTCTAGTCATATCATATAGTTGACCATAGGTCAATTCGATCTCAATTCTGAGTGGTTAGTATTCTAACTGATTTTATTATTTCAGTTCTTTGACTTGTTCGTTACCAGTTTACCCTACAGACTAGTCCATACTTACATCTTGGGAACTCGGTAGTATAATTGAGTGGGAGTGTTAATCATAGATATGAACATCTATAGCTTCTGATGAAGAAGTAAAACAATGGTTTCCTTTTAGTTTGGTTCAAGGTGTTAAATGATAGAGATCTCATTTCAGTAATTAAATTAGTTTACTGAAATACCATTTACAAGGAACTAAGTGTTTTAAGGTTAAAATACAATGAGGGGTAAAACAATATTTTAGTTCTATCTCATTGTAGACCATCTATAGAGGATTGAGTGACAATTATGGTTGTAACAATGGATAATCAATAGCGTATCTATATTTGTTATAGACCATTCTATGAATTCAAGAGTGCAATTCCAAGTCTATAGTGGAGTCACGAGGAATTAATAAGTTAGTAAATTTATTTATTAGATTTATGATAACTTATTGGAGCTTGATTTCATAGGCCCATGGTCCCCATTGTACCTTGGATAAAATCATCTACATGGTCTCAATTAATTGATTTAATTATCAATTAGAATTATCAAAGTTGACCAGGTCAATTTTTGATAGTTTCACAAAGTTATGTAATTTAGAGAAGAAAAGATAAATCATGGCAGATTTATTAATTAAGATAAATTGGTATCTAAATTAATAAATAAGTTTAAATCAAGGTTCAAATTATAAATAATTAATTTGATAAAGAATTTAAATAATTATTTAATTAATTAAATCAATAGAAAATAATACACGCCTTGATTTTAAGTCCAATGGGCTTATAATCAAATGGAAAATTTCACGGGTCTAAAACTCATGATAATTTCGACCTAGGGCTTTAAAATGACTATTATTTTATTGATTTTTTAATTAAATTAAATGACCTAATTAAGTCTATAAAAGGAGTGCTTAGAGAGAAGTAAAAAGAAGTTTAATCATTGGTTTTCTGATAGTTTTAGATTCTCTCTAAACAGAAGTCCTTTTCTAAGCCTCTTTGTTATTTTCTCTTCTTCTCTCTATATCTATCTCATGTGTTGAGAATTTCCCACACTAGTCTAGGTGATTCTAAGGATACATTGGAAGACTGTGAAGAAAATAGAAGATCGGTTCAGTTTCTTGATAATACTCTGCGACAGAAAGGATACAAGACTTAAAGAAACTGAATGACTGACTCTTTCATTCCACTGCGTATACTATAAGTATTCTTGTCTTTGTTTCTCTTTGAATTAAATTTTAGAAACATTTTCTAGGTTATCTCACATTAATTTGTTTAATATTAGATCTACATGAAAATAAATAAAGATCCTGTATAAGTTTTCCTAACATGTAGGACCTTTTGAAAACCTAGAAAAGATCGAGAAGATAGCCTATAGATTGGCTTTACCCCAGTTATTATCAGGAGTTAATGATGTGTTTCATGTCTCCATGCTTCGGAAGTATGTGTTGAACACAACCCATGTGCTGGGTTATGAGGATTTGGAGATACAGATAAACTTGTCTTATGAGAAGTCACCAGTTTAGATCCTAGATAGAAAAGACAAGGTTCTGACTCACAAGACAATTCCTCTAGTTAAGGTTCTGTGGAGGAATAGTAGGGTCAAGGAAGAGACCTAGGAGCTAGAGTCGGATATGCAAGATCAGTATCCTAAATTGTTCAGGTAAATTTTGAGGACAAATTTCTATAAGGAGGGGATAGTTGTAACTTCCCAAATTTGCTAATAAAGGCTTAGTGCCTTGAGTAGTGTGTTAGGAGGGCATAATTGGATTCGTATGTGAATTATGTGAATTTAATTAAAAATATATGCATGATTATGTGGCATATATGAGTTATATTGTGATATGAATACTTACGCATGTTTATGTGTATTAAATATGCATGTGGGCTCGTTTTCGTTAATAAGGGCATTTTGACCTGTTGAGGGTATAATTGTAATTATATGTGTTATGTGATTGAGACCACATTATTATGTGAATATATTTACGATATTCGGCACGAGGCAATCCTAGTGAGCGAGTTAGCAGAAAAGTCACAACGGGGTCAAATACCCAGCACGGGGTGAGCCTAGGGGTATTTTAGTAGCTTGGTACATTACTAGGGTTTACCGGGGATTAGGAATTAATTCGGTGATTATTTGGATATGTTGGGGTTAATTGGTAATTTATAGTGTTATTTGTGGTTTAGTGGAAAAGGGTGGTAAACGACGATTTTTCCCTTGGGGGTGTTGGAGAACCAAGGAAAAGGCTAGGGGAATTTTGGCCCTTTCCCTAGCCTTGGATGACCTTAGTCACTAGATTACTTTAGTGGTAAAAGCAGAAGATTTATCTCTCTCTATCTCTTTCTTTCTTTCTTTCTCTCTCTCTCTCTCTCTCTCTCTCTCTCTCTCTCTCTCTCTCTCTCTATCTCTCGTTGCCCTTCTCCCTCCCTTGGTGTGCCTTAAGTTCTTTGATTTTTGGAGGAAAAGACTTGGACTTTGGGAGCTTGGAGAAGCCACAATTGGGTTAGGAGCAAACAATTGTTCCTTTGTTTCTTTGAATTTCAAGTTGGGTTTTCGGTGTCTTGAGTTTTGAACTAAAGGTTTATTTTTGCGCTTTGGTGATGTTTTGGCTTGGATTTCTGGGTTTATATGCCGCATGTGTTGTACTATTATGAGTTTAGAACTCAATTATAGGTTTGGGTTGCTGTTGGGAGGAGTGTAGGATAGATTTGGCTCAGAGAAAAGCCTTGGAGCGCTGCGACCCACATGAACTTAGGGGCTAGGGGTGGTTCTCCAAATCGCCTTAGCGCTGCGATGCATGTCTAGGGAAATGAGGGAATTGGCTCTCTGACTTGTAGAGATCCATGGCGCTTGTGAGGGGCATCGCGACTCAAGATGGGGATTTTGGCCAAATAGGGTTTTTGAGCACGGGAACTCAAACCTATAGGCTCAGTAAGGATTCTACTACCTGGTTTCGTAGATATCGTGGTCCCGGAGGCTAGGAATTAATCTCGAAGTTAATAAATAGTTTAGTTCTTGATGATTATCTATTATTGCATTGTGACTACATTATACCATTAGGCTCAGGAGTAAGGATCGCGCTCGGGATTGCCTTACGCTATCTGGAAGGGACTTGAGGTAAGAAAACTGCACCCTGGTTGTAATTAAGGCTTGAGCCGCTATTAATGAACATGACTATAATTATGCATGTGATTATTTGATTGGGCATGCTTGAATACATTATATTTGATTGAGTGTTAAGTAAACTATATATCTGATTATACCTAATCTGAAAGCTCAGCTTAAGAGATCCGAGGTCGGGGATAAGCATGCGGAACGCATGCCCTTTTGACTAGGGCAACCTAGGAGTGCCATATGCACTTGTCTGGCCTAAATGCCACCTAAATAATTCGAAGTGCAGTCTGCACTTGTCTAACTCGTTGGTTGTTGAAATTGGACTATGTGTTTGATTGAGTAGGGTTATTACTGTTAAAACTGTTATTTATATTCTGTTGCTTATCTAAATCTATTGATTTATTTTTCTTGTTGAGCCTTGGCTTACGAGTGCTATGTGGTGCAGGTAAGGGAAATAGGAAGCTGGACCAGCCATGAGTTGGAGAGCTTTGGGGGTGGTGTGTACATTTGCAGCTGCTCGACCACCACGGCCGAGGATTCAAGAGGGACTAGAGTCGAACTCTAATTTTGCCGCTTAGGCCGGCTTGTGTTGTAATTACCTTGGAGTTGTAAATCACTTGAAAATATTTACTTTGGGATCCCATGTATAGACTTAAACTTTTAAATGAAAGTAACTGTTCCTATGATCAAATCTTTTAAATCCTAACCCGTCAATTAAGATTACTGTTAGTTACACGTTTAAATCTAAATAACTTGATTAGCAAGTCCAACACTATTTAAATTACATAGTGTAATGGTCTTGGCTATCCAGGGCGTTACACATATCATATTCATAATCATACATCATGTCATTGTAACGACCCAATGAATACAAGATAAAAAACATGCAGAATTTTAAACTTTTACTTTAAATCATTGTAACAAATTCCATATAAAAAAAACACTTTTAAGAAAAGACTGGGTGCACACACTTTTAGTTTAGCCAACGAAATTACAACTACTCTTCAACAGAGTTATAGCATAACAAATGTCATAAAAGAAATAACAAGCTCCCAGCTTTTTCTTTTCAAAATGGTGTTCCATCAAAAACCTCCTTACACACACATGTATACTAAAACTCAGCAATGGGTCGATCTAAGGCAGATATAACTACCGATCACTAGGGTATGGGATAAGTCTCAACCCTACCATACAATTTTGCAAGTAATAGACATAATAGATATCAACACTTTGGTTGCACTCAACAACCAATTTGTTACATAACATAAATAACCTGCTCTCTGAAAATTCCCAGAACATTCGATATAGATAACCATATCCGAATAATAACTTTGGTTGTTTCTAACAACCAAGTTCACACATAGCACAATAACCTGAACTCAAAGAATTCCTAGAACATACAATATATCACTCATACCGTAATATCCGGCACTTAGAAGATTCTCATAATATTCAAGATACATTTAAAATACATCATGACTAAGCAATTAAATTATCAACAAGGGATCTGGGCCTCAACCTGATTCCACCGTTAATCTCTTGGCTCCAACCCAAATTTATTACCATTGCCCTGGCTCCAACACGGACTATATGTTCACCATGTCCTGGCTCCTACCCAGACTTTATTCTTACCATATCCTGGCTCTATCCCGAAATATATTATGCTAAGGTTCTGACTTGGTCATATGAAGCTTTTATCTAGGTAATCTTGTAGTTGTGCTTGCCATTCTTTGAGCTCTACCAGTGCCACCAGATATGGTGCCTTTGAAATGGGTGCAATTCCTAGAATTAATTCGATCTCGAACTCGACTTCTCGGTCTGGGGGTATCCCTGGAAGATCCTGAAGAAATACACCTGGAAATTTGCACACCACAACTACCTCCACCAGTTGTAGCTTAGCCTCTCTATCCTTGTCTATTACTTCGCTAGGTAGCCGATACATCCATGGTCTAGTAGTTTCCTTGCCTTCAAGGTGGAGATTATAGTGAAATTCTTCTCGCGGGTTGTGCCTTGGTACACGAGTGGTTCTTCCCTTGGTGGGTTAAAAGTCATCTTTATTCATTTGCAATTCACCACAACCCTGTATTAGGTTAGCCAATCCATACCAAAAGTAACATCGTACTCATGTAAATATAAAACTAGCCAATCCACGGTCAACTCCCGGTTTTCTACCCAGATTGGTATGACTCTAACCCAAGACCGTACCATCATATCCTCCCCCGAAGGTAAGGATACACCACATACATTTTCCACAGGCTCAGATTTCCTATCTATCTTATCGACATAGGATGCAACAATAAAAGAATGGGATGCACCAATGTCCATCAATACATATGCTGAGTTATTAGCCACAAGAAGCTGACCTGACACCATGTTAGAAGTCCCATCTCCTTTATCACCCTGGGTGAGTGCATAAACTCGCAGTGCAGCTCCTATTAGCTTTGGTTGGTCATTTCCTTCCTTCTGACCATGAGTCGGGCAGTGCATGGAGAAATGACCCAGCTTTCCATAGGTGAAGCAGTTTTTGTTGTTGCACTCGCCTTGGTGGAATCGATTGCATTTGTTGCATTACAGCCAATAGTTGTTTTCTCTTCTCGGTTTCTTGTTGAAGTTCGAACTTCGGCTTGGTAGCTCCATCCTTTGTTTATTATTTCCTCCACTAGGAAACCGAGAGTTTCCTGAAGTATTGGTCTTTTCCACACTACTGTTGCCTCTGGATGCAAAACTTCTAGAAGGGCCGCTTTGGTTGCTAGAGTACCTTCCCCGGCCATTGGAGACATGTGCTCGTTCTTCAACCCTATAATGCTCTTTCTTCTCTTGTACCAGCTATGACTATTGGCAAATTGCTCGCTCCATGATTTCATCATAAGTATCTGGGATGGTCTTCCCAGTATCCACGAACTGAGCTATCTCCCTTTTCAATCCTTTCATAAATTTGCGTACCCGGTTGGCTTCAGTGTTTACCAGATCTGGAGCAAACCTTGAGAGTTGGTCAAAACTTGTGCATGTACTCATGTACGGTAGATAACCTTTAGATCAGGTTGGAGAACTCAACCACCTTCGGATCTACCACCGTCTGGTTGTAGTACTTAGCATTGAACAAGATCAGGAATTATGCACATTCCATTCGTGCAACATCATGTCCTTTCCTAGCAATATCCCACCATATATGGGCATCCTTCCTCAACATATACACTGCACAGATTACCTTTTTTCGTTCGGTAGTTTCCACAAAGTCAAAGATCCTCTCAAGTATGTTGACCCATTCTTCTGCCACCAAAGGGTCCGAAGTCCCTTCGAACACGGGTGGGTTTTGTCTGCTATACCGTTCCGAGATTGGTTTTGGCAGTTCATCTCTAGGTGCATCTACTGGCGGATTTGCTCCCACCGATGGGTCTTCTTGTGCTGGAAACTCCTATTGTTCGGGAACGTCTTCCTAGGGTGTTAGGGGTGCGGGGTTGTGTGGCGCTTCCGGGAATCTCCTTATCAATGCCTCAAACATTTGAACATTTTTTGAATTCGCTCATGCACAGTCCTTCTCAAATCCTCTATCTGAGTTGCAAGATTTGGTTCCGGCTATACCCTTTGTCCTTGACCTCGACCTCGACCCCTTCCTCTGTCTCGGCCACGACCTGCCTCTTAGTCAACGAATGCTCTCTCTGCTGGGTCTGGTGGGTTAATAGCTCGACCTCCCCTAGCTTGGGTGTTAGGCACCATCACGAATTTCTATACAATAATGTTTAAAACATTTGAGTATACTAGTTTCCCATACACAAGGAAAGAGAAAGTAAAAGAAAATAACTCACAACGATTTAACTCAAAACAGGTAATCAATCATTCAGGGATATAACATAGCAATACAAAATGATCATGAAAGATCATGCTATAAGGTTTTAGTTAGCATAACGATAAATACAAAAAGAAGAGAACCCTAGCTGGACGTCAAGTTTCTACATCTGCTTGTTACAACTACACAAAAGCCCTACAACCTAGTAGGTTTGCCAAGTCTTTACAGAAATTATAAACAAGACCCTCATAGCATAACCTAATCTAGGCTATCCATCAGCATATCCAACTCTATGTTGGTATCCTCATCCGGATGCTCGGGATCCTCCTCTGGCTCTACCGCCCTGCCTCAAGATATGCTATCAACCATGGAGATAGGCCAATCCATGGACCAAACGCTAACTCGAGCTGCATATGGAAGTCGCCGCACGTGTCGCGACCAAATGCCAACGTTTGTGATGAAACCATACCCGAGCTGCACCTCTTAGATAAGTGTTGACATACCGCACTCATTGTTGCTCGGGTGGGTTGGCTTTACCGAAGACTTTCCTCATGTACTACATCCATTGCAAAACGACACATCAATGCTGTCGATCATACTCAAAGTGGCGAGGAACCTCGTTGTGATATAATCTATAGTATTAATCTTGGGCGTAGGGATCACGGGTAGTTTTCCTTTCTCAAGTATATCGGCCATAACCTACGATTTATAGAATTGAGGTAAATAAAAGAAAGCAAAGGAAACAAATATGAAAAGACAGTACTTATAGTGAGTGCCGGTCAATCTTGCAAAATGTACATATGGGTTTGTCTACAGAACCGGTTTAGCCCGGTGCTCTGATACCACTTGTAACGACCCAACGAATACAAGACCAAAAACATGCAGAAATTTAAACTTTTACTTTAAATCATTGTACCGAAAATCCATATAAAAAAACTTTTAAGAAAAGACTATGTGTGCCACTTTTAGTTTAGCAAACAGAATTACAAATACTCTTCCACAGAGTTATAGTAAAACAAATGTCATAAAAGATATAACAAGCTCCCAGCTTTTTCTTTTCAAAATGGTGTTCCATCAAAAACCTCCCCAGGTCGGGCCACATGTACATATCCACAAGAAGACTCCGATGCTCACTACTCCACTTTGCTTTTGCACTTACCTGCAATATGAATAACTAGGTAAGCGACAACGCTTAGTAATAATATCCTTACACACACAAGTATACTAAAACCCAACAATGGGTCAACCTAAGGTAGATATAACTACCGATCACTAAGGTATGGGATAAGTCCCAACCCTACCATAAAATTTTGCATGTAATAAACATAACAGATATCAACACTTTGGTTGCACTCAACAACCAATTTGTTACATAACATAAATAACATGCTCTCAGAAAATTCCTAGAACCTTCGATATAGATAACCATATCCGAATAATAACTTTGATTGTTTCTAACAACAAAGTTCACACATAACACAATAACCTGCACTCAAAAGATTCTCAGAATATTTAAGATATATTTAACACACATCATGAAAAGCAATTAAATTATCAGAAAAGGATCCGGGCTTCAGCCCGGTTCCATTGTCAATGTCCTGGCTCCAACCCCGACTTTATTACCATTATCCTAGCTCCTACCCAGACTATATATTCAACATGTCTTGGCTCCAACCCAGACTATATACTCGCCATGTCCTAGCTCCAACCTGGATTATAAATTCACCATGTCTTGGCTTCTACCCGGACTATATGTTTACCATATCCTGGCTCCTACCCAAACTATATTCTTACCGTGTCTTGGCTCCAACCCAAACTATATTATGCTAAGGTTCTAGCTTCAACACGAGCCTACTTACTATTTAGCCGCAGAATGAAAAATCATTGCTAGAGCTAGTATTAAGCATACCCTAGTCTTAATGACCCAAACAAAACTAGTGTAATCTATTACTACAAACACACACTAGTATATTCATGTTATAGCCAAGAAGGGAAAGGCTAACTTACTTAGAGTCCTTAGTTCCCAGCTGGATCTTTAACACTGCTATTTGTTTTCCCTTTTGCGGTTACTATAATTAATATAGTGTACTCTGATTAAACTATGTCATATTCTTATAGCTAATATTCTACGATAGCTACATGAAATAAATTCTTAGAGACTCTATACTATAGCCTCTTATTCACTTCACAATGTATAAGGCCATCTTTTGTTTCAGTCTTTATGGTATCATAAGAAAATTGGCCTCGCCGCAACACGCTCTCCGTGCTGTGCATTTTAATATTCTTTAAATAAAGAACTCTCTTATCAGATAACTCATATTTTGGTTTTTAGAAAAATGAGTTTTAAACAACTCTTATCTTTAGAAAAGTACCAACTTTTTGCTCTCTTACGAAAGTTTACCATTTTCTATCATTTACCAAAATACTGATATCCGACTCTTTAATTTATAATATCCGACAATGTTACGCATTTCTCTTAAAGGTTCTACAAAACCTAAACTCCCATTTTTACTATTTTTATCCATTACCTAGGATCTCATTTTATGTTATTTTTGAAAAGAATGGAAATAGGACGCTTACATTATAAAATGGTATAAATCAACTTTAATTAACTTAAGTCGATTTTGGGATTGGTTAAATCTCCAATTCATTAGTTATCTTTGCAAGGAACTATTTCTTTTCATTTCAAAAACTTTACTTCCACTATTTAAATTTAAAGTGCTAAAGTCTCATTTTTAAACTTTTGCCATAAGTTGAGCTTTTGGAAAAAACCCTTAAACTATCATTCATGTATTCTACGTCATAAGGATGGGAACTAGGCGAAAGCCTCGCGTCAAAACTTGTTTTAGGTTAAGAGAGCTAACCTCCCAAAAGTCATTTTTCGTTAAGGTAAATACCACTTTTCAGTTTTTAAGGCAAACTTAGAAAATTATTTCTCTTCAACCGTGGCACATTTTTCTCTAAACTTTTACAGAGGTTCTTATACACATCTTAAATAATTCCCTTCAAATTTTTATAATTTTTGGGATGGAAAAACCCATTCACATATTTAAAGAAATCTGGGCAGTGCTTGCTAGCCAAAAGTTTTTCCTAGATTTTAAGGTAACTTCGAAAATTTATTTCCCTTACACCATAGCCGAGTTCTTTCTAAAATTTTACAGGGATATTTATTCATGTCTAAGTTAGCTTGCTTCAAAACCTGTTCAAAAGTCAAAACAATCTGGGCAGTGCATGTTGCCCAGAAATGTTCCATATTTACATCACAATGCCAAAAAGTGCATAACTTGGGTTTAAAAATATATTTTTATGATTTTCCAAAGTCTAACCTCAAGTAATAACAAAGAACTATGCAACTAGATAATTTATTTTCACAAACAAAGGCAGTAGAGTGTGATCTAACCCGTTGGAAGCTAGACCACGAATTTCGGTAGCATGCATTTTTACACAAACTTAACAACAACAAACATTTCTAGCATAACCCTAGCCACATGCATGCATGCAAATAATCAAATCACACAATCTCAACATTAAGCAAAAAATAAGCTCCAAAAACCATTAAAATAACCTATACAACCAGATCTACAAATATCAACAACAAACTCAAAGAATAACCATAGATTTCTACCTTTTGATAGTTCTAGCTTAGAGATGTGTTTCCTTAGCTTCTCAAAACATCCTCTTGTGCTCTACACTCTCAAATAGATCCCCAAAGTCCCACACACAGATTTTTCAAAAAGAATTAGGGTAGAAAGACTTAGATGAGGGACAAGAACATGTAAACTACAAAGATCTCTTACCTTAATTTTACTTAACCACCAAAGTGCTCAACCTTTGAGATCCAACTAGTACAAGCTTCCCTTGAACCCTAGAACAAAAGATCAATGCCATGCATGGCTATTAGATAACATGCATGCATAATAAACCCTTAGCATTTCGGGTATGAAAAATGGAAGAGAAGATTAATGAGGTTTCGAAACTTACACTAGACAAGGTTTCTCTTGAGCTTCTCCCTTCTTCAATGGAGGGATGAGTGTAGTTGGCTTATGGGGGAAAATTTTTAGCAATGGAGGAGTGTAGAGCTTAGGTTTTCGGGTTTGGGAGAGGAAAATGGAAGAGAGAGTATTTTTTGAGAGAAAAGAAATTTTGTGAGAGAAAATGATTAGGTCTTTACTTGTGAGTGGGGTAAGACTCTTACTCTTCCCCTAGGGTATGTGTCCTAGGCTCTAGAGAGCCCTAGGACATAGCCTTGCCGCCCAGCACTCTCTCTCTCTCCTCCCTTGGAAAAGACCTTTATGCCCTTGCTCATTCTCTCTCCTAAGACACTAAGGGCCCTTTGGTAATTTTGCTTATCTAAAATTCTCTAAATTTTTACCTTATAGTTTTTAAATCTCCAAGCTTAATTATGTAAATTAAATGTGACCCAAAAATAAAATTTGTCACATATCACATAATTTTGGCAATTTATCAAATTGACCAAAATGCCCTTAGAGACCCAAGCAAGAAAATCTTATTCTTAGGCCTGATTAATTGGAATTCAAACCTCAGTCATTTTTCTTAAATTTATTGGCTCGACTATAAAGTCCCAGTTGCCAAAATATTTTTATGCCATAATATTGTCTATTTTACCAAATCTGAGATTTTTCCACTATTAGGGTTTGCCCATCTGTTCGAGACCAATTTTTCTTTGCATAAACTTAAACCATTTACCAGATCATCATAATGACTATAAAATTCATGAAATAACACAATTTCATATGATATTATTTATCAAAATAATATTCCATACAATTCTTCACTAGCTTGAACCGGCTACTAACGAGTGTTCGAAACTCGGGATGTCACAGTGATCATGGCACCCCTATTGTTCATGTCACATCATGAGGTAACTACTAAAGCATAAACCAACAAAATCTCATCTATAAGGTAAATAGGAACTTTGGTCCTCAAATAACCTCGGCGTGCTCGCCCTATGAGTTACGTCATATCCTTAGTAACTCATTTGTTGTGTCGCGTTTAACACACTAACAACCTACTGCTTTTCATACAACATACAAGCACATATACAAGCAACTTATCTCATAACGTAATAGCTCAATCATCTCATAACATAATAGCTCATTCATCTCATAACATAATAACTCTTATACCTTTCATAACATAATTCATAAGAGATTCTAGCTAACTTCCTTACCTCAAGCCCAAGCAAAAACAAAATAAAATAGCGGTGTGCTTCACAACGAGCCTAGAATCACAATTAAACACTCGTCTCATTATCAAGTAAGACTAAGCGTACTATACAAGTATACCCCACATGTGCACGGGACATGCATACATGGCACAGATTACATATCAACGATAAACATACAATTATTTCACATAAAAATCATTAATGAATATTCCCAATTGTACTAGTGAATCCTCAATGTCTGTAAGTAGAAACACACATTTAACTAAATGACATATATTTGAACGTAAAACTATGTTTGCATGCAACATGCATACATGGGAGGGTTTTTAGAATTCGCTCTATTTATTTCATTGTTACATTCTTAAAATTCAATAAGAAATAAATTTACCAACTATATTAATGTTGTCATAATGCCTCCTCAAGACAAAGTTTCAATCTAGATGTCATTTCATAAAATTATTTAATTAATTAGCACTTTAGTCACATTTGTTCCAAAATAATAGAATCTCATTTATTATTTAAATGAATATAAAATATGACAATATTTTTCTATTTCTCATCAAATAATTAATTTTGAGTAATTAATTAATTTTATAAATGCTCTCATTTATTAAATAAATTCATTGGTCCCCTTTTTTAAAAAATAATTTTCCTTAATTATTTTGCAAATAAAATTTGCATTAATACAAATGAGAAAATACCTATTTGAATCATGGAAAAGAACCGTATGTTTTCATGTATAAAATCTAAGGCATAAATCATTAAGACATACGCTTTATATCTTTTAATTAGAAGAAATTTTTCTACAAAACTAAAAAAATCAGCAAGCAATATATGTCCAAAATTCACAATTATAAATGTTGAAAAAGATTTAACTATGCTCCCATTTATCAAATAATTTCTTTTGTCATCTTTTAGAAAATAATTTTACTAAATTATTTTGTAACAAAAATCTGTATGTATATAGAGAAGAAAATTCATAGATAAACATGTGAAAATCACCATTTTACTTGTCTTAGTTTTAAAACATGCACATTAAGATATAATTTGTTCTTTTGATAAATTATTTATAATTTTCATAAGGTGTAAAAAGAAAATCAGGAAGTTCAATTTATTCAAATATGCTCATATTCATTTTAACCAATTACCCTAGCATGTTTCTATACTTGAACAAATTCAATAACACATTTTAAGCATGTAAGACTAACAACAAATCAAAACAAGTCAAAATCACAATGTATGTTCATGTTCAAATTCTATACAACATAATAACATAAAATATCACAATTAACAACATATGCTCATTACCCAAAATTTAAAAGTAAAGTCAATTGAAATTTCGTTTTTAGTAATTACCCAATTAATTAAACCATGTGAATTAATTAAAGTGCAGAATGATAATTAAATGTTTAAATAGATTTCAGTTATGTCGAGACATAATCCAAACTTGTCACGACAGAAATTGAACACAGTAAAAAGACAGTGCAAAAACAATAAAGGACACAACAAATTTTTACAAGGTTCAAAAACCCTTTCGGATAACCTACTCATTGGAGCCACACCAAGAGAATAAAACTAATTAATAAAGAATCACAAGTACAAAATATTGACTTAAACAAAACAAGACTCGCTCTTGAGATTTGTTGCAACTTTGTTGTACTTCTCTTCACTAATCTGATCTTGATTGAAACGCTCAACCACTTGAACTCCCTTCAATGGCCAGCGAGAGCTTGCATCCTCCCGATGCAAGGCTTGTAAAAATCTTCTCCCGAAGACTATAAAAGCTGTGTTCAAATTACAATGTGTATTCGCCCATGAATGTGGTATAAACTCACCACAAGAACTAAACAATCATTTTTCTACAAGATCACATGAATACTATGATCTCGAATACAAATAAGGAACTCTCTCAAATATTACAAAACACTCACAAATTATGCATCTAAGAGTTCACTTTTTCTCAATGCCTTAAAAGTCTATTTATAGAATCCATTTCGTGCTCAGAAAGGCTGAGAAAGAATCTCCTAATAAAAGCAAGAATATTTGAAGATATTCTTGATTGATGAAGAATTTCCTTTTTTAGAAGATTCAAATCCGACAGATACGATTATGGTGGAGACAACTAATATCTGTGTCGAATCAAAATGCTCAATATAGAAATAATAATTAATAACATCAAAGATTCTGAATTTTATAATCTTGAGCTGCACGAAAATTTAAAGTCAAATATTCCAGAAACGACTTTGAGTAAGTACTGAATATTTGCTTTAAATAAACAAGATATATCTTCCATTTATGATCAAATTGTGATAATATAAAGCTAAATAAGGAATGTAAATATTCCAAAAATCACAAGAAAAGCAAATTATGAAAATTACAATAAAGGGAAAGTAAAAATTATCTTTTAAATAAAAAGATATTTCTATAAAATATGCAAACTTTAGGATTTACAATCTCCCCCTTTGGCAATTTTATAGACAAGGCATAACTATTCTTTTAAAAGATCCTGCATAAAACAAGTGAGTGCTTAAATTCACAAGAGTCACAAAATGACCCCCTGCCAAAAATAACCAAAGCACAAGACTAAAACAATTAACAAAAACAATGAGCAACTGCAGGTCAAACAACATAATCAAAGGACCAAAAATAGAGTTACTCCCCCCCCCCCCCCCCCCCCCCTCATTGTCTAAGAAAAATGCCAAAGAACAAAGGAAACGAAACCAAAACAAAGACACATTTAGTGTTCTTTTACATTTATCAAAAGCAAATAAAAATAGATTGAAAGGGACGGTAACCATCATGGAGCTGGAGTGGTAGATGCATTGATGATTGCCAAAGAAGCCGAAATTTGGCGCTGAGTATCCTCCAAGGTTGTGAACTGCTCAGAGAGACTTGCAAGTCCTGTCGGGACAGAAGCAAGAGTAGTCGGGATAACAGGGGTATCAGACTCGACATCGCCAGACCCAGAATCAACCAAATTAATGTCTTTGACCTTTCTAGCTTTGGTGGTGGAACCACGACCTTGAGTCTTCATGGCTGCTAGAAGAGAAACAAACAAAGACACACAAAGAACAAAAACCTAAACAGCTTGGGTACAGGTGAGCGAGAAAGAAAAACAAGAAAAAACTTAGAATTAAATAGCCAAGGTGAATCTGAATATGTAGAGAATTCGGTGAACAAATGAGGCAAGTTCGAAAATGAGAAACCGAATTTAATGTGATAAATGCCAAAATATCTCATTTTTTAAAAAAAAAATTCTTTCACACCTCAAAATTGGAAACTTTTTGCATGATTTTGAATATAATGAGATAAAACAAATAAATTGCATCAATCATTTTTCAAAATTGATTTTTTCTTTAGTACTCGGTCAATTTTTTTTATTTTATTATTATTTTTTATTTAAAAAAAATTGTCGAAAATAAAATGTAAATTGCCATACCATATGTGTCCATGTAAATGCCAAGTCCAGCTCAAGAGAAACAAAATAACCATTTTTTTCACAAATTAGAAAAATGAGTTATAATTAAAATTCTAAGTGGCCATAATTCGAAAAAATATACCAATCACAAAACATATTTTAATCAATTCATTATATGCATGAGTCTTACAACAATCTTACACAGTCTAGTCAACAGGTATGTGTGTGTGCATGTGTAATCAATTTGGCATTTTTTTTTTGGCCTTTTAAAGCTAGGGTCATTGCCCATATTTGGAGATTGCATCCTTTTTAAAATTATAACCATAATGGAGGCTATAACTCTTATATTGATGGTAGCCCTTTACACTGGCAGAGTATCCTCCAATATAATTGCTAATTACCTGGTACCAACTTACTCAGTGTCAGCTTTCACACATCAGTATAGGTAGCTCTTTTCCAAAATGGAGCCTGAAAAAGAAACTGGATTAAGGAATGCTTATACAAAAACAAACATAATGATTTGATCAAATATAAATTGGATGGTCCATAATTTTTCAAATATGGTTTTTATTCCTCACAAAGTATAAGAGTTATAACGTTCATTTTCTAAATTTTTTTAAAAAAATGCTCATCAAATTTCTTCCAAACAAGACAAGAGATTTACACAAACACATATGCAAGGCAAGACAATCAATTGTTGCCAATTTCAAATAAAACAAACCCCTAAGGATTTCTTAAGGGAATCAAATCTGACCGTGTCTAAAGCTTTTGTTAAAATATCTGCAATTTGTTTGTTAGTCTCAACATATTCTAAAATCAATGTTTTGTTTTCAACAAGTTCCCTAATAAAATGATGACGAATGTCAATATGTTTGGTGCGAGAGTGCTGAACAGGAATTTTGGAGATATTAATAGCACTTGTATTATCACAAAAAATGGTTAAAGTTTTAAGATCAAACCCATAGTCAGCCAACATTTGTTTCATCCACAAAAGTTCAGTATAATAGCTTCCAGCAGCTATGTACTCAGCCTCGGCTGTTGACAAGGAGATGGATTGTTGTTTTTTACTATGCCAGGAGACCAAATTATTTCCTATGTAAAAACAACCACCACTTGTACTTTTGCAGTCATCAGTGTTTTCTGCCCAATCATCTCCAAATGTGACTTCCCTATTTTTCAAAGTCTTGAAGTCAGTGAGTATGCTTTTGTTACCTGTCATATGCCTAGAACAATCACTATCAAAATACCAAGAGTTAAAAGCACATGTTCTAAGACAAGTAAAGGTAGAAAGACATTTGAATTCATTTTTATTCACCCAAACTTTCTTAGGTCGTGTCCTTTTCTTCAAGGGAATTTGTCTCAAATTATTGTGATGATTAAAGTAAATTTTTTGAAGAAAATTCATCAAGGTAAAACATTTAGGTCGAATGTGACCTTTCACTCCACAAAAATGGCAAATTGGAATAAAATGACCAGTTTTTTTATTCTCGAAATTTCTGGTCTATTTCTCATGTGTTGTGACAGATTGAGAAGATGATGCCACATGAGTTTGAGTTGTTCCTACAGAAGGGTCAGTTGTCGAAACAATAGGAAGATTTCCAGAAATATAAATTGTTTTTCCTTTAGGTTTAGATCCATTTGATCCTAACCTAGAAAAATCACAAGCTATTTGACCTGCGAGCAGAACATCATCCAAAACCATAGATCTATGATTAAGCATTTTGACACCTTTCACAATTTTATCAACTACATTAGAAAAATGATTGATTTCAGAATCTTTAGCAACAATCTCAATTTTATATTTTTTAACAAGAGAGTCAAGTTCTTCATTTCTCTTCTTGAGAACTTTGTTATTGTTTGCCATCAAATGATTATCTGAACATACTTTCAACCATTGATCATGCATATTTTTGTATGATTCTTTCAAGGAATCCTCATCCAAATCGGATTCATCCAAATCACTATGGGAACCCTCATCTGTTGAAATAATATTATTTAAACAAACAAGGTTCTCATTCACCTGCACAGAAAGAGGTAAGCAAGAAAAAACAGAAGTTAAGGCAATATTAGAATTTTCTTCCTCATCACTATTTCCAGAGTCCTGGTCACTCCAAGTGATTGCCATGACCTTCTTATTTTTCTTTAAGGTATTGGCACATTCAGATTGAATATGTCCAAAACTTTCACACTCCCTGCATTGAATACCTTTTTTATTAGTAGATTCAAAAGGTTTTGAAAAATTATTACCTTTGGAGGATTTAGACATGTTTTTCTTGTTACCAATCTTTTTCATAAAATTCTTATTTTTTTTTTTATAACAAAATCATTTCATCATCATCTTCCTCATCTAAGCTTTCCATTTTCTCTTTGGAAGATTTGAAGGCAATCGATTTCTCCTTCACAACAATTTGTTTCTCTTGTTGGCAGATCTTTTGATTTAGTTCAAAAGTTCGAAGAGATCCCATCAATTCCTCAACTTTCAAGGTGTCAAGGTTCTTTACCTCCTCAATAGCTGTGATCTTGAATTGAAACCTATCAGGAAGAGATCTAACAATTTTCCTAACCAAAACAGAGTCAGAAAACTTTTCTCCTAAAGCAAAATATTCATTAGGAATGTCAGACAATTCTTCATAAAACTCAGTGAGGGTTTCTTTTTCAGATATGCGAAGGTTTTCAAATCTTGTGGTCAACATTACAAGCCTACATCACTTAACATCAGCGATTCCTTCAAATTTAGTTTGAAGGATTTCCCAAGCATCTTTGGCAGACTAACAAGATGAAATCAATTTTATATAACTCTCACCAACACCATTAAAAATTGCATGTAAAGCTTTATTATTATAAATTGACAATTTATCTTCTTCATTAAACCATTCAAGTTCAGATTTTACCTATGTCTTACCGGATTTCGAATCTGTCTTGACATGTGGTGTCCAACTGGTCATTATTGATCTCCAAGCCTTTTCATCAAGGGATTTGACAAAAGCTTTCATCCTTACTTTCCAGTGTGGATAGTTAGTATCATTCAGCAATGGAGGGTGAGTTATATATCCACCTTCTGTAAAGAAAGACATTTCACAAGAAACAAAACAAACGAAAAACCACAAAATCTCACTAAGAGTTTGGTGACTTGCTCTGATACCAATTGAGATTCCCTTTTTAGTAATTACCAAATTAATTAAACCATGTGAATTAATTAAAGCGCGGAATTGTAATTAAATGTTTAAACAGATTTCAGTTCTGTCGGGACAGAATTCGAACTTGTCACGACAGAAACTGAATACAGTAAAAAGACAGTGCAAAAACAATAAAGAACACTACGAATTTTTACAAGGTTCAGAAACCCTTTCGGATAACCTACTCCTTGGGGCCATGTCCAGAGAATAAAACAAATTAATAAAGAATCACAATACAAAATATTGACTTAAACAAAACAAGACTCCCTCTTGAAATTTGCCGCAACTTTGTTGTACTTCTCTTCACTAATCTGATCTTGATTGAAATGCTCAAGCAGTTAAACTCCCTTCAATGGCCAGTGACTGCTTGCGTCCTCCTGACGCAAGGCTTGTAAAATCTTCTCTCGAAGACTATAAAAGTTGTATTCAAATTACAATGTGTATTTACTCATGAACGTGGTATAAACTCACCACAAAAACTAAACACTCATTTTCTACAAGATCACGTGAATACTATGATCTTGAATACAAATAAGGAACTCTCACAAATATTACAAAACACTCACAAATTATGCATCTAAGAGTTCACTTTTTCTCAATGCCTTAAAAGCCTATTTATAGAGTCCATTTCGTGCTCAGAAATGCTGAGAAAGAATCTCCTAATAAAAGCAAGAATATTTGAAGATATTCTTGATTGATGAAGAATTTCCTTTTTTAGAAGATTCAGATCCGACAGATACGATTTTGGTGGGGACAGCTATTACCTGTGCCGAATCAAAATGCTTAACATAGAAATAATAATTAATGACATCAAAGATTCTGAATTTTATAATCTTAAGCTGCACGAAAATTTAAAGTCAAATATTCCAGAAATGACTTTGAGTAAGTACTGAATATTTGCTTTAAATAAACAAGATATATCTTCCCTTTATAATCAAATTGTGATAATATAAAGCTAAATAAGAATGTAAATATTCCGAAAATCACAAGAAAGGGAAAGAAAATCATGAAAATCACAATAAAAGGAAAGTAAAAATGATCTTTAAAATAAAAAGATATTTCTATAAAATATGCCAATTTTAGGATTTACATCAATAAATCAAACAAAATTCACAACCCTTTAATAAAGCACTAGGTCGAACCATATACATATGTCTAATCAAATTTGTATTTTTATATATTACCAATGGCATGCAATTAAACAACTAAATCGTATTAGGAACATAAACTCCAAGTATTACACCATGGCCGAGACACCTAATAGGCTCAAATGAAAAAAATGCAAAACAAATTAAGACATTTCTATCATGCTTCCTAACTCAAACATACATCCATAACATATTCACGACAAAAGCATTACAATATAATAAATATTAAACTAAAATGTGTTTTTGTTGTTATCTCAAAAGGAATTCTAACATGTTCTTTATTCAATAACTTTTTCATGCTCATAATTTAAATAACCAAAGAAATCCCTAAACCTATAATATGTTATAGCCAAAATCTGTATACTATAACAATTTCATGAATTATAATTTTTCTCACATAAATTATCATCATAACCCAAACTCATGTCAATAATATGATAAATTATCATCATATTAATCCCTACCATATGCCGAAATATACATTCTTGTTTCATAATTTAAATAAAGACCAAAATACTGAGAGATGTGTAGAGGTCGATACGACCAAAATACTGAGAGATGTACAAATATAAGGGAAAAACTTGTGAAAATTGCCCTCGAAATGTGGAATTTTTTTCAAATGTGGGCTTAAGGCTCCGTTTCCACTCAAATAGAAGCATTTACCCATGAGATGTCATGGTGGAAAATATCAAACGAGTAGAACACGAGAATAATACATTTCGGAGAAATTAGTGAAATCTCCAATTTACCAAAGGGGTACCCCTTTCAGAAAAATTCGACTGCTTTTGGGCACCCCTGCTCGTGCAAGCCAAATGCGGACCTCCCGAGATTGTGGATATCTCTCCTCCTATCACTGGAGGAGGGACGTCTTGATCGAACTGAGACCCGGGCTGACTGACCGGGGCTTCCGGAGCAGGTCGGCTTGTTGGAACCCTGTTCCGTGCGTACTGAGCCAAGGGGCCGGCTCTGATGAGAGTTTCGATCTCATCTTTCAAATGCCTACAATCATCGGTATTGTGGCCAACGTCGTTGTGGAAACGGCAAAACTTGGAGGTGTCTCTCTTCCCTTTCTGGTGCTTTAACGGCTCTTGCTTCTTCCAGGGGAGGCGAGCAGAGTTCGATAGGAAGATGTTCTCCCTAGAGTGGGTGAGCTCTATATAAGTCGCGTAGACTGGCTTAAATTTTTCTACGGACCTATTCTTCTTTGGGTCGTGCTGGTTGCCCTCGCCGTTCCCCTTTCTTTTGCTTCCACCGAACTGGTTATTCTGCGTAACGTTCTGGGTCGCTGTCACGACCTCCGTTCCCACTCCAGCGGGCTGCTCAGGGACCTGGCTGGTTCCTGCAGCTGAGGCTTAGGCCTCCTCCAAGTTGATCCACCCTTGGGCCCTATTTAGGAATTTTTTTACTAAGCTGACTCCCTTCCTTTGTATTTCATTCCAGAGTCCCCCTCCGACGAGGATTCCAGTTCTCAAAGCCATGAGCTTGGAGCTGTCATCTGCGTCTCTGGCCCGAGCAGCGACGTTCACGAACCTGCTCAGGTAAGCCTTCAAGGGCTCGTCAGGTTGTTGCCTCACGTTAGCCAGGGAGTCGGCCTTGACGCGAGCAGCCTCGGAGGCTCGGAATGCCCTTTTGAAATCAGCAGAGAAAGTTTTCCAGGAGCTGATTGATTGTTTCTTGCTTTGTTTGAACCACTATTTGGCTGGCCCGGTCAGTGTGGAGGGAAATATCAGACACCTCAGCTCAGGGCCAATGTTGTGGGCCATCACCAGGGTATTGAACATCCCTAGATGATCCGACGGATCTCCATCTCCGTTGAATTTAGACAGGTGCGGCATACGAAAACCGGGTGGGTATGCCGTTGTTGCTATGCTGGGGGCGAAGAGCTCAAGCTCGTCCCCCGAATCATATTCGTCTTTCTCTTTCTCTGACAGGAGCTTCCTCATTAGCTCCTCCATCTGAGCCAGGCGCTCAAGGGTTTTGTCCTGATTTCCTTGGTTATTCCGGGGCTGTTCAACAGCTCCGGATCCATTGTATACGTTTGGTGGGTTATCGCCCCTCCTATCTTGAGATAGGTTATTTGGGACATTCCTGCCGTTACGTACCTCGGATAGGTCTCCCCCTGAGCGAGCATGGCTGCCACCTCCTACCAGGTCCCCCCTATGAGAGTTAAGGCAATCTCGTAGGTCGCCCCTCGGGGTGGCTCGAGGACTTTATGCCGAGCTTAAGCGTTGACGCAGGTCTCCACCAGAAAGGTCACTCCGGCGAATGCCGGTCCAGTAGGTCCCGTTAGAGAAGCTCGGAGTCCGCCTCTGGGGGTGAAGATCCGGGCTCCCTCTGGGCACCCTGGTACGAAGAGAAGGTCCTGCGGATGGCGGGTTTCTCCTGCTGCTTCCATAAGCTGGAATATCTCGGATAGGCCGAGGAGGAGACGGATATCTTATTGGTGACGGAGGATGTCTGAGCGGGGATGCAATCCTGGTTCCGTCCGGGCAGATCAAGTTAGGTGGGGGACTTTCGGCCCTGCCAACCTGCGGGCCCTGTGCTTGGCGATCTGGACAAGGCGCAGGACGTCTGGAGGGGACGGGCTGGTGCTGTGAGCCATCCCCGAATCTCCTTCTAGAATTCCTTCGAGCCCTCCTGGGCGCACTCGAGGCTGGTAATGAGCTGGGAGTTGAAGTTCGGATCGAGCGGCTATACTGTTGTTCGGCTCTAGGTATTTCTTCGAAGTTTGCCTCTTGACGGTGCGATGTGGGAGTAGAGTTGGATGTCGGAGGTCTGACCGAGCAGCTAGGCCTGGACCGATTACCCCGGCGGGGCTTATGAGTTTCGCCTTGCCTCTTTCCGACGTTAGCGTCAATTGTAAGAGGGAGTAGCCGGGCCAACACCTCCTTAATCTGCTGACTAACTTTTGCCAGTTGACTCCTTAGCTGAGCGTTCTCCATCTCTACCGCCGTGTAAAAATCCGGGTTTGGATTAGGTGGCCAGGGTGCCGAACTTCCAGTGTCATCCTGGCCTATCGGCTGCTTGCCCGACCGCTGCTGGACTTCAAGATTTTTCTCACCGGAGATGGCGGCATGATGAGCCTCCAACCCATCATGTTGTTCCGCCTCATTACAGGATACTTCGTTACATAATAGAATCCAACCCCTTGCAACTCCCAGGGTCTCCATATTTATAGGAGAAGGCACCTGGGAGTTGGTAAGGGGGGTCATCCCGTGACCTTCTTACCCATCATGTCACTTCTGTGACATTCATGATTAATTCCTAAAACCTGACAAATGAAGTGTGGTCTAATCAACAGGTAAGGGGGATAATGGGTCGCACGGGCTAACCTAGTCGTGGGTGTCTGAATACGCACGTTCATGCTGCGTGTCTGAGAATTCAGGGATATATCAGACACGTGATGTCTGATATATCCACGTTTACATTGCGTGGTTGATTTTATAAAAGGTCATAGCTTCCAACTCCAGCTCGTATCCCGAGCTGGATGCCTTCTCGACCTGCGGCCTTCAAGGTCCTAACTTGGCCCTTAAGTAATCTTTGGCGAACCTTTGGCTACCTCGAGCTAAAGAGGTAGGACCTGACAACAGCAGCTCCGGTCATTGGGGTATCCACCTGGCTGATATAATTATGCCATATCTCAGCTCGCTATATCTCAGCTCGCTAATAGCCCGTTGGAAAATCAGGGCGTACAAATTCTATAAATAAAATTAAGCAAACGTGCATATTGCACTTAGCTTGTATCTAGTATAAATATATATATATATATAAATATAAAAATTCTTTTGAAAATCAAAGCTTGTAAACTCGCAACACCAAATTTCAAAATAAAATCATAATCCAATCCAAGTTTCAAGCTTTGTTATAGAAATAATTTTTTTAGTTACAAAATTAGTTTTGCAAACTTATGTTATAAAGATGGGTTTTTTAATTACAAATTAGTTTGTAATTGTTGTTTACAAAAATTCATTTATGTAATTGATTTTTTTTAAATATTGCTTACAATTTATTTTTTTCTTATTGCCTAAGTAGAATGTTCCTGCCAGGTCATTTGATTATTTTTAATCATCAAATTGTATTGCAAAATAAGATTACAAGGGTGTGATTTAAAATATTTTGGGTAACGATAAGTTACAATGTGGTAACGATGAGTTATAAATAAGATGGTGAAAATGTTATTTAAATATTTATGTAAGGGGGAGTTACAATGTGGTGTATAATTTAAATATTTTGGTAACGATAAGTTACAATGTGTTGCGATAAGGGGGAGTAACAATGAGGTTCAATATGGTAATGATAGTGCGATTTATATATTTTGGTAACAGAGAGTTACTAAAGAGATTGTTAGAGTGTGATTTAAATATTTTGGTAATGATGAGTTACAATGTCATAACGGTGAGTTACAATATGATGATGATGATGAGTTACAATTTGGTAACAGTGAGTTACTATTTAGTAATGATAAATTTCCAAAATAGTAAATAATGGTTACCAAATCAATAAGGTATAATTACTAATAGTTCTAACGAGTTAAGAAATTGGCAATTCATAGTTACCAATAGGTTTTTAGACTACTAGTTTAGTCCCTAACAATTTTGTAAGTATGAGTTACTAATACTTACAATTCTTTTTGCCAACAAAGTTCATCCAAAAGGAATTATTAAATTAGTCACCAATAGATCTAATACAACCTATTTTTTAATGATTAATTGTTTTGTTTGTTTCTTATCTTATCCCCATTCGTTTTTTTATATCCATGAGTTTGTAAAGATATCAAATAATTGATAACTAGAATTTTGATAAGTATGTGTTACTAATTGCTGGTTATCAAATTACTAATTGATTAAAAGAATTATCGATAAACTATTTTCATCAACGCTTTTCAGCAACGTGGAAAATGATTTCGGTAGTAATACATAAAGTTTATCAAACACATGTACCCCTAATTGTTTATTGCATATAAAATAATGAATATTTTTATGTGATTTTTCTGGTATAGGAGTAAAATTCAGAATAAATTTGGGTTTACCACAACTCCAAGAAGATGAATTAGGGTCTGATTGGTTTGCGATTGGAAAACTGTATTTTTGAAAAGTGAGATTCTGAAATGAAAATCTGAATTTAGTAACTAAACACATGTTTCTGAAAATGTGATTGGTTCAATATCTGTAAACTGTTTTTGAGTTTTAAAAAATTGAATCTGTGATTAGTATTAAATTTGAATGTGTAATTGGTTCAACTGAATTTGAATATTATTTTAATTTTATATATTCTATATACATAGGTTGTATAATATTAAATTTTGATTTATCAATAGATTTAATTAAGTAAAATTTAATAATATTGATAAATTAAAATTTAATAATAGTGCATTGATTAAATTCTCCTATAGGGGCTTCACTTTGCTTTACCGGTGGGGCTCTCAGTGTTCTCAACCCGTGAATAGTTTTCGGCGCAATTTTTTTATGACTGTGTATATTGTAGCTATTTAGGGCATCCTGCAAATTTTCAGAAAATTCCGAATAGTTTACAGTACCGAAAACTAGGTTCAAACATGTTGTTGCACGCGTGACTAATTTTTTTTATGTGCGTGGAAAGCAACATGTTTGAACATAGTTTTCGGTACTGTAAACTATTCGGAATTTTTTGAAAATTTGCAGGATGCTCTAAATAGCTACAATATACATGGTCATAAAAAAGAACCGCGCCAAAAACTGTTCAGAGGTCGAGAAACAGTGAGAGCCCTACCGGTAGGACTTAAAGTGAAGTCCCTATAGGAGAATTGTCCTATATATATATTTATATATATATGGAAGACTTCTCAATGGTTACTACCCATAGATGTGTACTAACAATTATGATGATGTGACAACATAGTGACTTGGTATAGTAAGTCACTAACAAATAAATAGTTTTTTTTCTATAATAATTTCGAATTTAGTTTTTTTTTGTCATAATTAATGTTGTTTCCAACTAATGAGAGACATTAGCTATATTTAGAAATTGACATACATTTGAGAAATGAAAAGTTTACAATATTATATTTTTATAATAAATACACGTTTTTCGTCAGGTAACCCTTCTAAAAATTTGAAAAAATCAAAATTTATGTTTAGAAATATTAATTAACAATTATAAATATGAATCATTAATTTTAATCCAATAATATTAAAATAATCATCCATATATAGTAATCATTAAAAATACACTCATATATATATATATAAATATATATTATATATACTAACACACACTAAAAGTAAGTCAGTGAAAAAATTGAAAAATAGATAAAACAATGTTTTGTTTTCAATTATATAGGCAAAAGTTTAAAATCATATTCATATTTTGTTTTAGGAAATAACTAACCATTCATGAATTATTATGGGTCTACTTATTTTTAGTTTTTGGAAACATAAAATTGAATCCTAATCACATACCAACCACACCCTTAGAGATTAGTGGATTTCCCGTGGAGAGTGGTTGTGAAGGTGTTTTCTTTTCAAGGCAAAAATGAGCGTACAATTCTTATAAGCCCCTTTCTCTAATTTTGCCTCCTGTCACATTAGAGTTGTCACATCGAAGGATAGCTTATCTGATTTTCATCTAATTTCGAGATAAAATTATATATTTTTTTAAATTTTGAAATTAGATGAAAATCATATAATATTTCAAAAAAATATATATAAAAATTAGATATTTTTAAATTTGAAATTTGTTGATAAAAAAAAAAATCTAAATTGTTTTAAATTTGGCTCGATTTTACAATTTGGATTTTTTTTTTAAATTTTGTGGTTAGATATTTGGAGCATCTTATGTTATCTTATTAAAATAAGCTTTTAAAATATAGATATTTTCTAATAAGAAAAATGATTTATTTAAATTAATTAATTACTTAGGATCTTTGTTAGATGAATCCTATGCCCAATTATTATTTGTTAGTTAGGATTTATTATTTTTAGCAATATTTTTATTTTGGAAATAAATGTCATAATGAGTAACATGTCATATAAAATAATATGTTTGGCTCATCTAATTATTAACGTGTCATGCATCATTATATTTGATATTTTTACAATTAGGCTTAGATGCATGTTATAGTGATGACTCATATTTTTGTAATATGTGAAAAATTCAAATAAAACTTTCAATAAAATGTTAAGTTTTATTTGGGTCCAATAGAAAACATAAAGTTTAAATATCTTTCTTGTGGGTGGTTCCACTTGTAAATGGTCATTTGTCTTGCATTATTAAATTGAGTCTAATCAATTTATAACAATTAATAAAACGAAGATTTAAATTCATGTCTTTTAGATATTGTATGGAGATAGGGGTCAAACTCATAAAATATGAAATAAATTGATTTCGTTACTTTGATCGAATAGGAAGGTTGTTAATAAAAAATTATAGACTTTTTATTAATTTAGATGTTACTCTATTTAATTAAGTGATTTTGTGACTCTCGCATACCAGGATACATGTTTCATGACTAGTTAAAATACATTAGAAATAGTGATAAGTGTTTTATTAAGTTTTTATAATTGTCATATAAATTTTAAATAAATAAAAAATATTATACATAAAAGAATGACATAAACATATTAAAAGAAAAATTAACAAAAATAATAATAATAATATGATAACCTTTTACATCACAAACTACCTTATTTAAGGTACAAAATATTTATTATATTATTCAAATTACATATCAATAATTGGATAAGAAACTTGCTTATTGTTGATAAAAGAGAGATAAATTATAGTAAATGACTCAAAACAATGACATCAATAAGCTAATATCATCATTTTTAAAATTGTAGAAAAATGACCATATTACATTGTTGATTACCTACATTGTCATTTTCTATAATTTTTTTATTTATTTAAGAGTGTATGACTTTAATATAGTGGTATATGTATATTAGTTTTGTTTAATTAATTTTTATTTTAAAGTTATATTGATTTTTTATGTTTTTTTATGGGTTGTTGGTGTATTATTTTCCAACTAGTGTATATGTTTTTTTGTGGTATGGTATATCATTTTTTTTTATGATATTTAGTTCTATCTTATTATACATAATGGTAATATATAATTTTGTATCATGGTATATATATTTTAATGGTAGTATATAATTTTTTTAGCATAATATATACATTTTTTAGTAATAATTTTGTAAGTTTTGTTGGTATATTATTTTTCAACTCAGTATATGTATTTTGTGGTATAGTATATCATTAAAAAATTCATAAAAATGAAAAAAAAAATCAAAATAACTTTAAAAATAAAAACTAATTAAACAAAACGAATATACATATACCATAATATTAAAATATTTAGAATAAAATGGTAATTTGCTAAATGGCATATTTGGTAATATGTAATATTAAAAAGATGGCTAGGCTATTTTACTACAAAATTATAAACATGGACATTTACTTACTATCACACACCATTAAGAGTCATTTTGCACCATGCCCCTAAAAGAGATTTGTTATTCTAATTTATTACGTAGCTATACAGTCATAATATTTGTATACACATGATACTTATATATTATGTATTTATAATGTTTGTTGTTATTTAATATAAATATATATAAATTATATTAAAAAATAACATGTTTCCTTTTTTAAATATAAATGATAAAAAATTTAATAAAATTTAAGATTATGTATTATGTATTATTATAATAATAATATTTTATAATATTTGAATATATATTAATATAATTATTAAATATCTAATTTTGCATTAAATATTATTATAAAAATGATATTTTATAAAATTTAAATTTATATTAATATAATTACTATATATCAATTTATAAAAATTTTATAAGAATTAGTGTTACACCCAGATTTCGAGCCATGTTAAATGTGACCTCGAAAGCTGGATTCGCAGCGAATGAACCCGTAAAGTTCGAAGTAGGCTCCAGGATTAAATATCGAGCCTGCAAGACTCGAGACGACCTCGAATGTGGTGGCCTCGATACGTTCACGATCTCGAAAGGTAGCTCCCGAGACGCATCTATCCTCAGGAATGACCTCGAATCAAGGGTGCCGAACCTGACACACGTGCGATCTCGAAGCCATGTGACCTCGGGAGATGTCATTAGCTCGAAAGCTGATGAGAAACCTGGGAGACTAAGGTCTTGGAGATATATGATAATGACTGAATATCTATAAGTGTTGTTTATAAGGGGCGTGTTCTGCATTTATTGTTGTAAATCCCATAAAATCATGGGATATTATTCGATTAGTTATACACCCCCTGGTCTTCAGGTGACGTTTCCTTTTATATCGGATCGCAGGCATTTAAAGCCATTTATTTTATTTACACCAAAAAGAGTAACTACCCAAAATATGTGGGATAGTATTCTGCATCCTTCTCTATAAATAGAGAGGTCATGCACCATTGTAATAGACCGAAATTCTGAACCTTGAGAGAAAACTCTGAAGAATTCATGCTTAAGAATTTTCAGAGATAATCTTGAGTTTAATAACAGAGACTCGTGGACTAGGCAGATTTAACTGCTGAACCACGTAAAAATCATGTTTTGTGTTGTTATTTTTTAATTGGTCATTACTATTTGTTGTTTACGTGCTCTTATTTCACTGTTGACGAAAAACGGTGTCAACAATTAGAATTATATATTATATATTATATATTATTATAATAATATTTTATAATATTTAAATTTATATTAATATAATTATTGAATATCTAGTATTGTATTATATATTATTATAGTAATGATATTTTATAATATTTAAATTTATATTAATATATTTATTTTTAATTGATTTTAAAAATATATTAAGTTAAAGTAAAAAAAAACCCAAACTACAAGTAATTTTCTTTTAAAAAAAATTGTAATAAGAAACTATATTTATAAATCCATATAAAACTTAGCTATATAGAGCTGACATGGCAGGACGAAATCAATTCTTTATGATTTATTTATTTTATGAGAATCTATGTTTTATTATAATTTTTATGTTGACGATAACAATTTGTGGAGAACACAACGTTTAATTTTTAATCATGCTCACTTATTATTAATTAATTAATTTTATTTTAGTTTATTATCTATTATTGTATAGATTATTATTAATCCTAATGTAACACACGTTATGCTCACTTATTATTAATCAATTTGTTTTATTAGTTTATTATCTATTATACAAATTATTATATATATATATATATGTTATATTAATTCTAATGTAACGGACATTTATATTAATGTTAGTAAATAAAACAAAGCTTAAACATAATGGGGAGCATCCTAATCAAATAAAAAAAAATGAACCAACCTCCTATAATAATAATAATAATAATAAATGTAATTAATTAATTGTAAAATTTAATAATCATATTTGATTACTTGTTATGCATTGCGCATCTGTGATTATATTTGTTTATAGGTCGACCTAAGGGTGTCGGGGGCTGATTGCAAGCGTGCGGAACCGCAACCCGGCCTAAGGGTGCTGGGATCGGCTATAAAGTCAGTGGACTCGGCCTAAGGGCGCCGGGCCTGGACATTATACAATAAATAGAAGCGTGGTTCACACTTAACTATTTGTATTAATTGATGAGATTGATTGATACGTTTGATTAAGTTGAGTACTTCTATTGAGTTTGTTGTGTATATTCTATTGTTAGTTGAATCTGGTGCATTGTATTACTGGTTTTATATTGTTGCTCAGTTGTGCATGTTGTTTTAAGTTTTCTTGCTGGGCGTTGGCTCACGGGTGCTACGTGGTGCAGGTAAGGGAGTTGATAGCTGGACCAGCCATGAGTTGGAGAGCTTCAGGGGCGGTGTGTACATATACAGCCTGCTCGATCGCCACAGTCGAGGTAGCTTGGGAGGAACTAGGGTTAAACTCTGTTTTTCCGCTTAGGACGGCTAAATTGTATCTGTATATCTTTTACAAGTCTCTAAACTGATTTTTGGGATCCTGTGTACAAACTTAATATTTTAATGAAAAATAATCATTTTGTTGACCAAATCTTTTATTACTTGACCTTGACTTAGTCTTTAATTTCACATTTAAGTTCAAACGACTTGCTTAGCAGGTTAAGCATTATATTAAACATACAGTGTAACGGTCTTGGTTATCCAAGGCGTTACATTGGTTTTAACAATTTTTTTCTTAACTTTAACGGAATATTCTAAATATTTAACTTAATATACATTTAAAACTAACTAAAAATATATATTTATTAATTATATTAATATAAATTCAAATATTATTATTATAATAATATTTAATATAAAACTACATATATAATAATTATATTAATACAAATTCAAATTTAAATTCAATTGTTATAAAATATCATTATTATAAAAATATATAATACTAGATATTTAATAATTATATTAATATAAATTTAAATGTTATAATATATAATTATGATAATATTATATAATCCTAATTTTTTTACTAATTATATTAATATGAATTCAAATATTATAAAATATTATTATTATAATAATATTTAATATAAAATTAGACATTTAATATTTATATTAATATAAATTTAAATATTATAAAATATCATTATAATAGTAATATATAATATCTAATCTTAATTTTTATTAAAAAAATTATTATTTATGTTTAGAAATGTTATCATATTATGTATATATTTAAAAAAATCATAAAAAATGTTTTGGTTTAATTTTTCATTTAATAGGTTTATGTAATTTTTTTTATATATAATATTATTTATTTACTTAAAATTTATATGACAATGATACAAATTAAATAACAACAATTAATCAATTTTATAAATAAAACTAAACAAACGTGCACTACACGTTGCTTGTATCTAGTATCTATACAAAGCTAAGCTATATGGAGTTGACATGGCAGACCCAGACCCCGAGCTTAGACCGATCCCTCTTGACCCCAAGCTCAAAGTAACTGTTGCCTTCAAGTCGGGTGATCTCATTTTCTCACTGATGGAGACATCAAATCGCCCATCCACCTCGCAACCAGTTTCCATTCCTACCTCGAGGGAGGAATTTTTCGAGGCCGAGCATTATTGGAGCTCGGTTTCTTCGTTGGGACAAATCACCAACATCCTGGCTCGTCACGGCCTAGGATTTTCAGGTTTGCTGAGGTGTTGAGCACCTACCTCCAACGAACAAAGCTACTACGCCTCGGGAAATGGCCTCCCCGACAATAAACTGAAGCTCGCGGCCTGGAGTCGCGAGCATATGAAGGTAGGGGCCCTACTACCCTTGAAGTCCTTTTTTAAGAACTTTTTGGATTTTGTTGGGCTCGCATCCTTCCAACTCCAAACCAATTCATACAGGGTCTTGTCAGCCCTAAGGTCACTGTACCACGAACTGAAGTGCGAAGGACCTTTGCTAAGGGAGATCTTGTATCTCTTATGTCTGAAAAGCAACCCCTCCCGAGCTCGGGGAGGAGATGGCTTCTATTACCTGTCGAGCTATCCCAAAGAGAAGAAGATCTTTGAGGACATGCCCAACCATCCTCCCAACTTCAAGCTGGCCTTCTTTTGGACAGACGGCCTGGCTCCCTCAAAGTTTTATTAATTCAGACAAATTCGTAAGTATATGACCCCCTTTCCTTTCATGCTCGTTTAACGTTTAGGCACGAACTAATTATAGTGTATTTGACTCTTCAACCAATTATCATCGTCCTACCCCAACAGACGCAATGAAGGAGAACAAGGAAGTTCTGCTCCAGCTGCCATATGGTAGGCGCTCCCTGTCTTATCTTCTTCATGAAGATAAGCTTCGAGCTTGTGGTCTTCTGGAGCAGGGCCAGTCAACGAACGACGCCGCCTACCGGAAGTACACCATGTGGGAGCATGTACCACTCCCCACTAACAAGCTTCCTTCGAGGCAGATGTCAACAAGATCGAAAGCACAATCCCCAGCCTGCCATCACAAGAGTCCGTGTTCGGGGAATGATGCCAATGACGAGGCCTCGAGCTCGAGTGACACAGGTAAGGTCATTCTCAGTTCGGCCTTGTGGTCTCCTTCCCTTCTTTAACATAGACCCGACACCCTGATCCTATTCCCGGATTATAGGGATAACTTCCATGTATGGTCTTGGGTAGATGATAGGGTCCATAGGTTCGATAGCTGGCTAGGGAAATACCAAACAATGTATAGTTTGAATGAAGTTTGGGATGGGATAGCCGTCCAATACGGAACAAACGACTATAGGGACCTTTCGAGGTTAACTTCCACGTATAGGGAAGGGACTCCCCCAGCCTCCTCTAAAGATAGGGGGATTACTTGGTCGCCGAGCACGAGCTCGGGGGAGAGTTCCAGTTAGTTTTCTTGTCACTTGTCTATTTTTTTCTATTAACTGTTTGTTTCACGTTTACTTTAGCATTTTAATCTCGTTTTATAATGTGACTTGATTATGCAGGCACTATGGACTCTGACCTCGAGACCATGCTCAACAGCTGCTCAGGGGCCAAGCAAAGCAAGCGCGCGAGAGCGTCACAGAAAGCTGGTCGGCTTGCTAAGGTCCCCAAAAGGACTGGGGTGACTCCTCCTCCTTCGGGCCTCCAAGGCCCGAGTAAGTTGTGACCTCTGACTCCCAGGTTAGGGTTCCCGTGGAAGCTGCTCCTTCCCTGCCTCCTGCTACCAAAGCCCTCCAACCGACTGCACCAGCTCCGAAGAAACCAACTCCCACTCGGGAGCGCTTGTTGTCAATTTCGACTCATGCTGATGAGTATGTCATCGACAACGCTGTCGGGACTCACGAAGCCACTCTTGGCTCGGATGTCCTATCTCGAGTGGGCCAAAGCTTCAGCAATCTTGGGGCTCCTCAATGGCAGTTCCTGGTCAACACACAGGACTCCAATGTCCTCTATGACAAGAGTACCGAGCTTATCTCCTCAGTAAATTTTCTTACTTTTTTTATTTATTTGAGTTTTACTTGAAACATGTTCTAATTTGATTTGTTTGTGTGTTAGGCTCTTGCTATAGATTCTCAACTAAATTACAAGCTGAACAACAAGGTTCATACAAGCATGTCCTACGCTCAGGAATCCAAGGATCTCCAGCTCAAGCTCACTCACGAGTTTAAGGCTGCCAAGTCAAAGCTGGAGGCTAAGCTCGAAGAGAAGAACTCAAGGATCAAAGAGCTCAAGGAGAAGAGTTCCAGGGTTGAGGAGCTTGAAAAGCTAAATGCCAAGCTCGAAGAGGAGAAAAAGGCCACCTTTGAGATAATGGAGGGTGAAAAGGCTCGCCTCCTTGAAGAGTTCAAGCAGAGGAAGGATCGAGCCGTTGACATGGGCATGAACAAGATTTGGGCCAACAATGTCGATCTCGATACGAGCTTCTTGGGCACCCTGGAGGACGAGCTTCTGGCTAAGTGGCAAGCTCAGCTGGAGGCAGAGGAAGCTGAGGAGGAGGCTGAGAAGGCCAAGGAGGCGAGTGTCGTTGGGGGTCATGCTCCTGCTTCCTAGAGGGGAGATCATGGGCTGCGTCCCATTTAAATTTTTTTGTAATAGTTAGGACCTTTCTTTTATGCCCCTGAGGAAAAAACAATTTATAGCTCGTATAAGAGTTATTTTTTGTTTGTTCAAACTTTTACATTTGGTATACTTAATTTTTATGCTCGGCTTTTAATATTTTTGCTTCACATTTCTAGGTCGAAATATTTTGAGCAACTTATATTAAATTTTGGCCTTTATGTTTGTTTATTCATAAAATTTCTATCGGATTTCAGCTCGAGTTTCGATGCATTCATGCATGGTTTGCTCGATGTATCCATAATCGATCTCGTTTTGTGTCAAGGTTAGATCTTACTTTTACCACGCACTCGAAAGTACTTAAGTGGTATGTAAGCTAGGTAGTTTAGTTATATCTTGCTTTTTATAGTCACTTTTCCTCTTCCTCGAGTAGTTCCTTGAGGTTATGAGGCCAAAACTTTTTGTTGCAAAATACTCCAGCCTTGGTATCGACTTAGCTCGAAGTAGGTTTATCTTTTTCCCATTTGTGTCGATCAGTTTTAGCTGGTTTGTTCCTAACCTATTTAGGTCGTGTTTGGTTTGTAATCCATACACTTGTATACTTTTAATCTAGTTATGTCTAGATCATATTAGTTCGTGTATCTGGTTATGTCCAGACACTCATTTTTAAATAATCTGATTACGTCCAGATTGTCTTAGCTCGCGTATCTGGTTATATCCAGACACTTATTTTTAAATAATCTCGTTACGTCCAAATTATCTTAGCTCGCGCATTTGGTTATATCCAGACACTTTTAAATAATCTGGTTACTTATTTTTTCAAACTTATGGTAAATATACCACTGATGCCCCCTTAATATCCTATGAGTGTGACCATAGGTTATTGAATTAAGAGAGTTTGAAAAAAATACAACATATAAAAACAAGAATGAGATTTGATTAAAATCAGATATTTTATTAATAATTTTTTTGTAAAAATAGACATGCTTGGTTACAATGAGACATCAATCCTACACTATTGATAGTAAGGTCGTAGATGCTCCCCATTCCAAGCTCATGGTACCAATTCTCCGTTTAATCTCGCAAATTTATAGACGCCAGGTTGAATAATTGACTCTATCTGGTACGGTCCTTCCCAATTAGGTCCAAGTACGCAGCAGCCGGGTCCCTTGTAGCTAGGAACACACGCCTTGACACTAAGTCTCCCAATCTGAACTTCCTCTCCCAAACCTTTTTATTAAAATATCGGGTAGCTCGTTGTTGATATGCTGTATTTCTCAACTGAGCTTCATCTCTCCTTTCTTCAATAAGGTCTAGACTTAGTTTGAGTTGGGATTGGTTTGAGGCTTGGTCATAAGCATGGCTACAAATCGTGGGTATTTCGACCTCGATTGGTAACATGGCCTTCCACCCATATGTCAGGGAAAAAGGGGTATGCCCTGTTGAAGTGCGAGTTGTAGTTCGATATGCCCATAAAACTTGGGGTAACTCCTCGGGCCATTTTCCCTTAGCTTCTTCTAACTTCTTCTTCATAGAACTCTTGAGAGTCTTATTTACTGTTTCGACTTGGCCGTTTTCTTGGGGATGGGCAATGGAGGAAAAAAAATTTATTATTCCATTTTTTTCACAAAAATTGGTGAATAATTCACTGTCGAATTGAGTACCGTTATCTGATACTATTTTCCTTGGAATTCTGTATCGGCAGATGATGTTTTTTACCACAAAGTCTAGGACTTTTTCAAGGTAAGCATTGCTAGAGGTTCGGCCTTGGTCCATTTTGTAAAATAATCGACCGCGACCACCTTTGCCGGTTAGCAACGAACCTATGAGATCGATTCCCCACACCGCAAATGGCCATGAGGAGGTCATCATGGTTAGCTCGGATGGTGGAGCTCGTGGAATTGTAGCGAATCGCTGGCATTTATCACATTTCTTGACATACTCGAATGCATCTGCTTTGATAGTGGGCTAGAAGTATCCTTGTCTTATAATTTTCTTTGATAGGCAATGCCCCCCAGTGTGGTCTTCACAAAATCCTTCATGAATTTCTTCTAGGATTTTCTTTGCCTCGGGTGGAGTCACACATCAGAGTAATGGCATAGAATATCCTCTCTGATATAACCTTCCTTCCACAATAGTGTATCTCGAAATCTGATACATCAGTTTTCGAGCCTTGTTTCGTTCTGCTGGGAGAATGTCAGTTTCGAGGTAATCAACTATTGGGGTCATCCAGGTTGGCTCGGAGTCAATCATGAATACATCTTCCTCTTCAGGCTCACTAATACTGGGAGTCGATAGGTGCTCTATCGGTACTACGTTTAGCATATCGACTTCATTGGACGCGGCGAGCCTCGCTAGAGCATCTGCATTTGAGTTTTGTTCTCTGGGAACCTGCTCTATGGCATAGAACTCGAAATGCTCGAGCGCCGCTTTAGCTTTTTCTAAATACGCAACCATCCTTATGCCATGGGCCTGATGTTCCCCTAAGATTTGGTTGACCACCAACTGGGAGTCAATGTAGTAGTGCATTGCTTTGGCCTTGAGCTCCTTGGCTATCCGGAGTCCTGCCAATAATTCCTCGTACTCAGCTTCGTTATTAGATGCTTCAAAGCTGAACCTTAAGGCAGAGTGAAATCGCTTTCCTGTTGGAGTGATTAATATGATTCCTACCCCTGATCCATTTTCGTTAGAAGATCCACCGACGTAAAGTTTCCACAGCTTGCGGGCTAGGGTTATAACCTCGTCATCAGATACTCCTGTACATTCCACAGTGAAGTCTGCCAGGGCCTGTCTCTTTATGGTCCTTCTCAAATGATAAGTTATCTTGAACTGTCTGAGTTCAACAACCCATTTCAATAATCTGCTCGAGGCCTCTTGTTTGGTCAAGACTTGTCGCAGTGGTTGGTCTGTCAACACATGGATGGGGTGCGCTTGAAAGTAAGGTCAGAGCTTTCAAGATGAATGGATCAGGCTAAGAGCCAGTTTTTCCATTAATGGGTATCTCGATTTTTCCCCCAATAACCTCTTGCTGACATAGTACACAGGTTTTTGTACCTTATTGTCTTCTCGGACGAGCACAACACTGATAGCGTGCTCGGTTGTAGCAAGATACAAGTATAAGACTTCTCCTGTGATAGGTTTTGACAAGATCGGAGGTTCCGTGAGGTGTTTCTATAGGACTTGGAATGCGAGCCCGCATTCCTCCGTCCACTCAAATTTTTTGCCTCCTCTCAAAAGGTTGAAGAATGGAAGACATCGGTCTGTAGATTTAGAAACAAACCTACTTAATGCCGCCATCCGCCTAGTTAAACTCTGAACAACTTTATGCTTTCGAGGTGAAGGCATATTGATTAATGCCTGGATTTTGCTAGGATCAACCTCTATTCCTCGCACGTTTACGATGAAGCCCAGAAACTTCCCTGACGACACTCCAAAAGAGCATTTTTGGGGGTTGAGTTTCATGTTGTACTTCCGTAACATGACAAAGCATTCTTCGAGGTCGTTTACATGGTTATCGTTATGTTTAGATTTGACCAACATATCATCAACATAAACTTCCATGTTATTACCTATCTGCTCGGAGAACATTCTATTCACAAGCCTTTGGTACGTTGCTTCAGCATTTTTAAGTCCGAAGGGCATAACATTGTAACAGTACAACCCTTCATCAGTTACAAAGCTCGTATGCTCTTGGTCTGGAGTGTGCATGGCGATCTGGTTATATCTAGAATAAGCATCCATAAATGACATAAGACCGTGCCCAACTGTGGCATCTATGAGCTGATCGATCCGAGGTAGGGGAAAACAATCCTTTGGGGATGCCTTGTTGAGGTCGGAGTAATCGATGCAAGTTTGCCAGGTTCCGTTGGGTTTTGGGACCAATACCGGATTGGCGATCCAATCAGGATAAAAGGAATCTCGTATGAACCAATTTGCCTTTAACCTGTCAACCTCTTCATGTAAGGCTTTCTTTCTATCATCATCCAGGAGTCTACGTTTCTGCTGCTTCGGGGGGGAGCTCTTGTCAATATTGAGTGCATGGCTTATTACATTTGGACTTATCCCTACCATGTCTGAATGTGACCATGCGAAAACACCCTGGTTTTTCTTTAAGAAGCAAATTAATTGCTATTTTGCTTTTTCAGAAAGATTTTTTCTCACCTTCACGGTCGTTGGGGGATCAACTTCTTCGAGCTTGACCTCTTTGAGCTCCTCCAATGGCTCGAGGTCATCTCTTTCCTCTACTCTAGGGTCGATTTCTTCGTCGATTTCAAAGATCGTCCCGTCCTCATTCTGAATTATGACAGGTGCATGTGCACTTGTTTGCTTTTTCCCTCTAACAGAAATGCTATAACATTCCCTCCCCGCGAGCTGGTCTCCTTTTAGAGTCTCGATGCCACTAGAAGTTGGGAACTTGATGGCCAGATGCCTAACAGACGAAACTGCCCCCAGCCCTACTAGGGCGGGTCTCCCAAGCAGTACGTTATAGGTCGATGGAAGGTCCACCACCACGAACTCCATCATCCTGGTTATAGAGACCGGGTAGTCTCCCAAGGTCACAGGGAGTTCGATGGATCCCATGCAGGCAATCCCTTCTCCTGAAAAGTCGTACAACGTAGTTGCACAGACTTTTAGGTCACGAAGCACGAGTCACATCTTTTCTAAAGTAGCCTTATAAAGGATATTCACCGAGCTCTCGTTGTCAATTAGGACTCAGTGTACCCTCTTGTTCGCGAGCTGAAGGGTGATGACCAGAGGATCATTATGAGGGAACTGGACGTGAGAAGCGTCATCTTCAGTGAAAGTTATGGGTAGAGTTTCAACCCTTTGTTGTTTCAGAGCTCTGGGTTCGGGTTCGTAGGGAGATCCGTCACCAGTTTTTAACTCATTCACATATCTTTTCTGGGCATTCTTGCCCGATCCTACTATATGGGGTCCCCCCGAGATGGTTATAACATCTTCACCATCAATCAGAGGGGTTCGGTCCTCTTCCCGAGCTCGGGAGTTATTGTTCTGGGCAGGTGGTGCAATTGCTACCCTCTGGCTGGTGGAAGCCTGATTGGGGTTTCAATTTCTTACATACTGACCAAAATACCCCTCGAGAGATCAATTATTCGATCTCATCCTTTAATTGTCTACACTCATCGGTTATATGTCCGATATCTCTGTGGAATCTACAATATTTGCTAGAATCTCTTTTTGCCTTTTGGTTCCTCATGAGATCAGGTCGTCTGAAAGGGACCTAGTTTTCATTAGCCAGGTAAATATTCTCCTGAGACTCATTGAGCTCGGTATACACCTTGTATACGAAGAAATATATTTCCCCTTTATTCTTCTTTCCCCCATTCGCCTCGGGGTTACTCCCTTCATTTTTCTTTCTCTTACAAGGGTTGTCCCCTGGGGTTTGTGAAGTTGTAGGGTCTGCTGAGGTCGAGGCAGAGTTAATGTTCATTGTTGTAGTTATGGTCAGAGATGTCATATTCAATGCTGACCTCCCCTCCTCTACATTAACAAACCTCTGAGCTCTTCGATTGGACTCGGTTAAGGACATTACAACCTTTCTTTGCAAGTCTTCCCAGAGAGGACTCCCAGGCATTACTCCAGCTCGAACGGCCATTAAATGGCCATTATCGTCGACATCTCGAGCTCGAGCGACTTCTAAGTTAAACCTTGTGAGGTAACCTTTTAGTGACTCATTTGGCTGTTGCTGGATATTGGTCAAGGCTGAAGCCTCGGGTCTAATGCCGACCATGGATTTGAATTGTTTCTTAAAATCTCTCGACAATTGATCTCAGGAGGCAATCAAATGTCTCTTATATTTTTCAAACCAATTTTTTGCTGGTCCCGTGAGAAAGGCTGGGAATAGCATACACGTGAGCTCATAGCCCACATTGTTGGCTTGCATAATTGTGTTGAATGTGCTCAAGTGGCTGTATGGATCTGAATTTCCATCGAATGGAGGGACATGGGAAATTCTAAATCCTTGAGAAAACAGGGTGTTAGAGATATGTGGGGCAAAGGGCTCGAGTTCCTCATTGAACTCTTCATCCCGTTCCTGGCTACGTTCGTTCTGTAAGAGCCTGAATGCTCTCTCCAATTGATCAATCCTCTCTTGGACTGGATCTACAGAAGGCCTGGCCTGGACTGGAGGGAGCTGGTTATCGTTGATTACAACTCTAATTCCCCATCTCGGTACAAGATTGTACATCAACTGCTTGCGACCGTTCAGATGATCTCGTAGATCTGGATTTGGGGGATTATCACGCCCCTGATTATGGTTTAAGTGTTCCCGTAGGTCAGGGTGATCTCCTCGATTCCCGACATTCCTTGGCTCTGTGTCATAAATGCTCACAGACCTAGTGTAATTCAAGCTTTCACTTATGTAGATCATTGCTCAGTGATTACGAGGTGGATCCCCTGCTAGTCTCGTTGTCCCAGCAGCTCGTGACCACTACATTTGGCTTATAGTAGGTTGAGGAGCCCTGCGATCTCGGGCAACCTCTCCATTTCTATGTCCCCGTCCAGCCTGTCGATCCCTATTTTGAGGGGCAGGTCGCGGAGCATCTTGAATTGGTGAAGGATGCCTTATTGGTGATGGCAGGTGTCTTATGGGAGATGGTGGCTGTCTCCCATTGTTGGGCCTGGAAGGTCCCGAATTCGCCCGGTTACCAAGATTTGGGGTCCGAGTCACCGAGGGGGCTCGGTTATTCCCCATTCTCGTGTGTGCTGCTACAGTCGGGTTAGCAGTGGCCTCAGCTTGATTCCCCCTCTGGGGTCCTAGCTGAACAGGAGGGGATGTTGGTGGCGGTGCTTGTTCCGCTCTCCGAGTGGTTTCATTCTTTCGAGGACGTCCCCTGGGCCTACGAGGTGGGGCCTGAGTGTCCCGCGGAGGCAGAGGATGGGTATCTTACGGAGGTGGAGCCTGAGCTTCCTGTGCTTCAGAAGCTAGCCTGGTTAACTCTTCATTGCGTTTTGTAGCTTCTGCCAACTATTTACGCAGTTGGCGATTTTCGAGTTCCACGATTGGAACATATCTCTCGGGATTGTAGTACATATCCTCGTCGACCCTTGGGCAGGTGGTCCCCGGGAGTTAGACGAGTCACTCCTCTCATCGGGATCAGAATTCACCATAGGTTGCTTTCCAGGCCGTCGTGGGTATTCATCTTCATTTAAAATTTCCTCCTCAGGTATATTGGGATCGTTCGCAGCCATTGCTAATCCGAGAGGCTCTCTGACTAAACAGACTCACGCACTGTTTAATGGCTCTCAATGAAAGCACCAAACTATTGACGCTGTTTTTCATCAACTTAAAAAGGAGAGCAATTAAACAATAATATATCAGAGGAAATGAAATAAGAAGATGACAACAGGATCTTTTTACGTGGTTCAGCAGTTAAAAATCTTCCTAGTCCACGAGTCTATATTATTAGTTCTTTGGAGTTTCTTGGAAACTTTTAGAGAATAGTTGCCCAAATTTTTCTCTCAAGATCTCCAGATTTCGTCATTTACAAATGGAGTTTCCTTCTCTATTTATAGAGAAGGTTTCAGAATTCTTTCCCATATATTTCAGGAAAATATTATGTGAATCAAATGATATAATGCCACTTAATGCATTATCTTTTATGTGTATGATAATATCCCTTAGAATGTGGGATTGGATAACTAATTACATCATATCCCTTAAACATAGGGATTTTACAACAATAAATACATTCACACATAACCGACCAGCTTAGATACTGGGTTTATTATGCCCTCAAGATAATTTGTCAATCTCGAGCTCGTCATTCTTGCTTCGCCTTTGCTCCCAACAAGTTATTGATGGAGTCATCATATTTGAGCTTATGCCTCTCGAGCTCGGATCATCTTGTTTGAGGGCAAGAGATACATCATGAAATATATACAAGTGTTGTACCCTTTGTTGTTGCGAGCTTACCTCATAAGGTCAAAGCATCTTTGAGGCTACATACTGCACGAGATCGTTATTTACAGCAGAACTATCTGATTGGAGGATCGTATGAGGACTGTGCATATTTCGAGCTTACACCTAACGAGCCTAGATTTCGGGATCATAATTCCTCATGCTCGAAATCTGGGTGTAACAATAACCTTTTCAATGATCATAAACAAAAAAGAATCAAAATAAAAAATTAGTGGACGTTACGTGTTTTAATTATAATTAATTTAGTGAATGCATGTATTATAAATTTAGCAAATTAGAATTGGGAAATGGAAAATGAATTATCATTTAGAATGTTGATTGTACTCATTTTTCTTTCTTTCTAAATGTTATATATTTCATATCAATTTGAAGTAATTAGTGATTAAAGGGTTTGACCTTGCAAGTCAAGGGTCTTCCAGTCAGTTCTCATCAAGATAAAATAAATAATATCAACCAAGAGTGTTACTTTTGGGGTGGATCATTTATTCACTTATAAACTTTTTAAGAGTACACATTTCTACTTTTGAGCCCATTATTGTTTATGTAATCATTATATGTATATTAACATTTGCGAGTTGATAATTGTTGACGCCGTTTTTCGTCAACTTAAATAGGAGAGCAATTAAACAAGTAATTATTGGAGGAAATGAATAAGGATGAACACAAGAGGTTTTTTATGTGGTTCAGCAGTTAAATCTGCCTAGTCCACGAGTCTATGTTATTAGAACTTAGGAGTTTTCTGGAAACTTTTCAGAGAATGGTTGCCCAGAGTTTTCTCTCTAGAAATCAGAATTTGTTCCTTTACAAATGATGCTTCCTTCTCTATTTATAGGGAAGGTTTGCAGAATTCATTCCCACATATCTTGGGAAGATATTCTGTGAATCAATTTATATAATGCTATTTAATGCATGATTTTCCACATACACGGAAACGTCCCATGAAAAGTGGGATCGGATAACAGATTAAATAATATCCCTTAAACAATGAGATTGTACAACAATAAATATGTTCACATATAACTGATTAACTCAGGTATGAGATTCATCAAATCTCCAAGACTGGCAGTCGATCACGAGCTTGTCGCCTAACTTTGTATATGCTTGGAACAAGTAACTATTGATGAAGTCATCTCATTCAAGCTTGCACTTCCCGAGCTGGAGCCATCTCGTTTGAAGACAAGAAATGTATCAGGGAAAAATATATACAAGTGTCAAACCATGGCCATTGCGAGCTCATATAATATTCGAGGCTACATATCCTTGAGCTTTTGAGGTTGTTACTTGCAACAAAGCAGCTCGACTAAAGGATCAAATAACGTCCGTGTATATTTCGAGCTCACACCTGACGAGCCTAAATTTCGGGATCACAATCTCATGCTCGAAATCTGGGTGTAACAATAATATTATCAAAAGTTTAAAAAATAAGAAGCACATGTTATATATATTATAGTTTTTAAATATCATCTAGAATAATATAATATTCTATGAAATTTTTGAGTTTTTAAATACGCAAAAAAGTAAAAAGAACGAAGAACTTATGACTTTTAATTTTGTTATTTAGTATATTTTCATTATATATATATGTATATATTGATTTTTTTTCCTCCTTGCTTCAATTATGTGGCAAGTTTTCTTCTATTTCTAGATCTCTAGAGATATATATTATTCTTTTTTAATTTCATTTTATTAGAGAGATAACAAATATAAACATGGGTAATTTTATTATAATAATATTGTATCATTGATTTATTATGTATTCATAAAACTTTTTTTATTGTCTATTACCATTATTATTTTATAACATTTAAACGGAATCAAGCAAACTTTTGCATAAAATTTGGCCAATATTCTTTTTTCACAAAAAATTTCACTTATATTTACATATATAATGTATAATATAATTTGTTTAATTTGATTAACCATTATTTTCAGTTGTGTATTGGATTAGTCTTTTGGATGATTATCATAAAAGATATGAAATAATTAGAAAAGTAAAATAAAATAAAAATTAATACATATTTTCCCTACCATTACAAAATTAAACTTAATTTATAATAATAAGAATAATATCACAATAAGATAATGACACTAAAATATTAATAATTATTTTTATAATTGAAATTATTATCTTTATTTTTTAATTATTACACTGATTTTATTAATAAAATTTCCTTCTACCCTTTTATTATAAATAACATATATATATATTTTAAAAAAATTATAAACAACCAAGCAAAGCATGGTTCTGTTACCTAGCTAAGATTTTATATATAATAAATTTATTTATTTTATTTCACTTTTTAATTTATTATTTATTATTAATATTAATTAATGAATAATATAACCTATATATCTCTATCAAATTTAGCTTAACAAAAATCATAATTTTTTCTGTATTAAAATTCAAATTATGATTACACTAATAATGTTACATTTAATATTATCATTGTCAAGTGAAAAAATTACTATGTAAAAATAGCACTACATTTATAAGGTTTTTTTTTAATAGTTCACTCGGTTTTGTGAAGTAAAAAAAATGATATAAATTAATTTTTCTACAAATATACTATTTTATTCTAAAATATTGTTAATTAAACAAATATAAAAAGTTTTTTCAAAATATATATTATTCAATTATAAATAAATAAAATGGAAGAGTAAGAAAATTCATGCGCTAGCTTGAAATTGCGAATGAAGGCACTATAAAATCTTTGTGTTCGTTTCATCCAAACAGATCCAGATTTCATAAGTATTTGCATTTGGTAAAATTTTTGTTTTTAAAATTTTTAAACTCAAAAATAAAAATATATTTTTGTTTTATGTTTTTTTATTTTTATAAAATAAAAATGCGTTTGATAACCATTTTTGTTTTCTGTTTTTTTAAAATAAAAATAAAAATGTGTTTGATAACTTTTATTTTTTATTTTATTTTTTAAAAAATAAAAAATAAAAAACATGTTTGGTAAAAAAAAAATTTTGAATTTTTTTTATTTTCATTTTCTAAACTAAAAAATAAAAATATTTTTTGTGACTACTATTTATTATTTTAAAATAAAAAATAAGAAAATTATAGTAAAAGAAGATCACATTGATAATATTCAAATAATCTCAAATTTTAAAACTTAATATCTATCCACGAGATAACACAAAATCAAAAAAGTTTACATAGTAAAATAAAAACATATGAACTGATAATTGTCCAAATTTAAAGTAAAGTATTAAACGAGTCATAACAATCAACTAATGTCTTTAATTAATCTCACTATCGTCAACTAGCTCTCCATATATGGTCAGAATTTCATCACGAACATGAGCCATTTCACGTATATGAGTTCTAGAAATACTGAACTCTACACTATCAGTCAAAGTTCCATCCGTGCTTTGTAAAGTGGTGGTCTGTACTTCAGAATTTCCTGCACCTCCATCAAAATATACACCTGCTTCTGCATTTGTCCTTATAAAATTATGAATCCCACAACAAGCAATGACAAGGTTGTACTAGAGCCAGATGACCTAATACTCAAGCCTAATAGTTACTCATAATACGAAATATGCCATCGTGTTAAACCAAATATTGTATTTAGCTAACCAATTTACATCTAAAGTATAATTGAGAAAATACGTTAAGAAAAAAGATTGTTATAATATCAGATTTTCAGGAAAAGTTTGCATTCGCACTAATCTATACTTTTCTACAATAATTTCTATACGTTTCTACAATAATTTCTTTAGTTGGTTTCAAGTCTTTTCACAAACATGCATATTTCATAGAAACTTTGTAATATCAGACATCATTGATGGTTGGATGAAAATTAATATCCAAACCAAACAACTGAGAGAAAGATCTTATCTATGGAAAAGTTACGCACGGAAGACAGCAAAAGAATTATGGGAAGAAAATAAGTTAGTTCTATCTCATATACTCTTCTTTCCTGCCTTTTGTCCTTACTACTTATTATCATATACAAGTAATCATGCTCTTTTTTTTTTGAACAATACAAGACAAAACAATAATGATTCATATACAAGACAAAACATTGGGCCTGTTAGACCATTCAGACAATAAAATGCTTTTTGTGATTAGATAGTGCAAGTAGAAATTACAATTATAATTCTAATTACTGTGTAATATGCAGTGGAAATATATATTGACATTTACTAGTCAGTTTCTTAATAAAACTCTCTAGGATTACCACTAGCTAGCTAGTCAACAGAAGAACTATACTCAAAGCACTCATAATGATGCATGTACAGATGTAGTGTATATATCATGAGTCATGATGAGTAATTATATATTATACATATGCAATCTATATATATATGGGTGTATATACCCTTTAACTATTTTACGTATCTCTTTAATCTCCAAATACTCTTGACAGAGACAGCAAGTAAAATATGGCTTTTTATCATCACTCTTTTTCATTTCATGAGAAGCATGCAATGTGTGGTCTGATATTGAAAGTCTTTTATCTTCCAATATCAAGTAAGAGATGTAACGACCCAAATTTGCTAATAAGGTTTAAGGGCCTTGATTAGTGTGCTGGGAGGGCATAATTGGGATTAGAATGAATGTTATTGATTTAAATGCGTAAATATATTATTAATAGTGTGTTTATGATAATTGATGATATTATATGATGATGTGATATATATGTTTGAGATATATGCGAGAACCACATTATTATGTTGACAATTCTACAGCCGGCGGCTCGAGGCGATCCTAGGGCGAGATAGCGGGAAAAGTCACAACGGGGCATTATAATTGACTTTGGATAAGTCAAGGAGTATTTTAGGTATCGGGTAGTGATTTAGACTATCGGCTGATGAAAATAAATAATTGGAGATATATTTTGAGGTTAGGATGTCTAGGCGGGATTATTGGGGGATTTTACCGTTTTGCCTTCAGGGATGTTTCCAGTATTCCGAGCTTTGAGATTAGCCTGATAACTTAAGGATAGACTTAAGGAATATGTTAGAATACAGTAGACACAAGTTTAACCGACCTTTCTCTCCTTCTCTCTCTTAGCAAAGGCAAAACCCTATTTTTCAAGGGGGAATTGATTGAAACTTGAGGGGGAACTGCTGGAACTAAGTTGTATCTTTGAGAATTGAAGGGAATAATCTGGAGGATTAGCTCAGGAACTGATCAAGGTCTGAGATAGAGCCAAGGTAAGCATTGAATTTTCGTTTCTGAGGTTAGGAATTTAGAGAAATGGCTTAGTCTTAAATATCTATGGTTTTGGCATTTAAGGTGGAAATTGAGGCTTGAAACTTTGAAGATAGGTCGGGAGACTCTTGGAGAAGTGATTCTACAGCTGAGGTAAGGTTTAATTTAAAGTTTGATGGTTGAATTTGAGAGCTTTCATGGCTGGTTTTGAGTTTTGTGGGTTTGAAATCTCAGAAATTGGAATTGGGATTTTGGTGAGTGTTAGGCTGGATTTTTGGTGGAGTTGTGTTGTTTAAATCATTCTAATGTTGTTATTATTAATTGGTATTGAGTTGGGGGCTTTGGGATGGCTTAAGGTGAGGTTTAGATATTGAAAATGGTGGTTTTTTTCTGGGTTCAAAGGGTCGGGCCGCGGCATGGTTCTTGGTGAGCCGCGGCCCTTCGATGTTGTTGCATGCTGAGGAAGGAGGGCGGGCCGCGGCATGGCCCAAGCAATGCCACGGCCCTTACCTGTTTTTATGCCTTAGATGGTTCTGTTTGGGGGCCATGCCGTGGTATGGGTGGCCTATACTGGGGCGCTTAAGGGATTTTGGGATTTTGGGCTTGGGAATTTAACCTAAGGTGCTCGGGATTGAATCTTTTACCATATTTGGTGAAGTTCAATGTTCCGAGGACTAGAACTTGGTTTGGAAACTCATTTAAGATTGTTAATGGTATCTTTCATCATGGTTGTGACTAGGTGCTAAGCTAGGGCTCGGGGATCGGATCGCGCTCAAGGAGTATCGCCCGTAGCTAATTCATCTAGAAGCTAAAAGTAAGAAAACTACATCCGATTGAATATTTGAACGGGACTAAGGGCTCCCTAATATGTATGATTGAAAGAATGATATTATTCCATGTAAATTGTAAACCAACGGCCTAAGCGTGCCACGGTTAACTTGTGCAATTGGCACGGCTCGGACACTGGTATCCGAGGACAGCTTATTATACACTGAGCTCGGTTTAAGAGGGTCGGAGTTAGTGGGTTAAACAGAGGGTGTGACCTAAGGTGTCGACCCTAGTATTTGTGTTAATTGATTATTATATTTGGCTATGAATGTGATTAAGGAGATTGTTGAATAATCTGAGTATAGATAAGGTTACTTGTACCTTGAAGTGTGCTTATATGCTGTGGAGTGAATATCTGAACGTGCTTATTGGAATGTCTGTTTGCCATTATTGTTTATGCTGTGTATGTTGTTTTCTTGCTGGGCCTTGGCTCACGGGTGCTGCGTGGTGCAGGTAAAGGCAAGGACAAGATCGATCAACCTTGATTGGAGAGCTCTGCAAGGTGAATGTACATGTCAGGCCACTCAACCGCCACGGTTGAGGAGATTAGAGGGACGAGAGGACCAGAACCTTGTATTTTGCCTTAGTATGGCTAATGTTTACTCTTAACTGTTGAATTTTGTAAACCAACTATTAAACATTGTTGGTTTTGAGGATCCCTTCTGTAAACTGTTTATAACTTATAAAATGTATCTTTTGAGGCCAAAATGTCTTTTATCCCTAGAACACTTTAGCTAATGACACGTTTTGATTAAACGACTTGATTAGCAAGTCTCACACCTTTATAAATACACAGTGTAGCGGCCTTGCCTATCCAGGGCGTTACAAGAGAAGTAAATGGAGCCAAATTTAGTTAAAGAAGAGACTGCAATCCATTCAATTATTCATCATGCCTTACTGCTCTTGGGATGATAGATAAGGAATATATGAGGAAGAAGCAGCCAGATAGAAGATTCTTACATGTCATGCATGGCCTTCCTATTTATATCAGAACAAACCAAATTTAGATCATATGTAGTTAATAATATTATGTTATTACTGGCCTATATCCAATCTATCAGAACAAACCAAATTTTATGTTACTAGACTTGATAGTTTAGATGAGTACTTGTTAGTTTTATGCTATATGGAACTAAAGTATATTATACTCCCATTCTTAACGCATACAATATAGTATATAAAGAAATGTGCAATATTTCACTGCTAATATTGAGCTTGAGCCAGAGCTCTTTTGTTACATATATGCATACACATAAATACACACACATATAAGCATTGGGCGGGTTGGTCGGGTTACAAGGCATTTTTACCCGTCCAATATCATAATCGGGTTAGCAAAAGTGACCTGTAACTTGGCCAATTAAGAAAAAGAAATTTTTAACCCATCCAATAATTTGGGCGGGTTGGTCGGGTTAACTCGCCCAAACCGAAATTGTATTTTTTTTGGCGGGTTGGTCGGGTCAACCCGCCCAAACAAAAATTGTATTTTTTTTTTAATATTTTTGTAATTTTTTTCTTTTAAATACTAGTACTAATAGTGTGAAGTTTATATTTTTAAGCTTAAAACAATATTTTAAATTTATAGTAAAAAAATTAAAACAAAACTTAATTAATTTATATATTTATTTGAATATATTAAAAATAATAAATTCTTAATTGGGCGGGTTGGGTTATATTGGGCGGGTTGATAATTATTTTCAACCCGCCCAATGTAACAATTAGGCGGTTTAAATTTTGGTTGGTTTATTCGGGTTGCGTTTTTTGGCGGTTTTTTCGGGTTGGGCGGGTTGTAAAATTTTTTGCACAGCCCTAGGAATGAGAAGATGGAGTTAGTATCTGAAGTGATGGCTGATGCAATCGATGATGCTTTGGAAGGAGATGAGGAAGAGGAGGAAACATATGAATTACTAAACCAGGTGCTTGACGAGATTGGAATTGACGTCAAACAAGAGGTATTTTTTTTATTGTATCTTTCATTTTATTGATGACAAACAATCTGTCAATGGTGTTATCTGTGACATTACTGAAATTAGAATGTTGAAGCTTGCACAAACAATAATGTGTTCTTATATTGCAATGTGCAGCTTGTTAATGCGCCATCAGCAACTATTGCTGCACCAGCTGCTAAGACCAAAGTTGCTCAAGTGGAAACAGCAGCAGCAGCTAGACCAAAGTGAGAACCCAGCTAGACCCAATTATAGTATCTGTGATTGTTTGAGAATGTGTGGATTCAGGGTTTGGAACATGGAAATCTAATAAGATTATATGATGGTACATAAATTGGTAATTTCACTTCAGAATCTTGATTGCAGCCACATTCAAGTCTAATAGATTGATTTTGCTTCACAATTGTGTTTCAGGGTCTAACTGCATTTTACCTTTTGCATGAGTTCTAATGTACTGTTATACATATGATATGAACTTGAATAGGCAAATAGGCTCAATTCTCCAGAATTCAAGTATCTATGCTTGTGACTAACAAAACAACTAAAATTAACTTCAGATTGAGCTAGAGAGTTCAGAGTAGTTCACTATGTATTGGCTGCAAACTCGAATTCTATGCCTCCTAAACCAAGCTAGTTGTCTGCAACCTGAAATCTAAGCTTTGAGTTGAGTACTATCATGACAATAAGATAAAGTACTCATGGGATGTAGACATGTCTCAATCTCTTTTATTTCACTCTGCTTCAGCTTTATATTTCTAGTAGTGAGTTTCAATATTTTATTTAGACCAAACTAACATAAAGAAAGAATAGGAAAAGGGTTTGAGACTAAGACACCAATTAGAGAGAAAAAGCATAGAATAGAGCTACCATCAATTCAGAGCCACGAAAATTCTTAAAACTCAATGACTACTTAAAAAGAAAGTAAAGGAAGAACAATAGATGTAATAATAATAATTATAGCACCAAACTAGACTCGACCAGATGTTGATTTGAATTCGAAGTTGCATTACAAGTTTACAAAAGCTATTTCATTCCTCTCTGAAATGAACAATCACTTTCGTCTTTTACCACACTAACTCATTATGCAACTCTTGATCCCAAACAATACCTTGTTTGAGCTATATATAATTATACTTTCCTCTTTGAAATTGATGTAAATCTCTGAGTAAATCTTTTCCGAAGGCACACTTAAATTTCACATAACTTAATGTTTTCTACTCATTGTGGAAATAGGTTTTTCATTTCAAGGCACCCTAAAGAGAAGAACCATAAAAGAAGACATAAAAGTGGTTGATATTGTTTTCTCAGGAACCAAACAAACAAAGAGTCTGGGAGAACAAATTAGTGAATTTTCGTATGAAAGAAAATTGAAAGTAGAAATAACTGAGGAAGTTGGGAATGATTACAAAGTGGAAGGTGTTTCGGTGAGTTGGGCAGAGTCAGAAGCTGAGGATGAGCGAGATATGTTTAGGTTCAGATTTGATCTTCCCTTGTCTAGTCTAAATATAACACAAAATTTCAAGGAACTTATGCTATCAATCAAAGTACAATATTACAAAAGAGGTTCAAACCAGAAAGAAAGAAGAAATATATACATGTGAATTAAGAAAACACTGAGCTTAGCTAAAATCTCAGAGTTGAGACCCAAATCACAGAGAGCAATGAGCCCTGTGTCAATTATATTGGACAAGAGAAAAAATGGAGGAAAATCACAAACCCTAATCCCAAACAAAATCAGAAAAAGAGATTGAGAAGAAGAAGAAGAAGAAATCATATGAGGGAGAGACATGAAAGAGATGGTGTACCTGAAGAAAATTTGGAGAGACCTATGAGAAGCCATTGAAGCTTGAGAGAGGTCTCTGTACGCGAGCTTGAGATGGGAGAAAAAAATTGGTTTAATTTTTTTTTGAAAGTATGAAAATGGTGTTTTCAAAATTTGGTCAATTTTAATTAAAATTTAAAAAAATTAAAAATAAGTTTTAAAAAAATTTAACTCACCGAACATGTTTTTCGGTGTTGTTATCAATTTTTTTATTATTTAATAAAAAAACTATTAAATTTTTTTTTACCGAACAGGGCAGTATACCTTATTTTTTTCTTTCTTATTTCTAACTTTACTTAATCATCAGAGCTCTCATTAGAGCAACTCCAATGGTGGCTACCCCATTAGTAGCTTAACATCTCCAAATCATCCAAAAATATAATTTTTTATTTTCTCTCTCATCCACATTATTTTTGGCAACTTTTTTCATAAAAATACTCCAATGCTAAGCCACCCCAAAAATTACATTTATATATATATAATATATATATATAATACAACCAAAACAAAAAAACCACCGTTGCCTAACAGAGGCAACGGTGCTTAAATATTAAAGCTCTCTAGAGCTTCAAAAAAGAACAAGCCACGATGTTTGTTTGTGAGAAAATGGTCAATGACTACCTAATAAGCCACACCATTGTGGCTGCTCTTATGGAGTGTCTTTTCTGTTTGCTTTCCAATCAGTCTAATCCGATCGTTACTATCATCGGTAAGCCTTTTTGGTTGATTTCTATACGATGTCTATGAATTTATCTTTAGAAATCTTAATTTCTCTCTTTGGATCTCACTATGCTAAGTCTTTCACTTTTTCCAAACTTTCCGTTATCGTCATTTCTGTAGAACCAGGACTTGATCTGTTATTAAAAATATGTTTAATGCCGAAGCAAGACTAATAAATATATGATTAATGCCAAAGCAATATAAGTTTTGTTTTACTGCACTATTTTATCTGTTATTGCTGTCAAAATTTTTCATTGTATTGATTCTTGCGTTTCAAGTCTGGTTGTGTTGACTTGAGAAATGAAACAGAGAGAAAATCTAACAGAGAAAGCTTTGATGTTTGGCAAGTGTTTGAGAGAATGAAATAATAATACTCAACCAACAATTGAGCTTACCATTATTGTATTGATATTTACACTTCATGTTGAAATATTCTACAAATCAATAAGTGATTTCCGTAAATCATGTGTAATTGACTAAGATTGATTTGTAATCAATTAGTATATTCTATTTTTAGAATCCGAAAGTCCTATAAATTGTATCTATTTTCACTGAAATATAATAAGAAAAATCTATTTCTTCACATGGTAACAGAGCATGAACAAATCCTGGTTAGAAGAAAAGGAAAAGAAACAAATAAAAAAAAAAACCAGTTTTTTTTTAGCCAATCTTTTGTCCAAAACCTACCAAATACAAAATCTATATAAATATATATATGTAAATACCCATCATCGTTGATTCTCTTCGATGTCACACCTCCACACCTTTACCAGTTTTTAGTCAAAGCCATCTTCTCCTTGATCGCATCTTCATCACAGTTGAAAGACTCAAACTTCTGCCTTGCGGTACTGTAGATTCCGTCACACATCTCAATGGAAAGAACAGAGACATGCTTCAGTAAATAGGTTTTATTAAAAAAAAATTCCTAGACCTTTGGGCTTTTAGTATATGTGCATTGGGCCTTGTTTTTTTTATTAATTTTATATTTGAGCTCCATTTTATTTTTGAGGAATTTACATGAAATATGAGAAAATTCACTAAAATTTGATATATATGGCTTTTTATTTTGTGTGCATTTTTTATGGTTTTTTTTGTTGTTTTCCTTTTTTATGGGTTTTGTTTTCCCATATTTATCAAAATATTGCTTTTATATCCCATATTTTTTTGTATACGTTTTTTTTCTATAGGGGTATTTTTATGAGTAAATTTTTGTCTTTTTATTTTTATTATTTTGGTAAACATTTTTGTAAGAAAATTTTAATTCAGTAGTGGTTTATTATGCATTTATGTGTATTTTTGTGAGGGCTTTTTAGTCATTTTATGTGTTTTTTTTATTATTTTATTTTATTTTATTTTTGAATTTTTTTTTGTAAGGAAATCAATTCCCAGTATGCATGCAGGTACTTGAGTACCCAGCCTCTATCACGTTTTTATCTTCTTCACGTTTTCTGAATTTTATTAGTATATTTTATTAAGTATCACGTTTTCTTCAGTGGTGATTTGTGTTCTTAGTTTTCGTTCTTGTGTTAGGGTTTATTTGAGTTCTTTGTTGTCGATTTTCTGTCCTCTGTGCGTGTGTTTCGTTTCGGTGAGTACCTGGTTTCAGGTATGTCTTTTTCCGTTTGCTTCAGTATCACGTTTTTTATATATCGTTTGGTTCAAATTTTTTCTTTCTTTCAGCATTTGGTTTTTTGTTTTGATTTCTTCTTTTTTTTCTTTTTCTTAGGATTTTTATAAGTTTCTCGTTGTGGATTTGTGCCTCTTTGTGGTGTTTTCGTATCGGTGAGTACCCGGTTTCAGGGTTTATTTTATTTTAATGTAAATTGATTGTTAATTTTGCTTTGTATTATATATTTTTCTGTCGTGGGTGGTTGTTTTTTAATCTGTGTTAATGACGGTTTTTATATTTGGTGCACGATTTTATCGTTAGTTTTTTAGTGGGGTTTTTGTCAGTTTTTGATCAGTTTATTATTTGGGAAGTTTATGGGTAGTTATTTGTAATTTGTGCTCTATATATGTGTATATCTGTTTTTCTTTTTTCATTTGTGTTGTTTGTTTTTTTTTATGCAGTGCATTGATATTTCTCTTGCTCGAATTTGTGTGATGGATCACTGTGGTGAATGCGGTGGTGTTTTTGGTTCGGAGAAGAAAATTTCTGGTATAGTAGAGGATGAATCGAAGAATGTAGGGGATGATATTTGCGAGATTCTTCCTCGAAGGAGTAACATTACACATTTGAAGTCTGTTGCAAGGAAGAAGAGTAAATCCCCTTCCTCTGTTGCAAGGAAGACAAGTAAATCGCCTTCCACTGTTAAACAGGCGAAGGATTCGTGTGCATCTGGTAGTAAGGATGCTGGAGATGATTCTCATGAGACTAAACATGTTGTGGTATGTGTTTATTTTTTTAATTATTATAATATAAAATTGTTCATCTGTTTATGTTTTTGTTGTTGTGTTTCACATTGGGTGGATTCTGTTTGTTTTATTTTTTTATGGTTGTGTATTTGGTTTCTTGTAGTTTTGTAGTTAATTTGTATAATGTTCAATTTTGTTTTGTGTTTGTTTTATAGTTATTGTTGTGTTTTCTTTTGTTGTTAAACAGTTTTTTTTTTGTACCTGGTTACATGTGTACCTGGTTACATGTGGATTCTATTTTTTTAATTTTTTTTATGGTTGTGTATCTGGGTTCTTGTAGATTTGTAGTTAATTTGCATAATCTTAAATTCTGTTTTGTGTTTGTTTTATTGTTATTGCTGTGTTTTTTTTTGTTGTTAAGCTGTTTTATTATTTTTTGGTACCTGGTTTCATGTGTACCTGGTTACATATGTACCTGGTTACTTTACAGATAACAGTGAACGATGTTGCTTAATGAGTTTTGAACTTGTTTACCTTAGTGAATGAATTGTTTTTTTTTTTATATGTATATTTAAACCATACAAAGTTAAATACATATAAGTCGTTTTATAAATGTAAAGTACTTATAAATTTTTCATGTTTATATTTTTTGAAACTGGTTGCATGTTTAATTGTTTTGTTTTTTTCTGCAGGCTCATTTAAAAATATACCCCTCCAAGAGGTTTGGTAGTAAGGTTCAACATTTTAATGACAAGAGTGTCATTACTGACTTGAAATCTAAGTTGACTAAAAGTCAGAAATCATTGTTTAAGAAGACCCCATTTGGGCACTTTTTAGAAGTATGTGATATTTATTTTCAAACTCAACTTGCCCAGCTTGTGTTATTGAGAGAGGTATCTCATGAGAGGGAGGAAGAGGAAATGTGGTTTAAGCTTGGTCGTAGAGTGTGTAGGTTTTCTATTGAAGAGTTTGCTCTAGTTACGGGTCTTAGATGTGATGGTGATTTTGATTTAAGTCGTTTTCAAAAAAAGAAGGTTTTGTTTAAGAAAAAAATATTTGGCCGTTTTGTTGGTAAGGTGTCGAAGTCTGAATTACGCAATGCTTTTATTAGTAAGGATCTAGTTGCTGATGAGGATGTTGTCAAATTGGGTATAGTTCATATCCTAGTTAACTATTTGTACGGCTATACTAGTGATAAGTTGGTTGGTGATTTCTTTTTTGAGATGGTTGATCGAGATTTTTCTGAATTAGCAAATATTAGTTTTGGCAAGTTTGTATGGGATAGGAGTTTTCAATATTTGAAAACTGCTTTGAAGGGTGGGAATAAAATATTTGATGGACTGTTCGTTGATGGGAAGGTTGGCCTTCACCCTTACAAACTTCTTGGGTTTCTCATTGCTTTTCTTGTATGGATTTATGAAAGTATAGCTTAGTTGAGTCCTGAGTTTTGTCAACGGGTTGGGAAAAAATTTCCCCGTTTGTTGAATTGGAAGAGTACAGATAATGCGTTCTATGCAAACTTGGTGGGAAAGGTTTTCAACAATCAGAAGGTATAATCTTTTTGTTTTGTAACTGGTTTCTTGCTAAATTTGTTTGATTCATTTTTGCATTTTTGTTTGTGTACCTGGTTTCAGTTGATGGTAACCAGTTTTCTTGATTTTGTATATATATATATTTTTAATTTATTCAGTTGACTATCCTGGATGTCTATCCGTCTTCTGAGGAGAGAAAGAAACTGGCAGTAAAGAAGTTTAAGTTTGAGCCTCTATACTTGCCGAAGGTGTGTGCTGAAGATGGAGACAGTAGTCCGGGTACCCAGGTACTGGTTAGTTTTGTTGTTTGTTTTAGTTAAAAAAAATATATTATTTTGTTTTGAAATTTATAGGTTTCTTTTTAGGTTTTTTTGTCTTTTTTTTTTTTTGCTGTTTTGTAAAGTATTTTATTTTGTTTTGTAGGTTGATAGTGAAAAGTTGAGATTGATTTGTGAATCAATCTCATCAATAAAAGCATGCCAAGAAACTATTATTAGTGACATTGCAGTTATGAGATCTGAGTTCATGGGGAAACTCAGTGATTTATCTGCAATGATTGCAAAATTTGTTGCAAAAAATTCTGAAAAAGTTGCAAATTCAAGTGATGAAAGTGCTGGTTTTAATGAAGGGGAAAAGCCAGATGATTTTGATAATGTTTCCAATCCTATTTCTGATGATTCTAAGGTAACTTGTTTGTTTTTATGCTTTATTGTTTTTTTTAACCATTTTTAGTTGTAACCAGATTGTTTTTTTTTTTTTTTGGCTAGGATTGTGGAAATGATTCAGCTGAAGAGTCTGATGGTAGTAAGGTAACTAGTTTATTTTTCTTAATAGTATGTTTTCTTTCTGTAGTTGTTTAGTGTAACCAGTTTCATTATTTCTTTTAGGGTGTTGAGAAGGATTTAAATGAAAATTTTGATGCTGTTTATTCTGGGTTGGAGTTGTCAAATGTTGTGGGTGGAGATAAGGTTTTGTAATTTATTTTTGTTTTGTTTCTTGTATTATTTTATTTAAAATTGAATTTGTTGTAATTGATTTTATTTTTATTCATTATAGGATTTTACAAACAAGCCTGAGTTCAGTTCAGTTGGTTTAAGTTTTGAAGAAGTATATGTTGATCCAGAGATTTTGAGTGTTATTGATAGAACTGTTCAGTATGCAGAAGGAGAAAAGAAATTTACCGGGAGTAAGGATGATTGGAAGGTTGTGATGGTTGGTGATGATGATGAGGTTCCTGTTGCTATTAAAAAGAGGGAGCCTAAACCTAGTACTCATGTCAAGTCTCCTTTTGTTACTGAGTTTGGTTCTTCTGATGTTAAAGAAACTGTGAAGAGGAAGGGAGTGGAAGTGGTGATTGTTAGAGGATTGGTTCCATTTGAAAATGAAATAGGGCAGAATGTTTCAAAGAATGATTGCCTGGATTATATTTCTTGGATTGAGGATAAAATGAATTTTAAGAATAAGTATGTTTTTTTATATTTTCTTTAATATTATTATTCTTGATATTTAATTGTTTGTTAATATATATATATATATTTTTTGTTTTGAAGGAAGAAGAAATTTTCTGATGTCAATAACATTATCAATCCCCCAATGGATTATTCATTTGTTAAAATTTCTGAGAAAATGTGGTTTTACAAGCTTCAAACTTGTGGGGAGGAGCTTATGGACACTGTAAGTAACCAGATTCTTGTTATAATGTTTATTTAGTAGTATTTGTTTGTTTAGATGTTTTTTTTTTTTTGTTGATCATGTTTAAGTCAAGTAACCAGGTTCCTGTTAATAAGTGTGTAAAATATTTTTAAATTTTGGGTAGTAACCAGGTTCTTTGAAGCATTGTGTGTAACTTGTTTTTTTTTAATTATATATTGGCTAGTAACCAGGTTCTTGGTATAATGATTCTTAATTAGTCTTTGTTTTGTTTAGATGTTTTGTTTTTGTTGTTGATCATGGTTAAGACAAGTAACCAGGTTCCTTTTAGTACTGTCTGTAAATTGTTTTTTTTATTTATGGGTAGTAACCAGGTTCCTAACTTTTGTATGTTTATTTATTTTTTGTAGCATATAAATGTATGTTTTTATTACCTGAGGAAGAAGATTAAGCTGGTTGATGGTTTGAACAAGAGGGTTACAACTACAGACTCTTGGTTTGATGCAACTATCAAGGGTTTGTATGATAACTTTGTGGCAGCCAAATGTGATTCAAGCATCATTCGTTTTGATAATCTAATTTCAGATTACATTATTGGTGAATATTTGTTTTGTAACACTCCTTGGGTGGATGTGGATCATGTTCTTTTTCCTGTGCATGTGAAGGTTCAGTTGCATTGGGTTTTTATTCACTTTTCCATTAAGAGTAGGATGTTAACTGTCTACAATTCTTTGACGGGGAAGAAGAATGAGAGTATTGCTTTGCCATATGTGAAGGCTTACTCTGTTGTTTTACCATATTTTCTAGATTTTCTTGATTTTTATTGTTCTAGGAAAGATTTGGACTTGAATGTTGGTCCATATTCTGTTGGGAAGAAGGATCCAATTGATTTTAACTTTGCCAAAGACTTGCCATTTCAAGAGGATATGTAAGTAACTGGTTTTTTGTATATTGTTGTTTATTTTTCTATTTTGTTTGTTTTTAAGTAATTTCATATTCTGTTTTTTGTGTTTTTTGTTTTTTTTTTTTGCAGTGATTGTGGAGTATTTGTTATCAAGTATGCTGATTTGTTTATTCATGGGAAGATTGATGACATCCCGAAGAACATGGCTGCCAAAATTGCTACCTATCGTGATTATCTTGCCATTAACTTGTATAGTCATGCAAAAAAGAAGCAGATTGGTGGGTACAAGACAGAAGATGATGCTCCATCAAAGAAATCAAAGAGGAGGAGGAATTATAAGTAGAGATGTTGGAGTTTTTTTTTTTAGCTGTATTAACGACCATGTCTTTTTTTTCTTTCGTTGTTTAATAGTGAAGTTGTGGTTTGTAACTGGGTACTGTTTTAGTACTGGACTTATGTATGGTTTTTTTTTTTTTTTTTGGTCAATGTAAAGAATTGGTTTCAACTTTTGGCTTAATATAAATTTTTTTTTAATGTATATTATTTTAATGTGTATGTTTTTTTATTCAATAGTGTTGGAGTTTTTTTTTTTTTAAAGTGTGAAGATATTGTGATGTACATGTTTTTTTTTTCATATAGGTTTCAATTATTATTGTATGAAGATGGTGTAACCGGTTACTTCTGTGTTAGATTGTAAAAGCTATATGTTTCAGGTAACTGGTTACTGTTTCTTTAGTTTTTATTTCTATTTTTTAAATTATTTTTTATTTTTTTATGTTTGTTGTTTTTTTTTTGTGTGAACGATTTCTGATTATATAACTAGGTTTTTAAAGTAGTTGGTTTTATTAATATATAGTTGTTTGTTAAAATTTCTTATAGTGATTGCTTTTTGTTTTTTATATTTTTATGTGTTGTAACCAGGTACTTGAATTTTCAGTTTTTGAATATCTTGTGTTGGAAAGTTGAGTATCAAGTTTATAATATTTTATGTTTTTTTGTTTTTTGTGAAATATTTGTGGTTTTATAATTAGGTTTTTAAATCGTTGGTTACATGTATATGTAGTTGTTTGTTAAATTTACTTATAGTATCTGTTTTTTTTTCTTTCTATAATATGTGTTGTAACCAGGTACTTGAGTATCCAGATTTGGAATATCTTTGTGTTTGGAACCATGAAGTTGAGTATCAAGTTTATAAAATGTAAAATGTTTAAAAAGTTTGTACTTTTATTGAAGTAGAAAACATTAGGATACAATTTTATTACATGAAATGAAAATATTGAAATTGTAGTATATCTATTCTTTAGAAAATTATTTGTCTATTTTCTTTGACTTTGTTGTGTTTCGCAGCTTTGGGATTGGTTCATTCCTGCATGTTTTTCTGTTATGCCCTTGCTGTGCGCATCTTCCACATTTTATTTGCACCTTTGGTTCTCCTCTAGATCTGATTCTTTTCCTTCTAGGGCGGCCTGGTGGTTTTCTTGATTTTGGTGGTAGGACAATTATGTTTAAAGTCTCTGGCAGTGTCCATTCGCCTTCATTTGGCAATGGATGAACAGTTGAGTCATATGTTGCTTTCATAGTTGTAGTTTTGTAGTAATCAGCAACATAATCATATGTTTTCAGCCGTGTTTTGGCGAATACTGCTATTGCATGTGCACACGGTATTTCGTCTTGTTGGAATCTTTTGCATTCACATGTTTTCTCCATTAGGTTGACCAAAAAATTTCCTTTCTGTTCAACCACAACTTGGTACAGTATAGTGTTTACTGGGAAGACCTGTTTATTTTAGTAGAGAAACACATGTTAGAAACTGGATACTGTGATATTTTTGAGTAACTGGTTACTAAGAGTTTTGATAAATAATATTCAGTGCTCAATATATGTCAGGTACCTGAAATTTAATGGCACGAATAAAGTTTTCTCTAAGCACAGTTTCAGTATCTGTTGTTACTTGTGTGAATGTTCCGTTTGCTTCGTTACCATTTTTCCATACCCATTTTTGAACTAAACTTCGAAGGCCCTCCATCATTGTAGTGATTGGCAGCGTTCTTGCAGCTTTCAATGCAGCATTTATTGATTCAGCTATATTTGATGTCATCATTGTATATCTTCTTATTGGAGCATGGCATCTAGACCAAGTTGAATATCCAATTTTTTGTAAATACGGTCTTATGCGTGTGTCAATCTTGTCTATTTCATGCATGTAATGCTCAAATGATTGTACCCTGTATGCATTTGCTGCTTTGACAAAGTTTAGGTTTAGGTCCTCCCCATGGACACCAAAATTGACTTTGATGTTGTTTAACAGATGGAATATGCATGCTCCATGGAAAGCTTTTGGGTATACATGGTCTATAGCATTTTCTATGCTTTTATGCCTGTCTGAAATGATTGCCATACCTGTTTTGCAAAATCACAATGGAGTAACTGGTTATTAAGTATTAACTGAGTAACTGGTTTCATTAATTTATATGACTGTTATTTTTTTTTTTACACTGTTTTCTCTATTTTATTGCTGGATTATTATTAAACTGATAATTTTATGAGTTTAGTTTGTTTCAATAAGAATATAAAGAAGAAAACCGTACCTTCTCTTTCTCCATATGTCTCCTTTAGCTTTGTGAAAAACCATAACCATGATGAATCATTTTCAGAGTCTCCAATTCCAAAGGCTAATGGGAATATGTTGTTGTTAGCATCCATTGTTGAAGCAGTGAATAAAGTTCCCCCAAATGATGTCTTCAAGTAAGTTCCATCTATCACAATGACTGGCCTACAGTGTTTCCATCCTTTGATGGAATTTGCAAATGCTAGGTACATATATTTGAAGTGATCTGTATTGTCTGTAACCAGGTGTGTAATTGTACCTGGGTTCGATACTTTTAGCATGTGAAGGTAGATGGGAAGTTTTTGGTATGAATCATCTTGGTTTCCCCTTTCCAATTCTAAAGCTTTTTCTCTTGCTCTCCAGGCTTTTTGGTACCCCATTGAAACACCAAAATCATCTAGCATGTCGTTGATTATGTCATGTGGTGTGTGTACTCTCTTTATTGACATGTATTTTGATTTTATTAGTTCCCCAATGACATTGCAATTAGCCTGCCTGTGGTCTTCCATAATGATATCCAAGGAGCAGGTGTGAGTTTTTACATACTTTCTGATTTTAAATGTTTCTGTTTTCCTGAACTTTGAAGCTCTAAGTAACCAGTTACAATTGTCATCCACACAGGTTACCAGGTACTCTCTTGGTTCAGATCTTTTTGTCTTGAATTGGAAGTTGTGGATCATAGCATAATAACATAGAGCAGATTTTAAGAGCTTTTTGTCCTTATAAATCTGGCCTTCTTCAACTTTGAAAATTTTATGATCAGTTATAATTTCTGTTTCTTCTTTTCTTTTTCTTTTGTTTTCTTCTGTTCTCTCTATGATAAATTCTGCTACATCATCAGCTATGTCTGTAGTATTTGGGAAGGTTTGTACCTGGTTATTTCTGGTGTAGGTTGCTTCGTGATATTGTAATTATGTAGCTGATTGCTCGTTGTTTAGTTGAAGAACTAGCTTTTCTAAATCTGTGTTCTGTTTTTGTGTTTCTTCTTCATATGTAGTGTGTTGAACAGTTTCAGCTATTGTTTGATCAACAGTGGTGATGCATAGTGGTAGCTCAGTTACTTCATTTTGTTTCTTTTTCAGCTCAATGTAGAATAGGACTGAATTGTCAGTGAGTAATTTCATTGGTGGCATACCTGGTGATAACTGGTAACTCAGCTCAATATTTTGAATATTGCATTTTATTTCAGTTTTCACTAAATGAACCAAATTGTTTAGAGAACAATTTTTTGGTATTATCAGTCCAGTCATGGTGTACTCATCATACTGATATCTATCTGTCCATTTTCCTCCAAATCGAATCAATGTCATTATGGTCTCCATATCTGCAATATAGCACAACATAATTTTTAGTGATGTTTAAAATGTATCTGGTTGTGTTAGTGAATGAACATTATTAATGTTGAAATTATTTTAGTAACTGGTTTCTTTTTCTGAATCGAGAACTATTTTCCAGTTTCCATATTTATTTATGTTCCATTAAATTCTGTTTTTGTGTGTGTAACTGGTTTCACGTTTGTAATTAAAAAAGTTTTGAAACAAGTAGTTTGAGTCAAGAATTTTATCAGGAAGTAATTTGCAGATTATTTGTGTAAATATTTTGCATGTCGTATATTTGAAGAAAGATTTGCTTACCTGTTTGAGAAATCAGAGAAGTTGATGGATTTATGCGTTTGCTGATGTGAACGAACGTAAAAGCAGGGGATGTAATCGGAGAAGAAGATCTGCCGGAGAAGAAGAAGAAGAAGATCTGCCGGAGTAGAAGAAGAAGAAGATCTCAAATTCAATTGAATTTTTAATTTGATGACTGGAGAAAGAAGACGATGATGAGAGTAGCAGCCAGATCGGAGACGATGATGAGAGTAGCAGCTATCACTTCTTGATCGGATTTTGATCGGAAAGAATGGAGAATATGAAGCTGTGATCGGAAAGAATGGAGAATATGAAGCTGTGATCGGAAAAAATGGTCGATGAATTGCTGTACCATACAAAAATTTTCTTGATTGGCAGTGGGTGAGAAAATTATGGGAATCTGTTAGTTTAGTTTATGGGAATTCCATATTTATTATTTTGTATTAACCGTGTATTACCATATTTGGCTTAATTATTTTTTTGTCCATATATATTTAAAGTTTATTTAAGATTCCCATATTTATGTTAACTTCTCTTTATTTTTAAGTGTACCAAGCCTTACCGTGTCTCAATATATATATATATATTTAAAAAAAAAAAGAGAAAAAAAATGAGTCAACGAGATGATACTAAATCATCCCCTATGTCTGTTCTTGTCCCTGAAAGTCCCTTTAATGTTGGCATTCTCCTTACTGAAACAAATTATGATGTGTGGTCTCAACTTATGGAAATGCATATTGCTGAAAGAGAGAAACTCACATACATTACGGGCAAAACTGATCCTCCAACCATATCAGATAAAGGTTATGAAAAATGGCAAGCTGAAAATCAAAAAGTGAAACGTTGGCTTTTGATGTCCATGTCTCCTGATATCATGAAGCGATATCTTCGTTTACCAACTGCTCGTGAAATTTGGAGTAATCTTTCCAAAACATTCTATGATGGCAACGATGAGTTGCAAGTCTATACTTTGAACCTGAAAGCTTTCTCAGCCAAGCAAGGTAGCAAATCACTATCTGTTTATTATGGAGAGTTAACAGAAATATTCCAAGAACTAGATCATCGAGATACTGTGGCTATGAAGGATGCTAATGATGTTACAACATACCAGAAGTCCATTGAACGAATTCGAGTCCACATATTTCTTGCAGGGCTAGATAAAAGTTTTGACCATCTTCGACGCGAGATACTACGCCAAATACCTAGACCCAGTTTAGAAAAGTGTTATGCAATGGTTCGTTGTGAGGACTTACGATCCACAACCTTCAATGAAGAGAATACCAAAACTGAAGCTTCCGCAATGCTCTCTCATCGGCAGCCCACCAACTCAAAGAAGTTCACTGTTGATAAAGTCTCATTGAAATGTACTCACTGCAATCAAACAGGACATACAAAAAATCGTTGCTTTGAGATAATTGGATATCCAGACTGGTGGGATCCAACTCGACATCGAAATGCTAAGAGACCGTCTACAACAGTAATTGCTCAAACAAAAGAAGATGTTGGTCCATCGACGTCATCAGCACTGACTACCACCACTGAAGAAGGTAAAAAAGGTTTTACACCTGTTTTGAATAATGCATGGATAATTGATTCTGGTGCTACTGATCATATGACATTTGATGTGAGCCAAGTGTTTAAACTAAAATCCTCCTCTAGAAATTGTGTCTCTACTGCAAATGGTAATACCAACCCAGTTCTTGGGGAAGGGTCATGTCATCTTACTAAAACTTTACATCTTGATTCCGTGTTGGTGGTACCTTCCTTGAACTATAATCTTATCTCTGTTTCACAAATCACTAATACCTTGTCTTGTGTGGTTATTTTTGGTCCTGACTCTTGTGTGTTTAAGGATATTCAGACTCAACAAACGATTGGTTATGGTATTAAGAAAGGGATGCTGTACTACTTGGATCTGAAGTCAACAAATTCTGTCAAACTACAACAGGCTTTCACTGTCAATAGTACCAAGAAAACAACTGAGATTTGGCTTTGGCATCAATGGTTAGGACATGCCTCATTTGGATACTTAAAACATTTGTTTCCTACTTTGTTTACTGATTTGGATATTTCTACTTTCAAATGGGATGTTTGTGAACTTGCTAAAAGCCATCGTGCTTCATTTCCTTTGATTTTAAATAAAAGTCCAAATCTGTTTATGATTATTCATTCTGATGTTTGGGGCCCTTCCAAAATTCCTACACTTGGAGGCTCTTATTGGTTTGTTACATTTATTGATGATTGTACTCGAATGACTTGGTTATGCCTCATGAAATCCAAATCAGAAGTTACGGTATTATTTAAAAAATTCTACAATACTATCAGAACACAATATAATGCCCAGATACAAGTACTTCACAGTGATAACGGGGGAGAGTATAATAGTAATGAGCTTCAACAATTCTTGGACTCTCATGGGTCTATTCATCAAACCAGCTGTCCAGATACACTGCAACAGAATGGTGTTGCCGAAAGAAAAAATAGACACTTATTGGAGGTTGTTCGGGCTTCTCTCATTGAAGCGCACATGCCCGCTCATTACTGGGGTGAAGCTCTCCTGTCAGCTGCCTACCTCATCAATCGAGTTCCTTCAAGATCACTCAACTTTAAAACACCATTTCAAGCTCTCGCTGACGTAGTTGTAGCTCCCATTGTCCCCAACCTACCACCCCATGTATTTGGTTGTGTTGCATATGTTCACCTTCCCAAAGATCAGCGGAATAAGTTAAAGCCTCGAGCCTTGAAATGTGTGTTTGTTGGATATGCTTTACATAAAAAAGGGTATAGATGTTATCATCCCCATACTCGATGCATGTTTATCACTATGGATGTTGTTTTCCATGAAGATGTTATGTATTACTTTGAGTGTGAATTTAGGGGGAGTATCTTGAAGAAATTCAAACTTTTAAATACAACCTCGTGACAGATGCAGAAGAGGTAAGACTTCATATGGCAAAAATATCTGATGAAAGTGTAGGAGAATTGGATACAAGTGGTCAAAACTTGGACATAAGTGGTGACACCTTGCACGAAAACACAGAACTGAATGAATTGGATTCTAGTGGTCAATGCTTGGATATAAGTGGTAATTCAGATCAACAAACAACTTCAGACGTTGAGTTGCGGGCTCTCCCGATTAATATACCAAAGCAATCGTTAGTTGAGGATATTCCTGAGTCATCTAAAAGACAATTACCACATCGTCCCACAAGAGGTATTCCAAAACCAACATATGAACCTGAATTATCTAGTAAAGTAAGATATCCTATGAACCATTATGTGTCTACACATCAATTGTCAAAAACAAATCAGTCATTTGTAAATCAATTATCTATTGTACCTATTCCTATTAGTGTGCAGGAAGCTTTAACTGATCCGAAATGGAAAGCTGCAATTAATGAAGAGATGGCCTCCATACAGAAGAATCTAACATGGGAGATTGTGGATCTTCCTATAGGAAAGAAAACTGTTGGATGTCGATGGATATTTTCTGTGAAATACAAAGCTGATGGTACAATTGAACATTTTAAAGCAAGATTGGTGGAAAAAGGGTATACTCAAACGTATGGAATTGATTACACAGAGACATTCACACCTGTTGCAAAAATGAACACAGTCCGGGTCTTATTGTCCTTGGCTGCTAATTTTGGGTGGCCTCTACAGCAGTTTGATGTGAAAAATGCATTTTTACATGGAGAACTCACTGTAGAAGTCTACATGGATCTTCCCCCAGGATGCATGGTGTCAAAAAAGCAAAGCCAAAAGGTGTGCAAACTGAAGAAATCATTGTATGGTCTGAAGCAATCTCCCAGGGCTTGGTTTGGAAGATTCACAAAGTCTATGGTAGCGGTTGGTTATCATCAATGCAATTCAGACCATACTTTGTTCTTGAAGAAGCAAAACGACAAAGTTACTGGACTTATTGTTTATGTCGATGACATGATAGTAACAGGAAATGATCCAGTTGAAAGGAAGACTCTTCAGGAATACTTGTCCAGAGAATTTGAAATGAAAGATTTAGGCCCATTAAAGTACTTCTTGGGAATAGAGGTTTCTCGATCAAAAAGAGGTATTTTCTTGTCCCAAAGAAAATATGCTTTAGATCTCTTGAAGGAGACAAGGATGTCTGCATGTCAACCAATCAATACACCAATTGAGGAAGGATTAAAATTACGAATGGAAGATGATCAAGTTCCCGCTGATAAAGAGAGATACCAAAGACTTGTTGGTAGACTGATGTACTTAGCCCATACAAGACTAGATCTTGCTTATGCTTTGAGCATCGTCAGCCAATTTATGCACAATCCAGGTAAGCAACATATGGACGCAGTCATACGAATTTTGAGATACTTTAAGTTAGCCCCTGGGAAAGGAGTTTTTTTTTTCTAGAAAAACAGAGGAACAAACCATCGATGTGTACACAGATGCTGACTGTGCTGGTGATAAAAATGACATGCGATCGACTTTGGGGTATTTTACCTTTGTAGGAGGGAATCTTGTGTCTTGGAGGAGCAAGAAACAAAGTGTGGTTGCCCGATCGAGTGGTGAAGCAGAACTACGAGGACTGGCTCTTGGTGTTTGTGAAGGATTGTGGCTGAAATTACTCCTTCAGAATTTAGGTTATGCTACAACTACACCTATTTGGTTATATTGTGATAACAAGTCTGCTCGTGATATGGCCTATAACCCGGTTCATCATGATCGAACAAAACATGTTGAGATTGATCGATTTTTCATCAAAGAAAAATTAGAGGAGAAAAGTCTAGAGCTACCAGAAATTCGATCAGAAGATCAACTAGCAGATATTCTCACCAAAGCAATCTCCGTTCACATATTTTCAAAATTTGTGGGCAAGTTGGGCATGATAGACATCTATGCACCAACTTGAGGGGGAGTGTTGAAATATTCTACAAATCAATCAGTGATTTCCGTAGATCATGTGTAATTGACTAAGATTGATTTGTAATCAATTAGTATATTCTATTTTTAGAATCCGAAAGTCTTATAAATTGTATCTATTTTCACTGAAATAAAATAAGAAAAATCTATTTCTTCACACTTCACATGTTTGTTAAATCCCTAACCTAAACTAAAGGCTAAAAATAAGCTTCTTTATTTATTTTATTTTTTTGACATAAAGACTAAAGTTCATTGATAAAATTAGTTAAGTATTAATATTATACCAAGTAAACTCATTATCGTGAATGCAAACTTAGCTAGTCTATAATTAGCATTGTTACAACAACACAAAATAAGCACTAAAGTTGCACCTAAAATGAGAAATAATGAGTTTCTAATATCACTCAAAAAGCCCCACTCCAAAGAAAAATACTTTGGAGAAAGTACACAATCAATCACCAATTTAGTATCACTTTCTACAATAGAGACATATAAATCATGATGAGTTAACCAGTGAAGACTCAAAATAAGTGCGAGAACCTCTACTTCCTTAGCACTAAAGTAACCAGCAAAAGGTTTAGTTTAAGTGAGTGAAGGCATGGAGGAGTGAGTGAAGATGGTGTATCTCGGTGCTGGTTCTTGGAAGCATGGGAATGGTGATGTTGTGCATGAACCACTTTGAGTAATATAAATAAGCCCACTCAAGAAGGACTTGAGGAGGGCGAGTAGGATGTTCATGTCTTGACTTACTACGCTCCCCCAAATGCTCCAAGCTATGATGCAAAGATCAAAAAGCTGCAAGGAAGACAGAAGTAATTAGGGTTGTTAACATGTACAAAATATTCCTAGTAAAACAAGACTTGAAAATGACCCAAAATCCTGATACTTTCGTCAAATGCCATATCTATAGATTTTGGTAGAAATGCAGTTACCATAGGAGCAGAATTCTCATGGATTGGATTCTGATTGACTAGAGCTAAACTTGAAGTGGCCATAGTAAGAACCAGAGAGTGAAAGGTAGCGTTTGAAACTGGTATACCAGGTCTGTAAGGTGCAAACGATCACCAGGGGCACGAAGCTTTGAATTGAAGGAGAAAGCTGGTTGTTCGCCTAATTCCTGCAGATTATTTAAAGCAGTACAATAGTATCTCGTATGACCCAATAAACCAAAAAAGTATCAGAAATCAGTAAACTTTTCATATTGAAATTCAACCCCGAAAGATACCTCAACAGTACTCAATTGGAGCGTCATTCCTAGAATAAGTGGTTTAGTAATATCAATAAGAACACAGATACTCATAAAATGATCCCAATTATTAGGGAGAGATGTTTTATCAACATCAAGATACTACCCTTTTTTTTTTTTTTTTGATCAAGAAGAAAACTTCATTAATCAACCACCAAATTACACCCTCAATTCAAAAAAACCAACCCAAGAGGAACAACAATCTGAACCTCCAAAACTGAAAAAAAAAGGCACTAATTACATGTTAATCTATGTATAAGGTCTCTCTCTTGTCTAGACAAATTTCTATTTTTAATAACTAATAATCTGTAGCTCACTATACTTTTTACATCTAATGCAATCAGAGTATCATATTTGGAACAACCATCAAATACACATCTATTCCTGTTCAGCCAAAGACCATAGCACGTTGCTGCACTAACGGCTATACTGATTTGTCTCACCATACCAGAAGCTTTCAATGATAACCACAATAACCAGCCATCATACTCCACCGGCCACCCTCTGAAAACCAGCCAAGAAAACACTAACTCCACCACTCTTCTAGACAGGCAACAATTAAAAAATAAGTGATGGTGTGTTTCAGGCTGAACTCCACAAACAGGACAAAGAATTGAATCAAGAACTATGTGGAATTTACTAAAGTTGTCCTTTGTTAAGAGATGAGCATTCACAACTTGCCAAAGCAAAAATCGATGCTTTGGCAGATTAAGATTACTCCAAACAGCTCTGTAGTTGTTAACTTGAGTAGGAGGGAGAAAGCTGTTATACAGAACTGAAGAACAAAACTTACCCGAGCAGCCAGCCTTCAAAATCTCAGACAAGGAAAAATGTTGCCTAAGTCAACAAAGTTTGCGCCAATACCAACTAGAACCCAACTTTAGATCATAAGACCAGAAGGAAATCCCCTTAAGATAGACAGTGTTCACCCACTTGACCCAAAGCAAATCCCTCTTCTCAGAAATAGCCCAAATGTATTTGGCTAAGATAGCTTTATTCCATTTGGTCCCTTCCTTAAACCCAAGACCACCAAAAGCTTTGGGAAGACAAACTTTCTCCCAAGAAGCCAAGTGAATTCGGCTTCTATTACCATTCAAACCCCAAAGGAAGCCTCTACAAAGTTTCTCAATCTCTTTAGAAACACTCTGAGGCAGAATAAAAGTGCTCATCCAATAGTTTCGAAGACCAAGAAGAATTAAGTGAATCAATTGAACTTTGCCAGCAAATGATAGGTGCCGACTTCCCCAAGAATGAAGTCTCATTTTGATTTTTTTAATTATAATCCCGCAGTCCTCAGCTTTCCATTTTGTAGGTCTTAAAGGCACCCCTAGGTACCTTAAAGGGAAGTCACCTTCGGCCAGACCAATATCCTTAATGATCTCCTCCTTCTCCCTAGTCTCAACTCCTCCAAAGAAAATTTGAGACTTATTAACATTAATATGGAGCCCAGTGGTATTGCTGAAATCATCCAAAACCTCTTTAAGAACTTTAATGGATTGCTTAGTCCCTTTACTAAGAAGGATCAAATCATCCGCAAAGCATAAGTTGATTAGCTTCAAACTTTTGCAAAGAGGATGATACCTGAATTTAGAGTCATGAGCAGCATGGAGAAGGCTTCTCGACAGATAATCCATAATCAGAACAAAAATCAAAGGTGATAAAGGATCACCTTGACGAAGACCCTTAGCCCCATGAAAACCACCTTGTATTCTACCATTCATAAGGAGAGAATATGAAGTACTTTTAATACATATCATGATCAGCTGCACAAACCTACTGGGAAAGTTCAGAGCATTAAGAAGATCTTCAATAAAATTCCAATCCACAGTGTCATAAGCCTTACTAATGTCTATCTTGATAGTGCAGCGAGGAGATGTGTTTTTCCTTCTATAATTCTTCAAAATATCTTGGAGAATCATCACATTATGAGCAATTGACCTCCCTTGGATGAAAGCTCCCTGGTTTTGGTGAACCAGAGAAGGGAGAACATAGGCAAGCCTAGAACATAACAGCTTTGAGATGCATTTGTATATCGTTGTACAACACGCAATAGGTCTGTAGTCAACTGCTTTAGCCGGGTTATCTTGTTTAGGAATGAGGGAAATCATCGTATTATGCAACTCAGGCGGCATGAAACCTGTATCAAAAAAATTAGTAACAGCAGCACTAATTTCCCCCCCTATAACAGGCCATAACTTCTTGAAAAATCCAGATCCAAACCCATCAGGTCCTGGTGATTTTGTGTCTGGAATACTAAACATTGCTCGTTTTACTTCCTTATACGAAAACGGTCTCAGCAAACTAAGTTGCTCATCTAAAGACAGCTTATGTCCCTGCTCAATACAGACCAACTTCAATATGGTTTTGACAGAACTGATATTGCCCATGTAGCTGCGAAAGTGAGAAAGAAAATGCTGAACTACTTCAGGAAAATGCCCATTAACTTTACCTTGGTCTGTCAAGAAAGATGTGATTCGGTTTTCCATTTTCCTCTTCTTCAAACAGGCATGAAAATAGGATGTATTGGCATCTCCTTTCTGCAGCCAGGTAATTTTACTCCTTTGTCTAAGAAACTTATAGTACATCTTCTCTTGAGCACAATAATGAGCAGCTGCAGTAGATTCTCGTTCCTGATACTTCTTGTCTCTCGGGTGAGATTGAGCCTGTAACTTAGCTTCATTGTAGCAGATTTTAGCTTCCTGATACTTCTTCCCAATATCACCTATTTTCTCATACTACCCTATTTTATTCCCAATAGATTTTGCAACAAATTCATTCATCCCTAGAAAAGGTAATTTATGAACTCGTATCCTGAAAGGAGAAAATTTAAAAGAAGTAGGATCAATAGATTGCAAACCATCATTTCGTTGGAGTAGTAAGAGCACTCTCTGTTAAAAGTCCATGGTGATCCAAAGTCTACCTTAAGGAGAACATATTCACGGTCAAACTGGGAAAGGAACAGATCATCCGGAAGATCCTTGACTTGGAGTCCTTGACGAAGCTGACAAGCATTGATCATAGCCTCCTTAAACAGTGGCTTGTGAACTTTCTTCTAGGTGAGCAATTTACCCACTAAGCATAAACCTACACGATCAGTAGCGTTAGGATCTACATTATGTGTGATAACGTGAACTTGTTGTTCAATTGCAGACAGAGGCAAAGGATCGCAATTTTGGGAAGCATGATCCATCAGAAACTAAGTATAATGTCTCAAAAGTAGAAGGAAAAGAAGTGTGACGAGGAATCAGAAAAGAAAGAACAGAAATAAAAACCATCATTTTTGTAAGGAAAGAACAAGTTGAACACCAATATATAAAGGGAGAAAAAGTTCCACAAACGTGGGAGGGAAATCGTTTAATTGAGGGGGTTATTATGGAAGATAGAATTAATCCACAATAACTGTTTTCAAGATTGACCACTATCAAATAATTATGTAAATTCGAACGAACTAAGTTGATAAGAACCAAAGGAATACAAAATAAAATATAAATGACATCAATATATGCCATTGACTGATCAATCAACAATCAAAGATACGTAACATATGTTATAAAAATTATGGATCCATAGGACCAAAATAATTGACATTTAGTCAAAAGAAAATAACTGATCATCAACGATCGAAGATATATGACATATAGTCAAAAGAGGGAAATCAGTCTTAGTTAACAGCAACACAGATGAATGAATAAAGCATGCTTCCTTATTTAAGAAAGGCCAAAGAACCTAATAAAAATTTAAATTAGAATGAGGCTTTTAGAAAACGCACAGCTTTGTCTGGTGGTCATAACAAGTTATGGACCAAGTTACAGACACAATCCCTCAGGATGAGAGTATCGTAGGCCTCTTGTGGATTGTGTTGACTATTTTTGTTGAGTACCTTTTCTAGTGTGAAAGATTCATATCATAATTTCTGTTTAAATGTGTGATATTTAATTTTGTAAGATGTTTAAAATGGGAAAAGTTGAGAACTACCAACTTTTTAGAAGTAGTTAACTAAAATTAGATACTAAATATATTTAGTTGAACTTCACCCATTATTATCATGAGACTTCCCAAATTACATTTATCTGAGTACATGATTCTAAGTATTGTTGTAATGTGTATTATATGTGTCATATTATAATTAAAATGAAAATGCATTATAATTGTAGTGTGTCATATATATGTGTGACAACTATATTTATAAGAATGTATTCAATCTATGAAAAATTATTCTTTAAAATGTAAAAATCAAGGCTTAAAATATAAACTATAAATCTTAAAATGTAAACAACAATCATTTAAAATATAAATCTCAAGACATAAAACCAAAACCACGACCCTTTAAAAGTTTAACATCAAAGCTTAAAATCTAAACCACAACTCTTCAAAATGTAAACTACAAAACTTAAAATATAAACCATCACTCTTTAAAATTTAAACTACAAGCCTTGAAATTTAAACTGCGACTTGTAAAAATTTAAACCATGAGGCTTAAAGTTAAACCATTAGACTTAAAATTTAAATCACGACCATATAAAATATAAATCATAATATTTTAAAATCTAAGTCACGATTCTTTAAATTTAAACCACTGCTCTTTAAAATTAAAACCACCACAAGGCTTAAAGTTTAAAATAACAATACTTAAAATTTAAACAACGTCTCTTTAAAATTTAAATTACAAAACCTAAAATTTAAATAACAACTCTAGAAAATTTAAACAACAACTCTTTAAAATTTAAACCACGATGCTTAAAAGTTAAACTACTTGACTTAAAATCTAAACCACGACCATATAAAATATAAATCATGATCATTTAAAATCTAAATCACAACTCTTTAAAATTTAAACCACTATTTTTTAAAATTTAAACCACGACTCTTTAAAATTTAAATCACAAGACTTAAAAGTTAAACCACGCGATTAAAATCTAAATCGCGACCATATAAAATATAAACCATGATCATTTAAAATCTAAATCACGGATCCTTAAAATTTAAACCTCTAGTCTTTAAAATTTAAACTACGAGGCTTAAATTTTAAATCACAACTTTTTAAAATTTAAACCACAAGATTTAAAATTTAAATCACGACTCCTTAAAATTTAAACCACAAAATTTAAAAGTTAAACCATGCGATTAAAATCTAAACCGCGACCATATAAAATATAAACCATGACTCCTTAAAATTTAAATTACTAGTCTTTAAAATTTAAACTACAAAACTTAAAATTTAAACCACAACTTTTTAAAATTTAAACCACAAGACTTAAAATTTAAATCACAACTTTTTAAAATTTAAATCACAAGGCTTAAAAATTATACTACTAGGCTTAACAAAATTAAATGTATAGATTTTTAGCTATTAATTTAACTATGTATTTGTTGTGTTTATTTGTTATTAAATATTATTCAAAGCTATTAACTAACAGTAAAAAAGTTGGATATGATGGTTATGTGGCTTCTAATGTTATCCTAAAGGGCATGTGTTCAATTCTTGGCAACTACAATTGATAGAATTTTTTTATAGCATGTCTGGACACTTGTGTAGAGAAAGGGTATAATGAGACATTCATTATAAATCTGTTATAAAAGTAAGAGGATTAATAAATGAGTAAAATTAAAATGGTTATCTGAAAGTGGGCACCTAGTCTAATTTATTTGTTTAAAATTACATTGCTTATTGGGACCCAGGCCCGGCTCTTGGCACAGGCGAGCCAGATTTGTGCCTAGAGCCCCCACATAATGAGACCCATTTTTTTACATGTACAAAGGCCCTCAAAATTTGAAAAATATTATTTTATATATACATTTTTTAAAAATAACAAATTTTGTATAAGGACCCTTTTCACTCAGGCCCAACCCTGCCTATTTGGCTGAGAGTTACTTGGAAGAAGACTCTTTCTACTTGTATTTGGTTGCTTAAAGGATTTCAAATTGATCGCCAATTTGGTTGCTGGAAGTGTTATGAATCTGTTAGCCTAGTAAGGTCTTATTATGTTTGTACAAAACCTTGCTGCCATAATTTTGTTTTAGTCATTGTGCTGATCAAAAGTTGGATGTATTTGCTTTCATTGATTTGTGAGCTAACAAATCTATTTGCTTTTTCAGCTTAAAGATACTGAAATTTGGTATTAGGTCTTGTAGAAAAAAAACAATTAGTTGTTGCTTCTACTTCTTCACATGAGGAGGTTGTTCGGGAATCGATCTCCCACACGAGCTCCTTGAATCTATTTATTCGAGAATGCTGGTCAGATCTCGAAAGATTGCTGCATTGGTTTCAAGAATGTGGAAAGACATTTTTCTTTAGCCAACTTAAGAGATGGCTTACGGTGGCTCAGTTGGGAGATGGCTTAAGAGAAGGAAGAGAGAATTGCTAAGACACAATTTTTCTATGTATGGAAATTGTACAATGGAATAAGAATAGAAGAATCAAGTTATACCTTGTTTAGAATATGAGGTGATTTGGCAATGAGAGATGACTAGATGATGAATGTACAATTATCTTGGGATATTTCCCTGTGATTTTTGAAATTAGAGTGTATCATCTATTAGAGATCTTGATGATTTATTTTGGGTAACTAAGAAAAGGAGATTTGATCAAATTAGTACATAATAAAGAAAATTAGGGTAAGCTTAGCAGTTGATTTCGAAATCTAAGGAGAATTCAAGCCTAATTGATTTTGTAACAAGAGATAGAATAAATCATCAGAGTATTTTTGGAATGAAATATATCATCTCTTCCCTATATGGAATTTTTGAAATCTAAGAGAAGGAACCAAGGGATTTGGTACTAATCAAGACTTGATGATTTGAGAGACAATGGAGAGTGATTTTCGAATTCATGGGATGTTAATGGAATGACATCGTGCTAATTGATTTAGCAATGTGAATTGGATGATACATTGGTGTATATATGGAAAGGAAGATCAATTAGCATTAAGTGGTGAATTAGCGATGAAGGCTTTTGGAGCCTATAAATAGAGAGCCTTTGCTCTCATATTCTTCACACTAACAGAAGCAAGTCGTGTGAAGGGCAAGAGCAAAGAAAGGCTCTTGAGATTTTGGAAGAAGAGGATGAAGGACAAAGTGGCGTGAGCTTGGGTGAGGAGGAGAGACTTTCGAGGTCTTAAGAAAGAAAGGAAGGAAGGAAGAAGAAGGAGACTAAGATTAAGATCTCAGAGGTGAGTGTCTTTTTTTGGGTTCATAGTTCTTTTCATTAAAGTTTAGAGGTCATAAGCTTATAATGGTCTATGGTGTAAACTACGATGGCTAGGGTTTAAAGGCTTCAAAGATAAGAGGAGTACAAGAGGAGAATTCAACCACCATAGTATCAAGGATGTATCTTATTATTTTTGAGAATTCTTTCCTTTTATAAGCATGATAAACTTGGAGGGTAACAAGTGATTTGGTTTGGGGTTTCAAGAGAATTATTCTAGAGGTTATTAGTATGCATGGCCCGTGCAAGGGGTGTGTAGCACATGTTGTGATTGAAATGGTTATATTTTGGGTCTATGGTGGTAACCTAAGGTTTTGGGAAGCTTGCACGTTTATGATAGTAATTGATCTAAAGTTAATATTTTGTGGTGATGTTTTAATATGGTTATGATTTTTATGGTAGGTCTTGACCATTAAGTGAGACTATTCTTTCAATGATTCTCCATCTCTCTCACGCTAAAGTAAAGAGGTTAAACATGTTTGCTTAATTGCTGATGTTTATAGAATGCATGTTCTATGCTATATGTTTCAGGGTATGTACTTGGGAAAGTAAAAGGTGGACAAATGTAGCCACAAAGTTGACCATGGAGGTCGTAGAGAGGCCCATGAGAGATTCCTCGTAGTTATATCTCCCATTTACATGCGTAGTGCGCGCATAGATGTTTATGATGTTATGCCTTGTTATGATATGAGATTATGGTTTGGCTATATGAGGTTTCCTTTATGTTGATGTAACACCCTACTAAATCAAGACCACTACACTTTGTGTTTAAAATTGTGCTCAATTCATTAAGCGAGTAGTTTTGACTAAAATGAGTAATAAGGGTTAATTAAAAATTTGGGATAAAAGTTTTTGGTCAAACAAATGTTACTTTTCATTAAACTATTTTGTATGTACACGGGATCCCAAAAAATATTTATAACTGATACAAGTGAAAATAAACAAGGTACATAATAGTCGTCCTAAGCGTCAAAACCACTAAACCCTAGATCTCCAAAATAAGTCTTGACCGTGGCAGTCGAGCAGACTTCCTATGTACACGCCGCCCTCAAAGCTCTCTAACTCATTGCTGGTCCAACTTCCCCTTGCCCTTATTTGCACCACGTAGCACACGTGAGCCAAGGCCCAACAAGAAAATGCAATTAAGCAAACAGACAATCAACAGATTACAATTATAAATAGCATGCTTAATGATTATAAACAATGCTCAGTAATATTCATTCTATTTATGTGGCCAAAGGGCCACCCAAGTGTGCACCGCACTTGTTTCATTCAGACAAATATACAGCTGGACAAGTGTAAGTCACGCCCCAATCTCTTTTCAAGCGGCCATAAGGTCGTACTAGTGCGTATCGTACTTCCAGATATAAATAGACATACATTACATAGATAACACAACTATGTAAAGCACATATATTCATACTCAAACAAACATTTCAAAGCAAAGGTAAAGCCATGTTCAATCATAGAGGCTCAAGCCCTAATTTCAACACAGGTGCAATTTTATTACCTCGAGTTCCGTGTGAATGACGATATGGCCTCAAGTGCGATCCCGATCCTGAGTCTCGCAAAAATCTAGTCACAACATAAACATATTGTTATTAGGGATTGAATCAAAATCTTGAGGCTCACTCTGAACCTCAATTTATAGAGCTACTATTCCCAGATGTCTGGACGTTAGAAACGTCCACTGAGCCCACAAGTGGGCCCCCAAACGGATTCCCAAGCTCCCCAAGCCCTAATCCTAAAATCAGCAAAACCCTTTTTCAGGGCACGTAGCGCACTCGGGCCCACATAAATTTTGAAGTTTCTGGGGAACTAGCGCGGTCGCGCTTCAAACCTCGAAACACCAAATCAAAACCCAATTCCTAAGGTTATGGGACCCTAGCGTGGTCGCGCAAGGTCCCCAGACACCCAAAATTGTCCAAAACTCATAGTGTTCTTCCCCAATTGCTAAGTTACGATCTCTCCCTGCATAATTCGACCAAAAACTCGAACCTAGGATGTTTTCCAGCAAACTACATACTACAAAACACTTCATATAACTTAACTAAACTACCAACAACATTAAATTACCACAGAAAGACACCAAAACTCCATAAAACACAAATTTCCACCTCAAAGTTCTAAGCTTCAAGAAAACCCACTTCACAGTCTGAAAATCCCATTTCAAATCACAAAACCAATACCAATAGAACTTCTAAATAACTTTCTATACTCAACTCACCCACAAACACAACTTAGGCACATCAATTCAAGCCTTTACTAACAAAATTCCCAAATATTGATAAAGAACCAAGAAAACACCAAAAATTGAACTTCAAGCTTGGGGAAGAAGAGATTTACCTCTCTAAATTCAAAAAATCTAGCTTGACTGGAGCTGTCCTACAGCTACTAATTCCTTAAGAAACTTCAATTCCCTTGAAATCCTCTAAAGAAATCCCTTGACCTAGCTTGGAAATCCTTGAGTTCTTGGTTAAGCTTCACGAGAGAAAATAAGAGAGGGAAGGTAAGTCTTGGGCATGAGGTCAAGGGCTACTGCCACTTTGGTTTATTCTCTTGGTCAAATGACCATAGTACCCTCACTCTATAATCTTATTCAAAGCATCCCAAGGGCAAATTGGTCATTTTTCCACTAATTCCACTGAACCTCAATTAACACCCTAAAATCCTAATTAATTTACTAATCCCCCAAGTATTAATACTTCCTCCAATAATTCCCAACATACGCAAAATTACCAAAATACCCATTGGCTCACCCCAAGCCGGGTATAAATCCTCATTGTGACTTTTCCGCCAAATTGCTCCAAAGGGTCGACTCAAGCCGAATATCGCAAATATATCCACATAATACATATAATTACAATTATACCCTCAACAAGTCAAAATTACAAAAATGCCCTTATTAACGAAAACGAGACCACAATCATATTTAATAAACATAAACATGCATAACTAGTCATATCACAATGTAAATCATATAATTCACATAATAACATAAATAACCACAATTAAATCATATTAACACATAGAAACCCAGTTATGCCCTCCTAGCCCACTAATCAAGGCACTAAGCCTTATTAGCAAATTTGGGACGCTACAGTTGATGTTTGGTTTGATTCTCCTTACTGGGGTTTAGCTCACCCCTTTTCCCCCTCCACGTGCAAGAATTGATTATGTAATGGCATTATGAGCGAGGATCATTCCAAGAAAGTGTATGTGCTCTGTGAGGGGACTGGATGAATGACGACGATCCTAGAACACTGTGACAGTCAGAATCCTGTGATCCGTAAGGGGAAAGACTAGGTAAGCTGTGCAATCCCACACCGCCTGGGAAGGTCAAGTGTGATGATTCTAAGACTATGTAGGTATGGGACTACATAGTTGAAGAGGGCTTAAATGGATTTATAGGTACTACCTATATCAACAAGATGCATCTTCTTTTCGGTGGTCCATCACTTGAGAACTCCAAAGTTAAGCGTGCTTGATCTGGAGTAATCTCAAGATGGGTGACCTCCTGGGATGTTTTCCCAAGAAGCATGCGAGTGAGGACAAAGCACGCTGGAAAGACGTATCAGAGCCTTGACCCAGTCGAAAGTATGGCCGATGGGGACTTCAAGCCCGTTAAGGGGGGTGATTGTGACAGTCAGAATCCTGTGATCCGTAAGGGGAAAGATCGGGTAAGCTGTGCAATCCCACACCGCCTGGGAAGGTCAAGTGTGATGATTCTAAGACTTTGTAGGTATGGGACTACACAGTTGAAGATGGCTTAAATGGATTGATGGGTACTACCTATATCAACAAGATGCATGTTCTTTTCGGTGGCCCATCACTTGAGAACTCCAAAGTTAAGCATGCTTGACCTGGAGTAATCTCAAGATGGGTGACCTCCTAGGAAGTTTTCCCAGGAAGCGTGCGAGTGAGGACAAAGCACGCTTGAAAGACTCGTGTTGGTTTGTAGGGCCAGTTGTCATTCCAGGAAGCAGCCATAGTGACGTGGGGCATTACAAACACCGTAGCAAATTTCTGTTTTATGAAATAAATTTTATGATGTTTTAGCATTATTTTGGAAACTCAGATCTGAATCATTATAAAGTCTACTTTTTTTTTTGCATCTAAAATGTTCATTCAAAGAATATGTCCTGGTTAAATTAGGGTGTTACAAGCTGGTACCAAAGACAGGTCGTTCATCAAAACTCGAAACTGTCACAGAATACATGCACAAGATTCGAAGGAACCTATCTCATCTTTTTATTTGTAAATTGTTTCATTTTATGATTCCTTGTAGTATATATATATATATTGATATGTGCAGATTAAGCTAGAATGGAAACTCCTACAAAAGTCATTCTTAAGGAAATTAGAAACATTCAAAAGATAGAGGAAGACCTGAATGATAGTTGTCCACTGATTAGGCTCTTTCATCAAATTGTGAAAGCCAACTGTGCAATGCAAAAGCTTATATACCAGAGAGGAGCCTTAGTCACGTGAAAAAAGAAATACCTAATGCTTAGGACAACCATTAAGGATCCTAGAGCCAGAGAAAAGATTGAATCCTTATGGATGGAAATAATGGGCAATCCTATACACTACAAGAAAAAACAGTATTCATAACACTTAGAAACTGCTAACCGGGAGTATTGATAACGCTTCTGAAAACGCTAACATAGCCCCTGTTATTAAAAGTTCTGTCTTTTCTATAACAGTTTTCGAATGTTATGTTCGATGTTATCTTAAACTATTCAATAACACATTTTTAGTTGCTATTATATTCAAATTATAACATTTAGTTAGAGTATTTGATTATAAATTTGAAGTTTAATCTTATACTTTATGCATAACACTTTTTAACTGTTACATTTGATTATTTTGATAACATTTTTAATTTTTTATATTATATAAATCATAACGATTTGTTATGCTTATAATATGTTTCGAAATCATAACATATTAAAAGTCCAGTAATAAAATTTTGTTACTTTATTCAGGATAATATATTTTAAATTTTATTATGATAATGATACTTATAAGGTTTTTTTTTTAATTAAAAGATTTTCATTATTTTATTTTGATAAAAAAAATCAAAATTAATCCTAAAATGTAATTCTCATTAGATTGATAAACCATAAGTATTACATTAAACAATAACTAATTCAAACCATGAATGTGTCTACTTCATGAGATCTTAGTTCTAACTTAAGTTTGAAAGCATAACATAATAAAATTTTATAATCTTGAACAATTTTTACTTCAAAAATGAAAAACAGAAACATTACAAGATACACAAAAGTAAACCATGCATGAAACTTGCTCCATCATTCAATTCATTATCCTTTGTGCACTTGTCTTTGTTGTGAGTCCATTTTCTTAGCTACAACAAAATTTAAATAATTAATGCTTCAACTTAAAATTAATAGTAAACTAAAAGAGTACATAAAAAAAGTTAATTACCTAATTATGACTTTATCAGCTGGCCATGCAATGTTAGTTATGATATCTTGTCTATCTGATAGAGTGAACCACGGGGAAACCAGTCGAAATATTTGTAAGCACACTTGTTAGTTTCTTGAGGAATAACAATTACAACAATGACAATGTCATGTGTAATCCTTTCAACTAAAAATCATACAATTTCAGCAGTATATAACATAAAAGATAATAACAAGCAAAAGATAACTGACTGACTTTGAGAGCCAGATATAAAAGACAATAACAAGAAAAAGGTTTCTAGCTGACTTTGAGAGCCAGATAATAGCATGTTACCAAAGTATCCTTGGAAAGAAGTAAGAGGAAATCAAGGATTATAGATGTTATTTCCTTTTTTATAGGATTTGTAGTTAATTATGTTTATTACGTTTTATTCTATAATTAAGAGTATTAGTTGTATAAACCCTATATATATGTAATGGTTGTATTACGTTTTATTCTACAAGAAATACAAGGCAGTTTTGTTTTAAAAAAAGAAAGAAATATTTCTTTAACAATAAAAAGCCTCAAGTCCAGTATGACCATCTTAGTTATATAGTGGAGCAAGTACTTGTAGTAGAGATAAACTATGCCCCAGAAGTTCTACTATATAGATGGTAGAATTATACTGAAGTAAAAAAGAAATCTTAACTCATCATTCTACCTGTGCAGATTTTCATTGAAATGGCCACTTTTAGTTCTGCTCACTCTGTGAATTATCTCCCATGTAAAGTAAGGAAAAATTCCAGTTTCCAGCATGCCAAGCAGCCTCATACTGCAAAATAATTGATGACCAAAAAGACAGATGGTAAATACTACACTAATGATATCACCCCTAAGAAAAAGAAAAAAAAAGGGACAACCATGAGTACATGCTTATTTCATGAATTTATAACAGGTTAATGACAGATACAAGAAAGTTGAGCACAACAAACTTTCACTCCTCTTTCATAGATGTCCATCAGAATACAAGTGATAAGGTTTTAAATTTTCACATAACCTTGGCACATGGAACATACAAGGACAATTAAGGTAAAAGAAGTTAATTTTTTGGGAAGAGTGTGATAAATCACTAACAAATCAGTAAATCTCAAAACAACAATCTCTGGAAAAAAAAAAAACCAATCTAGATGGTCAAAACTATTATAGCAAAGCTTGTTCAGTTGTATTACTTACCTTTAACTACAATTCAAAGCTAAGTATACATGTATTACTTACCTTGTTGGACAGAATGATCCCATATAAGCTGTCAGGTTCATTGATATGAGTGACTGCTGAGACAAGTATCTCAATATGTTGAGGTAACTGAAGCAAAAGACCAAATAATACACATTAGAGAAATGGTATCAAACCAGAGGTCAAAAGGCCACCAGAAGTACAAGAATAAAAGTTTAAGAAGAGTATGAAAGCATCGAAACTCACAACTGCGGACTTTGCAACTGCAAGATAATCAATAGAAAGCCAAAACACCTGGGAACATAAACTTGTCAGAAAATGAGAAAGAAAGCAACAAAGTATCACATATATTAATTTCAAAAGAAACAAATCAATTGTAGAAAAGCATTGTGCCAGATCCATATATATGTAGTATTGAAAAAGAAAGATTCACTAATAATATTACTGAATGTGTTTTTATTAATTGTTGTACATAGTATTACTCACTATTGTAAATATGCCTTAGTTTTCTGATCTTGTACTAGTTACCTGTTGGTGTCTATAGCCCTTGTTCTATAAGAACCCATGTATACCTATATTTTCTGAGTAAAGACAACTAAAGTTTACAAGAAGTATGGTAAATGGTTAAAAATATAAAGAGAATAAAATCTACTTAGAGGCTAGATGCAAATGACTATTCTTTGCCTACTTTGCATTTAATAGGTCAATCAAAGATGTGGTCTTCAACTCCACACAGGAAAAACCAAGGATAAAGGATGTATGAAGTAACATAAACTAAAAGCCACATCATGAACTTAGAATATTAATGCATTAAACAATACTGAAGGCCAAATTGTTGATGTAGCCAGTTCCAAAGAAAAAAGAAAAACCAACCAAAAAAAAGTGTTGCATTAACATATTCGCATGAAAAAAATAGGAATTCCTTTAAGTTACTTGACACAATCACAATATATAGAACTTGATACTTAAGAAAACAAATCTGCAACTTGACACAAATCACAATAGCTAATTCAACAAAAAAGAACAAGTTTATAAAATATACTATCATCACTATAAAAAAACTACTCATATCAACAAAAAAGAGTATCAACATCTTTATGCGAATAAAAAAAAAGGTTTATGATATTTACCTGTCTAGCAAGGACATTACTTTGTTCACGAATTAAACCTACAGGCTGTGGAACGACCATAAGTATTAGAAACTTCAAAAATAATTTGGAAAAAATACTAAATACTAACTACTAATATAACAAAGAAAGGGTTGGTTTGTTTTCTTTACTTCTCCCTAAGTTTTTCTCTCTGTTCTGTTTTATTCAAGTGACTGCAGCAATATTGTTTAGCTTTGTTGTGCAGAGAACTTACTGTCAAGAACACAAGCCTTTATCCAACACAAGATAAGAATTAAACACAGAATCGAAAACAAAAACTAAACACCAAGATATACGTGGTTCGAACACAGAGACAAAGTATCTCTGGCCTACTCCACTGGCAGTCAATCTTATTACTTCTTCAATTTTTCTCTCTTACAACTTTCAAACTCTCTTTACAAGTTTCAGTCTGTACAAAATAGTAGAATGAATTTCTTAAGTCTCAAAACTTAAACAAGAGACTTATATATACAAAAAGAGATCATAACTGAAAAAAAAAATTAAACTTAACAGAAAACGGTTAAGTCAACTAAGCTAACTGGAACCAATAACCAACAACAAGCTTATTACTTATTGTAATCTCTACACTAAAGATCAAATTACATGGATTATGATTTTGAACCTTTACATTCTGCTAGAATATATTGCCCTAAAAGAATCTATATTTATATGCTTATACGTATACATAAATGGATTAAAAACAAGGTACGCAGTAACAATAGATTGTTTAAGTGCGGAAACATTTGCTAACATACTCTGCATTGAAATAGAGTTCCGAACTAGTATATCACGGAGTTATTTACTTATTTTTGGATTCCAAGTATTCATATCTAATTTTATTATTATTATTTACTTTATGCACATTTAGAACTTATTAATTCATATATATATATATAAACTTACGAGTATATATTGTTGTAAGGTGTGGAATATGTCTTGGTCTTTTATCTTTACACTAAGGTTCTACACATATAAGGTGTTTAGAAACTCAATAATGGGGCTATGCGATCAAATCAACAAATTAAAAACATAGAACTTAGAGTTTGAAATGTAAGTAGAACAACACCTTAGAAGCATCATGCAGGCTCTGGATCATATGATAATGAAGAAAATATATTTCAGACAAAAGAAATTATGTACACTAGCAGCAATTTATTGTTTCAACAATTTACTAGTTGAAACAATACATAAAAAAAATAAAATAGATAACAAACACACAAACTTTAGTGCTAAATCAACATGCCATTGTAAAGCTGGCAAAACAAACATTACTATACTTCTTCCTAGAAACTGAACAAAGAGAAAATCTTTGATAAAAAGCAAGAGGACACCTGAAGTGTGCACGCATCAACTCGTTGTTGCCAAGCATATTTAGAAAACACAGGAGAACCATACCTTCAACAAATCTAGATAAGCGAATTCATAAACCAGCAAGTCCACAAATATACCAAACCATAAGATTTTTAAAACAAGTACTACTATAAATTTCAGCAATAAAATCCACCTTATTACTCGAGTTTCATTTTTTTATTTTCTTGAAGGACTGCTATGTCAGAACCAGATCAAGACATGAGAAATCAAGAAGAATAGTATAAAAAACTAGGGCAGGAATTATATAAAATAAATAAACTCTAATTTAGATTAAAATGGCATTATTAATGTATCAATGATAATTCCTACAATAGCTTTCAGCTTCTGAGAAAATTGTAAATAGCAAGAGTATATAAATAGGTTGACACCTTATTCAAACAAAAGAAAAACACAGATAAAATACATATTTGTTATTCAAAACCAAATAATAAAATAAACCGTGACTAATTTAACATATGAAAGATCTATCTAACACTTTGATTTCACCATATATGGAATCATAAGAGAGCATTACTTTACTTAGGCACTCTTCATCATAAGTTTTTTACATCTTTTAATTACGAACTTTAAAATTTATCATCTAACATTAAAAATACCAAAAATAATTAATATATCATTATATTCTAACAAATACTTAATTCCAGCACCTGTTATTCATGTCAAAAACAGAACTAAATATTAAGGAAATGCACCTAAAGAGAGCAAAAAATCAAAGATATATAAAATCTTGAAAAATAAATAAATAAACTATACCTTCAACAAACAAGTGTTGTAAATCAAACCACGTTGGCAGTATATCCAGAACTTCAACTATTTCCTTGCCAATCGATGGGAGAGCCTGCAATAAAGTCCAAAATATACTGTAAAAAATGTGCACTAATATACAAAAGAAATGAACCAGTGATGCACTCAATTGACAGAAAACATATGAAAATATTGAATACACCATAACAGATGAAATACTCATCATTTAAACATCGCAAGCTAAAAAATAGGGGACCGCCATTGATTAAGAATAGCTTAAGAATATAATAAGGTGATTGACATGAAAAATGTTTTAAAAGAAGGGTACCAAAACAAAGATCAAAGGCAATAATCAAAAGACAAAAAAGATTGGTGAAAAAAATCAATATTTTCATCTGTTAACAAGAGCAGTTCTTATCTGGATATTAACTTTCTCAATAGCAGCAACATCATATGGAATGGCCTCACATATGGCACTTGCAACCATAAGCAGGAGCAACAACTATATCAAGATTAATTTACTAATACCATTAATATAAATTTATGAGGATAGGTTTATGTAGGAAAGAAAAGAGAATGATAATTACACTCACATTCTCACTAAGTAAACAGTAATAAGAAACAAGGATCATAATGTCAAATTCTTGGTCATCTTCAGTGTATTCCTACATTGTGTTGTAACAAATCTGTAAAAACATTTGATCAAAAAAAGACTATGGAAACTTATAAAAGTAATAAGACAAAATCTCAGAGGAAATCAGCAATATAAATACTTAGTTAGAACTATAAAAAAGCTATGTTTTTATAAAAACAATTTATGCAATATCAATATATATATATAGACATAGACAGTGATCATCAAGAAACTTCATAATTAATTTGGTACAATAGATCGATCATTAGAAGAATGACCTGGAAATAAAGAACATAAGGCACAACACAACAACGAATGATAATAAAGATTATTAACTCTCACTTTCTCATAACTAACAAGATAGTCAGAAAGTACTTAATGATTTACAACACATCAGCCATCTCACTCTCTAAATGATTGACAAAGTCTAAGCATATTGAAAATCCTGAAGAAGAGTAAAATCCAAAAGCCTTCAGCCAATCCAAAATCCTGAAGCCTGTTTAGTATGGAAATATATTGGAACAACAGAATTCAACATATCATAATAATATGGCCAAGCTAAAAAACATCCAATTGATGTCGTTTGCATAAAGGGTGAAATTCTAATTTATTAGTGGATCACCATCATCAAATTTGGAGAGCACCTACGAACCTACTTAATGGAACCAGAGTTGCACTCAAACATGAATCACTAGTAGAGACCATAAATATGAGTGTTTTTCCTATCTACTCATTAGACCTATGAAAAACAATATGATAAGCTAAGCTGGAGTTATTCTTCGCTAACTGCTCCCTATAGACCTTAAACCAATAGACTGTTGTTGCTAGAAACATAGTGAGATCCTAGCATAGGACTTTTAAATTAAGAAATGAACACTGTACTCCTTGCAGTTGGATTACAGTCACGTTTGAAATTCACAATCTGCAAGGAACATGAATTGAAAAGCTTCAAATATACGGGGAGTAACTAACGTGCATAAAAAATTCAAGTACGAACATATAATTTGTAAAAATGAATGTAAAGTACTTAATTTCTCATGCATGTTATGGCAATCGATAGTAATTGACACAAAACCAGAGCCGTGATTATAATGCACTGATTAAATAAAAAGGGGTCATGACTGCAATTCATTAACATACATCATAAATAATTCATTCCAGAATCTGTGATATGAGCTCCAAAAAGATCCAGGTGTGTCAATTCAGTAAGATCTGAATCCACAATTGACTGACATTATTATTAACATTAGAGGCCCTGCATACATGAGCACAGGGAATAAGCTTAATATTTGAAATTAAAGGATAATAATGAAGAAAAGAGTAAATTAGGAGAATCAAAGTTTGGCCTAATTTTAATAAGTACAGAGAAACACTAGTCAGAATGGTGTATTCATTCTAATAATATATATAAAAAAAAAACCCTTATCAATTAAACTTCAAGACAAAGTTACCAGTAAGCTACTCATTCATCATTGTATTTAAGTAGTACTGTCTTACATATATATATGATCTCCAAGTTTGAGTTTATTTATGTCAAGAAGTTCATTTAGTTCCTTTCTCGCTTTCTAGATTCTGCATGCACATAAATACGATTAACTCTTCAAGTGAATTAGGGATCAGTATTGGATAGATTAAACTTTTTGTTCAAATTTTTGGACTTATGGTTGGCTAGTTAACAAAACATAAACTAATTCAGCATTAAAAGGACCAATGATAATTTTTGGAGGTCAATCTTCTCAATGATTCTACCAATTTATTTTTGTCTACTCCTAATAATAACAAATTAAGAAATAAACTGAACAGGCAGGTTTAATAAAAAGTTATTTTTTGAAAGAGAAAGCTTGGAGGAAGAAAAAAAAAAGGGGTATGGTTGTGAGGACTTGAATGGTTTAATTAATAAAATTCCAGTTGTTGTTTCTGCTGAATTTGAAATACATGATAACCAAACAAGAATTATGGAGTCAGTGCTGACCTTTGCTGTCTATCGACATTTTGTCTTGTATTGTTTACATAATTTGCAGTTTGGCTTTTGCTGCATGGCTACCAAGCTTCACATAGATACCTTGTTTTTGTCTAATGTTAAGGATTAATTTCCTTAAAAACTGTGGGTCCTTCTCGACCTACAAAAAGGATATTCACATAATCATTTCTATTTAACCCTTCATATCTTTGGCTTCAACAATTTAAAGTGGACAGTTGATAGTGAGAAATTCTTGGCCAAGCTCATTATTATTTACTTTTTCTGAAAAAAATAATGTAATGCTAGTCGCATATACTTTTTACACACAAAAAATACGTGTAATGTGTGCCTAATTACTCAAAATTTTAATCTCCCATCTAAGCTATATTTATTCATTTTCTTTCCTGAAACCTGTTCAAGGAAATCTTTTTACACATAAAATCAATCTTATTCTGAAATCCCTAAAACATAACGAAAATCAATAATCATTTATAAAATCCCCAACACCATTAGAATTAATCAAGAAACAGTCTCACAGGAAAAAAAAAACTAAGATAAGGATGTACAAACCCCAAATCACATCTGACTTTCACATAGACACGGAAACAACTTGAATCTACAAACCCCACATCATATCTGATTTTGGGATGTAGAATTTGGATTAGACTACTAAAGTATTGTAACACCCTGTAAATAATTAAAAAATAATGTACAAACTTGCAAAACAACCAATTTCCCCAAGAATTTTCTTGAGAAACAAAAGGAAATGCAGAGATGGAAGATTGAGACCTGATGGAAGATAGACCAGTCGAGCCATGTCGTAGACCCACCGCCGCAAGCACCATCGCACCCATGAGCGAGCCACGCCAAAGACCCATGAGTCGAGCCTCCCTGTCATACGACCCAAGTCGCGGGCCCCCATCACCTTGTTACACACCTACAACAAACATAGAGAAGGAAAGAAGGATTGAACGAGAGAGTAACTAAGAGAGAAAGATAGAACGAGAGAGAGTTACTAAGTGTGAGAGAGGAGGCGTAAAGGGTTATTAGGGATTCAACCTTAGAGATTAGGGTAAGGGCTTTTGTCTTTCATTTGGCGCCTAAGTCTATTATATTTGCCGCCTAATATTTCATTTTAGCTGTGTCTTTTTCTATTAGCACGAGACAATAACACTTTTAAAAAAAATATGTTATATTTTAATGTAATATATGGGCATAATTCTTGTAGTGATAGAAGACCTAGGTAGGTATCTAGTTCTTGTTACTCACTTAGCATACACATTCAGAGTAAACAAAGTGAGAGTTACAACCGAAGAAGAAGCAAACGAATCTAAGTCTAAGGAGATCGATTTTATAGAATACTACCTTACCCCGGAGTCGTGTGAACTAGTGACAAAGACCATACCAGATATTCCATAAAAAATATTTTGGGGAAACTTAAACTTAGATTACCCAGAGATCAGTGAAAGCCTATTTTTGGAGAAAGTTGATGGGGAATAGATTAGACACGCAGTGATTCAAGTTTATTTTATTTTGTTTTCTTATTTGATGCATTGAACTTTGGCTTCTATTAATTAAATAAATGAATAAATTGTTGTTTTCTTTTATTTTTGAGTTCATTTTTTAACTTTTCTTGTTTTTAAAATTAAGTTGTGTGTCGTAGTATATTGAAATGACATTGGAAAGAGCAATGCGGCCTGCAGCTGGAAGAGGAAGGGGAAGTGGAAGGGGAAGAAAAAGAAGATCAACTAATACCCCTGCTGACATTCCCAATTCCGATGATGCCCCCGATGTTGCTAATGCCCTTAAAAATCCAGGATCTTCAAGCAGAGATAGCTAGGCTACGAGAATAGCTAAGGCTAAGAGATGAGGAAATAACTCAATCTGGAAAAGGGCAACCTCCGGTACAAGCGCCACAGCAGAAAGTGCCTATTGGACAAATGTTAGGGCAAAGAGGACACTTAGTGGGATGCTTCATACCAGAATTTGAGCCAGTATACGAACGATTCGGGAAGCAGCATCTGCCCAGCTTTGAAGGGAATGCCAACCCTATTGAAGCAGAAGAATGCCTTAGGACGGTAGAGTCCATTTTGGAGCACATGCGTCTAGATGACGAGGACAGGGTGTCCTACGAATCACATTTGCTAAAGAAAGATCCGTGAATTTGGAGGGACATTGTAAAGAAAACTAGAGATATGACTGCCATGACCTGGATTGAATTCGTAGAAGTTTTCAATAAGAAATACTATAGCACTGCAATTCTGGTAGCAAAGGTGGATGAGTTCGTAGCTTTTACTCAAGGAAACTCTACAGTGACATAATATGCAATGAAATTTGACCGACTGACAAAGTTTGCATAGGATATGGTGTCTACTGAGACCCTACGGATTCAACGATTCATCAGAGGGTTGAAGGCAATGATTTCTAGAGATGTCAAATGAACCACGATGGGAGTTACGACATATGCAGAGACATTGGAACGTGCAATCAAAACAGAAGGCATGGAGGAACGAATTTGGAAGGAAAACACTGCTAGGAGGGAGGCTAGGAAAGGAAATTCTAGATCTAGAGATAAAAGAAAGGCTCAGGAAAATGAGAGCCATGAAGGGAATAAGAAATCAAAAGGGGCAACGAGAGGCAGTCAAAACCCCAATAATGAGGTGGAAAATTGCCTAAAGTGCAACTGCAAGCATAGCGGAGAATGTCGAGCTAACACACGAGCCTACTACAAGTGTGGACAAGATGCTCATATAAAGAGAAACTGTCCCCAAATGCAAGCTGGGAATGGTGGACATCAGAAGAATGGCAACTTGGTACCAGCTCGGGTGTTCGCACTAACTCAAGGCAAAGTGAAGGCCAACAATACTGTGGTAACAAGTCATATTTCTATTGCCGGTACACCTTGTAGATTTTTATTTGATTCAGGAGCTATGCATTCGTTTATTTCTATGAAAATGGTTGTTAGACTAGGAGTAACCTATGAAACTTTTAGTGAGAATTTTGTTATCTCATTACCATTGGGAGAGGTGATGTTGTCAACTAAGTGGTTACGATCTATTCCAATCATGATTGAGGGTAAGGAATGCCTAGGAGACTTACTAGAACTAGACATGATAGACTATGACGTGATTATCAGTATAAACTAGTTAGCAAAGTACGACGCAACCATCGACTGCAGAAGGACAATGGTTGCATTCAGATCACAACAGCATGAGAAACTCGTCTTCATGGGAGAAGCATCAGGACTCCGAACATCGATAATCTTTGCACTAAAGGCTCAAAGGATGTTCATGCAAGGATGTCACGAATTTTTAGAAAGTGTAGTTGACGCTATCAAGGATTCTTAGTTGAGGCCAATGGATGTTCGAATCGTGTGTGTTTTTCGGATGTATTTCCAGAAGGTCTACCCAGTTTGCCACCAAATAAAGAAATTGAGATCGTGATTGAGCTCGCATCAAAGACGCCACCTATTTCTAAGGCACCCTATTGGATGGCACCAGCGGAGCTAAAGATAAAACTATAAGAGTTATTGGATAAAGGATTCATAAGGCCAAGCTACTCTCCTTGGGGTGTGCTAGTACTTTTTGTAAACAAGAAGGATGGGAGCATGCGTATGTGCATAGCTATAGGGAGCTCAATAAGGTGAAAATTAAGAATAAGTACCCTCTACCATGAATTGATGACCTATTTGATTAATTACAAAGCTGCAATGTTCTCAAAGATTGATCTACGGTCTGGGTATCATCAATTAAAGGTGAAGGAAGAGGACATTCCTAAGAATGCATCTAGAACTCCGTACGGGCACTATGAATTTTTAGTGATGCCGTTCAGAGTCACTAACACCCTAGCAATCTTCATGGATTTGATGAACCAAGTATTCAAGGACTTTTTGGTGTTCATCGACGACATTCTCATATACTCAAAATTTGAAGTAGAACATGAAGAGAATCTAAGATTGACACTAAGGAGATTGCAAGAGCACCAATTATTTGGTATGTTTAAGAAATGCGAATTTTGGTTGGAGACAGTAGCCTTCTTGGGCCATATCGTGTCAAAGGACGGAATTTTGGTGGATCCAGCCAAGATTGAGGTAGTAAGAGATTAGCCTCAACCTAAGAACGCATCTGAGGTTTGAAGTTTCTTGGGATTGGCGGGATACTACAGAAGGTTTTTCAAAGGATTTTCTAATATTGCAACACCCTTGATGAATCTAACTCGCAAGAAATAAAAGTTCATTTTGACTGAACAATGCAAAGAGATTTTTCAAAGCATAAAAGAAAAGTTGATATCCATTCCAGTTTTATGTGTGCCAATAGGAGAAGGGCAGTTTGTACTATATTGCGATACCTCTAAGAATGGATTGGGATGTGTATTGATGTACGAAGATAAAGTGGTAGCTATGCGTAGAGACACCTGAAGGATTATGAGCAAAGGTATCCTACTTGTGACTTGGAGTTGGCGCCCGTAGTTTTTGCTCTTAAGAGTTGGAGGCACCATCTTTATGGAGAGACGTGCAAAATCTACACAGACCACAAGAGTATAAAGTATTTATTCACTCAAAATGAGTTGAACATGAGGCAACAAAGGTGGTTGGAGCTTGTAAAGGACTATGATTGTGAGACATTATAAACCGAAGAAAGGCCAACGTAATGGAAGATGCTCTAAGTAGGCGCAATTATAGGAGCATCTTGGGACATAGAGGAATAGAGGTGCCACTACAAAAGTAGATTATTAGGGAAGGAATTGAGCTAGTGACTAGAAGTATGACAAGCCTCACCCTACAATCAACCTTATTTGAGCAAATTAATGAGAAATAGAAAGGTGGTGAGGCGCTAGTCTAGTGGGAGATTGATGCATTACAAGGACAAGATATGTGTGCCCGATGACAAGGAAACTAAGGATAGTATCATGAAAGAGACACACACTACACCATATTCCCTACATCCTGGGTCTACCAAGATGTATAACAACCTGAAGACATTATATGGGTGGCCAGGAATGAAGGACATAACTGAATAAATTTCCAAATGCCTAACTTATCAACAAGTTATAGTCAAGTATCTAAGACCAGCTGAGTTGTTACAACCTATTAGTATCCCATAATGGATATGGGAAGACATAGCTATGGGCTTTATGGTGGGATTTCCAAGGACCACAAAGCAGCACGACTCAGCTTGGGTGATTATTGATCGACTCATGAAGTTGACACGTTTTCTTCCAGTTAAGACCACTTATATTGCGGATCAGTGCAGAGTTGTATGTAAAGGAAATCGTGCGACTTCACAAAGTACCAAAGTCCATCATATTAGATAGAGGTTTAGTTTTTACCTAAAATTTCTGGAAGAGTCTACAACTGGCCATGGGTACCAGGCTGAAGTTTAGCACCGCATGTCATCCTCAAACTGGTGGACAATCTAATAGGACAATTCAGATGTTAGAAGACATGATAAGATCATGCGCACTTTACTTTTCAGAGTCCTGGAATCGCTACCTATCGCTAATGGAGTTTTCTTATAACAATAGTTACTAGTCAACTGTTGGGATGACACCCTACTATATGCTTTATGGACGAAAGTGTAGGTCACCTCTTCATTGGGGCAAAGTAGGTAAGAAACAGATACTAGGTCTTGATGCAATTAGGGAAGCCAGTGAGGCGGTAGAGAGAATTAGGAAAATGATGCTAACTTCCTAGAGTAGATAGAAACGCTATGCAAATCTGAAACACCAGGAAGTTAAATTCGCAGTAGGGTATCACCTATGAAAGGCGTGATGCATTTTGGGAAAAAGGGTAAGCTAAGCCCAAGATATATAAGTCCATTTGAGATACTGGACAAGGTTGGGTAGGTTTCCTATCGCTTAGATTTACCACCAGCCCTGGCAGACATGCACAACGTTGTTAACATTTCAATGCTGCGAAAGTACATGTTAGACCCATCCCATGTGTTGAGTTACGAGCTTTTAGAGTTGAGACAGGACCTAAGATATGACGAGCAGCTAGTGCAAATCATAGAAAAGGTAATCAAGGAACTGAGATTCAAGAAGATTCCACTAGTAAAGGTCCTAAGGAAGAACTGTTCGGCAAGGGAATCAACTTGCGAGTTGGAGGATGACCTAAGGAAATAGTAAACTGAGATTTTTGGTGAGTTGAATTTCGAGGACGAAATTCCTTTTAAGGAAGGTAGATTGTAATATCCGGACATAAATTTGAATTCTTCATTGTTTTATTGATTTATTTTAATTTAATTAATAGTTGTTTAATATTCTTTGTTTACTGAGTTTTTCGGAAACTATAATTATCAAAGATAAGAGAGCAAAAAGACAGGATTTAAAGAGAAAAACAGAAGTGATTTTACGTGGTTGGGGCGGTAAAGAGCCTTAGTCCACAAGTCTATTGTATTAGAGCTTAGAGAGCTTTAGCAATGGAGTTTTTTTTGTAAGTTTGAGCAGAGTGTGAGCTTACAAAAGAAAACTCGAATCCTCTCCACAGTGCACAACTGGCCCTATTTATAGGCAGTTGGATGCACTAGAGGTCAAACTAATCCGAGCCCAATACGGATGTCACTAGGATTTTCTCACTAATGGAGGCTTAATAAAAATGGTTCTATCAAATAAAATACACTAATCAGGGCCTAGTGGGCCGACTCGAGCATAACCACGCTGTACGACTGACAACAGTACGCATCTTCAGTCTAGTCCGTGTAGGCTTCTAAGGAGATCCTGGGGATAGGATTTGTCAGAGTAGTGGAAGTATTGTTTTGAATAACGGTGGACATTCCGTCTGTAACCTCTTTTGCAGGTTAGTTGAGGAGACAAAAATCTGTGTTTCTCGGGGTGATGTCAGTGTCGGGGACAGTCTATCATACCCAACCTAGATGCCTAATCCGGGTTCATTTACCAATGTCCTGGTCCATTTACCAGGACCCTGGTTTGTTTACAAGAGCTCAGGTTCATTTGCTATCGTCCTGGTCCATTCTTAGACTTGGAAACACCCTCCTTATTCGCACCCCGGATGATGCCTTACACTGGGTCTGGGAAGACGAACTGTGCCCAAGTCATGGTCTCTACTTCCTCGACGCGTGGATGTCCAGTGGATAATGTGTGGCTTGCTGATATTTGGGCAACCTGGATTCATACCTTCCCCATCCCTTGGGCTTAATCTAGGCCTCAGATCCCTTCAGGATAGCCCATGGACCTAGTGTACCATGCCACGTGTGCGGGAAGGAAATGGGGATAACATTTACTCCCCAAGCCTTTATCTATGTTCGTGCAGTGGAGGCTTGCTTCATTTCCCAGATCAATTTTCAGTATCCCCGTTTGTTCCCCGGGAAACAGGTCCATTTTCGTGGGGGACCACTTGATTGTAAGCTCACATGGAAAGTGTTTGTGCCAATATCCCTGATAAAATCCCAATGGCCCAGTTTGTATACTAGGAGGACGCTTGGCCCAGTTTCAACTTCATCATGCTACACGCACGTGTTTCCCTATAATTGGTGGGTCCATATTACTCGTGTTTGACAAATTTAGGGACAATCTCTTGATTATCGTGTTGGCAACCAAATGTTAGCGTAAGCTCCGAGGTGTCCCGTTTGTACGAGTGATGCTGATAGGGTAATCGAGTGGATCATTTAATATTTATGCACCAATTGGGACTGTCGGATGGGAAATTTTTTGAAATTTCCTTTTTTTGGACGGTTGGATCGGGATGGTGCGGATCGCGACTTGGTCAATCCGCGATCCGATACTCGAGTGGGCTAACTAAAGCCCCTGCGTAATCCGGGACCGTTAGATGAGGGAAGTCATCCTGAACCGTCAGATCAAGAAATGTGTTTTTGGCTCTATAAATACCCCCAGATTTTCATTTGCAAGTTTATGCATTCTGAACAACCAGAGTTATAACAAGAGTTTTTATGTCTGAATTTGCCAACGAACTTCTCCGACAACTTCTCTATTTCCATCGTCGCCTCTTTCCAACACGCCCTATTTCTGTGCCATCATCTGATAGTGCAATCCCGGTTTGACCATTTGACGAGCTCTTGTGTCGCCTCCGCTTATTCAAAACCGAGATTTTGCTGACCTTATCACCAGAAACTTTACAACCTCCCCAACGAGTACTTTACAGTAAGTTCCTTGAACCTTTATTTCTGTTTCTTCGTATTTGTCGTATAGTAGTATTACATATGCAACTATAGGGTTATTAAAGCCGGGGCCACTGTTTAGGGTGGTTCTGTGCATAATAGGTCTGTAGAACAAGCGGTCTAGGTCATCCCGGATCTTTTTAGGGCATTATAGACTGACTTGGGAAAACTAAGAAAAAAGTTCTTCTTCTTAGTTCTTGATCAAGATTCTGGGGATCTCTAGTGATCCCGGATCTGGTCTGGAAGGACGCAGACCTCCCAGTGGCAACACATGGGAGATGGATGGGGAGAAAAATGAATTCCGAAACTACCAGATGGTGGATGCTTTGGAGAAGCACCTAGGAATGGAATCAACTTTCGGGCTCTTCTATAATCGTCTGGCCAGGAAGGAGGAGATGGCCCATACCAGCGTGGGCGAGTTTGGGTCCTGGAGCATGGGCTACATTAGTGTGGGAGCCACTCTCCCACTCCATGACTATTTCGTACGATTCCTGAAATTCGTGGGGATCGCGCCTTTCCAGCTCCTGCCCAAGGCCTACAAGCTTCTCATGGGATGGCACATTTTTTTGTGTGGCGAAGGAAATTTTGGAGCTTACCCCGGCGGAGGTGCTATACTTCTAAAAGTTGGAGCTGCAGATCAATGCCAAGGAGAAGACTCGGAACAAATTTTATAGACTGAAGCCCCGCGACAATTATCCTGCCCCTTACAGCTCCTGGAAGCACCCCCCGGATGTCAGACACTACTGGTTCATGGCTCGTGGGTTCATTTTGGAGTGGAATCCCACGTTGGTGATGGACTTCCAGTGCGTGGGTAAGTTGTCTTCCCCCTTAATCCTTTTCGTTCTTATTTTTGTTGTCTGCTTCCCACTCACGTTCTTGGATAACAGGACCATACGCCGAGACTCCCCTCTCCAAGTTGATCCTGGACCGGAAAAATTTATATGCCACTTTGAGCGTGGAGGAGCTGGACGTGGGGGACTATTTAAACACTGAGAATCTACGATTGGTCGGGATGTTAGCAGCCAACCAGACGATTACGACCCCTAGCCTCCGGGGCTTGCAATGTGAGAGGGACCCCTCCCTGAGGGAGGAGCTAGCCCTCATCCACATTGAGGTCGTTGAGGCCACGACCCAGGCAGACGCGACGAAGAAGAAAAAGGAGCAGGCCCACCAGACGGAGAGGGTCGCCCTTTTCGACGAGGCCCAGCCGAACATAGGGGCTCCCGGGGCCAGTATACCGGGGCAAGGTAATTCGCCTTTGCTTTTAAATTATGCTCCTCATTTCGAGGACTTAGTTAGGGATAGGCAAATATACCGAGGCTACTTGTATGGGGTTGTCAGAGAAATGGGGCTTCCACCCCCCATTGTCTTAGACCCGCTGACTCTCATGTACTCGTCCGGGTTCCTTCAATATGGTAATTTCTTGGACCTGGACGACATGGGGGACCACATCCATTCCTTCGCCTTCGGGGAGTTGAGTCGAGCCCAAATTCTAGATAAGGGTTCATCCCAGAAAACCTTAGACTAGCTTTTATTTTTTTATTTTTTTGTGTCCCCGCTCGTATATCTTGTTGACCATTTTCTATTTGTCTATTTCAAACGATTCTGATATGTCCAACCCCGTGGCCAAGATGAAACAGGCGATGGAGGCCTGGGCGACCACATCCAAAGCATCAGCGAAAAAGGTCGCCAAGGGCCTGCCCAAGAGCAAAGTGTTGGAGTTGGTCCTTGGGGACTCGAAGCCGAAGCCAGAGCCGGAGGTCATCGAGAAGACTCCAGCCACAATTACCCCTCTGATGGTATGAATTTAAGCCATCCCATCTTCGCGTGCTCATCCCTCGGTCATTGATTTGGACCAGGATCCTCTGGGGAGGTGGGGGTTGGAGAAAAGAGCTGCGGACTCGACTGCTGACAAGTCTGCGAATCAAGGCAAGAGGGCTAAGACCAAAGATCTTGCCTTGGCCGAGGAGAACTCTTCTAGGGAGAGCTTGATCATCACACGGGAGATCCCGGAGGTTCCCATGCTTCTTGTCAATCCGGCCTTTCCCGAGGTAGGGGGCATGGTCCTCTAGAAGAAGAGGACGAGGATGGTATCCCAGGCCTGGAAAGATGGCCAGGACAGACGAGAGGAGGTCTATCGAGCCTTAAATGGTTGGCAAAAAGTGGAGTTCACTGCGTGCCTGGCTACTTTTATTGCTCCGCAGCTGATCATGGACTGACTCATTGCTGAGACTGGGTTTCATCCCAAATTAGGGCAGGACACGACCCTGCTTGCTGTGAATCTGCTGGCTTAGGTCGGGATGGACATGTCTACTCTCCAACTTAAATGGTACGCCACCCTAGCTAATCGAGACACCTTGTTCATCTCCCAGGCCATTCATCACCAGGCCACCGCTGTAAGTTATATGTCCACACGATCTTTTGCTTTCCATATTTTTTACACGTATGTTTTCTAACTTTGATTTGTTCCAAGATGCCTTGTTGGCCCACAGGAATGATGACTTGGTGGCAGAGATGGCGATGAAGCTGAAGATGGCCCAACTGGAGTTAGAGGGGGTCGTGAACCAGCGGGAAGCCGCTAGGGAGGCCTTGGTCAAGGAAGCTGCTCAGGCAGAGGCCTTGGCCAAGGAAGCTGGTCGGGTGGAGACCCTGGTCAAGGAAATTTCTTGGGCTCAGGCTAACCGTGAGGAGGCCGCCTGGGTTTGGTTCCAGCTCGAAGAAACTTAAACCAGGAAGGAAGCCGACCACAAAAAGTTGGTGGATAGCCTGGAGGCGGAGCTGCTTCGTGTTCGAGGCTTTGAGGCATTGTTTAAGGTCCTCCAGGAGGTAGCTGAGGCCCAATCTTGCTAGGATCAGGAGAAGATCACCGCTCTTGAATCCCGAATCCAGGCCATGGATGACCTGCTTCAGGTGGAGGTGAAATGACATGAGGAGGTTCGCCAAGAGAAAGAGCAGGTGGATGCTTTTTTGGAGGCCACCTTCGATGAGACCATCTACATGGCCTGGCTCTAGTACAAAAACATGAACCTCCTGGTCTACCCTGATCCTGTCATGAAGAAAGCTGAGTTCGAGGCTAAGGAGAAAGTTGACGCGGAGCTTATGGCCAGGAAGGAGTTAGATGAAGTCGCTCCGGAGCCATCGGAGCAGGGCAAAGCCTAGACCTGGGCCTTTAAATTATACTTGTGGCTTTTTTTTTGTTTTTGTATCACTTTTATGGACGCGGGTGCGTCCAGAACAAAATTTTCTTATCTGTCTTTCTTTTTTTAAAACTTTACTTTGTCTCTTGCACAAAATTTTCCCTTTTTCATTCGTTTGTTTTTTCTCAAAACTTCATTAAGTGTTTTGAGACATGACTTGAATGTTTGGTCGTAGTTCAAACGGTCGGGACCATTAGGGAAAAGTTTCATAGAACATTTGGCCCGTCGGGGGATTCGTGTACGGGTCCCAACGACCTGGACCTCTTTGGACTTGCCAACCTAATCCCGATTTTATAGTTTGGGATCCAACGACCGGGGCCATCAGAGATTTCTTTTAGGTGTGATTTAACTAGTTGACTCACTTTAATCCTAATGTCCAAGTTCCAACGGCCTGGACCGTTTATAAGACTAATTTTAAACAACTTAATCCTAAGACTCATGTTCTAATGATTCTAAGCTATTACAGAGGAAACATGGATAGGTAATTGGTCATTTGAGAACACATTTGGTCAACCAACTCTTGGGTATTTTGTATTCTCGGACCATGCATTTCTGAGTTAAGATTGGGCCTGTGTCGTGTTTCCTACTGGGTATTATACCTCCGGAACATGTACGTCCGAGTTGGGACTAGGCCTGGGCCTTATGCCCGACTGAGTTTATGTACACCGGGACCGTGTATGTCTAGGCAATGACTAGGACTGGGCCTTATGTCCAATTGGTTTTTTATTATCCCCCTGAACCACGTGCGTTCGGGTTAAAATTGGGCCTGAGCCTTGCATCCTATTGGGTTTCGTAACCCCCCGATTATGTGCGTCTGGGCAATGACTAAGCCTGGGTCTTATGTCCTATTGGGTTTTTTGCACCCCCCAGACCATGATAGTGGGTATGGATTGGTTGGCAAAGTATGGGGCAACTATTGACTGCAAAAGGAAGATGGTCACCTTTGAGCCTGAAGGTGAGGATCCTTTTGTGTTTCCTGGTACTGTGCATGGACCTCGTGTTCCTATGATTTCTGTGTTGAGGGCCAGGGATCTATTGCAGAGAGGTTGCATTGGATTCTTAGCCAGTGTGGTTGACACCACTCAGGTCATGCCAGTGAGACCAGAGGACACTAGACTTGTATGTGACTTTCTGGATGTGTTTCCAGAAGATTTTCCAGGATTGCCACCACACAGGGAGATTGAGTTCGTTATAGAACTGGCACCAGGGACGGAGCCAGTGTCTAGAGCACTATACAGAATGGCCCCAGCTGAGTTGAAAGAATTGAAAGTGCAGTTGCAAGAGCTGCTAGATATGGGTTTCATCAGACCTAGTTTCTCACCCTGGGGTGCGCCAATTCTGTTTGTAAAGAAGAAAGATGGTTCTTTGAGAATGTGTATAGATTATAGGGAACTGAATAAGTTGACAATTAAGAATAAGTATCCTTTGCCAAGGATAGCTGATCTGTTCGATCAACTGCAAGGTATGAAGGTATTCTCTAAGATCGACCTTCGTTCTGGTTATCATCAGTTGAGGGTCAAGGAGGGAGACATACCGAAGGCTGCCTTTCGTACCAGGTATGGGCATTATGAGTTTCTAGTTATGTCATTTGCATTGACTAATGCCCCTGCTGCTTTCATGGATATGATGAACAGAGTGTTCAAGGATTACTTAGACCAATTTGTGATCGTCTTCATCGATGATATTCTGGTATATTCTTAGACTGAGTCAGAGCATGAGCAGCATCTGAGGTTGGTTCTACAGAGACTGAGAGAGCACAGGTTGTTTGCTAAGTTCAAGAAGTGTGAATTTTGGTTGTCTCAAGTATCCTTTCTTGGGCATATTGTCAGTAAGGAGGGGATTAAGGTAGATCCAGCAAAAATTGAAGCGGTCAGAGATTGGCCAAGGCCAAAGAATGCTTCTGAGGTTAGAAGTTTCCTTGGATTGGCAGGTTACTACAGGCAGTTCGTGGAAGGGTTCTCGAAGATTGCTAGTGCTTTGACTGAGCTGACACGCAAGAGCCCGAAGTTTGTGTGGTCAGATAAGTGTGAGAACAACTTCCAGGAATTGAAGCAGAGGTTGATTACAACTTCGATTCTGAGTCTTCCAACAGATCAGGAGAAGTTTGTGATTTACTGTGATGCTTCTCATCAGGGTTTGGGCTGTGTTTTGATGCAATCAGAGAAGGTTATTGCCTATGCTTCTCGTCAGTTGAAGGAGTATGAGGAGAGATATCCTACTCATGACTTAGAATTGGCGGCGGTGGTTTTTGCTTTAAAGATATGGAGGCACTATCTCTATGGAGAGAAGTGTGAGATCTATACGGACCACAAGAGCCTGAAGTACTTCTTCACTCAAAAAGACCTGAACATGAGGCAAAGGTGTTGGCTGGAGTTAGTGAAAGACTATGATTGTGAGATTTTGTATCACCCAGGGAAAGCCAACGTGGTAGCTCATGCTTTGAGCCGGAAGGGTCCGGGGCAGATTCATGGTATGAGGCTGATAGCCAGAGAGTTAGCAGATGATATGACCAGAGCTGGTATAGAGTTGCTGGTGGGCCAGTTGGCTAACATTACGCTACAGTCTACACTGTTAGAAAGGATCAAAGAAGGTCAGTTGAGTAATCCACAGCTGATCAAGATCAGAGAGGATGTTCTGGCTGGAGCATCCAGGGATTATACAGTGTCTGAGGTAGGCTTGTTAAGATACAAGGGGTGGATATGTGTTCCGTTAGACACTGCATTGAGGTGAGAGATTCTGGATGAATCTCATACTACACCTTACTCTTTGCATCCAGGCACCACGAAGATGTATCAGGATGTGAGATCGTTATATTGGTGGCCGGGGATGAAGAGAGATGTAGTAGAGTATGTGGCTAAGTGCTTGACATGTCAATAGGTCAAGGATGAGCATCAGAGGCCGGTAGGGTCACTGCAGCCTCTGGATATCCCAGAGTGGAAGTGGGAAGACATCACGATGGATTTTGTGGTGGGCTTACCCGGGACTACTGGTCAGCATGATTCTGTTTGGGTGATAGTGGATCGCTACACCAAATCAGCTCACTTTCTGCCAGTGAGGACTACATATACAGTTGATCAGTATGCAGATCTTTATGTGAGAGAGATCGTGCGGCTCCATGGTGCACCTAGGTCGATTGTGTCAGATCGGGACCCCACTTTTACTTCTAAGTTTTGGGGAAGTTTGCAGAAAGCCATGGGGACAAAGTTGAAGTTCAGTACAGCTTATCATCCTCAGACAGATGGGCAATTTGAGAGGACGATCCAGATTTTGGAGAACATGCTGAGAGCATGTGTGCTGGATTTCGGTGGGTCTTGGAGTAAGTATTTGCCTTTGATAGAATTCTCCTACAATAACAGTTACCAATCTACCATTGGAGCAGCACCTTATGAGATGCTATATGGTAGGAAGTGTAGATCTCCCATTCATTGGGATGAGACAGGAGAAAGGAGATACTTAGGTCCTGATGCAGTTCAGAGGACCAGTGAGGCTATTGAGAAGATTAGAGCTAGAATGCTTGCTTCTCAGAGTAGACAGAAGAGCTATGCAGATCCCAAGCGCAGGAACGTGGAGTTCCAGGTAGGAGACTATGTTTTCCTCAGAGTCTCGCCATGGAAAGGGGTGAGAAGGTTCGGGAAGAAAGGCAAGATGAGTCCTAGATTTGTAGGTCCATTTGAGATCCTGGAGAGGATTGGTCAGGTGGCTTACAGATTGGCTTTGCCTCCGGCGTTGTCTGCCGTGCATAATGTATTTCATGTATCAGCTCTTCGGAAGTATGTATCTGATGTGGGCCATATTCTGAGTCATAAAGATCTGGAGCTTGAGCCAGATCTCTCCTTTGAGGAGCAGCCAGTTCAGATACTTGATAGAAAGGACAAGGTCCTCAGGAATAAGACAATACCTTTGGTTAAGGTATTGTGGAGGAACAGCAAGGTCGAGGAGGCGACCTGGGAGTTGGAGTCAGATATGCAGAGTCAGTATCCCGAGCTGTTCAGGTAAATTTCGGGGACGAAATTTCAGTAATGAGGGGATAGTTGTAATGCCCCGAATTCTCCGTTGTGTTTAACGGTGTGAATAATAGGCCGGGAGGGCCATACTTGCTTAATTATGTTATTAATTGATAAAATGCATGTATATGTTGATTATATTATGATATGATGTGAAATGCATGCATGTGAGTCCATATTTCTTATTACAGGGGTGTGATGGTAATTTGGCCCGTTGAGGGTAAATTGATTATTTGTACGCATGTTGGTGATATATCTTGAGACCACATTATGATGTGGGTTTGTTCGAGCCATTTAGCATGAGACGATCAAGGGATGTTAATTATCGGTTTGTTCATAACAGGCTTAAGCTCGGGGCTCAGGGTGAGTCTCGGGGTGTTTTAAGGATTAGAGTGTTACCGGGCATTAAAGGGTAACGGGATGTGAATTATTGGTGTTTGCGGATATTGAGATTAGTGGGATTTGGGAAGCGTTAATTATCATTAACGGTGTAGGTGGAAAGTGCCAAAATTACCCTTGAAGTGGCTTTAGAAGCTTTAAAAGACCTAGGGGTATTTTAGTCTTTTGGCTTGGATATATATGATGTTTGGAGGCTGTAGAATAAACAGAACCAAAAACAGAGTTTTCTTCTTCTCCTTCCCGTACCTTCTCCTTCCTTCATTTTCCTTGTGAGTTTTTGTGATCTTGTTGAGGATTTGAGCTTGGGAGCTAGGCCTTGGTACTTTGGGAGAGTGTTCCACTGTGGAAGGGCACCATAACCTGAATTGGAGGTAAGCTTTTAGCCACTAGTTTCCATGTATGCTCTGTTTTCGTTTTAAGATTTCAGCTCTAGATTTTGGTGTGGAAAGTTGGAATCAAGGGGAGTTTTTGTGATGTTTAGGTTGGGTTATGATGGGGGAGAGTTATGGGTGATGTTTGGAGATTTAAATGGGTGTTTGAAAGAGGTTTGGGTGGTGTTTAAACTGGGTTTGAAGGGTTGGTTCCAAGAGAAAACGCAAGGGAAGAAAAACAGGGGTTTTTTGGCTGAACTGGAGCTTGCGCCGCGGCATGGCCAGGGTGAGCCGCGGCCCTTGGGGGCTGCTGAGTTTGGGCGCCTCTGTTTGAGGGGCGGGCCGCGGCATGGCCAAGGAGGGCCGCGACCCTTAAGGCATTTTTGTTGGTTTTTATTGATCAAATCAGAGAATATGCGCAGCGGAACAACAATCAAATTGTCAGATTAATCCCATAAGATTTCTAGATCTACTTCTTCACACTCATATATATATTGAATCAAGGACAAGAATAGAAACATTACCTCAGGTCCTTCCTTGCTGCTATCTTTTCGTATGGCTGAATCCTTGAGATCTCACACCAAGATCTTCCAAAATGTTCTCAGTCACACAAAGAACGAGTGTGGGCTCGCTATACAAATAATAGGCAATAACTATTTATCAGATATTCTCAACACATGAGATCTGATAAAGTTTGGACCTAGGTTTTGTGAAGAAAAATAACCTTTGTTTTTGTCACTAATCTTTTTCTCTGAGAAAATCCTAGATATTTTTCTATCCCTGAAAACTTACGTTCTCTGAAAACTGATATCCCATATTTAATAATATCAAATATATTAAAATATTTGTTATTTTAAACAAATTCAAAATAACTGATCAGTTATCAGATTTTTGTTTAAATAATAATATTGTAATCATATTAAAATATCTCATTATTTATTTAATATTTAAATAACTAAAATTGTGGAATTAAGAGACTCAGTCCTTCTCTTATGCGTGTAGCACAGTTCCTGTGCACTGTGCCACACGTGTACCACATGCATGTGCAGGCATGTGATTTTTCCCAATTTTATTATTATTTAAATACCAAAAATCCCAAAAATAAATTAATTCAAAATTAATTATATTTATGATAAATCAAATAATTAATTAATTCTTAATTAATTAATTACACATAATTAATCAATAATTATGTTTGATACATAGAAAAATATTTTACTTATCACATAAGTCCTTTTTGCCCATTTTTGTATTTGCCTTTGACAGTAATTGTTTGAGCCATTTCAGGGACCATGGACCTATAACATTAAGCTCCAATAAATTGAAACTAAATAATTAAACTCTTTAATTATAATAGTTAATTTATTAATTCTGATATTACTCCATTATAAATTCAGAATTGCACTCTTTATGTTATAGATATACTTTTACAGAAATCTTTTTCTTAAGTCGTCCATTGATATAACCATCTTACAATAGTTCAACCCTCTAATTAATTAGTTCATAAATTAGAATGGAAGAATTACCATTTTACCTTTCTAATTTACTTCTTATTCCTTAAGTACCATTAATTCACTAGTGAATAATTAATCTATAATCTAATTATAGATTTGAGCTCAAAATCATTCAGTTCCAGAATTAACCCTTAAGGGAACTAATATACGATCTGTTAGGAAAGATTAGATTCCGTATTGTTGATACATGTTCCCAGCCATCCATGTATTAAATCTCCAAAACAAAAGTCATTAGCCTCATTCTTTGAAGAGACCTTAACGAATGAATCAAAAGATTTAATAAACATGAACAGGAGTTCATGCACACTCAGGATTCAGGTTGATCTATAAATGATCATCAGTTATGATATGAATTACAAGTATTTATTGTTAAATGGTTTTTGGATAAAGACTTTAATTCACATCGGTCCATGTCATATATAATCATATTATATAAAGCACATTTACCGAGATGTCTTACCACATCAATAATTCGAATCTAGATTATTTGTATCATAATGATACTCAGTAAATCGTACTTACAACTCCAATTAAAGAATTCCATAACTTTAATTTGTTGTTGTTGACTATTTTTATTCATTCATGTGATCTTAATTCTCTCGCACTAATACAAGATCACATCCTCAATAATGAATATGGAATTTTTCTGATATTTACAAAATTATTCAAACAATAATTTAACAATCTAAATATAACAATAATAATAAACCCATCGTATTTATTTATTCACAGAAAAAACAAATGTATTTACATGCTTTTAGGACACACTCCTAACAATTTTTGGCCAAAATAGTGTTTTAAGCATGGGGATTCAAGCCTAAGGCCTCGGGGTTGAACCTACTACCTGATTGAGTAGTGTTTGACGTCCCAGAGGTTAGGTTTTGGTTTGGGAACCTTTTTATTATTCATTTTATTGATGGAATCCCATAATTGGTTATGACCAGGTAATCGCTAAAGGACCAAAAGGTCGATCGTTCTCAGGGTTGTTCTTTTATTCATTCTTGCTCGAACCAGAGGTAAGAAAACTGCACCCCGAGTGTGACATTCATGGATATTCGTGAGGCATGTTGGTTGTGTAATATGGACATGGATTGAATATAGAATGTTGGGCATGCGTTGCTCACTTGTGCATGGTACTGACTTATTAGTCAGGTTTGGCAAAGGTGCTAGTATCAACTGTGAAGTTGTGACTCATTAGTCAGGTTCGGCAGTGGTACTAGGCACTGGTCACGTTGCACTGACTCATTAGTCAGAATTGGCAAAGGTGTTAGTATCAGCTGTGAAGCTATGACTTATTAGTCAGGTTCGGCAGTGATACTGGACACTGGCCACATAGCGCTGACTCATTAGTCAGAACGGCCATAGCGTGGATCACGCAAGCCAACAGAGATTAGATCTAATCAACCATTAGCGTTGGATGACTCAAAGAGCATTAATGCCAGACCGACCCCGAGGGTCGATGAATGAAATAAGCGCTTGGAGGCTAGTGGCTTACCTAGCAGTCACTCTCCCCCCGCTAAGATTATGTGATGTGCACTCGCTTGTTGGAAAGCTTTATGTTCAGTGTGATTATAATGATAATCATTTGATAATGTTTATGAAAAGTATTATGTTTTCTTGCTGGGCTCTGGCTCATGGGTGCTATGTGGTGCAGGTAAAGGGAAAGAAAAGCTCACCTAGCCTTGAGTGGAGAGATGAAGTGGTGATGTGTACATATGTGGCCGCTTGACCACCACGGCCAAGGAGTTCTCAGAGGAACTAGGGGGTTTACCCTATTTTTGCCGCTTAGGTCGGCGGGATTGTAAATTTAAAACAGTAATGACCATTTTGTACTGAGAACCACTTGTAAATGTTTTGTTTAGCTCTGCAGAGTAGTTTGTAATAAAAATCTCCATTTCCTTTTTATTGGTTTTATACCTTAACCTGTTAATTACACTTAGAGCACATTTTTGACCAAAGGACTCAGGTAGTGAGTCAAATTTCCGGTCCACCGTTCACCGTAACTGTTCTGGGGTAGCCAGGGCGTTACAGTTTTGGACCCCCCGATGTATATGGTCCGGACCAGGACTAAACTCTACGTTTCGCATCCTGTTTTGTTTGGTTTTTATTCCTAGACTTGTTCGTATAGATGGTCATACCCCCCCCCCCCCCCTCAAGTGAGCGAAGAATGTAGTCTTGGGTCACTTGTTCATAAAAAAGATGAAGACGAGCACGAACTTTATTTCTTTACAATATTTCTCTATGATGTTTTGTACACATCATTTTTATTAAATAAGAAATCGCCTTAGGGAGTACATTGTTTACAAGAAAAACTAAAAACAAAACCATGCCCTCCTACTACTGATAGTATCGGCGGAGGTGTTCTGCGTTCTAGGCCCTTGGGACCTCTATTCCATCTAGTCTTCTTAAGCAATATGTTCCCAGACATACTTCATTTTGGATTTCATAAGGTCTTTCCTAGTTTGGTCCTAGAACCCCCACTCCCGAATATTGCGTTGCAGGGAAGATTCTTCTCAAGATTAGATCACTGGTTTTAAACTTTTGGCTTTTAACTTTAGAGTTAAAGTGACTGGCGATCTTTCCCTGATACATCTTCCGCTGAACCTGGGATTCTTCCCGGATCTCTTCAATGAGGTCCAAAGATTCCTGGAGTAAGGTGTGGATCTGGGCGGGATCATATGTGTCTCGTCTATGAGACGGGACGACCGTTTCCACTGGGATGACCGATTTACATCTGTACACCATTGAGTAGGGAGTGTGTCCAGTAGACATTCTTTCTGTGGTCCGGTAAGCTCATAGGACGCTGGGCAATTCTTCCGGCCATTTTCACTTGCAGACTTGAAGCTTTTTCCTTAATGTCCCCTTCAAAATCTTGTTCACAGCCTCTGTTTTCCCGTTTGATTGAGGTCTGGCGACTGCAGAGAAGCTTTTAACAATGCCATGTCTTTCACAGAAATCCGTGAAGTGGACATTGTCAAATTGCTTCTCGTTGTCAGACACGATTTTGTGAGGGAGGCCATATCGGCACACAATGTTGTTGATGACAAAGTCCAGCACCTTTTTGGAGGTGATGGTACTAATTGGCTCAGCCTCGACCCACTTGGTGTAATAGTGACGGCCACAATTGCATACTTTACGCCACCTTTCCCGATTGGGAGCAATCATACCAAGTCGATTCCCCATAATGCAAAGGGACAGGGACTGGTCATCAAGGTTATCTCCTCCAGAGGGGCTCGCGGGATCTCGCGTACCTTTGGCACTGTTTTCACTTGCGGACATAATCAACATAGTCCTTCTTCATTGTTGGCCAGAAATAGCCCTGCCTTAGGATTTTCTTGGACTAACTGAGTCCGGCTGTGTGATCTCCACATAAACTTTCGTGCACTTCGTGCATGATTGCACTCATTTCTGTTCCGGACACGCACTGGAGGTATGGCATGGACAACCCTCTGTGATAAAGTTTCCTATCCATCATGACGTATCTGTGAGCCTAGTACTGAAGCTTCCTGGAGGCCGCCCTGTCCGCGGGCAACCCTCTTATTGTTAGGTAGTGAATGAGAGGACCCATCCAGGACGTGGAATAGTCTATGGAGTTCACCGCGGGGCCTTGAATACTTGGTGCGGGAAGATGGTTGATTAGGACGAGCCTAGATTGCTCGGCTTCAACATCCATGGCCAGCTTGGCTAATGTGTCTACAAATACATTCCGTTCCCTGGGGATTCGGCGGATGGAGTATTTCTTGAAGGATTGGAGTTGCTCCCGGGCTCGCGTCACATAAGCGGCCATCCTTTCCCCCTTCGTTTGGTATTCCCACAAGATTTTGCTGACCACCAATTGGGAGTCGCTGTAGACTTCTAAACTTGCTGCCCCTACCTCTCGAGCCAGACGTAGTCCAGCTAGCATGGCCTTGTGCTTGACCTCGTTATTCGATGCTTTGAACTGGAAGCGTAGGGCACTTTTCAACTGATGTCCTTGAGGGGATATTAAGATGATCTCGGCCCCATCCCCATTTTCATTTGAGGCTCCGTCTACAAAGACCTTCCATAGAGGCCCGACACGGTCGACGGGCTCTTCATCTTCAGTGGTCCTGGTACACTCCATGATGAAGTCGCCCAGGGCCTGTCCCTTGATTGAAATCCTAGGGACATATGCAATGTCAAATTGACTGAGTTCTATGGCCCAATTTAGGAGTCTTCCCGCTGACTCGGGTTTCTAAAACACTTGCCGTAGGGGATGATTCGTCACTACCTTTTTGGCGTGGGCCTGAAAGTAAGGCCTCAGCTTCCACGACGCAATCAGTAAGAAAAATGTTGATTTCTCAATCAACGAGTATCTGGAAACTGCTCCCAATAACCTTTTGCTCACGTAATAGGCTGGGAGCTGGATTATTCCCTCCTCCCGCACCAGTGCGACACTAATGGTGTGTTCGGACACGGCCAAGTAAAGGTATAACGACTCCACATCTACTGGCTTTGCCAAAATTGGTGCCCGGGCCAAATGTTCTTTCTGCTTCTGGAAGGCCTCTTCACATTCGGTCGACCATTCAAACCTTTGGCTTTCGCGAAGGATATTAAAAAATAGGATGCACTTGTCTGTAGACTTTGAGACAAAGCGGTTCAGAGCCGCTATTCTTCCGTTAGGCTCTGCACGTCTTTGTGCTTCCGTGGAGAGGGCATTTCGATCAGCGCTTTGATCTTATCTAGGTTGGCTTCTCTCCCTCGCGAGCTCACTATGAATCCCACGAACTTCCCGTATGCCATGCCAAAGGTGCACTTCTTGGGGTTCAGCTTCATCCCATACAACCGAATGATGGAAAACGCCTCTGCCAGATCATCAACGTGTCCCTCGAAGGACTTAGACTTGACCAGCATGTCGTCTATGTAGACCTCCATGTTCCTTCCTAGTTGGGCCGGAAACATTCTGTTGATAAGCCTCTGATAAGTGGCTCCGGCATTCTTGAGCCCGAAGGGCATGACAATCTAGCAATACACACCCTTGTCTGTCTAGAAGCTGGTGTGCTCTTGGTATGCTATGTGCATTAAGATTTGGTTGTAGCTGAAGTAGGCATCCATAAAACTCAACATCTCATACCCGGATGTTGCATCTACCATCTGATCGATCTGGGGCAAGGGGAAACAATCTTTGGGGCAGGCCTTGTTAAAGTCAGTGAAGTCGATGCAAGTTCTCCACGTCCCATTTGGCTTTGGCATCGAAATCATATTGGTAAGCTAAATAGGATACAAGGCCTCCTAGATGAAGTTGATCGAAGATAACTTTTCAACTTCTAATTTGAGAGCTTTGGCCCTCTCCGCCCCTAGAGGTCTCCACTTTTTTCTCGACCAGGGTTGCACTCTCATCAATGTTCAAGGCATGACATATGACGTTGCGGTCAATCCCAGTCATATTCGAATGAGACCAGGCCAGGATATCCTAGTTTTCTTTCACTCGGGACACGATGGCAGCCCTGACCTCCGGGTTCAGGTTCTTTCCGACCTGGATCACTTTGGCCGGGTCGTTATCACTGATGCACACCTACTCAATCTCCTCCATGGGTTCTAGTGCCCGGTCTGCTCCTATTCGCGGATCCAATTAATCTTCTTCCTGGACTATCCTCCGTACCGAGGGAGGGGGCGTGATTGGATCAACATTTTCCTCTTTGAGAGGCTCTTCACGGACCATGTAAATTGGTCGGGCAGAGATGTGATAACACTTCTGGGCACTCTTATGATTTCCATGGAAAGTTCCCACACCTCCATTATCGCAGGGAAATTTCCTACAAAGGTGGCAGATGGAGGTGATGGCGTCGAAATTGACCAGTGCAGGCAGACCAAAAATAACATTGTAAGCGGTGGGGCAGTCCACCACTACGAAGGTACAAAACTTGAAGGAGCATTGAATCTCGCTCCCCAACGTTACAGGCAGCTAGATCTTCCCCATTGGGAGTATCGAATCCCCATTGAAGTCATAGATCTGCATTGGGCATGAGGCCAGATCTGCCTCAATTAGGCCAATTGCAATGAAGGCCAGCTTGAACAACACATTGATGGAACTTCTGTCATCTACCAACACTCTTGACACCATTTTTTTGGCGATTTGGGCATCGATGACCAGAGGGTCATGATGCGGAAAGTGGATGCTTTGGGCATCTTCTTCCATGAAAGTGATGGTAAAACTCATCAACTTTGGGCATTGAGCCGGGGTCTGGACCAAGGCGCATACCTTGGGTCGTGGCCGAGTTCACTAAGGTACCATTTTTTATTATTCTGGGATGGTCCCCTCAGATGTTGCCCTTCTGATTTGGTGGTTATTCCAAGTTCACTGAGGGAAACAACATTCTGAGTCTGGGTGCCTGCACAATTGGGCCCCCTTGAGAGGCCTTTGCTCCCGGACCTGCAGCGTACCCTCCTTGGGGAGGTCAGTACGATCCAGGCGCACCCGGGATCGTGGGTTGTCTGGGAGCTGCTGGCAGTCCTGGAACTCCCACTAGCATCCTGACCCATTGCTGGAGATGCCCCAGCTTGATCAGATTTTCGATTTCGTCCTTCAGTTGTCAACACTCCTCGGTCGTATGACCCACATCTTTATGGTAGGCACACCTTTTGCCGGTCTCCCTTGAGTTCTTTCCCCCTTTGAACATGGGGGTGGGTTTCCGGTAATGGACCGTACTTCCTGTTGCCAAGTATATGTTCTCCCTGGTGTCCACTAGGTTGGTGTATTCTATGTATTGGGACTCGTAGCCCCTCTTGCCCTTCTTGGAGGACTCAGATTGGATTTGTCCTTTCCCCAATCTCTATCCCCAAGAGGGGTTCATGCTTTCCTTCGTCCCCCCCCCCCCATTGGGGACGGCTGGGCTCCTCTGGGAGCGGCACTGTATCCGAACAATGCCATACCGTATCCAGAGAATGGGGTAGATTGTGTTGGCGCATATCCAGAGGAAGTGGGATCGTAGACTGTCGGGGTAGAGAAGGTCATTCCGTGAGTGCCAGTTGATCTTAGCGCCACTAGTGGTGTCGGATAATGTTTGCAGGGTATTGCATCCCATATCTGGGAAAGGTTTGGGCGCTTAGTTGGCGGTTCGGCTGCCATCTGAATGCTTGGATCCGGGCCTCCTCCCACTTGATAGAGCCTTGTGCCCTCCTTATGAATTGTTCGAGGGTGGCCGCTTTGCTACGTTGCATGTCATCCCAGAGAGGGGACCTAGCACGGATCTCGAACTGGAGAGCCACTAGGCGCTGTCCGTCGTCCACCTTTGTTTTTGAGGCTTCCTCCGAGAAGCGTTGAATGTAGGCCCTCAAGGTCTCCGTGGGGAGCTACTTAATATTGGTGAGGACACTGATATGCATGTCCATTCTCATGGAGGCCACGAATTGTTTGCAGAACGCCGATTGTAATCCAGACTAGGATTGGATTGATCCTGGCTTAAGTCTCTTCCACCACTACTCCGCGGGTCCATCCAGAGTGATTGAGAAGCACGGGAACTTGTTGTTGTCACAGACGTGGGTTACGGTTAGCAGTCGATTGTAGCAGGACAAGTGGTCCCTGGTGTCTGTGTTCTCGGTGTAGGCAGCAAGGTTTGATATTTTGAACCTCTTTGGTAGCACCACATCCAAGATGTGTTTGGCACATGGTTCTTTTTCCTCCTCCTCGAAATCAGAACCTCCTCCCTCTTGTTTCCAGACTAGATGGTTTGTGACCTTCTTTAATGCGGCCAACTGTTCCATGAACCGTCTGGCCATTCCGTTGTTTAGGGGGACCCTTTCGTTACTTCTATCGTTGAGGTTATTCCTCAGATATCCCCCTCGGGGGCAGATCTTTTCCTTGTGGGCCCATTCTTTTTGGGCATTAAAACCATCACGTAAGTCTATCCAGGACGTTTCGTCCCCCGAACTGATGGCCTCCGGCTCTTCCATGTGCTAGCGCCCTCTGTGATCTTTGTTCACAGAGGCACTGGGATGGAGACGTTGCTCCCATCCAGTATGTCTAGGGACAGTCTGGGGCTTGGCACCCTGTGGGCGCTTACCTTGCGGATCGATTGGATGATCCCGTCCTTGGACGAGACGCATCCGCTCTTTCCTAGGGAGCTGCTCTGGGTTGGCCCCAGTTTTTGGGATGGGATGAGATTTCGTCCAGGGGTTTACTTTTCCCACAGGGTCGGCCATCTTGGCTTTCCCTTTTTCTTGAGCTGGGTTTGATGGGCCTTCTCCGAGATGAGGTCCCGGAGGAGGGATCAATCTTGTGTTTTCAGGGGCGCAGGTCCTAACTGGTGGGGCTGATGGTTGTGTTCCTAGAAATGGGACGGTTGGAGGATTGGCTGCCAATCCTTGTGCAGAAATGAAGGCCTGAAGGGCCAGGAGGGATTCTTGCATCTGGTGGGTGGCCTCCTTCTGTTCAGCTATCCTGACTTCTTGATCCAGGACTTGTTGTTTCAGCCTGACCACCTCTAGGTCCTCCTGTTCGGGATTCATCTCTTCTTCAGGGATAGTAGGATCTTCAGCATCATGATCCTGGTATCCCCTTTCCTTTTCTTTGTCTTCCTCATAATAACCCTCCTCGTAGTCTGCTCCATCCTAAAAAATTTGGGGAATCTTCAGACTGAGGCATTTGATAGGGTGTGTCCTCGGGTTGGTCCTGAGGGAATGGTTGATTGGGCAATTGCTCCCCATTCCCTTGTTGTTGTTGGTGAGCAGGATCGAACATAGTGTGTCTAGTGTTCACCATTGTTTTAGATATTCAAGCTTTCTTCGGACTCTCAATGAAAGCACCAAAATGTTTACCGAGTTTTTCATAAACTAGAATTATCAAAGATAAGAGAGCAAAAAGAAAGAATTTAAAGAGAACAACACAAGGGTTTTTATGTGGTTGGGGCGTTAAAGAGCCTTAGTCCACGAGTCTATTGTATTAGAGCTTAGAGAGCTTTAGCAATGGAGTATTCTGTAAGTTTGAGCAGAGTACGTGCTTACAAAAGAAAACTCGGATCCTCTCCACAGTGCACAACTAGTCCTATTTATAGGCAGTTGGATGCACTAGACTTGGGCCAGACTAATCCGAGCCCAATACGGATGTCATTAGGATTTGCTCACTAACAAAGGCTTAATACAAAGGGTTCTATCTAATAAAATACACTATTCAAGGCCCAGTGGGCCGACTCGAGCATAACCACGTTGTACGAATGAAAACAGTACGCAACTTCAGTTTGGTTCGCATGGGCTTCTAAGGAGATCTTGGGGACAGAATCCGTCAGAGTAATGGCAGTACTGTTTTGAATAACATCGAACATTCTGTATGTAACCTCTTTTGCAGGTTAGTTGAGGAGACAAAACTCCGTGTTTCTCTGGATGATGTCAGTGTCGGGTCTATCATACCCAACCTGGACGCCTAATCTGGGTTCATTTACCAACATCCCAGTCCATTTATCAGGATCCTGGTTCGTTTACTAGAGCTTGGGTTCATCTGCTATCGTCCCGGTCCATTCATAGACTTGGAAACACCTTCCTTATTTGCACCCCAGACAACACCTTACACTGGGTCTGAAAAGATGAACCATGCCCAAGTCATGGTCCCGGCTTCCTCGGCGCGGTGATGTCTAGTGGATAATGTTGGGCTTGCTAATATTTGGGCCTCCAAGATTCATTCCTTCCCCGTCCCTTGGGCTAAGTCTGGTACTCGAATCCCTTCAGGATAGCCCATGGACCTAGTGTACCATGCCACGTGTGTGGGGAGGAAACGGGGATAACATTTACCCCCAAAGCATTTATCTGTGTTCGTGCAGTGGAGGCTTGCTTCATTTACTGAATCAATTTTCAGTATCCCGGTTTGTTCCTTGAGAAACGGGTCCATTTTCGTGGGGGACCGCTTGATTGTAAACTCGCATGAAAAGTGTTTGCACCAATAACCCTGATAAAATCCCAACGACCCTATTTGTTTACCAGGAGGCGGGTTCGTTTACTTCAAGGATGCTTGGGTGGTCCCTGACCTTTCAACTTCATCATGCTACATGCACGTGTTTCCCTATAACTGGTGCGTCCATATTACTCACACCTGACAGATTTCGTGAGAATCTCTTGATTATCTCGTTGGCAACCAAATGTCAGCATAAGCTCGGAGGTGTCCCATATGTATGAGTGATGCTGATATGGTAATCGAGCAGATCATTTAACATTTCTGCACCAATTGGGACCGTCGGATGGGAAAATTTATGAAATTTCCTTTTTTGGGGACCGTTGGATCACGATGGTGCGGATCGCGACTTGGCAAATCCGCGATCCGATACTTGAGTGGGCTAATTAAATCCCCTGCGTAAGCCACTTGATGGGATCTGTCTCCTGGAGTCAATTGTCTGCCATCATAATTTACATCCTGGAGGATGTAGATTGAGAGTGGTCAGGGAGATGATGTGGGCCTGCACCTTAGTTCATACCCCCTTACTATGCTTGTGCTACTTGCCCGTCATCAAGCTTAGTATGGTCTAGGTCTTCAGGGCTCCCTTATTCATTGTTCACTGGGCCCAGGTTGGGCTCGAACCTCTTCTGAGGGCCCATGGACCCGTTTGGCCCTGCCACGTGTCATAGGTGGAAAATATGGATAACACTAATATTTATGGAATGCTTGTTGTATGCTATATGTTTTAGGGCATGTACATGGGAAGGTAAAAGGTTGACAAAGATAGCCACAAAGTTGACCATGGAGGTCGTAGAGAGGACCGTGGGAGCTTCCTCGTAGTTGTCTTTCCCATTTACATGCATAGAGCACGCTTAGGATTTATGTATGATGATTGTAATGATGTTTATGATGTTATGCCTTGTATGATGTGAGATTATGGTTTGACTATATGAGTTTTGCTTTATGTTGATGTTTGGTTTGATTTTCCTTACTTGGCTTTAGCTGACCCTATTTTTCCTCTCCACAGGTAAAAATTGATTATGTAATGGCATGATGAGCGAGGATCGTTCCAAGAAAGTGTATGTGTTCAGTGAGGGGACCGCATGAATGACGACGATCCTAGAACACCGTAGCAAATTTATGTTTTATGAAATAAATTTTATGATATTTATGTTGGGACATATTTTATTAAATTTCATGTTTTAGCATTATTTTGGAAACTCGGATTCGAATCATTTATAAAGATTACTTTCTTTTGCATCTAAAATGTTTATACAAAGAATATGTCATGGTTAAATTAGCGTGTTACAGATTGATCTGGCAGGAGTAAAATTTAGAATAAATTTGAGTTTACCACAACTCCAAGAAGATGAATTAAAGTTTAATGGATTTCACTTGGAGAGTAGTTGTGAATGAGTGTTTTTTTTTCGAGGTAACAATGAGCGTCCAATTCTTATAAGCCCTTCCTCTAGCAAGTTGTAATTTTTCCTCCTGTCATACTAGAGTTGCCACACCGAATGATAACTTATATGATTTTCATCTAATTTTGAGATGAAATTTATATATTTTCTTCAATTTTGAAATTAAATGAAAATAATATAATATTTTTAAAAAATACATAAAAAATAAATATTTTCAAATTTAGAAATTTATTGATAAAAAAAATTATAGGTTGTTTTAAATTTGGCTATATTTTACAATTTGGATTTTTTTTTTTAAATTTGGGGGTTGGATATTTTGAGAATCTTATTTTATCTTATTAAAATAAGCTTTAAAATATAGATCTTTTTCAACAAGAAAAATAATCTATTTAAATTAATTAATTACTTAGGATCTTTATTAGATGAATCATTGTGAGAATTAATTTAATGAAAGCCTAATTATTATTTGTTAATTAGGATTTATTATTTTCAGCAATATTTTTCATTTTGGAAATAAATGTCATAAATGAATAACATGTCATATAGAATAATATGTTAGGCTCATCCAACTATTAACATGCAAGTATTATTATATTTTAAATTTTTGCAATTTGGCTTAGATGTATGTTATCGTGATGACCCATATTTTTGTAATATGTGAAAAATTCAAATAAAAATTTCAATAAAATGTTAGGTTTTATTTGGGCCCAATAAAAAATGTGAAGTTTAAATATCTCTCTTGTGGGTGGTTCTACTTGTGAATGGTCATTTGTCTTGCATGATTAAATTGACCCTAATCAATTTATAACAATTAATAAGAGGGAGGTTTAAATTCATGACTTTTGGATCTTGTATGGAGATAGGGGTCAAGCTCATAGAGTAACAAATAAATGGATTTCGTTACTTTGATCGAATAGGAAGGTTTTAATAAAAAGTTATAGAATTTTTTTTATTAATTTAAGTGTTTTTCTATTTAACTAAGTGATTTTGTGACTCTCGCCTACCAAGACACAAATTTCGCAACTAGTTAGAATACATTAGAAATAGTGATATGTGTTTTATTAAGTTTTTATGATTGTCATATAAATTTTAATTAAATAAACAATATTATATATAAAAGAATGACATAAACATATTAAAAGAAAAAATAACCAAAACATAATTTATGATTTTTTTTAAAATATAGGTTTATACCTTTTTGGACCCTGTGTTTTTTCTGATTACCTGTTTGGACCCTATATTTTAAAAAATTCATTTTTGGACCCTATATTTTGTAAAATGGCTCAAATAGACCCCTAAACTCAATTTTGATGGAGAAAAAATTGAATATAACAACACCGTTTTTAAGTAGAATGATTTTATTTTTGTTATGAATTGTTAGTTTAGTGAATTATTTGTGATTTCATTTGAGAAAACTTTGACAAAAATCGGGTTTAGGGTTCTATTTGAACCATTTTATAAAACATAGGGTCCAAAAAGTAATTTGTCAAAACACAAGGTCCAAACAGGTAATGGGACAAAACCCAAAAAAAAAAATAATATGATAATATTTTATATCACAAACTACACAATTTAAGGTACACAAATTTTATGATATTATTCAAATTACACATCGATAATTGGAGAAGAAGCTTGCTTATTCTTGATAAAAAGAGAAATTTATTCTAATTTCTTATATATTTACATAGTCATACTGTTTGTACACACACAACACTTACATGTAATGTATTTGTTGGGTTTTATGCCCTTAATAAAGCTATATTTCTCATGCAACACCTTTTTATTATCAATATAAGAAGTAGAAATCATTATGTTTATTCACTCGCATTGTTCACCTGTTTTATTACATGTTTATTCAATTAATACAAACACTCATAAAATCCCGAACATGTGGATAGTTACAATTATAGAGACTAGGTAAGAATGGATTAAAGTTGTAATTATATGTTCAAAAGAACGAGTCCTAAGATTAAATCAATGCATTGGATTTTCACTAATTTGGTAATCTATGATATGATCTACTTACACATTCGGGGTGTGATGTCTTGTCCAAGGCATTGACCAAGTAGATAAGATCGGATGTATTTGGTTACATCAACTAGCACTGATTTTTATCATTGATAGATAAATAAGTATCGTTGTTTTCCAATCTAATCAATGTCACAACGTTGACCATATGTCAAGTCGATCTTAATTCTGAGTGATAATATTCTGATAATTATATTATTTAAATATTTTGACTTGTTGTTACCAGCTTACCCTACGGTCTAGCCCATACTTACATCTTGGAGATTTAGTAGTGTAACTGAGTGGAAATATTATTCATAGATATGAAATCTATAATTTCAGTGTGAGAAGTGAAAATATGATTTCCTTAAGTGCTTTGTTCAAAATTTTAAATGATTGAGATCTCATTTCTGTGATTTAGTTCACAGAAATATCATTTATAAGGAACTTAGTGGGAGTTAATGATAAAATATTGATGAGGGGTAAAACAGTAATTTGCACACAGCTCGTTAGTAAGTCATCGATAGAGGATTGACTGACGGTAATATTTATAACAATGGATAATATATTTGTGGTTTGGAAAATATGTTATGTGAACTTAAGAGTTCAATTCTGAGTCTATAGTAGAGTAATAAGGAATTTAAGTTTTAAGATAATTTATTATCATAAATAAACTCACGGGAACTTATTGTAGCTTGTGTTTATGGATCCATGGTCCTCATTCCGTCTCTAGTAAAATTAGATCTAATAGTTTCAAAAAATTGATTTAATTATCACTTAGTAATATCAAGTTGACTACGTCAACAAAAATAAATAACGGTGAATTATTTATTGATATTATGTAAGAATTAGAAATAAGAGAAAGTTTGAGGATTTAATTGGAAATTCTCAAAAGAGAGTTTTATAGACAATTGAGCAATTTTATTGATATTAATAAGTTGGTATTAATATTAGTAAAATAAATTAAATTAAGGTTCAAAATATAAATAATTATTTTGAACAAGTAATTAATTAATTATTAATTAAAATAAACAAATATGGATTTGATTTTAGGTAATTTTGGAAACAAAATTCAAAATTCAAAATGGTAAAATTGACCCTATGTGGGGGACCATATGTTGGATAGGTGAGAAAGTTATTATACACTTATTTATTTAATTAATAAAAAATAGAATAAACCCTAGTTTGGTTGCCCTAATATTTGCCTATAAATAAAACCTTAAGTGAGTGATTTTCTAAGAGTTATTGAGGTAAGAAAACTCTGTCAAAATACTCACTCTAGGGCGCCCTTATTTGTCCCTCTTTCCTTGTGTATTTTATGTCTTCTCATGTGTTGAGACTTAGCCAACCATTTGTTAGATCTAAATTAGAGAAATGTTTGGAAGATTGTGGTGATGTGTTCTAGCGGTTTGAATTACTTACAATACCTAACATTTTAATCAGGACAAAATGTTAGGGGATTCAAATGATGGAGTCAATTAATCCGTTGCTTATTCGTAATTTTCTATATCTTTGTATTTGCTTTAATTTACGAACCTGATGTTTAAATGTATGCCAAGCGATTTAATGTTTCTATTATATTTTTGGAAAAATAATAGAAAACATGCATCTAGATTTAAATTCTTAGATCCTACAATATATATAATATTTGTTGTTATTTAATATTAATATATATTTATATAAGTTAAATTAAGTATAAATAAAAATAACTATTTTTATTTTTTAAATATAAATGATAATTTTTTTTAATCAAAATTAAGATTATGTATTATATATTATTATAATAATTATATTTTATAATTTTTTGAATTTATATTAACATAATTATTAAATATTTAGTTTTGTATTAAATATTATTATAATAATGATATTTTATAATATTTAAATATATATTAATATAATTAATAAATAGTTAAATTAGGTTATGGATATAAATCGATGGAGCCAAAGTGGTAATTGTTGACGCGGTTTTTCGCCAACAGGGGATTAAGAAATATAATTAGAGAGATTAAGCTTGTTAATAAACTGTAAATATGAACTCGCAAAATTTTAACGTTGTTCAATGGTTAAAATCCACGTAGTCCACGAGTCACTCTTATTCTTGTTTAGGAACTCTTGAATAGTTTGTTTATGATAATTTCACCAGAGTTTTGACATACAAGATGCATGTCCCTTTTACTGTCAATTTCCCTTGTATTTATAGGGAATTGTGATGGACAATATTAGGTAACTGTACAATAAATGGTAACATACAAAATTGGGTAGCTTCCCAAAAAAATGGATACGTAAATACTCTAATTAAGCCTATTTCCATTTACATCGATCAATAAATGTATATAACGATTATACGCACTTATTGCACATATTGGGCATCCGAGTCTGTTGGGATTCTTCCATATGTGCGTATTTGAACCACTTCGAGCAAGATGCCACCCTCAAACTGGATATGATTGGAATAGGATGGCTTGACTTAGATAATGCTCGGGCCTGATGAGGGAGATCTGGACACTGGACACCTCGATCTCTGTCATCGACATTTCAAACGATCTAGAGGATCTTGGGTTGTCCCAGACTAAGTGATACAACCTCGAGCTGTATGGTCTAAAGTTAATAAGACTTCTCTGAAGCCTTGTACCTTTATTTATTTTCTGCAAACTGTACCCCGAACAACAAAATTGAGCTCGCATTTTTAGGGTACAACAGTAATTTTCTTTATCTTAAATTTCATCTCATAAAACTATAAAAGTTGTAGAAAAATATATATAATTTGAAATTTATGATTTATTACATTTTTATAGGAAAAATTATAGATAACATTGTGCATTTAATTTTTTTTAGGAAATTTTTTACAAAAAGTAAAAATATACAGATAACATTTATGTTGCTGCTCGTTACAATTTTCTATTTAAGTTGTAAATGTTATTTATAAAATTGTAACATAGGTTACAAACTTGTAAAATTTAGTTACGAATTTGTAAACTTTGGTTACAAAAAAATTGTATTGTTACAAATTTGTAAACTTTGTTTACAAAAAAAAACTCTGTATTTACGATTATGTCCATCCATATTTTCGTAATTTTATACAAATTTCGTATTTTTAGTATGTTTTTCTTCCAAATCTTAGGTATTTTTGTAAACTTCACTTTCTTATATATTTTTTAAATGTTCAATTTTTTATATATTTTAATTCTACTTTTTAGTTCTTATTAATTTTTTATTTTTAATATCCAAACTCTATAATATGTCAATAATAATAAGTTTGGGGACCAATTTACCAATACATGCAAAATTTTAACAATATTTGTCATAGGCACGTATTTTCATAAAAAAAAATTAAGAACCAATTTGCCAAGAAAAAAACGTATGGAGAACAACTTGTCAAGAAACATATAATTTGAACACTATTAATTATCACTGTTGTTATACCTGAAATTTCGAGACGAATTAAGATTACCTCGAAATGTAGGCTCGAGATGTAATGCCCTACTTCGTTAGAGTTGTTACTAAGTGAGTTTAAAAACGTGCGTTCAACTCGCTAATCGAGATTTTAGGTCAAACAGTGTAATTAAGCCATAAACAGAAGAAAAACTTTAGAAATAATTCAATTTCAATGAAAATCATAAAAGTTTGACAATTGGGATCCCAAAATACAATTTAGAAACATTTGCAACATATAAATTGAACCAAGTCGACTAAACGACAAAATCTAAGTTTATTTACAAGCATCTCCCAAAATCCTCTATCTATACCAGCCAGGCTGGCCCAACATGTACACGCCGCTTCACGCCTGCTACACTCATGGTTGGTTGGCTTTCTCCTTGCCCTTACCTGCACCACAGAGCATCTGTGAGTCGAGGCCCAGCAAGAAAACCCAAAACAGATAACATATGCAAAACATACACCAAGTATATAAACTGACCATCAATAGGCTAAACACATACGACCTAGCCGTCCCAGGCGCTATACTAGGCCCTGGGTTCGCGGTCCACACCGTGAGGATATCCCAGGTATCCTTTTAGGGACTCGCCCTGGCAACTCGCACTCCACGTGCTCAACGCTGCTCCCGGCCCCTTGCCGTACTCGGCCTTGCACTCAACGTGCCTAACACCGTTCCCGACCCTTTGCCGTTCCCGACCTCAGCCTACACCGTTCCCAGCTCTTGCCAATCATTCACATAATTGCACTCATAGCATAACAAACAAGTACATAATACTAGCAAACACAACCAAAGGGCTACGCCCTGCAATTCAAACACATTGGGCTCAGCCCTGCATACAAGCTCTATGGGAACAAGGGTTTTCTTACCTGAGTCCCGAGCTTTACGAGCACCGATGTCCCGAGCACAGTCCTCTAACTTGAGCCTCCCCGAAATCCTAGTCACAACACATTAACAATATCCATCCATTAAGTTCTAACCCATTAAATAACTTTGAGCCATATCTCTAACCTCTGGGACCTTGAATTCTATCAATCCGGGTGATCAAATCCATCCCGAGCCTTAACCATCGAATTCCTGAGCCTAAAACCCATCTAGAACACAAAAATACTATAAGCGTCGCGGCCCTAAGAACCCATGCTGTGGTCCCTAGCTCAACCCGAGGCCCTGCCTCAAAACAGCCCACACGCGTCGCGGCCCTTGCTGATGGGCGCCGCGGCGCACCTCCAATTCCAGACGTTCCGAGATCAAGGGGGTTGCGGCTCAGCAAGAACAGAGCCGCGGCCCTACCCCTCGAACGCAAAAAAACACCCTGTTTTTACCTCATGAACATAAACATAAACATTCCAGCTCAGTATCAACATCAAAACCCATCAAAATCTGCTCCAAAACTCAACTAAAACACTCAAGAACAGATCAAATTTAACTAACATGCAAACTCTAACAAACCAGATGCAATTCTAAACATAATCTTTATAATTAAAGCTTACCCTTGCTGGATTAAACCTTAGAACCAGCCCCTTATGCTCCAAGCTCCAAGCTCCCTAAATCCCAGCTGAACTCCTTAGTCCTTAACTTGATTTCACCAAGAATTCTCCCAATCTTCAAATGGAGAGAAGAAAGACCACCTCGAGAGAGAGAAAAGGGAAAGAGTCAGTTTCTGAATGCTCTACACAATTCTAAGTTTTGTTTTATTTAACTTAAGCTATGTGGTTACCTCAAGGCTCGGGGTACCAAAACGTCCCCGAGGGCAAAATGGTAAATTTCCCCAATATTCCCTCCTAGACATTCTATCCTCAAATATATCTCCAAATATTTATTTTCACAACCCGATAACCCCATAACACGTCTAATACCCAAATTACCCCTCGACTCGCCCCGAGTCAGAATCTCAACACTGTTGTGACTTTCTGGCTAACCGCTCCCCAGGACTGTCTCGGATCGTGCTGCACAAACATATCACATATATATAGCATTTATCACATTTATACCCCTAATATCCAGTCGGGGCCCACATGCACATTTAACTCAACTAAACATGCACCATTATCACATATTCACATTAATTCATATATTAGCATAATAATTCATTTATTGCCCTCCAGGCACACTAATCAAGGCCCTAAGCCCTATTAGCAAATTCGGATCGTTACAACTATCCCCTCCTTACAGAAATTTCGTTCTCGAAATTACCTGAACAACTCGGGATACCACTCCCTCATCTCTGACTCAAGTTCCCATGTCGCCTCCTCAACCTTGTTGTTTCTCCATAGCACTTTCACCAAGGCGATGGTCTTGCTCCGCAAGACTTTATCTTTTCAGTCAAGAACCTAAACCGGCTTCTCCTTATAGGACAAATCCTGATCAAGCTCCAGATTTTCAAAACTTAGAACATGCGTCGAATCTGACATATACTTCCGGAGCATGGATACATGGAAAACATCATGAACCCCTGATAAAGCTGGAGGCATCGCTAATCTGTAATCTACCTCTCCAACCCGTTCAAGAACCTCGAAGGGGCCAACAAACCTAGGGCTCAACTTGCCCCGAACACCAAACCATTTCAAACCCTTCATGGGTGAAACCCTAAGGAACACATGATCACCAACCTGAAATTCCACGCTCCTGCGTTTCAGGTTTGAATAACTTTTCTGTCGACTCTGGGAGGCGAGCATACACACTCTAATCTTCTCAATCGCCCCATTGGTCCTTCGAACCATCTCTGGACCCAGATATCTCCTCTCACCTGTCTCATCCCAATGAATAGGTGATCTACACTTTCTTCCATAAAGAATCTCGTACGGAGCCACTCCGATGGTCGCCTGATAATTGTTGTTGTATGAGAACTCGATCAAAGGAAGATACTTACTCCACGATCCCCCAAAATCTAGCACACAAGCTCGCAACATATCCTCCAATATCTGAATCATCCTCTCAGACTGTCCATCCGTCTGAGGATGATAAGCGGTACTAAACCGTAACTGTGTGCCCATAGCCTTCTGCAGACTCTCCCAAAACTTGGAAGTGAAGGTGGGGTCTCTGTCGGATACTGTCGACCTCGGAGCCCCATGAAGTCGAACAATCTCCTTCACATACAACTCAGCATACTGTTCCATAGTATAAGTTGTCTTAACAGGAAAAAAGTGGGCGGACTTGGTATACCTATCCACAATCACCCACACCGAGTCATGCTGTCCCACAGTCCTCGGCAAACCAACCACAAAGTCCATAGTGATATCTTCCTACTTCCATTTTGGGATCCCCAGAGGCTGCAGCAACGCTGCTGGCCTCTAGTGCTCAGCCTTAACCTGCTGGCAAGTTAAGCACTTGGCCACATAATCCACCACATCCCTCTTCATGCCCGACCACCAATACAGAGCTCTCAAGTCCTAGTACATCTTCGTCGTACCCAGGTGCAAAGAAAAGGGAGTGGTATGCGATCCATCTAAGATCTCTCGCCAGATACCAGAGCTAGGCAGGAGGAGGTGGAACATACCCTGGAGTTAGCCAGCCGAGGGTTTCTCAAAATCCCCTGTAGGCTAACACTACGCATGCGAGGGAGGCCCCTGCCAATACTGGGAATAACCAAGCTGCTCCACAGGTAGCTCGGAGCAATAACCGAGAACTTGCGAGATCGGCACAAAATAATGAAAGATCGCCACCATCTCTAATTACGCATCCTCCTTCTCCCATCAGACAACTGACACTAGTTTGAGACATACCACAACACGTCCTAAGCAGAGCTCGAGCTAGAGAAAGAATTCCTCAGAGGTCAGCCCGAAGCGCAAGCGGAGATAAGAATCCTATAACTAGACATATACAAAAGAACAAACACGAGGCCCCTATAAGAGCAAACCAAGGGGTGAGGCCGGCAACACAACCCAAGCAGTCAGGAAGTCACCTATCCAGGTCCCAAGCCACTGGGATCAAGGTACATGTGGATAACCCACCTTGAAATTATGCTCAGCAGCAGCAGCAAATAGTGGCCAGTTTCGTTGAAATAAGTTATCGCACTAAGAGTCAAGATTTTAGTAGGTCGGTAAGTGTTTATAACACCAAGCTGAGATATTATGAGAACTATCTTAATAATGGTCCTGATCTTTGACACCATATAAACCAAAACTGGGGGCAGTACAATCAGCAAAACCCATACCTAACGGCTCATCTAAATTCCCAAGGAGGAGAGCCTTTGCAGCCGGTGTATGGGGATAACTATCACCCTATCGTGACCTACCAGCCCCATACTATCAAGAATGGAACTGATCATGCCCATCCATTGCTCATCTCTGAATGGATCTAGGCCTCCCTCGAAGATTGGAGGGTAATACTCCTAGAACCTTCCACAGAGAAATTCTCATCTGCTCTCAACCCTAGGCTGAGCCAAAGCTGGTGCCACTCCTGGCACAATATAGGAAGAGGTGCTCCCCAACAGATTCTGCTGTTGCTTTAGACACCTGATCTCTTCCTCATGCCTCTGTAGCCTTGATTGCAAACCTATGAATATCTGCTAAAAACTCTAAGGAGAAAATGAAGAACTCAACCCCTGGTTGAAACTCCCAGCCTCTGCATAACCACCACCAGGCCTCATTATCTGCCTTAACTATAAACCTGCTGATTGAATCTGCAGTCAATAACTTAAACCATTAAACATGATGAGCATATCAAGAGATTTCCTCGTGGAAACAATCTTACCACACCACATTCATTAACCACTTGCAATGCTAAAAACATGCCCATGGCATTCATACATCAATCACGATCCTTGCTCTTCCAACCTTCATACCATGCTTCCAACTCCAGCATGCAAATATCACAATTATATATTCATGGAGCAGGTAATCATATGATCATATTCATATAAATAATCATGGAGCATATAATCATATAGTCAAGAGCCATGCTTTATCAGAATCTCATGCTCCCTTATACATTATGCAGGTAAAGCATTTACATTCTATTTAAATAGTTAAGCATATAACTACAGAAATAGTTACCATTCCCTGAGTGAAGTCATCTTCAGTGACGTGTTTACATGCCCAGCGTGTCTTCAGGAACCCATAAACCTTAACAGACTCTGATACCAAACTTGTAACGCCCTAAACTCCAGGGACCGTTACGGTGCACATTGCAAACAGTGCTAAACTTGCTAATCGAGTCATTTGGCCAAAAACGTGTAACTAAGTATCATTAGCAGTTTAGGGATTAAAAATTTCGGTTAAGATGTAACGTTTCATTAGAACGTTTACTATATACATTGGGATCCCAAAAATATATTTTAAAGGTCTATTACAACAAAATATTTACAACTGGCCGATCTAAGCGGAAAAATAGGGTTTATCCCTAGTTCCTCTTCTTCAAACCTCGGCCGTGGCGGTCGAGCAGCTGCATATGTACACATCGTCACCTAAGTTCTTCAACCCAAGGATGGTCCAGCTTTCTTTTGCCTTTACCTGCACCACATAGCACCCGCGAGCCGAAGCCCAGCAAGAAAACTCAATATGCTCATGAACAGTCATATCATGATATCAAATAATATCTGGCATGCCTAGCAAACATAACTTTATGCAAGCATGCAAATAAATTCAAACATTGCTGGGAAATCGAAGATCAGAAATCCTGCCCTCCTGATTGGATGACTGTCAAGTCAATCCTAATCAGATGAGTGATTTAACACTAGAGGTTCTGGTAAACCATGCTCAGTGACCGACAAACAAGTCACTACGGGGCTCAGCACCCAAAGCCATGCAAATGATGATTAGAATGATCATACAGAGCTTATAGCTCTAAACAGATGAGTGAATATCACTTTGAGGTTCTGTTAACCATACTGAGTGGCTGACAAGCAAGTCACTATGGCACTCGATGCCCATAGCCGTGTAATGAAACCGTTACCTGGGCTTTTCTGCAATGGCTCTAAACAGATGAGTGACTGATGGGTAAGTCATTAGCTTAAACAGATGAGAGACTGATGGGTAAGTCTCTAACTTAACTAATGAGAGACTGATGGGTAAGTCTATAACTTAACAAATGAGTGACTGATGGGTAAGCCACACAAGCGCTTTTAGTTTTTATCGAACTTGAGGTCGGTCTGGCATTAACGCTCTTCTGAGTCATTTAATGCAGATGTAGATTAGATCTAATCTTTATTGGCTTATGTTGAACATGCTAAGGCCGTCCTAACTTATAAGTCAGCACTGTGTGACCAGTCCCCAGTACCACTGCCGAACTTGACTAATAAGTCACAGCTTCACAGTTGGTACTGACACCTTTGCCAATTCTGACTAATTAGTCAGTACCATGCACAAGTAAGCAATGCTATCAATATATATCATATGTCAAATATCCAAGAGTAGGGCATTCAGCATGCTTACTTAACAGTTGCTAGCATCATTATGATCATGCACAAACACAGAGACTCAAGCTCTGGTCAGTCTCATACTCAATATTCATGGCATGCCCTAAACACATGTTCCTCGTGCATCGCATATATCACAGTTAAACATCCAACATGCATCAAGAATAACCATGCATGTCACATATGGGGTGCAGTTTTCTTACCTCTGGTTCGAGGGAGAATTAGAACAAGAACGAGCCTTGAGAACGATCGATCCTTTAATCCTTTAGCTGTCACCTAGTCATAACCAAACATAACCTCCAATTAATGAAAATCAACAATGACAGGGTCTTGGTCTACACCCCACTCTCGGGACCTCGAATCATGCCGACACGGTGAGTATATTCGATCCCGGGCCTTAAGGATTGAAACCCTGAGCCAAAAACCCTTAAAAACACTTAAAACGGGGTTCTGAAGAAACAGGGTAGCGCTACCCTCCTAGTTCCCAGCGCTCAAGACAGAACCAAAACCGCCCAAGCTCCTCTGCAAGTAGCACTATAGCGCTCTATACTGGGCACTGTAGCGCTACCTTCAGCCAGCAACAGCCCAGAAATCTCTTCCTTCGATTCTACCATTTCCAACCCAAATCAAAAGCTTCCAAACATCAAAGTATGTCCCAAATGAACCCAAAAACCACCCTCACATGCCCCAAGCATCACAACCCTAAGAACCCTAGCCAAAACACCCATTGAAACTCAAATTTCCAACTCACAAACCAGCTGGAGCTCAAATGGAAAAACAGAGCAAATACTACTGTTTTTATGCCTAGAAATTTACCTTAATCTCAGCAACACACCTTCTTCAATGGTAGAACACAACCCTAACTTGGAAAAGCTTGGTTCCCCAGCTTGATTCCTCAAAAATATTTTGAAAAATCCAAAGAAAAACAGGAAGGAAAAGGTACGGGAGAAGCTTTGAACTTACACTCTATTTTTCTACTTCTTTCTACAGCCTTAATGGCTTATATCTATCCTAGGGGTGAAAAGACCAAAATACCCCTAGGTCTAATAAGGATTTCTATAGGCTCCCAAGGGCAAAATCGTCCTTTCGCACCTATTTCGTTAATCATAATTAACACCCATAATTTCCCGCTATTCTCAATATTCTCCAACACCAATAAATTATGTCCCATTACTCTTTATCATGATCGTGATACCTAGAACCAAACTAAAAGGAAACCATTGTTTTACTTCTTCATCAGAAGCTATAGATGTTCATATCTATGATTAACACTCCCACTCAATTATACTACCGAGTTCCCAAGATGTAAGTATGGGCTAGTCTGTAGGGTAAACTGGTAATGAACAAGTCAAAGAACTCAAATTATACAATCAGTTAGAATACTAACCACTCAGAATTGAGATTGAATTGACCTATGGTCAACTATATGATATGACTAGAATAGATAATAACAGTATGTTTACTTATCTTATCAACTGTCAATATCGGTCCAGTCCGATGTAACAAATACATCTGATCTTATCTACTTTGCTAATGTTCTGGAAAGAACATAATACTGTAATGTGTAAGTAGATCATATTGTACATTGGCAAGTCAGTGTAAATCATGTGCACTGACTAGTCTTAGGACTAACTTATTTTGAACATATAATTATTTTTATATTCCACTGTGATTACGTCACTATAAATACGATTAGCTATATGCTCAGGATTTAATATAAGTTTATATTAAACAAATAATCATGAAAATAAAACAAGTGAGCAAAGTGATTGACCATGTCAAAAAATGATTTCTATTCTTTTATTGATAATAAATGAGATTACAAAGAAATTGGGTTTTAATTAGGGCATAGAACCCCAACACCTCCTGCCCCAATAACTACAATGATGAATGTGACCCTGCAACATCCTTAGCGACTCCAATTGTTGGATAGCCATCCAGGGATAATTCTTCCAAAAGGAAGAAGAATGAGGGAAATACTCCCGAGTCAGAAGGGAGTAAGAAGAAAAATGGAGATAAGTACATCTCCATTTATACACTTTATACTGAGCTAACAGATACTTAGGAAAATATTTATGTGGCAAACGAGAATAAGGTCCCATTTTGACGATCTAAACCTATGCACAACCAATGCGCTAAACGAGATCAGAATAAATATTGTCGATTCCAAAAGGATATAGGCCACATGACAAAAGAATGTAGACAATTAAAAGATGATATCAAAGGATAGATCTCATGAGGCTACCTCAGGCAATATGTAATGCCCTGAATTCTCCGATATGGTTTAATGGCGGGATTAGTAGGCCGGGAGAGCCATACTTGTTTAATTATGCCATTAAATGATATTATGCATGTATATGTGAATTATATTATGATGTTATATGCGTGCATGTGGGTCCACATTTGAATAATTATGTTATTTTGATAACATGGCCCATTGAGGGTGAATATGTGTATTTGGGTGCATAATGTGATTTGTGAATGAGATTCCATTATTATGGAGATATATTCGAGCTATTCGGCATGAGACAGTCATATATAATGGATTAGCGGTTTTTTCATAACGGGGTCAATTTTGGGGTAATAGAAATGTTTATTTGATGATAAATTGGGAATATTTGAGATCAGGGTGAAATTTCAGAGGTTTTGACTATAATGCCCCCGGGGGTATATTTGGGACCCCGAGCATTAGGTTTTATTTGAGGTTACTTAAGCTTGAAGTAGCTGTCAGATAGAACGTACGATTAGAAAACCTCTCGTTCTCCCTTTCGATAGTTTGTTTTACTGTTTGAGCATTTTCGAAGATATCTCGAGTTCTAGGAGTCGGAATCAAGCGAGGATCGAGGCATAGAGATCCTAGGAAAGATTAGAAGCTTCTTAACTGAAGGATTTGACGGAAAACAACCCAATCAAAGGTAATCGAAGTTTAAGTTTTGAGTTTCCGAGTTTTTAAGCTTTGAATTAGACTTTGTAAATTGCTGAGTTTTTGGTTGGTTTGAATCTTGAGTTTTGAGGGTTTTGGAGCTTTGGGAAGCTTGGGAACTTTTTTTTGATGATTGGGGAATGTTTAGGTATGATTTTGGAGGCCTTGGAGGGTTAAAAACACGTTTGGGAATGGCTCAGAGTTAGGGGCCGCGGTCCTGTTCTTGGGGTGCTGCGGCCCTGCTTTGAAGAAGTAGGTGGGAGTGTTGTACCTGCTGGGCGCCGCGGCCCTTGATGGAGGGCGCTGCGGCCCATGGTGCCAGGGCTGCAGCCCTTGCCCTGTTTTCACCCCGTTTACTCATTTTGACCCCGGGAACTTAGCTATAGGCCTCGGGAGTGTTCCTACTACTTGGATTTGTTGGGATTGATCTTCCGGAGGCTAGATATTGGTGTGGAAACCTATGTTGACCATTATTGCTAATGATGTCCCATGTTTGGTTATTATTAGGTGACCGCTAAAGGACTATAGGTTGATCGTTCTCACGGGTCGTTCTTTTAATCTTTCTAGCTCGAATCTGAGGTAAGAAAATTGCACCCTGTGTATATGTGACATGCGTGGTTATTATTGAGGCATGTTGATTGATGAATGTGGACATGGATTGCCTATTGAATGCTAGCGAATGTTGAATACTTGTATATGTACTGACTAGTCAGGGACACTGACCTAAAGAGTCAGAAATGGCATAGCGTAATGAACGCCGAGCCAAATGAAGATTAGATCTAATCGATATCAGTGTTGAATAACTCATATGGGGTATTAACGCTGGACCAACCCTCAGGTCGATGAACTTATAAGCGCTTGTTTGGTCTAAGACCAGTTAATCAGAGCCAGGTCATGTGGCCCCGGTGACTGTTTGTCACATGGCTAGGGAACGCTGTTCCAGGGTTATGACTTTAAGTCATGAGGAGGGTTATGTTGGTGACTAGTCACCATACACCTATCCTGTTTAAACTTATGAAAGGTTCACTAATCAGTTAAGCCCGAGTGACCCTATCGTCACATGGCTAGAGGGGGGCCTGTACCCACTTTTGTGACTGTTGCGACTGTCACCTATTTGTTGGGACTGATAATCCTGGATGATTATTACGATCATTGTTGATATTATCTCGTGCTTTATTGTGTTTTCTTGCTGGACCTTGGCTCATGGGTGCTATGTGGTGCAGGTAAAGGGAAAGAAAAGCTCACCCAGCCTTGAGTGGAGAGCTTAGGTGGTGATGTGTACATATGCGACTGCTTGACCACCACGGCCAAGGTGTTCTCAGAGGAACTAGGGGGTTTACCCTATTTTTGCCGCTTAGGTCGGCGAGATTGTAAATTTGAAACTGTAATGACCGTTTTGTACTGAGAACAGCTTGTAAATGTTTGATTAGCTCTGCAGAGCAGTTTGTAATGAAAATATCCATTCCCTTTTTATTAGTTTTCCACCTTAACCTGTTAATTACATTTAGAGCACGTTTTTGACCAAAGGACTCGGGTAGTGGGTCAAACTTCCGGTCCACCGTTCACCGTAACTGTTCTGGGGTAACTAGGGCGTTACACAATATGTTTGAAACAGGGGCAACAACCAAGGCCAAGCCTTGCAAAACTAAAGAGTAGCAACATCACAACCTACACCACCACCTCAGATCGCAAGATCTCTAGCTCGGGAAGATAATTAGCCACCTTTGATTAATGGGGAAGATGTGATAACCATCTTCAGAGAACCTCATATAGTCAGAACAAGCAAGAATGCCCAAAAATGATATGTGCAGGAGCTAAAAACTAAGGATGGTTCATCGTATGTTCCAGAGACTCGAGCTCCAAAATAACAACGGGTCGAAACCCAGCCAATAAGCTTCACGGAGGAAGATGCCTCGCTTGTACATTTCTCTCATAATGACCCTTTGGTTATCATCATCCAGCTCGCCAATAAAAGGGTTCACCGAGGGCTAATTGATAATGGGAGCTCAGTGAACATCATGTATAAAAACACGCTAGAGAAAATGGGCCTATTAGTTCGAGACTTAAAGGCTTGTGCAACTAACCAATATGGGTTTTCAGGAGAAGAAATAGCAAGCACAGGAGCCATCGAACTCACCGTAACACTAGGGGTGTATCCAGTCTTAGTGACTAAGATGTTTGAGTTCATAGTGGTAGACAAACCCTCTGCTTACAATGTTCTGCCCAGGAGACCAACATTGATCGGGCTGGGGGCAGCGATATCAGTACGACACTTAGCGGTAAAATTCTCAACTCCAAGTTGAATTGGGACGTTGAAATGAGACCAACTGAAATCTCATGAATGCTATAACATTTCTATGAGAGGAAAGGGTCAACCTAGCGCTCAAGCATTGGACATAATCGAAGAAATAAAAGAAAGAGTTCTTGAGATCGAAAATGAGATCGTCCCTAAGATGGGGGAGGACCGAGTAAAACTTGGACCGATTGAAGAGCTCGAAGATGTCCAAATCGATGAGAAGGACATGACAAAGGTGGTGAAAATCGGGAAAACCCTCGCCATAGAGGAAAAATAACAATTAACTCTTTAAAATAAAATCAAGATGTTTTTGCTTGGTCCCATATGGACATGGTTGGAATCAGTCCCAATGTAATCATTCACGCTCTCAATATAAATAAAACCTTTCCTCTGAAACAGTAAAAAAGAAGGCTCATCGATGATGAAAGGAAGCAAGCTTTGAATGAGGAAGTGGACAGGTTACAAGCCAACCAATTTATAAGAGATGCTTTCCACCCATATTTGATAGCTCATCCATTGTTATTTCCCAAACCAAATGGGAAATGAAGAACTTGTATTGACTATTTAGATTTAAATAAAGTGTGTCCAAAGGATTGTTTTCCACTGCCTCAAATTGACCAGATCATTGATGCAACCTCGGGACATGATGTCATGTCATTTATGGATGCCTATTCTAGATATAACCAGATAGCCATGCATGCTCCTGACCAGAAACACACGAGCTTTTTTATTATTTAAGGACATTACTATTACAAGATGATGCTATTTGGGTTAAAAATGGTAGAACAATGTACCAAAGATTGGTAAACCGTATGTTCGCTGAGCAGATTGAAAATAATACAGAGGTGTAGGTGGATGACATGTTAGTCAAATCCAAACACACCAATATCCATGTTGTCAACCTCAAAAAATGTTTTACTATACTTAGAAAATACAATATGAGGTTAAACCCGCAAAAGTGCTCATTCGGAGTATCTTCAAGAAAATTCCTCAGATTTATAGTGAATGCTCGGGGTATCGAGGCGAACACAGACAAAATTGAGGCTTTAATTGAAATTTCTTCACCTAAAACACACAAGGATGTCCAGAGCTTAACGGGACGAATGGTAGCCTTAAACAGGTTTATCTCGAAATCAACTGACAAATGTCTGCCATTTTTTAACCTTTTGAGAGAGGCAAAAAATTTGAGTGGAGAAAGTAGTGCGAGCTAGCCTTTCAGGACCTCAAGAAACACCTCGTAGAACCACCAATCTTATCCAAGCCTATTTTGGGAAAAGTTTTGTACCTATACCTCGCCATAACCGAGCATGCAATTAGCACCACGTTAGTTTGGGAGGACAAAAAGGTACAAAGACCGGTGTACTACATCAACAAAGGACTCTTAGGAGCTGAATCAAGATATCCAATGATGGAGAAACTAGCAGTATGTTAAAACACGCTCCGAGGAAGTTACGACTCTACTTCCAAGCGCACCCAATACACGTTCTTACTAACCAACCTTTGAGACAAGTATTGGAAAAACCAGAGGCGTCAGGTTGGCTTTTAAAATGGGCAGTCAAACTCGGGCAATTGGATATAACTTATCACCCAAAAATGATGATCAAAGGCCAAGCACTAGGCGACTTTAAAGCTGAATGCACCGACATATCTTGAATAACCTCGACTCAAGAGCTATGGAAACTTTACGTCAATGGATCATGAAGTGAGAATGGATCAAGAGCAAGAATCATACTCATAACCCCTGAAGGACATAGGTTTAATTATGCATTGATATTTGGATTTGATGTATCCAACAACGGGAAAGGATATGAAGCATTAATAGCAGGACTTCATGTGGCTGCGAATTAAAAGCCAAGGCTATACACTACTATAGTGATTCTCAGCTTGTGGTCAACCAAGTATGAGGTGAGTATCAAGCTCGAGGGATGAAAACAACATCATACCTAGAGAAAGTCAAAGTTACAATTGAGCAGTTCGAGTACTATATGATCGAACAAGTTCCAAGAGAACATAATTTGAACGCTAATGTGTTGGCTCGACTTGCAACAACTAGGGAGGCTGACACACTAAGCGTGATTCCAGTGGAGTTCTTGCCACAACCTAGTATTACCAAGCTAGAAAATGTTGGTGTCAAAATGACCGATTCACAACCAACATGGATGACGACCATAATCGATTACCTCAAAAACAGAAGTCTACCTAAAGACAAGAACAAGACTCGAAAGTTATTGTACAAAACCCCAACGAATACAGTCTTGGATGGGAAGTTGTATAGAAAGGGATATTCCATGCCATTGTTACAATCTGTAACCCCACCTGAATCTAGAAAGATCCTCGAAGAAATCCATGAAGAATTTTGTGGAGACCATGCAAGGGGGCATAAAATTTTGAAGAAGATAATAAGACAATGATACTTTTGGCCGACACTAAAAGTTGATGCAATCACATATGTTAAACAATGTGATGAGTGCCAGCAGTCTGCGTTGATACTTCAAGCTCCACCAAATGAGCTGACTATGTTGACTTCCCCATGGTCATTTGTAGTGCGGGGCATAGATCTCATAGGTTCATTACCAATGGGGCGAGGTGGGGTTAAATATGTTATGGTCGCAATCGATTATTTTACAAAATAGATCAAAGTTGAGCCTTTGGCTACAATCACCTCGAAAAAAGTCTTAGACTTCATGGTAACAAATATTGTGTGCCGATACGGAATCCCAAGAAAAATTATTTCTTAAAAAGGTTTTTCCTCCGTTGCACACCCTCAGACAAATGGGCAAGTCAAAGCCGTGAATAAAACTTTGAAAAGTTCCATCAAAAAGCAGCTCGAAGAAACAAAAGGTAAATGACCTGTTGAATTACCACAAGTCCTATGGCCCTATAGAACAACAACTCAAACCTCGACGGGGCATACACCATTTTCACTAGCCTGTGGCTATGAAGTAATGTTGCCTATCGAGGTCGGTGTTTTGATAATAATACATGAGGTGTATGATTAGAATTCAAACCATATACAACTCAAAAAAGCCTTAGACCTACTCAAAGAAAAGAAAGAAGACTCCCAACTCAAAAATGCCTTGTATCAACAGCACACCACAAGGTACTTTACAAACGAGTCAGAGATAGGCCATTTGGAGTGGGAGATTTGGTACTCTGATGAGGGTTTTTGGCGACAAGAGTTCCATCAACTGGTGTCCTCTGACCGAATTGGGAAGATCCATATCTAATCGAATCAATCATTTGACCAGACTTCTATAAGCTACCACAATTGAATGGAGAATTGATCTTACGAGCTTGGAATGGTAAACATATACGACTATATTATCAATAATTTTTTTTGGAAGATGTTTATTATTTTGTAACCAAGTGATGTATTTATTTAAATGATATTAATAAAATAATCTTTATTTCCATTTTCATTTTATTTGTTAATATTTTGCTCGCAATTCAATGACAAAACAACCTAAGATCACAATCTTAGGAGTGAAAGGGGGGCATATATGGTACTGGAAATAACCATACCATGAGCTCGAAAAAATAATTTAAAAAATAATGGAAATAGTTGCGCAAGGGAATAACCTCGTACATTTTCAGAAGCATGAAATATAAGGAGTTGAATTAACAACAAATCGGGAAAAACTTGTATAAAATTATAATCTCTAAATTTGTGAGGAAGTTAACCAAATGTGCTAACTTTAAAGCTATTACTATGAATTTTTTGAATAAAATTTAAAGTAGTCGAGCTTATCTTAACAAGTTCGAATTCGAGCATAATCATGCAACCAATAAGGGATTAAGAAACCCGATTAGAGAGATTAAGCTTGTTAATAAACCAAAAATGTAAACTCACAAGATTTTAATGTGGTTTAGTGGTTAAAATCTACCTAGACCACGAGTCACTCTTATTCTTGCTTGGGAACTCTTGAGGAGATTGCTTATAACAATTTCAATGAAGTAATGGCATACCATATGCTGGTCCCTTTTACTTCCAATTACCCTTGTATTTATAGGGAATTGTGATGGACAATATTGGATAACCGTATTATAAATGGTAACATACATGATTGGGTAACTTTCCGAATAAATGGATACGTAAATACCCTAATTAAGCCTATTGCCATTTACATCAATCAATAAATGTATATAACAATTTTGTGCATTTGTTGTGCATATTGGACATCCGTGTCAGTAGGGATTCTTCCATATGCGCATCTTTGAACCACCTCAAGCTAGATGTCATTCTGGAACTGGATATGACTGGAATAGGACAACCTAACTTAAATAATTCTCAAGCGTAATGAGGGTGATATGAACACTAGACACCTCGATCTCTGTCATTGGCATCTCCAACGATCTAGAGGATCATGACTTGTCCAAAACTCAGTGACGCAACCCCGAGCTGCTTGGTCTGGAGTTATCAAAACATTGAAACATCTCTAAAGTCTTGCAACCTTTATTTATTATGTGCCAGATGAACCCCTAGCAAGACAGTTGAGCTCATGTTTTTAGGGTACAACATTTTCCCCCAAAGTCCTTTTTCATGCATGACGTCACTCCTGACACGTGCAGTAGGGGTGTTTCAGCTTCCATTTATAGAAAATGTTCCCACCCACTCACTCGAGTACGGGACATGTGTCTTCTTATTATAGGTGTCTCTTTAGGTTTTGATTGTTGTGACAATTGTCTTGTAAACCTCCCAGATTTTCTGCAATCTTCATCTTTCTTTGTCCTTTTACTACCTCGATCAAGAACCAATCCATAAGTACACATTGTTAGGATTTTATGCCCTAATTAAAACTCAATTTCTTTGTAATCTCATTCTATTATCAATAAAAGAATAGAAATCATTTTTTTGACTTGGTTAATCACTTTGCTCACATGTTTTATTTTCATGATTATTTGTTTAATATAAACTTATATTAAATCCCGAGCATATAGTTAATCATATTTATAGTGGCGTAATCCCAGTGAAATATAAATATGATTATATGTTCAAAATAAGTTAGTCCTAAGATTAGTCAGTGCATAGGATTTACACTGACTTGCCAATCTATGATATGTTCTACTTACACATCACGATGTTATGTTCTTTCCAGAACATTAGCAAAGTAGATAAGATCGGATGTATTTGTTACATCAGACTGGATCAATATTGATAGTTGATAGGATAAGTAAACATATCGTTATTATTTATTCTAGTCATATCATATAGTTGACCATAGGTCAATTGAATCTCAATTCTGAGTGGTTAGTATTCTTACTGATTGTATTATTTGAGTTCTTTGACTTGTTCGTTACCAGCTTACCCTACGGACTAGCCCATAATTACATCTTGGGAACTCGGTAGTATAATTGAGTGGGAGTGTTAATCATAGATATGAACATATATAGCTTCTAATGAAGAAGTAAAACGATGGTTTCCTTTTAGTTTGGTTCAAGGTGCTAAATGATAGAGATCTTATTTTAGTAATTAATATTAGTTTACTGAAATATCATTTACAAGAAACTAAGTGTTTAAAGGATAAAATACAATGAGGGGTAAAACGGTATTTTAGTCCCATCTTACTGTAGACCGTCTATAGAGGATTGAGTGACAATTATGGTTGTAACAATGGATAATTAATAGCGTATCTATGTTTGTTATAGAGCATTCTATGAATTCAAGAGTGCAATTCCGAGTCTTTAGTGGAGTCACGAGGAATTAATAAGTTTGTAAATTTATTTGTTAGATTTATGATAACTTATTGGAGCTTGATTTCATAGGCCCATGGTCCCCATTGTACCTTGGATAAAATCATCTAGATAGTCTCAATTAATTAATTGAATTATCAATTAGAATTTTTAAAGTTGACCAGGTAAATTTTGGATAGTTTCACGAAGTTATGTAATTTTGAGAAGAAAAGAGAAATTAGAGCATATTTATTAATTAAGATAAATTGGTATCTAAATTAATAAATAAGTTTAAATCAAGGTTCAAATTATAAATAATTAATTTGATAAAATATTTAAATAATTATTTAATCAATTAAATCAATAGAAAATAATGCAGGCCTTGATTTTTAGTCCAATGGGCTTATAATCAAATGGGAAATTTCACGGGCCTAAAGCCCATGATAATTTTGACCTAGGGTTGTTAATTGAATATTATTTTATTTATTTTTTGATTAAATAAATGACATAATTGAGTCTATAAAGGAGTGCAAAGAGAGAGTTGAAATCACAAGTTGAAACATAAGTTTCTGATAGGTTTTAGATTCTCTCTAAACATAAGTCATATTCTAAGCCTTATTGTTCTTTTCTTTCTTCTCTTTGTATCTATCTCATGTGTTGAGAATTTCCCACTCTAGTCTAGGTGATTCTGAGGATACTTTGGAAGGCTGTGAAGAAAATTGAAGATTGGTTCAGTTTCTCGGTAATACTCAGCGACAGAAGGATACAAGGGTTAGAGAAACTGAAGGAATGACTCATTCATTCCGATGCGTATAATGTAAGTATTCTTATCATTATTTCTCTTTGAATTCAATTTTAGAAACATATTCTAGGTTATCTCATATTAATTTGTTTAATATTAGATCTACATGAAAATAAATAAAGATCATGTACAAGTTTCCCAACACATATTTACTACGATTTAAATTTCTTTTTACTCGTTTTTCTTTCACAAGTTGATGAATTTTTCAGTGTGTTTTTGCCTTATTTCAGTTATGCACGAGTTCAATTTGGGTTATACTAGGCCAAAACAAATGGGACTAGAAACGGTTAAGTTAAGAGCATAAAAATAGGTAATTTTTGTGGGTTTAGATGTTAAATGTACGAGTCTATTAGTCTGGAAGGTAAAGAGTTTTGAATCAAATCCATGTAGCTCAAGGGACACAATACTAGGGGGTTTTGTGTTAAACCGCTTTCTGGAACCACCGTGTCGACACATGATGTAACGCCCTGGCTACCCCAGAACAGTTACGGTGAATGGTGGACCGGAAATTTGACTCTCTACCTGAGTCCTTTGGTCAAAAACGTGCTCTAAGTGTAATTAACAGGTTAAGGCATAAAACCAATAAAAAGGAAATGGAGATTTTTATTACAAACTGCTCTGCAGAGCTAAACAAAACATTTACAAGTGGTTCTCGGTACAAAATGGTCATTACTGTTTTAAATTTACAATCCCGCTGACCTAAGCGGCAAAAATAGGGTAAACCCCTTAGTTTCTCTGAGAACTCCTTGGCCGTGGTGGTCAAGCGGCCGCATATGTACACATCACCACATCAGCTCTCCACTCAAGGCTAGGTGAGCTTTTCTTTCCCTTTACCTGCACCACATAGCACCCATGAGCCAAAGACCAGCAAGAAAACATAATACTTTTTATAAACATTACCAAATGATTATCATTATAATCATACTAAGCATAAAGCTTTCAAGTAAATGAGTGATCATCACATGATTCAAGAAGGAGAGTGGCTGCTAGGTAAGCCACTAGCCTCCAAGTGCTTATTTCATTCATCGACCCTCGAGGTTGGTCAGGCATTAATGCTCTTTGAGCCATTCAATGCTAATGGTCGATTAGATCTAATCTCCATTGGCTTGCGTGAACCACGCTAAGACCATTCTGACTGATCAGTCAGCGCTAAGTGACCAGTGTCCAGTTTCACTGCTGAACTTGACTAATCAGTCATAGCTTCACAGCTGGTACTAACACCTTTGCCAATTCTGGGTGACCAGTGTCCAGTATCACTGCCGAACTTGACTAATCAGTCACAGCTGATACCAACACCTTTGCCAATTCTGACCAATGAGTCAGTGCAACGTGACCAGTGCCCAGTACCACTGCCGAACCTGACTAGTCAGTCACAGCTTCACAGTTGATACTAGCACCTTTGCCAAACCTTGACTAATTAGTCAGTAATATGCACAAGTGAACAACATATGCTAAGCATTCTATGTTCAATCCATGTCCATATTTCACAGTCAACACGCCTTACAAATATCCATGCATGTCACGCTTGGGGTGCAGTTTTCTTACCTCGGGTCCGAGCTAGAACGAATAAAAGAGTGACCCTGAGAACGATCGACCTTTTGGTCCTTTAGCGGTTACCTGGTCATAACCAAATTATGGGATTCCATCAATAAAATGAATAATAAGAGGTTCCCAAACCAAAACCTAACCTCCGGGACATCAAACACTACTTAACCGGGTAGTAGGTTCAACCCCGAGGCCTTAGGTTTGAATCCCCATGCTTAAAAACACTTTTCTGGCCAAAATGCCCTGTTGGGCCGCGGCCCTCCCCAGCTGCGCCGCGGCGCGCCTCCAAACAGAGGCAGCCACCCTCCTGATAGGCACCTTGGGCCGCGGCTCACCTATGCCAAGCCGCGGCTCAATAAGCTAAAATGCCCAGAATTCAGCACGCACCAGCTAGCATCTTCCTGCGTTTATCCTTAGAACCAGCCCTTCAAACCAACTCAAAACCTCTTCCAAACACCCATTTAAAACTCCAAACATCACCCATAACTCTCCCCCATCACAACCCAAGTAAAACACCACATAAACTCCCCTTGATTCAAACTTACCACACCAAAATCTAGAGCTGAAAACCTAAAGCGAAAACAGAGCAAAACCAGTAAAACAATGGATAAAACTCACCTCAAATTCGAAACCAAACCCTATTCAATGGCTGAACCAAGTCTACAACCTTAGCCCCTTGATCTCCTAGCTTAATTCCACCCTTTAAGCTCAAAATTCCAAAGAAGAAAAATGAGGGATAAGAACGTACGGGAAGGAGAAGCTCTTTCTCTATTTTTGGTTCTGTTTCTACAGCCATCTAAACCTCACATATATCCTAGCCAAATGACCTAAATTCCCCTAAGTCATTGAAGGCTTCTAAATCAAACTCAAGGGTAGTTTTGGCACTTTCCACCTATTCCGTTAATGATAATTAACGGTTCCCAATTCCCGCTAATCTCAATATTCTCAAACACCTATATTTCACATCCCGTTACCCTTTAATGCCTGGTAACTCTCTAATCATTAAAACACCCCGAGACTCACCCCGAGCCCCAAGCTTAAGCCTGTTATGACCAAACCGACAATTAACATTCCTTGATCGTCTCATGCCAAATGGCTCGAACAAACCCACATCATAATGTGGTCTCAAGATATATCACCAACATGCGTACAAATAATCAATTTACCCTCAACGGGCCAAATTACCATCACACCCCTGTAATAAGAAATATGGACACACATGCATGCATTTCACATCATATCATAATATAATCAACATATACATGCATTTTATCAATCAACAACATAATTAAGCAAGTATGGCCCTCCCGACCTACTATTCACGCCGCTAAACACATCGGAGAATTCGGGGCATTACAACTATCCCCTCCTTACTGAAATTTCGTCCTCGAAATTTACCTGAACAGCTCGGGATACTGACTCTGCATATTTGACTCCAGCTCCCAGGTCGCCTCCTCGACCTTGCTGTTCCTCCACAATACCTTAACCAAAGGTATTGTCTTATTCCTGAGGACCTTGTCCTTTCTATCAAGTATCTGAACTGGCTGCTCCTCAAAGGAGAGATCTGGCTCAAGCTCCAGATCTTCATAACTCAGAATATGGCCCACATCAGATACATACCACCGAAGAGCTGATACATGAAATACATTATGCACGGCAGACAACGCCGGAGGCAAAGCCAATCTGTAAGCCACCTGACCAATCCTCTCCAGGATCTCAAATGGACCTACAAATCTAGGACTCAGCTTGCCTTTCCTCCCAAACCTTCTCACCCCTTTCCATGGTGAGACCTTGAGGAAAACATAGTCTCCTACCTGGAACTCCACGTTCCTGCGCTTGGGATCTGCATAGCTCTTCTGTCTACTCTGAGAAGCAAGCATTCTAGCTCTAATCTTCTCAATAGCCTCACTGGTCCTCAGAACTGCATCAGGACCTAAGTATCTCCTTTCTCCTGTCTCATCCCAATGGATGGGAGATCTACACTTTCTACCATATAGCATCTCATAAGGCGCTACTCCAATGGTAGATTGGTAACTGTTGTTGTAAGAGAATTCTATCAAAGGCAGATACTTACTTCAAGACCCACCGAAATCCAGTACACATGCTCTCAGCATGTCCTCCAAAATCTGGATCGTCCTCTCAGATTGACCATCTGTCTGAGGATGATAAGCTGTACTGAACTTCAACTTTGTCCCCATGGCTTTCTGCAAACTCCCCCAGAACTTGGAAGTAAAAGTAGGGTCCCGATCTGACACGATCGACCTAGGTGCACCATGGAGCCGCACGATCTCTCTCACATAGAGATCTGCATACTGATCAACTGTATATGTAGTCCTCACTGGCAGAAAGTGAGCTGACTTGGTATAGCGATCCACTATCACCCAAATAGAATCATGCTGGCCAGTAGTTCTGGGTAAGCCCACCACAAATTCCATTGTGATGTCTTCCCACTTCCACTCTGGAATATCCAGAGGCTGCAGTGACCCTGCCAGCCTCTGATGCTCAGCCTTGGCCTGTTCGAATAAATATGTCTTCAAATCTTGAAATGCATGTTCGCATTCTTCTTTCCATTCAAATCGTTTGTTCCCTCTGAGAAAATTATAGAAGGGGAGGCATTTTTTCATGGACTTGAACACAAACCGATTTAAGGTCGCGACTTTTCCAGTTTAACTCGGGACTTCTTTTCGCGACCTGGGTGACAACATTTCTAACAATGATCAGGTTTTTTCAGGGTTTGCCTCGATCCCCCTTAAGTTAACTATAAAACCTTGAAATTTCCCAGATGAGACTCCAAAGGTGCACTTCTGGGGGTTTAACTTCATATGATACTTTCTTAGTACGCCAAAACATTCTTCTAGATCAGACACATGGTTATTGGCAGTTTTTTACTTGGCGAGCATGTCATTTACGTACACTTCCATGTTTTTCTTGATCTGGTCAATGAACATTTTGTTGACTAGCATCTGATACGTGGCACTAGAATTCTATTGCCTGATTTGCATGACTATATAGAAGTATACATTGTGTTCGGTCATGAAGCTGGTGTGATTTTTGTCTGCATGGTTCATCGCAGTCTGGTTATATCCATAATACGCATCCATGAAGGACATGAGCTCCTGCCAACCGTGGCATCAACCAGCTGATCTATTATTTTCACTGAAAAATAGTCTTTTGGACAAGCCTTATTCAAGTTAGAGAAGTCAATATAGGTCCTCCATTTTACATTTGGCTTTGGAACCAAAGTAGGGTTGGCCATCCACGTCGGATATTTTTCCTCTCTAATGAACCCGCATTTCAATAGGTGAGCTACTTCTTCCTCTAAAGCCTTTCCTCGCTCCTTCCCCAATAGCCTTTATTTTTGCTGTTTCACAAACACATTTTTGTCCAAGTTTAGGGTGTGCATGATCAAACTTGGACTGATTCCCACCATATCTTTGTGTGACTAGGTGAAGACGTCGAGATTTTTCCTCTTAAACTTGACCAACTCCATATTTCATTCAGCTCCTAGATTCTTCCCAATCGTTACCACCCTCGAAGGTGTTTCTGGGTCGAGAATTATTTATTCGAGCTCCTCTAGAGCCTGGAGCTCAGATCTATCTTCACCTATTCTTGGGTCTATTTCATTTGATTGGGAACCTTATTGTCAATCTCCTAAGATTCTTCCACCTCTTCAACAATTTCCATTGCCTGAGACTCCTCATTCTCTTCAATTACCACCATGGCATGATGCTCGGGTTGTGACTTTCCCTTAATGGCAATGTTGTAGCATTCCCTAGCAGCAAGACGATCCCCTCTTACAGTCCCTGAGGATGAAGGAAACTTCATGGCCAAGTGGTGAACAGAAGTTATGGCCTCGAACGCCATCAACGTTAGTCTCCCAAAGATTGCGTTGTAAGCGGTTGGGTAATCAATTACAACGAACTCAAGCATTTTACCAACAACCCATGCTTCTTCTCCCAAGGTTACAATGAGCTCGAGGTCGCCTTAAGGTTGGTTACAAATAGAGAGTTGACCTGAATAACACATCCACTAAGCTCACATTATCAATCAAGATTATTCTCACCCACTGATTAGCGAGTTGAAGAGTTATCACTAGCGGATCATTATGAGGGAATTGGACATGGCTAGTGTCTTCTTCTGTAAAAATGATTAGTTGTTTATCCAATGGTTGTTATTTAGATAACCTCTGCTACGGAGTAAATAATGTGCCCTCATGAATCTTTAGCTCCTGGATATATATTTTTTGAGTTCTATTGCTTGTACATGTTGGGTGAGGTCTGCCTACAATGGTGACTATATCTCATCCTTCAACAGGAAGAGGAATGTTCTGGTTTCCAGGAGCTGGGAGGGCTACTAGTGGGTTGATTTGGTTTCCCTTATCTGGCTGAGGATTTTACGTTGCTGGTTGATTCTGGGCTACTTGATTTCAAGCGTATTGCGTTAACGGAAATCGTTAGTGTTGTGGCCAATTTCGTTATTGAAATGACAAAATGTTGCCAGATCTCTCTTTGTCCGCTGGTGCTTCAGTGGCTCTGGCTTCTTCCATGGAAAACAGGTAGAATTAGCAAAATAAATGTGTTCCCACATATCTATTAGGTCAGTATATGTAGTGAAGATAAAAGTGTACTTCTCCCCGGGTTTATTCTTTTTGGACCCAATCTGGTCACCCTCACCATTCCTCTTTATTTTATTACTTCATGCTTGGTTGTTATGGGGCACGGGCTGATTAGTAGCTGCAACATCAGTCGCCACTCCAGCGGGCTGAATAAAGGTCTTGTTGTTTCCTACGACTGCAGACTATGCCTCTTCCAGGTTGATCCACTTCTGAGCTCGAGCCAAGAACTCGTTTGTATTATTTACTCCTTTCCTTTGGAGTTCCTTCCATAGTTCTCCACCCACGCTGATCCCTGTCCTCAAAGCCACGAGCTTGGCACTATCGTCAGCGTCTCTAACTCGTGCTTCTATATTGGTGAACCGGTTGAGGTGAGACTTCAAGGATTTACTGGGCTGTTATTTAATGTTGGCGAATGAGTCTACCTCAACTCAAACTTCCTTTCCAACCCGGAACTGCCTCTTGAACTCGGTTGACAGTTTTTTCCAAGAGGTGATCGAGTGTTTCTTATACTTGTTAAACCATAACTTCGCCAATCCTGTTAAAGTAGCCGGGAACAAGACACACCTCAAGTCGAAGTAGATATTGTAAGCTTTCAACACTTGGTAAATTTGGGCATGCAATTACAAAATCATAAGGGAAGTAGATATTTAAAGAATAGCAATAAATTGTTCTTAAAATAAAATAGCTTAAAAATTCGAACTGTAAATTGTTTCGGCCGCAAAGGCATTAAATATTTACATCCCAAAATTTGGGTCGAAGCCTTGATAAAATGAAAAAAATAAAGAGATTTAGTTGGCAACCCTAGAGTCCACCTCATCACCCTACTCCTCATTGACATTGACCTTCTGAGTCATGACTTCAGCACCCTCTTCGGCTGCAAGATGAGCTCACCATTTCTCCAAGAAAGACTCTTGTTTGACTCTTAAGAAGGAGGATTCAATGTCAGGATTCATGGACCATATTCTATACATAGCAATGTCAGTTGAGGCGTCCTTCTTGGCTATGAACTCCTCGAGGAGTCATGCCTATTCTTCCTCCATCACCTTGAAGATGGCCTTCTTGTCCTCCTTAATTTTGGAGTTCTAGCTCTACAGACGATCGAGCTCGGACTTATAAGTGGTGAACTCAGACCTTTTATACTCAAGCTCATCCGTCACACAATCAAGCTCGACTTTGAGGCGCTCAACTTCGACCTCCCCAAAAGCAGTCTTGGCCACTGCCTCGTCTCCAGCTCGCTTCACCTCCATAAGGTATGTCTCGAATATGCCTTCTACTTCCTCGAGTTGATCTTTTGCTCTGGTTTAGGCATCCTTTGCATCAGCAACAAACTTGTAACTGGTCGCCACTTGAGCAGTCAAAAGATGATATCTCCGATGAAGGCTAAGAAGACCCTAAAAGACAACAAGTGTTAGCGAGAATAAAAATGAGACAGATAATAAAAATAATTTTGAGATCAATAATTCTTACCAAGGCTATCAACTCCTCACCCCTATCAAAAATGGAGGTGGAGTTATCACTCCTCAGGAACTCCCAGTCGGAATCCCCAAGATTGTTGTAGATCCAGCCTACTCGAGTCAAAACATCAGATTTGAGATCATATCTCAAGGCACTAGCCTCATTGGCCACTACAAACTCCCTCTCGAAGGTTGAGATTGAAATTTTGCAGACTAGGGTTGGGGCGTGAGAAGGTTTGGCCATCGCGGTGGAATTGACCACCTTTATCCCCTGATCAGTAGGGGGAACAGAAGCCAATGTCAGGGAGAAGGGACCTTTTCCAAAGATGCAGAAGGAGGAACCTTCCCCAAGGCTGCAGGAGGAGGTAATTGCATCGAGGTCATTTGAATGACCTGTGTGGGAGGAGGGTCTTCAGTAACCTTGGCTAGTTTTTGTGGTGGAGGTGGAGGCATGTCTTTCTTTGAAGAGACTCAACCTCACTTCAACCCTTAGATCTTGGCGGTTTGGAGATGAGGTTGTTGAGGGCAGAGTTCATTGAGTCACTTGTAAAATGAAGGAAAATGTAATAAGTATCATGAATATATACTTGTAAGAGAACTTTGCATAATATAAACTTTGTAAGATATGTTGATTACTTGAGTAAGTTCTTCTCTTAGCCCCAATCCTTCACTTAGAAATGTGGGAAACAACTTGGAGAAATCTCGCCGATCGTTGGAGCCATATTGTATTCCTAGACCTTCCCACACTTAAATTACACTATAATAGTTTGATATTTTGATAAAAAAAAACTATTATCACAATATATTATGCTATATACCCCCGACCATGTCATGAAGTTATTATTGGGGTTGTTAAAGGAAATTAAAACATTGGGTTTTCATGTTAGAAGTGTGGGAGCCAACCCATTTGGTCAAGGATTACTTTACCTCCTTCAGTCGAGCTCAAGGATTCCTCATCTTGAGATTTGTTCTCCGAGCCTGATTGCTCAGCACGGGAGGAGGTAACTGCAAGTGCTGGGCTTGAATCCCCTCTCTTATTGTTTCGAGGAGGTTCAAATGAAGTGGTAATTGAGACTTTTTCCCAAGAGGCAAATTTTTTGTTTCCGTCATCGTTTTTGGTCTCGCCTTTGCTGAGAATACCACAATGGCGGAGCTTGTCTTCATGAAGTAAGTAATTCAATGATTTCCTATTGTATGGGAGCATAGACATTTTATCTTGCTTGTCTACAATCTCTGAGGTATGTTCGGGACAGTCAAAATTTGCTGCATTAAAGCGCAGACAGATAAATATTTTATATAAGGAAGGATTAAAACTAAAGTCTAAGACATTAAGATGAATACTTACTGATCCATTGGAAAGAATAAAAATTGGACAGATTGAGGTCAGCGGTCAAGAAGAATTGCTTTTTGAAGTTTGGAGGATTGTTGGGAATCCCCTCGAAGAGCTTCCTTTCTCTTGGCCAGCTCGACAAATAATAACATCCATCCCCACCAAGGGCGCGAGCTAGATTACTCTAAAGGAAAAAGAGATATAAGATCTCATATGCCGATGGCTCTGGCCATTTCATCTCAAAATACATCGTCTTCTGAGTCGCTAAAACTCTGTATGAGTTTGATTGGAGATGAAATGGGGAAATACCGACCTATTCGGTAAAATTTTATAAATAATCCCTTCAGAGCAACAGTGCCCCAGCCTTCATATGCTCTCGAATCCACGTCGAGGCTTGTATGTGCGATTGGATTTGGGATCGCTCGGTGCATAATTGCTCCTACCTTCCGGTACCAGAGCTCAGGACATCAGTTTATTAGAGATTTTGAGGCCATGAGAAGATAAGATATCAGAAACCTATTGTAGCGTCCCAAAACTCCTATGGTTAAGTGTATTTATTAGCGTTCCATGGAGGCACGTAGGGTAACTATGTGAATTGTGTGAGTTATATTACTATATGATTGTCTTTGCATGGTTATGTGTATTAAATGTCTTTAAAGACCCACTATTGTTAGAAAGAGGCATTTTTGTAATTTTTACGCGTTGAGGGTATAATTGCAATTATTGTGTGTTAAGTGTATTGAGACCACATTATAATGTGGATATATGTGATTACGGGATGTGCAATTGTAACGACCTAAATTTGCTAATAAGGCTTAAGGGCCTTGATTAGTGTGCCGGGAGGGCATAACTGGATTATATGTGATTTAATGATTAAAAGCATGTTATATGATTATTTGATTATCTAAGATGCATGACTATGTGTATTAGTATGCATGTAGGCCCTGACTAGGTTAGAAGGGCATAATCGTAATTTTGGTCCATTGAGGGCATAATTGTATATAAATGTGATAAACTGCCGAGACCACATTATTATGTAGATACATTTGTAATCTGTGATTCGAGCCGATCCAAGTGAGCATTTTAGCGAAAAAGTCACAGCGGGGATTTATACCCAGATCGGGGCGAGCCTAGGGGTGTTTCTGGGAATTTAGAGAATATATTGGGGTCAATTTTGACATTGAGCAATATAATTGGTGATTAGTTAGGCGTTGTGAAGTAAGTGGTAAATATTGGAGGCATTCGAGGAATTAGCGGGAATTGGATGAAATGACCAAAATGCCCCTAGGTGGATTAAAAGGCTTGGGAATTATGGGGGGTATTGTGGTCATTTGGCTTATAAGGGATAAATATTAATAGGCTTTATACTTAGTAGATTGTGTAGAAAGGGCTGGAATTCTGAAGGAAAGAAAAGAAAGAAGAGAAGGAAAAAGGGAAATTGGGAGTCTTTTTCTCTCTCATTTGGTTGGAGGTTCCTTCTTCGTTTCTTTGAGGTTTCTTGGAGAGAAATTCAGAGGGATTCTAGGCAGGAGCTTGAGGCTAAGGTCCTTGGTCTGGTTTGAGGAAATTGGCAGGGGATACTCATCATTTGAGGTAAGGTTCAAGGTAGTTTTCAATTTCTAGTTCTTTGTGTTGTTGTGGATTTTGAGCTGAGTTTTGGTGGGGAATTCTAGGGCAATTGAAGCTGAGCTTTGAGAAGGTGAAGGCCAAGCTAGTGAGGAGGATAACCTAGGCTAAGCTCATCCAGCAAAGGTAAGGAATTCTAGTTCAGGTTCTGTGGTTTCAACTGTTGTTTTGTTAAGTTTCTGAGCTTTAGGTTTAGCTATGGTGAATTCTTTATTTAGGGATGCATGTGATTGGGTTATGTGTGTTTGGGATGCTTGGGGTGAGTGGAGGATGTTGGTAGGCTTGTTTTTGTGTTTGGTTGAAGTTTGGAAGAGTTTTGGTAAGGTTTGGCTCGAGGAAAATCGAAGGAGAAAAATGCAGGGGGCGCTGTAGCGCTAGGCCATGTTGTTTGGGGCGTTTTAAGCTCTGTTTGTAACGCTGTAGCGCCCTCCTTAGATCACTATAGCACTACCCTATTTTCAAAAAAGGTTTTTTGGGTTATTTTCAAGGGTTTTTTCCCGGGGGTTCGGGGTTTGATTCCACCACCCCGTTTGGTGGAATTAGGGCTTCCCGAGGGCTCGGGATTGGTCCCGAGGCTAGGTTTTGGACTTGAGGTTTGGTGATGAATCTAATCTATGGTTGTGACTAGGTGTACGCTAGGGCTCAAGAGGGATCGTGCTTGAGGATCAATTGAACAAGGCTAGCGAATCCAAAGGTAAGAAAACTGCACCCGATTATGTGTTTGTGATGGGACTAAGTGCTCCCGATAACTATATAATGTCATAGATGGTATTACGCCATGGGACATGTGATAAACGACCTAAGGGTGCCGTAAATTATATTTGCACACAGGGCGCGGCTCGGCCATTGGTAGCCGAGGACAACTTAATACTCACTGAGCTCAGTTTAAGCGGGCCGGAGTCAGTGGGATAAATAGAGGGTGCGGCCTAAGGGCATTAACTCTGGTTATCATATGTGGATTGATTATTGATATGAAATGATATACTTTGTATGATGAATACTTGATTATCATGAATGCATATATTGTTGAGTACATGCTTATGCGATATGAGTTATCTGACTGTCTATTGAGTGATTGTGCTCTGTTGTTGTGTTTTCTTGCTGGGCCTTGGCTCACGGGTGCTACGTGGTGCAGGTAAAGGCAAAGGCAAGTTGGACCAATCCTGAGATGGAGAGCTGCGGGGTTGAGTGTACATAGTCAGTTGTTCAGCCGCCACAGCCGAGGAGTGGAATAGGACGAGATATGCTTAACTGTCTGTTTTGCGTTAGAGTGGCTAATCACTGTATTTAAATCTTGAATCTATTGTAAACAGTCTTTAACTTATTACTTTTGGGATCTCGTGTAAAAAGAAAATGTTTATTTATAAGAAATGCAGCTTTTGAGACCAAAATCTTTTAACCCTAGTTCATCTATAGTTTCAGTAACACGTTTTGAATTAAATGACTTGATTAGCAAGTCTTGCACCTTTATAAACACACAGTGTAACGGTCTTGGCTATCCAGGGCGTTACAACAATTTTAGCGGAAAAGTCACAACGGGGATAATGTCCAGCTTGGGTCAAGCAAAGACGTATTTTGGGAATTTTAATATTTTGGGATTAATAGTAAGATGAAAGTAATTGATGAGATAGTTATGTTTGATGGATATTAGTAATAATTTGAGATTAATGGTTTAATTAGAGGTTTAGTGGGAACTACAGGTAAATAGCGATAATACCCTTGGGATTAGTAAAGGAAGGGAATTAGTGGAAGGGCATTTTGGTCTTTTGGTGATAGGATTAGTGATTGATGACCATAAGCTTCTTTGGGATTTCACAATTACGTTGCGTGTCTTCTTCACCTCCTTATTATCAAGAACACTTCCTCAACAAAAGCTCTTCAAGATTTCTACTAAGTACCAAGAGATTGCAAGCTTTCAAAGGGGATTGGCAGCCATTAGTGTCTTCTTTATGATAGGTAATCAAGCTTAGAGAAGAGGTATGGATTCTTCTCTTTGCTCTTCCTCTTGTTCTTCAATTGTTCTTGTATGGAGTAGGGGCTTTTAATTCATTTTAAAAAATTGATGGTGTTGAACTATTTGGATGGGAATAGGAAGATTAGATACATGTTTAATGATGGTTTTGAGCTCTTAATTTGAATTGAAAACTAGAGATTGGTTTAGTTTTGGGATTTGGGGAAAAATGAAAATTTTGAACTAAATCATTGAAAATTTGAGTTGGGGCTTATGTTGTACCCTATGAATTAGCACGAGTTTAATTACTCAGATCGGGTACAGCTGGCAAATAAATACGTGGAAAAGCAGCCAAGTGGAACCTCTGGTTAACAATGATGTGAGAAGTTCAAGTTGGGACCTCACAGCATGACGTACAGGTTGTTATCAGACCGCCTCTTGGGATAACAATCCAGTTTGAGACCTAAAATGGCCAAATACACATTTGGGCGCTTTGAGCTTAATAGAACTAAGGTTCAAATAGTCTTTGAACACTAGCTCGGGTGAGATATCCAGCTTGTGAAAACCTAGTCAGAACACACACTGAAGGATCCCAAGAGATTCGTAGGCTCGTCATGCGCTCATTAATGCCCAGGCTGTATTGAATATCTACAATTTATTATCCGAGATAGCAGGAGTATATTCTATTCTGTTATCGAATCATATCTCAATGTAAATGGGAATAATCTGTATTAAATGTATACCTTATTTATTCATGCAGTTACCCAAACCTGTCCAAGAAATTCCTCTATAAATATCAGAGAGAATTGATAGGGAAGGGGACATGCTTTTTGTATTACTAAAACTCTGCAGAAATTGTGAGAGAAAAGCAATAATACTGTCTCGTGGACTTGGTGGATTTTAACCATTGAGCCACGTAAAAGTTGTGTGTGTACGAAAAGCTTCTTATTATTTCATTACGGTTTACAATTTAGCAATAATATCCCTATTAGATTTCATAATCTACTGTTGGTGAAAAGTTGTGTCAACATCTTGAATTTTGAGGTTTAATTACTGTTGTTAGATGTATGTTAGCTTGTATAATTGTTTTGGTGCATAATTTATGGGATTGGAACAAGTTTGGTCGAATTTGGGAAGATTTAAAATTCTGAAAAATGCAGAGAATTTCTCTCTGACTTGCATCGGTTAACTGGCCTAGGGCACCCGGTCGAACAGCTTGTGTTTTCAGGCAAGCTTGGCCATTTTGGCCAAGCGATCGATCAGCCTATGCCAAGCGGTAGAGCGAACAATGGTGGCAATCATATTTTTAGGTTGTTTCCAAGGGATTTTGAGGGGTAACCTTAAAGGATTAAAAGCTAAGGTTCCTAGGACAAGATTGGGCTTGTTTAAAGTGTATTTGGGGCTTAGTGAGACCTATAGAAAATTATTGTAGGTGGTTGTGGAAAAACTAAACCTACATCATTTTGTTGTGACTAGGGTTTCCAAGAGGTTGTGAGAGGATCACACTCAAGGTCGTTCTGATTCTCTCATCAGACTTGAGGTAAGAAAAATATCATATGAACATAGAGTATGTCATGGGTCCGGTTACTTTTGGATGCAGTTATGACTATATATCTTAATCTTGTAAGAATGAATACTCTATATTTATAATAGTGTTTGTTGTGCTTATTTGCATTATAATTGATTGTGATTAATCAGCATTGGCTGAGTTCGGCAATAAACATGCAGTATGTAGGCCGTGATGGCGGGGCCACTCAAGGAGGGTTGTGCACACTCACTCGGCACACGCCAGAAGCTTGGTGCCCCAGTGGCGCACTTTGCTCGACACAGGTCGTATAATTTTTTTATGATTGGAAATGAATTTGGTTATTGCTTGTAAAGCATGATAGTTGTTGCTTATATATTCGTTATCATATTTCTTATGCCATGTTGGGTTTTCTTGCTGGGCCTTGGCTCACTGGTGCTCTATGGTGCAGGTAAGGACAATGGAAAGATCGACCAACCATGAGTCAGAGGGCTTTGGAGCGACGCATACATGTTCGGCCTGCTCGGCCGTCACGGTCATGGCATTTTGAGGGACGTAGGATATGAGTCCAGTTTTGTCACTTAGGCTAACTATTTTTGTATCTTTGATTGTAATTAAACTTATTTTAAACTCTTTTTGGGATCCCGTGTAAACATATAAGGTTTAATGAAAAGTTTATATCTTTTGACCAAATTTTATCACCTAAACCTTTATTTAACTATAATTATACTTTTTAGTCCAAATGACTCGCTTAACAAGTTAAGCACTATTTTAAACACATAGTGTAACGATCCTGGATTAGTAGGGAGTTACAAATTGGTATCATAGCTGCCAAGGTTTTATGGTTCCTGAAGATCGACTGATAATGTATGCTCGCTACTAAAGACAAGCTCAACTCACAGCTTGGTGGGTAATGTGTTGAATACGTGTTTTATTGCTTAAGTGAGCTATATGGCTTATCTTCATGCTAGAATAGGAAGCATAAAATATTGACAGGGCATGGCCCTTGGCTACTATGTAAATATGAAAGATACGTTGATTAGCATAGTTGTTGCATGTGAATGCTTAATTTGTTCAGTTTTTTACTGTGGGACAGTTTTTGGATATTGTTATCACTTCCTGATAAGCCGAGTCATTGACTACGAACACACTTGGAAGTTATGCCTCCTAAATGATCAATCAGACTCTATTGTGAGAATATCGAGGCCGGAGATGATAACCAGGGCTTGAACCCTCAACCTGCCCCTCAGGATAGGTAACACGTTCTTATTGATATGCAAGCAAGACTTTAGTGACAGGAGGATGAGATCAGATTATTAAGGCAGCAGGTTCCGCCAAGGAACGCTACACCCTATGTGCCACCTCTGGTACCAGTTTTAGCACAGCCTGAGGTTGAAAATAGGTGGGAACTGCTGTATGAAAGGTTCAGGAACCAAAACCCTCCAACCTTTGAGGGAGGTCTAGACCCACTAAGAGCTAAGCAATGGATGTGCATGATTACCTCCATCCTCGACTTTATGAGGGTAGCAAGCAATGATAGAGTGGTCTGTGCCACATGTATCCCCAACCCGGAATGTTGTTATTATGAGTATGGATGAGTTTTGATACATATTCAATGAGAAGTATTACAATGACGCAATTCGAACTGCAAAAGTGGATGAGTTCACCAGTTTGGTTCAGGGCAATATGATCGTGACCGAGTATGCCCTGAAGTTTGATAGGTTTGCCAAGTCTTCCTCTTACTTGGTGCCAACCAATGTGACCAGGAAGGATCGATTTGTTCAGGGATTGAAAGCTATGATAGTCGGGGATGTCTAGACTACCTCTATACCTGGAGTGACCATATATGCTCAGGTTACGAGAAGGCTTTTATTGTTGAGGGCGTTGAGGATAAAATATGGTGAGAGGGCACCGCCAAGCGCGATGCCCGGAGAGTGGTACCTCCATTTACTGGGTCTGGTAGGGGCAGAGGCCCTGGTGATCTAAAGAGGAAGGCTACAGATACATTTGGTACCCCTGGTTCAGACAAGAGGTTTCAGGGTACTTAGGGGGGCCGTTAGGGCGGAACTAAGAGCTGGAGGAGCTATCCAGAGTGTTCTCGGTGCAGGAGAAGCCATTTAGGAGAATTCCGTGCTAAGGCATGCTTCCTATGCGTGGTAGTGGGACATCTCAAGAAATACTGCCCATAGTGGAAGAAAGATGAACCCAAGAGGAGTGATAATTTGTTTCTTGAACGAGTGTTCACACTGACTCAGAATGAGGTTGAGGCTAGTCCCTCACTGGTGACAGGTCAGATTTCTACCACTGGCTCCTCTTATACAGTATTGATTGATTTTGGTGCTACGCATTTATTTGTATCCAATAGGGTGATAGACAGAATTAGTAGACCCTGTGATGTGTATGTTGTGGGGTTTTGGACTTTGTTGCCTACAAGGGAATTAGTAGTCTCTAGGAGATGTATTAGATCATTAACAGTACAAGTAGATGGTGGGGAGATTTCTGTGGACTTGATTGAAATAGGAATTGATAACTTTGACATGATACTAGATATGGATTGGTTGGCCAAGTATAGGGTGACCATAGACTATAAGAGAAGGATGGTGACTTTTGAGCCTAAGGGAGAGGACCTGTTCATGTTTGTGGGTTCTTGAACGAGCCCCGTGTTCCTATGATCTCGGCGTTGAGAGCTAGAGAACTATTGCAATGGCTTGCATAGGATTCTTAGCTAGTGTGGTGGATACCACCAAGGTTGTACCAGTCAGACCAGAGGAGACTAGATTGGTCTGTAAGTTTTGAGATTTGTTCCTAGAAGACTTACTGGGATTGCCACCGCATCGAGAGATTAAGTTTGTTATTGAACTGACACCAGGGACAGAACCGGTATCCAAGGCACCATACAGAAATTCATCGATATAATTGTGAGAATTAAAGGTTCAGTTGCAGGAGATACTCGACTTGCGGTTTATTAGACCTAGCCTCTCACCATGAGGTGTGCCGATATTATCTGTGAAAAAGAAGGATGGGTTGTTGAGGATGTGTATCGAATATTGAGAATTGAACAAGCTGACTATTAAGAACAAGTATTTGCTGCCAAAGATTGACGACTTATTTGACCATTTGCATGATAAGACAGTGTTCTCAAAGATTGATCTTCGATCTGGTTATCACTAGTTGAGGATCAAGGAGGAGGATATTCCAAAGATAGCCTTTCACATGAGGTATGGGCATTATGAGTTTTTGGTTATGTCTTTTGGACTAACCAATGCCCCGATAGCATTCATGGATCTAATGAACAAGGTGTTCAAGGATTACCTAGTGAGAACAGTTTTCAGAAGTTGAAGCGGTGGTTGACTACTGCTCCAGTACTTAGTCTTCCTTCGAATCAAGAGAAATTTGTGGTTTACTGCAATGCTTTGAGGCAAGGGTTAGGTTGTGTTCTGATGCAGGCTGGGAAGGTGATTGCTTATGCATTACGACAATTAAAAGAATATGAGCAACAGTATCCTACGCATGATCTAGAACTAGCAGCTGTGGTATTCGCATTGAAGGTGTTGCGAAGTTATCTGTATGGGGAGAAGTGAAATAAACACCGATCACAAGAGTTTGAAGTAATTTTTAGCATAGAAAGATTTGAACATGAGACCGAGATGTTTGTTTGAATTGGTAAAGGATTATGACTGTGAAATCCTTTATCATCCAAGGAAAGCCAATGTGGTGGCAGATGCTTTGAGTCAGAGAGGTCCACAACAGTTGTTCAGCTCGAAACAGATATCTAGGAAGTTGGCAGAAGATATGACTAGAGCAAGGATATAATTTTTTGTGGGCCAGTTAACCAACATTACTCTACAGTCTACACTTCTTGAGAGGATAAAAGAGGCTCAGAGGAATGATCCTCAGTTAGAGAAGCATTAGGAGGATGTCCTAGCTAGAGTGGCTAAGGATGTAGCGTCTCAGAATTTTACTTAGCTAACTAGATAGTAGTAGTATTAGTAGTTGTAGTAATTGTAGAAGTGGTATAGTAATAGCTTGTAGTATGTTAGTTTCCGTGGATTTTGGTTCAAGCCGGGACTTAGTTGGAAACTCATAGCAACACTTGTAGATTTTATAAGCTTAGCCTATAGTTTAAGAATATTAATTATAACACAAGGTTTGATTAATATAGTTGATTATAGAGATGTCATTTATTCTAACCTAAGGTTTGGATAGAATTAATAAGATGGTGACACTTGTTTATGCATGTTTATTAAGGCTTTAAGTATTTTGATGAGTAGTTTAATTAAAAGAAAGATCTAGAAGCTCTAGAACCTTCCAGTAGCTATTAGGATCGTATTTTTACTTAGTCAAAGTTGTTTAATCAATTCAAAATATGCTGAAAAAGTGCAAATACGTGTTTGATATATCAACGTATGCTGATATATCGCATCTATAGGGGTCGATATATCACCTACGGGAGATACGGAAAACACATCGACTTCACAGGAACGATCGAACAAGGCTCAGGAATATGGGGGAGGAGATATATCGCCTATAGGGGCGATATATCAGCTCTAACTCACATTTTTTGAAAGTTTGGGATTTTAAATTAAAAAATAGCCTTAACCACTTGGACCTGCCTTTGAACGATTTTGACCGAGTTCTAGGCATCTATTGAATGAAAATTCAAATCTTTTTCATTTTATATTCATTTATTTATTCAAATTAAAAGGGGTTAGTTTCACTCCTTGAACTCTATAAATAGGACCTAGTACTCAGCCATTTTCTTCATTCTTCAAGCATTGTTCAGAGCCTCCAAGTTGTTAAGATTACTATAAACAGAAACATTTGGGTTTTTGGATTAAAAGCTTTATCAATCTAAGCTTTTCTAAACACTTAGGAAGTGAGATATAGTGAGATTTTGGTATCGAGTTTTAGATCATTCAAGGTATTCTTATCCTTAAGTTCAAGTTCTTCATAGTTCTTTAGTTCTTTTATTCCATTTTCATTCAGATCCTAACTCGTGTTTATGATTCTTGGTTAGGTGTTTAAGTTTCTTGAAACTTAAGGTTTTCGATAAGTTTTCACCTTGATGGTTTAGTTCTCTTTTCACATTCTTTTTCCTTAGAAACTCACAATTCTTACTGTTGGTTTTAGGAGTGTTCCAATCTCATTCTTGTTCTCAAATATCCTGATTTATGGTAAGGAACATAGGTTAGAATATATGTGTTTATATGTTTATGTTATGATATGTTTTATGCTATATATGTGTAAATATTTTTTGTACTCCTTGGGCCTATGAATTGCTTAGATAGCAAGCCCCTAGAATTTATGTTTTAGTCGCTTGGGCATATGACTTGCTTAGATAGAAAGACCCAAGAATTTTTATCATTTCGTTGGTTTAGAGTTATGATTTACCCTACCTCGATTAGTAGACAGAGGACCTAGATGGGTTATCATATACTACCATGTGATCTAACCTACATCGATTAGTAGACTGAGGACCTAGAAGGTTTTATCACATGCCATTTTAATAAGTTAATGGCCATTAATATTGTAGTCCTATATGATATACATTTTTATAGCCATATGTTTTTATAGTCATATGTTTTATAATCTTATGTTTATGATTTATGATATATGTTGTTAGTAGATTTTCCTTGCTAGGCATTAGGCTCATTCCTTTATTTTTAGAAGGATGTAGGAAAATGAATATGGAAGCCAGGAAAGATTCGTGGCAGCTTGGCATGTGTGTTGAGGATGAATGGACTGTGTGAAGATCGAGGATGACGTTGTTTAAGTCTTTTAAATTATATTCTTATTGTATTTCTGCACTTAGAATTTTAAACAATTAATTTAAAGTTTATGTTTTATAACAATGGGATCCCATACCATATTTTATATTTCACATTTCACTTTGTATTTGGCACAATATTCTGGGTTTTAAATAAAGTTATATTACTTCTTATGTATGTTTCCCAAAATAGTAGTTATGTCTTAGTAGTTTTTAATGGTCTGAAGTCTTAGAAATGATCTGGTCATTACAAAGGACTTTTTCATCTCTAAGACAGATATGTTGAGATATAAGGATCAGATATGTGTTCCGATTGATGTTGGTATCAGGCGAGAGATTCTAGATAATTCTCATAACACTCCATACTTACTACATCCAAGCACCACGAAGATGTGTCAGGATCAGAAATCTTTGTATGGGTGGCCAGGGATGAGGAAAAATGTGGTTGAATACATGGGTAAGTGCCTAACTTGTTAGTAGGTAAAAGCTGAACACCAGAAGCTAGCGGGGTTAATACAACCCTTGAGTATTCCTGAGTGGAAATGGGAGAATATAACAATGGATTTTTCTGTTGGATTTCCTAGGACAGTGGGACAACATGACTTGGTATGGGTGATCGTGGATAGATATACCAAGTCAACTCACTTTTTTTCTGTTAGGACAACTTTTACTGTGGATCCGTACATTGAATTATATGTGAGGGAGAATGTACGTCTCCATGGGGCACCAAAGTATGTAGTGTCAGATCGAGACCCCACCTTTACTTCCAAGTTCTGGGGAGGCTTGCAGAAGCCTATGGATACATGGTTGAAGTTTAGTACAACTTATCATCCTTAGACAAATGGGCAATCTGAGAGGATGATTCAGATACTTGAGGATATGCTACGGGCATATGTATTGGTATTTGAAGGATCCTACAGTAACTATCGCCCCTTGATTGATTTTTCCTACAACAGTTATCATTTGACGATCGGGGTGGCTCCGTATGAGATGTTGTATGGTGGGAAGTGCAGATCACCCATCCATTGGGATGAAATGGTTAAGCAGTTTAGAGGACCAGTGATTCCATTAAGAAGATTAGAGCTCGAATGCTCGAATCCAAGCGTAGGAATGTGGAGTTCCAAGTGGGGGACTACATTTTTCTCTGAGTTTCATCGCTGAAAGGAGTAAAATGATTTGGGAAGAAAAGAATGTTGAGTACTAGGTTTGTTGGAACTTTTGAGAACCTGGTGAGGATTGGGCATGTAGCTTACAGACTGTCTATGCCTCTAGCTTTGTCGAGAATCCATAACGTGTTTCATGAATTGATGCTTTAGAAATATATGTGGATACTACACCCATACTGAGTTATGAGACTTTGGACTTGTAGCATGACTTAACTTATGAGGAGTGACCAGTGCAGATCCTTGTTATAAAGCAAAAAGTCTTGCAAAACAAGACAATCGCCTTGGTGAAGGTGTTGTAGAGGAACAACAAGGTAGAGGAGGCGACTTGGGAGTTAGAGTCGATATGCGAGACCAGTATCCTGAGTAGTTCAGCTAAATTTAGAGGACAAAATTTCTATTAGGAGGGGTTAGTTGTAGCGTCTCAAAACTCTTAATATGATTAAGTGTATTGGTTGGCGTTTCGTGGAGGCACGTGGGGTAACTATGTGAATTGTGCGAGATATATTATTATATGAATATATTTGCATGATTATGTGTATTAAATGTGTTTAAAGACTCGCTTTTGTTAGAAATTGGCATTTTCATAATTTTGACTCATTGATGGTATATTTGAAATTATTTTAGGTTAAGTGTATTGAGACCACATTATTATGTGCATATAGGTGATTATAGAATGAGCATATCCTTTCGAGCAATTTTAGCATAAAAATCACAACAAGGATAAATGCTCGACTTGGGTCGAGATAAGGGGTATTTTGGGAATTTTAATGCTTTGGGATTATAAGTAAGATGAAATTGATGAAATAGTTTGTTTGATGGATATTAGTAATAATTGGAGATTAATGGTATAGTTAAAGGGTTAGTGGGAACTATAGGTAAATGACGATAATACCCTTGAGATTTGTATAGGAAGGGAATTAGTGGAAGGGAATTTTTGTCTTTTAGTGATATGATTACTGATAGAAGACCATAATCTTTTTTGGGATTTTAAAAATACATTACTTGTATTCTTCACCTTCTTATTATCAAGAACACTTCGTCAACAAAAGCTCTTCAAGATTTCTATTAAGTCCCAAAAGATTGCAACCTTTAGAATGGGATTGGAAGCCATTAGTGTCTTCTTTATCATAGGGAATCAAGCTTTGAGAAGAGGTATGGATTCTTCTCTTTGTTCTTCTGCTTGCTCTTCAATTGTTCTTGTATAAAGTTGGGGCTTTTGATTCATTTTCAAAAATCAATGGTGTTGAACTATTTGGATGGGCATAGGAAGATTAGATACATGTTGAGCTATCAATTTGAATTAAAAACTAGAGATTGGTACAGTTTTGGGATTTGGGGGAAAATGAGAATTTTGACCTATATCATTGAATATCTTAGTTGGGGCTTGAATTTTGAGGTTTAATTCCTGTTATTAGAAGTGTGTTAGCTTGTATAAATGTTTTGGTGCCTAATTTCTAGGATTGGCATAGGTTTTGTCAAATTTGGGAAGATTCAAAATTTTGCAAAACGCAGAGAATTGCTCTCTGACTTGCGTCAATCGACCGACCTAGGGCACCCGGTCAACCGGCTTGTGGTTTTAGGAAAGCTTGGCCATTTTGGACAAGCGTTGGATTGGCCTGTACTAGGCGGTTGACCGGCCCATGCTAGCAGCCATATTTTTGGGTTGTTTTCAAGGGATTTCGAGGGGTAACCTTAGGGGATTAAAAGCTAAGGTTCCTAGGAAAAACATTGGGCATGCTTAAAGTGTATTTGGGGCTTAGTGAGACTTACAGAAAGTTATTGTAGGTGGTGGTGGTAATGGAAAAACTAAACCTACATCATTTTGTTGTCACTAGGGTTTCCGAGAGGCTCGTGAGAGGATCGCACTCGAGGTCGTCCTAATTCTCGCATCAGACTTGAGGTAAGAAAACTAGCATATGCACATAGAGAAGGGCATGGGCCCTGTTACTTTTGGATGAAATTATGACTGCATAATTAAATCTATTTAGATTGAATACCCTATATGTATAATAGTGTTTGTTGTGCTTATTTGCATTATAATTTATTGTGATTAATCAGCATTGGCCGAGTTCAGCAATAAACATGCAGTATGTAGGTCGTGATGGCGGAGCCACTCAAGGAGTGATGTACACAGTCGCCCGACACACGCTATAATCTTGGTGCCTTAGTGGCGCACTTTGCTCAACATTGGCCATAAATTTCTTATGATTTGAAATGAATTTGGTTATTACTTGTAAAGCATGATAGTTGTTGCTTATATATTCGTTATGATATTTATTATGCCATGTTTGGTTTTCTTGTTGGGCCTTGGCACATGTAGAGTCCAAGAACTTTACTTAGCTAATTATTCAGTAGTATTATAGTATGTATAGTATTATCTTTGTAACTGTGGATTTTTGGTTCAGACCGGGAATTATTTGGACACTCATAGTAGTACTTATAGATTTTCTAAGTTTAACCTATAGTTTAAGAATATTAAGTTTAACCTAAGGTTTGATTATATGACTGATATTAAGGATAATATTTGTTATACTATAAGGTTTAGATGAGGACCAATAGGATTTTAAGCACATGTTATGAATGGGTGATTAAAGATTAAGTATTTTGAGGATTAAATTTAATAAGGAGTAAAGTTTGAATGCTATAGGGTCAGTCAACAGCTTTGAATACGTTGAGGGCTTAGTCAAGGCTGTTTACTCCATTCAAACTTAGCTAAAAATATGTAATTTTGTGTTTAATTAATCAGCGTGTGCCGATATATCGCAGCTATAGGGGGTGATATATCGCAGCACGTAGATACGGAAAACACGAGACGATGCACGACAGCCTCGGGCATACTGGCCCAGGCGATATATCGCCTCCTTCAGTGTATTTTGAAATGTTTTGAATTCATTTTCCATTCATCCATTCAACCTCTTGATAAGTCCAGCATCTTTTTGAACGAGTCTTCAGCCTCTGCTGAACGATTATTCAAATATTTTTCACCTAAAATGCTATTATTTTTATTCAAGTAAAATCAAGATCCTTTCATTCCTAAACTCTATAAATAGGACCTAGTACCTAGCCATTATTCATCTTTTGCTCTAAGTTCAGAGGCTGCAAGTGCTAAGTGAGTGTGAGAGTGTAAACACCTGGTTTGGGGAAATCATAAGCTTAAACATCATAAGCTTATCAAACACTTTGGGAAGTAAGGTTCTATAGTATTTCGGTTGTGGTGTAGATTGGTCTTACAAGTCCTTGAGGTAAACCAAAACTCTAGTTCATTTGTTTTATGTTATTTTCTTTCTCATAGCCCTCTACTCAGTCTCCTAACCTCATTCTTATTTTTGTTAGGACATCTAAGTTCTTGAGCACATAAGTTTCGGTAAGCATGTTTTTCAATGGTTTAGTCTTCCCATTCCTTTTCATCTCTTTTCTTCATTAGACTCACTCTTTCTCATAATGGTTATTAGGAGTGTTCCAAAGTCCCAACGCTGTCCACATATCCCGGTAACTTTGGTAAGGAAAATAGGATAGAATCTATATGTTTTATGCTTATGTTATCTTATGTGTTATGTTATGAAATATGTTATAAATATGTTATGAATATGTATGTTTGTAGGCTTGGGCATATGACCCATAAGGCTAACAAGACCCCAAATAGATTATGGGCATATGACCTACTTAGCTAGTAGGACCCCACTAATCTCATGGGCATATGACTTGTTTAGTCTATGGGACCCCAAGTAATAATGGCCATTATAATAAGTGTATGTAATAAGTGTTATAATATGTCTTTATGTTTATTATGAAATTTATGTTTATGACTATGTGTTAGATTTTCCTTGCTGGGCATTAGGCTCATTCCTTTTTGTTTTATGTGCAGGAAAATAGCTTTAGAGACGGTAAGATTCGTGGACGCTTAGAGAATGTGTATCGATGGCGAATGGAGTCAAGGAGTCGAGAGTTCGATTTCTCGAGGATGTAGTCTTGTTTTAGTTTTTATGGTTTTACATGCATTTTCCTCACTTCTTATGTAATTCCTTTCATTTTAAATCATGTTTTGTTTTTAAAGACAATGGGATCCCATATCCTTCTTGGTATTTATGTAAGTAACTCTTGTTTCTATAAGTTTTCTAATAAAATTATGGTATTTTTGCAAATGTAAGTTTTAGTAAGAATTTGTATGTATAGTTTCGTTAATGGTCCAAAAGTCTAGAGTAGTGGGTCATTACAGCTCACTGGTGCTCTATGGTGCAAGTAAGGGCAAAGGAAAGATCGACCATCCATGAGTCAGAGGGCTTTGGAGCGACACATACATGTTTGGCTTTCTCGGTCATTGTGGTCAAGACATTTTGAGGGACTTAGGATATGAGTCAATTTTTTTCGCTTAGGCCGAATATTTTTGTATCTTTGATTGTAATTAAACTTTTTTTAAACTCTTTTTGGGATCCCGTGTAAATATTTAAGGTTTAATGAAAAGTTTATATCTTTTGGCCAAAGTTTATCACCTAAACCTTTATTCAACTATAATTACACTTTTTAGTCCAAATGACTTGCTTAACAAGTTCAGCACTATTTTAAACACATAGTGTAACGGTCTTGGATTAGTAGGGTGTTACATCTTCCTTGTGGTTTTAATCGAGCTTACATAAAATTCGGCCTCGAAAAATTCAAAGTCGGTAGTTGGGAGGGAAAATACTTTTGGAGCAGCATGGGTGGAAGAGGATTGTGAGGGACAATTCAAAGTGCTCTCCATCAGCTTGAATGAAAACTCATTTGGCAAAAAGGCTACAGTGGATGTAAGCGATCGGTCCAAAGGAATAGGACATGGGGTTGGGTTGAGCTCGGGATAAGCAGCAAACTGCAGCCTCTTCCTATTTCCTTCTTGGATCTCAACGATTTGATTTCGATAGTGGGCATTTAAGTCCTCATGCTCTATTCACAGCAGATCAATCACCCTAGCAGACTACCAGTTCTCCTGTAGGCAATATAGTCTGAAAACCCCTAGCATACAAAATACTAGGTCTACACAGCTGATCAATCACCCTAGCAGAAACAAATGAGTGCGTAGCACCAGAATCAATCAATGCAGTAAAAAAGGATCCAGCGCTAAAAATCTGACCTGTGACCACTGATGGACTGGCCTCTGCCTCAGTCTGAGTCAAGGTGAAAACCCTAGCAGGAGCGAGGCTGTCACCCTGCCTTGGCTCCTCCTTCTTAGCCTGCAGGAAATCTTTCTTCAAGTGACTGGTGCTTCCACAAACAAAGCATGCCCTGGACCGGCACTCGCCCTGATGTCGTCGCCTGCATCGAGGACACAATGGAGAGCCCCTCCAGTTGTCATTTCCGCCCTGGCGGCCACCCACAGAACCGCGAACCCTCCTGTCAGAACCATAGGGAGTAAATGAGTCTGGTACTCTCCTCTTCTGCTCACTGGGGCCGCTGCCCCAACTAGGCCCAGAAGAAGAAGGCACTACCCTCCTGGTATCGCGCCTAGCAGCGCTATCTTTCCAGATCTGATCCTCAGCCCTCTCAGCAGTGAGGGCTTTGTCTACCACTTGCACATAGGTAGTCTCTGGAGCCATTGTAATACTCACGTCACGGGCGATCATTACATTTAATCCCCGTATAAACCTGTCCCTTCTGGCCGCATCAGTCGGCACTAGCTCTAGCGCAAACTTCGCCAATCTGTCAAATACCAGGGCATACTCAGTGACAGATAACCTGCCCTGAGTCAGGTTGTTGAACTCATCCGCCTTCGCGGCTCGAACGGCTACGCTGTAGTATTTCTCGTTAAAAATGCTCTTGAATTCTTCCCAAGTCATAGTTGCAGTATCCCTTCGTTGCCCTACTACCTCCCACCATATTCGTGCATCATTTCTAAGCATATAACTGGCACAATCAACCCTATCCCTTCCTTCAACCCTCATGAAGTCCAGGATCACAGACATTGTACTCATCCACTGCTCAGCCTGCAGTGGGTCTGCTCCGCCCTCAAAGGTAGGAGGTTGCTGTTTTCTAAATCTTTCATACAGGGGTTCCAACCTGTTCTCAGTCACAGGTCAAACCGGAGCTGGTACCACACTCGGCGGTGGTGGTAACCCAGTGGCTGGTGGAGGAGCTGGTTGCCTCAACTGACTAAGCTCTTCCTCTGTTTTCTTCAACCTAGCCTCCATCTCGGCTAAAATCTGCTGCCAGTTCTGAGGAGCAGGTGGAGGGTCCTGCCCCTGGTTATCATCCTCGGTCTGAATGCCGCGGAGTCTCGATGATTGGCGAGGCATTAGAACTAATTGCCTGCAATCAGTGACACCGCTCATTACGCATGATAACAAGGTCCAATTCCCTCCTCTCAATCTCAACAACAACCATGATCAATCGACCAAAATGACATGCAAATATCATACAGCATACAACGGGCCCTGCCCTAGCATCATGCATATGTTATTACAATCCTCATGCTCATAACAATCTAGGCAAGCACACAAACCATTAAACACATATTCATGAATATATAAATCTACCATACCAATCAACCCTGAGTCGAGCTTTTCAATGGCAGCGTGCGTACATGTTCGGTCAATCTCCAGAACCAATAAACCTTGGCTCGCTCTGATACCAAGTTGTAACGCCCTACTACCTTAGAGTCGTTACTTAGTGAGTTTAAAATAGAAATCGTGCTTTTGACTGACTATAAGTGGTTTCTAAAACCAAAAGTGTGGATAAATCAGAATTTAAGGCTGTACTCTTTTAAAATGTTTAACTTCATTGAAAACGTTAAGTATAAAATATCTGGGATCCCAAAATAAGGTTTACAAAATATTTACAACTCAAAATAGATTTACACTTAATCAGTTATCAAAAGAATGGTTTAATACAACCATATACAAAATGCCCCCAACCAAAGCAGTCGGGCAGGCCGAACATGTACGCGCCACCCCCACGGTCTCCATACTCATGGCCGGTTGACTGACTCCTTGCTTTTACCTGCCACACGGAGCACCCGTGAGCCGAAGCCCAGCAAGAAACCCAAATAGTACATAACATATGCAAATCATATAGCTGGCATAATTCACTGATAAATAGGAAAACCATCATAATAAACAAGTACGGCCATGCCGCCCCAGAGGCCTTGCCAAAGCCTGGAGTTTCGGTTCTCACCGCGAGGATAACTCGTGTATCCCTTGGGTCCCACCCTGACTATAAGCATCCCATGTGCTGAGTGTTACTTTCGGCCCCACGGCCGTACCCGGCCTACGCCGCACTCGGCCCTTGCCGTTCATTTCATTATAATCATACATATAGTACATTCGAAATAATCATTCACACACATCATGATTCATTTAAGGTTAAACATTTGCACATAATACAATCTATGGCCATGCCCTGCAATCACACAGTGGGGCCATGCCCTAGTCTCGGGTGTTACGGTTTTCTTACTTTTAGATTCGGTAGCCTTGATCAACCTGACTCCTTCAGCACGATCTTACCCGAGCCCTAGCGCTTACCTAAGAAAAATCCATAAGTCAAAGTCATCACCAAATCCCAAGACCAAAACCTAGCCTCGAGACTAATCCCGAGCCCCCGGGAAGTCCTAGATCCCCAAAACAAAGTGGCGGAATCAAGCCCCGAACCCTAGGTCAAAATCCCTTCACAAAAGCCCAAAAATCCCCTCTGTGAACAGTGCAGCGCTACAGTGCTCAAAAGAGGGCGCTGTAGCGCTACAAGAAGAACCACCCCACCAGAACAGGGGCTAGCGCTACAGCGCCCCCTGACTAGCGCTGTAGCGCTAGTTGCAGCCAGACCAAACCCAAAATCGCATTTTGCGATTTTCTTCTCCCATTTCAACTCCAATCTTGCCCAAACCTTTCCCAAACATAAAAACACACATAACCACACCTAACACTCATCCCAAGCACCCCATGAACTCAACCCCAAGCTCAAGCAACCCACAACTCAAAATCTAACTCAATGAACCCAAAAACCAGAAAATCACTCAAATAACAAGGATAGGGTCTTAGAAATCATACCGTGGGTGGAATTTCGACCTTAAATCGAACCCTAGCTTCCTTGGCTTGCACCTTCACGACCTTGACCTGTTTTCCCCAAAAACCCCATCCATTTAGCTCAAAACACAACTCAAAACCAGTCAAGCCCTAAAACAGAAAATCCCCAAGAACTTACCTCAAATTCAAATGTGATCTTGCTAACCCCTTGCCAATCCTCAAGCCTAGCTTAGGATCCTCGATGCTCAGCCTACCCTAGCTCTCCACTGAGCTTGACTCCAAGAAAATGAAGGAATTAGGTTGGGAGAGCCACAAACCGTTCTTGGACAAAACCCTTCAGCTTTCCCTCTCTTTTCTTTTCTCTTCTTCCTTTCTTTCTTTTCAGCCTATAACTTTTCTCTGCTAAATCCACTAAGTATAAAGCCCTTCTTTAATTTATCTCTTACAAGCCTAATGACCAAAATGCCCTCCCTTACTAATTCTAAACCTTTATGTCCATAAAGGGGCATTTTAGTCATATTATCAAAATTCCCACGAATTCCTCAAGTGTTCCTAATAATTCCCGCTCGCTACCCAACCTGATTAATCATCAAATATATTCCCAAATTCTCAATTAAACTCCCCAGGCTTAACCCAAGCCGGGTACAGGTTCCCGCTTTGACTTTCCGCTAACCCGATCATTCTAGGATCGTCTCGAGTCATAGATCACAGGTATCAACATAGTCATGCCCAACATGGCCAAATTACGAATATGCTCAATCAGGTCTACATGCATACTAATTCACATAGTCATGCATCACCATTAATCAAATAGTCATATAACGTGCATTAAATCATAATCATGCATTAAATTCATAAAAGTCACACACAGAATCCCATTATGCCCTCCAGGCACACTACTTCAGGCCCTTAAGCCTTAATAGCGAATTTGGGGTCGTTACATTGACTATAGTGCCTGGAGGGCATAATATGATATACATGTTGAATTAATTGAATAAATGTGTGACTATGTGGCATACATGATTTACATGATAATATGAATTTATATGCATAATTATGTGTGTTGAATATGCATGTGGGACCATTCTTGATAATAAGGTCATATTTGTAATATTGGCCCATTGTGGGCATAAATGTGATTATATGTGCGTAAATGATTGAGACCACATTATTAAGTGGATATATTTGCATTATACGGCTCGAGGCGATCCTAGCGAGCGAATTCGCAGAACAGTCACAGTGGGGTTTAACACCCAGCTTGGGGTGAGCTTATGGGTATTTTGGGAAGTTTAATGTATATTTGGGATTAATCGAGTAACAGGTAAGTATTTGGTGATTAATAGGACATGATGGGATTAATTGGGAAATTATTAGACAATTCGATGATTAGCGGGGAAGGTGGCAATTGATGTTTTTGCCCTCGGGGGCATTAGAAGATAGGAGTATACTTAGGGGGCAATATAGTCCTTTTAGTAAGAGGATAGGTTCATTAGAAGTCTGTAGACACAAGGAAACAAGCCAGAATCTCTCTCTCTCTCTCTCTCTCTCTCTCTCTCTCTCTCTCTCTCTCTCTCTCTCTCTCTCTCTCTCTCTCTCTCTCTCTCTCCTAGTCGGTTTGCACTTCTTTCCTTGGTGTGCATTGAGGCTAGTGGAATTCTTGGAGGATTGGTGCCAAAGGTTGAAGATTGGAAGCTTGGGGACTGAGGAACTAGAGCTAGGATCACAGAAGGATTAAATCTAGAGCATAGTCTGCAGTAGGGATAAGTGAATTTCTTTGTTCTTGACTGAATTCTAACCCTGGTTTTGGTGTTCTTAAGTTTTAACTCTAGGTTTGGATTTTGGGCTGTGATGGAGTTTTGGCTTAGCTATTAGTGTGGTTATATTGTTTATGATGTTTGGGAACGTTTGGGAAGCTTAAATATGGTTTTAGGTTAGGTCAGGGACGAATTTTGCAGGGTTAAGCTCGGTCAAAATGCAGAAAGAAGTTGGGTTTTCTAGGTTCGCAGGGGCGCGTCGTGACCCTGTTCATGGGCGTCGCGGCCCGCGTGGTCCTAGGAACCTGGGGGGCTTTCTGTCTCATAGGCACGCCGCGACCCTCAGGGCTAGGTCGCAGCCAGCATGATCAGGGGGCGCACCGCGTCACTCACGGCCAGGTCGCGGCCTGCCTAGGCAGTCATAACCAAGATTGGTTTCTAGGCTCGGGGAGGCTCGGGGACTTAAACCTAAGCGCACGGGGTGAATTTTCTTACCTGGTTTAGTAGAATTTGAGGTCCTAGATGTTAGTATTTGATTCCAAAGCTTTTAATTGGTTTAGAATTTTAATGGTTATCCACTATCGCATTGTGACTAGGTTATATCGTAAGGGCCTAGGATTAGGAATCGTGCTCGGGACTGTCGTACGCTAGCTGCTTGGGACTTGTTGTAAGAAAATTTCACCCAAGGTGTGGATGGGGCGTAAACCCCTCATATGAATATGTTATGATTGTGAATATGTCTAAATATGAGAATATTTGGATGGGCGTGCTTGTATACGCTACCATTGATTACTTGCTATGCATTGTGTATATGTGATTATATATGCTTGCAGGCCGACGTAAGGGTGTCGGGGTCAGCTAAGAGACCATGGGACTCGGCCTAAGGGCGCCGGGCCTGGATATTATACAATAAAAAGGAGTGTGGTTCGCACTTAACTATTTGCATTGATTGATGAGCTTGATTTATACACTTGACAGAGTTGAATATTACTATTGATTGGTTACTTATATCTTGTTGTTAATTGAATCTGATGAATTATGTTTACTGATTTTATACAGTTGCCTAGTTGTGCATGCTGGTTTAAGTTTTCTTGCTGAGCCTTGGCTCACGGGTTCTACGTGGTGCATGTAAGGGAAAGGGATAGCAGGACCAGCAATGAGTTGGAGAGCTTTAGGGGAGGTGTGTACATAAGTATCCTGCTTGATCACCACGGTCAAGATAGCTTGGGAGGAACAACGGTTAAACCCTATTTTGCTGCTTATGAAGGCTAAGTTGTATTCTATTTGTCTTTTACAAGTTTGTAAACTGATTTTGGGATCCCATGTATAAAATTAACACTTTAATGAAAAATAATTATTTTGTTGACCAAATCTTTTAATACTTGACCATGACTTAGTCTTCAATTACACATTTTAGTTCAAACGACTTACTTAGCAAGTTAAGCACAATTTTAAACACACAATGTAACGGTCTTGGTTATCTAGGGCGTCACAGTTTCCCAAGCCTGGGAGAGAGTACAATTCAATAGGGTTTTGTATGTAAAGTGCACATAAGAAAATAATGACTGTGAGAGATCCCCACTTATAGAGTCTCTTAGTAGGCTATGGGCCCTTACAAAATAATCTAGGCTCTACACGTGTAGTGTGGGATTATTACAACTAATTAAAAATTCAAATAATAGTGGAAAACTTCATTCAAATATCAGTTTCATAAATATCATGGGATTTTTGTAATATCTCGTGAAATATAGACCTTCAGTTTTAAATAAGTTGCCCTTCGAGCATAACACTTTGATCAGTTTTTAACCTAAGACAAAGGTAGGTTGCAGCTCTTCGCACTAATGATGCTCAAGCAGCTATCTTATCTTGACTAGCTCTTAGAATTTTATGTCATTTACTTCCATGTGTCTTCTTCAAATGCCACGTCGCCATGTACAAATTTGGGTTTAACATTTTCCCCTAAGTTTATCCTGGTGCGACTAGCACTGAATAAACTTGCATGCTTCGACCATGTTTGTAACGACCCAAAATAACTAATAAGGCATAAAGGCTTGATTAGTGTGCCAGGAGGGCATAATTGGAAGTTATGTGAATTAATGGTGAAAATGCATGATTATGTGATATGCATGATCCTATGATTATATGGATATGCGAAATGCATGTTTATGAGTATTAGATAAGCATGCGAGCCTTGTCTAGTCTGTAAGGGCATAATTGTAATTTTGGTTGTTAGGGCATAAATGTGATAAACTATTGAGACCACATTATTATGTGGATATATTTATATTTGCAGCATTCAACCCGAGACGAACCTAGGGAGCCGTTTAGCTAGAAAGTCACAACGGGGTCGAATACCCGGCTTGGGAGGAGCTTAGGAGTATTTTGGGAATATTATAATGTGTTTGGGAATTATTGAGTAATGGTTAGTAGCTTGTTAATAATTTGTTATGTCGGAATTAAATGTGGATTTATAGGAATACTTGAGGACTTAGCGGGGTTTGGATGAAATGGCAGAATTGCCCTTGAGGTTGTATAAGGATTTTATTAAGGGAAAGGGAAAATAGGTAATTTGGCTTTAGGAGAGGATAACCTTGGCTGAGTGGAAGTCATTTACGTTTTTTTCTACACTTAGGCTTATTCTAGAGTTTGTTGGGAGTTTAGAGGAAACCAAGAAGCTAGAAGGAGAGGAGGAGCTAGTTTTCCTTGAGATCAAGGAATGAGTTCAAGGCTAGGATTTGGGAGACTTAGCTAGGTTCAAAGGTAAGTTCTAATTCAGTTTCTGGATTAAATTATGTATAGATATGTTATGGGTGTGAGCTGAATTGTGTTTATTCAGTGGATCATTGGAGTGAAGACTTGGCAAGGTTCAGCTGGGGATTAGAGAATTTGGGCTTGGAGTTGAATTTGAGAGAGGCTCAGGGACGAATTTCTACCCAAGGTAAGGGTTCTATGCATCTTCGAAGTTATTAGCTAGTGTGGTTTAAGTTTCCTAGTTTGTGGTTTAAGTTTTGTAAAGTTTGAAACCACTTTGTGATTCTAAGATTGGAGGAGTGTTTGGGTGTGTTTTTGGTGTTCATAAGATGTTATAATGTTTATATGAAGTTCTAGGTCGAATTGGGGACTTAGGTGTGCTTGGGTATTGATTTGGAAGAGTTTTGGCTCGGGAAAAATGCTGGGAAAAACCCATTTTTCTGGGTTCGCGTATGAGCGCCGCGGCAAGGTTCTTCCGCGCCGACCGTGCCGCGGCACTAAGTTGAATCAGGAGGAGGGAGCCACTCTAGGCGTCGCAGCTCTATAGGGTTGTGCCGCGGCGCTAGGCTAATTTCAGGAAATGGGGAAATTGAGTTTTTAGGGTTTTGGCTCAAGGGGCTCGGGGGACGATTCCGCTCTCTTCTGCGGGGAAACGGGAGGTCCCGAGAGCAGGGGATTGGTTCCTGGAGATGATTATGGATTGGTTAGTAATGAAAGTTCTATGTATGTGTTGTGACTAGGTTTTCAGCGAGGCTCGGGTTAGAGGACTGTGCTCAGGATTTCGGTGCTCAAGAAGCTCGGGACACAGGAAAGAAAACTGCACCAGTTTATGTGGATAGGATGGGAGGGACTAAGTGTTCCCTATATTCGTATGCACTGTTATATGATTGTGATTAACTATGTGAATATGTTGGGACTAAGGGCTCCCTATAATTGTATGAATGTCATGAGGTGGTATTATGCCATGGGGACATGTGATAAACAGCCTAAGAGTTCCGGAATCAATACTTGCACACAGGGCACGGCTCAGCCACTAGTAACTGAGGACAGCTTAATAATCACTGAGCTCGGATCAAGCGGACCAGAGTCAGTGGGTTGAACACTGGGCTTGGCCTAAGTGATCCAAAGACAGTGGGTTATTACAGAGGGTGCAACCTAAGGGCGTCAACCCTAGTTATTGCATGACATGTGTACTGTTGTTAGTTTAATGTATATGATATGTTGAATATCTGGATGTTGGATCACTGGTTTTGTCAACTGATGTTCTTGATTAAGTGAATGCTATGGTTTGCTGGATAATTTACTAATGTCTTGTAAATCATTTGGTTATGCTCTGTGATCTATTTGATTATCGATATTGATTGTGATATGATGTTATAGTTTTCTTGTTGGGCCTTGACTCACAGGTGCTACGTGGTGCAGGTAAAGGCAAGGGTAAGATGAGTTGACCATGAGTTGGAGAGCTCTGGGGGCAAGGTGTACATTGTCAGCTGCTCGGCCGCCACGGTCGAGGGATTGTACAGGGACGAAAACCTAAAACGTGTATTTTGCCATTAGAGTGGCTTGATTATTTATAAGATTTGGAAATTCTGTAATTATCTTATTTAAACCCTGATTTGGGATCCCATGTACCAAACATTTATTTTAATGAGAATTATTTGTTTATAACCAAAATCTTTTAATCTTAATATGTTGGTGTTGTTAAATTCACATTTTTATTTAAATGACTTGATTGGTAAGTCTCGTACTATTTCAAACACACAGTGTAACGGTCTTGGTTATCCAGGGCGTTACAACTTGGTATCAGAGCGTCCTAGGTTTAAGGGTTTTTGAAGATAGGCTGGACATGTACACTCGCCGCTAAAGACAAGCTCGACTCAGGGTTCTGTAATTGACTATTTAAGATTATGTGCTTAAGTTCTTGATTGAAATATGAATATATTATGTTGTATGACTATAAGGAGCATGAGAAACTGATAGGGCCTGGCCCTTGACTATTGTGTGATGAGATTGAGGCGTGCTAATTAGCATTGCTATTGCATGTGAATGATTATTTGGATAATGGTTTGCATACTGATTGTATGTGGTTAACTGCCTGAATTGAATTTATATGTCGTACCTGTTTATTGGCTTGTAAGAAGCATGATAGAGTGTGAGTATACTTGGTTGAAATAAAATTTGGTAGCTAAATGCATAGTATTGTATATTAGTGTTTATTATGCTTTATGTGTGCATGATTATTGTGGTTATTTGGACCTGGTTATGGATTGGTTCGCAGTGTGAACCTCAGGGTTGAGGAGTTTAGTCAGCAGTGGCGGATGAATTCAAATTGTTTGTGTCCATAATGGTTAAGTGGACTTGGCATTTTGTTATAGGGGGTTGCAGATGATAGTGGGGTTGGAAACCTCCATCTACCCCTGAAAGTCGTAGCAGGTGCTCGCTAGTATGTGAGTAAGCTGTGGGGTTTAATAGCTGAGACTAGATGGAAGGATAGCAGACTTTTCTGGGGAAGGAGCTGCTTTGTATACTTTGATAGTGATATTGCCAGTGTTGGTTTAATATGGGAATACAGACAGATGAGAGTACTGTAAAGAAGGCCTAAAAGGCGTTATCCTCTGGTTTTGAGGTAAGTTTGGGTTTGCCTAAGAATTGGACGGTGGATAGGCAAAGCTAATTCCATTCTTGGGTATATGAAGATGAGAGATAACGACTAAGGAGTTGTGCTAAGTATTTGTGACAGAAGGATACCGGTAAAGGGTATTCAGACTGGGGTATTGGCATGATGGGTTGGAAAGAACTCAGATGGTGATTTGATCAAATAAGTTATAAAGACATAGCTTGAGCTGCGGAGAGTAATAGGTTTATAAGCCTAATTTGAATGATAAGGCAACAACAGTGTATGTCAATTAGTTTTGTGAGTTGGGTAATTCATTTTGGGAAATTGATACAGGCGGGGATGGCTGGAAATGATGACTCATTTAAGGATTAAACTCTGGAATGGTCCAGGGCGTCAGGGTCACTCCAATGTATGAGATCTTCGTCTGTATTTAGGCAACAGAGAGGGCCATGTTATTTGAGATATGTGGAATGAGGTATAGAGCGTGAATGCCGTAGGGCAAGAGATGCAAATGACAGTACTTCCATTGGTGGAATTTAGTAAGGACAGATTCTCGGTAATTGAAGTAGAACTCCGGTCAGTTCTATGGCTCCTGGTTTTGACAAGAAGAGGTCTGATTTACAAGATCACCGTCAGGACAGTGATGGGAACTAGTGGGGTTATTTATTATGCACCAGAAGCAGGAGACGCCACCTGGAAAGATGCCAGGTGAGGGCACGACTTGTACATGGGATGATTTGATATGCTAGGATGGATTTCTCAAGATTAGGAAATGGAAGACTGGAATGCCTTGTTGCATTCGAAGCCCAAGGCTAGTTCCTCGGAGATGATCAGTTGATCAAATAGTTCACGTTTTTGGTTATATAACGAGCTGGAAGAGTTCAGTGTTGAGAATGTCTCTGGAAGGATTCAGATGTAGAGAATATGCCTCAAGGGTAATATATGAGGGACTGGAGATATTAGTATTTTTTTAGGAGGAATTAGAAACTTCTGGAAGAGGAATTGGGATACAAGTAATAAATGGGTTTGTAGTGAGAGTTAAATTATTAAGACACAACCATGGATTGTAGGGGATATCAATTGGAGAATATTAATTGAACTGAATGGGAACTAAGCTGACCAGTAGGGATTCAAATGGGTATACAACGAAGGATTGGGTACGCTTCAGGACTAAGCTACGGATAGGTTCGGTATCAAGGACATTATGGAAGATGGTAATGGTTTGACAGAAATAATTACTGAAGAAGTCAAAGAAGTTTGACCTCAGGGTGGATCAGAGAGCATCGTATTGTGGGAATTGTTGGCATCGTCTGTTAAGGAAGAAGAGTTTAAATGCTCGGTTACAAGACAGGGCAATGTCTTTAAGAATTGATCTACGATTTGGTTATTACCAGCTGAGGATCAAGGAAAGAGACATTTCAGGAATTATTACTTGTACCAAGTATGGTGTGATGAATTGGTAACAAAGGTTCTTAATTGATTCAAGCTTCAGCAACACAAGTAAGCTCTACAAGCAGAAAATATAAAAATAGTATGGACAAGTATCCTTCAGGTTTATTGGCGGTATGTTGGACTACTCTCCAGTTAGAAGTGAAATGTGAACGACTACTACGCTGATGATGTTAGTACTAAGGAAGCAGGGTCACAAGTAAAGCTCCATGAAGTGTCAGTATGGTCTCGCCAGCGGTATTCAGAATAATGCTACAAGAAGAGAAGGGGGTCAAGTATGAAGAGATTTGACCTAAAGCCTCAGAGAAGCTACTGAAGAACGTCTGAAGGATAGGGAGCACAGCGAGGCCAGTAACCGCGTCATCTACTATGTAAGTATCTTTGTAGGTAGCTACACCAGAGATTAGAAGGACAGTAAAACTTGAAGTTAGACTGAATGGATAGTGTCAGATTAGAAGTTCAGAAGACAGAGTGAGAATAGATTAGCGCTTGGCGATGTAGGAATATGCTTGTTATGGTTGAATACAGAAGGGTAGCATGAAGGACCTAATTTTTTATAAAGATGTGAAACTGTGAGTGGTACATCACAGGTTGAGACGCGCCCAGGCTCCAACTGACGAGGGATGGATCGAGCCTCGAGGGAGGTAAAATAATGGGAACATGGTCGATATACATGGAACGTTAAGTTTGAAGTGTATGCATAGTATAAGGTATTTGAGTGTTTGGTCATTTGTAAGAATAATAACCTTGAGACCAAAATTTAGTGAAACGCAATGGATGGATGGTTGATGTTAGGAATCCTCGACTGTCGAGGAGGAGATTTAATTGGAGACGAATCTCTTACTTGGGAGGTGTGTGTCACTTGAAGAGAATACCACAGGTTACAGTGGAATGAACAAGGTAACGATTGAGGTTGGTATAGCATCGGTGCGTGGTGATGAACAGATACATATCTCTTTGGACAATAGAATCCAGAGTGATGATTTTGTGGAGACGGGGAAAACCCTATGAATGTAATACAAGTTAAGGTACAAGGATCGGATGGGTGGTCCGATGGGAGTTTGGCGTGGAGATGGGAATTCTAAGTGGGTGTCATTCCACCTCCTAGGGTATGTTGTACCGGAAGGTTTAAGAGAGTGAGAGAATTTAATATGCTCGGATATTGGAAGATAAAGTGATATGGTGCTGGATCATAGGAATGGACCACATTAGTCTATAAGTAAGATGATTGGACAGGGAAAGTTATAACTCAGCAGAATGAGTTAATGTAATTTGGTTCATGTGAACTGGTTATGGGGCAGAGCGTTGAAAATGCTGGGTTGAACCCTATAGTTTTCCAAGTTTTAGAAAGAAACTAGAGAACAAAGAGAATAGAGTGGAAACCTGGATTTAGTGGTTAATTGCAGATGGAATGGCAATATGAAGACTTAACGGTTAATTAAGAGAATGTGCATGGAATGTGTGGATATTCAAGATATCCAAGAAAGTATAATCCTTTGATGGAATGCTCACAGTGATGAATGTTGGAGTACAGCTAAGGTGACATAGCATAGGACATGGTAAGATAAAAACCAAGGAGTACTATGCTAAGTAAAGAAATGAAAGGTAGTGGTTACTACGGTTCAGTATTGATTCAGGGGAAAACCAAAGAGGTTGTTGGAATTCTTAAGGCATGAGTGTTTGCCTATTTGAAAGGACATAAGAGCTTGTAAATTGTTAACTTTGGATACAAAGTTCCAGGATGAAATATTTGTATCTCTCCAAGTAAGTGCAGACAAGGAAGAGTGTGATATTCTGGGAAAGAAAGGGGAGTTCTGACTCCCAATCCAACAGGAATTCTGAGGTTGTACCAAGGGTTAGGTCGGGGGCCTATAAACTGGTCTCACCCTGGTAGGGGTGATGACTCATAGGTATTTCTGGTATTGATGATAAGACAATAAAACAACCGTTGATGAATTAAGCAGACCCTGGAGTTTCTGCAGATTTAATGTACAAGGGAAGGTTAACGAAAGTATAGTTATCAGACAAGATCTTGTGGACCAAGATTGTTACTCACGTGTGAGTGTTATTGAAGAGTAAGAGTAAAGGTGTTCGACCTTGGGAATTATAGTCAGAGGTACAAGGTTTCCTATCTAATGTGTTCGAGTAAATTTCGAGGACGAAATTGTTATAAGGAGGGGATAGTTGTAACGACCCAAAATTACTAATAAGGCATAAAGGCTTGATTAGTGTGCCAGGAGGGCATAATTGGAAGTTATGTGAATTAATGGTGAAAATGTATGATTCTGTGATATGCATGATCCTATGATTATAGGGATATGTGAAATGCATGTTTATGAGTATTAGATAAGCATGCGAGCCTTGTCTAGTCTGTAAGGGCATAATTGTAATTTTGGTTGTTAGGGCATAAATGTGATAAACTATTGAGACCACATTATTATGTGGATATATTTATATTTGCAGCATTCAACCCGAGACGAACCTAGGGAGCCGTTTAGCTAGAAAGTCACAACGGGGTCGAATACCCGGCTTGGGAGGAGCTTAGGAGTATTTTGGGAATATTATAATGTGTTTGGGAATTATTGAGTAATGGTTAGTAGCTTGTTAATAATTTGTTATGTCGGAATTAAATGTGGATTTATAGGAATACTTGAGGACTTAGCGGGGTTTGGATGAAATGGCAGAATTGCCCTTGAGGTTGTATAAGGATTTTATTAAGGGAAAGGGAAAATAGGTAATTTGGCTTTAGGAGAGGATAACCTTGGCTGAGAGGAAGTCATTTACGTTTTTTTCTACACTTAGGCTTATTCTAGAGTTTGTTGGGAGTTTAGAGGAAACCAAGAAGCTAGAAGGAGAGGAGGAGCTAGTTTTCCTTGAGATCAAGGAATGAGTTCAAGGCTAGGATTTGGGAGACTTAGCTAGGTTCAAAGGTAAGTTCTAATTCAGTTTCTGGATTAAATTATGTTTAGATATGTTATGGGTGTGAGCTGAATTGTGTTTATTTTGTGGATCATTGGAGTGAAGACTTGGCAAGGTTCAGCTGGGGATTAGAGAATTTGGGCTTGGAGTTGAATTTGAGAGAGGCTCAGGGATGAATTTCTACTCAAGGTAAGGGTTCTATGCATCTTTGAAGTTATTAGCTGGTGTGGTTTAAGTTTTGTAAAGTTTGAAACCACTTTGTGATTCTGAGTTTGGAGGAGTGTTTGGGTGTGTTTTTGGTGTTCATAAGATGTTATAATGTTTATATGAAGTTCTAGGTCGAATTGGGGACTTGGGTGTGCTTGGGTATTGATTTGGAAGAGTTTTGGCTCGGGAAAAATGCTGGGAAAAACCTAGTTTTCTGGGTTTGCGTATGAGCATCGCGGCACTGTTCTTCCGTACCGCGGCGCTAAGTTGAATTAGGAGGAGGGAACCACTCTAGGCAATGCTGCCCTATAGGGCTGTGCTGCAGCACTAGGCTAATTTCATGAAAGAGAAAAATTGAGTTTTTAGGGTTTTGGCTCAGGGGGCTCGGGGGACGTTTCCGCTACCTTGTGTGGGGAAACGGGAGGTTCCGAGAGCACAAGATTGGTTCTGGGAGATGATTATGGATTGGTTAGTAATGAAAGTGCTATGTATGTGTTGTGACTAGGTTTTCGGTGAGGCTCGGGTTAGAGGACTGTGCTCAGGATTTCGGTGCTCAAGAAGCTCGGGACACAGGTAAGAAAACTGCACTCGTTTATGTAGATAGGATGGGACTAAGTGTTCCCTATATTCGTATGCACTATTATATGATTGTGATTAACTATGTGAATATGTTGGGACTAAGGGCTCCCTATAATTGTATGAATGTCATGAGGTGGTATTATTCCATGGGGACATGTGATAAACGACCTAAGAGTGTCGGAATCAATACTTGCACACAGGGCATGGCTCAGCCGCTAGTAGCTGAGGACAACTTAATAATCACTGAGCTCGGATCAAGCGGACCAGAGTCAGTGGGTTGAACACTGGGCATGGCCTAAATGAGCCAAATACAGTGGGTTATTACAGAGGGTGTAGCCTAAAGGCGTCGACCCTAGTTATTGCATGACATGTGTACTGTTGTTAGTTTAATGTATATGATATGCTGAATATCTGGATGTTGGATCACTGGTTTTGTCAACTGATGTTCTTGATTAAGTGAATGCTATGACTTGCTGGATAATTGACTAATGACTTGTAAATCATTTGGTTATGCTCTGTGATCTATTTGATTATTGATATTGATTGGGCTATCATGTTATAGATTTTTTGTTGGGCCTTGGCTCATGGGTGCTACGTGGTGCAGGTAAAGGTAAGGGTAAGATGAGTTGACCATGAGTTAGAAAGCTCTGGGGGCAAGGTGTACATTGTCAGCTGCCCGGTCGCCACGGTCGAGGGATTGTACAGGGACGGAAACCTAAAACGTGTATTTTGCCTTTAGAGTGGCTTGATTATTTATAAGATTTGGAAATTCTGTAATTATCTTATTTAAACCCTAATTTGGGATCCCATGTACCGAACATTTATTTTAATGAGAATTATTCGTTTATAACCAAAATCTTTTAAACCTAATATGTTGGTGTTTTTAGATTCACATTTTTATTTAAATGATTTGATTAGCAAGTCTCTCACTATTTCAAACACACAGTGTAACGATCTTGGTTATCCAGGGCATTACAATGTTGGTGTTTCTTCAAATTCTGACACATTTAAAATTTGTAGCATCACTTTTATAGGTAAACATCATACCTCCTTGGTTACATAACTGACAACTTTTGGGCTCCCTATGCAACCTCACACATCTTCCCAATACAAAAATGATTGTACTTTTTGGAAAAAGAAGGAAACTTTTTGCTCTCCCACATGTCTGAGGTCACATCAACCAGACACTCGTGATGAAAATTTTTCCCATGAAGCCAGTTGCTCGCGTGCGAGCCATGGCCTATAAATAGCCCTGCCTTTTCCCTTTTCATTCATTACGCTTTCAAAAAATTCTCAAGCCTCCTCTCTCTGAAATCCTCTCAAATCAAAGTCTTGTTCTTCACTCTCCAAAACCTAAATTTGATTATTACTCAAGACCATTTTCTCAATCTTCAATACAACAAGTTTCTTGATCTTGCGATCCCATTTTCTTTACTTTTTTAACTTCTTTCTTTGATTTAAATGCTTTCTTGATGATTTTGAACTTTTAGACTTTCTGTGTTCTTGGTGTTCTTGAGTAATTTGTGAAAATTTTTGCTATTCTTTGCAAAAAATCAATGATATTCTGGGAAAATGTATGTTTGGGAAGTAGGAAAATAACTCCATAGGCTTCAGGTTATACTTGGTCATGTGTATGTGATAAGAAAATCAAAGAAATTGAGGAGAATTTGACTGTAAATTTCTAGAAAAATAGTGGGAACTTTCCCCCCCAAAAGGTAAGTGAAAAGTTTTTGTGAAAAACTTTTTAACTGCCTTTTGGATTCACTTTATCTTCTGCTCGAATGAAGAATTGTGTTATTCGAGCAGAGCACACTTCTTAGTCACACATAAGTTGGTCGAATGACTCACTTCTCCTTTACTTGTTACCAGATGTATGCACGCGATCACTGGGGAATTGATTATTCCATAGACTCAGATTTACTACAAACGATGGTCGACGAAGTGGAACAGACTCGACCAGACATTGATCTCAACCGCGATATTCCGGAACTTTCTAATCAATCTAGTGAGCACTCTTATTATTATTTTCAAATTGTTCCCGACCAGGAATATCGTCGTACAATTGAGGGATTACACCAAGAAATAAGGAATTTCCTTTCAAATGACTAGACCTATGTTAGACACCCTAACTCTATTGATTCATTTCCAATCAGAGTTTCGACTAGATGGAGGACAACGAGCAGGTCTTCGTTTGTTGAAAAGGTTGTAACTGTTGCTTTATATTCCCCAGATTTGGCCAGAATTAAACAAAAAATGAGGTAACGAACAACAACTGACCCACAAGTCGCAAGATACGTGACCAGTGGGCAACGGCAACAACAATGAAAACCCCAACAACAACAGGAGTAACACCATCAACAACAACAACAATGCCAATAACCACAGCAGCAAGATCAAGAGCAAGAGCATGTGACTAACACCATAAGACTTTATACTAAACATGGACCTCACAAGAGGAGAAATGTAAATTTGCATATTGTTTCTGCCAGCACCCTATCGAGCAGTCTCCTTGAGGAGTACCTTGAAATGTATGGAATCAGGGGAATAAACATGACCCCTCCTTGGGCCGACCAGCATGCAAACTTTCCTGGTGGTGCCTTTAGCTCCTGATCATGCTTCCACATCCTAGCTAGCGCCATTCTTCCCCTCCATGACTATTTTAGAGGCATTGCTAGACATTTTGGCGTTGCCCCATTTCAAATAACATCCAATAGATATTTAATTCTCTCGGCATTATATATCCTTTACCATTCTCTAAAGTGGAAACCTTCTATTCCCCATGAGGTCCACTACCTTTTTAACCTTAAGTCGAACCCAGGCCATCAGGGCACTGGTTCTTTATTTTTTTCCATAGGGACACAATCAGTGTGTTCCTCACTAAACCCACATTTAGGAGCAATGTGGGCACATATTTTAGAGAGTACTTCTTGAAGACTGACCTGGTCGCAGAGAATCTTTCCTTCCATTAACTAGGTAACGAGCCATTCACTTGGGATTTAACTTTTTCATCATCCTCTCTTTACTAGTACTTAGTTTATTTTTATCATTGTGTTTTTAGGCCCGTGGGAAAGACCCCTTCTTACTTCAGGAATTTTCAGACGAGCAATGGCCCTAAATGCTCTCTCTTCGGAGCAGAAGAATTGTAGGTTGTTCATAACGAGCGACAACCTTAGATGGGTTAGTCTACTAGAGACCCACAAGAAAAACGATGACGACACTACTGATGGTGTGGCTGGTGGAAGAACTGCCAAGCAGGCAGTTGGCGAGGAGAGGGGGCAATCTGAACAACCTCAAGTGACCCCTGTCCCTCAGAGGAAGAGGGAAACAATGATAAATATAAGGGAGCAAGAGGATGTTCCTTGCCCAAGGGCTCCAGCACCTTCCACGGATAAGGAGAAGAGCAAACAAGTGCTAGAGGAGGATGATGATCTCCTCAATATGTCATTCTCTTCTTCAGACGATGACAAGCGACTCCCACGAAATAAAGTTCTTTAACTCTTTTGTTTTAGCTGATCATAGACATAGGTTGTGTGTTTATGTTTTCAAGCATATGATATATCCAAGTGTACTTCTCGCTTTTTACCCTTTATTTCTTCTAACACGTTGCTTTTTTCTGCAACCATGTCAGAGTCTAATATATTTAATAAGTGTGCCTCTCCCCCTGCCTCAACCATGGGAGGATTGGAAAGAAAGACGGCCCCGAGAGCTTGCTCGAGCAAAGAGCCAACTCTTAAACATCCCAGGAGCAATCTTACTGCTCCAACTTCTCTGACAATGCCCAAACAAACTCATCCCGACTAGACTCCCTCTACTGGTTGGGGCTCCCTTGCAAATCAACCGCCACCAACCCGCCAGCTAGCCTCATCGCCCATGGCTGCGGACGTTGAGTGAGGAATTGAGAGGTTGAACTATGCATCAAATGTTTTATGCTCCTAGACCTAGCTTCTTGCTCAGCATTGTCTGAGCATCGAGGCCTTCACTAATCTCGAGCATTTTTCTGTCAATACAGGCCTTGGTCGTGCCTTGTCTGAGATCTTGTCAGTAAGATCATTTTCCAATCTTAAAAAATTATTCTTCTTTTTTATACAAGTCTCCTGCTCGATTCTAACTTTTATGTTTTTTCAGGGTATAATTATACTAGCTTATACCCAAACTCAAGCCCAAAAATTTGCAGAGTCACGGAAGAAATCACGGGAATCCGTGAAGAACTTTAAGAAGTCCAACACTCTCAACTACCATCACTGCCAAGAGCTTAAGAATGTTCTTAAGGATAAGATCACAGAGAACGAGAACAAGAGCAAGGTGATCAAGGCGCTTGAGGAGAAGAAGGCTAAGCAGATGCGCTATATTGAGGAGCTTGAGCAGGCTAAGACAAGGCTCGAGGAGCGCATCTAGCAGCTCGAGGCAGAGAAAAAGCAGCTGGAAGTGTTGCCTTCAATTGTTTTTTCATGTTATGGAAAAACAATAAGGGGGCCAACTTCGACTACCTGCCCGCCAACCTCTGAGATAAAGAAAATCACCAAGTGCGTGGCTCGATAGGACAAGGAGTCTGCTCTGTTGCTTCCCTGGAAAGTCCTGGTTCGCAAATCTCTCTAAATCTTGAGGGCGACCAACGACTCGAGTAGGATGAGGGCGAGGCAGTCGATCAATGAGGCAGGAGTGTCATTTTTTGTTGATTTTTGTTCTTTTCATACCAGGCACCTAGGCCTTAAGATCTGTGGTTCAAAGACAATGGCTGATGGAGTAGAGTTTAATCTCTGTTTAATATTTGTACTATTTTATTTGTTTGCATTATATGCTTATATGCTGCTCATTTATTTTATCTAGATATAAAAAAATTATGCTATTTAAGTTTTCAAACTTTCCTGCTCATTTTAAACAAACAAAGTTTTTAGTTTCCATGTTCTTTACACAGCACAACACTTTATAAATTTTGAAAAAAATTCTAAGTACTACTCAGTTGTGCTCTTTACATCTTTTGCTTATGTGTGATTGTGTATACCTTATATGCCCCCCAAGTGATCGAGGAGGTAAGTCCTTGGTCACTTTCCAAATGACCAGTCTTGTTCGTGCTAACACTACTACTCAAATTTATATCGTAAAGTAGTATACTTGTGTTTGAAAATAAAAATCACACATGTTAATATCTCGTAAATATCTGCACACTTCCTTGTAAATATCTTGTAATAAATTAGACAAAACTGTGTCTATTGAATTAAAAAAATTCTACGAGCAGTGAATGTTTTGAATGAAAACATTAGGAATTGAGCTTTATTAAATAACTAGTCGTTTTGAAGGGAAAACACGTGTCTGATGACCAGATAACAAAAAATTGTCTTAAAAGTAATTGGTCATTACAAAAAATTGGCAATATGTGACTTACAACCAAAGACAACAAAATTACTTTAATAATGAAATAATGGGCAAATATTGCCTTACAAAAAGTAAATAAATCTAGAACTACAATGATCATATAGAATGGGCAAGAACGTGTCTTGCAACCAATGGTTATTGATAGTATTTTCTTAGCTATTTTCCATTCCAGTATCTGGCAACCAATTCACTACTTAATCGAGGAAGTTTGTACATTCCTGGCTGTAAAACATCTATGATCTGGTAAGGTCCTTCCCAATCAGGCCCCAATACTCTTGCTACAGAATCTTTAGTGTTTTGGAACACTTGTCGCAATACTAGATCTCCTATGGTAGACTTTCTATCCTTAACTAGTTAAAATATAGAGCAACCTTTTGTTGGTAAGCAGCCACTCGCAACTGTGATTGCTCTCTTTGTTCATCGATCAGGTCAAGTGTTTCAGCTAACAATTTATGATTTTGTGCTTGTTCATACGTACTTCTGCGATGTGACGGGGGGGAGTTAATTCAACTGGTATCATAGCTGCATATCCATAAGCTGAGGAAAATGGAATATGGCCAATTAATGTACGAGCAGTAGTACGATACAACCATAGTACTTCTAACAAAATACCTGATCAATTTCCTTTAGCTTGCTCGAGTCGCTTCTTCATCGTATCTTTTAAAGTCTTGTTAAAGTCCATTTGCTTAGGGATGAGCAATTGTTGAAAAACTTTTTGTGAAACCATGTCGTGCACAAAAGTCTATAAATAAGTCACTGTCAAACTGAGTACCGTTGTCTAAAACTATCTTTTTTGGTAGTCCATATCTGCAGATGATATTTTTTACCACAGAGTTGAGCACTTTCTTCGAAGTAATAGTTGCTAGTGGTTCTGCTTCAATCCATTTAGTAAAGTATTTTACTACACCTACTGCAAACTTAACTCCTTCATTTCTCGTAGGTATTTGTCCAATTAGATCTATTCTTTAGCTCATTAGGAGCTGCTCGAGGTATCTTAGAGAATCTCTGACACTTGTCACATTTTCGTCCATACTCCATTGCATCTTCATTCATAGTTGGCCAGAAATACCCTTGTCTCAATATCTTTTTGTCTAGACTTTGTCCCCCTGCGTGATTTCCACAAAATCCTTTGTCCACTTCAATCATTAGTAGCTCGGCTTCTGTTCTGGTGACACATCAGAGTACAGGTATTGAGTACCCTCGTCTATACATTACTCTATCAAGGATTACATATCTAGCAGTCTGCCTTGATATTTTTCTGGCCTTGTTTCTGTCTTGGGGCAAAGTTTCGTGCTCCAGATAGACAACAATTAGAGTCATCCAGGAAAAGGTATTGTCGAGTAGCAATGTCGTCTCTGTGTTTATTAATACTTGGTTGGGCAAGGTGCTTAACTGGTATTATGTTTAAAGTGTCTGCATCTCTAGCGCTTGTTAGTTTAACTAAGGCATCAGAATTGGAATTCTGTTCGTGTGGAACTTGTTGTATAGTAACTTTCTTGAGCTCTACTAAAAGATCTTTAACTTTGCTTAGATAGGAATCCATCTCTATACCTCGAGCCTGATATTCCCCCAGTATCTGGTTCATGACAAGATGTGAATCACTACAAATTTCTATTAATAGGGCTTTGATGTCTCTAGCAAGTTATAATTCGACGAGCAAGGCTTCATACTCAACTTCATTGTTTGAGGCGTTGAATCCAAAGCTTAAGGCACAATGAATGTGATGCTTTTCAGGTGTGATTAAAATGATTCCAGCTCCAGAGTTTTGTTCATTTGAGGACCCATCTACATATAGCTTCCATGTTGACCAGATTTCCTCATCTTCTTCTGACACTACATGTTGCTTGATTTCCTCTCATACTCATGTGCATTCAGCAATGAAGTCTGCTAGCGCTTGTCCTATGATGGAAAATCGTGGCTGGTATGAGATTTTGCACTGCCCTAGTTCTACTGCCCATTTAAGTAGTCAATCTAATGCCTCAGGTTTTTGTAACACCTGCCTAAGGGGCTGGTCAATTAAAACTGTGATTGTGTGAGCTTGAAAGTATGGCTTCAATTTCCTTGCTGCAAGTAGCAAACAGTACGCCAATTTTTCGATCAAGGGGTATCTTGTTTCGGCCCATATCAGCCTCTTGCTGATGTAATATACTAGAAGTTGGACTTTCTTTGCTTCTCTGATAAGTGCTGCCTAACATCATGTTCAGTAACTGCTAGATACAAATAGAGAGTCTCCCCATCAATTGGCTTGGACAAAATTGATGGCTGCACCAAGTGCTCTTTAAGTGCTTGAAAAGCCTTTTCACATTCTTCTGTCCATTCGAACTTGTTATTTCCTCTTAGCAGGTTGAAAAATGGAACACACTTATCTGTTGACTTTGAGACGAATCTGCTAAGAGTTGCAATTCATCTAGTAAGGCTTTGCACTTCTTTTATCTTGGTTGGGGATTTCATGTTAATCAAATAATTTACCTTTTCTGGATTAGCTTCTATACCTCTTGAATTGACGATGAGACCAAGAAACTTGCCCCAGCCTACTCCAAACGAGCACTTTAAGGGGTTAAACTTCATATTATAATGCTTCAAAATAGTGAAGCATTCTCCTAGATCTTGAACATTCTCCCCATCCTTTTTTAATTTCACCAGCATATCATCGACATAGACCTCCATGTTATTGCCTATTTTGTTTTTGAACATCATGTTTACCAGCCACTAATACATCGTGCCAGCATTTTTTATTTCAAATGGCATTACTTTTCACAACACAAGCCAATGTTAATTCTGAAGCTAGAATGCTCCTCATCGAGAGGGTGCATGCTAATTTAATTGTACTCTGAGTAAGCGTCCATAAATGTAAGAACTTCATGTCTTGCAGTAGCATCGACTAGCTGGTCAATTGTTGGTAAAGGAAAGCAGTCATTGGGGCATGCTTTGTTCACATCTATGAAGTCAACGCAGGTCCTCTACTTGCCATTGGGCTTTGGCACTTAAACAGGGTTTGAAACCCACTTGGAGAATAAGGCTTCTCTTATAAATTTATTCTTATTTAGCCTTTCAACTTCTTCTTCTAAGACCTTTGACCTTTCCTTGTCAAGCAGCCTCATTTTCTGATGTACGAGTTTGAAATTTTCCATTTCAATGTTCAAGGCATGGCTTATCACAATAGGGCAGATTCCTACCATGACCTTGTGAGACCAGGGGAACACGTCTTGGTTCTTTCTCAAAAAACTTATAATTTCAAACTTGTCTTCCGCCGCTAAGTTTTTTTCAATTTTTACTTTTTTAGTTAGTTCATTCTGGTCGAGTGGAACTTCTTATAAGTCTTCAATACGTCCCACTCCAGTATCATATTCTCCAAAGCGAGGATCAATGTCCCCTTCCTCGCATTGGGAAACGCCCTATTTGGAGTTTCTTTGCTCGTTTAAGGAAGTTGTCTTTGTTCTTTTGCAGTGCTCATCTCCATCACTATTGTTGGTTTGCTTTCTGCTGGTCCTGCAAAAATCATGTTGGTTATTCCAAAGCTATTTGTTAGCAGTTGTGATGGAAGAATTGTAACATTCCCAAGCTTCCCTCTGATTTTTCTTAACACATCCAATTCTAGCATTAGTTGGAAATTTCATCGTATGGTGGAATATTGATGTGATAGCTCTCAAGTCGATAAGTATTGGCCTTCAAAGCAAGGCATTAAAAGTTGAGGGAAGATCGACCACAACAAACATGGCCATAACTGTACTGTTCATTGGTGCATATCCTAAAGTTACTACTAGTCTAATTGTCCATGATGGATTTATTCCTTCTCCAGTAAAACCATATAGAATTTGTGTACAGGGCTCTAGATCTTGAACAGAAAACTTCATCCTTTCAAGAAAGGTCTTGAAAAGGATAATAATTGAAGAACCATGATCTACAATGGTTAGTGCAATGATCATATTGGCAATTTGGGCCTCTATCATCAATGGATCGTTGTGCAGAAACTTGACAAGTGCGACATCGTCCTCAGTGAATGTAACGCCCTAAATAACCAAGACCGTTACACTGTTTGTTTACAATAGTGCAGGACTTGCTAATCAAGTCTTTCAAATGAAAATGTGATCCTATAGTCATAAATATGTTAAGTTTAAAAGATTTTGGTCATAAACAGATAATTTTCATTAAAATAATTGCTTAGTACATGGGATCCCAAAACAGGGTTTAAAGGACATATTTACAAAAATTCCAAAAGTTATAAATAAACAAGGCCACTCTAATGGCAAAATACACATTTTAGGGTCCCGTCCCTGTACAATCCCTCGACCGTGGCGGCCGAGCAGCTGACAATGTACACCTCGCCCCCAGAGCTCTCCAACTCATGGTTGAACCATCAAACCCTTGCCTTTACCTGCACCACGTAGCACCCGTGAGCCGAGGCCCAACAAGAAAACTATAATACATAGCATAATCAATAATAGTAATAAGATAATTCACATATCATTAATCAAACACTCAATAGACCACATCGTTCACATAATCAGTGATATCAGTCAGCAAACTAATAATTAATCATCCAGGTAATAAACATGCCATAATCATCATATTAACATCAATAAACATATCATACAATATCCAGGGTCGACGCCCTTAGGCCGCACCCTCTGTTTAACCCACTGACTCTGGCTCACTTAGGCCGAGCTCAGTCTTTATATTATTAACCTCGGCTACCAGTGGTCGAGTCGCGTCCTTGTGAACCAATATTAATTCTGGCACTCTTAGGCCGTTTATTTCATGTTCACATAACATAATACCATCATACAACATTGCATACTGTGGATGCCAAAAATCCACCAAATAAAAACTCTTTAGTCCCGGATTGGAACATAGGGACAAAGGTCACTTATTCATGCTATTGGGCCCGAGCCTGTAGGCCTTGATGAATACAAGAGATCGTCTCCTGAGAAACAACACATTATGAGCCACAAGGTATGGCCCTGCTAAGCTAGGGGGCCACAATGAATACTGCAAGAGGATAGGTGCACAAGGCCCTCACATAGTGAGGTCCGACATGCCCGCGCAAGGCTGACATGCTCACGGGTCAAGATGCACTCATACGCATAAACGCTGCCAAAGACGCCTGGGACATACCCCCATGGATGCTCAATATTCCATGCTTATAAAAGACCCAAAGAATGCACTTAGACTCCCATACGCCTACACTCTCATTGGGACCTCGAGCCATCAGGCATGCCCCTCCTAGCGAGGCCATCAGGCATGCCCCTCCTAGCGAGGCCATCAGGCATGCACCTCCTAGCGAGGCCATCAGGCATGCCCCTCCTAGCGAGGCCATCAGGCATGCCCCTCCTAGCGAGGCCATCAGGCATGCCCCTCCTAGCAAGGCCATCAGGCATGCCCCTCCTAGCGAGGCCATCAGGCATGCCCCTCCTAGCGAGGCCATCAGGCATGCCCCTCCTAGCAAGGCCATCAGGCATGCCCCTCCTAGCGAGGCCATCAGGCGTGCGCCTCCTAGCGAGGCCATCAGGCATGCCCTCCCTAGCGAGGCCATCAGGCATGCACCTCCTAGCGAGGCCATCAGGCATGCACCTCCTAGCGAGGCCATCAGGCATGCACCACCTAGCGAGGCCATCAGGCATGCCCCTCCTAGCGAGGCCATCAGGCATGCACCTCCTAGCGAGGCCATCAGGCATGCACCTCCTAGCGAGGCCATCAGGCATGCACCACCTAGCGAGGCCATCAGGCATGCCCCCCCCTAGCGAGGCCATCAGGCATGCGCCTCCTAGCGTGGCCATCAGGCGTGCGCCTCCTAGCGAGGCCATCAGGCATGCCCTTCCTAGCGAGGCCATCAGGCATGCACCTCCTAGCGAGGCCATCAGGCATGCGCCTCCTAGCGAGGCCATCAGGCACGCGCCACCAGCGAGGCCCTCCATGCGCGCGCCCCCGGTGAGGCCCGTAGGCCACCATCTTCTCGGGAGGCCGTTGCACCATCGCGTCACTAGTCTGGATCCATGCCGCAAGGAGGCAAGTATAGCTAGGCCCTTCGCCACTAGGATCCTTGCAAGGCACAGCCAGTGCATGGGTCATTACCACCTCGAATCTATGCCTTGCAAATGAGGGTCACATGGCATTGATCTCACGAGGTACGGAGTCCACTGACGAATTGAAAGGAGTTAGAGTACGGACATAGTACCCACGTCAGATAAGTAGTGGAGGTACGAACAAAGTACCATCTGTGGTCCTCACCAGCCACTCCTCTGACACCCGTACCAGGCAGGTAGTGGAGGCATACCAGGTACAGGATGTGAGGTGCTCCCATGATCTCTGACCTTGTACCAGAGCCGACATCACTACCCCTGGAACCACTCTCCTGTTAGTGTATTTGTGTACCATCTGGTCCCCTGGACCACCATGTACCCAGGGCCATTAGAGCCTACTATAAAATGAACCCCACTTCCACAGAGAAGGGGGTTGGAAAATTCATTGTATGCAGAGGCTATTGAGAAATATGCCAAGGCTTGGTCCATTGTTTATCTGTGTTTACTTTTCCTTAAAGTTTATTCTCAGTTCTTATATAAATTTCGCCTGACTTACCTTTGAGTTTTCCGATCTAATTTCGTTGACGAGATTTTACCGTCAACACATACAAATATAGGGAACTCTAAGTCCCAACATAATCACACAACCGGGTGCAGTTTTCTTACCTTTAAATTCCAAGCGAAGAATGTGAAATGGTTTCGATCATGATCCTTAGCTCCGAGCCTTGGTGATAAACCTAGTCACAATTCATAAATGGTACCTTAATGAGTTTAAATTCCAAAGGACAATCTCGGAACCAAACACACGCTCTTGAGACCTCTAATTCCACCAAACGAAGTGGTGAAACCATCCCCCCGAGCCCCCAAGAAAAACCCTAAAAAGTACCTAAAAACCAAGTTCTGGAGGCAAGGTAGCGCTACAGCACTACCTATATGGCACTACAGCGCTACAAACATAAACCAAAGCCCCCCTGAAATGCAGCCTAGCGCTGTAGCGCTCCCAACCTAGCGCTACAGCATTAACACCAAAAATGGAAAATTCTGGGTTTCTCCCTTCGAACTTTCCCGAGCCAAAGCTCCAAAAACTCACTCCAATCATCATTCAAACTTAAAATTAACCTTAGAACTAAACTCTACTCATCATAGGCAACAAAACCCAACCAAGTTTTTCCCAAAAACTCCAATCAATCCCCAAAACCCATATTCAAACTCTCAAACCCAAACACCATAAAAAAAATAGAGTAAGAACTCAGAAATTCCATAGGTTAAAGCTCAAATTCAACTTGAAATACTTATTTTAAACATTAAAAAATCTCAGTAATAATTCACCACTTGAATTCTCAGAACTTTACTCAACAACCCAGTAAAAATACTGAGATTAAAACCAGGATTCTTACCTCTAATTGGAGCCTAATTCCCAACTGATTTTTCTGGTTGCTTAGCTTCAACTCTTCAAGCCTTCCCTTCAGTTTTGCCCAGAGACCTCCCTTCAATTTTTCTCCCAAAATCACAGTTAAATGCCTAAGTTGCACTGCCCTTTTTCCCTTACTTCAAAACACCAAGGAAAGAGAGAGGAAAGGAAGAAATCGATAAAGAGAAAGGAAATGAGCAGGAGGTTCTAATCCCTATTATTTTATCCCTAAGTAATTCTAAGTATATCCTCTAGTACCTAGGTGAAAGACCACTTTGCCCTCCCTCACAAGACGTAGTTCCTTAACTACTCTAAGGGTAAAGTGGTCATTCTCCCCAATTCCCGCTAATTCCTCGAATGCTCCAAATATTTACCGATTAATCCTGTCTTCCAATTATTTACCCAATATCTAATAATTCCCAATTTATTCTCCCAAATTCCCGGAATACCCCCCAGGCTCCCCCGAGCCAAGTATAACTCCCCGCTGTGACTATTTCGCCAATTCGCTCACTAAGACCGTCTCGAGCCACATGCTGCAAATATATCCACATAATAATATGGTCTTAACAATTTATCACATATAATTACATCCATGCCCTCGACGGGCAAAAATTCCAAATATGCCCTTATAAACAAAACAAGGCCCACGCGCATATTTAATACTCATAAACATGCATTTAATCATCTCCATAGAATCACATAGTCATGCATGCCACACAATCATGAATTAAATCATTCATTCACATAAATATCAATTATGCCATCTGGGCACACTAATCAAGGCCCTTAAACCTTATTAGCAATTTTGGGTCGCTACAGTGAATGTTACGACCTTAAATTAATACCGGGGTCTTTTGAGAGTATGCTCGCCAATACCTCTTCTCTTGGTTTGTGGCGCACTGTACAAACATATCGCTCTAGGGTCTTTCTACTTTCACCATCCAGGTGTGGTCCTCCACAAATCATGTCTAATCAGCCAGCTACTGGAGTTGGTTGTAGTGGTTGGTCTGGTGCTTCCGCATTTCCTGCAGCAGTCTAGTTTTGTTCGGCAGGACGAAGAATGTATCTTCTCATGGCTTGATGATTTTAGAGAATGGGAAATTCGATTTCGTCCTTAAGTTGGTTACACTTGTTAGTGTCATGCCCATATTCGTTATGGAAGCGACAGAATGCCTCTCTCACTTATGTCTTTCACGATAGGATTTGGCTTCCTATACGGCAACTTCAGCTTGTGTAGCTTGAAAGACCTCTGTCCGTGACACCGAGAGTGTAGAGTAGGTGGTAAAACGAGGTATGTATTCTTGTGGGTTTTCATTGGTATTTTCCAGTTTATTGTCATTATTATAACCACTATTAGAATTATTATTTAATTTTCCATTGTTATGATTATTCTTGTTACCATTACCATTGGTTGTCTAGTTCTGGTTAGCTGCTCCTGAGTGTTTGACGGGTGCAGTACTAGTTCCAGCTTGGTAGGCTTGGTCAGCTTTCTGTATTGCTTCTTCCTATTTTATAAACTCGTCTACTCGATATAGAAACTCTCTTGTTGAGTATATGATTTTTCTTCTAAGATCGGTCCATATAGAACCTTTAACTTGGATCTCAGCCATGATGACGATCAACTTTCCATCATTGTTAACTGTTCTGGACCTAGCGGCTTCCTGCATGAAGCACTGCACATAATCCTTGAGGGGCTCGTTAGGTCCTTGCATAATTTCAACAAGATTGTTGAGCTTGGCTAGTAGAATACGAGCAGCAAAGAACTGTGAGTAGAAGAGTCTCACAAATGTATCCTTGGAAGTGATGGTTCCAGACTCTAGTTTAAAGAACCATTTCTAAGCAGAGTCAACTAGGGTGGCAGGAAAAATCCTGCAACAGACATCATCTCTTACTCCTTGACGAACCATTTGTATTTCAAAGTTATCTACGTGTGACATGGGATCTTCTTTTCTAGTGTACATCTTCCAAGTTGGCATCTTGAGAGGGATGGTAAGTGCAATGATTTGGTCAGAGAAAGGAGAGCCTTTCCTTCTCTCTAAGTCAATATCAGTTAATTTTGGGGCAGTCAACTCCCGAACCATCTAAATGAAGGCATCAAGTTGTGCTTGAATAGCTCGAGCAACTAATGGCACAACTGTTGTTGCAACGACTGGGAGTGTTACAGCTTCTCCGTGCAGTGCTGGTGGAATTATTGGAGCAACGAGTCCCACAACATTAGATCCATTGCCTTCCTGGAGCTATTCAAGGACATCTCGCAAGTTGCGTCCTCTATTTCCAAGTCCATCAAAGACACTGCCTCCTCTAGGCCGCCCCCAGAATTTTTGGTATCTGCTCGAGGAGGACCATGAGGTGGTCTTGCTAGACAATTTGCTGGCTCTGGTTGCCTTGGTGGGACAAACAGTTCTTCAGGGTGCATGTTTTCCCTAGTAGGGATATCTTGAGGCCTATGTGGCCTTGGCAGAACAAATTGTCCTCTTGGATGCCCATCATTATGACGAGGGTGACAATCATTCATAATATTGATTGTTATGGGGTTGTTAGTATCGACTATCCCCTTCATCTTCATCATAGGCATCCTGGGTTTTTTGATATCTACTACTGGCTTCTTGATCATTCCATCATCAATTTCTTCTTGGAGGGTGAACATGATTGCATCTAGCACGACGAGGTGGCTGACCTTGATTTTGACTAACTAGTCATTCATTCCTTGGTTGTTAGAACTACTAACCAGATTTAGGATTAGGAGGTTGTCCTCCCCTTGAGGATGCATGCCATGGTTATTCATATTGGGAATATATGACTTTATACTTTGCAAATCAACAATTAAAATGGGAATAATTCAATATTTGAAACCATAATCACAAAGCAAGAACTTTATTCAAAGCATGAATATAAATCTTGAGAATCAAAGAAACGTGTCAATAATATGAATGTCAATCTTGAATATAAAAAATAAATAAATGAGTAAATGATGATAATATGAACTTAGATACATTTAATCATCAATACTAACAATGCAAACACAATAGAATGAAAAAAATACAAGATTAGGGTTAGAGAGATATAACTTTTGTATTGAGCAACTTGAATCTTCAAACTTGGGGAACTTCTAAGACTTATACACAATAAGAATATTGTTATCCAAAATCTCTATTCCAACTCTTCCCTTATTGCGTGAAGCTTCAACTAAGTAGAATGAGATTTGTAATTTAACAAGCCTTGAAACTCATGCAAGTCAAGCAATGCTTGATGAGTTTCTTGGAGAAAAATAGTAATCTTGATAGCTAGAGAGAGATAGGGTTTTAGAGAGAGAGAGAGAGATATGAGTGATCAATTCACCAATTAACTTATATTAACCCCTTAAATAGTATAAGACCCTCATTAGATTCAACCAATGAGATTGGAGCATTTAAATTATAGTGTTGGAGCTATTTTACATAACCGTACAGATTTTCCGTAACGGACACGGTGACACATCGCCTTGCACCAGGCGATGCATCGCTTGCCAGGCGATACATCGCCTAGTACTTCTCTCTCTAGGGTTTTGAGAGCCCATGCAATGCGTCACCTCCTAGGAGGTGACTTATCGCCAAGGCCTCTCTAATACAGCTCCATGAGATGTCTCAAAACACCTCCAAATGCTCCCAAAATTTTGGGGTACAATTATATACTCCAAATAAACATTTTGGACCCACAAGTTTGATTTAAAAATGCCTATACTCAAAATCAACTTTCACATGTTGACTTTTGTAAAATCGTTATTGTTTTAGCACCTCTTTGTGCCTAAACAATTCCACCATGTATTTAACCAATCTCAACATTTCCCCACTTGGTTAAATACATCCTTTCTCTTCTAGCCAACGATATTAGCACATAAAGTAAAGTAAATTTTGGGTTTGAACTTTACCTTAGTGAAAACACTACAAAACTCAAATCGAAATGCTAAGGTATTCTTAAAAGATTGAACCCAGCATTCCTAGTTATAAAAACCGATAATTTCTCACACACCTTTATTTGATTACTTATGTAGTTCCCACTGTTCACACTTAGCACTTTTCATGGCCTTGTGCTCATCCATTTCATGAACTTTTGGGGGGAGAAACTCCAACTCCCATGAGATGTCGCACCACCTCTAAGTTCTTATAGGTGAAGTTCTTACAGCATATTTGCTACCTTTAGAGATGCGTGTTGCACACAACTGAACTTCATTAAAATCCCTAGGCTTAACCCTCACTCGGTAGCAACCAACACTAGCCATCCTTGGATGGAACTCACAACTATGTTAGTGTTGAAACTATTCACTCAATGACTTGTTCTTACCCATTGAGCTCTTGCCACTGATGTATACAAGTTTGGAGTTAGGTTTCCATCATTGATGAATATATTACTCTGGGAGTTTCAGTCCCATCCCTTTTGAAGTGGAACTTACTAATCTCTTCCCAAGAGGTTTTATAAATAGATCCGCTAAGCTTTCACTTGTCTTTATACATGAGATCGATATGATTCCTCCTCGAATCAATTGTCTCACATACTCATGTCTTAGACCTATATGTCTAAGACTTCTCATGCCATTATAAGCTCTAGCTAATGTGGCTTGTTTATCACCATTGGGATATTCCTCATGAAATCCCTAAGTCACTTGGCCTCTTTTCCATTTGTCGCTAGAGCTATAAACTCATTCTCCATAGTTGAGTGAAATATATGTTTGTTTCTTTGGGCCCTAAGAAACCGCTCCTCTTTTGAGCATAACACCCAACTGATGGTGGAGAGAATGTCTCCCATACTCGATATTCAACTTACGTCAGACTATCCCTCAAATATCTTAGAAAACATTGGATATCTAGCTTCTTGGTCCTCTCTAGGTACCCTAAAATTCTCTCAATTGTCTTCCAATATCCAATACTTGAATTGCTAATAAACCTACTTATTTTACTAACTGCATATGCAACACCTGCTCTTGTACAATGAGTGGCATACATTAGACTCCCTAATCTACTTGCATACACAAGTTGAGTCACCGATCTACAATTATTCTTTTCAAGCTTTATACTTGAATAAAATGGTTCTTTGATTCTGAGATTACTAAACTTGTCAAACACTTTCTCAACAAAGTGAGGCATAATCCCCACTGTTTCTTCTCACTTTTATACCAAAGAAGGTATCGACCTCTCAAAGGTCCTTCATCTAGAAAGTGGAAGATATAATCATCTTTGTTGCTATTATGCCTCTCATCTCATTACTCAAAATCAACAATCATCAATATATAGACACACCAAGATGACATAGCCATCACAAGCCTTAGAGTATAAGCACTTGTCCATAATTGTGTCTACACCTATCCGAAACAATAGCTTTATCAAACTTCTCATGCCATTGTTTCGGTGCTTTTTTAAACCATATAAACATTTAACAAAACCTAGCAATTCCCATGTGTGGTTTATACTTTGCAAAGCAACAATTAATAATGTGAATAGTTCAATATTTAAAACCCTAATCACTAAGCAAGAACTTTATTCAAAGCATGAATATAAATCTTGATAATCCAAGAAACATGTTCATAATATGAATGTCAATCTTGAATATAGAAAACTAAATGATTGAATGTTGATAAGATGAACTTATAAACATTTAATCATCGATACTAACAATGAAAACACAATAGAATGACAAAATACAAGATTAGGGTTAGAGAGATATAATATTTGTATTGAGCAACTTGAATCTTCAAACTTGGGGAACTTCTAAGGCTTATACACAATAAGAATATTGTTGTCCAAATCCTCTAATCCAAGCCTTCCCTTATTGCCTGAAGCTTCAACTAAGTACAATGAGATTTGGGATTTAAAATTTCTTGAAACTCATGCAAGTCAAGCAATGTTTGATGAGTTTTTTAGTGAAAACTATTAATAGAAAGAGAGGGTTTTAGAGAGAGAGAGAGAGAGAGAGAGATGATTGATCAATTCACCAATTAACTCGTATGAACCCCTTAAATAGTATAGGACCCTCATTAGACTCAACCAATGAGATTAGAGCATTTAAATTTATGTTTTGGAGTTGTTTTACATAACCATACAGACTTTTCATAACGGACCAGGTGACACATCGCTTGCCAGGCAATACATCGCCCTATATTAGGCAACACATCGCCTAATACTTCTCTCTCTAGGGTCTTGAGAGCCCAGGCAACGTATCGTCGATGCCTCGGTAATACGACTCCATGAGATGTCTCAAAACACCTCCAAATGCTCCCAAACTTTTTAGGTACTCTTATATACTCCAAACAAACATTTTGGACCCAAATGTTTGATTTAAAAATGCCTATACTCAATGTTAACTTTCACATGTTGACATTTATGAAATCGTTATTGTTTTAGCACCTCTTCGTGCCTAAAAAATTCCACCACGTATATAAACAATCTCAACAATTCATTAGCAAGCCTTCCATCCCAAACACTTTTCTAGCACAACCTTGTCCTTGGTCTTGGTTGGGCAGCACCTACTCATATTGGTGGAGTTGACGTTGTACTCTTGGTTAAGCTCCCGTGTTGGAGTGATGGCTTCGAGTTTTTCCAGGGGGAACCACTTGTTCAAGAACTTGATGTAGTTGAGCAGGCCCTGGGGCTCGAACATCTAGCCTTTGAACTTCAGGGTTTGCTTGGCCAATATTCTCAAGTTGAGGATTTATTGGTCGAGGCCTTGCAACTTGAGTCCATAGCAAGACGGCTTCTAGCAGCCTCGCTGCTTCATTATTGCAACGATCAGCCTCCTCTTGATGACCTTCAAGGGATCAATGTCGTTGATCTATCCAAGACTGAAAGTCTTGTCTTTGCTTGTTCAGGGCTTCAACTACAACTTTATGGGTTGCTGCTTGATTTTCATGCATGACAACAAACTGTTCATGCATATGTCCCATGACTTCCTTCAGTTGTTCGATATCAGGGTTCAAGTCTTCCCCTTGGTCTACATGGGCTTCATCACGCCCGAATGTTGCTTGTGGAGGCAGGTCTCCAGGTGGAGGAACCTGCTGACCACGGTGTAGAGGGGAATCTGACTGCTCAAAGAGCGTTCATGGCATCCAGTGGTAGGGTTCCGCCTTGTGATTCTTGACTTTGGCTTTTTGCAGTGATAGCCATTGCTTCAGATGGATTTGATGGCATATGATCTTGGATTTCAGCTCTCAATGAAAACACTAAAATGTTAACTAGTGTTTGGTCAATGACACTGAGTCAATATGAACGATTGAAAATAATTTAATGAGATGAAATCAAGTAAAATGACACAAGGAATTTATAGTGGTTCGGCCCCAAGAGTTAGTAATGACCTACGTTCACATGCACTATATTAATCAAGAAGGTCTCACACTCAAGATCAAAAAGAACAAACTTCAACTGAGTTTCCTAAGCCTAAGAGAGAATACAATTCAATAGGGTTTTTGTATGTAAAGTGTGATAAGAAAATAATGATTGTGAGAGATCCATATTTATAGAGTCTCTTAGTCGGCTTTGAGCCCTTAAAAAATAAACTAGGCCCTACACATGTAGTGTGGGATTGTTACAACTAATTACAAATTCAAAAAATACTAGAAAAATACATTCAAATATTAGTTACATAAATATCTTGGGATATTTTGTAATATCTTGCAAAATCCGAACCTTCGAGTAGAACACTTTGATTAGTTTTCAACCTAAGACAAGGTAGACCGCAGATCTTCGCACTAATGATGTTTACTCGAGCAGCTATCTTATCTCGACCAGCTCTCAGAATTTGATGTCATCTTCAAATGCCATGTCACCATGTCCAAACTTGGGTTAAACAACATTAATTGAGCAGACGAAAAGACATGGGTAGAGAGTATAGTACTTGAGTACAATATTTACCCATTCCCAAGCTGACATGTATACCTACTCGAGTGTGGTAGGTGGGCACATTTCCCAAAAGAGAATTTCAAAAGTTTCTCTCTCTGTGATCGAGCAGATAATTTTAAGGGGGCAAAGTGTGATAGCCCAAATTTTGAGACGAATTAAGATTACCTTGAAATGTAGGCTTGGTAGATTGATAGCTAGTCGGCAGCTCGGACAATATTTTAAGTATCAGCAAGACTATGGTGTAGGCTCGAAAGCTTATCTTCAAAAGATATCAGGCAGTTATGTTTGAGTAACTTAGGCCTACATTTGTGGAGCTGTTTGTATATTAGTGATATCAGCCTGATTTTTAAGGGATTCAATATGTTTCAAATTTAAAATGTATATTGTTGTAATTTTCCTAAAAATATGGAAAAGAATATCTAGACCCAGTCTATAAATACTGAAACTGTTCACTTGTAAGGGGGACACTTAATTCTTGTACTCAAAACTTTTGTGAAATTGTTTTCAAAGCTTTAACGCGGAGACATTAATAATAGTGACTTGTGGACTAGATAGATTTAACTACAGAATTACGTAAAAAATTCTTTTATTCTTTTCTTCCTATAATTTGTTTGTTGAAGGCTTAATTGCTCTTATTTTTAGTAGACGAAAAACGCAGACGGATTATAATTAATACTCAAAGATTTAGTTACCATTTTTTTTTTTAAAGAACTGAATTACCAAACAAATTAAAAATTAAATAGTATTTATGCTAAAATTCCATTTGATATCGTATGGTGTGTATTTACACTAAGGTCATGTTCATGAAATAAGATGAGAATTTATGATGGCTAATTAAGGATAGAGCATCTATAAGTGGAAGCTAATATTTTGAAGCTATATTCTACACGAACAAATCCTCATCGTAAGCCCCAAAAGGTAGAAAGTTAAGGAGTAATATACGCATGGAACTTTCATAGAAAGACTAATTTTCACTTCTCTCGAAACACAAAAATGAAGAAAAATCTTTCAAAGCACTGATTTCGAAAAGCATAAACCAATGGGTGTTCAAAAAAAACAAAATTGCTTTATTGTACTACATTGTACATGATTTGAGAATGGAAATATCTAAATACTAAATAGTACTACTACTCATTAAATTGATAAAAGGCGCGTTTGTTCTTTCAATTAGGCGTGGCCATTGTTTTGTCTGGTAGTAGAAAATTCAACACTTTTCAATATTTCAAGTCTTGTTACAATTAAGAAACCATGTAACAACGTATTGGCTAGTTAGTTAGAGTACTAACAATGGTTACTTTGGTTACTTTACTCAATTTATTAAAATACTTTATCAAAATATCATTTTTTCTATTTTACCTCACATTTTTACATTACACCATATATCATTAACTACTCTATATTTTATTTTACATTATTTAAATATTATATTTATAAATATTATTTAATAATTTAAATAAAAAAAACATATTATAAAAGAAAAAATAATAATAAAAAATTTGCTAATGGGAGAGAAAAAGGGAAAAAAGGACAAAAAAAATATTAAAAAATGTTTACATAGCTAATTTAAGCTTAGCTACATTTAGAATAGAATTTATTAGGTTTAGTGCTAAGCTATTATACATATATATATATTTAGAGTAGCCAATGGAGTAGATATTAAGTCATTTAGCTAAAAAAATTTACATTTGGACTACTTTAAAGCAGCCATTGGGACTGCTCTTAGGATATTAGAGCACTTGTAGCTAAAATGTCTAATTCTTTATAATATTGAGAAAAAAATATTAAATAATATTCCAATGGGTAATGTAAATTTATATTTTTTTTACCTAAATGAATAGTATTCTCCATATGTAGTGAACCACTATTCATCAAGCTATAAATATTTTATTATCTTTTTATAAACTTTTGTATATATATGAGTGTGATATAATTATATTTAATTATTTTATTTCTTAAAATAAATAAAATATTTTTTAAAAATATAATATTTAAATGATGTAGAAAAAAAAAATAGAGAATCTGGTGTATGGTATAATGTAAAAGTTTGAAGTAAATTGTAAAAAATATATTTTGGTGATATATTTTGTAATACACTTTCTCTATAATATTTAGCTAAAACTCACAAAAACATTTTCCATCAGCTCATTTATACATATGTTTATAATAGTTATGCACAAACTTCAATTAATCCATATCTACATTTATATATCTTATATATAATATTTTAATATTATTATTTTTCTTTATAAGTGTAACGTCCTGGCTACCCCAGAACAGTTACGGAGAACGGTGAACCGGAAATTTGACTCGCTACCTGAGTCCTTTGGCTAAAAACGTGATCTAAGTGTTATTATCAGGTTAAGGTGGAAAACCAGTAAAAGGAAAGGGTACATTTCATTAAGTAAATAAACTGTTCATGAGTCTTTTAAAATGTTTACAAGTAGTTCGTATTACAAAAGAGTCGCTACAGTTTCATATTTACAAACTCCGCCGGCCTAAGCGGCAAAAATAGGGTAAACCCCTAGTCCCTCTAAGAACTCCTCGACCGTGGCGGTCAAGCGGCCCTGTATGTACATCACATCGCCCAAGCTCTCCACTCAAGGCTGGCAAAGCTTTTCCTTTCCTTTACCTGCACCACGTAGCACCCATGAGCCAAGGCCCAGCAAGAAAACACAATAAGATACGGTATAATATCAACAACGATCATAATAATCATCCAGGACTATCAGTCCAATAAATAGGTGACAATAGCCAAAAGTCACAGTAATGAGCATCGCTCCCTCTAGCCATGTGACGATAGGGTCACCAGGGCTTAATCGATAAGTGTTTCATTCATAAGTTTGTTCAGGACAGGTGCATGGTGATTGGTCACCAACATAACCTTCCTCACGACTCTAGAGTCGAAACTATGGACAACGTCCCTTAGCCACGTGACAAACGGTCACCGGGGTCATATACCTTGGCTATAGTCATCTGGTCGTAGACCAGGCAAGCGCTTGTAAGTTTCTTCGACCTTAGGTCGGTCTCGCATTAATGCCATAGAGCCACTCAATGCGTGATCATCGACTTTAGAGTCGATCCCTGACTAGTCAGTGCCTTAAACAGGTAATCAGCATTCATTAACATTTAATATGAAATCCACGTTCATATATCTCAACCAACACGCCTCAATATCAAACCATGCATGTCATATACCTGTACAGGGTGCAACTGTAACCATACACTGTTTTCTTACCTCAAGTTCGAGCGAGAAGTATGATAAAGACGACCCCTGAGAACGATCGGTCTTTTAGCTCCTTAGCGGTTACCTAATCACAACCAATTATAACCTCCATTAACGAGAATCCACAATAATAGGGTCTTAACCTAAGCACCATCCTCGGGACCTCGAAACATGCCCACACGGTGAGTAGAATCGATCCCGGGCCTTAAGGATTGAAACCCCAAGTCAAAAACCCTTAAAAACACTCAAAACGGGGTTTGGAAGGAACAGGGTAGCGCTACAGCGCTCAACCCCTAGCGCTACAACGCTAAACACAGAACCGCCCAAGTGCCAGAAACCCTCCTGAGGAGCGCTATAGCGCCCTAGGGTGGGCGCTGTAGCGCTACCTCCAGCCCAAAACTTCCCTGAACCGACCTTCTTCATCTCCTTCGATTCTAACTCGATTCCCAAGCTTCCAAAGCCTATTCTTGATGCCAAATGAACCCAAAAACCATCCCAACACATCCCAAACATCACAAGCATGGGAACCCTAGCCAAAACTCCCAACAAAACCCATGAATTCACCCTAAACATTTCAGCTGCAAAACAAAACTAAAACAGAGCAAACCAGAGAAACTATGGTTAGAAACTTACCCAAATCTTGGCTTACGAAGCTCTTCAATAGTGGAACACACTCCCAAACTCCCAAGGCTTGCTTCCCAAGCTAGAATCCTCAAAGTTGGCTCAAAAACCACAAAGAACAGAGAGAAAAAGAAGGTACGGGAGAACTCTCAAAGATACTCTGTTTTTCCATCACCTTTTTCAGCTAAATAAGGTTATATCTATCCTAGGGGTGAAATGACCATTTTACCCCTAGGTCATTTAATACTTTCTAAAGGCTCCTAAGGGCATTTTTGGTACTTTCATCCTAACTCGTTAATCATAATTAACGCTCTTCAATTCCCGTTATTCTCGAAAATCATAAACACCAATAATTCACATCCCGTTACCCTTTATCTCCCGGTAACGCTCTAACCATCAAAATCACCCCGAGACTCAAACCAAGTCCCGACACTTAAACCTGTTGTGACTAAACCGCTAATCAATAATCTACGATCGTCTCATGTCAAACAGCTCGAACAAATCCACATCATAATGTGGTCTCAACATATATCACCGACATGCATACAATTAACATTATACTATAATATAATTCTCATAAATATGCATAAACACATTTAATAGCGTAATTAAGCAATTATGGCCCTCCCGGCCTACAAATCCAGCCGCTAAACCACAATAGGGAATCCGGGGCATTACAATAAGTTTTCTCTCTCCCATTTAGTATATATTTATTATTTCTTTTTTCTTTTTTAATTATTTTATTTTAATTTAATTAATAGAATATGTTTAAAAATATAATATTTAAATGATGAAGAGAAATATATAGAAAAGTTGATGTATGATATAATGTAAAACTCAGAGGTAAAACAGAAAAATATGTATTTTGAGAAGATATTTTAAAGGACGGAGTAAACATGAGAAGTGCTCTTAAGTCAAACACTTTTATCTTACATGTTTGCTCGTGATGAAGTTAGGCATTGATAGGGTTGTGTGTGTGTCTATATCTCTCTCTCTCTATATATATATATATATATATCTTAGAATTAGGCATATAATTATGTTTGCTTCTATGTGTACGTCTTTTAGCCTGTGTACTTAAATGTGATTCTAACAAAAAATATATATATTAAAAGAAATTGAAAGAATTATCTTCTCGTGTTTAATCATATCTTGTATGTAAAAAGACCCACAAAATTATCCAAGCTGGCATAGTTTATTTTTTCACGTGAGGACCCAATCTCAAGAAGACCTTTGCATGCATGTGCAGGAGATACTAATATATATATACCACGGAAACTAGTATTGGTTCTTAATTAAAAAAAGTATTAAAAGATATTGTTTTGTGTTTAAAAAAATGATTCATAATAATGAAACAAGGCATGAAAAATTTAATATATAGGGTCATTTTACATATGCCTGAGTAATCACCACTCTAAAGCACGAGGTCGATCATAGATAAATATCTATATATATATATAAGGATTGTAATATATTAGTGAATATTATATATGTATATAAGTATATATTCCTTATAGCATCAATTCTCAATTGTAATGATTTTTTACAAGACAGGAGGAGAGGAGGGGGGCAGAGAGAGCAACACAAGTGAGAACATATATAATTAATGGAACAGAAAAGAAGCAAAATAGGATTGGATTTGAGAGGGTCTTTAAGGCCTTAAAAGCTATCATAACTTTCCAAAACAAGAGGTGGGTGAAGCCATCATCATCATCACCCAAACCCTACAAAGATTTTATGTCTTTTATATTATCATAGTTGGCCTGCTCCCAGTCTCAGACCAATATCATCACAATGCTACTCTCTCTCCACCCTCCACCCTCCACCCTCCACCCTCCACCATATTCTGAATATGGTACATCACACTGATGTCATACCCACATCACTCAATTACTTCACCAAAACTTTAAAATTAAACTAATATTATTTACTTAACCAAAACTTAAAGCAAGTGCTTAAGCTAGCAAACCCAACCAAACGCATAATTTTTTTTTATATATATATATAAAGTACTGGTATGGGCACCATTATTGTAGTCCACAGAAATAATAAGATATGTGCATCCAAAATATCCATATCCACAAAAGATTTACATTGATTGATGTGATAGTTTTTAACAACCAATCACATTTATTTAAAAAGAGACTTACTATTTTAAAAAACAAAACTACATCACTAAGCGTAATATCATATATCATTACTCTATTAATTTTTTAATATCATTAAAAAAAATACTATATATAATTTTTTTTATAATAAACTAAATTATATGCATACGTACAGTTTACATATCACACTTTGAGACAGAGCGAGCAAATTTAAAGATGACTATTATTGCATAGTAAAAATTACCAAAGAATCGTTGTTGTGTATATATAGTTTCTAATTAGTTATTGATTATTGTCAATACACTTTAGTATTTATCCATCAATGCTGCTATATTGCATGGTACCCAAAATAGCAATATTCTTATAACTTATTATACAAAATCTCTCTGTCTATATCTTATTTCATTGTGATATTATTTCAACCTTATAGAATTCAAGTGTTACCTCCTTATTATTAGTGGCCGGATATAGGATACCCTACATATACTCCTATTTTATTTAAATTTAATAATTAAAAACATCAATATAAATTAATACAATTAAAAAATATCAATATAAATTAATAAAATAAAATGGGTACATAAGATATGATATATACTATATATTCATATAAATTCTGATGATGATATCTTTTGGCATACTAAAAAATATATAAAGATTTGTATTATACTATCCTAACCGAAGCTAGGTTCAAATTACTTTATATCTTTATTGGATAAGGTACATATGCTATTATAATATGAATACTTGAATTTAAAATTGAGTCTTACTTATATAATTTAAAATATTAAAAGTATTAAGTATAACTAATATGTTATCTTAAAAAATGTTGGATATCATATGTTATTATATAGCAATACTCTTATTTTATTCATATATATATATATATATATCACCTCAAGTTTATAGATTGTCACATTACCCTATGAACCTTAATTATCACATATTGTTTATTGGAAATTGGAATAGAATATGGTACATAAAAAAAATTATTTTCGAATAAAACTGTTATCATTCTTAATCGAGATAGATTGTTTATTAAAAAAATTATGATTTTTATTCAGATTAAATTTAGCAATCTTGTAACTTGGAAATTTATTAATTTTACTAACGCTAGAAAAGCATCTCATATGGGTTAGGCGTTATACTAATATATACAATGTATGGGGTCTACTTAAAAATTTATTGTTATGAATCTTATATATTTTTATCAGCTTATCTCATAACAATATTTTATTATTATTATTTATCATTATATAATGCATGTTATCAATTATAATTGATGTATGTGCACCAAGCATGCGCGCATTATATAATGGTGTAAAAACAATATATATAATATATATTCTATAAACTGTTTTTATATAAATATATATTGAATATATTCCTTTTAATTAGGATCAAAATTCATCTGTATATAAATACATTCAATATATATATATGGACATCATGAATTGGGATGTCGGGTTATAAATGTCATTAATTCCCTCAAAATTAATAATGAGATTAGTACAAGATATGGTATCATTAGAAGAAAAAAAAAACAGTGGATTTTGGAATCAAAAATAATGTATCTCGTTTAAGTGCAAGTAAACATGCCACACTGTTGTGGAGGGAGGGAGGCATGCACGAGCTAATGTTTCTAACGTGACTATTTATTATTTAGAACAAAATACTATTTATATGTTCCGTAACGTGCTTAGGAACATGTTATCTTAAATTATCACTACAAGTACACATAATTAGAGTGCTTTCATTAGATGATATTTATATATCGATATCTACGTGGCAAATTAAAAGAAAGTATCTTAAATGATAAACCCTTTTTGTTTCTTTTTAATATGGTCGTATCGGTTACACTCAAAAAATTTACCTTTCGTACTTCAGTCTTAAAGAAAAGGTGAGAGTTATTAGCTTCTTAGTTTTGTCTTTCCGACTCATTTTCTTGAATCCCAGCCGTTAATTTTTTTTATTTGCATCGAGCGGCTGCCAAGCAAGAGTTAAACTTTGCATCTTGTCCGTTGTTTGAAAGTGGGTTTCAATTACTTGATCGTGTGGCTGGGATGTTGCATTGGAAAGGCAATTGTAACTAACATTTACCAGGCTAGGGAGTAAGGGTAGCTAAATGGCTTTTCCATACCCGGTTACACTACCGAAATGAAAATAATAACAAAAAAAAAATCCATTTGTATACTATTTCTTTTTACACACAAACCCAGATCAAAACACGAAAGGTAACGAATATCATCTCTTCTCTCAACTTAGTTCTTCCCCTACTCATATTTTCCTTGTTTTTATTTTTTCTTATAATCCATATATTGTGAACAAAGGTTGGTGTTAGTTTGACTAAAAGTGTGAAGACAAATGTTGTAGGGGAACTTACGTCGTGCATGTGCATGATTGTTCTATAGTTTTAGGGTAAGTACTTTTTTTTTTACTTCATGGTTTAAGTTGTGTTTACAGCCATTGTTTACCATCTAATGTGAGTAAAAGTTTATGGATAATGCAAGAACCAATTAGGGTTAGAACGAAAGGGCAGGGTAATCCAGGCCAGCACAAGGATGGCAGACAGGGGAATCCGACTGATAGATCGGGCTTCAGACAAAGGGCATGTGGTCTGTACGGTGCAATAGGTCATAAAAATTAGTTAAATATAAATGAATATTAGATTCTCTCAGTTCCTATGGATCCTTTAATACCAATGAGATCACGTTTATGAGATCCAGAAAACATACAAGTTCAAGATTAGTGGCATATAACGAGGGGTTCTTCGATCCTAGTGGTATTTAGCCATCGACTAACACGCATGAAAGATTTTACTACAATCAGGTTTACTTCGATAGTACCTCGGAAACTTTCAGAACAATTATGAAATCAAGACCTCACGAAGTAATACTAATATATAAAGACGGAACATGCAAAATTGTTTTCTACGAACAAAACAAGGTATTTCATCGTCCTAAAAATTAATTTTTATCTTCATTATTCAATGTATCCAACAAAGTTTTTTTAGTAATAGGTAAAAAAACTATTCTACCCATCTGACCAATTCAAATCATGTTCCAAGACAAAGTGTTGGAAGGTTGAGACGGTAGAAAGATGTTGGGATTTATGCCCTTAAAATGTATTTCTATATGAACGATTACTGTTAATTAAATAAAGAAAAAATATTTGCACTCATATTTGTATTTAATTATACATGTCATTTATCATGAAGATCAAATATTATTGATGTGGTATTGAATTAAGTATATGTATAATGATATATATACAAGAGGATTATTCAAGATAACAATATAAAAATTGTCTGTAATCGCTAAATAAAGTGGGAGTTTTATTTAATAAAGATTATAAGTACGGTATATCTTCTGTTTAAGACAAAACAGTTTATCCAGACTGTTAAGTAGAGCGACACAAAGAGATAGAGGTACCGTATACAATATAGATTGTATTGGACTGGGACACAATGAAAGAAAGAACTTCTGATAATCTTTGTTAAAATATAAAAGTTCAACATTTATCAATTGATGGTCGTTTGAGACTTGACCTCAATCCTGAAGTGAGTAATGAACTTCTATTTGTGCTTTTATGACTTTTGACTTATCGGGTAAGGTTCAATATTCTTACGACCGAATTCTTAATATCTTGGAGTCATAGAACTACAAGTGGCTAGGAACATACTTCACATATATGGAATCTGCTCCTTACTTAAATGAAAGCAGATTAGTTGTTCCTTTTAGTGTTGATTCGGGACTTGAACATAGAGCGCTTAATTTTTGTTAGAGAACAAAAATTTCATTCTATAATTAAATTTATAGAATAATATTCATTAGAGGATCAATATAACCAATTGATAAAGACATAATTAGAGAGGTTAATGGATATTAAGACCTAGCTTTAATTATGAACAACTAGCAGATGGTCATAACTCATGCAATGACTAAATCAATTGACGACTTATAGATATAGTTTCTAATAATATAAGACTATAGTTTTGAGAGTTCAACTATGAATTTCTAGTGGAATAATTCACAGTTAATAAATCAATTAATAGAACTAAAAGTTAGTGAAATTAATTAAACTATTGGAGGTTAAAACTATGGGTTCATAATGTCCCCGTACTAGCTCGATAACATAAAGGTAGGATTTTGGTATTAAAAATAATAAAGTATTACTTTTAATCTCACAAAATAATATTTAATGGAAAAAATTATATATTGATAATTATGTTAAATTAATTTGTATTAAAAATTAATTTAATCATATTTAATTTTGTGGTATAGTTGTATACTACATAAAATGATATGATAAAGGCCCAACAAATAACATTTTATAGAGATAAAATACTATAGGACCCAAAGCCTTGTAGTTGGCGCCAACCATAGTATAAATGGTTTGTGGCCCACGCAGAGACCCAATGTTATTAGGGCTAGGACTTCTTTTGATTGTTATATTAATATAACATAACATCATGAGGAAGAGACATCAGATTTTTGCACGTTATTTTGCCAAAAGAGAAAAATAGAGAACTTTGTTCTCTCTATATATTGTGACAAGAACACTTTCTCATGTGTTGAGATTCAAAAGTGTGTTCTTGTGTATTCTACCAAATAGCACAGACATCCACCTGTCTCATTCTCTTTATGCGAGCCATAATATGGAATATGGTGGGTTAGGATGCTAAGATACTATTTGATTTACACGTGTTCTACATCAAGAAAATGTATTTGTAAGTTTCTATTTTATTCAGATTCACGCGCATGAGAAATATCTCATTCTAGTTATGATTCCTAGAGTGATTCGTTCTTATGCTTTAATAATTGTTATTATTGCATTGAAATATTATCTCATGCTTCCGTTGCACTGTCAATCATATGATCAAAAAGCGACAACAGACCTAACACTTATTTAGTGGCAGCTTCAAGCAATTTTCTAGATATCGCAGCATTCTGCCCATATAAGAAGTTGATACAACCGAGTTCAAGGCAAGAATAATCCACCAAAGAGACAATCCACTTCTACCACATCCAGCATCCACTAACCATTACCATTCCCCAACGCAAAACAGAATGTTATAAGGGATCGGAGGTGGCTCAATTATAAGTCTATATGACATTAGGAATGGAGAGATGAGTTTGCAATGACATCTAACACAACCTTTGTAGAATATTCGCTTCTCAAATTCTATACACTAGTGCAACAATCATCTAATCGTCACTACAGGAAGGAAGGATGTAACCGTCTTAGGATTTGAATGCCTCCACCCCGAAACGTGTACTCACAACAGGAGTTGAAGTTGGAGATATCACGACCACTCATGTGGGACACCAAGAAGGTGAAATCAAATTGCGTGATTATTACAGGTAAGTTAATATATTCTTATTAATTTACATTCATATTGCCTAATATCCCATGGGTATATTTAAAATTAATTAAACATGATCTTTATGAAAATTTGTGATTAAATATAGGCAACCAAATGCAATTGGGGTTGATGGCGTAGACTACACAAACCATGTCTTACATGTTTTTGATCTTCCATCATGCACCACTCGTCAAATACGCCTCCCGCATTATATTTCTGTCGTGAAGTGTGTTCACTACAATGAGGACACTGTTGTCATAAGATACGAAACCGAGGTGAATACCAACATGGGTAACATGGCTCAAATGAAGGAGGATCATGTAGTGATCGTCCAAATTAGAACACTAAATCCAATGAAATATAATGAATTACCAGTTAAAAAAAACAATATCCACAACACAAGCATCTCAAGTGTTGCTACGTCAATGGTAAAGACTTCGTTGTTAACAAGAATGGACTAAATGTTCTCTATGAGAATATGAGATACACTCAACATGATGAATAAAATTGGAGAGTCACAAAAGTCAACAAATGCCACATTTTTAAGGTGAACTCTTCTTTTCACGTAATATTTCATCAAGTGACTCTCACGTGCTTGTAACGTCAACAAACAGACCACTACTACAAATATAAGCTTTCTCAGCGCTTTTTTTTCAATCTTAAATAATAAGCACAAAGAAAATATTTGAATGACTCTCAAATATATCATATTTAATACCCGCCTAAAAATAATATTATGTTATTGCAGTTTAAAAAAAACGCACTGTAAAGTAGTTAGTGTGGGGAACCAGAGACTTTTCTCTGCAGTTTTTTCAAAATAATCGCAAAGAAAAGTCTCCTTCCCCATATACTCGACCCCGTCCCTTTACTCTCCTCATTTCCCTCATTCCAGTCGAGCACGAGAACAAAAAACTCACGTCCTCAGCCACAGTAATCACCATCTTCACCATTTTTATGTGTGTTTTGTTTTTTGATTTTCTTCTACATTAATGCTTTAAATCATTTATATATTCATAAAAATGATTTATTTTAAAGTTTTATGGAAAAAATAAAGAAAATTTGAGTGAGTTTAATAGAGTTTTAATGTATGTTTATAAGTTGGTTTTTTGCAATTTTTTGACGTTTTTTAATGTTTGTGGAGGATTAGAAGACATTTTCATTCTTCAAAACTGGTATTTTTAAACTTGACTTTGTTTTTTTTTAATATTTCGGATTTTGGGATATTAATACCTAATGTATTTGTTTTTTAATAATGTTAATATTAATTATGTTAATTATTTACAATATAATATTTTTTGCATAATTTTTATATTATAATGTTGTTTTTACATAACTTTTTATATTATTTACGTAATGAATTTTTTTAAGTTAACTTTTGTTAACTATTTTAGGAATCCAAATTTATTATTAATTTATTACTAATTTTGTAATTATGGTTTAGTAAATTTAATTTTAGTGGTTTAACTGATTTATTAGAAAGCTACTAGTTAAAATTTGAGTTTACTTGTTTTAATTTAATAAGTATAATTTTGAATACATTAAATCATACCAATTACCATAATTACTAATCATTGTTTAAATTGTTATTGTAGTAAATGCTTGTTTGAATTTGAAGTGTGTTGAAATTGTTGAAGATTAATTCTGAATGTGAGTAATAATTACTACTTAATGTTTTATATTTATTTTTGATATTATACAAACTATTGCTAGAGGAGTTTGAACATATTAGATATTAATCCGTAGTTGATCTGTAAAATATGCACGCAAGTGTACATGGTCGTGTCAAGTAATAAATTCTGGAAGAACGGATATCGTCCCACAAAGACTATCTTCCAAGTACCACTAATTGTTCTTTAAATTTCTATTTGGCAACTAAAAGTTTGATTTTTTAATTTAATTTTAAAATTGAAAATAACTTTAAACAAAAACAACTAAATAAAAGATTTAAATCAATATTAAAAAGACCCGGGTGTTAATTTCATCAACTTTTCATTCTACTAATTTTATTAATCAATTCTAAATTTCTTTCTTCTTATTCTGATAGCAGGTTAACATAAATTGATTCCTATTCTTTTTCAGGGTATAAGATCTCATCATATATGTAGGTTTTCTACATCTCTGTGATAAACTTAAGCATATAGCAGACATTAAGTATAGAAACCTAATTACTGCACAAGTCATACAGGTACTTTCATCCAAATTGTAACATATGTCTATATAACGATAGCATATTCAATTCTCATCTTTCGAATTTTGAATCAAAATCATAAATCAGGCAAATATTGATCAAGTATTTACTAGTATTAAGCAAAGATTAGAATAAAGAAGAAGAATCAATAGAACATCATAATAATATTAAATAGAGATCAAAGTGACTACATTAAACCTTAGATTAGAAAATTAGTTCATGAAAAAGAATAGAAAAAGAAGTAAGAGAAGAAAGAGAGGAAATAGAGAGAGGTCAAGAAAAAAAAAAAGAGCTAAAATAGTCTAAAACATTCTTTTTATAGTGATAAGGTTGTTAAAATAATTTATGTTTCCATTTGTTACTTGATAATGCTTCAAAATATCTTTATTTGAATTTTAAAGCTCGTAACTCTAGCTTGCATAATCTTGTAGGTCGAATATCACCACGTAAACGTCCGAAGTTGACTTTTCTTGTGAAACAAGCTTTCGTAGGTCTTTGAATAAGATTTTCAACACCACCAAGAACATGTAAATCGGATAAGTGAGTCAGGAGATATGATCGAAATACCAAAACTATCTCAGATTCAAAATATCTCAAAATTTTCCAACAATTTAAGTTTGAATTATCTTTTATCTTCTCCAATCAATTTTCAACACCACCAAGAACATGTAAATCGGATAAGTGAGTCGGGAGATATGATCGAAATACCAAAACTATCTCAGATTCAAAATATCTCAAAATTTTCCAACAATTTAAGTTTGAATTATCTTTTATCTTCTCCAATCAATTCAAATCAATATATTTTTTTTATTGTTTTTCTCTTGATTGAAGATAATATTTTAAATAAATTTTGAAATATTTATCAAATATCCATTTAACAAATGACAACCTGAAAAATACAACAACTACACATAAAAATTACTAAAAATAAAATAATAATAATAAAACTAAAAAAAACTAAGACTAAAAAAGTATTAAAAATCTATCCTATCAGTAGTGAAGTAGGTTCTGAGATAAAATTGTGTGCTACGGAGATAACAGAAGGTTGAGAACATGAGTGTCTTAGTGAAGTAGGTTCTGTGAATTTTGTGTGCTGCGGTAGTTTATGGACGAAATTATGCATGTTGATTGTTGTGTTTGTTTGAATTGAATTTATAGGTAGTAATAATTTGGGATATGTTATAGAAACAGAGGAAACTCTGCCCAATTTTTTAAAGATTAATATATTGATTGAAATTATGCATGACAGTTTTAATAAATAAGTCTTTAAATTAAAAAAATGTGTTGTTGTGGACAGTTAATGATTTCCTAGCATATGGTAATCTATCAGGGTTAACCACAAAAGGTTACCAGGGATGTCTATGTTGCACTAACACATGGACTCGTTGTCTGCCGAATGGACACAAAATGTGTTGTATAGGTCATAGACGATACTTGCCCCTAGATCATTGTTATAAGAAAAAAAAAAAGTCATGAATGTTGTTTTTATATATTGAGATACATTTTATGTTCTTGTAAATGCATCAAATCCGACATAAGTTATCAAGAAGAAAGTATGTTATATTTTATAATCTTTTTGTTACTTAATCATCTAATTTATATTTACTTGTCAATTTTATAGTGGTTTGACAAAAACGTATTCAGTATTAAGGACGATGACTCCCACTACAAATTGACTGGCTAGCAAGATTGATGTCATTTATTTATGAAGTCTAGTTTTTCTTATGTGTAACTTACTAACTTATTCGTATATTCTTATTAATTTTTCTTAATTATGTATGTATATTGAACTACTTATGTATATATATATATAAATGACATCTTTTAATAAGTAATGATATGTGAATGTTTTTCTTAATTTTAATAATTAAAATTAGGTATATAAGAATATGTTATATGTTATATTATTATATAAAATATGGTATTTTATATTAAAAAAATTAAATATAATTTGGTATTGAATATAGTATTATTAATATAATTTTATTGGTATTAAAAAAATTAACCTGAAATCAAATTATATATGGAAAGAAAACAAAAATAATTATATATTAAAATAAAACCTTGCTCTGCGGGTTTTTTCGTGAACTTTTCTTTGTGATCGAATATACTGTGAATAAATCCCTATTTTGTAGTAGTGGGCAACCATTCTGGCACCACGCATAACTTTACTCAATATGTCAATTGAGATCTACAACAAAATTTTCAACTCCAAGGATCCCTAGGTTAAAAACTACCACTTCATTATTATTATTCTTTAATTACTAAACAATTCCTCTTTGTTTCTTGAACAAGACAAAGTCGTGGGGTTAATCAAACTTGACATATTGACTATATGAAAACTTAATTATTCTTAACATACTCTTATCTTTATTCGATGAACAAATTTAATTTATTAATGAAAAATCTTCATCTTTCTTTTAGTGTAATACATAAATGGAATTCAATTCAAACTCAAAAAATTCAGAACAGAACCCCAAGAAACATAATCTGGTTAAAAAACATACTTTGAATTATAGTGGATTAACTGTGTAAAATAATCAAGAAACTTGTGCTTCATAATGTCTTTAGTGTGCATTGTTCTTTCACATTGCTCGACTTGGATTAAAAAACATTACACCAAGTTTAGGTAAATTATTGAATTGGCCATAAAGTATATAATAAAAATTAAACTACTACCCACATTTACATAAATACCCTCATGTAGCTATAAATTTCTTACTCTACATACAATCCGGTAGCAATAACTATTGATTCCTATATTTCTTACCCTACACACTTTTTTGGACAAGTACACTACATTATTGTACAACCAAGTCAGGCCTCATCATTTTTATAAACAAGGGTTACTCATTCCACCATAGTACATTTTGGTTTGGAATCCAAATCCATACATATATATATATAGTTCTACATATAATGGGCTAGCTAATTTTATTTTATTTTAGTTTTTGATAATTAGGGTTTGGATCTTTTGTTTGGTGTTTTGTGGAAGATATATATAGGAAAATGGGATGAATGAATGAGATGGAGAAGAAGGAGAGGAGAATATTGATCATGCGGTTGATAGTGATGGTGATGGTGATGGTGATGATGAGTGTGCCTGGCACAGCACGCCACCATTTTCAAAAATCTCTTTTGAATTAGCAAAGATAGAGAGAGCAGCCTATATAACCAATGTTATGATGATCCCCAGTGCACGCTCGATAGATATTGCCCTCTCTCTCTTACCAAAACCTAAGTTTATATATAACCCTTGTTCAAGGAAAGAATAATAATATTACCAGGATTTTCGCTATTTTGTCAACCTCCTTTTCAATCATTATCTTTTATCGTTTCCCCCTTAGCCTTATTATTAAACTATACATTTTCACATACAAAATATCTTTATACATATATACTTTATTATATAATATTATTGATTAATATGAATATATGCTTATCACCTGTGTCACATCACACATGCAGTTAATTATATTATATATTTACCTGTCTAGCTGGTAATTTGAAACCCTTCATATATATGCAAACTAATTAAACTTATTATTATTAAGAACGCAACTACTCTATAGATATACCAATGTTACCAAACAATGAGTGGCTTTACATTAATATTGGCAATAAATATTCTTGCCTAAATTTCAGTTATAATTTAGCTTAGCATTAACATATTTTTCTTAAAATGCAAAAGAAAAAGAAAAGGTTATTTCATAGTAATTAATTTGGAATGCTTATTATAGCCCTACCAAGAGTTGCATGCATATCAGAAAATGATAATGCATTCTATCATTACAAACAAGTAAAACGAGACAGGTTGTGAGTACAGCTAGCTATACGCTAAGAAACCACGCATCTTTTCTAACTTCCAATTTCCAATAAGGATATTCTGTGAAACAACTTTTCACTACTCTTTTCTTTAGCTCAAACCTCCATATTTATTGTTATATCCAAATTATTATATTTCTTTTCTTTTAATTTTTTATTCTTCGATTTCTCTGCCAAATCTCTCCTTATATACGGCTCTGCCTTCAGTTTTACACACATCATTCATCTCAATCTCTCTCTCTTTCTCGCTTTCTCTCATTGCAGTTTTCTATTCCTCTCTTAATTTGTTCTCTTTGTGACGTGTTTGGAGTCGAGGAAAATGGATACCAAAACTATTTCTTGCTCGAATGGAACCAACAATGGGAATGGAGTGGATGTAAAAAGCTATGCACTTAATGGTTACAGGAAGAGTTGTTGGTATGAAGAAGAAATTGAAGAAGATTTGAGATGGTGCTTTGCTCTCAATAGGTATATACATTATTATTCTGTCATATAATTACATATATTCTTACTGTTTCATGTTCAGGTATGAAATTTAATTAATCCAAATTATAATAAAGCTAGGTTATGGGCATTTTTTTTTCCTTTCTTTATCTCTCTGTACTCTGTCTTTTACAATTTTTCTTAAAAAGATATTATGTATATATATATATTTATGCCCTCTTTACCTCTTGTTCCACTTCACATATGGGGTACTTTTATTTTAGGTGTTCTTTTGTCTGGGTAACCAGTGAGTTTGGTGAATGTTCCATTTCCATATATACATTCCTTTTCATTTTTGGGTGAAACAAAAATTAGTGAAGTGTGGCCTAGCTGTCTGCCATAGTATAAATATATATTTTTTAATATATATAAACATGTACTTTATAGAAGGGAAGGGAAGGGAAGCCTTGAGTTATAATCCCAGTATCAATTAAAAGTAAACAAACTCTTTTCACCCACCATTACAATCATGATGGTCTCGAAAAAGTTGGACAAACTCATAGACAAGTTAAAGTTAGTATAGACAATTACTCGAATACAATCATCAATGCAAAAATATATAGTTGAGTGTTATTAATATTTCAATTTAATACTCTTTTTTCTCTTTTGGTATGCAGCATTTTACATACTGGACATTCACAGTTTCAAGATATTGCATTGTTGGACACAAAACCCTTTGGCAAGGTTTGTAAATTAAAAAAATGGTATTAGAAATGTATATTACTTATAAAAATATATATATTATGCACCATTTTTCCTCTTGATTTCTCAGCATGATGATAAACATTCCATTCTTTAATATAGGCTCTGGTCATTGATGGAAAGCTGCAAAGTGCAGAGACTGATGAGTTCATCTACCATGAGTGTCTTGTTCATCCTGCTCTTCTTCATCATCCCAAGTAAATATATATTTACATATTTTTTTTAATGTGGAAAAATATTGAGATTGGTTCTAACCATTATTGTATTAATATATTTTCTAGTCCAAAGACTATCTTTATCATGGGAGGGGGTGAAGGGTCCACTGCTAGGGAACTTCTAAGGCACAAGGCTGTGGAGAAGGTTATCATGTGTGACATTGATGAGGTACATTAGTTTTCTTTATTTTATATTATTATAATAAATCAAGATTCTAATTTTAAACTTAACTTTCTATAAGAGAGAGAGAGAGAGAGAGTCTTTTCTGTTGACACTGTAATCTTAAACTTGTTTCTTATATATTCAATGTTTTAGTCAACAGTTACTTTTGGTAAAGGTTCTTTTGTCTTACTTTCATAGTGTAAAAACAAAAGAAAACTATAAAAATGTATGAACCTGGAATTTGTATGTTTTAAAATCTTAAATAATGTCACGTGGAGCAGGAAGTGGTGCAGTTCTGTAAATCATACTTGGTAGTCAATAGAGAAGCATTCTGTGATCCAAGACTTGAGCTGGTCATCAATGATGCAAGGTTTCCAATCTTAACCTTCACTAATTTTCTTGTTAATAAATACTAGAATAATAACTCGTTAATAACCAACATTAATGTTAATTTCTCTTGCTGTGGTGGTACTAAAGGGCTGAGCTAGAACACAGAGAAAAGCAGTATGATGTGATTGTAGGTGACCTGGCAGACCCAATAGAAGGAGGCCCTTGTTATAAACTCTATACCAAATCTTTTTATGAGTTAATTGTCAAGCCTAGACTCACCCCAGATGGTATTTTTGTCACACAAGTATGTACCACAAGCATAATCATCACTCACTAATAATTAGTGGATAGTCCTTTTTACTAAGAATGAAGTTAGAATTAACAAAACTTATAATACTAATGACTTTTGCAGGCTGGTCCAGCTGGGATTTTTAGCCATACAGAAGTGTTCTCTTGCATCTACAATACTTTAAGACAAGTTTTCAAATGTAAGAGCAAGCTTAATCTATCTTAAAATATTAAGTATATGAAGGCTTTGTTTCATATGTTGATATACTTGTGTTTTTCTAATGGATGCAGATGTTGTGCCCTACTCAGCTCATATTCCTTCCTATGCTGATACTTGGGGTTGGGTCATGGTATGATAAATAATAATAGTTTAAATTTGTTTACATTAGTTAATTAATTACCTTTGACTAATGCACTACATTAATTTTGTGAAATGAACAGGCTTCGGATAAGCCTTTTGTGCTTAGTGCTGATGATTTGGACATAAGAATCAAGCAGAGGATCAAAGGAGAGAATAGATATTTTGATGGAAAAACATTTTCTTCTGCATCTACTTTAAGCAAAGCTGTTCGAAAATCGTAAGTGACATAAATATATAAAAAAAATTCAATTTATGATTCTAAATTTTATGGCTATATATGAAGAAGTACTAAAATGAGAAATGAGAATTTTTGCAGGCTTTTCAACGAGACTCATATTTACACTGAAGGATCAGCTAAGTTCATATATGGCTATGGAAGTGCTGGAAAATAGAGAAGTGTAGAGACTTTCCTTCTCAAAAATCCAAAAAAAAAAAACAAAAGGCATAGAGAAAAAAACAAAGAGTACTAAGTATTGTGGTGACTGGTGAGACAAAAGCTTGTCTATTTCCTTCTAGTTTCTATATGTATTTCCTTTTTTTATTTTCTTTCTTCTTTTGTTTGTGTAGTTATAACTTCAAAGTTATGAAAAGAAAATGGTTGTGCAAGGACCTTTGTCAGTGTGTGATAAGTTCCTATCTTAAAATTACTTAATATAAGAAATATATTATATACATCAACATAAAACATGTGTATTTAATTATAAGTTCAAAGTTATGAAAATAAATTAATGGTTGTGCATGGACCTTTGTCAATGTGTGATGTTCCTATCTTAAAAATTACGTAATATAAAAATTATATTACATACATCAATATAAAACCTATGTATTTCAAACCAATATTTTACGCAATTGGGAGTTGTTGAATGGTAAAAAAAATATTCATACAAGAGAAATTTTATAAAATATATTAATTAAAATTAGGATAAATAACATTCTTTTCCTCAAAAAAATTTGCGTGATAAAAATCTCTCCGATTTGTAGAAATAATTGAAAATTAATCATTTTGTTGTATTTCATTCATTTTTTGAACGGTTTGCTAATGTAATCATAGGCCACATGCATATAGTTTCAGTACAAGAGTTTATTTAACTAACTAAAGTTAACAAATTAAGTTTATTGTTGCTAATATACTAATATTAACTCTAAAAATACAAATATATATTCTTAGAATTTATCATTAGAACATTAATTATGCATATATTTTCTACAAACTCTCGAAAAATAATTATTGGAATGCATCGTAATGCTTCAGAAAAATTTTTGCCACAAAAAAACTGGGGGGAAAAATATAATGTCCTTCAAATTAAACAGAGAAAGAAAAGAGAGAAGTTGCTCAGAATACTGGACATAGCAATGCTGACTTTGAAACAAACCAAACTACTCAAATTTATGACATATATGGAATATATATATATATAAGACATTACTATAAATTATCCAAATATCAAAAGATAACAAATCAATAAAGTAGTTTCCTGCGTTTGAACATTAGTACTGCTCAAAGTTCAAACATTGGTAGCTGTTTTATGTTTTCAATGACCAACGATCATGTTTAATAAGATATTTAAGAGTCGTATAATGGAATCTTTCTTTACTAAAAAAATCTAATACAAATATCAAACCTAAATAAAGACTAACCAATCTAGCAAAGTTAAATTTTGCCACTTCATATAATAATTATACCACAACCACAGCAGACGGGCTGCAATAAGGCCTTGAATTGAGTTAATTAACTATTAGAAAGTCAAATTTGTTTACTTTGATAAGTGATTAAGTGCATGCATGTACAGCTTGAGTTCACACTACTACAAACATGAGTTTTCTCTGCGGATTTTTTCCTTAGTAGACATACTGCGGTTTTTTAGAGTAATAAAAACCGTTATGTAATCGACTATAGAGAAAAATTCACGAAAAAACCGCAAAGAAAAGTCATACTTTTCACAGCATTTTTTTAAATAACCTGCAGAGAAATAAATTTTTTCAATGCGGCTGTAGTTAAAAGTATTTTTTATATTATTTTTTTTCTTTTCATATGCACAATTAATTTTGATTTCGGATTAAATATTTTTTTAAATACCAAAAAAATTATATTACTATTATTATATTGAATACAATACCATATTTTATAAATTATTGTCTAAATAAACATAATGTATAATGTATAATGTCCTAATACTTGTCATACAAGGCCAAGGCGTGAAGCTCAATTCCTCTCTGACCATGGCGTGGAGGCGGAAAATTGTGCAGAAGCCTGTTCTTCGAGAAGTATCGCCAGAGCTCCCTTCATCCATTGATGTAGTGGTAGACCAGAATGTCGCTACAGAGAGTACGGAGACTGTTGCAGAGGAACAGTCAATTTCTGAAGTTTTAGCTTCCGATACTGGCGGAGTGGGTAGCCTTGCTCCTCCGATGACTAATGCTGATCCAGGAGGAAATCCTAAGTCGTGGGCGGATAAGGTAGAAGGTCGAAATTTTCAAGATTCTGCCAAGGATCTTTGGTCCCGTTTTAGGGAATCTCTCCCCTCACATGGGGGCACGAAGCTGCAATTTAAGGAACCTATTCAGAGGGATGGCCAAAAGATAGCTCAGATGGATACTGCGGAAATTGAGGTTGAAGCATCCTTCTGGAAATCTGCCTTAATATGTGTGGTAATTGGTACTAACCCTCCTCTACCAGTTTTCACAGGTTTTATAAATCGTATTTGGGGTAAGCTTGGGATAGAACGTGTGGTAAGGATGAATACTGGGTTCACCATGGTCAAGTTCAGGGTTGAAGCTACCCGAGATCTGGTACTGGAGTCAGGTGTTATTCACTTTGATAAGAAACCAGTAGTGTTAAGGCCTTGGACGACTGATATTGAATCTTTGAAGTCCATAAAATCGGTTCCAGTATGGATTAGGTTTCCTGATCTTGGATTACAATATTGGGGAGTAAATTGCTTGAGTGCTCTAGTTAGTACAATAGGGAAACCTATTATGATTGACAAGATAACTAAGGATAGATCGATGATCAAATTTACTCGAGTTCTAGTGGACATGGAAATTTCTGAAAATTTGCCCCGATTTATCAGTTATCTCAATGAGAGAGGACAAATTATGGAACAATTGGTAGATTATGAATGGCTGCCCACGAAATGTTCTCAATGCAAAAAATTGGGGCACACAAGCGCTACCTGTAAGTCTAGTTCAGAAACAATATGGAGGAAGAAAGAGGATACTACAATTCAAGGGAATGAGTCTACTGGACCTTCTGAGGTTACTCCTACCCCAGTAGTTGTTCATGCTTCTCCATCCCAAGAACAAGCGAAGCAGGATGAGGCTCACACTGAGGAAATACCAAAAGAACAAGTGTGGTCTTACTCGAAGAAATCTGGGACTTTGAAACCAGCAAGTCACGGCCCAACTCAGAGAACTAGGAATTCTTTCAGTGTTCTTCAAGAACAGCAGCAAGTACAAACCGATTCTTCCCATCTTAATCTATTAAATGGAGAGTTACAACTTACTGAGTTGGAATGTTAGAGGTATAAATAAGAAAAATAAGCAGATGTCTATTTTGGATGTCTGTCGGATGAATAAAATTGTTATTGGGGCTCTTCTAGAAACAAAAATTAAGGGCGATAAACTGAAGGAAGTTATGGAAACTAGTTTTCTGGGTTGGAAGTATTATAGTAGTATGAGGTTGGAGGGTCGAATCCTTTTGATTTGGAAGGATAGTTGGGTCAAAGTGGAAGTTATTAAAGATCATAACCAGTTCCTGCATTGTAGAGTTCGTTTTTGTATCACTGGCCAAGATTTTTGTCTTACTGTGGTGTACGGTTCTAATCAATTGGAGGCTAGGAAATTGCTTTGGGCTGAGTTGGCTAATTTACCATTTCCAATTAAACCTTGGCTTATTATTGGTGATTTTAATGCTGTATTTGATCCTAATGACAGAAGAGGTGGTAGGAGTGTTTCTAAGAAAGAGCTTGATGATGCTAGGAATTGGCTTGATCTTGGTTTGGTGGAAGAAATGAAGTTAATGGGCTCATTTTACACTTGGTCTAATAATCAGGATGGGGATAATCGCATCTACTCTAAATTGGACAAGGTATTTGTCAATGAGGACTGGCTGGATATTTTCCCTACTGTTATAGCAGCTGCTCACTGGGAGGTGACTTCAGACCATTGTGTCATTATTTTGAAACAAGCAGGAATTCTAAATGAGGGTATATCTCCATTCCAATTCTATAATATGTGGACAAGCCATCCTCAATTCAGAGTCACTGTTTTGTCTAATTGGAACAAAGCCTTAAGAGCTAAGGGGTGTGGTTTAGATCAAATTTCTTGGAAACTTCTTCGCCTTAAGCACGAGTTGAAGAAGTTTAACTGGAGGATTATTGGAGATGTGGCCAGGAATTATGAGGACAGTAAAGTTGATTATCAAAAGACAAAAATTAAACTCTTCTCTAACCCTCATAATCAAAGTCTATGTTCAGCTGAGAGACTCTCTTTTATGAGGTTTAAAAGACAAGAGAAAATCTATGGCAGTTTCCTTAGACAAAAAAGTAAGATTGAGTGGCTCCAATTTGGTGATGAAAATTCATCCTATTTTCATGCATATATGAAACAAAGGAAGAGAGCCAACATAATAGCTTCTTATGTGACTGAAGATGGCCGAGTTGAAGATAGTTATCCTAAGGTGATTAGTCATTTTGTTGATCACTTTAAAGCTGCCCTGGGTTGTCCTAATAAAGCTTCAGGAAGTATAGATCTTGCCATAACAGATCTAGGTCCGACTTTGAGTTTTGAAGACCAGCTGGCATTAATTAAACCTTTTTCAAGCCATGAAGTTAAAGCAGCAATGTTTAGTATTAGTTCTATAAAGAGCCCTGGCCCAGATGGTTTTGGGGCTGGATTCTTTAAAAGTTTATGGAAAGACATAGGGAAGGAGGTGTCTAAGGCAATCCTTGATTTCTTTGAAATAGGTTATATTCCTAAATTACTGAATAATACTATTCTAACCCTCATCCCTAAGGTTGATCATCCGACTACAGCTGCTGAGTTTAGACCAATCGCCTGCTGCACTACCCTCTACAAATGCATCTCAAAAATGCTCAGTCACAGGCTAGTTGGTATTCTTCCTAAATTGATCAACCAGAACCAAGGGGCTTTATAAAGGATAGGACTCTTGCTCATAATGTTCTAATTCTCCAAAATCTCATTAAGGGTTACAAAAGGAAACATAGTTCTCCCCGGTGCCTAATGAAGATTGATTTAAGCAAAGCCTATGACTCCATAGATTGGGATTTCTTGAAGAACTTGTTGAAAGCTTTAAGATTTCCTGGTCGCTTTATAAGATGGATCATGATCTGTTTGAGAGGTTCCTCTTATTGTCTAATGTTGAATGGTCGTCTTCATGGTAGCTTTCAAGGTGGTAAAGGTCTTCGCCAAGGTGATCCCATTTCACCTATGCTTTTTGTAATAGTTATGGAGTACCTTACTCAATCTCTGTTTTAAGCTGCTAAAGGAAAAGGTTTCAAATTTCATCCTTTATGCAAATCATTAAATATAATTAGTCTTTGTTTTGCTGATGATCTGCTTATTGTTTGTAAAGCTAATACCAACTCTATTCAGTTTATTCAGCAGACTTTAGATGAGTTTTCCTCTACTTCAGGGCTGTTTATCAATAAAAATAAATCTAGAATTTATTTTGGTGGTGTTTCGGTCCCTGATAAAGTTGTTCTGCTGAACCTTTCCCAGCTGGTTGAAGGGGAGTTTCCTTTTACTTATCTTGGTCTGCCTTTGAGACCAACAAAATGGAAGGCAATGGATTGTGATTTAGTCCTTAAGAAAATCAGACAGAGATTGTTTTTTTGGGCTAGTAGGAACCTCTCCGATGCAGGGCGTGTCCAGCTGATTCAAATTGTACTGTTGGGTATTAGGAACTACTGGATGAGTACTTTCCTCTTACCTCAGAGTATCCTAAAAGAGATTGACCACCTTTGTAGAATTTTTTTATGGGGAGGAAAAGGAACAAGGAGCAAGTTTCATCTTACTTCTTGGGAACAAGTTTATTGCCCAAAAATTCATGGTGATTTAGGTTTCAAGGAGGGGCCTCTGTGGAATAGAGTGCTGCTTGCTAAATTCATTTGGGCTATCTCCACTAAACAGGACTTGCTTTGGGTTAAGTAGGTTAACTGTATTTACTTGAAGGGGACTCAGATTTTGGATTATAGTTTGCACCAAGATTCAAGTTGGTATTGGAAAAAATTGATCAAGATTAGCAAATCACTATCCTTTTCGCTGCTGGATTCAGTTATAGTTCATGGGAAGTTGAAGCTGAACAGACTTTATTATCTGTTCCTTCCTAGCACTCCAAAACTTAGCATGAAATCTGTTTGGTGCAATATCTCAGTGCCTAAACACAAATTCATTATGTGGCAATCTGTTCATCAAAAGCTGCCTACAAGGGATATCCTGCATTACTGTCATCTATCTCTTCCTTCTCTGGTGTGCCCGATCTGTGAGCTTGAGGCTGAAAGTCACTCTCATTTATTTTTTGAGTGTGTTTTTTCTAAGAGAGTGGTGCAGTCTATATTTGAGTGGATGCGTGATCTCTGTTGGCCCTCCAAATTTATTGATTGGTGTAATTGGCTGGAGGCAGACAGGAAAAGCTATAAGGACTGGATTGGTTTAGCTACTCTTGCAGCTTCAGTGTATTATATCTGGTATACTCGAAATAGATGTTACTTTGACAGCAGTTGCTTTACGATTTTTTCTGTAGTTAATTTGATTAAAACTTCTGTAATAGCTAGAGTTCTTGGTCTTAAACTTAGATCCAAGAATGTGTCTTCCAGAGCTAAACTAATGATACATTTTATTTCTAGCTTGTGTTGAGGAGGAGCTTTAGCTCTGGTTTGTTGCTTTTATGTGGACTCAACTCTACTAGGGCTCTGATTATATCAGGGTTAGCGTCAATGCCTCTAGAGTTAACCATGAAGCCCAAAAAAAATTCCGACGAAACCTTATCTGCGAGCATTCTATTCACCAACCTCTGGTAGGTAGCACCTGCATTTTTCAGCCCAAAGGGCATTACCTTATAACAATAGAGCCCTTTATCCATTATGAATGAGGTATGCACCTCATCAGTAGGGTTCATAGGTATCTGGTTGTATCTAGAATATGCGTCCATGAAGCTAAGTAGCTCATGCCCGTCAGTTGGGTCCACTAACTGTAATGTCCCAAATTCCCTAATGTGGCTTAATGCTTTGATTAGGGGGGCAGGAGGGCCATAATTGATTTATTATGCAATTACGTGATTAAATGCATGATTATATGATGATAATTACATATTTGTATATTTATGTGCATGTTTATGATTTATGGATGAGACCACATTATAATGTGGATATGTTCGAGCTATTCGGCATGAGACGATCCTAGAACGCAAGTTGGCAGTTTGGTCATAACGGGGTAAATTTCCAGGCTCGGGGTAAGTCTGGAGGTAATTTAATGCTTAGTACATTACCAGGAATGAACAGGTAATGGGTTATGATTTAATTATTATTTGAGAATATTGGGAATAATGGGAACTGGATGACGTTAATTATGATTAGCAGGATAAGTGGGAAATGACTGTTTTGCCCTTGGGTGGTTGTAAAGGAATTAAATGGGCTTAGGGGCATTTTGGTCTTTTGACCATGGGATATGCTTAAGTTAGATGGCTGGTTGTAGAAGGTTTAGGCTGGTCAAAACAAAGTACCTTTCTTCCACGTCTCGATCATCTCTCTTTCTCTCTTTTCCTTTGGAATTTTGAAGCTTAACTTGAAGATTCAGCTAGGGAAATTAAAGCTTGAGGGTTTAGGCTAGTGATCAGCCATTGAAGGGGATTCAAACTTGTGTTTAAGGTAAGATTTCCAGCCATAGTTTCTAGTTTTTGCTCTGTTTTAAGGATAGTTTAAAGTTTGAAAGTTTTGATTGTTGAAGTGGTTATTTGGTGTGGTTTTGAATGATTCAAAGCTTGGGTTTTGCTGTTTAAATGTTGGTTGTGTTGTGCTGATGCTTAGGTGTGACTTTGGGATTTAATTGATGAAGTTTTGGGCTGGTTTGAATTGAGAAAATGGACAGGGGAGCTGGGTTCGCTGGGTCAAGTTGCAATCGAGTTCATGCAATTCGCGACCTGGACCCAGGCCAAAGCCTCCCCTAGGCTCTATTAAGCAGGCGCGCCGTGACCCACTAAGCCAAGTCACGGCCTGCCCCTGGTACCCCAAACAGATGCTCTTTGTCTTGGGGGCGGGCCGCGACCCACTAAGTCAAGTCGCGGCCCGCCCCTTCTTTTTGTGCCAAGAGGGGTTTTTTTTCAAGGGTTTAGGCTCGGGGTTTCATTTCCTAAGGCTTGGGATCGAATCTACTGATCGTTTTAGTACGATTCGAGGCCTCGGGAGCGGGGTTTAGAACATGAACCTTTAATTGATTTATTTTATTAATGGAATTCCATATTTGGTTATTACTAGGTGACCACTTAGGAACTTAAGGATCGATCGTTGTCAATGGTCGTTCTTTTATTATTCCACGCTCGAACTAGAGGTGAGAAAACTACACCCAGTATGTGACATGCATGATTATTAATGAAGCATGTTGAGTGTAATGCCCCGAATTTCCCCGATGTGTTTAACAGCGTGAATAGTAGGCCGGGAGGGCCATACTTGCTTAATTGTGTTATTAATTGATAAAATGCATGTATATGTTGATTATATTATGATATGATGTGAAATGCATGCATGTGAGTCCATATTTCTAATTACAGGGGTGTGATGGTAATTTTGCCCGTAGAGGGTAAATTGTTTATTTGGATGCATGTTGGTGATATATTTTGAGACCACATTATGATGTGGGTTTGTTCGAGCCATTCGGCATGAGACGATCATGGTGAATTTAATATCGGTTTGGTCATAACAGGCTTAAGCTCAGGGCTCGGGGTGAGTCTCGGGGTGTTTTAATGATTAGAATGTTACCGGGCATTAAAGGGTAACGGGATGTGAATTATTGGTGTTTGAGAATATTGAGATTAGCGGGAATTGGAAAGCGTTAATTATGATTAACGGTGTAAGTGGAAAGTACCAATTTTACCCTTGAAGTGGTTTTAGAAGCTTTAAAAGACCTAGGGGTATTTTGGTCATTTGGGGTTTGGATATATATGGTTTTAGATGGTTGTAGAAACAGAACAAAAACAGGGCATTCTTCTTCATTCCCGTACGTCCATCTCTCTCATTTTCTTCTTTGGAGTTTTGAGCTCAAGGTGTGGAATTAAGTTAGGAGATCAAGGGGCTAAGGTTGTAGACTTAATTCAGTCATTGAAGAGGGTTTGATTTCGAATTTGAGGTGAGTTTCAGACATAACTTTCTGGTTTATCTCTGTTTTAGTGTTAAGTTTTCAGCTTTTGATTTCTTGATGGAGGTGTGGATTTGAGGATGTTTTAATTGAAGTTTAGGTTGGGTTTTGATGAGGGGAAGTTATGGGTGATGTCTAGGGGTTTAAATGGGTGTTTGGAAGAGGTTTTGAGTTGGTTTGAAGGGCTGGTTTGAGAGGGAAAACGCAGGGGAGGATTTCTAGTGCGTTGCTGGTTTTTGGCTGAAAGGGGTATTGAGCCGCGGCATGGCATAGGTGCACCGCGGCCCAAGGTGCCTGTAACGCCCCAACTCCTGGGACCGTTACGGTGTGCCTTGTAAACAGTGCTAAACTCACTAATTGAGTCATTTGGCCAAAATCGTGAACTAAGTATGATTAGCGGTTTAGGGATTAAAAACCTTGGCTAGGATGTAACGTTTCACTAGAGCGTTTAATATATATATTGGGATCCCGAAAATATAATCTCAGAGTTTATTACAAAAAATATTTACAACAGGCCGTTCTAAGCGGCAAAACAGGGTTCAACCCTAGTTCCACTTTAAACCTCGGCTGTGGTGGACGAGCAGCTGCTTATGTACACATCATCACCTAAGCTCTTCAACTCAAGGATGGTCCAGCTTTCTCTTGCCTTTACCTGTACCAGGTAGCACCCATGAGCCAAAGCCCAGCAAGAAAACACAATAAAGCATGATATAATATCAACAACGATCATAATAACCGTTCAGGACTATCAGTCCAAGCAAATAGGTGACAATAGCCAAAAGTCAAAATAATGAGCATAGCTCCCCTCTAGCCATGTGACGATAGGGTCACCAGGGCTTAATTGATAAGTGATTCTTTCATAAGTTTGATCAGGACAGGTGCATGGTGAATGGTCACCAACATAACCTTCCTCCCGACTCTAGAGTCGTGCTATGGACAGCGTCCCCTAGCCATGTGACAAACAGTCACCGGGGTCATATACCTTGGCTATAAACATCTGGTCATAGACCAGGCAAGCGCTTATAAGTTCTTTGACCTTAGGATCGGTCCCGTAATAATGCCATGGAGCTATTCAATGCATGTTCATCGACCTTAGGGTCGGTCTAGCATTAGTGCCAGAGAACCACCCAAGGCATGATCCTCGACTTTAGAGTCGGTCCAGCATTAATGCCATGGAGCCATTCAATGCATGATTCATCGACCTTAGGGTCGGTCTAGCATTAATTCCATAGAGCCATTCAATGCATGATTCTTGACTTTAGAGTCGGTCCCTGACTAGTCAGTGTCATACACAAGTAAGTCATGCCACCAATCATATATCACATGTTCCATATCCATAAACAAGGTATTCAGCATGCTTACTAAACAGGTATTAGTATAATTAGGACCATGCCTAAACACAGAGGCTCAAGCTCTGAACGCTATCATACTCAGTATACAAAGCATGTCCTAATCACATGTTTCTCATGCATCATATGCAATATATCCAGCAATCCAACATGCACCAATAACAGCCAAGCATGTCACGCTTAATAATCAACCAACATGCATCAAGAATAGCCATGCATATCATACTCAATAATCAACCAACATGCATCATAATAGCCATGCATGTCATACTCAATAATCAAGCAACATGCATCATAATAGCCATGCATGTCATACTCAATAATCAACCAACATGCATCATAATAGCCATGCATGTCACGTATACACAGGGTGTAGTTTTCTTACCTCAAAGTCGAGCTAGAACGATTAAAAGAACGACCCTTGAGAACGATCAACTTTTAGTCCTTTAGCGGTCACCTAGTCATAACCAAATATAAGGTATCATCAATAAAAATGATCAACATAAGTTCCCAAATCAATATCTAGCCTCCGGAACATCAATCCCCACTTAACCGGGTACTAGGTTCAACCCCGAGGCCTATGGCTTGAATCCCCAAGCTAAAAACATGTTTTTGGTCAAAATGGCCTTAAGGGGCGCGGCCATCCCCTGCTGCGCCGTGCCGCGGCCCCCAGACAGAGGCAACCCCCTCTGCCAGATGCCTTGAGCTGCGGCGCACCACAGCCATGCCGCGGCTCAATACCCAACTTTGCCCAGAAAACTCAGCACGCACACCAGAATTTCCCCTGCGTTTTCCCTTAGAACCAGCCCCTCAAACTTGTCTCAAATCACAACTTAACACCCAATCCAACCACCAAACATCACCTACAACTTACCCCCATCATAACCCAACCAAACACACACAACAACTCCCCTTGATTCCCACTTTCTACATCAAAAACCACAAGCTAAAAACCAAAAGGAAAACAGAGCACAACCTGAATTCCATGGCTAGAACTTACCTCAAACACGATTTCAGTCCTTCCCAATGGCTGAGCTAGGTCCAGAATTCCCAAGCTTAGACTCCCTAGCTTGCTTCCTCAACATGGGCTCTCAAAACTCAAAAAAAAGGGTGAAGGAGAACTTGTACGGGAATAAGGGAGAAAGATGAAGATAAACTCTGTTTTATTTTCATTCCACAGCCTTCTAAAATTCCCTTAGGCTGATATAAATCCTTAAGGTCAAAAGACCATAATGCCCTCAAGCCAAATAAACCCCTCTAAAAGCTTCCGAGGGTAAAATCGTCCTTTCCCGCCTATCTCGTTAATTATATTTAACACTCTCCAATTCCTGCTATACTCAATATTCCCAAATACCAATAAATCATATCCCATTACCCTTTAATTCCCAGTAATGCTCTAATCATTAAATTCACCCCGAGACTCACCCCGAGCCCCGAACTTAAACCTGTTATGACTAGACCGAACACCTACATCTCATGATCGTCTCATGTCGAAAAGCTCGAACCAATCCACCTTATAATGTGGCTATATTAATTAATCACAACCATGCACCCAAAATATACAATTACGCCCACAGTGGCCAAATAACCAAAATACCCTCACAATAATAAATTCTCCCATATGCATGCATCCACCATCATATAATAATATAATTCACGTAAACATGCATATAATCATTAAATACTATAATAAATCAATTATGGCCCTCCCGGCCTCCTAATCAAGGTCCTAAACCTTATTAGGAAATTTGGGGCATTACAGTGCCTGTCAGAGTTAGGCCGCCTCTGTTTGGAGGCGCGCTGCAGCGCAGCTAGGGAGGGCCGCGACCCTTAAGGCATTTTTGGCCAAAATGGAGTTTCTAGCATGGGGATTCAAGCCTAAGGCCTCGGGGTTGAACCTACTACCCGGTTGAGTAGTGTTTGATGTCCCGGAGGTTAGGTTTTGGTTTGGGAACCTTTTATTGCTCATTTTATTGATGGAATCCCATAATTGGTTATGACCAGGTAACCGCTAAAGGACCAAAAGGTTGATCGTTCTCAGGGTCGTTCTTTTATTCATTCTAGCTCGAACCAGAGGTAAGAAAACTGCACCCCAAGTGTGACATGCATGGAAATTCATGAGGCATGCTGGTTGTGTAATATGGACATGGATTGAATACAGAATGCTTAGCATATGTTGCTCACTTGTGCATGGTACTGACTCACTAGTCAGGTTTGGCAAAGGTGCTAGTATCAACTGTGAAGCTGTGACTTATTAGTCAGGTTCGACAGTGGTACTGGGCACTGGTCACGTTGAGCTGACTCATTAGTCAGGACGGCCTTAGCGTGTATCACGCAAGCCAACAAGATTAGATCTAATCGACTATCAGTATTGAATGACTCAAAGAGCATTAATGCCAGGCCGACCCCGAGGGTCGATGAATGAAATAAGCGCTTGGAGGCTAATGGCCTACCTAGCAGCCACTCTCCCACTTGAAACAATGACATGCTTGTCAGTCACTCAGTATGGTTTACCAGAACCTGTTGAAGGCTAGTGGCTTACCTAGCAGCCACTCTTCCATTTGAATTGGTGACTTGCTTGTCAGTCACTCAGTATGGTTTATCAGGACCTCATGTGATGTTCACTCACTTGTTTGAAAGCTTTATGCTCAGTGTGATTATAATGATAATCATTTGATAATGTTTATGAATAGTGTTATGTTTTCTTGCTGGGCTTTGGCTCATGGGTGCTATGTGGTGCAGGTAAAGGAAAAGAAAAGCTCACCTAGCCTTGAGTGGAGAGCTTAGGTGGTGATGTGTACATATTCGGCCGCTTGACCACCACAGCCAAGGAGTTCTCAGAGGAACTAGGGGGTTTACCCTATTTTTGCCGCTTAGGTCTGCGAGATTGTAAATTTGAAACCCTAATGACCATTTTGTACCGAGAACTACTTGTAAACGTTTTGTTTAGCTCTACAGAGCAGTTTGTAATGAAAATCTCCATTTCCTTTTTATTGGTTTTATACCTTAACCTGTTAACTACACTTAGAACACGTTTTTGACCAAAGGACTCAGGTAGCGAGTCAAATCTCCGGTCCACCATTCACCGTAACTGTTCTGGGGTAACCAGGGCGTTACATTGAGTGCTCTATATATGGACATTGATTTCATAGTAAATGTATAGCGGCTTTGTTAATCTGTGTATGGTACTGACTTATTAGTCAGAGAACGGCAATGGTGTTTAGTATTGATCCTGAAGCTGTGACTTATCAGTCAAGTTCAGTGGTGATACTGAGCGATGGTCATATGGTATTGGCTTAAGAGTCAAGAATAGCGTTAATGTGTTAAACGCAAGCCAAAATGATTAGATCTAATCAACATGAGGATGAATTGCTTGACCGACCCCAAGTTGGATGAAAACTAAAAGCGCTTGTCTAGTCTAGAGGCTAGTTACGTAGAGTTAAGGCCAAAAGGCTCAGGTGACTGAAACGTTGCATGGCTTAAGGAGCGGATCCCCAAAGATAAACTTATTAGTCATCTATTCAGAGTATGACTTATTAATCACTTATCTGATTAGGGTGCGGAGCCCCAGAGTGTGACTTTTTAGTCACCTATCTGATTAGGGTGCGGAGCCCCCAAAGTGTGACTCACTATCTGATTAGGGATGCAAGCCCCATAATGATTTCCATAATCATTTATTGATATTTCATACATGCAGTAATAATTTTTCTTGTTGAGCCTTGGCTCACGGGTGCAATGTGGTGCAGGTAAAGGGAAAGAAAAGCTCACCCAGCCTTGAGTGGAGAGCTTAGGTGGCGATGTGTACATATGCGGCCGCTTGACCACCACGGCCAAGGCGTTTCTCAGAGGAACTAAGGTTTAACTCTATTTTTCCCGCTTAGGTCGGTGGGTTGTAATTTTTATACTGTAATGACCATTTTGGATTGTAAATAACTTTGTAAACACTTTTATGGGCCCATGTACAGTTTAATGTTTTAAATGAAATATATCCATTCCTTTTGATCGATATTTTTCACCTTAGCCTATTAATAACACCTAGATGCACATTTATATCCAAATGACTCGTTTAGCGAGTTAAGCACTGTTTAAAGTCCACAGTAACGGTCTTGGAGTAACCAAGGCACTATAACTTGGTATCAGAGCGTGCCAAGGTTTAGGGTTCCTGTAGACTAGCTGGGCATGTACACTCGCCACTAAAGACAAGCTTGACTCATGGTTTGGTAACTATTTATGAGGTTATATGTTTAACTGATTAAATACAATATAAATGCTTTACCTGTCTACATGAGATACATTAATAAGGTTTGGCCTTGACTACTGTATGATAAGCAAGAACGTTTTTATTAGTACTCATATTGCTAGAACATGCTTATTTGCATTGTTAATTGACCATTGTTTATTGCTAAATGCTAAATGATAAATGTTATAATCATGAATCAATGTGTTTATCTGTATGATTATGGAACATGGATGACTATTTTCTTGATCTTGGACAGTGAGGTGGCAAGAGGTTTAATTATCACTACCTAACTGGCTGCATTGACTATTGCAGCAAGGTTTAAGTTAATAATATGCTTCCGAGGCAGCTAGATTCATCAGCTGACTGAGAAGATCAGGGCCAGAATGACAGACAGGGTCAGGCAAATGACCAGAGTTAGATTCCTCAGCCAGCTCCTGATAACTGGCAGCAGTTGTTTGTTGATTTATAGGCTAGATTTATGAGGCAGGTTGAAGAAATCTGCCTCCTGAGACAACAATAGGTTCCTGCAGGGAACATTTTACCAGAGGCAGCGGTGCCAACAGTTGAGCAGCTACCAGAGGTTGGAAGCAAATGGGATCCTCTTTATGAAAGGTTCAGAAAACAGCAACCTCCAGATTTTGAGGGCGGTGCAGATCCAGCTAAGGCTGAGCAATGGATGAGCATGGTTACCACCATCCTTGACTTTATGAGGGTGGATGTTAATGAGAGGGTGGCTTGTGCCACGTATATCGTAATGCCTTAGTTACCACAAGACAGTTACGGTGAACTTTGAACCGTGCTTAACTCGCTAACCAAGTTCTTTGGTTAAAAACGTGCTTCTAGGTGTTCTTAATAGGTTAAGGTGGAAAACCAATCAAAAGGAAATGATATATTTTATTTAGAACGTAAAACTGTTCATGGGCCCATAAAAACATTTACAAGTTATTTACAATCCAAAATGGTCATTACAGTTTGAAATTTACAACCCGCCGACCTAAGCGGCAAAAATAGGGTAAACCCCCTCGTTCCTCTGAGAACTCCTTGGCTGTGGTGGTCAAGCAGTCGCATATGTACACATCGCCACCTAAGCTCTCCACTCAAGGCTGGGTGAGCTTCTCTTTCCCTTTACCTGCACCACATAGCACCCATGAGCCAAATCCCAACAAGAAAACTCAATCTTGCATGAATATAATATCAAACAATGATCATAATAATCATCCAAGACTGTTAGTCCTAAATAGAGGAGTGACAGTTGTAAGAGTCACTAAGGTGGGTTCCGTTCCCTTTACAAATAAGTGATCACGTCACTAGCTTAAGCAGAATAAAATGATTGATAGGCAAATCACCAATGCAAACCAATCGAGTGACCATAGAGTCACAACTGTGGGTTCCATACCCTTAGCCATGTGACGATAGGGTCACCTGGCCTTCTGGCCCTGGCTTTGAGTAACTAGTTATAGAACTAGGCAAGCGCTTTTAGTTTTCATTGAACTTAGGGTCGGTTCAGCATTAATGCTCATAGTGAGTCGTTCAATGCAGATGTCGATTAGGTCTAATCTTTCATCAGCTCTGCGTTTATGACACTTATACCGCTCCTGACTCTTACGTCAGTAACACACGACCAGTGCTAAGTATTGTTGATGAACTGGACTAGTAAGTCACAGCTTCACAGACGGATCTGACATCATTGCCGATTATGATTAGTAAGTCAGTGCCATTCACAAATAAGCAAGATTTGCTAAGCATTTAATATGCAATCAATGTCCACATTTAATCACTCAACATGCCTCAATAATAACTACGCATGTCATATATAGGGTGCAGTTTTCTTACCTATAATTCGAGCAAGAATTAGTAAAAGAATGACCCTTGAGAACGATCTAACGTTTAGTTCCTTAGCGGTCACCTAGTCATAACCAATAGGAATCCATCAACAAAGTAAATCAATAAAAGGTTCACAATCTAAAACCTCATTCCCGGGATCAATCCTGCACCTCGGGACTCCCAATCCACCCAAACGGGGTAAAGGAACCAATCCCCCCAAACGGGGTAAAGGAACCAAACCCCGAGCCCCCAAAGCATCCCAAACCCCAAAAATAGGTTTGTTGGAAAGTGGACTAGCGCTGGGGTGCTGTCCCAAGTCAGAGAGACTCATCTCCCTGCTCTGCCTAGCGCTGGGGCGCCACCTGCAGGACTAGATTTTTTCTAGTCTTCTCCTCTACGACTTCCCCTGAAAACCATGCTTCCAAACCAACCCCAAACATCATTCAAACATGCAATTTAAACCCAAAACTTCATCCACACCCCAACCTCAACAAAACCCAAGTAAACTTCCTCAAAAACTTCCACTGATTCCCAACTAACCACTTCAAATTTCTTAACTAAAAACCATTAGAAAAACAAAGTATACCTAAAGTTTCATGGAAGAATTCTTACCTCAAGCTGGATTTGAGTCCCCTTCAATGGATGAACTAAAGTTATAAGCTCCAAACTTTGATTTCCTAGCTTGGTTCTTCAAATAGGGTTCAAAAATCCAAAGAGAAAATGAAGGAAAAAGATGCACGGGAGAAGGGAAAAAACTTTCTCTATTTTTTTATTAAGCTGATGACCTTCTATAGCTTACTAAGGTCATATATATCCTTAGGTAAAAATACATTAATACCCTTAAGCTTAAAATAAAACCCTTAATAACCACCAAGGGCACAAATGTCATTTCCCCTCTAATCCCGCTAATCATAATTAACGTTCTCCAATTCCTGTTATTTCCAAAATTCTCAAATACCAAAAATTCATATCCTGTTACCCTTTAATTCCTAACAACGCTCTAATCACCAAAATATCTCGAGACTTACCCCGAGCCTCGAACTTAATCCCATCTTATGCCGAATAGCTCGAACAAATCCACACTATAATGTGGCATCAACAATAGATCACCGACATGCATACAAATATATAATTATGCCCTCAACGGGCCAAATTACCAAAATATCCCTGTGATGAAATGTGGACCCACATTCATGCATTTAACATCATATCATAATATGATTCACATAAACATGCATATAATAATTTAATGGAATAATAAATCAATTATGGCCCTCCCAGCCTACTAATCCAACCATTAAACCACATTAGGGATTTTGGGCCATTACATATATGTTTCGGGAGGATGTCCGAATTTGGTGGGAAGTGATATCCCATACTCGAAATGTCAATGCCCTGAGTTGGGAAGAGTTTCAGATTCATTTTAATGAGAAGTATTATAATAATGCCATCAGGGCTGCAAAAGCTTAAGAGTTCAGTAGATTACTTTAGGGGAGTTTGTCAGTGACTAAATATGCTTTGAAGTTTGATAGATTGGCAATGTTTTCCATGGAACCGGTGCCCACTGATGGGGCCAGGAGACAGAGATTTCTCTAGGGGCTACAGTCTAGAATAGCCCGGGATGTTCGTATCACCACTGTGGCTAGAGTTACTACTTATGCATAGGAGGTTGAGAAGGCGCTCACAGCTGAGAGCACAGAGAACAAGATCTGGTGGGACAATGCAACCAGAAGAGTGTTTTGGAGGACAGGGCCTCCATCTTTGGGTTCAGGTAGGGGCAGAGGCCCCAGTGATCAGAAGAGAAGGCTCATGATACCTTCCAAGCTCCAGGTCCTGATAGGCAACCACGTGGCATTTCAATGGGTCGTCAGGGTGGCAGTGAGGCCTGGAGGACTTATCTAGAGTGCTCTAGGTGCAAGAAATGACATTTGGGGGAGTGTAGGGCAAGGGCTTACTTCTTATGTAGGGCAGTGGGGCATTTTAAGAAAGAGTGCCCAAAAGCAAGGAAGGAAGAACCCAGGAAGGCGGACAGCTCGGCCCCAGCTCAAGTGTTCTCATTGACTCAGGCAGAAGTTTAGGCTTCACCCTCAGTAGTTATAGGTCAGCCTTTAGTGCTGGAACCCCTTATAATGTTTTGATTGATTCTGGTGCTACACATTCTTTTGTTGCTAGTAGAATTATTGATAGACTGTGTAGACCATGTGATTATTATACTGTGGGGTTTGGGACCTTATTACCCACTGGGTAGTTAGTTGTATCCAGGAGATGGGTCAGATCATTGCCAGTGATAGTAGAGTGCAGAGAATTGTCAGTTGATTTGATAAAATTAGTTATTAATGATTTTGACATGATTATGGGTATGGATTGGTTAGTGAAGTATGGGGCAACCATAGATTGTAGAAGGAAGAAATACCACGTGGCGATGTGTACATATGCAGCCGCTTGACCACCACGGCCAATGCGTTTCTCAAAGGAACTAGAGGTTAACCCTATTTTTGCCGCTTAGGCCAGCGGGTTGTAATTTTTATACTATAATGACCATTTTGGATTGTAAATAACTTTGTAAACACTTTTATGGGCCCATGTACAGTTAATTGTTTTAAATGAAATATATCCATTCATTTTGATCGAGATTTTTCACCTTAGCCTATTAATAACACCTAGATGCACGTTTATATCCAAATGACTAGTTTAGTGAGTTAAGCACTATTTAAAGTCCACAGTAACGGTCTTGGAGTAACCAGGGCGTTACACTAACTGATCTATCCTTGGAAGCGGGAAGCTTTCCCTGGGACATGCCTTGTTAAGATTGGTGAAATCCACGCAAGTTCTCCACTTCCCGTTCAACTTTGAGACTAGCACGGGATTTGATACCATACTGGGTAGAACGCTTCGTGAATGAATTCGTTTGTTTTCAATTTATCTACTTCCTCTTTCAGGGCCACATACATCTCTAAATCAAGTGCTCGCCTCTTTTGCATCACATGACTTGTTGTAGGGTCGATGTTCAGGTGATGACATATGATGGAATGATCTATCCCTACCATATCTTTGTGACTCCAAGCGAACACGTTGAGGTTGTCTCTTACAAACTTCACCATCTTCTCTTTTATATCTTTTTGAAGGTTTCTTCCCACCCTCAACTTTCTTAATGGTTCTTCCAGCACAACGATCTCTTATAATTCCTCTAAGGGATCAGCCCTTGGCTCTTCTGAAATTCGGGGGTCTAGTTCTTGTGAGTTCATACCTCCATGTACCACCATCTTTATGGGTTCTTGTGGCTTTACTAGTGTGCGGAGGGAGGTATTGTAGCACTCTATCGCCGCCTTCTATTCTCCTCTTATGCTAGCTATTCCCCTCGAAGTCAAGAATTTAACAGATATGTGATATATCGAGGTTACCGCCTTCAATTCTCTTAGTGAGGGTCTCCCAAATACCGCATTGAAAGTCGATGCACAATCCACTACAACAAAGTTTTCCATGACAGTGGTTTGTCTGGTTTGCTCTCCCATAGTGAAGGCTAGTTCAATTGTTCCTAAGAGTTGTATCGAGTCTCCAGTAAATCCATACAGGGAGGTGTGATAGGGTTTTAATTTCCTGATGCCCAAGCCCATCTTCTTCAAGGCAGGGTGATACAAGATATCTACGGAGCTTCCATTGTCCATAAGAACTCGATGCACTCTCATATTGGCTAGTTTGATGGTCAATTCTAGGGGGTCGTTATGGGGGAAACGCACCCTTCGTGTGTCTTCCTCTGTGAAGGTTATCGAATCATTTTCCCCCTTAAAAGCTTTTTAGGGGTCGTTGTTCAAAGCTCATGGTGCACAGGGTCGAACTCCACCTAGCTTCCCTGGCGTACCTGTCTCGCCCCTTCCTTGACTCTCCTACAAACCTTGGACCTTTGAAGGTCATCCTTACTTCTCCTTGCACTTCTGGGGTTCGCTCTCATGCTTGCGGTGAAGCTGGCCTATCCTCAGGTTTTTGGTTCTTTCTTCTAACGTACCTGCCAAGGTACCCATTGCGTATGAGTTCCTCGATTTCCACCTTCAAATGAGTACACTCCGCCGTGGTGTGGCCAATATACTTATGGTATTGCCAATACTTGCTAGGAACTCATTTTGATTGGTCTCTTTTCATTGGCGGGGTGTCTTTATAAGGGAACTTGATTCTCATTCGTGATGAGTACATGTTCCCTAGTATCCGTCAGGTTTGTATAGAAGGCATATGGCGTTTTCTTGTTTTCACCTCTGCGTGTGTGTTTTCTCTGTCGGTCATCCCTTGGCCCTTTATAAGCTCTCCTTTTTTTTGCGCCATTCGAGCCTTCATGAGCCGAGAGTTTAGATGGAGATTCACTTTTCCCTATCTTGAGGTTCTCATGCTCGTCTTCCATACGAATGTACTTTTGTGCTCTTTCATAGAAGTTGTTTAAGTCAGTGACCTCCCTTTTGAGCATATTATCCCATAATTTGCTACCCAGGCGCACTCCAGTCGTAATGGCCATCTTGAGTTCCCCTCGGGTTAGGCTTCCTACTTTAGCTACTTCCATGTTGAACCTGTGTATATAGCTTTTTAGGCTTTCATCTTCTCCCTGTTTTATGTTCGCCAGACTGGTACCTAGCATAGCATAGTCACAAACAATGTGATGTTGTTGGAGAAACTCATCCAAAAAAATTTGCCAAGACCTGATGGCCCCTGGTCTTAACCTTTTGAACCACTTGCAAGCGCCTCCTTTCAAGGTGATTGTGAAGCAATGGCACCTTGCCCTGCTATTGATTCCCCTCAATTTCATTAGGTCGTTGAAGGCATCCAAATGGTATTTTGGATCAGTAGTATCCTCGTATGGGGTCATGTGAGACTCCTTGAAATTGGTTGGGAGCCGCTCCATTTGAATTTCCCTAATGAAGGGTGATTCGTAATCGAATTCATCGTTGTCCAAGTGTCCTCTCAACGCGGTAACTATCTTGCTCTGAAGTCTTCTCATCTCGGAGTCTAGCTCTTGTCTCCTCTTATTCAAGGATTCTCTATGGTTGGAAGGGTTAGTCTTCCCCTTTCCTACATCCATAGGAGGGGCCACGGGAGGTGTCTTCCTTACGTCTAACCTTCTCCTATTGAGTTCCTTCCTTAGGTCAGGGGGTGCTTCTTTGGAGGTGACTTTAGATTCGTTTCTATGTCTAGCGGCCGTCCCTCCATCTTTGCTCTTGGGGGTACTTCGTTGGCTTAGACCCTTCATGGTTCTTTCCCCGGAGAGTGTTCCTAGTGGAAGTCGGGTCCTCCCGTCATCCACAGGGACAGTGGTATCTCATCTCTCATGCTCCTTCTCCCTATGCTTGGGAAGGGGCATGCTTGATTTCCCTTGCAGTAGGTCGTTCAGCACCTCCTGTATGTTCTGTAGGATGGTTTCTAGCCTTTAATTATTTTTTTATGCAACTCGCATATCTCATCCTCATAAAAGTGATTTCTGGAGCTAGAGCTCACGAAGTATACCCGCAGACTCTTGTTGGGCATGCGTGTAGAGGGGTCTGGATCCCGGTGGTCGGCGCACGGTGCAGTTGGTGGTCAAGGGGGAGAGCGAGTACCCTGGCCACCCATGGGGATGGCATATTGCTCGGATGACCTCCGTTAGGTTGGACAGCCGGGGATGATGACTCCTTCTCCTCTTTAGGGACTGGATGTTCCTCTGACATACCTCCATTCTCAGGTGGTGGAGGGTCTCTTCTGGAGGCTCTTAGTTGGTCTCTGTCAAGGTAGATCTCAACATTATGACATTCATGTAGGCATCCTGAACGCCTTGGCATTTCTTCTTGTCGGAATTGATGGAAGAACAACGGCTTGATACTTGTCCTTCCCACAGACGACGCCAAACTGTTGGCGGTAAGAACTTGTCAACCAAGTTAGATCGGAAAACTTGTGAGCTTAAGAGTAAATGAAGAGCTTTAAAGAAGCTTAGAAGAACTTAAGATAGTTATATGAACTTAGAATCAAGCTGTAGAGTGAACTTGGAGAGAATATTTGTATTACTCAATAGTCTCTGGTTACAATGCCCAATTTTTCGACCCCTTTCTTAGGTGAAGGAAGGTCATATTTAGAGATGATCACTATTGGCTCCTAATACATAATGGTCCCATGGGGAAAAAAGGTACATCGGGAGGCTGAAGGTGATCGTGTTGCAGGTGGTAGTGGTGCTAGAGGAGTGGTGGTCAAATTTGGTACATGTCAGACGTCAGCAGGTAATACTTAGTCTTTATACTACTTCATGTTAGGAAAATATAAATTTTCCTCAATGGAAATGATTATAATATTACAACTCTATGCAATAATATTACAAATAAATATAGATTGATTAAATAAGGTTACAACTCTATTACTGAAAATACAAATAAACTAAAGAACAAGAAGAAGAGAAGAAGAATAGTATGGTGAAAATACAACTCAAAGCAAAATGTTACAAGTAAAGTAAAGTGTTTGAAATAAAGAAAAAAAGATTACAACTCAAAACAAGAAATACAAATAAACAAAAGAGAAGAATATAAAGATGAAGAGAAATAGAATAGAAAGAAAGAACAAGCAAAATAAATGGAAGCAACTCTCACTCACACTACCAAAGTAAAGAGTGTTGGGGATCACCAACTTGAACAAGGTTTGAAACCTTTGTCCAAAAGCTTATTTCCCCCTAACTCAAGCACTAAGGGATCTCTCTCAGATATTGGAAAAGCTTTCTGGAATTATCAAGCCTCAAGGTGTTTCTAGCCAAGTGCTCTAATGGATAGAAAATGTTGTGTCTTACAAGTGAGCTATAGGCTCCTATTTATAGAGTTTAGAGACACCCTTTGAATTTCAAATTCCACCAACTCCCATGGCTATTACCAATGTTTAATTGGATTAATATGAAATTAAAAATGAGATTTGGGAGTTATTTGGGATTTTTGAGCCGTTCAACAAAGATTGAAAAAACTGAAAAAATTTGGTCAGTTTTGGCCTGTGGCCGCGGCCAGAGACATTAGTGGCCGCGGCCACTGGTCTCTGACCCACAGGCCGCGGCCACTGACCAAATTCAGCACAAAAAATGTGTTGTTTTTCCAAACGGTTCCAAACCCTCCCAAATGATTTTGTAACTCCCAAAACACATTATTGGGGTTAAAATCATATCTCTAACAGCCATATCACATATGGCTTTATGAAATTCATCTCAATATTGTGTAACAACAATTTACACAATAAAGGGTAATATTTGGAGGTTACAAATTTGCAACACCAAATATGTTACATTATTTGGATATATCTCATATATCTAAATATTGTAACTCTCTATTATATGTTACAATATGTGACACACTTTGTCACATTTATTTAATCTAAAAAATTATATTATAATATAATATAATTTTACATTATATTATAAAATAATATAACACTTCATACCACCACTACTTGTCTGGTACGAATGTTAGGAGCGTGGTAGTGGAGGTTTCGCCACGTACCATGTTTGTGTTACCACTATTGGTCTGGGTTGGAGGTTGTACACGTAATTTGACTCTTTTTGTCCAGTATACACCTTCCATACCTGTACGTGCACATTCTACTTGATAAATGCTGTCACTTTTTCTGGACGTGCTTGTGCCTTGAACCTCTTTGTATTCAGCTAAGTACGAACGCTTGTGGTCTCACTTGGGATACATACATGAGGCGTGTTCCACTGGTGACGCCTACCCTAGAAAATAGAGAAGGCCTCGTCAGTAAGATGCACATTTTCAAGATTCTTAGGAGGCACGAGATGGCCCTATGAAAACAAGACGTGAGGGGCAGCTTGGGATCTTAGGCGGGATATCCTAGGCGCAAGGCACGAAACCGTAGGTGAGGCATGTGCCTCGCGACACAGTCAGTACGAGATGCAACACCATGTGCAAAAGGTGACCTCGTGACACCTTCAATGCAAGGCTCTATAGGTGAGGCGAGGCGCGTGCCTCATGAGACCTTCGATGCAAGGTGTGAGACTAGGTACGTGGGGTGGCCTCACGAGACATTCGATGCGAGGCGCAGTATCACAGGCAAGGCGTGTGCCCCCGTGAGAACCCCATCTCAAGACATGACGCTAGGTGCAAGGGGTGACCTCGTGAGACCCTTGGCGCGAGGCGAGGCTCCATAGGCAAGGTGCATGCCTCGCGAGACCCTCGATGCAAGGTGCGAGACTATGTTTGGTTGTTTCTATCCCGAGTTTATATTTTGAGAGACACAAGGTGGGGGCCTTTGTAAACGCGAAGTTTTGGCATCCACGCTTGTTAACCGATTGCTTTGTAGTGGAAGTAGGTCATCCTTGACATTGAATATCTTTTTGTCAAACCACTACAAAATTGACAAGTAAATATAGATTACATGATTAAGTACTATACATAGCTATTCTTACAGAAAAACGTATCCATAATGATAATATCTAACTAATTCCTAAGTCAATATTGAAAAGAAAATAAGTATTGTAATTGAACAAATATATGTTCAATTAATAAATTCTAAAATAAAATAGGCAGAGTTTCATTTGTTTCTATAACATATCACAAATTCATATGTATTTACAATTTCAACATAAACAAACATAATTATTACATATATTAACCTATAAAACATGTTCAATCAATATATTAATCTTTAAAAAAATTGAGCAGGGTTTCATTTGTTTCTATAGCATATCCCAAATTATTACTACGTATAAATTCAATTCAAACAAAACACAACAATCAACATGCATAATTTCGTCCATAAACCACTGCAGCACACATAATTCGCAGAACCTACTTTTTTAAGACACACATGTTCTCAACCTCTTATTATCTCCGCAACACACAGTTTTATCTCATAACCTATTTCACTATGGATGAATATCTAATATATTCAAACTCCTCTAACAATAGTTTGTATAATATATCAAATAGAAAATAAAATATTAAATAGTAATTATTACTCACCTTCAAAATTAATCTTCAACAATTTCACAACACTTCAAATTCAAACAAGTAAATATATTTCCTACAATTAAAGTTTAAACAACAATGAGTAAACATGGTAAATTATATGTATGATTTCACAATATGATAATTGGTATGATGTAGAGTATTCAAAATTACTTATTAAATTAAAACAAATAAACTCAAATTTTAACTACTAACTTTCTTATAAATTAGTTAAACTACTAAAATTAAATTTACTAAACCATAATTACAAAATTAGTGATAAATTAATACTAATTTGGATTCCTAAAATAATTAACAAAAAATAACTTAATTTAAAAAAAAAATTAATATATGTTTCAATAATGAAAAATACACTCATATAATTAATATTAACAATATTAAAAAACATATACATTGTGTAAATAATATAAAAAATTCCCAAAATCTGAATTATTAAAAAAAATAAAGTCAAGTTTGAGTGATCTATACATGTTTTGAAGCTTGAAAATGTGTTATAATCCTCCACAAACATTAAAAAAATGTACAAAAATGCAACAAAAAAAAAAAACCAACCTATAAAACACACATTAAAACCTCATGAAACACACTAACAATCTCTTCATTTTTGCTCTAAAACTATAAAATAAATCAATTTTATGAACATATACATGATTTATAGCATTAATAGTGGAAGAAAATTAAAAAAAAACACATAAAAATGGTAAAAATAGACATTACCGTGGTTGGGGAAGAAGGGGTTTCTCCGTGTTCTCACGTGGTGAAAATGTGGGAAATGAGGGGTCTATGAAGGGTCGAGGACGAATGGGAAGGAATATGGGACTTTTTGAAAAAATTGCTGAGAAAAAACTCATCTTTCCCACATTACTAACTTTCCACTGCGTATGCAATAATATAATATATTTTTTTAGGCAGGTATTAAATGTGATATTTGAGATTCATTCAAATATTTTCTTTGTATTTTTTATTAAAAGTTGAAAAAAAATACAAAGAGAAAGTCTATATTTATAGTAGTGCTAGTAAATATATTTAGTAACATTACACACTTAATCATATATAAATTTATATAAATACATTTATTTAACTTAATGAATGTGAGACTCGTTATATCAAAATGATGTTATTTGACAAAATATTAAAACGAGGTTATTTATTACGATAATGTGAAGTTAGTAAATGTAAAATATTAGTACAATTTTTAGGTGTATGTATCATTACTAAAACAATACTTTATCTTTATCATAATGTCAAATTGGAATTCAGGGGAAACTAAAGAAAGAACTAATCATCCTGACAATAAAAAAAGAACTAATCATTTATCTCATTAATCATAGTGAATAAATTCTTGAATTGAAGCCATATTAATCTAGTAGATAGCAACAACAGCTCTAAAATTTATGTAAGTAGTCAAAAGATAAGTTTACATAAATTTTGTAAAAATAAATATAGTTTCTATATTTATAGAAAAAAAGTAATTATATATGATAAGTTTTTAAAAAGCAAATTTAAATATGAAAATTCCATTAAATATAAAAAAATAGATTACCATAATCATAAATACACAAAATTCTCTCTCACTCTCTCCCTCATGATATCTCTCTCTCTTCTCCTATCTTCTTCTCTCCTCTCCCATTTGGTTCTCTATCATCTCACCGTCGGCGAAGCCACCTTTGCCCCCGCCCCTGACGGCGACGCACCTCCGTCCATCTGGTTCTTCTTCTTCTTCTTTCAAATATGGTTTTATTTTTATTCTTTCTGTTATTCTTCTTCTTTTTCACATCTGATTTCGCAAATTCAAATCTGATTTTTTTTCTTCCAGACCTTACTGTAATCAATTACTATGGCAATCTGTTCTGAATTCTGGTTTTTTTTTCATATTTGTTTAAGTAACTAGGTACAATGGCACCTGATTATTTTAATTCATATCTGATTTTTTTAAACCTAGTTGTAATCAGTTACGATAATGATAAATTTAAATTTTTTTGTTTAGATCTGATTTTTTTTTCCACACCTAACCAAGTAACCAAGTAACATGTCAATTGGTTCTTTTTTTTTTAGATCTGAATTTTTTTTTCTTCAAACTTAGCTGTAACCAGATACAATTATGATCATTTTAGATTTTTTGTTTGGATCCTATTTGTTCCCAAGTCTGGCTAAGTAACAAGTTACCATCGCAACTGGTTCTTTTTTTTCATATCTATTTTTTTTCAAACCTAACTGTAACGAGTTATCTTCACAATCAATTAAGTTTATTTTTTTCATATCAACTTTTTTTTCCAAATCTCACTAAGTAACCAATTACAATTCAGTTGGTATTTTTATAATGGTACATTACTAAAAAAAATTAAAATTATTTTTATAGGTGTAACCAGTTACTACAACACCACTTAAAAAATAAAACTGATTTTTATAGTTGTAACAAGTTACCATACATCACTAAAAAAATTGACAGTGAAATACGATTACTACCACACAAAAAAAAATCAAAATTATTTTGATAGTGAAGTTACTGCGGATAAAATGTTGATTGAAGAAGATAAAAAATGGAAGAAAATAAGAAGAAAAGAAAATAAAAGGCATGGGAATGAATGTCTCAGTTTTTTTTTCAAAAAATATTTTATAAAATATAAATGGTAAAAAATATTACAAATAGATTAAAATTATAAAAATAACCTAAAAACATATTAAAACTAGCTCCTAAAACTTCATAAAAAGAAATATATGGTATATAAAGAAAATATTACAAATATAAAGCGAAAAAAATTCTCATAAAAATGTAAATAAATATAATATGCCATAAGAAACTTAGGAAAAAAATGCTATATTTTTCAAAATTAAAAAATAAATCTCGTATTTGGTGTAATTTCCACACTAGCCTCCTATTTATATCAAGCAAAAGCCTTTTTATATTTCACTATTTTTGTTATTACAAGCAAATAAATTAACAAAACAAGCATGTTAAAACACATGAACTAGTTTATACATCAAAATGTTGGGGATCTTTTGGAGAAATAGCTGATAAAAAGAAGGGAATTTATCCTTTATATATTTTTTATTTTATTTAAATATCGCTTGCATTTTAGTGATTTTAAAAATATTAAATTATACATTTGTAATCTGTTTATATACTCACATACGCCCAGTGGCGAAGGCAGAGCAAATGATAGAGAGACCATAATAGGAACATTATTAAAAAAATCTTTCAACCATTTAAACGAGGGTGTAATAGGAAATTAAATATAAAAAATAAAGTAGTATTATATTTGTACCCTAAAAATATATATAGATATCCCATTAATTAAAAAAATAATGTTTAAAATCATTTCTAATACTTTTCTCAGTTTTTTTATATTCTTTAATTTATTTTTTGTTAATTTCAATAATTTTATATTGTTTTCAATATATTTTTGTAAAAAATATAACTTTTATTTTAACAGATTTTTAGTTTTAATTTTTTTATTTAAATATTTAAAATATGTAATATTTATATATATATTTTTTAAAATATGATAAAGAAAAAAAAATTTAATATAAGCACAAATTGAAAAAATATATATAATATATATTAATTTTTAATAGAAATGAAGCGTACTAATCAAATTATCAAGTAATAAAATAGGGAAATAATAGTAAATTACATATAAAAATATTAATTATTAAAATATTTAAGTGGGGCACACGCTCTGCGTGGCTCTGCCCGTCCGTCAGTGTTTACACATCTGTAATTTTAATAATACCACATTGCATTCCAATTGTTTACAAATACATACTTGAATAAATTTTTGTCCAAAATTAATTTTAATATGATAATAATAGCCTTTCTTTATCTACTCAATTTTTTTATTTTTATTTTTAAGTATTTATAAAAACATTTGAAAGAGTTTATTTGATAAAACATAAATATTATTTCAATTTTTGAAATAAAATTTTATTTTAAAACTATTTAAAAATAATAATTACTTTAAATAAAAATAATATATTTTTAAATGTTTTAAGAAATTGTTTTTCCAGCAAACAATTTATTTAACACGTTTTATTAATAAATTTTTATTTTAAAAAGTACAATATTTGTTAATATATTATTGTCTTATTTAAATAATTTATTTTAAATATTTTAAAATACAAAATAATACCATCAAGTTGATAAAGGAAATGTATTATTATCTTATTAAAATGAATTTTGACCACAAATTTATTTAAGTATATATTATGTATCGTTTAAATATAGATATATAATTTGACATCATTGAAATTACAGGGGTGTTAATGGGTATATAAACATAACACATGAGTGTAATTTAGTATTTTTTAAATCACAAAAGCCTAAATAGGCGTTTTTTTAAAAAAAAAATCACTTTATTAAGCAACAAAGAATACAAAACTGAAGGAACATCAGGTCCTTTATACACACACCCTGAATGAATACGCGAACTCCGGGCTAAATAGTGAGCCACATGGTTAACAGAGCGTTTTACAAATTGTACATAGACATTAGAACATTGAAAGAGCAAAACTTTACAATCACCAAATATCAGACCAAGAGAAGTAAAATATAATAGGTAAATGATACATACCCTGATGAAAACAATTGTATTTAATAATTTATTTTCTTTTCATTTTTTTATGGGTAACTTACAAGGGGTAACCTTATAATGTAATTTAAAAACCAAAACTTCCTTTGTTATTTGATAGTAATTGGTAAACATAATAATCACACCAAATTCATGCACTTTTTGTTGTGTAATTTCTTCTTGAGACAAAATATAGTGAAATACTGCCATACGCAGCTCGTCGTGGTCCGGTGGTCGAACCAGTTTGTTGTAGAACCGAAGGGGTTGAGATCATAAAATTGAAAAAGTGTGAAAACGTAAAAAGGCTTCAAAAAAATTTCCTTAAAATTATTATTTTTGGCTGGAAAACCGTAATACATGTTTTTTTTAGTTTATTTATGCCAAGTTCCCTCTTTTCTTTGGTGGACCTAATTTTTTGTGTGGGCTCAGATAACAACTGAACTTGCCTACAAAGCCCTATGATTCTCGTAACGGGCCAATAAACCCAACGTTTTATGAAGCTGATCTGGTCCATATGATATCTCCTGAAGCTTTTTATTTGGGAATTTTTCATGCTTTTATGTCATTGTTGTATAAAAATAGGGGATTGTACTTTTCCTAATTTATATGGAAAAATTTATTAAAGAAAAAAATAAAGTATAAAAAACATAATTGCTAACTAATTAAATATAAAAACTTTGATTAAGAGTAAAACTATGACATAAATTAATTTTTATACAAAAATATAAAAAATTAAATTTATAAAAGTGAAAATTCTTAGAAAAAGCCATAAAATAACTTTTTTATTTCTATATATTTTTAGAGATATTATATTAAATGCCCCAATCAATAGCATCAAGAAGCTCAATGTCCTCATTTTAAAAATTGTAGAAAAATGATCATTTTACATTGTTAGTTACCTAAATTGTATTTGTTATGTAAGTCTCTCATTTGTATCTCATTAAAGTGATACCATAACAAATGAAATTTTTTTTAGGATGATAATTAATAAATGTCCATTATTTTGAAGTTAGAAAAAAATAGCATTTTTTCAAATTTTAATTTAATCATATTTTTATTTTTCCAATTTACTCTTTTATATTATTATTTTTTATTTATAAGCATATGATTTTAATATCTTGGTATAGGTATATTAGTGTTGTTCTGTTAGTTTTTATTTTAAATTTATATTGATTTTTTTTTCATTTTTTATGAGCTGTTGGTATATTATTTTCCAACTAATATATATGTTTTTTTTTTTTTGTGATATGACATATTATTTTTTTTTTGTCAATAATATTTAGTTTCTATCTTGTTATACATAATGGTAGTATATACTTTTATATCATGGTACATACATTTTAATGGTAGTATATAATTTTGTTAGCATAATATATACATTTTTTTACTAATAATTTTGTAAGTGTTGATATATTATTATTTTTCAATTCAGTATATGTATTTTGTGGTATGGTATATGTTATCCAAAAAACAGACACGGATGACGTGGCAAGTGATTTCTAACACGTGGCTGACACCTGGCAGAATTATGTTCGACTATCGACCAGTAAGACATTGCAAGCACGGAGCTGAGTTTTATCACGACCAGCATGGTCGTACATTCCAGATATTTCAAAGATAATCTTATAGAGATCATCGTCATATCCGAGATTATCTCCCATGATTTACTGAATATCCGATTAATTAGGAAATAATATCTGTAACTAATTTATGTAATCTTCCTTGAGCCTATAAATAATGAGAAGATAGCTCAAGGAAATGACTTTTGGCTTTCTAATTACTGGAGATTAGAGATTTACGAGTGAGCTAGAGCTATCACATTCGATATATTGTTTTGTTCTTCAGAGGTTGGTGAAACTCATTGAACCCTAGTTCTTTGATCACTCATTTGAAATATTATATCAATAACAGCTCAAGTGGACGTAGGTTATTACTAGATTCTAGGGTCGAACCACTATAAATTCTTGTGTGCTTTACTGTTTTTGTCATTATTCTCATTTCAACATATTTGTCTACATCAAGCATTTTTGACTCCGTGTTAGTTGACCAAAATTAGGGTCAACATTCTGGTGCTTTCATTGAGAGCTTGATATAATATTGTTGAAGTATCAATGGCGAAAACAACAAAGAAGACTGGGCAAGTGGCTAGCGCTGCACCATCTCAACCGCCTCCTCCTCCAAACGTGAGCAAAGATGAGCCACATTTGGAATTCGATGAGGAAGAACTGGATTCTGAGACGCTGAAGAATACCCTGGGGGTATTGCAGGACGAACTGCCCAATCTAAGGGCCAGCCAGGAAAGTGCTGCCGAGATTATGGCACGGCAGCAACAAGAGATTGAACGACAGCGCCTGGAACTGAGTGAAAGGCAGGCGGAGATGAACCGTCGCCAGAGGGAGGCCATGGCAGCCCTCAAAGCAGCCCTACAGCTGGCTAGGAATCAGGCTGCACCTGCATCGCAGCCTGATCAACCTTCAAATGGGCCACCCCAAAGGGGCCCTAATCCTAGCCCGCCGATCCAGCCTTCAAGCCCCCAAAGGCCCGAGCAGCCACCAATGCCTCAAGACGATGTCCCTCTAAGGGATCCTGAAGCGCAGCCTCCATCCCAGGCTGGTCGCGGCAACCCCCTGCAGTCAATGCAGAATAGGGCCGGGCAGCAGCCCCGCAGTCCTAAACGCCATAGGGGCGAAGAGCCGAACCCACCGAGCAGAGGACAGCGTCCTTCTGGTAACAGAAGGAACTCGGAGACAGGCTCTGCGGTCTGGGGCCCCCCACGGCATGACAATGCACGGGGACCCACCGACCAACGCAGGCCACCCTCTAACGCTCGAGATGTTCCAGCCCGAGGAGGCAACCAAGGGAACAATCAATCCAACCATGGCTAGTCGAGGTTCAGAGATGGGCATGGTTATAATGAGGCCGACTCAGGCAGAGGAAACGCCGGTCAGAGAAATGAAGAAAGAGGTGGGGGCAGAAGCCCACCACCTAGGGATGACCAACCCGAAAGACGTGACGCTTGGAGGCAGCCCAGACAAAATAACGTCTTCAACCAGCTTAGAGCCAGCGAGCAGCAGAGAAGAGACGAGGATTTAAGAGATGTACTCAACGATCGCAGGGAACAACACGATGAGTACATTCCTCCAATAGCAGAGGCTCCGGCGATTCCTGGCGCCGTGCAAGCCCAGATAGATGCCCTCAACCAGGCAGTGCAACAGCTGGTCGGGGGAAGAACGTCTTATATCGATCACGATAGGAGAAAGGGCACTCCTTTCGTTCAAAGGATAGCTATGGCAGAAACTCCTAGCAAGTTTAAGATGCCTACGCTTCCAAACTTTGACGGGTATGGTGACCCAGTATCTCATGTCAACAAGTTTGAGATACAAATGGACATTCAAAAAGTGTTTGAAGACGCTCGGTGCAGGATCTTTCCTGCAACACTTTCTAATGCTGCACAGGAGTGGTTTTTCAAATTCCCTCCTACAAGTATTGTTTCTTGGGAGATGTTCGTAAAGGAATTTTATGGACAATTCTATGCGGGTCGTGTGCACCCAACTGAGGAAAATCAACTGGTCGAAATATGCCAGCAAGACGGAGAACCACTGAAGGATTACGTCCAGCGTTTTATGCGAGCAGCTACTGGAGCCAAAACAGTGGGAGACGAAGGCAAGATGATGGCCATAACTGCAGGAGTTAAGCACCGTACATCTCTTTGGAACAGCCTCAGAAAGCATGGGGTCAGGACTACCCATGAATTTTGGATCGAGCTGATCGATACATCAAGCTCGAAGATGCCATTTCCAGTGAAGGAAAGCCCCCAGGCAAGGATAAGGGGACTGCCGAGCCCACCAAAGCCGCCAATGGGTCAAAGCCCAACGGCAAAGGCAACGGGAACGGCAATGGAAATGAAAAGAATGGGGGGAAACGGCCACATAATGAGCCTTCCACCTCTGACAATAAACGAGCAAAGGGTAATCGTTATGAACCTCGGTTCACTAACTATACTGCCCTTATTGAGTCTCGGGGAGAGGTGTATCAGGCCACAAGTTCCAGTGTGCCTTATAAAAAACCTACTCCCATTCGAAAAGATATTTCGAAGAGAGACACTACCAAGTTCTGTCGTTATCATAATGACTACGGGCATGATACAAATGAATGCAACCAGCTAAAAGATGAAATCGAGTTCCTTATTAGACAAGGACACTTGAGAAGATATGTACGGGCCTCGGGAAATTCCCAACGAGAGGCTCCAGGTGGCAACGAGCATGCGCCCACATGCCAACGCTCGCCACCTTTACAGCCTGACCCCGTAGCTGGCACTTTACTCACCATCTGCGGAGGCCCACACCTCGTGGGAAGCAGTGGAAAGGCGAGGGAACGATATGCTCGGACCCTACGTCACGACCAAGACATCGAGATGATGACTGTGGAGGACAGGGCATCGAAGAAGGCTCAGTCAGAGGATGGTGAGATAACTTTCTCTGATAACGACGCCCAGCATGTCCAGTTCCCACATTCCGATCCGCTAGTCGTGGACGTTCAAATCGCCAACATGATGGTGAAAAGAGTACTAGTGGATACAGGAAGTTCAGTGAACATCCTGTACAAATCTTCGCTGGAATGCATGAAGTTGTCCGTCAAGGACTTGGAGCCCTGCAACCAAACAATTTATGGCTTCTCTGGCGAGGGACTCGCCCCAGCAGGGTCAATCAGACTTCAAGTCACAGCAGGTACATCGCCTACTACCAGGACATTACTCGCTACTTTTATAGTAGTCGATTGTCCTTCGGCGTACAATGCTGTTATTGGAAGGCCCATACTGGTTGATCTTCGGGCTGTCACCTTAGTATGGCACTTGGCCATGAAATTCCCGACAGACGCAGGGGTATGACGCGTGTTGGGAAATCAGAGAGAAGCAAGGGAGTGCTACAATGCCTCAGTTACAAAGGCAAAGAAGGGAACGTCGAAAAGCACTCCCCCTGATAGGTTGCAGATGGCAATTGATACACAAGCCCAATCCAGTGATGGAGTCACCAAATAGGGTGTTTCCCAAAGTGAAGATAGGGACTTAGATCCTTGCTTTGGGGATTTTGAGGAAGATGTTGGACCCGTCGAGGACCTGGAAGAGGTCCAACTTGACGAAGAAGACCCGACCAGAGTGGTAAAGGTCAGGAAAAACTTAGAAGCAATAACGAAGTATGCACTGGTGGAGTTTTTGAGAAAGAACCAGGAAGTTTTTGTCTGGTCACACAAAGACATGACTGGGATAGATCATGCAGTTATCAGTCATGTCCTGAACGTTGACAAGAGTTTTCCACCCGTCCAACAGAAAAGAAGGCTGCTTGATAAGGATAGATCGAAAGCCTTAAAAAAGGAAGTCGAAAGACTGAAGGAGAATGGGTTCATCAGGGTGGCGTTTTATCCATCGTGGGTCTCTAATCCGGTACTGGTTCCCAAGACTAACGGAAAATGGCGAACCTGTGTGGATTTCACAGACCTCAATAAAGCCTACCCAAAGGATTCCTTCCCACTCCCAAGGATCGACCAGTTGGTCGATGCAACTGCAGGACATGAGATCCTCTCCTTCATGGATGCATACTCAAGGTACAATCAGATCAGTATGCATCCCCCTGACGAGGATCACACTAGCTTTCAGACCGATACAGGGTTATACTGTTATAAAGTAATGCCCTTCGGACTGAAAAACGCTGGTGCGACTTACCAGCGATTGGTCAACCACATGTTTAAGGAGTTGATCGGAGTAAACATGGAGGTGTGCGTGGACGACGTGTTGGTAAAGTCGAAAAAAGCAGAAGGACATGTGAAGGATTTACAAGAGTGTTTCAACGTTCTGAACAAATATCAGATGAAGTTAAATCCTCTCAAATGTTCCTTCGAAGTAGGATCAGGGAAATTTTTGGGGTTTATTGTTAATTCGAGAGGAATCGAGGCCAACCCCGACAAGATAAAAGCCCTGATCGACATGAAATCGCCAATGAAAATCAGGGATGTACAAAGTTTAACTGGAAGAATTGCCGCACTAAGTAGATTTATTTCCAAGTCGATGGATAAATGCATCCCTTTCTTCAATCTACTTAGAGGCAACAAGAAATTCGAATGGACAGGAGACTGCGAGCAGGCTTTCCAGGCCTTAAAGGCCCACATGGCACAGCCTCCTATTTTATCTAAACCCATGGACGGAGAAACTTTGTTCATTTACCTGGCGATCACCAAATTTGCCGCCAGTGCGGTGCTAGTGCGAGAAGAAGAAGGCGTACAAAAGGCGGTTTACTATGTAAGCAAGAGGTTAATCGGGGCTGAATTGAGGTATCCTCCAATCGAAAGGTTGGCCTATTGCTTGATTTTGGCCTGAAGGAAGTTACGTCCTTACTTCCAAGCCCATCCCATCACAGTCTTAACTGACCAACCCCTTCGGCAAGTTCTGCAAAAGCCAGAGGCGGCTGGGCGCTTATTGAAATGGGCAGTCGAACTCGGGCAGTTCGATATCACATATTCATTGCGAGCAGCAGTAAAAGGACAAGTCTTGGCTGACCTTATCGCCAAATTCACTGAGCTCCCAGACGACGAGCAGTGCGAAGAGCCTAGTGCGCCCGAGCCACAAGTCAAAGCTACTTCGTGGAGGTTATTCACGGATGGATCATCCAACAAATCTCACACAGGAGCAGGAGTGATATTGATAACGCCAGAAGAGCATCGATTTCACTGCGCTATTAGGTTCGATTTCACCGCATCGAACAATGAGGCCGAATATGAAGCACTCCTCGCAGGACTAAGGTTAGCCAAAGACATGAATATAAAAGTGCTTGATATCTACAGTGATTCACAGCTGGTAGTGAATCAAGTCTTAGGGGAGTATCAAGCACGGGGCCTCAAAATGGTGGCCTACTTAAACAAAACTAGAGATATGTTGGCGCAATTCGAAAAGTATACCCTCCAGCAAATTCCCCGAGATCAGAATTCAAACGTAGATGCCTTAGCCAAACACGCAAGTGCGAAAGACGCTGACACTTTGAATATTGTGCCAGTAGAGAGATTATACGAACTGAGCATACGAGCAGACGAAATTAATATGGAAATCCGGATGGAGGATACATGGATGGAACCATACTTGGAGTATCTCACAAATGGTGTACTACCAGCAGATAGAAACAAAGCCAGAACCCTTCAAAGACAGGCTGCTAGGTATATACTGGTCGATGGTGTCCTTTACCAAAGAGGATATTCCATGCCACTGCTCAGATGCATTACACCGGAAAAGGCTAAAGAACTAATGAAGGAAGTACATGAAGGCTTCTGTGGGGACCACACTGGGGGGCAGAGCTTGTCAAGAAAGATTCTGAGGCAGGGTTATTTTTTGGCCGACTATGAATGAGGACTCAATGGAGTTTGTGCAAAAATGCGATAAGTGTCAGAAGTTTTCCAAGATCCCATGCGCAGCTCCCAACGAGTTAAAGCAGATGCAGAGTCCTTGGCCTTTCGCAGTATGGGGTATAGACTTGATTGGATCCCTGCCAATAGGGAAGGGTGGAGTAAAATATGCAGTCGTAGCAGTCAACTACTTCACCAAATGGGCCGAAGCTGAGCCACTCGCTACCATAACGACCAAGAAAGTTCTTGACTTTGTCATCAAGAACATTGTTTGCCGATATGGTTTGCCTCGAAAAATTGTCTCAGACAACGGCACCCAGTTTGACAATGACTTATTCACAGACTTCTGCGAAGGGCATGGAATCGTCAAAAGCTTTTCTTTAGTCGCACACCCACAAGCAAATGGGCAAGTCGAAGCAGTGAACAAAACACTTAAAGATACTCTAAAGAAAAGACTTGAAGATGCTAAAGGAGCATGGCCAGAACAGCTGCCTGAAGTACTCTGGTTGAATAGAACTTCTCATCGAACAGCGTCAGGTCATACCCCGTTCTCCTTAGCGTACGGGTATGTATATCTCATTCCACTATGGAAGCAGAGTTCATAGCTCTAGCTGCTACCGGCAAAGAGGCCGAATGGTTAAGGGATCTGTTGATAGAGATTCCCCTAATCAAAGATAATGTATCTACTATATCGATACATTGTGATAGTCAAGCGACATTGGCTAGAGCATACAGCGGAGTGTATAATGGGAAGTCTAGACACATTAGTCTAAGACATGGATATGTAAGAGAATTGATTCAAAGAGGAGTAATCTCAATATCCTATGTGAGAACAAGTGAAAATCTGGTGGATCCTTTCACTTAGCCACTAACGAGGGGTTTAGTGGCTACATCATCTCGAGGGATGGGACTTAAACTCCCTAAAGAGATTCACAATTGATGGTAACCTATCTTAACACTAGTTATTCAACTAGTGTTAGGTTCAATAGGTAATAACAAGTCAATCAAGTGAATATTAGTTGTACTCAAAACAAGTCCCATCTGAGATATTGAGTACTTGTGTGTTACCAAGTGGAGGGTTAAAACCGAAAGATTTTTTAATAGAATTCAGACTTGTAAAGACAAGTATTTTTGGTAACGAAATACTATAAGAATTCTACCTATATGGACCTAGGGATGGTGCTGCCTCTCATGAGAATTGGGAGTATTCTCAAGAACGTCCATGAATGGAAAGTGCACATGGGCATTAACGGTGCAAAGCGAGACATAGAGGTCTCAAGTGAACATCGCAAAGGTGTGTGTGTTATCACCGATTTGTCATCATGAAAAGATGGTTCAATGCCTAGTGCAACCTAATTTTCGACAAATTTTGTGATAACTACACTATAGAAAGTTCAAGTTGAAAAACACTTTGCTTTATGCACTAATGCAGTGACTCCTATAAGAGAAAGTTCTTATTTAATCAAGTGGGGGATATGTTATATTTCAAAATATAATGATTGATTAAATAAGTGTTGCAATAGACAACTATTTAATCTTGTGGGGGAATGTTATATTATTTTATAATATAATGTAAAATTATATTATATTATAATATAATGTAAAATTATATTATATTATAATATAATGTTTTAGATTAAATAAATGTGACAAAGAGTGTCACACATTGTAACATATAATAGAGAGTTACAATATTTAGATATATGAGATAGGCTATTTAGGATTTTTACCCCCCGAACTATTACCACTACCGTATCGTGCCCCCTAATTTTTTCAGGCCGTTAAAAATTCCCCCTGAAATATTCACAGTAATGTAAAGAAGGACTTCCGTTAACTTTCAACACATGTGGCTAACAAAATGTTGACATGGCTCTTTACATGCTGATGTGTCTTGGCCATGTCAGCGCCATGTGTGTAATTTTATTGTTTTTAAATATGGTTTTTATTTTTTTTAATGTATAAAAAATGGTTTAATTTATTAATTCTATTTTTTAGTGTTTAATTCATTAATTTTTAATATGATTATAGATTTTTTTAATTTTAAAATTATACACATGGCGCTGACATGGCCAAGACACATCAGCATATAAAGAGCCATGTCAGCCTTTTGTTAGCCACATGTGTTGAAAGTTAACGGAAGTCCTTCTTTACATTACTGTGAATATTTCGGGGGGAATTTTTAACGGCCTGAAAAAATTAGGGGGCATGATACGGTAGTGGTAATAGTTCGGGGGGTAAAAATCCTAAATAGCCTATGAGATATATCCAAATAATGTAACATACATGGTGTTACAAATTTGTAACTTCCAAATATTACCCTTTATTGTGTAAATTGTTGTTACACAATATTGAGATGAATTTCATAAAGCCATATGTGATATGGCTGTTAGAGATATGATTTTAATCCCAATAATGTGTTTTTGGAGTTACAAAGTTATTTGAGAGGGTTTGGAACCGTTTGGAAAAATAGCACATTTTTAAGTGCTGAAATTGGTCGGTGGCCGCGGCCTGTGGGACAGAGACCAGTGGCCGCAACCACTAATGTCTCTGGCCACGGCCACAGGCCAAAAACTGACCAATTTTTTCAGTTTTTTCAATCTTTGTTGAACGGCTCAAAAAACCCAAATAACTCCCAAATCTCTTTTTTAATTCCATATTAATCCAATTAAACATTGGTAACAGCCATGGTGGTTGGTGGAATTTGAAATTCAAATGGTGTCTCTAAACTCTATAAATAGGAGCCTATAGCTCACTTGTAAGACACAACATTTCTATCCATTAGAGCACTTGGCTAGAAACACCTTGAGGCTTGATAATTCCAGAAAGCTTTTCCAATATCTGAGAGAGATCCCTTAGTGCTTGAGTTAGGGGGAAATAAGCTTTTGGACAAAGGTTTTAAACCTTGTTCAAGTTGGTGATCCCCAACACTCTTCACTTTGGTAGTGTGAGTGAGAGTTGCTTCTATTTTAGTTTGTTTGTTCTTTCTTTCTATTCTATTTCTCTTCATCTTTATATTCTTCTCTTTTGTTTATTTGTATTTCTTGTTTTGAGTTGTAATCTTCTTTTCTTTATTTCTAACATTTTGCTTTGAGTTGTATTTTCACCATTCTATTATTCTTTTCTTCTTCTTGTTCTTTAGTTTATTTGTATTTTCAGTTATAGAGTTGTAATCTTATTTAATCAATCATTATTTATTTGTAACATATTGCATAGAGTTGTAATATTATTATCAATTTCCATTGAGGCAAAACAATTTTTCCTAACATAAACAGTCCTTCTTAAAGGACTGGCTTGTATTAAATTTTTACTTTTTACAAGTTTTGAAAAATGGTTAGTCATGTTATATGGCTAATCTCTTATAAGTGTAAGATCTTTTTAAAGATCACTCGTAAAGACATGTTTAGTCCATTTTTAATACGAGAATTATAAGGAACTGTGCGCAGCCAGTCATTCTTGCCAACCTTTGTAAATTTTATTTACAAGTATTTGTTCACTACGTGTGTTGTTTTGCTGTATTCTGTATTTTACAAGTTATTCCGAGCAGTAATGTTCGTACAGGTCGTGGTCAAGGCAAGTGACCAAGGACCTAAAGCTCCTCAGTCACTTGGGGGGCATATAAGGTACATCGATAGCAAAGCATACCAAGAGGTATGTAAACACATGAACAAAATGAGTGAAATCATGCTACGGTACTTAGAGTATTTTTCAAAATTTATATTTTGTTAAATCAAACCAAAGTACTATGCTAAGTTCGGTCATGCGAACAAATGTTATAATAAGCAGAAATATTATAATATCAAAAAAGCATTCTCTTACACCGCAAGCAGTACTGCTTGGATGTAATTGTTTAAAGTAAAAGGAAAGTTTGCTGCCCATGCAGCAAAATTAAAAAATAAAAATTCAGTCTTTACATCACGACCCGTAGGTCGTGTAATTAAAGAAGAGAAAAAGAACAAAAAACTTTAAGGAGCCTGAGGGGTAGGAGGATCTGTTGGAGCAGTTTGGTCAGCTGTATCTCCTCCAGCTTCTCCTCCCTCCAAATTGGCGGGTGGCTGGATACTTGGGGAAGCAGGGACCCTAGCTCTTTCTTCTTCTGCAGCTAACCGAGCAGCACAGTGTGCTAGCTCGGCCTTCCTGGCCTCTGCTGGAAGGTAACTGAAATCGGCACCTTGGTTGTGTTTCCAAAAGTCGTAGAAACACCGAAGTGTCGCGTTCTTGTACCTCTCCAGATCCTTGGCATTGGTAAGCTTAAGTTGTTCCACTTGGCTCTCAAGAACAGCTATGGTCTTGTCCTTAGCAAGGTGCTCCTCCTTAAGTCTCTTGACTTCACGATATTGGACTCGACTAGACTCCTGGTAATCGTCCCTCTGCTTCTTCAAAGCTGCCTGAGAAGCTTCATTCTCCGCCAGCTTTGCCACCAAAGCATCCTTCTGCTGGGTAACCACCTCCAACTCCCGAGCATGCCTGGCTTCTACAGCCTGAAGCTCCTCGATGGCTTTCACCTGAAACTCCTTGACGGCCTTTGCCCGAGCCTGCTCGATGCTAGCACTAGCGCGAGTACAAGCATCAGTTATAGTCAGCATTGCCTGCAGTCAAGGAATAAAAGTTAGGCTATATTACAAGAAGGAAAGATAAAGGCCAAGAGAAAGAATACTTACACTGGCCACTTCGTTAAGAGCCCTGTTAAGGATCTGATCAACCCCCATGCTCTCAGCTTCAGCCATTGCCTCCTTGCAACGGTCATGCTTCAGGATATGAGCAAGACAATCTTTAACTGATCGCAGGGAGCGGTTCGAGAGTTTGTTCCCAGGAAGTTCTGCTTGCGGGGCCTGTTCCCTTCGGGCCGCAGGCGGGGGGTTGGCAGCAGGGGCAGTCTCCTTTTCAGCATGAGCAGGAGGTTGGGCAGAAGGTTGGCCAGTAAGTCCGTCCTTGTAAGGATCAACTGTTCAACCTTTCTTGGCCGGGGGTGCTTGGCTTGATTCGCCATCATGCCTCCTAGCTGATTTCCGTCGAACCAGGGGGACCTCCTCTTCCTCCTGGGTCTGGTACAGATCGAAAACGTTGGGGGAAGGCATCTCTGCAGATAAAGAAAACACATGCAGGCAGTAAGACAAAAGTAGATAAAAAATCATGGCAAATCAGAAAAGAGGTCACAAAGTTTAATACCCGAGCTACAACTACTTGTCGCTACACTACTGACTCTATTAGTCATACACTCACTATCTGGCACGAAGAAGTCTGGCCCTAGATTTGGAGTATACGTAAAATTTCCTTCCCCATCAAATAAGTGACAAGGAATTGGCAAGCTATTTAAAAGTAGAATAACAGTACCGTTTTCATCTGAAGACTCATCCAAGTCAATGACGGGCTCAGTTTCCTTTTGTTTCCCCTTCCCTTGGGGTGCAGAAGGCCTCTCTGCTGAAGGGTCGCCAGTGGGTTCCCTGATCATAACCCCCGTTGGCCTCCTTCGGGGAGGAGACGCTGGGGGTTGCTGCTCGGGATCCCCCTTGGTAGTGGCATCTGCCACCACGGGTCCTCTTGTTTCATGGTGAGAAGCCAGGAGGCCAGATAGCCTCAGATTTTCATCAGTGACCAGGGATTTAACGCTTTTTTCAGTGTCTGCCATCCTGGCCAGTGCGTTGGACCTCAACACCATGTCTGGTGTTGGGTTTGGACGTAACCATGGTCCTGAAAGGCACAATATACTTTAGAGAAGTGCAGAAGAGTTTGCTAAGGAAAAGTAGTGAACAGTGAAAAGTGACATTTACCTCCTCGAGCGAAGGCCAGGTTGTTCGTAGTCATGTCTGGCGTAAGGAAATACTCTTGATTGTACTTCCCCATGTTGGAAATGTGAGTAGTCTCACTCACGAACGTTCGGTTTGTTTCCTGGTGACAAAGATGAAAGAAGCCCCTCCCGTATTGTTGAGGGTTGGACTTAAGGTCAAAAAGGAAGTTGACCTCGTGGGGAGTGGGCACTGGCCATTTTTGAGTTTATAAAGGATATAGAGTGCGGCCAGCATTCTATATCCGTTTGGGATAATTTGAAAGGGGGCAACACCGAATTAGTTGCCCACCCCTTGGTAGAATGGATGTAGAGGGAGGATAGCCCCCGCCTCTATGTGATACCTGGACTAGGGCTGTGCAGAAATTTTTACAACCCGAATAATCCGCCCAAACCAACCCGAAAAAACCGCCAAAAAACGCAACCCGAATAAACCGACCAAAATTTAAACCGCCCAATTGTTTGATTGGGCGGGTTGAAAATATAACCCAACCCGCCCAATTAAGCATTATATATATAAATTAATTAAGTTTTGCTATATTTTTTTACTATAAATTTAAAATATTGTTTTAAGTTAAAAAAGATAAACTTCACACTATTAGTATTAGTATTTAAAAGAAAAAAATTACAAAAATTAAAAAAAAAAAAAATAATAATAATAATAATAATAATAATTTGTTTGGGCGGGTTGACCCGCCCAACCCGACCAACCCGACCCTCGCCCAACTCGCCCCAAAAAATCCCATTTCGGTTTGGGCGGGTTAACCCGACCAACCCGCCCAAATTATTGGACGGTTTAAAAAAAAAATTCTTAATTGGGCAAGTTACGGGTCATTTTTGCTAACCCGATTATGACATTGGACGGGTAAAAATTCCTTGTAACCCGACCAACCCGCCCAATGCTCACCCCTAACCTGGACCAAGCGCTATAGGCGACCCTAGGCAGGTTAGCTCTTTGGTCAGCAGCAGGGATTTTGAGATTAACCTCAGTAAGAGGATACTTCCTAAGATAATTGGCGAACATCCGGGGAGTCACCTGGCTGGTAGGCGAAAGATACCACTCGACATCAGGAAGGTTTTGATGCTGAGGGCGAGCCCTAACTTGGATACGGGGGTCCAGGGCAATGTTTTCTCGACCATTGGTCGAGGAAATCCTGGCCTGCGAATCAGGCTGGGCAGGTGAATTTGGATTGTTTTCAGAGTTTGGTTTTTTCTTGCCTGGAGACTTAGAACGGGCCATTTGAGGTGGTGATGGTTGAGGTCTAGAAGAAACTCTGGAAAATGGAATCTCGTGAACTCAGTCGGCTGGTTGTTCTTCGCCTTCAAGCAGTTGCGCAAGAAGATCGTCGTCGATGGGCCGCTCACCTCCCCACAAATCTGGCATTAAAATCTGCGAACAGAAGAATGGGGAGGTGAGGATGAAGAATTTTGAAAGTTTTTTAGAATAACGCTGGTCGAGTATAAAAGTTTAGCTTTTATACAGCAGCATTCTAACAAGAAACTAATTTTTCACACGAATAGTTTGAGAAACAGATCAAAAAGTGAAAGCAAAAAGTTTTTTGAAAAAGCTTTTTCAACTCCTTTTAGGGCGGGAAAAACTTGGTTTTTCAACTGGCATAAAAATCAAATTTTTACTTCGGTTTTACGTCCTAAAGTCGTGATCTCAACTATCAAACTAACTCGTAACCCCTTAATGGCAGAGAAATATCATCCTATACAGTATCACCCATTAAACCTCCTACTGTCATGCATCTCAACCCAGAAATAAATGAACTCAACAATCAATCCACATAAGCATGCACAGCTAAAATATAGAGCATAAAAGTTCTGGACTTACCAGAAAAAAGGCTGTAGAGATTTCAGAGAGTTTTCGAGCGTCGGAGAACTCGCGGACTGAATCTTGAAACGCTGGAAGACGGTCTCCAGAAGAAAATGGAAGCTCTGATTTTAGGGTTTCTTGAAAGAGTGATAGCTTGTGTAAAAAGGAAAAGAAGACTTTGGAGAGACTATATATATTTTTGTCCGTGGCATAAAAGAGGAGTAATCATCTGTTTCCTCTTTTTCGAAGCATGGGGAAGGGTGATAGCCGTCGAAAGATTACTTGGGAACCGAAAAGCCGTGATTAGACAAGGGTAGGTTACTTTTCCCAAGATTGCACGAATTACTCTGACAGGTCTGGTGGGGTAGTCGAAGGGTCATTTCCTTAAAAGTTTATTTATTGCTCGTAATAAATAAACATGGGGGGAAAATGTTATCCAAAAAAACAGGCACGGATGACGTGGCAAGTGATTTCTAACACGTGGTTGACACCTGGCAGAATTCTGTTCGACTATCGACCAGTGAGACATTGCAAGCACGGAGCTGAGTTTTATCATGACCAGCATGGTCGTACATTCTAGATATTTCAAAGATAATCTTATAGAGATCATCGTCATATCCGAGATTATCTCCCATGATTTACTGAATATCCGATTAATTAGGAAAGAATATCTGTAACTAATTCATGTAATCTTCCTTGAGCCTATAAATAATGAGAAGATAGCTCAAGGAAAAGACTTTTGGCTTTCTAATTACTGGAGATTAGAGATTTGCGAGTGAGCTAGAGCTATCACATTCGATATATTATTTTGTTCTTCAGAGGTTGGTGAAACTCATTGAACCCTAGTTCTTTGATCACTCCTTTGAAATATTATATCAATAACAGCTCAAGTGGACGTAGGTTATTACCAGATTCTGGGGCCGAACCACTATAAATTCTTGTGTGCTTTACTGCTTTTGTCTATATTCTCATTTCAACATATTTGTCTACATCAAGCATTTTTAACTCCATGTCAGTTGACCAAAATCAGGGTCAATAGTATATTATTTTTTTAGATGATATTTTAGGTTTTATCTTGTTATATGTAATAGTGGTATATAATTTTTTTAACATGGTATATACATTTTAATGGTGGTATAAAATCTTGATAGCATAGTATATACATTTTTTAGTAATAATTTGATAAGTGTTGTTGGTATATTATTTTCCAACTTAGTATATATATTTTTTGTGGTATGGTATATCATTTTTTTAGATGATATTCAATTTTTATATTGTTATATATAATGGTAGTATCTAATTTTGTTAACATTGTATATACATTTTAATAATGGTATATAATTTTGTTAGCATTGTATATACATCTTAATGGTGGTATATAATTTTGTTAGTATGTTATATATATATATCCAACTTAGTATATATGTATTTTTGTGGTATGATATACCATTTCTTAGATGATATTTAGTTTCTATCTTAATATATATAATGCTGATATATAATTTTGTTAGTATAATATACTCATTTTAATGGTAGAATATAGTCTTATTAGTGTGGTATATACATTTTTTGAGTAATTATATACCAATTTTATTTTTGTTAAAATCATAGTATATTGATTCTGTGTCTTATAGTATATAAAATACTATGGTACATATGGTATATATGTTTAATAGTATGATATATCTATTTGTTGTACTATAATATATCAAATTAATATATCATGCTAGTAAACTTATAGACTATAATTAAAAAAAACAAAATCAATTGATATGAAATATCAATAACGAAATTTGATATACTATAGTATAAACAATGCATATACTGTGTTAACAATAATTAAAAAAAAATTAATCTTTGTATAATATTAACCATACAATTTTGATATACCATCCCAGGAAAAATATATACACTAGTTGGAAAATGATATACCAACTGTTGGGTTTTATGTCCTTATAAAACCATGACGGACATGTAACGCGATTTTATATTGTCAATAAAAGAAGTATAAATTATTTAGTTTGACAACCGCGTTGCTTGCTTATTTTATTACATGATTATTGGAATAATACAAACATTTATAAAATCTTGAACATATAAATAGTTGCAATTATAGTGATTAGGTCACAATGGATTATAATTGTAATTATATGTTCAAAAGAATGAGTCATAAGATTAAGCAGTGTATTGGATTTTTACAGATCTGGTAATTTACGATATGATCTACTTACACATTTGAGGTGTGATGTCCTATCCAATGTATTGACCAAGTAGATAAGATCGGATGTATATGGGTACATTGGACTAGGTCCGATATTGATTATTAATAGATAAATAAGTATCATTTTTATCGAATCTAATCATTGTCACAACGTTGATCATAGGTCAAGTTGATCATGATTCTAAGTGATAATATTCTGCTAATTATATTATTAAATTTTGGCTTGTTTGTTACCAGCTTACCCTATAGTCTAGTTCATACTTACATCTTGAAGATTTAGTAGAATAATTGAGTGTGAGTATTATTCATGGATATGAAATCTATAGCTTCTGTATGAGAGGTGAAAAGGTGACCTCCTTAATAGGTTAGTCCAAAAGGGTAAATGATTGAGCGCTCATATATCTGTGAATAAGCTCATAGATTTATCATTTACAAGAGACTTAGTGGAGTTAAGGATAAAATACAAATAAGGGGTAAAATGGTAATTTGCACATGGCTCGTTATTAAGTCATCGATAGAGGATTGACTGACTGTAACAGTTATAATAATAGATAACGTATTTGTGGTTCAAGAGCCACAGGACCACTTCAGCTAATACATATGGATTTTGTAATCCATGTAATGTACAAGCAAGAGGAGGTTGTGAATATTTCGTCACTTTCATTGACGATTATTCGAGATATGGTTACCATACTTATGCAAAGAAAATCTGAGACTTTTGGAAAGTCCAAAGAATTTCAAGCAAAGGCTAAAAAACAATTAGGTAAATCACTAAAAAGCACTTCGATCTGATCGAGGAAGAGAGTACTTGGACTGTGAATTCAAGAACCATCAACGTGAGCATGGCATTCAATTCCAACTCACTACAACTGAAACAACACAATAAAGTGATGTTTCAGATAGTCAGAATAGAACGTTATTAGATATGGTTAGATGAATGATGAGTTTCTCATCATCACCACTGTCATTCATGGGCTATACGATTCAATGTGTTCTATACACATTGAATGATGTTCCACCTAAGTCTATCCGATAGACACCCATAGAATTATGGAATGGTTGTAAACCTAGTCTACACCATTTTCAAATTTAGGGGTGTCCTACACATGTGCTTAAAGGAAAGACCGGGAAGTTGGAAACGTGCTCTGAAGTGTGTATGTTTGTGGGATATTCCAAAGAGACTAGAGGTGGAATTTTCTATAGTCTAAAAGAAAATAAAACATTTGTATTGATAAGTGCAACTTTTCTTGAATATGACTATGTTAATAACCACAAACCTCCAAGTAAGGTTGTACCGGAGGAGATGGTCTCAAATGAAGTCGCGAATTAACCAGCAACAATTAATGATAAAACAACCAAAGAAACCACATTTCCTGAAAAGGAAAAACCAGTGCAACGTCGTAGTGGGAGGATTGTGAGACAACCTATTCGCTACGAACATGAGGCACACGTTCTTGTATCAGATACTGAAAAGGACGATCCATTGACTTTTAAAGAAGCAATGGAAGACCCTGATGTTGATAAGTGGCAAGAAGCCATGAATCAAGAAATGGAATCAATGTATTCCAATTCAGTCTGGGAACTTGTAGATCTGCCTGAAAATGTTAATGCCATTAGATGCAAATGGTTCTACAAGAAGAAAAGGGGTGCAGATGGAAAGGTAGAAACCTATAAAGCAAGACTTGTGGCCAAAGGCTACACACAGAGAGAGGGTGCGGACTATGAAGAAACATTTTCTCCTGTGGCCATACTTAAGTCCATTCGCATACTCTTATCCATAGCTGCCATTTATAATTATGAGATATGGCAAATGGACGTCAAGACAGCTTTTCTGAATGGCCACCTTGATGAAACCATTTATATGGAACAACCATAAGGGTTTATAAAGAAGGATCAAGATCAAAAGGTATGCAAATTGTTGAAATTCATATATGGATTGAAACAAGCATCAAGATCTTGGAACTTAACATTTGATGAAACTATTAAAACATATGGTTTCGAACAAAATGTTGACGAAGCTTGTGTTTATAAATACATCAAATGAAAAATTGTGGTTTTCTTAGTTCTTTACGTTGATGATATCCTACTCATTGGGAATGATGTAGAGACATTATCAAATGTAAAGAAATGGTTGGCTGACAAATTCCAAATGAAAGATTTGGGAGAAGCGAGCTATGTTCTAGGCATTAAAATTCTAAGAGATAGAAAGAACAAGCTCCTAGCACTTTCACAAGCAAATTATATTGATGAAGTGCTTGAAAGATTCTCTATGGAGAATTCCAAAAAGGGTCAATTTCCGACCAAACATGGAATTTCTCTTTGCAAAGATCAGTGCCCTAAGACACCACAAAAGCAAGAGGATATGAGAAAGTATCCCTATGCGTCAGTTGTGGGGAGCCTAATGTATGCAATGTTATGTACTAGACCTGACATATGTTATGCAGTAGGGATTGTCAGTCGTTATCAATCAAATTCAGGTTTGGAACACTAGATTGCGGTGAAACATATTCTCAAGTATCTCAGGAGAACGAGAGACTATATGCTTGTATATTCGGGTAGTGACCTCGAACCTACTGGATACACTGACTCAGATTTTCAATCTGACAAGGAAAGTAGAAAGTCTACTTCTGGGTCAGTATTCACTCTTGGTGGTGGAGCAGTTGTCTGGAGAAGCATTAAGCAATCCAGTATAGTTGATTCAACCATGGAAGCTGAATACATAGCAGCTTGTGAAGCAACTAAGGAAGCAGTTTGGCTGAAAAAGTTCTACACAGATTTGGAAGTAGTTCCAGAAGTGGAGAAACCACTTGTTCTTTACTGTGACAACAGTGGAGCAGTGGCCAATTCTAAAGAACCAAGAAGCCACAAGAGGGGAAAGCATATAGAGCGCAAATATCACTTAGTCAGAGAAATCGTACATAGAGGAGATGTGACCATTCTGAAAATCACATCAGAACACAACCTGACAGACCCGTTCATGAAGACGCTTCCAACAAAGCAATTCGAGGGTCATGTACGTAATATGGGATTGAGAGAAATGCCTCACTTGCTTTAAGTACAAGTGGGAGATTGTTAGGAGTGTGTCCTAAAAGCATGTAAAGACATTTGTTTTTTTTGTGAATAAATAAATGCAATGGCTTATTATTATTTTCATATTTAGATTGTTAAATTATTGTTTGAATAATTTTGTAAATATCAGAAAAATTCCATATTCATTATTGAGGATGTGATCTTGTATTAGTACGAGAGAATAAAGATCACATGAATGAATAAAAATAGTCAACAACGACAAATTAAAGTTATGGAATTCTTTAATTGGAGTTGTAAGTACGGTTTACTGAGTATCATAATGATACAAATAATCTAGATTCGGATTATTGATGTGGTAAGACATCTCGGTAAAGGTGCTTTATATAATATGATTATATATGACATGGGCCGATATGAATTAAAGTCTTTATCCAAAAACCATTTAACAATAAAGACTTGTAATTCATATCATAACTGATGATCATTTATAGATCAACCTAAATCCTGAGTGTTCATGAACTCCTGTTCATTTTTATTAAATCTTTTGATTCATTCGTTAAGGTCTCTTCAAAGAATGAGGCTAATGACTTTTGTTTTGGAGATTTAATATCATGGATGGCTGGGAACATGTATCAACAATACGGAATCTAATTTTTCCTAACGGATCGTATATTGGTTCCCTTAAGGGTTAATTCTGGAACTGAATGATTTTGAGCTCAAATCTATAATTAGATTATAGATTAATTATTCACTAGTGAATTAATGGTACTTAAGGAATAAGAAGTAAATTAGAAAGGTTAAATGGTAATTCTCCCATTCTAATGTATGAACTAATTAATTAGAAGGTTGAACTATTGTAAGATGGTTATATCAATGGACGACTTAAGAAATTTTTTTATGTAAAAGTATATCTATAACATAAAGAGTGCAATTCTGAATTTATAGTGGAGTAATATCAGAATTAATAAATTAACTATTATAATTAAAGAGTTTAATTATTTAGTTTCAATTTATTGGAGCTTAATGTTATAGGTCCATGGTCCCCGAAATGGCTCAAACAATCACTGTCAAAGGCAAATACAAAAAATGGGCAAAAAGGACTTATGTGATAAGTAAAATATTTTTCTATGTATCAAACATAATTATTGTTTAATTATGTGTAATTAATTAATTATTTGATTTAACAAAAATATAATTAATTTTGAATTAATTTATTTTTGGGATTTTTGGTATTTAAATAATAATAAAAATTGGGAAAAATCACATGCCTGCACAGGCATGTGGTACACGTGTGGCACAGTGCACAGGCACTGTGCTACACGCATAAGAGATGGACTTAGTCTCTTGATTCCACAATTTATGTTATTTAAATATTAAATAAATAATGAGATATTTTAATATGATTAAAATATTATTATTTAAACAAAAATCTGATAACTAATCAGTTATTTTGAATTTGTTTAAAATAACAAATATTTTAATATATTGGATATTATTAAATATTGGATATCAGTTTTCACAGAACGTAATTTTTCAGGGATAGAAAAATATCTAAGATTCTCTCAGAGAAAAGAGAACAGTGACAAAAACAAAGGTCATTGTTCTTCACAAAACTTAGGTCCAAACTTTATCAGATCTCATGTGTTGAGAACATATGATAAATAGTTATTGCCTATTATTTGTATAGCGAGCCCACACTCGTTCTTTGTGTGCCTGAGAACATTTTGGAAGATCTTGGTGTGAGATCTCAAGGATTCAGCCATACGAAAAGATAGCAGCAAGGAAGGACCTGAGGTAATTTTTCTATTCTTATCCTTGATTCAATATATATATGAGTGTGAAGAAGTAGATCTAGAAATCTTATGGGATTAATCTGACAATTTGATTGTTGTTCCGCTGCGCATAATCTTTGATTTGATCAATAAAAACCAACAAACATACCACGAACATGCATTCTCAAAACAACAAACAACATTTCATACACATATCAACATCATAACAACAAAAAGGATAGGATTCTCCATTACCTCCTTTGTTGTGTTCAAGAACACACTAGCTTGGTCAACCCTCTTTGGTACCTAGGATTTTCGAAACCCAAAACACAAAACCTCTTAGAAATAAGAAGAGATGACATAGACTAGAGGACTCAAAGCACAACCTAAGAACACTTACCTATGACTCGAAACCTTCTTTCTTTCTCTTCTTCTTCTTTTTTTTTTCTTTACTTCTTTCTTCTAGAGTTCGGCAGCCACAAATGGGAGCTTACAAGCTCTCTTTTTCTTTCTTTATAAAATCCCTAGTGGTCAACTCTTTATAGCAATTTGGTGGAAAAGTCACAACGGGGATTTATACTCGGCTCGGTGTAAGCCAAGGGATTAGTAAATTAATTGGGAATTTACGGTGTTAATTAAGGTTTAGTGGAATTGGTGGAAAAATGACCAATTTGCCCTTGGGGGATGCTTTGAAGAGGAATTATAGAGTGAGGCTATTATGGTCTTTTGACTTGTTTGGATGAGGTGTTGGCTGAGTTAGGCAGCTCACGATTTTGGGGCAATGTCATTTTGGTTTTAGGTTGTCTCCTCAAACATTTCCTCAAAGAGAAACTTTCAAGCTCAAAACTCAATCTAAAGCCCACAATTCACACTTTATTTTTGGATTTGGGGTAAGTTCCTAAACTCAAGCTCCAAAATGTTGAATCCTTGAATCTTTGGTGTTAGTGTGTTTTTTGGGTACTTTGTTGTTGGTTGTTGTTTGTCTAAGCTAATAAAGATGTTTTGTGGTTGTAAATCTGCCGGAATACTGGTCTAAGGTTGAGTTTTGGGTCTGAAATACATGGAGAAGTCGTAACTTTTGGATTGGGGAAGAACGATTGAGTTTATGGGTAATTTTGGGTTTCTTGCGACCTAGCACGACCACGCTAGTGTCCCAGAAAAGGTGGAATTTTGGTTTGGGATTGGGGTTCAAGACTAGGGGTGCAAGCGTGCTGGGTAGACAGTGCCAGAGCCCTAGAAACCCCAAAATTTATGTGGGCGCGATCGCGCTAGGTATCCTGATTGGTAGTTTATTCTGACTATAGGTTTAGGGCTCGGGGAGATTGGGAATTTGTTTGGGGGCCCACTTGGGGGCTCGGGGGACGTTTCTAACGTCCCGGCAGCTGGGAATAATAAATTTATACATTGGGGTTCGAAGTGAAGCTTGAGATTTGGATTCAAACCCTAATAAGAGTATGTTTATGTTGTGACTAGATTTCTACAAGGCTCGGGATTGGTATCACACTTGAGGCCTTATCGTCATTTGCACGAAAATTGAGGTAAGAAAACTGCAACCGTGTTGAAATTAAGGCTTGAGCCCTTGTGATTGAACGTGGCTATAACTCTGTTTGTAAATGTTTGTTTGAGTATGAATATATGTGCTTTACGTGGTTGTGTTATGTATGCAATATATGTCTATTTATATTTGGGAGTGTGATACGCACTTGTACAGCCCTATAGTCGCTTGAAAAGAAACTTGAGTGTGAGCTACGCTTGTCCGACTCTATAGCCGTTTGATCGAAGCAGGTGTGGTGCGCGCCTGGGTGGCCTATGGCCCCATAAATAGATTGATCATTTTCTTGAGTGTTGTTTATAATTACTAAGAATGATATTTATAATGGTAATATGTTGATTGTCTGTATGTTTAACTGAGTTTTCTTGCTGGGCCTTCGCTCATGGGTGCTACGTGGTGCAAGTAAGAGTAAGGGGAAGTTGGACTAGCAAAGAGTTGGAGAGCTTCAGGGGCGGCGTGTACCTATTCCGCCTTGTCGACCGCCACGGTCGAGACTTCTTTTGGAGATCTAGGATTTAGTTGTTTTGACGCTTAGGTCGACTATTATGTACCTTGTTCATTTCCTTTGTATCAATTATGAACTCCTTTTTGGGGATCCCATGCATGTACCAAATATTTTAATGAAAAATAGTATTCTTCTGACCAAATCCTTTTAATACCAAATTTTTAATCAAACCTAATTACATGTTTTAGTCCAAATGACTCGCTTAATGTGTTGAGTACAATTTTAAACACACAGTGTAACATACCCAGATTAGTAGGACGTTACAACAATCCAGGCAATTTATAGACCTTGTTGCAAATATTCTCCTCCATGATTTTAGGAAGGAGCTACACAAATATCTTATTTAAATTTAAATTACAGAAGACTCAGTCAACAATACAATATCTAAACTAATTCTAAAAAAATATAGGGATATTTTACTTAAATATTGTTTCCCAATTCTCTTCAGCGCAACATCGAGCTGATATCGATATTCTTCGAGCTGACATACATCTATAATTCTTTCGAGTTGTCTTCCTTGCATTGGAGTTGAAATAATTAATTACTTCATAATTACCCAACATTGTTAATAATAACAACATTTAATGTTGATCTTAATTGTGGTATCTCCGAGCAAGTATATCCTATTCTCGAAAATAGGGTATAACATATTGATTAATTGTTGAAGGTAGAGAATAATTCTTAACTGTTCTTTAAAATTGTGATTATCAATTGTTCTTTCTTTATTATTTTACTTTATGTTACTGATCACAAAAGCCTGAAGTATTTCTTCACTCAGAAGGAATTGAATATGAGACATCGTCGATGGTTGGAGCTATTCAACGACTACGACTGCGACATTTTGTACCACCCGGGAAAAGCAAACAAGGTGGCAGATGCATTGAGCCGACAGCCAAGGGCTTACGTGATGACAGTGAAAGAGATTCTGCAACAATTACATGCCAACCTTGCTACCTTGGATTTGGAGACAGTAGTCGGTCAATTGGCTAACCTCTCTATCAAGCATACCATTATGGAAGCTATAAAAGGGGGCCAGTTAGTAGATCCTTGGGTACAAAGACTGATGTACGAAGTGAGGAAGAAGGTGCGACCAGGATTCCATATCTCCGACAATGGAGTACTGGGTTTCAAAGGCAGAATATGTGTTCCGGACGATGACAAAATCAAGAAGCAGATCTTTTTCGAGGGACATAATGCTCTTAATGCCATGCATCCTGGCACCACAAAAATGTACCAAGACTTGAATAAGTACTTTTGGTGGCCTGGGATGAAAAATGAGACAGCAGAATATGTGGCACACTACTTGACTTGTCAGCAGACAAAGGCCGAGCATCAACGACCAGCCAGATTGTTGCAACCCTTAGAAATTTCAGAATGGAAGTGGGAGATGGTCACTATGGACTTTGTCACAGGTCTACCAACCACTCCCAAGGGGCACGATGCCATTTGAGTTATCGTAGATAGGCTGACTGGGTCTGCCCATTTCTTGCTGATCAAGGTAACATATGGAGCACATAAGTTGGCAGATACTTACATTGTAGAAATAGTGAGACTGCATGGTGCACCCAACTCCATCGTATCTGATTGCGACGGACATTTCACCTCGACATTTTGGGATAGAATCCAAACAAGGTTGGGTACTAAACTAAAGTTCAACACCTATTTCCACCCGTAAATAGATAGTCAAAGCGAACGAGCAATTCAGACCGTGGAAGATATGATAAGAGCATGCGTGCTCGACTTTCAAGGGTCATGGAATTAGAAGCTTCCAGTGATAGAGTTCTCTTACAACAACAGCTATCATGATTCCATCAAGATGGCTTTGTATGAGGATTTTTATGGAAGGAAATTTTGATCACCGGTTCATTGGCACAAGGCCGGTGAAAGAAAGTTTCTCAGATCGGATGAGGTTGATCAGGTTAACGAGGACATCCGACAGATAAGAAAACGCTTGCAAACTTTGGTAGATCAGCATCGAAAATTTTCTGATCGACGTAGGAGATCCCTGGCGTTTGAGGTTGGTGATAATGTGCTGCTAAAGGTAGCCCCACTATGAGGGGCTATGTGGTTTGGGAAGAAAGGAAAGCATAGCCCAATGTTCGTTGGACTTATCGAAATCATAGAGAGGATCGGAGAAGTAGCTTATCATTTAGCCCTTTTACCCGCCTTGCCTAAGGTGCATGACGTGTTTCATGTATCCTTGTTGAGAAAATACGTGCATGATCCCTCGCATGTACTCAGGTATGAGCAGTTGAGCGTTGATCCTCAACTCGTCTATGAGGAGAAGACGGCGATGATTCTAGACTTGAAGGAGAAAGTGTTGAGGAACAAGACCATGTCGTTGGTAAAAGTGTAGTGGTGTAACCACGGCATAGAAGAGGCGACCTGGGAAACAGAAGACAATATGAGGGAGTTTTATCCTCATTTTTTTTAAGTTTCGAGGATGAAACCTCTATAAATTGTAGGTATTGTAATGCCCTGCGTTTCAAGTACCTTTAAACAACTCGGGTCGAGATTGTTTTCCCCGAGTTAAGAATATTATTTTAATAGTATTGTATTTGTTTAGAATTTATTTCCATGAGTTATTGCTAGCCAAATTATGAATTGTGTGATTGAAATTCAAGATAAGACTTTCGGTCTTAGACCGATACAAAAACCCTAATCGAGTAAAAATCTCGTAAAATAAAATGATAAACTATGACAAATATATTTTGGGCATAATATACATTTATAAAAATTAAATTTTGGTCAAAAATAATAAACCTAAGAGGAAATAGAAATTTTAGGGCATTTTATGTTAAATGCTTAAATTTTTGCCTAATTTTGGAATTTTATTTCATAAATGGACCTTAGATTAAATTGTATTGTGTGATCAATTAAATTATATGTGAGAGACATTTAATTTAATTATTATGTGTTAAGTTTCTTTTTTATTTTATTTTATAATAGTGAAAAATGTTATAGAAAATGATTTTTGGATTTTTGGAAAAATCAATTTCTTAGAAAATGATTATTAACCTTTATTTTAAAAAAATAAATAATAAAGAGGTGGCTGGCCATGTGAGGGTTTTAACTTATGTGATCCAAATTGATTTAAGCTTTAATCACATCTAATTAATGTTAATGACACAAAGTTACATAAAGTAAAAACACTTAAGTGTTTTAGATATTTTTGTATTGTCTATGCTCTTCCACCCTCTCCAACCGACCCTCTTCTCTTACCTCACTCTCATCTTGTTCAAAAAAATTCTCTCAAGTTTTCTCACCATTTTCTACTACCAAAAACACTAAGAACCCTTTGTACTTAAGCATTGATCTTGGAAGAGTTTCCCTAAGGTAAAAGTTTCAAAAACTTGACTTTTATAAAGTTTTTAACCATAGATCTTTCAATAACTAACTATATATGTTGTTGGAGGAGTTGGTTTAAGGTTTTGAAAGAGTTTTGAAGGCTCTAAAGCTAGTAGAAACATCAAAATCTAAAGCAAGAACAATAAGAGGTAAAAAGTTTACTTTTTATGGTTGTTTTTGTATAGTTTTTATTTTTAAGCATTATTTTATGTATTTAATGCTTGAAGTTTCTTATTGGTGATGTAATAAGGCTATGGTAGTTGCTTGATAGTTTTTATGATGCTTGTATGTTGATTGTGAAAATAGGGACCTAAAATCCCTAAGGGTTTTGTTGAAAACCCTAAAACCAAAAAAAAGGGGAGGGGGGTGTTGAGCCTTGACTTCCAAGGGGTCACGTATCCACTATATAACTGATTTGGTACAAATAAATTGTATTGTGATGTTGTTGAGATGAATTACATGAATTTGAACTTTTGAAACACTAAAAAACTTTTAGAAGTGAGTAAGTTATGCTATTTCAAAATTTAGGTAAAAAACTGTTTTTTTTTTTGTATTCTTAATTTCGGGACTAAGTTTGGACAGCCACTGTATAGGGAAAATGAACTCAGTTTTTACTAAAATTTGGTGAAGATATTCTTGGCATACCCTAGTATGCTTCTATAAAATTTTGTAACAAAATACTGAACGGTTTGAAATTTATTAAATGCCAAAGTTTAGAAAAAAATAAGGACTTGAAAATAATGTCATTTTTTCCTCAATGTTTGAAAAATATTTTCACCAATAAAAAATGCTCATTCTGACCTAAGCTTTTACAGAGACCTAAATGAAATACCAAAGATTGAATTGGGAAATTTTGATAATAATTGGGCAAGTAAATTTCAAGTATGACTTAACAGAGTATGTAGTTAAAAATGTGAAAAATGAAGTTCACACTTAGTATAAAAAAAAAATACATTTTTGTGCATATTGCAAGAAAAAGACTTGATAAGTCTTAAAAACAGTTTGATCTAAAATACCACTTTGAGATTAGTAAGAATTATTTTTATTCTTTCTAAAAATAAAATATTTAATTATTAAGGAAAAATACCAGTTTGACCCCTGTGTTTTACCCGAAGACTCGATCGACCCCTGTGTTTTGTTAAATGACAAATTTGACAATGTGTTTTGTAAAATAGAACAAAATAATATCCTGAGCTCGATTTTGGTTAAGCAATTTTTCAATATGACTAAAATTCCCATATTTTTTTTTTAGATTGTCTAATTAATATTGAATTTTAAATTACATTTAAATAGTTTAAAATATTAATCATACATATATAATATAATTTAAAGTTAAAAATGAAATGCATTAAGAAAACATAAATTAAGGAATTAAAAAAAAACTTGAATTAGAAATATGATTAAATACTATTAATGGTCATTTTGCACTAAACCCTTATTTTTATTGAGTAATGGTATTTGCACTCAAAATATGCATCCACATATTATACACAATGATGTGATATTATTATTTTAAAAAATAATGTGTCTCAATTTTGATAAAAATGATTAGTTAGACTAAATTTTCAAATGTTTATTAAGTGCATATTTAGAATTTATATATGAGTTGTTGAGGACAAGTAAGAAAGCAATGAGAATCTCGTTGGCACACTCAGATGCCAATATTGAGATACCAATTAGAATCACAAATTTGATCAAATATCGAGACTTAATTTTATTTTATTTGTTATTACAATAATAGAATATATTATATTCTAAAAACTTTGGATCGCTTGATGATGATGATGACGTCATTTACATGTATCACTGTAAGTTGGGCACCACACAGGCTCCACAACTCCATCATCTTGTGTCATATCAATCAAACATTTCGTTGTCATTCTCCAATTTTAACAATAATAGAGCTTTTAAAAAAAAGTTAGATGGATCAAATTATTGGGTTATGTAAATGTAAACATTATTATTATTATTGATGTTTTGTTTTGATTGAACTAGGGCATATGTGCTTACACACAAGATTTCCACTTCTCGACGAAAGCATAGCTTAACTCATGGTCTTGAAAATAACAATTAATAATATTAAGTATAAAATTAACTCTTTTATTTTACTGTTGTTTGAAGATCGAAAAGGAGATTGATCATGAGGCTTCTCACTCATCCACCCAAACAAATATAAAAGTTGTTGTGAATATATAGATTATTAAATGAGAGAAAAAAAATATTATCTGTCCGCGTCATTTTCAATTAAATATCAAATTTAATGATCTTTTTTTTTTTAAAAAAAAATAAAATAAAATTTAATGATCTTAATTTTTTAACAATAAATTTTTATTTTTATTAAACATATTAAAATTGACCGTTCACCTAATATGGTTCAATATTTTGTTTTTAAACAAGACGTCTATTTTATTACAATTAGTATATTATATTTTCTATTCTGAAATTAAAAGTAAAATAGTAATAGTAAATGAAATATTAAAGTACAAAATTATCCTATTAATTTATTTTTATAATTAAAATCAAATAAATGCTTAATTTTGTCAATTTTTTTTGTAAGACAAAAAGTTATTTTTTTTCTTAAATAATAAATGAGCTAAGAAGATTTAGTTCATTTGATTTGAGATTCGTCTATTACATTAGTAAATAACTAGTTAAATATATAACTAAATAATATAAAAGAATAGGCATAATATATAGTAACTAAATGATAAATTTGTGGCAATAATATCTATGTAGTTAGATATGTTACACTTAAATACTTATGTAAAATTTTTGGCAACAATAATATCTGTCGTTACGAATTTAGTGCAGACGTTGGTCATTGACTGTTAAGTCTAACTAGGAACATATGTAGCTGTCATGTGGCTGCACCTAATTGGCCCAAATAATTTTAAATTTATTAAATACTTTAAAATTCTTTTTAAAATTTTTAAATAATTTTTTTTGCAATAATTTTTTTAAATAATTTAAAATCAAATAAAAAAATCTAAAATTTAATTTAAAACAAGATATAATTTTTAATTAAATAAAAATCTAATCAAACTTAACAAAAAAAAGTAAACTATTTGTATCTTAAAAAACAGATTTAAAAAAAAATTGTATCATTAAAAAAAGAAAAAGAAAAAAAAATCATCTTTCTTCTTCTTCGACATTTTTGGGTTTGGGCGTGCTTGGAGGTCATCGACGCCATTGCTGGTTGACGGGAAACATGAAGCATAATGGCTGGGTGGACCTAGGCGGAGGGAGGCGACATGGTTGTGAAGCATCTATATAGCCAACAAATCTAGGTTTTCAAAAGCAAAATCAAAATAAATCTGGGTTTCAAAACAAAGCCAAAAGAGATTTGGGTTTCAAAAACAAAGTCAAACAGATCCGGATTTTCAAAAACTAATCTTTGGGTTGGATGAGGACAAAAGTCCATGGTTGATGGAAAGATGGGCTGCCATTGATGAAGCCAAAGGTAAAGTGGCGCCTGAGAAGTCAAAGTTGGGTTGTTGGCACCATGGCGAAGAAGTCATTTCCGACGAGCCCAAACTGTTGCCCCTGACGAACCCAGCTCCTTCGTCCTGACGAGCCCAGACCATTGCCATCTCCAAGCCACTTACATTTGTTGAGTCGCTGACCATCTTTGAAGAAGAAGATCACTTGTGTGATATGTGAAGAAGAAGAAGACAAAGAAACAAGAGAAGGAAAATGATTTTTTTTTTTAAATTATGTTATTTAATACTAATTATTATTTTGTTATTTGAAATTTGAGGTTATGTTTAACATTTAATTTAATTTTAAGTTTTAATTATTCTTATCATTTTTAAATCATGTTTAAAATATCTAATAAATTTAAAATTATTTGGGCTAATTAGGTGCAGTCACGTGGCAGCTACATAGGTCTCTCGTTAGACTTAGTAGCCAAGGACCATCGTTTACGACAAATTCGTAATGGCAGTTATTATTGCCGTCAAATTTTTTACATAAATATTTAAGTGTAACAAATCTGACAACCGCAATTTTCGCTAACTAAATAATATCTGATAACTATACCCACGTATCATATAGTTTGGTTAAATCAATTAATGCACCTAGGAAACAATGTGGGGAATTATATTATTACCTGACGGTGATCTCCATTCCTCTCACATGATTCCTCTTTTAAATTTATTTTACTAAGCAGAGCATATTTAAAGGAATATTTCCTCTTTTTATCCTCATATATCAATCAATAATACATATGGACAGAGATAACAGAGTTTTATGTAATTGGGTCATTTGAAGAAGACTTGCATTCATCACGGTCTACTATATTTATCTCTTTCGATTTTTTTTAAGCTTTATTGTTTCTTTATGGTGAGTTTCTTTTAAAAAAAATTCGTTATCAGAATACTTTGTATGAAAATTCAATAAGAGCACTCAAAAAAATTAAATACACTAGCACTTAAAGATTAATTGTGAGACATGTCAAAAAAAAAAAAAAAATTGTGAGATCCAGGGACAAGCCAGAGATGGACTTTTGTGTAAAAATGTACTTTTTGACGAAAGAAAATAGGGGACTAAAATGATTTTTCATTGATCATTGCAATTAGGCACCAATGGTGCACAACGCCACTATGAGTTGGTGTTCCATGAATAGTTAGTGGTTTTCTATAATAGTTATTAAATTATATGATGTTTCTTTAAGCTTTATTGTTTCTTTATGGTGTTCCATGAATAGTTAGTGGTTTTCTATAATGTTTATGTTAATATGATTTAATTAATCAAATTCATGATTAACGTGGTATATATAGCTGAGAGATCATCGTTGATATAATTAATGCAATTAACTTAACAAATAGTTCAAGCGCAACAAACAATAAAAAGTTTACGCGCAATGACCTACATTTCTATTTATTTGATATTAAAATAATAATAATAACACAAAAAAGCATTGATCACATGTAAGGTTTTAATTAAAATTGATAAGAAAAAACCTTCAATCTTAACCACTCTTAACCGTTTGATGTGAATATCTTTGGTGATTTCTTCTTTTGACTCATTGCACTACCTGCACTTATTATGTTAGTAATAATAGTATAAAGAAATTGCCATGCGTTTCATCTGCCAAAAAACTATTGAATATTGTTCTTACAAATGTTATCAAGTTCAGTACAGACAGTGCTGCTTTGTCATGCTTATCCAAATGTTATCAATTTTACTCAAATGCCCTCCATTCCTCATTCGATATTTGTCTATCAAATTTGAAAATTTAATATGGACTACTTTTCTATTTTAATTTACCAAAAAATATGGGAAAATGTTTTGAACTCGTTTCAAATTGGATTTTCATTACAAATGTCTTCTGATTAAGTATTTTATTGCTGGGTAATTTAGTCCCCCAAGAGTAAAGTTTGAAAGTTAATTAGTTTTTAAGTTTTAGTTTATATTTTAATTAAATTCTAATTTATATATATTATAGACCTTCAATTATTAGATAAAAAAAAACTATTTTTTGTCCCAACAAAATTTGTAATAAAAAGTAAAAAAACTATTACCAACAAAATTATTATAATTGTGTTGTCACTAAAAAATTGGTAGTTAATAGTCACTAAAGTTACAATTTATTGTGACTAAATATGTTTTTAATTACAATAAATTTTATCAATTTGTATAATAAGTTGACTAAGCTACATTAGTAACTATTTGTTTTAAATGTTATTATTTAGTTAATAATCAAGTTTTTATTATGACGAAAAATGACATTTGGTCACTAAAAGTTTTGGCCAGGAGAAGATTTTTTTTTTTGTAGTGAATTTTTTTTTACACATCATAGATTTTTTTACAATAAAAATATTAAAAGATAAACAATAAAAAAAAACTCGAAAAGTAATCATGCTAAAATTCCTTTCAAATTTAATATTTTTAAAATAAGTTTCCATCTTAGTTATGAAAGCAAAAATTATTAACGTCCTAATCTTATGTTGTCCCAATCTATCACTTCAACAATCAATAAATAAACATCAACATACCATTGCATGGGAACGTAGTACGTAAACAAAACAATATACGGTGCCATAAAATACCAAATATCCACGTACACAGATAAAAAAAAGCACCAACGAAGGAGGGGCATTTATGTCAATATGTATTACCGTACCCAACTGGGCCTGTTGGGCCATGCCGCGTGGCCCACACATTACTCGGACCAAACAAAACGACAAAAACGTGGTTAGATTGGTGACTCAGCGTGATATTTTACAAAATGCGACACCTTTGTCTACCTCCTTCTGGGCCTATAAATACCTCCGTTCTCGTCGTTCTCAAAGCCTTCCTCTTGTCACAACATTTTTCTTCTGTTATCCAGAAACCAAAAGAAAAGTCTTCATTTCATAACTTTCTTCTTCGATTTTAGTTTCAGTTTCTCCAAATCTTCTTAAGTTAAGCCAATATGGTAGCTTTTGGCAACTCAGTTCGCGATTCCAGTTCTTTCGACACTATCCTTTTCGGTAAATTAATTCTCTTAATAAGAAAAACTAGTCTCTTTCGATGAAATTGCGTTTATTTTTGTTCGAAATTATTTATTTCTTTTGTTTTTCAATTAACAGATTTGGATGATACTTTGTACCCTGGAAATACTGTATTATCTGGAGCTCTCAAGAAAAACATTGAAGGTAAAAAAAAAAATAGATATAAATAAATATATATATATATAAATTTAGGAGCTTAATTTTTAATGTATATTAATTTTTTTATTTTCCAGACTTTCTTGTGGAGAAATGTGGATTTTCAGAGAGCCAAGCTGCGACTCTCAGAGTTGAGCTTTTCAAAACTTATGGCAGTACTCTTGCTGGTTTAAGGGTAATTCATCTTCTTCAAACCTTTTTTCTTTGAAATTAAAAAATTTGTTATTTTCCTAATAATTAAGTTGTAAATTTGGTACAGGTATTGGGATACAACATTGATGCCGATGATTATCATAGGTATATATATATACTTAATCAATCGGCTTAATGTCATTATAAACCTCTCTTCTTACAAAAATTTTAGCTAATTGTTTTTTTCTTCCTTTTTTTGGAATTTTTTTAGTGTCGTACACGGAAGATTGCCGTATGATCTTATCAAACCAGACCCTCAACTACGAAACTTGTTAAGCAGTATATCCCAGAGAAAAATCGTAAGCTAGATTTCAACGATGGAACCTAAAAATAAAATTAAAATTAAAAAAAATTGAAGAAATGATTAATTAACATTTTAATTTGGAATTTAATTAAACTCAGATTTTCACAAACTCGGATCGGAATCACGCGATTAAGGCTATGGATCGGCTTGGAATCGCCGATTGCTTTGAACAAATCATATGCTTCGAGACCATGAACCCTAACTTGTCTAAATCGACCAGGCCAGACGAATTCCCTGTCGTTTTGAAACCTTCCATGGACGCCATAAAAATTGCTCTGGCTGTCGCTGAAGTGGATCCTCGGCGTACGGTATGTCGTTTTTTACTTTTCCCTTTAAAATAGAAAATATATAAGTTGGAGTTGAATTTAAAACGACACGCGTTTTGTTTTATTCTGCAGCTGTTTCTCGATGACAATGTTCGCAATATAGCCGCTGGCAAAGCCGTGGGTCTTCGAACAGCTTTGGTAAATTTCTATTTCTATTTTTATTTTGTAATTTCTTTTACTAAATATCTATTCAATTTGTTTTTGCACACCGACCAAATACAGATAGTTGGCGTTTTTTGAATGAAAAAAAAATTGCAGCCCTAATTTTCTATTTCCTCCATGTCCCACCAATTATTTTAAGACACCTTATTCATTTATTTAATATATATTTAAATTGATTTACATATTTCTCTCTTCCCAATTATATTAATACTATAAATGAATGAAGTATCTTCAAATAATTAGTGGGACATGAAGGGGATTGAAAATTTGGACAACAGATTTTTTTTCTTTTTTAATCACATAGTTTTTATTTCTCTGGTCTGAAATCTTTCCACGTATCCTTCAAAAAAAAAAAATCTTCCTACGTAACTCATAATCAGACAAATTAATTGGTTAATTTGGTGAGTAGGACCCACATATTTTTTTTTTTCATTGGTTGGCCCAAATGTCAACCTAAACATCAAAATAAATAGAGAACTAAGACTGGAGTTGTAAAACACTTTTACCTTCGGATATTTTCAAATTTTGTATGTATGTTTAGTATAATAATATAAAAACAATATAATTTCACTAAACAAATATTAATGGTCAATATAAATTAACATGATTCACTATCAATCAAAGTTTGAGAGAAAAAAAAAAGTAATATATGATTACTCGCATTAAGAAAAAAAGCATTTTGTTTATTAAATTAAATTTGCATAACATAAGTAATAAGGTTTCACAAGTTTATTATTAAAAGTTGGGAATCTTTTGTTTTCATTTCCTTGTCTAAATGTTAAAACTTTTAAATCTTTAGCAATTATAAAATCAAATCAAATCCAATCTAATTTTATTTAAAATATAATTTTTTTTTGTATGAAGGTTGGTAAGACCACGAAAACCAAAGAAGCCGATTATGCATTAGAGAAGGTGAATAACCTGGCACAAGTGATACCAGAAATATGGGTCAATGGAGTTGAAAAAGGCGAACCAAGGATGGGGCGCACCAACAGTGAGATTGAGTCAAGTCTTGCAATCACAGCCGTCGGAGCGTGAAATGAAACCCACCAGCCACCGTCGTGTACATTTTCACTAATCATATATTGTCCATATATGTATGTATGTGAATAAAATGACTTTCTGTATATGTATCTTTAAAGAGTTAAAATATGTATCTCAAAAGTGTATCAATGTGCATCTTTTGTACTAGTAATAAAAATAAACTCAGTATTCAAATAAAATATAATGTATGGTAAAGTATTATTGACACTATGTTTGGTAGAGAAGAGAGATGGGACGGGTGGATGAAGACGTGTGGAAGGAAAAATGTGAAAGAAGAGGAAGAATTCCTTATTTTGCCTAAAAACTATTAAATTTCAATGCTCCCCTTTCTGGAAGGATTCAATAAAAAGACAGCAAAAATTTGTAAAATATCAAGTAACAAATATTTTACAAAAAATAATATGGTAATTTGAATAATAATTCTCCTCTGCTTCCTTCTAACTTCATGGCTACTATCATCTCCATCCATCATAATCCTCATCCTACTTAAACTCTCCATCCATCCTACTCCCCATCTTACTACTAAAAAAATTAATAGTGTTATTTTATATTATTTTGAGTACAACTTATAAATAGAGATATGATGGATAAAAATATGTTAAAGTTGAACCTTAATTAACCCTAATTCTCATTAATAAAGATACTTCATAGGACTGCATATTTGATCTTGTTCATTAATACTGACAACACATTATTTGGTATTTCTCTGAAAAAGTAACATCGAATAACTCGTAAAATTGTTGAAAATCTAAATATACCGGCCATAGGTGATTCTAAACATAATCCAACTCAGACACAACTTACACCACCACCATAATGGAGAGACATTAAACATATACAATAGTATAAATAATATTACATGTATACAAGAGTTTGAAGCCAAGAGGATTCGAATTCTAGACCTGTGTTACCAAGGCCAGGTCCCACTATATTATAGTTATTAACACGAGTTAATAATAATAATAATGATGATGATGATAATATATCTTGTAAACTAATTGGCTTGTATGTGTTGGGTATGCCCAAAAAAGGGGTATAAGATAGATCTAACTTGCAAGTCTTAATTAATTATTAAAAAAAGAAGAAGAAGAAGTAGATTAATTGCAATGTGATAAGCTATAAATATGATATGATAAAGCATTGTGTACCTGTAAAAGGATATCTATTAATCTCTATATCATAAGATAAGTCCTATAATTTGAATGGGTGTCTTTTTATCAAGTACACGTAATTGCCAATGCATCTAGATAGACATAGATAGGGTTGGTTCATGTGCATTGAACAAATTTTCTTTGTTTTTATTGATCAGAGTTTTCTTTAATTAATATTATAATATAATATTGCGTTCGGTACACGATTGAGATAATTATATGAGGGAGATTATGGAAATGTGAGTTTGGAATTCAAATAGAATAGACCACAACCTTGTTCAAGATGACATCCTGAACTTCTCCAATCATAAGTACTAATATATATACATATATTTATAAATTCTATTGCAATTTGCGGATCTTTCAATTAATAGTACTAAAACATTATCAAATTAGAATAGTTGATCAATATATGAGGTAAAAAATGATATAACGGTTGTTATATAGAAAACACTAGAAATTTCACTCAAGACAATAAGATGTCGAACAACATACCATACATGGAGGAACAACGTGTTATTGACAAATTATTTAGATGTTATACCATTTTGTGGTTTCAATTAAAATTTTGTAACAATTACTGATTGGATTTAATAATTTGTACCATTTTTATATATTAATTTTACTATTTTATTTTACTCATTAATTTAACAGTTGTCCATTTATGTATTTTTGTGGATAGCTCTGCTAAAAAAATGATAAGAACATTTAATTAGAAGAGATGGTTGAGTTTGCAAACTTAATCACTAACCACTCACAACAATTTTCATGGGTCTGCTATTGTTTCAAAAGCGTAGGAAATGTTAGATGGATTGGGCTTGTAGTACAAGCCCAGCATATCCGAGAGATGAGCCACAAGGCCAGGCCTTATGCCGAACATCGTTATAAATTCTTGTAGGTCCATCCTTTGCTTGGGGAAGGATGTGTTTTTTTGGGATATTTGCATCTAAAGTATTACAATTTTTATTTTTTTACACATAAGTACCAAATTATTTTTTTTTGCGGTAAAAGTACCAAAACGTTATTTTTTTTTGTTTTTTGATACCACCCGTTAAGTCTGACTTTTGACCAGTTAATAGCCACGTGTTAGCTAAAAGTTGGTCCACATTTTGATACTTTCACCACCAAAAGAACAAAGTTTTGATGTTTATTCGTAGGTAAACACAATTTAGGTCTTTTAGCCATTGATAAACACAAAGTGTTATACCGAAAATTCGGAACTTCCATGTGGCAGCCCGCAAAGCGATGACGTGTCAAAACAAAGTCTCAGGACACAACAGTCACCACCAGCCGCCGTGAGGGGTAGCCTTCGCCGCGTCCTCAATATTCAAGAAGAGGTAGGGCTCACCAGAGTCGCCCAACTTCTCCCATCGTATGAAGCCAAATGATCCCCCAACGGCCACGCTAACACCAATCGTAAGAAGAAAATGACCCTAGCCAATCGCCCTAGCCAGATGCACAAGCCAGAACAACACACATCACAGGGATCTGTTATAGTCGCCATCGGCCATAGCTGGTCCTCGAGGCCCTCGGTGTTCGGGTGGCCCTCGCCACCGAAGCCTTTTACCACACCAGAGTGCGCCTTAAACCATTGAATGAACAAGACATGTCAGATTACCATTTTTGGTGAGACACAAACATGTCTCCAGCCAAGTGTACCGAAATTTAGCGTGATCGAGAGACAAGGTGCCACCATCAGCCATTCCCATCTCCGTGGCTATAAATAGTGCAAACTAAAATGTAACAAAGGAGGTCAGTCGAACGGGGGTCGAAGAACAAGTCAGTAACTGTTCATTTTTGGATAGAGCTCCCACTCTCCATATTGTAATTTCCCCAAGAGCAAGATCAAACTCAGCTTGTTCTTGAGGGTCCAAAGTTCGTAAATCATACTGACTAAAGTGGACGCAAGTCATCTTTTTTTGTTGAACCACTATAAATCTTTGTCTCATTCATTTATTACTGCATTTATCTCTCTTTTATTTGGCATTTTGTTCATCATTAAGTTCTGCTTTGAGATTTTATACACAAAACAATTATACATTTATTGTTTTGTCCAAGTTGACGAAAAAACGAGTCAACACAAAGTTTGGATGTTTTAGCCGCATTTCGCTAATTTATTTTTTAGAAGACAAAAATAAGTTTAAGATTTGATATTAATTTTTATTTATTACCACTTTTATTTTTTATTTTAATTAAAATAGATTTTAAATATATTTTTTAATTTAAAATATATATTAATGATGCTATGAAACTAAACGATTCTATGAAAAATAAATTAGAAAAAAAAAATATAATCACATTTTGAACCCTCAATTTATACTACAACCACCTATGTTGGATGTCACGTTTTGAGCATAAGCAAGTATAATTTATTTTTATTTTGGATTTTTCCATTTTCAAATCCTATAGTAATTTAAAATTTAAAATATAGTTCAAAATATACAAAATACTATATGTTATTTGATTTTAAAATTGAAAAAATATATTAGAAATCTATATTAATTAAAAATAAAAAATGAATTTGTATTAACAATAAAAATAAAAATAAAAATAAAATCCTAAAACTTACTTTGTCTTCTAAAAAATAAATAAGATAAATTTGCTGCTAAAGTAACTAATTTTTGTGTTTACTTATGGATAAATACCAAAACTTTGTTCATTTTGGTGGTTATAGTACCAAAATATGGACTAGCCTTTAGCTGACATGTGGCTATTAATTGGTCAAAAGTTAAACTTAACAGGTGGTACCGAAATACAAGAAAAAGTAACGTTTTGGTACTTTTATCGTTAAAAAAAATTTGGTACTTAAGTGTAAACAAAATTAAAGTTTTGGTACCTTAGTCACAAATATCCCATATTTTTTACAAAATAAAGTTTGTTCTCTCCTCTATAGGGAATATACTGAACTAACTAAATACTTGTTATATTAATTATATACAATTTTACTAATCTTAGTAAATATTTCTTATTGAGAAAAATTTATAAATATATTTTAAAGAATTTAGATGAATTTTTTTAAAATATATTTATAATTTATTTGTCAAAAAAATATTTATCAAAATCAGTACAAATGTATAATTTTGAATTAATTTACAATATATAATATATTAAAATAGTGAAAAATAAGTATAAGTATTCAATGTAATTAAATTGATTCCAAAACAAACAATATAACATTAAAATAGTATAATATATATATAAATATATATAATGTAAATGTTTTTTTGTATGTATTAAACTTCAAGATATGCATTTCTCAAGTCCAGAAGTACATGATTTTAATTTAACACACATTTTGATGAGTTGTTTCTTATCTTTTGTGCCTAGTATATATAACTGTACGGTACGAATTAATCCTACTTTTGTTAGTAGCTAAGAAGTCATTTCTTCATGAAACATTCTGTGTAAAATGTTTGAATCATTTAATGCTTCATCCCTCATTGTCTATGACGTTTTGGTGAGAGTTCATCATTTTATTTTTAATTTTTTGTTCAAAGCTTGAAGGGAGTTCAAGCATATTCTCGTTGGGAGCTCGAGGTGAAGCTGGAGGGAGTCCAGTAAACTACTATACCGATGAGAGGCTGGTTGTTTGAAGATCTTCACTAAAAATAGAGAGTTGGTTACATGTTGCTTGATTCAATTCAAAATGGAGTTTTCGAGGTTCTGAAAAATAATGGTTGAACCATGTAAATGATTGTCTTTTTTATTATTCTGCACATTTTTGTTGAATCTTAATTTTAATAATTAGTTCAAATAGGTAATTGGTAGGAATAGTTAATCAATTATGAAACATGTATTAAATGTTTACAGTTACATTTTTTTTTTCTTTAAGTATGTATTCAATGAATATATACATATATATACATTGTATGCCAGTATTTAATGTAGCTTTAAAGTAAACATAGAACTCTGAATTAAAAAAAAAAAACCCTCTCTTTTACTATATTTTATGAAAAGATATATTCTATACATTTTTTAAGGGACATTTACATAATGCACTTGATTTTGTGAAAAATTAAATTTTTACGGACTAGCATTTTTTTTTTTCAAATTTATATTTTTAAGAAAATTTTTACATTTTTACGGGTATGCCTATTTTTTGTCTTTTGTGTTGTTTTTTAGTTGTTTAGATTTATGTATAGTTGTTTTCATGTTGTTTTTTTAGTTGTTTAGGTTTATGTATAGTTGTTTTAGTGTTGTTTTGTAATTAATTAAGTTTATGTATAATTATTTTCGCATTGTTTTTTAATTGTTTAAGTTTATGTATAATTATTCTATTATTGTGTTGATGTCTAATTGATGTTTAGTTATTTTCAGATATATTTTGATATTTTTTAAACGTGTTAGTATACAGTTGGTTGACTTTTAGTTGTTGCCTAATTGTTGATTTTTAACATGTTAGTATGATATAAGCTGATGTCTAATTGTTATTTTTAGTTATAGAGAGGTAAAAAAAATACCAAAAAATATATTTATAAAAATCTTTTTTTTTTTTTTAATTTAGTATCTATGTTACTCGGTATGTTTTTGGTATTTGATAAAATCTGATATTTTAAATAAAATTAAAACTATTACAATCTATATTTTTTTTGGAAAATAATTTGAGATTGTAAAAATAATTAAACATTACATAAAATAAAATGATAAACATATCAATATGAGATTGGAGTTTCATATCAAAAGGCTAAATGATTTGAGTAAAGTACTCAAATCTATAATGTGAGGTTTTGTTAATTAATTAATGTAAGGTTTTCATTAATTAGATATAAAGTAATTAGTATGTATAATAACTTTGTATCTACATGGATGAACAATATATTCAACCCTGAATAAAGATTAGCGCTTGAATAAACAATGTTAAATAGAAATGAGAAATAACATTTAAATAGTTGCAGAACATTAGTTACTCGCTCAAGTTTGATGACTTTACCTAATTCGACCCTGTTTATGATGATCAAGGGATATTGCATAGAATTTTGGGTATTCGTAGTTGAATTCAATTGGGTAAAACCACAAATTAATGAACATATACAATGATTATTTCATTTTTGTCCAACAAATTCAAATCGTACTAATGGTTTAGTTTGATTTATTTGGTTTCGGTTTAAGATTATTCTCATATTTCTAAAAAAAAAAAATTAACCTTTTTGTGAGACCAAATTATATGCATATTTTTAGCAAAAATTAGCTTGCCAATATTATTTACAAAAACCACAATAAAGCAAACTATATTCAATTTGAGCAAAATCAAGGATCAAAACCAAATTAAATATCAAATATGATATAATTTTGTTCGGTTTGGATTGCTTAAAACTACACCCCAAATATGCAAAATTTACGTAAGGAATTAAGCACTGTGAACGAACAATGTTGAACTTCACGAACGTACATAGTCATAAATACACATTAAAATTAATAATAACAATAAAAGAAAATCACAAAAGAGTAGCACAATTATGTATTTTCAATAACAATAATCTTACAAATCATAAGGTTGCTTCCCAGTGAACTTAACCTCAATAGGGCTAACGTTCTTGCCGATCGACCTAAAGTTTTGACCAACTCCTTGGCGACCGGCGTTGACTTTCTCAGGGTACACACCATCCTTAGGGTGCAAATATTGGACCTCTCCATTAGGGAAAACCCTGTAAAACTGGTACTTGATCTTGTACTTGGACCTCAACCTAGTCCCCAGAGCCAAACACTGCTCCTTCCTCGCCAGCTTCAAAAGGTTCGGTCCCTCTCTCATGATGGCGGCGCCGCCGGTGGGCATCTCGAAGATCTGCTCCTTCGGGGACTCCCATGTTATCACGTAGAACTCCTCGACCTGGGCCTTACGTAGCAGACCTCCGGTGCTTCCTCCGAAGATCGGGGACGGAGTGCTGGGGTCCAGCTCCGGCGGTGTGAACCCGACTGGGGCTTCTTCTTTCGCCGGTGCAGCCTCAGTCTTTGTCTCCTCCGCCGCCAAGACTCTTACGGAGCGTGGTGCTGTGTGGGAGAGTTTGAGGGGTTTGGGGGTGGCGAATGAGGTGGTGGATATGGATTGTTTCCATGAGGCGGTGGCTCTGTCGACGGAGACGCCGGTTTTGGGGATTAAGAGGCTGGTGGTGGCTTGGGTTGCCATGGCCATGGCCGGTGATGTTGAGTTGAGTTTGTGATGCGTGGAAGAGTGTGTTTGGGTTTGGTATATGGTTATGGTTTTTGGAGGAGTGATATGATATGATCTATTGGGGATTTAGAAGAGCTTATTTTTGTTGATTTTGGGTGGTGTGGATATGATGTGGATAAGGTGATATTGGTTGGACCAATTAGAATTTCTCATTTTGATACCTTTTCTTACCCATAAATCATGTCCATATCTAATTTATGGTCAATTTGTAATAAATAATAATAGCTTTTAAAAAAAGAAAACGAATTAAATTGTAAAATTATAATCAAGAAAAGTAAACGTTGAGATTTTATTTGCATTCGTTATTTAATTATTCATGTGACTCACCATTTTACAAATAGGGGGGGTTAAATTAGAAATAACACTAACTTCTTCTCAAAATAAAATAACAAGTTAGAATTAGAATACTTTTAAATAATAATAACAAATAAATGGTATACAAATTATGGTCTTACTTTTTCTCAAAGAAAAGGTTCCATGTTCGGATCTCTTCTCAATATAAATTATATTTCTTTTACTTAGTTGAAGTTATAGGAAATCATATTTTCTTAAAAGTTGTTTTATTCAATTAAGTTTGTTATAACATCTCTCCAATGGAGTACTAAATCTTTAATATATTACTAAAATATAGCACACTTTTATAAAAAAAAATTGCATGCTAATAGTTACTTATTTTTAATTTACTTTTCCGCTACCAATGATTATTTTATTATTAATTTTAACCTCTAATTTATTATTGATATTAAATGTTAATGTAAATTTTTTTTTATATTTTCAATTAATATAAAATAATTATTAATTAAAACATCATATTTGCATCAAATTTACATACATAATTATAAAAATTTGGGTAAATACTCATTTGATACTATGTGTTTTATCAAAATAAAAACTTGCCACCTTTTGTTTCCGATAATTATCAATCGATAGGGATAAATTAGAAATAATAATAACTTCTTCTCAAAATAAAATAACAAGTTAGAATTAGAATACTTTTAAATAATAATAACAAATAAATGGTATACAAATTATGGTCTTGCTTTTTCTCAAAGAAAAGGTTCCATGTTCGGATCTCTTCTCAATATAAATTATATTTCTTTTACTTAGTTGAAGTTATAGGAAATCATATTTTCTTAAAAGTTGTTTTATTCAATTAAGTTTGTTACAACATCTCTAATGGAGTACTAAATCTTTAATATATTATTAAAATATAGCACACTTTTATAAAAAAATAATTGCATGCTAATAGTTACTTATTTTTAATTTACTTTTCCGCTACTATGATTATTTTATTATTAATTTTAACATCTAATTTATTATTGATATTAAATGTTAATGTAGAAATTTTTTTATATTTTCAATTAATATAAAATAATTATTAATTAAAACATCATATTTGCATCAAATTTACATACATAATTATAAAAGTTTGGGTAAATACTCATTTGATACCATGTGTTTTATTGAAATACAAACTTGGCACCTTTTGTTTTTTATAATTATCAATCGATACCATCTGTTTGCAAAAACTACATAATATGGTACCCTCCGTGTTTTCAAATTTTTTAATATTCCCAAATTACCCCTCATTTTAGTGATTTATTTGTATTGACGCGGTTCTTCGGTAACAGATAATTAATAGAATAAAGAGTGAGATTAGTGCTAAATAATGAACCGTAATAGATGAATGATCTCAAAGTAAAATGATGACACAAATACTTTTTTAGGTGGTTAAAATGTTAAAATCCTTCTAGTCCACCAGCCAATATTATTGCTATCTTTCTGATATTCTTTACAGGGTATTTCTTTACAAAATAGAATCCAACCCCTTGCAACTTCCAGGGTCTCCATATTTATAGGAAGAGGGCACCTGGGGGTTGGCAAGGGAGGTCATCCCGTGACCTTCTTACCCATCATGTCACTTCTGTGACATTCATGATTAATTTCTAAGACCTGACAATGAAGTGTGGTCTAATCAATAGGTAAGGGGGATAATGGGCTGCACGGCCCAACCCAGTCATGGGTGCCTGAACACGCACGTTTATGCTGCGTGTCCGAGAATTCAGGGATGGATTAGACACGTGATGTCTGATATATGCACGTTTACATTGCGTGGTTGACTTTATAAGGGGTCAGAGGTGCCAACTCAAGCTCGCACCTCGAGCTTGATGTACTCTCAGCTCGTGGTGTCCATACTCCTGACCCGACTCCTTAGTAATCTCATTAAACATTTGGTTACCTCGAGCTAAAGAGGTAGGACCTGGTAATAGCAGCTCCGGATACGTGACATCCACGTGACTGGTATAACTATGTCATTTCTCAACTCGCTAATAGCCCGTGGATATTTAGGGCATACAATTTAATTTTCAATTATTTATTATTTTTAAGAGATTTAAATATAATTTCAGAATTCATAAAATAAAATAAATGTTTAATTAAAACTTTAAAATAATTTTTTAATTAATTAAAAACAAAAAAATTAAAAACTAATTAAAATCTCATTAATCAAATTTAAATAAATCTAAAATTTAATTTAATTAATGAAAAAAAATACATATTTCACCCATTCTCACCCTCACCCTCTCAGTTCCCTACCCTCCCAATCTCACCCTCATTTTAGTGATTTATTGATTTTTTAATTGTTTTATTATTTTTTAAATGATTTAAATATATTTTTATAATTCATAAAATAAAATAAATGTTTAATTAAAACTTTAAAATAATTTTAATAAAAAAAATTATTTTTAAAATAAATTTAATTAATTAAAAATAAAAAATGGTTTAAAAAATTAAAAAAAATTAATTAAAAATCTTATTAATTAGCTTTAAATAAACCTAAATTTTAATTTAATTAATAAAAAAAAGTAATATTTCACCCAATCTCACCCTCACCATCTCAGTTCCTCACCCTCCCAAATTATATGAGTTTCAAATTCAAATTTAATTACTTAATTACATTTAACTGAGAACAATTTGGTCATATTGGGAAAAAGTATTGATTAAATTTGAGTCTAGGGTACCAAATATGTACGATTTTAAATTACAGGGCACCAGATGAATATTATTGAAAACATAAGGTACCAATTATGTATTTTGATAAAACACAAGGTACAAAATGATTATTTACCATTCTTTTTTTTATTAATTATTAAGTTATGTCGTTTGGCTAGGGAGATATGAGATCACTAATTGTATATGCTTTGCAACATGCAAAAGATATTGGGTTTGTTAACACGATTTTTAGTCAACATCAAAAAATTAGAATATGGATTCAAGAATATAGATATGAGAAAATAGATAACACCGGTGTTAATAGTGGTTCGACAAAAAAAAAAAAGATGACCTACGTTCACTTAGTCACATTTATTGATGTATAAACTTGAAGAGCCATAGATTCTTGTTGTTTTGATTACGTAAGGACTCAATTGTATATATAATGGAGTTTCTTAGTGTATCATGACTATTAGTTGCCTCTCCTTCTTCTTCAAATCTCATTTCCTCTTATTTATAGAAAGAAGTTTAGGGTTACATTTGAGTTGTGGGCCTAAGTTATTGGGCTTGACACAAAAATAGTACATACAAATTTATAATCAAGTTGATTCAGTTGTATCTTGAATAAATAGGGACTCCTTCTTCCGCTTCCAATCCTGAAGCGTTTGGTAGCATGTCATGAACAACTAGGAATAGACGAACAAAGGTTCGTGATCAGACATCTATGTTAGCATACTACAACAATGATGAATGAACATGAGTTATTGGGCGACAAAACTCCTTTTGTTAGTGTTTGTTCAATTTTGAATTTGAAGCATAGGATAGATTAGGGTGAAAGTACTTACACTCCTATTTTTTCTCTTTTCATCCCTTTTGTTTATTTAATTATTAACAAATTTATTATTTTACTAACAAGAATAGGAGTGAAAAAGTATAGTATATAGTTACAAGTACTCATGTATTATTTGATTCGAGTGGTAGGAATGGTGCCCTTGAAAACATATGTATTCGACAATGTTTTATGAAATAAATAATTGAGATGAATTTTTTGCATATATTAATTGTTTATTATTATTATTTGAATAATATTATATGAATATCAGAAAATTCTCAAATTCGTTGTTGTGACTACAATCTTGTATTAGTACGAGAGGATTAAGATTGTAGGGAACAAATTTAAATAGTTCACAGTAAAACAAAGTTATATGAAATCTCTTGATTAATATTGTTAGTAAGGTTCGCTAGTGTTGACGGTGAGAACTCGTCAACTAAGTTGAGTTGGAAAAAATTATCAAGTCGAGATCACTAATAGGAAAGCTGTAGAAACTTAAAAAATAACTCAAGAACAATGACAGAACAATAATGGAGAAATCAATCTTTCATTCACTCTCAAGCCCTTGCTACAATCAAATTTCCAACCCCCTTTCAGGTGGTGTTAGAGTTCCTTTTATAGTAGGCTCTAATGGACCTTGGTACATGGTGGTCCAGGAGACCAAGGGGTACATAAGTACTATGTCAGGGGAGTGGCTTCAGAGGTTGTGGTCGTACATCCAGTACAGGAACAGGTGTCAGGAGGATGTCTCCACTACTTGTCCGTACTCATGCCAGAGGAGTGGTGGCAGACGTAGTGGTGCAGGTGGTGTCGACTCTGACTTCTGGCCATAGACGTACGGGCCATAACTCCTATTCTTGCACACCCACTCCTGGCGTTCCCACTACTTGTCTGGTAGGAGTACCATATCCGTACTCTGACTTCTTTAGGTTTGTAGGTACATTCCATATTCATGCGTGTACCTTGCCACTTGTGAGTATCCTCACCTCCAAGGCCATGGGGGCGAGGCCATGAGGCGCGAGGCCATGGGGCCTAGACCATGGGGGCGAGGCCATGGGGCGCGAGGCCATGAGGCCGAGACCATGGGCGTCAGGCCATGGGGGCGAGGCCATGAGGTCGAGACCATGGGCGTGAGGCCATGGGGCCGATGGCATGGGCGCAAGGCCATGGGGCCTAGACCATGGGGGCGAGGCCATGGGGCGCGAGGCCATGAGGCCGAGACCATGGGCGTAAGGCCATGGGGCCGAGGGCATGGGCGCAAGGCCATGAGGCGCGAGGCCATGAGGCCGAGACCATGGGCGTGAGGCCATGGGGCGAGGCCATGGGGCCGAGGGCATGGGCGCAAGGCCATGGGGCGCGAGGCCATGGGGGTGCGAGGGCATGGGCGCAAGGCCAAGGGGCGAGGCCATGGGGCCGAGGGCATGGGCGCAAGGCCATGGGGCGCGAGGCCATGAGGCCGAGGCCATGGGGGCGCGAGGGCATGGGCGCAAGGCCATGGGGCCTAGGGCATGGGTGCAAGGCCATGGGGCCGAGGCCGTAGGGGAAGGGCAGCCTCGCATAGCGAGGCCCCTTAGGTCCTTCCGGGAACTTTCGCTAAGGGCTCCTGTGAGACATGGGTCTCGTGTCGGACAAGATATTAGGCTGCTTTGGTTGCTCGAGGCTAATTGAGGGAAACTGTTGACTATGGCTCTGGTCAATTTTTGGCATTCACAGCTAGTATTATGAATACATGTAATTTAGATCCGGATTACTGATGTAGTAGGACATCTTAGTTGGAGGTTCTTTGTATAATGTGGTTATACATAACTAGACTCGATATATTATTAATGCTTAGTTAAATACCGTTTTGTTTAATAAGTATTAATTAAACATATCAATAAGATGATCATCTACAAATTGATCTTAATCATGAAGTTATTATGAACTCCTGTTTATGTCATTTGAGTCCTTTGATGCACTCGTTATGGATTATCAAAATGATGAGGCTGAAAACTTTTGTTTTGGGGACTCATTGATGTAAATGGCTAGGGACATAGTATAAAAATATGATATCTATACCTTTCTAAGAGGAATTGAATAATGGTTCCCATAAGGGTTAACTTTTTGAACTGAAAGGTTATTGAGCTCCAATTCATAAATTAGTTTATGAATTAACCTTCACTAATAAAGTTAATGGTACTTAAGGAAACAAGAAATAACTAAAGAGGTAAAATGGTGATCTTATCCCTATTTTAATTATGAACCATTAACAGAGGATTGAATGGTAAGAAATGATTAAATCGTTGGACGCTTTTTATCTTTAAAAAGTACTATGTAGATAAATGTTTATAATTGCAAGAGTGTAGTCTCATATTTTTAGTGGAATAATATTGATATTAATATATTAAGATTATTATATTAAAGAGATTTAATTAATAATATAAATCAGTGAAAGGGCATATTTGAAAGAAATTTGTTCTTGAGAGCAAATATGTAATTGAGATTAATTATTAATTTTCTAAATTAATTAAATTAAAAAATTGAAATTATTATTAAATAGTAATTATAATTTTTGAAATTAATAAATAGTAAAAATAATTAATTTTTTATTTATTTAAAAAATATGAAAAATAAATATGATAATTAAAATTGAATTTGAATTGGCTTAAAAATTTATTCAAATAATTAAATAAAATTGTAAAGACATGCCCTGAAAAAGGCATGTGTCACAAGCGAGTCACAGTTTTACATTGTGATTGGCGTGTAACAAAATCCCAAGACTCAATCTGCGATATTTTATTTATTTGATTAATTTAATAATTCAAATTGTTTAAATTAATTCAATTATTAAAATAATTAAATAGAAAAAAGTTTTCAAGAGACTTCCAACAAACTCACATTTTTCACATAGAGAAAGAACATATATGGTATCTTTTCTTATCTCATACCCAATTCTAAGAAATACAAATACTAGTGTAGAAACTAAGTGTTGACCGCGTTTTTGGCCAACGACTTGAGAACGTCAAAAACGATAAAGCCTTCAAGAGAAATAAAACGACACAGACAGTTTTTGAACAGAAAGTAAATAACACAGCAATTTTTATAGTGGTTCAGCCCCAATATGTTGGTAATAGCCTAATCCACTTAGAGTTGTGATTATAGATCTGTACTCAAGATCAGATGAACTGAGCCAACTGAGTTTCTTCCGTACAGATTACAAAGTTCTTTCAGATACAAGCACTTTCTCTCTCTAGAAAACTCAGACCCAAAATTACCCAAAAGTCTCAAAAGAAGAAGAAGCCCCCCTTCTGATCTCATAAGCCATGTATTTATAGGCTTAGGATCATACATCTGATATCCCTTAGAATCGGGATATTTCATTATATTTATTATATTTAAATTACAAAAATATCCAAAATTTAACAGAACACCCAAATTGTGGGAAAAATGAGATATTCCCGCGTGTGCCAAGACCGATTCTTGTTGAGCCGTTTTTGGGAATCTTGACTTAGTCCTCCTCTATCTGGTCGGTCCATATCTCCTTCAAGCTGGTCGAACACACCTCTACTGGATAGTCACGCATTTAGCTGGTAGGATATATACTTGCTGGTAGGACATGCACTTGCTGGTAGGACATGCTTTTGCTGGCCGGACATGTGCATGGTGGCAGGACATGTGCATGCCGGTAGGACATGCACTCCTCTCCTCTAACATGGCAATCTCCTCTAGCATGCCATGTCTCTCGTCTAACATGGCACTCTCCTCTAGCATGCCATGTCTCTCATCTAACATGGCACTCTCCTCTAGCATGCCATTTCTCTATTTGGACAACCATGCACTTGTTGGACATACGCATAAGGTCCAGACCTTTGTCTCTCCTCGGACTTGTGTCCGACCACACCTTGGACTCTCCTCGGACCAAAGTCTGACCACGCCCTTGGGCTCTCCTCGGACCAAAATCCGACCACACCTTCGGACCAAAGTCCGACCAGTCACTTGGATTGCTCCTCGGACGCACTTGGCTTGGACGTGACACCTCTCAAGCAGTCAAAACTCTTCATCAGTCTACCAGGTCACTTTATCACAACTCTGAGGAGTCAATGTATTTATTGACTATTTAATGTGTCTTTTACGGACCATGTACTGCCACTTGTCACCTCTATTGCCACGTCATCGATCTCCAATTTTTGGGGATAACACTAAGGTTTACAGTCAAGCACCCGTATACAAATACCAATACTAGTGTAGAAACTAAGGTTTACAAGAACTGAAATCAAACAAGAAAAACAAAAGAAAGCACACAAAATTTATAGAGGTTCAACTCCCTCTTGTAATAGAGTCTACATCCTCTTTGAACTCTCCAAGAAGAGCTCAAACTTGCGCTATTCAAATTTATGAATATACACACACAAAGGCAGCAACAACAATCTTGGTTGCTCCTGAAATATCTCAAGCACTTGTACAAAAACAAGAACCTTTCTCTCAAACTTAACTCCCTCAAACACACAACTCAGATCACTCTTGCTCTCGTATATGAAGAATATCAAAATTACACAAAATGAAAATTGGGAAAAAAACAAAGAGGGTGTTTGGTATTGTTTTTTGTTTTCTGTTTTCAAAATTGTGTTTTAAAAAATAAGAATAGAAAACAGTTTTTGTAGTTTTAAAAAATGTAATGGTGTTTGGCTAATATGTTCTAAAAACAGTTTCCAAAAACCAAAAACTTGTTTGGATGATAAAAAAACAAGCAATTTTTAGAAAACATATTTTTTTTACAAGATTTTTTTAATACTTATTATTATGATTTTTTTAATAAAAAAGTGACATGTCACATACATATTTAATCTAACTTAGTTATAATATTGTTAATTTTCATATAAATTAAAACAATATCAAATTGTTTGAAAAATATAATTAGAAATTTTAATATCTAAATAATTTTTAAAAGTAAGATAAATCAATAAAATATTATAATGCCTAAAAAATATGAGAAATTTAATACCTACATAAATTTTAAATAAAATATTTAATCTAAAATAGATAGAAAACCACCATTAGTCTACAATATGTCCCCATAAACACAATTTGAATACTAAAATTATTTTCTAGTAATAAAATATAGTTGACTAATTTCTATTAATATAAGCTGTCCACATAGCTTGAGCAATACGATCTCGACATCTTGCCATCGTTACAGCAGATTCATCAATCATCAATTGACTTCACATCTTGACACACTAGTGTAAGGTTCCTCTATGTTGTCGTCACCATCAAGTTCTTTTTCTTCCCATTCTCTAAACATATGATCATATTGTGTGCGTTGACGAATAAAGTTATGAAGAGTGCAACAAGCAATAACTATCAAAGGTTGTCTACTCAATTTGTAAGGTGACATCATCTTCAATATAGGAAAATGTGCTTTCAGTACACCAAAGCACTGTTCAATGACATTCCTGAGTGAAGGATGCCTATAATTGAAAAGTTCTTTCATACCACGTGGTAGATTACTTCCACTGTTGTATTCTTGAAAATTGTATCTTTCACCACGATATTGTGGGAGAAAACCTATTGTACATAGAAGCTTGGTATTCACCTACATAATAAAACATGTCAAAAAAAAAATTCAATCCTAGGCTTTCAATACCTTCTTTAGGCAATGGAAACTTATATTTATGTTCCGTACTTACATCTATAAACACCCTGGAATCATTTGCGGTGCCCTCCCAACCAGCAAATACAAAAGTAAAGAACATTTCAAAGTTACAAGCACACAAGACATTTTGTGTTACAACATTTTTTCGGCCTCTGTAACTGACTTGCTTATCTGTAGGGACACATGCACTCACATGTGTTCCATCAATGGCACTAGTGCAATTATGATAGTACAAAAATTCAAAACCATTACAAACATTTATTGAAGAAAAATGTAAACTAAAAATATGTGAAAATATAATTTATATATAAAGTTATATTACATTGGATGTAGATTAAGTACCTAAAACCATGGGTAGTATTTTGAGGAGTTGACAATATGAGAAGGTAACAGAGATTGAGTTGGTCGAATGATATCTTGTCCTAATATACATATTGCCTTTAATGTTAAATGGAAGTGCCTATCAATAGTTTCAAGTGAATGTTGAAATCAGTCCTCTATAAGTATCATTCCAACATTTTGACCAACAATTGTAAGGAAAATGGCAATTGCTTCTTCAAATTTAAACTACTGTGTGTCCTTAATGTATTCCTTTTGTTTTAAACAAGTACAAAGCTCGATGAATATATTTTTTATCCATTCACAACAATTCATAGCATGTTCTCTCATGGCCACATAATAACTCTCTCACAAAATCTTCTCCACATAAAGCAGATGTTCTTTGAAGGATTTTCTCGATAAACTTTTCATTGTAATCACTTAAAATGTTTAGCATTAAAAAATCTAAAAAATCATCAAAATCGCTATCTGCAGAAGATGAACTAGAATCATCCATTTGATTACTCCTAATCCTGCAAATTATTTGACATGCATAATTAACTTAGAAAAAAAATATATTTGAAACTAATAACAAAGTCTCCACTAGATTATCTTAACATAACATACTATAGTAATGTCAAGCACACATAAAATAAAACTCAAAGCCTACACATTCAAACATATCATAGTATAGTCAAAACCTATCTAACCAAGCTCTCTTTCTAATAATAGACATATTAATAAAAATCTCTCTCCAATCTGGATCCTTAAATTTCTCAATAGCTTTCATGTAGGCATCATCATTGACTTCTTCCATTCCTTCGAGGATTTGCATACATTTTGTGAGAGAAAACTCATCTTTTTGGCTTCCTCCTCCTTTAGTTGTACTCTTGTATTTTTCAGCTTTAGCTAAAGTGGCCTTAGCTACCTCAGTCCATGTAACAATTTCACCACTCATTTGTTGTGATCTTCGTCTCTTAGCTCTTCGCTTTGTACTTGTAGTTGTTTAATTTTTTGTAGAACGTTTGAAAACATCATCAACAAGTCGAGAGCAACTAGTAGAATCATTCTCATCAATATCATGTGCGTCTGTGTGATCAAATTCATTCTCCATTTCCCTTTCATCATCAGTGTTGGGTGGACCTGAAGCAGCAGAATGATGGAACTAACTAGTGGCAGTTGACTTATTAAAAATTAGTTCCAACAATACAAAATGATCACATCCTTTCTTGTGATATTGTGTTGCCTTTGGGTGTGCCTAAAATAAGAAATAAAACTAGTTTCATCACTTAATTTGATTCAAGACTAATTTTTTTTTTATATATAAATAATAGACTTCGTTGGTTCTTAACCTTAGATAATTCTGCCATATTTCCGCAGAAGCAATCACAATATTGGTTTTACGATCCCATCTAAATCTAGTTTGTTTCAACAGCTCAGCAAACTCGCGATACTTAGTGCGCAACCTATTGAACTTTTGCTTAATTTGTTTAATTAAGTATTTCCACTTACTTTTACTTTGCAACTCCTCAAGAATTTTCGCCTATGTTTTTTAGCCAAATTGACCACTTGCCATATTTCCTTTATTCACTTCATCAACTATGATATCAATAAAAATCTTCTCTACAATTGGTCCCCATAAACATGCATCATCAACATCTGTGATCTCAGTGGCCATATTTCAAATCTAGCAATATTCCATACCATAAATTATCTTAGACCATAGCCAATTTAAGACAACAAACACAAATATCATGATCAATAAATCTTATTTATTTCCTATTAGCTTATAACCCTACTCCTTGAGATCAGCCCCCCTGTCATTGCCTACATTATCCTATAGAGCTAACAATGTATGAGATATTAATAGCCTTAAAATCTCACTATACCTCCCTTGTCGTTGACAAATATATATAAATCTAGCTAAGATTAAGGATTGCCAATACTACTATAATATGATCAAATAAGAACAAACAATCATATATACCATAATGGGACCCCAAATTACTACCAAAAAACACATAGAATAGGAAATTTACATAATTACAACATTACACCACTCAGCTAAGGACTAAATTAGGAAGAAAAGTTCAGAAAAGAGAAGAATGGTTCTAAAGATCTTTGAAAAACTAAAATTGAGATCCTAATAAAATAGCAAATACGTAGTTTTATTTCTACTTTGCTACACTTTTTTGGATGTATTTGATTGGTCCCTAAGATCTCCATATAAGTATTGCTTACTTTGTGATCTATATATCATTTTTTATGGAAGAAAAAAAACTCTTGCATATAATAGTTTCGTCTTTTTTTTTTTTGTTCTTAAATATAGTTTGGGCACCAAATAAGAGCCCTCATTTGGGCTTGTGATGGATTTTGAAACGATATGGAAATGAAGTTGATTGGGACACATCCCTGATAAAGGAAAGGTCTCTAATGAGGCAATAATGTAAAATTCTTATTAATAGCATAAAAATGAGAAACAAAACACTTCAACTTTGTAACACAACATGTTCAAGAATTCAACCGAACAAATTAATTGTAGGCAAAGTAAAAAGAAGCCAGACCCATTGGCCATTGCACATTGCCCAATGCCAAATGCCAAATAGAAGAGCAATCTAGAATGTCAACCTAGAAAATCAACATTGTTATGTCTTCTCTTTCTAAATTCTATTCTTAGAATTAGGCAATTGTGGCAATTTCCTGGACAACTATCCACTCTCAAAGCCAATACTCCTCAATCTCATTCCCCTTTCACCAAAAATGACACAGTCCAATTACCCCACAGAAACAGAGTAAGCACAAATCACCAAAACAATCTATACACGATCTAGTGGTCTAAGTTGCATCAAGAAATTTAAATGAAAATTAGAAATACCCATCAATTTATCACTCATCATATAAACAAAATAAAACTCAACCAAACTTCCATGAATAATCATCCAAATACAGCAATACCCATAAACAAACTAAAATGGTCCTTCATCAATCAACAATGCGGCATCAAACCATTTTAAAAAATAAAAAATGAACTTAGACTTGGGGTTTACCAAAACAAGAATAACAAAAAAAGTAGCAAATAGATAGTGGACTAGAGGCAATGACAGAACACTTTGAGACAAGTTCGAAGAATAAATTTGAGATGGATTCATGGCTACAAATATTATAGAATATAGATGATACATTTACATGTGTGTGTATATATGTATATATAAATATATAGAAGTAGATACCTTGAAGCAATAGGCGAATGGCATTGGATCAATGGAGTGAAGGTCTAGAAAGCGGCGCAACATCAAGATATGACCTGCAAGAGAGAAACAAGGTGATGAAGTAAAATCAAGGGCACAAGACAAGGTAGAATTTACTTCTCAGAGAGCTTTTCTATACGAGGAGATGCTAAATCAGAAGAGAAAAGGGCACAAAAGTGTGAAAGATAAGAAGAACACACAATTAAAATGCTGAGAGAATCTGCTTCAGTCTGCAGTACAGAGGAGAACAATGGAGCTTTGTGCGTGGAGAAGGTACTCAGAGACGGAGAGATGGAGGAGAAGAAGGAGCTCAGAGCTTCATTAACATTCCTTGCCTTCTTTTATTTTCATCATCGTGAGAGAAATGAGAGATCTGAGATCAACTTTTGAAAACATAATTAGGGTGTTTTCTAAATTCTTGTTTTTTTTTTTAACTCGGTTTTCTAAATTTATTTTCAAAAAACAAGGCCAAACACATAACTTGTTTTCCAAAAATAATTTTCTGTTTTTTAGAACAGAAAACTATTTCTGAGTTAAGGAGACAAACATGCCCAAAGGAGCTCAGGTCCTTAAATAGCCGACTTCACCTAAACAAAATAAAAAAAAGGAGAAGAATTATGGTCTTCCAAAAGTGATGAAATGAGGGGTATGAATAGCACGTGACCACCTTAAAACTGTAAGACTAAAAAAAAGCTCTTCTTCAAGGGTCCCTCCTTGTTCAAGTAAAGAAAAAACCTTTTGATTAGCCTACACCGATTCTTAGCAAGCTTTTACAATAGTCAAACTTACTGAGAGTTACACCTTTGTTCCCATATCTGAAAGATTTTCTTCTATCGGCACCTTCTCAATATTTAGTTGTCTTTCAGTAACTTTTTCTCTAATAAAGAAATACTTTATGTCTATATGCTTTGTACGATCATAAAATATTGGATTTTTACATAAATGCACTATCATTTGACTATATAAATAGATAGTTACAGTACCATTAAACTGTTAGAATATATTATTATATTAATTAGAATTACCAAAAATAATTAATTCTAATTGATTATGAATAAAATCAATATTGAGATTAATTGACATATATTCTCAATATGGTACGCATTTAAGGTAGTTACTCAACATTGAGTTACCCAATATTTCATATCCTATTAATTGTCAAATATTTTGGCATTAATTGTGGCAGAGACCTTGATGGAAAGTCTCACCTATATAAATATAGGGTTCTAGTCCCCAAGCTCATTGCTCATTCTAATACTCCATTTAAAGAGCTAGTGAGGACTTGGAAGTCCATTACCCTCTCTAATTCTTTTTATTTTTCTTTTGCAGATCTAAAGACTTTAGATCGAGGTTATCAAATCAATGGCTGGAGGTATAATTTATCGATCTCATTTATTTTTGTAACGATCCTATACAGTTTTATGCTGCATATTAGGATTGTTAATGCATCTAGATTATATTAGTTTTACATTTGGTATCAAGAGCCACACTATATACTCTGCCTTAATATTATTATATACACATATACAAATATATATATGTTGACGCCATTTTTCGTCAACCGATAAAAGAAGAGAGCACGTAAACAATTAAAGACAATGGCCAAAAGAAACAAACGAATCAAACACACGGTTTTTTACGTGGTTCAGCAGTTAAATCTGCCTAGTCCACGAGTCTTTGTTATTGAACTCAAGATTATCTCTGAACAATTCTTTAGCAAGAATTCTCCAGAGTTTTCTCTCAAGGATCAGAATTTCAGTCCTTTACAATGGTGCATGCCTTCTCTATTTATAGAGAAGGATGCAGAGTACTATCCCACATATTTTTGGGTAGTTACTCCTTTGTGAATAAAAATAAATGGCTTTAAATGCCAATAATCAGATATTAAAGGAAACGTCCCCCAAAGATCAGGGGGCGTATAACTGTATTAAATAATATCCCACAATTCTTGGGGATTTACATCAATTAATGAGGACTACATCTCATAGTTATTACACTTGTAGATACTCAAGGTGGTTATAGCGTATCTTCAAGGCTCCAGCATTTCTGGTCTCATGTCATTGTGCGAGCCACTGACATCTCCCGAGCTAACGTTTATTTCGAGATGGGATATCGAGCTCAAGAACCATGCTCCGAAGTTCCTGAAGATGAAGGTGTTCTCGGAGCTACCTTTCAAGATCGAGGTCATTTCGAGATCACCGCACTCGAGATCATACATCATACTTTGCAGGCTCGACTTACAATCCTAGATCACTCTAATCCTCACGAGACCATTTGTTACGAACTCAGCTTTCGAGGTCATATTTACTATGGCTCGAAATCTGGGTATAACATTTTGCCCCCTCAAAAGTAATTGTTCGAATCCTAAGGGAAGGAAACTTTTGAACTACTCTTTCCGGGAACCATACCGTCACACTCTTGAAAATGGACACGTGCCAGATGGGTATTGCTCACTTTAGGTACTTGAGTACCTTGGGAACACGCCCACGATCGTTCGTCTGACAACTTTTCGGCGCCATCTTGTCACCGATTCCCATCCATTTGATCTGTTGAGGAATTTAACCAACGCTCCTGATTAATTCAGTTTTCCCACCTATATATACAAGACCCCCTCTTCGTCTTCTTCACATTTGTTCATCACAAGCCAGAAAAAAGAAAAACACTCCCTAAACTTCTTATCACAGTTTATACTCATTGAATGTTTTCTAGGCCGAAGAAACAAAAGAAACCTGGTTTGTACGAGTCAGTGAGTTCTTTCTTGCAACCTCTTCTCCACTCAACGATTTCGCTGCAATCACCATCACTGTGTAAGTACGCCATTTTTGTTGTTCTTTTTATACTGTGTTTGCTGTGTATGTTAGTTTACGTTCTTAGCATGATGCGATAGGAGGTTTTGAACCGATAGGTTTTTAGGCTTTCTGGATTTTCACTCTGGATGTTCGTCTCTGGTTTATACCCAGTTTCGACGTTTGAATGTGGTTCCTATTTTCTGGGTTTTGAAATTCTTAGGCAGCGTTTCTTGTACATTAAGCTTTCGGATAAAAACATGGGCTTTGACAAATACACGAAACCCAAAAACGCTTTTCCTGGCTAACCGCCACTCTCCTTTCCCTTGAATTTCGGGACTTTCAAAAAAAAAATCATCCACGCTCCTTTTCCTTTCCTGTGGAACACACGCTCTGACTCTTTAGTAAGGGTCTTAATTCTTAGTTTCTTGTCCTTAAATCTCCGAGCTCATCCTGTCGAGCTCGTGATTCTTGCATGCATGGCCCTCACCATTTTTTCTTTCTCGTTAGATGTCACAGAATCCGGAAAGACGGTGGGGGTCATTACGAGCAATTCCTTACGAGCCCAAATCTCCGAGCCCGGAATCGATCTTTGCCCGGAACCAGCGTCGGATTAAAGAATACGAGATCGTACGCGAGCAAGAAGACATTCGAGCCCACTATCGTCGCCAGATAGACGAGGTCATCGAAAAGAAGAGAAGGGTTCTTCGGGAAGCCATCTATCCGGAGCCTAACCCATGACCTAGGCCAGTTCCCCTTGACTCTGCGTTAAAAGTCACGGTAGCATACCACCCGGGGGAACTCCAGTTTTCCTTAATGGCGGAGCCTTCGTCTTCGCAGCCTAGGAGGGAGATGTTTGAAGCCGAATTCTACCAGAGCTCGGTTACCACCTCCGACCAAATAACTGATATCTTGGCCATCCATGGCCTTAGCTCGTTGGACACACTGAAGTGTCGAGCTCCGACAAGGCATGAACGGAGCTGTTTCGCTCCTGGGGGCCGCGATTCCAATGTGAAATACGCGGCCTGGAGCCAGGAACATATAAGGGCAGGAGCTTTGCTGCCCCTGAAGTCCTTTTTTAGAGACTTCATCGATTTCGTTGGGTTGGCTCCATTCCAACTCAACACCAACTCATACAGGGTGCTGTCTGCCCTGAGGTCCTTATTCCACGAGCTGGGGTGGATAGGACCTTCACCCCAAGAGATTTTATATCTCTTTTGTTTGAAGAGTAATCCCTCCCGAGCTCGGGGAGGAGATGGTTTCTACTATCTTTCGAGCTACCCCAAAGAGACAAAGATCTTTGAAGATCTTCCGAACCACCCCCCTGACTTCAAGAAGGCTTTTTTCTGGACAGACGGTCTGTTCCCGTCTCGACATCGTTCGTTTAGGCGGATTCGTAAGTATTCTCGTTACTTTCTATTTTTGAGTTCGAATTTTTAGCCCTTGAATCCATGCTTAGTTGAAGTGTATCTCGCCTTTCAGCTAACTTTCAGTGTCCCACCCCTGACGAGACAATGAAGGGGCACAGAGAGAGCCTGCTCCGACTCCCTTACGGCAGGAGATCTCTCTCATTTCTGCTACATGAGGACAAGCTACGAGCTTGTGGGTTATTGGGACAGGGCCAGTCAACCTCTGACTGGTCCAGTAATAAATATGAACGCTGGGAGGAAGTGCCACTGCCCACAGGCATCCTTCCTCCGAGGAGAGAAAGGAAATCATCTCTCCCAATTCGCTCGAGAAGTCCGCGGTCGGGAAATGAGGCCAATGACGAAGCCTCGAGTTCGGACTCCGGAGGAGGTAAAACCCTTCCTACTTCGCGAATGTGGTCCCCCACTTTGTTAAAACACAGGCCCAATAGACTAGTCTCGTGCCCACAGGATAGATACCATTTCTACATATGGAGTTGGGTAGATGACTGTGTCCATAGGTTTGATAGTGGGCTCGGGAAATATGATACCATGTACACCACGGACGAGGTGTGGAATGGAATAGCGGTGCAGTATGGGACCAATGACTATAGGGACCTCTCGAGGTTATCACCAACTTATAGGGAAGGCACTCCCCCCGCCTCTTCTGAAGACGGGGGAATTTCATGGTCCCCAAGCTCGAGCTCGGGGAAGAGTCCCAGTTAGGTTTTTTTCTTCAACTGGTTTATATCTTTTCCCAAAGTTATTATCATTGTTTAACTCACTGTCATTATGTAGGTGCCATGAATCCCGACCTCGACGCCGTGCTCTTTAGTGATGGGGGAGCTGGCGCCCAGAAGAGCAAACGCCCGAGGATACCAAAGAGGCCCGGCCGATAGTCCAAGGTATCTAAACGTCACGAGACGACTCCCACGGCCCAGATCACTGCGAACACCTCCAAGGAGCCGACTGCCCAGGTTGATGGGTCAGGCTCTACTGCATCCATCTCGCAGCTACCCACTGAGACCCGGTTAATAGTTGCTCGGCCTCCGAAGAAACCTTCTACCTCAACGGTTCAGCTGCCAACGGCCCGAACTCATACTGAGGAATATGTACTTGATGGCGCCGCTGGGGCAGAAGGGGCGCTTCTCAGCTCAGACGTCCTTTCTCGGGTGGGTCAGAGCTTTTCTGGCTTTGGTGCCGACCACTGGGACCTCGTGCGCAAGGCCTTGGACTGCAACACTCTTTATGAGAAGAGTATCGAACTCTCCGCCGCGGTAGCCTTCTCAATTCTGTTTAGAGTATTTATGTCTTAGAGTATTTATGTCTCTGATTATAATTCTGATTCATTCTTTGTGTTTCAGGCCCTTGTTGTTTCAGCGCAACTTAACTACAAGCTGACCAACGAGGTGCAAACGAGCTTATCTCTGGCTCAAAAGTCGAAGGATCTCGAGCTGAAGATGGTTGACGAGCTCAAAGACTCGAAGTCTGAAATTGAAAAATTGAAGACCCGTCTCTAGGAGCTTGAAAAGTCAAACGCTGAGCTCGAGAAGGCCAAAGCCAAGCTCGAAGAGGAGAAGTCTGCCACCCTCGATTTCATGGAGAGCGAGAAGACCCGCCTCCTGAATGAGTCTAAGGAGCAGAGGGAGAAAGCGGTCGACCAGGCCATGTACAAACTTTGGGCCGACAATGCCGATCTTGACACCAGCTTCCTGGGTCCTCTCGAAGCCACATATGTTGAGCGGTGGAATGCCCGTCTTTTGGCAAGTACAGCTGCTCGAGAGGCGGCCCAGCAGGATAGTCATGCTATTCGTCCTGGAGGGTCTGGTGATATTGATGCTGAGAAGGCCAAGGATACTCTTCTTCCTTAAATCTGATCTCGGAGAGATCAGTTATCGGGGTTGCGTCCCCTCATTCTTGTAACTATTTAAATTTGTGCCCACGGGGCTGACACAATTTCTTTAACTTTTCCTCTTATATGCTTTACATTTCTTGGCTCGAAATATTTTGCATTCTTCCTTTTATATGCTTTACATTTCTTGGCTCGAAATATTTTGCATTTTTCTTGCATTGATGAGTTATGTTTATTTAATTCATACAAACATAGTTTAGATTTAGGCTCGAAATTCGATGCATTCATGCATACTTTATTCGAATTATCCGCTTCCAACCTCGTTATTTATCAAGGTCAGACATTACTTTAACAATGAACTAAAAAGTACTTATATGGCATGTAATATGAATGATTTGGTTATATCTCTGTCACTTTTCCTCATCCTCAGTATCTTGGCTCCGAGGTTATGAGTTCGAAACTATTTTTCTAAGATATTCCAGCCTCGATTTCGACATATTTCGCAATAGGTCTAGGCTCCCATTTATCATTGATCGATAATTTGGCTGGTTTGTTCCAAATCTGTTGTTTGCACATCTGGTTAACTCCAAATATTTAGGTTTTTTGATGGTTCGGTTATGTCCGAACTATCTAAGCTCGCGTATTTGGTCATGTCCAAATACTTTATGTTTTTGATGGTTCGGTTATGTCCGAACTATCTAAGATCGCGTACTTGGTTATGTCCAAATACTTTATATTTTTGATAATTCGGTTATGTCCGAACTATCTAAGATCGTGTACTTGGTTATGTCCAAATACTTTGTACGTTTTTGATAACTCGGTTAAGTCCGAACTATCTAAGCTCGTGTATTTGGTTATGTCCAAATACTTTATATTTTTGATAATTCAGTTATGTCCGAACTATCTAAGATCGCGTACTTGGTTATGTCCAAATACTCTGTACGTTTTTGATAACTCGGTTAAGTCCGAACTATCTAAGCTCGCGTATTTGGTTATGTCCAAATACTTTATATTTTTGATAATTCTGTTATGTCCGAACTATCTAAGATCGCGTACTTGGTTATGTCCAAATACTTTGTACGTTTTTGATAACTCGGTTAAGTCCGAACTATCTAAGCTCGCGTATTTGGTTATATCCAAATACTTCATGTTTTATTTATTACTTTTTATTTTTTAAGCTGGTGGTATGTATGCCAATGATGCCCCCTTAATATCCTATGAGTGTGACCATAGGTTATTAACTTAAGAGAGATTGCAAAAATAAAAAATAAACTACATGCGGAACAAAGTAGACATGTCATTCAAAAACAAAGAAACATAGATAGAAAATCATGGTTACAGGCAACACTTTTCCTATACTATTGATAATAAGGTCTAAGGTGTTCGCCATTCCATGCTCGTGGTAGGAGGCTCCCATCTAATCTCGCAAGTTTGTATACGCCAGGGCGGATGACTGATTCTATCTGGTATGGTCCTTCCCAGTTTGGCCCGAGTACTCCTGCTGCTGGATCTCGAGTTGCTAAGAATACGCGTCTCAATACCAGATCTCCTATTCCGAACTTTCGATCTCGAACCCTTTTATTGAAATATCTTGTGGTTCGTTGCTGGTAAGCAGCATTTCTCAGCTGAGCCTCCTCCCTTTTTTCTTCGATCAAGTCTAGGGTTTCTTCGAGCTAAGTATGATTGGAGCTCTGGTCGTAAATCTGAGTTCGAATCGTTGGAATTTCGACCTCAATGGGCAACATTGCCTCGCAGCCGTATGCTAGAGAAAATGGGGTATGTCCAGTTGATGTCCGAGCTGTAGTTCTATATCCCCAAAGGACTTGAGGTAATTCCTCAGGCCATCGTCCCTTTGCTTCTTCCAACTTTTTCTTCAAAGAACTTTTGAGAGTTTTATTAACGGCTTCGACCTGACCATTCTCCTGAGGGTGAGCTACTGACGAAAAACTCTTTATTATACCGTTCTTGTTACAAAAGTTCGCAAATAAGTCGCAATCAAACTGGGTTCCGTTGTCAGACACAATCTTTCTTGGCACTCCATATCGGCATACGATGTTCTTTATCAGGAAATCTAGGATCTTCTTCGAAGTTATGGTCGCCAATGGTTCAGCCTCCGTCCATTTTGTGAAGTAATCAACCGCGACCACAGCATACTTTACTCCTCCTTTGCCAGTTGGGAGCGAGCCTATGAGGTCGATCCCCCACACTGCAAAAGGCCATGGGGATGTCAACATGGTCAGTTCGGAAGGTGGAGCTCGGGGTATCGTGGCGAATCTCTGGCATTTGTCGCACTTTTTAACGTACTCGAAAGAGTCCGTTTTAACGGTTGGCCAGAAATATCCTTGGCGTATATTCTTCTTGGATAGGCTATGCCCCCCGGTATGATCTCCGCAGAACCCTTCATGAATTTCTTCAATAATCTTCTTTGCCTCGGGGGGAGTCACACATCTAAGCAATGGCATGGAATACCCTCTTCTGTATAGCCTTCTGTCCAGGATGGTGTAACGAGGAAGTGGATACATTAGTTTCCGAGCCTGATTTCGATCTTTTGGAAGAATTCCATTTTCGAGGTACTCAACGATCGGGCTCATCCAGGTCGGTTCTATCTCGATCATACACACATCTTCCTCGTCAGGCTCAGTAATGCTGGGTGCAGACAGGTGTTCTACAGGTACAACATTCAGCTCCTCATTTTCGGCGGAAGTGGCGAGCCGAGCTAAGGCATCTGCATTTGAGTTTTGTTCTCGGGGAACCTGTTCGATCGCATAAAACTCGAAAAACTCCAATGCGGATTTTGCCTTCTCCAGATAAGCTGCCATTTTTGTGCCACGAGCCTGGTACTCTCCCAAGATTTGATTTACCACGAGCTGGGAGTCGCTGTAGCAATGTATAGCTTTGGCCTTGAGCTCTTTTGCTATTCGCAGTCCCGCAAGTAAAGCCTCATACTCAGCTTCATTATTAGATGCTTTAAAGCCGAACCTTAAAGCAGAGTGAAATTTGCTCCCTGCAGGAGTGATCAGAATAACTCCTGCCCCCGCTCCATTTTCATTTGATGACCCGTCGACATAAAGTTTCCACAGCTCGTGGGCCGTGGTTGTTACCTCGTCGTCGGCTGTACCGTGCACTCCACTATAAAATCCGCCAACGCTTGTGCCTTAATGGTCATTCTCGGATGGTAGGTGATCTCGAACTGTCCGAGCTCAATAGCCCATTTAAGGAGTCGACCAGACGCCTCTGGTTTGGACAAGACTTGCCTTAGTGGTTGATCTGTTAGTACATGGATAGGATGCGCTTGAAAGTAAGGGCAGAGCTTGCGAGATGAGTGGATTAGGCTGAGGGCGAGCTTCTCCATCAGTGGATATCTTGACTCTGCCCCCAGTAATCTTTTACTGATGTAGTAGACGGGTTTCTGTATTCTCTGTTCTTCTCGAACTAGCACCGCGCTTATCGCGTGTTCAGTTGTTGAGAGGTATAGGAACAGTACTTCTCCCGTCTCAGGCTTCGATAGGATGGGTGGTTCGGCTAAGTGCCTTTTGAGCTCCTGAAAGGCTAGTTCGCACTCATCTGTCCATTCGAACTTCTTACTTCCTTTCAATAAGTTGAAGAATGGGAGACCGCGGTTCGTTGACTTCGAAATGAACCTGCTCAGAGCTGCCATCCTGCCAGTCAAGCTTTGAACATCTTTATGCTTCCGAGGTGAAGGCATATCGATTAGGGCCTTTATTTTATCGGGATTAGCCTCGATTCCACGAGAGTTGACAATGAAACCCAGAAATTTCCCTGAAGATACCCCAAAAGTGCACTTCTGAGGATTCATCTTCATGTTGTACTTTTTGAGCACACCAAAGCACTCTTCGAGGTCATCAACATGGTTTTTGTTAAGTTGAGACTTTACAAGCATGTCATCAACATAAACTTCCATGTTGTTCCCTATTTGCTCTGAGAACATCATGTTTACGAGCCGCTGGTACGTGGCTCCGGCATTCTTGAGTCCGAATGGCATGACATTGTAGCAGTAGAGCCCTTTATCTGTGATGAAGCTCGTATGCTCTTGGTCGGGGGCATGCATGGGAATCTGGTTATATCCAGAATAGGCATCCATGAACGACATCAGACCATGCCCCGCCGTGGCGTCTACGAGCTGGTCAATTCTCGGCAGGGGAAAACAGTCTTTCGGGCAGGCCTTGTTGAGATCTGAGTAGTCAATGCACGTTCTCCACGTCCCATTGGGTTTCGGGACCAACACTGGATTGGCCACCCAGTCCGGGTAAAAAGCGTCCCTTATGAAATTATTTGCTTTCAGCCTGTCCACCTCCTCCTTTAGTGCTTTCTTTCTGTCTTCATCCAGCTGCCTTCACTTTTCATGCTTCGGGGGAAAGCTTTTGTCTATATTCAATGCGTGGCTCGCTACATTAGGGCTTATTCCCACCATGTCAGAGTGTGACCACGCGAAGACATCCTGGTTTTTCTTCAGAAAGCAAATTAATTGCTATTTTGATTCGTCTTGGAGGTGTTTCCCGACCTTCACTTTCTTTGAGGGGTCAGCTTCCTCGAGCTGAACCTCTTCGAGCTCTTCCAAAGGTTGGAGGTCAACCTTCTCCTCAATCCTCGGATCGATCTCCTCATCAATTTCTAAAACTGTCCCATCTTTATTCTGTATGACAACGAGTGCTTGCGCGCTCGTTTGTTTCTTTCCCCTTAAGGAAATGCTGTAGCACTCCCTTCCTGCCAATTGATCTCCTTTCAATGTTTCGACTCCGCTTGGAGTTGGGAACTTAAGGGCTAGATGCCTTACAGATGAAACTGCCCCCAGCCCGACCAGGGCGGGTCTCCCGAGCAATACATTGTAGGCAGATGGTAACTCTACTACCACGAACTCCATCATCTTGGTCACCGAGACTGGATAGTCTCCCAAGGTCACAGGGAGTTCGATGGACCCCATACAGGCGGTTCCTTCTCCAGAAAATCCGTACAACGTGGTTGCACAAGCCTTCAGGTCGCGAAGGGAGAGTCCCATTTTTTCTAGTGTTGCTTTATAAAGAATGTTAACTGAGCTCCCATTGTCTATGAGAACTCGGCGCACTCTTTTGTTGGCAAGCTGTAGCGTGATGACAAGTGGATCATGATGAGGGAACTGGACATGGGAGGCATCCTCCTCGGTGAAGGTTATAGGCTGAGTTTCAACCCTTTGGCTTTTTGGTGCCCTTGGTTCGGGTTCATAAGGAGACCCGTCCCCTGTCTTCAGCTCATTCACATATCGCTTTTGAGCATTTCTGCCCCCTCCTGCGAGATGAGGACCTTCCGAGATGGTTATTACGTCCTCTCCATCTATCGGCGGAGGCCTGTCTTCATCCCGAGATCGGGAGTTATTATTCTGTGCTGCCGGAAGCGCGGCTACTCTCTGGCTGGCAGTAGCCTGTCCAGTATTCTGGTTTTTGACATACTGCCGGAAATAACCTCTCGAGATCAACCCTTCGATCTCGTCCTTCAGCTGTCGGCACTCATCAGTTGTGTGTCCGGTGTCCCTATGAAACCGACAATACTTGTTGGAATCCCTCTTGGACTTTTGATTCCTCATAGGGTCCGGACGCCTGAAGGGGACCTGGTTTTCATTAGCCAGGTATATGTTTTCCCGAGACTCGTTGAGCTCGGTGTGCACTTTATATACGGAGAAATACCTTTCTCCTTTTTTCTTCTTTCCTCCATCAGCCTCGGGGTTATTTCCCTCGCTCTTTTTCCTCTTGGAGGGATTCTCCGAGGTAGGCTGTGGAGCTGCTGGGTCAGCCGAGGTTGAGGCGGAGTTAATGTTTATCGTTGTAGTTTCGGTCTGCGAGGTCGCCTTGAGCGTTGACCTCGCCTCCTCTACATTGACAAATCTCTGCGCCCGTCTGTTAAACTCGGTTATCGACCTCACCGGTTTCCCTTGCATGTCATCCCAAAGGGCACTCCCGGGTAAAACACCAGCTCGGATAGCCATTAGGTGCCCACTGTCATCCACATCTCAAGCTCGGGCGACCTCAAGATTAAATCTTGTTAGATAGCTTTTCAGTGTTTCGCCCGGCTGTTGTCGGACGTTGGTCAAAGTGGATGCCTCTGGTCTGACTCCCATCATAGCCCGGAACTGCTTCTTGAAGTCCCTAGACAACTGATCCCATGAGGTTATCGAGTGTCTCTTGTACTTCTCGAACCAACTCTTGGCAGGTCTGGCTAACGACGTTGGAAACAACATGCATCTGAGCTCGTAGCCCACGTTACTAGCTCTCATGATAGTGTTGAATGTACTCAGGTGGCTACATGGGTCGGTTTTTCCTTCAAACGCTGGGACGTGAGGAGTCCGGAACCCTTGAGGAAACTGAGTGTTAGAAATATTGGGAGCAAACGGCTCGAGCTTCTCATCAGAGTCCTCGTATCGACCAATCGCTCGTTCATTCTTCAAAAGCCTAAAAGCTTTTTCGAGCTGATCAATCCTTTCCTGGACTGGGTCTTTAGGGGGTGTCTGGAATTGCCGGTCATTGATTATGATCCCAGGCTCGCGTCTCCGTGAGGGATCTCTACGCCCATTTAGGTGATTCCTTAGGTCCGGATTCGTCTGATCTCCCTTCCCCCTGCTCTGATTCAGATGATTCCGCAGGTCGGGATGGGTCTTGCGGCTTCCAGTATTTTTACGACCTCGGTCGCGTTTACTGACGGACCTGGTTTCTCCGGACTCGTCACTGGTGAAACTTATTGATCGGTCATTTCGTGGTGAATCCTTTCTATGTCGCCTTGTCTCCGCAGTGCGAGACCGGGACGTCTGACTTCTCTCAGATTGTGCGCCTCTTCGCTCCTGGAAAGTCTCCCTGTGTCCTTGCCTATCCCCCGTATGCCCTTGACCCTGATTTTGAACAGGTTGAGCGTTTCTACGGGGAGGTGAAGGATATCTTATGGGAGACGGAGGGAACCGTATAGGTGACGGTGGTTGTCGTCCTTGCTTCGGCCTAGAGGGCCCAGAATTTGCCCGAGATGGGCCAGTTGCGTTCGGTGCACTACCAGGAACCTGAGTCCGAGCCTCAGTAGGAGCTCGGTTATTCTCAGTTCCTGCAGGTGCTTCCGCAGGTGTATTAGGCGGGACCCGAGCCCGGGTACTCCTCTGAGGCCTAGAAGGGGCGGATGGCTCTGCTGGTGTTGGAGGTTGTGCCGGCCTCCTTGTGGCAGCATTTTTTCGTGGACGTCCACGGGCCCTCCGGGGAGGAACGTGCACGTCCCTTGGAGGAGGGACTTGGTCTTCGCGCGGAGGCGGGGGCTGAGCCACCTGCGCCTCTGCGGCTATCCTAGTCAACTCCTCGTTACGTTTGTTGGCTTCTGCCAACAACTATTTCAGCTGCTGATTCTCCAATTCTACAATAGGGACATAACGTTCAGGTTTATAGTACATGTCCTCATCCCTTGGTTGTGGAGGTGGCCCCCGGGAATCGGAGGACCCACTCCTTTCATCAGCGTCCGGGTTCTCCATTGGCTGTTTTCCAGGACGCCTTGGGTAATTTTCTTCAGGAGTGTTCTGATTGTTTGCAGCCATGAATCTCTCAGGGATGAATGCTTAAGGCTCTCAATGAAAGCACCAAACTGTTGACGCCGTTTTTCGTCAACCGATAAAAGAAGAGAGCACGTAAACAATTAAAGACAATGCCCAAAAGAAACAAACGAATCAAACACACGGTTTTTTACGTGGTTCAGCAGTTAAATCTGCCTAGTCCACGAGTCTTTGTTATTGAACTCAAGATTATCTCTGAACAATTCTTTAGCAAGAATTCTCCAGAGTTTTCTCTCAAGGATCAGAATTTCGGTCCTTTACAATGGTGCATGCCTTCTCTATTTATAGAGAAGGATGCAGAGTACTATCCCACATATTTTTGGGTAGTTACTCCTTTGTGAATAAAAATAAATGGCTTTAAATGCCAATAATCAGATATTAAAGGAAACGTCCCCCAAAGATCAGGGGGCGTATAACTGTATTAAATAATATCCCACAATTCTTGGGGATTTACATCAATTAATGAGGACTACATCTCATAGTTATTACACTTGTAGATACTCAAGGTGGTTATAGCGTATCTTCAAGGCTCCAGCATTTCTGGTCTCATGTCATTGTGCGAGCCACTGACATCTCCCGAGCTAACGTTTATTTCGAGATGGGATATCGAGCTCAAGAACCATGCTCCGAAGTTCCTGAAGATGAAGGTGTTCTCGGAGCTACCTTTCGAGATTGAGGTCATTTCGAGATCACCGCACTCTAGATCATACATCATACTTTGCAGGCTCGACTTACAATCCTAGATCACTCTAATCCTCACGAGACCATTTGTTACGAACTCAGCTTTTGAGGTCATATTTACTATGGCTCGAAATCTGGGTATAAAAATATATATATATATACATGTATACATAATTTGTATATTGCATACTGTTATTGGAATGTTCTAGTATTTTTTAACATTTCTAAGCAATAAAACTTTAGAAATAGTATATGCATTAATATATATATATATTGGCTTAGTTCATATAGGTCTGCTTAAGATTTATTTTTCCAATCATTAGAAATTCTTTTGCTCGTGTTTTATTTAATTTTCTAATGAATTTAAGAATGAAAAACATATTATAGACCCAGAAAAACAAGTTTTGAAACCTTAAGAACTGGTTAAGGTCGAAATTCATTTTGAAATAAAAGTCCCAGTTTTAGTTGTTGTTTATGCATTATAATTACATGAATCACTTTAGACACGATTTTCTAATTGATCTGGGCGAAAAAAACTCAAAAATCGATGTCAAAACGGTGTTTTCCATCCAGGTTTAGGAATCGGGTTCGAACGACCCACGCGCAGAGAACCAAGTCAATTCGACTCGGCTGAAGGTAGAAGACGGGGGAAACGCGTTGTTTCCCCTTGCAGCAAAGAAAACAACTCGTTGTTTGACAAGTCATGTGACGACAATACAGGGGAAACAACATGTCGTTTCCCTAAGGCAGATTTTAAAAATAAATAAATAAATAAGGAAAATTAAGAAAAATCTGAAAAATTAAAGTTTTGTAAAATATTTTTGGAATATAATTCTTTCTTAATTTCTACATTATTTTAGGTAATAAATTTAATTTTTCTTATTTAATTATGCATATAATTTTGGTAATTTATATCTTATTTGGAAATTAATTAAAATGTGCAAAATTTTGATTTGGTATATTTATTGCATGATTTATTTTTATATATTGTGCTTGTAATTAGAATAATTGTGCTATTTTGGGTGTGTAATTACATTTAATGTTTTGCAATTAAGTTGTAGTACAATTATTTATTAATTTACCAAATATTATGTAATTGTTTTATTGCCTTATTAAGTATTAATTTTTAAATTAATTCTGCCATTTATTTATTTATGGAATTATTGCATTTATTTTTATCATATATATAAATGTAGATTATTGTACTAATTTGTATGTTTATTTTAATTCATGCAATATTTATTATTAGTACAATTAATTTTGAGATATTATATGTATGATTTTATGGTTTTAAATGCATGATATATTCCATATTTGTGTTAGATATATTAAGCTTATACTTAACATATAGATTAGTTTAATTATGTTTAACACATTAAGATTCATTAAATATTCTCTAATTAATTAGAATAATTAAGTTATGTATAATACATAAAAAAAATTGTGGTTAGCATGGGAAGCATGAAACTGAGACAATGCTCACTCTAGAACAATTTTAATGATCTTCAGATGATCACACTAGGAACACTCTTAGTGATTGTCTATTATGTTGCTGCATAATTGTTCTTTGGAATTAAGTAGAGTCTAAAACATAATGTCTAGTGAACCATATAATTTTAAATAATTAGGGAGTCCTCAGCGCCAGAGGTAAGACCAACCTATAGGCCACCTGACCATTCCTTTCCAGGATCTCAAATGGCCCCACAAATCTAGGGCTCAGATTGCCCTTCTTCCCTAATCTCCTCACCCGTTTCCATGGTGAGACTCTAAGGAAGACATGGTCTCCCACTTGGAACTCTATGTTCCTACATTTGGGATCAACGTAACTTTTCTGCCAGCTTTGAGAAGCGAGCATCCAAGCTCTGATCTTCTCAATAGCCTCATTGGTCCTCTGAACTGCCTCAGGACCTAAGTATCTCATTTCTCCTGTCTTATCCCAATGAATGAGAGATCTACATTTCCTACCATACAACATCTCATAAGGATCTAACCCAATGGTCAACTGATAGCTGTTATTGTAGGAAAACTCTATCAAAGGCAGATACTTACTCCAGGACCCATCAAAGTCTAGCACACATGCTCGCAACATGTCCTCTAAAATCTGAATCGTCCTCTCAGACTGTCCATCTGTCTGAGGTTGATAAGCAGTACTGAACTTCAACTATGTACCCATGGCCCTCTGAAAACTTGCCAAAAACTTGGAAGTAAATGTGGGGTCCCAATCTGACACAATCGACCTCGGAGCCCCATGAAGGCGCACTATCTCTTTCACATAGAGATCTGCATACTGGTCAACTGTATAAGTAGCCCTCACTAGTAAGAAGTGAGCTGACTTGGTGTATTGATCCACAATAACCCACACCGAATCATGTTGACCTTCAGTCCTGGGTAACCCCACCACGAAATCCATCGTGATATCCTCCCATTTCCACTTTGGGATGTCCAGAGGCTGTAATAGGCCTGCTGGTCTCTAATGCTCAGCCTTGACCCGTTGACATGTCAAGCACTTAGACACATATTCTGTCACATCCATCTTCATCCCAGGACACCAATACAGCGATCTCACATCTTGATACATCTTCTTGGGGCCTGGATGCAAATAGTAAGTGGTAGTATGAGATTCATCCAGAATCTCCCGTCTGATAATAGTGTCCATCGGAACACAGATCCGACCCTTGTATCTCAACAAGCTAATATCTGGTACGAAAGGCAGTCTTCAGTATATATCTCTCCTTAATCCTTAGCTGGTGATAACTAGATCGAAGATCTATTTTTGAGAATACCATCTTACCCTGCAACTGATCAAACAAATCATATATCATTGGCAGAGGATACTTGTTCTTGATTGTTAACTTATTCAGTTCCATGTAGTCAATACACATTCTTAGAGAACCATCCTTCTTCTTTACAAACAGGACTGGTGCACCCCATGGTGAGAAACTGGGTCTAATAAAACCCAAGTCTAATAGCTCTTGCAGCTATACCTTTAATTCTTTTAACTATGTTGGGGCCATTCTGTAAGGTGTCCTAGACACTGGCTCCATCCCTGGTGCCAATTCAATAACGAATTCAATCTCTCTGTGTGGCGGAAACCCTGGAAAATTCTCTGGAAACACATCCAGAAATTCACAGACTAATCTAGTCTCTTTTGGTCCCACTGGCACGACCTGAGTGGTATCTACTACACTGGCTAAGAATCATATGCAACCACCTTGCAATAGATCTCTAGCCCTCAACACATATATCATAGGTACACGGAGCCATGCATAGTGCCAACAAATACAAAAAGATCCTCACCTTTAGGCTCAAAGGTTACCATCTTCCTTCTGCAATCTATGGTTTCCCTATACTTCACTAACCAGTCCATACCTAGAATCATGTCAAAGTTGGTCTTAACCAACTCTATCAGATCAACTGAATACTCTCTACATTCCACTATCACTATCAATGATCTGACCCATCTCCTGGATATTACTAACTCCCCAATGGGTAATAAGGTCCTGAACCCCATAGCATAATAATCACATGGTCTACACAATCTATCAATAACTCTACAAGAAACAAAAGAATGTGTAGCACCAGAATCAATCAAAACAGTATAAGGGGTTCTAGCACTAAAAAGCTAACCTGTGACTACTGAGGGACAAGCCTCATCTTCTGCCTGTGTCAACGCGAACACTCGAGTTGGGACTGAGCTGTCCGCCTTTCTTGGCTCTTCCTTTCTTTCCTTTAGGCAATATTTCTTTAAGTGTCCCACTATATTGCATAAAAAGCAGGCCTTCGCCCGACACTCTCCTATATGGCTCCTCTTGCATTTGGCACACTCAGGAAAAGTCCTTCAGCTCTCATTGCCGCCTTGGCGACCTATTGTAATACCACGTGATCTCCTGTCAGGGCCTGGAGCTGGAAAGGCATCATGAGCCTTCCATTTTCTGATCACTGGGGCCTCCGCCCCTACCTGAACCCATAAATGGAGGTCTCTCCCTCCTAGATTCTCTCCTAGCTGCGTTATCACAATAGATCTTATTCTCCATGCTCTCGACTATGAGCGCCTTCTCAACCACCTGTACATAGGTAGTCACTCTCGGCACAGTGGTAATACGAACATCCCGGCCTATCATAGGTTGTAGCCCCTGGAGAAACCTCTCCCTTCTGGTCTCATCAGTGGGCACCAGTTCCCCAACAAACTTTGCCAGCTATCAAATTTCAGGGCATATTTAGTCACTGACGAGTTGCCCTGAAGTAATCTGTTGAACTCTTCAGCCTTTGCAGCCCTGATGGCATCATTATAGTACTTTTCATTAAACAGAGTTTGAAACTCTTCCCAATCTAGGGCATTAACATTTCTGGTCTGGGATATCACTTCCCACCAAATTTGGGCATCCTCCCAAAACATATACGTGGCATAGGCCACCCTCTCATTACCAACCACCATCATAAAGTTTAGGATGGTTGTAATCATGCTCATCCACTGTTCGGCCTTAGCTGGATCTGCACTACCCTCAAAGACTGAAGGGTGCTGTTTCCTGAACCTTTCCTAAAGATGTCCCCATTTATTCCCAGCCTCTGGCAGGTGCTCAACTGTTGGCACTTTCACAGGTGGTGCCTCTGGTAAAATGTTTCCTACAGGAATCTGTTGTTGTTTCAGGAGGCAGATTTCTTCTTCCTGCCTCAATACCCTGGCTTGCAAATCAACAAGCATCTGTTGCCGGTTCTCAGGAGTTGGTGGTGGGGTATAACCCTGGTCATTATCCTGACCCTGTCCATCATTCTAACCCTGAACTTCCTGGCTAGCTAATGATTCAATCTACCTTGGAAGCATACTTCTAAGCTTATACCTTGTTGCAATAATCAATTTGGCCAATTAGGTAGTGATAACTAAACCTCTTGCTGCCTCACGGTCCAAGATTAAGCATATAACCATTCACATTCAAAAGTCATGCTAATAAGCATGTCAATTCATGTTCATATCCATGTATGGTGCTAATAATCACGTTTTGATATGCATAACAATTAACAATGCTAATAAGAATTTTTTGGCATACATGTATCTATGATAGCGCTAATGAGCGTGTCCTGACCTACATGTCCATATTATAGCGCTAACAAGCAGTTCCTTTGCATTCACAAGCAATATCAATGCTAATAAGCACATCCTTTTATATCATGCAATAGTCAAGGGCCAGGCACTATTAGTATATCTCATGCTACCTAATAAGTCATACATATAAGGCATTTATATCATATTTAAGCAGTTAAACACATAACCACATAAATAGTTACTGAACCCTGAGTCGAGCTTGTTTTTAGTGGCGAGTGTACATGCCCAGCCTGTCTTCAGGAACCTTTAACCTTGGCACGCTCTGATACCAAGTTGTAATGCCCTGGTTAGCCAAGACTGTTATACTATGTATTTCAAATAGTTCTTAACTTACTAAACGAGTCATTAGGCATAAACGTGCATCTAAATGTTACTAATGGTCCAGGGTTAAAAATTTCGATAAAAAAGGAATGGATATTTCATTAAAACATTAAATTGTACATGGGATCACATAATAAACGTTTACAAAGTTGTTTACATTTCCAAAATGGTCATTACAACACAAAAGTTACAATCCGCCGATCTAAGCAGCAAACTAGGGTTTAACCCTAGTTCCTCTGAGAAACATTGGCCGTGGTGGTCAAGCGGCCACATATGTACACATCGCCACCTAAGCTCTCCAACTCATGGCTGGTCAACCTTTTATTTTCCTTTACCTGCACCACGTAGCACCTGTGAGCCAAGCCCAACAAGAAAACTTAAACAGTGAATAACACATTTCCAAATCATAATAAACACGACCAGCAGTGATAACCCTACTCAAGCATGCATGCCATTCATATAAATGACCACAACATCATATGGGACCAAACGTCCTAAATAAAGGATTTACTGATTCATATCATGCCCGTTGCCCAAGTACGTGATTAATAAATCATATTGGGGCTCAGTGCCCTAGGATCTGGGACAAAGAAGTCACCCTGGGGCCCATTGCCCTATCCTCACGCTTTTGTCATCCTTGACTAGTAAGTCAATGATTTTCTCAAGTATATAATGCTAACATGCATTCATCATATAACAAACATCCATATATAAAGCGTTCAACATGCTTTAATTAATCACTCACAGGCATAATCATAATCATGCGCATTTACAGGGGCCAATGCCCAATCAAAACTATATTCAGCATTCGGGCCAAGCCCTAATCATGTATGTCACATAATAGGTGCAGTTTTCTTACCTCCGGCCCGAGTGTAAAATAAATTAAGAACGACCCTCGAGCACGATCCTGATCTAGAGGCCTTAGCGGTAACCTAGTCATAACCAAATATAAAATCCCATCAATAACTAGCAAATAAAGGCTTTCGTACACGTCCTAGCCTTCGGGACCTCGAATTCATCCAAATCAAGTAGTAGATTCGATCCCGAGCCTTTAGGTTTGAGTTCCTGTTACCAAAAACCGAACCTGGCCAACATACTCAGGCGGGCTGCGACTTGACCCTATGGGTCGCAATGTGTCACAGGCTGGCTATTTGGGTACTCCAAGTAGATGGAACGTGCGACACTTGCAGACACTTTAAGCTAGCAAATAGCCAAACAAACTCAGGGGTTAGCCACATACACATCTCGGACATGCAATGGGCAATAATGAAGTATGAGCAAGCACAAAGCAAGTCATTCCTTAGAACGTATACACAACGCAAAGCACACAACAAGGCAAGTGGCACACAATGGCCCAATGAAGATAGCAAACAAGTAACACATAGGCAACAAGGAAGCATACAAGGGCAAGTATGGATAAACATTGTTTTATTAATATATAGCCTTGATAGGGCAAGGGAGTACACAGCTTTGGCCCCTATCTGCTGGTGGCCATGGTGCTTCCCTAAGTCACCAAGTCACCTCCCCTTAAGGAGCCTTCTAGGGATACAAGGTCTTCCCAGTAACATATATGATTTTTGTCTGGGAGACATATGCATAATTACAAAATTGCCACTACCCTACCCCATGAGGTTGCTTGGTGCAAGACTTGACTAATGATCAAGCACCAAGGCATGCTCACTTACAAAATGGCCCCATGTGGGTGTGCCAAAGGGGCAGCACGCCACACTCTCCCCCACTCAATTCTTCGGCGTCCTCGAGGAAGTAGCTTGTAGATCTTCAATCTTCTGCGTGAGCTTCTTCAAGTCTTCCGCCCTCTCCCAGCTAATCTCTTCATCTGCGAGCCCCTTCCATTTTACCAGATACTCCTTATGATTTTTATAGTCAGTGGTGACCGTCCTTTCCGCCATGATTTCTTCAGGTTGACGCTTGCTCCTTGGCTGAATGACTCCTCCTCCTCTGGTTTACTGGTTGCGCTCTGGATTTGCTGGATCTTCATGATACAGCTTCAAGTTGCTGACGTAAAGGACCGGGTGTATCTTCATCCATGCTGGTAGGTCGACTTTGTAGGAAGTTAGGCCAACTTTTGAGATGATTGAGATCGGACCCTTGTATTTGCGAACGAGTCTGATGTCTTTGTCCCCTCAGAATCTCAATTGTTCAGGCCTCAGCTTGATTAACACCAAGTCACTTGTTTTGAACTCCAGTGGTCTGCGCTTCTGATCTACCCACCTCTTCATTCTTCTTGATGCTTTTTCTAAATAAGCTCGGGCAATCTCTGTCATTTTCTTCCAGTCTTTTGTGAAGTTAAAGGCTCATGGGTTCCGACCGCGGTATTCATCTACTATGTGGGGTAACAGTGGCTGCTGTCCATTAACAACTTCAAAAGGGCTCTTATTCGATGAAGAACTCTCTTGAGAGTTGAAGCAAAATTGAGCTACATCGAGTAGTTGCGGCCAATTCTTTTGATTGGCATTGACAAAGTGGTGCAAGTACTCCTCCAACATCCCATTGATTATTTCTGTCTGCCCATCTATCTGTGGATGGTAGCTCGAGGATATGTTCAATTGTGACCCCAAGAGCTGAATAGTTCGGACCAAAAGGTCCTAGTGAATTTTCCATCTTGGTCACTAACAATGTTCTGGGGCACTCCCCAATATTTGACAATATGCTTGAAAAATTGTCGTGCTGCCTCCTCTACCAAACAGTACTTCGACACCGGGATGAATGTTTCATACTTCGAGAATCTGTCCACGACCATCAAGTTCGCACTTAAATCCCCTGTCTTCGGTAGGCTAGTTATAAAGTCAAGCGACACACTCTCCCATGGTCGACTTGGTACTCGCAACGGTTCCAACAACCCAGGTGCCTTGTTCCTATCGACCTTGTCTTGCTGGCAGATGTGACAGGTCTTGGTCTACTCCACTACATCATCTAGTATTTGTGGCCAGTAGTATCCCTACTTCAAGAGGGCATGCGTTCTCTGCCACCCTGGATGACTTGCCCACAGGGTGTCATGACACTCGCTTAGTAATGTCTTCCGCAAATCTCCACCTTTCGGAACATACAAGTGGCCCCCTTTGGCCCACCGAAGATCATTCTCCACCCAGAACTTGCGAGTCTTGCCTTCTTTTACAAGCTTTTGGATGGTTCTGACAACCGGGTCTTTCTTCAGGTTTTCTTTGATGCATTCCTTGAGTGGAGTGTTCACCACGCTAGCCGAAAAACTAGCCAAGATCTTTAGAGTCGCCAATTCTGCTTTGTGACTCAAGGCATCCACTGCTTGGTTCAAGTGTCCTGCCCTGTGCTCAAAATGGAAGTCGAATTTCGCCACGAACTCCTACCATCGAGCCTGCTTAGGGGTCAGTTTCGGCTGTGTAAGGAAATGACTAACTGCTGCATTATCCGTTTTCACCACAAACTTTGACCCCGGTAAGTAATGTCTCCACACTCGCAAGCAATGGATAATCGCGAGGAGTTCCTTCTCCTCGGCATTATACTGCCTCTCAGCTTCAAACAACTTGCGACTCTCATATGCTACCGGGTGGTCTTCTTGTACTAGTACCCCTCCCAAAGAATAATCTGAGGCATCTGTCTGTACTTCGAAGGGCTTGCGAACATCTGGCAAGGCCAGAACAAGATCCTTCATCATGGCTTCCTTCAAACTCCTGAATGCTTCAGCACACTTGTCAGTCCACGCCCAAGTCACACCCTTTTTCAGAAGCTCGGTCAAGGGTCTCGCTCTTCTTGAGTAGTCGTCCACAAATCACCTACAGTAGTTGGCTAGGCCTAAGAAAGAGCGGAGTTCTTTCACGTTTGTGGGGGCTTTCCATTCTTGGATAGCCTTCACATTCTCCAGATCCGTACGAATTTGGCCACGTTCCACAATGTGGCCTAGGAACTTGATGCTCTCCTGTGCAAATGAGAATTTCTCGCGCTTCACATATATCTGGTTCTCTCTTCAGGTCTACCCAAGATGTGATGGTGCATCTACCATTCTCTATGTCGTCATACTTTGTCCTCCACCACACCTTGGCATCCCCAGACAAGTACATGGTAGCCATGGAAACCTTTCCTTCTTCTGAATCGGCCCGCACGACTCTAAAATAGTGTTCCATGTCGAAGAGGAAATTTTCCAAGACCTTTGCGTCTCTAGCCCCGTTATAGGGCATCAGCTCAAAAACTTTAACTCGGCCATATTCCATACTTATCGGCTCTGTTGCAGGTGCATTCGCAACCGCTCGCATGGTTAGGTTTACTTTTGCAATTAGCTCAGCCATTTCTTCTATGAGCACGCCAACTGCCTCCCTGTAGTCTTCCGTAGTGTCATTTATGGAAACTTGTTGTTCCTTCAGCATGCGCTCCACCACTGCAATGTGCTCTTCCCACCGAGGGGAAACAGAAGTACTTGTTGGAGTGTTTCTTTGCTCCAACGCGATTATTCTGGATAGGAGAACATCGTTTTCCTTCTCTAGCGCAGCTATGCGATTGCTTGCATCTGACGATCCAGAGTTATGACTTGTAGAGGAAAGATCCTTGACCCTTTCGTTCAGGCCATCTAATTCCCCCACACGCTTCTCAAGTGCTTCGATCCATTGAGTGTTGCTCACCATTAGTGTGTTTTGCCATGCTTTCTCTAACCTGGCTCTGATACCAACTATCACGGGTCGACTATTTGGGTACTCCAAGTAGACGGAACATGCAGCACTTGCAGACACTTCAAGCTAGCAAGTCAGCCTACAACACACACCTGCAGGCAAACAATCTCAATGGTTAGCCACATACACATCTCAGACATGCAACGGGTAATAACGAAGTATGAGCAAGCACAAAGCAAGTCATTCCTTAGAACGTCCACACAATGGAAAGCACACAACAAGGCAAGTGGCACGCAATGGCCCAACGAAGATAGCAAACAAGTAACACATAGGCAACAAGGAAGCATACAAGGGAAAGTATGGATAAACATCGTTTTATTAATATATAGCCTTGATAGGGCAAGGGAGTACACATCTTTTGTCCCTATTTGCTGGTGGCCATGGTGCTTCCCTAAGTCACCAGGTCACCTCCCCCTAACGAGGCTTCTAGGGATACAAGGTCTTCCCAGTAACATATATGATTTTTGTCTGGGAGACATATGCATAATTACAAAATTGCCACTACCCTACCCCATGAGGTTGCTTGGTGCAAGACTTGACTAATGATCAAGCACCAAGGCATGCTCACTTACAAAATGGCCCCATGTGGGTGTGCCAAAGGGGCAGCACGCCACACTCTCCCCCACTCAATTCTTCGGCGTCCTCGAGGAAGTAGCTTGTAGATCTTCAATCTTATGCGTGAGCTTCTTCAAGTCTTCCGCCCTCTCCCAGCTGATCTCTTCATCTGCGGCGCGGCCCTACGAACCTAGAATTCCTTGTTTTTCCTCAACCAAAAACTATATCAAATCCTTCCCAAAGCCAGAACTAAGTCCCCCGAACATTATCAACACACTACCAGCATCAAAACCCAAGCTTTAACACACTCAAAAGACTATCACAAACTCAAATCCATAACCAAGCTCTCAAACTCAATAACACCATAAAAATAGAGAAATAACTTCATAATTCAAGCTTAGAATTATTACCTCAATCACTGAATTGTTTCTTAGCTTTACCCAAACAAGATCCTAGCTCAAACCTAGCTCCAATTCTCTTTAAATCCAAGCTTTTCTCAAGAAAATCAAAGAGGAAATGAAAGAGAGTGTGACCGAGAGAGAGGGAGAGAGAGAGAGAATGTTATGTTTCTTTGTTTGGTTTTTCTACAACCTTCTCCTTGGCTAAGTATAGACAAAGCTCCTAAAAGACTTAAATGCCCTTAAGTCCAATAACTTGCCTTCCTATGCCACAAGGGCAAACTTATCATTAGCCAAATGTCCCGTTAATCATAATTAATGTCTCAAAATTCCAATAACTCCCAATATCTTCAAATAATTAACAAATAGTTTCCCATTACCCCATTAACCCCGGTAATGTACTATATTACCAAATTACCCCTAGGCTCACTCCGAGCCCAGTATTTGACCCCGTTATGACTAAACCACTAACTTGCTTCTTAGGATCGCCTCGTGCCGAATATCTCAAATATATCCACATAAAATGTGGTCTCACACCTATATCACATATATACACACAAATATACAAATATGCCCTCAACATGTCAAAATTACGAAAATACCCTTCTAATAAGAAACAGGCCCACATGCATGCAAATACAACCATATAATAATATAAAGTCACATAATAACACAATAAACCAATTATTTCCCTTGTGGCCCCCTAATTTAGGCACTAAGCCATATTAGGGAATTCGGGACATTACACTACTTCTCTTGATTCAATCATCACATTATACTCCAAGTTTAATAGCCAATAGACCTTGCTATTTGAGGCATAGCCAACAAACTCACACTTTACCCAACTTTGTCCTGTTAGGCTCCATGCTCTTGCAATAAGCAAGACACCCACGCACTTTACAATAACCTTGGTTAGGCTTCTTTCCTCTCCATAACTCATATGAAGATACATTGTTCTTTTTTTAAGAATTCAATTCAATATATGTAATGACCCACTACTCTAGACTTTTGGACCATTAATGAAACTATACTACAAATCCTTAATAAAACTTACATTTGCAAAAATACCATAAATTTATTAGAAACTTGTAGAAATAAAAGTTACTCTCATAAAATAAGTAAGATATGGGATCCCATTGTCTTTAAAAACAAAACATGATTTAAAATGAAAGGAATTACATAAGAAGTGCGAAAAATACATGTAAAGATCATAAAAAAAAAAACAAGACTACATCCTCGAAAATTGAACTCTCGACTCCTTGAATCCATTCACCACCGATACACAATCCCAAGGACCCACGAACCTTACCGCCCCTAAAGCTATTTTCCTGCACATAAAACAAAAAGGAATGAGCCTAATGCCCAACAAGGAAAATCTAACACATACATCATCTACATAAAATTTCATAATAATCATAAAGACATAACATAACACTTATTACATACACATACTATAATGACCATTATTACTTGGGGTCCCATAGACTAAACAAGTCATATGCCCATGAGATTAGTGGGGTCCTACTAGCTAAGTAGGTCATATGCCCATAATCTATTTGGGGTCTTGTTAGTCATATGGGTCATATGCCCAAGCCTACAAACATACATATCATAACACTTATCATAACATAAGAAACATAAGATAACATATAGAACATATAACATATGCATTTCTATCCTATTTTCCTTACCAAAGTTAGCGGAATAAGAGGACAGCGTTGGGACTTTTGGAACACTCCTAAAACCATTATGAAAGAGTGAGTTTAATGAAGAAAAGGAAATGAAAGGAATGGAAGGAATGGAAGGACTAAACCATTGAGAAACATACTTACCAAAACTTATGTGTAAGTTCTTAGATTTCCTAACCAAAATAAGAATGAGGTTAGAAGACTGAGTAGAAGACTATGAGAAAGAAAAATAACATGAAACCAATGAACTAGAGTGTGGAAATACCTTGAAGACTTATAAGACCAATCTAAACCTTGAACCGAAATACTATAGAACCTTACTTCCCAAAGTGTTTGATAAGCTTATGATGATCAAGCTTATGATTCCCCAACCCAGGTGTTTACACTCTCACACTCACTTAGCACTTGCAGCCTCTGAACTTAGAGCAAAAGATGAATAATGGCTGGGTACTAGGTCCTATTTATAGAGTTTAGGAATGAAAAGATCTAAATTTTACTTGAATAAAAATAATAGCTTTTTAGGTGAAAATAATTTGAATAATCGTTCAGCAGAGGCTGAAGACTCGTTCAAAAAGATGCTGGACTTATCAAGAGGTTGAATGGCTGAAAGGAAAAAGAATTCAAAAACTTTTGAAATATGCTGAAGGAGGCGATATATCGCCCCCTGTAGGCGATATATCGCCTGGGCCAGTATGCCCGAGGCTGTCGTGCATCGTCTCGTGTTTTTCGTATCTACGTGCTGTGATATATCTGCACACGCTGATTAATTAAACACGAAATTACACATTTTTAGCTAAGTTTGAATGGAGTAAACAGCCTTGACTAAGCCCTCAACGTATTCAAAGCTGCTGACTGACCTTATAGCATTCAAACTTTACTCCTTATTAAATTTAATCCTCAAAATACTTAATCCTTAATCTTCCATTCGTAACATGTGCTTAAAATCCTATTGGTCCTTATTTAAACCTTATAGTATAATAAATATTATCCTTAATATCAGTCATATAATCAAACCTTAGGTTAACATTAATATTCTTAAACTATAGGTTAAACTTAGAAAATCTATAAGTACTACTATGAGTGTCCAAATAATTCCCGGTCTGAACCAAAAATCCACAGTTACAAAGATAATACAATAAATACTATAATACTACTATCTAACTAGCTAAGTAAAGTTCTTGGACTCTACAATATATGACATGCAGCAATCAAAGCTTCATCCCACAAATTATAACACAATTTAGCATGTAAAAGCATAGAGTTAATAATCTCAAGATAAGTCTTATTCTTTCTATCAACTATTCCATTTTGTTGTCGAGTGTATGGTGCATTGCATTCATGTATAATTCCATGTTGTTCACAAAACACATTAAAATCATTTGAAAAATATTCACCACCTCTATAACTTCTAAGAGTCTTTATTTTCCATTCCAATTGATTTTCTACTTTAGCTTCATATATTTTAAATACATTAAATGTCTTATCCTTACTCTTAAGCAAATACACATAAGTATACCTAGAGCAATCATCTATAAAAGTTATGAAGTATCCATTTCTTCCTCTACTCAACATGTCATTCAATTAACATAAATCACTATGTATTAAATCTAGGAAGTTTGAACATTTATCAACACTTGGAAAATGTTGCTTTACTGTTTTAGAATTAACACATAATCCACATTTATCATGCTCATTCACATCACAATTAATCTATCCTCATTTGAAAACTCTTTTAATTGTGTTATAACCTATATGAACAAGTATATTATGCCACAAAGTAATAGAATTGGAATTAACCACATTGCAAGATTTAGATGTCATATCATTATTGTCACTATCAAGAGTACATAGTTTGATCATTCCATTACATGTATAACATTTTCCCACAAAAGTGCCCAATTTAGTCAAAGTGAGTTTACTGAATCCAAACACTATTTTGATATCAGATTTACTCAATAGTCTTTCATTCATAATGTTTATAGTCATATCTGGAACATAAAAAATATTAATTAGGGTCACCTTCTTTCCATTAGTGAAGAACACATTAATGCAGTCCCTTCCAAGTACCTTGGATCTATTTTCGTTTTACATTTGGACTTCAAGTCCCACCTTTGCATTTTCAAAGGTTTTGAAAAGAGTTTTATCATAGGTTGCATGAATGGTAGCACAAGTATCATACCACCATCCTTGTACCTTTCCTTGGGTTGCATTAACTTCACTCAAGGTTAATGATCTCAACATCAAATGCATTGGCCTTGGTATCTTTGCTTAGGTTTGCAATGATCTCAACATCAAATGCATTGATGTAACGCCCCACGTCACTATGGTTGCTTCTTGGAATGACAACTAGCCCTGCAAACTAACACGAGTCTTTCCAGCGTGTTTTGTCCTCACTCGCACACTTCCTGGAAAAACTTCCTAGGAGGTCACCCATCATGAGACTACTCCAGGTCAAGCACACTTAACATTGGAGTTCTCAAGTGATGGGCTACCAAAAAGAAAATGCATCTTGTATCTTCACTTTCTTTTTCAATGATCTCATCATCAATTGCATTGACATGTTTACCTTCTATTAAGATTGTATCAGTCTCATCACTACATGCATGAACCATGTCAATTCTCTTTAAGGTTATCATACATTCCTCATCGAATGTATCATTCTTAATTTGGGTTACAATGCATTCTTCATTAAATGCATTAAATTTAATCAAAGTCACAAAGATCTCATCATCAATTAAAGGGACCAAATTAAATTCACTTAAAAGTGCAATGATCTCAACATCAATTGCCTTAACCTTAATCTCATTATGGTTAATTTTATAATTACCATGTCTCACATGATGACCAATAACTTTATAAACAAAACAAGTATATCAATAACCCTTTAATTATTTATTAACATTCACCATTGTACTCTTAATATTATCAATAATCTCAAACTCACAAAAATATGGCAGCAAATACATTTTATTCAAATTCTTTAAATCAACACATTTAGAAATAAGGAATTTGATGATACCAATCTCCTTAAGCATGTAATCCCATTGAGTTGTCTCATCCTTTGTTGATGAAGACTTGAATCCATATCCTCATTCATGTAGAGCATATCCAAATATTACATTCGTTGATGTTTCATGGTTATGTGTTCAACCCAAACCAAATCTTGAAACAAGGATTTGAAAGTTGTAGAAGATGAACCAATTTCCCTCATTGTTGATTATACAAAAAAAAAAAAAATAGTAATTAGAATAGAGATTTTGATTGTTGGGAAATTATGAATTTTTACTTTGAAAATCAACAATTAATAATGGGAATAGTTCAATATTTGAAATCCTAAATGCTAAGCAAGAACCTTATTCAAAGTTTGAATACAAAATGTTGATAATAAAATAAACATGTTCATGATATAAATGTCAATTTTGAATATAAAGAACTAAATGATTAAATGATGATAATATGGGCTTAGATACATTTAATCATTAATACTAACAATGAAAACACAATACAATGACAAAATAATAGATTAGGGTTAGAGAGATATAACCTTTGTATTGAGTAACTTGAATCTTCAAAGTTGGGAAACTTTTAAGGCTTATACACAATAAGAATATTGTTGTCCAAAATCTCTATTCCAAGCCTTCCCTTATTGCTTAAAGCTTCAACTAAGTACAATGAGATTTGAGATTTAACAAGCCTTGAAACTCATGCAAGTCAAGCAATGCTTGATGAGTTTCTTGGAGAAAACTAGTAATCTTGATAGCTAGAGAGAGAGAGAGAGAGATGAGTGATAAATCCACCAATTAACTCATACGAACCCATTAAATACTATGGGACCCTCATTAGACTCAACCAATGGGATTAGAGCATTTGAATTTAAGTTTTGGAGCAATTTTACATAATTATACGAATTTTGTGTAACAGCCCAGGCGACGCGTGGCCTGTCACCAGGTGATGCAACGGCTGCCAGGCGATACGTCACCCTATACCAGAACACATCGCTTGTTACTTCTCTCTCTAGAGTTTTGAGAGCCCAGGCGACGTGCCGCCTCCTAGGAGGAGACATATTGTTGATGCCTCTGTAATACGACTCCATGAGGTGTCTCAAAACGCCTCCAAATGCTCCCAAAAATTTTTGGGCACTCTTTTAAACTCCAAATAAACATTTTGGACCCAAAAGATTGATTTTAAAAATGCCTATACTCAAATTTAACTTTCACATGTTTTACTTTTGTGAAATCGTTATTTTTTTAGCACATCTTCGTGCCTAAACAATTTCACCTTATATTTAACCAATCTCAACACATGTTTCTTCAATTTGATTTGATCAGACATTGCTAAACCTTAACATGTTTTTGTTTGTTTTAGGTTAAGTCACAGAACATAATTGATTGTACAACAATAATTGAGGAGGCTCCTCGTGAAGAAATTAAGCTTTTGATTTTTATTCCAATAATTGAAGAGTAGAAATTTAAAAAAAAAAACATGAAAAAGGGTCATAATGTACACACCATAATCTATTTATCTAGATATTAAGATAGATTAACAGTGACTGATGTAAAGTTGTAATGTAACCTTTCTTGTACGCTTGGATATGTAAACTATATTGGTAAGTTACCTTGTTTGAGAAGAATATTCGATCATACCTGTAACGGTATATAGGGTTAGCCCAGGAATTACAGATAAAATGTATTGAACCATGCCCTGGAACAACTTTCAGAGTGATTGTTTTGAGGAAGAATTGGTTATGGTGATAGTTGTTGATCACTAAAGGTCTTGGAATTCCTATGTTTTCATCCCAATCAAAGAATACATTGAAACAAGTTTCTTTTGCTGTTAATGGAGTCTTCGTTGTAATCTATTTATGCAAGTAGGCCGCCTTTCCGTACTTCCCCCAGTCGCCATGCACTAAACAAACACACAAGACAAGAAGAAAAAAAAGAAGAGGAAAACTTAGTTTTTTTTTATCAATTTTTTTTATGTCAAATACTTGCAAGAGAAGGAAACGCGACAAGTTCTTGACCTTGAAAAATAAGGTACTAGACAGGTTGGAAGGATGGGAAACCAAACTCTTGTCTTATGCGAGCCAAACCATCTTGGTTAAGGCTGTGGACTTGCAATTCCAGTATACAGGATGACCACAGATAGGTACCTCTAACTATTTGTATGGAGATAGACGCTGCTATCAGAAAGTTCCGGTGGATAGGAGACATGGGAAAAGATAGGTATAGAGCGCTCAAAAGCTGGGAGAGGTTGTTTCAGCCAAAGGACTCGAGTGGTTTGGGGTTTAGGCGATGTGTGGACATGAACATGGCCCTTATTACGAAAATAGCGTGGAGTGTGGAAAATGATGATTCAAAGCCTTGGATCTAGTGCATAAAGGGGAAATACTGTAGCAAGAGCTTCTTTTGGGCCATGGATTGCAAGCCAAGTGACTCAGCAATTTGGAGGAGTATCTTGGAAACAAGAAGTGTTCTTTGGCCAGGCTATCACACAATGGTAAGCAGATGGTATAGAATTGAAGTTTGGAAACAGCCATGGATCCCTTGGATAACTTCAATGAGTTTAGAGACTTAATGGAATCTCACAGAGTAAGGGAACCTCTCTTAAAAATAGTTGTTGACCTTTCAATCAACAATGGATGGAATATCCCTCCACTGGAAGAAATCTTTTGTGAGAGATTGGGCCAAAAAATTTCAGAGATTGCAAGATTGCCTTATCCGTGCAGAGAATTCTCAGTTAAAGTTTCATATATGGATGACCAAAAACATAAATTTGATGAGGTCAGGAGCATATGGAAGTTAGTGTGCTTACGAATGCTGTAACGCCCCACGTCACTATGGCTGCTTCCTGGAAAGATGACTGGCCCTACAAACCAACACGAGTCTTTCCAGCATGCTTTGTCCTCACTCACATGCTTCCTGGGAAAACTTCCCAGGAGGTCATCCATCTTGAGATTACTCCAAGTCAAGCACGCTTAACTTTGGAGTTCTCAAGTGATGGGCTACCGAAAAGAAGATGCATCTTGTTGATATAGGTAGTACCCATCAATCCATTTAAGCCTTCTTCAACTGTGTAGTCCCATACCTACACAGTCTTAGAATCATCACACTTGACCTTCCCCAAGCGGTGTGGGATTGCACAGCTTTACCCGGTCTTTCCCCTTACTTATCACGGGATTCTGACTGTCACAATCACCCCCCCTTATAGGCCCGACGTCACCGTCGGCCACACTTCTGGCTGGGTCAAGGCTCTGATACCATTTGTAACGCCCCACGTCACTATGGCTGCTTCCTGGAATGACGATTGGCCCTAAAAACCAACACGAGTCTTTCCAGCATGCTTTGTCCTCACTCACACGCTTCCTGGGAAAACTTCCCAAGAGGTCACCCATCTTGAGATTACTCCAAGTCAAGCACGCTTAACTTTGGAATTCTCAAGTGATGGGCTACCGAAAAGAAGATGCATCTTGTTGATACAGGTAGTACCCATCAATCCATTTAAGCCCTCTTCAACTGTGTAGTCCCACACCTACACAGTCTTAGTATCATCACACTTGACCTTCCCCAGGCAGTGTGGGATTGCACAGCTTTACCCGATCTTTCCCCTTACTGATCACGGGATTCTGACTGTCACAATCACCCCCCTTACGGGTCCGACGTCCCTGTCGGCCACACTTCCGGCTGGGTCAAGGCTCTAATACCATTTGTAACGCCCCATGTCACTATGGCTGCTTCCTAGAATGATGACTGGTCCTACAAACCAACACGAGTCTTTCCAGCATGCTTTGTCCTCACTCACACGCTTCCTGGGAAAACTTCCCAGGTTGTCACCCATCTTGAGATTACTCCAAGTCAAGCACACTTAACTTTGGAGTTCTCATCTTGAGATTACTCCAAGTCAAGCACGCTTAACTTTGGAGTTCTCAAGTGATGGGCTACCGAAAAGAAGATGCATCTTGTTGATATAGGTAGTACCCATCAATCCATTTAAGCCCTCTTCAACTGTGTAGTCCCATACCTACACAGTCTTAGAATCATCACACTTGACCTTCCCCAGGCGGTGTGGGATTGCACAGCTTTACCCGGTCTTTCCCCTTAGTGATCACGGGATTCTGACAGTCACAAATGTAGTGTTGAACACCACAACACGTGAAAAAACATAATTACTTTATTATTACAAAAGTAATTACACCAAGACTTAGATACAATATTTGACCACAACACACACTAAACACTTACACACTTTATTTTGGAACGCTCACTAATAACTTCTCTCACTCTTTACACACACTCTTTTTGACACACTTATATATCACTTAGACTCACACTATTTAGAACACTTTGTGTACTCACTTTGGACATACACCACCAAGGACACAAGGTCCTATATGTAGATGGTGAAAGTCGGTTTGGTGACCGACTTTAATTTTGCTAGAAATTTCTAGCATTCTTTATATTGGGCTTGGCCCAATAGCAAGAGAAATCTAGCAAATCATCCTTATAACAAAGACTACAACTTTCATGAATATTCTATAATACTACTAACTATAGCAATGACTAGAAAAGTCTAGAAACTTAGAGAGGCGGTGGTGACTTCAACACTCCCCCTCAACACCGGCTCTTCATATTGAGTTGTTCTCTAAGTTTTTGAAATCTTGTAGTGTTAAGCCCTTTATTGAACAAGTTTGATACATGGTCTTTGCTCTTTACTTTGTGCATCTCTAGCTCATCTTGCAATACCTTTTATCTCATAAAATGATAGTGCATCTCAACATGCTTTGTTCAAGCATGAAAAATTGGATTTTTTCCTATATGAATATCAGACTGATTATCACAATAAAGTGGCACTGCATTGTCTGTTGATTGGTGTAGATCCTTCATCAGTTGCATTAACCACGTACTTTCTTGAGTTATCATTGTTGTTGCTCTATATTCTACTTCAATGGTTGACAAGGACAGTGTCGGTTGCCTTCTGCTACACCAAGATACAACTCCAGATCCAAGCTTGAATACATATCCAGTAGTTGCTTGACGGTATCATGATCTCCAGCATAATCAGCATCGCAGTATCCAACTATCTTAACATTGTCACCATTATAATATAAGAGACCATACTTAATGGTATCTTTGACATACCTCAGCATTCATCGCACTACTTCCAAATGAGATTTCTTTGGGTATTGCATATACCGACTTGCTACACCAACTGCATACGAGAAATCTAGTCAAGTCAATGTTAGATAAATTAGACTACCAACCAGTTGTCGGTACATTGCTCTATCTTGCACGTCCTTCCCTTCACGCGTGCATAACTTGGCCTTAGCTTCCATAGGTGTTGAGATGGGCCTACACTCGAGCATTCCAAACCTTTGCCATAAATCTCTTGCGTACTTTTGTTGAGAGAGGAATAAACCTTCCTTAGTTCGGTCAACTTCTAATCCAAGGAAATGTTTCAATTCTCCAAGTTCCTTCACTTGAAAGAGAACTGACAGGTTCTCCTTTGTTTGGAAAATCTTTGCTTCATCATCGACAGTGATGATGAGGTCATCAACATATACCAAAAGAACTGTGATCTTTACTTCTTTTACTTTAATGAATAAGCTTGAATCTGCATGTGCCATGACATACCCACTCTCATTTAAGAACTCAACAATCTTTCCATACCATGCTTTTGGTGCCTGCTTCAATCTGTAGAACATCTTTTTCAGTTTATAAACATACTCAGGATGAACTTTATCCTCAAATCCTCTTGGTTGGACCATGTATATTTCTCGATCTAGCTCTCCATGTAGAAAGGCGTTCATCACATCCATCTTCCACAATCTCTAGCCTTTACATGCTGCAAGCGCCAGTAGAACTCGTACTGTTGTAATCTTGGCAACTGGGCTGAACGTTTCATCATTTCTATCCTATATTTTTTATAGAATCCATGAGCTACTAACTAGAATTTATCTCAATTGAACCATCAAGAGGAGTTTTTTTCGTTGTATATCCATTTGTAGGAAAGTTCTTTTACTTCCTTCGGCTTTGGCACCAACTCCCAATTTTGATTCTTCTCTAGAGCACTTATCTCTTCTTTCAAGGCTTCTATCCACTTGATATTCTAGGACGCCTTTGCGTATGTATCTGGTTCTCTAAATTTTTCTTCTTAAGCTACAATAGCATTATCATACTTGGGATTCAGTTTCCGTGTTCTTGTCGATCTCCGAGGTTGTGGACTTACTGCTTCTGGTTGGTTGTCACTTGCATCATCTCTTTGATTCACTCCTGTTTGCCAAGGACTTTGTGTTGCCTCTTCGTTGTCTTCTTCACTTTGTTCTTCTTCATCTATTTCTAGAGTCGAATGTAGCTCAACAATTTGTTCCCCCATCTTTTTTTTTGCAAATTGTCTTCTATTTCTTTAGAATCCGACAACTCTTCCTTTTGTGATGACCACCATGATGAGGCTTCATCGAATACCACATTCCTTGACGTATAATATTTTCCAGTTGTAGTGTCGCAACACTTCCACCTTTTCCTTTGGCTATCGTATCCCACGAAGATACACCGAATTGCCTTATTTTTAAATTTGCTACATAGGTGACTTGGCACGGACATGTAGCAAACACAACCAAACACTCGAAAGTGACTTACTGTAGGTGTACAACCCCATAGTTTCTTAAATGGTAAATGAACCCTAACTTTTCTTAGGGAAGTCTATCGATCACATGAGTTGTTGTCTTCATACCTTCTGCCCAAAATCTTCTTGGAACACTCTTTGCATGTAGCATGCTTCAACATGTCTCTACAATGTGTCGATTCTTCCTCTCAACTACTCCATTGTGTTGTGGTGTATTTGCACATGTGAATTGATGGCATATGCAGAGAAAATTCATCTAATGTGTATTCACTGCCATTATTTGTTCGCATGCATTGAATTTTCTAGCCAACTTCTCCTTCAACTGTTTCTTTGAATTCCTTAAATCTGAAAAAAGTTTTAGACTTTTCTTTTATAAAAAATACCCATACGTGCCGTGAGAAGTCGTCAATGAAAGTAACCATGTACCGTATGCCGCTGATCGATGGTTATTTTACTCGCCCGAATACGTCAGAATGGACTAGCTCCAATGGTGCTTTGGCTTTGAATTTTGAGTCTTCATACGATAATTGATGCGCCTTACCGTATTGGCAGCCAACACATACAGTCTTTGTTCTAACCTCAAGTTGAGGAAGACCTTTAAGCATAACCTTCTTCATCATCACCTTGAGTTTATGATAACTGACATATCCTAGCCTTTCATGCCACAAATTTGTTGTCTCGTTCTTTCAATTCTTATCTACATAAGCAGGCTCTGCTGAAATTATATAGACAGACTCTAAATGTTGCCCTTTCATGGTCGGTGTTCCAGAGATCTTAAGGTCTTGATATATCTTGACAGCATGAGGACTGAATACAATGTGATGGCCTGATGTCATAAGTTGCACCATCGACCATAAGTTTTTCTTCATTCAAGGTACATGGTAGACATCCTGGAGTGGTACTTCCTTTGAACTGAATCGTGGCACTATTTTGTTTATAGATATGGGCAATCGGTAATCTTGAGTTGTTAGTTGTCACTACCATACGACCACCTTTGTACTCGGTCATGCTTTGTAACTTCTCTTTGTCTCCTGTCATATGATTTGAGTAGCTAGAGTTGATTATCCAATCATTATTATAGTTGATTTGTCCAGGACTAGTAGCTGCCATAGCTAATTTTTCTTCCTCCACAGCAAAAGATGCATCAGTGTCCCATTCTTCATTGCTTTCCCATCCTGAGTTTGACGCGACTACATTGCCTTATGATGTTTTCTTCTTGGACCAACAATTTTTAGCAATGTGGCCCTTCTTCCCACAGTTGTAGCATTTACCATCATATTTATTGTTACTCTTAAATTGGCCACCCCGATTGTCTTTCTTTTGATTTCCCCCTATTTGGGAGCTTCCATGATGATCATCTTTGTCATCTTATCTTCTATAACTTGGTCGAGGTCGACCTTTCTTATTACTACTAAAGAGTGCTTCTTCGTCACTCTTTATCGAGACTCCAAATAGTTTCTTTGCCAACGCTTCTTGGTTAGCTAGAAATTTTTCTGATTCAGTAAGAGAAGGTTGGCTTGGCCAACCTTTTATTGCAGCAATAAAACTTCTATATTCAGCTTTTAATCCATGAATAATAATTCTTCTAATTTTGGAGTCTGACATACCAGCAGTAGGATATAATGCAGAGATTTCGTGACAAAGAGATTTTATCTTGGTAAAGTATTGACTAATCGTCATGTCGCATTATGTGATATAGAGAAGCTCATTCTCTGGAAGTTGCAATCTCGCATCATCCTTCTTTGTGAATAGTGATGCAAAAGTATCTCATGTTGTCTTTGGTGTTTTCGATTCCCTCATATGCTCCAACATTTCATCTTCGACTGTGGTCCGAATAGCAAACAATGCTTTGCTAGCTTTAATCTTCCATTTCTTTAAAGCAGCTGCATCCTCTGGTTGTGTGACCTCGTTGACTTTAACGATATCCCACAAGTCTTAGCCTTAGAGATATGCCTCCATATGCAACAACCACATGTTGTAATTTTGTCAGTTAAGTTTTTTTAATTCCAATGGCCACTTGAAGGTCACTCATCGTGGCTTGGAAAAAATTCTATCTTTTCCAAGCAAGCTTGATTTTGACAACAAACTTTGTAGTACTAAACCACACACGTTTGCTCAAAGAAACTTAACAAATGACTCTAAAGAAACTCTCTCAATGACAATCTCAAGAAATCTTTTCTGATGTGGAAAATCAGCGAAAGCTGCAACCACAAAGCATACTCACAATTTCAAAAGATCTCAAAACCTCAGCTCTGATACAATTTGTTGAACACCACAACACGAGAAAAAATGTAATTACTTTATTATCACAAAAGTAATTACACCAAGACTAAGATATAATATTTGACTTCAACACACACTAAACACTTACACACTTTATTTAGGAGTACTCATGATAACTCTACAAAATAGAATTATTTTACCATTTTTTATGTGCTAATTGTTGCTTAATTCTTGAGTTTTTAATTGATTTATTAATTTTTAAAATAATTTTGAATTTATTGGGTTTATTTTAATTTTATATATTTTTGTGTGTTTTTATAGTTATTTTGTTGTAAAATTTTGTATTTAATTATTTAAATTATTGTGTCTAGTTAGAAGTAAAAAATGTGTGTTTTATTAAAACTAAATGTTAAATTAAATTAAGTTTTAATTAATATTTTCAATGAATTAATATGATTTATTTTATAATTGAAAATATTTTATTATGATTTAATTTATGTTTATTTTGTAGGAAGTATGTTGTATTATTGGTGTTTGAAAAGCCAAGAAAAATGAAGAAAAAGTGTGGCATTTTCAAGAAAGAAAGACAATAAAATGGCAATTTCCCAGCCGTGGGCCTACCCAGCTTTCAGGCCCGAAGCCTCCCTCAACGTGCACCCAGGCCCACGGTTTCCTTCCCAGCCTCCCAACTGAAGCCCAACTCTCTTCTAGCCGAACTCACCCACACGAGCCTAGCAGCTGCCTCCAAAAGCCATTCGGCCCAGCCAATCCAGCTGCAGCAACACCCTTCACGCCAAGCTCCACCCAGGCCTCCAACCAGCCAGCTCCCCAATGCCCAAATGCCTCCGATTCCTCCAAGGCCAGCCAGGCCCACTATGTGGCCCAATTCACCCCTGCCTTCAGCCTCACCACACCAGCCACCAATGCCACTTTGTCTTGAGCCCAACAATGTACCATTGTCCCCTTTGCCAAAAATGCCAACTTTTTACCCAAAATTTTCTACACATTTTACCCCAAAATCATCATTACACCCTATAATTTACCCCTATTTTCCATATTATAATTAATTTAAATTGATTATTTTAATAATCTCATTTTGGCTATAAATAGAGAATTTTCAAGACCATTTTGGGGTGCTTTTTGGGAGAGGTCATACCACAAAGTTTCTAAAATTTAAAACCTCTCTATTCTCTTCATCTTCTTCTTCTTTTTAGTTAATTTTCTATATATTTTTAGAAGAACAATTTGGGGGTTTTCCTCCAAATTTTCCTAAGTTATGTTTGTGATTTTTTTGTTTGTATTTTCTATTCTAGTTATGAGTTTCTAATCTTTTTAAGATTATTAAGGTGATGATGAAACAATATGTAACTAGATAGTATTTATTTTGTATGTTGATTTCCCATTTTGTGCAACAAAGTTTATGGATTTTTCTTTTTCAAATATCTTCTTTCATCTTAAATATTATGTATTTTGGATTGTTAGCACATATTTACACTTTGTTCTTCATTAGTGCAAAAATATAATATTCTTTGTGTAAGATGTGTCATTAAATTGTACACATCCCATGCTTAGAACAAAAATATTATGTTTTGCCTTATAAATAATGTTATTTTATTTTTTGTTGTTTCATTTGGTTGATTCACATTAAATACTTTGAAATTATACTTTTTGAAAAGTGAAGAAAAATCTTATCTTTTTAGAAGTAATTTGTGCTTAAAATTATAAATCTATTTGGAAAATGATAGTTTGGTTTATTTTAACTATCACTAAAACTTGGGAATCAATGTACTTATAAATATTATTGAACTTATATTTTGTGGATTCCATTAGCTTAATAATCTTTCTTCTACTATCTTGTTTACAATTATAAATTTAAGTATATATTGTCTTTAATTTCTTTATTATTATCTTTTATTTTATTTTCATTATACAAAAATCTCATTAATATTTGGAGCTAGGTTAGAATTTATTAATTTTTGTTTAAAATAGTTTTCTTTTTGATTTTAGACAACTCCTTTGGGTTCGATCTTGTGCTCACACGAACACTATATTTCATATACAATTCGTGCGCTTGCGAGTTATAAATATTTAAAATATACCCGTTTTGGGATCATCAACTCACTAATAACTTCTCTCACTCTTCACACACACTTTTTTATACACACTTATATATCGCTTAGACTCACACTCTTTAGAACACTTTGTGTACTCACTTTGGACACACACCACCAAGGACCCAAGGTCCTAGAAATTTCTGGCATTCTTTTTATTGGGCTTGGCCCAATAGCTAGAGAAATCTAGCAAAATCATCTTTATAACAAAGATTACAACTTTCATGAATATTCTATAATATTTCTAACTATAGCAATGACTAGAAAAGTCTAGAAGCTTAGAGAGGCGGTGGTGACTTCAACATGTAGGGAAATTTTTTGAGGTTGTATGGCATGCTAGGAACCAATAATTGAAGTTTGGAAAGTCCTCCCCTATTTAGTTTGTAATCAGGAACATAGAAGATAGATGCAAGGAGTTCAACATGAGCGGGATCATTACTTTGAATGAATCGACTCAACGAGTTCAAAGGACAAGCGAGAATCAAAAGCTAGAAGAGAACATTGACAAAGTACTATTCACAAATACCTCCTATAAGGATGGAAAAGTAGGTATTGTTGTAGTAAGCTTATACAACACCTCATGTACGTTGGATTAAGTAACTAAAAGAGCCAGTGCTGCCACTGTTGTGATTAGTGTCCTTTAAAGCATATATTTTAACACTTTTTTAGGAAATAAATAATTGAATTGAATTTTTGCATATATTGTTTGTTTGTTTATTATTATTAGAATAATATTATATGAACATCAGAAAATTCTCAAATTCGTTATTGTGATTATAATCTTATATTGGTACGAGAGGATTAAGATTGTAGGGAAAGATTGTAAAAAGTTCACAGTAAAACAAAGTTATGTGGAATCTTTGGATTAAATACTGTAAGTACGGTTCACTAGTATTATGAATACATGTAATCTAGATCCAGATTACTGATGTAGTAGGACATCTTAGTGGAGGTATTTTGTATAAAGTGGTTATACATGAACATGACCCGATATGTTATTAATACTTATTAATACCGTTTACTTTATAAATATTAATTAAACATATCAATAAGATGATTGTATACAAATTGATCTTAATCCTGAAGTTATTATGAACTCATGTTTATGTCATATAAGTTCTTTAATTCACTCGATATGGTTTGTTAGAATGATCAGGCTAAAAACTTTTGTTTTGGGAACTCATTGATGTAAATGGCTGGGGACAGATATGGAATTTATACCTTTTTGAGAGAAATTGAATAATGGTTCTTTTAAGGGTTGGCTTTAGGAACTGAAAGTTTAATGAGCTCAAATTCATAAATCAGTTTATGAATTAATATTCACTAGTAAAATTAATGGTACTTAAGGAAACAAGACATAATTAAAGAGGTTAAACGGTGATTAATTCCTACTTTGATTATGAGCCATTAATAGATGATTGAATTGTATGTAGTGATTAAATCGATAGACACTTTTTATATATTTAAAAGTACTCAATAAATAAATGTCTGTAATTACAAAAGTGCAATATCATATTTTTAGTGGAATAATATTGAGATTAATATATTAAGATTATTATATTAAATAGTTTTAATTAATAATATAAATTTATTGGAGCTTGAAATTATAGGTCCATAGGTCCCCGAGATGGCTCTATTAATATTATTCAAGGTAAGAGTTGAAATTGAGAAAAATCAGGAAAATGACATATTTGGAAGAAATTTGTTCTTTAAGGTCAAATATGTAATTGAGACAACTTAATTAATTAATAAATTAATTTTCAAAATTAATAAATTAATTATATTTTTAAAAAATTATTTTGGTATTTTCGAAAATAGCATTTAAATAATTAAGATGATTAATTTTGAATTACATATCTTTATTTATTTAAATAATGTCAAAAATATATTTATGATAATTCAAATTGGAATTGAATTTGAAATGATGTTTATTCTTTAATTAATCTGATAAATAAGTTGTCAAAGTTTAGATATTTTTGAATAAATAATAATTAAAAGAAAATTGATGGAACACATCCCTCAAATGAGGGATGTGTTACACGCCAACTATGGTGCATGCACTGTAGTTGGCGTGTAACAGGGTCCAAGAATGGGTGTTGGATATTTCATTTATTTATCTAATTATTTAATAATTGATTTATAATTTAAATTTTTAATTTTTGAATTTAAAAAATTAAATTAATTCTTTTGTAAATCTATCACATGGAAATAGTTTTATAAGACTTTTGACAAAAAGAAAATAGATTGTATTATTTGCTCTATCCTTGAAAACTGTCTGAGACTTAATATTCCAAGATCTCGTGTATTGAGAATATCTTGTGAATCAGAAAATTTTCCCTACCATTACTCTACGTGCCCACACACGTCTTGAGGTGTAGAGATACATCTTGGAAGATCTTGGTCTAAGTATTTTGAAGAACTGCTTTGGAATGGATGTTTGTTGGAGATACAAAATGATAGCGAGGATTCTTTATAGTTCTTCAACTGGTAAATCCTCATTTGTTATTTCTCTAAGATTAATGTATTTTATGTTAATGGATATGATTATTTAAAGTTTGTTTAAATAATTTTTCTTTTTGAAATCTTTGGGCCCCACACCCCATGCATTCTACTGTGCACATGGTAAACAAGTTACCTACAATTGGTACCAGAGCTATCATTAATCTTTGCATGCATTAATTATTGTGTAGGTATAATATGCATTATTATATTATTGTAATATGTAATGAATGGATGTATGTTTATTTTGGTGAATGTATGTTCTTAAGAGTTTTTAATTATATGGTGTTTTGGATTTAGGAATTATTCTTTTTTTTTCTAGATCTATAAAATTGTAAGCCATATGGGGCATAGGATTTTCTATAATTTTATTTTCTGCATTTAAAATTATTCGCAAAAATGTAAATCCATCCTCGATCCCCTAGGTGCCTTCTCAGCACTTGCTGCCCAGGCGCACCAGGCACACTCGAGCGCCTGCTCCTCAACCGCGCCCCTGCACACCTCCTGCCCAAATACACCCGCACACCTGCTTCTCAGTCGCACCCCTGTGTGCATCATGCCTAGATGCACCTACGCGCCTGCTTTCCCAACCGCGTGTAAGAACACCCTAACTAGTGACTTTGTAAAAACGTCGTTCAAACAAATTTATTCGAAAAATACCATTTTGAGAAAAGATTCAATGGGGCCCTTGTCAAAACATGAAATTTGTGCCCAATAGTTTCAAACTAAAAATGCAGTGTCTTTAAGCAGACTTTGAAATTAAAATAAAATAATAAGTCCCACTGACGTAAATAAAACTTAAATCATAACACATAAATTCATAAACTTTCTTGGCGCTCACCTAGATCATTAATCGCTCATGGGACGCCCCGCGTCATACATGCCTAGACATCGGAACTTCTCACATCACTGTGCATGCCAAGGAGAAACCATATTGCCTACCTAAAAGGGAGAAAGTTAGGGGGCGATCTAAAAGCTCAATAAGGAAGTACAAACAAAAGTACAACAATTTCAAGAAACACAAGGAAAACTACATACATATTGTAAACTCATGGCATATCATATCATATTTACATCATAGTAATATCATAATCATAAGCATAATCATACATCATGTGACTATGGCACCCCTATTGTCCATGTCACATCGTGAGGTAACCAGCAAAAGCATAAAACCAGTAAGACCTCCTCTATGTGGTAAACTGGAACTTTGGTCCTCAAATAACCTCGGCGCGTCCACCCTATGAGTTATGCCATATCCTTAGAAACTCCTTTGATGTGTCGCGTTAAACACGCTAACAACCTATTGTTTTTCATACAACATACAATAATTCATAACATAACATAGTAACTCATACTTTTCATAACACTTTAGCTTACCATAGCTCATACTTTTCATAACATAATAACATCTTGCAACATATTAGTTCATACTTTTCATAACATATTTCATCAAAAAATTCTAGCTAACTTCCTTACCTCAAGTCCAAGCAAAATATAAAGCGCATGCTACTTCACAATGAGCCTAAAATCACAATCAAACGCTCGTCTTAATATCATGTTAGATTACATATGCCCAACATACATACCCCCTGTTTGCATGGGCCATGCACACGTGGCACATGTTGCACCATACTATAAACATTCAACAATTTGACATAAAATCATAAAAGAATAATGTTAAGTCTATTAAATAATCATTTATAGTTACAAAACATAAATCATATGCTTGGTTACTAGGCATACACTTGAACGTAAAAGTAAACTTCCATGTAACATGCATATGATGGTTCTTAATATTAGCATCGAAGTTGATAAATTCTACTTGTTCATTTATTGCCACTTTCTTAAAATTCAGCAAGAATCAGTTTACCAATTTGTTAACATTATCATATTACCTCCTTAGGTCATAGGGTTTTATTCTAGATTTTATTTCACACAATTATTTATTTAATTAGCACTTAAGTCATACTTGTTTTAGAATAATAAAATCTCAATTATTATTTTAAACAAAGATAAAATATGACAACTTTTCTAATTCTCACAAAATAATTAATTTAACATAATTAATTAATTTTAAAAATATATATGTATATATACTCACTTTCTTTATCAATGTTGCTAAATTAATAATAGAATAAATAAATAATTTAACCTTTTAACAATTTAAGACATTGAGGTCACCACATTTACATCTAAGCCATAAAATTTTAAAATAAGTTAGAAAAAAATCAAACTATACACCCATTTACTTAAATAATTTCCTTAGTCCCATTTTAAAATAGTTTTACTTAATTAATTAATTACAAATACAAAAACTACATTAACAAGAATGAGAAATTATTTTTAAAAGTGTGGAAAAATACATTTTTCATATATAGTCCAAGGCCTAAATTAATCAAACATATATTTTATATCTTTTACTTTTAAAGAGATTTTTTTCCATGAACCTAAAAATTTCAACAAGCATTATATTGCATTAATTCTAAGGCATGAGTTTTCAAAACATAGTTTTACTATCCTTTTAATTAAAAGCAATTTACCACAATACTAAGCAAAATTCAGCAAGCAATAATATACTCAACCTCACAATTTAACAATTATTCTTATCACTCCAAAATAAAGTAATTAATAAGAACAAGAATCCAAACACTACTTCAAATACAAAAACAAAGCTTAGGCCGAAAATACTATCCAAGTGTTATCAAAATTATAACAAAATCATGCTTTCCTTACACAATAAATACCATAAATATTCATGCTTGAAAAATGATAAAAAAATCAACAAAATAAAAGAGAACCCTAAGTCTATTCCAACACACAAGACCAAAACCCATATAGTATCCCTTTAGTGTCAATTTTGTACTTTTATCATTTCAACACCAAGATTTTTTATTTATAAGCCTTCATTCAAAATAATAATAAACCTTCTTAATAGATCTTGAACAAAATCACATACCAATATTAAGCCAAAACCCAAACCCCAATTCTTTAAAATTCATATGAACTCAAAACAAAATACCACTCCAAATAATTCTAACATGCTTCCTCAAAACAAGATAAAATAAAGATTTAACAATAACATAATGATCATGACCCTAGCCAAAACCCACATAGGATCAAGCAATAACCAACCCTCCAAACCCATAAAAAAAATCCTTAGCATGCTTCTATGGATTTGATAAAAATGAAAACATGGAGAACAATCATCAACACGCATAGGAAAACAAAAATCAAAACAACAATCAACAATCACACATAACAAAAATCAAAATAACAACAAAACAACAACAAGGCTAGAGATCCACTACCTGCTTTGATAGTACTCAAAACTCACAAAGTTGACCAACCTTTTGGCACCAATGATTTTTGAACACCACAAGGCAAAGAAAGAAAACAACCACTTGGAATTGAGGAGAAGAACTAGACTTAAGAATCAAAATCAAAAACCAATTCAAGGCAAACCTAGCAATTTCAAACCCTAAACTTCTTCTCCTTCTCCTTCTTCTTTCTTTCTTTCTCCCTATATTTTCGTGCTCTCTCTTTCTCTCACCAAGGTGCAGTCAGCCAGCCAGCAATATGGAGTTCTCAAGCTCTACTTACAAATAAAACCCTAGTTACTGACCTCCACCCCCTCCCCAAAAGTGGGAGAAAGGGAGATGTCCATCTTTATTTGCCTTTTATTTTTGCCTTGAAATCTCATTGGGGTAAATGTGTCAACTCAAAGGATAAGTCAAAAACACAAAAATGGAAACCAAGCCAATCTCTCCTCCTCTCTCTCTCTCTCTATCTCACGAGTAGCTCACTCTCTCTCACTTCCTTTCTCTTAAACGACCAACTAAGGCCAAGGCATACTCTTGAAACCAAAGTCTTACTTACCCATAATAGCTAAAAGACAACTGAAGAAATCATGAATCACCTTTTCTTATTGATATATTTTAGCGTATATATATACAAAAGAATAAAAAACAGGAAACTAGAAAAAAAGAAACTAGAGCTGTAATTCTAATCTAATTCCTAAACTCATGGTTATCCATATATACAAAACATTAAGAGAATATCTCAATAATATCTCAATACCCCCCCCTCAAGTTGGAGCATGAGGATCATAAATGCCCAACTTGGAAAGCAAAACATGAAATTGACGAGTCCCCAAAGGCTTGGTAAAGATGTCCGCAAGTTGAACAGTTGTAGGAACATAAGAAGGAAGAATAGTGCCGTCTTGGATAGCATCACGAACAAAGTGACAGTCTGCTTCAATGTGCTTTGTTCGTTCATGGAAGACTGGATTCCGAGCAATATGTAAAGCCGACTGGCTATCACAATATAGCCCAATAGAATCAGTATGTTGAATCCCCAAGCTAATGAGAAGACCCTTCAACCATTTCAATTCACAAGTAAGAGAAGCCATAGAGCAATATTCAGCCTCTGCCGAAGAACGTGCCATAGTAGGTTGTTTCTTGGTTTTCCAGGAAATCGAGGAATGACCAAGAAACACATGCCAACCCGTGAGAGAGCGACGAGTAAGAGGACAAGCTGCCCAATCAGAATCACACCAACTAGTCAAGGAAAGGGAGCTATCAGCACGAAGTAGGGTTCCTTGTCTAGGAGAGCCTTTCAAATAGCGAACAACACGCAAGGCGGCTTCCCAATGTTCCTGTCTTGGTTCTTGTAGGAACTGTGATAAAACGTGAACAGAGTATGCCAAATCAGGATGAGTGACCGTTAAGTAAATCAAACGACCAACCAAACGACGATAAGGTTCCGGATTGGACAAAGAATCTCCTGAAGCATGAGCAAGCCGATGGTTTTGCTCAATGGGAAAAGATGCGGGCTTAGCACCCAGAACACCAGTCTCAGAAATGATGTCAAGAGAATACTTTTGTTGACAAAGAAATATACCATCAGGACTTCGAGCTACCTCAATCCCGAGGAAATATTTAAGAACCCCGAGATCCTTCATATGAAAACACGTGCTCAAATAGTTCTTAAAGATCTTCAAAGCAGCGGAATTATTCCCAGATATAATTAAATCATCAACATACACCAAAACATTGATTTGAGTATCACCCTTAGTATAAGTAAAGAGAGAATAATTAGCATAGGATTATAGAAAGCCATACTCTTTTAAAGCAGTGACAAGTTTGGAAAACCAACACCTCGGTGCCTGTTTCAAGCCATATAAGGACTTTCGAAGACGACACACCATATCAGGTTGAGAAGATCCAAAACCAGGAGGAAGCTTCATATAGACTTCTTCATTGAGATCCCCGTGCAAAAAAGCATTATGCACATCCATCTGATGCAGCTCCCAATTTTTAGATGCTGCAATGGCTAAGAAAGCACGAACGGTGACCATTTTTGCAACAGGTGCAAAAGTCTCGTTATAATCTATCCCGACAATTTGATGATTACCAAAAACAACCAAACGAGCTTTAAGCCGTTCAACACTGCCATCAGAGTTGTACTTTATTTTATAGACCCATTGACTACCAAGAGCACGTTTACCAGGAGGTAATTTTTCCGTAGTCCAAGTTCCATTATCCTCTAAAGCACGAATTTCTGTGTGCCTAGCATGACGCCATCCTTCATCTGTCATAGCTTCTTTAAATGATTTTGGTTCACAACCTGCAGTAACAGCGGCAAGAAATTGCCGATGGCTAGCAAAAATTTTTGCACAATTAATATAATGTGTTATAGGAAAGGGCGTACCAGAGGGAGCTGACGGCGCAGGTGAACTTAGAGAGATAGCAGATGGACTTTGTGTGATAACAGTATTAGTAACATAGTCACGAAGCCGAGTGGACGGAACCTTTTCACGGAGTCCACGTCCCATGTGAGTGTCATTGATAGAATTCAGAGCAGCCCCTGCTACCCCCCTTTTAGATGAATGTTGGAGTGGAGATGTGGACTGAACAGGACTCTGTGCATCAGTCGGGCTAGACTGTGCTACAGGAAAAGGGAGAGTAGGCTCTAAAGTGGTAGTTGTTGGAATTTGGGTGGTGACATGTAGTAGGGAGGATTCATTTGTGGGTTCAGGTTCATTAGACAGTGGTTCAGAATCACCAAAAAGATTAAAATCAAAGTCATCACCATCTAAACTCACGCTGCCAGAATTATATGTAGAGCTAATAGTAGAAGGATCATTTTCAGCAAAAGGAAATTGATTTTCAAAGAACTTAACATCCCTAGAAAAAAAAAAAACTTTTATTTTCTAGATAAAAAAGTCTCCACCCTTTCTTACCAAAAGGATACCCAACAAAGATACATTTTCGACTGCGACTTGCAAATTTATCATTCTTAGCTCGTTGATTATGGGCATAACACAGGGAACCAAACACTCGCAATTCATCAAAAATTGGCAAAGTATGAAATAAAATTTCATAAGGTGTTTTATTCTGAAGAACACTTGAGGGTGTTTGATTGATCAAATGAGAAGCTGCTAAGACACATTCACCCCAAAAATAAAGAGGAAGATGACTTTGAAAATGTAAGGCCCTTGCCACTGTTAAAATATGAAGATGCTTACGTTCAACTCTACCATTTTGTTGTGAAGTCCCCACACAAGAGGTTTGAAAGAAAATCCCATTTGAAAGAAAATAATCTTGCAAACAATTAAATTCTGTCCCATTATCACTCCGAACAATCTTAACCTTTTGACCAAATTATCGATCAACCATAGCAAAAAACGACAATAGTAAAAAAATAAATCCATATAGCTCGGGAAAAATCATCCACAATAGTAAAAAAATAACGAGCCCCACATTAAGAAACAGTATTGTAAGGACCCCATAAGTCACAATGTACTAATTCAAAAATTCGGGAGGCCTTATGGTCACTAAGAGAAAAAGAATCACGAGTTTGTTTGGCACGAGGACACACATCAAATGCCTTATTTAATTTATCACTAGAATTACGTAGGAAATGTAATGACTTTACTACTTTCTCTTAAGGATGTCCAAGATGTTGATGCCAAAGTTCCAACGAAGATGAAGAACCATCCACTGAGACAGCTTGCATTGTAGACGGTGGTCGGAAGTAGTAAAGTCCATCTCTCTGTTCACCCGTTCCAATCAGCTTCCTCGAATGACGGTCCTGTATAACACCCATATTAGAAGCAAATTGTACAAAACAGTGCATGTCATCAATGAGTTGAGTAACCGAAATTAAGTTGCAGTGCAATTTAGGGACATAAAGAACATTTTTAAGAAATAATCCTTCCAAGAGTCTCACACTTCATTCTTTAGTAGCAATTAATTTTTGGCCATCAGGGAGCCCGACTGGACATGCGGCAATATCATGACCATTAAACAAACAAGATTCATCCCCCGTCACATGATTAGAAGCACCAGTATCAATAATCCAAGAAATCCTGGAAAACTCACCATGTAAACGGTCGGTAGAGGAATGAGTATTACCAAACATAGTAGCGATAGTTTGCCATTGTGTTGCACTTAGGTGAGGAAGAGAGGCAGCAGTCTTTGACGTGGTGGCTGCATCATTGGAAGAGTTTCTTTGCCCATTGACCGAAGATCCAACCATAGTGTGGCTGCCGTCTACCGCCACCGCTCGCACAGTGGCTCCTCGACCACGACTAGCCGCGGGTGAGTCTATACCACGGCCACCACCTCCTTTGCTACGAGCATGAGGGATTCCTTGAGTGCGAGGTCTATCGCCCCACCATTCTGGATACCCAAGAAGCTGAAAACAGGTAACAATATCATGACCAGATCGGTGTCAGTGAGAACATAATAGCCCAGATTTGTCAATCTTATCTGGTTTCGCTCGGCTACGCCCTTCCGGACGGACAGCAAAACCCACCACTTCCGGTAGAGATTCACGAGCATGAGTAATGCCACGAACACATTCTTCTTGAGCAATTTTTTGATAGGCACGATCAAGAGAAGGTAGAGGTTCTTGAGACAACAAAGTAGTACTTAATGGGGCATAATAATCAGAATTTAAACCCATCAAAAATTGAAGAAAACACTCATTACTGTGTCGTTTTTCATGTTCTTTACCCAAATTACATTCACATTTGCCACACTTACAGGTAATAATGGGTTCATGGTTAGCCAATTCCTCGCATAAAACCTTTAGCTTTCCAAAGTATGAAGAAATAGACATGATCTTGGATTTCTCACACTTAGCCAAATCAGTTTTTAACTGCTGAATTCGGGGGCCATTAACAACTGAGAAACGAGCCTGCAATTCATCCCACAAAAGTTTAGCATCATCATAAAAATAAATAGTAGACTTAACCTCCAGATCAATAGTGTTCATTAGCCAGGAAACAAGCATCGAATGGATAGTAAGCCAATCCTCCATTGTGAAAGGTACTTGAGGTTCCATAATCGTGTCGTTGACGAAGCCGTATTTTCGGCGAGATAGCAGAGCAAGACGCACAGTCCTTGCCCATTCATCGTAATTGTCGTGTCAAAGACGAACCGGAGTGATGAGATCTCCAGGCCTGTCTTGTGAGCCAAGGAAAAAAGGAGATGTGTGGTCATTTCGAGAAGGGATATTTGGAGGTGGAGGCTTAGTGGTATCGTTACCGTCAGCCATTGCCAATCGTGTATCTTAGCCGTGTGGCTTTGGTACCATGAAGAAATCGTGAATCGCCTTTTCTTATTGATATATTTTAGTCGTATATACAAAAGGAAACTAGAGCTGTAATTCTAATCTAATTCCTAAACTCACGGTTATCCATATATACAAAACATTAAGAGAATATCTCAATAATATCTCAATAACAACTAATAACCATATCCTCAATATTTATTCACCCCTAATTTCCATCAAGACAATTAATAAAATAAATAAAAACTTAGAAATGGTTTCCCATTCTAATGCTCACGTCCACTCTCTCTATTTCTTTCCTTATCTTTTTTTCTTTCTTTTTTCTCCTCAATTAATTAAATAAAATAGAAGAAAGACTAAAATAATTAAAAACAAAATAATGTCTGGGAAAAACTATTGCATGCTCACCATGCAACAATGCACATGCACACACACAAGTACTAGAGTGCACTTCTAGTAACCCTGCACCTTGGTGCACACAACCAAAACTCAAGTACTCATATTTACAATAAATAAATAAATTAACAAAATACAAATCTTTATTTTCTACCAAACAATTCAAATACAATTAACACTTAACAATTTATAAATTCAAATAGAGCGCAAAATTTAATAATATAAAAAAAATTGGTGCGCTACATCGCGCCCATGCTTGTGTGTTGGTGTGTGGGGGCTCTTTCTGCCGCCCCACCAATCTGAGCCCTAAAATTGCAAACCTAATTATCTCTTGGCCCCTTACCCGAGCCTTAGAGTGATTAATTGGTTGCTATGAATTTGTGGACTTAGCTTAATTGGAATTTTAAAATTCTAATTAAATTTTGAATTAAGTGGCCCAAGTTCAAATTGGACCTAAATGACTTGTTGGACTTTTATTAGCCAAGTTCAATATTTTAAAAGAATGTTTAAAATTATTGAAGTTATTTATAATTCAAAATGGGCTAGATGGCATAAAAATAATAGAAGGCCCAAAAAGATGGAGATGGAGAATCTACATAATGCCTTGGTTTTATTTTTATTTATTTTGTAAATTATTGCAAGTGTTGTAATTTTTCTAGAAATACCCAAAACACTCGGCTCACATTTATTTATTTAAATGTTTGAATGTATTAAAAGTGTGTAATAACATTGTCATTCATTATAACATGTCATTCATATTACCCACACAGTATATCTAATTCAAGCATACATAGCATATCGAGTAAAAAACATGTTTGAATTAGGAACGTCCTCTTTGACTATATGCATTAAATGAATCATATAATTAATCTAATCTAGAAAAATCAGTAAATTGATTTTAAGTGTTAATTTCAAGACCTATTTGATAATTAATTTTATTAGATAGGCAAATGATATTCTTAATAATTAGAGCATTTATTGACTAGATAGTTTAAGGTTCAATTTAGTAAGATGATTAAATCTTGTTTAATGATTTAAATGCTTAATGAGATTAGTAATTATTAGAATATAATATGGTAAATTAATTTGATTGATTAATTAAAAAAATAGGATGTTTAGAGAAAACACATATGCTAAAATAGTGAGTGGGAGAAGGGGTAATAATAATAACTCCTATAGTCCCCATTATTAGTTAACACCGATGTTTCATGGAATGGGCCTCGAGGTGCCTTTGTTTGCTTCCCCCTAAGGAAGGTTTCTGACCGTGTTATTATTCAAGATTAACTTCTATATAGAATAGGATTGATGATTTATTTCAAGTTTGACTGACCCTAAGGCACACTCTTGAGTTAAGTCATTAATCTAAAATAATGGGCAACACTCACAAAGCTTAACTAGGTTTTCGAGCGGACTAGGTAATCTTGACCAAGCAAGCAGTTGTTCATAAGTCAAAAGAGAAAATAGTTGATTTTAAGTTTTCACTTATGAATTTGAGAAATGTCTCAAAATTAATTTAAGATTAGTCTGATCTACCCTAAGGTTGATCCATTAATTTTTAAATTAATTTATCACGAAATTAGTAATAATTATTTTTTATTTAAATGTGTTGCATTCATGCATCATATTTACTATTCCAAAAATTGTTGATATTCATAATATGTGCTAAATTCAATTTTGTTTTATATATACATTTCAGAAATGATGAATTCAAACCCTATTACTGCTTTACTTGCAAACGAGAAACTTATTGGTGATAATTTTATGAAATAGAAATCAAATATGAACATTGTTTTGATCTGTGAGAACCACAAGTTTTTCTTTACTGAGGAATGTCCTAAGGTCCCTCCTGCCACTGTTCCCAAAACTGTTAGGGAGAAGTATAAAGCTTGGATTTTATCCAATAACAAGGCTAAGTGTTACATGCTTGCTAGTATGAGTGATGTACTCAGAAAAAAGCATGAAGACATGGAGACTGCATATGAGATAAGGGAGTCTCTTCAAGCCATGTTTGGACAGTAGTCCGATCAATGCAGACATGAGGCTACTAGAACCTACATGAACGTGAACATGAATAAAAGATTTTCTATCAGAGAACATGTTCTAAACATGATCAATACAATGCATGATGTTAAAGTTCATGGAGCAACCATTCATGAGAGAACTCAAGTTAGTCTGATACTTGAATCACTCACTCCAACTTTTTACACATTTACTACCAACTATGTTATGAACAAATTGGAGTATAATATGACCCCGCTATAAATTAGTTGCAGACTTTTGAATCACTCAATAAGAGTAATTCAAAAGTAGAAGAAGCAAATGTTGTTGATTCTAAACCTTTTTCTTCAAAAGGGAAAAATAAGAAGAGAAAGAAATCCCATGAAAAGGAAAATGGCAAACAGGAAAGGCAGCCTAAAAATTCATCCAAAGGCAAGGAGAACAAAGATAACAAAACTTCCAAGAAAAATCAACCCAAAGGGACATTCTTTCATTGTGGAGTTGAGGGTCTATTGAAGAGAAACTGTCCTAAGTATCTCTCATACCTAAAAGAAAAGAAGAAAGGTAAATATGATTTACTTATTTTAGAAGCCTGTTTAGTGGAAGATGATACATCATCCTGGATTGTTGATTCTAGTGCCACTAACCATGTTTTCTTTTCGTTATAGATTCTTAGTTCTTTGAGGGAACTTGCTATTCAGGAGGTGACTATGAGGGTTGGCAGTGGTCAAGTTATCTTTGCCAAAGGAGTTGGAACAACCCGTCTGGAATTTGGTAAAAATAAATTTCTTATTTTAGTACAATGTTTATTTTATTCCTGGATTTACTATGAGCTTAATTTCAATTTCTATGTTTCATGAACAAGGTTTCAATATTTCTTTTAATAATAATTCGATTGTTATCTCAATATCTGGTATTGAAATATGTCATGCAAAATCCTATGATGGGCTGTATAAACTTAAGGCAAAAGAGCGATGTATATAAAACTCTAAAATGTTTAAAGTTGCAAGTCCAAGATCTATTAAACATCTAAAAACAGATTCCAACAGTGAAACATATCTATGGCATTTGAGATCAGGGCATATTGGTTTGGATAGAATTAACAAACTAGCAAAAGAGGGACCTTTAAGGGGATTAACTATTGGTTCTCTTCTCTTCCAATGTGTGAATTTTGTCTGGAAGGCAAGATAACCAAAAGGCATTTCTTTGCAAAGGGTTCAAGAGCTATAGAACCACTCCAACTCATACACATTGATCTGTGTTGACCACTTAATGTTCAAGCTAGAGGAGGGTTTGAATATTTCATCACCTTCATTGAATATTATTCTAGATATGGTTACCTACATTTGATGCAAAAGAAATATGAAACTTTTGGAAAGCTTAAAGAATTCCAAGCTGAAGCTGAAAAGAAATTAGGTAAATCACTGAAAGTGCTTCGATTTGATCAAGGAAGAGAGTACCTGGATTATGAATTCGAGGACCACTTACGTGAGCATGGAATTCAATCCCAACTCACTACACCAAGAATGCCACAGTAGAATGGTGTTTCTAAAAGAAGGAACATGACATTATTAGACATGGTTAGATCAATGATGAGTTACTCATCATTGCCACTGTCATTCTGGGGCTATGCCATGCAATGTGCAATGTACATATTGAATGTCGCTCCTTCCAAGTCTATCAAGAAGACACCATTGGAATTATGGAATGGTACTAAACTTAGTTTACACCATTTTCATATTTAGGGGTGTCCAACACACATGCTGAAAGGAAAGACTGGAAAACTAGAATCTCGCACTGAACTGTGCATGTTTGTGGGATATTCAAAAGAGAGTAGAGGTGGTATATTTTATAGTCCTAAAGAAAAAAAAACATTTGTATCGACAAATGCTAGTTTTCTTGAATATGACTACATTAACAATCACAAACCTCGCAGTAAGGTTGTACTGGAGGAGATAGTCTTATATTAAGTAATAAGATCACCAAATGTTTCCAATGAATAACGATAAGAGGAAACCGCAAGTTCAAGTCAGAACAATAGAGATTTTCATCGTAGTGGGAGGGTTGTTAGACAACCAACTCGCTATGAACATGAAGTTCAGATGCTTGTGTCTGACACAAACAAAGATGATCCATTGACATACAGAGATGCAATGGAATATTCTGACAATTAAAAATGGCAAGATGCCATGAACTTGGAAATTGAATCGATGTATTCCAATTCCTTCTAGACTCTTGAAGATCTTCCTAAAAATGTTTAACCTATTGGTTGCAAATGGATATTCAAGAGAAAAAGAGAAGCAGATGGGAAAATAGAAACTTTCAAAGCTAGGCTTATAGCCAAGGGTTACACTCAGAGAGAAGGAGTAGATTATGAAGAAACTTTTTCTCCTGTAGCCATGCTTAAATCCATCTGCATACTCTTTTCTATAGCTGCTTGCATGGATTATGAGATATGGCAAATGGATGTTAAGAGAACTTTTCTGAATGACTATCTTGACAAAACCATTTATATGTCCCAACGAGAAGGGTTCATAGTAAAAGGTCAAGAGAAAATTTTTTGCAAGCTTCTTAGGTCCATTTAAGGAGTCAAACAAGCTTCGATATCTTGGAATCTTAGATTTGATGACACAACAAAAATTTATGGTTTTGAACAAAACGTTGATGAGCCTTGTATCTATAAACAAATCAAAGATGGCATCGTGGTATTCCTGGTTCTATACGTTGATGACATCCTACTGATTGGGAATGACGTGGGAACATTGACAAAAGTAAAGAAATGGCTAGCCGAGCAATTCTAAATGAAAGATTTGGGAGATGAAAACTATGTTCTAGGCATAAAGATCCTTCAGGATCGTCAGAACAAAGTTTTGGCTCTGTCTCAAGCTACTTATATAGATAAGGTACTAGAGAGATTCGGTATGAAAAATTCCAAGAAGGGTGATATGCCAACTCGTCATGGAAATATCCTTTCTAAAGAATAGTGTCCTAAAACACCTAAATAAGAAAAGGATACGAGACATATCCCTACGCCACTACGGTAGGTAGTCTAATGTACGCCATGATGTGTACAAGACTTGGCATTTGTTATGCAGTGGAGATAATCAGTCGTTATCAATCCAATCCTAGATTGATCATTTGATTTATTCTAAAGTATATTTGGAAAACTAGAGAATATATGCTTTTATATTCAGGTGGTGACCTAAACCCACTCGATACACTAATTCTGATTTTCAGCCAGACATAGATAGTTAGAAATTGACTTTTGGATCAGTGTTCACACTTGGTGGAGGAGTTGTGGTTTGGCGTAGTATAAAACAAACCCGTATCGCATATTCTACCATGGAAGCCAAGTACATAGAGGCTTGTTAAGTAGCTAAGAAGACTGTGTGACTAAAAATGTTTTATTATGATCTGAAACTTGTTCCAGATATGAATAAGTCACTTGTCATATATAGTGACAATAGTGGGACAGTAGCTAACTCAAAGGAATTGAGAAGTTTCAAGAGAGGAAAGCATATTGAAAGGAAATATCACTTGATTTTGGGGATTGATTCGTTAGCAAAGTATAGGGCGACTATTGACTGCAAGAAGAAGATGGTGAATTTTGAGCCTGAGGGTGACGATCCCTTCATTTTTTTGCCATTGTACATGGACCCCGTATTCCCATGATATCAACATTGACGGCTAGAGACCTATTACAAGGAGTTTGCATAGGATTCCTAACCAGTTTGGTGGACACCACTAAGGTCATGCCAGTGGGACCAGAGGAGACCAGATTGGTGTGTGAGTTCTTAGACGTGTTTCCTGAGGATTTACTGGGACTTCCACTGTATCGAGAGATTAAGTTCATCATTGAGTTGGCACCAGGTATAGAACCAGTGTCAAGGGCACCATACAGAATGACTCAAGCAAAATGAAGGTACATTTACAAGAATTACTGGATCTGGGATTTATCAGACCTGGATTCTCTCTGTGAGGTGCTCCGATTTTTTTTCTTAAGAAGAAGGATGGGACCCTAAGGATGTGTATAGATTACAAGGAGTTGAACAAGTTGAATATCAAGAACAAGTACCCACTACCGAGGATAGACGACATGTTTGACCAGTTGTAGGGTAAGACAGTGTTCTCAAAGATTGATCTTCGATCTAGTTATCACCAACTGAGGATCAAGGATGAGGATATTTCGAAGACTGCCTTTCGCACGAGGTACGGGCATTATGAGTTTCTAGTCATGTCATTTGGGTTGACCAATGCCCCAATGACATTTATGGATATGATGAACAGGGTGTTCAAGAAATATTTGGATCAGATCATGATTGTCTTCATTGATGACATCCTAGTTTACTCTCATTCAGAGGCAGAGCATGAGAAGCATCTCCGGTTAGTATTATAGAGAATGAGGGAGCACCAGTTGTATGCAAATTTTAAGAAGTGCGAGTTTTGGTTACCAAAGGTGACAGTTAGGGATTGGCCAAGGCCAAGGATTAAGGCAGATTTGGCCAAGGCCAAGGAATGCATCGGAGGTCAGGAGTTTCCTTGGGTTGGTAGGGTATTATCGCCGCTTTGTGGAAGGATTCTCAAAGATTGCTACACCATTGACAAAGTTGGCACGGAAGAACTTGAAGTTCGTGTGGTTAGATAGATGTGAGAATAACTTCCACGAGTTGAAGCGATGGTCGATTACTACTCTGGTGCTGAGCCTTCCTTCAGATGGGAATAAGTTTGTGGTGTACTGCGATGCATCGAGACTAGGGTTAGGATGTATGCTGATGCAGATTGGGAAGGTCATTGCCTACACATCGCGATAGCTGAAGGAATATGAACAGGGGTACCCTACTCACGATTTGGAGTTAGTAACAGTGGTATTTGCATAACAAGTGTGGTGACACTATTTGTATGGAGAAAAGTACGAGATATACACCGATCATAAGAGCTTGAAGTATTTCTTCACCTAGTAGGACTTAAACATGAGACAGATACATTGGCTAGAGTTGGTAGAAAAGTATGACTATGAGATTCTTTACCATCCAAGGAAAGCCAATGTTGTGGCAGACGCTTTGAGTTAGAGAGGCTCTAAACAGTTGCTTAGTTCAAAGCAGATATCGAAGGAATTGGCAGAAGACATGACTAGAGCAAGGATATAGTTAGTGGTGGGCCAGTTGGCCAATATTACCTCTCAGTCCACTCTTTTGGAGAGAATAGAGGAGGGCAAGATGAGTGATTCTCAGTTGATAAAGCTTAGAGAAGACGTCCTAGCTAGAGTAGCTAAGGATTACTCCATTACAGAGACGGTTTTGCTAAGATACAAGGATCAGATTTGTGTTCCGATGTATGTGGGTATTAGATGAGAGATCCTTGATGAATCTCATACCACATTGTATTCATTACATCTAGGCATCATGAAGATGTATCAGGATCTAAGGTCATTGTATTGGTGGCCTGGGATGAAGAAGGATGTGGTTGACTGTGTGGCGAAGTGTCTAACCTGTCAGCAGGTGAAGGCTGAACACCTTTGGCCAGCGGGGTTGTTACAGCCTCTAGGTATTTCCGAGTGGAAGTGGGAAGACCTTACTATGGATTTTTTAGGAGGCTTGCCTAGGAAAATGGGCAACATGACTCGGCATGGGTGATAGTTGACAAATATACCAAGTCAGGTCTTTTTTTCAGTGCGAACAAACTATACCGTGGACTAGTATGCAGAGTTGTATGTGAGAGAGATCGTATGTTTATAGTGTTGGACTGGGATCCCATTTTTACCTCCAAGTTTTGGGGAAGCCTATAGAAGGCTATGGGGACTCAACTAAAGTTCAATACAGCTAATCATCCTCAAACAGACGGACAGTCTGAAAGGACAACTCAGATATTGGAGGACATGCTTAGAGCATGTGTACTAGATTTTGAGGGGTCCTGAAGTAAGTATCTTCTGTTGATCGAGTGTTCATACAATAATATCTATTAATCAACGATTGGAATAGCTCCATATGAGATGATATATGGCAGGAAGTGGTCACCCATTCATTGGGATGAAATGGGGGAGAGGAAGTATTTGGGTCCTAAGATGGTTCAGAGGACTAATGAGGTCATTGAGAAGATCCGAGCTCGAATGCTCGCCTCACAGAATAGACAAAAAAGCTATGCTGACCCTAAGTGTAGGAATGTGGAGTTCCAGGTAGGGGACCATGTATTTCTGCGAGTTTCACCACTGTGGGGAGTAAAAAGGTTTGGAAGGAAGGGCAAGCTGACCCCTAGGCTTTTGGGACCTTTCAAGATTCTGAAAAGGATCGAGCAGATAGCCTATATATTGGCTCTGCCCCCGTCATTATCAAGAGTTCAAGATGTGTTTCACACCTCAATGCTTCAGAAGTATGTGTCGGATACAACCCATTTATTGGGATATGAGGATTTGGAGCTACAGACGGATTTGACTTATGAGGAGCGACCAGTTCAACTCCTAGATAGAAGAAACAAAATTTTGAGGAACAAGACGATTCCTCTAGTTAAAGTTTTATAGTGAAATAGCAAGAACGAGGAAGCGACATGGGAGCTAGAGTCAATTATGCAGGATCAGCATCCTGAGTTGTTCAGGTAAATTTTGAGGACGAAATTTTTAGTAGAAGGAGATAGTTGTAACCTCCCAAATTTGCTAATAAGGCCTAGTGCCCTGATTAGTGTGCCGGGAGGGCATAATTAGATTTCTTGCGAATTATGTGAAATTAATTGAATATATGTGTGACTATGTGCATATATGAATTATATGGTTATATGATTATTTATGCATGTTTAGTAGGTGTATTAAATATGCATGTGGGCTTGTTTTCGTTAATAATGGCATATTTCTAATTTTGAGCCATTGAGAGTATAATTGTAATTATATGTGTTATGTGATTGAGACCACATTATTATGTGGATATATTTGCAATATTCAACATGAGGCGATCGTAGTGAGCGAGTTGGCGGAAAAGTCACAATGGGGTCAAATACTAGGCTCGGGATGAGCCTAAGGGTATTTTAGTAATTTAGTGCGAAGTTGGGATTTATCGGGTGATGGGTAGTTATTTGGTGATTATTTGGGTATGTCAGGATTAATTGGGAATTTATAGTGTTATTTGAGGCTTAGCGGGAAGTAGTGGCAAAATGACCAAATTGCCCTTGAAGGGTACCTTAATATTAAAGTGTTTAGGGGAAAATTGGTCATTTGACCACATAATTAGAGTAAGGGGCAACCTTTTTCCTGGGGGTTTAGTCATTCAACAAAACACTCAACTGATTCTCTCCATCTCACTTCTCTCTCTCTTGAAGCACTTGAAGTTTCTTTACGTTTGGAGAGGATTTGCTAGGAAATTAAAGGAGATTGATGGGGAGATTTGGAAGATTTGAGGAGATTGGGAGTTGTGGAGTCTTAGCTAGCTAAGGGATTCGAATTTCTGCAGCTCAGGTGAGGATCTTTTAAGCTTCTTTATGTTCTTCATGTTTTGAGTAAAATGGTTAAGGTTTGCTTAATTTTTTGAAATCATTGGTGTTTCCATGCAGTTAGGGTGGTGTTGGTGGTGGTTAGATACTAGCAAACCCTTAAGAAGCTCAGAATCAAGCTTGAAACTCATAATTAGAGTTGAATTTTTGGAAATTTTTCGGTAAGTTCTTAAAGTTCAAGCTCAATGGTAATTTTGTCAATTTTGATGTTTAAGGATGTTTTAGAAGCTATAGGCTGTCATCTATTGTGTATCTGAATTGTTGGAATGGTTTGGGTAGTCTATTTGGGGTAAAAACTGAGTTTGGAGGGGTTTTGGCGGAGATTGGGATTTCTGAAATTGCTAATTTTTCTGGGTTCGCGGGGTCACATCGCGGCGCTGTTCTTGGAGTGTCACGGCCCGCATGAACTCAGGGACTTGAGGTGGTTCTAAGAACCATCTAAGCACTGTGGCGCTGGGTGGGTTGCGTCGCGGCGTGTGCCAAGGAAATTAAGGGGATTTTCTCTCTGGCTTGTATAGGGCCATGGTGCTTGTGGGGGGCGTCGCGGCTCAAATTGAGGATTTGTGTAGAAATGGGTTATAAGCTCGGGAACTCAAACCTAAAGGCTCTGGAAGGATTCTACTACCCGGTTTAGTAGAATTCAGAATCCCAGAGGCTAGGAATCAACCCTGATGATTTTAAAATTGTCTAGTGCTTCATGGTTGTGTTGAGGTTTTATGTCCTAATTAAAACTCAATTTCTTTGTAATCTCATTTTATTATCAATAAATGAATAGAAATCATTTTTGACTTGGTCAATCACTTTGCTCACATATTTTATTTTCATGATTATTTGTTTAATATAAACTTCTATTAAATCCTGAACATATAGCTAATAATATTTATAGTGACGTAATCACAGTAGAATATAAATATGATTATATGTTCAAAAATAAGTTAGTTCTAAGATTAGTCCGTGCACAGGATTTACATTGACTTTTCAATCTACGATATGATCTACTTAAACATTGTAGTGTTATGTTATTTCCAGAACATTAGCGAAGTAGATAAAATCGGATGTATTTGTTACATCGGACTGGACCGATATTGACAGTAGATAAGATAAGAAGACATGTCGTTATTATCTATTCTAATCATATCATATAGTTTACCATAGGTCAATTCAATCTTAATTATGAGTGGTCAGTATTCTAACTGATTGCATTATTTGAGTTTTTTGACTTGTTCGTTACCAGCTTACCCTACGGACTAGCCCATACTTACATCTTGGGAACTCGGTAGTATAATTGAGTGGGAGTGTTAATCATAGATATGAACATCCATAGCTTTTGATGAAGAAGTAAAACGATGGTTTCTTATTAGTTTCATTCGAGGTGCTAAATGATAGAGATCTCATTTTAGTAATTAATATTAGTTTACTGAAATATCATTTACAAGGAACTAAGTGTTTTAAAGGTAAAATACAATGAGGGGTAAAACGATATTTTTGTCTCATCTCATTGTAGACTGTCTATAGAGGATTCAGTGATAATTATGGTTGTAACAATGGATAACTAATAAGGTGTCTATATTGCTTATAGAGCATTCTATGAATTCAATAGTACAATTCTGAGTCTTTAGCAGAGTCACAAAGAATTAATAAGTTAGTAAATTTATTAGTTAAATTTATGATAACTTATTGGAGCTTGATTTCATAGGTTCATGGTCCTCATAGTACCTTGGATAAAATCATCTAGGTAGTCTCAATTAATTGATTTATTTATCAATTAGAATTATCAAAGTTGACTGTCAATTTTGGATAATTTCACAGAGTTATGCAATTTAGAGAAGAAAATAGATTTTAGGGAAGATTTATTAATTAAGAAAAATTGGTGTCTAAATTAATAAATAAGTTTAAATCAAGGTTCAAATTATAAATAATTAAAATGATAAAGGATTTAAATAATTATTTAAGTAATTAATCAATAGAAAATGATGACTTATTCATTCTGATGCATATAATGAAAGTGTTCTTATCATTATCTCTGTTTAAATTCAATTGTATAAACATGTTCTAGGTTTTATTATATTAATTTGTTTAATATATGATTTACATGAAAATAAATAAGATCCTGTATAAGTATCACCAACAGGTTGTCCATTATTTTTTTGTGACTAGGTTATACGATTAGGGCTTGGAAGTAAGGATCGCGCTCAAGATCGCCATACGTTATCTGCTCGGAACTTGAGGTAAGAAAACTACACCTTGGTTGTGATCGGGGCTCGGGCCCCTGATAATGAATATGATTATCATTATACCTGTGATTATTTTATTAGACATGCTTGTATCTGCTGCATCTGATTGTGTGTTATGCAATCTATATGTTTGATTATATCTAATCTGAAAGCTTAGCCTAAGAGCGTTGGGGAAGAAAATAAGTGTCCTGAACGCAAGCCATTTTAGCTAGGGCAACCTGGGAGTACTATATGCACTTGGCTAGCCCGAATGCCACCTAAATAATTAGAAGTGCAATCTGCACTTGTCTAACTCATTGGCTGTTAAATTTGGACTATGTGTTTGTTTGAGCAGGGTTGTTATTGCTAAGCTTGTTGTTTATATTCTGTTGTCTATTTGAATATGTTGGTTTAATTTTTCTTGCTGAGCCTTGGCCCATGGTTTCTATGTGGTGCAGGTAAGGGAAATGGTAATTTCGACCAGCCATAAGTTGGAGAGCTTTAGGGGCGGTGTGAACATTTGTAGCTTCTCGACCGCCACGGCCAATGATTCAACATGGACTAGAGCCAAACCTTAATTTTTTCGCTTAGGTCGACTTATGTTGTAATTACTTTTGGAGTTGTAAATTCCTTGTAAACACTTATTTTGAGATCTCATGTACAAACTCAAACTTTTAAATGAAAATAACTATTCCTATGATCAAACTTTTTAAACAATAATCTGTTAATTACCCTTAGTTACACGTTTATATCCAAATGACTTGATTGGCAAGTCCAGCACTATTTAAAATACATAGTGTAATGGTCTTGACTATCTAAGGCGTTACAGAAATTATAGGTTTATAGGTCCCCAAGATGGCTCTATCACACTATTCAAGGTAAGAATTGAAATTGGGAAAAATCATGAAAATGCATATTTGGAAGAAATTTGTTCTTCATGGTCAAATATGTAATTGAGACAGATTAATTAATTAATTATATTTTAAAAAAATTATTTTGGTATTATTGAAAATAACATTTAAATAATTAAGATCATTAATTTTGAACTAATAAGATTTATTTATTTAAATAATTTGAAAAAAAATATTTTTGATAATTCAAACTGGATTTGAATTTGAAATGACGTTTATTCTTTAATTAATCCGATAAATAAGTTATCAGGTTTAGATATTTTTAAATAAATATTTATTGAATAATAATTAAAAAAATTGTTGGAACACATCCCTGAAATCAGGGATGTGTTACACGTCAACTATAGTGCATGCACTGTAGTTGGCGTGTAACAAGATCCAAGAAAAAGTTTTGAATATTTTTTTTATTTATTTAAATATTTAATAATTGATTTACAATATGAATTTTGAATTTTTGAATTTTAAATTTAAAAAATTTAATTAATTATTTTATAAATCTATCAGAAGGAAATAGTTTTATAAGACTTTTGACAAAAAAGAAAATAGATCGTATTATTTTCTCTATCCCTGAAAACTGTGTTAGATCTAATATTCCAAGATCTCATGTATTGAGAGTATCTTGTGAATCAGAAATTTTTCTCTACCATTACTCTACGTGTCCACACATGTCTTGAGGTGTAGAGATACATCTTGGAAGATCTTGGTTTGAGTATTTTGAAGAATTGCTTTGGATTGGTTGTTCGTTGGAGATACAAAGAGATATCGAGCATTCTTGATAGTTTTTTAATTGGTAAATCCCCATCTTTTATTTCTCTATGATTAATGTATTGCACGTTAATGGATCCGATTATTTAAAGTTTGTTTAAATAATTTTTTTTAAAAATTTATATGTCCGACACCCCATGCTTTCCTTTGCGCACATAGTAAACTAGTTATCAACAACCTCCCCCTTAGAGGAAGAAGCTTTGGCAATCCAACTTGCATTACAGTGTGCTCATGACAACAACTGAGAGGAAATAACAATTTTATCAGACTCAAACACAATGGTTCAAGCACTTAATGCTCGAAGACTTCCACCAGATTGGAGGATTTGGGAGCTCTCTTACCATATTTATGAACATCTAAACCAGTTTATTAAGTGTAATTTTCGTTTTATTAGTAGTAAAGACAATGTGTATGAAGGCAAAATGGCTAAGGATGCTAGGAAAAGTAGCATCAATTTTGTTGTTTATCAAAGGGAGAAACCCATCCTGTGGTTCCAGCCAGGTTGCTGTAGTTTTCAATGAACAGAAGTTCTTTCCAAAAAAATGTGTGTATATAAGAAAAAATATTTATAGAAAAAAGAAAGAATAATAATAGAGAAAAAACAACACCCTTCTGTCTAGAGAGAACCTTCCACTGTCTATTTTTGTCATTAAGGATATGTTTTTATTGTTTATATTGACTCGGAAAGAACTGTAGCTTTATTTTGTAGAAGCTCTTCTATTGATGAACCGATTTGGAATTAGTAACATGGGAAGTCTTGGTCACTTTATTAGTAAATGAACTAAGGATCTGATTCCATCTCGACATACCCATTAGTAACATGGGAAGTCTTGGTCACTTTATTAGTAAATAAACAAAGGATCTGATTCCATCTCGGCATACCCATTTGCCATATATTTTTTCAATAGAATAATACTAATATTGTCTTTATACTAATAATCTTGGTTTATCCTATAACCATACCTACTAGCAGGCGATGCATCGTCAGGTAGGATTTTTGAAGCCCTTCGCATTTTGGCGAGGCTACGCCACTTAGGGGGCGACGCATCATGTAACGACCCAAAATTGCTAATAAGGTTTAAGGGTCTTGATTAGTGTGCCAGGAGGGCATAATTGGTATATATGTGGATATGATTAAATGCATGTTTATGAGTATTAAATATGTATGTGGGCCCTGTTTAGCTTAGAAGGGCATATTTGTAATTTTGGCCCATTGAGGGCATAAATGTAATTATATGTGATAAATTTTTGAGACCACATTATTATGTGGATATATTTGCAATATATGGCTCAAGACAGTCCTAGTGAGCGGTTTGGCGAAATAGTCACGGTCGAGATTTATACCCGGCTGGGGGGAGCTTGGGGGTATTTTTGGGAAATTTAGAAAATATATCGGGGATTATTAGACATTGGGTAAATAATTGCTGATTAATTGGATGACAGGATTTAAGTGGTAAATAATAGGAACACTCGAGGAATTAGCGGGAATTGGGAACAAATGACTAAAATACCCTTAAGCACCCTTGAAAGATGGATAAAGTTAGAGGGGTAAATGGGCCTTTTGGCTATTAGAAGATATACTCAGCATTATCAGGACAAAATAGAAAATTGTAGAATAACTCAAGGAAGGAAATAGAAATCTCTCAGCTCACTCTCTCTCATCTCTCACGTACTCCCTCCCTTTCACTCTCCCTTGTAAAATTTGAGACTAAGGAAAAAGGAATGAAGAATTTAGACTTGAGGTTGGGGTTTTGGAAGGGAATTCAGCTGGGTCAAGCTTAGGCCATCATTTCAGGTAAGGTTTTTTCTTTGAATTCATTGAGTAGTTTGAGCTTGGAGCATGTGTTTATTATGGGATTTTGAAAGGATTGTAGATGAGTTAAAGCTCTGGAACTAGGGAGGGTTTAGCTGAGACTTAAGCTCGAAAATTGGAGGTTGAAGCTTGTGAGAAGATAGTCACAACTGAGGTAAAATTCTGATTGTTATCTTTGAATTTTCTGAGTTCTTACTCTGTTTTTATGGTGTTTGGGGCTTGAGAGCTTGGATTTGGGTTTTGGGGATTTGTTGGAGTTTTTGGGAAAAACTTTATTAGGTTTTGTTGGCTTTGATGAGTAGAGTGTGTTTATGTGGTTAATTTTGGGTTTGGAGGTTTGGAGCTTTGGTTCTGGGAAATTCGAAGAGAAAACCTAGAATTGTTGAAGCTCTGGTATCAGCGTTGTAGCGCTAGGTTAGGAATGTTACAGCACTAGGCTACGATTCTGGGGGGCTACAGTCTCTGACTCTAGCGCTGTAGCGCCCATCAGGCAGCGTTGTAGCATTACTCGTAAATTAAAGGTAAGAAAATTGCACCCTTATGCGACTGTGTGGGACTGAGATTCCCTGTATTTGAATGCATATGTTGTGTGATTATGATATGCCATGTGAGCATGAAATAAACGGCCTAAGAGTGCCGGGACTAATATTTGCGCACAGGACGCGGCTCGGCCATTGGTAGCTGAGGACAACTAAATAATCACTGAGCTCGGCTTAAGCGGGCCTAAGTCAATGGGGTATACACTAGGCTCACCCTAAGTGAGCCGAAGACAGTGAGTTAAATAGAGGGTGCGGCCTAAGGGCGCCGACCCTGAGTATTGTATGATAAATATTATATGATTATTATTGTTAATCTGATGTTTATGGCTTATTGAATACCTGGATGATAAACTGATTATTCCTTTATTGTCATCACTGATTATGTGTATACTATGGCCTGCTGAATATCTGGTTTATGTCTTGTGAATTATTTGATTATCGTTATTGTTTATGCTATGATGTTATGGTTTTCTTGATGGGCCTTGACTCACGGGTGCTACGTGGTGTAGGTAATGACAAGGGTAAGATAGTTCAACCATGAGTTGGGGAGCTTTGGGGGCGAGGTGTACATTGTCATCTGCTCGTCTGCCACGGTCAATGGATTGTACAGGGACGAAAACGTAAAATGTATATTTTTCCATTAGAGTGGCCTTGATTGTATATAACTTTTGGAATTTTGTAAATCTATCCTTTAAACCCTGTTTTTGGGATCCCGTGTACCAAAAATTTGTTTTAATGAGAAATTGTCTGTTTATGGCCAAAATATTTTAACCCTAACTTGTTTATGATTCTAGGATCACATTTTCATTTAAATGACTTGAATAGCAAGTCTTGAACTATTTAAAACACACAGTGTAACTGTCTTGGTTATCCAGGGTCTTACAACTTGGCATCAGAGCGGTCTAGGTTTAAGGGTTCCTGAAGACTGGCTAGACATGTACACTTGTCGCTAAAGACAAGCTCGACTCAGGGTTTTGTAATGGAATACATGAGATTATATGTTTAAGTGCTTGAATGAAATTTGAATACATTAATTTGTATGATTAATAGGGAGCATGAGATTATGATAGGGCTTGGCCATGACTGCTGTGTAATGATATTGAGGCATGCTTATTAGCATTGCTATCGCATGTGGATGAATATTTGGATAATGATTTGCATATGGATTGCATGTGGTTAACTGTTTAAATTGAACTTGTATGCTTTATCTGCTTATTGGTATATGGAAAGCATGATGAATATGATTGTATTTAGTAGCAATGAAATTTGTTAACTAATGCATAGTAATGTAGATTGGTGTTTGATATGCTTTATGTGTGTATGATTATTGTGGTTGTTTGGACTTGCCCGTGGGATGGTTCTAAATATGAACATCAGGGTTGAGGGGTTTAGTTGGTGATGGCAGCTCGACTCCAGTTCAAGTGTTCATTCTGAGGTGGTTAGAGTCCGGGACTGAGACTAGCTCTTCAGGGGTGGCAGGTTAGTTCTCTAGTTCTGATTTTGTGTTATGCTGATTGGCTTTGGTGCGATGCTGTTCTTTTGATTGTTGCATAGATAAAAGCATAAAGATGTTATGCAAATTACATGGTTATGTTATGATGAAAAGGATTCCTCAGTGGTTTTGATAAAGCTGGTTATGACTGGCTCAGTATGATTCTGGATTTGGATTGATTAAGTAATTGTGGGGCAATGCTAAATGGCAAGGAAAATATAGTATCTCTTGGGCTTGAGAGTGGGAAGCCTTGTGGCAGATGGCACTGTGCATAGATTTGGTATGCTGATGACATCTATATTGAGAGCTAGAGTTTTATGACAGAGAGATGCATAAAACTCTTAGTTGGTGTTGTGGATACCACTCAGATTGTGCCAGTGGGATTAGGACAGACTGGACTATTCTGTGAGTTCCTGGATGTGTTTCCAAGGGATTTGCCAGGGTTCCTTTATGTGAAAGAGACAAAATGGTAAGTGGATTAGTGCCAGGAATGGATTCAAGTTTTAGGGCACTGTATTGAATGGTTCAGTAGGGTTGTAAGAACTCGAGGATTAGATATTGAGTGAGATGGAATTCTCAAAAGTGGATTTTTGATCTGGTTAGTACTAGTTAGAGATCAGGGAGAAAGTTATTTAAAAGACTGTGTTTGTATTAGATAAGAGAACTAGGAGTGCTAAGTACGTCTTGAGATTTTTTCTAATGCCAAGTGTTTACGAATCAGATGAACAGAGCATTCAAAGGTTTGTTTGAATGGGATTTGTGATCGTCTTGGATGATGGTATTGTGGTATTTTCTCTACGGAGATTTGCCAAGGTTAAGGAACGCCTTAGGGGCAGGAGTGTCCTTGAGTGGTAAGGATATTACAGGTGCCTTGGGAAAGAGTTCTGAGTCTTCTTACAAATCATAATCAGTTAGTAGGTGGTTATGACACCTCAGTGTCATAGAGAAAAGTGATTGCTTATGCAACGTGATGGTTAAAGAATCTGACCAGAACTAGAGTAGAGTTTCTGGTGGGCCAGGTGGCCAGTTTTATGTTTGAGATTATCATTTCGGCAAGGATAAGAAGGAAAGATGACTAAGTGAACCACATATAAGAAAGATTGAGTGGAAAGTCTTATCTGGATTAGCTAAGGATTTAACAGTGTTAGGTATGAACGTATTGTGATATAAGGATCGAACTTGGAATCCGATGGACACTAAGATTAATTGGGAGATTCTGGATGAATCTCATGCTACTCTCTTATTCTCTTCATTCAGGAACCATGTCAGTGTACCAGGTTATGAGAGTTTTATAGTGGTGGCCTGAGATGGAGAGCGGCATAATGGAATGCATGGTAAAGGTCTTAACCTGTTAACAGGTCAAGTCAGGGTATCAGAAATTGGTGAGGCCATTGTACCCTTTAAGTATTTTATAATGGAAATAAGGAAGCATCGCGATGGGTTTCGCGGTGGGATTGCCCAGGTTAGTGGGCCAGTATGAGTTGGCATTGAGTCATTGTGGACCAGCAGTCCAAGTGAGTTTATTTTTGTTAGTAAGGATAAGTAACACAGCTGATCAGTATTCAGATCTCTTTGAGAGAGGAAGAGAGTTATCCAGTGTTAAAAAGGTACCTTATGAGATAAGGTATGTTAGAGTGTGTTCGTCACCCATTTGTTGGAATGAGATGGGTGAGGTGTTATATCTGGATCATGAGATGGTTCAAGGGACCATTGAGACTATTAGAGGTTGGAGTTTCGATGCTCACTTCTCAGAATGAATGGAAAAGTTTTACTGAATTGAAAAGTAGAACCATGGAGTTCCAAGTAGGAGATTGTATCTTCCTTAAAAATATCACCATGGTAAGGGGTGATGAGTTAAGGGCAAGTTGAGCCCTAGAGAAGTATAGTAGTTTGAGTCCTGGATAGGACTGGTCAGGTTGACTTTGATTCGATCTTGTTTTTGGCACTGTCAGTTGTGAACAGTGTATTTTGTATTTACATGCAGTGGACATGGGTTGAAAGAAACTCATGAGTTGGGTTCTGAGAATCTGGGGATTTGAGGCTAAGTTGTCTTGTAAGGAATAGCCAGTCCAGATATGAGACAGAAAGAATAAGGTTCTGAGGAACAAAGTTATACCTTGGGTTAAGGTATGTTACAGAAACAGTGAGGTCAAGGGAACGACCTGGGAAACTGGAATCAGTTGTGCGGAATTGATATTCTGGCAGTTCAGATAAATTTCGAGGATGAAATTTCTGTAAGGAGGGGATAGTTGTAATGTCCCAAATTTCCTAATAAGGTTTAAGACCTTGATTAGGAGGTCGGGAGGGCCATAATTGATTTATTGTGTTATTAAATGATTATATGCATGTGTTAGGTGTATTAAATATGCATGTGAACCCATTTCTGAGTAATTGGGTGATTTTCATATTTTGGCCATTTGGGGCATATTTGGCATATATGTGATGTGTGTGTGGTGCTTCATTATTGTTTGGTTATGCTAGGGTTACTCAACACAAGACGATCCAAGGAGGTAAGCTAGTGGGAAAGTCACAACGGGATTTATTCTTGACTTGGAGTGAGTCAAGGGGCATTTAGAGCATTACCGGATTATTGGGTAATGAGAATCAATATTTGGTGAGAAATTGGGAGTTCGTAAGATCAGGGGGAAATTCTGGAGGTTTTGACTATTTTTCCCCCGGGGATGTTTTCGGGACCCCGAGCGTTAGGATTTGTTTGAAGCTACTGAAGCTTGAAGTAACCTTTTAAAAGAATAAAAAGAACGTTTTGTACGTTCTCTCTCCCTCAAAGTTCCATTTTCGTCTCCCGATCGCATTTTCGAAGGAAACTTAAGTTCTAGGACTCGGATTCAAGCGAGGATCGAGGCATAACGATCCTGGGAAATATTAGAAGCTTATTAGCCGGAGGATTTAGTTGGGAAACAACTCAATCAGAGGTAATTCAAGTTTTAAGTTCTAAGTTTTTAAGCTTGAATTGGATTTTGTGTTTTGATGTGTTTTTGGGTGATTTGAGACTTGGATTTTGTTGGTTTTGGATCATGGGGATGTTTGGGAACTTTGATTTTTGAGTTTGGAGATGTTTGGATATGTTTTTGAAAGGTTTTTAGATGAAGAAATGGAGTTTTTTTGGCTGGGTTCGAGGTTGAGCCGCGACTCTGTTCTTGGGTGTTGCGGTTCAAGCTTGAAGAAGTTGGTGGTTTAGGGCTGTTGGGCTATTTGAGTTGCGGCTCTATTGGGTAGAGCTGCGACTCTAATTGCTGTCAGAGAGGATTTTTGGGCCTAACTTGAGTGGGGCTGCGGCTCTAATGATTGGGGTTGCAGCTCAAAAGAGGAAAAGTGACCAATGTGGGTTTTTTGTCATGGAAACTCAAACCTTAGGCCTTGGGATCATTCCTACTACTCGGTTTAGTGGGAATCGATGTCCTCGAGGCTAGGCCTTGGTTTCAGGATTGGTTTTAGAACTTGAACTCATTGGATCGCCATTTGTGGTTGTGACTAGGTTATCACTAGAAGCTTGGAATCAAGATCGTGCTTGTGGCTTGTTTATTGGTAACCTGTGCTTGGACCAAAGGTAAGAGAACTACACCCCATATGTGACATGCATGGTTATTCTTGATGCATGTTGGATGTTTAAATATGATGCATGTGAAGCACGAGAAACATGTGATTAAAGCATGCCATGAATATTGAATATGAGATTGTTCAGAGCTTGAGCCTCTGTGTGTATGCATGATCTTAATTGTGCTAGTAATTGTTAAGTAAGCATGCTGAATGCCCTGTATTTGGATATTAGACATATGATATATGTTTGGTAGCATTGCTTACTTGTGCATGGCTCTGGTCACTCAGATTTGGCATTGGTCGTGTGTTACCGACCTGGGAGCCAGTAACGGCACATGCGTCATGAACGCAGGGCCGATAAAAGATTAGATCTAATCGACATTCTGCATTAGATGACTCAACAAGTGCATTAATGTCGGACCGACCTCAAGTTCGATGAAAATTAAAAGCACTTGTGTGACTTACCCATTAGTCACTCATTTGTTAAGTTAGAGACTTACCCATCAGTCTCTCATCTGTTTAAGCTAGTGACTTACCCATCAGTCACTCATCTGTTTAAGCTAGTGACTACCCATCAGTCACTCATCTTTTTAAGCTAGTGACTACCCATTAGTCACTCATCTGATTAGAGCCATTGCAGGAAAGCCCAGGTAACGATTTCGTTACACGGCTATGGGCACCGAGCCCCATAGTGACTTGCTTGTCAATCACTCAGTATGGTTAATAGAACCTCCAAGTGATATTCACTCATCTGTCAGAGCTATGAGCTCTGTATGATCATTCTGATCATCATTTGCATGGCTTTGGGTGCTGAGCCCCGTAGTGACTTGCGTGTTGGTCACTCAGTATGGTTTACTAGAACCTCAAGTGTTGAAACACTCATCTCATTAGGATTGACTTGATAGTCATCCAATCAGGAGGGCAGGATTTCTTATCCTTGATTCCCCAACATTGTTTGAATTTATTTGCATGCTTGAATAAAGTTATGTTTGCTAGGCATGCCAGATATCATGATATGACTGTTCATGAGCATATTAGGCTTTCTTGCTGGGCTTTGGCTCACGGGTGCTATGTGGTGCAGGTAAAGGTAAAAGAAAGCTGGACCATCCTTGAGTTGGAGAGCTTAGGTGACGATGTGTACATATGCAGCTGCTCGTCCGCCACGGCCGAGGTTTGCAGGATAGGAACTAGGGTTAAACCTTGTTTTGCCACTTAGATCAGTTCGTTGTAAATATTTTGTGGTAATAAACCTTTAAATTATATTTTTTGGATCCCAATGTATATAGTAAACGTTCTAGTGAAACGTTATTTCTTAACCTAAATTTTAATCCCTATACCACTAATCATACTTAGTTACACATTTATGGCCAAATGACTCGATTAGCGAGTTTAGCACTGTTTGTAATGTGCACCGTAACGGTCCCTGGAGTTTAGGGCGTTACATAGGGATTGCCCAGGATTAGAGAATGGAAGACCGGAATGCCTTGTTACATTCGAAGCCCGAGGCTAGTTCCTCAAAGGTATTCGAAGCCCGAGGCTAGTTCCTCGGAGGTGACCAGTTGACTTGATAGTCCTCGTTCTTGGTTATATAACTTGCTGAAAGAGTTCGGCGTTGAGTATCTCCTAGGAGAGATTCAAATATGAAGTATATGTCTCAAGGTTATTGTACGAGGGGCTTGAAATACAAGTACTTAAAGGGATGAATTAGAAACTTCTAATAGAAGAATTAGAAACTTTTAATAGAAAAATTGGAATACAAGTAGTAAAGGGGTTCGTAATGAAAGTGATAGAGCTTGTCATATGGGAGCTTTGATATGGGCTTGAGTGAGAGCTAATTTGTTATATAAGGGACAACCATGGATTGTAGAGGACATCACTTGTAGTATATTAGTTGGACTGAATGGAAGCTAAATTGGTCAGTAAGGATTCAGATGGGTATGTAAGGAGAGGTTGGGTATGCTTCAAGTTTTGGCAATGGGCAGATTCGGTATCAGGGGAATTACGAAGAATGGTATTAGTTTGGCACAAAGAATTACTGGTTCAGTTGAAGAAGTAATTAACTTAGGGATGGATTAGACGGAGCATCGTATCTTGGTATTCGTTGACATCGCTTGTTAAGGATGAAGAATTTAAATGCCCAGTTACAAGACAGGACAATGTCTTCAGGAATTGATCCTCGATCTGGTTATTACCAGCTGAGGATCAAGGAAAGAGACATTTCAAGAATTATTACTTGTACCAAGTGCGGTGTGATGGATTTTCAGTGAAGATTCTTAACTGACTTATGCTTCAACAACACAGGTAAGTTCGACAAGCAGAGAGTACAGGAACGGTAGGAACGAGTCACATCCAGGTTCGTCAAGGATGTGTTGAACTACTTCCCAGTTAGAAGCAGAATGCAAATGACTACTACACTGATGATACTAAGACTGAAGAAATAGGGTCACAGGTATGGCTCCAGAAGGTGTTAGCTTCGATGTCTCCAAGGGTATTTAAGGTTACGCTACAGGAAGAGAAGGGATCAAGTATGAAAAGATTCAATCAGAAGCCACAAAGAAATTACTGAAGAATGTTTGAGGGATAAGAGGCACAATGAGACTGGTGGACATGTCATCTACTACCTGAAGTATCTTCGAAGATAGTTATACCAGAGGTTGGGATGGTAGAGGAACTTAAAGTTAGACTGAATGGATAATTTTGTATCAGATTTTTAGAAGACTGAATAAGGATTGGTTAACACTCTGTGGTATAGGAATCCGTGTGTAATGGATGGATACGGAAGGGTAATGTGAAGGACCTTGTCTTTGTATAAAACATGAAACTGTAAGCGGTGCATCAAAGTCTGAGACGCGCCTGGATATAGACTGAAGGGATGATGGTTTGAGCCTAGCGGTAGGTGAAAGAATGGGAACATGGTCGATATACATGGAACACTTAGTTAATGGTGAATGCATAGCATAAAGGATTTGAGCGCAAGTCATTTGTAAAGGAATAACCCTGTGATCAAGATCCAATGAGACTTAAGGGGTGATTCATGTTAGAAAACCCTTGACTGTACAAGGGGAAATTAATTTGTAAGCTGATCTCTTACTTGGGAAGAACTGTGCCGGTTGGATAGGACGCTACGGATTACAGTAAGGTAAGACAAGGTAACAATTGAGATTGATATAGCACCTGTGATTGGTTGTGGATAGATATATATTTCTATGGATAATGAAACTCAAAAAAAGGATCTTATGAAAATGGTTAAGAATCCTACCATCATAGTATGAATTAAGAGATGAAGATCGGACGAGTGATCCGATGGAATCTGGAGTTGAGATGGAAATCCTAAATGAACATTGTACTACCTCCTTAAGCATATTGTAACCAGGAAGTTTAAATGGATGATGGGATTTAAAATTCGTACATTGAAAGGTAGAATGGTATAGTGGTGGATCGTAGGAATGGACCACATTATACTACAAGTAGAATGATTGGATATGGAAGGTTGCAACTCAGAAGATTCAGTTAACACACTTTGGTTCGTGTGAACGGGTGACGTAGCATGATAATTGATAGTGCCAGGTTAAGACCCTTAAATTTTCCCAGTTCTAGAAAGGAAATAGAGAACGAAGGGAATAAGGTTGGAACCTAGAATTATTGGCTGTCTACAAATAGAATGGCAACCTGAAGAATTAATGGTTATTTTAAAGAATTACGCATTGAATGTGCAAGTGTTTGGGATATTAAGAAAAGTATAGTCCCTTGATGAACAGTCACAGTGATGAATACCGGATTACAACTAAGGTGACTCGACATAAGATGTGGTAAGATAGAAAGCAAGAAGTATTGGTTCTAAGTAAGGATATGAAAGATAGTGAGTATCATGATTCAGTATTGGTTTGGGGGGAAACTAATGAAGTTGTTCGAATTATTAGGGCTGAAGTGTCTGCTTATCTGAAAGGACATAAGAGTTCGCAAGCTTCAAGTAGCAGAACATGAAGTTCCAGGATGGGAGATTTGTATTTCTCCAAACATTGCAAACAAGGAAGAGTATGATACCTTGAGAAAGGAAGAAGGATTTTTAGATTTTTGATTTGAGAAGGATCCCGAGATCATACCAAGGATTAGGCCAAGGGCCTACAAGTTAGCCTTACCCTGGTGTGGGTGGTGGCTTATGAGTATCAATGGTGTCAATGACAAGATGGAAAATGACCGCTGATGAGATAAGCAGACCCTGGGGTTTCAGCAGAGTTATTGTGCAAGGAAAGGCTAATGAAATTATAATTATAAGATAAGATCTTATGGAAAAAGATTGTCATTCTAATAAGAATGTTATTGAATGAAAAAAGGTAAAGAATTAGACTCATCAAAGTACCATTTATGGATTGTGACTAGGTTTATCGCCAAGGCTCGGAGCTAAGGATCGTGCTCAGAACCATTTCACCTTCTCCACTCGGAAATTAAATGTAAGAAAACTGCATCCTTATGTGATTGTGTGGGACTGAGATTCCCTGTATTTGAGTGCATATGTTGTGTGATTGTGATATGCCATGTAAGCATGAAGTAAACGGCCTACGAGTGCCGGGACTGATATTTGCGCACAGAACGCGGCTCGGCCATTGGTAGCTTAGGACAACTAAATAATCACTGAGCTCGGCTTAAGTGGGCCTAAGTCAGTGGGGTATACACTAGGCTCGCCCTAAGTGAGCCGAAGACAGTGAGTTAAATAGAGGGTGTGGTCTAAGGGTGCTGACCCTGAGTATTGTATGATAAATATTATATGATTATTATTTTTAATCTGATGTTTATGGCTTATTGAATACCTGGATGATAAACTGATGATTCTTTTATTGTCATCACTGATTATGTGTATACTATGGCCTGCTGAATATCTGGTTTATGTCTTGTGAATTATTTGATTATCGTTATTGTTTATGCTATGATGTTATGGTTTTCTTGATGGGACTCGACTCACGGGTGCTACGTGGTGTAGGTAATGGCAAGAGTAAGATGGTTCAACCATGAGTTGGAGAGCTCTGGGGGCGAGGTGTACATTGTCAGCTGCTCGTCCGCCACGGTCAATGGATTGTATAGGGACGGAAACCTAAAATGTGGATTTTTCAATTAGAGTGGCCTTGATTATATATAACTTTGGGAATTTTGTAAATCTATCCTTTAAGCCCTGTTTTTGGGATCCCGTGTACCAAAAATTTGTTTTAATGAGAAATTGTCTGTTTATGGCCAAAATATTTTAACTCTAACTTGTTTATGATTCTAGGATCACATTTTCATTTAAATGACTTGATTAGCAAGTCTTGCACTATTTAAAACACACAGTGTAACAGTCTTGGTTATCCAAGGCGTTACACATCGCCACCGCCTCTGATTTTGGACCCCTCCAATGGTCCTAAAATTGCTCCAAATGCTACCAAACTTTTTGAGAATGTTTGGATACCTCATTGTATCATTTTAGACCCATAAAAGTCACTTTTAGATGTCTTATACATAATCTCATGTTTTCACTTCTCGTTAAGTGAAAACCGTTAAGTGTTTTGCACCTCAACGTATAAACATCTTAACCATTATATTTAACAAATCTCAACACATAAAACATAATTTTTATAATACATAATTTAGGCTTTTTATTAAAAAAAAACCATGCAAAGTGTATAAAATTAATAAATAAATAAAGTAAGTGTGCAACAAGTGGCTTGAACTTTGTTTTTTGCACTTTAATGATTAAGAATTTCTCAAAAACTTACAGGAGGTTTGCTATACAATGAACACTATCATGAAACAAAAAAAACTAATGTCAAGACACCCTCACGTGTCCATATAAAGAGCATATTGTCCAGGTAGAGTGAAAATGAATCTCTACCACACAATCTCCAAAAAAAATATACTTTTTTAATCATTACGAAAGATTGTGCGAAGCGTAGTTATGTTTTATAATTTTAAAATATAATAAATCATTTTTTTAAAAATACATGTCTAGCTAATAATTAGATTTAAAAAGTAAAGAGTAAGAAAGAGCGAATATTTAGCATTTCTCAATAATAATTATGTTGTCCTTGTTTTGACCATCCGACACATGGCAATTGGAAGTAATTAGCGACATGTCAGGGGAGTCCTTGGGAGGCGAGGATATTGGCGTAGTCCTCGGTCGAGTCAAGGATGTCTCTAGGTGAGGTCATCTCCCAAGGTCTTCCCTCATGCGAGGGTGTCTTCCCTTGAGATCATGTTTCAAGTTGGTCTCTGAAGCATGAATAGCCACCGGTGAGGTCGTGACACGAGGTCTTCCCTCGGAGAGAGGATGTCTCCAAGTGATGCTGCACCCCGAAAGATCCTTCTAACTTGGCCATTCTCCAAGTTCAGAACTCCGATCCTCGGGACCCAGGAGTATTGCAGGTGTGGGCCTCGAAATGATCATCTGACAACTTTTGGTGATCCTTGATTAGTGGCATCGAGTTCGTACACTCGACAATCGACATTTCCTACAACGCTACCTGACACGGACAAACGTGCGCCGCACCCTGACAGTCAGATATGCTCCACATAAAGTTGGTGTGGGACTTTCTGCACATGGCCCTGTAGAATATGTGTGGGTCGTAGTATTTATTGTAACAAATCCCTTCGTGTATTAATTTAACAATAATACCCTAATATTAATGAAATATGATTAGCATTAATGATCACAACCTCTATAAATAGGGTCAATGCATCTCCTTGTGGAAGGTTCAGTTTTTTAGAGAGAGAAACTCTGTACTTAGTACAATAAATACGATGCCTGAGAATCACCATTGAAGATTGCTATCACAAGCTTCAAGCTCACTAAATAATAGAGACTCGTGGGCTAGGATTCTTTTATAACCTAAACCATGTAAATTCTTGTGTCTTTCCTTGTTTATCCTTTAATCTCTCATATCAGTCACAAAATTCTATCAACATAATAATAATAATAATAATAATAATAATAATAATAATAAAGTGAGCATGAATCACAAATCTTTGTACACCTAATTCCATATGCACTCCTATCTATTTCTTTAATTTTCCCTTAAAACTTTTTCTTATGTTATTATATAATAGTCAGAAGAAAAAAAAATGGTATATGTAATGATCCACAATTTTTTTTTCAAGGTCATTTGATACGAGGTAATCTTAGTATGCCAAATATGAGAATCTCAAAATATTACATTGTCTGTTATTTTGACATTTTTTAAGTCCAGAAAAATGAATCTCATGGGATTTTAGTTTACCCTCCAAAAGAGGTGATATTAAACACAACTAAAAATATGAGTTTTATATTCCTCATTAAATAGTTTATTAATATTTTATTTTTAAGTTTTTTTTTTTTTGAGTTGGACGTTCAATTTGCAAGAGTTCCTAATTCAGGCTTATTATTGATTATACATACTTTTTGCGTGAACATAAAAAACTCATTTTGACTAAAATAAGTTTCCTCCTTATCAATTTTTAAAGTGACAAATTAAAGTATTCTCATCTTAGTGTTATGTGACATTTCCATAAGTAATATAAGATTTTCATAAACAATCAAATACTTTTTTACATGATAATGTACTATTACATTATCTTCATTTTGAATTCCACAAACTAAACTGCCCCTAAAAAATAGCACTTATTCTTTTTTTTATCCAACAACGTTTTTCTTGCTTTTCTCTTCATAGGGTTCAATTATTATTAGCCCGTAATAATAACTTTTTTGCTTAAACGTTTTTACTGTTAGATATTCTTCTTTTGATGGATTTGCATAAAGACTTTTGTAGTGTCTCGGTTTATACATAGCTTCAAAATTTAATTAAAAGTCCACCTTTAGGATTATCAAACAAGAAAAGCTAGGACCTTAATCAAATTTTGACAGATAACTCCAAATATGCTTCATTATTACATTACTTAAGTTCAACCTAGCAGTTTTTAAAGAGAAAATCATAATGTTCAAATTCTTAATAGATTGATGTTTAGATTATTTTAGAAGCTAAAAAATGTTTTAACTAATAAAAAAGATCTGCATAAATAATAATAATAATAATAATAATTAGTTTTATTATTATTATATTGACTATTTTTTTGTATTTTTTTTTTCTTAATTTCTTTTAAGAAAAATATATTTTGGCCCCTCTTAATTTGTTTTTGCATTATGGCCCCCCCTTAATTGCACAGGCTGGTTCCGTCCCTGGTAGCAAAGTAGAGAACTTTAACTATTGATAGACAATAAAATTTATATTAAAGTTTTATATTAAATTAACAAATAAAAGGAAGATATGATGTGTTTGTACTTTGTTGAGCATGGTGCTCCATAGGACATAATTGTTTATGGATGCAATTGTACCCTTCTTTTTATGTCAATATTTTAGAAGAAAATAAGAGAAAAAAACTCAAAAAATATGTTGTGATTTTCGATTGGGAGATCTATTTTATTATGTTCGTAAGCGAAATTTAAAAAGTAAATGTTATAATATTTATAAATATGGGAAAAATAAACGAAAAAAAAATTATACAAAATATGGTAAATTTTGAAAAAAAAAATTAAATATAAAATATAGTAATTTTATAGAATATAAAAAATAGATTACCATAATCATAAATACATAAAACTCTCTCATTCTCTCATTTCTCTCCCTCACGACATCTTTCTCTCTTCTCTCATTTCTTCCTCTTTCCACTCCCATTTGGTTATCTCATCTGAGTCCTCCGTCGGCGATACTACCTCCGCCTCGCCCCCGACGACGACAACGCACCTATGCCCCCACCCCTAATTGTGACGCACCTTCACCCCTCTTCTTCTTCTTCTTCTTCTTCTTCTTCTTCTTCTTCTTCTTCTTCTTCAGATCTAGTTTTATTTTTATTATCTTTGTTCTTTTTTTTTCACATCTGGTTTTGTCATTTCAAATTTGATATTGCACTTCATATTTAATTTTTTTACTTCTAAACCTATCTATAACCGGTTACAGTCACGATCTGTTATGATTTTTTGGGTTTTTTTTCCAGATCTGTTTAAGTAACCATGTGCAATAGCGTCTGATTATTTTTATTCATATCTGGTTACACCTAGATCTAAAAAAAATCAGATATGAATAAAAATAATTAGACGTCATTGCAGTTACAAATCTGTTTAAGTAATCGGGTGCAAACGATTAATTTAGATTTGTTTGTTTAGATATGATTTTGTTTTCACACATGAGTAAGTAACCAGGTACCATGGCGATTGGTTCTTTTTTTAGATTTGAATCTGTAACCAGTTACGATTATGACTAGTTTAGCTTTTTTGTTTGCGATCCTATTTGTTTCCAGGTCTGGCTAAGTAATTGGTTACCATCGCAACTAGTTCTTTTTTTTCATATCTATTTTGTTTTTCAGACCTAGCTGTAACCACTTACATTCACAATCAATTTTGTTTATTTTTTTCATATCAGATTTTTTTTTCTTTCCAAATCTTACTAAGGAACCAGTTACAATTCAGTTGATATTTTGATAATGGTACATTACTAAAAAAATCAAAATTATTTTTATAGCTGTAAGTTACTACAACACCACTTAAAAATAAAAATGATTTTTATTGTTATAACCAGTTACCACACATCACTAAAAAATTGACAGTGGCATAGGATTACTATCACAAAAAAAATCAAAATTGTTTTGATAGTGGTAACTAGTTACTGCGAATAAAATGTTGATTGACGAAGATAAAAATTTGAAAAAAAAGAAGAAAAAATGTGAATAAAATGTACGGTGATGAAGGTCTCAGATTTTTTTCTTCAAAGAATTATGTAAAAAAAATATTTTATAAAATATGAATGATAAAAAAATAATACAAATAGATTAAAATTATAAAAATAATCTCAAAACATATCAAAACTAACTAATAAAATTGTATAAAAGATAAACTATGGTATACAAATAAAATTTTATAAATATATGGGAAAAAGCTCCCATAAAAATGTAAACAAAAAAATATGTCATAAAAAACTTAAGAAAAAAAAACTGCTATATTTTTCAAAGTTTAGGAAAAAATCTCATATATGGTGTAATTTCCTCTAATATAATGATTGGAAACTTTACAAGTAACAAAGAATGGATAATATTAACAACTTAAAATTTAACATTTGTACTGTTCCCATGTTTCTTATTTAGTTTTTTGCTAGAAAATTAAATGCATTTGTAGACTATCCAATATTGATCATGTTTGTGTGTATAAATATCTAAGAAAGAGTTTGTATATAGAAATGTATATTTTATGTATTTATTCCTAGTAAAATAATATTCATAAATATATATATAGTGGTTTATAATATAAAAAAAAAAGAATAAATAGTATTTTTGCCCAACCAACTATGACCGATTTAGATCGTGCCCTCGAATAATTCGCGAAGTTAAAAATTCCCCTGAAGTATACACGTTACTAAATGTGAGACTTCTGTTAGATTTCATCTATGGTGGCTAACAGAATATGACGTGGTATTTTGGCCACTAATATGGCATTGCCACATCAATGCCACGTGGAGAATAACTAGTAATTTTGCCTCGAGAACTTTGACAACTATCAAATCGTGTCCCTTTTATAAAAAAAAATGTTGACGCCGTTTTTCGTCAACAGATAAAAGAAGAGAGCACGTAAACAATTAAAGACAATGGCCAAAAGAAACAAACAAATCAAACACACGGTTTTTTACGTGGTTCAGCAGTTAAATCTGCCTAGTCCACGAGTCTCTGTTATTAACCTCAAGATTATCTCTGAACAATTCTTTAGCATGAATTCTGCAGAGTTTTCTCTCAAGGATCAGAATTTCGGTCCTTTACAATGGTGCATGACTTCTCTATTTATAGAGAAGGATGCATAATACTATCCCACATATTTTGGGTAGTTACTCTTTTGTGAATAAAAATAAATGGCTTTAAATGACAATAATCAGATATAAAAGGAAACGTCCCCCAAAGATCAGGGGGCGTATAACTGAATAAATAATATCCCACAATTCTTGGGGATTTACATCAATTAATGAGGGTTACATCTCATAGTTATAATACTTGTAGATATTCAAGGTGGTTATAACGTATCTTCAAGGCTCCAGCATTTCAGGTTTCATGTCATTGTGCGAGCCACTGACATCTCCCGAGCTAACGTTGCTTTCGAGATGGGATATCGAGCTCAAGACCCATGCTCTGAAGTTCCTGAAGATGATGGTGTTCTCGGAGCTACCTTTCGAGATCGAAATCATTTCGAGATCACCGCATTCGAGATCATATATCATACTTTACAGGCTCGACTTACAATCCTAGATCACTCTAATCCTCATGAGACCATTTGCTGCGAACTCAGCTTTCGAGGTCATATTTACTATGGCTCGAAATCTGGGTATAACATCCTGCCCCCTCAAAAGTATTTGTTCGAATCCTAAGAGAAGGGAACTTTTGAACTTACTCTTTCTGGGAACCATACCGTCACTCTTGAAAATGGACACGTGCCAGATGGGTATTGCTCACTTTAGGTACTTGAGTACCTTGGGAACACGCCCACGATCGTCCGTCTGACAACTTTTCGGCGCCATCTTGTCACCGATCCCCATCCATTCGATCTGTTGAGGAGTTTAATCAACGCTCCTGATTAATTTAGTTTTCCCACCTATATATACAAGACCCCCTCTTCGTCTTCTTCATATTTGTTCATCACAAGCCAGAAAAAAGAAAAACACTCCCTAAACTTCTTATCACAGTTTACACTCAGTGCATGTTTTCTAGGCCGAAGAAACAAAGGAATCCTGGTTTGTTCGAGTCAGTGAGTTCTTTCTTGCAACCTCTTCTCCACTCGACGATTTCACTGCAATCACCATCACTTTGTAAGTATGCCATTTTGTTTTTAGCTCTTTTTTTTTTTTCATCCATGTCGTACTTGTTGCGTATGCTAGTTTGCGTTATTAGAATGATACGATAGGAGGTTTTGAATCGAGAGGCTTTTATGTTTTCTGGATTTTCTTTCTGGATGTTCGCCTCTGGTTTATACCCAGTTTTTGTCCTTTGAACGAAGTTTCAACTTTCGGGGTTTTGAAAATTCTTGGCCATGTTTCTTGTACAATAAGTTTTCGGGTAAGAAACCCTCGTTCTTGACAATTGCGTGAAACTCAAAAATGCCCTTTCCTGGCTAACCGCCACCTTTCTTTCCCTTGAATTTCGGCATTTTCAAAAAATCATCCACGCTCTTTTTTCTTTCCTGTGGAACACGCGCTCTGACTCTTTAGTGAGGGTCTTAATACTTAGTTTCTTGTCCTTAGATCTCCGAGCTCATCCCCTCGAGCTCGTGATTCTTGCATGCATGGCCCTCACCATTTTTTCTTTCTCGTTAGATGTCACAGAATCCGGAAAGACGGTGGGGGTCATTATGAGCAATCCCTTACGAGCCCAAATCTCCGAGCCCGGAATCGGTCTTTGCCCGGAACCAACGTCGGATAAAAGAATACGAGCTTGCGCGCGAGCAGGAGGACATTCGAGCCCACTATCGTCGTCAGATAGACGAGGTCATTGAAAAGAAGAGAAGAGTCCTTCGGGAAGCCATCTATCCGGAGCCCAACCCAGGACCTAGGCCAATTCCCCTCGACCCAGCGTTAAAAGTCACGGTTGCATACCACCCAGGGGAACTCCAGTTTTCCTTAATGGCGAAGCCTTCGTCTTCGCAGCCTAGGAGGGAGATGTTTGAAGCCGAATTCTACCAGATCTCGGTTACCACCATCGACCAAATAACTGATATCTTGGCCCTCCATGGCCTTAGTTCGTTGGACACACTGAAGTGTCGAGCTCCGACAAGTCATGAACGGAGCTGTTTCGCTCCTGGGGGCCGCGATTCCAGTGTGAAATGCGCGGCCTGGAGCCAGGAACATATAAGGGCAGGAACTTTGCTGCCCCTGAAGTCCTTTTTCAGAGACTTCATTGATTTCGTTGGGTTGGCTCCATTCCAACTCAACACCAACTCATACAGGGTGCTGTCTGCCCTGAGGTCCTTGTTCCACGAGCTGGGGTGGACAGGGCCTTCACCCCAAGAGATTTTATATCTCTTTTGTTTGAAGAGTAATCCCTCCCGAGCTCGGGGAGGAGATGGTTTTTACTATCTTTCGAGCTACCCCAAAGAGACAAAGATCTTTGAAGATCTTCCGAACCACCCTCCTGACTTCAAGAAGGCTTTTTTCTGGACAGACGGCCTGTCCCCGTCTCGACACCGTTCGTTCAGGCGGATTCGTAAGTGTTCTCGTTACTTTCTATTTTTAAGCTCGAAATTTTAGCCCTAAAATCCATATTTAGTTGAAGTGTACCTCGTCTTTCAGCTAACTTTCAGCGTCCCACCCCTGACGAAACAATGAAGGAGCACAGAGAGGCCCTGCTCCGACTCCCCTACGGCAGGAGGTCTCTCTCATTTCTATTACATGAGGACAAGCTACGAGCTTGTGGGTTGTTGGGACAGGGCCAGTCAACCTCTGACTGGTCCAGTAAAAAATATGAACGCTGGGAGGAAGTGCCACTGCCCACAGGCATCCTTCCTCTGAGGAGAGAAAGGAAAGCATCTCTCCCAATTCGCTCGAGAAGTCCGCGGTCGGGAAATGAGGCCAATGACGAAGCCTCGAGTTCGGACTCCGGTGGAGGTAAAACCCTTCCTACTTCGCAAATGTGGTCCCCCACTTTATTAAAACACAGGCCCAATAGACTAGTCTCGTGCCCACAGGATAGATACCACTTCTACATATGAAGTTGGGTAGATGACTGTGTCCATAGGTTTGATAGTGGGCTCGGGAAATACGACACTATGTACACCACGGACGAGGTGTGGAATGGGATAGCTGTGCAGTATGGGACCAATGATTATAGGGACCTTTCGAGGTTATCACCAACTTATAGGGAAGGCACTCCCCCCGCCTCTTCTGAAGACGGGGGAATTTCATGGTCCCCAAGCTCGAGCTCGGGGGAGAGTCTCAGTTAGGTTTTTTCTTCAACTGGTTTACATCTTTTCCCAAAGTTATTATCATTGTTTAACTCACTGTCATTATGCAGGTGCCATGAATCCCGACCTCGACGCCGTGCTCTTTAGCGATGGGGGAGCTGGCGCCCAGAAGAGCAAACGCCCGAGGATACCAAAGAGGCCCGACCGACAGTCCAAGGTACCTAAACATCACGAGACGACTCCCACGGCCCAGATCACTGTGAACACCTCCAAGGAACCGACTGCCCAGGTTGATGGGTCAGGCCCTACTGCATCCATCTCGCAGCTTCCCACCGAGACCCGGTTAATAGTTGTTCGGCCCCCGAAGAAACCTTCTACCTCAACGGTTCAGCTGCCAACAGCCCGAACCCATACTGAGGAATATGTACTTGATGGCGCCGCTGGGACAGAAGGGGCTGTACTCAGCTCGGACGTCCTTTCTTGGGTGGGTCAAAGCTTTTCTGGCTTTGGCGCCGACCACTGGGACCTCGTGCGCAAGGCCTCGGACTGCAACACTCTTTATGAGAAGAGTATCGAACTCTCCGCTGCGGTAACCTTCTCAACTCTATTTAGATTATTTATGTCTCAATTTACAATTCTGATTCGTTCTTTGTGTTTCAGGCCCTTGTTGTTTCAGCACAACTCAACTACAAGCTGACCAACGAGGTGCAAACGAGCTTATCTCTGGCTCAGAAGTCGAAGGATCTCGAGCTGAAGATGGCTGACGAGCTCAAAGACTCGAATTCTGAACTTGAAAAATTGAAGACCCGTCTCGAGGAGCTTGAGAAGTCAAACGCTGTGCTCGAGAAGGCCAATGCCAAGCTCGAAGAGGAGAAGTCTGCCACCCTCGATTTCATGGAGAGCGAGAAGACCCGCCTCCTGAATGAGTCTAAGGAGCAGAGGGAGAAAGCGGTCGACCAGGCCATGTACAAGCTTTGGGCCGAAAATGCCGAACTTGACACCAGCTTCCTGGGTCCTCTCGAAGCCACATATGTTGCGCGGTGGAATGCCCGTCTTTTGGCAAGTGTAGCTGCTCGAGAGGCGGCCCAGCAGGATAGTCATGCTATTCGTCCTGAAGGGTCTGGTGATGCTGATGCCGAGAAGGCCAAGGATACTCATCTTCCTTAAATCTGATCTCGGAGAAATCAGTTATCGGGGCTGCATCCCCTTATTTCTGTAGTTATTTAAATTTGTGCCCACGGGGCTGACACAATTTCTTTAACTATTCTTTTATATGCTTTACATTTCTTGGCTCGAAATATTTTGCATATTCTATATTGATGAACTGGTTATGTTTATTTAATTCTTACAAACATAGTTTGGATTTAGGCTCGAAATTCGATGCATTCATGCATAGTTTATCCGAATTATCCGTTTCCAATCTCGTTATTTATCAAGGTCGGACATTACTTTAACCATGAACTGAAAAGTACTTATATGGCATGTAATATGAATGATTTGGTTAATCTTTTTTTTAGTTACTTTTCCTCATCCTCAGTATTTTGGCTCCGAGGTTAAGAGTTCGAAACTATATTTCTAAGATATTCCAGCCTTGACTTTGACTTATCTCGCAATAGGTTTAGGCTCCCATTTATCATCGATCGATAATTTGGCTGGTTTGTTCCAACCCTGTTGTGTTTGCACATCTGGTTAACTCCAAATATTTAGGTTTTTTGATGGTTCGGTTATATCTGAACTATCTAAGCTCGCGTATTTGGTCATGTCCAAATACTTTGTTTTTGATAATTCGGTTATGTCCGAACTACCTAAGCTCGCGTATTTGGTCATCTCCAAATACTTCATGTTTGATAATTCGGTTGTGTCCGAACTACCTAAGATCGCGTACTTGGTTATATCCAAATACTTTATATATTTTTTATTTTTTAAGCTGGAGGTATGTATACCAATGATGCCCCCTTAATATCCTATGAGTGTGACCATAGGTTATTAAATTAAGAGAGATTGCAAAAATAAAAATAAATTACATGTGAAACAAAGTAGACATTTTATTTGATGAAATTCAAAAACAAACTATCATAGACAGAAAATCATGGTTACAGGCAACACTTTTCCTATACTATTGATAATAAGGTCTAAGGTGTTCGCCATTCCATGCTCGTGGTATGAAACTCCCATCTAATCTCGCAAGTTTGTACACGCCAGGGCGGATGACTGATTCTATCTGGTATGGTCCTTCCCAGTTTGGCCCGAGTACTACTGCTGCTGGATCTCGGGTTGCTAAGAATACGCGTCTCAATACCAGATCTCCTACTCCGAACTTTCGACTTCGAACCCTTTTATTGAAATATCTTGTGGTTCGTTGCTGGTAAGCAGCATTTCTCAGCTGAGCCTCCTCCCTTTTTTCTTCGATCAAGTCTAGGGTTTCTTCGAGCTGAGTATGACTGGAACTTTGGTCGTAAATCTGAGTTCGAATCGTTGGAATTTCGACCTCAATGGGCAACATTGCCTCGCAGCCGTATGCTAGAGAAAATCGGGTATGTCCAGTTGATGTCCGAGCTGTAGTTCTATATCCCCAAAGGACTTGAGGTAATTCCTCAGGCCATCGTCCCTTTGCTTCTTCCAACTTTTTCTTCAAAGAACTTTTGAGAGTTTTATTAACGGCTTCGACCTGACCATTCGCCTGAGGGTGATCCACTGACGAAAAGCTCTTTATTATGTCGTTCTTGTTACAAAAGTTGGTAAATAAGTCGCAATCAAACTGGGTTCCGTTGTCAGACACAATTTTTCTTGGCACTCCATATCGGCATACGATGTTCTTTACCACGAAATCTAGGATCTTCTTCGAAGTTATGGTCGCCAATGGTTCAGCCTCCGTCCATTTTGTGAAGTAATCAACCGCGACCACAGCATACTTTACTCCTCCTTTGCCAGTTGGGAGCGAGCCTATGAGGTCGATGCCCCATACCGCAAAAGGCCATGGGGATGTCAACATGGTCAGTTCGGAAGGTGGAGCTCGGGGTATCGTGGTGAATCTCTGGCATTTGTCGCACTTTTTCACGTACTCGAAAGAGTCCGTTTTAATGGTTGGCCAGAAATATCCTTGGCGTATAATCTTCTTGGATAGGCTATGCCCCCCGTTATGGTCTCCGCAGAACCCTTCATGAATTACTTCAATAATCTTCTTTGCCTCGGGAGGAGTTACACATCTGAGCAATGGCATGGAATACCCTCTTCTGTATAGCCTCCCGTCCAGGATGGTGTAACGAGGAAGTTGATACATTAGTTTCCGAGCCTGATTTCGATCTTTTGGAAGAATTCCATTTTCGAGATACTCAACTATCGGGCTCATCCAGGTCGGCTCTGTCTCGATCATACACACATCTTCCTCGTCAGGCTCAGTAATGCTGGGTGCTGACAGCTGTTCTACGGGTACAACATTCAGCTCCTCATTTTCGGCGGAGGTGGCGAGCCGAGCTAAGGCATCTGCATTTGAGTTTTGTTCTCGGGGAACCTGTTCGATTGCATAAAACTCAAAAAACTCTAATGCGGACTTTGCCTTCTCCAGATAAGCTGCCATTTTTGTGCCACGAGCCTGGTATTCTCCCAAGATTTGATTAACCACGAGCTGGGAGTCGCTGTAGCAATGTATAGCCTTGGCCTTGAGCTCTTTTGCTATTCGTAGTCCCGCAAGTAAAGCCTCGTACTCAGCTTCATTATTAGATGCTTTAAAGCCGAACCTTAACGCAGAGTGAAATTTGCTCCCTGCAGGAGTGATCAGAATAATTCCTGCCCCCGCTCCATTTTCATTTGACGACCCGTCGACGTAAAGTTTCCACAGCTCGTGGGCCGTGGTTGTTACCTCGTCGTCGGCTATACCGGTGCACTCCACTATGAAATCCGCCAACGCTTGTGCCTTAATGGTCGTTCTCGGATGGTAGGTGATCTCGAACTGTCTGAGCTCAACAGCCCACTTTAGGAGTCGACCAGACGCCTCTGGTTTAGACAAGACTTGCCTTAATGGTTGATCTGTTAGTACATGGATAGGATGTGCCTGAAAGTAAGGGCGGAGCTTGCGAGACGAGTGGATCAGACTGAGGGCGAGCTTCTCCATCAGTGGATATCTTGACTCTGCCCCCAGTAATCTTTTACTGATATAGTAGACGGGTTTCTGTATTTTCTCTTCTTCTCGAACGAGCACCGCGCTTATCGCGTGTTCGGTAGTTGAGAGGTATAGGAACAGTACTTCTCCCGTCTCAGGCTTCGATAGGATGGGCGGTTCGGCTAAGTGCTTTTTGAGCTCCTGAAAGGCTAGCTCGCACTCATCTGTCCATTCGAACTTCATACTTCCTTTTAATAAGTTGAAGAATGGGAGACCGCGGTCCGTTGACTTCGAGATGAACCTGCTCAGAGCTGCCATCCTGCCAGTCAAGCTTTGAACATCTTTATGCTTCCGAGGTGAAGGCATATCGATCAGGGCCTTTATTTTGTCGGGATTAGCCTCGATCCCACGAGAATTGACAATGAAACCCAGAAATTTTCCTGAAGACACCCCAAAAGTGCACTTCTGAGGATTCAGCTTCATGTTGTACTTTCTGAGCACGCCAAAGCACTCTTCGAGGTCATCAACATGGTTCTTGTTAAGTTGAGACTTTACAAGCATGTCATCAACATAGACTTCCATGTTGTTCCCATTTGCTCTGAGAACATCATGTTTACGAGCCGCTGGTACGTGGCTCCGGCATTCTTGAGTCCGAATGGCATGACATTGTAGCAGTAGAGCCCTTTATCTGTGATGAAGCTCGTATGCTCTTGGTCGGGGGCATGCATGGGAATCTGGTTATATCTAGAATAGGCATCCATGAACGACATCAGACCATGTCCCGCCGTGGCGTCTACGAGCTGGTCAATTCTCGGCAGGGGAAAACAGTCTTTTGGGCAGGCCTTATTGAGGTCCGAGTAGTCAATGCACGTTCTCCACGTCCCATTGGGCTTCGGGACCAACACTGGATTGGCCACCCAGTCAAGGTAAAAAGCGTCCCTTATGAAATTATTTGCTTTAAGCCTGTCCACTTCCTCCTTTAGTGCTTTCTTTCTGTCTTCATCCAGCTGCCTTCGCTTTTGCTGCTTCGGGGGAAAGCTTTTGTCTATATTCAATGCGTGGCTCGCTGCATTAGGGCTTATTCCCACCATGTCAGAGTGTGACCACGCGAAGACATCCTGGTTTTTCTTCAGAAAGCAAATTAATTGCTATTTTGATTCATCTTGGAGGTGTTTCCCGACCTTCACCTTCTTTGAGGGATCAGCTTCCTCGAGCTGAACCTCTTCGAGCTCTTCCAAAGGTTGGAGGTCAACCTTTTCCTCAATCCTCGGATCGATATCCTCATCAATTTCTAAAACTGTCCCATCTTTATTTTGTATGACAACGAGTGCTTGAGCGCTCGTTTGTTTCTTTCCCCTCAAGGAAATGCTGTAGCATTCCCTTCCTGCCAATTGATCTCCTTTCAATGTTCCGACCCCGCTCGGAGTTGGGAACTTAAGGGCTAGATGCCTTACAGATGAAACTGCCCCAGCCCGACCAGGGCGGGTCTCCCGAGCAATACATTGTAGGCAGATGGTAACTCTACTACCACGAACTTCATCATCTTGGTCACCGAGACTGGATAGTCTCCCAAGGTCACAGGGAGTTCGATGGACCCCATACAGGCGGTTCCTTCTCCAGAAAAGCCGTACAAAGTGGTTGCACAAGCCTTCAGGTCGCGAAGGGAGAGTCCCATTTTCTCTAGTGTTGCTTTATAAAGATTGTTAACTGAGCTCCCATTGTCTATGAGAACTCGGCACACTCTTTTGTTGGCAAGCTGCAGGGTGATGACAAGTGGATCATGATGAGGGAACTGGACATGGGAGGCATCTTCCTTGGTGAAGGTTATAGGCTGAGTTTCAACCCTTTGGCTTTTTGGTGCCCTTGGTTCGGGTTCATAAGGAGACTCATCCCCTGTCTTCAGCTCATTCACATATCGCTTTTGAGCATTTCTACCCCCTCCTGCGAGATGAGGACCTCCCGAGATGGTTATTACGTCCTCTCCATCTATCGGCGGAGGCCTGTCTTCTTCCCGAGATCGGGAGTTATTATTCTGTGCTGCTGGAAGCGCGGCTACTCTCTGGCTGGCAGTAGTCTGTCTAGTATTCTGGTTTTTGACATACTGCCGGAAATAACCTCTCGAGATCAACCCTTCGATCTCGTCCTTCAGCTGTCGGCACTCATCAGTTGTGTGTCCGGTGTCCCTATGAAACCGGCAATACTTACTGGAATCCCTCTTGGACTTTTGATTCCTCATAGGGTCCGGACGCCTGAAGGGGACCTGGTTTTCATTAGCCAGGTAGATATTTTCCCGAGACTCGTTGAGCTCGGTGTGTACTTTATATACGGAGTAATACCTTTCTCCTTTCTTTTTCTTTCCCCCTTCAGCCTCGGGGTTATTTCCCTCGCTCTTTTTCCTCTTAGAGGGATTCTCTGAGGTAGGCTGTGAAGTTACTGGATCAGCCGAGGTTGAGGCGGAGTTAATGTTTATCGTTGTAGTTTCGGTTTGCGAGGTTGCTTTTAGCGTTGACCTCGCCTCCTCTAAATTGACAAATCTCTGCGCCCGCTTGTTAAACTCGGTTATTGACCTCACCAGTTTCCCTTGCATGTCATCCCAAAGGGCACTTCCAGGCAACACACCAGCTCGGATAGCCATCAAATGCCCACTGTCGTCCACATCTCGTGCTCGGGCGACCTCTAGATTAAATCTTGTCAGGTAGCTTTTCAGTGTTTCACCCGGCTGTTGTCGGACGTTAGTCAAAGTGGACGCCTCTGGTCTTACTCCCATCATAGCCCGGAACTGCTTCTTGAAGTCTCTAGACAATTGATCCCACGAAGTTATCGAGTGTCTCTTGTACTTCTCGAACCAACTCTTGGCAGGTCCGGCCAATGATGTCGGAAACAACATGCACCTGAGCTCGTAACCTACGTTACTGGCTCTCATAATAGTGTTGAATGTACTTAGGTGGCTACATGGGTTAGTTTTTCCTTCAAACACTGGGACGTGAGGAATCCGGAACCCTTGAGGAAACTGAGTGTTAGAAATATTAGGAGCAAACGGCTCGAGCTCCTCATCAGAGTCCTCGTATCGACCACTCCCTCGTTCATTCTTCAAAAGCCTAAAGGCTTTTTCGAGCTGATCAATCCTTTCTTGGACTGGGTCCTTAGGTGGTGCCTGGAATCGATAGTCATTAATCGCGATCCCAGGCTCGCGTCTCCGTGAGGGATCTCTACGCCCATTCAGATGATTCCTTAGGTCCGGATTTGTCTGATCTCCTTTCCCCTGCTCTGATTCAGATGATTTCGCAGGTCAGGATGACTCTTGTGATTTCCAGTATTTTTATGACCACGGTCGTGTTTACTGACGGACCTAGTTTCTCCGGACTCATCACTGGTGAAACTCATTGATCGGTCATTTCGTGGTGGATCCTTTCTACGTCGTCTTGTCTCCGCAGTGCGAGATCGAGACGTCTGACTTCTCTCAGATGGTGCGCCTCTCCGCTCCTGGAACGTCTCCCTGTTTCCTTGTCTTTCCCCTGCACGCCCTTGATCCTGATCTCGAACAGGTTGAGCGTTTCTGCGGGGAGGTGAAGGATATCTTATGGGAGACGGAGGGAACCGTATAGGTGACGGTGGTTGTCGTCCTTGCCTCGGCCTTGAGGGTCCAGAATTTGCCCGAGATGGGCCAGTTTCGTTCAGTGCACTACCAGGAACCTGAGTCCGAGCCTCGGCAGGAGCTCGGTTGTTCTCAGTTCCTGCAGGCACTTCCACAGGTGGATTAGGCGGGACCCGAGCTCGGGTACTCCTCTGAGGCCTAGAAGGAGCAGATGGCTCTGCTGGTGCTGGAGGTTGTGCCGGCCTCCTTGTGGCAGCACTTTTTTGTGGACGTCCACGGGGCCTCCGGGGAGGAACGTGCACGTCCCTTGGAGGAGGGACTTGGTTTTCGCGCGGAGGCGGGGGCTGAGCCACCTGCGCCTCTGCAGCTATCCTGGCCAACTCCTCGTTACGTTTGTTGGCTTCTGCCAACAACTGTTTCAGCTGCCGATTCTCCAATTCTACAATAGGGACATAACGTTCAGGATTATAGTACATGTCCTCATCCCTTGATTGTGGAGGTGGTCCCCGGGAATCAGAGGACCCACTCCTTTCATCAGCGTCCGGGTTCTCCATTGGCTGTTTTCCAGGATGCCTTGGGTAATTTTCTTCAGGAGTGTTCTGAATGTTTGCAGCCATGAATCTCTCAAGGATGGATGCTTGAGGCTCTCAATGAAAGCACCAAACTGTTGACGCCGTTTTTCGTCAACAGATAAAAGAAGAGAGCACGTAAACAATTAAAGACAATGGCCAAAAGAAACAAACAAATCAAACACACGGTTTTTTACGTGGTTCAGCAGTTAAATCTGCCTAGTCCACGAGTCTCTGTTATTAACCTCAAGATTATCTCTGAACAATTCTTTAGCATGAATTCTACAGAGTTTTCTCTCAAGGATCAGAATTTCGGTCCTTTACAATGGTGCATGGCTTCTCTATTTATAGAGAAGGATGCAGAATACTATCCCACATATTTTGGGTAGTTACTCTTTTGTGAATAAAAATAAATGGCTTTAAATGCCAATAATCAGATATAAAAGGAAACGTCCCCCAAAGATCAGGGGGTGTATAACTGAATAAATAATATCCCACAATTCTTGGGGATTTACATCAATTAATGAGGGTTACATCTCATAGTTATAATACTTGTAGATATTCAAGGTGGTTATAACGTATCTTCAAGGCTCCAGCATTTCAGGTTTCATGTCATTGTGCGAGCCACTGACATCTCCCGAGCTAACGTTGCTTTCGAGATGGGATATCGAGCTCAAGACCCATGCTCCGAAGTTCCTGAAGATGAAGGTGTTCTCGGGGCTACCTTTCGAGATCGAAATCATTTCGAGATCACCGCATTCGAGATCATATATCATACTTTACAGGCTCGACTTACAATCCTAGATCACTCTAATCCTCACGAGACCATTTGCTGCGAACTCAGCTTTCGAGGTCATATTTACTATGGCTCGAAATCTGGGTATAATAAAAAATATCCTTAAAACCTTAAACAAATTATTTTAAAAGATTAAGAAAATTTTAAAAAAAATACTTCTTATACCCCAAACTTCGAGACGAATTAAATTGTCTCGAAATGGAGGCTATAGAAATAATCAAGTTAAGTTCGAATAGATAGATATATATATATGGTCATTATTGATACCACTTACCATTTCGGCTGGAAAGGTTCGGACCGTGGCCAGAGGCTGATCTCGGAAGATTTATAACTATTGGCTTGGGTAACGTTCCAGATGTCAGCTCGAAGATTGTGGTGTAGGCTCGAATGCATATCCTTGAAGATGTAAGGCACTTACTGTAAGTCCCGAAATCTCTAATAGGATTAAGTGTGTGGATTAGCGTGTTGAGAGGACACATGGGGTAATTATGTGTAGATTAATTGTATTATGTGATTTATATGCTTATGTATTTGAGTGTGCACGGATATGGGTATTAAATGTGTTTAAAGACCCGTTTTTGTTCAAATTAGGCATTTTCGTAATTTCGACTCGTTGATGGTAAATTGTAATTTTATAGGCTATGTGTTTGAGAATACATTATTATGTGGATATATTTGTGATATTCGGCATGAGTCGATCATTTCGAGCAATTTAGCGAAAAAGTCACAACGAGGATAAATACCCGACTTAGGGTGAGCCAAGTGTTATTTTGCATATTTTGGGATTTATTGATAATTGGAATATTTTGGGGGGAAATATTGGTGTTTGTAAGGTTAGTGAATAAATTTGGAATTAGTGATATAATTTAAGGTTTAGTGGGAATTAATGACTAATGCATAGAATATTCATAAATATATATACTGATTTATAATATAAAAATTGTAGTGATTCTCAAAAAGAGTAATATTAATAAATCTTAATCTCAAAAAGAAAAAAATAAACAAATTCACTTCAATTATAAACTAAAAAGTTAATTAAAGAAACATTACAATTCTAACCATGAAGAAAAGCAATTTTGTAAAACCTTCATTCAAAGTGATATGTGAGTTATCTTATTAAACAAACTCAGTGCCAAAACTCTAAGAATATGCATGCTAAACTAGAAATTGCCAATATATATATATATATAAATATATATTTATAAGAAAGTTTTCTCAATAGTTACTACCTATAGATGGGTACTAACAATAATGATGATGTGGCAACATAGTGACTTGGTATAGCAAATCACCAACAGGTAAATATTTTTTTTTTTACAATAATTTCAAATTTAGTTTTTTTTTTGCCATAATTAATGTTATTTCCAACCAATGAGAGACACTAGCTATATTTAGAAATTGACATGCATTTGAAAAATGAAAAGTTTACAATATTATATTTTCATAATAAATACACGTTTTTCATCGGGTAACCCTTCCAAAAATTTGAAAAAATCAAAATTTATTTTTACAAATATTAATTAACAACTATAAATATGGATCATTGATCTTAATCATATGATTATGTTGACGCAGTTCTTCGCCAACAGGTAATTAAGAAAATAAGAGAAAGAGATTAGTGCTTAATAATGAACCGAAATAGATGAATGATCTTTTAATGGACTGATGACACAACTACGTTTTTAGGTGGTTCAAAGGTTAAAATCATTCTACTCCACCAGCCAATATTATTGCTATATTTATGGTATTCTTTATAGGATACTTTGTTACATAATAGAATCCAACCCCTTGCAACTCCCAATGTCTCCATATTTATAGGACAGGGCACCTGGAAGTTGGTAAGGGGGGTCATCCCGTGACCTTCTTACCCATTATGTCACTTCTGTGACATTCATGATTAATTCCTAAACCCTGACAAATGAAGTGTGGTCTAATCAACAGGTAAGGGCGATATTGGGCCGCACAGCCCAACCCAGTCGTGGGTGTCTGAATACGCACGTTCATGATGCGTGTCTGAGAATTCAGGGATATATCAGACACGTGATGTCTGATATATGGACATTTACATTGCGTGGTTGACTTTATAAAAGGTCATAGCTTCCAACTCCAGTTCGTACCCCGAGCTAGATGCCTTCTCGACCTGCGGCCTTCATAGTCCTGACTCGGCCCTTGAGTAATCTTGATGAACCCTTTGGTTACCTCAAGCTACAGAGGTAGGACCTGACGACGGCAGCTCCGGTCATGGGGTATCCACGTGGCTGATATAATTAGGCCATATCTCAGCTCGCTAATATCCCATTGGAAAATCAGGGCGTACAGGTTCATATTAAAGTAACCATCTATGAGTAGTAACATTAAAAGTGTACTCATTTATATATATATATACTAGGTAGAAGCAACATGCATTTTCTTAGTTTTAAAATTATAAATAATGTCTATAATTTTAATAAAATCTAGTTCATTATTTTTTAAATATAATAGAATGAATTCTAGTTCTATAATATATATATATATAAATTTTTATATCAATAATCTCTACATATATGACATTTGAACACAACGTTGACATAGATATATATATTTACATGGCTACATGATATATATATATATAAAATACAATAATATTTAAAAAAAAAATTAATAATAGAAATAAAATATGAATAGAAAGTCATAGTGTAGACAATAGTATACATGCATCAACTATTTTTAGTTTCTAATGTATCTCACAATGTTCTTTGGTGAATATGATAAAACCTCGAAAGCTGGACTCGTCAAGTATGAGCTCGAGATATATGAAATACATGTTTATGGTCCAGTTGTAAAACCTCTGAAGTAAGATTGCAGTCTCGAAGACATGTAACCACGAGATCCTTTCTAGGCTCGAAAAGGCATAGCATCGGGGTGCATTCGTTATCGAGTGCCTTCGCATCGAATAGTCCGAGCTTAAAAAGTACAAGCTCAAAATGCGACAGCCTCGATGGTATTTATCTGCTCCGAGCAGGTCTTGGAATAATATGGCCAATTTGTAACAAGTCCGTAAGCCTTGACTGACACGATACTGGTTGCTAACCTCGGAGATTTGATGAGTAATCTGATATAACGCGTTTTGTATGTTTAAATATATTTATTGTTGTAACATCCCAACATTAAAGGGATATTAACAAGTTTGTTATCCGTTTCCGGGTCTTCAGGGGACGTTTCCTTGTATATAGGAGTTACAACATTTAATGTAATTGCTTGAATTTATATGCAGAGTATCTTCCCGAAGTATGTGGGAATGAACTCTGTAATCTCTCTATAAATAGAGAGGTAATGATCACTTGTAGGGGACCGATCATGATCTTGAGAGAAAACTCTGGGTAATTCATCTCTGAAGGATTTCCAGAAAACTCCAAGTCTTAATAACATAGACTCGTGGACTAGGCAGATTTAACTGCTGAACCACGTAAAAACCTTATTGTTCCACTATATTATTCATTCGCACCATAGTTCATATTGTTTAATTGCTCTACGATTTAAGTTGACGAAAAGCGGCATCAACAATTTGGTGCTTTCATTGAGAGCATTAAGGAATACAAATCTGAGTCAAGTCAGTAGAAGAAGCCTCCCTAATCAGTTATGGCCGCAAATGATCCTAATATTCCTGAAACAGAAGTTAGCTATCTGCGGCGCCATGGGAAACAGCCGATGATGAGTCCGGACCCAAAGGAATGAAGTGGATCCTCTGACTCTCGAGGACCTCCTGAACCACCGGCCCCCAGGGACGACGAGGACATGTATTATAACCCTGAGCGATATGTCCCCATTGTGGAACTCGAAAACCGTCAGTTGAGAAAGTAGTTGGCGGAGGCCAAGAAGCGTAACGAGGAGCTGGCTAGATTGGTTGCGGAGGCGCAGGCGGCTCAGCCCCCACCTCCGCCTGAGGTCCAAGCCCCACCTTTGCGGGATGTTCATGTTTCTCCCCGCAGGCCTCGTGGGCGACCTCGCAAAAATGCTGCCACACGAAGAACGGAGCAACCTCCACTACCGGCAGAACAGCCTGCTCCCTCGAGGCCCCGAAGAAACACCTGGGCTGGAGCTCCTGTTAACTCAACTGTTGAGTTGCCAGCCGAAACTGGAAATAACCGAGCCCCCACAGTAGCTGGGACTCAGAATCATTGTAACGCGCAGAATGTTCCCGAGCCAGCACAGGCGAACTCGGGACCTTCCAGACCCCGAAATGGATGGCAGCCACCATCCCTCACCGCCTCAGAGAAACACACAACCGACTCAGGGTGATAGGGAAGGTAGGCTGGATGGAAACAGGGGAATGGAGAAACAGCTAGAGAACGGAGAGGCGCCCAGCCTACGAGAAGCCAAATGTCTCAGTCTCACACTATAGAGATGAGACAACCTGAAAGGAACCCATCTAGAAACAACCATGACTCGAGCCTCGCCAGCGAAGGCTCAGGGGACACCAGATCAGTCAGTATGTATGACCAAGCACGCAAAAATACTGGGAACCAAAGGGACCACCCAGACTTACGAGAACACCTGAATCAGAATCAGGGTAGTGGTAACCCCTCAAACCCAGACCTGAGAGATCGCCTAAATGGGCGCAAGGATCCCAGGCGAAGGCGCGAACCTGGAATTGTGATCAACGGTAACCAATTTCAGGTTAGACCCCTCGTGGATCCAGTCCAGGAGAGAATCGATCAACTGGAATGAGCATTTAGGCTCTTACAGAATGAGCGAGGTCGGGATCGGGACGAAGAATTTGATGAGGAACTCGAGCTGTTTACTCCCCATATTTCCAGCACTCCGTTTCCTCAAGGGTTTCAGATTCCTCATGTCCCACAATTTGAAGGGAAATCCGACCCATACAGTCACTTAAGTACGTTTAACACTATTATGAGAGCAAGTAATGTGGGCTATGAGCTCAGATGCATGTTGTTTCCAGCTTCACTTATAGGACCAGCAAAAAACTGGTTCAAAAAATATAAGAGGCATTCAATTACTTCTTGGGATCAGTTGTCGAGAGATTTCAAGAAGCAATTTAAAGCCATGATCAGAATAAGGCCCGAGGCGTCTGCCTTGACCAATGTCCGGCAACAATCAAATGAAACGTTGAAGAGCTACCTTACAAGATTCAATCTGGAAGTCGCCCGAGCTCGTGATATATACGACAACATTCATTTAATGGTCGTCCGAGCTGGGGTAATGCCGGGAAGTACCCTGTGGAAAGATATGTAGAGGAAGCTTGTGAGGTCCATAACCGAGTTTAATCGATGAGCTCAGAGGTTTGTCAATGTAGAGGAGGCGAGGTTAACGCTGAATATGGCCTCTTAGCCCATAACTACAACGACAAATGTAAACTCTGCCTCGACCTCGGCGGACCCATCAGCCTCGAAACCCCCTGCAGAAAACCCTTCCAAAAGAAAGAAGAATGAAGGAAGTAACCCCGAGGAATGGGGACAGAAGAAGAAATGGGAAAGGTATTTCTCCGTGTACAAGGTGTACACCGAGGTCAACGAGTCTCGGGAGAATATTTACCTAGCTAATGAAAACCAGGTCCCTTTCAGATGTCCAAACCCCATGAGAAACCAAAAATCCAAGAGAGACTCCAGTAAATACTACAGATTTCACAGAGATACTGGAAACACTACTGATGAATGCAGGCAGCTGAAGGACGAGATCGAAGGTTTGATCTCAAGAGGATACTTCAGGCAGTAAGGAACCATAACAATAATCAGGATTCTACCATCCAGAGGACAGCTGCTCTACCGCCTACCCAAAACAGCAATTCCCGAGCAAGGGAAGACGAGAGACCCCCTTCGATTGATGGAGAAGATGTTGTAACCATCTCGGGCGGGCCTCATCTCGCAGGATCGGGCAAGAATGCCCAAAAGCGATACGTGAATGAGCCAAAAACTGGCAACGGGTCCCCTTATGAACCCGAACCCAGAGCTCTGAAATACCAAAAGGTTGAATCTCAACCTATAACCTTTACTGAGGACGATGCATCCCATGTCCAATTTCCTCACAATGACCCACTGGTCATCACTCTTCAGCTCGCGAACAAGAGGGTTCACCGAGTTCTTATAGATAATGGGAGCTCAGTGAACATCCTCTATAAGGCCACCTTAGAAAATATGGGACTCGCGCTTCGTGACCTAAAGTCCTGTCAACGACGTTGTACGACTTTTCAGGAGAAGGGATTGCCTGTATAGGGTCCATCGAGATCCCTGTGACCTTGGGAGACTTCCCAGTCTCAACAACCAAGATGTTGGAATTCGTAGTAGTGGACCTGCCATCGGCCTACAACGTGCTGCTCGAGAGCCCCGCCATAGTAGGGCTAGGGGCAGTCTCATCTGTGAGGCATTTGGCCATCAAGTTCCTAAATTCTAGTGGCATCAGGACACTGAAGGGAGACCAGCTAGCAGGAAGGGAATGCTATAGCATTTCCATTAGAGGAAAGAAGCAGACAAGTGGACAAACGCTCGTCATAATTCAGAATAAGGACGGGACAATTTTCGAAATAGATGAAGAAATCGATCCAAGAATAGAGGAAAGAGCTGACCTCGAACCATTGGAATAGCTCGAAGAGGTCAGGCTCGGAGAAGCATATCCCCCGAAGATAGTCAAGGTAGGGAAAAACCTTCCCAAAGAAACGAAATAGCAATTAATTTGCATTTTGCAAAAGAACCAGGATGTTTTCGCATGGTCTCATTCAGACATGATAAGGATAAGTCCGAATGTAGTGAGCCACACATTGAATATCGACAAAAGCTTCCCTCCGAAGCAGCAAAAGCGAAGACTACTGGATGACGACAGGAAGAAGGCCCTAAAAGAGGCAGTGGACAGGTTGAAAACAAACCGATTCATCCGAAATGCCTTTTACCCTGATTGGGTAGCCAACCCGGTGCTGGTCCCGAAGCCTAACGGGACATGGTAGACCTGTATCGATTACTCGGATCTCAATAAAGCCTGTCCTAATGACTGTTTCCCCTTGCCTCAGATCGACCAGCTCGTAGATGCCACTGCAGGGCATGGACTTATGTCATTCATGGATGCCTATTCTAGATATAACCAAATTTCCATGCATGCCCCTGACCAAGAGCATACGAGCTTTGTAATAGATAAAGGGTTGTATTACGACAACATCATGCCATTCGAACTCAAGAATGCTGGAGGCACTTACCAGCGGCTTGTAAACATGTTGTTCTCCGAGCAGATAGGTAATAACATGGAAGTTTATGTTGACGATATGTTAGTTAAATCTTAACATAACAATAACCATGTGGACGACCTCGAAGAATGCTTCGTCGTGTTACGGAGATATAACATGAAGCTCAACCCCCAGAAGTGCTCTTTCGGGGTATCTTCGGGAAAATTCCTAGGCTTCATTGTAAATGCTCGGGGAATAGAAGCAAATCCAGACAAGATCTAGGCTCTGATTGATGTGCCCTCACCTCGAAAGCATAAGGATGTCCAAAGTTTGACTGGCAGGATGGCAGCGCTAAGTAGAGTTATCTCGAAATCTACCAACCGTTGTCTTCCATTTTTCAACCTTTTCAGGGGAGGCAAGAAATTTGAATGGACGGAGGAGTGTGAGTTAGCTTTTCAAGAGCTCAAGAAGCACCTCGCGGAAACCCCCATCTTGTCAAAACCCATCACAGGAGAAGTTTTATACCTATACCTTGCTACGACTGAGCACGCCATTAGCGCGGTACTCGTATGAGAAGAACAAAAAGTGAAAAGGCATGTATATTATGTTAGTAAAAGGTTACTGGGGGCATAATCGAGATACCCCCCTTGATGGAAAAGTTAGCTCTCAGCCTAATCCACTCATCTCGAAAGCTCCAACCATATTTCCAGGCGCACCTTATCAATGTACTGACCGATCAACCACTAAGACAAGTCTTGTCCAAGCCAGAAGCCTCAGGTCGGTTGCTCAAATGGGCCGTTGAACTCGGACAGTTCGAGATCACTTATCATCCGAGGACGACCATAAGAGGACAGGCTCTGGCAGACTTCATAGTGGAATGTACTGGAGTGACCAGCGATGAAGTTATAACCCCGACCCACGAGCTGTGGAAACTTTATGTTGACGGGTCTTCCAATGAAAATGGATCGGGAGCAGGTGTAATTCTGATCACCCCAGCAGGAAGTCGATTTCACTCTACTTTGAGATTTGACTTTGAAGCGTCGAATAACGAAGCCGAGTATGAGGCTCTACTGGCAGGTATTCGTATGGCTAAGGAACTCAAAGCCCAAGTGATACATTGCTACAGTGGCTCCCAGCTGGTGGTTAATCAAATTTTAGGGGAGTACCAGGATCATGGTACGAGAATGGCTACATATTTAGAAAAGGCAAGAGTAGCGCTGAAGCATTTCAAGTTCTATACGATAGAACAGGTCCCCCGAGAACAGAACTCAAACGCAGATGCCTTAGCCAGTCTTGCTACCTCTATCAAGGTCGACGAATTGAATGTCGTGTCGATCGAACATCTCACGATGCCCAATATTATCGAGCTTGAGTAGGAAGATGTTAGCATGATCAATTCCAAGCCAACCTAGATGACTCCGATAGTTGAATACCTTGAGACCGACATTCTCCCAGAAGAACGGACCAAGGCTTGAAAACTGATGTATCAGATCCCTAGGTATACCATTATAGATGGAAATCTGTATAGAAGAGGATATTCCATACCGCTACTTCGATGTGTGACTCCATCCGAGGCTAAGAAAATCCTAGAGGAAATTCACGAAGGATTCTATGGAGATCATACTGGGGGGCATAGCCTATCCAAGAAGATCATACGTCAGGGGTACTTCTGGCCTACCATCAAAGCAGATTTGTGACAAGTGCCAACGGTTTGCCACAATCCCTCGAGCTCCACCCTCCGAGCTAACTATGATGACCTCCCCATGGCCATTTGCGGTCTAGGAAATCAACCTCATAGGCTCATTGCCGACTGGCAAAGGTGGAGTGAAATATGCAGTAGTCGTCGTATATTACTTCACGAAGTGGACCGAAGCCGAACCTTTGGCAACAATCACCTCGAAGAAATTCCTTGACTTCGTAGTGAAAAACATCATATGTCGATATGGGATGCCAAGGAAGATTGTGTCTGATAACGGTACTCAATTCGACAGCGATCTGTTCACCAACTTTTGCGAAAAAAATGGGATAAGAAAGAGCTTCTCATCTGTGGGCCATCCCCAAGCAAATGACCAGGTCAAAGCTGTAAATAAAACCCTAAAGAGTTTGCTAAAGAACAAGTTGGAAGAAGCTAAAGGGAAATGGCCCGAAGAATTGCCCTAAGTTTTATGGGCATATAGAACCATGACCCGTACTTCAACAGGACATACCCCATTTTCTCTGGCATACGGTTGCGAGGCTATGCTGCCAATCGAGGTCAAAATTCCCACAATTCAAGCCCTCGCTTATGACCAAGCCTCGAACCAATCCCAGCTCGAAGTAAGTCTAGACTTGATTGAAGAAAGAAGGAACGAAGCTCAGCTAAAAAATGTTGCATACCAACAGCGAGCTACCCGGTATTTCAACAAAAGAGTTCGAGATAGAAAATTCGGCGTAGGAGATTTGGAGCTGAGGCGTGTATTCTAGGCGACACGGGATCTCGCGGCTGGCGTGCTCGGGCCAAATTGGGAAGGACCTTATCAAATCGATCAGTCATCTGACCCGGCGTATACAAGTTGGCAAGATTGAATGGAAGTTTGGTACCATGAGCATGGAATGGCGAACATCTACGACCTTACTATCAATAGTGTAGGAATGATGTCGCCTATAACCATGCTTGTTTGTCTGTACTATTTCCTGTACGCCCTGATTTTCCCACGGGCTGATTAGCGGGCTGAGCTGCGAACTAATCATGATTATCTCATGGACATCCCCAAGACTGGAGTTTCCGTCATAAGGTCGTACCTCCTTAGCTCGAGGTAACCCAAGGGTTCGCCAAGATTGCCTAAGACCTAAGTCCGGACTCAGGAGGCCGAAGGTCGAGTTATGTATCTAGCTCGTACTACGAGCTGGATATGGAGCTATGACCCTTTTGTAAAGTCAACACACACAAGGTAAACGTGCATATATCAGAGTGCACGTGTCTGATATGCCCCTGACTTCTCGGACACGCAGCAGGAACGTGCGTATTCAGACACCCACGACTGGGTTGGGCCGTGCGGCCCATTATCTCCTTACCTATTGATTTGACCACACTTATGTGTCAGGTTTAAGAATTAATCATGAATGTCACAGAGTTGATATGATAGGTAAGAAGGTCACGGGATGACCTTCTTACCAACTCCCAGGTGCCTTCTCCTATAAATATGGAGACCCTGGGAGTTGATAGGGGTTGGATTATCTCTTGTAAGAAATATCCTGTAATCATATACCCAGAACAAAGCAATAATATTGACTAGTGGAGTAGAAGGATTTTAACCTTTGAACCACTTAAAAACCGTGTCTTGAGTCACCATTCCATTTCCTAAGATCATATATCTATTTCGGTTCATTATTAGCACTAATCCCTTTCTCTTCTTCTCTTAATTACATGTTGGCGAAGAATCGCGTCAACAGTTTGGTGCTTTCATTGAGAGCAAGTCCGATTCAGTGCTGTTGCAAACATCCGACTATGGTGACAACTCGGTCCAGGCACGATAATGAGGCAGAGCAACATGATGGGCAGGAGGCTCATCATACTGCCACCCCTGGTGAACAAGTTCCTGAAGTCCAGCAGCGGCCAGGAAAACAGCCGACGGGCCAAGATGATACTGGAAGTTCGGCACCTCGGCCGCCTAACCCGAACCCATGTTATTACACTGCGGTGGAAATGGAGAATGCTCAGCTGAGGAGCGAGCTAGCACTAGCTAGTCAGCAGATCAAGGATGTGCTGGCCCTATTACCCCTTCTCACAACCGACGTTAACGTCGGAGAGAGGCAAGGCGAGGCTTCTAAGTCTCGCCGGGGTAATCGGTCCAGGCGTAGCCGTTCAGATAGACTTCTGACGCCCAACTCCACTCCTTCATCACACCATCGAGAGGCAGACTTCAGAGGAATGCCTAGAGCCGAACAACAACAATACAACCGTTCGGTCAGAACGTCGACTCCTAGCTCCCAACCATCCTCGAGAGCGCCCAGGAGAGCTCGAGAAAATTCCCGAAGGAGATCCGGGGAGGGCTCACAGCATCAGTCCGTCCCCAACAACCGTCCTGCGCCTCGTCCAGATCGCCAGGCGCAGGACCAGCGGGTTGGCAGGGCCGAAAGGCCCCCACCGAATCTAATCCAACCTGACGGAACCAGGATCGCCTCTCCAGTCAGGCATCCTCCTTCTCCAATCAGGTATCCGTCTCCTCCTCAGCCTGTACGAGATATCCCAGCCTATGGGAGTAGTAGGAGAAACCTGCCATCAGGTGGACCTTCCCGGCGTAGCAGGGCGCCAAGGGAAAGCCCAGATCATCCCCACCAAAGGCGGACTCCAAGCCTATCTAGCAGGAGCCACTGGACCGACAGTCGCCGGAGTGGTGTCTCTGGGAGAGACCTGCGCCAACGTTTGAGTTCGGCGCAAAGCCCTCAAGTCACCCAAGGAGGTGACCTTCGAGATCGCCTCAACTCTCATAGAGGGGAGCAGGCAAGCGGAGACAGCCACGCTCGCTCAGGGGGGGCCCTGTCCGAAGTACGTAACGAAGGGAATGCCCCAAATAACCTATCTCAAGATAGGAGGGGCAATAACCCATCAGATATGTACAATGGATCCGGAGCTGTTGAGCAGCCCCGGAATAACGAAGGACACCAGGACCAAACCCTCGAACGCCTAACTCAGATGGAGGAGCTGATGAGGAAGCTCCTGACGGAAAAAGAAAAAGATGAGTACGATTCAGGGGACGAGATGGAACTCTTCGCCCCCAGTATAGCAGCAATGGCGTACCCACCTGGCTTCCGTATGCCGCACCTGTCAAAGTTTAATGGAGACAGAGACCCGTCGGATCATCTAGGAATGTTCAACACCTTGATGATGGCTCACAACATCGGCCCCGAGTTGAGATGTTTAATCTTCCCTTCCACACTGACTGGGCCTGCCAGGTAGTGGTGCAAACAAGGTAAAAAGCAATCAATCAGCTCGTGGAAGACTTTTTCGGCAGATTTCAAAAGGGCATTCAGAGCCTCCCAGGCCGCCCGTGTTCAGGCCGACTCCCTGGCTAACGTGAGGCAGCAGCCCGGTGAGACTCTGAAGGCCTACCTGAGTAGATTCGCGAATGTTGTTGCTCGAGCTAGAGATGCGGATGATAGCTCCAAGCTCATGGCCATGAGAACTGGAATCCTCATCGGAGGAGATCTCTGGAAGGATATACAAAGGAAGGGAGTCAGCTCGGTTAACGAATTCCTTAACAGGGCCCAAGAATGGATTAACTTGGAGGAGGCTGAAGCATCAGCTGCGGGAACCAGCCAGTCCCTCGAACAGACCACTGGAGTGGGGACGGAGGTCGTGGCAGCGACCCAGAACGTCACACAGAACAACCACCTCGGAGGAGGCAAAAGAAAGGGGAATGGTGAAGGCAGCCAACACGGTCAAAAGAAGAATAAGTCCATAGACAAGTTTAAGCCCGTCTTCGCGACTTATACCGAGCTCACCCAGTCTAGGGAGAATATCTTCCTAGCCAACTCTACTCGAGTCCCCTGGAAGAGGCCGGAGCCATTAAAGCACCACAAGGGGAAGAGAGATGCTTCCAAGTTTTGCCATTTTCATAACGATGTTGGCCACAATATTGACGATTGTAGACATCTAAAGGATGAGATCGAGACTCTCATTCGAGCCTGCCCCTTGGCTCAATATGCATGGAACAGGGTTCCAGCAAGCCGACCTGCTCCGAAAATCCTGGCCAGTCAGCCCGGATCTCGGGAAGACCAGGATTTACCTCCTCCTATGGTAGGAGGAGAGATATCCACCATCTCTGGAGGTCCGCACATGGCCGGCACGAGCAGAGGCGCCCAGAAGAGATACGTGAACGAACTAAAGGCTCATAACGGAGTGGAGTTCGTCCCGAAACAGCATCAGCCAAAGCAACAGCGGTTGGAGAGGCAACCAATCATTTTTACGGAGGAAGATGCGGGCCATGTCCAGTTCCCTCACAATGATCCCCTGGTCGTAGCAGTCCAGCTCGCCAACCGGAGAGTGAGGGTTCTGATAGACAACGGGAGTTCGGTGAATCTCCTATTCCGATCCACCTTAGAGAAGATGGGTTTGACTGTCGCCGAGCTGAAGGCAACCTCCATGATGTTGTATGGTTTTTCGGGAGAAGGATCAGCAGCGATAGGGATGATCGAGCTGGTGATCACCCTAGGTGAAGGATCTCGAACAGTCTCCAAGCTCCTCGAATTCGTGGTCATTGACTGCTCCGCTGCCTACAACGCCATTTTGGGACGACCTACGCTCATAGCTTTCGAGGCCGTCACGTCCATTCGCCACCTCGCGATGAAATTCCCTACTTCGACGGGAATTTGCACTATCCATGGCGATCAGCTCGCTGCCAGGGAATGCTACAACATTTCCATGAAGGGAAAATCTAAACCCGGGCAGCTGGCAATGGCCATTCAAGGTGAAGAGGAATCTCAGGAACCCTTAGCTGATCCTGAGATTGAAAAACCTCAAAGCGCCGAGGGGGAAAATGTCGTCTTAAGTGAGGATATTGACCCCCGAATAGGTGAGGACAGATCCGAGCTCCAGGCGATTGAGGAGCTCGAGGAGGTGAACATTGATCCACAGAATCCATCACGGATAGTCAAGCTCGGGAAAAACCTCTGTAGCAAGAGGAAGGCGGAGCTGACCGAGCATCTGCGAGATAACCTGGACGTGTTTGCCTGGTCCCATCAGGACATGGTGGGAATCAGCCCAAGTGTCATCATGCATACACTTCATCTGGATAACAGTGTTCTCGCCAAGTCCCAGAGGCAAAGACGTTTAGGAACTCGAGCTGAAGCCCTAGAAGAAGAGGTAGCCCGACTCAAGAAATGCGGCTTTATCCGTGAAGCCAAGTTTCCAATATGGGTTGCCAACCCCGTGCTGGTCCCGAAGCCTAACGGGAAATGGTGGACTTGCATCGACTTCTCTGACCTGAATAAAGCCTGCCCCAAGGATTGCTTTCCATTGCCTAGGATTGACCAGTTGGTAGATGACACGGCAGGGCACGAGCTCATGTCCTTTATGGACGCATACTCAGGCTACAATCAGATCGCGATGAATCCGACAGATCAGGAGCACACCAGCTTCATGACCCCGACCAACGTCTATTGTTACAAGGTCATGCCGTTCGGTCTGAAGAACGCCGGAGCTACCTACCAAAGGCTAGTAAATAGAATGTTCACGGACCAGATCAGAAAAAACATGGAAGTGTACGTTGATGACATGCTAGTCACGTCAAAGACTACCGATAACCATGTTTCCGACCTAGAAGAATGTTTTAAGATATTGCGGGAATATGGCATGAGGCTCAATCCACAGAAATGCACTTTTGGAGTCGCGTCAGGAAAATTCCCGGGGTTCATAGTCAATACTCGAGGAATCGAGGCCAACCCCGACAAAATCAGATCACTACTCGAGCTTCCTTCGCCCAGGTCGCGAAAATATGTCCAAGGCCTGACAGGAAGAGTGGCAGCCCTCAACCGGTTTATTTCCAAGTCCACCGATAAGTGTTTCCCCTTCTGCAACCTGCCCCGAGGAAACAAGAAGTTCGAATGGTTAGTAGAATGCGAAAGCGCATTCCTCGACCTAAAGGAACATCTGGCTGAGCCGCCCGTGCTATCCAAACCTAAGGCAGGAGAGTCTCTTTTTCTCTACCTGGCTGTTACTGAGGACGCAGCTAGTGTCGTATTGGTACGAGAAGAGGACCGAGTTCAGAAGCCAGTCTACTACATCAGCAAGAGACTTCTCGGGGCTGAATCCCGATACCCGTTGATGGATAAATTGGCGTTCTGCCTTATCACGGCCTCACGAAAGCTCAGACCGTACTTCTAGTCCCACTCGATACACGTCATGACCGATCAGCCTTTAAGGCAGGTTTTGCAAAAACCTGAAGCGTCGAGACGTTTGTTAAAGTGGGCCATCGAACTCAGTCAGTTTGAGATTCTGTACACTCCGCGAACTGCTATAAAGGGGCAGGCCCTGGCTGATTTCATGGCAGAGTGCACGGGATTCTAGGAGGATCCTGCAGAAAACTCACCCCAAGTCATCTCGCCCCGGGCTTCGTGGAGGGTCTTTGTAGATGGTTCATCCAACAAGAACGGCTCCGGAGCTGGAATCATTTTGATATCCCCCGAGGGACATAGATTCCACTCGACATTGAGATTCGGATTCAAAGCATCCAACAACGAGGCCAAATACGAAGCTTTGCTGGCAGGACTGAGGATAGCCCAGGAGTTGAAGGCGAACTCCGTCCAGTGCTTCAGTGACTCCCAGCTCGTGGTAAACCAGGTTCTGGGCGAGTATCAAGCACGGGGACCCAAGATGGCCGCCTACCTGGTAAAGGTCAAATCTGAACTATCCGCGTTTGAGCGAGGCTCGATCGAACAGATACCTCAGGAGCAGAACGCTAACGCGGACACTCTTGCCAAGCTCGCCACCTCTGGAGAAACGGAGACCTTGGGGCTAGTACCAGTCAAATTCTTGGAGAAACCAAGCGTAGAAGATGTCAGGACGGATGTCGAGATGATCGATACCAGGCCGACCTGGATGACCCCCATCCTTGAATATCTCACCGAAGGCAGGCTGGCTGAGGGGCGTAACGATGCACGGCGAGTCCTGTACCAAGCTCCTAGGTATACGATAGTCGATGGGGTGTTGTACCGACATGGGCACTCCCTACCTCTCCTCCGGTGTGTTCTTCCAGGCGAGGCAAAGGCCATCCTGCAGGAAGTGCACGAAGGATTTTGCGGAGATCACACTAGGGGGCAAAGCTTGGCCTTAAAAGTCCTAAGGCAAGGATATTACTGGCCAACTCTGTCCAAAGACTCGATCTCATATGTGAAGAAGTGCGACAAGTGCCAGTGATTCGCCGCAGTTGCCTGATCTCCTCCAGTCGAGCTGAAGATGATCTCGTCCCCATGGCCATTTGCCGTTTGGGGGATAGACTTGGTTGGCTCCCTCCCCACTGGAAAGGGCGGGGTCCGCTACGCCGTGGTGGCCGTCGACTACTTTACAAAGTGGGCTGAGGCAGAACCCTTGGCGACGATAACTTCCAAGAAAGTGCTTGACTTCGTGGTTAAAAGCATTATCTGTCGATTCGGCCTGCCCAAGAAGATCGTTTCCGATAACAGCACTCAGTTCGACAACGACCTGTTCACCGAGTTTTGCGAAAGACACGGTATTGTGAAAATTTTCTCCTCCGTGGCCTATCCTCAGGCAAATGGCCAGGTCGAAGCTGTCAACAAGACCCTAAAGGTGAGCCTCAAGAAGAGATTAGACGAAGCAAAGGGGGTCTGGCCAGAACAGCTCCCCAAGGTCCTATGGGCATACCGGACCTCGCATCGGACTCCTACGGGTCATACTCCCTTTTCCCTAACCTTTGGGAGTGAGGCAGTCCTCCCCATTGAAATTAAGGTGCTTTCGCATAGAGTCCAGTCTTACGACCAAGATCAAAACCACGAGCTCCTGTGCCATTCCCTCGATCTAGTTGACGAAAGGCGAGAGGATTCGCAACTCCAGCTCGCCCATTATCAGCAGAAAATCACTCGCTACTTCAACTCCAAAGTCAAAAAAACGCGCCTTTAGCGTTGGCGACTTGGTCCTAAGGAGGGTTTTCCTGGCCGGGAAAGATCCCAAAGATGGAGTTTTAGGACCAAACTGGGAAGGACCATACCAGGTCATCGAAATCATCAAGGACGGAACTTATAAGTTAGCTCGACTTGATGGAGGGGAGGTCCCGCGGACTTGGAACGCCATTCACCTAAAGAAATATTATCAATGATTCACTTGTAAGGCTTGGAAGGCCACTTTTTATGTATGAATGAGAATCAGCTTTTTGTACATGTTTGCAAGTATAATCTAAAGTAACCACGAAAGACCCTTTCCCAGTTACTTGGGGGGCATATGGTGCCTGGATATAACCAGGTCTCCTTAATGACTTAGAAGTTGATTCATATCGATTGACCGTTGTTTTTCTTAGAAAACACGAGATATTGATAAGGATTAAACACTAACTAAGTCCTATCCTGGATATAACCGGGTCATAAAACTTAGAAGTTGATTTAAATCTATTGATCGTTGTTCTTCTTAAAGAGCTCGAGATATGGATAAAAGTTAACACGAACTAAGTTTTCAAATTAAGTTCCTGGTCATAACCGGGTCATAAAACTTAGAAGTTGATTTAAATCTATTGATCGTTGTTCTTCTTAAAGAGCTCGAGATATGGATAAAAGTTAACACGAACTAAGTTTCCAAATTAAGTTCCTGGTCATAACCGGGTCATAAAACTTAGAAGTTGATTTAAATCTATTGATCGTTGTTCTTCTTAAAGAGCTCGAGATATGGATAAAAGTTAACACGAACTAAGTTTTCAAATTAAGTTCCTGGTCATAACCGGGTCATAAAACTTAGAAGTTGATTTAAATCTATTGATCGTTGTTCTTCTTAAAGAGCTCGAGATATGGATAAAAGTTAACACGAACTAAGTTTTCAAATTAAGTTCTTGGTCATAACCGGGTCATAAAACTTAGAAGTTGATTTAAATCTATCGATCGTTGTTCTTCCTAAAGAGCTCAAGATATGGTTAAAAGTTAGCACGCACTAAGTTTTTCAAGAAATTGTAACCAAAGCGCGTAAAAAAAGAGAGAGAGGATCGATTGAAAGCGTTAAATCAAATTGTCTTGAGGCGAAAGCACCTCATGCAAAGGTTACATAAAAAGTATTTAAAAATATTGAAGGGCACAAGAAAAGAAATGCCCTAAGCTCCGCCAGGTGGCCCCTTGGAGGTCGCCGTCTCGCCTTGCTTAGCTGCACTAGAACTATCCCCGGTCTCCAAGGGCGCCTCTTTATCAAGGCGAGCTTGGAACTTCACCAGCAAGCGCTCCCAGAGGCTCGCTGACATGAAGGAGTAGTCAGCGTCCGGATTGTAGGCCCAGCAATGGTAGAAAAGGTCTTCCAGGGACTTTTCCGAAGTGGTCTGCTCGGCCTTTAGGGCGGCCTGAGCCTCAGCCTTCACGGCATCTAGGTCTGTCCGCGAGGTGGCGAGGAAGGTCTCGAGCTCTTGGACCTTCGAGCGAGTTTTTTCCAACTCGACCTGCGAGGCCGCCAAGGCATCCTTAGCCGCCTGCAGGGTAGTCTGGTGCTCGCTCTTCATGTCCTCGAGCTGAGTTTTGGTCCTGGCGATGCTCCGGTGAAGGGCAACGGCGCTCTGCGAAGGTGAAAAGACAATTGCCTTAGAAAAAAAAAAGAAGAGAAAAAATAAAAGGGGCAAAGTGCAGTAGTAAAAAGCCATGAAAGGGTAAATTCAGCTTACCATTAGGTTCATGCCCAGTGAAGACTCCAGCACGCCCACCGGGCTCATTGACTCGATGGCCCGAAGCTCTTTCTCATTGAACTTGTAGATGTGGCTGACGGCGTAGTTCGCCAACTCATACACCGTTCCCCGGAAGGGCTCTGGGATCTTCTCCAGATCCTGGGGATTGACTGGGATGCGTACCTCGGAGGGTACGATCGCCGAAGTCCCAAGCTCCGTTCCTGCATCCCAGGTGGCGGCCGGAGCTCGCGGAGGGGGTGGAGGCATGTTGCTCCCCCCAGCAGCAGGAGGATTAGTTCCTGCGACCTGGGCGGCGGGGGGCTGCTCCTTCTTCTTTGCAGGAGATTTGGTGGGTGTTCCGGCAGCTTTTTTAAGTGTCCGGAGGTTCTTCATCTTTGGCCCCGAGGCCCCGGCGAAAGCTCCTCGCAGGCTCTCCTCGGGCTGAGACATCTCTCCTGTCAAAACAAAAACATGGTTAGTACGAGTTAGCAACCATACAGATACAAAACACAAAGGGGTAAAGATAAAAAGTATATGAATACTAAGGGAATCATACCCCCCGAGCTAGAAGAAGAATCAAAGTCGATTACTTTCCGAGCTGGCGCAAGTTCTGGGTCCGAGTTTGACTCAGGGCTAGATTCCTCTACGTATTGCCTAAGCCCTAGAGCTACGACACCCCTCCGGAGTGATGGTCATGTACGAAGGTTGGTCCCATACTCCTCGAATAAGATCGACCTAAAGGCTAGGGTGTTATCTACTACTACGGTACCCCTAGGCCGTCTATCTTGGTAATCCAGCACAAGCCGGTCGACACAATGGAGCAGGGTGGTATTCAGGTCCGGATCATTTTGGTGACGATGGACGAGCTGCCTAGGATTGAACCTAGCCATCCGAGGGTCTACTGTGGCCCTATCTAGACTCCTAAACATATAAGAGTTACCTTGGCCAGAAGGACCCGCGGTTGCTCCGGATTGGATCCTCTCGTCGCCCGTCCTCTGGGTGACCTCCAAGGCCCGCTTCTTATTCCTCACGAGGGGAACTTCGTCGCCCTCGTCCTCCTCGTCTTCGTCTCCCACGACCTCCTCCACGATGATGGGTCTGGTGTCGCGAGCTGGGGTAGGCCCCCGGGGCCTCCTGAGGTTTAAAGTCTGATTTGGGAAAATCAGCTTGCAGGCTATCATCGTCTCGTCTGTTACGAGCACGTGGTAATCTTTCTCGCTGGGGGGCAAGCCCGCTAGCGTCTCGTATTGGGCCTCGAGGGTCACAGATTTCTCTGTCCTCGCGAAGATGGCTGCAGAATTAGTCTAAGTCAGAAAGGGGTGCAGGAGGAGCAAAAACGACACTTAATTTACGTGCTTAGAATGAAAAACACTTACGAGGACAATTGAAGTAGTGGAGCTCGCAATTCCTGAACCCCGTCGACTTGAAGAATTGATCCTTGAAGTCGTTGGGGTGGCTGGGCAGCTCGATGACCATGGCCGTATTGGGGAATCAGGTTAAGTAGTAAAACCCGTCGCCTCGCCCCCGCTGATCCGGGCTGGCCTTGAGGTAGAAAAAGTATAAAATGTCCGCTGGAGTGGGGACCTCCCACTCATGCTTCAAAAATAGATATTTCAACCCCGCCAGCAACCGATAAGAGTTGGGGGGGAGCTAAAATGGCGCCAACCTCACATAATTGAGGAAGTCCGCGAAATACTGGTCCAGCGGGAGGATTGCCCCCGCCTTGAAATGCTCGCCGATCCAAGCCGCGAATACCTCGTCGAGCGGCGCGCAGCTCCGCTCGCTTTCCGCGGGAGGTCGGGCCACCATGGATGTTCTCCCCAGGGCGATGTTGTGGGAAATAAATTTTTTGTTGATCTTCGCCTGGTCGGTGACCTTTGAGACGATCCTCTCCGCCTCAAAGAAGGCATCGGGGGCGACCTCAACCTCCTGCTCCACCGCCGGCCCAAAGTTGGGAATTGGGGAGTCCGGCATCACCGCCTTTCCTTTGTCCTGTTGTGGGGCCGAGCTGCTGACGGTCTTCTTGGGAGCGTTCCTTTTCGGTGCCATCTGGTCGCCTAACGAACAAAAGAAAATATTTCAGAAAAGGCGACCCAAGCTTGAGGAAAAATCAAATGTTATTTGCACGAGCTGAGGTAAGCCCAGCCCGTGGAGAGTGGGACCACGCGGTTCAATGAACACGCGCCTGTGCTCCCAACAGATCCCCGATTACTCGGAATTCGTGTGTCAGGAGGGTCAGGATAGAATTTGCCTTGGGGGGAAAGTTTCAGTAGGAAAAAATTGCAAAACCACATGTGAAGCGTGTCCCTTAAGCTACCTGGTTTTGCACCCAAAATTCCAAAACTCTTACCCAGAAATTTTCCCCAGAAAATGCATCCTATAAACCATACTCTTAAGTGATTTCCTACAGCAAAAATACCCTAACCTAAAAAAGGATTTCACCCTCCGTATCCACAAAACCCAGTAAAACCCTTGCATGCGACTACAGTGAAATATATTTTCAAAACACACATAGTCAGGAGACTTACAGTGTTTGGCTGGGAGGTGGATGAAGGTATCGCCTAGGTGAAAGCTTCGTCGGAGTATTGGCTTCCAAAGCTTTGAAGAAATCCTTACGTCTGAGCTTCTTGAGCGCTGAAGAGAAGAGGGTTTATAATCTGAGATAAGGAGAGAAGAAGGAGAGAAGTTCTGAGAAATTTCAAATGAAAAGGTGATCCATGCGTAGGGTGGCCACCCCTTTTTATATACGTGAAGAGTCACGTGTAGAGGGCCGTTGGATGGCCCTGATGAGGGATCCGAGGCCCTCCACTCGAAATACGGAACGACGGCTAGGCATAGGCTAGGCCATTAAATGCGGTTCTCGTAAGACGTACCGTCACCAACCACGATGTTCCACGTATCAGGCGCCTGCGTAAGAGGTGAAATGTGAATAGTTCATGGGGAAGCCCAAAAGCCCCTACTGTGATCTTATACGACGTGGTATACCACGAGCAGGGGCTTGGGGGTAGATGTACGCCCTGATTTTCCCACGGGCTGAGCTGCGAACTAATCATGATTATCTCGTGGACATCCCCAAGATCGGAGCTTCCGTCATAAGGTCGTACCTCCTTAGCTTGAGGTAACCCAAGGGTTCGCCAAGATTGCTTGAGACCTGAGTCCGGACTCAGGAGGCCGAAGGTCAAGTTAAGTATCCAGCTCGTACTATGAGCTGGATATGGAGCTATGACCCTTTTGTAAAGTCAACACATGCAAGGTAAACGTGCATATATCAGAGTGCACGTGTCTGATATGCCCCTGACTTCTCAGACATGCAGCAGGAACGTGCGTATTCAGACACCCACGACTGGGTTGGGCCGTGCGGCCCATTATCTCCTTACCTATTGATTTGACCACACTTATGTGTCAAGTTTAGGAATTAATCATGAATGTCACAGAGTTGATATGATAGGTAAGAAGGTCATGGGATGACCTTCTTACCAACTCCCAGGTGCCTTCTCCTATAAATATGGAGACCCTGGGAGTTGATAGGGGTTGGATTATCTCTTGTAAGAAATATCATGTAATCATATACCCAGAACAGAGCAATAATATTGACTAGTGGAGTAGAAGGATTTTAACCTTTGAACCACTTAAAAACCGTGTCTTGAGTCACCATTCCATTTCCTAAGATCATATATCTGTTTCGGTTCATTATTAGCACTAATCTCTTTCTCTTCTTCTCTTAATTACTTGTTGGCGAAGAACCGCGTCAACATTTCCTATTATTGAATTATTCAAATAAAGTTTGATTTCGTTTTAATATGCTGTATTTTTTGCAATCTCTCTTAATTAAATAACATATGGTCACACTCATAGGATATTAAGGGGGCATTAGTGGTACATATACCATCAGCTTGAAAAAATAAAATAGCATATACGAAAAAAATACAAGTGTTTGGATATAACCAAATGCACGAGCTAAGATAGTTTGGATATAACCAAACTATAAAAAACATACAAGTGTTTGGACGTAACCAAATGCGCGAGCTAAGAAAGTTTGGACATAACCAAATTATCAAAAGATAAAAATGTTTGGATGTAACCAAATATGCGAACTAGATTAAAAATATAAATGTATGGATTACAAACCAAACACGACCTTAATATGTTTGGAACAAACCAGCTAAAACTAATCGACAGTAAGTTGGAACATAAACTCACTTCGCGTTAAGTCGAGATCGAGGCTGGAGTATCTTGCAAAACGATAGTTTTAACCCCATAACCTCGGGGAGCTACCCGAGGACGAGGAAAAGTAACGAAAAAAGAAAAATATAACTAAACCATTTGCATTACACACCATATAAGTACTTTCGGGTGCATGGTAAAAGTAATCCCCGACCTTGACAAATAACGAGATCGGATACGGATATTTTGAGCAAACTGTGCATGAATGCATTGAACCTCAAGCTTAAATCCACCATATGTTTGTATGAATAAACAGGCATATAGGACACTTTAATATAAAATGCACGAAATATTTCGACCCAAGAAATGTAAAGTAAATATATTAAAATAAAGTCAAAAATGGTATCTCAAATATCATAAGTCTGAGCTCGAAAATAGCTCGTAAAAAGGCAGCTCTTTCAAGAGCTATAGAATTGTCTTGGCCCCGGGGGCATAAAAAGTAAAAAATCAAACACAAACTATTACAAGAAATTTAGAGGGACGCAACCCTGAAGCAAGATTTAAGAAGGAGGAGCATTCTCCTTGGCCTTCTCAGCATCTTCCTTGGCCTTCTCAGCATCAACATCCTCCCTGGCTCCTTCTACCTCATCTCGAGCAGCCTCCTCCTCATCAAGTCGGGCTTGCCATTTAGCCACAAGTTTTGCCTCAAGGGGGCCTAAGAAGCTGGTGTCGAGGTCGACATTATTGGCCCAGATTCTATACATGGCCAGGTCGACTGCCTGATCCTTCTTCTCCTTAAACTCTTCAAGAAGACGAGCCTTTTCACCCTCCATGATCTCGAAAGTGGCTGCCTTCTCTTCTTCAAACTTGGCATTGATCTTCTCAAGCTCCGCGACCCGGGCATTCACTTTCTCAAGCTCCGCAAGCTGGGCATTCAGCTCCTCAAGCTCAGATGTCTTGGCCTTTAGCTGCTCAGCTTCTGCCTCCATCTTTGTCTTTGTGGTCTTGAGCGTCACTGAGCTTGAGTTGGAGATCCTTCGACTCCTGAGCAAAAGACATGCTCGAATGGACCTCGTTGTTCAACTTATAGTTAAGTTGAGCAGAGACAGCAAGAGTCTTTCATACAAAGAAATCAAATTAGAATATGAACCAAGTATAAATACAGCTAGTGGCAAGATGAGAAAGATTACCACAGCAGTGAGCTCGATGCTCTTCTCATAAAGAGTGTTGCAGTCTCGAGCATTATTCAAGAACTGCCAGTGAGGGGCGTCGAAGTTGCCAAAGCTCTGGCCCATCCGAGACAAAACTTCTGAGCCTAGCGTAGCCCCATGAGGTCCAGCTGCGTTGTAGATCACATACTCATCGACGTGAGTAAAAATTGAAAGCAGCTGTGTTCTTGAGGCTGAGGGTTTCTTCGGAGGTGGGCCAAGCGTGGGGTTGACCCGGATTGCAGGAGGAGCGGGAGGCAAGGTCGCAGAAGACGTCTCGGCTTGAGGAGATGGACTCAGAACTAGGCTCGAAGCAGCTGGAACCGGGGGAGGAGGCGTCTTCTCGGTCCTCTTAAGGACCTTAGCAGGCCGGCCTGTTTTCTGCGACCCCCTCGGGCGCTTACTCCTTTGAGCTCCGCCGCTGGCCAGTACGTTGTCAAGGTCGGAGTCCATATCACCTGAACATTCACATCGCATTATGAGATATCCCAAAACAAAATAAGTTAGCATGATGCAGTCAGACAAGGAATGAAAAGACAAGTGGAGAGAAACCTAACTGGAACTCTCCCCTGAGCTCTTGCTCGGCGACCACGTAATTCCCCAATCTTCAGAAGAGGCGGGGGGAGTACCTTCCCTATAAGTGGAAGTCAACCTCGAAAGGTCTCTGTAGTCATTAGTCCCATATTGAACGGCTATTCCGTCCCATACCTCGTTCAAACTATACATGGTGTCATATTTCCCGAGCCAGCTATCGAATCTATGTACCCTCTCATCTACCCAAGACCATACATAGAAGTGGTTCCTATCGTCCTCACATAGTATTAATCTATCGGGTTTATGCTTTAGTAGTGAGGGAGACCACAAATCCGAGCTAAGGATGATTGTACCTCTGTCACTCGAGCTCGAGCTCAAGGCTTCATTGTTGCCTCATTCCCCGATTGCGGACTCCTGCGACGCCGAGCTGGAGATGGAGGCCTCGCATCTCTCCTCGGAGGAAGGTTACTGGTTGGGAGGGGCACGAGCTCCCATTGGTCATACTTTTTATTGGACCAGTCAAATGTGGACTGATCCTTCTCCAAGAGGCCACATGCCCGGAGTTTTTCTTCGTGCAGGAGATAAGAGAGGGACCTCCTGCCATAAGGGAGTTGGAGCAGAGCCTCTTTGTTCTCTCTCATCTCCTTAGTGGGAGTAGGATGGTGGAAGTTGGCTGGAATAATAAACACATTTTAACTAAGCACGAGCCTGAACAAAGTTTGAGCACAAAAAAGAAAGAAGTTTGGGATACTTACGAATTCGCCTGAACGAATAGTATCAGGATGGAGCTAGGCCATTTGTCCAGAGGAAGGCCTTCTTGAAGTCCGAAGGATGGTTGGGAAGATCCCCGAAAATCTTCGTCTCCTTGGAATAACTCGAAAGATAATAGAAGCCGTCTCCTCCCCGAGCTCGAGACGGATTACTTTTCAGACAGAAGAGATATAAGATCTCTTCAGGCGAAGGTCCTTCCCACTTCAGCTTGTGGTAAAGTGACCTCAAGGCGGACAGAACCTTGTAAGAATTGGTGTTGAGCTGGAAGGGAGCCAGCCCAACAAAATCCAAGAAGCCTTTAAAAAAGGACTTCAAAGGCAGAACAGCTCCTGCCTTCATGTGCTCCTGGCTCCAAGCTGCATACCTCAGCTTACTGTCAGGATTCCCATCTCCCGAAGCGCGGCAACTTTGCTCGTGGGAGGTCGAAGCTCGACACCTCAGCGAGCTTGACAATCCTATACTGTGTAGGGTCAGAATGTCAGTAATCTGCCCTAACGATGAGATCGAGCTCCAATAGTGCTTGGCCTCGAAGAATTCCCTTCTCGAGGCAGGCATCGAGGTCGGCTGCGAGGTAGAAGGTTCCCCCATTAGTGAGAATTGAAGATCACCCGGATTGAAAGTGATTGTCACTTTGAGCGTAGGGTCGAGAGGAATCGGTCTAGGCTCGGTGTCCGAATCTGGGTAGAGGGTGACCCTTAGTTTTTTCCTTTGTCCTTCTTCGACCTCGTCTATCTGACGTCGAAAGTGATCTCAAATATCCTCTTGCTCACACCTCTATTTGTGCTCCTAGATCAGGCGCTAGTTCCGAGTGAAAGGAGATTCCGGGCTCAGGGTTGAGGGTGAATAAGGAATCGCAAGCTTAGACCCCCCACCACTTTCCCGAGTTCTGCGGCATCTAACAAGAAAGCAAAAGGGTGAGGGCCAAGTGAACAAGAAATAATGAGATAAATAGAAGACCTAAGCTCGAATGATCGAGGCTACAAGGGAAGCTCGATCCAAAGGATGAGGCCAGTCTCAGAGCGTGTATTCCACCAAAAGAAACGAAGGTGGACATGTTATTGAAAACCCAATATATGAGGGAAAAAAGGTGGCGGTTACTCAAAAAGTGATATTTTTGGGAATCGTGCATTCTTTAAAAAACCATGATTTTGTACCCAATATCTTGGTGTGCAAGATATGTCACCCAAAATTCAAAAACTCAGTGAAAGAACCATATTTGAGTCTTTTACGTATGAACTGGGTTTTGAACCAATAATGTTAAAACTTAAATCTAATATTTATCAGCCGAAACATTCTAGTGCGTTAAATTAGTGAATGGACCAACAGTATCCTAGTGCTAAACTAGTGCCCAAGGTGCAACAGAAGCATAAACGTGCACGAAAAGATAAAGTATGAACATGGATATAAGGGGTTGAGAACAGATACTTACACAATGTAGCTGGCGGGTACTGAGAAATTGAAGACCGAAGGAGTGGTTGCAAAGACGATCCCACGGAGTCGAACAAGCCAACGTTGTTTTGTTTTCTTAGTTTGGAGAACATGCAAGAACTGGGGCAAATTCAAATTCTGGTTTTTCTTCTTTTTCCTCTGAAAACACAAGGCAAAAGTGAAGTGGGGAAGACGATGGGGATGTATTTATTTATAGCCCCCTGGGAGTGTCAAAGGCTGAGCTGATCTGAGCCATTGGCCAGGTTTTGTATCCAATTCGACGGTCAGGGAAAAATAATATGATGGTACCATAAAGAATGGCAGGCAGATAGACGTGGGCAGGTTTCCAAGGTACTCAAGTACTTTGAGTGATCAATACCCGTTCGACGCGTGTCCACACTCGAGTATATTTGATGGTATGGTTTCTAATGGAAGTAGTTCAAAAGTTTCATTCTCATAGGATTCGAACTAATACTTTTGAGGGAGCAAACTGTTACACCCAGAATTCGAGACCAGAGATTATGACCTTGAAAACTGGACTCGTCAAGTATGAGCTCGAGATATATGAAATACATGTGTTATAGTCCAGTTGTAAAACCTCCGAAGTAAGATGGCAGTCTCGAAGACATGTAACCTCAAGATCCTTTCTAGGCTCGAAAGGGCATAGCATCGGGGTACATTCGTTATCGAGTGCCTTCGCATCGAGTAGTCCGAGCTTAAAAAGTACAAGCTCGAAATGTGACAGCCTCGATGATATTTATCTGCTCCAAGCAGGTCTTGGAATAAGATGGCCAGTTTGTAACAAGTCCGTAAGCCTTGACTGACACGATACTGGTTGCTGACCTCGGAGATTTGATGAGTCATCTGATATAACACGTTCTGTATGTTTAAATATATTTATTGTTGTAACATCCCAACATTAAAGGGATATTAACAAGTTTGTTATCCGTTTCCGGGTCTTCAGGGGATGTTTCCTTGTATATAGGAGTTACATCATTTAATGTAATTACTTGAATTTATATGCAGAGTATCTTCCTGAAGTATGTGGGAATGAATTCTGTAACCTCTCTATAAATAGAGATGTAATGATCACTTGTAGGGGACCGATCATGATCTTGAGAGAAAACTCTGGGTAATTCATCTCTGAAGGATTTCCAGAAAACTCAAAGTCTTAATAACATAGACTCGTGGACTAGGCAGATTTAACTGCTGAACCACGTAAAAACTTTATTGTTCCACTATATTATTCATTCGCACCATAATTCATATTGTTTAATTGCTCTACGATTTAAGTTGACGAAAAGCAACGTTAACAATATTTAATATAATATTAAGTTTAAGTTTAATTAAATTTTATTTAAATTATAAAATATATGGTTTTATTATTTTTAAATAATTATCATTGTAAAATATCTAAAAAATATCATATTTTAATTTCTTTAATTATTCATTCATTTAATTCTATTTAAGTTTAAGTCATGTTAACAATCTACCGTTAAATATAAGAATATTCTGTTAAATATAAAAATATTCCGTTAAAATTAATGGAAAAAAATAAAAAACTGTTAAATCAATAATTTCTGTTATCTACACACTTTTTATACATAAGGGATATATATTCCTTATCGTCATATGATAATGAGAAAATATTACAAATTTTTCCAAAAAAAAAACAACTTACAAATTTGGATAAAGTTTCATATATAAAACATATGGATTTTTTTTTTCTAAAATAATAATTTTATTTTTACAGTTTTTTATTTTTTATTTAAAAAATAAAAGTCTGTCTCTATATGTATATACACACGTTATACATACACCAAAAACTATTTAAATAAAATACGAAAATGTAAAGGTATTTTTTTTAATGAAAAGTTGTACTTGATATAAAAAGACTACATAAAAAAAAACCCTAAACGAAACTCAACGAGATACTAATCTAAACGAAACTCAACGAGATACTAAGAGGGTGTTTGGCACCTTAACTAAAAAATTGTTTTTTGTTTTTAAAAGCTAAAAACTGTTTTTTGAAAACAAGTTGGAGTGTTTGACATTGTTTTCATAAAATAATTTTTAAAAACAAAGTTACAAAAAACAGAAAATTTTGAGAACAACAAAAAGCTGTTTTCTATTGTTCTCAAATTTTCTTTCCTAACTTTCTCACTTCTTATTTTTTATCATTTTTTCTTTCAAATTATTTTATCTCATTATTTATTACAAACTTTTAAAATATTTTTCTCTTTGTAAATATATTTGTTAATTTTTTATTTAAGATTTAAAAAAATAAAACTAAAAAAATTGTTTTTAGAAAACATTAACTAAACACCTCTTGTTTTTTGAAAACTACAAAAACAGTTTTCTGTTCTCATTTCTGAGAGCAAAATTTTGAAAACAAAAAACAGAAAACAATGTCAAACAGGCCCTAATTTTGTTGAGAGAGATTATTTGTGTTTTAATTTTTTTTGGAAGGGCTTTGATTTTTTATTATTTAAAAAAAAAAAATCTACACTAAAATAATATTTATTTTAAAAACAAAAATGAGGGGGCTTGGCTCGTGAGCCCTCAAGCCATTATACTAGTGATATGTATGCATATCCGTCGTATTCTTATAACATCTCCAATAGAAATGTAAATATTGTGCTATATTTGACATAAAAAATCAATAAGTGATATATTTGGCACAATTTTTACAATCATGCTCCAATACATAATTATAAAAATTGATGCAAATATAAATCTTTCATTAGTGTTATTATTTAATATTTATTAAAAATATAAAAGTAATAATTTTCTTTTTTATTTTATTATAATCTAAAAATCAAATTATATAAAAAGTCTTCATTCACATATAATAATACCAACTTGCAATGCACATTTTCTTAATTTAATTTATATATACATTTATTAATTATTTTTATTAAGTTTTTATAATTGTCATATAAATTTTAAATAAATAAACAATATTATATATAAAAAATTACATAAACATATTAAAAGAAAAATTATTCCAAATCATTGTTTATGGTTTTAAAAATATATATATATATAATATGGTTGCCTTTAAGATTACAAACTACCATATTTAATGTACAAAACATTCATGATATTATTAAAATTACACCTTAATGATTGGAAAATAATCTTGTTTATTCTTGATAAAAGATAAATATTATTCTAATTTCTTATGTAGTTACACAATCATACTATTTTTATACACATGAAACCTATATATGATATATTTATAATATTTATTGTTATTTAATATGAATATATATTTATATAAGTTAGATCAAACAAAAAAATAACATGTTTTCTTTTTTAAATATAAATGATAATTTTTTTAATAAAAATTAAGATTATGAATTATATATTATTGTTATAATGATATTTTATAATATTTAAATTTATATTAATATAATTATTATTAAATATTATTATTATAATAATAATTATAATATTTGAATAAAAAATTAGGATTATATATTATTATAATAATATTTAATAATATTTGAATTTATATTAATATAATTATTAAATATCTAATTTTGTATTATATATTATCATAATAATATTTTATAACATTTGAACTTTAATTTGAATTTATACTAATATAATTAATAAATATTTATTTTTAATTAGTTTTAAATGTATATTCCGTTAAAGTTAACAAAAATAACTATTAAAATAAAAAAAAAGTGTTATCTACACACTTTTTATATAAGGAGATATCAAAATTAATAATAAATATTAAAAATGGAAAATAGTAAATAAAAAAATATTAATTAATATTGCTCCAAATATACATCTTGTTAAATTTAACACAATTTTTAGCACGTGCCAAATTTAGCACAACATTTGGCACACAATTAGAGCAACTTTTTTGCAGAGTTTATTATATTTTAACACCGCATCACAAATTTGGTACTCAATTAGATCATCTCTAATGAAAGATGCAAAAATTATACTAAATTTAGCATAAAAATTTAATAAATGATAATAAAATAATAAGTAATGACAAAAATGTAAATAAAAAAGTAAACATTTATTAGTGATCCAAATTTACATCATATTATATTTTGATCCAAATTTGAATCATCTGTTAACATGTGCCAACATACCTTTTAGCATACCAAAAATTATTTTTTGTTGTTGTTAAGTGTGCTATTTTTCACACTTTTTAACTATTCTCATCATTCGTATATATTTATATGAGACCAGTGATGAAGCCAAGATTTATTATAGACAAGAGGGGCCAATTTTGTTATTGTATAATAAATATCATAGAGAATAATTCATCATAAAGATCCAAATATACTATGTATATAACATTTAAAAATAAGTTATAGTCTTTCAAATAACAAGTATCTCAATAGAAAGAGCGACAATAATAATTCAAAACATCAATTTTTATTTTTATAAGTAAGTTGTGCTCGACGATTCTTTATAGATGCAAACTCATCTATAATGGATTCAGTACTAAATTTTGTAGCAATTTATTTCTCAATACAAACAATTAAGCAATCATTCAAAAAAATATCTTCCATCTTGTTTCAGAGCTTTATCTTGATAATTTTCATGATAGAAAATGCTCGTTCTGTGGTTGTTGTTGCTACAGTGATAACTCTACAAAATAGAGTTATTTTACCAAATTTTTTATGCTAATTGTTGCTTAGTTATTGAGTTTTTAAGTAATTTTGAATTTATTAGTCTTATCATGATTTTATAGATTTTTGTGTATTTTTATAATTATTTTGTTGTAAAATGTTGTAGTTAATTATTTGAATTATTGTTGTTTAATTTGAGGTAAAAAAATGTTGTATTATTGAACTTAAATGTTAAATATAAATTAATTTATAACTAATATTTTCAAAGAATTAACTTGATTTATTTTATAATGAAATTATTTTATTATGATTTATTTTATGTTTATTTTGTTAGGAAATTTGTGTTATGTTTGTGTTTGGAAAAAATGATAAAAAGCTAAAAGTAAGAAAGGAAAAATGACATTTTTAAAATGTCATAAGTAAGCAAAATCTCACCAAGGCCTAGCTGCCAGCACCAGGCTCAACGCTTGGCCTCCCTCCTGCCCAACCACATGCTCCAGCCAGCTGCTTCATCAGGCCAAAGCCCACACGGGCCAGCCCAACAGCTAGCTGTGCCAGCCTCCTGCTAGACCATCCACACCATCAACCGCCTGCCTCCAACACTTCTCTCCATGCCAGTCACGGCCCACTGCCCCTTCAGCCAAGTACCACCGAAGCCCCCAACATCCCCATGCAGCTTCCTTCTTTCCTTCATTGAGCCCATAAATGGTCCCCTTGTCCCTATACCCAAAAATGTCATATTTTTACCCAAACTTTTCTACACATTTTACCCCAAAATCATCATTACACCATATAATTTACCCCTATTTTGCCATATTATTATTAATTTAATCAATTTAAATTGATTATTTTAATACTCTCATTTTGGCTATAAATAGGGAATTTTCAAGACCATTTGGGGGTGTGCTTAATTTTGGGAGAGGTTACACTATACAAGTTTCTACACCTTCAAACATCTCTATTCTCTTCATCTTCTTCTTCTTTTTGCTCATTTTTCTATGAGTTTTTAGAGGAAAATTTTGGGGGTTTCTCCTCAAAATTTTCCTTTTTTTGTTTGTAATTTCTACTCTAGTTATGAGTTTCTAATCTTTTTAAGATTATTAAGGTGATGATGAAATAATATGTAACTAGATAGTATTTATTTTGTATGTTGATTTCCCATTTTGTGCAACAAATTTTATGGATTTTTCTTGTTCAAATATCTTCTTTCATCTTAAATATCATGTATTTTGGATTGCTAGCACATATTTACACTTTGTTCTTCATTAGTGCAAAAACATAATATTCTTTGTGTAAGATGTGTCATTAAATTGTATACATCCAATGCTTAGAACAAAAATATTATGTTTTGCCTTATAAATAATATTCATTGATTTATTTGTTATTTCATTAGATTGATTTACACTAAATGCTTTGAAATTATACTTTTTGAAAAGTGAAGATAGATCATATATTTTTATAAAAACTTGTGCTTAAATAGAATATCTAATTTGAATAAGTGATGATTTGATTAATTTATACTATTACTAAAACTTGGGAGTCAATGTACTTTTAAATATTATTGAACTTATATTTTGTGGGTTCTATTATCTTAATAATCTTTCTTTTACTATCTTGATTTCTAATATTAATTTATTTTTATTTATTGTCTTTAATTTCTTTATTATTATCTTTTATTTTATTTTCTTGTCACTAATTCCCATCAATCTTTGGAACTAGGTTAGAATTTATTAATTTTAGTTTAAAGTAGTTTTCTTTTCGATTTTAAACAACTCCTTTGGGTTCGACATCCTTGCTTACACGATCACTATTCTATATGAACGATTCGTGCACTTGCGATATAAATATTTAAAACATACCCGTTTTGGGTCTATCATACAGGAAGAGTAAGAACAAGCCTAAGTAATCTGTCAATAAGAGGATACATAATTGTTTTCCTTGTTTTCACCAAGCCTTCACAATTCATGAATACTAGATAAATTCTGTAATTCAGGATGATTTGGAATGTCAAGCACAAAATGTTGAAGTTTAATTCTTAGACGTACTACTTCTTGCTCTGAGAAACTATCAGGATAGAACTTCTATGCAAATTTGCAAATATCATCAATCTTGAAAATTTTAAATCCATCTCTAGGATCAAAAACAGTGATAAATTCTATTGAATGTTCATTGAATATAGAGTTTAATTCTTGCAACTGATAGTCAAGTGTAGTAATAAAGATATCAACTCGATAATAAGGCATAACACTAATCTTATCTTGTTGATTTTGAGATCTTCCACCCCTTGCAACATATTGAGCATCCAAATTTGGGATATCAATTTGATGTTGCTCACAAAATGATGTAACCTTCATGAGGAAAGAATCTCATCCTAAATCTCGAAAGCTCTTAAGTAGCCTTTTTGTACTTGCAACAAAATGCGTAGTATTCAAAATATCTTGTGATTGTTGTTGTAAGGCTACACAAAGAATACGAGTAATTTCCAAAATCTCTTTCATAAGATGTAATATGAAAACAAACTCAAAAGATAATAATTGATTACAAGCAAAATCTGCATCTCCACGTTGAGAATATGAAACTTTTTCTTTTGCAATTTTACTCAAAACCACACAAGTAACATTTTGAGCAAGCTAGAAATAGAATCCAAATGCGAACCCCAACGAGTATCTCCAACTTGCTTTAAGGTGCTAATTTGATTTAGCCTCATCCTTGATTCGATTACATCATTTGCAATCTTAGTAGCAAGTTCATCAAATTCAGCCTCCTTTAATTCATTATTACGCTTGCAAGATGCAGTAACAATATTGATAATGAAAACCAAGGTAGAGAAAAATTGATGAACTTGACTTACTTCTCGAGAAGCTGCAACTAAAGCAAGTTGGAGGCGATGGGCTAAACAATAGATGTAATATGCATATGGACATTCATTACAAATTAAAGCCTACAAGCCATTCCACTCTCCTCTCATGTTACTAGCTCCATCGTTCCCTTGCTCGCGTATGTTAGAATAACTAAATTATGTTGAGAAAGAACAAAAAATATACCTGTTATCCCCGTTTCCTATCAGGCACCGAGATCCGCGTTTCAGGCCCACGGGCTGGCCAAATAAGTTTGGGCCCAGCCCAGGCCCGTTTGGCAAGAAGTATAATAGATATCGACAGCCCGATTCCGGGCGAGGCCCGAAGGGCGTCCGGAGAGTATTGTCCGGGACGGTCATCCGGGAAGTGATATGTTTGGCTTCCGGATAGCAGTCGGGATCAACGTGGGTGATCCCGAAGCCTGGTAAACGGTCCGGGCTCCTGGTAAATGGTCCGGGCCCATGGTAAACGGTACAGGACCTAGACAAACGGAGAGGGACATGGGTAAATGAACCCGGGTCGGTTCTCCAAGGTTGGCAGGATAAAGCATTCGTGACCCTGACTTCGTCACAGGAAGCGTGGGAGTAGTCCCCACGTTTCCCCTGCAGAAAAGGCCACCTCGGGATTGTACCCCGTTGGTTTAAACTTGCGCAGCCACTGATCTGACCGATCTTGTCCCCTGAATCTGCCTCGTAACTCGAAATGCCCAGACCAAAGCTCCAATTTGTCTCATGATAGATATGGTTTGGGATGGCCCAGTGGGTTCAAATTAATATTTTTCTTTTTTGTTTTAATCATTTGTGTTGAGCTTCCGATAAAGGAGGCATCAATATTTTTTACCTTTATTGGGCTCGGGTCAGCCCGGGTCAGCCCGGCCCAAGCCCAGTGCACCTGTGAACCTATAAGTACATGCAACAGAGCACTGAAGAAAGGATCTCCTTTTGACATGTATATAGTTACTCTGCTGAAACCTGTAGAAAACTCCATTGTAAGAAGCTCCCTAAGCTCTAATTCAACTGACTCGTGGACTAAGGCTCATTAACGCCCCAACCATGTAAAAATTTGGCTTACAACTTCTAAACCCTTTCTCTCCAGTCTCTCTTAACTTTTATTATTGTAGTTTCCGAAAAACTCGGTAAACAATACCTTATTTCAAAGCTAATGCCGTAGTGTCACATACATGGACAACACCAAAAAATCGTTCACTAATGAACCCTTCTTTATCTATAAATCTCAAAACAAGAGCCATTTTCTCTCTTTTGGACACATCATGTGCTTCATCTACTGTGATGCAAAATTTTGAGTCTTCAATTGCTTGAGGAATCTCTTTCTTCACCTTGTTGGAAAATATATAAAAAATCTCCTTTTGAATATCAGACGATGTATATGTGGCATTTAAAGGAGCATTTTCTTGAACAACACTTGCAACCTATACATTAATTTTAATTAAACAAATTATTTTATGAAAGAACATACAAATAGAAGAAATAAAAAAGAATACAATTTTAGAAAATGATATATGAAAGAATAAAAATCACCATTACCTTATCATTGTAAGATGCCAATAACTTCAGAAGTTCATGAAAATTTTCTCGATTACTTGATTCTTTACTTTCATCACGTCCTCGAAAGGCACAAGCTTGAAATGCAAGCCATTTGACTACATCAATTGTAACTTGAAGTCTTAATCTATTATTCTCAATTTCCTCAGAAGTTTGTTTTTCAATAAAACCTCTAATATGTATTGAAGCATTCAGCAAATCATTGTAGGCTTTTACATTATTTTTATGAACTGAGTTAGGACTTTTACCCACATGTCGTCAGAGAGCACAATTATTTCCATCGTTGACTATCTTCTAGTTCTTAAAGCCTCCAAGAACAAATTTGTTTGCTTCCATCCGTCCAATTGGCTTACTAAATAAATAACAAGGCAAACAAAATACTGCATCAACTGATGGAGAGTATTCTAGCCAAAGAGAAAATAATTCAAACCAAGAGCTACAAAAATGTCGAAGATGCTCCTTTGATCCGATGGCGGATAGCTTTCAAGTTTGATTTGATATGGTCCAACTTTAATATAAGCTCGACGAATTTCATCTTGTTGATTAATTGGGTATTCCTAAATTGGAGGACGTTTTCCAGGATCACGCTCCAAAGAGGCAATATCAAATATTTCACTTTCAATTCTTTGAACCTTCTTAGGATGTGTGGGAACTAAATTTTCAGAATTTGAAATAGATGTTTGACCATTTTCTCCAAATTGTTGATCTTCTTCAATGTTTTTTCTTTTGAAAAATGCATCAATTGTTAACTTTCCCATCACCATGAAGAGTATTTGAACCTAAAATTGTATTGTAAAACTATATATAAGAGAAAAATAAATCAAAATTTATAACAACACAAATATATAATTTTAAATGTAATAGATTTGTCAATTGTAATTATGTGCAAATTACAATCCATAATCACATAGCAAACAATCAATCTTTCAATCAATTAAATTATAGCATCTTATATGGCAGCCAACGATATCAGTTTTATCAACATTTTATATTGCTTTGTAACAAATAATATATATTTTCTTATAAAATTTTAATTAGTTGATGTCATGTAGTTAAATATATTAATAAACTAAAATCCAAGAGATATTAAAATTATAACAAATCAAACCAAAAAAAATATTATAACGAATAACAAAAACATAAAAGATAATTATAACTAATTACTTGGTGGAGGACCATGACTAGGAGGTCTTGATTGGAAGGGTATTGGCTCGTTCCAGGAGAAAATTTTGGTGGAAGAGGAAGATTAAAGACCAGAGCTTCTACACTAATGCATATAGTCGTTACATGTATCGACTCCACCTCCATACTATTTGTTTTTATTCATTTAGGAAAAATACTAGGGTTTAAAAAAAATGAAAGAGACTATCTTTGTCAAGATTACTAACAAATAATATGGCCATATACATAATTTGGTTCAAAGTTGTAAACTTTAAATCCAAATTTCAATTATAATATTTTTTAATTTATTATTTTTTTATTAAATAATGACTAAGTTATTAATTAATATAACTTGATAAAAAGATTAAGAAAAAGTTGGGGACATCGCCACCTCCGGTCCCCTTGTCTCCGTCATTGTATGGGACTAAATCAACATAAATGTTCTTATATATTCATCATGAAGATTTAAATTCATATATACAAATAAAAATATGTGATTATAATATCTACAAATGTTGTAAATTAATAAAGCAAACAAACAAACCAAAAAACAAGAGACAAAATAAAAAAAGTTGGGAAAAAAAAAACAACATGCCTGCCTGGTATTTATTCGGTTTATTCTATTCGTCAATCATTAACAGTGTGGGGTTAACCCAAAATTAATCGTACGTCTTAACAAACCTTAGAATAAGTAGGTAGATATTAATGGAATTGTTGTACTGGGTCCTCCTATTATTATTATCATTAATGAACCAATGTGACAAAATTATGATTGATATATAGCTCATCCACCGATTAATATTCTTTACATGTACATCACGTGTCATCTAAATTAATATGACAAATGGATGAAAATGTATCTTTGAAATTTCATCAGTGAATAATGGTTTACTTTAAAGAAATTTACAAAGATAATCTTGCATTTGCTTGTATAGAAATTACTCATTTTAATTTATTAATATTGACAATCTTACATGATTATGACTTGAAGTTAGTATATCATACTATATTATATGCACCCATTTATGTTTTAGTGGATAATAATATTTTTAAATTTTTTTATATAATGGTGTACATTATAATTATTTAATAGTTTTATTGTGCACCCTCAAAAGAGGTATACTGATGCACTCTTTTTAATTTTTGGCTCAAGAAGTATTTTTGGCACAATTTTTTTATGACTGTGTATAATTGTAGTTATTTATAGTATCTTATAATTTTAAAAAAATTATAAATAATTTACTGTACTGAAAATAATGTTTAAATAAATAAATTTTTAGTAAATTCTGAATTGAATAGCAGTATGATGCTCTCATTACATAACAAAAGCTGAAGTTTTTAAATATACAAGCAATTGGTGGAAATATACATCCTTACATAAATATATATTTAATACAAAGTCTTATCATATATATATATAAATATACACACACGATAGAAATAGGGAGTTAAGCATAGAGAATAAAATTAACATTTGTAATTTATTACATACATTTTTAGGGTCAAATATATAATTGTTAGTGGAGACTTATATATAATTTACCCATATTAATTTATGTAATTATAATATTTTTATTCTTTTCTGAATTTATATTAGAGACATAAGCCAACTTGCTCCTTACACTTCGTGCAAGATCATATAGAGGCTAAAATTTTCTATTTATATATTTCTCTTCCAACTCTTGTAAGCCAACTTGCTCCTTATAAGATGTTTTATTTTTATTTTGTTTCGCATTATTTTTATTAAGCATATTCGTTTAAGTTATTATATATTAAAATTTATCATATTTAATTTCCAAAAAATACAAACTCTTACCCACATGACAGACTATCCACTAGTGGACATTGCATCGTTTTTTGTCACAATCTTATAGCATGGCAGTCCAAAAAGCAACAAACACATTCCAGATTTTCCACTAAGGCAGAGTTTGGCAGTCTTGCTAATATCACTACAGAAATCACCTTGATAAAGTCCTTACTTGATAAATTACACATTTCTCTTCCAACTGTATCTGTTGTCTGGTGTGACAACTTGAGCACAATGAAATTTCATTCTTCATGCCAGAACCAAGCATATCGAGTTAGACTTGTATTTTGTCAAAGAAAAAGTTCTTAATAAGGAATTGGATGTTTGCTATTTTGACCAACTAGCTGATTGTTTCACCAAGGCCATTTCTGACTCAAGGTTTCCTTTTCTAAGGGACAAACTCAAAGTTGAAACTCTTTCAACTATGAGTTTGTGGGGGGTTGTTAAGACACATTATTATTCTGTTAAAATAAATTCAGTTAATATGTCTTATTGTGTTAGTTAAAGGGTCTGGTAGTATTGTTGCAGGTGGTTATAAGTGATGAGCTTTAGCTTTGTATTGCATGTAAGTTTCTTTTGTACACTTTTCATTTAGAACTAAATACAACAATTCTTCACTTCATACTTTTCTCTCTATTTCGTTATTCTTGATAGTACCTTCAATAGTTGAGATGATAATCCTGCCAAGAACAATAGATATAACACACTTGTACAAATCTTAAAATCTCAACTTACTTCACTGAAATTAAGGGAAAACCACACTATTTTTCCATATCAAACTCACTCTGCAACACTACACAGACCCACCAAAACATATATAGTAACAAATTTATATATTTATATATATAAAATAAACAAATTGTTTAATCTAGATGGAAATACTGTTCGGGATGCCTTTTCCGGTGAGTCCCTCGTTGGGATAACCTGAAGTGTTGGGATACAACAAAGTGTACGGAACTTTCACAGGCCCGACTCTGTTTTTCCATTTTCCATTACTGTTCATCTCCATGATTCTATTCTCTATTTCCTTTAGCCTGTCTCCAAATCTTGTAAACGCATTCACTGCTTCCTCATCCATAGTCCACTCTAGTGTGTCTCTCTGACCCAGATAAACCTCGTCCCCTGTATGTCGTGACAGTACCTCAATCAGGGAAACTCCGAGGAGGGTTTGAAACTGAGCAGTGATGGTTTTCAAATATGCCACTTCTGGGTTCGTTTCCACCTCTTCGTACTCGGGAGTGCCTGGCTCTGGCATGAACCGCCGGCTCACGGTGGGTCGGTTCGGGAGGTACCCTGCATATGGGTATTGCCCAAAATTCACAGCCGCGTGAAGGGCAGAAGCGATCCATATGATTATGGTGCAGGAGTGGATAAGTTCGGATATGCTCTCCATCTTGGGCCACCATGGCTCATCTTTCTTGTCGCCGTGGCCTTCTGTTCGGACCTCAGTCCACCATGATAGGAGTTCAGTGTCTTCTTTGACCATTTCATCTGTTTTGTAGTAGGTGTTGCAGTATTCAGTTACCCAAGTTTTGATTGCTGACCAGATTTCTAGTCCATCAACGGCAAATGGGTAATCCTCAATGAGAAGTTTTAGGCCATGGGGACTGCTTGAGTCTTCAACCGCTACTCCCCTAAAAGTTATCAGTTGGGTTAGGTGTAAAGTGTGATTATAAGTAATAGTCAACTAGTTATTATAGACCATTGATTTTCTTGGTCAAACAGCTTATGGCTTACCTCTTGAGGAGATCAGTAGGTAGAGCGTGGTCTGTAAATACCCAGTTCTTGTATATAACAGCAGAAATTTCCATAGCATACTTTCCTGGGAAGACTGTCATTTCTAGTATACCACCTGCATTGATGAGGGTTTGCCTTGCTAGTGCGTTTATATTCATAGTATCTTTGAAGTGGGGGTGGAGGAGCTTGTATATTGGGTGAAGAACACTTAGTTGTCTATTTGTTGCAATGATAAAAGGTTCTATTACAGCATGAGTATTCAACCTGTAGAACCAAATCCATAAAAATTTCATCATGTAGTTGATGGTTAAGAAAAAAAAATCCAAGCTTTTTTAGCCAAATTCATACCAATGGCTAATAAGTTGATGGTAGCCAGAGTCATTTACGGCAACATAAGCTTTTGCTAGTTGCCAAATGGTATTTCCGATGCCTTTTTCTTCAGGGGTGAAAACTTTGCTAACAGCTCCATGTTCATACCCTTGAGGGTGCGGTAAGCTCAACTCAATTGCCAGTGGTTTCAATGTTCCATCATCTTGTAGAAGAAGGATTGTTCTGGTAGCATATATCTTGGAGTTGGTGGAGTTTATTAGTGTGAGGAATGGCATTAACGCATCATGATGATCTAAAATGAATAACTTGTTGTGCTCAATTGCCTATATGCAGCAAGAAAAATTACAACGTGAGTCGATTGGGTTTACTTTTTAGGAGTTGGAATAGGAAGGAACAAGTTATAATTTTTAGTACTTCTGCTGTAGTGAGGCCATTCATGTAAGGCTCTATGAGCTCTTCTGTGATTGTACTGTCTTGCTTCCCATATTTTTTAGAATCTAGAGTACTGACAGGGGGAAACACCTATAGTTTGCAAAATTAGTGGATTGTTGAAGAAAAAAAGACCTTGTAAGATTCATCAAAAACCAAATGAAATAGTAAAAGTTGTTTTCATTTATTTACTTCGAGACGACGAATGATGACAGGGTTCACTCCTGCAAGCATTTCACGTCCAAACTCTTCATCTGTTCTCCAAGCAGTATTATCCTCTGGATTCAACAATGAAAATTTCATTATTTGTAACCCCAAAAGAGCACGTTAGTGTTAGTTTAGGCTTGACCATGAAAGGTCCTTGCTTTAAGTGTATACCTCTGATCACATCAGGCATGGGAAGCTTACGAAATCCTTCCTCTTGACGGAGAATTTCCCTGAGGAACTCCCAAGGTATGCATTCTCTTATTTTCTTCAGTGTATGCCCTTTTGATTTCTTGGCATTATCATCATACAGATCCAGTACTTGTTTAAAGGAGTCAAACTCGTTAATAGTTTTGTCAGTCAAAGATGCTAACTCTGGGATCAATACTTGGACTAGGGATTTCAACGCATAGGCCAGAAAATCAGAAAACTTGACATGTCCAAACCTTTCATCTCTAGGAACATAGATGTCCAGATCCAAAAGTGGCAATCTTGTCTCAATGTCAGGATCTGTTTCATTCATACAAAGTTTCTTTAATGATTCAAAACCTCTTTAAAAAACACATTCAGAAGTTCTGTGTCATTAGAAATTCTTACACTTTTTGTACTTTTTTCTACCAGTTCTTCCTCTTCGCGGATAAGGATACTTCTCTGATCCACCAAGAATTGGGCGTGCATACTTTGGTTTTGTAGGTTTCCCCAGATCATTGTAGTAGTCATAGTCATATACTCTATCCCACTCCTTGAGCTCACCAGTTCCATTGCCCCTCAGATTCTTTAGCTCTTCTTCTCTATAGTGGTGCAACAACTGAGGTGTCTCACATGGTAGGTAAGTCTGGCACAAAAAAGTAGGAAATTTGACTTCAAATCCAAACATGTTTCTTCTATTTGATTTGATCAGACATTACTAAACCTTAACATGTTTTTGTTTGTTATAGATTCAGTCACACACCATAATTGATTGTACAACAATAATTGAGGTGGCTCCTGGTGAAGAAATTAAGCTTTTGATTTTGATTTCAATAATTGAAGAGTAGAAATTAAAAAAAAAAAAACATGATAAGGGTCATAAAGTACACGCCATAATCTATTTTTCTAGATATTAAGACAGATTAACAGTGACTGATGTAAACATGTAATGTAACTTTTCCTTGTACGTTTGGATCTATAAACTATGTTATTAAGTTACCTTGTTTGAGAAGAATATTCTATCATACTTGTAACGGTATGCAGGGTAAACCCAGGAATTACAGACAAAATGTACTGAACCATGCCCTGGAACATCTTTCAGAGTGATTGTTTTGAGGTAGAATTGACTATGGTGATTGTTTTTGATCACTAAAGCTCCTGGAATTCCTATGCTTTCATCCCATTCAAAGAATACACTGAAACAAGTTTCTTTTGCTGTTAATGGAGTCTTCGTCGTAATCCATTTCTCCAAGTAGGTTGCCTTTCCATACATCCCCCGGTCGCCATGCACTAAACAAACACACAAGACAAGAAGAAAATAAAAACTCAATTTTTTTTTGCTTTATCAACCGTTTTATTTCAAATACTTGCAAGAGAATAATAAACAGAAGTGCTTCTATTAATATTGATATGTGATGAATTTAACATTCTTAACTTCAAATATGGGGTATGTATTCTCAAACTTTAAACCCTTTTCTTAGCAAAGTAAGTTACAATAGAATTGAAAAAGAAACTACTGCCTTTGAACCAAAAAAGGGAAGTTCATATATACCATATTCTTATATGAGCCTTACTTGTTTTTAAGAGGCTTAGAAAGAGAGAGAGAGAGAATGGTGACCTGGGTGGGGATGAACAGAACTGATAAGCTGTACGGAAACACCCTTGCCAAAAAGCTCATAGACTCGATCAAGTAAAGAAGCTGACATGTCATGTGCGTCTAAAACGTTCTTCTTCATCAAAACAACTTCTCCATGGATCTTCTTTGTCTCAGCCACCTTGTGATTTGGAACCTCTTTCTGGCCTTTCAGACAACAAGTTTGCATTACTTTGTGAGTTATTCCTGGACTTGAACCGGAATCCATGATAGTTTCGAAGTCAAGGACCAGGAAGACAAAGTCTTTGAGGAGTTTAATGTGTGACTATGTGTGTATATAAGAAAAAATATTTATAGAAAAAAAAAATGAATAGTAATAGAAAAAACAAAACCCCTCTGTCTAGAGAGAACCTTCAACTGTCTATTTTTGTCATTAATGATATGTTTTTATAGTTTATATTGACTCGGAAAGAAGTGTAGCTTTCTTTTGTAGAAGCTCTTCTATTGATGAACCGATTTGGAATAGTTGTGATAACAAAGAATTAGTAACATGGGAAGTCTTTGTTACTTTATTGGTAAATAAACAAAGGATCTGATTCCATCTCGGCATACCCATTTGCCATATCTTTTTTCAATAGAATAATACTAATATTGTCTTTATACTAATAATCTTGGTTTATACAATAACCATACCTACTTAAATATGTAACAACTCATATTTTCATATTATTATGTGTTCAATACTTTTGTTGATTTGGAGATTACTATATCTTAAATTCTTGCTTGACAGCTCAATTGATTGGCCTTTTAAGATTTGTAAATATGTGTTGCTTCGCTGTGACTATGGCCCTTAACTACATCATTAACTACATCATTTTTTTTTGCCAACGTAGTTGATATGTACCCACCTTTGTTTGTAATAATTGAGAATGAAACTGTTCATTAGGGGAGCTCTCTTAATATTCATTAATAAATGGTAGAGTATTTTCAAAAACAAATTTAAAAATAGTTTTTGAAAATTAATGAAATAAAAAATAATAAAATGTCATTTTTTTGAAACATATAAAGTTTTAGAGAAAATATATTTGGGGCTCACATAAATCTTCTATATAAAAACACTAACCAATCAAAATTTTGAATAATCATAATATTATTTTGAAATTGAATCTTTTCAAATCAAACTAACAATTCAAGTATATTACTTTGGATTTTTTTTAAACTAATTAAGTGCTAAATGTTTCGATACAAATATTGGTATTAGCTAGTTCAAATGATATATTGTCCACCCAGAAATTATACTTCTTTACAATCTACTTTACATTTCTTATTATAAATGATTGACAAATGAACATTATTCAAATGGTCTATATATTTATATAAATTAGAGCGTCAAGGAGATGATATGACACTCTAAAATTGCTCTAAATTACTCTATCTATTTTCTTATTTGTTTCTCATTTTTTATTCAACCTTTTCTAGAAAAAATATATTTTTATTCTATTTTCAAGGAGATGACGTGACACTCTAAAATTGCTCTAAATCACTCTATCTATTTTCTTATTTTTTCTCATTTTTTTATTATCTGTTTCTATAAAAAAAATAATCTATTTTGAAAAAAAAATGATAATGTTGTCCTTGTTTTCGTCAACACAACATGCGAGACACATTGAGTGTTCATGGTTCTCAAGAAGTTAATTAACTGACGATTCTCCAGAGATATGCATGCTCCAGAGCCGGAGAAAGATGGTTCTCCTGTGAAGTATTCTTTAGTCTCTTAGTCGAAAAGTTATAGCGTGATGGTTCTCCGCCCCCGAGGAACTATGAAAGCTGTCAAGCACAACATCTTGGGACCACCAACAGCTTCCTGACACGTGCCATGCTCTGCGTGTAGGGGTGTCATTTCCGTAGAGAGACAAATAGCATGTCCCAATGCGCCGCCTGACACGGGAAGATGTGCAACCGCTCTTTGACACTATCAGCAGCATATCCCCCCCAAAAGTGGTGGGTTGATTCCTCGTAAATGGGCCCCGTGCAATCTGTACAGGCCTTCCAGTTTAGTATCACGAGAATTGTAATAATTGGGACTAAAGTCCCATAATTATAAAGGATGTTAATTATTAAAACCCCATTTAATTATCCCTAGCCACTATAAATAGGGCGGGGATACCCCATTGTAAAGTGTTAAACTATTGTGTAATTTGAGCAGGATATACACTGCCTAAAACCTCCATTGGAGCTTGATCTCTCAAGCTTCAAGAATTTTAATACAATAGACTCATGGACTAGGATTGTTTTATAATATGAACCACGTAAATCTCTGTGTCATTTTCATTTTCATTTTCTTTTAAGTTCTTGTTCATTAAAGTTGATAGTGAAAAATGCAGTCAAGATTTTGGTGCTTTCATTGAGAGCTAGAAGGAAGCGTTGAAAAGTTCAACAATGGTTACAACAAGAAGAAACTCCCACGATGACACTACTCATTACAATGTTGTCGAAAAAGGAGAAACCAGTTGGCCATCTGTATCTACGAACCCAGAAGTAGGCCACGAAGATTATGCTGAAAATGCCGAGTACAACGCTGAGTACGACGGGGAGTATGGTGCCGAGTACGACGGATAAGACAATGGATATTACGATGACAGTGACTACACCCAGTCCATGTACATGGAGGAGACACCAGAGGTGGTGGTTCTTAAAGGCTACATTGCCTTTCAATAGCAGAAACTTGATACCTAAGAGGGGAACATAACTTCCCTACAGGAGATGGTTAAAACCATGAGGACCACTTTGGCAGCCCAAGGTATGCAAGTGCACCCCCATGGAAAAGTACCACCAAGGAAGCCAGCTGGCATGTCTCCCATACACTTGGTAGAGGTGCCACCTGTGAATCCCGAAGGTGTTCCTCCTAAGCACCCCCACAGATATGGCACCCCCACAGATATGGCAGAGGATCTACCAGTAGGCGTGCCACCAGTGCAGTCGGTTGTAGCTTGAGCCTCACTTGGGCCACATGATCATGGCAAGGGTAAAGTTGACGAGGGAGTGACTCAAGGGAAATGAGGGGACGTCATGCGTCCAAGCGCATACATGTCCCGAGAAGACATGACAATAATCTAGGGCATTTTGTGCCAAGGCCTCGCCCTACTACCAATATCCGAGGAGCCCGAGGAGGGCTTCCTAGTCGCGTCGCCACTGATCACGACTGACAAAAAGGTGCAATTCCAACCGCACCACAATTCCTTTGAAAAATATTGCTTGGGGGGCTCATAGAAACATTTCCACCAACCGAGGACATGGGATAAGCGTCTCCATAAGTAACAACTACGTTGATTCGGAGGAAAAACTGAAGTGGGATATCACGAGGACAACAACCGCCACCAGACACAACCCAAATTGTGAGATAACCTTAATGCTCCCAGGGATAGAATCATTCACACTAGTTATCCTGAAGAAAGGCGTCAACCAGACCTCCGAGAAGGTCTTAATGCTCGAAGGAAGGAGTGCTCATTGCAAATTTCCAACCAAAGCTTGGATCCTTTACGATTCGAGCTGGAAAGCGTGAAGAGGATTATTCTTAGGATGGCCCGAAGACAAGGCCATGACTCAGACTCGGAGCACGAAGAGAGGGAGTCTTGCGCCCCCCATATCGTGGAAGCCCTGTTACCACAAGGATTTAAAGTGTCTGCCATCATGCTTATAATGGTAGCATGGTTCCCTCCGGCCATCTCTCAAAGGTCAACCACTTGATGTTGATCCATCGACTCTCCGAGGATGCTAAGTGGAACGTATTCCCATTAACCTTGACGGGACCAGCTAATGAGTGGTTCAAGGAGCATAAGCCCAGGTCCATTCATTCCTGGCACCAGCTTTCTTCATCTTTACGAAGGCAGTTCATAGTTGTTCAGAAGGCAAACTTCGAGGTCAATGTGTTGGCCAACATAAAGAAAGGGCCATCGAAACCCTTAAGGTGTACATCAAACATTTCAAGGAGGAAGCAGCGAGAATCAAACAGGTTGACGATGGCCAATAACTAATGGCCCTACAAGCCAATATCTGAGCTGGGTCTCCCCTGTGGGATGATCTCCAGCGGAGGGGATTCCATAAGCTCGACGATTTCATTCGTTGGGATCAAGAGTATATCAACTAGGAGGACACCCAGATTGAGGCATTCGGAGGGCCAATCCTTTTTCTAGCTCCGATGGTCTCTAACTCTATGTTTCGGGAAACTCCTACACGCCTAACATTCCTCCACCAGTGGGCCTTACAGGGCCCCATCAATTTTCTCCACCCACCGACATTAGTGCCATGTCCACTGTCGGTTTTAACGATGCACCGACAAGATATGGAGTAGCTCCCACTAGGTACAATGCATTCCAGCCCGCATTAGGTATTGGGACAACTGCTCTAGCCCAGTCCACCGCACCAAGTGACGACCTGAGCGGTAGCGAGCGTGGGGGAAAACCAAAATGAAAGAAGCCCAAGAGAACAAGGACACTTTCCGATGAGAAGTATACTCCTCAATATTCTGAGTACACAAATTTAGTTGATACTTGGGAGAATATATATATGGCCATGGAGCAGCATGTCCATTTTCGAAGGCCTCAACCGATTTAGAGAGATCAGGAAAGAAGAGACTCAAAAAAATTATGTTGTTACCACAATGACCTGGGGCACCACACTAACGAGTGCTAGTAGCTTAAAGATGAGACAGAAAATCTCATTATGTTAGGACACCTCCACCAGTATGCGAGAGCCAGAGCTCGTTTGGCACAAGCTCCCGCAGAGGTAACTCCACAACAAGCGGTACCCCCTCAGGCTGTACTCCTGGTATCGGGTGTCCAACAGTAGCAAGTAGCCCATGGACCGCCCTTGTTAACAGACGGGTGAGGACCATTTCCGGAGGACCCCACCTAGGGGGCACATATAAAGGATCACAAAATCGCTATGCGTGGGCACTGAACCATGATGACTGTTATCCCCAAAAATTGGAGTCCGATGACGTGGCAATAGAAATGACAAATGGCAAGGAATGGTTGGGTGATCTGGCTTAGGAGTGACCCGGTAGACCAGTGAAGAATTTTGACTGGCCAGTCAAGTGTCATGACCGACCAGGCATGACCTTGTCCGACCAGTCGCATGTTTGTCTGCCCAGGCATGACCTTGTCCGACCAGTCATGACCATGTCCGACCAGTCAAGTGCATGTCTGCCCAGTCAGGTGCGTGTCCGCCCAGTGAAGGTTTGGCCGACCAGCTTGAATGTGATATGGATCGACTAGATAGAGCAAGGCTACGCAAGAGATCCCAGAAACGGCTTCAACAAGAATCGGTCTTGGCTTGCGCGGGAATCTCTCAGTTTATCCCATGAATATAGTGTATTGTTATATTTTGAATATTATTGTAAATTAAATATAATGAGAATAACAAAATATCCCGATTATGGGGGACATCATCTGTACGATCCTGAGCCTATAAATACAAGGCTTATGGCATCATAAAGAGGACTTTTGATTCAAATTCTAATTTTCTAGAGAGAGAAAGTACTTATATCTTGAGAGAATTCTTGTATTCTTGTAATCTGCACTGAAGAAACTCAGGTTACTCACGTTCATCTGATCTTGAGTGTAGATCTATAATCACAACTCTAAGTGGATTAGGCTATTACCAACACATTGGGGCTGAACCACTATAAAAATCGTCTGTGTCATTTATTTCTCTTGAAGGATTTTGTCGTTTTTGACGTCTACACGTCGTTGGCCAAAAACGCGGTCAACAATGACGAACTGTTAGCACTATCCCAACTGCCCGCGCAAATGATGCGTATGACGGACCAAGTCATCTCCATCTCGGAGGGATCACTTCCTCCACCATGATCCCTTGGTCATAGAGAGCCAGATTTCTAACAAAATGGTTGCTCGGACCTTGGTGGATAATGGAAGCTCAGCGAATATCCCATTCAGGTCAGCTTTTGAGAAGATCGGTTTGACAACTGGAGACTTAGCCCCATGTACCTGCATGTTATATGGATTCTTGGCAGAAGGAATCATTCCTATGGGGAAGATTAAGTTGCCCGTGACACTCGGAGAAGTCCCTCGCCAAGCTTTCAAATGTTGTACTTTTGTAGTGGTTGACTGTTCATCTGCCTACAACGCCATCCTGGGGCGTTCGGCCTTTATTGAGTTCAGAGTCGTAACATCAATACGCCATTTGTTCATGAAGTTTCCCACTAAATAATGGATAGGCACCATGAGTGGAGACCAAAAAGAAGCTTGCCAGTGCTACAATGTGTCATTCAAACACCTTATTATGGTGGTAGAAGGGGCAGCCCCAGAGGACGTAGAAGTCCAGGTCGTCCAAGAGCAATCAAGGTCTGAGGAATAACATCCACATGTTTAGGAGGATAGAGCCATATAACTTATGGAAGAAGTTGAAGAGGTCATTCTTGACACCTCAAGCCCTGATAGAAAGACAAAGGTGGGAAAGAATTTGGGGGCAAGAGTCCGAGAAGCCCTGGTCATTTTTCTTAAAGAAAATTTGGATGTCTTTGCTTAGACATATTCCGACATGACGGACATTGATCCAAACATAATGTGCCACACCTTAAATGTGGATCCCAGTGTTGCCCCGGTCTAAAAAATGCGGAGAATGCTAGGCACAACCCGAGCAGAGGCACTAAAAGCAGAAGTAGAAAAACTTCTTTCTGATGGGTTCATTCGAGAAGCCCAATACCCGAAGTGGTTGTCAAATCTAGTCTTAGTGCCCAAACCTAATGACACCTGGAGAACCTGCATAGACTTCTCGTACTTGAATAAAGCATGTCCAAAATATTATTTTCCCTTACGAAAGATTGACCAAATGGTTGATGCTACGTTTGGGTATGAGATCTTGCCCTTTATATGGACACATACTCGGGATATAATTAGATCTTCATGCATGTCACGGATCAGGAACATACCAGTTTTCGCTCCGATAAGGGGGTATATTGTTACAAGGTTATGCCTTTTGGGTTGAAAAATGATGGCGCCACCTATCAACGACTGGTGAACCACATGTTTAAAAATTAGCTTGGGCGAAACATGGAGGTCTACGTAGATGACAAGTTAGTAAAGTCAAGAACAACTCCTAACCACGTGAAAGATTTATCATAGGATTTTTCAATCCTTCATTGATTTGGGATGAAGTTGAATCCCCAAAAATGTACGTTTGATGTGGCCTTGAACAAGTTCTTGGGATTTATTGTTAGAGCCCGAGGAATTGAAGCCAATCCTGATAAGATAAAGGCCTTGGTATAAATGCGTTCTCCCAGGAAACACAAGGATGTACAAAGTTTATCTAGTCGGATAGTTGCTTTGAGTCGATTTGTGTCCAAGGCAACTGATAAATGCATTATGTTTTTTAATTCCCTCAGAGGAGGTCAAAGGTTCAAATGGACAGAGGAATGTGAGAATGCCTTCCAGCAGCTGAAGATGCACACAGTCAACCCTCCCAGTTTGTCCGAACTCGTTGACAGAGAACCTTTATTCCTCTATATGGCGGTGTCAGAAGGGTCCATTAGTGCAGCTTTAGTGCGAGAAGAAGGATGTGTCCAACATCCTGTTTACTATATAAGCAAGAGACTCTTAGGTGCGAAGTCCAGATACCTGTTGATGGGGAAGTTGACATTTTTTCTACTGGTGGATCCTCAAAAGTTGAGACCGTATTTCCAAGCGCACCCGATCATGGTCATTTCCAATCATCTATTAAGGCAAGTCCTGCAAAAGCCTAAATCCTTCAAAAGACTTCTCAAATGGGTGGTTGAGCTGAGCTAATTTGATATAACTTACCATCCGAGAACAACCATAAATGGCCAAACATTGGCAGACTTTATCACCGAGTGCATGGGAGCACAAGAACATGTCGGAGAAACCCCTGTTGTTGGTCCCATGTGAAAAATTTATGTTGATGGCTCCTCCAACAAGAATGGTGCTGGGGCCGAACTTATTTCGGTGTCCCCAGAGGGTCATCGTGTCCACAACGCCTTAAGATTTGGCTTCAATGCCTCAAACAATGAAATAGGTATGAAGCACTCATTTTCAGGCTCTGAGTAGCTCTGGAGATCAAAGTGGACGACCTTGAGATCTTTAGCGACTCCTAGCTCATGGTAAATCAGGTACTTGGGGAGTATCAGGCCCGGGGAATGAAAATGGCTGCATATCTAGCGGAAGCTTAAGAAATGTTGCACAACTTTAAGTTTATCATTTGACAAGTCCCTAGAGAGCAGAATTCCAACGCAGATGCTCTGGCCAAGCTTACTACCACTAAAGATGCTAAACTAATAAACGTGGTCCCAATCGAATACTTGTTGGCCCCAAGCATCTCTGTGCCTGAAGAGGTAAAGGCCATCCAACAATTGGATGGTTGGATGGAACAGATAATCAAATATCTTATTTCAGGAGAACCGCCATCATATAAGAAAGCAGCTCAGAAATTGTTGTATTAGGCTTCACAATATATAATCATGGATAGCAAGTTTTACAGGCGAGGATATTCCTTATCCCTACTACCTGTATGTCCCATTAGGAAGAAAGCCTTATTCTCCGAGAGGTACACAAGGGCTTTTGCAGGGACCACGCTGGGGGGCAGGCCTCGCCAAGAAGATTCTTAGACATGGTTACTTTCAGCATACCATGAATAAGTATTCTATGGAGTATGTTAAGAGGTATGACAAGTGCCAAAAATATGCCAACATACCTCGAGCTCCTCCAAATGAACTTACCTAGTTGACAAGTCCTTGGCCCTTTCCTATTTGGGGCATTGACCTTATCGGGTCCTTGCCCACCGAAAAGGCAGTATTAAAGTATGTTATCGTCACGGTCGAATACTTTATCGAGTGGGTCGAGGGTGAGCCCCTTGCTACCATAAATTCCAAGAAGGCGTTGGACTTTGTCATAAGAAAACATAGTTTGACATTACGGGCTCCCGAGAAAGATAGTGTCCGAAAATGGCCTCAGTTTGACAACAATTTTTTTACCGATTTTTGTCAAAGGCACAAGGTATTGAAGAGCTTCTCCTATGTGGCTAATTAACAAGAAAATGGACAAGAAGAAGCGGCCAACAAGATGCTTAAGGCCACTTTAAAGAAGAGGTTAGAACAAGCGAAAGACATTTGGCCTGAAGAACTGCCTAAGGCATTGTGGAGTTATCGCACCATTGCCAGGACTTCTACCGGCCATTCTCCTTTCTCCATGGTCTATGGCTATGAGTCCATGCTGCCAGTCGAAGCAGTTATCTCCATGCATTGATGAGATACATACGGCCCGACCACCAATCATGAATTACTACGAGAGTCTCTAGTCCTTGTGGAGGAGCTCCAAGAAGCTTTGCAACTTCGTGTAGTGTCCTACCAGCAAAAGGTGGCTAAATACTTCAATTCCAAAGTAAAGAATAGGAAATTTGGTGTCAAAGACTTAGTGTTGCAAAGGGTTTTCTTAGCTACCCGAGATCCTGGTTCTAGGGTATTGGGCCTAAACTGGGAAGGCCCATATCGAGTCGAGAGCGTCGTGTGTCCAGGAACATACAAGTTAGCTCAACTAAGTGGGGAGTTAATGCCCCATGCTTGGAATGTCGAGCATCTTCGCTGGTACTACCAATAATATAAGCAATGTAGTAGTTTAAATTTTGTAATCATTCTATTGCCTTTGAGCACAATTAATGAAAACCGTATATTAAAAAAACAGTAGAGGAATTTTAGAAATTTTTTTCTTATATTTAATTATTTTTTTATATCAATGCTCAAAGAGTATGTGCCCACTAGCTTGGAAAAATGAACTCTAGGATGGCAAGTATGTGCCCGTCGTGTTTTTATATCAGACTAAGTCTTTGAGTTGGGGGCATGGCAATAAGTTAAGCTTATCAAAAGAAAAGCAAGCATGGTTTCAAAGGTCCTGAATAAAAAACCTAGGAAATAAACTCTAGGATTCATTCATTGTAAAACCCAAATATCTCCCGGGGAAAAGAGCCCAAATGAGTAATGGCTCATTCTTGATGAGCAGAACTTGGTTTGACTAGTGAAAGGGTTAGGGATTCTCGAGTATGATACTTGATTCCCAAATTGCATCCCGAGGACTTAGAGCCCGAGGATGAGTAATGTTTCCCCAGGACCGTGAGGCAAGCCCCGAGTACTGGGTACTCAGGGGGAAAGGGTGCGTCCATGACCTATAAGAACAACCTAATGGACCCAGTGGGTAATACTAAGGTTAAGGGACCCTAAGACAAATTTACCTCGTGAGCCTTGAGCTAGAGAACTCAAGGAAACACAAAGAACTCTAACTTGGAACCACATTTAGGATATTGTCGGGGACCTGGTACCTTATGCCCAACACTAAGTGATGAATTGTTTATCTTAAGGCAAGGCAATGTCGTTGAAAGAGCAAAGACCCAAAAAATTTCGTGGTTTTTGCTCACATAAATTAAAGTAAGGAAAATTCTCAAAATAACGACATAGCAATAGGATAAACAAATTTAAAAAGAGAAACAACATTCATAAGAGTAGTACATTTTGGATATTTACACATAAATGTGCTTGGGGGCTCGAGCTTAAATCTGTTTTTTCCCCAAAACAAGAAAAAAAGTTGCACACAAGCCCAAGGAATAACCAAATAAAAGTTTATGCTTGGCCGCCTCTCGGGACCTCCTACACAAGATCGATGACAGGGTCTGCCTTTTGAGCTTTCCCAGCTTCGTGAGCTGCGACATTGGCAGCCTTCACAGCTTGCGTCGCTCTCAAACGCTCTTCGAAGAGAACCTTGTACTTGGCGACTTCCCGCGTGAAGTCCAGAATCATCTCCTTGTTATGGAACAAGGCCACAAAAAAAGAATCCTCAGCAATGGTCTCGACTTCTTTCTTCAGCGTGTCCACCTGTTGCTGAGAGGACCTATTCATCTCCATAGCATGGACAACCTTGATCTTGACAAGACCGGCTCACCTGGAGAATCTCCTAGGCTATCCGAGCAGCCTCCGCTGCGGCCTTGGTAACATCCTCCTCAGCTACTGTGAGCTCCTCAATAGTATTTGAGGTTGTTTCCTAGAGCTCCCAAGGTTGTCTCCAAGGTAGCAGGCGAGTAAGCTCCTTCGAAGGTACACAGACCTTTTCCTTGAGGACTGCAATATTGTCCTCGACCCACTGGAGTTTGTAGAACTTCTACATCATTTTTTCTCCCAAGCGCTGGCAGACCAAGGGGGACTGTACAAAGAAGAAAGTTAGTAAATATCCATTATATTAAAAGTCGAATAAAGACCTGAGAAAGTGATGACTTACCCGGACAATAGCATAACGATAGGAAGCAATGAGAGAAGCCTCGTTACTTTCACTCAATTGGGAAAAGCTACGAGCAGTAAAATCTCACATTGTGGAGCTAACCCCTTGGAGAAGCTCAGCTGCAAGTATGGCAACAACTTTCCCGAGCTTTGCGAAAAAAATGGTCTCCATCTCAACTCGACTTATCGGGGGCACGACAGGTCACTCTTTCTGAGGCTTCAACTGGTGCAAGGCCTCCGTAGTTTTGTGGAGGAGTTTGTTTCCCTCCTACATACGAACATAGAAATGTTGGAGTATGGCCTGATATTTCTTTAAAAAGTCCCCCTTGTACCTCTCAAGGTACACCGGGAGTTGGAGGCAAGATGCCAAATCCTGTTGGTCCAAGCCCAGGGCCCCATCTCCAGCCCTGGAGGAGGACAAGACCTCCAGGACTGGAGCTAGCTTCTCCCTTGAAACTTCTGAAAGAGGTATGGAATCTCTTTGCCTCTTCACCGACAGGGAGGTGTCAGGATCCTCTTGGGGACGTTGTTGTCCTCTTGCAGTTGATGAGCTTGGAGGCACTCCTAGCCTAAAAGCTGAATGGGCAACATTAGCAAGCCTCGTGTGTTCTGCAAGGATAGGAAACAGTTAGCACAAATTCCAAAGCAGTTGAGTTGCTTAGTTTTTTCCCCCATCTAACGCTTTAGGTTAGTACCATATTGACAAAAACAGCTAGAATGAAAGGATGTCACATGATCTAGGGATACAAAACCACGATGAGGTAATTGCCTCCTCAGATGGTGGAGGTAGACATCTATAAGGTCTTGGTAATCCATGAATTCTTCCCTATTCCAATGTCGGTCTGCGGTTAGGCCACACTGGAGAAGCGAGGGAGAAGCCCAAACCTGCTCGGGACTTATCCTATCCCCTACTTATTTAGCATGATGTAAGGCTATGGGGGATTTACCTGGAGCAAGGTGAGAACTCTCTAAGCCCGCTTGGAAATCAGCCTCGAGCTTCTGATCTTCTTGGGCTTCTCGGGCTGCCTTGACCGCCCATATGTTCTCCCGTCACTCTTCTCGCAACTACGTTCTCCTGTCGCTCTTCTCGCAACATTTGATTAAGTAACTCAACGGCGCGACCATCAATGTAGCGGATGTGCCAAGAGGCCAGCTCTCGAGATCTCTTGGAGGAGCGGAACATTGTCATATCCAAGTTGTTGATCCTTTGTCCTTGATGGAGGAGCTTGGCTTCAACAAATTCTCCTCCATCACCAAGAAGCTGAGCTCCAAGTCCTTCTCGGGAAGGGTCCTCAACTCTTGAAGGTGGTCCTAAAAAACATGGACATATGGAGTCCTGCAGAATTGACTTATTCAGTAAAAAGACTAAGTATATAGCACATGAGAAAAGGAAAAGAAAATTATTGTCGGGAAGATACTCACCAACCATGTAGAAATTAAGGATGAGGGTTGGGTTATTATGATCGAGAATCCGTTCGTAGAGAAAAAAATAGTCCTTAAAATCTCGAGAATGATTCTTGTTGTGGTGAGGGGTCTTGTAGTTGAGCAATGAGCTGGTGTTCTTCATCAATGCATAGCCTGTCAAGGTTGCTCTTCTTTCTTGGGGTGTTGCGGAAGCTGTAAAAATACAGTATTTCTGCCAGAGAAGGTGCAGGCCAATTCCTCCTCCAGTATAGAACATACATCCCTGCTAGCACCCGATGCACATTGGGGGAGAGTTGGAAGGGATCTATCCCCACGAACTTCAAGTAGTCCATGAAATATTGGTGTAGGGGAAAGGTTGCTTTAGCCATCAGATGTGCTTGGCTCTAGGTGTCGAGACCATTTACACTGCAGTGTGCCCTCTTGGATTCACAACAAAGGCGCACTAAGCACTCTTAACCAACTGCATAGTGCCTCATGATGTGCTCCAAGGCCTTGGGGTATCAAAGAAAAGTGTGATACTGATTTACCTCAAACCCATCAGCTTCGTACTGCTTAGTGGGGTGGGGAATGGGGGCCCGGTTCACTTCCTCCACGGTCATCCCTCTTCGGGCTGGTTGAACTGGCCTTTCCGCCACCGGACCATGTGCATGAGCTACCAGTTCTGCTCTCCTTTCTCCTATCTACTTGCGCCTCCTTTCTGCTCTCTTTGTTCTTGGGCCATCTCGAGAATCTCCTGATCGAAGTCGTAAAATCCTTGCTCGTGCAATTGATGTAGTTCGTCAGACATCTGAGCAAAAGCCAACCAGTTATTAATTTGACCAAAGAAAAGAAGGACAAAACACGGGGAACCCTAAGACAACTGCTCGGGAAGAAGGAATGAAAAAAGGATGTTCTCGGGGTCCGATGTCGGTTCCTGCAAAACGTCACCAGAGTTTGTAAAACTCACCGGATTTTGGAAATTTTCTAGAATCTGGTTGAGCATTCAAAGGCGGTTTTTTGGCAATGAAAAGCCCAGAGATTGTCAGATTACCTTGAAGGCCTGCATGGCGGATATGAGTACTAGCCCGTGCCTATGAGACACCCCAAATGTGCTTGTATGATTAAATCCTATATGTGTCAATTTCCATGCACAAACTCAAACATTCACATAAATGAAGGGTAGACGCGTAGCACCCCGTATAGCGATGATGGGGAGGGAACTCAGCCACCCAGAGTTGGTTGCCTATTTGCACCCCCCTATAGCGACGATGTGTCGTCGCTGTAGAGTCATCATGGAAAAAAGGAGGGAAATATGTTATTCTAGAGCGACGACATGTCGTCGCTGTAGGATAGGGAGGAAACTTAGGGCATGATTGGTTCGTGATTGGAAAATAGCATTTTCAAAAAGTGTGTTTCTAAAATAAAATTTGAATTTATAGTTTGAAAATATGTTTTTGAAAATGTGATTGGTTCATTATTTGAAAACTGTTTTTCGGTTTTAAAAAATTGAATATGTGATTGGTATGGAATCTAAAAATATAAAAAAGTGATAGATTTGTAGGATTTTAGGATACAATGATTTGGAATCAGAGAAAACGTGATTTTCTTGTTTTTGATTTTATAACACAAAATTAGAATACTGATTTGAATTTTATTTTCAAAAACATCTTATTCTTATAGGTCCCACTGTTTCAAGTTTTTAAAATGATAAGATTGGATTTGGATACTCTACCAATCACACCCTTAACCGCCAAGAGTCGGTTGCCTATTTTCACTCCCTATAGCGACGACATGTCGTCGCAATAGCGGCCAAAAAAAACGTGGGAAAGTGAACTGCCAAAAAATTTAAGTCAAATTCCATTGCTTATAGTGACAACATGTTGTCGCTGTAGGGTAGACGCATAGCACACGAGAGGATTTGTGTACTATTCACTATCCTACAGCGACGTCATGTTGTCGCTATAGAGTCAGTCGATATAACTCCCCAGCCCAAGCCTTCTTCTTCATTTTCTGGAATTTTTTTTGGAAAAACTAGCGTCGATCCGAGCCACTATGTTGGTCCCATACTCCTCAAAACTCATAAGGGAGGGCCATGGCCTAAGGTTGGACCCATACTCCTCAAAGAAGGCCGACCTAAAAGACAAGGTGTTGTCTACTACTACGGTGCCCCTAGGACGCCCCATGTCATGACGTAGCACTAATTGATCTACGCACTAGAGCAAGGGTATATTACGGTTAGGGTCATTTCGGTGACGATGTACAAGCTGGTTTGGGTTAAACCTAACTAGCCTAAGGTTTGCGACAGTCTTGTATAGGTCCCGAAAAAGGTATGGGTTACCTTGGCCGGAGGGACCGGCTACTGCCCCCGATTGAGCTCGTTCCACATCAGGTTCCCGAGTGATCTCAGGAGCTCGCCTCTTTCACACAAGCGGCACCTCAGGCTCTTCTTCCTGCTCGTCACCGTCGTCGACTACGACGCCTTCCTCGGGGATGGGCGCCAGCTCACGAGCTACTATGTAAGTAGTCCGCGTCCTCCTCAAGGCCAGAGTCTGGCCTGCGGAGATTAACTTACATGCCAACCTCGTGTCATCAAACACGAGTTGGCGGTAGTCCTTCTCACTGGGAGGAAGCCCCACCATGGTATCATATTGACCAATTGCGAAACCCATTCGACATAAAGAACTGATCTTTAAAGTCGTTGGGATGGCTGGGTAGTTCGATGACTGCGGGTGAATTTGGGAAGCGGGTCAGATAGTAGAACTCGTCGCCTCGTCCCCGTTGATCTAGGCTGGCCTTGAGGCAGAAGAAATAAAGGATATCTGTAGGGGTGGGGACCTCCCACATCTGCTTCAGGAAGAGATACCTTAGGCTGGATAGTAGACGATAAGAGTTCGGGGGAAGTTGAAATGGTGCCAACCTCACATAATTGAGGAAGTCCGCGAAGTACTGGTCGAGGGGGAGAAAGGCCTTGGCCTTTCAGTGTTCATCACTCCAGGTCGTGAAATCATCCTGGATTGGTGCACAGATCCACTCCCCCTCGTAGGGAGGTCAGGCAATGAGAGTCCCCATCCCAGCCTCGATGTTATGAGACAGCAGGATCTTGTTGACCCTTTCTTGGTTCGTTATCTTGGAGACAATCCTTTCGGCCTCGAAAAAGGCGTCAGGAGCGACCGCGACCTCCTTCTCCACCACAAGGCCGAACTCAGGTAGGGAGGAATGAGGGACGACCTCCTTTCCCTTGTGAGATTGCTGGGATGACGAGCCAGCTACGTTCTTCTTAAATGCGGCTTTCTTGGGTGCCATCAGCTAACCTATCGAATAAGAACGACAGAGTTTTTAGTGGATGACGTAGAATATTTTGAACAGGAGAAATAACAAAGGCCAGGGGTCCTAACACGAGAGCTGAAGTAATCTCAGCCCGCGGTGTGATGCCACGCGCTGCTATGGACACATGCCTAGGTTTGCAACAGACCCTTGATATTCAGGGATCCGTGTGTCAGCAGAGTCAGGCCATTACTTGCCTTGGGGAAAGGGTTTTAAAGAAAAACTACCTAAGAAACGTGATCCCTATGCTACCCGGTTTTATACCCTAAAAACCTCTCGTCTTCCATATCCCGAATAGGTATTTCCTAAACTTATCCATAAATTACCTAGTTATGAACATCATAATCCTATACATGTTTTAGGATCTACTCAATACGCCTAAAATCGAAACCTATACCCCAAAGTTATTTAGGAATAGCCTGCTGTTGGTGACTATAAAGTGCAGATTCACATGACAAAGAAAATTGAAACACACGAAAATAGGAAACTTACAGTATGTTCTTCAAACGAAAGTTGAAAGCAACGTAGAAGAAGGACTCTTGGGGAAATCCTTGATGACTGGGTTTCCGAGGGTTTTTTTTTGTGATGAGATTATGGGGATTTCAGGGATTTTAATCAGAAGAAGAAGAAGAAGAGTTTTTGAAGCTCGGAAGAGAGAAAATGAAGAAAAATTTCAAATGAAAGGTGATGAGTACTAAAAATTGCCAGCCCTATTTATACGTAAAAGGCATAAGGAAACGAGGATCGTCCGATCAAGCTAATGCGAGATACGAGGGTCATGATTCGAAAGATGAAACGGCGGCAAAAAGGTGGCCAGGCCATTTAATACCATCCTCGAAACCCGAACAGACGCCAATCACGACATTCCATGTGTCCAGTACTCAAATGATGGGCAGGGCCTGAATAATCGCAATGGAAGTTTAAAAGTCCCTGCCGTGAAAGTCAGAAGTGACATCATAGAACACGAGCAGGGACTTGGGGGGAAAATGTACGCCCTGAAAATCTACACGTACCTTTTTAGGCAGTTCGGGTACAGCTGGCTAGCAAAAGGCTATAATCGATGTTCCACGTGTTCACTTTTCATCCAGGGGAATTTAGCACGATTCCCTAGACAAATAGCTCGAGCTGATGAGTTCAAAGCAACATACTGCCTGGAACCATTTTTGGAGTATAACATCAAAGGGCACGAGCTGACGTTACACTAGCTCGTGGTATGCCAGAGGTCTGACGTACCCCGGGATCTTTATAAAGTTGACCACGCAATATAAACGTGCGTAAACAAACATCACGTATCTATTTACTCTCGAATTCCCAGATACGTAATATAAACGTGCATGATTAGACATCACACGCCTGATTTAGACTATGCGATCCATGATCCATTTTACATAATGATTAGACCACACTTCAATATAAAATGTAAATGTTAATCATTAGTGTCACAGAGATGATGTGAGGGATCAAGGGATCACGGGATGACCCCAACACCTACCCAGGGATCATTCTCCTATAAATACCAAGACCTTGGATAGAAAAGGGGTTGGGTTTTCTCTGGGTAATGCAAATATTCTGTCAAAATAGAGAGAGACATATAGTAATAATATTGACTCGTGGACTAGGGGGTTTTAACCTCTGAACCACGTAAAAAGGAACGAGTGTTCTTACTATATCATTCTAAGTAGCTTGAAGAGTGATTATTCTCCTTACGATTTACCCTTAAGCACTAGTTTATTCCAGCTAATTTTCGTAATACACTGTTGGCGAAAAACCGCGTCAACAATTTATTAATTTGATTTAATTAAATATTATGTTATAAAAATATGCATATGATAGGTTTAGATATTAGATGATATATGTTTTTTATTAATATATGTATGCTTATTTTTTTATGTGTATATGAATGTATATGTATATAAATATAAATATGAATATATATGTATATAAACATGAATATGTTTATATGATTTAATGTGGATATGAAAATTAGAATTTAATAAAAAAAATAGTTTATTAGGTTAGATAAATTTAATTAAATATTTATAATATGATTTGTGTTGTTAATATGAGATTTAAATTTTTATATTCAATTATATGTATGTTTAGAGACTGTTTTTGTATATTTTATGTAGATTTTAATTTTTGGGATAGGTTAGATTATAGTCGTTATGCTGCCAAAATTTTAGTACATTTTATTATAATTAATAAAAAATTTATTATGTACTAAAAAGTAGAATAAAAATTTATAATAAAGTAATTAATATAGTCAACTTTACTCTTGAAATTTTATTAAAATAAAAAGTAGAAAATAAATTAATAATTTGATGATTATTAAATAAATTAAAATAATAATCTTTAATGGTAAATTAATAAGATTATAATTAAATATTTGTTTATTTAATGATAATATATTCATAAAATTTGATAATGTATATTCATAAGATTCAATAAGATTTCACAATTTACTTGAAAAAATTATTGTTTAGGTGAAAAAAAAATTATTAACAAATAAAATCAGTTTTTTATGATTATCACATTGTGATAATTTATTTTCCACTTGAATTAGTTATAACGATTGACAAGAGTTGGATAACTAATAGATGACGGAACTCTGATGAGTTTTGGAATGGTCTTCAAACATTTATACAAATGGCCAAGAATCATGTGAATGCTTCGGGAGAAGTCAGATGCCCATGCGTTCAGTGTGTCAATATGCTGAATCTAAAACTAGATGTGGTGGAGGCTCACATACATAGATATAGGTTTCTGCAACGATACGTGAATTGGACCTACCACAATGAAGTTGATATGCCTCCAATAGTGGACGACTGGGCTCTATTGACTGATGAGATGATTGAGATCATCAATGATGTTATTGGTTAACAAGACACTAACAAAGAAGGCGTAAATGAAGGAATTTCAGATGGTGGTAGCAATAGTGTAGAGAATCAATTTGATGACCCATTTCAAGAGGTCGAAGCTGATTTATACCCTGGTTGTACTTGGCTGTCTTCCCTGAACTTCTTGGTGAAGATGATGCACATGAAGGTTATGAAAAAATTGGACAAATAGTTCCTTTGATGAAATTTTGAAGTTTATGAAATTTGCATTCCTGAAGGAGAATAAGATTTTCGACTTCATTCTATGAGTCTAAGAAAAAATGAGGAAGTTAGGGTTAGGTTATCAATCAATTCATGCTTGCAAGTACGTCTGTTTTTTGTTCTGGAAGGAGGATTCCCAAAAATAGAGTTTTCCTGTATGTGGTGAGTGTCGATGGATTGACAAAGACACAAAGGGGAAAAAAGTCGCCCACAAAGTGTTGTGGTACTTCCCTTTGACTCCTCGGGGGACCAGTTTACATGAGGTGGATGTATCTGTTTGAGCGATATATGAAGTTGAAAATTATGTCAGCAATAAGGCGGGCCCTGAAGATTATATAGCGGAGGGTTATGTTGTCGATGAAACTTTGACTTTTTGTTAACAATAGCTTCAGGGCGTACAGACTAAATTTAATCATCCAGAAAGAAATGCGTATATTGTTATTCCTAAAAGACAATTGTCAGTTTTTGAATCAAAATGCCATCGAAGCAGCAAAAAGAAAATCATATCCCTTGACTATCTTCATTGAAAAGAAGCAGAGTGGTTTGTACTCAACAATTGCCCTAAAATCCAACCATATATGGAGTAAGTATCTCCACACATATATGAATTCATTGATTTTAATTCATAGAAAACGATTATCTTACCTTAATCCTTGTGTTATACAGTGAATGTCTTCGAGAAAATTCAAACATAAATTTAAAAAAGATTTCCCTAGCTAGTTTAAATTGAAGGTAAATTATTGAAACTGTAAAATTCTTACGAAATTCGTATCGAATAATAGTCATCTCATTGTGTTTTCTTTTTTTTGTGTCACACTCTATAGATGGGTCGTTTGCGAAAGGTACGGTCAATTGAGTGTACTGATGAATTATTTGCTTTAGCAAACGAGTCCAATCGGAATGCTTACTCCTACACTGATTGCATTGTTAACAGTGTGAAGTTTTTGGTACATAGTCGTGACGAAAGACGTACCACTCAAAATAGTGAAGTTTCGGTGCCAGGAACCGATGGTTCACTTTCTATGTCCAACTTGAGGATATTGTAGAGTTATGCTATTCCGATGGTTACTCAGTAGTATTGTTTCGATGCAAATGGTTCAACACCAATGTAAGAAAGGGACGAAATGTGACTGAGAATAACACAACTAGTATCATGATATATTCTGAATGGTACAAGAACGAGCAATTTATTCTCGCCACTCAAGCAAAACAAGTTTTCTACTTGGAAGATCCTTTAAGAAACAAAAATTGGAAGGTAGTAGAAGAAGTCAATCATAAAAAAATATGGGATCATCCAAGTATCGATGATGATAACAAGGTTGATGTCATGCATGATAGCACTTCATCAAATTTTGTACTCACTGTGGAATTAGGAGAGTTGGATATTATGCATTTGGATCGACCTGGTCACACTAGCATAATTGGGGAAACGTCTCGATCTGTTCCGGATGTGGATGATGATTTCATCAATGACGATGATGATGAAAAAAATTAGTGAAGATGATTTGGAAAGTACAGATGATGATGTAGGAATCGACATTGATGAGGAATAATATTTTCTTATGCATATTCATATTTGTATGTTTAATGTGTATGTTTTAATTTCAATACTTTTCAATCAATATATGACTTTTCTCAACAATGTTTATTTTTCAATAGTTTCAAATGCATTACCGAAATTATTTAAGTTATGTAATTAACCTCCAACTATAACTGATTTTAAGTTAATAATTATTTAAACTGCAAAGATATGTTTGCCACTGTTGCTCGTTTGCATGGTGGTGATCGAGCGGGTGATCCTCCTCCAGATCCCACGCGAGTTCCTACTTCTTGTGAGACAGATAATATACTAAAATTAGTCTATCTTTTATCAATAAATGACAAGTTATTATTATTTTATTCAATTTAATTTTATTGTTTAATTAACATATACAGCGGCTACCGCAAAAAGAAGAGGTCGGTCTCAATCTAAAAATTTGCAGCAGTTTGTCAACGACAATAAATGTCTGTTGGCTCTACAATTTGATTTGAAGGAGGGAACCTACAAAGCAGTTGGTAATTTTGGGATATTTTTCATGAGACTTATTGATAACCTTATTGGTCACCATGTTCCGTTATATTATGACTTGTGGCAGAGTGTTCCGGATGAGCACAAGATAGGATTGATGCAAAAGCTTGAGGTAAATTTTATCAACTTATTCACATGTAATGTTTTTCTTTTAATTTAAAAAATCTAACCATTTTTTTAAGGAATTTTTCATTATTCCTAGAGCTCTTCCTGAGTGACAACTGATGGAGATTGGGAGTGAGCGAGAGTTTCAGGATCGCTACAAAGATAGAAAAGGTTGCAAGAAAAGACATTTCGATGAACATGGAGGGTATGCTGATATCGAGACAACCAAAAAGAATCCACCGGAGGACATGGACAATGAAAGTTAGCAGAAGTTGGTTGACCTTTTCACCACTCCATAGTTCATGGCACACTCAAAGGCAAATGCTGCCAACAGAGCAAAACAGAAGTATCCAAGTCTCCATGGATCAACTTCTTATGCTTCTGCTCGATTTAAGAATGTAAATAAAAATATATAGATAATTTGAAATATTATAAGTTATCTTAATAATAATTTCAATATTTAACTGATATTTTGTTTTCTAAAGATGAATCTTCAGAGTAAGGAACTGCCCAACATTATCGATATGTTCCATGACATGCACAATCATCCGACACGTGGATGGGTGAACACGAATGCTAAGGATGCATATGTAAGTAACTTTCTAAGTTTTGTATGTATGTATATTATTAAGTTATTTATGTATTAATTGTCTTGTTTCTAAACTGCAAGATGCCTTGCAGGAAGAATTCCAGACTCAATCTCAATCCCAATCCCAATCCCAATCCCAATCTCAATCTGAATCTTCAGCAAGAAGTGCCACTGTCAATGAGATATAAGTCATCTCAAAGGTACTTGGTCAACGTCGTGGCTACAACCAAGGTATTGGATGCAAGTTGAAGGGCACTAGTACCTTTGCCTCAAGCACCACCGGATCCTCTTTACAATTAGAGGCATCACCATCTTCGTCCACCACAGTCGGTCCTCCAATGGTACCATCTGAGGCTTTCCAGTCCATAATTCAACACTTCAGTCAAACCTTAATGACCCAGAACAACAACTTTCATCAAATGTAATAATTTTTGCAAGCAACAAATCCGAACATCCAAGCTCCACAATTTCAACATGTCAACTTGGACATGAATATGATATAGTCCATGATGGAAAACTTTCAACCACAACAGCCACAACCACCATAACAGCAACCACCACAATAACCCAACGATAATGACTTTGGAATTAATTTTGATGACATTTAGTTCTATTATATTATTATTTTGAACTTATTAATATTTTGTGTCATTTTTTTTTATTTTGGAGACAATACTACTTATGTTTTATTTTTTACATTTTAGAGACTATGGATATTGTTAAATTAATTTTATTATTTAATTAATAAATTGGTTTTATTATTTAATTAAATAAATTGGGTTTATTTATTTAATTAATATTTAATATTTTATTAAATAAATTTTAATCAATATAATTAATTAATTTTTTTTTTAAAATGTATACCTATAGCGACGACATGTTGTCGTCGTAGGGTACTCGCTAAACACAAAAATCTGAGATTTCGTGACGCTATGGTGCTGTAGGTATATAAACACACACACTCTCCAATGACGACATATAGTCACTATAGATGGGGCGGTTGATGGACGTACATCGACCACATATCGTCGCTGTAGGAGTTTTTGGAATTCAAAATTTCAAATTTTGCAACCACCTACATTGACGACATGTCGTCGCAATATCCCTGTCCAACCGAAAAAAAGATTCCCTACTACCCCCGACATGTTGTCGCTATAGTAAAACACTATTGCGACGACTACGTTTTGTCATCGCTGTAGGTTCCTACACATACAGACCTACAACGACGCCGTTTTGGCGAAAACATGTTGTTGTTGTAGACCTACAGTGACGACTTCTTGATCTACAGCGACGACAAAAGTCATCTCTGTAGAGTCTTTTTCTTGTAGTGAAGTTATTTTTCTAAACTAAAAGGTCGAAATGGGTAATTGTCCAAAACATAATGTTGAGAATATATGGCTTTACTCTTTGCAAATCAACAATTAATAATAGAAAAAATATAATATTCCAAACCCTTGAAGTTAATCAAGATCCAAATTCAAAGTATGAATGAAATTCTTGATAATCAAATAAACATGTTCATGATATGAATGTTAATCTTGAATATAAGAAACTGTTGACTGCGTTTTTAGCCAACGACGTGAGAACGTCAATAACGACAAGCCTTCAAGAGAAATAAAAACGACAACAGACGGTATAAACAAGAAAAGTAAATAACACAAGAGATTTTTATAGTGGTTCAGGCCCGATTGTCGGTAATAGCCAAATCCACTTAGAGTTGTGATTTATAGATCCGTACTCAAAATCAGATGGACTGAGCCAACTGAGTTTCTTCAGTACAGATTGCAAAAATACAAGAATTCTCTCTTATTTTAGCACTTTCTCTCTCTAGAATAGACAGACCCAATTTTCTCTCTCTAGAAAGAAGAAGCAAAAAGAAGCCCCTCTCTCATCCCATAAACTCTCTATTTATAGGCCTGGGATCCTCAACTGATATCCCCTTATGATAGAGATATTTTATTATATTTATTACATTTAAACATTCAAAATTCGAAATGTAACAAACCCCCCATTTGTGGGAAGAATGAGAGATTCCTGCGTACGTTGTTGGAGTTGTGTCTGACTTAGTCTCCTCTAGCTAGTTGGTCCACCTCCTACCCACTACCCATGCAAGTGCTGGTTGAACATGCATGGTGGTAGGATATGCATGGTGGTAGGACATGTTTTTGGTGGGTTGAACGTGCATGGTGGTAGGACATACACTTCTCTCCTCTAACATGGCACTCTCCTCTAGCATGCCATGTTCCTCCTTGAACCAATCTCCTTGGCTTCTCCTCGGACCAAGGTGGTCCGAGGCAACCTCCTTGGCATCTCACCTTGGACAACATTGAGTCAACCTCCTTAGCACCTCACCTTGGACAAGATTGAGGCAACCTCCTTAGCACCTCACCTTGGACAAGATTGAGGCAACCTCCTCCATAACATCTCACCTTGGACAAGATTGAGGCAACTTCTTTTAGCATCCCCCAAACATGTCCGATCGAACATTGTATAGGCTCTTCTTATCAAAATCTAAGTCTCATTCCTCTTGCATGAGACTCCTCCTCCTTAGCTACTTACCTTGGACATGTTCGAGCCAACACTTAAGAAATCTTGGGAGGCTTGCCTCTTACATACCCTTGGGGTCTCTTAGGACCACATCCTCCTTGGGGTCTCCTAAGACCACTTTCTCCTTGGGGTCTCCTAAGACCACATCCTCCTTGGGGTCTCCTAGGACCACTCCCCTTAACTCTCCTAGAATGCATTCTCCTTAGCCTCCTAGGATGCATTCTCCAATTTTTGGGTATAACAGAAACCAAATGATTAAATGATGATAAGATGAACTTAGATGCATTTAATCATCAATACTAACAATGAAAACATAATAGAATGACAAAATACAAGATTAGGGTTAGAGAGACATAACCTTTGTATTGAACAACTTGAATCTTCAAACTTGGGGAACTTCTAAGGCTTATACACAATAAGAATATTGTTGTCCAAAATCTCTATTCCATGACTTCCCTTATTGCTTGAAGCTTCAACTAAGTAAAATGAATTTTTAAGATTGAACAAGCTTTAAAACTCATGCAAGTCAAGCAAAGCTTGATGAGTTTCTTGGAGAAAACTTTGTTAGTAGAAAACTAGAGAGAGTTGAAATGTGTGATCAATGCTTTTCACCTCTAATAACCCATATATATAGTGTAGGCATCATCATTAGTCTAATCAATAGGATTAGAGCATTTAAAACACATCATTTGGAGCATTTTACGTAAACTGTACGACCCTAAAAGATCGCCCAGGGGATATGTCGCCTACTAGCAGGTGATGCATCACCTTCTAGGGATTTTAAAGTCCATCGCATTTTGGCGATGCTATGCCACTTAGGGGGCGACGCATCGCCACCCCCTCTGACTTTGGACCCCTCCAATGGTCCTAAAATTTCTCCAAATGCTACCAAATTTTTTGGGAATGTTTGGATATATCATTGTATCATTTTAGACCTATAAAAGTCATTTTTAGATACATTCTACACAATCTCATGTTTTTACTTCTCTTTAAGGAATCTCTACCACACAATCTCCAAAAAAAAATATTTTTTTAATTATTATGAAAGATTGTGTGAAGTGCGATTATGTTTTATAGTTTAAAATATAATAAATATATATTTCTTTTTAAAAAATAGATGTCTAACTAATAATTAGATTAAAAAAGTAAAGGGTAAGAAAGAGAGAATATTTAGCATTTCTCAATAATAATTCTCAACATAATAATAATAATAATAATAATAATAATAATAATAATAATAATAATAATAATAATAAAATGACCATGAATCACAAATCTATGTACACCTAATTCCATATGCACTCCTATCTATTTCTTTAATTTTCCCTTAAAACTTTTTTTTTTATGTTATTATAAAATAGTAGGAAGAAAAAAAGGTATATGTAATGATCCACTATTTTTTTTCAAGGTCATTTAATACGAGGTGATCTTAGTATGCCAATGAGAATCTCAAAATATTACATTGTCTGTTAATTTGACATTTTTTAAGTCCAGAAAAATGAATCTCATGGGATTTTAGTTTACCCTCCAAAAAAGGTGATATTAAACACAACTAAAAATATGAGTTTCATATTCCTCGTTAAATAGTTTATTTTGAAGTTTTTTTTTGGGTTGGACTTGGACGTTCAGTTTGCAAGAGTTCCAAATTCAGGCTTATTTATTAATTATACATGCTTTTTGCGTGACCATAAAAAAACTCATTTTGACTAAAAAAAAGTTTCATCCTTATCATTTTTTAAAGTGACAAATTAAAGTATTCTCATCTTAGTGTTATGTGACATTTCCATAAGTCTAATATAAGATTTTCATAAACAATCAAATACCTTGTTACATGATAATGTACTATTACGTACATTATCTTCATTTTGAATTCCACAAACTAAACTGCCCCTAAAAAAAGCACTTATTCTTTTTTTAATCCAACAACGTTTTTCTTGTTTTTCTCTTCATAGGGTTCAATTATTAGACCGTAATAATAACTTTTTGCTTAAACGTTTTTACTGTTAGATATTCTTCCTTTGATGGATTTGCATCAAGACTTTTGTAGTGTCTCAGTTTATACATAGCTTCAAAATTTAATTAGAAGTCTACCTATAGGATTATCAAACAAGAAAAGCTACGACCTTAATCAAATTTTAACAGACAACTCCAGATATGCTTAATTATTACATTACTTAAGTTCTGTAAAATCCTCTATTGACATATTTGATAATATTGACAAAATTAATTAAAGGAGATTTTTCGAAATTGGTAGTTTTCTGTTTTGTTGTAATATGTCTTTCTTTAATCAGATTAGTATATAAATGTTAATAAAATAAATATATAATTTTCTATAAAAGAATTTTTTTTTAAAATGGAAATTATTGGTATTTATTTTATTTTTTTATCTGATTTATTTTGTCCAGAAATTGTGTACAGCTTGCAGAGATAAAATATATATAGTTTTTTTATTTATTTAGGGAAACTGGTTTAAAAACTGTCCAGGTTCAATGAATCTGTTTAAATGGATTGCCAGTCTGTTTGAACAGATTCTGACTTTCCTGTTTTGGAAGATTTTCCATTTATTGGCTGATTGGTTTCTGATTTGTTTTCCACGACCTAAAGGGATTCTAAAAATGTATATAATCATCCTTAGGTCGTTGGTTTTTTATTATCTCTCTTGGTGTATTATTTTCCAAATATTTTTCAAGTTTTAGAGAGACTTTTTATTATGTGAAGAACTTGAGTCCAGCAAGTTCTTAGTGGTTTATTACAGTGTACTTCTGTATTGTTTTCTTTGTGTTAATTGTGTAGGTTGAACACACTTGGACATTGGTCATCAAGCTTCGGGAGAAGTCTTGTTCGTGAGTCACTTTTCGAGAGGAAAAGTGCAAGTATTATGATTTGAAGGGAGTTCAAGATCTTAACACTTCAGAAATTTGATTAGGAGTTTGGATTACAACAATTGCGACAAATTCAAGAGGGAGTCTTTATTTGTATAAGTCAATTTGGTTTTGTAATCGTTTAGATATTCTTCTAATAAATTTCATTCTCTGGGCGTGGCCTCGTGGACTAGTAGCAATCTGCAAAGATTGCTGATACCACGTAAAAATTCGTGTGTTCTTTACCTTATGTTCGTTTTTATCTTCTGGTCACAAACTGTTTAAACATATCTGGTTTCTGTTCAAACAGTCTTTGTGCCTGTTTAAACATTTCTGTAACAGTTCAACAATTAATTATTTAATTTGAATAATTAAGTTGGTAATCATAAAAAACGGAATTTCAATTGGTATCAGAGCGATTCACTAAACTCTTAGTGAGATCTTGTGGTTATTTTCCGTTTGATCTGTTTTGTGTGAAATGTCTTTCTTTGCAGAAGGTAGTTCGATGTCTCGACCTCCATTGCTAAATGACTCAAACTATCCATATTGGAATTGGAAAGTTAGGATGAGAGCTTTCATAAAAGCTCAAGATGAGAAAGCATGGAGAACAATTTTGTCTGGATGGTCACCTCCTACTGAAAAAAGGTGAAGATGGAAGCACAATTGTAAAATCTGAACTTATTTGGGATACAGAAGAAGAAAAATTATCCAGCTATAATAATAAAGCTCTTCACGCCATATTTAATGGTGTTGGAGAAAGTTTTATAAAACTTGTTTCCACATGTGTCTCGGCTAAAGATGCTTGGACAATTCTTCAAACTCAGTTTGAAGGAACTGTAGATGTTAAAAGGTCTAGATTTATTATGTTACAAACTAGGTTTGATGACCTTAGAATGTCTGATTCTGAAACACTATCTGAATTTTATGAGAGATTATCTGATATTTCTAAGGATTCATTTGCACTTGGTGAGAAACTTGATGATTCTGTTCTTGTTAGAAAAAACGTTCGAGTTCTTCCTGACAGGTTCAATGTTAAGCTCACTGCTATGGAAGAGGCAAAAAACTTCAGTACTATGAAGGTAGAAGAATTGATGAGGTCACTTCGTACTTTTGAGTTAAATCAAAAGATTCGTCAAAAAGACAAGCCAAGTACTTCCAAAGAAAAGGAGAAAACCATAGCTTTCAAGAGCACTGAAAAGGAAGTTTCAGATGATGAAGATGGTGATAATGAAATGGCAATGCTTGCAAAGAATTTTCGAAAATATATGAATAAGATAGGAAACAAGAAATTCAATGGCAAGATGTCAAAAGGTAATCCTTCTTCTCTTAAACCTTTTCAAACTAATAAAAAGGGTATTTAGTGCAGGGAATGTGAGGGATTTGGTCACATCCAGTTTGAGTGTGCAAACACTTTGAAAAAGAACAAAAAAGGTATGATTGCTACTTGGAGTGATAATGACTCTGAAAGTAGTGAAGATGAGAAAGGTAATGTTGCTCTCACTTCTATTTTACCTGTTTCTAAATCTGAAAATGAAAAAAATTGTTTGCTTAAATAATGTTTCAAAAGATGAAGAAAATTCTGATAGTGATGAATCTGAATTGAATGATGAGTCCTTGAGTGAATCTTACAAAAAGATGTATGGTTCATGGGTGAAAGTGTGTTCTGAAAATCGGTCATTCGTAAGCAAAAATAAAGATTTATCCTCTTAAATTAAACAACTTATTGATTTAAATGAAAATTTAGAAAAAGAAATAATTTCAAAAAATGTTGAAATTAATAAGTTGTCTAAAGATTTGGATGCTCTTGAGAAAAATGTTAGAATGCTTAACCCCGGTTCAACTGTTTTTGAGAATATACAGAATGCAGGTCAAAGAAGTCATGTGGGACTTGGTGCTTCAAGTTCTCAAAAAACAAAAAAAACTATCTTTATCTCGGCTGGGATGCTATCGTCTGATGTTCCTGTGTCATCCTCACTGAAATCTGTTGTATCCGGTGCTCGGATTGTTCCAACAGAAAGGACACAGTCAGTAGGTAAATCCAATGGTAAGTTCGAAAAATTCATTCCCTTCTGTCATTTTTGTGGTAGGAAGGGTCATATTCGTCCTAAGTGTTTTACTCTTATGAATTTTGCCAAAAATGAATATTTTGAAAAATTCAATTATTTTGATAATTTCAAAAGAGTAAAAAAGGAAAATGTTCAATGAAAGAAAATATGGATCAAAAACAATAATTGTTTTGCTGGTTTTACTAGTGAATATGATATATCTGCTTCTTCATGTGTTTGGTATTTTGACAGTGGTTGTTCAAGACATATGACAGGTGACAAGTCTATTCTTACAGACATAAAACCTATGCATTGTGGGTCTGTTACTTTTGGCAATGGAGTTGAGGGTAATGTTCTTGGAATGGGTACTCTTAACTTTGAAGGGTTGCCTAGAATCAAAAGATTGCTATTTGTGGAAGGACTTAAAGCTAACCTTCTAAGCATAAGTCAAATTTGTGATCAAGGTTATACTGTTAACTTTGATAAGGAGAATTGTTTTGTTTTAAACAAGAATGGTGAGAATGTTCTTGAAGGATATAGATCTAATGACAATTGTTACACTCTTCTGCCATCTATTATGTGTCAATCTGTTGTGAGTAATAACACTGACGTGTGGCATGCTAAACTTGGTCACATAAATTTTAAAAATTTGAAAAAATTGTCACATACAGGGAGTGTTCGTGGTTTACCTAAGCTAAGTAAAGAATCTGATGGTAAGTGCAAGAGTTGTCAACTTGGTAAGCAATTAAAAATTACACATAAAAGTATTTCTGACATAAACACTTCAAAAGTCTTAGAATTGCTTCACATGGATCTTATGGGTCCAATTCAAATTGAGAGTTTAAATGGGAAAAGGTATATTTTTGTTTGTGTGGATGATTTTTCTAGATATACTTGGGTGGATTTCTTGAAAGAAAAATCTGACACTTTTGATGCCTTTAAAACTCTTTGCTTGAAATTAAAAGTTGAAAAAGATTGCAACATTGGAAAAATTGTTCGTATAAGAAGTGATAATGGTAAAGAATTTGAGAATTCTGTCTATGATGATTTTTGTAAGTCTGCAGGTATCTCTCATGAGTTTTCAGCTCCTAAAACTCCTTAACATAATGGAGTTGTAGAAAGGAAAAACCGCACTCTTCAAGAAATGGCTAGAGTGATGCTAAATAACAAAAAATTGACCAAACGGTTATGGGCAGAAGCAATTAACACTGCTTGCTATATCATAAATCGTGTTTTTCTCCGCCTAGGTACATCTAAAACATCTTATGAAATTTGGAAAGGTAAAAAACCAAGTGTGGCTTACTTTCATGTTTTTGGATGTGTTTGTTACATTTTGAGAGATAGAAAAAATCTTGGTAAATTTGATGCTAAGAGTGATGAAGGTGTTTTTATTGGATACTCCACTAATAGTAGGGCTTATCATGTGTATAACATGAGAACCCAAACTGTAATGGAGTCGGCTAACGTTGTTATTGATGATGCCAGGGATTTTTCTGAGTTTTCTACTGAGGAAGAAATTGATAGGTTTATTGATGAACCTACTGAAAAACACGAAGAAGTTTATGTCAGTGATACTACTGTTGCAACGTTTGGTCCATCTGTTCCAACAGATCGCGAATCCGATGAAACAGATGCTGGACAGACAGAAAAGAAATTTCCAGATATTATTTTGGATGAAGTCCAAAAGGAGCCATCAACCAGAGTTAAGTTAAATCATCCAGCAGATTTAATACTTGGAAATCCAAAAGACAGTATGGTAACACGAAGAAGGTTTAGTAATGTTGTTCAATTTGTTTGTTTCTTATCTCTAATTGAGCCTAAAAATGTGAAAGAAGCTTTAACTGATGAAAATTGGATTAAAGCTATGCAGGGGGAATTGGAACAATTTTTTAGAAACAAAGTTTGGATCCTTGTGCCAAGACCGTTGCATACCAATATTATTGGCACAAAATGGATTTTCAAGAATAAGTCTGATGAATTTGGTACAATTGTGTGAAATAAAGCAAGATTAATGGCACAAGGGTATACACAAGTGGAAGGAATAGACTTTGATGAAACATTTGCACCTGTTGCAAGACTTGAATCAATTAGATTATTATTGTCTATTGCTTGCTTGATTGGTTTCAGGTTGTTCCAAATGGATGTCAAATTCGCATTTCTCAATGGGATCTTGAATAAAGAGGTATATGTTGAACAACCCAAAGGGTTTGAAGATCCCCATGCACCTGATCATGTTTACAAATTGGAGAAAGCTCTATATGGTTTGAAGCAAGCCCCTCGGGCTTGGTATGAGAGACTCTCTCAATTTCTTATTTCTCATGGATACAAAAGGGGTGGAGTAGATAAAACTTTGTTTATCAAAAATATTAAATCTAATATAATTATTGCTCAGATTTATGTTGATGATATTGTGTTTGGCTCTACTTCTGACAATGAGGTGCAGGTATTTGTGAAACAAATGAAAAAGGAATTTGAAATGAGCATGGTGGGAGAATTGACCTATTTCTTAGGGTTGCAAGTCAAGCAGTTAGATGAAGGCACATTTATCTCTCAAAGCAAATATGCTAAGAACTTAGTGAAAAAGTTTGGCCTAGAAAGTTCAAAGATTGCCAAAACACCAATGGGAACGACTGTGAAGCTATCCAAAGATGAAAATGGTGTCAAAGTTGATCCTACTCTATATAGAAGCATGATTGGTAGCCTTCTTTATCTCACTGCTAGTCGACGTGATTTGAGTTATAGTGTTGGTGTGTGTGCCAGTACCAAGGAAATCCCATGGAGTCTCATGTTACAGTTGTCAAAAGAATCATTCGATATGTTCATGGGACTGCTGATTATGGTATTTGGTATTCAAAAGAAACTAACCCTAATCTAGTATGTTTTAGTGATGCTGATTGGGTAGGTAACACTGATGACAGAAAAAGCACTAGTGGAGGATGTTTCTTCTTGGGAAACAATCTAGTCTCTTGGCACAGCAAGAAACAGAATTCTATTTCTCTCTCAACAGCTGAGGCCGAATACATTGCAGCGGGAAGTTGTTGTGCACAACTTTTGTGGATGAAGCAAATGATGATGGCTTATGGGTTTGATCTTGACACTGTAACTATTTTTTGTGATAATACAAGTGCAATTAATATTTCAAAAAATCCTGTGCAACATTCCCGTACTAAACATATTGATATTCGTCATCATTTCATAAGAGAATTAGTTGAAAATAAAGTTCTTGTCTTGGAATATATTGAAACACATAAACAAATTGCCGATATTTTCACTAAAGCTCTTGATTTGGTTCACTTTGATTTCCTCCGAAAATCTTTGGGGGTTTGTTCTCTTTAAATTTTCTTGTTATGGTGTTGTCCGCTTTATCAAATGTGTGTTATTCAAAGTTAAGAAAATTGTCAATCAATTTGAAAATTTTGTTGTGTGTCAAGCTGGATAATCTGACTTGTGTTTATGAGCCTTTGGTTGTATATTCTTGAGAGAAATTTAATCAATTCCTCCTAGACATATTCGAGTAAATTATTCAATGTTTAATGTTTGAGCCTCCTTTTGTGTAGCATTGTTTCAAGCTCCTGTGAAAGAATAGAGCTACCTACATCAGTGTGTGAAAGCCGTCTTTTGAGTAAGTTGGAACTTTGTAATTCAGAGTTATGAAGAGGATACGCTACCATAGAAAAGGGCTACCACTGGTGTAGTGTGACATCGTCTTCATGTGATACAATTATTTTAATTTCGAAAAAGACTTGTTTGTCATTGGGCAATGTTTCCTTGCATACACTGTCACACACTTTATAAAAAAAATAAAAAAATGTGTGTAAGACTCATACATGTTGATTGATTCACTTAAGAATATGTGCTTGTGACTGAATTGTGGCTTATTTCTCTCGAATATTCTTTCTAATTTTTTTATTTTCATAAGTGTTCTTATCCATGGTATACACTAACACTTATTTTCAATTGCTTGATTTTATTCTTATCAGGATGACTCGCATTGATCAAAGAAGAAATTTTTGGTTGAGTTTTATATTTTTGTGCATTTATATATATATATATAAAATAAGAAATAAAATAAATAAATTAAAAATTTTGATAAGGAAATTCATGGTGGACCGAATCATTGCGGTAATTATGTGAAATTATGCATTTATTTTGTGTGATTTAATATATTCGTTGTCTCCAAGAAATTTATTTTATCTTATTTCTTAATTTGGAATACCATGACTTGTATCTTTATTGTTTTGTACCTTGTTTAGAATTGTTTTAATAAAAAATAAAAAAAAGAGAAAAAGGACAATAGGAAGATCGTGTGGGGTTATTTTTTTTTCTGGTTACCTTTTTTGGATTGGGATTTTATAAATATTCTATTTTCCTTTATAAAATACAAAAAAAAGGGGTAAGTTTTATATAGATCGTGGCTTAAAGGTTGTTTCCTTTTATTTTTTAATTAAAACATTTAAAAAAAAAAAAGGGAAACCTCTTATTGCTGTGGGTGTCCAAATTGGGTAAGTGTTGTCCTTAAAAAGCTTGTCATTACCCTTTTCTTTCTCACCCACGTTCTCTCTAAGTCACTTCGTCTTCTTCTAATTTTTTTCTCTCATTTTTTTTGTAAGTGCTTTCTGTTTTTCAGAGAAGAAACAATGGTGAGAACTCGTGGGGCTTCCTCTAAGAAGGCACCTGCTTCTCAACCCAGGAAGTTGCCCTCTCCATCGCCACCTCCATCTGTGTCAACGGCGGCTCCATCTGTTCCAGCACCTGCCTCATCTGTTGGAAAGACTTGCAAATCCAAGGCGCGCAAGAAGGTGTTCTCCCTCTCTCATGAACACCCCATGGTGTTTCCAGACATCTCAGCTGACATTGTCGATGTTGCACCACGATCTGAAGTGGTGGTGCCCTCTCGAGCCAAAGACTCATCTCCTCTTCCGATTGAATCGTCTCTGGCGGCTAGGGCAAAATCAAAATCTGTTTCATCTTCTTCCAAAGATGCTGCTACTGGGTTGCTCAAATTGCCCTTGAAGCCGAGCCAGTCCAAGAAAAATTATGTGGCTCCCAAAAGGAAATTGGGATTGGATGCGTCTTCTTCTCCCTTGACTGCTACCAAGAAAAGATTGAAGGCTCATCCCCCTTCTCTGTCTTCCTCCGAATCCGACTCTGAGGAAGAAAAGTCTGAATCTGAAGCCACCCGTGATACCACCTTATTTGATGAAACGGTTCCTGACAATGCAGAATCAGAGGCTGAGTCCGATGAGCCAGAAAAAGATGACATTGTCCCCTCTGAACAAGAAGCCGAATCTGACTCAGAACCAATTGCAACTCCTTTGTCATTCAAGGCTAAAGGAAAGAGACCTATTTCTGATCCTACACCTTCTCCAAAATGTTCAGGTGTAAATTTCAAACCTTATTCTTCAACTTTTTGTTATAATGATAATGCTCGTGATATGGTTCTCTATGCTCAAAGGAAATTTATCATTGAGAGAAATTATGTCTTGAGTGATCATCGGCCTTATGGTGTGCTAACAATGCTTCAAGATCGAAAATGGACAGGTTCTTTGGTTAAATTTACTGGTTTTGTGGATAGAATAGTCAAGGAATTCTATGCCAATCTTACTAATGAAATTATTGAACCTAAATCTTCTCTATATAATAAAGTGTTTGTTAGGGGCCATTAGCTCTCTTTTTCTCCTCAAGACATTGTCCTTGCTTTGCATCTTCCCCTTGATGTCGAGGATGATGATGATGTTGCCTCTCTTGATAAGGACACGGTTATTACTGAATTGATAGGGCAAAAAATGGTATGGCCATCTAATACAGTCATCTCGGTCTCTAATCTCACCTACACTTATGTTGTCCTCCATAAGTTTGCCACAACGAATTGGAAGCCCACTTCTCACACCGCCACTGTCTCTTTTGATATGGCTTCATTTTTGTACAAGGTGGGGACCGGTCTTGGTATAAATTTGGCTTTGGTTATTCATGATCAAATCATTGGGTTCGCAAAGGTAATAGGAAAACCTTGAATCTTCCTTTTCCTTAAGTTATTTATAAAGTGTTGAGTATGCAGAAAAAAGATCTCCAACGTGATCAAGAAGACTTGGTGGCTCCCACTACTGCTGCTTCCTCCAAGGCCTCTGCTCCTCCTTCTGAAGCCACTGATGTTCCATCAACCAAGAAAGTCAAGCCCCAATCTCTGAAGTTTGCCTTGAATGACATTCCTCATGCGTCTTCCTCTGTTGCCACAGATTCCAAACTTGTTGCAACAGAAATAGCTGCTGTTCGAGCCTCTGTTGATTCTTTGGCTGCTCGAGTGATGTCTATTGAAGGACTGCAACATTCTGTGTTGGAGGCTATTCAATCTCTGTCCAAAGATCCCATCGATTAGTTTTATTTAGTTTTTTGTCTATTGAACATTTACACTCTCTTTTGTTCTTTTGTTATTTTGTTTTATGGTTCTTTGGCTTCTTTGAAAGACACAAAGGGGGAGAGTAGATACTTCCAAAAACCTGTTTGTTTGTTGTTTTGTTTAACTATGGACCTTCTTATTTTGAGGGGGAGTTAAGTCTAGTTTCTTTAAAAGTTTGTTATAAGTGAGTGCATCTTTGCAGGGGGAGTTCTTTCTCCTCACTTGTCACTAACTTTTGTGTTGTAGGTTTTTTGAATTAATTTTGTCTATCAAATTGCCAAAGGGGGAGATTGTAAAATCCTTTATTGGCATATTTGACAATATTGACAAAATTAATTAAAGGAGATTTTTCGAAATGGGTAGTTTTCTGTTTTGTTGTAATATGTCTTTCTTTAATCAGATTAGTATATATATGTTAATAAAATAAATATATAATTTCCTATAAAAGAATATATTTTTTGAAATGGAAATTATTGGTATTTATTTTATTTTTTTATCTGATTTATTTTGTCCAAAAATCGTGTACAGCTTGCAGAGATAAAGTATATATAGTTTCCTTATTTATTTAGGGAAACTGGTTTAAAAACTGTCCAGGTTCAATGAATCTGTTTAAACGGATTGCCAGTCTGTTTGAACAGATTCTGACTTTCCTGTTTCGGAAGATTTTTCATTTATTGGCTGATTGGTTTCTGATTTGTTTTCCACGACCTAAAGGGATTCTAAAAATGTATATAATCATCCTTAGGTCGTTGATTTTTTATTATCTCTTTTGGTGTATTATTTTCCAAATATTTTTCAAGTTTTAGAGAGACTTTTTATTATGTGAAGAATTTGAGTCCAGCAAGTTCTTAGTGGTTTATTATAGTGTACTTCTGTATTGTTTTCTTTGTGTTAATTGTGCAGGTTGAACACACTTGGACATTGGTCATCAAGCTTCGGGAGAAGTCTTGTTCGTGAGTCACTTTTTGGGAGGAAAAGTGCAAGTGTTATGATTTGAAGGGAGTTCAAGATCTTAACACTTCAGAAATTTGATTAGGAGTTTAGATTACAACAGTTGCGACAAATTCAAGAGGGAGTCTTTATTTGTATAAGTCAATTGGTTTTGTAATCGTTTAGATATTCTTCTAATAAATTTCATTCTCTGGGCGTTGCCTCGTGGACTAGTAGCAATCTGCAAAGATTGCTGATACCACGTAAAAATTCGTGTGTTCTTTACCTTATGTTCGTTTTTATCTTCTGGTCACAAACTGTTTAAACATATCTGGTTTCTGTTCAAACAGTCTTTGTGTCTGTTTAAACATTTCTGTAACAGTTCAACAATTAATTATTTAATTTGAATAATTAAGTTGGTAATCATAAAAAACAGAATTTCAAGCTCAACCTAGCAATTTTTAAAGGGAAAATCATAATGTTCAAATTCTTAATAGATTGATGTTTAGATTATTTTAGAAGCTAAAAAATGTTTTAACTAATAAAAAAGATCTACATAATAATAATAATAATAATAATAATTATAATAATACTAAAAAATTGGATGCAACACTCCCTTTACTTCCATTTACTCATCATTATTATTATTATATTGACTTTTTTCTTAATTTCTTTTAAAACAAATTATATTTTGACCCCTCTAAATTTTGTTTTTGCATTCTGGCCCCCTTTAGTTGCAGAGGCTGGCTCCGTCCCTTGTTGCAAAGCAGAGAACTAACTGTTGATAGACAATAAAATTTATGGAGAATTCTCTTATAGGGGCTTCACTTTAAGCCCTATTGGTGGAGTTTTTAGTGTGCTAGACCCGTGAATAGTTTTCGGCGCGATTTTTTTTTTATGATCATATATATTATAGCTATTTAGAGCATCTGCAAATTTTTAGAAAATTCCGAATAGTTTATGGTACCGAAAATTAAGTTCAAACATGTTGTTGCACGTATGACTAATTTTTTTTATGCGTGTGGAAAACATGTTTGAATCTAATTTTCAGTATTGTAAACTATTCGGAATTTTCTGAAATTTTGCAGGATGCTCTAAATAGCTACAATATACACAGTCATAAAAAAATCACATCAAAACTGTTCACGGGTCGAGAAATACTGAGAGCCCCACCAGTAGGGCTTAAAGTGAAGCCCCTATAAAAGAATTGTCCTAAAATTTATATTAAATTAACAAATAAAAGGAAGATATGATATGTTTGTACTTTGGTGAGCATGGTGCTCTATAGGACTTTGCGAGTAGAAAGTCCGACAACGAAAGAGGTCTTTTTCTAAAATATTAATTGGAGAGAAAAGAGAGTTGTCTAGGGATGCAATTATGTGTGTACTTTGGTGAGCATGGTGCTCAATATTTTAGAAGAAAATAAGAGAAAAAAACTCAAAAAATGTGTTGTGATTTTCGATTGGAAGATCTATTTTATTATGTTCGTAAGCGAAATTTAAAAACTAAATGTTTTAATATTAACCAATTAATGATTGGAAACTTTACAAGTAACAAAGAATGGATAATATTAACAACTTGAAATTTAACATTTGTACTGTTCCCATGTTTCTTATTAGTTCTTTGCTAGAAAATTAAATGCATTTGTAGACTATCCAATATTGATCATGTTTATGTGTATAAATATCTAAGAAAGAGTTTGTATATAGAAATGTATATTTTATGTATTTATTTCTAGTAAAATAATATTCATAAATATATATATACTGATTTAAAATACAAAAAAGAATAAATAGTATTTGTGCCACGCCAACTATGACCAATTCAAATCGTGCCCCCGAATAATTCACGATGTTAAAAATCTCTCCTAAACTATGCATGTTACTAAAATGTGAGATTTATATTAGATTTCGTCATTGGTGGTTAACATAATATAATATGGTATTTTGGCCACTAATGTGATATTGCCAAATCAATGCCACATGAAGAATAACTAGTAATTTTGTCTCGGGAACTTTGACCACTACTAAATCACGCCCCCTTTATTAAAAGAATTATTTTTTTCTTAAAAAATATCATTAAAACCTTAACAAAATTATTTTAGAAGATTAAGAAAATTAAAAAAATACTTGTTATACCCCAAACTTCGAGACAAATTAACTTATCTTGAAATGTAGGCTTCAGAAATAATCGAGTTAAGTTCGATTATATATATATATTGTCATTGTTGATGCCACTTAACCATTTCGGCTCGAAAAGGTTCGAACCGTGGCCAGAGGCTGATCTCGAAAGATTTATAACTATTGGCTCGGGCAACGTTCCAGATGTCACCTTGAAGATTGTGGTGTAGGCTTGAATGCATATCCTTAAAGAAGTCAGGCAGTTACTGTACCATACTGAAATCTCTAATAGAATTAAGTGTATGGATTAGCGTGTCGAAAGGACACGTGGGGTAATTATGTGTAGATTAATTGTATTATGTGATTTATATGCTTATGTATCTGAGTATGCACGAATATGAGTCTTAAATGTGAATAAAAACCCATTTTTGCTAAAATGGGGCATTTTCATAATTTTGACCCGTTGAGGGTAAAATTATAATTTTATAGGCTATGTGTTTAAGACCACATTATTATCTAGATATATTTGTGAAAAATATTCGGCATGAGTCGACACTTTCGAGCAATTTAGCAGAAAAATCACAACGGAGATAAATACCCCGCTCGGGGTGAGCCAAGTGGTATTTTTGTAATTTTGCATATTTTGGGATTTATTGGTAATTGGAATATTTTGGGGGAAAATATTGGTATTTGTAATGTTAGTGATTAAATTGAGAATTAGAGGTATAATTTGAAGTTTAGTGGGAATTATAGACTAATGTTCATTTTGCCCTTGTGGGACTTTAAGGAGGAGTTCAAAGGCAAGGGTATATTGATCTTTTGAGAATGAAAGTTGGACTAAGTGTTGAAGTACTTCCTTACACGTTCAATACTTATAGCTTCTTCTCTTAGTTGCCTCTTTGTTCTTTCCAAGGTCCATCCAAGTTTAGGAGACCAATTCTTGAGTTTGGAGAATTATTTTGAGGAGTTTGACATCATGAAATGAGATAACAACTACTAGGAATTCATTTTGGTATAGGAGTCTCAGATTACAATTCAGATGTAAGCTTTCTTTGGATGTTTTTCATTTTCTTAATGTGTTCTTGATAAATGGGTCCCTTGATGATTCTTTTTTAATTTAAAGGGAGCTTTGGTGTTATTAATGGGTATTTGGACTTTAGAGTACGACATTAAAGAGAGTTACAACTTGATGTCAGATTAAAATCCATGAATTGGGTGGGATTCTTGTGGTTGATTATCAGATTATGGAGCTAAAATGGAATTTCACGACCATGTCAGGTGCCCCGCATCATGGAATTTCTGAATTTTGGGAATAAGGCTCGGGGTTCTAAGGATCTATTTTGAGGGCTCACTAGGAGGCTTGGGGGACGTTTCTAGTACCCTGTTAACTGGGAGTAATGGTTCCAAGAGTTAGGGTCTGTATTTGAACTCGGGATCTAAAGTGTATCCCTAATAAGTGTACCATTTATGTTGTGACTAGGGTTTTGTGAGGCTCGGGGAAGGGATCGCACTTGAGGTCACTCCTTCTTTAGCACAGGACCTGTGGTAAGAAAACTCGCATATGCACATAGAGCATATTGGTTGTCATGCATACTAGCATTGGGTTATCTGTAATGATTGTTGCAATTGACATTCGGCCATCGTGCGTAACGTGGGCCGGTTGGCCATCGTGCGTAACATGGGCCATGAATGCGAAGTTTAAGGGTGCAGTCTCTACTCCCCTGGCATGGACCACAGGCTTCGTGCCGGAGTATGCACCTCACTCGGTTGGGTCATTCGGCAAGGTTGTTTTCCTAGGCTGTGCAAATGATTCATGTGATTGAAATAAATATACTTGTGAACTGTGAAACATGTTTATGATATATATGATTGGAATAAATGCACTTAGTATCTGTGAAGCATGTGTTTATTTCTTATAATAAATTGGAATATTATTATGTCATGTGGGTTTTTCTTGCTCGACCTTGGCTCACGGGTGCTCTATGGTGTAGGTAAGGGCAAGTTAGAGTTGGACCAGACATGAGTTGGAGGGCTTTGGAGCGACATGTACATATTCGTCCTGCTTGGCCATCACAATCAAGTTATTTTGAGGAACTTAGAACATTTTTTTCGATTTTGCTGCTTAGGTCGGATATTTTTGTAATGTTTAATATAACTATCCTTTTTTTATAAACTTTTGGGATCCTGTGTATATATTCAAACTTTTTTAATGACAAATTTAATTTTATTGAGCAAAAATTTTAGTACCTAAACCATCATTTAATTTTAGTTACACTTTTGAGTCCAATTGACTCGCTTATCGAGTTAAGCATTATTTTAAACACAGAGTGTAACGGTCCTGGATTAGTAGGATGTTACAACTTGGTATTAGAGCTGCAAAGGTTTAATGGTTCTTGAAGATAGGTTGAGTGTGTGCTCTCGGTGCTAAAGATAAGCACGACTCATTGTTCGATAACTAATATGTTAGATATGTGTTGAATTGCTTAACTGGAATATATATGCCTTATTCGCATGCTAGTTAGGGAGCATGAGATATACTGATAGGGCCTGGCCCTTGAATGGTATGTGAATAGGGGAGGAAATGCTTTTTAGCATTATTGTTTCATGTGGATGTTGTGATTATTCGCATTTGACAGTGGAACGGTCTAGAGGTTTGTGTCATTGCCTAACAACCGGAAGCACTGATTGTAGAAGTATTAGGAATAGTGCTTTTGAGGCGATTTGTTAGATTCTACGAGAAGAGTGTGGAGGTGGAGTATGTTATAGTGGAAACTCATATTAGTCCTCATGGAGTGGGAACAAGTGTTAACTAAGGTGTAAGATAATTACAGAGAAACGAGGAGAGACTGAATAATTGAGGCAATAGATTCTGTCAGAGATGGTTGCTTGGCATGTAAAACCTACACCGATAGGTTTAGTATTGCAACTTGAAGTAAGGAAACCGGTAGGAACCATTGTGAGAATGGTTCTGAAAGTAACACCCTTCGGTTTTAAGGAAGGCGTAGATTCGGTTAGAGTGAAATTGAACATCGAATAAGCATGAGTAGTTCCATCTCAGGTTTTACGAGGAAGGTGGGTTATGATAGGATGACTTGTGCCAAGTATATGCTATGAGACGATGCTCGAATAGAATGGGAGGTTGTATCCCAGACACACAACGATTGTTACAATAAATGAGGAGGAGTCCCGGGATTTATTAAATGAAAAGTATCATATTGACGCCGTCAGACAGTGAAGGTGGACAAGTTCACTAGTCTGTTCAGGACAATGGTATTGTGACTGAATGTGCCTTGAAACTTGATAGGTTGGCAAGAATTACTAACGAATTAATGCCAACAGGCATCGCAATGAAAGAAATATTTGTTTTGATGGGCTGAATTTTATGAGGGCTTGTGATGGGAAAATCACATTTGTATCGAGAGTTACTGCGTATGCTCAAGTGATAGAGGAGTCTTTTATTGTTAAAAGGATAGGGAATAAGGGATCTAGAGAGGGTGTTTTAAGGCGTGATGCTCGAAGAACGACTCCTCTGTTTACAAGATCTAGTAGGGGTAGTGACCCCATTTATTAAAAGGAAAGGATGTAGATATTTCTGGTACCTAGGTCAGAAAAATGATTTTGGGATACTCAAGGCAAGCGTTAGGGTGGAAAAGAGAATTGGAGAACTTATTTTGAGGGCATACCACATAGGTGACAACTTAATGCCATTTGTCTGTGTAACGTCCCAAATTCGCTAATAAGGCTTAGTGTCTTGATTAGCATGCCGGGAGGGCAATAATTGATTTAATTATGTTAATATGTTGATTAAATGATTGTGTGATTAGAGATGAATGTTTAGGTGAATTAAATATGCATGTGGGCCCATTTTGGTTAATAGGGATATAATTGTAATTTTGGCCCGTTGAGGGCATAAATGTGAATTATATGCATGTTGTACTAGAAACCACAAGATTTTGGTGATATATTTGCGATGTGTGATCCGAGACGGTCCTAGGGAGTGGATTAGAGAAATATTCAAGGGTCAAGTACCCAACTCGGGGGAGCCTAGGGGTATTATGGGAACAAAGTACATATTCAGGATTATCTGGTAACAGGTAGTGTTTTAGCGATTATTTGGGTAAGTCTGGATTAAATGGGGATTTGTATGAACACTTGAGGAATTAGAGGGATATGGCAAATGACGGGATTGCCCTTGGTGGCATTAACAGATTAAGGATGGACTTAAGGGTATTTTGGACATTATCTCATTGAGGATAGACTTAAGCTAACCTATACTCTAGAACTGACTAGAAAACAGAGGAAAAGATACAACACAAACTCTCAGTCTCTCTCTCTCTCTCCCTCTCTTCCTCTTGGGTAAGCTTGGAGAATTTTGAAGAAATTGCCTAGAAGTTAAGGATTTGAGGCTGGGGATTTGAGGAAAGCAAGCTGGAAGTACTGGGGAGCTAGCTTAGGTCGAATTATCTCAGAGGTAAGATTCAAAACAAGTTCTTTTACTGAATTCTTGGTGTACCTTAGATTTTTTAAGGTTTTGAATGCAAATATTTAAGCTTAGGTTGTAGTGATGTTTTAGTTAAGTTTTGGGGTGCTAGTATTTATTTTTTTCGCTTGGATAAGAGTTCTAGGCAAAATTCTAGGTATAAGGTTTGAAATTTGTGAGTTTCAGGGAGGTTATTTCATAAAATGCATGAGGAATTCTGGGTTTTGGGGCTCGCGCCGCGGTCCTGTTCTTCAGGCACCGCAACCCGTGTGTACGAAGAGGCCTAGGGAGCCTCTGAGTTAGCCCAGGCGCTACAGTGCAAGCGTGGCCCACCGCGGTCGAAGTCCTTCAGCAGAGAGAGCCGTGCCCTCTGACTTGCAATAGGTCGCGACCTTGGGGGACGGGCCGCGACTCAAATTAGGAAAAAGGGGCAATATAAGGTTTTGAGCTCGAGAACCCAAATGTTAAGGCTTGGGAAGGATTCTACTACCTGGTTTAGTAGAATCTGAGGTCCCAAAGGCTAGTGTTTTAATCCGAAGTTTTTAATTGATTAGGGATTGATGGATATATATTTCTTATGGCGTTGTGACTAGGTTTATCGCTCAGGCTCGGGATTAGGAATCATACTCGGGATCGCTTTGGATTGTCAGCTGGGGCACGAGGTAAGAGAACTATTTGTGCCTGTAGAGCTATGTTGTGTGTCGTGATGTATGTATTGTTTACAACTATTATGTCATATGTGTGATTGTGACCAGAAGCGGCAAGATCCGAGAGTGGCAAGAGTCAGAAGCAGTAAGGGGTCGGGATCAGCGTTAAGCATGCTGAATGTAGGCTATTAGGGTGAGACCCTCTAAGGGTGTTGTACACACCCGCTCGGTTAAGACCGCGGACCTAGTGCCTGAAAGCGCAACCCAGGCGAAGGAGGCTGCTGCTGTGCTACTATACTGCTTGATGTTATGTTGTTGTGCTTATGTGTTGTTAAACTGCTATGATGTTATGTTGTTGTGCTTATGTGTTGTTATACTGCTATGATGTTATGTTGTTGTGCTTATGTGTTGTTAAACTGCTATGATGTGATGTTGTTGTGCTGTTGTGCCATCGTGTATCCCAATAACAATTTGTAGATTCTTTATTGCCTTTGATTAAGTATTTATTTGTTGAGATAAATTATTGTATGTTGTGCTTTGAGGTTTTCTTGCTGGGCCTCAGCTCACGGGTGCTCTGTGGTGCAGGTAAGGGCAGGGAAAAGGTCAATCAACCATGAGTTGGAGGGCCTAGAGTGGTGCGTACATGTTTGGCCTACCTGGCCGCCACGGCTGGACTATTTTGAGGAGTGGGTTATAAATGTTTATTTTGTTGCTTAGGTCAACTGTAAAAAAACTTTTTGAGTTGTAAATATGTTTTTGAACAGTATTTTGGGATCCCAATGTAACATGTTCATGATTTAAATGAATGACCAACCTTTTAAACTAAAATCTTATTTAGATGAGTTTTTCATTTTAATTAACCACACTTTTTGTTCTAATACCTTGATTAGCAAGCTAATGGCACCCTTTTAAAATCACATGGTGACGACTCTAAGGGAAGTAGGGAGTTACAGTCTGTTTGGCAAGTATTGCGATAAACGAATTTTGAAGACCTTATGATGGGAATGGTGTGAGGTTTGGTACCCTAAAATCTATTATAGAGTTAGTAACCCCTAGAAGATGGATTAAATCATGACCAATGGGGTTGGATGGTAATAAATTATATTTGAATTGGGTTGAGTTAGAGAATGAGGATGTTGATATAGTAAGAGTTATGTCTTAATAGCCAAGTAGGGGTAGCTATACATTATAAAGCGGGAAGATGGTAATTTTGAGCCTGTGGGAGAAGATCCCTTTGTGATTATGGGTGCTATGGATGGATCCTGTGTTCCGACGACCTCAGTGTTGAAGGCTAGAAATCTATTATGAGAACCGTTGAATTGGAAGAGACCAGATCGGTTGCAGAGTTCTGAATGTGTCCCCAAAATATTTAGTTGCATTATTACTGCATCGAAAGACCAAGTAGGTCATAGAATTGGCGCCTGGAATGTAAACAAGATCTAAGGAACTTTACTGAATGGTACTGACATAGTTAAAAGAACTAGAGGTTTAGTTACGAGGACTAATTGATGTAGGATTTATCAGACCTAGCTTCTCACCGTGGAGTACACTAGTATTATTTGTGAAGAATAGAGAGGGATTGTGATGGATGTGTATTGACTACTGGGAATTGGATAAGGTGATTATCAATGATAAGTATCCATCGTTAAAGATTTACAACTCAGGTGATTAGTTGCAAGGCAAGACAAGATTCTTGAAGGTTGATCTTCAATCAGGTTATCACCAACTGATAATCAAGGAAGAAGACATTCCAAGGATTGTTATCTGCATGAGGTATGGACACCATAAATTTTTGAGGATGTATTTTAGACTAACCAATGCTCCATCGACTTTTATGGAATTGACGAATAGAGAGTGCGAGGATCGTTTGGACAATTCGTGATGGTGTTAATTGATGACATATTGGTTTATTCTTAGTCATAAGAAGAACGCGAAGAACATCTCCATTTGGTACTACAGAGGCTAATGATACATTAATTCCATGTGAGGTTCAAGAAGTGTAAGCATTGACTTCTTCAAGTAATACTTTGGGTTATATTGTGAGAAAGAATGGTGTTGACGCGGTTCTTCGGCAACCGATAATTAATAGAATAAAGAGCGGGATTAGTGCTAAATAATGAACTGTAATAGATGAATGATCTCAAAATAAAATGATAACACGAATAATTTTTAGGTGGTTCAAAGGTTAAAATCCTTCTAGTCCACCAGCCACTATTATTGATATCTTTCTGATATTCTTTACAGGGTATTTATTTGCAGATTAGAATCCAACCGTTTGCAACTCCCAGGGTCTCCATATTTATAGGGAGAGGGCACCTGGGGGTTAGCAAGGGAGGTCATCTCGTGACCTTCTTACCCATCATGTCACTTCTGTGACATTCATGATTAATTCCTAAAACCTGACAATGAAGTGTGGTCTAATCAATAGGTAAGGGGGATAATGGGCCGCACGGCCCAACCCAGTCGTGGGTACCTGAACACGCACGTTTATGCTGCGTGTCCGAGAATTCAGGGATGCATCAGACACGTGATGTCTGATATATGCACGTTTACATTGCGTGGTTGACTTTATAAGGGGTCAGAGGTGCCAACTCAAGCTCGCACCTCGAGCTTGATGTACTCTAAGCTCGTGGTGTCCATACTTCTGACCCGACTCCATAGTAATCTCATTAAGCCTTTGGTTACCTCGAGCTAAAGAGGTAGGACCTGGTAACAGCAGCTCTGGGTACGTGGCATCCACGTGGCTGATATAATAATGCCCTTTCTCAGCTCGCTAATAACCCGTGGATATTTAGGGCGTACATTTGCCCCCTAAGCCCCTGCTCGTGGCACACGACGTCGCCTGGGGCCACAGTGGGGGCTTTTAGGATTCTTTGTGAACTCTTCACATTCCACCCATTACGCTGGTATCAAACGTGGAGCATCATGGTTGGTGATGGTCCGTCTTCCGAGAACCGCATTAAATGGCCTAGCCTATATTCGGCCGTCGTTTCGTCTTTCGAGTAGTGAACCTCGTATCCTACATCAAGGCGATCCAACGGCCCTCCTCTTTTGGCCTTTTACGTATATAAAAGGGCTGGCCACCTTTCTCATGGGCTACCCGTTCATTTGAAAATTTTCTCATTTTCTCATCTTCTTCTTTCTTAGTCTCAAAATCCTTCCTTTCTTCCGGTCACTGTTCCAAGCGTTCTAGAAATTCAGACACGAGAGCTCCTTCGAGACTCCGATACCAGCGATCCCAATAGGATTTCAACCCAGACGATCCTTTCAGTCTCACCACAGCAAATCATTTCTATAAGTCCTCTGTTTGTGCATGTTTTAAATGTTTTCCTTCGCTGTTGCTTAGGTAAACTTTCTCTTTAATCGCATGCAGTAGGTTACTTGTTTTTTGCTGGTATTTTATGCGTAGGATTTTATCCTAGGGGCATCGAACGTAGGAAAAACCATTTAGGAGCATGACTCATAGGGTACACTTTCTGGGGTGATTTCCTGGGTAAATTTTTTTTATGCCTGTTTGGAATAGCCAGTTCTTAGGGTGCAAAAACCGGGTAGCTTAGGGGACACGCTTCACATGCGGTTTTGCCTACTGTTGCCTATTGAAACTTTCCTTCCAAGGCAAACTTTTATTCTGACCCTCCTGACACACAGATTCTGAGTAATCGGGGACCCGTTGGGAGCACAGGCGCGTGTTCATAGAATTGCGTGGTCTCATTCGCCACGGGCTAAGGTATCCAAGGCAAACTTTTATTCTGACCCTCCTGACACACAGATTCCGAGTAATCGGGGACCCGTTGGGAGCACAGGCGCGTGTTCATAGAACCGCGTGGTCTCATTCGCCACAGGCTGAGATTACCTTAGCCAGTGTAAAGGAAACACTTCGCGCTAGATTCTTTTTTATACTTAGGTCGCCTTTTCTAAATTTTCTTCTTTGTTCGTTAGGCGATCAGATGGGACCAAAGAAGAGCGCACCCAAGAAGAGTGCAGGCAGCTCGTCTTCCCAGCAATCCAACAAAGGAAAGGAGGTGGTGACGGACTCCCCGATCCCCAACTTCGGTCCAACCGTGGAGAAGGAGGTCGAGGTGGGGCCCGACGCCTTTTTCGAGGCCGAGAGGATCACCTCAAAGGTCACCACCCAAGGGAAAGTCAACAAAATCTTGCTTTCCCATAATATTGAGAAAGGGAGGGGCGCCCTGGACGCTTGACCTCCCCTTGAAGGCGAGCGGAGTTGCGCGCCGCTTGATGAGAAGTACGCCGCCTGGAGCGACGAGCATCTCAAGGCTGGGGCCTTCCTCCCACTGGACCAGTACTTCACAGATTTTTTAAATTACGTGAAGCTGGCTTCCTTCTAGCTCCCCCCTAACTGATATCATTTGTTAGCGGGGTTAAAGTATCTATTCCTGAAGCAGAAATGGGAGGTCCCCACGCCGGCGGACATCCTTTACTTCTTCTGCCTCAAAGCCAGCCCGAAGCAGCGGGGGCGAGGCAACGGGTTCTACTACCTGACCCGTTTTCCAAATTCGGCTGCGGTCATCGAGCTACCCAGCCACCCCAACGACTTTAAGGACCAGTTCTTTATGCAAAAGGAGTTTCGCAACTGCGAGCACCATTATTTCAACCGTCCTCGTAAGTACCTTCTACCCTCAGCTCGTAAGTTGATTGCTGACTAGTCTCTTTTTATTCGTTCCTGACTTAGAAACTATCATGCATCTATTTTTGCGAGGACAGTCAAGTCAGTGACCCTTGGGGGTCAATATGAGACCTTGGCAGGGCTCCCCCCAAGTGAAAAGGATTATCACTAGCTCGTGTCCGACTAGACGATGCTGGCGTGCAAGTTAATCTCTCCGGGCCAGACTTTGGCCTTGAGGAGACCACGGAGCCTCCCTCCTGCTCGCGAGATAGCGCCCATCCCCGAGGAGGAGGCCGCGGGCGAGGATGAGGATGAGGAGGACGAGGTGCCCCTCTTGCGGCGGAAGCGGGCTCTGGAGGTCGCCCAAGAAGTAAACGTGGAGAGGGCCCAGTCCGGGGCAGCAGCCGGCCCCTCCGACCAAGGTAATCCTTATCTATTTAGGGATTTAGATAGGGCCACTGCCGACCTACGGCTTGCTAGGTTTAACCCCAGCCAACCCGTTCATCGCCACCAAAATGACCCAAACCGCGACATCACCCTACTCCAATGCGTCGACCAGCTCATGCTATGTTATGACATGAGCCGCCCTAGGGGCACTATAGTTGTAGATAATACCTTAGCTTTTAGGTCGGCCGTTTTCGAGGAGTACGGGACCAATCTTAGGTCGTGGCCCTCCCTCCTGGAAGGTGTAGTAGCTCCGGGTCTTAGGCAGTATGTAGAAGAGTCTAGTCCCGAGGCAGATTCGGACCCAGATTCTCTTCTAGCTCGCGAAGTCGTTACCTTAGACTCCCCCGCTGAAGCTTCGGGACCAGAGGTCGTGACCATAGATTCCTCCTCTAGCTCGGAGGGTAGGACCCCTTTCAATACATACTTAAGATATGCTTTCTTTTCTCTTGTTGTTTTGCACAAATATTTTTACATGTATATTAATGCTTTGCTGTCTTTGCTTCAACAGAGGAGATGTCTCAGCCCGGGAACAATGATTTGCAAGCCATGTTCCCTAGACGGAAACCTTCCTCCGGGGCTTCCGGGCCCATGGTGAAGAGGCTTCGGATGGCGAAGAAATCCATCGGGACTACCTCCAAGTCTCCTGCAAAGGGGAAAAACCAACCCCCGGCTGCTCTGGAGAAAGTGCCTTTGCCCCCTCCTGCAACGGAGAAGATGCCCCCGCCTCCTCCGCGAGCTCCCGTCTCTATTCGGGAACCGGAGGCGCCCACTGGGACCTTATCAACTACGACCCCCGAGGTGCGTGTCCCGGTCAACCCTCGGGCCTTGGAGAAAATCCCCGATGTCTTCAAGGGGACGGTCTACGAGACTGCGACCTACATGGTGGACAACTGATACAATGCCACCTTGAGGGATCTGCGGGAGATCGAGACAAGGAGTCCTGAGAACGTGATGGAGTCTTCATTGGGGATGACCCTCACGGTAAGTTGGCCTTGCCACTGGTATTCCCTGTTTGTTTGTATTATTAATTTTCCTAAGGCACTTGCCTTATTATCTTTTAGTCTTGCAGGGTGCTCTGGCTCTCCATCGGAGCATATCTCGGTCCTGGGCCAGGATCGAGAAGATCAGGGGCGAGCACCAGGCTGCTCAAGTCACTATCGCGATGGCTCGACAACAGGAAAGGGATGCCAAGGTGGCCCTGGAAACTGCTCGAGAAAATGAGAGGGTCGCCCAGGCCGAGCTGGAGGCATCCCGGACCAAGCTGCAGGAGGCCGATGCCACCAAGCCCGCCCTAGCCGCTGCGAAGATCGACCTCGAGGAGGCCAAGGCTGCCCGGGCCGCATTGGATGCCGCGAAGGTTGAGGCCGAAGAGGCCAAGGCTGCCCTGGCGGCGGAGAGGGCAGCTTCTAGCTCCTCCATGGAGGCTATGTTGTACCACTGCTGGGTCTTCAATCTGGAAGGTGACTTCTCCTTTCTGGGGCCGGATGCGTGGGAGTCCTTCTTGGAGAAGTTCAAGGCTCGCCTTTAACAAGAGGCGCCCTCCAAGACCAGGGAGACTTCCACTGCCATCGAGCAGGATGGCGAGGGGGCGACCTCATCAAAGCGGCCTGGCGGGGCATAGGACTTTTCTTTTTCTTTTTATCCTTTACCCATTTTTTGTAACTTTATATTATGAGGTTTTCTGACCTCGAGACAATTGATTTCTTCACCGTTATTTTAATTGACTTACATATTTTTGCCTCTATCTTGTTTCTGTTCTATGCATTTGGTAATAATCTTAGTTTTTGTTGGTGTTGTGATTGGCATCTTATGCTTTTCTAGGAAAAAACATGCTAATCAATCTTGAACCACTTTCTAAGACAAGTACTAGTTGTATCCAGGACATTAATTTAAAAACTTAGTTCGCGTTAATTTTTTATCGATATCTCGTGCTTTTTAGGAAAAACATCAATCAATCAATTTGAACTAACTTCTAAGTTTTAGGACCTGGTTGAATCCAGGACATTAATTTTGAAAACTTAGTTCGGGTTAATCCTTTATTGATATCTCGTGCTCTTTAAGAAAAATATCGATCAATCAATTTGAATTAACTTCTAAGTTTTGGGACCTGGTTGAATCCAGGACATTAATTTTGAAAACTTAGTTCGGGTTAATCCTTTATTGACATCTCGTGCTCTTTAAGAAAAACATCGATCAATCAATTTGAACTAACTTCTAAGCTTTTAGGACGACCTGGTTATATCCAGGATATAACTTAGTTTGCGTTAATCCTTTATCGATATCTCGTGCTTTTTAAGAAAAACATCAATCAATCAATTTGAATTAACTTCTAAGTCTTTAAGATGACCTGGTTATATCCAGGATATAACTTAGTTTGTGTTAATCCTTTATCAATATCTCGTGCTTTTTAAGAAAAACATCGATCAATCAATTTGAATTAACTTCTAAGTCTTTAAGATGACCTGGTTATATCCAGGATATAACTTAGTTCGTGTTAATCCTTTATCAATATCTCGTGCGTTTTAAGAAAAACATCGATCAATCAATTTGAATTAACTTCTAAGTCTTTAAGATGACCTGGTTATATCCAGGACATATGCCCCCCAAGTAATTAGGAAAGGGTCTTTCATGGCTACTTGACATTACATCCAAAAATATACACAATAATGAAAAAGATTTAATTTTCATTACTTAATAAACAAAAGATGGCCTTTCTGATTAAGCCTTACAAAGGTATCATTGAAGATATTTCTTCAAATGGATAGCGTTCCAAGTTTGTGGGACTGCTTCTCCATTAAGCCGAGCTAACTTGTAGGTTCCTTCTTTTATGACCTCGGTTATTTGGTAGGGCCCTTCCCAGTTCGGCCCCAATACTCCATCTTTGGGATCCTTACTGGCTAAGAAGACTCTTCTGAGGACCAGGTCGCCAATGGCGAAGGCGCGTTTTCTGACCTTTGAGTTGAAATAACGAGTGATCTTTTGCTGATAATGCGCAAGCTGTAGCTGTGAATCTTCTCGTCTTTCATCAATCAGGTTGAGGGACGCGCAGAGCAATTTGTGATTGCGGTCCTGGTCAAATGCTTGCACTCTAAGCGAGGCTACCTTTACTTCAACAGGAAGGACTACCTCACTCCCGAAAGCCAGGGAGAAAGAAGTATGACCTGTCGGCGTTCGATGTGAGGTCCGGTATGCCCACAGTACCTGGGGGAGCTGTTCTGGCCAGACTCCCTTGGCTTCTTCAAGTCTTTTCTTAAGGCTTGCCTTTAGCGTTTTATTGACGGCCTCAACCTTCCCATTCGCCTGGGGATAGGCCACGGAGGAGAAGCTTTTTACAATGTCGTGCCTCTCACAGAACTCGGTGAAGAGGGCGCTGTCAAACTGCGTTCCATTATCTGATACGATCTTCTTTGGCAGCCCGAATCGGCAGATAATGCTTTTGACCACGAAGTCGAGGATTCTTTTTGAAGTGATGGTTGCCAAGGGCTCTGCTTCTGCCCACTTGGTGAAGTAGTCGATAGCCACCACCGCATAACGAACTTCTCCCTTTCCAGTGGGGAGGGCGCCAACCAAGTCGATTCCCCAGACCGCGAATGGCCACGGGGACGGGATCATCTTCAGCTCGACCGGGGGAGCTCGGGAAACTGTGGCGAATCGCTGGCATTTGCCACATTTTTTGACGTAGGAGATCGAGTCCTTTGACAGAGTGGGCCAATAATATCCTTGGCTTAAGATCTTCAGGGCCAAGCTTTGTTCACCAGTGTGATCTCCGCAAAAACCCTCGTGCACTTCCTGCCAAACGGTCTTCACTTCGCCTGGCAGAACACATCGTAGGAGAGGTAGAGAGTGTCCACGCCGGTATAATATCCCATCTACCAATGTATACCTTGGAGCCTGGTAAAGTTCCCGCCTTGCGTCATTACGCTCTTCAGGTAACTTTCCTGCTGTGAGATATTCGAGGATGGGGGTCATCCAGGTCGGTCTGGTGTCGATCATCTCGACCTCTGCCCCGACTTCCTCTATGCTTGGTTTCTCCAAGAACTCTACTGGCACTAACCCCAGAGTCTCCGCCTCCCCGGAGGTAGCGAGCTTTGCGAGTGCGTCCGCGCTGGCATTCTGCTCCCGAGGTATCTGCTTGATTGAGCCACGCTCGAATACAGACAGTTCGCTCTTTACCTTGGCCAGGTAAGCAGCCATCTTGGTTCCCTATGCTTGGTATTCACCTAGCACTTGGTTTACCACGAGCTGGGAATCGCTGTAACATTGGATGGAGCTGGCCTTCAGCTCCTGGGCCACCCTTAGCCCGGCCAGTAATGCTTCATATTCAACCTCGTTGTTGGACGCTTTGAATTCGAATCTCAACGCCGAGTGGAATCGATGTCCTTCTGGGGATATCAAACTGATTCCATCCCCAGAGCCACTCTCATTAGATGGGCCATCTACGAAGACCTTCCATGAGGCCTAGACTAAGGAGGCCTGGGTTGAATCTTCCACAGGATCTTCTCGGAATCCTGTGCATTCTGCCACAAAATCAGCCAGGGCCTGGCTTTTTATTGCAGTTCGCAGTGTGTACAAAATCTCGAACTGGCTGAGCTCAATAGTCCACTTCAACAGACTTCCTGATGCTTTAGGTTTTTGCAAAACCTGCCTTAAAGGTTGATCGGTTATGACATGTATTGAGTGGGACTGGAAATACAGCCTGAGCTTTCGGAGGCCGTAATGAGGCAGAAAGCCATATTTTCCATCAACGGATACCGGGACTCAGCTCCGAGAAGCCTCTTGCTGATGTAATAGACTGGCTTCTGAGACTGGTCTTCTTCTCGGACTAATATGACACTAGCTACATCTTCTATGACATCTAGGTAAAGGAAAGGAGGCTCTCCTGCCATTGGTTTGGACAATACGGGTGGCTTGGCTACATGTGCTTTCAGGTCGAGGAAGGCACGTTCGCACTTCTCAGTCCATTCGAACTTTTTATTCCCTTGGAGCAGGTTGTAGAATGGCAGACACTTGTCGGTAGATTTAGAGATAAACCGATTAAGGGCCGCCACCCTTCCTGTTAAGCCTTGAACGTCCTTTCGCGACCGAGGTAAGGGCAGCTCGAGCAACGACCTGATCTTATCGGGGTTTGCCTCGATTCCTTTGGTATTGACAATGAAACCCAGGAGTTTCCCTGATGCGACCCCGAAAGTGCACTTCTGCGGGTTAAGCCTCATGCCGTATTCTCTCAGTATCTTAAAGCATTCCTCCAGGTCGGAAACATGGTTATCGGCAGTTTTTGACTTGACCAGCATGTCGTCAACGTACACTTCCATGTTCTTCCCGATCTGGTTAGCAAACATCCTGTTTACCAACCTCTGGTATGTAGCTCCGGCGCTCCTCAGCCCGAATGGCATGACCTTGTAACAATAAACGTTAGTTGGGGTCATGAAGCTAGTGTGCTCCTGGTCCCCTGGATTCATGGCGATCTGATTATAGCCCGAATATGCATCCATAAAGGACATGAGCTCGTGCCCTGTCGTGGCATCTACCAATTGGTCGATCCTTGGCAAGGGGAAACAGTCTTTGGGGCAAGCTTTGTTCAGATCAGAGCAGTCGATGCAGGTCCGCCATTTCCCGTTGGGCTTCGGGACCAACACAGGATTGGCGACCCAGACCGGGAACTTAGCTTTGCGGATAAAACCGCACTTTAAGAGCCGGGCTACTTCCTCTTCTAGTGCTTCTGCTTGGGTTGTTCCTAGGCACCTCTGTTTCTGGGATTTCGCAGGCACACTTTTATCCAAATGGAGGGTGTGCATGATGACGCTCGGACTAATCCCCACCATGTCCTCATGAGACCATGCGAACACGTCCAGGTTTTCCTGCAGGAACTTAATCAGCTCCGCCTTCCTTTCGCCACATAGATTTTCCCAAGCTTTACCATCCGCGAGGGATTCTGTGGATCGATATTTACCTCCTCGAGCTCTTCGATAGCTTGGAGCTCGGATTTATCCTCGCCTATTCTGGGGTCAATATCATCACCTAAGATGATATTTTCCCCTTCGGCATTCTGAGGTTTTTCAATCTCAGGACTAGGCACGAGTTCCTGAGATTCCTCATTTCCACCTTGGACGGCCATCGTTAACATCCCGGGTTTTAATTTTCCCTTCATAGAAATGTTGTAGCATTCCCTTGCAGCAAGTTGATCGCCACGGACTGTGCATATCCCCGTGGAAGAGGGGAATTTTAGCGCGAGGTGGTGGATGGAGGTAACGGCTTCAAACACTATTAGTGTAGGTCGACCCAAAATGGCATTGTACGCGGCGAGACAATCGATGACCACAAACTCGAGGAGTTTCAAGACTGTCCGAGGTCCCTCTCCCAAGGTGATCACCAGCTCGATCGTTCCTATTGCCGCCGATCCTTCTCCAGAGAATTCGTACAGCATCATGGAGGTCGCTTTCAGCTCGGTGACAGACAAACCCATCTTTTCCAGCGTGGACGGGAACAGTAGGTTTACCGAGCTCCCATTATCAACCAACACTCTCCTAACCCTCCGATTAGCGAGCTGCACGGCTACGACCAGAGGATCGTTATGAGGGAACTGGACGTGGCTGGCATCTTCCTCAGTAAATATGATTGGTTGCCTCTCCAATCGTTGCTACTTCGGTAGATGCTGCTCAGGGACGAAATCCACTCCATTGTGAGCCTTAAGTTCGTTGACATATCTTTTTTGGGCACCTCTGCTCATGCCAGCCAGATGGGGACCTCCAGAGATCGTGGAAATCTCTCCTCCTATCACGGGAGGAGGGACGTCCTGATCTACCCGAGATCCGGGCTGACTTATCGGGACTTCCGGAGCTGGATGACCGGCGGGAACTCTATTCCGCGCATACTGAGCCAAGGGTCCGGCTCTGATGAGAGTCTCGATCTCATCCTTCAGGTGCCTACAATCATCGGTATTGTGGCCAATGTCATTGTGGAACCGACAAAACTTGGAAGGGTATCGCTTACCCTTCTCGTGCTTTAACGGTTCCGGCTTCTTCCAGGGAAGGCGAGAAGAATTTTCTAGGAAGATGTTCTCTCTAGAGTGGGTGAGCTCAGTATAAGTCACGTAGACCGGCTTGAATTTTTCTACGGACTTGTTCTTCTTTGGGTCGTGCTGATTGCCCTCGCTGCTCCCCTTTCTCTTGCCTCCACCAAATTGGTTATTCTGTGTAACGGTTTGGGTCGCTGTCATGACCTCCGTTCCCACTCCAGCAGGCTATTCAGGGGCCTGGTTGGTTCCCGCGGCTGATGCTTGTGCCTCCTCTAGGTTTATCCATCCCTGAGCCCTACTTAGGAATTCATTTAGGGTGCTGACTCCCTTCCTTTGTATCTCTTCCAAGAGTTCTCCCCCGACAAGGATCCCAGTCTTCAAAGCCATGAGCTGTCATCTAGGTCTCTGGCTTGAGCAGCGACGTTCGCGAATCTTCTTAGGTAAGCCTTCAAACGCTCATCGGGTTGTTGCCTTACGTTTGCTAGGGTATCGGCCTTGGCGCGGGCAGCCTGGGAAGCTCGGAATGCTCTCTTGAAGTCAGCAGAGAAAGTTTTCCATGCTGATTGACTGCTTCTTACTCTATTTGAACCATTGTCTGGCCGGCCCAGTCAAGGCGGAGGGAAATATTAAACACCTCAGCTCGGGGCCAATGTTGTGGGCCATCATCAAGGTATTGAACATACCCAGATGATCCGACGGATCCCCGTCTCCGTTGAATTTGGACAAGTGCGGCATACGGAAACTAGGTGGATATGCCGTTGCTGCTATGCTGGGGGTGAAGAGCTCAAGTTTGTTCCCTGAATCATATTCATCTTTTTATTTTTCTAATAGGAGCTTCCTCATCAGCTCCTCCATCTGAGCCAGACGCTCAAGGGTTTTGTCCTGACGTCCTTGGTTGTTCCGGGGCTGTTCAACAGCTTCGGATCCATTGTGCGCGTTTAGCGAGTTATTGTCCCTCCTATCTTGAGATAGGTTATATGGGACGTTCCCGCTGTCACGTACTTCAGACAGGTCTTCCCTTTGGTGAGCGCGGCTGCCCTTTCCAACTGGGTCTCCTCTTCGAGAGTTTAGGCGATCTCGGAGGTCATCTCTAGGGGCAGCCTGAGGACTTTGCCCTGAGCTCAAGCGCTGGCGCAGGTCTCCACCGAATAGATCACTTCAACGGCTTCCGGTCCAATAGCTTCCATTTGAGAAGCGTGGGGCCCGCTGCTGAGGACGAGGATTCGGGATTTCTCTAGGCACCCGGCTACGATGGGAAGGTCTAGCAGAAGGAGGATTTCTCCTGCTGCTCCCATGAGCCGGAATGTCTCGGACTGGCCGGGGAGGAGACGGGAATCTTATTGGTGAAGGAGGATGCCTGACCGGGGATGCGATCCTAGTCCCGTCAGGGCAGATCAAGTTAGGTCATAGCCGCTCCGCTCTACCATCCTCCGTGTCTTGTGCTCGGCGATCTGAGCGGGGCGCAGGATGGCTAGCCGGGGCGGGCTGTCGCTGTGAGCCCTCCCCGGATCTCCTTAGCGAGCTCCCTCGAGCCCTCCTGGGCGCACTCGAGGGCCAAAGCGAGCTGGGAGTTGAGGTTGGGACCAATCGGTTGTACTGTTGCTCGGCCATAGGTACTTCCTCAAAAGTAGTTTCCCGGTGGTGCGATGTGGGAGTGGAATTTGATGTAGGGGGTTTGACCGACCGACCGGGCCTGGACCGATTACCCCGGCATGACTTATGAGTCTCGCCTTGCCTCTTTCTGACGTTAGCGTCGGTTGTAAGAGGGGGTAGTCGGGCCAAAACCTCTTGAATCTGTTGGTTAGCTTTCGCCAGCTGACTTCTCAGCTGTGCATTTTCCATTTCCACCACCGTGTAAAAATCTAGGTTCGGATTGGGCGGCCGGGGAGCCGAACTTCCAGTGTCATCTTTCCCTATTGGTTACTTGCCCGGCCACTACTGAAACTCAGGGTTCTGATCATCGGACATGGCGGCATGATGGGCCTCCTGCCTATCACGTTGGTCCGCCTCGTTACCATGTTTTGAGCGAGTGACTACCATGGTTGGGTATTTGCGATAGCACCAATCTAACCGGCTCTCAATGAAAGCACCAAACTGTTGACACGGTTCTTCGGCAACAGGTAATTAATAGGATAAAGAGCGGGATTAGTGCTAAATAATGAACCGTAATAGATGAATGATCTCAAAATAAAATGATAACACAAATACTTTTTTAGGTGGTTCAAAGGTTAAAATCCGTCTAGTCCACCAACCACTATTATTGACATCTTTCTGATATTCTTTACAGGGTATTTCTTTGCAGATTAGAATCCAACCCTTTGCAACTCCCAGGGTCTCCATATTTATAGGGAGAGGGCACCTGGGGGTTGGCAAGGGAGGTCATCTCGTGACCTTCTTACCCATCATGTCACTTCTGTGACATTCATGATTAATTCCTAAAACCTAACAATGAAGTGTGGTCTAATCAATAGGTAAGGGGGATAATGGACCGCACGGCCCAACCCAGTCGTGGGTACCTGAACACGCACGTTTATGCTGCGTGTCCGAGAATTCAAGGATAAATCAGACACGTGATGTCTGATATATGCACGTTTACATTGCGTGGTTGACTTTATAAGGGGTCAGAGGTGCCAACTCAAGCTCGCACCTCGATCTTGATGTACTCTCAGCTTGTGGTGTCCATACTTCTGACCCAACTCCTTAGTAATCTCATTAAGCATTTGGTTACCTCGAGCTAAAGAGGTAGGACCTGGTAACAGCAGCTCCGGGTACGTGGCATCCACGTGGCTGATATAATTATGCCCTTTCTCAGCTCGCTAATAGCCCGTGGATATTTAGGGCGTACAAATGGTATTATGGTGGATCCAACCAAGACGGTGCCAGTGAGAGATTTGGTTAAGGCCAAGGAGTGCTTCAGGAATTAGAAGATTCCTTGGAATGGCAGGGTATTATCGACATTTAGTTGAAGGTTCCTGGAGGATTGCAACACATTTGAGTAAGATTAATTGTAAGAACCTAAAGTTTGGGTGGACCGACAGGTGTGAGAACAATTTTCAGGAGTTGAAGTGGCGGTTAATTACTGCCTCAGTACTCAGCCTTCCTTCAGATTGAGAAAATTTTGTGGTTGACTACGAATTTTTGAGACAAGTTGTGCAAGTGATTGCTTATGCTTCACGATAGTTAAATAAATATAAAGGTGTAGTGACACCACTTATATGGGGCGGGGGGGGGGGGGAGAAGTGTGAGATATACACGTACATAAGATTTAAAGTACTTGGTTATCTATAAAGATTAGAATATGAGATAGAAATATTGGTTAAATCGGTGAAAGGTTAGGACTGTGAAATCCTTTATCATTTAGGAAAAACCAATGTGGTCGCTAGTGCCTTATGTTGGAAGGGTTTGGGCCAAGTGGATAGTTGGAAACATATCACAATATAGTTAGCTAAGGCGATTACTAGTGTTGGTTTAGAGTTCGTGTTGTTAAGCTGGCAAATAGAACCCTATAAGTCTACTCTTGTTGAGAAAATTACAAGGAAATGTAAAGAAGTGATCCACGATTGGTGAGGCATAGAGAGGAGGTCTTAGCTAGAGTGGATAAGGACTTTACTATTTCTGGTATGTATATGTTGAGATATTAGGATCAGATATGTGTTCCGATGGATGATGGTATTAAGGAAGAAACTATGTATGAGTTTCATACCTCTCCATACTCGTTACATTCAGATACCACGAAGATGTGTCAATATTTGAAATCTTTACTCGTTACATACTCAGGGATGAAGAAAGATGTAGTCGAATATATGGCTAAGTACCTAACTTGTCAGCAAGTGAAAGATGAATACCGGAGGCTAGAGAGGATTATTTTTTAGCACTATGGAATGGAAAAGGGAGAATATAACTATGGATTCTAGAACATGAATTGTATAGGATGGCGGGACAACACGACTTGGTATGGGTAATCGTAAATTGATATACTAATTCAGTGCACTTTATACTTGTGGGAACGAATAATAGTGTGAAATAATATGCTAAATTATATGTGAAGGGAGATTGTATGTCTCCATGGGACACTAAAGCTTATAGTGTCAGATTGCGATCTTATATTTTTACTTCCAAGTTCTGGGAAGGTCTACAGAAGGCGATGGGTACAAAGCTAAAACTTAGTACATATTTCATCTTCATACAGACAAGTAATCTGAGAGGGCGGTCTAGATATTTGAGGACATGCTTTGGGCATGTGTATTGGACTTGAGGGATCAAGGAGTGAGTACCTGCCCTTGATCGAGTTTTTCCTACAGCAATGACTATCATTTGACAACTAGAGAAACTTCGTATAATATATTGTTGGATAGGAAGTGTAGTTCACCAATTTATACATATGAAATGGGAGAAATGAGGTATCTTGGTTTTAAATCGATTCAAAGGACCAATAAAGTTATTGAGAAATGTTAGAGCGAGAATGCTCGCTTCACAAAAAGGATATAAAAGCTTTGCAGATCCAAATATAGGAATGTGGAGTTTCCAGGAATTGGGGATTTTAAGTTTCACCAAGTTTCACAAATGAAAAAGATAAAATAATAGGAAAGAAAAGAAAATGGAACCCTAGGTTCGTTGAACCTTTGAGATCCTGGAGAGAATTAGGCAAGTGGCCTACAAATTTATTTGCCCCAGCACTGGCGAGGGTTCCTAGGGTGTTTTAGGTATCAATACTAAGGAAAGATGTGTCAAATACTACACAGCAGGAGTCATCTGTGAAGAGAAGCCCATGGAGATTTTGGATAGAAAGAATAAAGTTTCATGGAATAAGACTTTCACCTAAGAGAAAGTGTTATAAATGAATATCAAAGTAGAGAAAGAGACTCAGGAATTGGAGTCAGGTATGCAGGAACAGTATCCCGAGACACTCAAGTAAGGATGGGATAGTTGTAACGTCATTAAATCTCTAATATAATTAAGTGTATGGATTAGCGTTTCGGGAGGACACATGGGGTAATTATGTGATGATTAATTGTATTATGTTATTTATATGCTTGTATATTTGAGTATGCACGAATACATGTATTAAATGTGTATAAAGATCTGCGTTTGTTAAAAAAGGGAATTTTCGTAATTTCAACCTGTTGAAGGTAAAATTGTAATTTTATAGGCTATGTGTTTGAGACCACATTATTATGTGGATATATTTGGGATATTCTGCATGAGTTGATCCTTTCGAGAGATTTAGCGGAAAAGTCACAACAGGGATAAATACCCGACTCAGGATGAGACAAGTGGTATTTTGGTAATTTTGCATATTTTGGGATTTATTGGTAATTGGAATATTTTGGGAGAAAATATTGGTGTTTGTAAGGTTAGTGATTAAATTGGGAATTTGAGGAATAATTTGAGGTTTAGTGGGAATTAAAGACTAATGACCATTTTGCCCTTGTGGGATTTTAAGAGGGAGTTCAAAGGCAAGGATATATTGGTCTTTTGATAATGAAACTAGACAAAAATTGGACTAAGTTCTTAATCACCTCCTTACACATTCAAGACTTGTAGTTTCTTCTCTTAGTTGCCTCATTGTTCTTTCCAAGGTCCATTCAAGTTTTAGGAGACCAATACTTGAGTTTGGAGAATTCTTTTGAGGAGTTTGGCATCAAGAAAGGAGACAGTAGCTGCCAGGAATTCATTTTGGTAAAGGAGTCTTGGATTACAATTTAGAGGTAAGCTTTCTTTGGATGTTTTTCATTTTCTTCATGTGTTCTTAATAAATGGGTGCCTTGATGATTCTTTTGAATTCAAAGGGAGCTTTGGTGTTGTTGATGGGTATTTGGGCTTTAGAGTACAACTTTAAAGAGAATTACAACTTGATTTCAGATTAAAATCCATGAATTGGGTGGGATTCTTGTGATTGATTCTCGGATTATGGAGCCAAAACCAGACATTATAACTCTAAGTTACAATTTTGGGGTTTTGTGTTTTTTGATGTATTTTAGGGTATCTTGATGTTGCACTATTTGACGTTGAAATCGGTATAAAATATGGTTATATTGATATTTTTGGTCAAATTTGATGTCTGGAATTGTAGAGAGAGTCGCAACTCTCTACTTGGGGAAGAACACTTTGAGTTCTAGGTAATTTAGGTTTCTGGCGACCTAGCGCGACCGCGTTAGGGTGTGGCGCGATCACGTTAGGGTGTGGCGCGATCGCGCTAGTGTCCTAGAAACCAAAGAATTTTCAATTGAAATTAGGGCTTCGAGACTAGGGGTGCGACTGAGCTCGGTAGGGCACGACAGCGCCAGTGCTCCAAAAACCCTAAAATTTATGTGGGTGCAACCGCGCCAGGTGCCCTGAAACATGGAATTTCTGAATTTTGGGAATAAACCTCAGGGTTCTGAGGGCCTATTTTGAGGGCCCACTTGGAGGCTCGAGGGAGGTTTCTATTACCCCTTTAACTAATGGTTCAAAGAGTTAGGGTCTGGATATGAACTTGGGTTCTGAAATGTTTCCCTAATAAGTGTACCATTTATGTTGTGACTAGGGTTCCATGGGGCTCGGGGAAGGGATCGCACTCGAGCCGCTCCATCTTTAGCACAGGACCCAAGGTAAGAAAACTAGCATATGCACATAGAGAATATTAGTTATCATGCATACTAGCATTGGCTTATCTATAAATGATTGATGCAATTGGCATTCAGCCATCGTGTGTAACGTGGGTTGGTCAGCCATTGTGCGTAACATGGGTCGTGAAGGCGAGCTTAGTTTAAGAGTGCAATACCCACTCTCCCGGCATGGACCGTATGCCTGGTGCCGTAGTATCACTACTACAAAATACTCCTTACGAGTTACCTTTTTAGGATACACATCTAAATGTAAGTCTTTAAAAATGTTTTAGGTGTTTTTGACACAATCCTTAAAAAAATACATTTTAGGACTTGCAAGGAGTGTTCTGATAAAATATATGAGTCCTAAAAAAAATCATGAGGAAATAAAATTTTTTTGTAACTTTTAAGGGCTCGCAACTCTTAATTAATAAAGGGATAAGAGACAATTTTTTTTTTTAATTTGGGCTGTGTTTTTTATTGAAAAATTGAATTGGGGCATTAACTTTTTCAACTGTTACAAAAGAAGAAAGGAGAAGGGGCTGGGTTCTTCTCAATCGGCAAGGCAGGGGCCCGGCTGTGTTGAGGAAATCATAGACATTCAAGATTAGTTATGATTAGTTATGTTTGTTATTGTCTGTTATTACTGTTACACATTGTAATTACTGTTTTCCTTTCTGTTTTGTATTCTTGCCTTCTGTATATAAAGGCCTACTCCTTGTATCTCATTACAATCTCTGAATACAATTCATAAGCTCACGTTGTTTCTCTCTTCCTCTCTTTCTTCTCTGTTTTTCATCTTTAATTCTTGTTCTTGAAGTTTTATCAACTTGGCATCAGAGCACAGTGATCATGGCGGCCTCAAGTTCTTCGTCTAGTTCCAATGGTGTTCCGACTACAATGTTCCTCCCGCCATTACGATTGGATCGCAGCAACTATACGTATTGGCGTTCTCAAGTTCTTCCCTCTATCCGCGCCCATGACTTGGAAGACATTCTTCTCCGGCGTGTCACCCCACCTGATCCATACATACATGAGTCTCCAGGATCTTCAACAATGGTACGAAATCCTGCCTTTGTCCAGTGGCATCGTCTTGACCAATTTCTTCTGTCTTGGCTAATGTCTTCTTTGTTAGAGTCCATGATTGGACACGTAGTCAATTGTGATTCTTCTGCAGCTATTTGGGAAACTCTTGAACAATTGTTTACTACTCGCTCAAAAGCACGAATGCTTCATTTACTGAATCTCCTTCAGACAACAAAGAAGGGCTCTCTGTCGATTGATGAATACATGCTGCGGATGAAAGGATATGGTGATGGTCTTCGGGCAGCTGGCACTCCTATTACTGAAGAACAACTCATACTCTATGTTCTTGCAGGAGTTGGTAGTGAGTATGAATCTGTCGTTGTGAATTTGACATCAAGAGACCATCTTTCCCTCCAAGAAGTTCAGTATATGCTGCAAAACCATGAAATGCGATTGGAGTTCACAAGTTCCTCTGCTTCATTGGATCCTCATACCCTTCAAGAAAATTTTGCTCAAACCAAGAAACCAGGTTCTTCTGGTCAATCCAATAATAACAATAGAGCAAATTCATTTGTTCCATCTAATCGTGGCAGAGGTAGAGGGTTTTCATCTAATCGGGGTCGAGGTCAATATGGCAACTCTCGGGTGATATGTCAGTTATGTGGGAGACCAGGCCATATTGTTCATAAGTGCTATAGAAGATTCGATGTTAGCTTCACTGGTTATTCTGATCCTATTAACCAGTCTACTGATTCTAATTCTCAGGCATTTCTTGCGACCACTTCTTCCACAGGTGATGAGTCTTGGTACCTGGACATTGGTGCTTCAAATCATGTGACCCCTAATGCTTCGAATTTGATGCAAAGAACTCCATACCATGGTTCTGAGAAACTTGTTGTAGGTAATGGCTCTAAACTTTCTATTTCAAATATTGGATCTAGTTCTTTTACTGCTAGCAAAATTCTCCATCTTAAGAATATTTTGCATGTTCCATCTATATCCAAAAACCTTATCAGCATCTCAAAATTTACCAAGGATAATGATGTTAGTATTGAATTTACCTCTGATTTGTGTCTTGTTAAGGACAAGGACTCCAAGAAACCACTCCTTCAGGGCATCCTTAAAGATGGTCTGTACTCACTTCCGCAATCATCCTCATTGAATATTCCAAGTCATCCTCCACAGTTAGCTGCTTATACTGCTTCTGTTTCTTCATCTTCTTTGAATAAAACTAGTTTGCCTAATAAATGTATTCGTGCTAATATTGTATCTCTCTGGCACAAGAGACTTGGTCACCCAAACAAAGTGGTTTTGAATAAAATTTTACAACATTTGCAAATTCCAAGTTCTAATTTTGATATGTGTCATTCTTGTCAGTATGGTAAACTTCACCAAATGCATTTCCCATCATCAAGTAACATGGCCACTTCTCCCTTTGAAATTTTCCACACTGACTTGTGGGGTCCCTCACCTAATCCATCACCTGAGGGATACAAATATTATATACATTTTCTTGATGAGTTTACGAGATACACATGGGTTTTTCCATTAAAATTAAAATCTGACACAACTGCCATTTTTACTCAATTCAACACTTATATTGAAAGGCAATTCAACACTAAAATAAAAACTGTTCAAGCTGATTGGGGAGGGGAATATAGACCTCTTAAACCTATTCTTGCCAACCTAGGAATCATATTTAGACATCCTTGTCCCCATACTCACCAACAACAGGGAATGGCTGAGAGAAAACATCGGCATCTCACTGAAATGGCCCTTACATTACTATCTCAGGCTCAATTGCCTTTCAAATTCTGGTGGGAAGCCATTATGTCTGCAACATATCTTATAAACAGATTGCCTATTCAGACCAGATCCTATAAGACACCCTTTGAATTTCTGTTTCATAAAATCCCTGATTATAGTCTCCTCAAAATTTTTGGTTGTGCTTGTTTTCCTTATCTTAGGCCTTATAACACTCAAAAATTCCAATTTAAAACTTCCATGTGTATATTTTTGGGATACAGCTCAGTCCATAAGGGCTATAGGTGTCTTCACTCCTCTGGCAGAATTTATATTGCTCGTACTGTTACTTTTGATGAGCATTGTTTCCCTTATCCACAACTCTTCCCCTCAATTCAAAAATCTTCAAATACAGCACCTGTTCCTCCTGCAATACAGATTCCAGTACCAGTTATTGCCTCTCCATCGATTTCACCACTTGTTTATCATCAACAACAAACTGCAACTCCATCTCATGTACCATCTCCATCATACTCATCTTTTCACTCATCTTCTCCTCAATCTCATCTTCCTATTATTTCACAACCAGAAATAAATCCTACTCAATCTCCAAACACTGCTACTCGACCTCTAAGCCCACCTGACATATCCAATTCTCTACAGATTCCTTTACATATTCCATCTAATCCTTCCAACAATGTCTCAACATCATTAACTCAATCTGTTCATCCCATGCAAACTCGTTCTAAGAGTGGCATCATTAAACCAAAATTGCTAGTAGCTGAATTGACTAGTTCTGATAATATTTTTTCTGAGCCACTTACTTTACAACAAGCTTTGAAGTCTCACAGGTGAAGAAAGGCAATGGAGGATGAGTATAATGCATTATTGGCAAATAACACTTGGCAGCTTGTACCTTATCATCCTGATATGAATCTGGTTCAGAATAAGTGGGTATTCAAGACTAAGTTACATCCAGATGGTTCTCTTGATAGATTGAAGGCAAGGTTAGTTGCCAAAGGGTTCCAACAGCATGCAGGAATTGATTTTTATGATACTTTCAGCCCTGTGGTCAAGGCAACAACAATCAGAATTATCTTCACTCTTGCTATTTCCTTTGATTGGCCTATTGAGCATATTGATGTCAATAATGCTTTTTTGAATTGTACCCTTACTGAGACAGTTTATATGGAACAGCCAAAGGGCTTTGAAGATGCTTCTTTTCCTAATCATGTGTGCAAACTTAGGAAAGCTCTATATGGCTTGAAACAGTCGCCAAGAGCATGGTATGATGAGCTACGGTCTGTTCTTCTTTCTTGGGGTTTTCACAACTCCAAATCTGATAGCTCCTTATTTTTCTCAGCTGCTAATTCTCAGCCTTTGTTAATTCTTGTGTATGTTGATGACATACTCATAACTGGTGCAAACTCGTCCTCCATTATGCAGCTTCTCTCATCTCTTCATAAGCGTTTTGCTCTTAAGCACCTAGGCCCTGTCACTTATTTTCTCGGCATTGAGATTATCAGACATAATTCTTCCTTATATGCCTGTCAACAAAAATATGCTCTGGACATTCTCAAACGGCTAACATGGCTGATTGTAAACCATGTAATACACCAATATGTCCAGGCTATAAATTGGATACTAATGACAGTGACTCTTTCTCGGATCCCACTCTTTATAGAAGCATAGTTGGGGCACTTCAATACCTCACATTGACTCGGCCAGACCTTTGTTTTGCAGTCAACAAGCTTAGTCAATTCATGCAATCTCCTACAGTTGCTCATTGGTGTGTGTGTAAGAGGGTGCTTCGTTATATTCGTGGTACAACATCAAGAGGCTTAGTCTTTAATGCTGCCAAGTGGCTACAATTGGAAGGTTTTTCTGATGCCGATTGGGCATGTGATGTTGTTGATAGAAAGTCTATCACTGGTTACTGTGTTAAGCTTGGAGGTAATATGGTGGCATGGGCATCCAGGAAACAAAAAGCTGTATCTCGTTCAAGTACTGAGAGTGAGTACAGAGCTCTTTCGACTACAGCAACCGAGCTTGTATGGATTGCTTGCTTACTTCAAGAACTTGGATTCAGCTTACCAGACTTGCCACGGCTCTGGTGTGATAATCAAGGTGCCCAAATGTTAGCTTCCCATCCTGTTTTCCACTCCCGCAGCAAGCACATTGAGGTAGATGTTCATTATGTTCGTGATTTGGTCATGTCCAAGAAGCTTTCAGTCTCCTTCATTCCTTCTGAGGATCAACCAGCCGACTTACTTACCAAAGCATTAACCTTCCCAAAATTCAATTTCCTCTGTTCCAAGCTGTCCCTGGAATACTTCCCGCACAACTTGAGGGGGCCTGTTGAGGAAATCATAGACACTCAAGATTAGTTATGTTTGTTATTGTCTGTTATTACTGTTACACATTGTAATTACTGTTTTCCTTTCTGTTTTGTATTCTTGCCTTCTGTATATAAAGGCCTACTCCTTGTATCTCATTACAATCTCTGAATACAATTCATAAGCTCACGTTGTTTCTCTCTTCCTCTCTTTCTTCTCTGTTTTTCATCTTTAATTCTTGTTCTTGAAGTTTGATCAACTGGCTGAATCTCCTCGACGACGGACGACGGCGGCACAAGGCTTCGGGCTGGGTGGTTCTCGGCGACGCAGGGGCTCATGCATGCTCGGTTCTTCTCGTTGACGGCTTCGGGCACCGCGGGGGCTCATCGGCGCAAGGCTTCTCCCTCTTCCTCACACATTCATACAGTCACTCTCCCTCTCTTCTCAGTGTCTCACTCACACGCTGTCGACGTCTCTCACTGGTGCACGGCGTGAAGTTACTCTCCCACCCTCACCCGAGTCCCTGTCTCTCTCTATTTCTCTCCGTTTTCGGCGTGAAGTCTAGCTAGTTAGTTTATCACAGGTGCAAGGATAGTTACCATTCTCTTCGCCAAGTAGTTTATTTCCGGTTAGTTTATTGAATATATGTGTAATGATTAAAATATTTAAAATATAGTCGACTTATCGGAAAAAATGGTGTTTCAATATTTTTTAAGTTCAAATTTTAAATCCTTCATTATTTCTTCGTGTCGGTATAAAATCGGAAAAATTAGTTTAAATTGCAGTCTTGTTCGTTTTCGTTCAAATGCAGTTAAACTTATATTTTTTGTAATCGATTATATCAATATGCTGGCCGACATTATATGGGAACTCTACTATATTTCGAAGTTAATTTATGTTGGCCGACATATATGTGGTAACTCACCTGATTTTATTTTTATATTTAAAAAATGTCTTTTGTGCGTGGGTGATTAGTTTCTTTTTATGAAAGATAATGGTATTGTAAAAATATTCATGTAATTATTTAATATTATTATAATTCAATAAGAATGTGGTAATGTTTTGTTTGGAAATGTTGTAACACTTAAATGTGGTAATGATCTGTATTCTTCTATGACATATATATTAATGTGTTAATGATTTGCATGATTGATATCTTAACATACTTTTAGTTCATATTGTTGTTAATGCCTCTTTCTTGACCACCTAAGACTATGGTATTGGTATTTGTTATTGGTTCATATTGATTACGGGTTTGTGTTGCTAATTTGGTAAAAAATAAAGACTTTGGTAAAAAAATACGACAATCAGTTGAAAAAAAATACTGTGGTTTTGAACCAAACCAATCCATTCTTAAGTGGTTTAGTTTGGTTTGGTTTGAACATTTAAATGGTATGGTTTGGTGTTGAAAAATTAAAAAACTGCTATACTGGTTTGGTTTGAAAAAATTGATAATGCGGACCAAACCAATCTATGAACAGGCCTACATGATTTATTATTTAAATTATATTTATGCAAAATTTTACAAAATTAAATATAAAAATCTAACCTTTTTCTTTTATTATAATGTTGATATTAATGTTTAGGTTAATATTTCTATTGATCTTAAAGCATTGGATTGGTAATTGGCTTGCAAGAGGTATGTTGTATTTGATTTTTCTTATTTTAAAATCTTTCACAATTTTGAATATAAATTGTATAATTTAGTGGAGTTTGAATATTATAGATATTTATCCGTAGTGAAATGAGTTTCGAGAATTCTGTGTGTTGCGGTGATAATGAAAGGTTGGAAACTTGCATGTCTTAGTGAAGTAGGTTATGAGAATTTTGTGTGTTGTGGTAAAATATTGATGAAAACTTGTGTGCTTTTTGATTTGTTTGAATTATTTGTGTTGATTGTGACAGATGACTAGGCTAGTAAATTAGGAATATACTGTCTGATTTTGTTAATTGAATCCTTCATCCTTATTTTTACCCTTTGTTTGATTTTTTCTAACTCAAATATTACTTTTTCCTTTTTCATACCATACCCAGCTAGGGTGATGTGGCCTAAAGCATTCTCATCTATAATAGAATCATTTGTTGTTTCGTGGTATAATGCTACTTCTATATATGACAATAAACTATTATATTATAAAATAAAGTGTTTACTAAGAATTAAATAGATGTTGCCTCTTTAGCAACAATTTATACTAATAAAATTAAACCTGGTTTCCTTTGATTTTTTATTGGAGTTGGTCTAAAGTGTCTTGAATGATGTTGGGATAATAAGGTACCAAATGTAGTGTTTCTTTTTTGGGATCTTAGTTCATGGATCATAAGACATCTTACCAAGAATTTTATTATAGATTTTGGTGTCATTGTGCATTTTTAATTGTGAGCTTTGGAATGATATGCTTTAACTAGAGTACGGCATGCTCCTTGGAAGAACTATAAGGTGATTTATTAAACTTCAATATTCTTTGTTTCATGAGACTAAACTTTAATATTATAGTTAAGTGATTAGATAATATTTTCATCTATGAAATCTGTGCTAGTGAGTTCATTGTGTTATATGACTAGTTGGTGATCAAATACATAACACGTATAATATGAGCGCAATAACTTGCAAGGACATTCTTGTAATTAATACTTGTAAGATTAATTATCTGCAATATCTAATTTGATACTACATGAATTCAATCTAATGAAGTTTAAAGCTTTATTGAGTTCACAAATAAGTTTATACTACATTCTATTGCATGATTTCCTTCTATAATTGTCTTATTAATTTTCTAAAGCCTTGTCAAATTTATAAAATTGTGGGGTTTTTTAATTTTATCCAACCAGGGAAGAGATATAAAAAGAAATTTCTCCTCACTAGCAATGCTTTAATTACTACCTTTTTGTTCTTTATAATAATTTTTTTTAAAGGACTTGAGGAAACAGTTGAATGAATATTGGCTCCTGTACTAATTCAGCTAAATGATCATTCAATTAGTGGAATTCTTGTTACTTTTATAAGAAGATATATCAAATAATTAGATGGATATTTTCTTTGGTGGAGGGTTGCTTGTATTGATTATTTTCCAGTGGAGTTTGGTAAGGTACAATATGTATATATCAGTAGTGAGCCTGTGAGATTTAATCACGTGACTAAAACTGCTGTATCTTTCCAAGAACAAGGAACATGAATTCTCATTATCTATACAAAAAAAGATAATTGTTGGGAAAACTTGAGAGTATAGTGTAGTGGTCCTGTTGTATTCTGATATAATTTTCATTGTATATCATATTCATTGTTATGCACAAACAAAACCTATGTCACCACAACCTAGCTTTTTCATTATTTATTTAATTTTTGAGTTGGCCAAGAGCTAGTAAGCTAACTTGATGGGACTTGAAACTAATGTATGCTTCTAGTTGGCCCCACAATTTGCTTAGCCACAACAATAAAATTCGGTTTGCTCCTTGATATTTCAGTGTAGCCTGTGAACTCTTTCCTTTATGGATTTTGGAGTGATATGGGATTAATGGAAACTTGTTATTGCTTTGTTTGGACAGTGAGAGTCTGTAACTTTAAGGTCTTTTTATAGCATTCTTGGGTGTTGGAGTGTTGTAGTATTGCTTAAAAGCTCTTAGACATGGCTTTGGTGCTTCGTGCTTATTTTTTTTATTACTTTTTGGGGTGATGCTAAGAAAGATTCTATGATATGTTTTTGTATTGGTGGAAAGATGTCATTCGGTGATGATCATCATATGTTTGAAATATGACGTAGGACATAAGTCTATTGGTGTTAAAAATTTATTTTAAGTTTACTACAATTGTATTTTTTTTATTTAACTAAAGGCTAATAACTTAGTAAAAACAATATTTTTTTTTTCAATGTTTGGTTTTATGTCAAATTAAATATCCAAATAATAAAATATAATTTGGTGTGCATTGTTTCAATCTCTTCAATTGGCCAAGGTAACCACACACTATTGTTTGATCAATATATTATTTAGACTAATAAAATATTCAAGTTCTTTAAGATACAGGAAGGAAAATATGAAGAAAAATTTATATAAATATACATAGTAAATCTTCTCTTAGATTTTGGTTTTTGACGATTTAATGTGCTTATGGTTGCAGAGAAAATGGAATCAAATGAGTCGCGGAGTTAGGCATTTTTGTTGTAGCAACATCAATATGATGCTACAACATCAATTTTGAGCAAGCTCTCTGACTTACTTTTGCTGCAACAAAGTTCGTGTAATGCTACAACAAAGTTTCAGTAGACAAGGACAACTCTCTGACTTACTTTTGCTGCAGCAAAGTTAGTGTAACGCTACAGCAAAGTTTCAGTGGATAAGGATAGCTCTCTGACTTACTTTTGATGCAGCAAGTTCATATAATGTTACAACAAAGTTAGTAGTGACTACTCAAGAAATTGACGAAGTTCGAGAAGAATGGACGATGTCATTTTTACAATTGGTTAGAGCAAAATGAAAGATGTTATAAGCTAGCTTAAAGTACATGTTGAGAAATTTAAATTTCTTTTAATTTTTTTTTTTGGCATTTCTTTAGTATTTTATTTTAAAATTTTAGAAATCTAACATATATAATACATTTTGGACACCCAATGCGATATATTTTTTAAATCAAAATAAAAAATGTAGCTGCATTTAAAAAAAAAATTAACTTTTAAGGGCATGCAAAGAGAGCCCTAAAAACTTTATTTAAAGACACTCAACGACTTCTTTTAGGACACGCATTGCGAGGCCTAAAACGTTCTTTTAGGGCATGCGAAGAAAGTCCTAAAAAAATTACTTAAATGAACTCAACGGGATCTTTTAGGATTCGCATTGTGAACCCTAAAAGAATGTTTTTATGGCTCACAATGCGAATACTAAAAACATTCTTTTAGGGCTCGCAACACAAGTCCTAAAATACCTCACTTTTTAAGGCTCTAAAAAAATTATACTTGTGAACTGTGAAACATGTTTACGATATATATGATTGGAATAAATGCACTTTGTATTTGTGAAGCATGTGTTTATTGTAAATAAATTATTGGATTATTATGCCATGTGGGGTTTACTTGTTGGGCCTTGGCTTATGAGTGCTCTATGGTGCAGGTAAGGGCAAGTTAGAGTTGGACAAGTCATGAGTTGGAGGGCTTTTGAGCGGCGTATACATATCGACCTGCTTGGCCATCACGGTCAAGTTATTTTGAGGAACTTGGAACATTAGTTCGGTTTTTCTGCTTAGGTCAGCTACTTTTGTAATGTTTAATATAACTATCCTTTGTTTATAAACTTTTGGGATCCCGTGTATATTTTCAAACCTTTTAATGAAAAACTTAATTTTATTGACCAAAGTAGAGACTTTGAAAGCAAGGCTAGTGGCAAAAGGCTACACGCAGAAAGAAAGAGTTGATTATGAAGAAACTTTTTCACCTGTAGCCATGCTTAAATCATCCATATACTCTTATCCATAGTTGCTTGCATGGATTATGAGATTTGGAAAATGGATGTTAAAACAACTTTTCTAAATGGCTATCTAGACGAAACAATTTACATGTCTCAACCAGAAGGGTTCGAAGTTAAAGGTCAGGAGCAAACAAGTTTGCAAGCTCCTTAAGTCTATTTATGGACTTAAACAAGTTTCGAGATCTTGGAATCTTAAATTTGATGAAACAATCAAAACGTTTGGTTTTAAAAAAAATGTTGATGAACCTTGTGTTTACAAACAAATCAAAGATAAGATTATGTGTTATTCCTCCTTCTTTACGTTGATGATATTCTACTCATTGGGAATGACATAGAAGCATTATCAAAAGTAAAGAAATGGTTAGCTGAGAAATTCCAATGAAGGATTTGGGAGAAGCTAAATATGTTTTGGGAATTCAGATCTGTAGAGATCGAAAGAACAAAATTTTGGCACTGTCTCAAGCAACTTATATTGATAAAGTGCTAGAACGCTTTTGGCATGCAAAACTACAAGAAAGGAACTACGCCTACTCGGTTAGGAGTTAAATTTTCCAAAGAACAATGTCCACAAACACCTCAGGAAGAGGAGGACATGAGACGGTATCCCTATGCCTTTGCAGTAGGCAGTCTAATGTATGCAATGCCATCCACTAGACCTGACATCTGTTATGCAGTAGGGATAGTCAACCATTATCATTCCAATCCTGGATTGAGTCATTGGACAACAGTAAAGAATATTCTCAAGTATCTCATACATACTAGAGATTACATGCTTGTGTATTCAGATGGAGACCTGAACCCCACTGTATATACTGATTCTGATTTTCAATCAGACAAAGATAATCAAAAGTCGACATCTGGATTAGTTTCACACTTGGAGGAGGTGTTGTAGTTTGGAGAAGTATTAAACAATCCATTATTGCATACTCCACCATGGAAGCCGAATACATAGAAGCTTGTGAAGTAGCTAAATAGGTTGTGTGGCTCAAGAAGTTCTATATTGATCTGGAAGTTGTTCCAGGTATGGATCAGCCACTTTTTCTGTAGCTAATTCAAAGGAACCCAGAAGTCACAAGAGGGGAAAGCACATTGAGAGGAAATATCACTTGATCTGAGTGAAAGTCAACCGAGGAGATGTTGTTGTCTTGAAGATTACCTCTAAAGATAATCTTGCATATTCGTTCACAAAGACTTTATCTATTAAATCTTTTCAGGGTCATGTAAGAAGCACGGGGTTAAGGGATAATCCTTATTTGCTTTAGGGCAAGTGTGAGATTTTTGGAAATTGTGCCCTTAAAGCAATTGTAGTTGACAATGGTTTAATGAAGTGAATGAATGAATTGAATTATTGTATATATGTACCTTATGTACTAAATTATTGTTAACAATATTAAGTAAATATCATAAAGTTCCCAAGTTCATCTATGTGGTCTCAAACTCATATTGGTATGGGAGGATCGAGATTGAGATAATGGACTTAAATAGTTTGCAGTAAAATAAATTTATGGAATCTTTAATTAGTTACTGCTAGTACGGTCTACTAGTATTATGAATACATGTGACCTAGATCCGGGTTACTAGTGTAGTCAGACACTTTAGTGGAGGACTTTGCATACTAAGAGTATGTAGAACTGGACCACATGTGATTTAATAATACTTGTTTGAATACAATTTCGTAGTATTAATCAAACACATGAAACGATGATCATATACACGATTATCTTAACCCTGAAGTTACTATGAACTCCTATATATGCCATTTGATCATTGGATTCATGTGTTACGGTTTGTTAGAATGATCAAGCTACGAACTATTGTTTTGGGGACTCAATGATGTATATGGGTGGGGACATAGCTTAATAGATATGGAATTTATACCTTCTTTTTGAATGATGGTTCCCTATCGGGTTGACTTTTGGAAATGAAAAGGTTATTGACGTCAAATTCATAATCAAATTATGAATTAACCTTCACTAGTAAAGTCAATGGTACACTAGGAATCAAGATATAATTAAAAGGGTAAAACAGTAGTTTTATTCCCACTTAATTATGAATCATCAATAGATAATTAATTTGTATGTAATGATTATATCAATTGACACTTTATGGTTGCAATAAAGTACACAGTAAATATATGTATTTAATTCTCAAGAATGTAGTCTCGTATTTATAGTGGAGTTATCAGGAGATTAATAAATATGATTATTGAATCAAAGAGTTTTGGTTAATAATCTTTTGTTTATTGGAGCTTGGAATTATTGGTCTATAGGTCTCCAAGGCGGCTTTATCAATACTATTCAAGGTAAGAGTTGATACAAGAGTCAAAATGTAAATGGGTTATTTGAGAGAATATTTATTCTTCGGGATAAATATGCAATTATGTGATAATTGAAGTTGCACAATTTATTATTGCATTAGTGCAATTTTTGAAATTGTGTAGAAATAAAAGAAGTTGATTTTAATCAATTATTTTATTAAGCGTGAAATGATAAATATGGATAGATAAAATTGTTTTGATTATTATATTTATTTAATTAATAATAAGATGATAATGAAAATTCACATTTTAAAATTTAAGTTGTTATCTTTTCCTTAAAAAGATAACACTTTATTTGAATTTCTAATAATTAATTAATTAAAATAAAAATGCATGAAAAATCAAATCCCATTTTGCAGGGAAGTGCTACACACATAGGGCTTCTTGGATTGCCCTATGTGTATACCACTACTGATGGTGATCAGTTATTGATTTTTTATTTTATTTAATTAATTAATAAAACATTTTGAAAATGGTTTTATAATGGAATGTAAGACTTTGTCTTTAATTATCATTTATTATTTTATTATTATTATTAAAGGTGATCAATTTTATTATTATTATGATAATAATGTCTATATATTGTATATGATGGAAAATAGGGAAAGAACTTTTTTACAAAAGAGAAAAACTAATAATTTTTTTCACACAACATATAATCATTTCTCTCTAGCCTATAATCAAGAGTCTCATGTGTTGAGAATACTTTTGAATCACAAACATTGGTTCTTGTCCCTCTATGTGTCCACCTACATCTTGAGGTGTAGAGAACGTCTTGGAAGATCTTGGTGTGAGTACTCTAACGAGGATAGGAAGATCAAAATATATACGAAAAGATTCAAGGATTCTTGATAGGCTACAAGAGGTAAATCATTTCATATTATTTTACGTATACATATTTTGTTGATTAACATATTGGATATTAAAGGATCCCCATGTAAAGTTGTTTATATGGAAATTTTTTGTTGTATACGATACTATCATTACCACAATTTCCGCTGCACACTAGGAATTGTGCCTAACAAGGCATATACATATTTCATTTAAACAATTGCATGCATAACTATATTAATAGTTACCAAACCATGAGTGTACATGCCCAGTCCATCATAAGGAACCCTTAAACCTTGGCAACTTAGATACCAAGTTGTAACGCCCTACAAATCAGGGACCATTACGACGTGCGTTTAAATTAGTGCTGGACTAGCTAAATGAGTCTTTTGGACTAAAACATGTGATTAAGTAACTAATGGTTCAAGTATTAAAAATCTTGGTCAAATGACCAAACATTTCCTTTAAAACTTTAGTATTTACATGGGATCCCAAAATACAAGTTTAAAAATTATTTACAACTCAGGGATTACAAAATAAGACGACCTAAGAGGCAAAAATAGGGTCTAACCCTAGTTTCCCTGCGATATCTCGGCCGTGGCGGTTGAGCAAACTACATATGTACATACCACCTCTAACACTCTCCAACTCATGGCTGGCCCACCTTCTCCTTACATTTACCTGCACCACATAGCACCCGTGAGCCAAGGCTCAACAAGAAAACATAGTTAAACAAATTTAGATAATCAACATAATATAACAGTAAGCTTCACAATAATAACTTAAATCAAGCAAACACATTGTACAAGTATGCGACCACAGGGTCACAGAAGTGCGTATATCATTTCTATTTATTCAAGTGGCTTCCGAGCCAGTCAAGTCTGTAATACCCTCCCAGGGTGGTCTAGCCATAACAGCCTACATTCAACACGCATAGTGCTTGTTATCCCCAAAATTTGAAAATGATGACGTGGCAAGGAATGTTTGGGTGACCTGGCTTAGGAGTAACCCAGTAGATCGATGAAGAATTTTGACTGGCCAGAGAAGTGTCATTGACCGACCAGGTATGACCTTGTCCGACCAGTCACGTGTTTGTTTGACTAGGAATGACCTTGTCTGCCCAGGCATGACCTTGTCCGACCAGGTATGACCTTGTCTGCCCAGGCATGACCTTGTCCGACTAGGCATGACCTTGGCCGATCGGTCATGACCATGTCCGACCAGTCAAGTGCATGTCTGCCCAGTCGAGTGCATGTCTGCCCAGTCAAGTGCATGACTGCCCAGTGAAGGTGTGGTCGACCAAATTGAATGAGATATGGATCGACTGGATAGAGCAGGACTACGTCAAGATTCCCAGAAATGGCTTCAACAAGAATCGGTCTTGGCATACACGGGAATCTCTCAATTTATCCCATGAATATTGTGTATTGTTACATTTTGAATATTAGTGTAATTTAAATATAATGAGAATAATAAAATATCCCGATTATGGGGATATCATATGTACGATCCTTAGCCTATAAATACAAGGCTTATGGCATCATAAAGGGGACTTTTTGAATTTTGGAACTTTTGATCTGAATTTTCTAGAGAGAGAGAGAGTACTTGTATTTGAGAGAGTTCTTGTATTCTTGTAATCTACACTGAAGAAACTCAGTTGACTCAGGTTCATCTAATCTTGAGTGTAGATCTATAATCACAACTCTAAGTGGATTAGGCTATTACCATCACATTGGGGCTGAACCACTATAAAATCGTCTATGTCATTTGTTTTCTCTTGAAGGTTTTATCGTTTTTGACGTTCACACGTCGTTGGCCAAAAGCGCGGTCAACAGTGCCGACCACGGCTTATAAGCCGAGCTTTCCAATCATGAACTATCATACATATAATATATATACATCATATAAATAAATACAACACATTCTAGTATGCTTAAACTAATATTCACAGGAATAATGATAATTATGCTAATTAATAGAGGCCCGAGCCCTAATCATGTTCACATTTAACAACCAGACCAAGCCCTAATCATATTTACATCTAATAGCCGGGCCAAGCCCTAATCACATATCTCACGCACTAGGTGCAGTTTTCTTACCTTGAGCTTCGCATGAATCAAGAAACGACCCTGAGCGTTATCCCTGAACCGAGCTTGGCAGAAACCCTAGTCAACACAAGTATATGTTCATCAGGAATTAACCATAGGACCCGAGTTCCAAACCAAACTCTAACTATTAAAACCATTGTTCCTAGTTAACGGGATGCTAAAAATGTCCCCCGAGCCCCCAAGCGGGCTCCCAAATCAAATTCCCGAGCCCTCGGGCCTAGCCCTTAAATTTAATCAAATCAGCATGTAACGACCCAAATTCACTAATAAGGCTTAAGGGCCTTGATTAGCATGTCGGGAGGGCATAATAGGAATTATGTGTGATTTTTATGACTAAGATGCATGATTATGATTTTAAGCATGTTATATGACTATGTGAATTATGTATGTGATAATTATGATATGTGAATCGTACCACGTGGGTGCGGTGATACCAATGTGATGCACGTGCCGAGACGATCTTAGAAAACTAGATAATGGTATCTGGTGATTTGGTAACTTGTGTGACTGTTAGTAACCATAGAGAGTAACAAGTTTTGTTGGAGAGGTGGTAGAATTGTAAGCTAGTGAAAGGACAAGTAAGCCCTTGAGATCTAGTTAGAAAGGGATATTATTATAGGGATAAAATGGTCTTTTGGTGGTAAATAGATGAGTATGAGCTGAAGGAAATACAATACGTATAACACTCTGAGAGATGGGTTTTATGCTGAATATTGGAGACCTAGAGGAAGAGCAAAATTAAGAAGGAAGAGGGAAGCTGAATTTAGCTCTTGGGAGGAGAATTAAGGGGTGATTGAAGTTGTCAAGCAAGCTTAGACCAAGAATTCTCAGAGGTAAGATTTTAGCTATGGAATATTTAAGTTTCAAGTCTGGTTTTTGGTTGATAAGTGTGAATTGAAACAAGTTGGTGGCTGGTTTTGTATGAACTCAGAATTGGGTAATCAAAGGGGAAGGAGGTTTGAAGCTAGAGGTTGGACTCACCACTCAAGGTAAGAATTCTGTGTAGTTGTGGAACTTATCTCTGTTATGGATTAGGGAATTTAGAGTAAGGTTTGGGTTTGGGTTCAAGTTGTTTTTAACTTTCTGGTTTGGGTTACTAAAGCATGGAGTTCAAGAGTGAATTTTGGAAATAATTGTGTGAATGAGCTTGAGTATGTTGTTTCTAGGTTGCTATGTGGTCTATTAGGGATTTAGAGTTGGTTCTGAGACTTAGGAAGGAGTTTGGGGTGACTTGGAGTGAGTTGGGTTCGAGAAAAACGCGAAAGAAAACCCAGAATTCTGGGCTCACGAAGGAGCGCCGCGGCGCTGTTCTAGCACGCCGCGGCGCGAGGCTGATTTCTGGGCAGGGCGAGGCCCCTGACTTGCTGAGCGCCGCGGCCCTATAGGGCAGCGCCGCGGCGCTAGGCCAATTTCAGGATGTTAGAATTTTCAATTTTGAGCCTTTGCTCCGGGGGTTCGAGGGATGTCCTCGGGGTACTGTTTTAGGGTTTTGGGGGTTCCGAGAGTTTGGGATTGGTTCCGGGGAGGTAGCTATGGATTGGTTAGTAACAAAGGATGTTTCATTTGTGTTGTGATTAGGTTTTTGGAGAGGCTCGGGGTAGAGGACCGTGCTCGCGGCTTCGTGGCATTGGAAACCAGTGAATTGAAAGGTAAGAAAACTGCACCCAATTGTGTGATTGTGATGGGACTAAGTGCTCCCGAGAGTTATATCGTGTCAACGTTGGTATCACGCCATGGGACATGCAAAAGTGGTTTAAGAGTACCGTACATGATTTTAGCGCACAGGGCGCGAATTGGCCACTGGGAGCCAGGAACAACGGGATAACAGAGGGAGCAGCCTGAGGGCGCTAGCCCTAGTTATCGTTTGTGAATTGTGTATATTATGAACTGAAATGTCTAGTATGTGGAATACTTGATTATACTGACTGATGATATACATGAGTTTATGAGATGCAATGTGAGCTATTAATCTGTCTGTTAATTGTTCATGCTCTGTTGTTGTTGTGTTTTCTTGCTGGGCCTTGGCTCACGGGTGCTACGTGGTGCAGGTAAAGGCAAAGGCAAGCTGGACCAAGCCTGAGGTGGAGAGCCCCGAGGTGGAATGTACTTAGCCAGCTGTTCGATCACCATGGTCGAGGATTGAGTCAGGACAGGGATTACCTAACTGCTCGTTTTGCCTTAATATGGCTGGTTAATGTATTGAACCTTGTAACTGTTGTAAATGGCCTTTTAACTTATATTTTTTGGGATCCCGTGTAAATAAACAATGTTTTCCTTTAATGAAAATATGGCTTTTGAGACCAAAACTCTTTTAACCTTAGTTCCCCAATAGTTTCAATAACACGATTTTATTAAAATGACTTGATTAGCAAGTCTGGCACTTCACAAACACACAGTGTAGCGGTCTTGGCTATCCAAGGCGTTACACAGCATTTCGGGGCCCCTGGAGCGGTCGCGCCTGCCTTTGGCACAGTCGCGCCAACCCCTGGCGCGATCGCGCCCCTTAACTTGACACGCAATTTGAAATTCAATTATACTCTTTCTGGGACACTAGCACAGTCGCGCTAGTTTGTCAAAAACCTAAAATCTACCTAGAACACAAGTGTTCTTCCCTAATTCTCCAAACCTACGATTTCCTACAAAATCAAACTTCAAATTCGACCAACACCAATGTTTCCAACATGATTTCAACCACAAAACACATCACTAGGCCTAGGCAACAAAACCCAATACTCAACTCATCCCAAAACACAACATACAACTCAAAATCCCAAAATCAAACTCTAAAATAAAAAACACCATTAAAATATCAAAATTAGGGGTCTCACCTCTGATTTTTGAACTCCCTAGGGTTGATGATGGCCTTAACAACCTCTAATCCCAATCCAAAGCTTCTACTCCAGAAGAATTGGCTTCAATCTTCACCAATAAATGGCTTCCAAACTAGATCCTAGGTACACTCCCTTCAAGCTTCCAAATGAACACCAGGAGAGAAAAGGAAATGGCGAGAACTTGAGTGCCCCTCCTCAAAGGTTGCTGCCTATTTGGTAATTCATGCGGTCAAATGACCACAATGCCTCTTGCCCCATCTAACCCCAAAGGTCACTCCTAAGGGCATAATCATCATTTGGCATAATTCCCGCTAATCTCAAATTATCCCAAATAATCCCAAATAATCTATCAAACCAGACATTCATTAGTTAATTCCTGCTACTCAATTATTTTCAGTAATTTACCAAATTACCAAGATACCCATAAGCTCAACCCGAGCTGTGTATTTTACCCTGTTTTGACTTTTCTGCTAACTTGCTCCCTAGGATCGCCTCATGTCGGCTAACTCAAATATATCCACATAATAATGTGGTCACAATTATAAATCACACATATTTACAATTATACCCTCAACGGTTAAAAATTATGAAAATGCCCTTCTAATAAGAAACAGGCTGACATGCATATTTAATACACTCAAACATGCAAGCATAATCATATCATAATACAATTCACATAATAACATGATCATAACACATAAGAACATAATGAACTCAATTATTTCCTCTCGGCCCCCTGATCCAGGCACTAAGCCATATTAGGGAAGTTGGTGCGTTACAATAACCTACCTCAAAACTATACTCAGCAGAAGCAACAACAAAGAATAGTCCGTTTCGTTGTAGGTAGTTATCGTACTAATACCAAGGATGTTAGCAGGTCAGTGAGTGTATATAACACTGAGCCAAGATACTACGAGGATTACCTAAATAATGGTCCTTATCTCCAAGAACATTTAAGCCAAAACCAGGGGCAGTACAATCAGCCGAACTCGGACTTGAGGGCTCAACTAAATGCCTGGCAGTAGAGCCTCTACAACCGGTGTATGGGAATAATTACAACCCATTACACCAACAAGGAGTTGGAGTTCTTGTGAACAATAACCAGCTCCCTGCGGTGCAGGGGAGGAGCTTGAACCGTTTGCTCCTTATATTTCAAGCATAGCCTTTCAAAATTGTTTTAAATATCGCACGTGGTTCTGTACGATGGAAGTACCGACTCGGGAAGCCATCTAAGCACATTTAACACAGAGAAGAGGGCCAGTAACGTGGTTCTCAAGCTCAGATGTATGTTGTTCCCAACAACTGTAACATGCGCAGCAAAGAGTTGGTTCAATAAGTTTCGTAGACATTCCATCTCGTCATGGGAGCAGTTGTCTACAGATTTCAAAAAGCAGTTCTGATTTGCAAAAAGTATTAAGCCCGAGGCTTCATCCTTGGCCAATATTAAGCAACAACTAGGAGAATCTCTCAAAAAATATATTGGGAGATTAAATAACGAGGCTGCTAGATCTCGAGATATCGATGACAGTAGTCATCTAATGGATGTTCAAGCTAGAATCATGCCAGGAAGCACACTTTGGGATGACCTATAGTGAAAACAAGTTCGAACCATAATGGAGTTCACAGAGCGAGCACAAAGATTCATCAATGTATAGAAGGCCAGGTCAGCATTACAGTTGGAACCTCTGGCCCCAGTAACTACAACGATGAATATGAACCTCGTTACAAGCTTTGCAACACCAACTGATGTACAACCCTCTAATGATAACTCTTCCAAAAGGAAGAAGAACGAGGGAAATACTAGTGATACGGAAGGGAGAAAGAAGAAAAAAAAAGAGATAAGTATGTAACGCCCTACTACCCTGGGACGTTACGCTGTGTATTTTAAACAGTGCTAAACTCGCTAATCGAGTCATTTGGCCATAATCGTGTAACTAAATGTGATTAACGGTTTAGGGTTAAAAATTTTGGTCAAAGATACAACGTTTCACTAAAACGTTTACTGTATACATTGGGATTCCAAAATACATTTTAAAGGTTAATTACAATAAAAAAAAAATTACAACCAGCCGACCTAAGCGGCAAAATAGGGCTTAACCCTAGTTCCTCTTTAAATCCTCAACTGTGGTGGTCGAGCAACTACATATGTACACATCATCACCTAAGCTCTCCAACTCAAGGATCATCCAACTTTCTTTTAACTTTACCTGCACCACATAGCACCCATGAGCTGAGGCTCAGCAAGAAAACTCAAACATGCTCATATGCAGACAATGGCATGTCACCAAATCATAATAAGCATGCGTAGCAGTAATAACCCTATTCATGCATGCATTCAAGTACTAATAAATGTTTATGGATTCCTGCGTCCTAAGTAGATGACTAATAAGTCTCTCTGGGGACCTGCGCCCTGAACAGATGACTAATAAGTCTCTCTAGGGACATGTGCCCTAAATAGATGACTAATAAGTCTCTCTGGGGAGCTGCGCCCTGAAAAGATGACTAATAAGTCTCTCTGGGGACCTGCGCCCTGAAAAAATGACTAATAAGTCTCTCTGGGGACCTGTGCCCTAAACAGATGACTAATAAGTCTCTCTAGGGACCTGCGCCCTAAGCCATGTGACATTCTAGTCACCTGAGCCTTTTATCCCTGGCTCTAAGTAACTATCCTTAGGCTTTCCAAGGGCTTTAGTTTTCTTCGACCAATAGGTCGGTCAAGCATTTAACGCTCATGTTGATTAGATCTAATCATTTTGGCATGCGTTAAAAATGCTAATGCCACTCTTGATTCATAAGTCAATTCCATATGACTAATGCTCAGTACTATTTTTGATCATGATTGATAAGTCAGAGCTTCACGACCAGTACTAAACACCATTGTCGTTTCTTAACTAATAAGTCAGTGCTTCCTCAGTGAGGTAATGTGAACAGACATATATCATATGTCAAATATCCAGATATAAGACATTCAACATGCTTAATCAATAATCACAAGTATAATCATAATCATGCACAATTACAGAGACTCAAGCTCTGATCAATTCCATATTCAACATTCATGCCATGCCATAACCACATGTATCACATGCATCACCTATTGTGTGCAGTTTTCTTACCTTTGGTCCAAGCACAGGTTACCAATAAACGACCCTCAAGCATGATCCTTTTTCCAAGCCCCTAGCGATCACCTAGTCACAACCATAATATAAAATCCCATAAAACACGAGTAAATAAATACTTTCGGACCCAGTCCTAGCCTCCGGGACGTCGAATCCTACCCAACTGGGTAGTAGGATCGATCCAAAGCCCTTAGAGTTAAGTTCCCATGACTAAAAACCAAATTTGGCAAAATGCACAGGCGGGTCGCGACTTGGCTCTGAGGGTTGCGACTTCCCTCCCTGACAGAGAGCCCTTTGCCTGGGCTTCAGGGTGCGGCCGACAACTTGGCCCTCTAGAGTCGCGGTGCGCCCTTCAGGCAGACTCCTCCTGGTTCTGGGTTCTCTCAAGTCGCGACTTCCTACAACAAGGTCACGACTTGACCACGAACCCATCCATTTTCTCTATTTTCTCCCATTGAAAACCTTCCGAAAACCTATCCAAACATACCCAAATGTCAAAATCAAAGTTTCTAAACATCCCAATGATCAAAAACCATCAAAACCAAAATATCAAACTATCCAAAAACTCATCAAAACATAAAATCCAATCAAAGCTTACAAACTTGAAAACTTAAAACTCGGATTACCTCTTATTGAGTCGTTTCCCAACTAAATCCTCCGGCTAATAAGCTTCTAATCTTCCCTAGAATTGCTATGCTTCGAACCTTGCCTGAACCCGAGTCCTAAAACTCGAGTTTCCTTTTAAAATGCGAACGGTGTCAAAAAGGGAACAGGAGAGAGAAAGAACATCCTTAACGTTCTTTTATGTTTCTGACAGGTTACTTCGAGCTGAAGTAACCTCAAGCAAATCCTAATGCTCGGGATCCCAAAAACGCCCCCGAGGTAAAATAGTCAAAATTCCCAGAATTCCCTCCTGATTTCACCAACTCCCAATATATCATCAAATAATCATTCTCATTACCTAATATCCCGGTAATGTGCTAAATACCCAAAATACCCCTTGACTCACTCCAAGTCAAGTATGGGTCCCGTTGTGATTTTTTCACTACCTTGCTTCATAGGATCGTCTCATGCCGAGTAACCCAAACATACTCACATAATGATGTGGTCTCACACACAGATATAGCACATATATGTCAAATATTCCCAAAACGAGCCAAATTATGAAAATTGTCCAATTAAATAGAAATGGGTCCACATGCATATTTAATACACCTAAACCATGCATATAAAGTCATATTATAATATAACTCACATAATCACATAATGATGCACATAATCACATAATTCCATTATTTGCCATCCTGGCCCCCTAATCAAGGCCCTAAGCCTTATTAGGAAATTTGGGATGTTACAAAGTATATATTTGCATACAATGTTTTACCGAGTTGTTAGAGACTCGGGAGAATATTTATGTGGCGAATGAGAATCAGATCCCATTCCGACAACCTGAACCATGTGAAATCCATGCGCTAAACGAGATCAGAATAAATATTGTCTGTTTCATGGGGACATTATTCATATGATATAAAAATGTAGGCAACTCAAGGATGAGATCATAGGTCTAATCTCGAGAGGTTACCTCAGGCAATATGTTCGAAATAATGGAATTAACCAAGGGCAGGCCCCGCAAAACCAAAGGGTGGCACCAGCTCAGCCTACAACACCGCCTTAGCTCATGGCACCCCCTGTTGGGGAAGATAACAGGCCACCTCTGATTGTTGGAGAAGATGTAATAACCATCTTCAGAGGGTCTCATATAGCTGGAATGAGCAGGAATACCCAAAAGAGATATGTGCAAGAACTAAAAATTGAGGATGGTTCACCGTACGTTCCGGTGCCCGGGGCTCCAAACAACAATGGGTCGAATACCAACTAATATTGCCCAATAAACTCCAAAGCGGTCACAGTAGTAAACGGGCTATGTCGTATCCACAGAGAGGCAAACACAACTAAAGATTAGATTAGTAAAGTTAAAGATAAAAATAAAGTAGAATTGAAGAGATGGATTTTGTGAAATTAAAATAATAAATTAGATAAATTGACCACATAAAGAACATGGAAAGGTAGAGATGCAGTGCTGTAAATCCTATTCTAATACTGATATTAATTTAAAATACAGTTGCAAATCTACACCATTAATTGCAATTGGAAGAAGTATATGTTAAAAGCACGAATGAATTAATTTAGATTAAATTGAATCTAACTCCTAATTTCATAGTATATCATATTATATATCCAGGAGCGACAAAATACAACTGGCAGAATGCTTAAAAAAAGACATACAATATGATAAATATACTAAAATAAATTAACAATCTAAGTTACATAAGAAAAGCATGACTGAACTTATGTAAAAGATGCTAAATAATTGTAGAAAATAAATTAGAAGATGAGAAACAAAATAATTAATGAGATATGGAGATGAAGCATAAGGAGAATTAATATCAATATTAGGAATGAGAAGTATAAAATCTATACTCTAACCTCACCAATATTTCTAAAATAGTTTACTCATTTTTGTCACCTAAAACAAGTAAAACTAAGCTAGAAATAACAAAAGCAACAAAACAAAGTGTATTTTTTTCTCTCCAAAATCTAATGATTTTTTTCCCTACATTTGGCTCTCTATTTATAGTGGAAATATGACCCAAAATGTGTAAAATCGTGTACAAAAGAGTGGGAAAAATGGTTGCAAAAACTTATGGAAGTGGTAGACATGTTGTAATGATGAGGGAGACACGTTTAACACGTGTCGTGCGGTGAGTGACTCGGCAGAGATGGTGTTGGGGCGTCAGAGAAAGCGAGGTGATGTGGCAGCAGCTGGCAGGCGTACGTCATACGGTGGGACAGCTGTGCGTGGCCACATCTCGCGCCTGGAGTGTCTCGATCAGGGAGTGGCAGCGGCATGGTAGGTTGGAGTGGCTCAACTTGGCTAGGCTGGGCGAATGGGAAGCTGCCATGTGGCAGCCTTGGCTCAAAAATGGTCTGGGCTTCGGATTTGGGCTTGATTTGTCTTCAAAAATGCCACTTTTTGTATGATTTCTTCAATTATAATTCTTTCTTTCTTCTTTCTTCTTTCTTTTTATTTGTGTCAAAATACATTTTATTTCATGAAAATCAAACACAAATTAAATTAAAATCAATATTTTAAAATATAAAATATATTGCAATAAATTCATGAAAATATTGATTAAAACTTAATTAATTTCAAACTTTAAAACTAATAAAATGATATTTTTGAGCACTAATCACCAGCCAATAACCTTCACGGAGGAGGATGCCTCTCGTGTACAGTTCTCGCATAACGACCCTTTGGTTATCACCATCCAGCTCGCCAATAAAAGGGTTCACTGGGTACTAATGGATAATGGGAGCTCAGCAAATATCTTGTATAAAATTACGCTAAAAAAATGGGTTTATCTGTTCGAGATCTAAAGGCTTGTGCAACTACCCTACACGGGTTTTCAGGAGAAGGGATTGTAAGCGTAGAAGCCATTGAACTCCCTGTAACTCTAGGGGAATATTCAGTCTCAGTAACCAAGATGTTTGAGTTCATAGTTGTAGACACACCCTCTGCCTACAATGTTCTGCTCAGGAGACCAACGTTGATCTGGCTGGGGCAGCGACATTAGTACGACATTTGGCGGTAAAATTCCCAACACCAAGTGGAATTGGGATGTTGCAGAGAGACCAGTTGGAAGCTCTGGAGTTCTACATCATTTTCGTGAGAGGAAAGGATAAACCAAGTGCCCAAGCACTGGTCATAATAAAAATAATGGAAGAGAAAGCCATCAAGATTGAAAACAACATTGACCCTAGATGGGGAGAACACCAAGCTGAACTCAACCAATTTAAGAGCTTAAAGATGTCCAAGTCAATAATAAGTACCCAACAAAGGTGGTAAAAATAAGGAAAAATCTCGCTAGAGATGCGAAATAGCAATTAACTCGATTTTTACAAGAAAATTAGGAGGTTTTTGCTTGGTCCCATGCAAACATGATTGGAATCAGTTCCAATATAATTATTCATGATCTAAACATAAACAAGACCTTCCATTCGAAGCAACAAAAGAGAAGATTGCTCGATGATGAAAGCCATCAAGATTTAAAGGAGGAGGTGGACAACTTAAAAGCCAACCAATTTATAAGAAAGGCTTACTATCCAGATTTGATAGCCAATCTAGTGTCAGTTCTAAAACCAAACGAAAAATGGAGAACCTGCAATGACTATTCAGATCTAAATAAAGTGTGTACTAATGATTGTTTTCCACTGCCTCAAACTTACCAGCTCGTGGATGAAACCTCGGGATATGTTTTCATGTCTTTTATGTATGCATATTCTGGATATAACCAGATAGCCATGCATGCTCCCGACCAGGAACACACGAGCTTTGTGATGGATAAAGGATTATATTGCTACAATGTAATTCTACTCGAGTTAAAAAATGTTGGAGCAACATACCTGATCGCGAAAATATATACATATATATATATATGCAATTGCACGCAATCGATTCAAGTAATATATGATAAGTAGAGTATCGTTTCCACAAAGACTGTTTTCCAATTACCAAAAATTATTTTTTTACTTTTTATTTGGCAACTAAAATTTTGATTTTTGAATTTAATTGAAATAACTTTGAACAAAAACAACTAATTAAAAGATTTAAAATCACTATAAAAATTACCTAGGGTGTTAATTCCATCAACTTTTCATTCTACTAATTTTATTAATCAATTATAGGTTTCTTTCTTCCTATTCTACTAACAGGTTAACCTAAATCGATTCCTATTATTTTTCAAGATATAAAATCTCAACCTATATGCAGGTTTTCTACATCTCTGTGATAAACTTAAACATATAGAAGGCATTAAGCATGGAAACCTGATTACTACACAAGTCATACAAGTACTTTCGTCCAATATGCAGTCTATGTCTATATAATGATAACATATTCAATTCTCATCTTTCGAATTTTGAATCAAAGTCATAAAATCAAACAAATATTGATCAAGTATTTACTAGCATTAAACACACATTATATAGATTAGAATGGAGAAGAAAAATCAATAGAACATCATAATTAAATTAGATAGAAATCCAAGTGACTACATTAAACCCTAGATAAAGATTGTTTAGTTCATATCAGACATGACTAAATCAACAAAATAATAATTCAAAAACATAAGATTCATAAACTTAAAGAAGTAAGAAAAAATATAAAACTGCAGAATAACTAGCCTAAGAATCAAAATTAGTCTCTAAAAACGTAATTAAAAACTGACATCGTGACTTAATTAAACCCTAAATACAAATTTATAGTAAAAAATAACAGCGGCAATGTTTTTCACATGCGGATTGTGACTTGGCCTTCTCTGGGTAGCGGCTCGTGTCTGTTTTTTTAGCCTTTTCCTTCTGTGATCAATCTTAAGGCACCGCGACTTAAACATCATCAAGTCGCGGCCCGTGTCTATTTTTCCCTTTAGTTGAGCCTCTATTTTCCTCTTGAGTTGCGACTTGTAAGCCCAAGTCACGACACTAATTCCATCCAGCAGATATGCGTCTCCAACTTCGCCTTGAGTCGCGACTTTAATTCCATTTTTTTCTCATATTACTTCTTTCAACTCATCTCTTCATCAAAACCCGTCTTTTAATCATCCTTAGCATCATCTTGAGTCCAACAACCGCCAAGAGCCTCGTTTTTCCACCATTTTCACTTCTTTTTAAATTATTCTCATGATTCATCGCACCATCATACAACAAAGACAAACAAAAGCGTAATCTTCCACAAAACACACATAAAGACTCAAGATTACCACAAAAGCACATTCTAAAATGATGCTAAAATGAAGTTATCAATACCAAAGATTGGTAAGCCGTATGTTCGCCAAGCAGATAGGAAGGAACATGGAGGTGAATGTGGATGACATGTTTGTCAAATTCAAACACACCAATAACCATGTTGTCGACCTCATGGAATGTTTCACTATACTTAGAAAATACAATATGAGGTTAAACCCAAAAAAAGTGCTCCTTCTGAGTATCTTTGGAGAAATTCCTCGGATTTATAGTGAATGCTCGGGGAATAGAGGGAAACCCAAACAAAATAACAGTCCTAATTGAAATGTATTCACATAAAAAACACAAGGATGTCCAAAGTTATATGGACGATTTGAACAGGTTTATCTCAAAATCAAATGACAAATGTTTTCCATTTTTCAACCTTTTGAGAGGGGGCAAGAAATTTGAATGGACAGACGAGTGTGAGCTGGCCTTTCAGGCTCTTAAGAAACACCTCGCAGAGCTACCAATTTGTTTCCAAACTTGTTTTGGTTGAAATAATATACATATACCTTGCAATAACTGAGCATGCAATTAGCGTTACATTACTTTGGGAGGATAAAAAGGTATAAATGCCGATGTATTATGTCAACAAAAGACCATTAGGATCTGAATTATGATATCTCATGATGGAGAAGCTCGCACTATGCCTACTACACGCTTCAAGGAAGTTGCGACCTTACTTCCAAGCACATCCAATAGATGTTCTTACTAACCAACCTTTAAGACAAGTATTGGCAAAACCAGAAGTGTCAAGTCAGCTATTAAAATGGGCAATCAAACTCGGGCAGTTTGAGATAACCTATCACCTGAGAACGATGATCAAAAGACAAGCGCTAGCTGACTTCATAGCTGAAAGCACGGGCATATCCGACGAAGAAGTAATAACCCCATCTTTAGAGCTATGGAAAATCTACGTCGATGGGTCATCAAATGAGAACGGACCGGGAGCAGGAATCATACTCATAACCCTAGAAGGACATAAGTTTCATTCTGCGTTGATATTTGGATTTGATGCGTCCAATAACTGTTGGTATTAAATTAGAAAAATATCAAAATACACAGTGGAATGTATAGGGATTGGATTTTCAAAAAATCATTAATACCAGCAGGGATCATACATATATAGATATATTAAATAACACATATAAGCAATAGAGATTACCTCTCACAGCCTATCAAGTTGTTGGGAATAGTGTAACGCCCTGGCTACCCCAGAACAGTCACGGTGAACGGTGGACCGAAATTTGACTCATTGCCTGAGTCCTTTGGTCAAAAACGTGCTCTAAGTATGATTTACAGGTTAAGGTACAAAACCAATAAAAAGGAAATGGAGATTTTATTACAAACTGCTCTGCAGAGCTAAACAAAACATTTACAAGTGGTTCTCAGTACAAAATGGTCATTACAGTTTTAAATTTACAATCCTGCCGACCTAAGCGGCAAAAATAGGGTAAACCCCCTAGTTCCTCTGAGAACACCATGACCGTGGTGGTCAAGCGGCCGCATATGTACACACCACCACATCAGCTCCCCACTCAAGGCTAGGTGAGCTTTTCTTTCCCTTTACCTGCACCACATAGCACCCATGAGCCAAGGCCCAGCAAGAAAACATAACATTTTTCAATAATACTATCAAATGATTATCATTATAATCATACTGAACATAAATCTTTCAACAAGCAAATGAACATCACATGATTTTAGCGGGAGAGTGGCTGTTAGGTAAGCCACTAGCCTCCAAGCTCTCTTTTCCAGCGGGAGAGTGGCTGTTAAGTAAGCCACTAGCCTCCAGGCTCTGTTTGTTCATCGACCCTCAGGTTCGGACAGGCATTAATGCTCCTTGAGTCATTAAATGCTAATAATCGATTAGATCTAATCCTCATTGGCTTGCGTGAACCACGCTAAGTCCATCCTTGACTAATAAGTCAGCGCTAAGTGACCAGTATCACCGCCGAACTTGACTAGTAAGTCACAGCTTCTCAGCTGACACTAACACCTTTGCCAATTCTGACTGACAAGTCAGTGCATCGTGACCAGTGCCCAGTACCACTGCCGAACCTGACTAATCAGTCACAGCCTCACAGTTGATACTAGCCCCTTTGCCAAACCTGACTAATTAGTCAGTGCTATGCTCAAAAGAACAACATATGCTAAGCATTCCATGTTCAAACCATGTTCATATTACATAACCAACATGCCTCACAAATATCCATGCATGTCACACTTGGGGTGCAGTTTTCTTACCTTTGATTCGAGCTAGAATGAGCAAAAGAACAACCTCTGAGAACAGTTTAGCTTTTAGTCCTTTAGCGGTTACCTAATCACAACACATTTGGGATACCATTAATAATCAAGATAATCAAGGGTCTCAAACCATTATTTAACCTCCAAGAGATTAATCCAAGCTAATCCAAGTAGCAAGGACACTCCCGAGGCCTAAAACTAGGTTTCCGGGGTCAAAACGAGCAAACGGGGCGAAAACAGGGCAAGGGCTGCGGCCCTAGCACCTTGGGCCGCGGCCCCCAGGGTTCCCAGAGGCTAGGGCCGCGGCGCCCTTCATCAAGGGCCGCGGCGCCCAGCAGGCACAAGGCCTCCACCTGCTTCTTCAAAGAAGGGTCGCGGCGCCTCAAGAACAGGGTCGCGGCACTCCACCCTGGGCCATTCCCAACCGCGTTTCTAACACTCCAAAGCCTCCAAAATCATCCCTAAACATTCCCCAATTATCAAAACAAAGTTCCCAAGCTTCCCCATGCATCAAAACCCTCAAAACCCAAGGCTCGAATGAACCGAAAACTCGACAATTCACAAAATCAATTCAAAGCTTAGAAACTCGGAAAAACTCAAAACTTAAACTTCGATTACCTTCAATTGGGTTGTTTTCTGTCGAATCCTTCGGTTAAGAAGCTTCTAATCTTCCCAAGGATCTCTATGCCTCGATCGTCGCTCGATTCCGACTCCTAGAACTCAAGATTTCGTCAAAAAGGCTTAAACAGTAAAACGGACCTTGAAAAGGAAGAACGGAAGGTTTTCTATCGTATGTTCTATCTGATAAGCTACTTCAACCTTAAGTAACCTCAAATAAAAACCTAATGCTCGGGGTCCCGAAAACACCCTCGGGGACATTATAGTCAAAACCTCCAAAATTTCACCCTGATCTCAAATATTCCCAATTTATCATCAAATGAACATTTCTATTACCCCAAAATTGACCCCATTATGGTAAACCGCTAATCCACTAAAAATAACCGTCTCATGTTGCTTAGCTCGAATATATCTCCATAATAATAGAATCTCATTCAAAAATCAAGTTATGCACCCAAATACACAAATTACCCTCAACGGGCCAAATTATCATCATACCCCTGTAATTGTAAATATAGACTCATATGCATGCATTTCACATCATATCATAATATAATCAACATATACATGAATTTAATCGATTAATAACATAATTAAGCAAGTATGGCCCTCCCGGCCTACTATTCATGCCGCTAAACTCATCGGAGAATTCGGGGCATTACAACTATCCCCTCCTTACTGAAATTTCGTCCCCGAAATTTACCTGAACAGCTCGGGATACTGACTCTGCATATCCGACTCTAGCTCCCAGGTCGCCTCCTCGACCCTGCTATTCCTCCACAATACCTTAACCAAAGGTATTGTCTTATTTCTGAGGACCTTGTCCTTTCTATCAAGTATCTGAACTGGCTGCTCCTCATAGGAGAGATCTGCCTCAAGCTCCAGATCTTCATAACTCAGAATATGGCCTACATCAGATACATACCTCTGAAGAGCTGATACATGGAACACATTATGCACGGTAGACAACGCCGGAGGCAAAGCCAATCTGTAAGCCACCTGACCAATCCTCTCCAGGATCTCAAATGGACCTACAAATCTAGGACTCAGCTTGCCTTTCTTTCCAAACCTTCTCACCCCTTTCCATGGTGAGACTCTGAGGAAAACATAGTCTCCAACCTGGAACTCCACGTTTCTGCGCTTGGGATCTGCATAGCTCTTCTGTCTACTCTGAGAAGCAAGCATTCTAGCTCTAATCTTCTCTATAGCCTCACTGGTCCTCTGAACTGCGTCAGGACCTAAGTACCTCCTTTCTCCTGTCTCATCCCAATGGATGGGAGATCTGCACTTCCTACCATATAACATCTCATAAGGTGCTACTCCAATGGTAGACTGGTAACTGTTGTTGTAGGAGAATTCTATCAAAGGCAGATACTTACTCCAAGAACCACCGAAATCCAGTACGCATGCTCTCAGCATGTCCTCCAAAATCTGAATCGTCCTCTCAGATTGCCCATCTGTCTGAGGATGATAAGCTGTACTGAATTTCAACTTTGTCCCCATGGCTTTCTGCAAACTCCCCCAAAACTTGGAAGTAAAAGTGGGGTCCCGATCTGACACGATCGACCTAGGTGCACCATGGAGCCGCATGATCTCTCTCACATAGAGATCTGCATACTGATCTGTATATGTAGTCCTCACTGGCAAGAAGTGAGCTGACTTGGTATAGCGATCCACTATCACCCAAACAGAATCATGCTGACCAGTAGTCCTGGGCAAGCCCACCACAAAATCCATCGTGATGTCTTCCCACTTCCACTCAGGAATATCCAGAGGCTGCAGTGACCCTGCCGGCCTCTGATGCTCAGCCTTGACCTGTTGACATGTCAAGCACTTAGCCACATATTCTACTACATTCCTCTTCATCCCCGGCCACCAATATAACGATCTCACATCCTGGTACATCTTCGTGGTGCCTGGATGCAAAGAGTAAGGTGTAGTATGAGATTCATCCAAAATCTCTCGCCTCAATGTAGTGTCTAACGGAACACATATCCGCCCCTTATATCTCAACAAACCTACCTCAGACACTGTATAATCTCTGGATGCTCCAGCCAGAACATCCTCTCTAATCTTGATCAGCTGTGGATCACTCAACTGACCTTCTTTGATCCTCTCTAACAATGTAGACTGTAGCGTAATGTTAGCCAACTAGCCCACCAGTAACTCTATACCAGCCCTGGTCATATCATCTGCTAACTCTCTGGCTAACAGCCTCATACCATGAATCTGCCCCGGACCCTTCCGGCTCAAAGCATCAGCTACTACATTGGCTTTCCCTGGATGATACAAGATCTCACAATCATAGTCTTTCACTAACTCCAGCCAACGCCTTTGCCTCATATTCAGGTCTTTCTGGGTGAAGAAGTATTTCAGGCTCTTGTGGTCTGTATAGATCTCACACTTCTCTCCATAGAGATAATGCCTCCTTATCTTCAAAGCAAAAACCACAGCCGCCAACTCTAGATCATGAGTAGGATACCTCCTTTCATACTCCTTCAACTGACAAGAAGCATAGACAATAACCCTCTCTGATTGCATCAAAACACAGCCCAAACCCTGAAGAGAAGCGTCACAGTAAATCACAAACTTCTCCTGGTCTGTAGGAAGACTCAGAATCGGAGCTGTAATCAACCTCTGCTTCAGTTCCTGGAAGCTGTTCTCAGACTTATCTGACCACACAAACTTCTGGCTCTTGCGTGTCAGCTCAGTCAAAGCACTTGCAATCTTTGAGAACCCTTCCACGAACCGCCTGTAATAACCTGCCAATCCAAGGAAACTTCTAACCTCAAAAGCATTCTTTGGCCTTGGCCAATCTCTGACCGCTTCGATCTTTGCTGGATCTACCTTAATCCCCTCCTTACTGACAATGTGTCCAAGAAAGGATACATGAGACAACCAGAACTCACACTTCTTAAACTTAGCAAACAATCTGTGTTCTCTCAGTCTCTGCAGAACCAACCTCAGATGCTGCTCATGTTCCAACTCAGTCCGAGAATACACCAGAATATCATCGATGAAGACGATCACAAACTGGTCTAAGTAATCCTTGAACACTCTGTTCATCATATCCATGAAAGCAGCAGGGGCATTAGTCAATCCAAATGACATAACTAGAAACTCATAATGCCCATACCTGGTACGAAAAGCAGTCTTCGGTATATCTCCCTCCTTGACCCTCAACTGATGATAACCAGAACGAAGGTCTATCTTAGAGAATACCTTCATACCTTGCAACTGATCGAACAGATCATCTATCCTTGGCAAAGGATACTTATTCTTAATTGTCAACTTATTCAGTTCCCTGTAATCTATACACACTCTCAGAGAACCATCTTTCTTCTTTACAAACAGAACTGGCGCACCCCAGGGTGAGAAACTAGGTCTAATGAAACCCATATCCAGCAGCTCTTGCAACTGCACTTTCAATTCTTTCAACTCAGCTGGGGCCATTCTATACGGTGCTCTAGACACTGGCTCCGTCCCTGGTGCCAGTTCTATAACAAACTCAATCTCTCTGTGTGGTGGCAATCCTGGCAAATCTTCTGGAAACACATCCAGAAACTCACATACAAGTCTAGTGTCCTCCGGTCTCACTGACATGACCTGAGTGGTGTCAACCACACTGGCTAAGAATCCAATGCATCCTTTCTGCAAAAGATCTCTGGCCCTCAACAAAGAAATCATAGGAACACGGGGTCCATGCACAGTACCAACAAATACAAAAGGATCCTCACCTTCAGGCTCAAAGGTGACCATCTTCCTTCTGCAGTCAATGGTTGCCCCATACTTTGCCAACCAATCCATACCCAGTATCATATCAAAGTCAGTCATAACTAACTCTATCAAATCCACTGACAACTCTCTGCCCTCTACTGACACTGGCAAAGATCTGACCCATCTTCTGGATACCACTATCTCCCCAGTGGGTAACAAAGTACCAAACCCCACAGCATAAAAATCACAAGGTCTACACAACCTATCAATAATGCTACTAGCAACAAAGGAATGCATAGCACCAGAATCAATTAACACATGATAAGGGGTTCCTGCACTAAGAAACTGACCTGTAACAACTGAGGGAGAAGCCTCAGCTTCTGCTTGAGTCAACGTGAACACTCGAGCTGGGGTCGAGCTGTCCACCTTTCTGGGCTCTTCTTTCCCTAACTGAGGGCAATCTTTCTTAAGGTGACCCACTACTCCACACAGAAAGCAGGCCTTTGCCCTACACTCTCCCAAATGGCGCCTCTTACACCTAGGGCATTCAGGACGAGCCTTCCAGGCTTCATTGCTCCCAGAACGACTTATTGTAACACCACGAGGTCTCCTGTCAGGACCTGGAACTGGGAAGGTATCAGGAACCTTCCTCTTCTGATCACTGGGGCCAACACCCCTACCAGAACCAACAAATGGAGGGCCTGGCCTCCTGAAATCCCTTCTGGCTGCATTGTCACGCCAGATCTTAATCTTTGCACTCTCAGCTGTGAGTGCATTCTCCACCACCTGTGCATAAGTAGTGACTCCTGCCACAGTGGTGATGCGAACGTCACGAGCCAACCTGGGCTGTAGCCCCTGGAGGAATCTCTCTCTCCTGGTCCCATCAGTGGGCACCAGCTCTTTGGTAAACTTTGCCAAACGGTCAAACCTTAAGGCATACTCAGTAACTGATAAGCTTCCCTGAAGTAGCCTCATAAACTCATCGGCCTTCGCCGCTCTTATAGCATCATTATAGTACTTCTCATTAAACAAGGTCTGAAATTCCTCCCAGCTCAGGAGCTTAACATCTTTGGTCTGACCAACCACTTCCCACCATATACGGGCATCTTCCCGAAACATATAGGCAGCACAAGCCACCCTCTCACTACCCTCTACCTTCATAAAGTCAAGGATAGTGTTAAGCATGCTCATACATTGCTCAACTTTAATAGGATCAGCGCTGCCTTAAAAAACAGGAGGTTGCTGTTTCCTGAACCGCTCATAAAGAGGTTCCAATCTGTTTTCAACCCCAGGCTGTTGCCCAATAACTGGAACTGACATAGAAGGTGCCTCTGACACATTAACCACTGCAGGCACTTGTTTCTGCCTCAGGAGACGAAGCTCCTCTCCCTGTTTCAGTACTATAGCCTGCAAATCGTTAAACAATTGCTGCCAATTTGCAGGTGCTGGCTGTGGAATCTGGGAATGGTCATTCTCGTGACCCTGGCTGTTGTCATTACTCTGACCCTGATAACTCTGGCCAGCTGTAGTGTCTGTCTGTTCTGGGTTCATCCTGTCACTGATACCTTACTGAAACAATAATAACCAATACGGCCAGTCAGGTAGTAATAACTAAACCTCTTGCCGTCTCACGGTCCAAGAACAAGCAGACAATTATCACATTCCACAGTCATTCAATATGCTCAATAGATACATGTTTATGGCACTCAGCACTCAGCATGTATCACATAACAGTTCATAATATCTCATGCATACAGGTAAAGCATTTGCACCACATTTAGGCAGTTATGCACATAACTACATAAAGAGTTACCAAACCAAGAGTCGAGCTTGACTTCACTGATGTGTGTACATGCCCATCCAGTCTACAGGAACCTTAACCTTGGCATTGCTCTGATACCAAGTTGTAACGCCCTGGCTACCCCAGAACAGTTACGGTGAACGGTGGACCGAAATTTGACTCATTGCCTGAGTCCTTTGGTCAAAAACGTGCTCTAAGTATGATTTACAGGTTAAGGTACAAAACCAATAAAAAGGAAATGGAGATTTTATTACAAACTGCTCTGCAGAGCTAAACAAAACATTTACAAGTGGTTCTCAGTACAAAATGGTCATTACAGTTTTAAATTTACAATCCCGCCGACCTAAGCGGCAAAAATAGGGTAAACCCCCTAGTTCCTCTGAGAACACCATGACCGTGGCGGTCAAGCGGCCGCATATGTACACACCACCACATCAGCTCCCCACTCAAGGCTAGGTGAGCTTTTCTTTCCCTTTACCTGCACCACATAGCACCCATGAGCCAAGGCCCAGCAAGAAAACATAACATTTTTCAATAATACTATCAAATGATTATCATTATAATCATACTGAACATAAATCTTTCAACAAGCAAATGAACATCACATGATTTTAGCGGGAGAGTGGCTGTTAGGTAAGCCACTAGCCTCCAAGCTCTCTTTTCCAGCGGGAGAGTGGCTGTTAAGTAAGCCACTAGCCTCCAGGCTCTATTTGTTCATCGACCCTCAGGTTCGGACAGGCATTAATGCTCCTTGAGTCATTCAATGCTAATAATCGATTAGATCTAATCCTCATTGGCTTGCGTGAACCACGCTAAGTCCATCCTTGACTAATAAGTCAGCGCTAAGTGACCAGTATCACCGCCGAACTTGACTAGTAAGTCACAGCTTCTCAGCTGACACTAACACCTTTGCCAATTCTGACTGACAAGTCAGTGCATCGTGACCAGTGCCCAGTACCACTGCCGAACCTGACTAATCAGTCACAGCCTCACAGTTGATACTAGCCCCTTTGCCAAACCTGACTAATTAGTCAGTGCTATGCTCAAAAGAACAACATATGCTAAGCATTCCATGTTCAAACCATGTTCATATTACATAACCAACATGCCTCACAAATATCCATGCATGTCACACTTGGGGTGCAGTTTTCTTACCTTTGATTCGAGCTAGAATGAGCAAAAGAACAACCTCTGAGAACAGTTTAGCTTTTAGTCCTTTAGCGGTTACCTAATCACAACACATTTGGGATACCATTAATAATCAAGATAATCAAGGGTCTCAAACCATTATTTAACCTCCAAGAGATTAATCCAAGCTAATCCAAGTAGCAAGGACACTCCCGAGGCCTAAAACTAGGTTTCCGGGGTCAAAACGAGCAAACGGGGCGAAAACAGGGCAAGGGCTGCGGCCCTAGCACCTTGGGCCGCGGCCCCCAGGGTTCCCAGAGGCTAGGGCCGCGGCGCCCAGCAGGCACAAGGCCTCCACCTGCTTCTTCAAAGAAGGGTCGCAGCGCCTCAAGAACAGGATCGCGGCACTCCACCCTGGGCCATTCCCAACCGCGTTTCTAACACTCCAAAGCCTCCAAAATCATCCCTAAACATTCCCCAATCATCAAAACAAAGTTCCCAAGCTTCCCCATGCATCAAAACCCTCAAAACCCAAGGCTCGAACGAACCGAAAACTCAACAATTCACAAAATCAATTCAAAGCTTAAAAACTCGGAAAAACTCAAAACTTAAACTTCGATTACCTTCAATTGGGTTGTTTTCCGTCGAATCCTTCGGTTAAGAAGCTTCTAATCTTCCCTAGGATCGCTATGCCTCGATCCTCGCTCGATTCCGACTCCTAGAACTCAAGATTTCGTCAAAAAGGCTTAAACAGTAAAACGGACCTTGAAAAGGAAGAACGGAAGGTTTTCTATCGTATGTTCTATCTGATAAGCTACTTCAACCTTAAGTAACCTCAAATAAAAACCTAATGCTCGGGGTCCCGAAAACACCCTCGGGGACATTATAGTCAAAACCTCCAAAATTTCACCATGATCTCAAATATTCCCAATTTATCATCAAATGAACATTTCTATTACCCCAAAATTGACCCCATTATGGTAAAACCGCTAATCCACTAAAAATAACCGTCTCATGTTGCTTAGCTCGAATATATCTCCATAATAATAGAATCTCATTCACAAATCAAGTTATGCACCCAAATACACAAATTACCCTCAACGGGCCAAATTATCATCATACCCCTGTAATTGTAAATATGGACTCATATGCATGCATTTCACATCATATCATAATATAATCAACATATACATGCATTTAATCGATTAATAACATAATTAAGCAAGTATGGCCCTCCCGGCCTACTATTCATGCCGCTAAACTCATCGGAGAATTCAGGGCATTACAAATAGTGCCCTTAAAGCAATTGTAGTTGACAAATGTTTTAAATGAAATAAATAATTGAATTGGATTATTATATATATCGATTATGTCCGATATTATATTGATAATATTAAGTAAATGTCAGAAAATTCCAAAGTTTATCTATGTGTTCTTAATCTCATATTGGTATGAGAAGATCGAGATTAAGATAATAAACTTAAAACAGTTCGCAATAAAATAAAATTATGAAATCTTTAGATTAATTACTGTTAGTACGGTCCACTAGTATTATAAATACATGTGACCTAGATCTGGGTAGTGTAGTAGGACACTTTAGTGGAGGTACTTCGCATGCTGAGAGTATGTAGAACTGGACCAGATGTAATTTGTTAATACTTGTTTAAACACAATTCCATAGTATTAATCAAACACATCAAACAATGGTCATATACACGATTATCTTAATCATGAGGTTACTATGAACTCCTATATATGTCATCTGATCCATTGATTCATGCATTAAGGTTTGTCAGAATGATTAGGCTAAGAACAATTGTTTTGGGGACTCAATGATGTATATGGCTGGGGACGTAGTTTAACATATATGGAATCTATACCTTTAATAGATTGAATAATGGTTCCCTATTGGTTTGGCTTTTGGAACTGAAAAGGTTATGAGCACTCACGTCGCAAACTTGTTGTGACACAACCTTCACTAGTAAAGTCAATGGTACTCTAGGAACAAGTTATAACTAAAAGAGTAAAATGGTAATTTTATTCCCTTTTAATTGTGAACCATTAATAGAGGATTAACGATGTATGTAATGATTATATCAGTGGACACATTATTCTTTAATAAAGTACTCATTAAATATATGTCTGTAATTATCAAGAGTTCAATCTCATATTTATAGTTGAGTAATCATGAGATTAATAAATTTAATTATTTAATTAAAGAGCTTTGATTAATAATGTAATATTTATTGAAGCTTGATATAATAGGTCCATATGTCCCTAGGGTGGCTCTATCAACATCATATCAAGATAAGAGTTGATACATGGGTATAACTGTAATTTGAGAATTTGAGAAGAATTTTATTCTTCGAGTCAAGTATACAATTATATAATAATTGAGGTTGAATAATTAACTTGAAATTAATTATTAATTTTTTAAAATATATTTATTAATTTAAATATGTAAAATTTTGAAATTCATATATATTAATAAATAAATTAATTTTTGAAATTAATTATTTTATTTGAGTGGAAGAAAATAAAATTGGTAAATAAAAAATAGTTTTTGATTTATTGAATTTTAAATATGGTGATAATGATGATCATCAATTTGAATTTTGAATTTTGAATTTAAAATTTATATCTTGAAATATGGTTGTCATATTTTCCTTAAAAAGATAAGTACCTTATTTTGTGGAAGATTGATTTTAATTAAATAATTAAATAAAAGAAAAATGAAATATCCCTAAAAAGGATATTGCAGTCCACACATGACACAGTCCAAGGACTGTACTATGTCATACGTGTATGACTACACTGATATTGTATCAATGTTGTTTTTATTTTATTTATGTAATTATTTAATTATTTGAATTTTTTTTTCAAATTTAGTAAGTTAGATATTTACCTAAATCAAATCCTATCATCATTATGATATTATTATTATTATTATATTACTATTATTATTAGGAATAATAAAGTAATATAAATCTCTATATATATGATATAGAAGAAGAAGAGAACACGCACAACAATACAACACAATACACAATTTAGAATAGTTCTTAGAGTTTTTGTCAGACATAACTCTTTCTTCTTCTTTATTCTAGCCATTCTCAGATCATAATCCAAGTTCTCATGTGTTGAGAAATACTTGTAATTCCTAAAATACAAACCCATGTTTTCTATGTGCCCACACACATCTTGAGGTGTAGAGAACACTCCGGAAGATCGTGGTTTGAGTGCTAAAAGCTTTGGATAGGAAGATCGAAAAATATACAAAAAGACTCAAGGACACTTGATTGACTTCAAGAGGTAATTATTTATGTTCTTGAATGTTTTGTGTTTATATGTTATATATAAATATATTGTATATTTATATATTTATTGCATGATTAATAATATTGTATGTTAATGTTTTTGGATTGTTTTCTTGTTCATATAAACTGTTTATAAGAGTGGTGAATTTTTTTTATTGTTGTTGTTCCTAAAACAATGGGCCCACCACGCCAATTTTGCTACGTGCTCTCAATGTTTTTCCAACACAAGTGTCCTTGAGTCTTTTAGTAAAATCAACGATCCTCCTATCCTTATGAAAGCTCACACCTTAGCCTTCCAAGCAGTTCCTCTAACAAACAAGGACGTGTATGGGCACGTAGGATTCACGGGTTGATTTATGCTCTCTAGACATACTCAACACATTAGATCTAAAATTTTTTAGAAGAGAGAGACTATAGAAACTTCAAGAATTTCAGGTTTAGAAAATTCTATTATTTTTTTAGAGAGTCTGATAACTGAGAAACAACTGACTTAGAAAAGAATCGCTTCCTTTCAAGTTTATAAAGATAATTAAACTATTTAATTAATCTTTATTTAATCAAATTAAAAATGATCATTTACAACCTATTTTAATTATTTAATTTAAATCATATTTAAAAAAGAATAATTAAATAATTAAATAAACAATTTAATTTGAAATTCAAAATTCAAATCTTAGGGATATGGCATGTGAGTTGCGTGTGTCACTTTATGTGCATCCCTAATTTTCTCATTTGTTTGTTTAATTAATTTTAAGACAATATATTTATCCTAAAATAAATATCACTTAATTAAAAATTAATTTTATCTTATAAATTATCAGTTTTAAATAATTATCTAACAATGAGATAATAATTAAACTCTCCCAAATATTAATCCAAACATGAATAAAATTTATTTTAACTAATATAAAGTTTTTTAAATAAAAAGTATATAGTTAATTAATTAATTAATCAATTGCCCATAATTATCACATAATTATTTCTTTGCCCTAGAAAATTAATTCATTTGCAATTTAGTCATTTTTTCTATTAATCTTCCTTGTGAAATCCTTACCCTTGACAGTGTAGGACAGAGGCAACATGGGGACCGTGGCCTATAATACGAAGCTACAATAAACTAGATTATTAATTAAACTCCTTAATTCAATAATATTATTTATTAATTCAATTATTACTCCACTATAAATATGGAATTGCACTCTAAGTATTTATAGAATTATTTTTACAGAGTTTTCTCTTGTAATCTTTGAAAAGTTCCATTAAAAATGGCTCGAAGAAGCGAAGGGAAAATGGCCTGATGAGTTACCACAAGTCCTATGGGCCTATAGAATAACATCTCAAACCTTGACAGGGCATACACCATTTTCACTAGCCTATAGCTGTGAATCAATGTTTCCTATTGAGGTCAATGTTTTGATATTAAGACGCAGGGCGTATGATCAGAAATCAAATCATTTATAGCTTGAAGACTCTCAACTCAAAAATGCCTCGTACAAACACTGTGCCACAAGGTACTTTAATAAACGAGTTCGAGATAGGCAATTTGGAGTGGGAGATTTTGTACTCAGACGAGTGTTTTTAGCGACAAGAGATCCATCAGCAGGTGTGCTCGGACCGAATTGGGAAGGGTCGTATCTAATCGAATCAATCATCCAACCAGGTGTCTATAAGTTGGCTCGATTGAACGGAGAATTGATCTCGCGAACTTGGAATGGTGAACACATATTATCAATAATTTTTTGGATGATGTTTATTACTTTTGTAACCAATTGATTTATTTATTTGAATGATGTTAATAAAGTCATCTCTATTTCAATTTTCATTTTATTTGCTAATTTTTTTCTCGCAAACTCAGTAACAAAATAACTTAAGATCACAATCTTAGGAGTTAAAGGGGGACATATATGGTACAGGAAATAACCATACCATAAGCTCAAAAAAATTAATAACAAAAATGGAAACAGGTGCACGGAGATAACCTTGCATGCTTTAGCAAGCTCGAAATAAATGACTGATAACGGTCGAGTTGGAAAAAACTTGGAAACATTTTAAGTTCAGATAACCTTAGGCATAAACTGAATATGGAAATTGAAACTTATAAACAAGTTAAATAATTGGGCTAACTTCAAAAACATTACTACGAATTTTTGTGAAGCAAATTTAAAGTAGGCATGGTTGTTTTAACAAGCGTGAATTCGAGCACAATTATGCATATAAATTACATACATTACAAGTGTTTAAATGTATAGAAAGCTCAACATTACTTGTATGAATAAACAAGTATAATAACTGTAATAAATAACTTAAGCTCGAAAATTTTCAATACTTTGTAACTTTGAGCATACAATTATAAAATCAGAGGCCAATAATAAAAAGTAGATATTCAAAGTTGAGCAAATAATTTTTCGAAAACTCGAGTAGTAATTGCCTCACCCCCAAAGGCCTTAACTAATTACAATCCCCAAAAAGGGTCATACCCTTGACAAATCAACATGAAAAAGAAGGATTAAGTAGCAGCTTCGGAGTCCACCTCTTCACCTTGCTCCTCGTTGGCAGTTGTTTCTTGAGTTGTGGACTGGGCAACCTCTTCAACCATAAGTCGAGCCCGCCAAGTCTCTAGGAACGCCTCCTATTTGGGCCCCAAGAAAAAGGTATCGATGTCGGAGTTCATGGACCATATTATGTACATGGCCATGCCAGTTGAGGCATCCTTCTTTGTTTTAAACTCCTCAAGGAGTCACACCTTTTCTTCCTCCATCACCTCGATTGTCGCCTTCTTCTCCTCCTCAAGTGTAACGTCCCAAAATTACCTAACAAGGCTTAGGGCCTTGATTAGGGGGCCAGGATGGAAATATATGGAGTTATACACTTATTTGTTACATTTATCTATAATTGTGTGAATTATGTGATAATATGACTAGTTGTGCATGTTTAGGGGTATTAAATATGCATGTGGGCCCGTTTCTTATTAGAAGGGCAATCTGGGTAATTTTGCCTGTTGCAGGCATAATTATATATCTATGTGCATATTTGTGATATATGTGAGAGACCACATTATTATGTGGGTTTATTTGGGTTACTCGGCACGAGGCGATCCTAGGGAGCGAGTTAGCGTGAAAGTCACAACGAGACCCAATACTCGACTTGGGGCGAGTCAAGGGGTATTTTAGGTATTAGGTATTAGGTATTTAATTTAGTTATCGGGTAATTGAAATGAATAATTGGAGATATATTTGAAGTTAGTAAGTTTAGGAGGGGAATATTGGGGAATTTGACCATTTTGCCCTCGGGGACGTTTTTGGTACCCCGAGCCTCGAGATTAGCTTAAATCACTTAAGCTTAGGAAACTAAAGACAAAAACATAAAACACGTAAACACTAATTGACTCCCTCTCTCTCACCTTACTCTCTCCTTCTCTAAGCTTCTTTAAGCTAACTATTGAAGAACTAAGGAGGATTTTTAGCTAGAAAAGAATTGAAGCCTACAACTTGGGGGATAATTTCTGCTGCAGCTTGTGGGACCAATCATCAATTTAGGTAGGCTTTAGATTGTGTTTTTGGCCATTGAATTCTATGTTTTGCTTGGCAGTTTTGAAGAGTTTTGAACCTCTTAGCTCAAGAATCGAAAGTGTTGTTTTCAAGAGTTTTAAGGCTAGGTATTTGTTTGGTTTTGTTGCTGGGAAGATGTTAGAACTATTATGGTAAATGAATTATGGTTTTGGGGTGAATTTGAATTAGTTTGGATTGAGATTAGCTGATGAAAAGTGTGAAAATTCTGGGTTCGAGGGGCCAAGTCGTGACCTTGTTCTTGAGGGGTCGCGACTCAGCCTGAACCCAAGGCCTTAGGTGGCCTCTGTCTGGGAGGCGTCATGACCCTATAGGGCAAGTCACAGCCCACGCCTCTTGACAGAGGGGAGGAGGCTTGTTGTAGGAGGGGCACTCTGCGTGTAATGCCCTAAACTTCATGGACAGTTACGATGTGCATTTTAAATAGTGCTAAACTCGCTAATCGAGTCATTTGGCCATAATCGTGTAACTAAGTATGATTAGCGGTTTAGGATTAAATTTTTTGGTTAAGATACAACATTTCACTAAAATGTTTAATGTATACATTGGGATCCCAAAATATAAAACCTCAATAACCTAGTCACAAACATAATATAAAGCCTCATCAAAATGAGTAAATAAATACTTCCAGACCCAACCCAAGCCTTCGGGACGTCGAATCCCACTCAACTGGGTAGTAGGATCGATTCCAGGCCATTAGAGTTAAGTTCCCATGACTAAAAACCAAATCTGGCAAACAAACCCAACCTCCTCCTTCTTCAAGCCTGGGCTGCAGCGCCCTAGAACAGGGCTGCGGCCCAACCAAGAACCAGCCCAAAAAACTTATTTTCTCCATTTAAAAATCTTCCAAAAAACTCCAAATTCCAAAATCAAAGTTTCCAAACATCCTAATTAACCAAAACCACTAAAACCCAAGCTTCAATTCATTCAAAAACTCACCAAAACACAAAATCCAATTCAAGCTTAAAAACTTTAAAAATTTAGAACTTAAAACTTGAATTACCTCCGATTGAGTTGTTTCCCAGATAAATCCTGCGGCTAATAAGCTTCTAATCTTGCCTAGAATCGCTATGCCTCCATCCTCGCTTAAACCTAAGTCCTAGAACTTAAGTTTCCTTCAAAAATGTGATCGGGTGTCAAAAATGGAACTTTGAGGGAGAGAGAACGTTCTTAACGTTCTTTTTATTTCTTAATAGGTTACTTCAAGCTTAAGTAGCCTAAAGCAAATCCTAATGCTGGGGCTCCCGAAAATGCCCCCGGGGTAAAATAGTCAAAACTCCCAGAATTTCCCCATGATCTTACTAACTCCCAGTTTATCATCAAATATTTATTCCCATTACCCAATATCCCGATAATGTGTTAAATACCCTTTGACTCACTTCGAGTCAAGTATAAATCCCGTTGTGACTTTCCCACTAGCTTACCTCCTAGGATCGTCTCATGCTGAGTAACCCTATCATAACCAAATAATAATGAAGCACCACACATATACCACATATATGCCAAATATGCCTAAATTGGCCAAAAATGAAAATTTCCCAATTAAATAGAAATGGGCCCACATGCATATTTAATACCTCTAAACATGCATATCTAGTCATATTATGATATAACTCACATAATCATGCATATAATCATTTAATGGCATAATAAATCAATTATGGCCATCTCGGCCTCCGAATCAAGGTCCTAAGCCTTATTAGGAAATTTAGGTCGTTACAACTATCCCCTCCTTACAGAAATTTCATCCTCGAAATTTATCAGAACAGCGCAAAATATAAATTTTGCATAACAGATTCCAGTTCCTAGGTCGCTCCCTTGACCTCCTTGTTTCTGTATAATACCTTAATCAAAGGTACAACTTTGTTCCTTAGAACCCTGTTCTTTTTGTCTCATATCTGGACTGGCTATTCCTTACAAGGTGACTTAGCCTCAATCTCCAGATTTTCATAACTCAACTCATGAGTCTCTTCTAACCCATGTCCTCAACCTGGAGGTATAAGATACACTGTATACAGCTGACAGTGCCAATGATAAGGTCAATCCAAAGGCTTTGAACACAACTTGAAGACTGAGAGACGTGGTTGGGTACTAGGTCCTATTTATAGAGTTCAAGGAGTGAACTACCTCCTTTTAGATTGACTAAAAATAATGAGTTTTAATTGAAAAATATTTGAATATTCGTTCAACAGAGGCTTAAGACTCGGTCAAAACGTTCAGAGGCTAGTCAAGAGGTTAAGGAATGAAATGAGCTCGGTTTCAAAAACGTTTGAAAACATTTCCCTAAGGCCGATATATCGCCCATCATAGGTGATATATCATCTGGGCTTATGTTCTGAGTGATCGTCGATTCATTTCTGCGAAATGGACTTGCTTTTCGTATACCCCATGTGGTGATATATCGCCCCTATAGTTGCGATATATCGGCATACGCTGAAATATTATACACGTAATTGCACTTTTCATCTTAATTTGAATTGGTTAATCAAGTTTGACTGAGTCATAATACTGTTTTAAAGCTGCTGGTAGGTCCTAGGGTTTTTAAATATTTCTTTTATAAAACTATTCATCAAAAAATACTTAATTTCTCAACAAACAAGCACATGACAAGTGTCATGATCTTATTAGTTCTATCTAAACTTTATAGTATAATAAATGACATCTTTATAATCAGCTATATTAATCAAACATTATGTTATAATTAATATTCTTAAACTATAGGTTAAACTTATAAAATCTATAAGTGTTGCTACGAGTGTTCAACTAAGTCCCTGCTTGAACCAAAATCCACAGTAATAAACATACTATAACTACTACTACTACTACTACTACTACTACTACTACTACTACTACTACTACTACTACTATCTAACTAGCTAAGTAAAATTCTGGGACTCTACAATTCTCCCCTACTAAAAAGAATTTTGTCCTCGAAATTTACTTACTAAACAATTCCGGATACCGGGCTAACATATCCTCCTCCAACTCCCACGTTGCCTCCTGTTCAGAACTATTACTCCATAGGGCTTTGACTATCAGAATACTCTTGGATCGTAACTCCTTCATCCCTCTATCTAGGATGCTAACCGGTCGTTCCTCGTAACTCAAGTCTTTCTAGAGTGCAATCGTATCGTACTTGAGGATGAGAGATGGGTCTGATACATATTTACGCAACATCGAATTGTGGAACACATTGTGGCTAACTGCTAGAGCTGGCGGTAAGACTAATCTATATGCAACTGCTTCCACTTTTTCCAATATCTCAAAAGGACCTATAAACCGAGGACTAAGCTTGCCTTTCTTCCCAAACCGCTTCACACCTTTCATAGGAGATATCTTTAGGATGACTTGATCTCTGACTTTGAATTCCACATCACGCCGCTTGGCATCCGCATAACTTTTCTGATGGCTTTGAGCAGCAAGCATATGCTTTCTAATTAGCGTTACTGCTTCCTGAGCTTTTCTAATAGCTTCGGGACCAAGAAGCTGCCTTTCTCCTACCTCGTCCCAATGTAACGACGATCGACACCTTCTTCCATAAAGTAAATCATAAGGTGCCATCTCGATCGTTGACTGGTAGCTATTGTTGTAGGAGAATTCTATCAGTGGCAAGTACTTATTCCATGATCCTCCGAAATCAAGTACACAAGCGCGCAACATATCTTCTAGAATCTTTATGGTACGCTCGGACTGACCGTCTGTCTGAGGATGAAATGTTGTACTAATACTTAACTTAGTACCCATGGCTTGCTGTAAACTTCCCCAAAATCTCGATGTAAACACCAATCCTCTATTAGATACTATTGTTTTATGGATTCCATGCATTCGTACTATTTCTTGGACATAAATGTCTGCATATTGATCTGCTGTGTATGATGTCTTAACAGGCAGGAAATGAACTGACTTGGTTAGTCTATCTATTACTACCCAAGCCGAATCATGCTGCTTATTCGTTCGTGGAAAACTCGTCACGAAATCCATGGCTATATCATCCCATTTCCATTCTGGAATGCTAAGTGGTTGCAATAAGCTTGCAGGGCGCTGATGTTCTACTTTCACTTGCTGGCATACTAAACATTTAGACACATACTCTGCTATATCTTTCTTCATTCTTAGCCACCAATATATTTCCTTAATATCGTGAGTCATCTTGGTCGACCCTGGGTGAACTGAGTATGGGGTATTGTGTGCTTCTTCTAAAATCTTCATCTTAGTCCCTTGATCATTTGGCACGCATACCCGATCCTTATATCTTAATAACCTTGATCCTGATATTGAGAAATCTGTGGCCTTTCCTTCTTTCACTGCTTCCATATGTGCTACTAATGTTTCGTCATGTCCTTGTCCAATCCGTATTTCTTCTAACAGACTTGACTGGATAGACAAGTTAGCCAGCTTACTGATAACTACTTCTATTCTGGCACTGATCAGCTCCTGCTGTAGCGGCTTTTCTATTTTGGCTAGTGCTGCTAAACTTCCACAATTCTTCCTACTTAGAGCATCAGCAACTACGTTTGCCTTCCCCGGGTGGTATAAGATTTCGCAGTTATAATCCTTCACTAGTTCCAACCACCTGCGCTGCCTCATGTTGAGTTCCTTCTGAGTGAAGAAATACTTTAAGCTTTTGTGGTCCGTATAAATCTCTCATCGTTCCCCATAAATATAATGGCGCCAGATTTTCAACGCAAAGACCACCGCTGCCAACTCCATATCATGTGTTGGATAGCATTGCTCGTACTCCTTCAGCTGCCTTGAGGCGTAGGCTATCACGTTGTCATTCTGCATCAGCACACAACCCAACCCTTGCTTCAACGCATCACAGTAAACTATAAACTTGTCGTTGGGTGTCGGTACACAGAGTATTGGTGTTGAGCACAACTTATCTTTAAGCAACTTGAAGCTCTCTTCACACTTATCAATCCAGTTGAACCTTTGCTGTTTTCAAGTCAGGTTGGTAAGTGGAATGGCTATTTTAGAAAAGCCCTCTACAAAGCTCCGATAATAACCTGCTAATCACAGAAAGCTTCTTACTTCTGACGCGTTCTTTGCTCTTGGCCAATCCTTCACAACCTCTACCTTGGATGGGTTTACTACAATTCCATCTTTGGATATAATGTGGCTGAGAAATGCTACTTGTGAAAGACGAAATTCGCACTTGTTGAACTTGGCGTAAAGTTGATGCTCCTTTAGTCGTAACAAGATCAACCTTAAGTGTTCCTCGTGCTCGACTTCATCTTTTGAGTACACCAAGATATCGTCGATGAATACTACAACGAATTTATCCAAGTAATCCTTAAAGACTTTATTCATTAAATCCATAAACGCGGCTGGAGCGTTGGTAAGATCGAAAGACATAACTAAAAACTCGTAATGCCCATAACGAGTTCTAAAAGTTGTCTTAGGAATGTCCTCTTCCCGTACATTGAGCTGGTGATACCCGGATCGTAGATCAATCTTTGAAAACACGATCGCACCTCAAAATTGATCAAATAAATCATCAATCTGGGGTATCGGGTACTTATTCTTTATTGTTACCTTATTCAACTCGTGGTAATCTATGCACATCCGCATGCTTCCGTCCTTCTTCACAAATAGAGCCGGTGCTCTCCATGGAGAATGGCTCGGTCTAATGAAACCCAAGTCTAGGAGTTCTTGTAGCTGTGTCTTTAACTCCTTGAGTTCTGTAGGTGCCATCCGATATGGTGCCTTGGAGATAGGCTTGGTGCTCAGTACTAATTCAATGGTGTAGTCAATTTCCAGAGTCGGCGACAACCCTGGTAAATCGTCGGGAAATACTTCTAGGAATTCTTTTACAATGCGGACGTCTCCAACCTTTAGTGGTGTTTCCTTTACCACATCCGTGATGCTGGCTAAGAATGCTTGACATCCTTTTTCTATCATCCTTTGGGCTTTGAGAGATGATATTAGCGGTGTGCATAGTCCTGAAACTTGTCCCATAGGCACAGTCTCTGGCCGTCAGGAGTCTCGAACATCACTTTCTTGCGTTTGCAGTTGATGGTTGCAGCATGCCTTGCTAGCCAGTCCATGTCTAGTATCACGTCGAAGTCTTTGATCTTTAGTTCTATCAGGTCTCCTTCTAATTCTATGTCCTCAATCTTGATCGATACGCCTCGTATTATCCGTGATAATAGAACTACTTTGCCTGAAGGCAACTCTGTTACAAACCTAGTTCTAAATATTTCACAAGGTTTGTCTAGTTTTTCTATCATTCCTAACGAGATATCCGAATGAGTGGCTCCCGAATCAAATAATACAGAACATACATTATTGAGGATAGAAACCTGACCTGTAACCACTTTATTGCTAGCATCAGCTTCTCCTTGGGTTAAGGCAAATACCCTGGCAGGAACCATCTTGTTATCCCTTTTCTCCTTTGTCTTGGGCTGTGGACATTCTCTCTTCTGGTGTCCTTCCTAACCACAGTTGTAGCATCCCTTGGTGTTCGCACGACATTCACCAGGATGTTTCCTTTGGCATTTAGCACATTGCGGGTATTCTACATAATCCGACCTATTACTTCCATTATTCGTCTGTGCCCTTTTAACGTTGTCGCACTGCTTGTTGTCAGGATTCTTTCTTTTCTGATGATTACTATTGTTGCTGGACTGATTGTTGTTGTTGTTGTGGTTGTTCTGACCATTCTGAGGTTGACTTGACTATTTAGGCTCAAGCTTACTGGCCTCCTCTTTACTAACATTTGCATGAAGCCTTTCTACTTCTATTGTCGTTTCTAGAACATCAGCAAAGGTAGTATTTCCCGGGTTTAAGAGCTTAACCCCTAACTCAATCTTTGGTCGAAGTCCTCTAATGAACTTGGTCACCCTCAGAAAGTCAGTTGGAACCATTTCTGGTGCAAACTTGGCTAATCGATTGAACTGCCGAGCATATTCAGCCACTTATAAACTCCCTTGCTTCAGACCAGCGAACTCCTCGACTCTTGAAGTGATGACTGCTGAATTGTAGTACTTTTTATGGAAAAGCTCCACAAATCTAGTCTAAGTCATGGTGGCGACATCGTGAGTCTGCTGAACTAAGTCCCACCATATTCTAGCATCTTTCTTGAGCAGAGACGAAATGCAGGATATGCGGTCTGCGTTGCTAAGATTCATGTGCGCTAAGATCGGCTCCACATTTCTGAGCCATTCTTCCTCCTCGAAGGGGTTTGTTGTCCCTTCAAAGTTCGAAGTGTGTTGCTTACAAAACCACTCGTAAATTGGCTCCATGTGCTGAGTTGGGTATGGCACATAGTTCGCCACTGGCCATCCCCCATATGGACCAACTTGTTGAGGTGCTGGGGCCATTTGCTGAGGCTGTGGTTGCGGCGGAGGCTGAGTCGGAGGCTGAGCCTGTTGTCGCTATTGCTGCAGTAATTCCTCAACTTGTTGTCGCAGTCTGTCAATTTCCGAAGTGTTGTCAACCGGCGGCGGCGCATTTCGGTTGGCAGTAGAATGCATTCCCCTTCTGCGAATTGGAGGGGCTTCATTGCTCTCTGGAGCGACGTTGGAGGCATTGACATTGGTGCAAGCAGACTTTCTGAGCGACATCTTTAGAAGAGTTCTAATAGTCGAGAAAAACATGTTAGAACTTACCTTAATAGGCTCTAAGGCAAAACATAATCTAAACAAACATAACTCGGACCAACTAATTATGATTTCTTATGAAAACTTATTTAAGCCTTCTTTATCATTAGAGTGGGCTTCTATACTTAGAAAAATAAGCCATCTTTATTATTTTCTTAGTTTGTTTCTAATCATCCTACATGACTAAATTCTCAGGCTCGAAACTCGTCGTTGTTCCAAAGTTGTCCAAATTGAGGGAGGGCTGGGATCAGTAAATCGTTCCCACTACTATGGCCCCCTAACTCTCAATATAGAGAACCTGATTCATTGATTTGTATCCACCCTCACCGAACTTAGTCATTATTTATTATTATTATTGCAAAAGAAAATCAAACTCATACATGTCATCAAAATAAAAATGATATTTATTTGGAAAAAAAAGTTTTTCACTATTTACAATCATAAATGCAAATAAATAAAATAAATAAGAAACTAATCTATTCTAAAAATTGGGTTCTTCTACATCTGATCTTTCATCTAACATATCGTCATCTATCTCTTCATAGTCATCATTATCTTGAGTCTCAAAATTCTCTCGAGGAAGATTCGTAAATATTCTATGTTTTTGCTCATTTGTAAATTGGAATTCCATTTTAGAAGTGAACCTAAGTATGAGAAAATAATATCTCATAGCTACCGATAATTCATCTTCATCATCTATCGTCTCCCATATATCTTCTAAAGCTGCAATCACAGTTGGATAATCTTTAAAAAGTCTAATTACTAAAACATATTGCTCCGCTGATTTCATCATGATCTGTTTAGTTTCTTGGAGGTGACCTATCTCCCTGTGGAATAAAAGTAGTCTCCGAGTGATTCTTTCTAGCACTCCTACGGTGTTTCTTGGTTCTCTAATTCTTTTCAAGGCCTTAATGGCTCGGATATCCTCATGTATTAATGCTCCATTCATTCTAAACTGAAATCATAAAGGCTAAAACGTTAGCTATACATATAAACATAATAACTATAGCATAAACACTTACTTGGCGGTTAGATTCGGAGCTTGAGCGTGTGTATCAAGGAGAACTCATGCGAATGAACCGTTGCTTTAATATCCACTATAATGACCCAACTAATCCTAATACTTTGGACCATTAAAACTACTATACATAGACACTATTTTTTAGAAAACATACATAAGAAACATTCACAACTTTATTAAAAACTCTAAGGTAAATGTTGAAATACATAAATGAGCGGTATGGGATCCCATTGTTTGAAAATAAAACACAACTTTATACTAAAGGAAATTGTTTACAAAACCAAATGCGGAAAATACATAAAAAAAACAATATTTAATGAGACTAAAAATAACGTCGTCCTCGAATCGTTCCCGCAGTCCATCGAATCCATTCTTCCTCAATACACAGGCAAAGCTTCCATGAATCCTTCCGCTGCCAAATCTATTTTCCTGCATACATAAAAATAAAGGAATGACCCTAATGCCTAGCAAGGAAAATCTACTAATAACATAAAACATATACATAAACTATATCATAAACATATACTAATAAACATATGTCATATACTACAATGGCCACCATACTTCTTGGGGCTTGTTAACTAAACAAGTCATATGCCCAATAAGTTTGTGGGGCTTGCTAGCTAAGCAAGTCATATGCTCATAAATTATTGGGGCTTGTTAGCTAGACAAGTCATATGCCCAAGGACTATAAACATACTACACATAATGTTAACATATCATAACATAACATAAGATAACATAAGATAACATAACATATAATATAACAAAAGCATAACATATCATATAAACATATAAGATCTATCCTATTTTCCTTACCAATACTGGGATATGAGAACAAGAACGAGATTTGGAACACTCCTAAAACCAACAATAAGAATGTGATTATTCTAAAGAAAAGAGATGATAAAGAAGAGAACTAAACCACCAAGAAGAAACTTACCTAAAAGAAATCTTAAGTTCAAAGAACTTAAATACCTAACCAAGAATGAAAAACAATGAGTTAGGATTTGAGTAAAGAAAGCTAAAGGAAACTGAAGAAACATACAGAAATGAACTTAAGATTAGGAATACCTTTGGATGTACAAGAACCGAACTACACCTCGATATTGTAAAACACACTATTTATCTTACTTCCCAAGTGTTTATAAAGCTTAAAAATGAAAAAGATTATAACCCAACCCAAGTGTTTATCACTCTATAGTAACCCTAGCAACTTGAAGGCTTTGAACACAGCTTGAAGACTGAGAGAAGTGGTTGGGTACTAGGTCCTATTTATAAAGTTCAAGGAGTGAACTACCTCCTTTTAGATTGAATAAAAATAATGAGTTTTAATTGAAAAATATTTGAATATTCGTTCAACAGAGGCTGAAGACTCGGTCAAAATGTTCAGAGGCTAGTAAAGAGGTTAAAGAATGAAATGAGCTCGGTTTCAAAAATGTTTGAAAACATTGCCCTAAGGCCGATATATCGCCCATCATAGGTGATATATCTTCTGGGCTTATGTTCTGAGTGATTGTCGATTCGTTTTTGCGAAATGGACTTGCTTTTCGTATTCCCCGTGTGGCGATATATCGCCCTTATAACTGCGATATATCGACATATGTTGAAATATTAAACACGTAATTGCACTTTTCAGCTTAACTTGAATTGGTTAATCAGGTTTGACTAAGTCATAATACAGTTTTAAAGCTGCTGGCAGGTCCTAGGGTTTTTAAATATTTCTTTTATAAAACTATTCATCAAAAAATACTTAATTTCTCATAAAACAGGCACATGACAAGTGTCATGATCTTATTAGTTCTATCTAAACCTTATAGTATAATAAATGATATTTTTATAATCAGATATATTAATCAAACCTTATGTTATAATTAATATTCTTAAACTATAGGTTAAACTTATAAATTCTATAAGTGTTGCAGCGAGTGTTCAACTAAGTCCTGACTTGAACCAAAATCCACAGTAATAAACATACTATAACTACTATTAGCTATTACTACTACTACTACTATCTAACTAGCTAAGTAAAATTATGGGACTCTACATGATGCCTGGATGAAGAGAATAAGAGGTAGTATAAGATTCATCCAGAATCTCCCATTTAATCTCAGTGTCCATCGGATCCCAAATCTGATCCTTATACCACAATAAACTCACACCTGACACTGTATAATCCTTAGCTAATCCCAGCTAAGACATTCCCCTCAATTCTCCCGTCTGTGGTTCACTTAACTGTCCTTCCTTTGATTCTCTCAGGAAGAGTAACTCAAATACAATGTTGGCCCACCAGTAACTCTACTCTAGTTCTGGTCAGATCCTTTAACTAACATGATGCATAGGCAATCACTTTTCCCTGTCACTGAGGTGTCATAACAACCTGCAAACTGATTCTGATTTATAAGAAGACTCAAAACTCTTTCCCAAAGCACATATAATATCATGCCCGTCCAATGAAACTCCTGCCCCTAAGGCATTCCTTGACCTTGGCAAATCTCTGCAGAGAATATACCACAATACCATCGATCAAGACGATCACAAATCTTATTAAGATAATCTTTTAATACCCTATTCATCTAATTCATAAAAAAAAAAAACTTGGCATTGACCAAATTCTCACAACATAACTTAGCACTCCCAGTGCCCATATCTAATACACAAGACAACCTTCTATTTATCCTTCTCCCTGATGTTCAGCTGGTACTAACCAGATCAAAGATCAACTTTGGAGAATACCATCTTGCTCAATAATTGAGCCTTTAGTTCTTACAGCTTTACTGAAGCCATTCAATATAGTGCCCTAGACTTGATTCCATCCCTGGCACCAATCCAATCAACATTCTATCTCTTTGTGTAAATGTAATCCTTACAAATCCCTTAGAAATCCATCCAGAAACAGCTGCCTAAATTCTTTCCAGTCCATCACAGCTGTATCTCGTGTCTGGGATACCACTTCCCACCACGTCCCAGCATCATCCCGCAATACATATGTACTATAGATCACCCTATCATGACCTACCATCCCCATACTGTAAAGAATGGAAATGATCATGCCCATCCATTGCTCAGCTCTGAATGGATCTAGGCCTCCCTCAAAGATTGGAGGGTAATACTCCTGGAATCTTCCACTAAGAAATTCCCACCTATTCTCAACCCTAGGCTAAGCCAAAACTGGTGACACTCCTGGTATAACAAAGGAAGAGGTGTTCCCTGACAGTACCTGTTGTTGCTTCAAACACCTAATCTCTTCCTCTTGCCTCTGCAATATTAATTGCACCTCTGTAAACACCTGCTGGAAATTCTGAGGAGCAGGTGAAGAACTCAAACCCTAGCTGTAATTCCCAGCCTCAGTATAACCACCACCAGGTCTCATTATCTGCCTTGGATACATACCTGCTGATTGAATCTACAGTCAATAACTTGACCCATTAAACATGATGAGCATATCAAATCCCCATAGGAACAATCTTACCAAACTACATTCACAAATCATTATAGTGCTAAAAATATGCCCATAGCATTCGTTCATCAATTCATAACCCCTGCTCTTCCAACATACATACCATGCCTCCAACTCCAGCATGCAAATAATACATTTATATATTCATGGAGCAGGTAATCATATAATCTCATGCTCCTTAATACAATATGAAGGTAAAGCATTTACATTCTATCTAAGCAATGAAACACATAACTACAGAAATAGTTACCATTCCCTGAGTGAAGTTATCTTTAGTGACGAGTGTGCATGCCTAGCTTGTCTTTAGGAAACCTTAACCTTGACTTGCTCTGATACCAAGTTATAATGCCCTAAACTCCAGGGAACGTTACAATGTGCATTTGAAACAGTGTTAAACTCAATAATCAATTCATTTGTCCATAATCGTGTTATTACTAAGTATGATTAGCAGTTTAGGATTAAAACATTTGGTTAAGATACAATGTTTCACTTAAACGTTTGATGTATACATTGGGATTCCAAAATATAATTTAAAGGTTAATTACAATAAAAGATTTACAACCAGCCGACCTAAGCAACGAAATAGGGTTTAACCCTAGTTCCTCTTTAAACCCTCGGCCGCGGCTGTATATGTACACATCGTCACCTAAGCTCTCCAACTAAAGAATGGTCCAGCTTTCTTTTGCCTTTATCTGCACCACATGGCACCTGTGAGCCGAAGCACAGCAAGAAAACTCACTATGCTCATGAACAAGTAATAACATGTCACTAAATCATAATAGGAATTGCCTAGCAATAATAGCCATATTCATGCATGCAAATAAGTCCAAATAATGATGGTGGATCCTGCCCTCCTGTATGGATGACTATACAGTCAATCCTAATCAGATGAGTAATTAACACTTTGAGATTCTGATAATCATGCTGAGGCGTGTAGCCTTAATCAGATGAGTGATTAACACTTTGAGATTATGATAATCATGCTAGGGCGTGTAGCCCTAATCAGATGAGTGATTAACACTTTGAGATTCTGATAATCATGTTGGGTCTTGTAGCCCTAATCATATGAGTGATTAATACTTTGAGATTCTTCTAATCATGTTGGGGCTTGTAGCCCTAATAAGATGAGTGATTAACACTTTGAGATTCTGATAATCATGCTGGGGCTTGTAGCCCTAATCAGATGAGTGACTGATGAGTGAGTCACAAAATTTGGCTCAGGACCCATAGCCATGTGAAGTTGCGGTCACCTGAGCCTTTTGTCCCTAACTCTAAGTAACTAGCCTTTAGACTAGACAAGCGCTTTTAATTTTCATCGAACTTGAGGTCGGTCAAGCATTAATGTTCATTTCAATGCTTATGTTAATTAGATCTAATCTTTTCGGCTTGCGTTAAACACGCTAATACCGTTCTTGAATTATAGGTCAATTCCATACCAACAGTTGCAGTACTACTGCCAAACTTGACTAATAAGTCACAGCTTCATAATCAATACTGACACCATTGCCAATTCCTGACTCATAGGTCAGTTCCATTCACAAGTAAGCAATGCAACCGGGCATATATCATATGTCAAATATGCAAATACAGGGCATTCAACATACTTACTTAACAATAACTAACATAATTATGATCATGCACATTTACAGAGACTCAAGCTCTAATCAATCTCATATTCAATATTCATGTCATGCCCTAATCACATGTATCTTATGCATCACATGCATCACACACTGGGTACATTTTTCTTACCTTTGGTCCAAGCACAGGTTACCAATAAATGAGCCACAAGCACGATCCTGATTCCAAGCCCCTAGCATTAACCTAGTCACAACCATAATATAAAACCTCATCAAAATGAGTAAATAAATACTTCCAGACCCAACCAAAGCCTCCGGGACGTCGAATCCCACTCAATTGGTAGTAGGATCGATCCCAGGCCATTAGAGTTAAGTTCCCACGACTAAAAGCCAAATCTGGCAAAATGTTCCCTTAAGCATCGCGGCCCTCCAAACACCATGTCGTGGCCCACCTCAAGATAAAGCCAACCTCCTCCTTCTTCAAGCTTGGGCCGCAGCGCCCTAGAACAGGTTTGCGGCCCAACCACGAACCAGCCCAAAAACCTCATTTTCTCCATTTAAAAACCTATCCAAACATCTCAAAATTCCAAAATCAAAGTTCCCAAACATCCTAATTAACCAAAACCACTAAAACCCAAGCTTCAATTCATTCAAAAAATCATCAAAACAAAAAATCCAATTCAAGCTTAAAAACTTTAAAAACTCAGAACTTAAAACTTGGATTACCTCCGATTGAGTTGTTTCCCAGCTAAATCCTTCGGCTAATAAGCTTCTAATCTTCCCCAGAATAGCTATGCCTCGATTCGCGCTTAAATCCAAGTCCTACAACTCAAGTTTCCTTCAAAAATGTGATCGGGTGTCGAAAATGGAACTTTGAGGGAGAGAGAACGTTCTGAACGTTCTTTTTATTTCTTAATAGGTTACTTCAAGCTTAAGTAGCCTCAAGCAAATCCTAATGCTCGGGGTCCCAAAAACGCCCCCGGGGTAAAATAGTCAAAACTCCCAGAATTTCCCCATGATCTTACTAAGTCCCAATTTATCATCAAATATTTATTCTTATTACCCAATATCCCGGTAATGTGTTAAATACCCCTTGACTCACTCCGAGTCAAGTATAAATCCTGTTGTGACTTTCCCACTAGCTTACCTCCTAGGATCGTCTCGTGCTGAGTAACCCTAGCATAACCAAATAATAATGAAGCACCACACATATACCACATATATGCCAAATATTCCCAAAATGGCCAATATATGAAAATTTCCCAATTAAACAGAAATGGGCCTATATGCATATTTAATACACCTAAACATGCATATTGAGTCATATTATGATATAACTCACATAATCCTACATATAATCATTTAATGGCATAATAAATCAATTATGGCCCTCCCAGCCTCCTAATCAAGGTCTTAAACCGTATTAGGAAATTTGGGTCGTTACACCGCGATCCTCAAGGCCAAGTCACGACCCGCCTGGGCATTTTTGGCCTTAGGAAGTTTTTTTAAAAGGGAACATTTTCCTTAGGGCTTGGGATTGATTCCACTACTCGGTTTAGTGGAACTCAAGGCCCTAGAGGCTAGGACTCAGGATGAAAGCTTTTATTTGATCGTTGTTGATGGAATTCTATTTTATGGTTGTGACTAGGTTACTGCTAGGGGCTCGAAACTGGGATCGTGCTCAAGGATCGTTCTTATTTATGCTTACTCGGGCTTGAGGTCAGAAAATTGCACCTAATACGTGTTATATGTGATTAGGGCTTGGCCCGACTATTATCAATTATCTTGACTAGGGCTTGGCCCGACTGTTATCAATTATCTTGACTAGGGCTTGGGCCCCAAGAACATTTATATTTAATCTAATGCTTCAAATGTTGGTCGATACTTGCTTAAGTGCTCCATGATTGTTGTATGAATTTCGTGGTTAGGGCATGTGGCCCCGTTAAAAAAGTATGATTAGTATCATGAGAATGGTTATTCGATGGTGTTATGTGATTAACATGCATGCGTACTTATTTGTTGGGATATGCCTATCCATATTTGTTTCTGTATTCCTAGATCAAGGCTTGACTCATTAGTCAAGGACGACAATAGCGCGTTGCGCGCTGGCCGAAAGGCTTAGGCTAGAATCAGTATTGTATTATTACGTTGGCCGACCGTATGGTCGATGAAATATTAAAGCGCCAAGTACGCTGGACTAGCTCTATGGCTAGTTACTCAAGGCTAAGGGCAAAGGCCCCAGGAGACTCTATGGTCACGTAGCTTGGGCATAGGGCCCTGGGATTGACTCTGTGGTCAATTGTTTAGCGTAGCGGCCCTAAATCGGTCCAATGACCACTTGTTTATAGCTTAATGATGATATTTGTAGGTTGCTATCTTTGGCCATATTAGATGGGTATCTGGAAGTTTATATTCTTTGTTTATGCACATGTTGAGTTTTCTTGCTGAGCCTTGGCTCATAGGTGCTTTGTGGTGCAGGTAAAGGAAAAGGAAAGCTTGACCAGCCATGAGTTGGAGAGATTCGGTGGCGGCTTGTACATATGCGACTGCTCAACCACCACGGCCAAGGATATGTCAAAGAAACTAGGGTTATAGCCTTGTTTTTGTCGCTTAGGCCGTCTGAATGTAGTTTTTGATGAATATTCACCTTTTTAAAAGTTTGGTTGTAATATTTTGGGATCCCATGTTTGTATGAAACTTTTTATATAAAAGTCAACGGTTTGTTTGACCAAAATTTTTAACCCTGACCCTTGACATTAACCTTAGTTACATATTTTAAACCAAATAACTTGGTTAGTATAACGACCCAAAATCCTTAATGTGGCTTAATGCTTGGATTAGGGGGCCATGATGGCCATAATAGATTTATTATGCAATTAAATGATTATATGCATGATTATGTGAGTTATATTATTATATGATAATAAATGCATGCATGTGGGTTCACTTTTCATTATAAGGGCATTTTTGGTAATTTGGCTCGTTGAGGGCATATTTGTATATTTGCATGTTGATGAGGTATGGATGAGGCCACATTATTATGTGGATATGTTCAAGCTATTCGACATGAGACGATCCTAGGATGTAATTTAGCGGTTTTGTCATAACGGGGTCAATTATTGAGAAATTAGATAATGAGAATGATTATTTGATGACATATTGGGAGTTAGTGAGATTAGGAGAAAATTCTGTGAATTTTGACTATTTTGCCCCCAGGGTCATTTTTGGGACCCCGAGCATTAGGATTTATTAGAGGTTACTTAAGCTTGAAGTAACCTGTCAGAAGGAAAACTACGTTCAATCACCTTTTCTCTTTCTCCCGTTATCCATTTTTTACTGTTCGTCGTATTTTCGAAGGGAACTTGAGTTCTAGGACTCTGATTCTTGTGAGAATCGAGTTATAGCAATTCTGGGGAAGATTAGAAGCTTATTAACTGGAGGATTTAGCGAGAAACGTCTCAATTTGAGGTAATTCAAGCTTTAAATTTTTAGTTTTTGAGTTTCTAAGATTTGAATTGGATTTTATGTGTTGATGAGTTTTTGAATTGTTTGAGCCTCGGGTTTTGATAGTTTGGGCCATTGGAATGTTTGGGAACTTTGATTTTTGGATTTGGGGATGTTTGAGTAGGTTTTTGGAAGGATTTAAAAGAGGAAAAATGAAGGTTTTTGGTTGGGTTCCAGGTGGGACCGCGGCTCTGTTCATGGGCATCGCGGCCTAAGCTTAGTGAAGAAGAGTAGTGGAGCTTAAGGGCCTTGGGGCTGCGGCGTCTACGAGGCAAGCCGTGGCACGCGGTGCAGGTGCTTGTGGATGGCGCTTTTGTTTGGAAGGCGGGCCGCAGCTCAGTAGGGTGGGGTCGCGATGCTTAGGGGCATTTGTGGCCAGAATGGTGTTTTAATTGTGGGAACTCAAACCTTAGGCCTCAGAATCGTTCCTACTACCCGGTTTAGTAGGATTTGACATCCTGGAGGCTAGGTCTTGGTCTGGGAACCTTTTATTACTCTTTTTTTATTGATGGGAGTTTATATTTGGTTATGAATAGGTGACCGCTAAGGGACTTAAGGACTGATCGTTCTCAAGGGTCGTTCTCTTATTATTCCACGCTCGAACCAGAGTTAAGAAAACTGCACCCAGTATGTGACATGCATGGTTATTGATGAGGCATGCTGAGTGCTCGATATGTGGACATTGATTGCATATTTAATGCTTAGCAATCTTTCTTACTTGTGAGTGGTACTGATTTATTAGTCAGAATCGGTAATGGTGTCAGTATTGACTGTGAAGCTGTGACTTATTAGTCAAGTTAGGCAATAGTAATGAGCACTGGTCGTATGGAATTGACTTATGAGTCAAGAACGGTATTAGTGTGTTTAACGTAAGCCAGAAAGATTAGATCTAATTGACATAAGCATTATCATCATAAACATGAAATGCTTGACCGACCTTAAGTTCGATGAAAACAAAAGCGCTTGTCTAGTCTAAAGGCTATTTACTTAAAGCCAGAGCCAAAAGGCTAAGGTGACCAACACGTCACATGGCTTGGGAGTGGATCCCCATAAATGGACTTATTAGCCATCTATTTAAGGAGCAAAACCCTAGAGATGGACTTACTAGTCATCTATAAAGGGAACAGATCCTTAGAGGTTGACTTATTAGTAACCTGCACAGCATGTGACTCAATAGTCACTTATCTGATTAGGGCTACAAGCCCCAGTATGATTACCAGAATCATTATTGATATTCACTTATCTGATTGGGCTGCAAGCCCCAGAATGATTACTATAACCATTTATTGATATTGTATACATGCAGTAATAAGTTTTCTTGTTGAGCCTTGGCTCACGGGTGCTATGTGGTGCATGTAAAGGGAAAGAAAAGCTCACCCAGCCTTGAGTCGAGAACTTAGGTGGAAATGTGTACATATGTGGCTGCTTAACCACCACGGCCAAGGTGTTTCTCAGGGGAACTAGGGGTCAACCCTATATTTTGCTGCTTTGGTCGGTGGGTTGAAATTTTTATACTGTAATGACCATTTTGGATTGTAAATAACTTGTAAACGCTTTTATGGGCCCATGTACAGTTTTATGTTTTAAATAAAATATATCCATTCCTTTTGATCAAGATTTTTCACCTTAGCCTATTTATAACACCTAGATGCACGTTTATAACCTAATGACTCATTTAGCGAGTTAAGCACTCTTTAAAGTTCACAATAACGGTCTTGGAGTAACCAGGGCGTTACAGTTAGCAAGTCTGACACAATTTAAAGTACACAATGTAACGGTTTGGACTAGGAGGACGTTACATCGAGCTTGGAATTTTGATTCTACAGGCGTTCAAGCTTGAAATTTTGAGTTTTGAACTCAGCCTTGACCCAATCAAGCTTAGCTTTGATGCGCTCAACCTTGGCCTCTGCGGAGGTAGTTTTGCTCACCACTTTGTCTCAAGGTCACTTTACCTCTGTGAGATTTGTCTTGCCCTGCGCAGCTTTGAGCTTATCCTCTGCTTTGGTTTGGGCAGCCTTGTCCTCAATGGTGAGTTTATGACTAGTTGCCACTTAAGCATTCAACAAATGATTTTCTCAATGAAGGGTAAGAAGACCCTGAAAATTATCAAGTGTTAGCATGAACGAAGGCAGAACAAAAAATGATAAATTATTTCAAGTTCAATGATACAAACCGAGGCTATCATCTCCTCACCTCTATCAAAGATGGAGGTTGAATTATTGCTCTTCAGAAACTCCTAGTCAGAGACCTAGAGATTGTTGCATATGCAACCTACTTAATTCAAGATGTCGGACCTAAGGTCAACTCTGAAGGTGCCAGCTGCATTATCAAGGACGAACTCTTTCTCAAAGGTAGAGATTGAAAAGTTACGCATTAGGGTTGGAGTTAGAGGAGGTTTGGCTTTCGAGGTAGATACGACTACCTTTTTTCCCTTTGTCGAAGGGAAGAATGGACGCCAAGGTGGAGACATGTCCTTCTTCAAAGAGACTCGACCTTTCTTCGAGCCTTTGGATTTAGGGGGTAGGGCGAGGAGGTTATCGAGGTCGGAGTCTAATGGGTCCCTTGCGAAACAAAGGAAAATCTAAAATAAGTATATGCATGAATACTTGTAAAAGAATTTTTTGTAAAATAAAGTTGGGGACCTAACTGGAGGAAAAAGAATCTAATGAAAAGCCATTAAATGATATGTTGATGACTTGAGAGGGTTCTTTCGTTAATCCTGATCCTTCACTTCGAAATGTAGGAGAAAACTTGGAGAAATCTCGCCTGTCATTCGAGCCATTGTGTGTCCCTAGACCTACCCATAACTCATTTATACTATACATGGTTTGGAATTTTGATAGAAAGCTATCATCCTTTTGCCCTATGTTGTCTACCCCTGACCAAGTCCAAAGTTATTATCACGGCCCTTAAATTGTATTTACAACTGATCAAATGAATCACATTTGATCTCAAAAAATGGTGGTAATTGGGCATACAAAAAGACATCGGCAGAAAGGATTATACTTGAGTACTGTAATTACCTAATCACGTGTTGACACATATACCAACTCGAGTGTGGTAGGGTGGGCATGTTTCTCGAATCGAGAAGTTCAAAAGTTTCTCTCTTAGGATTCGAGCAGATACTTTTGAGGGAGCCAAATGTTATACCCCATATTTTGAGACAGATTAAATTATCTCAAAATTTAGGCTCGAGAAATAATTGAGTTAAGTTTGAATACATGTACATTGTCAATGCTGATGCCACTTAACCATTTCAACTTGAATTGGAGGGTTAGCTCGAAAGGTTCGGACCGTGGCCAAAGGCTGATCTCGAAACATTTATAAATGTTGGCTCGGGCAACGTTCCAAATGTCAGCTCGAAGATTGTGGTGTAGGTTTGAATGCATATTCTTAAAGATGTAGGGAAATTATGTTTGAGTAATTTAAGCCTACATTTATGGAATTAGTTAATGTATAGTTTAGTCAAACTAATTCTGTAGGGATTCAATATATTTCAAATTCAAATGTATAGTTATAACTTTCCTAAAAATGTGGGGAAGAATATCTGAACCCAATCTATAAATACTGGGATTAGTCATTTGTATTTTTCATACTGAATTCTTGTACTCAGAAACTCTGTGAAATTTCTTTCAAAGCTTTACGGCAGACACATTAATAAAAGTGACTAGTGGACTAGGTAGATTTAACTACTGAACCAGGTAAAAAAACTTTGTTATTCTTTTCTCTCTTAATTATTCATTTAGCTTAATTGCTCTGGTTTTTATTTGACGAAAAAACGTCGTCATTAGTAAAATATTAAATCGTTTAATTCTTGTTATATGTTTCTTCTTCTCGGTATGTTCTTATAGTTCATCAAATACAAACCCATAATATAACATTTTTTTTAGTAATTTCATATGTAAAATTGAACAAATATGTGTCTTCAACTACCACGATTCTATGCACTAAGAATGAAATATATGCACTGAAAATAAAATTGAACAAATGGATGTCTTAAAAAAATATTATTTAATATTGGAAAAGAAAAGAAAAGGTCAAAAAAATTATTTTTCATTATTTAGATTTTGAATTTTTTTAATATTTGAAAATTTATTTAATTAATTTGAAAATTTAGTATTTTTTATTTTCTTAAAATTTTTAAATGATTTTCTCTTTTATATTTTTAGGTTTTAACACAATTTGGCAGTGGTCAAAGTTCCGGGGGGGGGGGGGAATTGCTTATTTTTCTATATGTGGTATTGCCACATCATTGGCCAAAATGTCACATCATCATTCCGTTAGCCACCTAGGACGATATCTAACAGAAGTCTCATATTTCAATAACATGTATAGTTCGGAGGGAATATTTAACATCGCGAATTATTCAGGGGGCACGATCTAAACCGGTTATAGTTTGGGGGTAAAAATTATATTTATTCTATAAAAATGTAGTGATTCTCAAAATAATAAATAAGATTTTTCCCACGAACTATTACCACTATCAATTCATGCCCCTCAAATTTTTTCTCTTGTTAAAAATTATGCCTGAACTATTTCCGTTACTGAGTTGTGGGACTTTCGTTAGTTTTTGTCCTACGTGACTAACAGGCGTCTGATGTGGCATATTAGGCACTGATGTGGCGTTGCCACATGTATAATTAAAAAAAATTAGAATTTAACAAATAAATGTATTTATTAAATCTAAAAAATCATTTTAAAAGGTTAAAAATATGAAGAAAAATTATAATTTTTTACCATAAAAAATTACATTTTAAATTAAATAAAACCTAATTCCAATTGGTTCTCCTCATACTTTTTTTAATAAAGCTTGATAATTAATCTTAAAATAATTGAAAACTAATATTAAAAAATTAATTAATAACAAACAAAACTAAATCTCTGTTCTTCACTTATCTTTCTTCTTCCTTCGCCATTCTCTTCTTCTTCGTGAAAATTGAAAAGCTAAACTAAATCTCTTTAAATTTAAGTCAATTCTTCTTCCCATATTTCGATTATTTACAATGATACAATGAAATCTACCCATATATATATACATACTTATATATTTTAAAACAAAAATGCTAAACTTAAATCTGGACCATGGCATTTTAATAGTTGGTAAACACAGAAGAAAAACAGAGAGAATTTTGCTATATTCAGAGTGAGAAAAAAAAAGTATATGTTTATACAAGAGAGAAGTGCCTTAAATAGGCATCTTAGTTACAAGAAGGTGTAACACACCAAGATTCCCTAAGTAACAACCTAGCTAAACTTGTTAGAGCAAATAACAGAAAATAGTTAGGGATAAATAACTAATTTAAAATCTAATACCCCCTCAAGATGGAGTGTATAAATTTTTAACACCCATCTTGGTTACAATATCATGAAAAGAACTAGGGAATAAAGCTCTGGCGAAGATATCGACTAGGTTGCTCTGGGAAGGGACATGAGTCATCTTGAGTACTCCTTGTGTAACTCTCTCTCGTACGATGTGGCAGTCTATGTCGATGTGTTTGGTGCACTCATGGAATATTGAATTTTTGGATATGTGAACAGCAACATTGTTGTCGCAATATATGGTTGTTGGTAGGGGAGGTTGAATGCCAAGATCTTTTATTATGGCGAGAACCCAAGTAATTTCACATGTGGTGTTTGCCATGGCACGATATTCAAGCTTCAGCAGATGAACAGGAGACTGTGGTTTGTTTCTTTGACTTCCAAGAGATTAAGGAGTTGGCTAAAAACCACAATAACCAGAAATAGAGTGTCTAGTGTCTAGTGTCTAGACAACTTCCCCATTCGGCATCAACAAACGATTTGAAATGAAGGTCAATATTGGCGGAAGATAAAAAAGTCCTTGACCAGGAGTATGTTTAAGGTATTGAATCATTCATTGAGCTACCAGCAAGTGGGGAACTCTAAAAGAAGCAAGGTATTGGCTTAAGCGATTCACGACAAAGGAGATATCTGGCCGAGTTATAGTTAAATAGATTAACTTACCAATGAGACTTCAGTAAGTAGTGGGATTTGGTAACCCATCACCCATATCTTTGCTAAGTTTGAGATTAGGTTCCATTGGTTTTGAAACTGGTCTAGTACCAAGATATCCAATGTCATTTAAGAAGTTGTAAGACAAAAGGTCTTTGAGAAACATAGATATTTTTATTGGTGCGGCCAATTTCAAGTCCAAGGAAGAACCTAAGACGGCCTAGATCTTTGAGTTTGAATTTTGAATTCAAAGAGTGTTTAAACTCTTGAACGACTATGTCATCATGGCTAGCAATCAAATGTCATCAACATATACTGATAATGCCAAGAAGACCCCCTTTCCATTCTTAATGAATAAAGAATGTTCTGAAGAAGATTGAAAGAAATCTTTTTTTAATAGAGTGTGACTAAGCTTATCATACCATTTCCTTGATGCTTGTTTGAGTCCATAAAGACTCTTTTGTAGTTTTCAAATTGAGTTTTTAGGCAACGAAGTGATGTTGGGGTAACCTTTGGGAATAGTCATGTAAACATCATCATTGAGGTCACCATGGAGGAAGGCATTATTAAGTCCATTTGATGTAAGGACCATTGTTTCATGGCAGTAAGTGCTAAGAGAATTTTGAGAGTGTTAAACTTTGCAACACGAGCATAAGTTTGAGTGTAATCAATGGTGTGTTTTTGTGTAAAGCCTTTGGAAATGAGCCGAGCTTTATAACGATCAATAGCACCATTGGGTTTATATTTTATTTTGTAGACCCATTTGCATCCTACTGGTTTATATTTAGGAAGAAAAGATGTTATAATCCAAGTTTTGTTAGCTTCTAAGGTATCCAATTTGGTTTTCATGGCTTGCTGCCATTCAATATGTCTAGATGCCTCGGAAAACTTTTGAGGTTCTTAATATGTATTGGCTGCAAGTATGGCAGGTTTGAAATGTGAGGATAATAGATGATATGATAATGATTGTTGTATTGGATATGGAGTTGAAGAAGTAGAAGATTGGAAAATGTAGTCTTTGAAATGAGATGGGGCTACTGATTATCGACCAGCTCTGGTGATTGCAGTAGGAATGGGTTGAAGAGTATCATTATTGGTATTAGGTGAAGGAAATGAGGTTGTATTTTGAGTTCTCCAAATTTGAAATAGATTTAGCAGTAGGTAATATGTTATGAGGGAATAAATTGTTTTGCATTTTATGAGAAAGGGAGTGAACAAAAGGAAAAATTGTTTCATGAAATATGACATCCCTAAAATGTATTATTTGATTTTGTGGCAATATCAAGGGGAGAATATGCTTTCATATCCTCGGGATAGCCAATGAAGATATAGGATCTTGATCTTTGGGAGAATTTATGTCTGTGTTTGTCTAAAGTAGATGCATAAGCTAAGCACCCAAAACTTCTTAAGTGTGTCTAATTTGTTTTTTTTTTTAAATAACTTCAAATGATGTTTTTTCTTTGAGAAGTATGTAGGGTGGTAAGTGGCTGTTTCGATTAAATAAGCCCAATAAAAAAGAGGCAAATGAGATTGAAAGAGGAGTTCTCTTGCCACATGTAAAAGGTGTTGATGTTTCCTTTCAACAACTGAGTTTTGTTGTGGTCTATCAACACAAGAGTGGCGTTGAATGACACCATTTGTGGCATAAAATGCAACAAGATTTAGTTCAGGTGCATTATCACTTCAAACAGCCTTAAGGGTTGTAGAAAATTGAGTTTGAATGAGGTGAAAATAATGCGGAATAATATCTTTCACATCAGATTTTTCCCTAAGCATATAAGTCCATGTATATCTTGATTTGTCATCTACAATAGTTAAAAATACTTGTAGCCTTCTATAAAAGGACCCCAAATATCTAAGTGGATGAGATCAAACATAGCAGTAGAAAAATGGTTTTGAGATTGAAATGGAAGTCATTTTTGCTTGGCAGGAGAACATATAGAGCATATTGAAGAATTATGTTGCTGAAATGAACAAGACAACTTTTTATTGAGCTTATTCGTGATAAGAAAAGAAGGATGACCAAGGTGTATATGCCATTGGCTTACATTGTTATTATTATAACTTGAGTCTAAATTTGGCGTACATGAAAGTACAATAGTATTACAAGAAATTGAAAAAAAAAATATTGTTGTAGAATGTAGAGGTTTCCTCTCTTTTCAACAATCCCAATCGTCAAAGTCGAAGATTGTGCCTGAATTATGCATGATGTAGGAGTGAAAACCATGTGATTAGTAGAGGCTTTGAGAAAAGCATGGACAGAAAAAAGGTTAAACCTGAATTGGGGCACATAAAGAACTTTTGTGAGAGTGATAGTGGAATTGATTTTAATAGTTCTAACTCTTTGTATTTCAATCAATGAACCAGTAGACAAAATAACATGTTTTGGGAAAGGTTTTTAATAAATGTTAGCAAAACATGTTGTATCATGACATATGTGGTGAGTAGGACCACTATCTACTATCCAAGATTTAGTCGAAATGGAAGAGTTGTTACCTGAAAAGTTAGAGGCAACAGGGGTTTGATGTTGGGGATATTCAGTACGAGTAGCACCTTGTTGAAGTTGTTGGCTCAACAATGAAATAAGGTGTTGGCATTCAGAGCTCAATTCTTGAGTTGTTGTTTGGACAGCAGCGGAAGTGGATGCAACGACAATGGCTTTGTGATTTGGATGAGTATTACGTGAAGAAGCTTTAGCAATGGAGACATGATTATCATTTGGCTGAGAAGTAGTCTCTTGCTTCTTTTTGTCGCCATAACTGGGAGGGAAACCGTGTAGGAAGAAGCCATTTTCAATTAGATGCCCCGGACAATTACAATGGATGCAAACAGTGACGGGGCCATAAATTATGCTCAGTGAGGGCTTGGACAAATATTAATTCGAAACTCACAAAAATAACTAATAAATTGTCTTTATAAATTTTCATGTTCAACAAAATAAAATAGGACAGTATCATAGAAAATAAAATAAAAATTACAATTTCCTCGATGGGTTTTCATGTTTTGAAATCGTTGCATGATAACTTTATTGTCAAGGCTATTGAAGATGTCTTTTTCAATGTACACAAGTAAACAACCATTCATCCACTGATCTCCCATTCGATTACGCAATCTATTTTTCAAAATATTCATAGAAGAAAATACTCTTTCCACCATAGCAGTAACAACAGGCAGAATCAATGCCAATGTAATAAGTCAATACACTAGTGGATAGACAATATTTTTCTTTGTCTCGACCATTTTTGAGCAAGATCGCCAATACTTTTTAAACCCAAGAACTTCTCAGTAGAACGTACATCGATAATGTAAGTTTCAAGTTGATCATCGAGTATCATAAGCTCAAAGGTAGAAATTTTTTTGAGATAATACTCAGCAAACCGGGCCAACTTTTTTTTTGTCAAAAGCTACAAATGAATCACCAGGGCATAAAGAAGCTAAACAAAGAAGTAGTTCGGTGTTTACCTCATTGAAACGTTCATTTAGCTCTTGAAGTTGGATATCAATAACAACAAAAAAGAATTCCACACGATAATGATGTAAATTTGTCATTTCTTGAGTTTTGCGTTGTGATCGACCTTGGGCAACAAATGTATCATCCATATCAGGAACATCCACATTATATTTAGCACAAAAGGTTGAGACTTGATTAAGAAAGGAATCCCATTCATTGTCTCTCATTGCTTGTAATCTTTTCTTGCAAATTTCCACTAATTTCATGGCATTTGCAATATCTTGATCTTTTCTCTATAGTGCTTTTGACAATTCATTTGTTATTCCCAACAATGCTTTCATTAAATGTAGACTGAATATAAAATCAAATGATAACATCAAAGACAATAAATTACTTGCTTCAAACCTTTGTTCAGAGTTTGCTCGGCCATCATCTACTATTATTTGAAGAACATTAGTTATAGGGGAGAATAAGTTAATCAAGCTTACCAATGTAGAATAATGTGAACCCCAACGAGTATCACCGGGACATTTAAGATTGGTTTCTTGATTTAGCCTTCTTCCACTTGAAATTTCACCACACATGAGTGCTTCGGAAATAATAACATCTTGCTTTTCTCTAAGAATATCACAACGCTTAGAAGAACATCCAACGACATTTATCACCATAGTTACCACACTAAAAAGATATGCAACTAGAATATGTTTCTTTCTGACAGCTACAAGAGCAAGTTGAGGTTGGTGGGCAAAACAATGAACATAAAAAGCTGATGCATTCTCATTCAAAATAAGAGTTTTAAGACCACTGAACTCCCCTTGCATATTGCTTGCCCCATCATAACCTTGTCCTCGCAATTTAGATATGCTTAATCCATATCTAGAAAATAATTTATCAATAGCACCTTTAAGTGGCACAGCTGTGGTATTGGCCACATGTTCAATTCCCCCAAATCGTTCAATCACACGCCCATCTTTATCTACATATCGCAACACAACAACCATTTGCTCCTTAGTTGAAATATCACGAGATTCATCAACTAAAATAGAAAACAATGCATCTCCAATTTCTTTAATAATGATATCAAGTGTTTCAAAAGTTGCAGCCCTCACAATATCTTTCTCAATATCAGGTGATGTTAATTTTAAATTTTCAGGAGCATTTGTTAATGTAACTGCTTTGATGTCTTCATTATGATCAGCAAGAAATTTTAAAACCTCAAGAAAGTTACCTCGATTACTCGAGTCTTCAGATTCATCATCACCACGAAAAGCAAGCCCTTGTCACAATAACAAACGAATACAATCAACTACTGCTTCCAAACGACTTCGATACTCACTACGAGCTTGCTTCGATTCTTTTTCAAAAAAAATGTTTGAATATGTTATTTTTCGTTCATTAACGCTTCACACATTTTCCTAGCTTGATTGTGAACACTAGATGGACCTCCAACATGAGTATAAAGTTTTGCTTTTCCATTTTTGAAATTTCTGAATCCTTGACCAACAAATGAATCACCACAAGATTGTCCTCCGCAATTTGATTTAAACAGATAACAATACAGACAAAATGCACCATCTTTTGATACACTATATTCAAGCCAATTTTGAAATTCCTCGTATCAAGCACCGTTGAATGCTCTTGATTGAGGTCCAACTTTTGTCGAATGAAATGGGTTGAGGTGAGGTTGACAAGAACCTTTTTGCATATATGATCACCGAACTTGATCACGAATTTTTAAAGGATGGTACATAATTGATGTTCTCAATCCTGGGTCACTTTCAAGATCTTCAAGATTTATGTTGACATCTGCATAACTTGATTTTGTAATTTTATCATCCTTTCCTATAGAAGTTGATGAATTTTGTATACTTTTAAAACTCCTCTTCATACCTATTATAGTTAAATATATGAAAGATTAATAATTAGACTTGTGAATATGATTATAATTATGAAATATAAGAATATTACATAATTAGAATCTAAACAAGGAAGCAAACAACTATTGTTGACGCGGTTCTTCGCCAACAGGTAATTAAGAAAATAAGAGAAAGGGATTAGTGCTGAATAATGAACTGAAACAGATGAATGATCTTAAAATGGATTGATGACACGAATACGTTTTTAGGTGGTTCAAAGGTTAAAATCCTTCTACTCCACCAGCCAATATTATTGCTATATTTCTGGTATTTCTTACAAGGTATTTCGTTATACAATAGAATCCAACCCTTTGCAATTCCCAGGATCTCCATATTTATAGGAGAGGGCACCTAGGAGTTGGTAAGGGGGGGTCATCCCGTGACCTTCTTACCCACCATGTCACTTCTGTGACATTCATGATTAATTCCTAAATCCTGACAAATGAAGTGTGGTCTAATCAATAGGTAAGGGGGATAATGGGCCGCACGGCCCAACCTAGTCGTGGGTGCCTGAACACGCATGTTCATGATGCGTGTCCGAGAATTCAGGGATATATCAGACATGTGATGTCTGATATATGCACGTTTACATTGCGTGGTTGACTTTATAAAGGGTCACAGCTTCAAACTCCAGCTCGTGCCTCGAGCTGGATGCCTTCTTGACCTTCGGTCTTCATATTCCTGACTCGGCCCTTAAATAATCTTGGTAAACCTTTGGTTACCTCGAGCTAAAGGGGTAGGACCTGATAACAGCAGCTCCAGCCACGTGGTGTCTACGTGGCTGATATAATTATTCCATATCTCAGCTCACTGATAGCCCGTGGAAAATTAGGGCGTACAACTATAAAACACACAACATACCTCAATAAAGATTCGATTTATAGTAATTGTAAATTTGCTTTTCTTTTATAAATTCAAAAATTATACCATCAATTCATTCATGGATATATATATCCTCAATGACTATAAGGCCACTTTTTCTCCTTGAAGTTTATTAATTACATTTAGTGTTGCTCATGGTTGTTTTCATGCCTCTTTTTCAATTTTTTATTTGTAGTATTGTTGTAAGAATTTTTTTTATCTAGTTTAATGGTTTGTGGCCACTTGTTCTATTTCTATGGGTTCACTCAAGAAAAGAAAAGAATATATATATATATATCTTTATATGACATCTAATTTCTAAACAAATGCAAATAGAAGAAAAAAAATCAATCACTAACAGAAATTGAAAAGCAAAAGAAAGAAAAACAAAATTAACTACTTTGTTGTGCTATTTAAACCATTTATTATATTTAAAAAAGTAAAGAAAAGAAAGAAGAAGTTGCTTACTTTTTCAATTGGTTGTGCTATTTTCTAAGACCTTTTTGAATTTGGCTCACACTTGCCTCACCAACCAAGGACGTATGGTTTGCTCTCCAATTCAAAGGTTTTTTTTTTTGAGATGATAGTTTGCTCTCAAAGTTTATTTTCTTTGACCATAAAAATTTTGGTCTAAGAATGAAGTTTCTAGAGAATTTGAAGAGACTTCCTATAAAAGAAAAAAAAAATCTAATAGCCTAATAGGAAACAAATAGAATCGTACAATTGCTTGTGTATTAAATATATAATTATCCTCTGTTAATTTATTGGGCTAGGTTTGGTTTGAAATAAATGGGCTTAACAAATTTAAGTAATGCCTTATGTTTTATAAGAGCTAAATACATTTTTTTTCTTTTAATAAATATATACATATAGTAACGAAAAAAATACAAGAATATGTATATGTTGTTTTTTTTTATATATTTTCAATGAGGGCTTAAGCCTACCCAAAGGCTTGACTGCCTCCATCCCTGGGTGCAGAAAGGTGTTGCTTTCTTGTTGTGATGAGTGATGGAATTTGTGGAGCTCACGACAGAAGCAATAGATGAAATAGAGCTACCAAGAGTCCTTTGATGTTCTTCTTGAACAACCATGGAGAAGACTTTGGAAATGGAAGGCATGGGATCAATCAAGAGAATTTGAGTTCGTATAGCTTGGTAGGAATTATTGAGGTCAGTCAGATGGCTAGAAATGGAAGGCATGGGATCAATCAAGAGAGTTTAAGTTTGTACAGCATGGTAGGAATCATTGTAGTAGTCCAAGAGCTTCTTCATGGCACCACAAGTGCAATGGGTAGATGGTTGGAATTCCTTGAGTTCATCCCACATGGATTTCAGCTTGGTGAAATAAATGTTGATAGATTGATCCCCTTGATGAAGAATTTGAAGATGAGTCTTTAATTGAAAAATTCTTGGACCATTGCTTTGATTGAATCTTTTAGCAAGATCATTTCACATATCTGTTGCTTTATCAGGAAACATAATAGATTGGCCAATATCATTAGAAACAACATGTAAAAGCCAAGACATTACCATATTGTTGCATCTTGTCCAAGAAAAAAACAAGGGATCGGTGGGAGAGGGTCGAGGCAAAGTGCCATCAATGAATGAAGCTTTGTTCTTGGCAGGAAAGGCCATGAAAATAGCTCTTTTCCAAGATTGATAGTTGGACTCAATTAGAGGTGAAGAGACAAGAATCAGTTCAAGATGGTCTGCAATACTGAGAAAATAAGTGTTGCAAACATCCTCATAAACTGGTTTTGGGTTGGAATCCATGGATGAATGTCGAACCGGAAGAGGACTTTCGCCATTGTTGGAAGCTTCTCGAATTCTAGGGCTTTGATTTCTGAAGGAAGCTGTTGAAGACTGACAACATAAAGAGGAAGGGGTAGTGACACCATTGATGTCAGCTTCAGAATTTGTTGGGCTGTGAGCATTGGAAGTCGCTTGAGAAGAATGGCGGGTTCGAGCCATGGGAGTTGGTCTTCTGGTCTCGGATACTATAATAGTTTGTAAAGATAGTGGAAAAACAAAGAGAATTTTGCTATATTCAAAGTGAGCAAAAAAGTATATATTTATACAAGAGTGAAGTGACTTGAATAGGCATCTCTGTTACAAACTCAAGAAAATTATTGTACCAATAGAAATGTTATAAGCCATCAAAATTAAGTTAAGCAATTAATTAATTAATTCAGCCAAAATGAATAAAGCAATTTTCTAAAACCGTCATTCAAAATGATATGCGAGTTATCTTCTTAAACAAACTCAGTGCCAAAACTTCTGAATAAGAATATGGATGCTACACTAGAAATTACAAAAAAAAAAAAAAACCTTGTGATCGCATGATAATAAGAATACCTTACAAATTTTGTCAAAAAAAAAATATATAAGTTTGGATAGTTTCGTATATAAAACAAACTATCTCTATATATATACAAACACGTTATACATATACCAAAAATTAATTTTTTTGAAAATAAAAAACTGCAAAAATATTTTTTTTCAATGGAAAATTGTACTTGATATAAATTTCTCTAAAAGACTACATAAAATTATATATTTAAATAAAAAAAAACTAAAAAAAATTCAACGAGATACTAATTAAGGTCATTAGGCAAAACCATGAATTTTGTTGAGAGAGAATATTTGTGTTTTAAATTTTTTGGAAGGGCTTTGATTTATTACTATTTAAAAAAATCTACACTAAAATAATATTTATACTTGGCTCTTGAGCCCTCAAGCCACTGTGATTTGTATATATTTAGATCATCTTCAATGATATATTGAGTTTTATTTGACACAAAAAGCCAATAAGTGATATATTTGACATAATATTTACACATATGCTACTATAATTGTAAAAGTTGATACAAATATGAATCTTTCAATAATAATCATTTAACATTTATTGAAAATATAAAAAATATTATTTATTTTCATTATTATTATTATAATATAAAAAGTCTTCATTTACATATAATGATATACTAAAAGTCATAATAAAATATTAAAAAATGGATAAAGTAAATAAAAAATAATTAATTAATGTTGCTCCAAATATACATCATGTTATATTTTGAGCCAAATTTGACACAATTTTTAGCATGTACCAAATTTGGCACAGTATTTGACACACCATTGAAGCAACTTTTTTGCATAATATATTATATTTTAGCACTGCATCACAAATTTGACAATCTATTAGAAATGTTATTATTCTCAAAACTTTTTAACTATTCTCATCATTCATATATATATATATGTATATATATATATGTATATATATACTAGGTAGAAACAACATGCAATGCACGTTTGCTTAGTTTTAGAGTTTTAAATTGTTACACCCAGATTTTGAGATAAGAAGTTATGACCCCGAAAACTGGATTCGTCAAGTGTGAGCTCAAAATGTATGAAGACATCATATGGTCCAACCATTAAACCTCTCTGAAGTAAAACAATGACCTCGAGGATGTGTAACCTCGAATATTCTCTGAGCTCGTGATGGGCAATGGCATGACCCTTAAATATATTTTTCATCAATTGCCTTCAGGCGGGATAGCTCGAGCTCGGGAACTGAAAGCTCGGGTGTGACAGCCTCATCAGCACCTACCTATCCCGAGCATAGCGTGAAGTTGGGTGACAAGCTCGTGATTGACTCATAAGTCTTGACAGACTCAATGCCAATTGCTAATCTCGAAGATCTGATGAATCACCTGGGATAGCCCATTACGTGTGAACATGTTTATTATTGTGCAATCCCAATATTTAAGGGATATCATTTAATCTGTTATCCGTTCCCAATCTTCATGGGACATTTTCTATGTATATAGGAGATAATGCATTTAATATTAGTATTTCAATTGATTTACAGAATATCTTCTCGAAATATGTGGGAATGAATTATGCAACCTTCTTTATAAATAGAGAAGGAATCACCACTTGTAAAGGACCGATTTCTGGTTTCTGGAGAATAAACTCTGGGTAATTCATCTCTGAAGAATTTCCAGAAAACTCCCAAGTCTTAATAACATAGACTCGTGGACTAGGCAGAATTAACTGCTGAACCACGTAAAAATCATCTTATTTTTCTTCATTATTCATTTGCTTCATTGTTTTATTGTTTAATTTCTCTGCAATTTAAGTTGACAAAAAACGGCATCAACAGTTTGGTGCTTTCATTGAGAGCATTAAGCAGTACGTGCATGAGTCTGTTTAGTAAAAAAAGCCTCCCTGAATCAACAATGGCAGCGAATGATCCCAATATTCCCGAGGAGGAAATTTTAGATGAAGCTGACTACCCTCGACGCTCTGGAAAGCAGCCTATGGTGAATTCGGACCCTAATGAGAGGAATGGGTCATCCGACTCTTGGGGACCACCAGCCCCCAGGGACGACGAGGACATGTACTACAATCCTGAACGATGTGTCCCGATAGTGTAGCACAAAAATCATCAACTGCGTAAACAGTTGACAAAAGCCAAGAAACGTAACAAGGAGCTAGCCAGATTAGCAACTGAGGCACAAGCAGCTCAGGCCCCACCTCCGCCAGAGGCCCAAGCTCTGCCTCCGCGGGACGTTCATGCTCCACCACGTAGGCCTCGAGGGCGACCGCCCAAAAATGCTGCCACCCAAAGAACAGAACAACCTCCGCCGCCAGCAAAACAGCCTGCTCCGTCAAGGCCCCAGAGAAGTAACCGAGCTGGAGCTCCTGCCAACCCAACTGCGGAGGTACTAGCCGGAGTAGGGAATAACCGAGCCCCCACGGAGGTTCAGACCCAAAATCCTGGTAACACGCAGAACTTTCCTGAACCAAATCGAGCAAAGTCAGGGCCTTCTAGGCCCCGCAATGGATGGTAGCCACCATCACCCATAAGGCACCCACCATCACCAATAAGGTATCCCTCACCAATTCAGAGAAACACACAACCGACCTAGGGTGATAGGGAAAGGCAAGTTGGATGAAGGTGTGGAAATGGGGAGACTGCTAGGGAGCATAGAGGCACCTAACTCACAAGAAGACAAATGTCTCGGTCTCACATTATTGAGACGAGGCAACCGGCAAGGAACCCATCTCGAAACAACCGCGCAACGAGCCATGTCAGTGAAGGCTCGAGAGACACAAGATCGGTCAGTATGTATGACTAGGGATGTAGAAATACTGGGAATCGAAGGGATCACCCAGATTTACGAGAACACCTGAACCACAACCGGGGGAATGATAATCCATCTAACCCAGACCTGATGGATCATCTCAATGGGCGCAAGAACCATGTACCGAGGCGCGAAACTGGGGTTGTAATCAACGATGACCAGTTCCTACTGCTTCAAGTTAGACCCCCCGTGGATCCAGTCCAAGAAAGGATTGAATAATTGGAAAGATCATTCAAGCCCTTACAAAATGAACGAGGTCGGGAACGGGACGAAGAGTTCGATGAAGAACTCGAACCCTTTGCCCCCCATATTTCTATCACCCCGTTTCCTTAGGGATTCTGAATTCCTCATGTCCCAGCATTTGATGGGAATTCGGATCCGTACAGTCATTTAAGTACGTTCAACACAATCATGCGAGCCAGTAATGTGGGCTACGAGCTCAGATGCATGTTGTTCCTAGCCTCGCTCACGGGACCAGCGAAGAACTGGTTTGAGAAGTATAAGAGACATTCGATTGCTTCTTGGGATCAATTATCTAGAGATTTCAAGAAGCAATTCAAAGCCATGGTCGGAATTAGGCCCGAGGCATCTGCTTTGACCAATGTCCGACAGCAGCCAAATGAAACATTGAAAAGTTACCTCACAAGGTTTAATTTGGAAGTCGCCTGAGCTCGTGACGTCGACAACAGTGGCCATTTAATGGATGTCCGAACCAGAGTAATGCCTGGAGGTCCTCTCTGGGAGGATATGCAGAGGAAGCTCGTAAGGTCCTTAACCGAGTTCAATCGACAGCTCAGAGGTTTGTTAATGTAGAAGAGGCGAGGTCAGCACTAAATATGACCTCTCAGCCCATAACTACAACAACAAACACAAAATCTGCCTCGACCTCAGCGGATCCTACGACCTCAAAACCCCCTGGGGACAACCCTTCTAAAAGGAAGAAGAATGAAGGGAATAACCCCGAGGCGGAAGGGGGAAAGAAGAATAAAGGGGAAAGATATTTCTCCGTATACAAAGTGTATACCAAGCTCAATGAGTCTCGGGAGAATATCGACTTGGCTAATGAAAACCAGGTCCCTTTCAGACGGCCGGACCCCATGAGGAACCAAAAAGAGAAAAGAGACTCTAGCAAGTACTGCAAATTCCATAGAGATATCGAACATACAACCGATGAATGCAAGCAATTAAAAGAAGAGATCGAAGGCCTGATCTCGAGAGGATATTTCGGGCAATATGTTAGGAATCAAAACCCCAATCAGGCTTCCACCAGCCAGAGGGCAGTAGCAGCTCCACCTACTCAGAATAACAACTCCCAAGCAAGGGAGGACGAACGACCCCCTCTGATTGATGGAGAAGATGTCATAACCATTTCGGGGGGGACCACATATTGCAGGATCGGGCAGGAACGCCCATAAACGATATGTGAATGAACTAAAAACTGGTGACGAGTCTCCCTACGAACCCGAACCCAGAGCTCCAAAACAGCAAAGGGTTGAATCTCAACCCATAACTTTTACTAAGGACAATGCGTCTCATGTACAGTTTCCTCACAACGACCCACTGGTCATCACCCTTCAGCTCGTGAATAAGAGGGTACACCGAGTCCTGGTTAATAACGGGAGCTCAGTAAATATCCTCTACAATTCCACCTTAGAAAAGATGGGACTCACAATTTGTGACCTAAAGGCCTATGCAATGACGTTGTATGGCTTTTCAGGAGAAGGGATTGCCAGTATGGGATCCATCAAACTCCCCGTAACCTTGGGAGACTTCCCGGTCTCGACAACCAAGATGATGGAATTCATAGTAGTGGATCTTCCATCGACCTACAATGTACTGCTCGGGAGACCCGCCCTAGTAGGGCTGGGGGCAGTTTCGTCTGTAAGGCATCTGGCCATCAAGTTCCCGACTTCTAGTGGCATCGAGACTCTGAAATGGGACCAACTCACAGGGAGGGACTGTTATAGCATTTATGTTAGAGGAAAGAAACAGACAAGTGTACAAACACTTGTCGTAATTCAAAATAAGGATGGGACAGTCTTAGAGATAGACGAAGAAATTGATCTGAGAATAGAAGAAATGGCTGATCTCGAGCCGTTATAGGAGCTCGAAGAGGTCAAACTCGAAGAGGTTGACCCCCTGAAAACTGTGAAGGTGGGGAAAAACCTTCCGGAAGAAACGAAATAGCAATTAATTTTCTTTTTGAAAAAGAACCAGGATGTTTTCGCGTGGTCACATTCGGACATGGTAGGGATAAGTCCAAATGTGATGAGCCATGCTCTTAACATTGACAAGAGCTTCCCTCCAAAGCAGCAAAAACAAAGACTTCTGGACGACGACAGGAAGAAGGCCCTAAAGGAAGAGGTCGACAGGTTGAAGGCAAATCGATTCATACGAGATGCCTTCTACCCGGATTGGGTCGCTAACCCGGTACTAGTCCCAAAATCTAACGGAACATGGCGAACCTGTATTGATTACTTAGACCTCAATAAAGCATGTCCTAAGGACTGTTTTCCCCTACCTCGGATCGACCAGCTCGTAGAAGCCACAGCTGGGCATGGACTTATGTCGTTCATGGACGCTTATTCTAGATATAATTAGATTGCCATGCATGCCTCAGACCAAGAGCATACGAGTTTTGTGACAGATAAAGGACTGTACTGCTGGAATGTCATGCCGTTTGGGCCCAAGAATGCTGGAGCCACATACCAACGGCTAGTAAACATGATGTTCTCCGAACAAATAGGTAATAACATGGAAGTTTATGTTGATGATATGTTAGTTAAATTTAAACATAAAAATAACCATGTGGACAACCTTGAAGAATGCTTTGTCGTGCTACGGAAGTACAACTTGAAGCTCAACCCCCATAAATGCTCTTTTGGAGTATCGTCGGGGAAGTTCCTAGGTTTCATTGTGAATTCTTGGGGAATAGAGGCTAATCCTGACAAGATCCAAGCATTAATTGACATGCCCTCACCTCGAAAGCATAAGGATGTCTAGAGTTTGACTGGACGGATGGCGGCATTAAGTAGGTTTATCTTGAAATCTACAGACTGCTGTCTTCCATTTTTCAACCTTTTGAGAGGGGGCAAAAAATTCGAGTGGATAGAGGAATGCAAGCGAGCATTTCAGGAGCTCAAGAAGCACCTCGCGGAGCCTCCTATCTTGTTGAAACCTATCGCAGGAGAAAATTTGTACCTATATCTCGCTACAATCGAGTACGCCATTAGCGTCGTGCTCATCCGAGAAGAACAGAAGGTGCAAAAGCAGTATACTATGTCAGCAAAAGGTTACTGGGGGCAGAACCAAGATACCCCTTAATGGAGAAGTTGGCTCTCAGCCTAATTCACTCATCTCGAAAGCTCCGACCTTACTTCCAAGCGCACCCCATCATTGTGTTGACCGACCAACCACTACGACAAGTCTAATCCAAGCCAGAAGCCTCAGGCCGATTACTAAAATGGGCTGTTGAGCTCGGGAAATTCGAGATAACTTATCATCCAAGGACAACCATAAGAGGACAGGCCTTGGCAGACTTCATAGTGGAATGCACTGGAATGACTGACGACGAAGTTATAACCCCAGCCCGTGAGCTGTGGAAACTTTATGTCGATGGGTCTTCCAACGAAAATAGATCGGGGGAAGGAATCATACTGATCACCCCAACTGGGAGTCGATTTCACTCCGCTTTGAGATTTGACTTCAAAGTGTCTAACAACGAGGCTGAATACGAAGCTCTACTGGCAAGACTTCGAATAGCGAAGGAACTCAAGGCTAATGCGATACATTGCTACAGTGACTCCCAGTTGGTGGTCAACCAAAATTTAGCGGAATACCAGGATCGTGGGACAAGAATGACTGTATATTTAGAAAAAGCAAAAGCAGCTCTCAAACATTTCGAGTTCTACACAATATAGCAGGTTCCCTGAGAACAAAATTTGAATGCAGACGCCCTAGCCAGGCTTGCCACATCCACCGAGGTCGACGAACTGAACATTGTACCAATCGAGCATCTATCGAGGCCTAGTATAAGTGAGCCTGAACAGGAAGATGTCTACGTGATTAAATCCGAGCCAACCTAGATGACCCCATTAGTTGAGTACCTTGAAACTGGCATTCTCCCAGCAGAACGGAACAAGGCTCGAAAACTGATGTATCGGATTCCCAGATACACTATTGTTGAAGGAAGGCTATATCGAAGAGGATACTCTATGCCACTACTCTGATGTGTGACTCCACCCGAGGCTAAGAAAATCCTAGAAGAGATACATGAAGGATTCTGTAGGGACCACACTGGTTGGCATAGCCTATTTGAGAAAATTATACGCCAAGGATACTTCTGGCCCACTATCAAAGCAGACTCATTTGATTACGTCAAGAGATGCGATAAGTGTCAACGGTTCATCACAATCCCACGAGCTCCACCGTTCGAGCTAACTATGATGACCTCCCCATGGCCATTTGCGGTATAGGGAATTGACCTCGTAGGCTCGTTACCAACTGGCAAAGGCGGAGTTAAATACGCAGTAGTCACGATAGATTACTTTACAAAGTGGACCGAGGCCGAACCTCTGGCAACCATTACCTCAAAGAAAGTCTTGGACTTTGTGGTAAAAAATATAATCAGCCGATATGGAATGCCAAGGAAGATAGTATCAGATAATGGTACTCAGTTCGATAGTGAATTGTTTACCAACTTTTGTGAGAAAAATGGGATAATAAAGAGCTTCTCCTATGTGGCCCATCCCCAAGCGAATTGCCAAGTCGAGGCTGTGAATAAACCACTAAAAAGTTCTATGAAGAAGAAATTGGAAGAAGCTAAGGGAAAATGGCTCGAAGAGTTGCCCCAAGTCTTGTGGGCATATCGGACCATAGCTCGTACTTCAACAGGTCATACCCCTTTTTCTCTAGGATGTGAGGCTATGCTACCAATCGAGATCAAAATACCCTCCATTCGTACCCACGCTTATGATCAAGCCTCGAACCAATCCCAGTTCGAAGTAAGTCTGGACCTGATTGAAGAAAGACAGGACGAGGCTCAACTAAATAATGCAGCATATCAGCATCGTGCTACCCAGTATTTCAATAAAAAGGTTCAAGACAGAAAATTCAGTTTGGGAGATTTGGTACTAAGGCATGTGTTCTTAGCTATGCGGAACTCGGCTGCTAGCGTGCTCGGGCCTAATTGGGAAGGACCTTATCAGACCGAATTGGTTATTCGACATGGCGTCTACAAATTGGCAAGATTGAACTGAGATTTGGTACCACGAGCATGGAATGGCGAACATCTACGACCTTACGATCAATAGTGTAGGAATAATGTCACCTGTAACCGTGCTTGTTTATCTTTACTATGCTTCTGTTAATAAACTGTTCAATTCCGAATAAAGATCATTTTTGTTTCAATATGTTGTATTTTTTACAAACTCTCTTAATTTAATAACCTATGGTCTTACTCATAGGATATTAAGGGGGCATTAGTGGTATATATACTGTAAGCTTGAAAAATAAAAAATAGCATACACGAAAAGAATAAAAGTGTTTGGACATAACCAAATACGCGAGCTAAGATAGTTTGGACATAACCAAATTATTAAAAGAATAAAAGCGTTTGGATATAACCAAATACGTGAGCTAAGATAGTTTGGACATAACCAAATTATTAAAAGAATAAAAGTGTTTGGATATGACCAAATACGTGAGCTAAGATAGTTTGAACATAACCAAATTATTAAAGAATAAAAGTGTTTGGACATAACCAAATACGCAAGCTAAGTTAGTTTCGACATAATTTGGACGTGACCAAATTATTAAAAAATAGAAGTGCTTGGATATAACCAAATGCGCGAGGCAAGGTAATTTGGATAAAACCATATGCGCGATCTAGACTTAACTAGATGAAAAATATTTGTGTATGAATTACGAACCAAAAACACGACCTAAATAGGTTTGGAACAAACCAACTAAAACTAATCGATAGAAAGTTGGAATATAAATAAACCTACTTCAAGCTAAGTCGAGATCGAGGCTGGAATATCTTGCAAAAAGATAGTTTTGACCTCATATTTTTGGGGAGCTACCCGAGGACGAGGAAAAGTAACTAGAAAAGCAGGATATAACTAAACTACCTACATTACACGCCATATAAGTACTTTCGAGTGCATGGTAAAAGTAAGTTCCGACCTTGACAAGTAATGAGATCGGACACGGATACATCGAGTAAACTATGCATGAATGAATTGAAGCTCGAGCTTAAATCCACCACGTGTTTGTATGAATAAACAGACATAAGGACACTTTTAATATAAATTGCTTGAAATATTTCAACTTAAGAAATGTAAAGCAAAAATGTTTAAGTAAAGTCAAATACGGTATTATAATTATCATAAGAAAATAGCTCTTTTACGAGCTATAAATTTTCTTAGCCCCAAGGGCATAGAAAACAAAAGATAAAAACTATTACAAGGGTTTCAAAGGGACGTAGCCCCGGATCGAGATTTAGGAGGAAGGAGCGCCCTCCTTAGCCTTCTCAGCATCCTCCTTAGCCTTCTCTGCCTCCTCCCGAGCAGCCTCCTCCGCATCAAGCCGAGCTTGCCATTTGGCCACAAGCTCTTCCTCAAAAGAGCCTAGGAAGCTGGTATCGAGATCGGCGTTACTGGCCCAGATCCTGTACATGGCCAGGTCTACCGCCCGATCCTTCTTCTCCTTGAACTCTTCGAGAAGACTGGCCTTTTCGCCCTCCATTATCTCGAAGGTGGCCTTTTTCTCCTCCTCAAGCTTGGCATTGATCTTTTCAATCTTCTCGAGCTCGGCTATCCTAGCCTTCATCTGCTCGGCTTCAGCCTCCATCTCTGCTTTTGCGGCCTTGAACTCATCAGCAAGCTTGATTTGAAGGTCCTTCGACTCTTGGGCATAGGACATGCTCGAGTGGACCTCGTTGTTCAACTTGTAAATAAGCTGAGCAAAGGCAGTAAGAAACTGAAACAAAAACAAATCAAGTTAGAACATACTTAAGCACAATTACAACAAATAGTAAGGTGAGAGAGGTTACCGCAGTAGTGAGCTCGACACTCTTGTCGTAAAGAGTGTTGCAGTCCCGAGCATTATTCAAAAACTGCCACTAAGGAGCCTCAAAGCTGCTAATGCTCTGGCCTACCCGAGACAGGACGTCTGAGCCAAGTGTAGCCCCATGGGTCCCGGCAGCATTGTCGACTACATACTCATCAACATGAGTAGAACTCGACGACATACGTGTTTTGGAGGCCGTGGGCTTCTTCAAAAGTGGGCCGAGTGTCGAGCGAACCATGATGGCAGGAGGCACAGGGGGGACACCTGTGGTCGAAGCTTCGGCCTAGGAGGCAGGATCCACGGCCGGGCTCGTAGCAATGGGAGCTGGGGGAGGAGGGGTCTTCTCAGTCCTCTTAGAGACCTTGGCAGGCCAATCAGACTTCTGCGAGGCTCTTGGCCGGTTACTGCTCTTAGCCCCCTCGCAACTAGCGAGCACAGTGTCGAGATCGGAGTCCATAGTACCTGCACAATCACACCACATTATAAGAAATTCCAAGACACAAAAAGTTAGCATAACACAGACAGTCAAGGAATAAAAGGACAAGTAATGAGGAACCTAACTGGAACTCTCCCCCGAGCTCGTGCTTGGCGACCACGTAATTCCCCCATCTTCGAAAGAGGCAGGGGGAGTCCCTTCCCTATATGTGGAAGTCAACCTTGAAAGGTCCCTATAATCATTTGTCCCGTATTGGACAACCTTTCCATCCCAGACCTTGTTCAAACTATACATAGTATCGTACTTCCCAAGCCAACTATCAAACCTATGAACCCTTTCATCTACCATGGACCATACATAAAAGTGGTTCCTATCATCTTCACACAAGATTAAAGTGTCGGGCTTATGCTTAAGTAGCGAAGGAGACCATAAATCCGAGCTAAGGATGACCGTACCTCTGTCGCTCGAGCTCGAAGCCTCGTCATTGGCCTCGTTCCCTGAGCGCAGACTCCTGCGATGTCGAGCTGGGGATGTGTTTTAGAGCTTCGCCTTAGAGGAAGGCTGCCGTTTGGGAGAGGCACAAAATCTCACTTGGTGTATTTCTTGTTGGACCAGTCGTTTGTGGATTGATCTTTCTCCAGGAGACCACAAGCTCGAAGCCTATCTTCATGATGAAGATAGGAGAGGGAATGCCTACCATAAGGGAGTTGGAGCAAGGTCTTGTGCTCCTTCATCTCATCGGTGGGACTAGGTCGATGATAATTGGCGGAAGAAGTGAACATATTATGAGTGGCTCGAGCCTAAGAAAAAAATCCAAGCGCAAAAAGAAAAAAATAACTGTATACTTACGGATTCGTCTGAACGAATAGCATCTGGAGAGAGCCAAGCCATCTGTCCCAAAGAAAGCCAGCTTGAAGTTAGGGGGATGGTTTGGTAGATCCTCGAAGATTTTCTTCTCCTTGGGATAGCTCGAGAGATAGTAGAAGCCGTCTCCTCCCCGAGCTCGGGAGGGATTGCTTTTCAAGCAAAAGAGATACATAATCTCCTTTGGTGAAGGTCCTTCCCACTTTAGCTCGTGGTAAAGCGGCCTCAGGGCTGACAAAACCCTGTATGAGTTGGAAGGGAGCGAGCCCGACGAAATCCAAAAAGTCCTTGAAAAAGGACTACAAGGGAAATAAGGCCCCTGCCCTCATGTGCTCATGGCTCTAAGCCGCATATTTTAACTTACTGTTGGGATTACCATCTCCCGGGGCGTGACAGCTTCATTTGTGGGAGGTTAGAGCTCGACACCTCAGCGAGCCTGATAGTCCGATTCCGTGAAGGGCCAAGATGTTAGAGATCTTCCCTAGTGAAGAAATTGAGCTCCAATAATGCTCAGCCTTGAAAAATTCTCCCCTCGAGGTGGGAATGGTGGTTGGCTGTGAAGTAGAAGGGGGATTTGATGGTTCTTCCATCAGTGAAAATTGGAGATTGCCTGGTTTGAATGCGATCGTCACTTTAAGAGTGGGATCGAAGGGGATTGGTCTAGGCTCGGGGTTTGTATCTGGGTAGATGGCGACCCTAAGTCTCTTCCTTTTTCTCTCTTCGACCTCGTCGATTTGACGTTGAAAGTGAGCTCGGGTGTCTTCTTGCTCACACCTTAGTTCGTGCTCCCGAATCAAGCGCTGATTCCGAATAAAATGTGACTCCAAGCTCGGAGTTTCCGGTGAGTAAGGAATCGCGAGTTTTGACCCCCACCGCTTTTCCAAATTTTGCGACATCTAGCAAGAAAGAAAAAGGGTGAGGGCCAGACGAACAAGAAGATTAATACTAAAAATCAAGAAAGTCTGAGCTCGAATGCTCGAGACTATGGAACGAGCTCGGTCAAAAGAGCGAGATTAGGCTCGAAGCGTGTATTCCACATAAAGGGGGAAATTGGATTTATTTTTTAGAATCCCGGATTTTCAGGGAAAAAGTTGGCGGTTACCCAAAAAGTGAAATTTTTGGGAAACGTGCAATTTGAAAACCTTAATCTTGTACCCAGTTTCTTGGTCTACATGATACGATAGTTGAAATCAAGATAACCCAATAAAATGCAAAAATCTGGGTTTGTAAAATCTTAACAACAGAAGAGCCTAAAAACTACACGGTATTGATTGAAGCATTCTAGTATAAAACTAGTAAATGTACCTAAATGCTACTGCAACAATAAAGATGCATGGAAAAAAACGAAGTATATACATGAACATATGGGAATCAAGAATAAACACTTACACAATGTAGATGGTGGAAACAAAGAAACGGATGACTGAATGAGAGGTTGCAGAAACGATCTCATGGAGTCAAACAGGCTGATGGTGCTTTATTTCCTCGGCTTGGAGAACATACAACAGTAGAACGGGTTTTTAAGTTCTGGGTTTTTGTTCTTCTCTTTTCTTTGGAAGCTTGAAAATTTAAAAGTGACATGAAGAAGGCGATGGCGTATATATAGGTACCCAAAGGATACCAAACGACGAAACGATCTGGACCCTTGGCCAATTTTGATATCTGATCAAATGGGCAGGGACAAATGAGAGAGTGGCGCCATAAAGTTGGCAGGCAGATGGACGTGAGTGTGGTGTAAAAGGCACTCAAGTACTCTGATTAGTTAATACCTGGCTTATGCGTATCCACACTTGAGTGCAATTGGTGGTACATTTCCAAGAGCGGCATTTCAAAAGTTTCCTTCTCATAGGATTCGAACTGACACTTTTGAGGGGGCAAAATGCTACACCCAGATTTCGAGATAAGAAGTTATGACCCCGAAAATTGGGCTCGGCAGGTGTGAGCTCGAAATGTATGAAGACATCATATGGTCCAACCGTTAAACCTCTCTGAAGTAAAACAACAACCTCGAGGATGTGTATCCTCAAATATTCTCTATGCTCGCAATGGGCAATGGCATGACCCTTAAATATATTTTTCATCAATTTCCTTCAGGCAGGATAGTTCAAGCTCGGGAACTGCCAGCTCGGGTGTGACAACCTCGTCATCACCTACCTATCCCGAGCATAGCGTGAAGTTGGGTGACAAGCTCGTGATTGACTCATAAGTCTTGACAGACTCAATGCTAATTGTTGATCTCGAAGATCTGATGAATCACCTGGGATAGCCCATTATGTGTGAACATGTTTGTTGTTGTGCAATCCCAATATTTAAGGGATATCATTTAATCTGTTATCTGTTCCCGATCTTCATGGGACGCTTTCCGTGTATATAGGAGATAATGCATTTAATATCATATTTCAATTGATTTACAGAATATCTTCCCAAAATATGTGGGAATGAATTCTGCAACCTTCTCTATAAATAGAGAAGGAATCACCACTTGTAAAGGACCGATTTCTAGTTTCTGGAGAAAAAAACTCTGGGTAATTCATCTCTGAAGAATTTCCAGAAAACTCCCAAGTCTTAATAACATAGACTCGTGGACTAGGCAGAATTAACTGCTGAACCACGTAAAAATCATCTTGTTTTTCTTCATTATTCATTTGCTTCATTGTTTTATTGTTTAATTGCTCTACAATTTAAGTTGACGAAAAACGGCGTCAACATAAACATTGTCTATAATTTTAATAAAAACAGGTTCACTATTATTAAAAAAAATATATAAATATAATAGATTGAATTATAATTCTATAGTATATATAAATATTTATATCTATAATCTCTACATATATAACATCTAAATACAACGTTGACATAGATATATATTTACATGGCTACATGACATATATATAAAATACAATAATATTTAAATAGAAATAAAATAAGAATAGAAAAAATTATAGTGTAGACAGTAGTATACACGCATCAACTATTTTTAGCTTCTAATGTATCTCACAATTTCTTTTGGTGAATTTGATGAAGAAAAAGAGTTTCAATCACTTGATAAAAAAACAAACTATCACACAAATTTATAAAATAAAAAAGATGATATGTATACCTTTATTATTTTTAAATAAATATGATTTAATTATTTAAATTATCATAAAATATCTTAAAAAATATTCTATTTTAATTAATTAATTTATTTATTTTTGTTTACATTTATGTTTGTTCAAGTTTTTGAATTTGGCAGTGACAACAAAATATTATATATTATATGATTAATATAATATTAAGTTTAAGTTTAATTAAATTTTATTTAAGTTATTAAATATATGGTTTAATTATTTTTAAATAATTATCATTGTAAAATATCTCAAAAATGTCACATTTTAATTTTTTTTAATTATTTAAGTTTAAGTCATGTTTACAATCTACCGTTAAATATAAGAATATTTCGTTAAAGTTAACAGAAAAAAAAACAAAAAACCGTTAAAACCAAGAATTTTCGTTATCTACATACTTTATATATATATACTAGGTAGAAGCAACGTGCAATGCACATTTGTTTAATTTTAAAGTTGTCAACATTGTCTATAATTTTAATAAAATTTGGTTCACTATTTTTTTAAAATATATATAATAGAATGAATTATAGTTCTATAGTATATATAAATTGTTATATCAATAATATCTACATATATGACAACTATTCACAACCACAAACGGACCCAGCTAAGGACAAGCTGGGTCTATAGACCCAGGTAAAAGAAATGAAGTGTTTGAATTTTTTTATAAAACAAAAAAAAAATAGCAGTTTGTAGACCATTAGACCAAGCTAATATTCAAACCTATGTATGTTGTGGGAAAAAGAACATACTTAACCATTCATCTAATGACTTTATTTGTTATTGTTGATTATAATTAATATTTAATTCTATGTAAAAATGTTCCTAAAACTAAAAAAAGGAGAAATATAAAGTCTCACATTATTTTTAGAGTTAAATTTGCTATAATTCTCATCTATATAATTATCTTATTCGGTTTTATCTAAACAAAAATAATTCTTTGAGACTTTTATAGTTTCATATAAGTATAGTTTTTAATTTTTTAGTTAATTTTAAATTGATATAATAATCTAAAAAATTAATAATAGAAGATTTATTGTCGATTAATCACTTCAAAAATTTGTTCTATATTTTTTTTCTATATTTATTTATATACGTGTAATTACAATTTATATGTATGCATATGGACATAAATTATATATAAAAATTTGTGGTATATTTATTTGATTTTGTAATTGTTTGTATAGAATGCATATGAATACAAATTATATAAATGTAGGAGCTGAAAAATTGATTTATTATGCTAAGATTTTATGACATTGTGTACTTTTTTAAGTAATGATTGTGATTTATTCATAGTTAATATTCACAAAAAAATAGTCTTCATAATTTTAATTAATTTTTTTAGCATATTATATATATATATATATATAAAAAAAAAATTTGAAATTTTTTTTTTGCAGCCCACCTAGAACGAATTCCTAGGTCTGCCACTGAATACAACTTTGATATAGATATATATATATATTTATATGTCTACATGACATATATATATAATGCAATAATATTTAAAAAAGAAATTAATAATATAAATAAAATAAGAATAGAAAAAGTGATAGACATTAATATACACACATAAATTATTCTTAGTTTCTAATGTATCTCACAATGTCCTTTAGTGAATTTGATGAAGAAAAATAGCTCCAATCACTGTAAAACACAAACTATCACACAAATTTATAAGATAAAAAAAAGTGATATATATGTCTTTATTATTTTTAAATAAATATGATTTAATTATTTAAATTATCATAAATTATCTTTAATATATTCTATTTTTATTTATTTATTTATTTATATTTATTGAAGTTTATGTTTGTTTTAGATTTTAAATTTGACAGTGACAACAAAAGATTATATATTATATATTTATTATAATATTAAGGATAAGTTTAATAAAATTTTATTTAAGTTATTAAATATATGGTATTATTATTTTAAATAATTATCATTGTAAAATATCTAAAAAATATCATATTTTAATTTGTTTAATTATTTATTTATTTAATTTAATTTGTTTAAGTGATGTTTACAATCTACCATTAAATGTAAGAATATTATGTTAAATTTAATAATATTTCGTTAAAGTTAATGGAAAAAAATAAAAAACTGTTAAAACTAAGAATTTCTATTATTTACACAATTTTTATACAGAAGATATATATATCTCTTCTATATAATAAGTGTGTAGATAACGGAAATTCTTAGTTTTAACAGTTTTTTGTTTTTTTAATGTTAATTTTAACGGAATATTCTTATATTTAACAAAATATTCTTATATTTAACGGTAGTTTGTAAACACTTAAATTTAAATAAAATAAAATAAATAATTAAAATATGATATTTTTGAGATATTTTACAATGATAATTATTTAACAATAATAAATAATTAAACAAATTAAAATAGGATATTTTTCAGATATTTTACAATGATAATTATTTTTAAATAATAAATAATTAAACAAATTAAAATATAATATTTTTGAGATATTTTACAATGATAATTATTTAAAAATAATAAAATCATATGTTTTATAACTTAAATAAAATTTAATTAAACTTAAACACACTTATTAGAATAATATCATATTAAATATATAATATAATCTACTGTGAATTAACAATAAATTGTTTTTTTTTTAAATTAGCAGGAAACTTAAATTTAAAATCTATGTATAATATTTAATATTACAATAAACATATAATATATAATCACTTGTTGTCACTCTCAAATTCAAAAACTAGAACAAACATAAACTTAAATAAAAATAAATAAATTATTTATGTAGCTAGTATATATATATATATATATATATATATAAAAGACTAATTCACCATAAATGTTCATATATATTCATCATGAAGATTCAAATTCATGTATACAAATAAAAATATGTGATTATGATAACTGCACATGTTGTAAATTAATAAAGCAAATAAACAAACCAAAAAACAAGACACAAAATAAAAAAGTTGAGAAAAAAAAATCAACATGCCTACCTGGTATTTATTCGGTTTATACTATTCATCAATCATTAACAGTGTGGGGTTAACCTAAAATTAATCGTTCGTCTTAACAAACCTTAGAATAAGTAGGTAGATATTAATGGAATTGATATTAATGAACCAATGTGACATAATTATGATTGATAGCTCATCCACCAATTAATAATCTTTACATGTACATCACGTGTCAGCTAAATTAATAAGAGAAATCGATGAAAATGTATCTTTGAAATTTCATCATAGAATAATGGTTTATTTTAAAGAAATTTGCAAAAATAATATTACGTTTGCTTGTATAGAAATTACTCATTTTAATTTATGGATAAATATTATTTTAGATCTTGTGTTGTAACTTCTGTTTTCTTAAATAATAATTTAAATTTTATGTTTTACAAAATAATACTTTAGTCTGATTTTGATCAAATAACTTTTAAATATGACCAAAATATTTTTTTATTTTTTAATTATTGAATAAATTGAATAATTAAAATTAGATTTTAAAATAAAAAAAGAAATTAAATTGATTTTAAAATATAAAAAATTGATAAATCTTAAATTATAAAACAAAATACCAAAAATAAATACAAAATTTTTTTTTTTTTTTCATTTTCCTCCACATTCATCCCCAAACTTTTCCATAAACTTGTTCATTTATAATCATAAAACATATTTAATTGGCCCCTCAATTTTTTTTTTAATTCTGGCTACCCTTGAGATGAGCTCCTGCCTCTGCTCCTATGTATGTGATTAGTATATTGTAATGATTTTTTTAATATTATTTAGAAATGATATTTTTTTTAATACTTTAAATTTGTTTAAATTTTACATTATGTCCACCCTAAATCTTGATCATAAGTCCACTCCTGAGTACAAAATATGTACATTATACTTGAATATTTTTCAAATTAACATGGAGCCAAATATATATTTTATTAGAGTTTTTCATTATTTTTCTTATCAAATCAATTTTAGAATGTTGAATCATCAATTGTGAAATTTGTAACAAACAAATTATTTAATTAAGTCAGTTTTTATAGATCAAAACAACTACGTTGATGTAGTTTCTACGTTGATGTAGTTTCTAATCTAGCAAATTTTTCTTTCTTTCTTTTTGAATTAGAGGAATCGTAAAAGTAGTTGTTTTCTGTTAGTGAGGCCCAAGGTATTAGTCCAACTACAACCAGCCCAATAAAGTTGGACTCAAAGGCAATTCAACAACAAATGAAAGAGTGGGAGAAGGGCTCGGCTCAACTAACCGAAGACACCCCTGAGCTTGAGAATCACAATAACAAGACACAAGTTGGAAAGGAGAGAACCAGCCAAGAGAAAGAAAGAGAATAAGCCAGCCACAAGAGGGAGAGAGGGAAGCCACGTTGGCTGAGGGATTCCGTGCTGTTATGGGGACGTTGAGGAGAGAGAAGATTGTGTAACTAATTTCTGTTAGCCATGGTTTGTTGCTACTGAGTATAAAAACTATTTTTTAATCTTTTGAAAGTTTTATGCATGAAATGAAATTGCTGTAAGCATTTGGAGATTAGCTCAGTCTCAAAGAGAGCATTTTATTGTTAACATTGGTGCTTTCACTAATCCTTTCCTTCTTTTAGCATGAAGAACGAAGAGATTGTGGCATTATTGCAAGTCATGGACCTCAAATGGGAACAACGTTCAGAGACACAGTTGGAGACCATTAAGTTGATGATTGACGAGCGCTTGACCCAGGGTGCACCTCCATCTCCATCGGACCCAAGTGGTGAGGCCAGCTTATTCCATGATACAACTCGTGATAGAGGACGTCATTCCGATGCTGAAACAGATTGCCGAGACTTGAACTCCATTCTCAAAACTTTGAGGGTGAAGGTTCCTTGCTTTGACGGTACGAATGTAGATGATTGGGTTTATAAAATTAACAAATTCTTTGATCTGCACAGGGTCGAACACACTATGCGATTGGCAGTCGTACCATTTCATTTGGATGGAGCTCCATCTACCTTGTTTCAGTGGATGGAAAAAGGGGGCTCAATCTCAGATTGGGACTCTTCCTAAAGGCTTTACAACAACGTTTTGGGAATTCGATCTATGATGACCCCTTGGGACGAATTTCCAAACTCACTCAAACCGGCCGTGTATCTCAATATCGTACGGAATTTGAATCGCTCATGCCGCGAATCACAGGGGTGGCTGAAGCTATGTTTCTGAATTTCTTTATCTGGGGGCTCAAGTTAGAGATTCAGCGAGAATAACTAATGTCTCGTCCTACTGATTTGGTCGATGCTATGGCCAAAGCACAGCTGTTTGAAGACTGTAACGATGACTTGTATGCTCGGCAAAGAGAGGTTACTAGAGCTGGTTGGTCTTCGAAACCTTCCTTCACTCATCAGAGCATTCAACCATCTGTTGTCTCACCTTATAAGCTAGGCTCGGGTCCGAACACTTGTTCAGGTCAGTCCGCTGTAGTTCAATTAGGTATTAGTCCTCTGCCTATCAAGAAGTTGACTCCTGCTAAAATGAAAGATCGGAGAGATAAGGGTTTATGCTATACTTGTGATGAGAAGTTCAACTATGGGCATAAATGCAAAAATAAAATGATCATTATGTGTATGCAAGATGATGATGATGTGCAAGCAGGGTTAGACAATGAAGGGCGGGAATTTGAAACAGTCGATGATGAAGTGAGTCTAAACTCGCTTTCAAATTCCATGAACCCGAGAATTTTTCGGATTATGGCAAAACACGGCAGCGAATCAATGGAGGTACTTGTTGATACGGGCAACAACAACAACTTTATTCAAGAAGCACTAGCTAACCAGCTGAATCTTACTTGTGAGGAGACTAAAAGATTCAAGGTTTATATGGGAAATGGAAACTTTCTTTTGTGTTCCAAAATTTGCAAAGGGGTTGAGCTAATTTTACAGGGCCATCGGTTCACGGTTGATCTTTATGTACTCCCAATTTGTGGTCTTGATGTGGTGCTCGGTATGCAATGGTTATAGACTTTGGGACCTTGTGTTCATGATCACAAGGCATTGACTATGGAATTCTCTTGGCAAGGCAATGTAGTGAAGTTGTCGGGCTCTACTGATGTATCGGCACACCAAATGTCCTATACCCAATTCAATGCCTTGTTGCGTGAAGGCGAAATTAGAGGCTTGTTTCATCTAACTACTGCCTTGGACAACACCAGTAGTAAAGGACTTGACTTAGCTGAACTGGAGGTTGTTTTCCCACCACAGGCCAGGGGATTACTCACTAAATACGCCACTGTGTTTGAAGAGCCCAAATAGTTGCCACCATATCGAGTTGTGGATCACCGTATCTTCTTCCAACCGGGTTCTACTCCTGTCAATGTCCGACCATACAAGTGCCCGTACTTTCAGAAAGATGTCATCGAATGATTAGTACAGGAAATGATGGAAGTGAGATTTATACGCTCGATTAACAGCCCCTATTCTTCTTCGGTTTTGTTAGTTAAAAAAAAAGATGGCACATGGAACTTTTGTATTGATTACAGAGCATTGAATGGCATTACAATCAAGGATCAGTTTCCCATTTCGACCATTGATGAAATCTTGGATGAATTGGGCAATGTCGAGATCTTTACCAAGTTAGATCTCCAGGCTGGTTATCACCAAATCCGTATGGATCATCTGGATGTTCACAAGACGGCTTTTCGAACTCATGAGAGACACTATGAATTCGTGGTCATGCCATTTGGGCTTACGAATGCCTCGTCGACATTCCAAGATGCTATGAACCAAATTTTTAGACCCTACTTACGCCACTTCGTCACAGTTTTCTTTAATGATATTCTCATTTACAGTAAAAATGAGGAGGATCGCGTGACACAACTCGAATTGGTCCTTCAGCTGCTCCGAGATTCTAACTTCTTTGCAAGGGCAAGTAAATGCCAATTTTTCCAGCGGAAGGTGGAGTATTTGGGCCATTTGGTTTCCTCACAGGGAGTTCAAGCGGACCCCTTGAAGATCACAGCGATGGTCCATTGGCCCACTCCCCAATCCCTGAAACAATTACGTGGATTTTTGGGACTTACAGGGTATTATAGGAGGTTTGTGGCTCACTACGCCACCATCGCAGCGCCGCTAACTGAACTATTGAAACGAGATAATTTTCTATGGACCACGGCCACTACTGCTGCATTTAACCAGCTGAAGAAAGTCATGATCGAGACACCTGTGTTGAAGCTGCCTGATTTCTCTAAGGAATTTGTTGTAGAGACCGATGCATCGAATGTGGGAATTGGTGTTGTCCTGATGCAAGAGGGACACCCCTTGGCTTACTTCAGTAAAAAATTAGGACCTCGTTTCATGGGTGCCTCCGCATACATCCGTGAGATGCGTGCCATAGTTGAGGCTGTCGCGAAATGGCGTCAATATTTGCTTGGTCGACACTTTATTATTTAGACTGATCATAAAAGCTTACGAGAACTGTTGACACAAGTTATTCAAACACCAGAATAGCAACATTTCATTCGAAAGCTTCTTGGTTTCCAATTTACTATCGAGTACAAGGCGAGTACTGAAAATTCTGCTGCAGATGCTTTGTCAAGACAGTTCGATGGCTCGTCTTCGTCACTGATTTTTGCCATGAGTGTTGGCTGTTATGACTTCTTAGATGAGTTACATCAAGAGAATGTAACCTGCCCGGATCTTCGCCTCCTTAATGAGCGATTGCAGCTGGGTAAGTTGGATGAAAATCTATATTCAAATAGAGATGGTTTGCTATACTTTTGTCAGAAACTCTTCATCAGTGACCACTCAAATCTCAAGCAAAAAATTATTCTAGAATTTCATGCTACACCCTGGGTGGCCATGCGGGAGTAGACCGAACCTTCTTACGTTTGGGAGCCAATTTCTTTTGGCAGGGCATGCAGAAGGATGTTTGTCAATTTGTCACAGCTTGTATGGTTTGCCAAACCATTAAATATTCGACAGCAACCCCTTATGGTCTTCTACAATTGCTTGAAATTCTGGAAAGAGTTTGGGAGGATTTAGCTATGGATTTTATTGTGGGACTACCTAACTCTCATGGGGCAACCGATATTTTGGTGGTTATTGATAGATTCACTAAGTATGCACATTTTGGAGCCTTACCGACTCATTATTCAGCTACCAAAGTGACTGACTTGTTTGCTCACATGGTCATTCGACTTCACGGCATGCCTAGAACTATAATCTCAGATAGGGATCTGATTTTGACAAGTGCCTTCTGGAAGAAATTATTTGAGTTAATGAGAACTACTTTGAAGATGAATTCGGCATACCACCCCCAAACAGACTGTCAAATGGAGGTCACCAACTGTTATTTAGAGCAATATTTATGAGCTTTTTCGGTTGAAAACCCAAAGCAATGGAGCAAGTTTCTTTCATGGGCTGAATATCGTTACAACACAAGTCACCATTTTGCAATCGGTATGACCCCGTTTCAGGCAGTTTACGGGCGCATTCCTCCAAAAATTCCAGCTTATACTAGGGGGCAACAACTATTCAGGTAATAGAAGTTGATTTACTCACTCAGGATGACATTTTACAACAACTGAAACACAACTTGTTGCAAGCGCAGAATTACATGCGCCAACAGGCCAACAAAAAACGCAGGGACATCACATTTCAGCTTGGAGACTTAGTTCTCGTGAAACTCCAGCCTTACCGTCAGACAACAATGGCTCATCGCCTTAATTCTAAGTTGTGCTCTCGTTATTTTGGTCCTTTCAAAGTCATCGCCCGAGCTGGACCAGTGGCATATACCTTGAAGCTTCCACAAGGTAGTCGCATTCATCATACTTTTCATGTTTCCTTACTCAAGCCATTCCACAAAACACAACCAACTACTTGTTATCCATTGCCGGAGCTCAGCCATGCCAACAAACCAGTTATGATTCCCTTGGCCATATTAGCTAATCGTGTTCATATGGTCAACAACAAAGCCAAACGACAGGTACTAGTCCAGTGGTCATTGAGCTCACCAGAGGATGTGACATGGGAAGACTTTGACACCTTCATTCACATGTACAGCCTTCCCAACCTTGAGGACAAGGTTATTTTCAAGGAGGGGAGTAGTGTTAGTGAGGCCCAAGGTATTAGTCCAACTGCCACCAGCCCAATTGATGGACCCAAAACGGGTATGTTTTAAATATTTATACTCGCAAGCGCACGAATCGTATTTATAGAATAGTGTTTGTGTAAGCACGAGGTCGAACCCAAAGGAGTTGACTTAAATCAAAAGAGAAAACTATTTTTACCAAAGTGAAATAAATTTCTAACCTAGTTCCAAAGATTGATGTGTTTTGTTTAAAAATAAAGAAAGAAAATACTTAAAAAAAAGTTAAAATAAATAAACTAAAAAGATTTGTTTTTAATAGTTATTTATAAAATTATTAAGATTTTAGAATTCACAAAATATAAATAATAATATTTATTAATATGTTGACTTCCCAATTTTTAGTGATAATTGAAATCAATCTAATTACCTTTTCCAAAACATTATACTTCCTTTAAGCTCTCTTTAATTCAAAAATATAGATTTTCCTTCACTTCAATAGTATAACTTCAAAGCATTAGTTGTGAATCAATTTAATGAAACTACAAAAAAAATCAAATAATGTTATTTCTAAAGAAAAATATAGTATTTTTGTTCTAAGCATTGGATGTGAACAATTTAATGACACATCTTAATCAAAGAATACTATATTTTTGCATAATTAAGAACCAAGTAAAATATGTTCTAACAATCTAAAATACATGATATTATAGATTAAAGAAATATTTAGAAGAAGAAAAATCATAAACTTTATTGCTCATTTTGGGAGGTCAACATAAAATAAACACTATATAGTTATATCTTGGTTCATCCTCCACCTTAATAATTTTAAGTGAATTAGAAACCCATAACTATCAAAAACAAAATAAAAATTACAACATAAATAGGAAAATTTGGAGGAGGAACCTCCAAATTATTCCTCTAAAAATACATAAAAACTAATCTAAGAAAAGAAAAAGATGGAGAGAATAGAGAGATGGAAGAAGTGGTGTAAGAGAAGGTGTGCTTGAAATGGTGAAATTAGACTCCTATTTATAGATAAATTCTTTGGTAAAGGATAACATTCCTATTGGTCTAAAAAAAAAGCACATGGATTCATGCTCAAAATTGTCATCTTTTCCTATAGTTACAAATCCAATGGTGGAGAAAGAAGCACATGGATTGATGACATGACATTGTCAAGAATTGGATTGGGCCTTTCATTTTGGGCTTGATTTCTTCATTTCTTTATACCAACATTTTATCAATATTTCATTTGCTCCCAACAAATACACCTACATAAAGAAATTAAACACACATAAATTAGTAACAACATAATTAAACAAAATAAATACAAAAAACAAATAAAAATACATAAAATCAAAATAAAACTAATAAATTCAAAATTACTTAAAAATTTGATAAATTAATTAAAAACTCAAGAACTAAGCAACAATTGGCTTATAAAATGTGGTAAAATAACTCTATTTTGTAGAGTTATCACCAATAAAGTTGAACTTAAAGGAAATTCAACAACAAATGAAAGAGTGGGAGAAGGGCTCAGCTCAACTAACCGAAGACACCCCTGAGCTTGAGAATCACAATGACAATACACAAGTTGGAAAGGAGAGAACCAACTAAGAGAAAGAAAGGGAAGAAGCCAGCCGCAAGAGGGAGAGAGGGAAGCCACGTTGGCTGAGCGATTTCGTGCTGTTTTGGGGACGTTGAGGAGAGAGAAGATTGTGTAACTAATTTTTGTTAGCCATGGTTTGTAGCTACTGAGTATAAAAACTATTTTGTAATGTTTTGAAAGTTTTATGCATAAAATGAAATTGCTGTAAGCATTTGGAGATTAGCTCTGTCTCTTGAAGAGAGCATTTTCTTGTTAACATTTTCACAATTATTAACCGAAAGAGATTAGGTCATGTTTAATCCAGGTAAGGATTACATCCTTTTCTTGTGAAACATGAAAGGAGTAAATACAAAAGCTCGGGCTTATATTATATATTAGGTACAAAGAGCAACAATTAACGGTTGTTTGATTTTATTTAGAAAATTTATTAGTTACTTTTATTAAATTTTTATAATTATTATATAAATTTTAAATAAATAAATAATATTATATATAAAAGAATTACATAAATATTGATTAATATGATATATATTTTATTAAAGTTAGATTAAATAATAAAAAAATATATTTTTTAAATATAAATGATAAAAAATTTAATACAAATTAAGATTATATATTATATATTATTATTATAATAATTATATTTTATAGCATTTGAATTTATATTAATATAATTATTAAATATCTAATTTTTATATTATATATTATTATAACAATGATATTTTATAAAATTTAAATTTATATTAATATAATTTTTAAATATTTAGTTTTGTATTAAATATTATTACAATAATAATATTTTATAATATTTAAATTTATATTAATATAATTATTAAATATTTAGTCTTATATTAATATAATTAATAAATATTTATTTTTAATTAATTTTAAAAATAAATTCCGTTTAGAATAATATATTAAAGTTAAAAATAATAATGTTGAAACAATATATATATATATAGAAGATATACGATAAGAAACTATTTATAATTAACATTGATAATGGGGATAAAATAATAAATTAATTTATTAATTATTATAACATCACGAAAGACATTATTCTACGTCAACAGTCATCATCGAAAGAAGACAAGCTAGCTAGGTCACAATTCACATGGCATTTACATGCATAAATAATATTAATAATTAATTAATACAAAATGTGAAACATAAAATAGAGATTTCTATACAAAATACTTCTTTAATTTACTTAGAAAGAAGACATAAAATGTAAATTTCTGCATAAGGGAGTTCATAAAAAATCAAATTAGGTGTTCTAATTAATTAATATATTTCTTAAGGTATATTTATGGCTCATAAATTTTTCCGGTTTGGTTTAATTAAATTTGATTTTCAAATTCTATTTGAATTCGAAAATTAAGTTTTTATTATTGGGAAAATACCAGTTTAGTCTTTAAATTTTTCTGGAGTACTCGATTGGCTCTTATATTTTGTTAAATAACAATTTAGATCTTATATTTTAGAAAATAGATCGAAATAGTACCAAAAACCTATTTTTGGTCAAGAAATTTTTCAATATAACTAAAGTACTCTCGGGTTTTTGAATTAATAAATTTATTAAATTGTTAAAAATAGGTTTTAAAATAAAAAATAAATTAAATTGATTTTAAAATAAAAACTAATCAAATAAAATGTATAAACTAAATTATAACAAATCTAAATGGAAAAATTAAATTAAATTAAAAATAATTAAACAAAGCTTAAATCGTATTTTTTCATTTCCTTCTTCTTCTGTTCAAATTGGCAAATCTTCCCTCCTACCCTCTCGGCATATCTTCCCTCCCTCTCCTCCCTTTTTCCCTCCTCACTCATCTCTTCACCCCATCGTTCTTTGTGTCGTGTACCCTTTTCATTTCTTAGATCTGGCAAAAAACTCTAGATTTTCTTAAAGAAAAAACCCAGATCTTAAAGATGGGTCTTTTGAAATGGTGGCTTCATCTCGAACCCAGATCCCAATTCAGTGGGTGGCTTCTCGTCTCCGGCATGGGTGCTCTTCGTCTGGAGGTTCGTGGGTCTGTTGACTTCCTTTCGTTCAGCAGTGCTTCAACGTTGATCGAGCTCCATCTCCGTGACAGATGTAGTAATGGTGAACGGGGGAAGAACTCTGCAGGTTCGTGGGTCTTGGGCGAGGCTCTGCGGGAGATGAAGTTCATGGGTTGTGTGAGAGATGAGGTCCTCCACTAGTTCAAGAAGCTTACTGGGTTGTGGAAGCTTGAAATGGGTTTGAATTTTGGTGATGTATTTCAATTTTTAATTTGATTTTGAGGTGCACGATGAAATCTGATTTTGTTGTTTTAGTTGATGTAGGTTATGATGAAGAAAAGCTTAATAGACCTAGATTTTTTTTTGTTTTGATTTTTGGGTTTTTGAGTTTGATTTTGGGGTTTTATCTTTATAGTTTATCTTGGATAAGATGAAGAACATATAAATAAGAAAAAAATAATTTTGTATTCATAAAATCTGGTTTTGAGTGATTTTGATTTTGGTTTAGTTTTTATTTTTTACTTTAATATTGTATTTTTATTTAATTAAAAGAATTGTTTTATTTTTTTCTTAATAATAATTATCATTTTATTGTTAAAATATATAATCTTATTTTTATTTATTTTTTAATTAATTTATTTATAAAAATAGGGGTATTTTTTGTCATATTGAAAAATTATTTAACCAAATTTGAGCTCAATGTATTATTTTGATCTATTTTGTAAACAAACAATGTCTGAATTATCAATTAACAAAGTATATCGATTGAGTATTCGAAAATAAATACATGGGCCAAAATAGTATTTTCTCTTTATTATTTACATCTATTTATTAATATTATCTCGTTTAAATACAAAGTATGAAAACTCGATCAAATATATTTTTCATAAAAATATGACAAATCTCCTGACCTAATGATGAATATATGCTTATGTATAAACAAAAATATTTATATATCTCACTATTAAGTTAATCAATTAGTAACATGTAAACGAAACAAAATAAGATAATAAAGTGAAGTGGACCTGATTTCCTTTATAAAAAAAATAGGGGCAACGAGCAAAATAGTCCAAAAACAACTATTATTTAGATAAATATCTCATTTTAAAAAAAAAATCAATAAATGACTTAATACAACACATTAGTATAGTGAAATTCAACATTTACCCTTAACCACTTTAGTCTTAGGTAAACCCTAATATTCACTTGGGGTTTGGTGCAAAATGATAACTTAGGTAATCAACAATATAAAATTGTCATTTTTCTACAATTTTCAAAATAAAGACATTAGCTTCTTTCATGTCATTATTTTGGGTCATTTACTATAATTTCTTTTAAAAAAATATAAATAAAGTGGATGCTTTGTAAATCTTGTGAAGCTTCTTGTCAACAAATTAAGTGAAAAGGAGTTTAAGGTGAAAGCAACTAAAATTATTTCTTTCAACAAAAAAAATAATAAAAGTAAAATACCTTTAGAAGGTGAGGTGGCCAATGATATTTATTGGTCTCTTTATGGTCTTTACAAATTTACAAAGCCAAGTGGTATATCTCCTATAAGATCATTTTGAATGGATAATGTATAATTTGTGTCAAATTTTATCCAAAATATGTGTGAATGCTATAATTGATCCATTTTTTGTATTTGTACTCCAATACAATGGGTGAAAATTAACTAAAAAAAAGCAATGGAGATATTAATACTTATTGAAAATATACAAAATATTTTTTTTTTTCATTTTTATGTCCACTTTCTGAATTACACCGTTGCACACATATTCCAATTAAAGAGAAAAGTATTTGGTTTTCTTGTTCCACTACAACTTTCAGATTCTTCGGTACAAGACAAAACATGTTTCTTCATGTTATCACTATATATATATATATATGTATAAAATGAGGTCTACTGTTCGTAATATTTGTCTTCTCAAATTCATATCAAATGAAAACATTTTGATGTCAGAACTATTATGTTGTTTTTTTTTCTGTAGAAATGGTCTATTAAAGTAAAATTACATAATATTAAAGCAAATATTGAGAGGAGATTTTGATGAGTCTTCATCAGATGATGATGATCACAAAGCAAAAGTATTCAGATGATGATGATGAGAACAGAAAAAGGTAAACATTTTGGTTCTACTACTATTGGTCGCCAATATATATATCGCAATAGAACTTCTGGTAATGAGCGATTATTTCGAGATTATTTTTTAAAAATCCAGTATACCCATCACATATTTTTCAAAGACGCTTTCGAACGAATCGCTCTTTGTTCCTCCGTATCTTAAATGCAATACAACTTTGTGATGATTACTTTGTACAAAACAATGATGGAATAGGGAGACTCAGATTGTCTAGTTTGAAAAAATGACTGCATCAATTAGGATGCTAGCATATGGCATGTTTGCTGATTGTGTTGATGAGAATGTGCGAATCGGAGAAAGTACAAAAATTATTTGCAACCATGCAAGAAGTTTGTAGAAAGGATGTAGAAAGAGCATTTAGAGTACTCCAAGCACGATTTGCTATTGTTCGAGGACCAGCAAGATTTTGGAGCCATAATGATCTTGACTCAATTATGAAAACTTGCATTATATTACACAATATGATTGTTGAAGATGAGCGTTATGAATCGCTAGATGATGAGTGCTAGATGATGAGTATGATTCCTTAAATCTGTTGCCTACAATTAAAGTGTCGCATGAGAAAACACTCAACCAGCATGAGTTTATTGCTTGTCACCATCAGATTCGATCTTCTGAGCAACATTATTCACTCCGTAATGATCTTATTGAACATTTGTCGTCACAACATGGACAAGAAGATTTATGAGTATTAGAGGAAGTTAATTGTAACTCCCTACTACCCAGTGACTGTTATGGTGTGCATTTTAAACAGTGTTATACTCGCTAATCGAGTCATTTACCCATAATCGTGTAACTAAGTATGATTAACGGGTTAGGGTTAAATTTTTTTGTTATGATACAACGTTTCACTAAAACGTTTACTGTATACATTGTGATCCCAAAAATATAATTTAAAGGTTAATTACAACAAAAGATTTACAACCAGCCGCCTAAGCGGCAAAATAGGGTTTAACCCTAGTTCTTTAAAACCTCAGTCGTGGCAGTCGAGCAGCCACATATGTACACATCGTCACCTAAGCTCTCCAACTCAATGATGGTCCAACTTTCTTTTGCCTTTACCTGCATCACATAGCACCCGTGAGCCGAAGCTTAACAAGAAAACTCAATATGCTCATGAACAACAATATCATGTTACTACATCATAATAGGCTTGCCTAGAAATAATAGCCCTATTCGTGCATGCAAATAAGTCAAAATAATGGTTGTGGGCCCTACCCTTTGTCTAGATGATTTATGGGCCCTGCCTTTTGTATTGATGACTATCAAGTCATAATGAAAATAGATGGCCAATGTGTCCATCTAAACTAAGTGACTCAAATAAGTGACAATTAAGTCACCCACTGGGGGTCCGTACCCTAATAAGATGAGTGAATATCACTTTATGATTTTGGTAATCATACTGGGGTTTGTAGCCCTAATCAGATGAGTGATTAACACTTTGAGATTCTAGTAATCATGTTGGGCGTAGCCTTAATCAGATGCGTGAGTCACACTTTGGGCTCCACACCATAATCAGATAAGTGACAAATGAGTGAGTCACGAACTTGGGCTCTGCACCCTAGATAGGTGACTAAAGAGTCACTCTTTGGGCTTTGCTCTCTAATCAGATAAGTGACTGATGAGTGAGTCACAAACTTGGGCTCAGCACCCATAGCCATGTGACGATGCAGTCACCTGAGCCTTTTGGACCTGACTCTCAGTAACTAGCCTTTAGGCTAGACAAGCGCTTTTAGTTTTCACCGCACTTGAGGTTGGTCAAGCATTAATGCTCATGATGATTCATTCAATGCATATGTTGATTAGATCTAATCATTTCGGCTTGTGTTGAACACATCAATGCCATTCTTGACTCTTAAGCCAATACCATACGACTCGTGTCAATTTCTGACTCATGGGTCAGTGCCATACATAAGTAAGCAATGCAATCAGGCATACATCATATGTCAAATATCCAAATGTAGGGCATTCAACATGCTTACTTAACAATCACTAGCATAAATATGATCATGCACATTTACAGAGACTCAAGCTCTAATCAATCTCATATTCAATATTCATACCATGTCCTAATCACATGTATCTCATGCATCACATGCATCACATACTTGGTGGAGTTTTCTTACCTTTCGTCCAAGCACAAGTTACCAATAAACAAGCCACAAGCACGATCCTGATTCCAATCCCCTAACAATAACCTAGTCACAACCATAAATGGTGTTCAATGAGTTCAAGTTCTAAAACCCAATCCCGGGACCAATCCCACGCTCTCGGGGCCTCCAATCCTACCAAACAAGGTGGTGGAATCATCCCCCGAGCCCTCGGGTCAAAACCCCAAAAAGTACCAAAAAACCCCTATTCTGAAGACTGTGTAGCGCTACTGTGACGCCCCACATCACTATGGCTGCTTTCTGGAATGACGACTGGCCCTACAAACCAAGACAAGTCTTTCCAGCGTGCTTTGTCCTCACTCGCACACTTCCTGGGAAAACTTCACGGAGTTCTCAAGTGATGGGCTACCGAAAAGAAGATGCACCTTCCTGATATAGGTAGTACCCATCAATCCATTTAAGCCCTCTTCAACTGTGTAGTCTCATACCCACACAGTCTTAGAATCATTACACTTGACCTTCCCCAGGCGGTGTGGGATTGCACAACTTACCCGGTCTTTCCCCTTACGGATCACGGGATTCTGACTGTCACAATCACCCCCCCTTACGGGCCCGACGTCCCCGTCGGCCACACTTCCGGCTGGGTCAAGGCTCTGATACCATTATGTGACGCCCCACATCACTATGGCTGCTTTCTGGAATGACGACTGGCCTTACAAACCAAGACAAGTCTTTCCAGCGTGCTTTGTCCTCACTCGCACACTTCCTGGGAAAACTTCCCAGGAGGTCACCTATCCCTAGATTACTCCAGGCCAAGCACGCTTAACCATGGAGTTCTCAAGTGATGGGCTACCGAAAAGAAGATGCACCTTCCTGATATAGGTAGTACCCATCAATCCATTTAAGCCTTCTTCAACTGTGTAGTCTCATACCTACACAGTCTTAGAATCATTACACTTGACCTTCCCTAGGCGGTGTGGGATTGCACAGCTTACTTGGTCTTTCCCCTTACGGATCACGGGATTCTGACTGTCACAGCTACAGCGCTACCTTTGGGCGCTACAGTGCTACAAACAGACCCAATCTCCCCCAAACAAGGCACCTAGCGCTGTAGCGCTACCACCCTAGTGCTAGATCGCCCAACCCAGAAATCTGGGCTCTTAGCTTCGTGTTCTTCGAGCTTCAAAGCTCCAAATCCGACCCCCACCTATCCAAATCTCAAAATTAAAGTTCCCATACATCCTAATCTCCAAAAACCAATAAAATCCAAGCTTCAATTCATCCAACAACTCATCAAAACATAAAATTCAATCCAAGCTTAAAAACTTTAAAACTTAGAACTTAAAACTTGAATTACCTTGGATTATGTCATTTCTCGCTAAATCCTCCACCTAATAAGCTTCTAATTTTCCCTAGAATCGCTAAGTCTTAATCCTCGCTTGAATTCGAGTCCTAGAACTCAAGTTTCCTTCAAAAATGCGATTGGGTGTCGAAAAGGAAACGGGAGGAAGAGAGAACGTTCTTTTATAATTCTAACATGTTACTTCAAACTTAAGTAGCCTCAAGCAAATCCTAATTCTTGGGGTCCCGAAAACGCCCCTGGGATAAAATAGTCAAAACTTCCAAAATTTCCCCCTGATCTCACTAACTCCAAATTTATCATAAAATATTTATTCTCATTACCCAATATCCCGGTAATGTGCTAAATACCCCTTGACTCACTCCGAGTCAAGAATGAATCCCGTTGTGACTTTCCCACTAGCTTACCTCCTAGGATCGTCTCGTACTGAGTAACCCTAGCATAACCAAATAATAATGAAGCACCACACACATACCACATATATGCCAAATATACCCGAAATGGCCAAAATATAAAAATCACCAAATTAATCAGAAATGGGTTCACATGCATATTTAATACACCTAAACATGAATATAATCATTTGATTGCATAATAAATCAATTATGGCCCTCCCGACCTCCTAATCTAGGCCCTAAGACTTATTAGGAAATTTGGGTCATTACATTAATTGTATTTTTGTTTTATCTTTATATTTCTTGTCTTCTAATTCCTTTTGGATCTCCTTTTAATTTATTTAGTGATGTCTTGATCTGGGTTTTATTTTTTTGTTTTGGCTATTCTACTCATCTATTTTGGCTTTTTGTAATCTGTTACGATTTCTCTAATGAAGTTAATATTCAATAGCTAGAAAATTCCAACTTATTATGCATTTTCCATGAAAGATCAATATCTAGAACCTATGCTTTCAAAAAAATAAGTTACATAAACATGACGATAATTTGTGTAACGACCCAAAACTTACTAATAAGGCTTAATGGCTTTGATTAGTGTGCCAGGAGGGCATAATTGGTTTATATGTGATTTAAATGATTTAATGCATGATTATGTGATAACCATGCTTATATGATCATAAGGATACATGAGATGCATGATTATGAGTATTAGTACGCATGCAGGCCCTATTTAGCTTATAGGGGCATATTTGTAATTTTGGCCCATTGAGGGCATAAATGTAATTATTTGCGATAAATTGTTAAGACCATGCTATTATGTGGATGTATTTTCAGCTGGTGGCTTAAGGCGATCCTAGTGAGCGGTTTAGAGTTATAGTCACGGTGGGGATTTATACCCGGCTCGGAGGAGCCTGGGGGTATTTCTGGGAACCTGGGAAATATATTGGAGACTATTGGACATTGAGGAAAATAATTGGTGATTCGTTAGGTGACGGAATGTAAGCGGTAATTATTAGGGACACTTGAGGAATTAGCAGGAATTGGGAACAAATGACCAAAATGCCCTTAAAATGTTTAAAGGCTTAGGTTTTAATGGGAGGGAAAAATGGTCATTTGATGGTTAAAAAGAGGTTAAGGGTCTTTCTGCCTTTTTAGACTTAGTGGGATTTGTAGAATATGTTAGAAGCTGAAGGAAAGAAAAGGAAGGAAGAAAGAAGAAAATCAGAGAGACTCATTTTTCTCTCCCTATCGATCACTTCCTTTCTCATTCTCCTTGAGGATTTTTGAAGTTGTAACTCAGAGGAAGCTTAGGCTAGAGCTTGGGGCTTGGGTTCTGAGTGAAGCTAGAAGATTTAGCAGGAATTAGCTACCCAATTAAGGTAAAGTTTAAAAGTTTTTGATGAGTGATCTGAGCTTTGTTGGAGTTGATTTCTGAACTTGAACTTTGGATGGAAATTAAGGGATTTGAGCTTTGGGAACTGAGGAGTTAAAGGCTGAAAGGGCATAGAGGGAAACCTAGGGTCAAATTATCCATTAAAGGTAACAATTCTAGACTTGATCATTTGAGTTTCTGGGTTGTTTCTGATTTTCTGATGAGACTTTGAGCTTCAAACTCAATTCTAGTTTTTCTGTGTTTAATGATGCATGTGGCCAAGTTTGATGTTGTTGGGCCATGTGGCATGAGATTTAGTGGATGGCAGGCTTAATTTGAAGTGTGGTTGAGGTTCAAAATGGGTTTATGGGGCTTTGGCTTGGGGAAATACGAAGGAAAAACCCAGAAAAATGTTGCATTCTGGTTGTAGCGCTACAACGCTAGGCCTCATTTCCTGGGGGGCTTTTGTCTCTGTCTATAGCGCTATAGCGCCAACCTGTTGGCGTTGTAGCGCTACCCTGCCTCCAGAAGTGGGTTTTGGGTATTTTCATTAGGGTTTTTTGTTGGAGGCTCGGGGGTCGATTCAACCACCCCGTTTGGTGGAATTGGGCTTCCCGAGGGCTTGGGATTGGTCTCGAAGTTGGGTTACGGAATTAAGATTTAATGAGGGTTCTATGTTACGTTTGTGACTAGGTATATGCTAGGGCGCAGACGGGATCATGCTCGAGGATCATTTCAATTAACCAAAGCGCTCGGAATCAAAGGTAAGAAACTGCACTCGATTATGTGATTATGTTGGGACTAAGAGTTCCCTATATTTGTACGTGATGTCATAAGATGGTATTATGCCATGGGGACATACGATAAACGACCTAAGAGTGTTGGAACCAATAATTGCGGATAAGGTGCGGCTCGACCATTGGTAGCTGAGGTTAAGTACATAATCACTGAGCTCACCCTAAGCGAGCCGGAGTCAGTAAGATAATCTGAGGATGCGGCCTAAGGGCATCGACCCTGGATAATGTTTGATATGTTTATTGTTGTTTAACTGATGATTGTGACAAGTTTGTTATATGGATGGTTGATTATTAGCTTGTAGATTGATTTCTTTGATTATGTGGGTAATATGACTTATTGTATGTCTGATTGATGATTTGTGAAATATCTGACTATTGACTATTGAAATATCTGGGGCTGAATGTACATAGTCAGCTGATCGGCCGCCACGGTCGAGGGATGGTACAGGGATAGGAGAACCTAAAATGTCTATTTTGCCCTTAGAACGACCAGTAGTTGTATATATCCTGGAATTTTGTAAACTGTCCTTTAAACTCTATTTCTTTTGGGATCCCATGTACGAAATGTTTATTTAAATGAAATGTATCTTTTATGACCAAAATCTTTTAACCCTAGTTCAATTATAGTTTTAGTAACACGCTTCTAACTAAGTGACTTGATTAGCAAGTCTTGCACTTTTATAAAAACACAGTGTAACAGTCTTGGCTACCCAGGGCGTTACAACTTGGTATTAGAGCAACTGGATTTAGGGTTCATATGGCCTAGCTACTCGCCATGGGGTGCTCCAATCTTGTTTGGGAAAAAGAAGGACAAGACTCTGAGGATGTGTATAGACTACAGAGAGTTGAACAAATTGACTATCAAGAATAAGTATCCGCTACCAAGGATTGATGACTTGTTCGATCAGCTACAGGGGAAGACGGTATTCTTGAAGATTGATCTTCGATCTGGTTATCACTAGCTGAGGATCAAGGTTGAGGATATACCGAAGACGACCTTCCAAACGAGGTATGGGCATTATGAGTTTCTGGTCATGTCGTTTGGTTTGACCAATGCCCCAGTAGCCTTCATGGACTTAATGAATAGGGTGTTCAAGGACTTCTTGGATTTGTTCATCATTGTCTTCATCGATGACATTTTAGTGTACTCTAGATTAGAGGCAGAGCACGAGTTTCATCATCGGCAGGTTTTGCAGAGGTTGAGAGAGCACCAATTATACGCTAAGTTTAAGAAGTGTGAGTTTTGGTAACCAGAAGTGACATTCCTTGGAGATATTGTTGGTGAAGATGGGATTAAGGTGGATCCATCCAAGGTAAAGGCAGTTAGGGATTGGTTGAGGCCAAGGAATGCCTTAGAGGTTTGGATTTTCCTCGGGTTAGCAGGTTACTACAGACGGTTTGTGGAAGGGTTCTCGAAGATTGTGGCATCGATGACATAATTGACACAGAAGAATCTAAAATTCATCTGGTCAGAGAAGTGTGAGAACAACTTTCAAGAATTGAAGCGACGACTTATTATTGCACTTGTGCTGAGTCTTCCTTCGAAGGAAGGAAAGTTTGTGGTTTATTGCGACGCATCGAGGTTGGGTTTGGGCTGTGTGTTGATGCAGAACGAGAAGGTTATAGCTTATGCATCATGACAGCTGAAGGAGTATGAGCAGCGGTATCCTACCCATGATTTGGAGTTAACAGCGGTGGTATTCGCACTGGAGGTTTGGCGACATTATTTGTATGGGGAGAAGTGCAAGATATACACCGACCATAAGAATTTGAAGTACTTCTTCACACAGAAGGACCTGGACATGAGACAGAGCGTTCGCTAGAGTTGGTAAAAGAATATGACTATGATATTATTTACCATCCGGCGAAAGCCAATGTAGTGGCAGATGCATTGAGCTGGAGGGGCCCGGGTCAATTATATAGTTCCACTCAGATTTTGAGAGAGTTAGCTGATGAGATGGCCAGAGCGGGAATAGAAGTGGTGGTGGGCTGGTTGGCCAACATTACTCTATAGTCGAACCTGCTAGAGCGGATTAAGGAAGGTCAGCAAGTGGATGCTCAATTATAGGAGGTTAAAGAGAATGTCCTAGCGGGAGTAACTAAGGACTATTCTATTTCTGAGGTTGGTCTGCTACGGTATCAGGGTTGGATCTGTGTTCCGACTAATGTGGGAATTAGACATGAGATATTGGATGAATCGCATACTACGCCGTACTCACTTCATCCAGGTACCACGAAGATGTATCAAGATCTACGGACATTATATTGGTGGCCCGGGATGAAGAAGGATGTGGTGGAGTACATGGCCAGATGTTTAACCTGTCAGCAGGTGAAAGCTGAGCATCAGCGACCAGCAGGGTTGCTTCAGCCTTTGGGTATTCCCGAGTGGAAATGGGAGGACATTACGATGGACTTTGTGGGATTTTTACCCAGGACAGTAGGGCTTCATGACTCGGTGTGGATGATAGTGGACAGATACACCAAGTCAACTCATTTTCTTTCAGTGAAGACGACTTATATGGTGGATCAATATGCAAAGTTGTATGTGTAGGAGATCGTACGTCTTCACGGGGTTTCTAAGTCTATAGTGTCAAACTGAGATCCTATCTTTACCTCTAAGTTTTGGGGTAGTTTGCAGAAGGCTATGGGGACTCAATTGAAGTTCAGCACAACCTTTCATCCTCAGACTGATGGATAGTCTGAGAGGACGATCCAGGTGTTGGAGGATATGCTTAGAGCATGTGTGATCAATTTTGAGGGATCGTGGAGTAAGTATCTCTCGTTGATTGAGTTTTCATACTGCAACAGTTACCAATCAACGATTTGAGTGGCTCCATATGAGATGTTATATGGGAGGAGATGTAGGTCACCCATTCATTGGGATGAGATGGGTGAGAGGAAGTATTTGGGGCCGGACATGGTTCAGAAGACCAGTGAGGCTATTGAGAAGATCTGAGCTCGAATGGTCGCCTCACAGAGTAGACAAAAAATGTGACGCCCCACGTCACTATGGCTGCTTTCTGGAATGACGACTGGCCCTACAAACCAAGACAAGTCTTTCCAGCGTGCTTTGTCCTCACTCACACACTTCCTGGGAAAACTTCCCAGGAGGTCACCCATCCCTAGATTACTCCAGGCCAAGCAAGCTTAACCATGGAGTTCTCAAGTGATGGGCTACCGAAAAGAAGATGCACCTTCCTGATATAGGTAGCACCCATCAATCCATTTAAGCCATCTTCAACTGTGTAGTTTCATACCTACACAGTCTTAGAATCATTACACTTGACCTTCCCCAGGCGGTGTGGGATTGCACAGCTTACCCGGTCTTTCCCCTTACGGATCACGAGATTCTGACTGTCACAATCACCCCCCGCTTACGGGCCCGACGTCCCCGCCGGCCACACTTCCGGCTGGGTCAAGGCTCTGATACCATTATGTGACACCCCACGTCACTATGACTGCTTTCTGGAATGACGACTGGCCCTACAAACCAAGACAAGTCTTTCCAGCGTGATATGTCCTCACTCACACACTTCCTGGGAAAACTTCCCAGGAGGTCACCCATCCCTAGATTACTCCAGGCCAAGCATGCTTAACCATGGAGTTCTCAAGTGATGGGCTACTGAAAAGAAGATGCACCTTCCTGGTATAGGTAGTACCCATCAATCCATTTAAGCCTTCTTCAACTGTGTAGTCCCATACCTACATAGTCTTAGAATCATTACACTTGACCTTCCCCAGGCAGTGTGGGATTGCACAGCTTACCCGGTCTTTCCCCTTACGGATCACGGGATTCTGACTGTCACAAAAAAGCTACGCTGGCCCTAAGTGTAGGGACGTGGAGTTCCAGGTTGGAGATCACGTGTTTCTGTGAGTCTCACCACTGCGAGGGGTGAGGAGGTTTGGGAAGAAGGGCAAGCTAAGCCCTAGATTCATTGGACCTTCTGAGATCCTGGAAAGGATCGAACAGGTGGCTTGCAAGTTAGCTTTGCCACCGTTGTTGTCAGGAGTTCATGACGTATTCCATGTTTCTATGCTCCGGATGTACGTCTCAGATACGACACATGTGTTGAAGTATGAAGATTTGGAATTTCAGACTGATTTTTCTTATGAGGAACGACCGGTTCAGATTTTAGATCAGAAAGATAAAGTCCAACGGAATAAGACAATTCCTCTGGTTAAGGTATTATGGAGGAATAGTAGGGTCGAGTTGAGGAGGTGACCTGGGAGCTTGAGTTAGCGTTGCGGGATCAGTATCCCGAGTTATTCAGGTAAATTTCGAGGAAGAAATTCTCATTAGGAGGAGATAGTTGTAATGACCCCAAACTTACTAATAAGGCTTAAGGGCCTTGATTAGTGTGTCAGGAGGGCATAATTGGTTTATATGTGATTTAAATTATTTAATGCATGTTTATATGATAAGCATGCTTATATGATTATAAGGATACATGAAATGCATAATTATGAGTATTAGTACGCATGTAGGCCCTGTTTAGCTTATAGGGGCATATTTATAATTTTGGCCCATTGAGGGCATAAATGTAATTATTTGCGATAAATTGTTAAGACCACATTATTATGTAGATGTATTTGCAGCTGGTGGCTTGAGGCGATCCTAGTGAGCGGTTTAGCGTTACAGTCACGGTGGGGATTTATACCTGGGTCGGGGGAGCCTGGGGGTATTTCTGGGAACCTGGGAAATATATTGGAGACTATTGGACATTGAGGAAAATAATTGGTTATTAGTTAGGTGACGGAATGTAAGCGGTAATTATTAGGGGCACTTGAGGAATTAGCGGGAATTGGGAACAAATGACCAAAATGCCCTTAAATTTTTTAAAGGCTTAGGTTTTAATGGGAGGAAAAAAAGGTCATTTGATGGTTAAAAAGAGGTTAAGGGTCTTTCTACCTTTTTAGACATAGTGGGATTTGTAGAATATGTTAGAAGCTGAAGGATAGAAAAGGAAGGAAGAAAGAAGAAAAACAGAGAGACTCCTTTTTCTCTGCCTGTCGATCACTTCCTCTGTAACGCCCTGGATAACCAAGACCGTTACACTCTGTGTTTGGAATAGTGCGGGACTTGCCAATCAAGTCATTTGATTAAAAATGTGAATCTAATGTTACAAACAGGTTAGGTTTAAAATATTTTGGTTATAAACGAATAATTTTCATTTAAAATACATGTTTGGTACATGGGATCCCAAATTAAGGTTTAAATAACATAATTACAGAATTTCTAAAGCTTATAAATAACCAAGCCACTCTAATGGCAATATACACGTTTTAGGTTCTCGTTCCTGTACAAATCCTCAATTGTGGAAGCTGAGCAGCTGACAATGTACACCCCGCCCCCAGAGCTCTCCAACCCATGGTTAACTTGCCTTACCCTTGCCCTTACCTGCACCACGTAGCACCCGTGAGCCAAGGCCTAGCAAGAAACATAACATTTAAGACACAATCACTATTAATACTCAATTATCTCACAACACATAACCAGGTACTCAACAGAACACAAAATTCATCCATTCAACAATAATAATCAACAAGCTAACAATCTGCCATTCAACTAACCAGCATATCATAATTATCATAATAATTACAATCAAATCACATGATAATTAGGGCCGACAACTTAGGCCACACCCTCTGTTTATCCCACTGACTCCGGCCCGCTCAAACCGAGCTCAGTGCATAATAAGTTGTCCTCAGCTACCAGTGGCCGAGCCGCGCCCTGTGCGCATGTGTAAACTCCGGTGCTCTTAGGCCGCTCGTTTATTTACATGGCGTGATACCATCCATTTACATTATACATGGAATAATACCATTCTTTCAAAGCATACAAGGTAGGGAACCCTTAGTCCCATTATATATCCACAATCGGGTGCAGTTTTCTTACCTTTAGTTCCAAGTACTTTAATTAGGAAAGACGACCCTCGAGCACGATCCTGCTCCGAGCCCAAGTGTACACCTAGTCACAACCATGATAAAGGATTCCATCAATAATTTTGTAAGGGATTCCGGATAGAATTCTAGCCTCCGGGACATCGAATTCCACCAAACACGGTGGTGGGATCGATCCCGAGAACCAAAGGTTAGGTTCCCACGCTTAAAACTCCAAATGGCCACAAATGTCCTTAAGGGTCGCGACCCACCCCCTAAAACAGAGGCTACGCCTCTCTGACCACAGACACGCGCCGCGGCCCTGCCCCTGTGGCGCCGCGGCGCTCCCTTATCTCAGAGCCCTCCTTGCTCTTCCTTGCTCCGAAGGGCCGCGACACTCTAGAACAGAGCCGCGACCTAGCCCCGCGAACCCAGAAAAACTACCATTTTTAATATTCAAACCTCACCCAAATCCACCCTAAACCATCCCAATAACATAACTCAACTATCCCAACATTCTAACATGTTCCAGCAGCTATACCCAGCAGAAATCTAGTCTAAAAACTCATTAAAATCCCATTTTAATTTATGAAACTCAACAGCCCAAGAACACAAGAAAACCAGTCATAAATGCTCATAATTCAAACACTAAAACGAGAATTAGAGTTTACCTTCTCTGTTGAATCAATTCTCTAAAGGATTCTTGAGCTAACTTCCAAGTTTCAGCTTCAATCCAACCCTTCAATATCAAAATCCATAAACACCTCAAAACCCAGCCAAAACACAGAATTTATCACTTTGCACAAAGCTTATATCTTACCTCAGTTCTTGATTGAATTCCTTAGCTAAACACAGAACTAATCCTTCAAGACTCCAGCCCCAATCCACTAAATTCCCAGCCACAAATCCTTTGATTTCACTGAGTTCCTTGAGAGAGAAGAGGAGAGGGAGAGAAGAGTCAGTTTAGCCTTTTGTTCCACTGCTTTCTAAAGTTTACTTAGTCTATCCTTAGGTACTTAAGTCAATCCCAAGGCTCGGGGTACCGAAAACGTCCCCGAGGGCAAAATGGTAAAATTCTCCAATATTCCCGCCTAGACTTCCTAACCTCAAATATATCTCCAATTATTTATTTCCTAAACCCAATAGCCCAAATAATCATCTAATACTCGAAATACCCCTTGACTGGCCCCAAATCAAGTACCGGGTCCCGTTGTGACTTTCCCGGTACTTGCTCCCTAGGATCGCCTCGTGTCGAAAGCTGCAAACACATATATCCACATAATAATGTGGTCTTAATAGTTTATCACAAAATCACATTTATGCCCTAACAGGCCAAAATTACAATTATGCCCTAACAACCAAACAGGGCCCACATGCTTATCCAATACTCATAAACATGCATTTCACATAATCATGCATAACACACTCCATTAGTTCACATAACTTCCAATTATGCCCTCCCGACACACTAATCAAGGCCCTTAAGCCTTATTAGTAATTTTAGGTAATTACAACTATCCCCTCCTTACAATAATTTCGTCCTCGAAATTTACTTGAATACATTAAACAAAAAAAACCTCATACCTCTAACTATAATTCCAAAGGCCCAACGCCTTATTCTTATTCTTGATAACACTCAAACATGAGCATCAATCTTGTTCCACAAGATCTTGCCTAGTAACTATACTTCCATTAACCTCTACTTGTATCACAACACTGCTAAAACTCTAGAGTCTGATTAGCTCACAATGATCGCTTCATTAACTTACTCCCAATGCCAAAAATACTTATGAGTCATCACCCTTACCAGGGTGAGATCGGCTTATAGGCCCTCAGCCCAAATCTTGTTACAACCTTAGAATTCCTGTCGAGTCGGGAATTAGAACTCCCATTTCTTTTCTTGAATAACATACTTTTCCTTGTCTGCACTTATTTGGGAGAGATACAAATCTCTCACCCTGGAACTTTGTATTTCAAAGTTAACAATTTTCAAGTTCTTATGTCCTTTAAGATAGGCAGACACTCCTGCCTTAAGAGTTCCAACAACCTCTTTAGTTCCCCCGGAACTAATACCAAACCATAGTATCCATTATCTTTCACTTCCTTACGTTGTGTAGTACTCCTTGCTTTTCGTCTTACTAAGTCCTAAGCCGTGTCACCCTTGCTGTACTCTAGCATTCATCACCGTGACTATTTCTTCAAGGATTACACTGTCCTTAGTGTCTCGAGTGTTCACACACTTAACGTTTAATTCCTTAACATAACTGTTAAGCCCTCAGAATGTTATCCTATCTGCAACCAATCAGAAATTTCAGACTCCCACTCGGTTCTCTTCGTTCTCTAACCCCTTTCCAAAACTTGGAAAACTAATGGATCTCAACTTAGCATTAGCAATGCTCTACCCCATTACTAATTTATACAAACCAAATCATGTTAACTTATTCAGCTGAGTTACAATTTTTTCCCTGTTCAATCACCTTATTTATAGTTCAATGTGGTCCATTCCTATGATCCACCACCATATCACCTTACCTCTCAATATTCAAGTACACTGAGTTTTGTCCCCGCTCAAACCCTCCAGTACAATATCCCCTAGGGAATGAACAATGTCCATTTAGAATTCCCATCTCCATGAAAAACTTCCATTGGATCATTTATTCGATCCTGGTACCCTAACTCATAATACCTTGACAAGGTTCTTCCCTGTTTCCTCCTAACCATCACTTTTGATTTCCTTGTCCAAAGGAACACATACATGCTCATTACCACACACTAAGGCTATACCAGTCTCAATCATTACCTTGTCAAGTCTATTATAACCCATGACATTCTTTTTAGCTGACACACATTTTTTTCCAAATAAAAGATTTCCCCCTACAACCAAATCTTTCCCTTGCACAACCGAGGATTTCCAACAACAACCATCTATCCATTATATTTCACTAAATCTTGGTATCAACGTTATCTTTCTTACAAATGGCCAAACACTCATTATCTTACTTTATACATACCCTGCCTACCTACCATTTCCGGTATATCGACCATGTTCCATTTACCTACCGCGAGACGTGATCCATCCTCACATCAGCCTAAGTCTGGGCGTGCCCAACCTGTAATGCACCCTCACGGTATCATATCCTTATCATAGGTTAGGTCATTCATACTATCCCTCTATACTTAACCATAACATGCATATTCCTGCTTCACTAAGTGCTAATCAATTCTTACCCTGTCTTCCAAATTTTCGATCTGATAGTATCCATTCGATCTAATCTTCAAGTTATACTATTCTTCTAATTTCCGATGTAGCTACCTGCGAAGTGACTTATGTGGTAGATGACGAGCTTACCAGTCCTGTTCTGTTTCTTATCCTTTAGACGTTCTTTAGTAGCTTCTTTGTGACTTCAAACCAAATCTCTTCATACCTGACCCCTCTTCCTCCTATAGCACTATTCTGAATACCCCTAGCGAGACCAAACATACACTTCATAGAACCTTACATGTGAGCCGCTCGCTTCTCACTTTGACTGGAGAGTAATCTGACATACCACCCGTAAACCTGAAGGAGACTTGTCCGTACCACTCTTATACTTCCTGCTTGAAGAACTTACCAGTGTGGCTGAAGCTTGAAACAGTTAAGAACCTTTGCTACCAATTCCTCACATTCTACTCGGTAAAAATGGTAATTCCTTAAATGTCTCTCTCCTTGATCTCCAGCTGGTAATAACTAGTTCGTAGATCAATTCCCAGAAATATTGTCCTATTTAATAACTCAGTATGTAAAACTCTTCATCCTTAACATACAATACCAACAATTCCCACGATATGATGCTCTATCTAATCCAAGACCAGATTTCTTCAATTGCTTTAGTAATTCTTTCTATCAACCAGTACTGTCTGCCACATTGTTCCTGATATCAAACCTACCTGTAGTCTAACACTGAAGCACACCCAATCTTTCCTTGGCTACCCATCTGAATTTCCTACTGATCATCTTAGTTCTCATTCAGTCCAACTAAAGTACTCCAGATGTTATCCCCTACAATCCATGGTTGTCTCTTAACAAATTAACTCTCATTCTAACTCATCGAGGCTTCCACATGACAAGCTATATTGCTCTCACCACAAACCTCTCTGTTACTTGTGTCCCAATTTCTCTTATGGAGATGTCTAATACCTTCTCAATAAACACTAACACCTTCAGCCCGCGTAGTACCCTTGAGGCATATTCTCAACATCAAGCTCCCCCAGCTCGCTATGTAACCAAATACATAAACTATTCCATCAACTGATCATCTTCGAGGAACTAGTCTTGGACTTCTTCTATAGTGAAACATCCTAGTCTTCTGTTTCCCGAACCATGGAAAATCCATCCTAACATATCAATCATTCATATAAAAATCGTACCCCCACCTGTTATCCTTCTAGGTGACATCCTCTGCCTCAGGTGCATACCAAACAATCTCACTGGTTCCCGTCACCATCCTGACAACTACTTTTACAATCAAACCCCCTTCTTATCAGAGATTAAGTGCCATAGCACTGCTTGGGGTTCTTCTACCTCGGTTGCCAAAAGGGGGTCCTTACTGAATTCCACCAATGGAAGTATTGTCTTTTGCATCTCCTACCCCACGACATTCATGCTCTAACCTCACTTTCCTAGATCACAGCTAACACGACCCTCATTTCCGCCTAAACACAGACGAAGATCTCATACATTGAAGCAACCCTAATACTTCGGCTCATACCAGAGTTTAACCTTTAACTGAGCCGTCATTTCCAACTACCTCCACCCGTACCAACCTTCCAAAATAAGTTACCCAACTCACAAAACTCTTTGATATACACTATTGTTACCTTATCATTCCAAATTAAGCTTATAGCCTATTAGTCTTCGCAGCTCAGACTATGCCTTTATAACCTCTTTTATCAAATCACCATCTGAGTTCTTTCCAACTCATTATGCCAATAACTCGGTCCGAATACCATTTCCTAGCATCCTTCCGCCACCAGTACTTAGTGCAACTCCCTATTTATGACCTCTCATCTTCATATCTCCAAGGAAGCTTTGCCCATCCACTAACCAATTCTTGAACAAACCCGAATTTTCCCCCTCAAACCAGAGGTCAACGCCCTCTTTGGACTTCCATTTAATACTCTTTATCTGCCTGTATCCTTATATTAAACCAACCCTAGTAATCCTTTTGTCAAACTATGCAAAGCAGTTCTTTCCCTGAAGAGTCTGCCATTCACCCCTCTAGTCTCTACTATAGGACCCCATAGTTATTCACATACTAGCAAACATCCGCTGCAACTTTCAGGGGCAGATGGAGGCTTCCAACCCCAACTAGCATCTGCAGCCCCCCTTTGTAACACAATGCAAAGCCCACTCACCCATTCTGGTGCAAACAATTTGAATTCCATCCGCCACTGCTGACTAAATCCTTAGCCCTGAGGTTCACACTCTGAACCAAACCACATCTAGGTTCTGATAACCACAATACTCATACACATATAAAGTATAATAAACATTAATTCACAATTCTACGCATTTAGCTGCCTAATTTATTACTACCATGTTTCTTCACACTTTATCATGCTTCCTACAAGCCAATAAACAAGCATAACATATAAATTCAACTTGGGCAGTTACCCACATACAATCGATATGCAAACTACTATTCAAATATTCATTCACATGCAACGACAATGCTGATCAGCACGCCTCAATCTCATCATACAATAATCAAGGGCCAGACCCTATTAATTCTCATGCTCCCTATGGTCATACAACATAATACATTCATATTTCAATAAAAACTTATTCATATAATCTCATATATTCAATTACAGAACCCTGAGTCGAGCTTGTCTTTAGCGGCGAGTGTACATGTCCAGCCTATCTCCAGGAACCCTTAAACCTAGGAGGCTCTGATACCAAGTTGTAACGCCCTGGATAACCAAGATCGTTACACTGTGTGTTTGGACTAGTGCGGGACTTGCTAATCAAGTCATTTGATTAAAAATGTGAATCTAATGTTACAAACAGGTTAGGTTTAAAAGATTTTGGTTATAAACGAATAATTTTCATTTGAAATACATGTTTGGTACATGGGATCCCAAATTAAGGTTTAATTAACATAATTACAGAATTTCCAAAGCTTATAAATAACCAAGCCACTATAATGGAAAAATACACATTTTAGGTTCTTGTTCCTGTACAAATCCTCGACCGTGGTGGCTGAGCAGCTGACAATGTACACCCCGCCCACAGAGCTCTCCAACCCATGGCCAACTTGCCTTACCCTTGCCCTTACCTGCACCACGTAGCACCTGTGAGCCAAGCCCCAGCAAGAAAACATAACATTTAAGACACAATCACTATTAATACTCAATTATCTCACAACACATAACCAGGTACTCAACAGAACACAACATTCATCCATTCAACAATAATATTCAACAAGCTAACAATCTGCCATTCAACTAACCAGCATATCATAATTATCATAATAATTACAATCAAATCACATGATAATTAGGGCCGACAACTTAGGCCGCACCCTCTGTTTATCCCACTGACTCCGGCCCGCTTAAATCTAGCTCAGTGCATAATAAGCTGTCCTCAGCTACCAGTGGCCGAGTCGCGCCCTGTGCGCATGTGTAAACTCCGGCGCTCTTAGGCTGCTCGTTTACTATTTACATGGCGTGATACCATCCATTTACATTATACATGGCATAATACCATTCTTTCAAAGCATACAAGGTAGGGTAGTCCCATTATATATCCACAACCGGGTGCAATTTTCTTACCTTTAGTTCCAAGTACTTTAATTAGGAAAGACGACCCCCGAGCACGATCCTGCTCCGAGCCCAAGTGTACACCTAGTCATAACCATGATAAAGGATTCCATCAATAATTTTGTAAGGGATTTCGGATAGAATTCTAGCCTCCGGGACATCGAATTCCACCAAACACGGTGGTGTGATCCATCCCGAGCACCAAAGGTTAGGTTCCCACGCTTAAAACTCCAAATGGCCACAAATGTCCTTAAGGGTCGCGGCCCCTGAGACCTGCACCGCGGCCCACCCCCTAAAATAGAGGCTAGGCCTCTTTGACCACAGACACGCATCGCGGCCTTGCCCCTGTGGCGCCATGGCTAGGGGTGCACACGGGTCGGATTTTCGGGTTTCGGGCTCATCGGGTTCGAGTTTTGCGGGTTTCGGGTTAAGAAAAATGGTACCGAAACCGATCCGAAATTTTCAGGTTTTTTCGGGTTCGGGTTCGGGTTCACTCGAGTTCGGGTGTAATTTCGGGTTTGCTGGGCCATTTGTGATTTTGGGACGAAAAGCCCAGATTTGCAAAAATGTCATTTTTTACACTTTTTTTTCAAAAATACCATTTTTTTTTTTCAGATTTCAGGTTTGATTTTGGGTTGGGCTGAGCCTATTGGGTTTTGGGCCGAAAAGCTAAAATTTGCAAAAATACCATTTTTTTACACTTTTTTTCAAAAATACCATTTTTTTCTTTCGGATTTCGGGTTTGAACCCAAACCCGAGGCTAACAAATTTTCAAACCCGAACCCGACCCGAATTTTGTCGGGTTCGGGTCGGATTTCATTTGATTTCGACGGGTTTTCCCAAAAAATGGGTTTTCGGGCTGCGGGTCGGGCGGGTTTGCGGGTTTTTCGGGTCAAATGTTCACCCCTAGCCACGGCGCTCCCTCTTCTCAGAGCCCTCCTAGCTCTTCCTTGCTCCGAAGGGCTGCGACACTCTAGAACAGAGCTGCAGCCCAGCCCTGCGAACCCAGAAAAACTGCCATTTTTAATATTCAAACCTCACCCAACTCCACCCTAGACCATCCCAATAACATAACTCAACTATCCCAACATTCTAACATGTTTCCAACAGCAATACCCAGCAGAAATCTAGTCTAAAAACTCATTAAAATCCCATTTTAATTTCTGAAACTCAACAGCCCAAGAACACAAGAAAACCAGTCATAAATGCTCATAATTCAAACACTAAAATGAGAATTAAAGTTTAACTTCTCCGTTGAATCAATTCTCTAAAGGATTCTTGAGCTAACTTCCAAGTTTCAGCTTCAATCCAACCCTTCAATATCAAAATCCATAAACACCTCAAAACTCAGCCAAAACACAAAATTTATCACTTTGCACAAAGCTTATATCTTACCTCAGTTCTTGATTGAATTCCTTAGCTAAACACAGAACTAATCCTTCAAGACTCCAGCCCCAATCTACTGAATTCCCAGCCACAAATCCTTTGATTTCACTAAGTTCGTTGAGAGAGAAGAAGAGAGGGAGAGAAGAGTTGGTTTAGCCTTTTGTTCCACTGCTTTCTAAAGTTTACTTAGTCTATCCTTAGGTACTTAAGTCAATCCCAAGGCTCGGGGTACCGAAAACGTCCTCGAGGGCAAAATGGTAAAATTCTCCAATATTCCCGCCTAGACTTCCTAACCTCAAATACATCTCCAATTATTTATTTCCTTAACCCAATAGCCCAAATAATCATCTAATACCTGAAATACCCCTTGACTTGCCCCAAATCAAGTACCGGGTCCCGTTGTGACTTTCCCGGTACTTGCTCCCTAGGATGGCCTCGTGCCGAAAGATGCAAACACATATATCCACATAATAATGTGGTCTTAACAGTTTATCACAAAATCACATTTATGCCCTAACGGGCCAAAATTACAATTATGCCCTAACAACCAAACAGGACCCGCATGCTTATCCAATACTCATAAACATGCATTTCACATAATCATGTATAACACACTCAATTAGTTCACATAACTTCCAATTATGCCCTCCCGGCACACTAATCTAGGCCCTTAAGCCTTATTAGTAATTTTGGGTCGTTATATCCCCTCTCACTCTCCTTGAGGGTTTTTGAAGCTGTAACTCAGAGGAAGCTTAGGCTAGAGCTTTGGGATTGGGTTCTTGGTGAAGCTAGAAGATTTAGCAGGAATTAGCTACCAAATTAAGGTCAAGTTTAAAAGTTTTGATGAGTTTTCTGAGCATTGTTGGAGTTGATTTCTGAACTTGATCTTTGGATGGAAATTAAGGGATTTGAGCTTTGGGAACTGAGGAGCTAAAGGCTAGAAGGGCATAGAGGGCAACCTAGGGTCGAATTCTCCATTAAAGGTAACAATTCTGGACTTGATCATTTGAGTTTCTAGGTTGTTTCTGGGTTTTCTGATGAGTTTTTGAGCTTCAAACTCAATTCTTGTTTTTCCGTGTTTAATGATGCATGAGGCCAAGTTTGATGTTGTTGGGCCATGTGGGATGAGATGTAGTGGATGGTAGGCTTAATTTGAAGTGTGGTTGAGGTTTGAAATGGGGTTAATGGGCTTTGTCTTGGGGAAATTCGAAGGAAAACCCCGAAAAAATGTTGCATACTGGTTGTAGTGCTAGCATTAGACAGCGCTAGGCCTCATTTCTTGGGGGGTTTTTGTCTCTGTCTGTAGCGCTATAGTGCCCACCTGTTGGCGTTGTAGTGCTACCCTGCCTCCAGAAGTTGGTTTTGGGTATTTTCTTTAGGGTTTTTGCTTGGAGGCTCGGGGGTCGATTCCACCACCCCGTTTGGTGGAATTGGGCTTCCCGATGGCTTGGGATTGGTCCCAAAGTTGGGCTATGGAATTAAGATTTAATGAGGGTTCTATGTTACATTTGTGAATAGTTGTACGCTAGGGCTCGGACGGGATCGTGCTCGAAGATCATTTCAATTAACCAAAGCGCTCGGAATCAAAGGTAAAAAACTGCACCCGATTATGTGATTATGTTGGGACTAAGAGTTCCCTATATTTGTGCGTGATGTCATAAGATGGTATTATGCCATGGGGACATATGATAAACGTCCTAAGAGTGTCAGAACCAATAATTGTGCATAGGGCACATCTCGGCCATTGGTAGCTGAGGTTAAGTACATAATCACTTAGCTTGCCCTAAGCGAGCCGGAGTCAGTGGGATAATATGAGGTTACAGCCTAAGGGTGTCGACCCTTGATAATGTGTGATATGTTTATTGTTGTTTAACTAATGATTGTGACAAGTTTTTTATCTGGATGACTGATTATTGGCTTGTAGATTGATATCTTTGATTATGTGGGCAATATGACCTATTGTATATCTCATTGATTATTTGTGAAATATCTAACTATTGAATATCATTTATGCTCTGTATTATGGCTTTCTTGCTGGACCTTTGCACACGGGTGCTATGTGGTGCAGGTAAAGGCAAGGGCAAGGTGGACCAGTCCCTAGTTGTGTTGGTTTTTATTGATCAAATCAGAGATTATGTGCAGCGGAACAACAATCAAATTGTCAGATTAATCCCATAAGATTTCTTGATCTACTTCTTCACACTCATATATATATTGAATCAAGGACAAGAATAGAAACATTACCTCAGGTCCTTCCTTGTTGCTATCTTTTCGTATGGCTGAATCCTTGAGATCTCACACCAAGATCTTCCAAAATGTTCTCAGTCACCCAAAGAACGAGTGTGGGCTCACTATACAAATAATAGGCAATAACTATTTATCAGATATTCTCAACACATGAGATCTGATAAAGTTTGGACCTAGGTTTTGTGAAGAACAATGACCTTTGTTTTTGTCACTGATCTTCTTCTCTGAGAGAATTCTAGATATTTTTCTATCCCTGAAAACTTACGTTCTGTGAAAACTGATATCCAATATTTAATAATATCCAATATATTAAAATATTTGTTATTTTAAACAAATTCAAAATAACTGATCAGTTATCAGATTTTTGTTTAAATAATAATATTTAAATCAAATCAAAATATCTCATTATTTATTTAATATTTAAATAACTAAAATTGTGGAATCAAGAGACCAAGTCTCTCTCTCATGCGTGTAGCACAGTGCTTGTGCACTGTGCCACACGTGTACCACATGCATGTGCAGGCATGTGATTTTTCCCAATTTTATTATTATTTAAATACCAAAAATCCCAAAAAATAAATTAATTCAAAATTAATTATATTTTTGTTAAATCAAATAATTAATTAATTCTTAATTAATTAATTATACATAATTAATCAATAATTATGTTTGATACATAGAAAAATATTTTACTTATCACATAAGTCCTTTTTTCCCATTTTTGTATTTGCCTTTGACAATGATTGTTTGAGCCATTTCGGGGACCATGAACCTATAATATTAAGCTCCAATAAATTGAAACTAAATAATTAAACTCTTTAATTATAATAGTTAATTTATTAATTCTGATATTACTCCACTATAAATTCAGAATTGCACTTTTTATGTTATAGATATACTTTTACAGAAATCTTTTTCTTAAGTCGTCCATAGATATAACCATCTTGCAATAGTTCAACCCTCTAATTAATTAGTTCATAAATTAGAATGGAAGAATTACCATTTAACCTTTCTAATTTACTTCTTATTCCTTAAGTATCATTAATTCATTAGTGAATAATTAATCTATAATCTAATTATAGATTTGAGCTCAAAATCATTCAGTTCCAGAATTAACCCTTAAGGGAACTAATATACAATCCGTTAGGAAAGATTAGATTCCGTATTGTTGATACATGTTCCCAGCCATCCATGATATTAAATCTCCAAAACAAAAGTCATTAGCCTCATTCTTTGAAGAGACCTTAACGAGTGAATCAAAAGATTTAATAAATATGAACAGGAGTTCATGAACACTCAAGATTTAGGTTGATCTATAAATGATCATCTGTTATGATATGAATTACAAGTCTTTATTGTTAAATGGTTTTTGGATAAAGATTTTAATTCATATCGGTCCATGTCATATATAATCATATTATATAAAACACCTTTACCGAGATGTCTTTCCACATCAATAATCCGAATCTAGATTATTTATATCATTATGATACTCAGTAAACCGTACTTACAACTCCAATTAAAGAATTCCATAACTTTAATTTGTTGTTGTTGACTATTTTTATTCATTCATGTGATCTTAATTCTCTCGTACTAATACAAGATCACACCCTCAATAATGAATATGGAATTTTTATGATATTTACAAAATTATTCAAACAATAATTTAACAATCTAAATATGACAATAATAATAAACCATTGTATTTATTTATTCACAGAAAAAACAAATGTCTTTACATGCTTTTAGGACACACTCCTAACAAGTTGGAGAGCTTTGGGGTTGAATGTACATAGTCAGCTGATCGATCGCCATGGCCAAGGGATGGTACAGGGACAGGAGAACCTAAAATGTCTATTTTGCCCTTAGAGCAGCCAGTAGTTGTATATATCCTGGAATTTTGTAAACTGTCCTTTAAACTCTATTTCTTTTGGGATCCCATGTACGAAATGTTTATTTAAATGAAATGTATCTTTTATGACCAAAATCTTTTAACCCTAGTTCAATTATAGTTTCAGTAACACGCTTCTAACTAAGTGACTTGATTAGCAAGTCTTGCATTTTTATAAACACACAGTGTAACAGTCTTGGCTACCCAAGGCGTTACAGTTTGGCACTATATGTAGATCTTTCAAATACCTCATACATATCTGCCTAAGTTTTTGTATGATCATGAATCTATATCATTAATTATCATTGTGACAGTCTTAGATTTTTAATGATCATTAAACTAATAAACATCAAACATAAATAAAACCAGATTCTATTCCCCGAATGTATTATAAATATAAATCATTCTTAATGCATTACAAAAATCAAAAATCATATCAGAAAGAAAAAAAAAACATAAAAAAATCAGCATAATTCTCTTCTGAATATCATAAAAGCTCTTAATAACAAACTTTTTAACTACCTAACAAAAAGATTCTTCAAAAATTGTTTTGAATTGGAACATAACCTTCTGATTCTGTAGAATTACCAATTTTAGCAAATATTTGAGATTTTCTGTGCTCATAATAAGCTCTTGTACGGGAATCCATATTGGAGGTGTCCATGAGCATAATTTTATCATCTTTCTCTATTTGCTCTCTTTTATTCCTCTCCATCATTATCTTGAGTTCCATTTCTGTCTTTCTTCGCTCTCTTTGATTGGCCTCTTCCAAAATTTTCAATCTTCTTTCTTCGCATGATTTTTCCTTTCTTGATTCTCACTTATTTGCTTATTAAATTCAGACCTAAACAAGCAGTAGAAATGTCAACCAACTTTTTCTTCTACAATGATTCTTTTTCAAATTTTCTTCCAAGAGGCCTTTTAGATGAATCATTGATATCATTTTCAAATTGTAGCTGATTTGAGTCTTGAGAATTTGGTATATCAGAAATTTGGGAAGGTGGAGATGGTGGGTGTGACAATTCAATGGACATGGGATTTTTTGCTTCTGCATCCCTAAATCATGTCATTTGACTCCTTATTTCAACACTTCCCAACAATGATCGAATGCAAACTTTTTCTTCTCAATCTCAATATATAACAATTTTTCTTGAAGAATCTAAAACCAAACTACATATAATGACTAAGATCTATAAACGAAAATGAAAAATTTTATTCAAATCTTACCATATCAGCAATAGTCACTCCAGATTGTTGTCTATTTTCTATTTGGGTTAGGTATCCACGAAATTTGTTACAGCTTCTCAAGATTGTGCCCCAACGACATCTAATAGACTCCTTCATTCTTGTGCTTTGATCTTCAGCGTGCATTGTGTAATTCTCCAATATCCGTTCCCAAAAATTATGTGAAGTCTGCAAGTTACCAACAATAGGATCTTGGGTGATTGCCAAAAATTATAGCCACTTCTTGATTATTTGTAAATGATTTTCCACATTTTGAAAGATTTTGACTATCTTCCATTGATTTTTTTTCTTGTTCTGCGATGAAAAAAAACTCAGAACGTTTGGGGGAAGAAGAATCATCACGTTTTAAATAAAAACATAAGTTAAATATTAAAAAAAAAATCAATTAATGAATGACATTAATGAGTGGCAAATAAGTAAATAAAAAAATCGATATTTATTGTGGGCTAAATTTCGCTCCTGTTATATTTTATACCAAATTTGACACAACTTTTAGCATGTGTCAAATTTGGCACACATTATAGACCACCATTGGAGTTCTATTTTACAAAGTAGGCTAAAAAATGGTTATAAATATCTTGGATTCGCACCATATCTCAAAACCATTTTTATTAAACTTTGTTTAAAATCTCAAATGATAGAGAAAAATAATTAAAGTGAGATATCATAAAATAATGTAAATACGTTGATATATATAGTCATCAAATTGCTAAAATATTAATAATAAAAACTCTACATAATATAAATGGGGACCGATTCTTTCCCATGGATGGGATGGATCAGTGAAATTCATATTGTCGATGGATCACATCTAAGGGCTGGGGTTCAATTTGGTTTAAAAAAAATGTGGTTGATAGTGGTAGCCTTTGTCAGCAAGGGTAACATAGTGAATATATTGTTCAACCAACAAGGAGCAACTGGTTACTTGGTGTACTTGAATTTTTTTTTTTAAAAACATTTCTCTCACTGCAGCTGACTTTCTACTCTCTCAAGTAAAAACTCAGCCTCTCTCTACTCTCTCATTCAATCAATTTCTCCTCTCTCAAGCTCAAACACCAGTCCACGACTCTCCTCTCTCTAGCTTAAACCCTGATGAACTCAGACGCTCACATGTCCTCTTTGAAGATCAAACCTAGGAAGCACACTTTGAAGCTGAAATCGAGGAGACCCACTTTGAAGCTAAAAGGCATAGTCGATAAAAAAAAAAGAATTTGTGGTGGAGAGTGCAGGGGAAAGCATGGCAGAGGTGAGTTTGTGTATTGATATACTTAGTTTTGAAACCCCTGTTTTTTTTAAGAGTTTTGTTTAAAAAAAATAAGGGGAAAATGCATGCTTCATGTTTTTTAATATTATTTGATTGATTTCCTTAATGTTTCATATTTTCAATTGTGATAGTCATGTTTGAGTGTTGTTTGTGAGTGATACATTTTTGGGGTTTATGTAGGGCATTGTCAAGGGAAGTACTTGGGAATTTGTATATTTTTTTTCTTTTATTATTACTTTTTTTTATTCAGTTCTTTGCTTGAATCATATAGTAGTTATTTAGGTTGGTTGAATATATTGGAGAGTCGTTTTGAGTTGAATGCAATTAGTTTATGGCTTAGGTAGATTATGATTATGGTCTTAAAAAAAATTGAAAATGGATTTACATGAAACACTGACTAATTTCTTGAATAAGTTTGAAATAAATAATAATATATGAAACTGCGGCCAAGAATGTTTGTGGTCGCATTCTGAGCCCACATCTTAACATGCAGTTTTGGATGTCTCAACATATCTAGGTTTTATATCAGAAAATCAGTTTTAACGGGATTCACAAATGTGGCAGGTTCTTTTATTAGAACTATATTTACCCATTTTGTTCAGAATGTTCTAGATCGAATCAGAGAGTGCACTTTGTAATTTAGAGAGATTTTTAGAGAAAGAGAGAGGTTAGTTCTTGGGGAACTAATCTTTAGGGTTTGTAACTTCTAATTATTATTGATACACAATTTGAGTTTGAGAGTGGTTCTTTATATCTCTATACATTACATTGGTGGCTGTAATTTCTTCTATTTTCATAGTGAATTTCGTCTAGGGCTTTGCCCTGCCTTGGATGTAGGTAGCAAAAGCATATTGATTTTTTCCACTTAACCAAGTAACCTTGGTGCTATGTGTTTATGCTTTTGTTATGGTTTATTGTATTCATCTTTCATCTATTGTCTTAATTTTTAATCATAACATAATGGTATCAGAGCCAGGTTGGTGTAATCGGCTGGCAGATTAAAGTTCTTGGTTCAAAGAAGACAAGTTCTTAGTGTCAAAAAGTGGGTTCTACTAGAAGAAATCTTTGTTGAAGACTTCCTCGCCAGAAGCACCTTCAATCATGTCAACCTCTACATTTAAAGCAAAAAAATTTGATGGCGAGAACGATTTCAATCTATGGCTACAAAAGATGATGGCACATTTGGGAAATCTCGGGTTGGGTGATGCTCTTAAAGGTGAGTCCAAGATGGGGGATTCAATTAAGAGCAAGGCTGAGACTCTCAAGAAAGCAAGGAACACAATTATTCTGAGTTTGAGCGATTCATTTCTAAGAAAGGTAATCAAAGAAACTTCAACTTGTGAAATGTGGGATAAGTTAGAAAAATTGTAAATGACAAAGGCTTTACCAAATAGGATTTATTTGAAGCGAAAGTCTTATGGCTTCAAGATGGATAAGAATAAACCCATTGATGTAAATATAGATGAATTCACTAAGTTAGTTTCAGATGTGAAGAATCTTGAAATTAAATAAACGAGGAAGACAAAGCTATTTTTCTTTTGAATTCTCTCCCTCGACAGTATGACCAACTTAGGGAAACTATCAAGTACAAGAAGGACACTTTGACTCTAGAGGAAGTGACAAGAGCTACTTACTCCAAAGATCTGGATTTGAAGGCTAATGACAAGCAATCCTAACAGAATGGAGAAGGTTTGAGTGTTAGAGGAAGGTCGGAGAATAGGGGAAATCACAAGAAAGGAAAAGGAAGGTCTAGGTCACAGTCAAAAAATGGTGCTCAAAGATAAAAGATTTGTTGAATTTGTAGTAAGGAGGATCATTACAAGAAGCAATGTCCTCAGTGAAAGTATAACAAGGATGAAAAGTCAGGAAAAGAAACTTTTGGAATCACAGTAGCTGCTTCAGATGAGTTCGGTACAGTCGTTTCAGATGTTTTAATAGTCAGTAATGATGATTCAAAGGACAAGTTGATCTTAGATTATGGGTGTACTTTCCATATGACACCTAGAATGGAAGGGTTTATTGACTACAAAATAGTTCAGGGAAACAACGCACTCATGGGCAACAGCCAGGCATGTAATGTTGTTGGTGAAGGGAGAATAAAGTTAAAGTTGTTGGATAGTACAGTCAAGATTTTGATTGGGGTTAGGCACATTCCAGGGTTGAAAAGAAATCTGATTTCTCTAGGGCAGCTGGATAAATCATGTTGTTCTTACAAAGATCAAGGTGGAGTTTTGAGAGTGGTAAAGGATTATATGGTGGTGTTGAAAGGAGTTCTTGAACACAGGTTGAATGTTCTACAAGGTTCGGTCATTTTGGTTGAAGTTTGTGCCTCGGTTCAAAGGGATGTTCAAATTGAATTATAACACAAAAGGCTAGGACATATGAGTGTTAAGGGTCTGCTAGAACTCACAAAACAATGTCTTTTGGATAAGAAGAAAAATTCAGATTTGGAATTTTGTGAGAGTTGTGTGTTTGACAAATCACACAAACTCAAGTTTGCTACATCAATTCACAAAAACTAAGGGAAGTCTGGACTACATCCATTCAGATCTATGGGGTTCACCATAGGTACAATTCTCACTCTCTAAGTCTCAATATTTTATTTCTTTTATTGATGATTATTCAAGAAAAGTTTGGTTGTATTTTCTTAAAACTAAAGATGAGACATTTGAAACATTTAAAACATAGAAAGCTTTAGTACAAAATCAAACTGGTAAAACAATAAAGAGACTTAGGACCGATAATGGTTTAGAGTTTTGTAACAAAGAATTTGACTCATTTTGTGCTAAAAATGGAATAGCTAGACATCGTTCATGTCCTAAAACACCACAACACAATAGCGTGGCTGAGTATATGAATAAGACTATAATGGAAAAGCTTAGGTGCATGTTGAATGATTTGGAGATGCCAAGATGTTTTTGGGCTGAAGCAACAGCTACAACTTGTTATTTGATAAATAGATCACCATCAACAGCCATTGATTTCAAAGTTCCTGAAGAAATTTGGTCGGGTTCACCTGCTAGTTATGATCACTTAAAGATATTCGGTTGTTTAGCATATGTGCATGTAAGTCAAGGTAAACTGTAACTTCCCAAATTTGCTAATAAGGCTTAGTGCCTTGATTACTGTGCTAGAAGGGCATAATTGGATGTTTATGTGTTAGTATGATTTAATTGTGATTATATATGTGAATTATATGAGTTATATTATGATACGACTGCTTATGCATGTTTAAGTGTATTAAATGTGCTTATAGGTCCGTTTCTACTAAAGAGAGCATTTTCGTAATTTTTACCCACTGAAGGTATATTTGTAATTATATACGTTTTATGAGGGGGACCACAATATCATGTGGATATATTTGAGATATATGGCACGAGGCAATCTTAGTGAACAATTTGGCGGAAAAGTCACAACGGGGATTAATACCTGACTCGGGGTGAACCTAGGGGTACTTTGGTAATTTGGTGAAATACTGGGAATTATATTGAGGGAAAATATTGGTATTTGGGGGATTAGTAGAGTTAATTGTGAATCTTAAGTGAAATTTGAGGTGTAGCGAGATGGTGGTGTCAAATGACCTTTTTGCCCTTGGGGGCCTAAAGGAAATATTTTTAAGGTAGGGGCATTATGGTCTTTTGCCAAGAGTCTAGCCCAAGACTTAGTCAAGCCTCAGCCAAACATCACTCTCACGTTTCACTAGTAATCTCTCTCTCTCTCTCTCTCTACCAAGCTTTCTCTCTAAGGGGGAAAATCCTTGAACCTTAAGTCTAGAGGAAATTGTTGGTGGAGTTGGAGTAGTTTCTTGTGGGATCGGAGGTTGTCAAGCTAGGTATACAGTTGGTAAGCTTGAATTTTCAGAGGTAAGATCCTTACTCTTGGTAGTTTTTGTGTTATTCTTGGTGAGTCTTTGAATTCTGAGTTTGGTTGGGTTTAGATGGTTTTGATGATTGTTTATGGTGTTTCTATATTGATGGTGTGATTTTGTAGTTCAATTGGGTTAAAAATTGAGTTTGGGGTGGATTTGGGTTGGTTTGCGATTTTTAGAATCGTAGAATTTATGGGTTCGCGAGGTTGCCCCGCGACACTATTCTTAGAGTGTCGCGACCCGCATAAACTCAGAGGCATTGAGGTTTCTCTGAACCGCCTTGGCGTTGCAGTGCTTGATAGGTTGCACCGTGGCGTGTGTCCTGTGCCTTTATGGTTTGGTTTTCTTTGACTGGAGGCGCTCCGCGACCCTTTAAGGGCGAGCCGTGACTCTAATTAGGGAAATTGGCCAAATAAGGTTTTGAGTTGCAGGGACTCAAACCTAAGGGCTGAGAAATGATTCTACAACCAGGTTTAGCATAATTCGAGGTCCTGAAAGCTAGGACTCAATCTTGAAGCTCTTAATTGGTTTAGTTCTTGATGGATACCCTTTAACATTTTGTGACTAAAGGTACCGCAAAGATTGTGAGGAAAGGATCATGCTTGTTGTCACTATACCCTATCTCTTAGGACTTAAGGTAAGAAAACTGACACTTGCACCGAGTGTAGGGTGTGCGCCCTAATTATAGGGCACAAAAATGACCGTTTCATGACTCTGTTTATAGTTAGATGTCTACTTTGTTTGAATCTATGCTGTTATAACTGTTTGTACCGATCGCTCAATCAAGAGGTCGTTATCAACATTACATGAGTAATTTATGTCGTAATGGAGGGGCCATAACACAGATATGATATCCGCCATAGTGGCAGGGCCATTGTGGAGATGCGATTTCCATCTTCTCGGCATGAGTCGTATATTGTTTGGAAAATCTACGTGAACCAATTATGGTTATAGAGTATGCAATACATGTTTATTTGAATATTTGTATGAATTTTTTGGGTTTTCTTGCTGAGCCTTGGCTTACGGGTGCTGTGTTTGTAAGGGCAAAGAAAAGCTGGATTGGCAGTGAGTTGGAGAGTTGAAGGGGCGGGTGTGTACATACTCAACCTGCTCGGCTACCACGATCGAGATATTTTGAAGAGCAAGAGTCATTAGTTGAAATTTTTCGCTTAGGTCGGCTAAGTCTGTAATTTTGATAAACTTGTATTTTGTTTAGAAACTTTTGGTTGTAATTATTCAACACTTTTTAATAAAAATTTCAACTTACCAACCAAAAACTTTTAATACTTAAACTTTCGTTTAACCTAAATTACACTTTTAAGTCAAAATGACTCGCTCAATGAGTTAAGCACTATTTTTAATGCATGGTGTAACAATCTTTACTATTCAGGGCATTACAACTTGGTATCAGAGCTGTCAAGGTTTATTAGTTCCTGAAGATTAGCTGGGCATACTCGCCGCTAAAGATAAACTCGACTTAGGGTTTTGTAACTAATAATATGATTATGTACCTAATTGGTTAAATGGAATATATATATGCCTTATCTGCATTCTTGATTAGGGAGCATGAGCTATACTGATAGGGCCTGGCCCTTGACTGCTACGTGAATATTAGAATGTATGCTTGTTAACGTTGTTGATGCATGTGACATGTCAAATAGAATTATGTTTTTTAGTGTTGCTTATTGGTCCGGTTGTGAACCGTGGGACAGTTATGGAATCTATTATCATTGCCTGATAAGTCGAGACGCTGATTACAGTTATACTTGGAGAGTTATGCCTCTAAGGCAATCAAATAGACTAGTCGGCGTTGAAATCAGGGCTAAAGATGATAACCCGGGTCAGAACCCTCCGCCAACTCCTGAGAACTAGCAACAGATGTTTGTTGAAATGCAAGCCAGACTGCAGAGACAGGAAGACAAAATTTGCCAGTTAAGACAGCAGCAGGTTCCTGCAGGGAACGTTGTTCTAGTAGTACCACCTGCTGCCTTAGTACCAACTGTACAACAACATCCAAATGTTGAGAATCAATGAGAACCATTATATGAGAGGTTCAGGAAGCAACACCCTCCTAATTTTGAGGGAAGGTTAGACCCACTGTGAGCTGAGCAGTGGATGAGTATGACCACCTCCAACCTGGACTTTGTGAGGGTGGTAGGTAATCAGACAGTGGCTTGTACTATGTACATGTAACGACCCAAATTTACTAATAAGGCTTAAGGGCCTTGATTAGTGTGCTGGGAGGGCATAACTGGATTATATGTGATTTAATGATTTAAAAGCATGTTATATGATTATTTGAATATCTGAGATACATGACTATGTGTATCAGTATGCATGTAGGCCCTGATTAGGTTAGGAAGGCATAATCATAATTTTGGCCTGTTGAGGGCATAACTGTATATATATGTGATAAATTGTTGAGACCACATTATTATGTGGATATATTTGTAATCTGTGACTCGAGGCGATCCTAGTGAGCGGTTCAGCGAAAAAGTCATGGCGGGGTTTATACCCGGCTAGGGACGAGCCTAGGGATATTTCTGGTAATTTAGAGAATATATTGGGGTCAATTTTGACATTGAGGAATATAATTGGTGATTAGTTGGGAATCGGGAAGTAAGTGGTAAATATTAGAGACACTTGAGGAATTAGCGGGAATTGGGTGTAATGACCAAAATGCCCATAGATTGATTTAAAGGCTTAGGGATAATGGGAAGGTATTATGGTCATTTGGCTTATAAAGGATAAGTAATATTATCAGGCTTTATGCCTTAGTGGAATAAGTATAAGGATTAAGAAGTCTGAATGAAGAATAGGAAAAGGAAGAAAAAAAAAGGGAAATAGGAAGTCTATTTTTATCTCTCTCGGTTTAAGCTTTTCTCCATAAATTCTTGAGGTCTTTTAGGGAAGGAACTTAGGGAGAGTTAGAGTAGAAGCTTGAGGCTAGAGTCCTTGGTCTGGCTTGAAGAATTAGCAAGGATTTAGCAAGAGCAATCCATTCATTTGAGGTAAGGTTCAATGTAGTTTTCAGTTTCTAGTACTTGGTATTGTTATGGATTTTGAGCTGAGTCTTGATGGGGAATTCTAGGGAAATTGAAGCTGAGCTTTGAGTAGGTAAAGGTCAACCTAGTGAGAAGGACTACCTAGGCTAAGCTCATCCATCAAAGGTAAGAAACTCTGGCTTAAGTTATGTGGTTTCAGGTGTTGTTCTTATTGAGTTTCTGAGCTTTAGGTCCAACTATGGTGGATTTTGTGATTTGGAGTGCATGTGATTGAGTTATGTGTGGTTGGGATGTTTGGGATGAGTGGAGGATGTTGATAGGCTTGTTTTTGTGTTTGGTTGAAGTTTGGAAGAGTTTTGGTAAGGTTTGGCTCGAGGAAAATCGAAGGAGGAAAAATACAGGGTTTGTTATGCTGTGACTAGCGCTACAGCGCTAGCCATTGGGCGCTGTAGCGCTAGGATGAGTGGTCTAGGGCACCTTAGGCTCTATTTGTAGCACTGTAGCACTCTCCTTAGAGCGTTGTAGCGCTACCCTGTTTCTAGAAATGGGTTTTTGGGTTATTTTCAAGGGTTTTTGCCTGAGGGTTCGGGGTTTGATTCCACCACCCCATTTGGTGGAATTAGGGCTTCCTGAGGGCTCGGGATTGGTCCCGAGGCTAGGTTTTGGAGTTGAGGTGTGGTGATGATTCTAATCTATGGTTGTGACTAGGTGTGCGCTAGGGCTCAAGAGGGATCGTGCTTGAGGACCAAATCGAACAAAGCTAGCGAATCTAAAGGTAAGAAAACTGCACCCGGTTATGTGTTTGTGATAGGACTAAGAGCTCCCTATATCTATATGATGTCATAGGTGGTATTATGCCACGGGACATGTGATAAACGGCCTAAGGGTGCCGTAAATAATACTTGCGCACAGGGCGCTGCTCGGCCACTGGTAACCGAGGACAGCTTAATATTCACTGAGCTCGGTTTAAGCAGGCTGGAGTCAGTGGGGTAAATAGAGGGTGTGGCCTAAGGGCATTAACCCTAGTTATCATATGTGGATTGATTGTTGATATGAAATGATATACTTGGTATGCTGAATACTTGATTAATATGAATGCTTAAACTGTTGAGTATATGCTTATACGATATGAGTTACCTGATTGTCAGTTGAATGATTGTGCTCTGTTATTGTGTTTTCTTGCTGGGCCTTGGCTCACAGGTGCTACGTGGTGCAAGTAAAGGCAAAGGCAAGTTGGACCAATCCTGAGATGGAGAGCTACGGGGCTGAATGTACATAATCAACTGTTTGGCCGCCACAGTCGAGGAATGGAACAGGACGAGAAATGCTTATCCATCTGTTTGCCTTAGAATGGCTAATCACTGTATTTAAATCTTGAATCTTTTGTAAACAGTCTTTAATTACCGCTTTTTGGATCCCATGTAAAAAGAACATGTTTATCTAAAAGAAATGTGGCTTTTGAAACCAAAATCTTTTAACCCTAGTTCAACTATAGTTTCAGTAATACGTTTTGAATTAAATGACTTGATTAGCAAGTCTTGCACTTTATAAACACACAGTGTAGCGGTCTTGGCTATCTAGGGCGTTACAGTACATGTTTCAGAAGGATGCACGTATCTGCTGGGAGGTTGTATCTCAGACCCGGAACGTCGCTATATTGAGTTGGGATGAGTTCCGAGATTTGTTCAACGAGAAATGTTACAATGACTCAGTTCAAGCTACGAAGGCAGATGTGTTTACTAGATTGGTTCAGGGCAACATGACTGTGACTGAGTATGCCCTGATGTTTGACAGGTTGGCAAAGTTTTCTTCTGACTTGGTGCCAACCGATGCTGCTAGGAGAGACAAGTTTGTTTGGGGATTAAACCTCATGATAGCACGGGATGTTAGGATGGCCTTAGTGCCTGGAGTTATTACATATGCTCAAGTAGTTGAGAAGGCCCTTACTACTGGGGGCGCAAAGGATAGGATTTGGCTTGAGAACATCGCGGGACATGATGCTAGAGGGATGGAACCTCCATTTACTAGATCTGGTTGGGGCGGAGGCTCTAGTGGCCAGAAGAGGAAGACCCCTGACACTACTACTTCTCATGGTCTTAACAGGAGGGGTCGGGTACTCAGGGTGGCCACCAGGGCAGCAACAAGGCTTGGAGAGATTATCCAGTATATGCCATGTGTAGGAGACACCATTTGGGAGAATTTCGTGCTAAGGCATGCTTCCTTTGCGGGGTGGTGGGACATTTCTAGAGAGATTGTCGACAACTGTAGAAAGAGGAACATACGAGAGGCGATAGTTTGATACCAGCCCGAGTGTTCACACTGACCCAGTTAGAGGCTGAGGCTAGTCCCTCGGTAGTGACAACTCAGATTTCTAGCATTGGCTCTACTAACACTGTATTGATTAATTCTGGTGCTACACATTCGTTTGTTTCTAGCAGAGTGGTTGACAGACTGTGTAGGCTCTGTGATTTCTATGTTGTGGGCTTTGGGACCTTATTTCCTACTATGGAATAAGTAGTTTCTAGGAGGTGGATTAGATCCTTGGCAATAGAGGTGGATGGTAGAGAGTTTTTAGTAGACCTGATTGAGCTAGCTATTGAGGATTTTGATATGATTCTGAGCATGGATTGGTTAGCCAAGTATGAGGCAACCATAGATTGTAAAAAGGGGATGGTGGCATTTGAGCCAGAGGGAGATGACCCATTTGTGTTTGTGGGCACTGTGAACGGGCCTCGTATTCCCATGATCTCAGCACTGAAGGGTTACTGCCACAATGAGATATTGAGTTTGTTATAGAGTTAGCACCGGGGACAGAACCAGTATATAGAGCACCGTACAAAATGGCTCCAGCAGAGTTGAAGGTACGGTTATAAGAGTTACTGGATTTGGGAATCATTTGACCCAGCATATCACCGTGGGGCACGCCAGTGTTGTTTGTTAAGAAGAAAGATGGGACATTGAGGATGTGTATCGATTGCATGGAGTTGAACAAGCCGACTATCAAGAACAAGTACCCGCTGCCAATGATTGATGACCTGTTTGACCAACTGCAGGGTAGAACAATATTCTCAAAGATCGTTTTTTGATCTGGTTATCACCAATTAAGAATAAAAGATGAGGATATTTAGTAGACGATCTTTCGCACGAGATATGGACATTATGAGTTTTTAGTCATGTCGTTTAGATTGACCAATGCACCGACAGCTTTTATGGATCTGATGAATAGGGTTTTCAAGGACTACCTTGACAAGTTTATGATTGTCTTCATCGACAACATCCTGGTCTAATTTCAGACAGAGGCAGAAGACGAGCAACAACTTTGGTTGGTACATCAGAGGTTGAGGGAGCACATGTTGTATGCCATGTTCAAGAAGTGTGAGTTCTGGTTACTTCAAGCGACCTTCCTTGGTCACATTGTTAGCGAGACTGGAATTAAGGTTGACCCGACCGAGAATGAGGCAATGAGAGATTGGCCAAGGCCCAAAAGTGCTGCAGAGATCAGAAGTTTCCTTGGATTTGCGGGATACTATCGATGCTTTGTAGAAGGGTTCTCAAGGATTGCTACACCACTGGCAGAGTTGACACGCAAGAATAAGAAGTTTGTATGGTTAGACAGATGTGAGAACATCTTCTAGGAGTTGAAGCGACAATTGATTACAGCTCCAGTATTGAGTCTTCCATCAGATCAGGAGAAGAAAGGTTACTTATACATGATCTTATTTATTTTTCATGTAAATCATATATTAAACAAATTAATATAAGAAAACCTAGAACATATTTCTATAATTGAATTAAATAGAGATAATGATAAGACCACTTACATTATATGCAGCGGGATGAATAAGTCATTCCTTCAGTTTCTTTAACCCTTGTATCCTTTCTGTCGCAGGGTATCACAAAGAAACTGAACCGATCTTCAAATTTCTTCACAGTCTTCCATAGTATCCTTAGAATCACCTAGACTAGAGAGGGAATTCTCAACGCATGAGATAGATACACAGAGAGAAGAAAAGTTGAGAATATAGAGGCTTAGAAAAGAACTTGAGTTGTGAAGAGAGTATAAAACCCTAAAGCATCAAAACTAAGATGTTCTATTCACCTGTTTTCAACTCTCACTTAGCATTCCTTTTATAGGCTCAATTAGGTCACTTATTTAATTATAAAATCAATACAATAATAGGTAAATACAACCCTTAGGTCGAAATTCTCATGGGCTGTAGGACCGTGAAATTTTCCATTTAATTTTAAGTCTGCTGGACTTAAATTGCCCGTATTATTTTCTATTGATTAATTAATTCAATAATTATTTAAATCCTTTATCAAATTAATTATTTATAATTTGAACCTTGATTTAAACTTATTTATTAATTTAGACATCAATTTGTCTTAATTAATAACTCTGCCTTAAAATCTCTTTTCTTCTCTAAATTACATAACTCTGTGATATTATCCAAAATTGACCTGATCAACTTTGATAATTCTAATTGATAATTAAATCAATTAATTGAGACTATCTAAATGATTTTATCCAAGGTACTGTGGGGACCATGGGCCTATAAAATCAAGCTCCAATAAGTTATCATAAATTTAACAAATAAATTTACTAACTAATTAATTCCTCGTGACTCCACTATGAACTCGGAATTGCACTCTTGAATTCATAGAACGCTCTATAAGAAATATAGATAAGTTATTAGTTATCCATTGTTACAACCGTAATTATCACTCAATCCTCTATAGATGGTCTACAATGAGATGGGAATAAAATACTATTTTTCCCCTTATTTTATTTTATCCTTAAAATACTTAGTTCCTTGTAAATGATATTTCAGTAAACTAATATTAATTACTAAAATGAGATCTCTATCGTTTAGCACCTTGAACCAAACTAATAGGAACCCATCGTTTTACTTCTTCATCAGAAGCTATATATGTTAATATCTATGATTAAAACTCCCACTCAACACTCAATTATACTACAGAGTTCCCAAGTAAGTATGGGCTAGTCCGTAGGGTAAGCTGGTAACGAACAATTCAAAGAACTCAAATAATACAATCACTTAGAATACTAACCACTCATAATTGAGATTGAATTGACGTATGGTCAACTATATGATATTACTAGAATGGATAATAACACTATGTTTACTTATCTTATCTACTGTCAATATATGTCCAATTCGATGTAACAAAAAATACATATGATCTTATCTACTTTGTCAATGTTCTGGAAAGAACATAACACTACAATGTGTAAGTAGATCATATTGTAGATTGGCAAGTCAGTGTAAATCTTGTGCACTAACTAATCTTAGGACTAACTTATTTGTGAACATATAACAATATTTATACTCCACTGTGATAACGTCACTATAAATATGATTAGCTATATGCTCGCGATTTAATAGAAGTTAATATTAAACAAATAATCATGAAAATAAAACATTTGAGTAAAGCGATTGACCAAGTCAAAAATGATTTCTATTCTTTTATTGATAATAAAAGGAGATTACAAAGAAATTGAGATTTAATTAGGACATAAAACCCTAACATGCCACACCACTGACATAGTTTACACGCAAGAATCAGAAGTTTGTATGGTCAGACAGATGTGAGAACAACTTCCAGGAGTTGAAGCGACGATTGATTACAGCTCCAGTACTGAGTCTTCCATCAAATCAGGAGAAGAAAGGTTATTTTTTAGGCTATCCTAGTGGGCTTAAGGGTTATATAATTTGGCTAGTTGAAGATAAAAAGTGAATTATTAGTAAAAATGTAATATTTAATGAAAATGCATATTATAAGACTAACTTGCGGGTATAAGTTCAGGAAGCCACTAAATAAATCGAGGCTCTAAACAAGTCTCAGGTTGAGTTTCAAAATGGATGTTAATCAAGGTGGAGCAAGTGACCAAGTTGAAAGTGAACAAGATGGTGATAAAGAAGAAGTTGAATAAGAAATCATGAGTCCTAGAGAACATTTTGAAGATTATGGCTTATCAAGAGATAGAGTGAGAAGGAAGTTCAGATTCCTATAAGATGTGCTTAAGTGGTTCTAATAGAATTTGCTCTAAATGTAGCTGATATTTTGGAAATAAGAGAGCCAACATCTATTCAAGAAGCCAAAAGTAGAAGTGATTGGGCGAAGTGGAAACGAGCAATGCAAGAAGAAATCAACTCTTTGGCTAAGAATAAGACATGGGTGTTAGTTCCCAAGAAAAAAGGACAAAGAGTGATTGGTTCTAACAGGGTATTCAAGAAAAAGGCTAAGATACATGGTGTAGAAGAAGCAAGGTACAAGGCAAGACTTGTGGCGAATAGATTTTCTCAAATTGAAGGGATAGATTTTCATGAAGTATTTTCGTCAATGGTCAAACATACTTCTATAAGGTTGATCCTAGCAATTTCAGCTATTCAAAGTCTAGAGTTACAACAATTAGATGTCAAGACGAATTTTCTACATGGTAATTTTGAGGAAAGGATCTTAATGACACAACTAGAAGGTTTTGAGTATAAAGGTGATGAGGAAAAAGTTTGTATTTTGCAAAGATCTTTATATCGCTTGAAGCAATCTCCAAGACAATGCTATAGGAGATTTGATGAGTTTATGGAAGAATTAGAATGGAACAATTACCATTTTACCTTTCTAATTGACTTCTTATTCCTTAAGTACCATTAATTCACTAGTGAATAATTAGTCTATAATCTAATTATATATTTGAGCTCAAAATCATTCATTTCCAGAATTAACCCTTAAGGGAACTAATATACGATCCGTTAGGAAAGATTAGATTCCTTATTGTTAATACATGTTCCCAGCCATCCATGATATTAAATCTCCAAAACAAAAGGCATTAGCCTCATTCTGTGAAGAGACGTTAACAAATGAATCAAAAGATTTAATAAACATGAACGGGAGTTCATGAACACTCAGGATTTAGGTTGATCTATAAATGATCATCAGCTATGATATGAATTACAAGTCTTTATTGTTAAATGGTTTTTGGATAAAGACTTTTATTCATATCGGTCCATGTCATATATAATCATATTATATAAAGCATCTTTACCGAGATGTCTTACCACATCAATAATCTGAATCTAGATTATTTGTATCAACATGATACTCAGCAAACCGTACTTACAACCCCAATTAAAGAATTCCATAACTTTAATTTGTTGTTGTTGACTATTTTTATTCATTCATGTGATCTTAATTCTCTCATACTAATATAAGATCACATCCTCAATAATGAATATGGAATTTTTCTAATATTTACAAAATTATTCAAACAATAATTTAATAATCTAAATATAACAATAATAGACCATTTTATTTATTTATTTATTCATTGAAATAAAAGATGTCTTTTACATGCTTTTAGCACATACTCCTAACAACTAGTACCAACACTTCATGTGGAAACTTAACCATTAATAGTTAAAATGATGACTTTTGATATTGATTTGATTATAAGGACATGATATTCTTTTGAGCATGAAATATGAGTGGATCGTACTAAACATGTCAAAAGAAGAATATGCTGAAGGTATTATTAGTTAGGGAAAAAAAGTTAATAAAAAAGGCAAAGAGTAATAAATTTAGTGAACCATATTCAATGTAGTATATTTAAAAAAAAAAGGATATTTGTGGCAATAATGTCTATGTAGTTAAGCTTGTTGCACTTAAAATGCTTATGTAAAAAAAATTATGACAATAATGCCCATCGTTAATGTTTTGGTGCAGCCGTTGGTCCCTGAGCCATTAGGGGTATACAGAGTACACGTGGCACAACCCGATTGGGTTAAATTATTAAAATTTTAAAAAATATTAACAAAACCTAAAATCTTTTTTTGTTTAATATCTTAATAACATTTCTATAACTAATCTAAAACAAAAACAATAAATATTATGAGATTAATAACATTTAACCTAAAAAATGATCTGCAAACCTCACAGCCACAAAACATCCCCAGAAAAGACGATCGAACACCCACACCCAGAGAAGACGAACTCACCTTGACGCTTTCCCCCCAACCTTACCCAGACGCTCTCCCCCCGACAGTATAACACTTCAACCCACTGGAAGAGAACTTGTAATTCCTTCGAATTGGGGGTTAGGGCATCTTTTGTAGTAGGTTAATGGAGATTGAAAAAAATTGCCATTGTCGACCACCAATGCCAGTGGTAGAAAGAACAGCTTGGACAAACAAAAATCCTATTCGAAGATTCAAAACATGCGACAAGTATCGGGTAAGATTGGTGTCCATTTGTTTTTGTAATCTGATTCATTGAATAAATGATTATGGGTATTGACTAGAAACTTTGTATGTTTGGATCAGCTCAGATTCATGGTGGGTGTAATTTCTTTGAATGGATTGACCCTCCCATGTGCCAACGAGCAAAGGTGGTCATCCCTAGACTACTAAGAAAAATTGGTGACCTTGAAACGGAAATCACATCCCTAAATACGACAACTAACATTGGAAGTCATTGAAAATGCAGTGGTTCTTCAAATGGATTTGAGACACAATCTCACAACCTTCAAAATGTTGGAAGAGAAAGCTGTGAAAGTTGTGTTTAAAGTAGGGGTAGAGTAAATGATGGAGGTCGAATGCAGTGTTACTACTTTTTGAATACTTTGTATTTTGCTGTAATTCTATTGGTTGTGGTTATTTGGGCTACAAAATCAAAGTAGAAATTGTTGGTATTGTTAGTTTATTTTTGGGTAATCTTCACGTGTAGTATTGGAAATGACAAAGCTATTGCACCCTAGGCATTGATTTGTAATGAATTGTGTTGTAAAATGAAGCCCCAAATCAATGTAATCTATCTTGGTCTATTTTGATGGTCAACTTGATTGCTCAAAATTAAGTATTCAAATTCAGCAAGCTTTTTGAATTTAGTACTCTAGTTTACGCATTCTGTGAAATAGATATGATCAACGACTAGTTACATTCATTACCATAAGAGATAAGTACAAAAATATAGGCCTAAAAGGCCAAATGTATCTAATTTGTACATGACCAATATCATGGCCAGCATGACCTTGTCGTGACTCAAAAAATAGATATGACCAACAAGTCTATATGACCTGTGCAAAAGGTGATCTGTACATGACTCTAAAATGGTCAACATAACACTTTCACGACTCAAAAAATAACCATCAACCACAACATCCAAATACCAACTTTGCATAACACACAACAGACACCAAAATACAAGATTCGACCACTAGTTCAAAATAAAATTAAAAGATGAAACTCCTTCCAATCAGATAGTATCGGGTTGAGCATTCTTTGCGCCACTAGTTCCTCCTTTAGCATGTTGATTCAGCCTTCTTTCCTTCCTTTTAAGTGTGGCTTCAGTTGGTTTCTGCAATGGTGGATGACATCGCTTTTTGACCACACGATTCTAAAATAGGTTGAACAAACAAATATTCAACTCCAAATTCAAAAAACAATGATAAAACAACTAATCCTAAATCATTCTTGAATCAATGATAAAAATTATCTAGGAAGAGAAGAAATAAAGTTTATACCTCAACAACCTTAGCATATTTGCATGTTTCTCTCCCGTGCCCTGTTTTCAGACAATTGCTGCATGTTTTAACTTGTCTAGTTCTTTGAGCTTTCTTTATAGCAGATGGAGGTTCATTTGTCTCCTTTCTCCTAGCTTTCATAGGTCTTCCAGGCAGCTTCGTCTCAGGTGGTGGATCAATTGGGTTGAGTCCTAGGCATAGGATGCACACTCTGTTCATATGCTTTTTGCAACGATTCTTTTTTATTGAATTTGTGGACATACTCATAGACATTACCTCCCATGAACCAGATAGTAGCTAGTGCATGGCCACAAGGAAGCCTAGATAGTTGAAACCTCCTACATGTACAAGTTCTGAATTCCAAATCAACAACAAAGACACTACCATTGTTGCATTGAACTTGAGACTCAAACTTGTCAGACCTAGTAACCAGACAATGCTTTGCAACCTCTTTTTTCTTCTCAATTATCTTCAAAATTATATTCCCCATAGGTTGAGTCATCTTCTCCAACTCGGCTTTTGTTATAAAACTGAGACATTAACAAAAATATAATTTTCTATAGTAAAGTTATAATTGGCTTATCGCAAGCATCAAGTATGGCTGCATTGAAACTCTCACACAAATTAGTAACCAAAATGTCACATTTTGGGTACTATGAAATATGTGACTTACTCTATTCTGTGGGGTTCTTCCATGCCAACCAATTGTAAGCACCATTCGAGATATCCTTGACTTCTTGCATTTCTCGAGGAAACTCATCTTGTGTTGTAGTATTAGTTGTTGCCCACAAAAGTTGCTTAAGTAAAAGCCCAGGATATTCCTTTTTAAAGTTAGCATGAAGATGTCTAACACAATACCTCACCTCACACCCACTAAAGATGGCTCCCACTGCATTTTCTAATCCTTTTTGATGATCACTCATTATTGTCACCTTGGTAGGACTCAAATTCTTGAGATCATCCTTCAATAGCTCCAAGAACCAAGTCCAAACCTCAGCGTTTTCCTTTTCAGCAACACAGTAGGCAATGGGAAACATGGAGTTATTACCGTTAATGCCTACTGCAACCAATAAAATTCCCTTGCAATATCCTTTTAAAAAGCAGCCATCAAGACCAATTAGAGGTCTACAACCCCCCACCAGCCATCTCTACATGCCTTAAGACAAATATAAATACGCTAAAATGTCCTTCTCCCATTAACCAAATCAGTTTTTAACTTCACAGTACAACTAGGATTGGTAGCCAACAACCTTTTACAGTAATCATCAAGAATGGCGTATTGTTCCTTGACAGACCCTTCCAACATCTTCCTTGCTTTTGTCTTGGCTCTATAAAATGTTGTAATGACCCAACTAATTCTAAGACTTTGGACCATTAAAACTACTATACATAGATACTACTACTTACTCAAAAACATACATAAGAAACATTCACAAACTTTATTAAAATCTCTCAGTAAATGTTGAAATACATAAATCGGGGTATGGGATCCCATTGTTTGAAAAATAAAACATAACTTCAACTTAATTAAAATTGTTTACAAAACCAAGTGTGGAAAATACATAAAAACATAATTAAAAATACTTAAAACAACGTCATCCTCGAATCGTTCACGCAGTCCACCGATTCCATTCTTCCTCAATACACAACCCCAAGCTACCAAGAATCTTTCCGCCGCCATAACTAATTTCCTGCATACATAAAAATAAAGGAATGAGTCTAATGCTCAGCAAGGAAAATCTACTAATAACATAAAACATATACATATACTATAAACATATACTAATAACATATATCATATAATACTACAATGGCCATTATACTACTTGGGGCTTGTTAACTAAGCAAGTCATATTCCCAATAGATTTGTGGGGCTTGCTAGCTAAGCAAGTCATATGCCCATAAATTATTGGGGCTTGCTAGCTAGACAAGTCATATGCCCAAGGCTATAAACATACTATAATATAACATTACATAACATATCATAAGATAACATAACATATAAACATATTATATAAACATATAAAATTCTATCCTATTTTCCTTACCAATACCGGGATTTATGAGAACAAGGACATGATTTGGAACGCTCCCAAAACCAACAATAAGAAGGTGAGTATTTCTAAAAGAAAGAGATGAAAAAGAAATGAACTAAACCATCGAGAACAATAGCTTACCGAAAGGAAACCTTAAGTTCAAAAAACTTAAATACCTAACCAAGATTTGAAAACCATGAGTTAGGATCTGAATGAACAATAAAGAAAACTTAAAGAATTAAACTGAAATGAACTTAAGATTAGGAATACCTTTGAATGAACTAGAATCGAACTACACCTCGATATCGAAAAACACACTATTAACCTTACTTCCCAAGTGTTTTTAAAGCTTAAAATGATAAAGCTTATAACCCCAACCCAAGTGTTTATCACTCAATAGTAAACCTAGCAGCTTGAAGGCTCTGAACACAGCTTGAAGAATGAGAGAAATGGCTGGGTACTAGGTCCTATTTATAGAGTTCAAGGAGTGAAAAGATCTTTCTTTTAGCCTGAATAAAAATAATGAATATTACTTGAAAAAATATTTGAATATTCGTCCAGCAGAGGCTTAATACTCGATCAAAACGTTTAGAGACTTGCTAAGAGGTTAAGAGTTGAATTGAGCTCAGTTTCAAAATCATTTGAAAAACTTGCCCTAGGGTCGATATATCGCCCATTGTAGGCGATATATCGCCTGGGCCTATATCCCAAGGATCGACGATGCGTTTGTGCGAAGTTACGTATTTTTCGTATTCCCCGTGTGGCGATATATCGCCCCTAGAGCTGCTATATATCGGCATACGCTGAATTACTATACACGTAATTGCACTTTTTCAGCTTAATTTGAATTGGGTAAACAACTTTGACTAAGTCATATAACGGTTTTAAAGCTGTTGGTAGGTTCTGGGGTTTTCAAATATTTCTCTTATAAAACTATTAATAAAAAAATGCTTAATTTCTCAATAAACATGCACACGACAAGTGTCATGATCTTATTGGTTCTATCTAAACCTTATAGTATAATAAATATCATCTTTGTAATTAGTTGTATTAATCAAACCTTATGTTATAATTAATATTCTTAAGCTATAGGTTAAACTTATAAAATCTATAAGTGTTGCTACGAGTGTTCAACTAAGTCCTGGCTTGAACCAAAATCCACAGTAATCAACATACTATAACTTACTACTAGTTATTACTACTACTACTACTACTACTAACTAACTAGCTAAGTAAAATTCTTGGACTCTACAAATGTCCAGCTAGACAAACGTGAGTACTTGGTCTTTGTAGTTATCTCCTTAAATGCAGTGTATTCCATACTCGAATTTAGCCTAATTTACTCCAAAAAGTGCTTTGCAAGCCAAGTTGAGGTCAACTTTTTATTGTCCAAAACAATACCACAACTATGCTTGTCAACAAGTGTTTTTACCCTTATTGTCTTGCCATCTGTCTTGTTAACTATTGAAGCAAACAACATCCATTCACAATTTGCACCCTTGCACTTAAATCTAACTCTATTTGCATGATTGGAAATAAATACATATTCTTGATCACCTTCAATAAAGTACTCCCTTATTGCATTCCTTAAAATTGTAAAACTGGAAAATTCCATGCCAAGAACAAATAGGAAGTTTTGCATTTTGGTTTTCAGGTTGAATTCTTTGGAATTTTTACCTGCATCAAACTCATCATCCGACTTCAATTCGTGTAACTCCTCCTCAGAACATCTATCATCTAAGTCTCCATCATCAACATTTTGAGTACAAAAATTTGAAACTGATTGCCACCACCTCCTGGAGTTAGACTGTGTACCCATCTCTATCTCAGCTTCAACATCTTGCTCAAATTCTTCCTCCTCCAATATGAAATCTTCATTATTCTCTATTCTACTACAACCAGTTTGCTTTCCTTTCCCTTTTATGTCACGGTGAACCTTGTCTTGGCTCTCCTCAGCTGTATTTTCCCTCACATCAGCATGCTTTCCTTTCCCATTTCTGTCACCCTGAACTAGTTCTTGGTTCTCCTCAACTGTATCTTCCCTCACATGTAATGACCCAACTAATTCTAAGACCTTGGACCATTAAAACTACTATACATAGACACTAATTTCGAGAAAACATACATAAGAAACATTCACAACTTTATTAAAAACTCTAAAAAAAAATATTGAAATACATAAATGAGCGGTATGGGATCTCATTGTTTTAAAATAAAACATAACTTTTAAACTAAATGAAATTGTTTAAAAAACTAAATGCGGAAAATACATCAAAGAAAACATAATTTAAAATAACGCCGTCCTCGAATCGTCACACAGTCCATCAAATCCCTTCTTCCTCAATACACAAGCCAAGCTACCATGAATCCTTCCACCACCATATCTATTTTCCTGCATCACATAAAAATAAAGGAATGAGCCTAATGCCCAGCAAGGAAAATCTACTAGCACATATAGCATAAAACATAAACATAAGACTATATCAAAAACATATACTATAAAACATATATCACAACTCTAACCCAAGTCCATGGTAAACATTGGGGTTTGCTAGCTAAGAAACTATAAGCCTCAAAATACATTGAGGTTTGCTAGCTAAGAAACTATGAGCCCCAAGAAACATAAAACATTGGGGTTTGCTAGCTAAGCAACTATAAGCCCAAAACATATATTCATATATAGATATATATCATATCATAACATATTTTAGCATAATCATATAATAACATATAAGCATATAAAAACTATCATATTTTCCTTACCAACACCGGGATATTTGAGAACAATGACGGGATTCAGAACACTCCTAAAACAAACAATAAGAATGTGAGTATTTCTAAAGAAAAGAGAGGATAAAGAAGAGAACTAAACCACCAAGAAGAAGCTTACCGAAAAGAAACCTTAGGTTCAAAGAACCTAAATACCTAACCAAGAATTGAAAACAATGAGTTAGGATCTGAATGAAAACTAAAGAAAACTAATGAATTAAACTGAAATGAACTTAAGAATAGGAATACCTTTGGATGTACTAGAACCGAAATACACCTCAATATTGAAAACACACTCTATATCTCACTTCCCAAGTGTTTATAAAGCTTAAGATGATAAAGCTGTTATCCTAACCCAAGTGTTTATCACTCTATAGTAAACCTATCAGCTTGAAGGATCTGAACACAGCTTGAAGAATGAGAAAAATGGCTGAGTACTAGGTCCTATTTATATAGTTCAAGGAGTGAAACTACCTCCTTTTAGCTTGAATAAAATAATGAATATTAATTGAAAAATATTTGAATATTCATTCAATAGATGCTTAAGACTCGGCCAAAAACGTTCAGAGGCTAGTCAAGAGGTTAAGGCTATTTTTAAAATTGAAAAACTGAGCTTTCAAAAATACATAGATGGGGCCGATATATCGCCCCCTATAGGCGATATATTGCCTCTCCCAATATTCTCGAGACTGGTTCGATCGTTCGTGCAAATTCGACGTGTTTTTCGTATCTCCCGTGTGGCGATATATCACCTCTATAGCTGCGATATATCGGCATACGTTGAAATATTAGATACGTAATTGCACTTTTTCAGCTTAATTTGAATTGGATAAACAACTTTGACTGAGTCATAATATGGTTTTAAAGCTGCTGGTAGGTCCTAGAGTTTTTAAATATTTCATTTTCAAAAATATTTATCACAAATACTTAATTGCTTAATAAACTTGCACACGACAAGTGTCATGATCTTACTAGTTCTATCTAAACCTTATAGTATAATAAATGACATTCTTATAATCAACTATATTAATCAAACCTTATCTTATAAATAATATTCTTAAACTATAGGTTAAACTTATAAAATATATAAGTGTTTCTACGAGTGTTCAACTAAGTCCCGGCTTGAACCAAAATCCACAGTAACTATCATACTATAATTACTACTAGCTAAATAAAATTCAGGGACTCTACAATTCTCCCCTGCTAAAAGAATTTCGTCCTCAAAATTTACTTACCAAAAAATCTCGGATACCGTGCTAACATGTCCTCCTCCAACTCCCAAGTTGCCTCATTTTCAAAACTATTACTCCATAGGACCATGACTATCAGAATACTCTTGGACCATAAATCCTTCATCCCTCTATCTAGGATGCTAACCAGTCATTCCTCGTAACTCAAGTCTTTGTGGAGTGTTATCGTATCGTACTTGAAGACGTGAGATGGGTCTGACACATATCTTCGCAGCATCGAGATGTGGAACACATTGTGGCTATCTGCTAGAGCTGGCGGTAGGGCTAATCTATATGCTGCTGCTCCCACTTTGTCCAATATCTCAAAAGGTCCTATAAATCGAGGACTAAGCTTTCCTTTCTTCCCAAACCGCTTCACACCTTTCATAGGAGATATCTTTAGGAAGACTTGGTCTCCGACCTTGAATTCCGCATCATGTCGCTTGGCATCCGCATAACTTTTCTGACGGCTCTAAGTAATGAGCATACATTTTCTAATCAGCGCTACTGCTTCTTGAGCTTCTCTAACAGCTTAGGGACCAAGAATTTTCCTTTCCCCTACCTCGTCCCAATGTAACGGTGATCGACACCTTCTTCCATAAAGTAACTTATAAGGCACCATCCTGATCGTTGACTGGTAGATATTGTTGTAGGAGAATTCTATCAGCGGCAAATACTTACTCCATGATCCTCTAAAATCAAGTACATAAGCGTGCAACATATCTTCTAAAATCTGTATGGTACGCTCGGACTGTCCATCGGTCTGAGGATGAAATGTCGTACTAAGACTTAACTTGGTACCCATGGCTTGCTGCAAACTTCCCCAAAATCTCGATGTAAACACCGATCCTCTATCGGATACTATTGTCTTAGGGATTCCATGCAGTCGTACTATTTCTTGGACATAAATGTCTGCGTATTGATATGTTGAATATGAAGTCTTAATAGGCAGGAAATGAGCTCACTTGGTTAGTCTATTTATTACTATCCAAGCCGAATCATGCTGCTTACTTGTTCGTGGCAAACCCATCACGAAATCCATGGCTATATCATCCCATTTCCATTCTGGAATTCTAAGTGGTTGCAATAAGCCTGCAGGGCGCTGATGTTCTGCTTTCACTTGCTAGCATACTAAACATTTAGACACAAATTCCGCTATATCTTTCTACATTCCTGGCCACCAATATATTGCCTTAATGTCGTGAGTCATCTTGGTCGACCCTGGGTGAACTGAGTATGGGGTATTGTTCACTTCTTCTAAAATCTTTATCTTAATCCCTTGATCATTTGGCACGCATACCCGATCCTTATATCTTAATAACCTCGATCCTGATATTGAGAAATTTGTGGCCTTGCCTTCTTTAACTGTATCTATATGTACTACTAATGTGTCATCATGCCCTTTCCCAAGCCATATTTCTTCTAACAGACTGGATTGGATGGACAAGTTAGCCAGCTTACCGATTACTACTTCTATTCTGACACTGATCAGCTCCTGCTGTAGCAACTTTTCTATTCCAGATAATGCTGCTAGACTTCCAAAACTCTTCCTACTGAGCGCATTAGCAACTACGTTTGCCTTTCCTGGGTGGTATAGGATTTCACAGTCATAATCCTTCACTAGTTCTAACCACCTGCGATGCCTCATGTTGAGCTCCTTCTGAGTGAAGAAATACTTTAAGCTTTTGTGTTCCGTATAAATCTCGCTCCATTCCCCGTAAAGATAATGGCGCCAGATTTTCAATGCAAAGACCACCGCTGCCAGCTCCATATCGTGTGTTGGATAGCGTTGCTCGCACTCCTTCAGCTGCCTTGAGGCGTAGGCTATCACCTTATCATTCTGCATCAGCACACAACCCAACCCCTTCTTTGACGCATCACAGTAGACTACAAACTTGTCATTGGGTGTCGCTACACAAAGTACTAGTGCTGAGCATAGCTTATCCTTAAGTAACTTGAAGCTCTCTTCACACTTATCAGTCTAGTTGAACCTTTGCTGTTTCCGGGTCAGGTTGGTAAGTAGAGTGGCTATCTTAGAAAAGCCCTCTACCAACCTTCGATAATAACCTGCTAGTCCCAGAAAACTTCTTACCTCTGACGCGTTCTTTGGTCTTGGCCAATCCTTCACTGCCTCTACCTTAGATGGGTCTACTACAATTCCGTCCTTGGATACTATGTGGTCGAGAAATGCTACTTGTGAAAGCCAAAATTCGCACTTCTTGAACTTGGCGTAAAGTTGATGCTCTTTTAGTCATAACAAGATCAACCTTAAGTGTTGCTTGTGCTCGACTTCATCCTTTTATTACACCAAGATATCGTCGATGAATACTATGACAAATTTATCCAGGTAGTCCTTAAAAAACCTATTCATTAAATCCATAAATGCGGCTGGAGCATTGGTAAGACCAAAAGACATAACTAAAAACTCGTAATGCCCATAACGAGTTCTAAAAGCTGTTTTAGGAATATCCTCTTCTCGTACCTTGAGCTGATGATACCTGGACCGTAGATCAATCTTTGAAAACACTGTTGCTCCTCAGAATTGATCAAACAAATCATCAATTCGGGGTAGCGGGTACTTATTCTTAATCGTCACCTTATTCAACTCGCGGTAATCTATGCACATCTGCATGCTTCCGTCCTTTTTCTTCACAAATAGAACTAGTGCTCCCCATGGCGAATGGCTTGGTCTAATGAAACCCAAGTCTAGGAGTTCTTGTAGCTGCGTCTTTAACTCCTTGAGTTCGATAGGTGCCATCAGGTATGGTGCCTTTGAGATAGGTTCGGTGCCCAGTACTAGTTTGATTGTGAAGTCAATTTCCTGAGTCGGCGGCAGCCTTGGTAAGTCGTCAGGAAATACTTCTAGAAATTCCTTTACAGTATGGACGTCTCTAACCTTTAGTTGTGTTTCCTTTATCACATCCGTGAGGCTGGCTAAGAATGCTTGACATCCTTTTTCTATCATCCTTTGAGCTTTGAGAGATGATATGAGCGGTGTGCGTAATCTTGATACTTGTCCCATGAAGCATAGTCTTAGACCGCCAGGAGTCTCGAATGTCACTTTCTTGCGTTTGCAGTCGATGGTTGCACCATGCTTTGCTAACCAGTCCATTCCCAGTATCACGTCAAAGTCTTTGATTTCTAATTCTATCAGCTCTCCTTCTAATTCTACATCCTCAATCTTGATCGGTACGCGCCTTGTACCATCCGTGATGATAGAACTACTTCGCCCGAAGGAAACTCTGTTACAAACCTAGTTCTAAATCTTTCACAAGGTTTGTCTAATTTCTCTATCATTCCTAATGAGATATACGAATGAGTGGCCCCCGAATCAAATAATACAGAACATACATTATTGAGGATAGAAACCTGACCTTATAACCACTTTATTTCTAGCATCAGCTTCTCCTTGGGTTAAAGAAAATACCCTAGCAGGAACCATCTTGTCGTCCCTTTTTCCCTCTGGCTTGACCTGGGGACACTCTTTCTTTCAATGACCTTCCTGACCACAGTTGTAACATCCCTTGGTGTTTGCACGACACTCACCAGAATGTTTCTTTTGGCACTTAGAGCATCGCGGGTATTCTACGTAACCCGATTTATTGCCTCCATTGTTTGTCCGTGCTCATTTATCGTTATCAGACTACTTGTTGTCAGGATGCCGTCTCTTCTGACCATTACTGTTGTTGTTGGATTGATTGTTGTTGTTGTTCCGACCATTCTGAGGTTGACTCTGTTGTTTATGCTTAGGCTTACTGGCCTCCACTTTACTAACATTCATCTGAAACCTTTCTACTTCTATTGTCGTTTCTAGAACATCGGCATAGGTAGTATTTCCTGGGTTTGCTAGCTTAACCCCTAACTCAATCTTTGGTCGAAGTCCTCTAACAAACTTGATCACCCTTAGAAAGTCAGTTGGAACCATTTCTGGTGCAAACTTGGCTAATCGGTCGAAATGTCGAGCATACTCTGCTACTGATAAGTTCCCTTGCTTCAAACCAGCCAACTCCTCGACCCTTAAAGCGATAACAGCCGAATTGTAGTACTTTTTGTGGAATAGCTCCACAAATCTGGTCCAAGTCATGGTGGCGACATCATGAGTCTGCTGAACTAAGTCCCACCATATTCTAGCATCCTTCTTTAGTAGAGACGAAATGTAGGATATGCGGTCCGCGTTGTCGAGGTTCATGTGCGCTAGGATTGGCTCCACATTTCTGAGCCATTCTTCTGCCTCGAAAAGGTATGTTGTCCCTTCAAAGTTTGGAGCGTGTTTCTTACGAATCTGCTTGTAAATTGGCTCCACGTGCTGAGCTGGGTATGGCGCATAGTTTGCCATTGGCCATCCCCCATAAGGACCTACTTGATGGGGTGCTTGAGCCATTTGCTGAGGTTGCGGTTGCGGCGGAGGCAGAGGCCAATTCTGAGGTTGAGCCTGTTGTCACCGTTGCTGCAGTAATTCCTAAACTTGTTGTCATAGCCTGGCAATTTCTGCAGTGTTGTCAACCGGTGGTGGCGGCAGCGCACTTCGGTTGGCAGTAGAACGCACTACCCTTCTGTGAACTGAAGGGGCTTCATTGCTCTCAAGAGCGACATTGGAGGCATTGGCATTGGTGCGAGCAGACCTTCTGAGCAACGTCTTCAGCGGAGTTCTAATAGTTGAGAAAAACATGTTAGAACTTACCCTAATAGGCTCTAAGGCAAAAACTCAATCTATGCAAACATAACTCAGACCTATTAATTATGACTTTTTATGAAAAGAATTATATAAGCCGTCTTTTAATTAGGGTGTGTTTCTATACTTAGAAAAATAAGCCATCTTTATTATTTTCTAAGTTTGTTTCTAATCATCATACATGACTAAATTCTCAGGCTCGAAACTCGTCGTTGTTCCAAAGTTAACCATATTGAGGGAGGGCTGGGATCAGTAAATTCGTTCCCACTACTATGTCCCCCTAACTCTCAATATAGAGAACTCGGTTCATTGATTTGTATCCACCCTCACCGAACTTGGTCATTATTTATTATGATTGCAAAAGAAAATCAAACTCATACATGTCAACAAAAGAACAATGACATTTATTTAGAAAAAGGCTTTTCACTAATTACAATCATAAATAAAATATAATAAATAAAATACATAAAGAAACTAATCTATTCTAAAAATCAGGATCTTCTACATCTGATCCTTCATCTAACATATCATCATCTATCTTCTCATAGTCATCATTATCTTGAGCCTCAAAATGCCCTCGAGGAAGATTCGTAAATATTCTATGTTTTTGCTCGTTTGTAAATTGAAATTTCATTTTAGAAGTGAACCTAAGTATGAGAAAATAATATCTCATAGCTACCGGTAATTCATCTTCGTCATCTATAGTCTCCCATATATCTTCTAAGGCTACAATTACAGTAGGATAATCTCTAAAAAGTCTAATCACTAAAACATATTGCTCCGTATCTCTCATCATGATTTGCTTTAGTTGCTTGGAGGTGACCTATCTCCCTGTGGAATAAGAGTAGTCTTCAAGTGATTCTTTCTAGCACTCCTATGGTATTTCTTGGCTCTCTAATTCTTTTCAAGGCCTTAATGGCTCGGATATCCTCACAAGTTAATGCTCCATTCATTCTTAACTAAAAACATAAGGCTTAAACGTTAGCTATACATATAAACATAATAACTATAGCATAAATACTCACATTGGCGGTTAGATTCTGAGCTTGAGCGTGTGTATCAAGGAGAACTTCATACGAATGAACCGTTGCTTTGATACCAACTGTAATGACTCAACTAATTCTAAGACCTTGGACCATTAAAACTACTATACATAGACACTAATTTCGAGAAAACATACATAAGAAACATTCACAACTTTATTAAAAACTCTAAAAAAAAATATTGAAATACATAAATGAGCAGTATGGGATCTCATTGTTTTAAAATAAAACATAACTTTTAAACTAAATGAAATTGTTTAAAAAACTAAATGCGGAAAATACATCAAAGAAAACATAATTTAAAATAACGCCGTCCTCGAATCGTCACACAGTCCATCAAATCCCTTCTTCCTCAATACACAAGCCAAGCTACCATGAATCCTTCCACCACCATATCTATTTTCCTGCATCACATAAAAATAAAGGAATGAGCCTAATGCCCAGCAAGGAAAATCTACTAGCACATATAGCATAAAACATAAACATAAGACTATATCAAAAACATATACTATAAAACATATATCACAACTCTAACCCAAGTCCATGGTAAACATTGGGGTTTGCTAGCTAAGAAACTATAAGCCTCAAAATACATTGAGGTTTGCTAGCTAAGAAACTATGAGCCCCAAGAAACATAAAACATTGGGGTTTGCTAGCTAAGCAACTATAAGCCCAAAACATATATTCATATATAGATATATATCATATCATAACATATTTTAGCATAATCATATAATAACATATAAGCATATAAAAACTATCATATTTTCCTTACCAACACCGGGATATTTGAGAACAATGACGGGATTCAGAACACTCCTAAAACAAACAATAAGAATGTGAGTATTTCTAAAGAAAAGAGAGGATAAAGAAGAGAACTAAACCACCAAGAAGAAGCTTACCGAAAAGAAACCTTAGGTTCAAAGAACCTAAATACCTAACCAAGAATTGAAAACAATGAGTTAGGATCTGAATGAAAACTAAAGAAAACTAATGAATTAAACTGAAATGAACTTAAGAATAGGAATACCTTTGGATGTACTAGAACCGAAATACACCTCAATATTGAAAACACACTCTATATCTCACTTCCCAAGTGTTTATAAAGCTTAAGATGATAAAGCTGTTATCCTAACCCAAGTGTTTATCACTCTATAGTAAACCTATCAGCTTGAAGGATCTGAACACAGCTTGAAGAATGAGAAAAATGGCTGAGTACTAGGTCCTATTTATATAGTTCAAGGAGTGAAACTACCTCCTTTTAGCTTGAATAAAATAATGAATATTAATTGAAAAATATTTGAATATTCATTCAATAGATGCTTAAGACTCGGCCAAAAACGTTCAGAGGCTAGTCAAGAGGTTAAGGCTATTTTTAAAATTGAAAAACTGAGCTTTTAAAAATACATAGGTGGGGCTGATATATCGCCCCCTATAGGCGATATATTGCCTCTCCCAGTATTCCCAAGGCTGGTTCGATCGTTCGTGCAAAGTCGACGTGTTTTTCGTATCTCCCGTGTGGCGATATATCGCCCCTATAGCAGCGATATATTGGCATACGTTGAAATATTAGATACGTAATTGCACTTTTTCAGCTTAATTTGAATTGGATAAACAGCTTTGACTGAGTCATAATACGGTTTTAAAGCTGCTGGTAGGTCCTAGAGTTTTTAAATATTTCATTTTAAAAATATTTATCACAAATACTTAATTCCTTAATAAACATGCACACGACAAGTGTCATGATCTTATTAGTTCTATCTAAACCTTGTAGTATAATAAATGACATTCTTATAATCATCTATATTAATTAAACCTTATGTTATAATTAATATTCTTAAACTATATGTTAAACTTATAAAATCTATAAGTGTTGCTACGAGTGTTCAACTAAGTCCCGGCTTGAACCAAAATCCACAGTAACTATCATACTATAACTACTACTAGCTAAGTAAAATTCTGGGACTCTACATCACATCACTAATATCATCCTTTGAATCTGAAAGCACAACCACCTCTGGTATTTGGTTCTCCATATCACTTTCATAATCCATGTAGTTAAACTCTTCTTCATATTCCTCTTCATCAGTTTTATCAAAGTCAGCATCCTGAAATTCCTCTGAATATTGATCAGCATCAAACTCTTCCTGTTCCCCATCCATGGTTGCGTCAACAGGGATACCAAAAATATCTGCAGGGACATCACAATCATCTGGTAGTTCCTCTATAATACATATTTTCAGAGGGGGTAAAGTGGTAGCATGGACATGCTTAACAACTTCTGATTCTTCCTTCCAATTTAAAGGTCAGACTGTTTTAGGAAAAACAAGATATATGTCAATCTTTGTAGCCTGATTCCTCTCAATATCCTCCAAATTTTTTAGGATCTCCTTATCCACTACAACCATGAAGCCCATATTAAGAACCTTTCCTATTGGTTTGTACAGAAAACCCATTGGAAGTTTACGTCCTAAGTCCAAGGCCATTCCATCCAATTCCATCCTAGTGAAGTAATCAATATCCACACAATCAACGTAATCAACTTTACCTCCTTCATATATTCTATTTTTGAATGGAGTAAATCAACTTTCCCCATGGTTTATTGCAATAGTGAAGATGTTAGTATGGCCACTTGTTAAATAAAGAGAACTCTAGTTTAGAATACTGCCCTAGTCAACAGAAATAAAAACTGTTATGTCAACACTTCACACACACACAAACTGAAGCACAATATACTTCACACACTTGAAGAGGAACATAGTCCACCACACGATTGAACCATGAACCACAACAACAAAGATTCCCTCAATAAACAAAGCATATATTTCAGTGGACCCCACTTTGTCAATTGTATGCACATGCTTCTCTACAACAATTGGACCCAAATTTAATAATACCACCTACTGTAAATCAACAAAACTCTCACCCCCCCAAAAATTGAAAATTGATACCCTTCCCTGCCCAAACTGATCTATATAGAGTATCCTTATCATTCTCCCAAAAAAATTGTAAAATCACGTTGAGAAGAAAAGAAACCCAGTCAACAGGATCTGTACAAAAGAAAAGTACTCACCGTAGTGGGGTGGTTGTTCCTCCGGTTGTCGAGTGGTCGGAATTGTGGAGGCGAATCCGTCGTCGTCTCTTCTATGCTCCTATCGCGAAATGGATGACTTCCTTAACTCATTTCTCTCAAGATCCTCCTCTGAACTTTCTGGGTAAAGAATTTTTAGGGATTCATTTGATTGGGTTTCTGATTGGTTAAATTTTGTGTTATATTATGGGTAAGGAATTTATGGAATTTTTTGTTTTAGATTAGTTTTAGAAATGTTATTAAGATATTAAAAAAAATAGTTTTTGTTAATGGTTATTTTTTTGTTTTAGATTAGAAAACATAATATATATTTTTATTTTTTTTAAATTTAATATTTTAACCCAATCGGGTTGTGCCACGTGTACCTTGTATACCCCGAACGGCTTAGGGACCAACGACTGCACCAAAACATTAACGGTAGGCATTAATTCTGCCAAAAATTTTACATAAGCATTTAAGTGCAACAAACTTAACAAATTGTTGAAGGTTTGGTTGAGTTTGAATTGAGAAATATGCAGGGGAGCTGGGTTCATAGGGTCAAGTCGCGACCAAGTTTATGCAAGACGCAGCTTGAACCCATTCCAGAGCCTCCCCTGGTCTCTATCAAGTAAGCGCGCCGCGACCCACAGGGTCAAGTCGCAGCCTGCCCCTTGCACCCCAGACAGAGGCTCTCTGTCTTGGGGGAGTGCCGCAGCCCCTGGGGGCAGATCGTGGCCCACCCATCCTTTTGTGCCAGGTTGGGTTTTAGCTAGCCTTTAAGTGCATGTTTTCATTTCTCAAGGCTCAGGATCAAATCTACTAACCATTTTAGTAGGATTCGAGGTCCCAACAGCGGGGTTTAGACCATGAACCTTTTGTTATTTATTTTTATTGGTGGGATTTCATATTTGGTTATGATTAGGTGACCGCTAAGGGACTTAAGGATTGATCATTGTCAAGGGTCGTTCTTTTATTATTTCACACTCGAACCAGAGGTAAAAAAATTGCACCCAGTATATGACATGCATGGTTATTGATGAGGTATGCAGAGTGCTTTATATATGGACATTGATTGCATTGTAAATGCTTAGCAGCTTTGCTTATTTGTGAATGTTACTTACTTATTAGTCAGAAACGAGATTGGTGTTAGTACTGGTTGTGAAGTCTTGACTTATTAGTCATGATCAACAGTAGTAGTCGTATGGTATTGGCCTAAGAGTCAAGAGCGGCATTAATGTGTTTAACACAGGGGTAAATTATTAGATCTAATAAACATGAGCATTAAATGCTTGACCGGCCCTAAGGTCGAAGAAAACTAAAGCGCTGGTCTAGTCTAAAGGCTAGTTACTTAGAGTCAGGGCCAAAAGGCTCAGGTGACTGACATGTCACATGGCTTAGGGTGCGGAGCCCCAGAGAGTGACTCATTAGTCACCTATCCAGAGTGTCATTTATTAGTCACCTATCCAGAGTGTGATTTATTAGTCACCTATCCAGAGTGTGACTCATTAGTCACCTATCCAGAGTGTGACTCATTAGTCACCTACCCAGGGAGTGACTCATTAGTCACCTATCTGATAAGGGCTGCAAGCCCCAGAATGATTACATGATCATTTATTGATATTGTATACATGCAGTAATAAGTTTTCTTGATGAGCTTTGGCTCATGGGTGCTATGTGGTGCAGGTAAAGGGAAAGAAAAGCTCACCCAATCTTGAGTGTAGAGCTTAGGTGGCGATGTGTACATATGCGGTCGCTTGACCACCACGACCAAGGTGTTTCTCAGGGGAACTAGGGTTTAACCCTATATTTCACCCCTTAGGTCAGCGGGTTGTAACTTTTATACTGTAATGACCATTTTAGATTGTAAATAACTTTGTAAACACTTTTATGGGCCCATGTACAGTTTAATGTTTTAAATAAAATATATCAATTCCTTTTGACCAAGATTTTTTTCACCCTGGCCTATTAATGACACCTAGATGCACGTTTATAACCTAATGACTCGTTTAACGAGTTAAGCACTATTTAAAGTCCACAATAACGGTCTTGGAGTAACCAAGGCGTTACAGTCCTTATCGTTTTAAAGTTTAAGACAACAGTTGACTTAAAGAAGTTTTTTTACCAAAAAAAAATTTAAATAATTATATTGAATGTACAAAATCTATACTAGTAAAAAATTATTTAAAATTTAATACCATGAGAGCAATTCTTCCATCCCTCACTTCAATTTGAAGAACTTAGTCCTTCATCGATTTTGTGCTGTTGGATCCATTTTTTGTATGCTGGACGGTTTGATTTATATTTCTTGATGAGAATGTGGTAAAATACTCATATACCCTTGTTAAACCCTAACAACTGGCTACCGATTTGCCTTTATTTTATTTATTTTTTGTCTCATTTTTCTTCTATTATTTGAGAACTCCAAATAAATGGTCATTCCCACCGATTCCAAAATCACCATTTGGAAGTAAAAAATCAAAAAAATTCTTGATCATCGGTTGATTGGCTTCATTGGTTGGTGTTAGAGGTCGGGTACAGAGGGGTTGAAGATTCTTATGTCATGGGTGTAGCCCTTTTGCTCATCGTCGTGGGTTTTCGGTAGCAAATTTTTTTAACTTTTTTTGAAAAGTACTGATGCCCTTTAAAGATTGAGCAAATATATGAACTTAGATTTGTTAAAAGAATCTATTTTCTTTTACATGTAGGATGTGTGGTATTCCCATAATGATGGATCGATATGGATTAGGCCTACCCATGGAGCCTGGAACTATTGTGTGTATTGAAGTTTGTTCTTCTTGTTACTTATTAGAATTGGGCACTGGGTTTATATGTGCTAGAATTAAATTTTTCCTTATGTGCTTTAGATGGAAGTGAAAATAAATTATTCTGATGTCAAACTTGTAACGTCTCAAATTACCTAATAAGGCTTAGGGTCTTAATTAGGGGGTCAGGATGACAATATATGAACTTATATGCTTATATGAGTTATATTTGTATGTAATTATGTGATTATGTGAGTTATATGATAGTATAATTAGGTATGCATGATTAAGGGTATTAAATATTCACGTGGGCCCATTTCTTATTAGAAGGGCAATTTTCGTAAATCGGCCCGTTGTAGGCATAATTGTATATATGTGCATATATATGATATATGTGAGAGACCACATTATTATGTGAGTTTATTTGGGTTACTCGGCACGAGACGATCCTAGGGAGCAAGTTAGCGGGAAGGTCAACGGGACCTAATACCCAACTCGGGGTGAGTCAAGGAGTATTTTAGGTATCTAACACGTTATTAGGTGATTGGGTAACGGGAATGAATAATTGATGATATTATTAGAGTAAGTGAGATTAGGTGGGAATACCAAGCATTTTGACAATTTTTCCATCGGGGACGTTTTTGGTACCCCGAGCCTCGAGATTAGCTTAAGATTACTCAAGCCTTAAGAAACAAATAAAAACACAAAACACACTCAAGCACTCAGCTCACAACCGACTCTTTCCCTCTCTCTCTCTCTCTCTCTCTCTCTCATTCTCTCTCAATTCTTCTAAGTGAATTTCTTGGGAACAAAGGTTAATTCTTGGCTAAAAGCATGGGGGAATTGAAAGCCTAAACTTGGGATTAGACTACCTACAGTTAGGTGGACTTAAATCATAATTAAGGTAAGCTTTAGACTCTATTTTCCACTAAATTTATGTGTTAGTTTGGCAGTTCTTGAGTCTTGTGGCTCAAGGTTGTGAACTTGAGTTTTGACAGATCTTCAATCAGGTTTTAAGTTGGGTTTTGTTGCTCATATTATGTTGAATTGGTTCTGGGGATTTAATTGTGGTTTTAGAAATGATTTGGGGTGGTTTTGATATAGATTGGCTGAAGAAAAACCAACGAGTTATGGGTTCGTAGGGGCAGGTGTTGCGATATTTTTGCTATGCAAGTGCACACAGTCGCAATTTGTAATAAAATGGTAAAAACCAAGTATCGCCCTCAAGGACCGATTTATCAATTACCAATCAATCAATCTTTTTAATTCTATTTGATTAAACAATTTTTCAGAGATTTCAAACAATGAAGAATACTAACGAAGCACAATGAAAATTTAAACGAAATAACAGAGAAAATGAAATTAGGACAATTATGATCCTCTATTGTCCACCCTTTTATTTCCTAATGCAAGAATTATATCCCCTTCTCCCTATTCAAGAATAAGTTGCAAAAACAATTCATAATCTGGTTAAGATTTACAAAATTCAATCTAAATGACAACTTCCTATATTTCTATGGTAAGTTGAATCATGAAGAAGGCATTAAACACGAAACTCAGAAAAATAGGCAAACAATTTAGATACTTTCGTTCTAAATTGAATTTGCATCCAAACAATCAAAGCATATCAAATTTCACTTTTCAGATTTCAATTTGATTCATGAAATAACAATTAGAGGTGATCAATCAATAATTGCATAAGTAACACAGATTGTAAGGAATTGAAAGAGATGAAGAAGAACATCAATTTTGCATTAAACCATAAAAAGGGTTTCCAAAAGATTCACATAATAGCCCTAAAGAAGAAATTAGCCCATAATATTCATTCTAGCAATAAGAGAATTCAATTACAAACATAAAAATTGAAGAAGAAGATGAAAAACACAGGATTGAATCCTCCAAAATGGTATTCTCACTCCCAGCCGTCGTACCCTACTCAAACCTCTTCCAGTCGCACACTATGTTTCTTCGAAAATCCCTACCAAATTCCAAGTGAAAGGACCAAATTTCCCATCAAAAAATGATCAGATCTGTGAAAATTGCGTCACCAGCGCTGTAGCGCTAAAGTCAGAGACAAAATAGAAGAAATCTGGGCACCAGCGCTGTAGCGCTCTTATCGTAGCGTTGTAGCACTAAAGTCAGAGCCAAATCTTCCTGAAAACTGCGTCCAAGCACCGTAGCGCTGTTGTTGTAGCGCTATAGCGCTAAAGTCAGAAACGTCAACTTTCAGAAATCCTTCCTAGCACTACGGCGCTCCCTTAGTAGCGCTGTAGCGCTACTTACAGAACCCAAAAATCCACAAATCCGTCCCAATTTTGTTCCACTTTCACTCCTTTTTACTATTTGTATCACTTTAGCATTAATCACCCTGAAACAAGAACAAACGGACATAATTCCGAAATAAAATAATCCTAACTAACAAAAAATGCCCTAAAAACCTAGACCATAAACGAGTCTAAAACTTGTTTATCAAACTCCCCCAAACTAAATCTTTACTCGCCCTCGAGTAAATACCAAGTTAAACTAACAAAAAGAAACAAACACAAAACGAACAAGCTAAACCATCATTACCATCTACACTGCTTTGCCAAAACTCATGAAATCTCAATTGCAATAATAATAACCAGAATTTCAGCTCAATTGCCTTAAAGTCCAATTTGTAAAGTTCAATTAGGGAAATCAATAATATATCACGAAAATGACTACAACACTTGGACTCTATCATTTATGCTCAACTCATTCCAGACAATTCCACAAACCAATTTTTCAATATGCTTTCATTACTTAACCTTCTCCACTAATGTCAATAACACGTGTTTTGAAATCAAAAGGACTTTCATGGGTTATAGCGTTAGGCTTAGGCAAGGGTAGATGAAATTGTCATTTAGGCTCAACATTACCATAAGCATATAAACTTTACACCCAATCTTGATATTCACAACACAATTTAACACAACCCAAAGATCCTCTTTATTTCCAAAGATTGAGAAATTTAAACACTAGAGAGTAGGTTTTTTTTTTTTTTTTTTATATATACTACCTTTCCCCCAAACTTGTGCATTTTAATGGGGACATCAAAAGAAAAGTAGTTTCTCTCAAATCTCTTTTATTTATTTATTATTTTTTTTTTATTTCTCAATCTTTTCTTGAATTTTTTTTCTATTGCCAACACCAATACACAAGAGTAACACCCATTATAAATCAATCCCATTTTATATTTTATAAGCTCATGGTACAAATCTAGGAACGGAAAAATAATAAGGTATTCAGTTAAGCTCAAAACAAGTGTTTAACAATAAAAGGTGGACTTTTAGGCTCAAAGAGGGTATCTAGGGAAAATTAAATCAAGGTTGGCTTGAAAAGCACAATCGATCCAATAAAATTGCCTAAATCACTTTTCAAAACACATGTCATCAAGGATTTCGCCTTAAAGGCCAAATAATGCAAGTTCTATCAAATTCAAATTGTCATACCACCAATCCTAGTCAAACATATATAATAAAATCCAAAGTGTTGCATTTTCAAAACATATTAAAAATTTCCCACAAAACCTTTAAATTAAACTCTAAAACAATTGAACCAAGCACAAAGTTGAATTCAATTTCCTTTTCACGAGCAAAGACAAAGCAACAGCAGACAAGAATGATGGCTTAACAGTTACACTAAACAACCACAGAAAATAACACAAGAGACTGAAAGCTAAACTAAACAACGCACAAAATAAAAATAAAACAAAAGAAGCTCCCCCCCCAAATTGAAGATGCACATTGTCCCCAATGTGATAAAGAAAGGAACAGAGGAAGAGAACTTACCTGACCAGCCACATCAGTATGGCAGTGGTGGTGGTTGGAACGAAGGACCTTCAAAAGGCTGAGACTGTGGAGGTTGAGGTTCAGGAAAACCAGCAAATGACGGGGGTGGAGGCGGAGGGTAAAATGGAGAGTACAGTGGATAGGGCGGTGGTGGAGCAAAATAAGTGCGATCTGATTCATCTAACGACCAGCGGCTCACCAAATTGTTTAACTGAGCCACATGATTCACTTCATAATCATATCGCTGGCCCAAATACTGATTCACCATATGATGTTGTTGAACCACATATTGATTTTGTTGGATTAGATAATCCAACTTGTCATTAACTTGCTGCAGACTTGAATTACTACTGCCACCCAACAATACTGGTTCAACTTCTTCCTCCACATCAGTTTCCACACGGCGCTTTCCCTTTTTTCTTGCCTGCGGCACATACAGAGCTAGCTCAGGATAATCATTCATCAAATTGATGGACAACGGTTGTTGCAGCATCTGATAAATATCAGTAACAAATTCTAGGACACCAGCCTTACAGCACAACATCGTGATGATAGATCCATGGGCCAAACCTCCAGTGGTGTGCCCCTTTTCAATAAAATTAATGCTGGCCTTGATCCAAATACCCGGATTAACACTCATGCCCATCATCAATGCGTACATCAATAAGACTCGATCTTTAGTCATATCAGACACATGACTAACCGGCATAAATCGAGCACACACAAAGAACGCCCAAAATCTCACCTCAATGTTAAGCTGGCACGATACTATACTCTTAGGTAGACTGCCGGATAAATTCCAGGGAGCACTTTCAAAGCATAATTTCTCAGCTACAGCCGCAAAAAATCTATAGATCCATTCAAGAACTGAGCATATTCCTCCTCCTCTTGTTTTATGTGCGGGGCTTTGAACACCTTATTAATAGCTTCAGCAGTGAAAGGCACACGTTTACCTCGAACAAAGACTGTATCATTGTGTTTATCTCTTAAGTTCGTATAAAACTCATATACCAATGATACATTAGCCTGTGCCAATTTAGTCACAAAATATCCCCATTTCCTATTCATAAGATTTTCCCAAACCCGTTCAAAAATCTGATGAGCAAAAGGTTCAGACTCATATTCCACTTCATGCTCAGGAATCAAAGGCTTTCTAACAAATTTCTCATAGCGCTCCTGAGCCTGAAAATTGATAAACCTAGTCTCATCGTACTCATGCTTAGAACTATCCTCCCTTGGTTGAGACACAGATGCTTGTCCCTTACCTTTATCCTTATTTCTACCCGCTCTACTCTTAGGAGCCATTATCCACACTCTCACCAACCCATAAAACAGAATTTTGACAGTACCTCCCCTACAAATGAACCCTTTTCCTCTTCACAAACAGTTACAATATTCAATCTTTCAAACAAATCAACTAAAATCCCCAAACCCAAGCCACAGATAGGATCCACCCTCAACAATCATTCAAAGCAATTCAATCCCAAATACCACAAAAATCTGAGGAGAAAAGGGAAAGGAACCACTTACCAAACCTTGCAATGGACTCCTTTATGCTTGAATTAGAACAGCCCCTTGAAAATTTCCATCTTCATCAAGAAATTAAATCAATGAATTTCTAGGGTTTCAAAACAGATTTGGGGGAGTTTGAAATGGGTAGGAGAAGAAAGCAAAGAAAAGAGAGGAATAGAAGAAGAAATGAATGAGAAAGGGAGAATGTGTGGTGAGATTTCTGGGAAAGGGGCTGCAAGGGAAGATATATGGGGGTTGTGGAGTGGATGGAGGAGAGAAAATGGAGATGAGAAAAAAAACTGTAGAGGAAATGAGGGGGAAAATCGCACCCCCTCTGTTTTTAAATTTTTTTCTGGACAGAGCGCTGTAGCGCTACAGCGCTAATACGCGATCTGGGATCTGGCTCTCTGGAACCAGCGCTGGTATAACAGTGCTGTAGCGCTAATTGGCCCCCGAATTTCTTTTTCTTCTCTGAGAAGAGCGCCATAGCGCTATGGCACCTCCAATCACCACATTTTTATTTTTATTTTTATTTTTTTATTTTTATTTTTCACAATTTTCACGGTTCAAACAATACATTAAAAGAAAAATAACAACTAAAAAAAATTTCCTTCATTGTTCAAAACCAAATAAAATAAAATAAAATGAATTTACAATTAAGAACTGCCTCCTCAAAGCGCTGTCGTTAAAGTCATTTAGCCGGACGCTGGACCCCTCTTCAAAGAGGCTTCAGAAGGAGGATAGACTTTGCTTGATCAAAAGTACCACCCAAGTAGGGTTTCAATCTCTGGCCATTGACTTTAAAGGAATCACCTGAGTTGCCCAGAACTTCTACAGAACCATATGGAAAGACTTGAACAACAGTGAATGGTCCTGACCATCTTGACTTCAATTTGCCAGGAAAAAGTCTCAATCTTGAATTAAAAAGAAGTACCTTCTGCCCTGGTTGGAACTCTTTCCTGACTAAGTTCTTGTCATGCCAAGCCTTTGTTCTCTCCTTATAAATCTTGGCATTTTCATAAGCCTCATTTCTGAACTCATCAAGTTCATTCAGTTGCAACGACCTTCATTCACTGTCTACACTCCAATCAAAATTTAATTTTTTCATAGCCCAGAATGCCCTGTGCTCCAACTCAACTGGTAAATGACACGCTTTACCAAACACCAACCTGTAAGGATACATACCTATTGGTGTTTTTAATGCAGTTCTGTAAGCCCAAATCGCATCATCTAACTTCTTCGACCAATTTTTCCTCGAACTGTCAACGGTTTTCTCAAGGATGCTTTTGATTTCTCTGTTTGAAATTTCAGCTTGCCCATTTAATTGAGGATGGTAAGGCAAAGCTTTTCAATGATATACTCCATAATGAGCCAGCAATGGATCAAGTTGCTTATTCACAAAGTGTTTCCCTTCATCACTAATAAGAGCTCGGGGAGTGCCAAATCTAGTAAAAATATGTTTATGTAGAAAATTAAGCACAGTTTTACCGCCATTGGCTCTAGTTGCTGCAGCCTCCACCCATTTGGATACATAATCTACTGCCAATAGAATATATTCATTGTTGTAAGATGGTGGAAAGGGCCCCATGAAATCAATGCCCCATACATCAAACAGTTCCACTTCAAGAATTCCCTGTACAGGCATTTCATTTCTCCTCGAGATATTACCAGTTCGCTGACATCTATCACAAGCCTTGACAAAAACATTGGCATCCTTGAATAATGAAGGCCAATAGAAACCACTTTGTAATACTTTGGCTGCCGTTCTTGATGCTCCAAAGTGCCCACCACATTGTTGAGTGTGACAATGGTTGAGAATTGACTGCATCTCTTCTTCAGGAACACATCTTCTGATAATCTGATCAACACAATGCCTATAGAGAATAGGCTCCTTCCAATAGTAATGTTTCACCTCAGAAAATAATTTCTTTAATTGCTGCTTCGACATTTCAGGAGGCACAATCTTGGCAACCAAGAAGTTCCCTATGTCAGCAAACTAAGGGACAGCTAAATTCTCACTTACCCCAAACAACTGCTCATCAGGAAAGTGATCATTGATTTGCACTGCTTTCTTATTTTCAGTCTCCTCCACCTCAAGTCTAGAAAGGTGATCAGCCACCACATTCTCGCTGCCCTTCTTGTCATGAATTTCCATGTCAAATTCTTGAAGTAAAAGAATCCATCTAATCAGGCGGGGCTTGGCATCTTTCTTTAACATCAAGTATTTAATGGCAGAGTGATCAGTGTAGACAATCACTTTGTTACCAATTAGGTAGGGTCTAAATTTATCACAAGCAAACACAATAGCTAGCAACTCTTTTTCTGTAGTAGCATAATTCAGCTGAGCCTCATTTAGAGTCCGACTAGCATAATAAATAGACATGAATACCTTGTCAATTCGCTATCCCAAAACTGCCCCCACTGCATAGTCACTGGCATCACACATCAACTCAAAAGGCAATTCCCAATTCGGAGCTATCATAATTGGAGCAAAAATAAGCTTTTCTTTCAAGAAATTGAAAGCCCTCAAACATTCATCATTAAAATCAAAGACAACTCCATTCATAAGCAGATTCGAGAGAGGCTTGGACACTTTAGAGAAATCCCTTATGAATCTTCGATAGAACCCAGCATGACCAAGAAAACTTCTAACACCTTTGACTGAAACTGTGGAGGCAGCTTTTCAATGGAAGAAATTTTTGCTCTGTCTACCTCAATTCCCTCACTTGAAATTTTATGGCCAAGAACAATCCCCTCTTTCACCATAAAATGGCATTTCTCCCAATTCAACACCAGATTTGCCTTCTCACAACGGTTCAACACATTCTCCAAGTTACCCAAACAGAGGTCAAATGATGAGCCAAAAACAGAGAAATCATCCATGAATATCTCAATACACCGTTCTACCATATCTGAAAATATGGCCATCATGCACCGTTGAAATGTGGCAGGGGCATTACATAGTCCAAATGGCATTCTCCTGAAAGCAAATGTGCCATAAGGACATGTAAAAGTTGTTTTCTCTTGATCCTCTGGTGCAATAGCGATCTGATGATACCCTGAATACCCATCCAAGAAACAGTAGTAGCTATGGCCTGCCAATCTGTCAAGCATCTGATCAAGGAAAGGCAAAGGAAAATGATCCTTCCTTGTTGCCTTATTGAGCTTGCGGTAGTCTATACAAATCCGCCACCCCGTTACAGTTCTTGTTGGGATGAGTTCATTGTTCTCATTTTTCACCACTGTCATACCACCCTTTTTAGGTACCACTTGCACAGGGCTCACCCATGCGCTATCAGAAATTGGGTAGATCACCCCAACATCCAACCATTTAAGAATTTGCTCCAGTATGACTTCCTTAATGGCTGGATTGAGTCTTCTCTGGGCCTCTATGGATGGCTTGCTATCCTCCTCAAATAAGATTTTATGCATTACTGTCGATGGGCTTATTCCTCTAATATCCGCCAAGGTCCACCCAATGGCCAATTTATGCTCCCTTAAAACCCTCAACAGTTTCTCCAATTCTATCTTTGACAGGTCAGCTGACATAATGACAGGTAAAGTTTCATTCTCTCCCAAATAAGCATATCGCAAGTGACCTGGGAGGACCTTCAATTCCAGCTGTGGTGGCTGCTGAATGGATGTTAGCGGTTTATCAGGCGCATCTGCTAATTCTTGAAACTTCTTCCAGTATGGCAAGAAAGAGTTGATCCAGTTACACAATCTCTGATCTCAGCATCATCATCATCATCGACCTCATCGCCTAATAATACTGCCTCTAAGGCATCACTACTCATCCTTCTCTTGGAGACTGCCTTCTCTATCACATCTACACTACAGCAACTGTCACTAGCCACCGGATACTTCATGGACTTGAAGACATTAAAGACCACCTCATCTCCTTGAACTCTAAGCTTAAGCTCTCCTTTGTGAACATCAATAAGAGCTTGGCCTGTGGCTAGAAATGGCCTACCGAGAATAATTGACACATCTGTATCCTCCTCCATGTTCAGAACGATAAAGTCAGCTGGAAATATGAACTTATCCACCTTCACAAGAACATCTTCAATAATACCCCGTGGATGTGTCAACGATCGGTCTGCAAGCTGTAAAGTGACAGTTGTTGGTTTTGCCTCCCCCAAAACAAGTCTTCTAAACACAAATAAGGGCATCAGATTAATACTCGCCCCCAGATCACATAAAGCATGTTTGCATTCAAATTTTCCAATGGTGCAAGGTATGGTGAAGCTCCCCAGATCTCTTTGCTTTTGGGGTAGCTTTCTCTGTAATATCGCGCTGCACTCTTCAGTGAGTGCTACAGTCTCATAGTCCTCCATCCTCCTTTTCTTTGACAGAATCTCCTTCATGAATTTCACATAGCTGGGCATCTGCTCCAAGGCCTCAGCAAAAGGAATGTTTATGTGCAGCTTTTTAAACACATCTAAAAACTTAGAAAACTGTTTATCTAGTGTAGTCTTTCTAAGCCTTTGAGGGTATGGAACTCGAACTGGCTGCTCAATAACAACTGGCGGACTCTTTTCTGGAAGCTAGTGGTCTTCAGTAACCCTTTCTGAATCAGACTGTTCACCCATCTCTTTATTCTGAACCACTGCCTGTGGAGGTCTAGGCTGCTCAGTCTGCTTCCCACTCCTCAGAGTAATTGCCTGAACTTGCTCCTTAGGGTTGACTTTAGTATTACTGGGCAAATTTCCCTGCGGTCTGTTATTGAGCATATTGGCCAACTGCCCAACTTGTGTTTCCAGGTTTCTGATAGAAGATCTAGTCTCTGTCATAAACTGAGTTTGAGTATTGGTGAGAGTCAACAATGCAACTTGCAGTTCATTAGGCCTCTCAGGTTGAGCTTGATTCATTGATTGTTGAGGCCTAGGCTGTTGTGAAGAAGAGGCTTGATGCATAGGTGGTTGAGGCATATTATTCTGAAATTGGCCCTGAAACTGAGGTTGCTGGCCCTGATTATTCTTCCAAGAAAAATTGGGGTGATTTCGCCACCCAGGATTGTAGGTATTGGAGAATGGATTATTGAGTGGTCTTTGAAAGTTTCCCACCGCTTGAACTTGAACGTGATCTATCGGAGTGTTATTGTTCATATTGATAGGGCACTGATCGAAAGAGAGAGAGACACCACAAATTTCACACCTAACTTCCATTTGAACCGCATTAGCAGATAAAGTGCTCTGTTGTAACTGTTTTGTCAAGGAGGCTACTTGTGTTGTTAGAGCAGTGATTGCATCCAGCTCATGCACCCCAGCTACCTTTCTGACTCCTGATGATCTTTCCTCAGACCACTGATGATTGTTTGTGGCCATGTCCTTCAGCAGCTCATAAGCACTAGTTGCACTCTTGCTCATAAAAGTACCACCCGTTGTAGCATCAATAATGGTTCTGGTTGTAGGACATAAACCATTGTAAAAATTCTGTACTAACATCCACTGTTCAATGCCATGATGAGGACATCTTCTCAAGAGTTCCTTGAACTGTTCCCAAGCTTCATACAAAGACTCTCCATCATTCTGGAAAAAATTATTGATCTCTCCCCTCAATTTAGCAGCTTTGGACGGAGGGAAGAATTTTGACAAAAACTTCTGAGCTAGATCTTGCCAGGTGACAATAGAGTTTGGTTGTAGCGAGTTCAGCCAACTTTTAGCTCTATCCCTCAGAGAAAATGGGAAAAGGCTCAGTTTAATTGCAACAAAAACTTGTTGCGATATTTTTGCTATGCAAGTGCACACAGCTCCAAAAAATTAGACAAATGGGTGTGAGGATCTTCAGAAGGCAACCCATTAAATTGAACAGAGGATTGCACCATTTGTAGAATAGCTGGCTTGATTTCAAAATTGTTAGCTTCTACAGCTGGTGGGCATATACTATTTTGTACTCCTGTCAGAGTGGGCAGTACATATCTCTCAGGCTCCTCTCAGCATTGTTCTGAGCCTGACCCCCTTGTACAATTCCAGGAATTAAAGCATTCCTGCCATCCCCTTGATTCTGTGCCATCTTCACAGAATTATGGGCCTCCCTCTTGTTCTTTCTGTTTTGCTTGCAAGACTTTTCAATCTCAGGATTCAAAGTTTGTCTACTCCTCTTCTGCTACGCATATAACACAGTTCACCTGAGATAGAGAAATTAAGCAACTAAACAGATTAGAAACAAGAGAAATTAAAATCAAATTAGAATAAAAATTAATTAGACTGATATTGATAATTATTTTCAGTCCACGGCAACGGCGCCAAAAACTTGTTGCGATATTTTTGCTATGCAAGTGCACACAGTCGCAATTTGTAATAAAATGGTAAAAACCAAGTATCGCCCTCAAGGACCGATTTATCAATTACCAATCAATCAATCTTTTTAATTCTATTTGATTAAACAATTTTTCAGAGATTTCAAACAATGAATAATACTAACGAAGCACAATGAAAATTTAAACGAAATAACAGAGAAAATGAAATTAGGACAATTATGATCCTCTATTGTCCACCCTTTTATTTCCTAATGCAAGAATTATATCCCCTTCTCCCTATTCAAGAATAAGTTGCAAAAACAATTCATAATCTGGTTAAGATTTACAAAATTCAATCTAAATGACAACTTCCTATATTTCTATGGTAAGTTGAATCATGAAGAAGGCATTAAACACGCAACTCAGAAAAATAGGCAAACAATTTAGATACTTTCGTTCTAAATTGAATTTGCATCCAAACAATCAAAGCATATCAAATTTCACTTTTCAGATTTCAATTTGATTCATGAAATAACAATTAGAGGTGATCAATCAATAATTGCATAAGTAACACAGATTGTAAGGAATTGAAAGAGATGAAGAAGAACATCAATTTTGCATTAAACCATAAAAAGGGTTTCCAAAAGATTCACATAATAGCCCTAAAGAAGAAATTAGCCCATAATATTCATTCTAGCAATAAGAGAATTCAATTACAAACATAAAAATTGAAGAAGAAGAAGATGAAAAACACAGGATTGAATCCTCCAAAATGGTATTCTAACTTTTAGCCGTCGTACCCTACTCAAACCTCTTCCAGTCGCACACTATGTTTCTCCGAAAATCCCTACCAAATTCCAAGTGAAAGGACCAAATTGCCCATCAAAAAATGATCAGATCTGTAAAAATCGCGTCACCAGCGCTATAGCGCTGGTATTGTAGCGCTGTAGTGCTAAAGTCAGAGACAAAATAGAAGAAATCTGGGCACCAACGCTGTAGCGCTCTTATCGTAGCGCTGTAGCGCTAAAGTTAGAGCCAAATCTTCCTGAAAACTGCGTCCAAGCGCCGTAGCGCTGTTGTTGTAGTGCTATAGCGCTAAAGTCAGAAACGTCAACTTTCAGAAATCCTTCCTAGCGCTACGGCGCTCCCTTAGTAGCGCTGTAGCGCTACTTACAGAACCCAAAAATCCACAAATCCGTCCCAATTTTGTTCCACATTCACTCCTTTTCACTATTTGTATCACTTTAGCATTAATTACCCTGAAACAAGAACAAACGAACATAATTCCGAAATAAAATAATCCTAACTAACGAAAAATACCCTAATAACCTAGACCATAAACGAGTCTAAAACTCGTTAATCAGCAGGCCACAACCCTGTTCTTAGGGTGCCACGACCCTCTTGAACTCAAAGGATGGAGGAGGTGTCTGACGCGAGTATGCGCTGTGGCGCCTGTTAGGCTGCGCCACGACGCATGTCCAGTTGGAAGAGAGGCTGGGGCCTCTAACATGGGTGGTTCATGGCTCAGATGCTTGGGGTCGCGACACGTAAGGGGTTTTGAGCCGCGGATAGGTTTTCTAGTGCGTGAATTCAACCCTAAGGGCTCGGGATTGATCCTACTACCCAGTTTAGTAGAATTCGACATCCTGGAGGCTAGGACTCAGTCCGGAAGCCTTTATTTGCTCGTTATTGGTGGGATCGTGTATTATGGTTGTGACTAGGTTATCGCTAAGGGCTCAAAACTGGGATCATGCTCGAGGGTCGTTCTTATTATTACGCTATACTCGGACCTGGGGTATGAAAATTGCACCCGATGTGTGATATTTGTGATTAGGGCTTTGCGCAATTGTTGATTATAATTATGGATAGGGCCTAGGCCCCTAAAAATGTACGTGTTTGAGTTATGCCTGTGCTTGTTGATTAAACATACTTGAGTATTTCGTCTCTAGCTAGTGTTACATGATTGTTCGCATGGTTTACCTAGCTAGGGCTTGGCCCCATTAAGGAGCATGGTTATTACTTTGTTCGTATTTAATTGATGGTGTTGACCCACGATTTGGCCAACTGACACGGAGTCAGAATATGCTTGATATGAATGAATGCGTAGAGAAAAACGTAATGACAAAAGTAAATAAGACACAGTATTTTATAGTGGTTCGGCCCCAAGATCTGGTAATGACCTACGTCCACTTAGACTGATATTGATCTAAGAATCAAAGGAGTGATCAAAGAACAAGGGTTCAATGAGTTTCACTTACCTCTGAAGAATAATACAATATTGCTAGGAGAGTTACTATAGTCTCTAATGATTCAAAAGCCAAACGTCCCTTCCTTGAGCTATCTTTTGCTATTTATAGGCTCAAGGGGGATTACAAAAGATTGTTACAGATATTCTCTCCTGAATAATCGGGTATCCAGGAGATTGTGTGAGATAAATTCGGGATTCGCAAAGATCTTCCCATAAATGTTGCTTTGTATGCGGAACTATCGACCAGACTGGTCACAGGTAAGACTGGGCTGCACTGCTTCTAATGTGTCTTCTGGTCGATACTCTAGCAGAACGTCTCCAGGTGTCAGCCACGTGTCCTGGGATCACTTGCCATGTCATCAATGCTAATTTTTTGGATAACATTTGCCCCCCAAGTTTATTTATCATGAGCAGTAAAATAAACTTTTGGACGAACGACTCTTTGGTAACCCCGCCTGACGTGTCAGAACCCTTCGTGTGTTCTTGGAAAACGTAACCTACCTCTGTCTAATCACGTCCTTTCGGTTCCCCAGAAATGATTTCGACGGCCATCCCGCTTCCCCATACTTTGAAGAAGGGAAACTAATGATTACACTTTTTAATGCTAGAGACAAACTTATATAAGACCTTCGAAGTCTTTACTTTCTTTTTACGTACACCATCGTCTTCACAAGAAAACCTAAAAACCAGAGCTTCTGCCGTTCCTGAAGACCATTTCCTCTGCATTTTCAAGACCCCGTTCGAGAGTTTCTTGATTTCCGAAGGCCCTTTTTCCACCTCCACAATCATTCTCTTGGTAAGTTTTTGAATTCCCATGCTTCAGATTTTTGTGGTGCATGTTTCTAAATGTAGACCGTTTGAGATTATCTGTTTCTGATTTGAGATGCTTATGAATAGGATGTTTTGTAGGCAAAAAGAGTTACAAGTTAGTTTGATTAGTCAGGATCATATGTTTAGGACGTAAGATCGAAGTAAAAATTCGATCTTTAGGCTAGTTGAAAAATAGGTTTTTCCCGCCCTAAGGGGAGTTGAAAAAGATTTCTTGAAAAACATTTTGCTTTCACCCTTTAATCCGTCTTTTCAAACTGTTCGTATGGAAAACTTTAGCTTCTTGTTAGAATGTTGTTGTATAAAAGCTTAACTTTTGTACACGACCAGCGTTATTCTAAAAAGCTTTTGAAAATTCTCTATCCTCACCTCCCCATTCTTCTGTTTGCAGACATTAATGCCAGATTTGTGGGGAGGTGAGAGGCCCATTGATGACAACCTTCTCGCCCAGCTACTCGAGGGAGAAGAATAACCGGCCGACCGTGTCCATGAGATCCCTTTCTCGCGCTCCTCTTCCAGACCACACCCTTCTCCTCCAATGGCCCGCTCCAAATCTTTAGGCAAGAAAAGGCCTGAGTCCGAAAACAGCCCAAATTCTCCTGCTCAGCCTGACTCGCAGGCTAGGGCTCCCTCGACCAGCGGTCGAGAAAATCTTGTTCCTGACCCTAATATCCAGACTAGGGCCCGCCCTCGCCATCAGAATCTGCCTGATGTCGAGTGGTATACTTCCCTGGCTAGCTCAGTGACCCTGCGGATGGTTGCCAACTGCTTCAGGAAATTCCCTCTCACAGGGGTTTCCATTATACGTCCTGCTGCGGACCAGAGGGCTAACCTCCCCGGAGGTGCAAACAGCGCCTGGTCCCGGTATCACATTGAGGCGGGAGCTTATCTCCCTCTTCATCCCTTTTATGAGGGGGTGGCCAATTATTTTGGTGTCGCCCCCTTCCAAATCACTCCAAACGAATATAGAATGTTGGCCGCACTCTATATCCTGTATAAACTTAAGAAATGGCTAGAGCCTACGCCTCATGAGATCAACTACCTTTTTGACCTCAAATCCAACCCGCAACAACACGGAACGGGTTTCTTCCATTTCTGTCACCAGGAGACCAACCGAACATTCCTGAGTGACACCACGCACATCTCAAATGTGGGGCAGTATAGTAAGGAGTACTTCCTTACCCTGGATATAACCAGCAACAACCTGGCCTTCACTCGAGGAGGTAAGTGCCTGTCTTCGATTGGTCGATACTTTTCATTGAGGTGTTCCCTTTCATTTTTCTCAAACTGTAATCTGTTTTTTAGGCCCATGGTTACGTCCGACCCCAACACCAGACATGGTATTGAGGTCCAATACTTTGGCCAGGATGTCCGACGCAGCAAAAAGCGTCAAGCCCCTGGTAACTGAAGAAAACTTGAGGTTGTCTGGCCTCCTGGCTCCTCGCCATGAAACTAGAGGGTCCGTGGTGGACGAAGCCACTGCCGAGGGGGTTCTCGAGCAGCAACCTCCTGTGCCTCCTCGAAGGAGGATGCCAACGGGGGTTACTATTAGGGAGCCCATGGGCAATCCTTCCGCAGAAAGGCCTTCTGCTCCCCAAGGCAAGGGGAAACAAAAGGCCAAAGAGCCAGTTGTGGACTTGGGAGAGTCTTCTGATGAGAATGGTAACACTATTTTACTTTTAAATGGTTTGCCAATTCCCTGTCATTTGTTCGACGGGGAAGGCAACTTTACATATACCCAAAAATTAGGGCCAGACTTATTCATGCCAGATAATGAGTATATGACTAATAGAGGCAATAGTGTAGTGACCAATAGTTGTAGCTCAGGTATTCACTTTGTTACCTCTTTTCTGTTGTACAATAAATTTTCATTTGCCTCTTGCCTTATCATTTGATTGTGTTTACTTGTATGCAGACATGGCCACTCCCAACATCTTTGACATGTACCAGGCCGAGGAGGAAGAGGAAGTTCCCCAACTCCGGCAAAAGTCATCAAGGAGGCACACCGGCAATACCAGCCAGGGGCCCACCAAAAAGAGTCGAACCGAAGATCCTCCAAGGGACGCACCTACTGGGCAAACTTCCGCCCATCCTCCAAATCCTACGGAGAAACAGACTCCTTCTGCCACGCCCAAACCTCTGGCTACGCCTACCGGAGAGCAAATTACTCGGGAAGAAGCTCTCGGTGCCAAAATCTTGAGCTGCACTCTGCGATCAGCCAGGGATCGCCTTGAACGCATCGGTAAAAGCAACCGTGTCAAGGATGCAATGGTTGAGGCTGAAAACATGTCGGTCGACCTGATCCTGAACAGGGCCCTGAATGAAATTTCCAGCGTACGTACTTCTTTGTTTCTCAAGCCTTAGTCTTTTAGTCTTCACGACAGGTTCTAACTCCTTCTTATTTTATTTACAGGCCTTGCTGTCTGCTATTACTACTCGTACCCGTGCCCAGGCTTCCATCGAGCAGGCTAAGGCAAAGGCCATTGAGAGGCATCAGGTGAAGGCAGCCGAGGAGCTTTCGGCAGGAGAGGCTAGGCACGCCAAAGAGTTGGAGGCAATGGCTCGAGAGAGGGACGCTGCGGTGACTAAGCTGTCAGAGGCTGAAGCTGCAAAGGAAGCTGCAATAAAGTCGAGGCAGCAGTATCGAGATTCCAGCGCGACCCATCTTCGCGAAATCAAAAGGTTGGAAGAGATGCACAAGTCCAAGGATGAGGCCATTGCCACTCTTGAAGGCAAAGTGAAGCAGCTGGAGCTTGACAACTCCAAAAATCTGGAGAGGTATAAGAGGATGACGCTCCGATGTTTCTACAACTTCTGGAAACACAATCAGGGTGCCAACTTCAGCTATCTTTCTGAAGACGTTAGGAATGCTGAGCTGACGCGTTGTGCTGCCCAACTAGTCGAAGAGGAGGCAAGAGCGAGGATCCCTGCTTCCCCAAGCCTGGCTGGTGCTGAAGAAGAAGTTGTTGCTGAGGATGCTATCACCCAAAATGCTGCCCAGGATCTTCCAGCCCCAAATGCCTCTTGAACTCTTTCATTTTTTTTCTTTCCTTTTGGCTACACGACCCACGGGTCGTGATGTAAAGAAAATATTTTTGTTTTAAACTTTGCTGCACGGGCAGTAAATATTTTTTTTCTTTTACTTGAATAATTACATCCAAGCCGTGATGCTTGCGGTGTAAAATATTGCATGATGCTATAATATTTTCATTTATTATAACACTTGTCCGTATGATCGAACTTAGCATAGTACTTTGGCATGATTTAACAAAACATAATTTTTGAAAAATACTCTAAGTACTCTAGCATGCTTTCACTCATTCACTCATTTTGTTTATGTGTTTACATACCTCGCGGGTATGCTTTGCTATCGATGTGCCTTATATGCCCCCCAAGTGATCGAGGAGCTTTAGGTCCTTGGTCACTTGCCTTGATCATGACCTGTTCGAACATTTCTGTTCGTGTGAAAAGATGATACTTGTAATACAGCAAAACAACACACGTAATGAACAAATACTTGTAAATATAAATTCACAAAGGTTGGCAAGAATGACTGGCTGCGCACAGTCCCTTATAATCTCGTATTAAAAATGGACTCAACGTGTCTTTACGAGTGATTCTGAAATAGAATCTTACATATACGAGCGATTAGCCATACAGCGTGGCTAACCCTCTTTGCTAAACTTGTAAAAAAAGAAAATTATTACAAGCCAGCCCTTTAAAAAAGACTGTTCACTGATAATACTTGCGCAGGTGTTCTCCATTCCAATAATGTGGGACGAGATCTCCGTTTAAGCGTGCAAGTTTGTAGGTGCCTGGATGAAGGACTTCTTCAATCTGGTAAGGTCCTTCCCAATTAGGTCCGAGCACTCCAGCAGTAAGGTCGCAGGTATTTAAGAAAACTCGTCGTAGCACCAAATCTCCGACGTTGAATTTTCTTTCTTTAACTTTGGAGTTAAAGTACCGGGCGAATTTTTGTTGGTATGCAGCAACTCGGAGTTGGGCCTTCTCCCGTATCTCGTCAATTGAGTCTAGGGATTCCATCATTAGTTGGCTGTTCCGATCCTGGTCGTATGTTAGACGTCGATGTGAGGGGGGATCTAACTCAACAGGCAACATTGCCTCATATCCATAGGCTAAGGAAAATGGGGTATGTCCTGTCGCGGTTCGGTGAGACGTTCTATACAACCAGAGGACTTCGGGCAATTGCTCTGGCCACACTCCCTTAGCTTCTTCGAGTCTTTTCTTCAAGGTGTCCTTAAGAGTTTTATTCATGGCTTCGACCTGCCCATTCGCCTGAGGGTGTGCAACTGAAGAAAATCTTTTAATGACTCCATGTCTTTTGCAGAAATCGGTGAATAAATCGCTGTCAAATTGGGTCCCGTTGTCTGAAACTATCTTTCTGCGCAGACCATATCGACAGACGATGTTCTTGATAATGAAGTCAAGGACTTTCTTGGTCCTGATGGTAGCGAGTGGTTCAGCTTTGGCCCATTTGGTGAAGTAATCGACCGCTACGACTGCGTACTTTACTCTGCCTTTACCTGAAGGCAGGGATCCAATCAAATCTATCCCCCATACTGCAAAAGGCCACGGACTTTGCATCTGCTTCAACTCGTTTGGAGCCGCACTTGGAATCTTCGAGAACCTTTGACACTTATCGCACCTTCGTACAAACTCCATGGAATCCTCGTTCATCGTTGGCCAGAAGTAGCCCTGCCTTAGGATCTTTTTTGCCAAACTTTGGCCCCCAGCGTGATCTCCGCAGAAGCCTTCATGCACCTCTTTCATGAGTTCCTTAGCTTTTTCTAGTGTAACGCACCTGAGTAGTGGCATTGAATAACCTCTTCGATACATTACACCGTCGACCAGTATGTATCTAGCAGCTCGCCTTTGTAGAGTTCTAGCCTTGTTCCTATCTGTTGGCAGCGTACCATTCATCAGATACTCCAAGAAAGGCGCCATCCACGTATCCTCCATCTGAATCTCCATACTGGATTTCGTGGCTTGTATGCTCGGCTTACTCAGTCTTTCTACTGGCACGATATTCAAGGTGTCAGCATCCTTTGCGCTCGCGAGTTTGGCTAAGGCATCTGCGTTTGAATTCTAATCTCGCGGAATTTGCTGGAGGGTGTACTTCGTGAACTGGGCTAGTAAGTCTTTTGTTTTATTTAAGTAGGCCACCATTTTCAAGCCTCGCGCTTGGTATTCTCCCAGGACCTGATTCACCACCAGCTGTGAATCACTGTAGATATCAAGCATCTTTATGCTCATATCCTTTTCCATTCTCAATCCAGCGAGGAGTGCTTCGTATTTCGCTTCATTATTTGATGCAGTAAAGTCGAACCTGATGGCGCAGTGAAATCGATGCCCTTCCAGCATTATCAATATCACTCCCACTACAGTGTGGGATTCGTTGGATGAGCCATCCGTGAATAGCTTCCACGAAGGAGTTTTATCTTGAGGCTCGAGCGCTTCAGGCTATTCGCACTGCTCACTGTCTTGGAGTTCGGTGAACTCTGCAATAAGGTCGGCCAAGACTTGTCCCTTGACTGCTGCTCGCGGTGAATAAGTTATATCGAACTGTCGCAGTTCGACTGTCCACTTTAATAATCGTCCAGCCACTTCCGGTTTTTGGAGGACTTGCCGAAGGGGTTGGTCAGTTAGAATTGTAATAAGATGGGCTTGAAAGTTGGGGCGTAGCTTTCTAGAGGCAAGGATCAAGTAATATGCTAATCTCTCGATTGGCGGATATCTCAATTCTGCCCCGATCAGTCTCTTGCTGACATAGTAGACTGCTTTTTGTACACCTTCTTCCTCTCGCACTAGCACCGCACTGGCAGCAACTTCAGTAATCGCCAGATAAATAAACAAAGTTTCTCCTTCGATCGGCCTTGATAAGATGGGAGGCTGTGCCATATGAGCCTTCAAGGCCTGGAATGCTTGCTTGCAGTCTCCTATCCATTCAAACTTCTTGTTTCCTCTAAGTAGATTGAAAAAAGGAACACACTTGTCTGTTGATTTCGAAATGAATCTACTTAGGGCCGCGATCCTCCCAGTTAAACTTTGTACATCTTTGATCCTTTCTGGCGACTTCATGTCGATCAGGGCTTTTATCTTGTCGGGGTTGGCCTCGATTCCTCTTGAATTTACGATAAACCCCAAAAACTTCCCTGATCCGACTATAAAGGAACACTTGAGGGGATTTAATTTCATCTGGTACTTGTTTAACACATCAAAGCACTCTTGTAAATCCCTCACATGTTCTTCTGCCTTCTTAGACTTTACCAGCATGTCATCCACATATACCTCCATGTTTACACCGATTTGCTCCTTGAACATGTGGTTGACTAGCCGTTGGTAAGTCGCACCTGTGTTTTTCAGTCTGAAGGGCATTACTTTGTAACAATATAAACCCGTATCGATCCGAAAGCTGGTGTGATCCTCGTCAGGGGGATGCATGCTAATCTGGTTGTAGCCTGAATATGCATCCATGAACGAGAGGATCTCGTGTCCTGCAGTTGCATCGACCAGCTGGTCGATCCTTGGGAGTGGGAAGCAGTCTTTTGGGCAGGCTTTGTTGAGGTCTGTAAAATCCACGCAGGTTCGCCATTTGCCGTTAGGCTTGGGAACCAGCACTGGATTGGAGACCCACAATGGATAAAATGCCACCCTGATGAACCCATTCTCCTTTAGTCTTTCGACTTCTTCTTTTAAGGCCCTTGATCTATCTTTATCGAGTAACCTTCTCTTCTGCTGCACGGGTGGAAAGGTCTTCTCTATATTCAGGACATGGCTGATTACCGCAGGATCTATCCCAACCATGTCTTTATGCGACCAGGCGAAAACCTTCTGGTTCTTTTGCGAAAATTCCACCAGTGCGTTCTTCATGGTAAGCTCTAAGTTTCTCCCAACCTCTACGACTTTGGTTGGGTCTTTCTCGTCGAGTTGGACCTCCTCCAGGTCCTCGACGGGTCCAACATTTTCTTCAAAATCCCCAAAGCGAGGATCCAAATCCCCATCCTCACTTTGGGCAACACCCTATTTGGTGACTTCATCACCGGATTGGGCTTGTGTATCAACTGCCATCTGCAACCTACCTGAGGTAGTGCTCTTCGCCTTTGTGATCGAGGCGTTGTAGCACTCCCTGGCTTCCCTTTGGTTTCCCAAAACGCGTCCTACCCCCGCGTCTGTTGGGAACTTCATGGCTAAGTGCCACATAGAGATGACGGCGCGTAGATCAACCAGTATGGGCCTTCCAATAACGGCGTTGTACGTCGAAGGACAATCGACCACTACAAAAGTGGCGAGTAATGTCCTTGTTGCAGGCGTTGTACCCGTCGTCACTGGGAGTTTGATCAATCCGGCTGGGGCGAGTCCTTCTCCAGAGAAGTCGTGTATCGTTTGATTGCAGGGCTCCAAGTCCTTCACGGACAATTTCATGCGTTCCAGTGTTGATTTATACAGGATATTCACTGAACTTCCTGTATCGACCAGTATCCTCTTCACCATCATATTGGCCATCTGGATGTCCATGACCAGTGGATCAGAATGTGGGAACCTGACGTGTTGGGCGTCGCCATCAGAGAAGGTTATCTCCCCTTCCACTGACCGAGCCTTTTTTGGTGCACGGTCCTCCACAGTCATCATCTCGATGTCCTGGTCGTGGCGCAGAGTCCGAGCATATCGTTCTCTGGCCTTTCCGCTATTTCCCGCGAGGTGCGGGCCTCCACAGATGGTTAAGAGTGTTCCAGCCACGGGGGTAGGGTGTAATGGTGGCGAGCATTGGCGTGTGGACGCCTGCTCGTTGCCACCCGGAGCTTCTCGTTGGGAATTTCCCGAAACCCGTACGTATCTTCTCAAGTGTCCTTGTCTAATAAGGAACTCGATTTTGTCTTTCAACTGGTTACATTTATTGGTGTCATGTCCGTAGTCGTTATGGTAACGACATAACTTGGTGGTGTCTCTTTTCGAAATATCCTTTCGAATGGGGCCATGTTTTTTGTAGGGCACACTCGAACTTGTGGCCTGATAAACCTCTCCCCGAGACTCAACGAGGGCAGTGTAGTTAGTGAACCGAGGTTCATAACAATTACCCTTGGCCCGTTTGTTGTCAGAGGCGGAAGGCTCGTTATACGGCCGTTTTCCACCATTCTTGCCATTGCTGTTACCGTTCCCGTTGCCCTTGCCGTTGCCATTAGGTTTGGACCCATTGGCGACTTTGGCGGGTTCGGAAGCCTTCTTATCCCTGCCTGAGGGCTTTCCATCGTCGGCAATGGCTTCTTCGAGCTTGATGTAGCGATCAGCCCGGTCCAAAAATTCTTGGGTAGTTCTCACTCCTTCCTTTCGAAGACTTTTCCAGAGGGGAGAACGATGTTTAACTCCTGCAGTTATGGCCATCATTTTGCCTTCGTCCCCAACCGTTTTCGCTCCAGCTGCTGCTCGCATAAAACGTTGGATGTAGTCCTTCACTGACTCCCCATCCTGTTGGCGAATTTCAACCAACTGGTTTGCCTCGGTCGGATGCACACGACCTGCGTAGAACTGTCCGTAGAACTCCCTTACGAACATTTCCCAGGAGACTATGCTTGCAGGAGGGAACTTAAAAAACCATTACTGCACTGCTTCAGAAAGTGTTGCAGGGAAGATCCTGCACCGAGCGTCTTCGGACACTTTCTGAATGTCCATCTGAATTTCAAACTTGTTGACATGGGACACTGGGTCCCCATATCCGTCAAAGTTTGGGAGTGTAGGCATTTTTAACTTGCTGGGAGTTTCGGCATTAGCTATCCTTTGTACGAAAGGAGTGCCTTTCCTCCTATCGTGATCGATGTAAGAAGTTCTTCCCCCGACCAGCTGCTGCACTGCCTGGTTGAGGGCGCCTATCTGGGCTTGTACAGCAGCAGGAATCGATGTGGCCTCTGTCGCTGGGAGGAAGTTCTCGCCATGCCGCTCACGGCGATCGTTGAGTACGTCTCTTAGGTCCTCGTCTCTTCTCCGCTACTTGCTACCCCCGAGCCGGTTGAAGACATTATTTTGTCTGGGCTGCCCCCCAGCGTCCCGTTTGTTGGGTTGTTCATCTCGAGGTACCTGGCTCCTGCCTTTACCTCTTTCTTCGCCTCTCTCACCGGAATTTCCCTTGCCAGAGTCGGCCTCATTATATCCGTGGCCATCTCTAAACCCCGACTGGCTATGGTGGGATCGACTGTTCTCTCTATTCCCGTCTCTGGTTGAAACGTCCCGAGCGTTAGAGGGTGGCCTGCACTGGTCGTGGTGTCCCCGTGCACTATCATGCCGTGGGGGACCCCTGACCGTAGAGCCTAACTCTAAGTCCCTCCTGTTACCAGGAGGGTGTTGACCTCTGTTCGGTGGGATTGGTCCATCATCCCTACGGCATCTAGGACTGCGAGCCTGATGCTCGGCCCTATTCTGCCTCTGTTAGGGGGGTTACCTCGAGCAGCTTGGGATGGTGGCTGTGCCTCAGGATCCAGTGGGACATCGTCACGAGGCATCTGAGGCTGCTCGGGCCTCTGCGGACTTGAAAGCTGGATCGGTGGGCTAGGATTATGACCCCTCTGAGGTGGCCCATTAGCAGGTTGGTCAGGCTGCGAAGCAGATGCAGCCTAATTTCTAGCCAGTTGCAAGGCTGCCTCGAGGGCTGCCATGGCTTCGCTCTGGCGGCGGTCCACCTCCGCCTGCCTTTCGCTCAATTCCGCGCGCTACCGTTCAATCTCCTGTTGCTGCCGCGCCATAACTTCAGCGGCAGTCTCCTGACTGGCTCTCAAACTAGCCAGCTCTTCCTGCAACGCGCCTAGGGTACTTTTCAACGTTGAATCATCCATTTCCTCATCCTCAAAGTCCAGTTGTGGCTCATCCTCTGCCATGCTTGCAGGAGGAGGAGGAGGAGGCGGGTTCGACGGTGCAGCGACGGCCACCTGTCTAGTTTTCTTTCCAGCTTTCGCCATTAGTTTTCTCAACAACGATAAACCAAGCTCTCAATGAAAGCAGCAGAATGTTGACCCACGATTTGGTCAACTGACACGGAGTCAGAATATGCTTGATATGAATGAATGCGTAAAGAAAAATGTAATGACAAAAGTAAATAAGACACAGTATTTTATAGTGGTTCGGCCCCAAGATCTGGTAATGACCTACGTCCACTTAGACTGATATTGATCTAAGAATCAAAGGAGTGATCAAAGAACAAGGGTTCAATGAGTTTCACTTACCTCTGAAGAATAATACAATATTGCTAGGAGAGTTACTATAGTCTCTAATGATTCAAAAGCCAAACGTCCCTTCCTTGAGCTATCTTTTGTTATTTATAGGCTCAAGGGGGATTAAAAAAGATTGTTACAGATATTCTCTCCTGAATAATCGGGTATCCAGGAGATTGTGTAAGATAAATTCGGGATTCGCAAAGATCTTCCCATAAAAGTTCCTTTGTATGCGGAACTATTGACCAGACTGGTCACAGGTAAGACTGGGCTGCACTGCTTCTAATGTGTCTTCTGGTCGATACTCTAGCAGAACGTCTCCACGTGTCCTGGGATCACTTGCCACGTCATCAATGCTAAATTTTTGGATAACAGATGGTATCATATGATTATTATGTATGCATAATTATATTGTTTGAAGTATGCTTATCTGTATTTGTATTTAAATACCTGGCTCAGGGCTTGACTTATTAGTCAAGGGCGTCAATAACGCGTTGTGTGCTGGTTGAATGGCTTAGGCCAAACAGGAACGTACTATTACGTTGGCAAACACTATGGTCATTGAAACATTAAAGCACCAGGTACGCTGGACTAGCTCTATGGCTAGTTACTCAGAGCTAAGGGCAAAGGCCCTAGTTTACCCTATGGTCACGTAGCTAGGGCACAGAGGCCGAGGTTGACTCTATGGTCAACTATTCAGGGCAGCAGGCCCAAAAGTGATCCAATGATCATTTATTTGTAATTGTATGCATGCATGAGTAGATTATTACTGCTGGGCATGCTAGATATGTACGTAGAACCTGTATTTACTATTCATGCACATATTTAAGTTTTTGGGTTTAAACTTTATCTTAGTGAAAACACCACAAAGCTTCTACCGAAATGCTAAGGTATTCTTAAAAGATTGAATTCAACATTCCTAATGATAAAAATTAGTAATGTATCACACACTTCTACCTAATTGTTCATGTATTTTCCACTTTTTGCGCTTAGCACTTTTATGGCATTGTGCTTATCCATTCATGAACCATCCGGAGAGAAAACTCCTACTCTCTTGAGAGGCAGCACCACCTCAAGGTTTACATAGGTGAAATTCTTACACCTTTAATGCTACCTTTAGAGATGCTTGTTTCTCTTCAACTGAATTTCATTAAAAGTCTATGGTTTAACTCTCATGTCTAGTAGCAACCAAAATTAACTCATCCTAGATGGGACTTTTAAGTTGTCAATGTTGTAACTATTCAGTTATCAATGACTTGTTCTTACCCATTGAACTCTACACTTGATGTATACAAGTTTTGAGTTGGGTTGCTGTAGCGTCCCAAATTTGCTAATAAGGCTTCGGGCCTTGATTAGCGTGCCTAGAGGGAAATAATTGATTTATTATGTTAATATGAGAATTTGATGAGTATGTGATTAGAAATGCATGTTTAGGTGAATTAAATATGCATATGGGCCCCTTTTGGCTATTAGAGGCATGTTTGTAATTTTAGCCAGTTGAGGGCATAAATGCAATATTTGTGAATATTGTGATTGACACCACGTACGAGTGGTGTTGTATATGTGATGCATGATCTGAGATAGTCCTAGGGAGCAGTTTAGCTGAAAAGTTACAACAGGGTCGAATACCCGGCTCGGGAGGAGCCTAAGGATATTTTGGGTATATAGTATATGTTCGGGAATTTATCAAGTAACGGATAGTAATTTAGTAATGATCTAGTATGTCAGGATTAAACGGGGATTTATAGGAATACTTGGAGACTTAACGGGATTTGGAAAATGACTGAAATGCCCTTGGGTTACTTAAGGGTTGAGGATAAGTTTAAGGGGCAGTTTGGTCATTTGGCAGGGGTATTACTTAGCTTAGAGAAGTCTTGGGAAACCACTGGAACAAAACCGAAGACCATCTCTCCATCTCTCGGTTTCTTCCTCTCTCTTTGGATGCTTGAAGGCTGAGGGAATTCTAAAGGCTTCAAGCTGGGAATTCAGAAATCTAAGGCTTGGAACTTAGGAAGAATAAGCTTGGGGTGTTGAGGAACTAGTCTAAGCTCGAATTCATCCTTGAGGTAAGGAACCTAGCACTGAATTACTTGAGTTTCTGCTGAGTTTTGGTTAGAATTATAGGTTTGCATGTGAATTGGATTTTTAAGTTTAATTTAGTTATTGGCTGAGTTTATGTGATTATTTATGGACTTGTTATGGAGTCTAAACTGTGTGGAAGGGAAGTCCAGGCTTAATTATGGGTTTAGATATTGAGATGGGCTAATTTTAGAAGAATTGGCTCGGAGAAAATGCAGGAAAAATGGAGGTTTTTTGGGTATGGAGGCTCGAACCATAGCCCTGTTCTTCAGGCGCCGCGGCCCATGTGTGCATGAAGGCCTGGGGAGACCTCTGTTCTTGAGGCGCGCCGCGGCCCAAGGAAGGGCATGTTGCGGCCCGTGTCTCCCAGCAAGGAGGCATTTTGCCTCTGTTTTGGGGCGCGTTATGGCCCTAATTTAATATGTTGGCTATTTGAGGGTTTTTGGCTTGGGAACCCAAAAGTTAAGACTCAGGAAGGATTTTACCTCTCGGATTGGTAGAATCTAAGGTCCCAGAGACTAGAATTATATCCCAAAGTTATTTAATGGATTAGAGCTTGATGGATGGCTATTGTTAATGCGTTGTGACTAGGTTTTCAGCGAGGCTCGAGTTAGAGGACTGTGCTCGGGATTTCGGTGCTCAGGAAGCTTGGGACACAGGTAAGAAAACTGTTGTACTTGTAGAGCAGGGCATGGCCCCATAGTTTGAATTGCATGGCATGGTCCTGTGTGATTGAATTGCAGGGCATAGCCCTATTGTTTATGTTTTATATTTGTTTAAGTATTTGTTGATATTATGCTATGTATTGCATATATGTGAATGAACGGCGAAGGCCAGGAATGGCAGGAAGCCGAGTACGGCAAGGGGTCGGGAATGACGTTAAGCACGTGGAGTGCAAAGTCGAGTACGGTGAGGGCCGGGAGCGACGCTAGCACGCGGAGTGCAAAGCCGAGTACGTCAAGGGACCGGGAACGGCATTAAGCACGTGGAGTGCAAGTCGTTAGGGTGAGACCCTTCTTGGATGCTAGAGGCATCCTCACAGTGAAGACCGCAAACCCAGGCCTAGTAAAGTACTTTGGACAGCATGGCCGCTATGTGTTAGCCTGTTGGCTGCTTCGTTATATGTTGATTGATAGATATGCATAAGCTGATTGTTTGCGTTGAGTTTCCTTGCTGGGCTTTGGCTCTCAGGTGTTCTGTGGTGGAGGTAAGGGCAAAGGAAAGGTCGAGCAACCATGAGTACGGAGAGTGTGAAGCGACGTGTACATGTTCGGCCTACTTGGCTGCCACGGCCAAGGGTATTTTTGGGATATGTGATGTATTAACCTGAATTTTGTCGCTTAGGTGACCCTAAATGTATTTTGAGTTGTAAATATTTTCTAAACAGTATTTTGGGATCCCAACTGTAAGACTTTCTGAGATTTCAATGAATATCATATGTTTTATATTTCATGACTAGAACGGGTTTTATCTCAGTTTAGCTACACTTTTAACTTAAAACCTCAATTAGCGAGTGATTAGCACATTTTAAACTCACTTAGTAATGACTCTAAGGAAGTAGGGCGTTAGAGTTGTCATCATTGGGGAATTTATTGGTCAAAGAGTTTTAGTCTCATCCCTCTATATGTGGAACTCACCAAATCTCTCCCTAGAGGTTTGGTAAATGGATCCGCTAAGTTCTCATAAGATTTGACATATGAAATTTATATGACACTTTTATCAATCAATTTTCTCACATAGTCATGTCTTAGACTTATATGTCTAGACTTCCCATTATATATCTTTTGTAAGCTCTCATCAAAGTAGCTTGATTATCACAATGTATTGATAAGTGCAATTTTAATTATATTTTCTTAATTTCTTTATGTTTAAAAATTGTTATTTTTTAGTTATTTTAATGAATTTAATTTTGTTTTTTGTATTTTGTGATTTTTTTTGCCATTAATAATTTTAATAGTAAAAAGTACACATTTATTATTAGAAAAATAGATTAAGTTTGAATTAATATTTTTATGGATTTAATTTAATATATGTTTTATTTGAAAATATTTAATTTTAATTTGATTTATTTTGTTTTATAGGAAATTGTGATATTTTTATGAAGAAAATAAAAGAGTTGGAGCCTAAACCCGAGCCAAAGCTGGAGCTGAAACTTCATGCCCAATTCTGACATTGTTGAAGCCATATTTTGGACATCTGTACAGAAATAAAAGTTGTAGATATTTTTTTTAGCTTTCTATAACATATTGATTCGTTCAAATCTGAGTTATATAGGGAGAGTTATGACCAAAATAAAATCAGCTGCGCTGGAAAAATCTATTTCTTTGAGACTACGAAAATATCAGATTTTAAATCTAAATAGCAAAAACTTCCCAAATTATTTTATACCAAATTCGAAATTAGAGAAATCATTTTAAGTTTCAGATTTTCAATTTTGAATTAATTAGCTTGAGTTATTATGAGACTATTATAAATTGAGGTTTGTCTCTATTTAAAAACACATTTTATACTCTCTCTTATAGAGACATTCTTTTCTATTCTTTCTCTCTAGTAAAATTTAGTTTTATTGTTGTGCTTATTTTTAAGAACAATTTCAAAGCCCTAAATTTGATTTCTTGTTCTTAATAATTTTCATTGTTATTCTAATCCCAATTATCAAATTGATTATTTTTTTCTGTGCTTAATTTTATAATTATTGTTTTAATCTTTGTTTAGAGGGCCCCTAAATAGGATTTTGCTTTAATCTACTATCATCTTAGGGTTTCTATTGACCTAATCGGTTAGAACATTGGGTTATTGGTGATAAATTGTAATTGAGATTAATGTGGAAGTTGGTTTTAATTATGATGAATAATATAACCTATGTTAAATAGGTTGCATATTTATGAATTTATTGCTTAGACTAACCTATCTCCATGAAACTTAATGTTTTAATTAAATTAAATCTTTTCAGTTCTCATTTAGGTTGTTTAATGAATAGAATTAGTTAAGAGTATGCTTTAATTAATTATATTGGGAGATTGGGGTAATGACGGTTTCGTGTTATCTACGGTTGGTAATTTAGTAGGGAATAGAGTATAATGATGTTATTAATTGCTTGAATAATTGTTTGGTGGTAGAGAATGAGTCCTTAACTATATTTTATTATTGAATTCATTTTTAAGTTTTTCTTGTTTCTTTTTAATACTTAAATTTTGAAAATCCTTTGTCACTAACTTCTTGATTCTTGAATGATAAATTGAATTAGAAGTCCTCGTGGGATCGACTCTTACTATTAGTATACTAAAGTAGTTGGTTTAGTTTGAAATTAATAACTGTTATATTTGGTACAACTTATGACACACATCGTGTATTGAAATCGTCGATACATCAACTGCGATTTTCGGTATCTCTGTCATAAGATCTCTTAGTAACTCGGTCTCTTTGTCAGTTGCTGCTAGAGCTACAAACACGAAATCCATGGTTGAGTGACATATACATGTTTATTTCTTAGATCCCCAAGAAGCGATACCCCCGCAAAGGGTGAACACCCAACCGGTTGTGGAGAGATTATCTCCTACACCGAATATCCAACTTGCGTCGGAATATCATTCAAGTATCTTAGGAAACTTAGAATATTGGAGGCATAACTCTTTAGTCCTTTTGAGGTATCCAAATACTCTTCCCATGGCCTTCTAATGTATGATACTTGGATTGCTAGTAAACCTACTTAGTTTACTAACTGCAAATGCAATATCCGATGTAGTACAATGTGCGGCATACATCAAGCTCTCAATTGCACTTGAGTCACCGCTCTCCCTTCATCTTTTCAAGCTATACACTTAAATCTAATGGTGTTTTTGCCTCTTTGATATTAAGATGACCAAACTTGTCAAGCATTTTATCAACATGATGAACTTGACCTAAGGCATACCCATCCACATTTCTTCTAACTTTGATACCTAGTATGGTATCAACCTCTCCAAGGTCCTTCATCTTGAAGTTAAAAGATAGAAACTTCTTTGTTTCTATGATGTCTTTCATGTCATTACTTAATATCAACATATCATCAACATATAGACACACTAAGATGACATAGGCATCACAAGTCTAAGAGTATAAGCACTAGTCCGCACAATTATGTCTAAACCCATCTGAAACAATGGCTTCATCAAATTTCTCATGCCATTGCATTTTCACTTGTTTTAAACCATATAATGATTTACAAAGCTTATACACCTTCTGTTCATTTCCCCTTAAAACAAACCATTCTCATTGTTCCATGTACACATCCTCATCGAGGTTACCATTTAGGAATGTCCTTTTGACATCCATTTGATGAACATATAGGTTGTGTATTGATGATAAGGCAAACAACATTCTTATAGATGTTGCCCTTGCTACTAGTGCATAGGTATCAAAATAATATATGCCTTCCTTTTGTCTAAAACATTTGGCCACAAATCTTGCCTTATAGGCTTGAATGGTCCCATGAGTGTTGTCTTTTCTATGAAATACTCACTTGCAACCTATTGGCTTTGATCATTGTGGTAGATCAATAATCTCCCAAGTGTAGTTAGACATAATTGAATCCATCTCGTCATTTATTACCTCTTTCCAAAAGTTTAAGTCCCTTGAGGACAAAGCTTTTTGGAAAGTTTTAGGATCATCCTCCACTTGAAGTAACATAGGATACTTCCAAGTGCCTCCCTTGTGGTTTCCCTCTACTAGGTAAAGATTCCCCACTTGAGAGGTTTTATTTTGTGATCCACCCTATTTAAGTCTTTGGCTTCTTCTAGGCAATATCGGTTGTTCTACAACCCTTGAAGGTAACTCCTCTTGAGTTCATTCTAATGAGATCGGTTCTTGAGGCATATTGTCACTATTTAATAAATTCTCAAAGAACTCAAATTCTCTTGACTCAATTATCATATTAGAATCCAATTCTAATAGCCTATAAGCCTTACTATTTGAGGCATAGCCTACAAATACACATTTAATGGCCCTTGAACCCAACTTGGTCATTTTAGGCTCCATGCTTTTGAAATAAGCAAGGCACCCCCTCACTTTGAGAAACCCTAGGTTGGGCATCTTTCCTTTCCATATCTCATATGGTAAAATTTGATTCTTCTTTAGAGGAATTCAGTTTAGAATATGACAAATGGATAGCAAGGCTTCTTCCCATAACGTAAAACTCAAATTTGCATGTAATTGTTGGAAACTGATTTTCCGAGTGCGCAGAGGAATGCAATTATAGCCCCAGTAGATTAGAAAAATGTTATATATAAAACCATTATATATATAATCAATCCTATAATTTATATATATTAATCTAACCGAAGAAGACTTACCTCTTGAAGCCTATCTAGTGTCCTTGTTATCTTCTTGTATAATAAACAATCATCCTATCCAAACACGCAAGACTTACACCAAAGACTTCCAGATCGTAGTTTCAACACAGCAGGACGTGTGTGGGCACATAGAGATTCAATAGGACAATCTAGGACTCTATTGATATTCTCAACACATGAGATCAATGAAGTTTGGGTAAAGAGAATGGTTAAAAAAATTTCTTTTCTCTCTGGAAAAACTTTCTCTTTCAGTCAAATTGAATATTACGATATGTATCTTGTTGAGAGAAATATAATAATATATATTTATATTAGTCATCTAGGATTTTATTAATTAAAAAAATCATTAATTCAATTAAAATTAGATATTATCTATTATTATATTCAAAATATATTAATTGAATTTAAATTGATTCAAAATCAATCTAACAACCCAAATAACATACTTATTTATTTCAAATTAGTTATCTAAATTTAAATTTATAAAATTTAAAATGTTATCCCTCAAAATTCAAGAGATAACATGGCGAATTAGAAAGCAGCACGTGGCATCACAAGTCATGGAAAAAACGACAAAGTATTGAAAAAGACCGATGAACAAAGATGGATAGGTCCAGGACCTATAGGAAAGTCAACCATCCCTAAAACTCCTTGGGGTGGTCGGCCTAGCCTTAGCCTCCTAGGGTTGGTCGGCCTGACCCCAACCCCTAGGGGTGGTCGGCCTAGCATGCCTACGAACCACATAGGGTGGTTGGCCCACCCTATTTTTCAAAGGGTGGTCGGCCTAAACTCCCAAATGCACTTTGCTGGATAAAGTTCACGCTCGTTCAAGCTGAATTCAATAGGCCTATAACCCAGAAGATCAACAGGTCTAATACCCAAGCTCTAAAGGGTATTCGAGCCTAGCACCTAAATCTCATAGACCAACCACGACTTAGTGTTTTCCGAAGGTTTGAATCATGCATGGTCAACCACGATCCTGAGAAACGACAAGAAGACCCATGATCTCATAATCATGGGAAGGTGGACACATTTCTCCACTCCCAATGATCGTTTACCAAACCACGATCACCAGTCTTGCTGATCATGTAACAACCCATGGGTACTATAAATAAAGGGCTCAGGGCTTCATTGAAGAAGGGGTGATGGAGAGACTTTTGGATCGATCATTTGGATTAACTTCTGGGAAAATCTGTGACGAGTGAACTCTTTAATTCATCTTTGTAATTGTCAATTGAGTGATTCAATACTAAATACTAAGTGGATTAAGTTATTACTGTTCATCAGAACAAGGTTTAACCACTATAAATTTTTGTATATTTTGTTTAGATATATGTACTCTGTCTTATATTTACATTTATATCATTCCAAAGGTGTCTTATATCATACATACGATCATTGGCCAATTTTGCAAGTCGACATTTTGGTGCTTTCATTGAGGGTACGAAATCAAAATACTCAATTTCATCAGTTTTACGATGCCTCCAAAACCCAGTCAAACGAAGAAGACGACTCCCAGGGATTCTACCACTGAGGATCCCATCGATCCCATTAACAAACCTTAGGTGGAGGATGGAGATCAACCTGATGTGGAGAATCCACAGTTAGCTCACCAGGAGGACATGGCACAATTTTTGGCGAGGCAGGAGGCCTTTGCTGCAGAAATTGTCCTATAGATGAAGACTATGGAACAACAACTGTGGCACGAAGGATGATGCCATGCACGTGAGGTACCTCCACAATGACCCTCTGGTCCTTACCATTCAAATCTTTAATGCCCGAGTGAAGAGATGATTGGTGCATATGGGAAGCTCAGTAGATATCATCTACAAATCATCCCTCAAGAAGATTGTTATCCCCAAAACTTTGTTCGATGACATGGCAATCAGATGGAAAAATGGCAATGCATGGTCAGTAAATGACACATTAATAGTCAATAAATTTGTTGACTAAAGAAGTGCAAAGCTTGGGAGTTGACTTGCGGAGTTGAAATATTACTAGTCAGGAAATAGATTAACCTGGTTCGGAAGTGATTTCCCCGACTAGGTAAGGCTTTTAACTGACCAGTGAGGAATTCTACTAGACCAGGAAGTTTTTTTGTCTAACCGGTCACTTCAGTTAGATGTCGCATCCGACCATCCACGTCAGAGAGTCCGACTAGTGAAGTGTGTTGGCCGACCAGTTACTTTAGGAGGTGGTTTGGCCGATCAGAAATCTCAGGGATGGAGTTAATCTGACCAGGCACACGATTTGGCTGACCAGTCATCTCATCCAACTAGCTATGTCAAATTGAGGGTGTAGCCGACCGTATGTGTCAGAATCTCGGAGATAACCGTCCAGTGACTCTTCAATAAAGTCTCAGTAACAACTTCAACATGAATCTCTCATAACTACCACGAGAATCTCTCAGATATCCCAAAATATTAGTTATATTGTTGTAATTTGAATTTATTTATTGTTTCATTAATTAAAGTTGGTTGAAACAACAAAAGACCTCGTCAAAACGGGATATTTTTCATGTGCGATCCATGAGCCTATAAATAAAGAGCTCATGGCATTATTGGCGGGATCTGATCTTTTTTAGACTGAGAAAACTCTCTACTTTTGAGACTTTTGGACTATTACTTAGGGCATTCTGGGAGCATTTTCTGAGAGTTTAAAGAGAGAAACACCGCACTTTTCTACTTATACTTGAGAAACTCAGTTAACTAAGGTTCATCTGATCTTAAGTGTAGGCTACATATATCACAAACTCTAAGTGGATTAGGCTATTACCAACAAATTGGGGCTGAACCACTATAAAATTACTTGTGTTATTTATTTTCTATTCAAGGTTTATTATCGTTTTTGCGTCTACTCGTTGTTGACCAAAAACGTGGTCAACAATTTTGGTGCTTTCATTGAGAGCCTGAATAGAAGAAATACACTACTATCCTACCAATATGGTGCCCAGGAAGCCAAGTACATCAAAAGAAACTGCTAGATCAAAAGGTCCTGGACCTCAGAACCCTGAGACAGAGCCCAGGGTCTTTCTCGAGGAGACAACTCTAGAAGTCGAACAAGTCTATGAAGCAATGGGTGCTTTCCAAGAGGAGATGATACAATTCAATGCTTGGCAAGAGTCTTTCATTGAGGAAATGGCCAGGCAAAAGGCTGCATTAGAGCAGCAAAGATGGGAGATGGATGCCAGAAGTGAAGAGATCAGGCAACGACAGGAAGAGGCCGACCAGCGACATCGCGAGGCTACACTTGCTCTAGAAGCGGCTACTCAATTGACCCAGGCCAATGCCTAAACCACAGCACGAGGAGCAGCCACCCTGGGAGCAAGGAATAATAATCTTGGTCAGAAAACCGCTGGCAGAACCGATTCTCGGGGTCCAGATAAAAGTAGAAGTAATCCCACTAGTCAGAAAGATGATGGGGTCCGCTCCGGGACTGCTTTGACGCAAAGGGAGAATTCTAGAACCCCTTCCAGGAGCCACCAATCAGAAACTTCCAGTTCAGGGAGTCACCTGTCAGGCGGTAAGAAGACTCCACCCAAGCATCACCAGACCAAGACTCCTCGAGATAAGAAAACTTCACAATTTAAAGACAAATATGGTCGTGATGAGGCAATAGTCATCACACCGATCGGTCAAAGGAGAAAGAGGACAATGACCAACAAGGAGGAAAAGACTGTCTGGACTGTACCAAAAAACCGCCACTACATCCCAGTCAGCAGCGTAGTGGGAGATAGCAGGTCCCGCGCAGTAAGCCTTCTGAAAAATCTAAGAGCACGGTGTTTGACCGATTAGGAGTACATGCTTCCTGGAAGGATCTAAGAGACGTCGTTGACAACAAGAGGAGGACCATCCCGGTTGAAGGGCAAGATCTAAACCACCCTGCAGGTCAAGTAGAAATTCTTGACGACAGTGCACCAGATGGAAATGCCCGACCAGGCAGTCAAGACCTTGGAGCCACGTCGGTTGCACCAGCCATCCAAGCACAGCTTGACGCGCTAACGGCTGCAGTGCAAGGTTTATCAAAACGAACTTCTGGGATGGATGCGGTAGACCACAACAGTGGCAGTCCATTTTGTGCCCGGATTAGAGCAGCCCAACCGCCGGCAAAATATAAAGCACCGGTGTTGCCGGAATATACAGAAAAGGCGGATCCCATCAGACATGTTGGGAAATTTGAGGACCAGTTGGAACTGCTCGGGGTAAGTGACGATTATCGATGTAGATTTGTCCCAACTACATTGTCTGATACTGCCCAAGAATTGTATTGGAAGTTCAAGCCGAATTCCATTACCTCTTGGGAAACATTCAGGAAGGAGTTTTGTAGACAATTTAGTGCTACCTGGACTCCACCAGTTTATACCAATCACTTGGTAGATATCAAACAAGGAAAGGATGAGTCCCTAAAGAATTATATATAGAGGTTCATGAGAGAAGACAACCAAGCAACTGCTGTCGGAGACAAGGGGAAGATGATTTCCATATCCTCTTGAATAACTTATCGAATCCCTTTGTGGGATACTATACATAGAAATCCAATTTCAACACTTCAACAATTCCTTGACCGAGCAGACAAGTATATGAAGTTGGATGACACGATCGAGAAAGAGGAGAAGGGCATAAATAATTCAAGCCGATCAAGTGACCCTTCTAAGAATGGTGGAAACAGTCAAAATGGTGGAAAGAAACGTGGAAATAACAAGTCTGACCGCCATGAATAAAAGAAGGCTAAGTCGGGTCCAAGCGATAAGCCAACCAAGTATGAGCCCCAGTTCACTAATTACACCACTCTCTCGGCCAGCCGGGCAGAAATATATCACGCAATTCATCAAGAGGTTCCCTACCGGAAACCCCCACCCATTTGGAAGGAGATGAGTAAAAAAGACATGAATAAGTTTTTTTGTTTCCATGGAGATTATTGTCACAATAAGAATGAATGAAATAATCTCAAGGACGAGATAGAATTTATTCTCCAGTCAGGAAAGTTGAAAAAGTACCGGGCAGAGAAACCCCAAGGAGAAGGAAGCAACAACAATCCTGGGTTTAAATGACAGCGGTCTCCACCCTTACAACTCAAGCCTGTGGACTTCACTTTAGACACTATATGTGGAGGTCCTCACTTGGCTAGGGATAGTAACAAGGCAAGGGAAAGATATGATCGAACACTTCGACGTGAGTTGAATGCAACATCAACATCAGAAGTCATGAATGTAGAGGAACGACCTTCAAAGAATCCTCGGTATGAAAGTGAGTCTCTTACTTTTACAGAGAATGATGCTAGACACGTAAGGTATCCTCACAATGACCCGCTCATCATTACAGTCCAAATTGCAAACATGAAAGTAAAGAGATGCTTAGTTCATAAGGGAAGCTCTTTGGACATTATCTACAAGTCATCTTTTGAAAAGATGAAGTTTTTCGTCAATAACTTGAAACCATGTTCTCAAGTTATTTACGGGTTCACTGGAGAAGGGTTGTCACCGGCTGGAACAATCAAGTTACCAGTCATAACAGGAGAGGCTCCCAGACACGAGACGGTCATGATAGAGTTTTTGATAGTAGATTGTGTTGGATTAGCTTATACAGGATCTTTATTTATTTTCATGTATATCTAATATTAAACAAATTAATACGAAATAGCCTAAAACATGTTTCTAAAATTGAATTCAAAGAGAAACAAAGAATAGAATACTTACAGTATACGCAGCGGAATTAAAGAGTCCTTCCTTCAGTTTCTCTAACTCTTGTATCCTCTCTGTCGCAGAGTATTATCAAGAAACTGAACCGATCTTCTATTTTCTTCACAATCTTCCAATGTATCCTTAGAACCACCTAGACTAGTGTGGGAAATTCTCAACACATGAGATAGATATAGAGAGAAAGAGGCTTAGAAAAGGACTTGTGTTTAGAGATCTAAAACTATCAGAAAATCTGACTTGTGACTTATGTTTTGACTTCTCTCTAAGCACTCCTTTTAAAGACTCAATTAGGCCATTTAATTTAATTAAAAAAATCAATAAAATAATAGCCATTTTGAAGCCCTAGGTCGAAATTATCATGGGCTATAGGCCCGTGAAATTTCCCATTTGATTATAAACCCATTGGACTTAAAATCAAGGCTTGTATTATTTTCTATTGATTTAATTAATTAAATAATTATTTAAATCCTTTATCAAATTAATTATTTATAATTTGAACCTTGATTTAAACTTATTTATTAATTTAGATACCAATTTATCTTAATTAATAAATCTGCAATAATTTCTCTTTTCTTCTCAAAATTACACAACTCTGTGAAACTATCCAAAATTGACCCTAGTCAACTTTGATAATTCTAATTGATGATTAAATCAATTAATTGAGACTATCCAGATGATTTTATCTAAGGTACAATGGGGACCATGGGCCTATGAAATCAAGCTCCAATAAGCTATCATAAATCTAACAAATAAATTTACTAACTTATTAATTCCTCGTGACTCCACTATAGACTCGGAATTGCACTCTTGAATTCATAGAATGCTCTATAACAAATATAGATACGCTATTAATTATCCATTGTTACAACCATAATTGTCACTCAATCCTCTATAGACGGTCTACAATGGGATAGGACTAAAATACTGTTTTACCCCTCATTGTATTTTATCCTTAAAACACTTAGTTCCTTGTAAATGATATTTTAGTAAACTAATTTAATTACTGAAATGAGATCTCTATCATTTAACACCTTGAACCAAACTAAAAGGAAACCATTGTTTCACTTCTTCATCAGAAGCTATAGATGTTCATATCTATGATTAACACTCCCACTCAATTATAATACCGAGTTCCCAAGATGTAAGTATAGGCTAGTCCGTAGGGTAAGCTGGTAACAAACAAGTCAAAGAACTCAAATAATACAATCAGTTAGAATACTAACCACTCATAATTGAGATTGAATTGACCTATGGTCAACTATATGATATGACTAGAATAGATAATAACGGTATGTTTACTTATCTTATCAACTGTCAATATCGGTCCTGTCCGATGTAACAAATACATTTGATCTTATCTACTTTGCTAATGTTCTTGAAAGAACATAACACTGTAATGTGTAAGTAGATCATATCGTAGATTGGCAAGTCAGTGTAAATCCTGTGCACTAACTAATCTTAGGACTAACTTATTTTGAACATATAATCATATTTATATTCCACTGTGATTACGTCACTATAAATAAGATTAGCTATATGCTCGGGATTTAATAGAAGTTTATATTAAACAAATAATCATGAAAATAAAACATGTGAGCAAAGTGATTAACCAAGTCAAAAAATGATTTCTATTCTTTTATTGATAATAAAATGAGATTACAAAGAATTTGGGTTTTAATTAGGGCATAAAACCCCAACAGATTGTTCGTCGGCGTACAATGTGGTGATTGGACGACCATTACTTATGGCTATACATGCTGCAGTGTCTATATGGCACTTGTCTATGAAATTCCCGACCAGTGCAGGCACAAGTTGTGTCCAGGGAGACTAAAGAGAAGCCAGGGAATGCTACAATGCTTCTGTGGTTAAGGCACGGAAGGGATCCAAGGAAAATAATATGATTGTGTGTAGAGAAGGGGAAGAAGTATTAGAAGAGATGGACATCGACCAATATAACATTGTTAATTTAGCCGACCATGAGAAAGTTTTAAAGGTTACCAACCAGGAAAGTACTCCTGGTGTTAATGAGCAACATGCCCCATCCGGTGATGAAGTCACCAAATAGGGTGTTGCCCAAAGCGAGGGAATGGACATTGATCCTCGCTTTGAGGATTTGGAGAGTGAAGTAGGACCTATGGAGGACTTAGATGAGGTCCCGATAGATGAGAACGAACCGACCAGAGTGGTCAAAGTTGGAAAGAATTTAAAGATGGAAGTGAGAGCACAGCTGATAGGATTTTTGCAAAAGAATCAAGATATTTTCGCCTGGTCTCACAAGGATATGGTGGGTATCACACCAACTGTGATCAGCCACGTGCTCAATGTGGATGAAAATTACCCAATAGTGCAACAAAAGAGGAGGTTGCATGACAAAGAACGAGCACAAGCTCTAAAGGAAGAGGTTGAGCGACTGAAATAAAATGGGTTCATCGGGGAGGCATACTACCCGGCTTGGGTTTCTAATCCGGTCTTGGTACCCAAGCCAAATTGAAAGTGGAGAACCTGTGTAGATTTCACTAATCTGAGGAGGAGCATACTAGCTTTTGAACAGATATAGGTTTATACTGTTATAAGGTTATGCCACTCGGCTTGAAAAATGCAGGTGATATCTACCAGCGTTTAGTGAATGGCATGTTTTGTAACTTGATCAGATAATACATGGAGGTATATGTCAATGACATGTTGCTCAAGTCAAAAGAAGTTGGGGGCATGTACAAGATCTAGGGGAATGCTTTACAATACTTAGAATGTATTGCATGAAGCTGAACCCCCTCAAATGCTCGTTTGGTGTAAGTTCTGGAAAGTTTCTCAGATTTATTGTTAAATCGCGAGGAATAGAAGCCAATCCTGAGAAGATTAAGGCAGTTATGGAAATGAAGTCTCCGGCCAGAACTAAAGATGTACAGAGTTTGACTGGGCGGATTGCTGCTCTAAGTTGGTTTATTTCCAAATCAACGAAAAAATGTGTCCCATTTTTTAATTTACTTAGAGGAAGCAAAAATTTCGAATGGACGAAGGAGTGTGAGTAAGCCTTCCAAGCCATAAAGAAACATTTCACTCAAAGCCGGTAGATGGAGAGGACCTTTTCATTTATTTGGCAGTCACAGAGCATGCTGCCAGTGTTGCTCTAATACGAGAAGAAGACAAGGTGCAACATCCAGTCTACTATGTCAGTAAGCGGTTAGTAGGAGCAGAGTCAAGGTACCCTATGATCGAGAAGTTAGCATACTATTTAGTGCTTGCATCTCGCAAATTACGACCATACTTCCAGGCACATCCCATAAAGGTGCTTACTGACTAGCCATTACGCCAAGTTTTACAAAAACCAGAAACTTCTGGTCGTTTACTTAAATGGGCTGTCGAATTAGGTCAATTTGACATCAAGTATCAACCCTGATCATCCATAAAAGGAGAAGCTCTAGCGGACTTCATTGCTAAATGCACCAGAATTCCTGATATTCCCGATGAGACAGAAAATGTAGCTGGGCAGAGAAAAGTTTTTCCTACCTGACAACTTTATGTGGACGGATCTTCGAACAAACTTCATGCGGGGCTCGACTTATATTGATCAGACCAGAGCAGCATCAAATTCATTGCGCGTTAAGGTTCAGATTCAATGCCTCCAATAATGAGGCAGAATATGAAGCCCTTTTAGCAGGATTACGATTGGCCAGAGATGTACATGCTCGATCGGTCGAAGTAAATAGTGATTCTCAGTTGGAGTTTTACCAAATTTTAGGAGAATATCAGGCGAGAGGTTTGCGTATGGTGGCATACTTAAATAAAGCTAAGGACTTGTTAGCACAGTTTGAAGAGTACATAATCAAGTTGGTGCCACGAGAGCAGAACTCCAACGCAGACGCCTTGGAAAAATTAGCCAGTGAGAGGGATGCTGACACTCTGAACATAGTACTAGTTGAATGCTTTGCAAACCCAAGTATGACCGAATAGGAAGCAATGTCAATTACTGTAACTGACACTTGGTTGACACCCATCATCACGTACCCCGAGCAAGGGACCTTACTAGATAACCTCAATGATGCCAAGAGGACGATGAGACAGGCTACTCAGTATGTCGTGATGGAGGGGGTGTCGTATAGAAGAGGGTACTCTATGCCACTACTCAGGTGCGTGACACCCGACCAGTCGAAAAACCTGTTAGACGAAGTACACGAGGGATTTTGTGGAGATCACGCTGGAGGGCAAAGTCTCTCCAAAAAGATTTTACGACAAGGATTTTTCTGGCCTACAATGAACGAGGACTCCATGGAATATGTGAAGAAATGTGATAAGTGTCAAATATTTTCTAAGATACCCAGAGCACCTCCAGATATTTTAAAGCAAATGCAAAGTCCCTGGCCCTTTGCAGTATGGGGAATTGATCTGATAGGGAAGCTACCTTGTTTTTAGGATGACTTGAAATTTTTCAAAGTCGAAAAGGCCATTGATCTAAATTTTTTATCAAAGCTTAAGTAACTTGGCATCTTTCAAAATTACACCAAGTTAAAAGCAAATATTCGTGTGAAATTAAACATTATGCTCATAAAATGTTAGAGCAATAAGAGTGTGAGAAAGTATACTTAGCAGGGACTTATGAATGTCTGTAATTTCTAAGTTAGAAAACTAAGTACTCATGTGAAAAATTCATGGCATAGATCAAAGAGACTTTACTATTCACAAAAGACTTGGGATGTTTTAAGAAAAGTAAAGTGCCAAACAGCTCGGCCGTACGAGCAAAATATAAAAACTACTAAGCAGTAATTATCTCAACAAAAGTATAAGCAAAATAAGTAAATTGCTAGCCAAATATAAAGTTTCTACACCAACTAGATTAGCTGCCTCCTCGGCAGCCTTGGCTTCACATTTGGCAAGCTCTTCCGCCCCTTGCCTCTTCTGAGAGAAAGTCTAGGTTGAGAGGTTTGTTTAGCTTCCATATCTAATAGAATCAGTTGAAATAGATCTCTTCATAACGAACAAGATCAGATTCTTTGTCTTGTTTCAACTCTTCATTCTCATGAGTCATTTTCTCTAGCTGGTCAGCCAACGTCTTGTTGGCTTGGAACTATTTTTTATTTTCATCAGCCAACTCCCTTAGAGATCTGTCTTGCTCGGCAATTGTCTTCTCTGTCTGCTCAGCCTTGGATTGAAGATCTTTCTCAGATTTAGTCAAAGTTTCAATCTTAGCTTGGGCTTCCACCAACTGATCGTTCAAGACCTTGATCAGCTCTTTATAGTCGACTGCTCGGCGTTGGGCATGACTAACAGTGATAAGTCCCTCGAATAAATAACCGGGATATATTAAAATAAGAATGATCAATAAGAAAGTGAATGTTTATGATAAGATGCTTAAACTCATAATTTGAGCAAGGCCTTTGTGGAGGACAACTTCGACGCTTTGTCGGGGTAGAGTCTCGAAGGTCTGAGTTGTCGTTGCATGGTGAAGAGAATGGTCTAGTAACTCTTTGTCATATTCACCAACGACGTGAAGAGGCTCACTTAAGCAAGTTGACCGAGTAGTCTGTAGACTAGCAGAATACGGAATTGATGGAAGATCCAAGCGTGGGATAATGACTGACTAGGAAGATGGTTTCCCTGGCTATGTGGTGTAGTCTTTATAGCCTTGCTTAGAGGAATTGAGTTGCTACCTTCACCAGTTTTCCTCTTTTGGGCAAAGGGGGTGTTGAACTTCTTGAGCATGGTAGGATCTACATAAAAGTGAAGCAAAAATTGGGTTAGTAGAAACAATAAATGAACGTAGGTGAAAAATAAAATTCTACAGATTCATCATAAAATCTAATTATTGTTACTGTCAGCAAAACCTGAGTCCAGAATTTCGTTAAAAATCTCGTCCTTGTCCTTCGAGGATGAGTTGTCTTCTCTAAAGAGCTCGATAATTTTTCCTTTGCCAGGCCTGATGGGGAAGGCGAGTCGATGAGGATTTTCAAAAAGAGGCTCTCTAATAATAGGACCACCTGGTCGGCGTGGCTGAGGGGATGGTTTAGGAGAAAATTGGTCGGTCACTACTTCGGTATTGGCATTAGACTGATCAGTCATGTCTATTTCATCAGTCGTACTACCCAGAGCAATATCTCTGTTGTTCGGTAACAATCCCACCAGTCGGAGATTTTCCAAGGAGACCAACTGCTCAACGTCCTTAACCTCTAGGGGCATGTTAGAAAGATCTTCTGCTCGAGCATGCGAAAAGCCAAGTTCTTGGCTTTAATGTCTGTAGTAAGGAAGTATTATATACTTCCCAGGATTCGATTTATGGGCTATACCATGAAGGTACTTTACCTTTTTTTGCCTAGGAAAGAGGTGGAAAAAACCTATATTCTTATGGCTGGGGTTAGTCCTAAAATCGAATAAATAGTGTACCTCGTGAGGAATAGGCGGGTTCCAGCCCTGGAAGTGGTAAAGAATATATAGAGCAGACAGGGCTTGTACCCCATTTGGAGTAATTTAGAAAGGAGACACATTAAATTAATCTGCTATTGATCTAAAGAAAGGATGCAAGGGGATTGTAGCTCCTGCATAAATGTGATACTTAGACCAGGCACAATAGGCTCCACCAGGATTATTGGCTCTTTGGTTTGGGTGTGGACATATCACATTCACTCCTTCAAGATCCAAAGTCTAAATATGTTTGTCAAACATTTTGGAGTTTAGTTTAGAAGGCTTAGCTACAAACCAGGAAGGCACACGATCATCTTCTTTCCTCAGCTTAAGTGTAGCAGTTTGTTGGATTTCTGTGGCGAATGTTTGGGTATCCTTTCTTTTGGGTTTTCTAGTTTTTTGAGCTTCACGAGGAGGTTTTGAAGAAGCTTCAGTCTTGGCTTCTTCTAATAAATTTTCTCCCACACAGGGTACTCGTTCTACCATCTTTTGTGTTGCTCTATGAGCAACTTGGGGATCTTGTTCTTGAGGGAGTCGATTAGACTTCTTGACCCTCATTGGTTGGTTCTGGTGTTGTTGCTTAAGGAATTGATCTTTGTGAAGAAAATATAAAGCTGGCCGCAGAAGGATTTTCTTGAGACAACGAAGACAGTCTTCAGGAGTTCGTTTGCTGTGGGGATTTAAAAGAAGAATCGCTGCTCGGAAGAGTGTCACTTGAAGCAGGAACTGAGGAATTGGATTCTGTTTGGTTGTCACCTCCCTTGTATTCAAAGCGGCTCATCTACAAAAAATAAGGGGAGGTGAGTAAACTGAACAGAAAGTGAATGAAAAAACAAAAGCATTCACTTCTCAGTGAAAAATTTTCTTTGAGAAGTAAAATCAACTTACCTCAGATAAAGACATTTTTTGGGAAATAATAATAATTTTGAGCGATTCACAGAGAAAACAAGTAAATTGTTTCAAATTCCATGTGGTGTTCGGGGGTATAAGGCCTAAAGTGGTGTTCGAGCGGATTGGTACATGTCCGAGCAGTTGGGAGTGTGTTCGAGTGGTTGGGCAGTGTCCGAGCGGTTGGGCAGTGTCCAAGCGGTTGTGTGGTATCCGAGCAGCTGAGTGGTGTCCGAGCAATTGTGTGTGTCTGGGCGTTTGGGTGTGTGTCTGAGCAGTTGGGCGGTGTCCGAGCGACTGGGCAGTGTCCGAGCGACTGGGCGATGTCCAAGAGGATGGGCAGTGTCCGAGCGGTTGGGTGGTGTCCGAGCAGCTAAGCACATGTCCGAGTAGTTGTGTATGTCCGAGCAGCTGGTGCGTGTCCGAGCAGTTGTGTGTGTGTGGTTGAGCGTCTGGGTGCGTGTCCGAAGGCCAAACAAAGGTTTGAGCAGCTAAGAAATTATTTGGGTTCCGAGGGGCCAAAGGAATTTGATTGGCTAGGAATGGCAAAAGAAACAAGTTTGATGGGCTAACGAGTATGGAGCATAATGCGTCACATAAACATATTTTCTTAATCTTGGCCTATGCAAACAAGATCAAAAAGTGGAATTTCGTGAGTTCAACAAGTCTCAAGAAAATCTCATATGCTCATCTTAAACCCATGAACCCGAAACTACAATGTGGAATGGGAAATCATTTTTCCTTCAAAATTTCATGAAATTGAAGGAAAAATTGACTAACCCAAAGCCTAAACTATACAAAATAAGCCACAAAATCTCTATTTTACAAAGATTCATCACAAAAATTCCAAGAATGCATTCCAAAAGAGGGTTTCGACATATACAAGTTCTAACAAGTTTTTGTGTAGAATTTTCAAGCTTAAAATGCTTGAAGGTAAAGGTCAAGAAGAGAGAACTTACTCAAATGGGTGGAAAGGCTTGGGTTTCTTGAGAATTTCCTTTGAAATTTCTTAGAGAGACACGAAATCTTGGAGAAGAGATTGGCCACGGCAAGAGGAGCTTTTTGTGATGTTTGTTTGGTATGAAGTGGAAGGTGAGCATGGGGTTATTTATAGAAAAAAGAGGAAGTTTTCAACTCCTCATTTTCGTGTATCCCATTATTCCATTATCCCATTTTCTAGGAAATTTGTAATTGGCCTTTTAATAGACTGAAAATTTTATTTATACTTTTATTTGCAAAAGGCGGGAGAATGCCAAAGGTCATTTTTGGAATTTTAGGATACAGAAATTATTAAATTTACTGCGGATCCTTATGAGGATTAAGAGGAAAAGTTTATCATATGCGAAAATCATATAATAAACTTGGGGGTAAATGTTATCACCAAAACTTTGTTCGATGACGTGGCAATCGGATGGGAAAATGGCAATGGATGGTCAGTAAATGACACATTAATAGTCAATAAATTTGTTAACTAAAGAAGTGCAAAGATTGGGAGTTGACCTGCGGAGTTGTGATATTACTGGTCAGGAAATAGATTTACCTGGTCCGGAAATGATTTTCCCGACCAGGTAAGGCTTTTGACCGACCAGTGAGGAATTCTACTAGACCAGGAAGTTGTTTTGTCCAACCGATCACTTTAGTAAGATGTTGCATCCGACCAATCACATCAGAGAGTTCGACCAGTGAAGTGCGTCGGCCGACCAGTTACTTCAGGAGGTGGTTTGGCCAACCAGACATCTCAAGGAAAGAGCTCATCCGACCAAGCACACGATTTGGCCGACCAGTCATCTCATCCGACTAGCTATGTCAAATTGAGGGTGTAGCCGACCGGATGTGTCAGAATCTCAGGAGATAACCGTCCAGTGACTCTTCAATAAAGCCTCGGTAACAACTTCAACCCGAATCTCTCGTAACTACCACGAGAATCTCTCAGATATCCCAAATATTAGCTATATTGTTGTAATTTGAATTTATTTATTATTTCATTAATTAAAGTTGGTTGAAACAACAAAATAACTCGTCAAAACGGGATATTTTTCATGTGCGATCCATGAGCCTACAAATAAAAAGCTCATGGCATTATTCGGGGGATCTGATCTTTTTTAGACTGAGAAAACTCTCTAGTTTTTAGACTTTGGGACTGTTACTTGGGGCATTCTGGGAGCATTTTCTGAGAGTTTTAGAGAGAGAAACATTGTACTTTTCTACTTATACTTGAGAAACTCAGTTGACTAAAGTTCATCTGATCTTAAGTGTAGGCTATTTATATATCACAAACTTTTAGTGAATTAGGCTATTACCAACAAATTGGGGTTGAACCACTATAAAATTACTTGTGTTATTTATTTTCTATTCAAGTTTTATTGTTGTTTTTGCATATACTCGCAGTTGGCCAAAAACGTGGTCAACAAAGATGAAGCTCACGGTGAAGAACCTAACACCTTGTTCCCAAGTGATATATGGGTTCACAGGAGAATTCCTAGCACTAGCAGGAACTATCAAAATACCGATCAATGTGAGGGATGCCCCAAGGCACGAGACTGTAATGATAAAGTTCCTGGTGGTAGATTTCTCATCGGCTTACAAAGTAGTGATTGGGAGACCCATCCTGATGGCATTACACGCAGAAGTGTCTATCTGGCATCTGTCTTTGAAGTTCCCCACAAGCGCAAGGCAAGGATGTGTACATGGTAACAAAAGGGAGGCACGGGAATGCTATAACGTGTCGGTGATCAAAGCAAAGAAAGGACCATGCGTAAACAACGTGGTGGTGACTTGTTGTGAATGGAATGAAGGAACCGATGAGGTTGTCAACATGGAAGTTGACGTTGAAAGAAACACTCTAATGGAGCTGAGGGCTCCTTTTAACAAAGATTTGTTATTGTAACAAGTTTCCCAAAGTGAGGGAAACGACATCGATCCTTGCTTTGGGGATGACATCATGGGGGTAGGACCAGTTGAAGAGCTTGACGAAGTCCTACTAGATGAGGAGGACCCGACTAGAGTAATCAAAGTTAGGAAGGAACCAAAGGAGTAAATTAAGGCACGGTTGGTAGAATTTTTGAAGAATAACCAGGACGTCTTTCCCTGGTCACATAAGGACATGGTCGGAATTTCTCCATCTGTGATAAGCCATGTCCTCAATATGGACAAAAACTACCCACCGGTGCAACAAAAGAGGAGACTACTTGACAAAGACTGATCTCAATCCCTGAAGGAGGAGGTCGAGCAGCTCAAGGAAAATAGTTTTATAAGGGAGGCCTACTACCCATACTGGCTATCAAACCCAGTGCTTGTCCCAAAACCAAAAGGGAAGTGGAGGACATGTGTGGACTTCACAGATCTGAACAAGGCCTACCCCAAAAACTGCTTCACACTACCCAAAATAGACCAACTGGTCAATGCAACTGCAGGTCATGAAATACCCTCATTCATGGATGCATATTCTTGGTATAATCAAATAAGTATGCACCCTCCCGACAAGGAATATACCAACTTCCAGACAGACAAGGCATTGTACTATTATAAGGTAATCTCATTCGGCTTGAAGAACGCAGGAGCCTTCTACCAGCATTTAGTGAATGGCATATTCCGAGACTTGATCGACACAAATAAGGAGGTATATGTCGCTGACATGTTGGTCAAGTCCAAAGAAGTTGGAGGACATGTTCAAGACTTGGAGGAATGCTTTGCAATACTTAGAAATTATCACATGAAGTTAAATCCTCTCAAGTTCTCGTTTGGAGTTGGTTATGGTAAGTTTCTCGGATACATAGTCAATTCACGTGGAATCAAGGCTAACCCCGAGAAGATCAAAGCATTGATCGACATGAAGTCACCTACCACTATCAAAGAAGTGCAAAGATTAATAGGGAGAGTAGCTACTCTCAGTAGGTTCATATCGAAGTCTACGAACAAGTGTGTCCCCTTCTTTAACTTACTGAAGAGCAGCAAGAAGATCCAATGGACCGAGGAATGCGAGAAAGCTTTCCAAGCCTTGAAGGAGCATCTCGCTCAACCTCCGTCCTAGCGAATCCAATTAATGGTGAACTGTTATTCATCTATTTTGCAATCACTGAGCATGCAATCAGCGCTAAAGAGAACAGGTTACAACACCCTGTGTACTATATTAGTAAAAGTCTAGTAGGTGTGGAGTCTAGGTATCCCATTCTTGAAAGGCTAGCCTTTTTTTTAGTAATCACCTCTCAAAAGCTGCGTCCATACTTCCAAGCTCACTCGATCCAAGTCCCAACCGATCAACCGCTATGACAAGTTCTTCAGAAGCCAGATAACTCAGGACAATTACTCAATAAGGCTATGGAGTTAGGACATTTTGATATCACTTATCATCCGTGGACGGCAATAAAAGGACAAGCATTGGCGGACTTCATAGCCGAGGGCACCATCCTTGAAGACCCTTCCTACCAATCAATGAATGGAGATACCGAGAAGGAAGGTGATACTCTCGTATGGAAGCTATATGTTGATGGAGCATCCAATGACCACAACTCACGTATAGGAATCATATTGATCACTCTAGAGAATCATCAAATCCACTGTGCTCTCAGATTTGGATTCAACGCTTCAAACAACGAGGCTGAGTACGAGGCATTACTAGAACGATTATGCTTATCTCGGGATGTGCACGCATAATCCCTGGAGATATTCAGTGATTCCCAACTAGTAGTGTACCAGGTACTATGGGGGTATCAAGCCAAGGGCCTTAGGATGGTGCAATACTTGAACAAGGTGAAGGACTTGTTGACACAGTTCAAGAGATACTCGATTGCACAAGTCCTAAGGGAGCAGAATGTCAATGTTGACGCCTTAGCCAAGCTTACCAGTGCCAAAGACGCGGACACCCTAAATGTCATTCCTGTCAAATACTAGGCAGAAAGAAGCATAACTGAGCAAGATGCACTACCTGTTAAGTTAGGAGATACATAGATGACCCCTATTATTAACTATCTCAACCAAGGAGTAGTACCCAGTGATCGAAACAAAGCAAGGAAGTTAGTGAGGCAAGCTACACGATATATGATAGTCTAAGGGGTCCTGTACCGACGAGTGTACTCCTTACCACTACTAAGGTGCATTACACTAGACCAATCAAAGTTGTTAATGACCGAGGTACACGAGGGGTTTTGTGGAGATCACGCTGGGGGGTAAAGCCTATCAAAGAAAATATTAAATAAAGGATACTTCTGGGGGACCATGAACGAAGACTCGATGGAGTATGTCAAAAGATACCACAAGTGTCAGATGTTCTCCAAGATACCCCGGGCGGCACCTAATGAATTAACACAAATGCAAAGCCTTTGGCCCTTCATTGTATGGGGAATCGACCTGATCGGGAAGAGGAGGAGTCTAATTTTTTGTTGTAGTCGTAGACTACTTCACCAAATGGACTGAAGCAGAACCACTCACCACCATCACCTCAAAGAAAGTCTTAGACTTTGAGGTGAATAATATCATATGTCGATTCGGTCTACCGAAGCAGATAGTCTCGAACAATGGGACTCAATTCGACAGTGATATGTTCACTGACTTTTGTACGAGGCATGGAATCACAAAGAGCTTTTCCTCGGTAGCACACCCCCAAGCCAATGTTCAAGTAGAAGCAGTGAACAAGACTATCAAAGACACTCTAAAGAAACACCTTGAACAAGCCAAAGGAGCCTAGCCAGAAATACTTCCAGAGTTCCTATGGTCATATCGAACAACGACTTGAACAATAACACGCCATACACCATTCTCTTTGGCGTTTAGGTATGAAGCCATGTTGCCAATTGAACTCACTCCTCCATCGTATAGACGAGATACGTACGATCAAGGGAGGAACCATCAACTAATAAAAGAGTCACTCGATTTAATCGAAGAAAGATGAGAAAAGGAAAGTCTCAGAGTAGCAGCACAATAGGGAAAAGTGGCCAGATACTTCAACTCCAGGGTGAAAGATCAAAAATTCCAATTTGGAGACTTAGTACTCCGGAGGGTGTTCCTAAACACTAAGGACACTGTAGCAGGGGTACTAGGACATAATTGGGAAAGGTCATACCTTATGGAGGAGGTGATCCCACCAGGGACATACAAGATAGCTCGACTGAATGGAGAACTAATAAAAAACTACTAGAATGGCGAAAACCTTTGCCGGTACTATCAGTGAAGTTGTTCAGCAGTGAGACAAATTTTAATTTGCAAATGTATTATTTTCTAATTATCTATGTAACATCCATTATGCTTATAATGACTGAATTAATTTAATTTCTTAAGTTTCGCTTAATTCTTTAAATTTCTTTCAACGAGGGACTAGTCACTATAGACCTGTCAACCCCATCGGATCATGTTCGATTCTGGTCCTTGAGGGACCTATCGACCCATAAGATCCAAACAAGAGATTGGTTCGAGGACCTGTTGCCATTATGGATCATGTTCGATCTTGGTTCTTGAAGAGCCTATCGACCCATACGATCCAAAAGAAAGACTGGTCCTAGGACCTTGTCGCCAAATTATTTGATCATGTTCAATCCTGGTTCTTGAAAAACCTATCGACCCACACGATCAACAAGAGAGACCAGCTCTGGACCTTATCGCCAAATTATTTGATCATGTCTGATCCTGGTTCTTGAGGAGCCTATTGACCCATATGATTAACAGAAGAGACTGGTCTGAGGACCAGTCGCCATTATTTGATCATGTTCGATCATGGTTCTTGAGGAACCTATCAACCTATACGATAAAAAAAAAAGACAGGTCTGAAGACCAATCGCCATCATCGGATCATAATTTAAGCTTGTCTTTGAGGGATTGATCTAAGACTCGTTACAGGCTCGATTAGCCCATCAAGACCTGATTGGTCCAACTTAGACACTTTTGTCTACAATCATTATAATGAGTACATGAGAGATTATGTGGATCATGATCGACACTTGCTACACAATATTCATCTGTGTATAGGTATCATTACTACTGAGTATGAAACCATCACCTGATTACCAATGAGGGAAAGGCATTTGTTGCTTGCATCATTGGGTGAAAAGGATAGTACTACGTGTCTAAATGCTCGAAGCAAGGCATGGTCAAGTAGCAAGTGACCAAGGCTTTTAATCCATGATCACTTGGGGGCATATAGTACATACTGATCGAGGTATACACAAGCAATGAGGATGTGACCCTAAGTACTAAGCAAGCTCAAGTTTTTCTAGGACATTTATTCAACATGTGTTCTGATAGCACAAGAAACAAAAACAAAAACAAAAAGGCATTGGTAAGGAGATGTTGGGAATAGTGCCCTTAAAGAAATTGTAGTTGACAAATGTTTTAAATGAAATAAATAATTCAATTGAATTATTATATATAGAACTATGTTCGGTGTTATATGATAATATTAAGTGAATATCTAAAAATTTCAAATCTCATATTGGTATTGGAGGATTGAGATTAAGATAATAAACTTAAATAGTTCGTAGTAAAATAAAGTTATCGAATCTTTAGATTAATTACTACAAGTACGATCCACTAGTATTATGAATACATGTGACCTTGATTCGGGTTACTAGTGTAATAGGACACTTTAGTGGAGGTACTTTGCATGCTGAGAGTATGTAGAACTGGACCAGATGTGATTTGTTAATACTTGTTTAAACACCATTTCATAGTATTAATCAAACACATCAAATGATGATCATATACATGATGATCTTAATCCTGGGGTTACTATAAACTCCTATATATGTCATAAGATCCTTTGATTCATGCGTTAAGGTTTGTCATAATGATAAGGCTAAGAATAATTATTTTGGGGACTCAATGATGTATATGGCTGGGGACATAGTTTAACAGATATGGAATCTATACCTTCTTATAGAGAGAATAATGGTTCCCTATTGGGTTGACTTTTGGAACTGAAAAGGTTATGAGCGTTCACATCGCAAACTTGTTGTGACACAACCTTCACTAGTAAAGTCAATGGTACTCTAGGAACAAGATACAGCTAAAAAGGTAAAATGGTAATTTTATTCCCTTTTAATTATGAACCATTAATAGAGGATTAACGTTGTATGTAATGATTATATCAATGGAGACTTTATTCTTAATAAAGTACTCAGTAAATATAAGTCTATAATTATCAAGAGTTCAATCTCATATTTTTAGTGGTTTAATCATGAGATTAATAAATATGATTATTTAATCAAAGAGCTTTGATTAATAATGTATTATTTATTGGAGCTTGATATTATAGGTCCATAGGTCTCATGTGTAGCTCTATCAACACAATATCAAGGTAAGAGTTGATACAAGGGTATAACTGTGATTTGGGAATTTGAGAAGAATTTTATTCTTCGGGTCAAGTATACAATTATATGATAATTGAGATTGAATAATTAATTTAGAAATAATTATTTAATTTCAAAAATATTTTTATTAATTTAAATATATAAAATTTCAAATTTCATATATATAAATTAATTAATTAATTTTTGAAATTAATTATTTTTTTGAGTGGGAGAAAATAAAATTGGTAAGTCAAAAATAGTTTTTGATTTATTTAATTTTAAAAGATTATGATAATGATGATCATCAATTTGAATTTTTATTTAGAATTTAAATTTTGAAATATAGTTGTCATCTTTTTCTTAAAAAGATAAATATCTTATTTTGTAGGAAATTGATTTAGTTAAATAATTAAATAAAAGAAAAATGCAAAATCCTTGAAAAAAGGAAGAGCAGTACAAGTCTGACACAGTCCAAGGATTATGACATGCATGTACCACTGTATAGATATTGTATATGTACAGTTTTTGTTTTATTTATTTAATTATTTAATAATTTAAAAATAGTTTTTCAAATATGGTAAGCTAGATATTTACCTAAAATCAAATCTTATCATCATTATTATAATATATTTATATTACTATTATTATTATGAATAATAAAGTAATATAAATCTATATATATATGATATAAAAGAAGAAAAAAATATATATACAATACACACAAGAAAAATACATTTAACAAAAATCATTCAAAACTTTTTGTCAGACAAATTTTTTTTCTTTCTTCTTCTTTTATTCTAGCCATTCTCAGACCATAATCCATGTTCTCATGTGTTGAGAAATACTTGTGATTCCTAAAAATACAAACTCATGTTCTCTAAGTCACCAAACACATCTTGAGGTGTGGAGACCACTCCGGAAGATTGTGGTTTGAGTGCTCAATGCTTTGGATAGGAATATCGATAAAAATACGAAAATACTCAATGACACTTGATAGGCTTCAAGAGGTGAAAGCTTATGTTCTTGATTTTTTTTTTTTTTGTGTTTATATATTATATATAAATATATTGTATATTTATATATATATATATATATTTGTTTCATGATTAATAGTATTTTATGATAATGATTCTGGATTTTTTTCTTGGTCATATAAATTGTTTATATGATTAATGAAAAATTTTGATTGTTGTTGTTCTCAATAAAAAACATCAACAGGCCCACCACGTGTGAGTTTTTGCTGCGTGCTTTGATTGGTTTTCCAACAAGAGACTCCTAGCCATGTCCTTTATAGAGTGGTCGGCCAGACCATCAACCCTATAGGGTGGTCGACCTGACCGTTTTTGTTCTTGGTACTTGGTGAAGTATCGTACTACTCACATTACCATGGTTGTTAGCATGAAAAACGTAAAGGAGTAAGGTTAGTATGGCGCATGAAATACATGTGTTCAGAGTATACTTATACCTGAACCAATGAGGGTTGTGAGTTGATATACTTAGTAAGCATTGGAAATAAAATATTTCAATCAATACGTTGAGTACTCATAACAAAAAAAGCATAAAGGCATAAAATGTCGTATGTAAAAACTGTAAAGTACAAGGTGTCCCACCAATGGCACAAAAGGAAAGACAAAGAATAAAAGACCAAAAGAAGACTAACTAGGGTGAGGAGTATCATCTAAAAGACTGCCCTGAGCCTCGGCAGCCTCACGAGCCAGACACTTCTTAAGCTCCTTCGCTCGCACCCTTGTCCCAACCAGCCTTGACCTCTTGCTCCTTCTCGAAAAGAGCATCCTTCCGCAATTGGTCCATCTCAACAATTAGGTTCTCTTTCTCAACTTTAGATTGTTTAAGCTGATCGACAAGTTTCCCCTCCACCTAGGTTACCCTGAGGGTCAACTCGGTCACCTTCTGCTGTTTGAGCTCCATGGTACTACGGAGATTGCTGATTTCTTCATCTTTCAAAGCAATGTCCTCATCCCTAGAGCCAAGAATGCGCCTAAGGTCCAGCACCTCTTGGTGGACAGCTTCAAACTCAGAGAGAAGGTTGGAAAACGTAGAGGTATACTCCATAGACCTATCACGGACATGGGGGACCAACATCAACGCTTGTAAAAAAAACATACAAGTGTTAGATAACATCAACACACAAGCTAACCAGAAAAAAACAAAACTTTAGAGGACTTACACTCTTAATGTCAATGAGTGACTTCGTGAGGATGGTGCTCAAGTCCTTATTCTTAATCCCTTTAAAGGTCGTTGTCGTCTGCTCCAGATGGGACTCTTGGTCCATAATGGCACATAAATTCTGTATGGAAGACTGGTGTGGCTCAGATAAGGGAGTAGGCACAGAGGAGGAGGCACTCGCATTAGTGATACTAGGAGGAGCTGGCATGGGCAAGGATGGATCTACCTCTGCGTTAGGACTAGACGCTAGTGGAGCCGAAGGAGGAGCCTCGGGAAGGACCTCCATTAGCGGCTGAAGCTCAACCCTGGTCCTCTTGGCCGCTCGGACGAAAGGGCTAGTCTCGGTTGGAGTCAACCTTTGTTGGGTGAGAACAAAGCCAAACATATCTGAACCTGCAAAGGAAGATCAAATATTAGCAGGATGTCAAACACAAACTAAACATAAAGTCAAGATGATAAAAATGTCGAACCTTCTGAATGAGATTCGGGTTCGAACATTGCTTCATTAAAGTCATATGAAGGAAGCAGTGAGTGCGCGGATGCACCCACCTCATCACCCTCCTGTCTAGCTAACACGGGCAAAGAGGGTACCTCCATAATATGAATATCATCGGCAGTAGAAGGAAACAACCCAACCTTCCTAAGGTTCTCTGAAGTAATGAGAACCTTGACGTTATTCTCCTCAGGGGTCATGGCAATCAATTCCTTGGCCCTAACAGTCATGGCATGGGTCGAGAGCGGTCTATAAAAATGCCCGACATGCTTGAACTTGGAGTAGTTGGCCTCTGCATCTTTAGTGAAGAAATAGTTGTCGGCATATGTAAACGCCTTGTTGTTTCCATAAATCTTTTCCAAGAAGGTGTCGGTACCCTCGCTCGTACAATGGTGGAAGTGGAAGTACCTCGAGTTGTGCTGAGAAGGGCTCGTCTTCAGATCAAACAAGTAGTGGATCTCATGGGGTACTGGAGCAGCCCATTTTTTACGATGATAAATAATTTACAATGCAGATAACACCAAGATAGCATTGGGAGCCAACTGAGAGGACGAATACCAAAATAATTTTCCACAATTTGAAAATACGGATGAAGAGGAAGTAGGGCACCAGAATTAATGGCAGAGCATGTCCAAGCGCACATGCTCAAAGAGGGATCCTCAGCTTTGTCGCCTGGACCAGAGATAGTGATGGAAACGCCAAAAAAGTCAAAGGTCTTCCTTAAGCTCTTTACCTTCTCTTCAGTCATGTCAGAGGCAGGCACTTTGAACCAAACCACCTCGTAATCAGTAGGGAGAGGCTTCTCAACCAGTTTCCATATGATCTCTCTAGCAAAGGTGGCCCCGGAAGCTGATGGATGGAACTCTTTCTGTCGTCTCTTCTTCTGTTGCACAGCTGGTGAGACTATCTTGCTCTTGGGAGAAGTACGAGCCACCTTAGGCCAAAACTTGTGAATAGAACGCTCCTGAGGGTGAGTAGCCTAGCGAGGAGAGCCCTCGGTATACTCTTGCTGAGAAGAAGAGTGATGGGGAACTCGATTGGTATCCCGATGAGAAGGGCATTGCGAGCTGACCAGACAAACTCCGCTGAGAAGAATGACCTCGATGCACAAAAGTACCACCAGGTAGAGTGGTACCATGTCGGAGAGCCTGAGATGCACCTCAATGAGATGTGCCCCGAGGGCCATGGGGAGTACTATGCTGAGAAGAAATTTGAGAGTAGTCGGGCAAAGAGCCTTGAGTGATGTGCCTGGAAATGTGAGGATCATCTTCTGAAGGTTGCCGAGTTGTCTATTTGACTCTCGCCAATGGACTATACCTTCTCAAGAAATCTTCTTCACTGAATAAGTATAGAGCGGAACGAGGAAGAATCCTTTTCACCCTTTCCAACAGCTCTTGGGGAGTACGCTTGTCAGACGAAGAGGAGTTGGACATCTGCAACAAAGAAAGGATAAAAAGTAAAGTTAGTAAATCAACGTAATGAAGCTCCCTTCCATTAACCGGATAGGCCAGTATCTAGGGGCATCTCCGTTACTAAGGAGCAAAAGTGAAGAAATCAAAGGAAAAATTGATCGAAGTCAAAAAGGAGGGGTCGACCTAGGCCCTAAGCTTACAAAACGGGAAGGAAATGTCATAGGTGGCTGGCCTACCACCTTAGGCCGACCACCCTAGGATGCAAACTTCAGAAAAATTCCAGAGGGCTAAGGTTCACGTCTTCAATAAATCATACAGAACAAGGAAGACCCTAAGGAGGTCAATAAAAAGGAAAAAAATTAAGGGTCCAAGGTGGTCGGCCTATGATTGGGAAAAAAAAAACCCCTAGATGTTAGTACAATTAGTGACACTAAGCATAGTTACTAGTTGCAGCCTCCAAGCTAATCTCTTATAATTTGAGAACTAATTTGGTAACCATCCACTAATTAAGTTACTAGTTGTGATATTTGGAAACTATGTCTAGTGTTACTATATAGTATTAGCATTTCCTAATGTCCCATATTTTCATAGATTTTAATGTGACATATTTTATTAATGAAAATATTTATTTTAATTTAATTTATGATTATTTTGTAGGGAAATAGTGCATTTTTGGCAACATGGACAAGAAAAAGAAAAAAAAATTGAAAAATAAATAAAGAAGATGGCAAATTTGAAGACCAATATTTGGTGTAAAGATTTTTCAATTAATATTTATAAGAATACATAAATTTTATTATAATTTTTATTTTCAATATAATTTTATTTTAATATATTAAATTATAAAAATGAGGTATTTCTAATCTAAATATCATGTAATTCATATATTCTAAATTATAAAAATGAGGTAATTCTTAAATTATGTTGCTAGTTTGTGATATTCACAACATTTGACTATGTCTAGTGTCACTAATTGAACTAATATTCCCTAATATCCAATTAGCAATGAGAAAACCACATCATTGGTACTCACAATTCACAACGTTGGAGCCAATCTCTCACAATTTGAGAACTACTTTGGTAACCATCCACCAATTAGGTTACTAGTTGTGATATTTATAACAATTGGCTATGTCTAATGTCACTAATTGAATTAACATTCCACTTCTTCACTCAAGATCCCTACCAATGAGGAAACTGCCTCACAATTTTCAATCTCCAAGTTAATCTCTCACAAATTGAGAACTAATTTGGTAACCATCCACTAACTAGGTTACTAGTTTGTGATATTCAAAATATTTGACCATTTCTAGTGCCATTAAATGAACTAACATTCCCTAATATCCAATTAATAATGAGAAAACCACATCATTGGTACTCATAATTCACAACTTCCAAGCCAATCTCTCACAATTTAAGAACTAATTTGGTAATCATCAACTAATTAGGTTACTTGTTGTGATAGTTGGAAGAATTAACTCTCTAGTGTTACTATATAGTATAAGCACATTTCCTAATGTCCTACTTAGTCACTCAACAATCCTAGTAATATAGAAACCACTTAGTCACTCGACAATCCTAGGTTACTTGTAGTCATATTTGAGAACTAATTTTTGACAGAATGGTACTGGAAAGTGACGAAGCGGCTATTTTCATAGGCTTTCTGCCCTACTTAACAATTAAAGTTCCTTTTTAATGGTTTAGGCTGCTGAATTAGTATAATAACTGTATTAATATAAGTGGCTAAGAGCAACTAAATAGTATATTTGTTTCAATGACCATGTCTAGTGTGAATGATAGTACCAACATCCCTTAATATCTCACATAGTCACTTGGGAGCCCAACTAACGAGAGAACCACATCATTCGTACTCACAAATCGTAACCTCCAAATAGATATCTCACAATTTCAAAACTAAATTGGTAACCACCCACTAATCGATCGCACTACTTTGGCTACTTTATTTCATAAAGAACACTCTTTATTAGGACCGTTGTTGATCTTGGAACGCATGGGTCGGTGATTAGACTGTTGGATACGTCCAAAATGGTACATAATCAACAAAGGTGGTCAAAACCTATAACTCAAGGGCAAGATTGGGTGCGATCGATAAAAATCACACTTCTTTGACCACTTTCTGTCATAAAGCTGAGATTGATGTATTATATGTTAAACAAGTACTTGAAATAATATTTTCATTTGTTCTTGAGGTCTTGATTAGTACATGAAAATGTTATTTTATTATTCTTAAATATTAAATAAATTCAGTTTTAAATAATATTTGTTGATGACGTTTTTTCGTCAACCAGAATTGAATGTTTCAAATGTTTGCACTATTAGTGGCGTTAGACATATTCAAATGTTTCAAATATCACACCTAGTAACCTAATTAGATAATGGTTACCAAATTCGTTCTCTAATTATGAGAGATTAGCTTGGAGGTTGCAATTTATGGATACAAATGATGTGGTTTCCTCATTATTAGGGCTTCGGGGTAACAAAGTGGGATATTAGGAGATGTTAGTACAATTAGGGGAACTATGCATAGTCAGTTGCTCTAAATATTATAACTAGTAACTAGTACAATTAGTGGATGGTTACCAAGTTAGTTCTCAAGTTTTGATTTATTAGCTCAGAGGTTGCAAATTGTGAGTATAAATGATGTAGTTCTCTTCATTAGAAGGGATGTTAAGTGAGTAAATGAGATATTGGAGATATAAGTAACACTAGACATAGTCAAAATCTTTCAAATATCACACCTAGTAACCTAATTAGTGAATGATTACCAAATTAACTATCATATTGAGCAACATTTCCTTGGAAGTTGTAAATTGTGAGTACAAATGATGTGGTTTCCATGTTATTAGTGCTCTTGAGTAATTAAATGGGATATTAAGGGATATTAGTACTTTTAGTGATACCATACATAGTCAAATTGTTTAAATGTCACACCTAGTCACCTTATTAGTGAATGGTTACTAAATTAGTTATCAAATTATGGTAGATTAGCTCAAAAGTTGCAAATTGTAGTACAAATTATGTGGTTCCCTTCATTAGTAGGGTTGTTGGGCGAGTAAATGGGGTATTAAGGATGTTAGTACCATAAGTAACACTAAACACGATCAAAATATTCCTTATATCACACCTAGTAGCATAATTACTAAATGGATACCAAATTAGTTCTCAATTTATGAGAGATTAGCTTCGAATTTGCGAGTTGTGAGTTCAAATGGCGTGGTTTTCCTCATTAGTAGGACTCTCGAGTGACTAACTGGGATATTGAGGGATGTTAGTATAATTAGTGACACTAAACATAGTCAAAATGTTCCAAATCTCACACCTAGTAATCTAATTAGTGAATGATTACCAAATTAGTTCACAAATTGTGAGAAATTAGCTTGGAGGTTGCAAATTGTCAGTAAAAATGATGTTAAGTGTGATAGTAAGGGATATTTAGTATTATTAATGACACTAGACATAGTAAAAAAAAAAAAAATCTAAATATCACATCTAGTAACCTAATTAGTAGATGATTACCATATTAGTTATAAAATTGTGAGAGATTACATAATCACATAATGTCCATAATTTTCCATCCTGGCCCCCTAATCAAGGCCCTAAGCCTTATTAGGTAATTTGAGACGTTACATCGGGCATGGTACATAGTCCTTTACCAGATCCCACATCATCTATACCATCATCATCATTCACCTCCTGATCACCATCATCATCATTCTCCTCCTGACCAACGTCATCAAGTTCAGGAAGTAGACAATCATCATCAAAACCTCCTGGATTAGCCATGGAAATATTTGAAAAGGAAACGATGATTAACAATGTTAATAGACAATCATCAACATAATAGGAAAAATAAATATAGAATGAACACAAACAACTATTATCATGTTTAAAATATCCAACCTTAAGAAGAAGAAAAAATAAGTCAACATTTATCAACTTATATGATCAACCCATACACCGTCACCATCAAAACACAAACAAATATCATTGTCATCTACACCATAAGCAATAGGGTTTTTGGTAAGTTGTGGTTCGGGAATTGTGATAGGGTGTTGAAAGAGATGTAGGTCATGTACATGCAACAATTTGTAAAGTTTCATTTGATTATCATTTTGAATTCATGATGCAATTTGTGTTAAATTAAATATGGCATGTGCATTCTCACAAATTTTTTCCAATTTTTGAAATTAAATATATTGTATATGGTGATTCTAATGTGGGGGATTCACTTTAAGCCCCATCGATTGGACTCTTTCGTGTTTCTCACCCGTGAACAATTTTTGGCGCAATTTTTTTTATGACCATGTATATTGTTGTTATATAGAGTATCCTGCAAATTTTCAAAAAATTCTGAAAATTAGGTTCAAACATGTTGTTTTCCACCCACATAAAAAAATTAGTCAAGCGTTTGAAAATAGTTTTCGACAATGTAAATTATTCAGAATTTTCTAAAAATTTGCACGATGCTCTATATAACTATAATATACACAATCATAAAAAAAATTACGCCGAAAAATGTTCACGGATCGTAAACATAAAAGAGTCTCACTGATAAGGCTTAAAGTGAAGCCCACACATTAATTTTTTTTCTATATTTATATACATATAACCTAATTACTAAGGTAATAAAATTAATATTTTCTCAAAATAAATATATTTAAGTTCATGTAGTTTGTTAAATAATTTTTCTTTTTAATTCTTGATGAAGAATTATATATTTATTAATTAATTTATTCAACTAATTAGGTTAACTAATACCCAAAAAAAAATCTCTACTGTTATTTAGAATTTTAACTTGTAAAATTAATATTGTATAATTATTATTAATAAAAAAAGATTACTACATAGATTAAATATTTAAACAAGAAACACTTAAAAAGAAAAAAATAAAAAATATTGTGATTCTTAGTTCAATCATTGTGTACAATAATTATAAACATTGTGTTTTATTAGCTGTTTAATGTGTCTTGCTAAAGTTACCTTTTATGTAAATCAATAATTTACATGCTTTGTCATACAAGTAAAATTGCATGAAATAATTTAATTGGCAACTTTACCCTTAAACACAAAACATATTATATCATTAAAATATTAAACCGGTCACCACCACCTATTATACCACGTAAAATATTGCTATTTTTAATCAATGTGGAACCTAACCCTATAGAAACATTTTAGACTTAGTCAGAATTGTGCAACCTTTTAACTTTAATTAACATAAAAAAAATAGTTAAATAAGATGAGTTAAGGGCGTGAGTAGACCCGTTGGCGTACTAGACGGGATGACATCCAAGTATGCAGGGAACAAATCAGGAAACTCACATACTAGTCTAGTCTCCTCCGGTCCAACCGAAACAACTCTAGTAGTACCTACAATGTTTGTTAGGAATCCTATGCAACCTTCCTGTATCAGGTCTCTAGCCTTCAGGGTATCATAGGTACTCGCGGTCCACTCACTGTCCCCACGAATACAAAGGGTACCTCCCCTTCCGGTTCAAAGGTCACCATTTTGCACTTGCAGTCAATCGTCGCCCCATACTTCGATAACCAATCCATCCCTAAGATAATATCAAAGTCATCCATTGCTTGCTCTATTAGATCCACAGACAACTCCCTATGGTCTATCTCTACTGGCAATGCTCTAACCCATCTTCTAGAGACTACCAGATCCCCAGTCGGCAACAAAGTTTGAAACCCCTAGCATACAAATCACTAGGTCTACAAAGTTGACCTATCAATCTAGCATAAACAAACGAATGAGTAGCCCCTGAGTCAATCAATGCAGTAAAATAAGAAGAATCAGCAATAGAAAACTGACCTGTCACGACCGAGGGACTAGCCTCAGCCTCAGTCTAGATCAAGGTAAATACTCTGGCAGGAGCGAGACTGTCACTCTGTTTTGGCTCTTCCTTCCTGGCTTGTGGGCAATCCTTCCTCAAATGACTGGTGTTGCCACAAGTAAAGCAGGCCCTGATCCTGCACTCTCCCTGATGTTGTCGTCTGCACCGAGGACACATTGGGAAACTCCTCCAGTTGTCTTTCCCGCCCCGACGGCCACTGAAAGCAACCCATGCCCTCCTATCCGAGCCAGGAGGAACAAAAGAGTTTGGGGCCTTTCTCTTCTGCTCACTAGGGCCACTACCTCGACTACATCCAGTAAAAGAAGGCACTATCCTCTGAGCATCGGGCCTAGCAGCACCCTCTCTCCATATCTGATCCTCGGCTCCCTCAATTGTAAAGGCCTTGTCCACTACCTGTGCATAAGTGGTAGTCCTCAGGTCCAAAGTTATTTTGACATCACGGGTGATCATGACATTCAATCCCCACACAAACTGATCTCTTCGTCCCATGTCAGTCGGCACCAAATCTGACGCAAACTTCGCTAACCGATCAAACTTCAGAGCATACTCAGTAACTGTCATCCAGTTTTGAGTCAGGTTTGTAAACTCATCCACCTTCGCAGCTCGAACTGCGACACTGTACTACTTCTCATTGAAAATGTTTATGAACTCTCCCTAGGTCATAACTGATATTCCTTCTCTGAGCCACAACATCCCACCAAATGCGGGCATCTTCTCTCAACATGTAGCTGGCGTAAGCTACTCTCTCATTTCCTTCCACCCTCATGAAATCCAAGATGGAAGAGATCATGTTCATCCACTTCTCTACCCGCAGTGGGTCTGAGCCACCCTCGAAGGTGGGAGGATGCTGCTTCCTGAATCTCTCATACAAAGGTGTCCGCCTATTCTCCATAGCAGACTGGGCTGGCACTGGTGCCACAGCCTGTGGAACCTGTAACCCAATGCCCTGGGGAGGGGCCTGCTGCCTTAACTGTCAATGCTTTTCTTTTTCTCGGTGAAGTCTAGCTTCTATCTCGGCAAACAACTATTGCCAATTCGGTGGGGCAGGTGGAGGATCCTGACCCTTGTTGTCATCCTCAGCCCTATTGTTGCGGAGTCTGATTGATCGCCAAGGCATTACTGCAATATGCCTATAATCAATTACGCAGCACATCAGGCATGATAACTACATCTAAAACCACCTCCCAATCCCATCAACCAGTCTCAACCAGCAAATCCACATATCACAAATAACATACAACAATCAAGGGAGCCATGCCCTAGCATCATGCATATATTAACACATTCATCATGCTCTATCTATATATTTAGGCAAACAGGGCACTCAAACAAGCAACTACGCATATAATTCATTAAATACCAACCAACCCTGAGTCAAGCTTGTCACTGGCAGCAAGCGTACTTGTTCGGTCAATCTCCAGGAACCATAAACCTTAGCTCGCTCTGATACCAAGTATTAACGCCCAACTTCCTTAGAGTCATTATTATGTGAGTTAAAAATGTGTCATTAACTCGCTAATCGAGGTTTTAGGTTAAAAGTGTAACTAAGTTGAAGTAAAGGTTGTTTAGAGACATTTAGTATAAAAATGTAGTCATTCATTGAAATCGTAAAGAGTTATACATTTGGGATCCCAAAATACTATTTAGAAAATACTTTGCAACACGAAATTACAATTAAGGTCGACCTAGGCGACAAAACAACCAATACAATACATCTTCCCAAAATAACCCTGGCCATGGCAGCCAGGTAGGCCGAACTTGTACCCGTCGCTCCACGCTTTTCGTACTCATGGTTGGTCGACATTTCCTTTGCCCTTACTTGCACCATAGAGCACCTGTGAGCCGAAACCTAGCAAGAAAACTCAACATAAAGCATATAACATATCTATGATAATCCACAATATATAACAAACAGCCAACAGGCTAAACATATAGCAGACAGCGTCGTCCCAGGCGCTTTACCAGGCCCTGGGTTCGTGGTCTTCACCGAGAAGGTGGCTTCAGCACCCTAGGAGGGTCTCGCCCTAACGGCCTGCACTCAGTGTGCTCAACGCCGATCCCAGCCCCTTGTTGTACTCATATTTTTTCCGTTCTCAGCCTTCGCTGTTCCCGGCCTTCACCGTTCTCAGCCTTCGTCATTCCCGGCCTTCGCCATTCATCACAAACATGCATCACATAGCTTAATATCAACATATATTTAAACACATACTAAACCTAAACATTGAGTTATGCCCTGTAATACAAGAAATAGTGATACGCCCTACAATATAAACAATAGGGCCATGCCCTGCTCTACGGGTACAACAGTTTCTTTACATGTGTCCCAAGCTATCTGAGCATTGCGATCCCAAGCACAGTCCTCTAATTTGTGCCTCGTTGAAAATCTAGTACCATCCATAAATTATATACTAATAAATAACTTTGGAATATTAATCTAGCCTCCAGGACCTTGACGTTCTACCAAACCGGGTAGTAGGATCCTTCCCGAACCTTAACATTTGAGTTCCCGAGCTAAAAACCTTCAAATAGTCATTATTTGAATTTGAGTCGCGGCCCAGCCCATTAAAGGCCACGACACGCTCAAGTCAGAGGAAAAATGCCTCTCTGCTGAGGGACATAGGCCACGGCACACTACACCTTGCACCGTGGAGCGCCTAGGCAAATAGGGGTTTTCTAGCCTCTTCGACACACACGGGCCACGACGCCTGAAGAACAGGGCCACGACTCGAGCCCCCAAACCTAACATTTTTCTTGCATTTTTCCTCGAGCTTAACCCCAATTTCATAACACCAATTAAACTCATAATCAATCCTAGACTTCCATTCCACTCAACTTAGACTTCATAACAATCTCAGAAACAAATCATATACTCATCAAAACTTAAAACCAAGCTAAAATCTACCTTCCATGCATACTTAAGTTTCTAGCAAGAGTTCTAACATAAACAGCCAGCATTAATTCTTACCTCAGTGATAACTCAAACCCTGAGCTGATTTCCCAAATCTTCAAGCTTCTAGCCTCCCAAATTCCAGCCTTGAATCCTTAATCTCTAAATAATTTTCCTCAAAAACCTCTAAGCTTCAATGAGAGAAGGAGGTGAGTCGAGAGAAAGAACAAGGCTGAGAATTTTTGTTTGTCCTTCTTCTTAGTTCCAGTGGTTTCTCAAGCCATCATCTACCTAAGTTATTTAACCTTAACCAAAAAGTCCAAATTGCTCTTAAACTTATCTAAACCCTCAAGTGCCACAAGGGGCAATTTCGTCATTTACCATGTCCCGCTAATTCCTCGAGTGTTCCTATATATCCCCCATCTAATTTCTACATGTCCAAATCATTGCTAAATTACTACCTGTTACCCAGTAAATCCCAAACACCAACCGTGTTCCCAAAATACCCATAGGCTCCTCTCGAGCCGGGTATTCAACCTCATTGTGACTTTTTAACTAAACTGCTCCTTAGGACCGTCTTGAATCGCACGTCACAAATATATCACCACTCATTGTGGTATCAATCACAATATACACAAATATTGCATTTATGCCCTCAATGGTTAAAATTACACATATACTCTTAATAATCAGATGGGGCCCACATGCATATTTAATTCACCTAACACATGCATTTCTAATCATATAATCACCAAATTCACATATTAACATAATTAAATTAATTATTTCCATCCTGGCACGTTAATCAAGGCTCTAAGCCGTATTAGCAAATCTTGGTCGCTACAATAACTTATTCACAATAACCTGTAGCTCATGTACTTGGTGGGAGTTAGAGTTTTCCATCAACGAATTTAAATTCCATGCATTAAGTTATGAGGAATTTCTTGGTACCTTCATCTTCGATTTTGTACTTCTTCTCAAGTGCATCCCATATCTCATTTGTCGATGTATTGTTTGTGTAGAGTTCATAGAGACTATCTGAGAGGACATTGAGTATGTGACCTCTACACATGAGCTCATCTTCTTCCTTTTTCTTCCTTTTGTTGATCACTTATTTAGTATCATTATCCTTTGGAGCTTCCAAAGTCTTCAAATATTTGTCAAGGATGTAGTGGACCTTCAAAGTTGTGAGAATAAACTTGACCTTGTCTTGCCAACAAACAAAATTTAAGCCATCGGATCGATCTAGTCTCACTAGATCTTGAGACATGAACTTGAGGGCGGAGATGGATGAGCTTTCTTCCATAGTCCTTGTGAGTAAATAAACCTTAGAGATAAACAAACTCTAATACAAAATTTAGGTTTGGGGCTAGTGATTTTTTATTGTTAGGACTTGAGGTTATAAACCAAGTTTTGTAAATTACAACTCAAAGAATCAAACAATGATAATCTATACTCTAATGGAATAACAATACAAAGATCATAAGACAAATAAAATAAGTGGTAGAATTGACATTTGTTGTTGGAGAACCTTGATACATAAAAGCACAAGTCTATGATTTTATGTGAACCACAATATGTAACAAAGGCTTGACACAAATGAATTTTTTTTTTCCAAAAATCACTATTCCTAGCCTCCTCCTTGAGATTGCTTGAAGCTACTACTATGGAATAAGTTTGGGATTCATAAGCCTTGAATCTTCATGCAAGTCTAGCTTTCTTGATGAAGATCTTTGAGAAAACTAGTAATCTTGAAAGCTAGAGAGAGAAAGAGAGGTGAGTGATCAATTCACAAATTACCTCAAATGAACCTTTTAAATAGTATAGGAACCCTCATTAGACTTAGCCAATGGGATTAGAGCATTTTAATTTTAATTTTGGAGTAAAAAACACGTCATTGTACGTTCCTATACGGACCGCCCAGGCGACGCGTCGCCTGCACCAGAGTGATGTGTCTTCTATTTAGTCCTTTCAGGTCCAAGCGACGCGTCGCCTCCGCCTATGGACCTGACTTGGCTCCCCAAAACTCGCCTCAAATCTTCTCAAAATGCTCCCAAACTTTTTGGGTAATCTTCTATGCTCCAAAGAAACATTTTGGTCCCAATAAGATGATTAATAAATGCCTATACCAAAAGTCAATTCTCACATGTTAACTTTAGTGAAGTCGCTATAGTTTTTGCACCTCTTCGTGCCTAACCAATTTCACAATGTATTTAATCAATCATAACATATTTTCCCTCAAATATGTGCTAAAGGATGTATTGTCCACTAAGAAGTGTAAAGATCAAATATGCAGTCACCTAAAGTCCCTCTATTGGTAGGCAATGCTTGACTTGGGGATTCTATTATTAAATGGGATTCAATATAACATGTTATGTATAGAATTGTAATATATTTGATTGTAACATGTAATATTCTCAAAATATATATAAAAACAAGGGACAAGATATAAATATTAAATAAAAAATAGTATAAATATATATATAAAATTAAATTAAAAAGACTAAAATTCCCCTACTTTCCATCACTAAGTCGATGGTTTTAGAAAATTTTAATTTAATTATTCACGATTGTTATTCATTTTAGTTAAATAAGATAATTTTAATTATAAAAAATGCTAAGTTTTAGCAATTAACAGGTTAACTAAAACACACATAACTCTTTTTATTCATATTTTGTCTCGCATAGGGTCTTTCAAGACCCTATCCGCCACCACATAGTCTCCTCTTGGTCGGGGCTTCACTAGTCTGCCTTCGGTCTCCGGAAAGGCTTCGTTCGAGAGGTTATTAGTGATACCACAAGCAACCTCTTCGTCTATCTTTCTCCTACACTGACCCACCGCAATTGGTTCTCGTCTGGTCTTCTCCTTCTTCGGATGTCTCCATCTGTGGCTGTCTCGCGAGGGTGGCCGACTTTTGCTCCGCGCGCTGATGGGTTGGGGTGCCGATGGGGTTTAACGTTTTGGGTTGAATTAGAGTGGTGTTGGGAGGGATGGTATGGTGTGAAGGGATTATTGTCTTTTTATTTATTATGTCTTGTTGTTTATTTACTTTGATTTTGTCTATGTTACTTTTAATTAATAATGGTGATGTTCACTCTTCATCAGTCCATAGTTCCTTTGCGAGGATCCATGGTGCTTTTGGTGAAGCTTATTTTTTTGGTGCATGTTTATTTTTTGGTGTTTGGGAGAATGGTTGTGTGTCCTTTTGGGTGGTTGGTGTTTCATCAAGTTGCTTAGTTTGCTTATGCAGGGATCTCAATCATGATTCTCTTCGCCTTCAGATTTGGGAGAGTCCTCGATCTCTATCTTTATTGACCTTGTGCTTTGTGAAATATCGTTCTCTTGAGTCAAGTTTCATGAGCATAGTTGGTTGTTGCTATGTTGCCCTTATTTCTTGTTTGAATAATGGGTTTGTTTTTTTCCAATTTTTATTAGAAGATTTTTGGCTGATTGTCATTAGTGAGATAAATTTGTCATATATTCAGTTGGTTTAGAAACCTAGTTTACCTCACACTCTTTTGATGCTTGATAGCTGCCGACTTGTTGGACCTTTACTTGGGGTAGATGTTAGGTTTTTCTTCTTTTTTATTGTAAATGACTTGGTAAGCCTACTATTGTTGATTGTGTTTTATGAGCAATATATTCATGTAATGAAGCATATTTGATTTACCTATTAATGAAAATTTCCTTACCTTTAAAAATAATAATTAAAAGGATGTAGGCACAAAATCTACATGTCTTAGTCTAAAACTAGTCTTAGAGCCTTGAGTCGAGGGCAAACCTTGTCATAAAAAGATTAATTAACTAATAATAATTAATTAAAGATAATAAATAATATTATTTTTGCATATTAACATTAATATTGAATATTATCGAATCCAAGGCCAACTAATTAATTTTACAGAAATAATAAACGATTTATTATTATCATTGTAAATGGACATATATAGGTGGTAGCATCTGTGAATAGAAAATATTTTTTTTTAGATCATCAAACTATAGTATAAATTTGAAGGGTTTTCTAGGTTAATAAAGTTGTAGGGTATTCTTTATATATGATGTATAATATTGTCTCTACAATTTGCAACTAATTCACCTTTTTCGTACGGCACCTTTATGTAAATGCATATATAGATATACATCCTCATGAATTGTGTGATTCTAATTTTATATAATTACACATATTTATATGTAATGCTCGTATTACACGTTTCTTGTGTAAAAAATTCCACTGGTGAATTAAATATAGAGTAATGATATCTCCACTCAATGTCACACTACTTTTTAAAATATGAGTTTATACTTTTTTGGACCCTGTATTTTTTTTCATTATTTATTTGGACTTTGTGTTTTGACAAATTATTTTTTGGACCCTATATTTTGTAAAATGGTTAAAATAGAACCATAAACTCAATTTTGATTAAGAAAAAATTGAATATAACAACATAATTTTTAAGCAGAATGATTTTATTTTTGTTCTGAATTATTAATTTGGTAAATTATTTGTGATTTTAGTTGAGAAAACATTAATCAAAATTGGATTTAGAGTTCTATTTTAACCATTTTACAAAACATAAAGTCCAAAAAATAATTTATCAAAACACAGGGCCCAAACAGGTAATGAAAAAAATACAGAGTTTAAAAAAATATAAACCCTTAAAATATTGAATCTTAATTTTGATAATATTTATTTGTATAATTTTAATAATATTTATGTAGTAAAAAAATCAGTATAAAAGTAAAAATATTCCAATTACTCATCGCGCAATATTTATTCAACCAAATTCAACTAATAATTATGTAGAACAATACTCGACCTTGAACATTATTTGTTACTAGCTATATATTTGTATGGCCATTAAAGATTAAGAGTAGAAAACAATCAATAATAGAGTTAAAAGCTAGAAAAATAGCTATATATTAGGGAAATTTTCATGTAGGCTCACTTTTACCTCTGCAGAGTTCTGTGTTTTAATTCATAGATAAATTATAATCTAATTTTTTTTTATATAACGATATATATTATATTTGTAGTATGCATTACAGTAATTTTTTTAGAAATTCTAAATAGTTTATGGTGCCAAAAAACAGTGTTTAAACATTTAATTACACGTATCTGTCTTTTATACTCATATAAAACAAAATATTTTAACCCTATTTTTGAAATTATAAATCACTCACAATTTTTCGAAAACTAATAGAATACATACTATAACTATATTGTATATTGTCATATAAAAAAATTTGGATTATAATTTCTTCACTTATTGAAACACATAAACCCTCCAATGGTATTGGCAAAAAAAATAATACTCCAATAGAAAAATACCCTATATAATTAAATAAAAATATCCAAGCAAAAGATAATTAGTACATTGTCCGTCCATTTTTAATAATTTATGTAGCAATAATGATATATTGTTTTTTTGTGGCAAATAATGATATATTGAAATTTATTAAAAAAATAATATATTGTGATATATAAAAAACCAACACTTATAAATCTAATCCACCAAGTTTTGGCAACAAGATTTTATTATTTGTTGTATATATCTTTTATGTATAAAAAGTGAGTAGATAATAGAATTTTTTTTTTTTTTGTTTAAAGAGTTTCTTTTATTAACTTTAATGGAATATTCAAAATATTTAATAAAATATATTTTTAAAATTAATTAAAAATAAATATTTATTAAATATATTAATATAAATTCAAATATTATAAAATATTATTAGATATTTGTTAATTGTATTAATGTAATTTCAAATGTTATAAAATATCATTATTATAATACAAAATTAGATATTTAATAATTATATCAATATAAATTCAAATGTTATAAAATATAATAATAATAATAATAATAATATATAACATATAATATATAGTCCTAATTTTTATAAAATTTTGCTATAATAAATATTTAGTAATTATATTAATATAAATTCAAATATTATAATAATATTTAATACAATACTAGATATTAAATAATTATATTAATATAAATTCACATGTTATAAAATATTATTATTACAATAATATATAATACATAATAAATACATTATATATAAGTGTTGTGTGTATACAAATAGTATAACTGTGTAATTAATTAAGAAATTAGAATACATTTATCTCTTATCAAAAATAAAAAAGTTTTTTTTTTCAATCATTGAGGTGTGATTTAAATAATATTATGAATGTTTTGTACCTTAAATAGAGTAGTTTGTGATCTAAAATGTTATGGTATTATTTTTTTAAAATAAACCATAAACAATATTTTGGTTTAATTTTTTTTTTAATATGTTTATGTCATTTTTTTTTATTTATATAATATTGTTTCTTTATTTAAAATTTATATGACAATTATAAAAACTTAATAAAAATAATTAATAAATTTTCTAAATAAAACCAAGCAAAAAGTGCATTGTACAACTAATATTTATATATGTATGTTCTTTATTGTGGGTTTTAGAACTAATGTTTAGTTTTTTTTTCTCACAAATAAATAATGTTTAGAAATATATTTAGATTGATGTTGTAAGATTTATATTAATTAAGATTGAGCAACTATTTTTATTTTCTTTTTTTAAAAAATAAAACCAAAAAACAAACTTTGGTAAATCTATGAATCCAATTACCTTGATATCTATGAGTACCTTTGATCTTTTAAGGTATCAAATAATTGAACAAGTTGTCTTCATTCTTTTTCTTTTCACGTGGTCCAATAGTATCATCTGATCTAATCCAATCTTTTTATCTCTAACCAATAAAATTCAATTAAAGGTTGGATGTTGGAAATCATCACCCAATCCAATCCAATTGTAATTTGATTTGTAATTGGATTTGATCGGCCATTTTATCTTTGAATCTAAATTTTATTACTAAAGAAGTTAACAAATGAAAAAAAAGCATACAAAAGAAATCATGCAAAAAACTAAACACTATTTAGTAATAATACTAAATTTAGTTATTACAATTACCACATTAAGTCGTCGAACTATTAAGTTTACAACACAAACATTCAAATTTAAAACTAATGTGTCAAAACCAATAACTAAAGTACTTAGATTGTAACAAAATATATGAACACAACAAAATCTCCAAAGTGCTAACATAGCATTCGAAAACAACAACAACCCAATCAAAAATATTTATATATAATATATATATATATATTAATTGTAATTTGATTGGATCGGTTCCTAATTGGATTTTTACAGTCTCATCCCCCAACGGATCCAATCCAATTGTAATTGGATATCCAATTTTTGTAATTAGATTGGTTTCGATTGGTTCGGGGTAATTAGATTGGTTTAGATCTTGAGCACCCCTAATGTCAGTTGCCTCATTTAGTAGAACGAATTATGGAAATTGCCTCATTTCTTTAAGAGGAAATTACATGAAATATGTTCTTTTTTTTATATAAGAATTTTAAAAAAGTTGTAGTAGGAGGTGTATCTATAATTAAAACTCTTAAAATATTGTAACGTCATAATTTCCCTAATAAAGCTTAGTGCCTTGATTAGGGGAGCAGGAGGTCAATAATTGATTTATTATGTGAGTTATATTATAATATGACTGAATTTGCATGTTTAGGTGTATTAAGCATGCACGTGGGCCCGTTTCTTATAAGAAAGATATTTTTTTAATTTTTGCCCGTTGAGGGCATATTTGAATATATATATATATATATATATGTGTGTGTGTGTGTGTGTGTGTGTGTGTTATGTGATTGAAATCACATTATTATGTGGATATATTTGGGTTATTCGGCACGAGGCGATCCTAGGGAGAAAGTTAGCAGTTTAGTCATAACGGGGTCTGTTGACAGTCTTTTTCACTATCAACCGTAAGAAGAGAGATTAAAGAAATAAGTGAATCGAACACAAGGATTCTTATGTGGTTCAGGTTATAAAAGAACCCTAGTCCATGAGTCTCTGGTATTAAGAGGATTGGAAGCTTGTGAGGGCAAGCTTCAATGGTGTATTCTCAGGCAGCGTTTAGATTACTCGGAGTACAAAGTATTTTCTCTCTAAAAAACCAAACCATTTACAATGAGACTCTCAGCCCTATTTATATAGGATGGGGTCATTAATATAAATCATAAGTAATTAATACACATTCGTCCCATTATTGCGAGATTAATACCAATTCAATGCATTGGGTTGCATTGAATAGAGACCACGACCCAAGCGAGATATGTGGGGCCCACTACAGAAAAGCACCTACTTTATAGGGAACATGCCCCAAGTACTGTCAGGGCATGTTGTAAGTACCTCCATGTCAAACGGCGTAGTGGGTGCGTGAATTGTCGAGTCATACAGTCGACAACTCTGTTGACGGATCGCCTATAAAGGTTGTCATACGATCCTATGGCTTTGAAAGCCCGCATTTGCTAACACGTTGCACCTTATCTTAGGTCTGAGAACCAAAAACTCAGACCTGTGAGACAACTGGGAGATGAGAGACTCGCCTTAATTTTCCGAGTTGGAAAACCTCCATATCTGAGGACAAACCTCGTAGGGTAATCTAACAAGGCATCCATGACCCTGTTAGAGGCAAGGTCTCACCTAGGAGGACCCTCGCTCCGACTAGAGTCCTCAGGTAGCAACATGTCCAGATGACATTTATGAACGTCTGAGCCAGCCACTGGGGGTTGCCACGTGTTGGAGGTGAAAATATGGACAACATTTGCCCCCCAAATCTCTACTCATCCTCGGCCAGTGGAGACTTAATTAAGGGTGATCTGAAAAAATGGAGGGAGAAAACGTTTGGGCTTTCCTCTGACATCACTCTAAAAAGCAAACTCACGTGTCAAAGCCCCATTGTTGGGCCCATCAGTCTGTGCATTTAATTAGGGGTCAACTCTGAGATCCCAAACATCCACTCTGCACCCAAGGCGTCTTTTCCCAAAGAAAAAACAATGATTGCGACCGCACCTTTTAAACTCTGGCTGTTGAATCACTCTCATGATCACACCAGGGCAAGCCATCCGATGGTCGTGGGGAAGTTTCTTCCCTCATAAGTTTTACTGGGTATAAAAGCTCAGGAAAACCATCTTCAACCTCACACGATAACCATACTAAAATAAAATAAAAAAAACCTTCTTAGAACACTCTCTTCTCTTTCGCCTGCCCCTCACCTTCAATCCGTTTTATTTTTTCGTTTTGCAGTCTGCCTTGGCTTGCCAACGTCTGGGAGACATCATGATGGAGAAGTCGTACGCACTCCAGAATTCCCAAGACAAAATTGTCTCCCTTAAGGAGAAAATTAAAGGCCCTCGGGAAGAACTTGCCCAGGCCAAGGCTGCCCTCGAAGCCGAGCGAAAACGCTCCCGAGAGCTTGAGGAAGCTGTCCAGAAGGTCGCTGAGGACATGCAGCAGGCTAAAGAGGAGATGAAGGTGGACATTGTGGCATGCAGTGAGCCCAGGAGGAGGCTAAGAAGACCACAGCCGAGGTCGCCCGAGTGGTCCTGGAGAACTCCCAACTTCAGGAGCAGGCTAAGGAAGCCAACGACCGAGCTGAGCTAGCATAGAGCAAGGTCCTCCAAGCCATATAGATGAACAGGTCTGCTTGGTGTCAGGTGGAGAAGCTTGAAAGAGAAACCGAGACTATTGTCTAGGACGCCTTCTACGTGGCATGGTATCACAACCAACACAGGAGCTTGGATTTCAATGGGGAGCTCAAGAAGTATAGAATCCTCTTCAACGAGCGCCTCTGAGCTACCCAAGCTGCCGAAGCGACCCAAGTGGCTCCAACGGCTGAGGCGACTCCATCTGCCGAGGCCGCTCAACCAATTGAAGAAACTCCAGCTACTGAAATGGCCCAGGCAGGGGGTGCCTCGAGTGGAGATCCGATCATTAAGGTGGTGGCAGAGGTTCCCAAAGACTTATCATAACTTTTATACTTAAGCTTATGTGCCATAAATTTTTTTTGGATATAGACAACAAATCGCTCAAGCCCCTGAGCATTTTTGTAACTATTTGCTCGTTTAAGATTTATGTAGCTTGCCTTGCTTTTTATTTGGTTTGGTTCTATGAATTCACCATAACTTAAATTGCCACAAAAATAAGCTCTCAAACCGTTTTATGCACTTGGTTCTATAAATTCGACTTAACATGAATGTCATAAGAATAAGAACCCACATCTGCTTTGAACAGTTGGTTCTGTAAATTCAATGTAACACGAATGTCACAAGAACAAGAACTCACATCTGTTTTGAATAGTTGGTTCTGTAAATTCAACGTAACACGAATGTCACGAGAACAAGAACTCGCATCTGTTTTCAACAGTTAGTTCTGTAAATTCAACGTAACACGAATATCATGAGAACAAGAACTCAAATTATTTTACAGGTGGTTCCTGCGTTTAGTCCCTTGTAGGCTCATAGTCCTATAAGTAACTTTGATGCAAAATTTACCGTTGGTCCACACTCAATGTCCAATGCCCCTGCAATCCAAAGACTCAGGCTTTCAAGGGTCCTAGCACGTGAACCCACCTGTCGTTCCTTCCGAGGCGTAGTGCTGCCCTAACTCCATGCCCCCCAAGTGATCAGAGACTAGTCTGCGGTCACTTGTCTAGGCGAGTGGGTGTTCGTACATATCATTAATAGAATAGAAAGGAAACCAAAGAAAATAATCAGACAATAAATTTCTTACCATGTTTTATATACACGATTTCCATTACATGTGCCCGAAGGCTACAAGGGGTAGTACAGAAATATGTAATGTTTTCATCTCATATTACTGGTAATAGCGGCAAAGATGTTCGACATTCCAGGCATGAGGAATCAGCTCCCCACTTAGTTGAGCTAATTTGTATGTTCCCGAACATACAAAGGTCTCGACTTGGTGTGGGACCTCCCAGTTGGGTCCCAGCACTCCTGCACCGTGGTCTTGGGTGGCTAAGAAGACTCTTCGCAACACCAGATCTCCGACCCCAAATTTTCTATCTTTCACTCTAGAGTTAAAATATCTGGCCACCTTCTGTTGGTAGGACGCTACTCGAAGTTGAGAAGCTTTGCGTAGTTCCTCCACGAGGTCCAGGGACTCCCGAAGTAAATCATGGTTCGTGGTCGGATCATACGTATCCCGTCAGTGTGTGGAGATTGTTTCTCAACTAGAAGCATATCCTCATACTTGTAGGCCATCGAGAAAGGAGAATGGCCAGTGGAGGTCCGAGCAGTGGTGCGGTAGCTCCACAACGCCCTAGGCAGCTCCTCGGGCCAAGCTCTTTTTGCATGCTCCAACCTTTTCTTCAAGGTGGACTTGAGTGTCTTGTTAACTACTTTCACTTGGCCATTGGCCTGTAGATGGGCCATGGAAGAGAAGCTCTTGATGATACCATGCCATTGACAAAAGTCCGTGAACCATTCACTGTCGAACTGCAATCTGTTGTCGGAGACTATCTTCCTCGAAAGCCCATACCGGCAAACAATGTTTTTGATGATGAAATTCAAAACCTTTTTGGAGGTGATTGTAGTGAGTGGCTCAGCCTCAACCCACATTGTGAAGTATTCAACAACCACTATGGAATATTTCACCCCTCTCTTCCTTGTAGGCAGGGACCCGATAAGGTCGATGCCCCAGACAGCAAAAGGCCATGAGCTGGTCATCTGTGTAAGCTCCTTTGGAGGTGCTCGGGGGATATTGGCGAAGCGCTGGAACTTATCGCATTTCTTGATGTAATCCATCGCATCTTCATTCATGGTGGGCCAAAAATACCCTTGCCTTGAGATCTTCTTGGAGAGGCTCTGCCCCCCAATGTGATCTCTGCAGAAACCTTCATATACCTCTCGTATTATTAAATCGGCTTCTTGCTTGGACACACCTCGAAGCAAAGGCAAAGAATAACCTCACCTGTAAATCCTATTATCCATTATTATGTACCTTGGTACTGTTATATTATTTCATATAATATAATATTAGATTAAATAATGTGACAAAATGTGATTTGTCACACAAATGTGATTTGTCACACCTTGTAACATATTATTGAGAGTCACAAAATTGGACACATGTGTGTGTCCAAATGTGACATATTTTGGAGTTACAAAATCAGTTACAAATTTGTAACTCCCAAATATTACCCAATAATGTGTATATTATTTGTTACACATTTGAGATTGGATTTCATAAAGCCATATGAGAAATGGCTGATAGAGATATTATTTTAACTCTCATATTGTGTATGGAAGTTACAAAATCAAGTGGGAATAAATTGGAACGTTTTGGAAAAAACTGAAAAAATTTGTTGCTGAAATTAACTGAGCGCCGCGGCACCTGGAACAAGCGTCGCGGCCCTAGTGGCTGAACTTGACTGAGCGCCGCGGCGCCTAGAACAAGCGCCGCGGCCCTAATGGCTGACAGCTTCATATAATTTCAGTTTTTATCCAATTTTGAACGATTCCAACAGCCAAGTAACTCCCAAATCTCTATTTTAATTCCATAAAACACCTAATTAATCATTGGTAACAGCCATGGGGTTGGTGTAATTTGAAATTCAAAGGGTGTCTCTAAACTCTATAAATAGGAGCCTAATGCTCACTTGTAAGACACACTATTTTTCATCCACAAAGCACTTGGCTGAAAAATACACCTTGAGGATTGATTATTCCAGGGAGCTATTTCCTAGAGAGATCCCTTAGTGCTTAGAGAATAGGGGGAAATAAGCTTTTGGACAAAGGTCTTGAACCTTGTTCAAGTTAGTGATCCCCACTACTCTACACTTTGGTTGTGTGAGAGTTTGTTTGTGTTTTTCATTCTTGTGTTCTTCTTATTTACTTGTATTGTTATAGTATTGAGTTTGTAATCTTCTTCTTCTACATCTTTTTATTTACTTGTATTCTGAGCAATTGAGTTGTAATACTTATTGAATCAATATTGTCTTGTCCATTGTATTTTTGCATAGAGTTGTATTTGGTTTTTCCATAATTCCATTGAGCAATAATACATATATTCTCTAACAATCAAAAGCTTAATTGCCTTTTCAATGGAAGGAGAAACCATGGAGATCTTGTGAGAATCCAATCTTGGAAAGATGGTAAGATAAGGTAATGTTCTTCTTTGTTTTCTTAGAAGATCTAATATTTTTCATAAAGTGATAGAAATGAGAAGAAGAAAAGTTTTAAATGAGGTTCATTTTTTTCTAATCTCTTTTGTTTTTTAGTGGTTAAATTTGAAGATAATATAATATCTTGAGTTTTATGATATGTGATTAATATGTAAATAATCTAGTAGATTATTGGGTAATATGCTAGCATGTCATATAATTATGTTAATGGGAAAATATTAGAATGACAACTATATGAGTTTTTTATATGACATCTATAAATATATTGATTTTGTGTATCAATAGAAATATGAAAATATGTGTATGATATTTGTAATTCATGTTTTCATATTAATAAAGAGTCATGCTAGTATGATATTAGTCATGTATGTTGACAACTATGTGAAATTATATTGAAATATAATCTTGTAAACATTTGTGAGATGTTAATATGTTTTATCCTCTATTATTGCAATGTGATGAGTTACCATTTATTTGGTAAATAAAAGGAATTATTTGAGAAATGAGATTTCTCATTTAAGTGTTTACCATCTCACTTTATGAGATAAGAACAGATGAAACTAAGGGGGGGTTACATCTTTTAATGGTTGTGTCTTGCCATTGCAAGAAAAATGAATCAAAGTGGATTAAAAAATTGTGGGATGACATATTGACTCAATAGACTTATAGTCTAGAGTGTGGTCAAATAAAATATATTTGAGAATTATTTAGTGCAATAATTCTTAAATATTCAATGAGGAGACATTTTCAAAATTGGAGAAGCAATTTTGAATCTTTACATCAATGGTGAATAAAAGAGAACTTGATTCATTTTGGTTAAAGATGGTGATATGTTTAAATTAATCTCAATGAGAAGATAATTTTAAACAAAAAACATAAGAAATTAAAGTATTATTCTATGATGATTCTTTATTTTGCTATGAGACATTTGTGTGAGACATTAACAAAGTTCCAAAATGAACTTGTTAAAATAATAGGTAAGTGTGTAGACCTACTATTTCATAATGTGATTATTTGTTTGAGAAATTCCCACATTACACTTGTGTTCACATTTTATTTTGTGAAATATATAAAAGAAAGCAACCAAGTGAAAGTTACTTTCAAATAAGTGTGCCTTGCTTTAGCAAGTAAATGAATCAAGATAAACATTGAGGTTTTTTATCTTGATCTATTGAGTGTTTATCATGAAGCTTAAGAACTCATGATGAACTTTGAGAATCATAGGTCTAGATTTATCTTGGAGGATAAATGACTTATTAGAAATGAAGAGATTTCTATTTTAAAGTGATATTTGATTATCACTATGTGAGAAATGTGGGGGTGATGCTCCAAAGTTAATCAATTTATTTTGTTGTTAATCAATTGATTAATTTGGTCATCCTATCAAATAGGTGATTTGGAATTCCACATTCTAAATCACATTGGCTATATGTGTATAGAATGAACAAATCTAGACATGTTTGGTGTCTAAAGTCATTGTTTGTAATATTTTGATTCAAGAAGGAATCAATTTAAACATAAAGGAGAATTTTAGAAACAAAAAGGTTTCTAGAATTAATATTCAAGGAAAATGTTTATCTTGGATATAAAACTATAAAATAGTGGGGGTGTTGACTATGGTCAAAATTACTATTTTTAAAAGGGGTAACTATTTTAATCAAACTATGGCTAGCAACAAAGTTTGAATAAAATAAAGAGAGTATTTAAAGTATGCATACATGAGAAAAGAAATGATTCAAATGGAATCATTTCTACATCTCAAGGGGTGGGACTTAGACTCCCTAAAGAGATTCACGGTTGATGGTAACCTATCTTAATACTAGAAACCAAACTAGTATTAGGTTCAATAGGTAATAACAAATCAATCAAGTGAATAGATAGTAGTACTCAAATTTTGTCCCATCTGAGATATGAGTACTAGTGTGTTACCAAAATGAAGGTTAAAACCGAAAGGTTTTTTAATAGAACTCAATCTTGAAAAGACAAGTATTTTAGGGTAACAAAATACTGTAAAAGTTCTACCTATATAGACCTAGGGGTGGTGCCGCCCCTCATGAGAATCGGGAGTCATTCTCAAGAAAAGTCTATGAATGGAATGTGCACATGGCCATTAACGGTGCAAAAGCGAGACATTGAGGTCTCAAGTGAACACAGCAAAGGTGTGTGTGTTATCACCGGTTTGTTATCAAGGGATAGTGGTTCAATGCTTCGGCAACCAAAATTTCAACAAACTTTGTGATAATTACACTAAGGTAAAATTCAAGTCGAAAGACATTTTACTTTATGCACCAATGCAAAGGTTTCTATAGAGAGTCATTATTTAATCAAGTGGGGGAATATTATATTATATTTTAATACAATGTTTTGATTGATTAAATAAGTGTTACAAAAATGATTATTTAATCTAAGTGGGGGAATGTTATATTATTTCATATAATATAATATTAGATTAAATAATGTGACAAAATGTGATTTGTCACACAAATGTGATTTGTCACACCTTGTAACATATTATTGAGAGTCACAAAATTGGACACATGTGTGTGTCCAAATGTGACATATTTTGGAGTTACAAAATCAGTTACAAATTTGTAACTCCCAAATATTACCCAATAATGTGTATATTATATGTTACACATTTGAGATTGGATTTCATAAAGCCATATGAGAAATGGCTGATAGAGATATGATTTTAACTCCCATACTGTGTATGGAAGTTACAAAATCAAGTGGGAATAAATTGGAACGTTTTGGAAAAAACTGAAAAAATTTGTTGCTGAAATTAACTGAGCGCCGCGGCACCTGGAACAAGCGCCGCGGCCCTAGTGGCTGAACTTGACTGAGCGCCGCAGCGCCTAGAACAAGCGCCGCGACCCTAATGGCTGACCGCTTCATATAATTTCGGTTTTTATCCAATTTTGAACGATTCCAACAGCCAAGTAACTCCCAAATCTCTATTTTAATTCCATAAAACACCCAATTAATCATTGGTAACAGCCATGGGGTTGGTGGAATTTGAAATTCAAAGGGTGTCTCTAAACTCTATAAATAGGAGCCTAATGCTCACTTGTAAGATACACTATTTTTCATCCACAAAGCACTTGGCTGAAAAATACACCTTGAGGCTTGATTATTCCAGAGAGCTATTTCCTAGAGAGATCCCTTAGTGCTTAGAGAATAGGGGGAAATAAGCTTTTGGACAAAGGTCTTGAACCTTGTTCAAGTTGGTGATCCCCACTACTCTACACTTTGGTTGTGTGAGAGTTTGTTTGTGTTTTTCATTCTTGTGTTCTTCTTATTTACTTGTATTGTTATAGTATTGAGTTTGTAATCTTCTTCTTCTACATCTTTTTATTTACTTGTATTTTGAGCAATTGAGTTGTAATACTTATTGAATCAATATTATCTTGTCCATTGTATTTTTGCATAGAGTTGTATTTGGTTTTTCCATAATTCCATTGAGCAATAATACATATATTCTCTAACAGGTACTTGAGACAACAACTTTTGAGCTCCCTTCTGATCTTGGGGCAACTCCCCAGAGACAAGGTATTTAACTATTGGCTCCATCTACCCTTCTTGGGGTTGTATAGATTCCACCTTGTCTGGAACCGAGATACTCGGAGACTCCAAGTAATCTATGGGGACCACATTGACTAACTCAGCATCTTTGGTCGTGGCCAGCTTAGCTAGGGCGTTCACATTGGAATTTTTCTCTCGCAATACTTGCTGAATAGTGCATCTTCAGAAGTTATGCAGCATTTCTTGAACCTTTTCCAAGTACGCTGCCATCTTTGTTCCCTGGGCCTAGTACTCTCTGAGTCGAAGCCTAGAAATTAAGGCTTCATATTCTGCTTCATTATTAGAGGCGCTAAACCCAATGCGGAGGGCACTATGCACCCTATGCCCCTCAGGAGAAACCAAAATAAGTCCCGCCTGGCGCCATTTTTGTTTGAAGACTTATCCACGGACAGTTTCCAGGCTGGTCTGATCCCTGGGTTACCCTCAGTCTTCTCCTGATTCCCTGTGTGCTCGGTGATACAATTGGTGAGTGCTTGACCTTTTATGACAGTCCTCGAATGGTAGGTGATGTCAAACTGACTCAGCTCCACCGACCACTTCACGAGCCTTCCCAACGACTCAGGCTTCTGAAGGACTTGTTTGAGGGGATGGTTTGTGGGGATCTTAATCGGATGCCCCTGGAAGTAGGGTCTTAGCTTTCGAGAGGCCACCATTAAGCTAAAGGTTAACTTCTCCATCAGCGGGTACCTATACTCTGCCCTGATGAGTCTTTTGCTAACATAATAGATGGGGTGCTGAGTACGTCTTTCTTCCCTTACCAATGCGGCACTGATGGAATTTTCCAAGACAACCATGTAGAGTAGGAGAGGCTCTCAGTCTACTGGATTAGACAAAATCAGAGGGTTTTCCATGTGCGTCTTGAGCTGTTGGAACGCCCGCTCACACTCTTCCATCCATTCAAACCTCTGACTCCCTCAAATAACTTGTATATTGCCTTGGAGACAAAATGGCTCAAAGCTGCGATCCTCCCTATCAAGCTTTGAACATCTTTATGTTTTCAAGGAGATGGCATCTCGATTAGGGCCTTGATCTTCTCAGGGTTCACCTCAATCCCCCGAGAATTGATGATGAAGCCTAGAAACTTGCCGGAGGCAACCCCAAATGTGCACTTTTGGGGACCGGTGGAGCACCGTGAAGACCTTAGTCAAGTCACCCACATGGTCAGGGGCAGTCCTGGACTTGACCAACATATCGTCCACATAGACCTCCATGTTTTCACCCAATTGGTTCTTGAGCATCTTGTTAACCAGCCTCTGGTAGGTGGTCCCAATATTTCTTAGCCCGAAAGGCATCACAATGTAACAATAGACACATTTGTCAGTTCGAAAGCTAGTGTGCTTCTGAACGGTGACATGCATGAATATCTGGTTATATCCCGAGTATGCATCCATGAACGACAACAACTCGTAACCCGAGGTGGCGTTGACCATCTGGTCTATCTTAGGGAGCGGAAAGCAGTCCTTTGGACATGCCTTGTTGTAGCGTCCCGGAATTTTACTTAGTTAGCTAGATAGTATTAGTTGTATTATTTTAGATTTCATGGATTTTAATTCAAACCAGGACTTAGTTGGAAACTCCTAGCAATAGTTACGGATTTTATAAGTTTAACCTATAGTTTAAGAATATTAATTATAATATAAGGTTTGATTAATATTGCTGGTTATGAATATGATATTTATTATAACCTAAGGTTTAGATGGAGCCAATAATAATATGACACTTGTCATAAGCATGATTATTAAGGAATCATTATTTTAATGATAAAATAAGGAAATATAGGACGTACTCTTCACCATAAACTGTTAGGGTCGTAGTTTGACTCAGTCAAAGTCGTTATCCAACCTTAATTATGCTGAAAAATTGCAATTACGTGTTTAAAATAATCATGTATGCCGATATATCGCAGCAGTGGAGCCAATATATTGCCTGACGATGAATACGGAAAACACGTTGACGTTGCACGATCATACGAACGGAGGCTCGGGACTAGAGGGCAGCCGATCTATCGCCTATATTATATATATATATTTTTTGTTTTAATTTTTAAAAACCAACTTTGACTCCTTAAACCTAATTCTGATAGTTTTGACCGAGTCTTCAACCTCTGATTGACGAAAATTCAATTATCTTCAATTAAATTCATTATTTTTATTCAAATCAAAATGGGGTTAGTTTCACTCCTTACCTCTATAAATAGGACCTAGTACCCAGCCCTTTTCACTTACTCTTCAGCTGTGATCAGACTCCAAGGTGGTAGTGAGACTATAAGAGTGATACACTTGGGTTGGGAAAGAAAAAGCTTTATCATTCTTAAGCTTTATCAAACACTTGGAAAGTGAGGATTAGAGTGTTTCAACATTGAAGTTAGACCAATCCATAAGGTCAACTAAGGTTTTTAAGTTCTTTGAACTTAAGGTGTCTTTTCGGTAAGTTTCCTCTTGGTGGTTTAGTTCTATTCCTTTCATCTCTTTCCTTTAGAAATACTCACTATTTTTATTGCTGGTTTTAGGAGTGTTCCAAGTCCCGCATTTGTTCTCAATTATCCCGGTGTTGGTAAGGAAAATTAGATAGTTTAGTATTATGATCTAGTTTATGTAATGAATGATATAGTTTATGCTTGTATGACCTAACATTTCAGGTACAATAAAGGGGTAAGTATGTCTAGACCTAAGGTGTCCAATGATGTATGATGGACTATGTCCGGTAGGCTCGGTTGCCAAAACTTTATGACGGACCTATGTCTGGTGTATGACAGACTTTTGTCCGGGGCTTAATTGCCACCCCCTGTATAATCACTTATCTTTTTATTATATCTGACTTGTTATTTTTAGTTATGATGATGATATATGACCTATAGTTATGATTTATGATCTATGACTTATGACTTAGAGTATGATTTATGATTTATGGCTTAGATTATGGTTTAGAATTATGACTTAAGTTATGATATAATCTAGATTTTTGTGTTTGTATGACTCTTGTGAATTTATGTTATGTTTGATTATATGACTAACCATTTGTTTGTATTTTCCTTACTGGGCTTAGAAGCTCACTCCTTATGATGTTGTTATTTCAGGAAATTAAGGATAGAAAGGCCGGTGGCGAGTGGAACCTAAGAGCTTCGTGATGTATTCGTTGGGGACCATATAGTGAAGCAAGATCAAGCGAGCCAAATTATTTATTTATTTTAAGAAAGTTATTTAAAAATTTTATTTAAATGTTGCTCATATTTTTATGTTAAAGACAATTATTTTGTTTTTGTAAAACCATGGATCCATGTATCTATTTTTAAGTTTTTACTACATAAAAGAGCAATATTTACGATTATGACCCAATGCTGTGTTCTCGATAATCTATGAGAAATTAGGGCGTTACAGGTGGTATCAAAGCAACGACTATATTGGTCCTGAACATTCCCACGAAATACACACGATAGCTACAAAGGACCTACTCGTTACCAAGTAAGTATATACATTGTTTTTTGAAATATGTTTGTAATGTTTTTCTTGTGTTATTTTCAGAAATCAGCCCAATGGACAAAGGTTAAAGCTATAAGAAATATACCAAACCCTGAGTATGATAATGGATCCGATGTGGAGGATTAGATGCTTATAAGAACACATCGTTAAATTTTATTATATGTTGTTTTAGAATATTTTCATTAGTTGCTATTTTTTTAAAACATGTTATTTGCTTTTATTATTGTTTCATTGTTAGTAAGTGTTAAGAAAATTTTGGATTCAATTGAAAGTGTAAAGTTTAACTTCCTCTCTTATGGGTTAGCCCATTTGTGAAGGCCCATTTGCTTTGCATTATCAGATTTCAAATAAATAACAATTAATAAAGCAAGGGTTCAAATTCCTGTCTTTTGGGTCCAAGTGGAAGTTAGGGGGCCTTAGTAGTGGGTACGATATACTGAACCCATCCCTCCTCCATGGAAGATTCAATTGTTAAGGCCCATTTACCCGAGTTGGAATTAATTGTAATAGGGTAGTTTTTATAGATAGATGGACCTAATAGACAGTTGTGCTATAGACTTAATTGTATTGGGCTTCTCATATAAACCCATTGAAAAGCAGCTTGTCCACTTCAGCCTTGAGAGCCTTTTTCCGAGTTTGATCAATCGTTTGTTGCTTTTGCTGGACAGGAGCAAAGCTAGGATCGATATTCAAGGCATGGCATAAGATATTTGAATCAATACCAGTCATGTCAGAATGTGGCCTTGCAAACACATCTTGGTTTTCTCGGAGGAAGCCCACCAATGCCTCTCGATCTTCCGTTTTTAACCTTCCCCCAACTTTTATTTTCCTGTCGAGGGTGGAGGTATCAAGAACTATCTCCTCCACCTCCTTTATTGATTCGATGGAACTCTCTTCTTGAACCCTTGGATCTAACTCGTTGGGCCCGAATCTTGGACAGCTTGTACCTCTGAGGCCTCGGACTTCTCAGGACATACCTCTCTTACCATCATCACGGGAGCCTTGAGGGAGACATTGTAACACTGTCTTGCCTCTTTCTGGTCACCATGGACTGTGTTAATACCTACATCTATGGGGAACTTCATGCACAGATGACGGATGGAGGTGACGGCCCTGAACTCCACCAGTGCAGGTCATCCCAAGATGGCGTTGTACACCGAGGAACAATCCACCACCACTAAGGTGCAGTATTTGAAGGTTTGGCGAGGTACCTCTCCAAGCGTCACAGGGAGCTTTATCTGCCCAATCATGATGAGGGCTTCTCCTGAGAATCCGTAGAGTGTCGAGGCGCATGGTGACAAGTCTGCCATGGTTAGCCCTATCTTCTTGAAGACTGACTTAAACAAGATGTTCACCGAACTCTCGTCATCTACCAGAATCTGTGCCACCATTTTTTTTTGGAGATTTTGCTCTCAATCACCAATGGGTCTTAATGTGGGAAATGTACTCTCCGAGCGCATCTTCGGAAAATGTTATGACTTGGTCAGTCATTCGTGGTAATTGGGCAGGCAACTAGGCTAAAGCCATGACCTCATCATTGTGATTCAAAGCCTGCACACACATGTTCTTCGAGCTTCATGAAGTGCCCCCCAAGTGAGGCCCTCTTGAGATGGTTCCTATCCCCCCATTTACCAGAGGAGGTCCTTGGGCCACTAGATGTTGGGGGGCTACAGGAGCTACTACTGGGACTTGTGGTGCAACAAGTGATACCACTGTTCCTGCCACGAAAGGTTATGTTGGACGCGCTCCACCCTTGGCATATTGGTGGAGGTGTCTCACCTTGATGAGATTCTCAATCTCGTCCTTGAGTTGACATCACTCATTGGTGTGGTGCCCTATGTCATTGTGGAAATGACAAAACTTGCCAGGGTCCCGCCTATCTCTGTCTCTTCGAATGGGTTGCAGCTTCTTGTAATGAACGTGTTGTGTTGTGGCCATGAAGATATTCTCTCGGGAGTCTACCAATTCTGTGTACTCGGAATCCTGTGAGACATACTTCTCGCCTAAGGTGACTCCCTGCTCGGTCTGTGTGGTTCCGGTCCCCCTGGGTTTACGGCACTTACCTTTCCCTCCACGCCTACTGTCTTTGGGAGCTCAACTGGATTTAGCAGGCTAGGAGAGGGCAATAACTCCAACACTAAATGTAGGTTGAAAAAGCACTATATCCAGTGGGCATTGCCCCGAACCCTGCTAGAGCCATACCAAATCCAGGAGCGGACATGACCCTAAAACTGGAAGGTGTGGCGCTCTGGCTGGGTTGGATTCCCCTTGAGCTCTGTTGGACGGGAACATAGGGGAAATATTGGATCCCCAAAGCCACGGGGCCAAGCGCGACCGATGTAGGGAAAATGGTTGATGCTCCGAATGCCTCGATCAAAGCATCCTCCCAGCTGATGTATTCTTGTGCTCGAAAAATGAAGTCGTTGAGATGTCGGCATCCCTTCGTTGGAGATCATCCTAAAGTGGGGACCCTGCATGAATGCCATCTTGTAACGCCATCAATTTCTAGCCATCATTGACCCTTTTAGTTCTCGTTGCTTCCTCCTTGAAGTGCTTGATGTAGGCCTTGAGGGTCTCAAAGGGCCCTTGCTTTATGTTGGCCAAGGAGTTGACCTCAAAGCATACCTTTCGAACTCCTATAAATTGTCTTCAAAAGGCGGATGATAATTGGTGCCATGATTGAATGGACCCTGGTCGGAGCTTTTTGAACCATTCATCTGCTGGTCCCGTCGGGGTGATCGGGAACACATGACACTTGGCGTCATTAGAGACACGATGCATCGACATTAACCTATTGAACTTAGACATGTGGTCCGTGGGATCCTAACCAGCGTCATAGGGCGGTATGGACGACATTTTGAAGCCTAGTGGTAGCGGGGCCTAAAAAAGGGGAGGGGCACATGGCTCCACCTTTTCGTCCTCCAAGTCAGATTCATGGCTTTGCCGCCTGGCCATCCTGAGCATTATCCGTTTCAGACTTTCTAACTCTACGCAGAGTGGGTCACGATCCCGGTTGGCGCTCTGAGCCGGGTGATCTCTTCTCCGAGCGTTGAGATTATCTTGGAGATCTGACAGGCTTATCCCAATAAGATCGTGTCCTCCTCCCTTATTGCATCTCCGGGCATTAAGGTTGTCTCGCAGGTCGACATGTCCTCAAAATGCATCGTTATCCTCTAGACGAGCCACTTCGGTCTCTCCATCGACTCAACGTTTTCATTTACCAAGATACTGATGCTACGTTCTCGGTTTTGTGGGGCATTCCTCAGGCGAATCCCTAGACCGTTATTCCTACAGGGATGCTGAAGTCCCAAGAGGACACCAGCTCCAAGGCTCATGCGGTCCGTATAGGTGTGTCGGGGGGGAACGCCCCAAACTCCACGGGCGTTGACGGCATGGCGATGCCCTCGGGGCCCTAGGTCATTACCTCTGCCGACCTGCTGAGGAACCTAGTGGCCTCCTAGTTCTTGATGAAGTTTGATTGGGTTTTGATGCCTAAGACTTGTAGGTTTGGTTTAGGGTTCATTTTTGGGTTTGGTTGAGGTTTGGAAGTAGCTTTTGAAGTTTGGAAATTGGAAAACTCGAAGGGGAAAAACCAGGGCTGGAATTCCCTGGTTCTGGTGCTACATCACCCAGGGGTGGGCGCTACAGCGCTGTCCAGGGCATGGCAGCTCTGGTTGTAGCGCCATAGCGCCTGGGGGGCAGCGATGTAGTGCTACCCTATTTTTCCAGGGCACTTTTTAGGGTTTTTGGCTCAGGGTTTCAATTCTTAAGGCTCGGGATCGAATTTATTAATCGTGTTAGTAGGATTCGAGGTCCCAGGAGCGAGGTTTAGATCATGAACCTTTTATTATTGATGGAATTCCATAGTTGGTTGTGAGTAGGTGACTGCTAAGGGATCAAAGGATTGATTGTTCTCAAGGGTCATTTTTAACTTATTTCTCGCTCGAACCAGAGGTAAGAAAACTGCACCCATTATGTGATGCATGTGATGCATAAGATACATGAGATTAGGGCATGGCATGAATGTTGAATATGAGATTGATCAGAGCTTGAGTCTCTGTAATTGTGCATGATTATAATTATGCTTCTGATTATTGATTAAGCATGATAAATGCCTTATATCTGAATATTTGACATATGATACATGTCTGTTTGCATTACCTCATTGGGGAAGCACTAACTTACTAGTTAGGGAACGACAATGGTGTTAGTATTGATTGTGAAGTTGTGACTCATTAGTCAAGTTCAGCAATAGTACTAAGCACTGGTCATATGGTATTGGCTTATGAGTCAAGAACGGTATTAGCGTGTTTAACACAAGCTGAAAAGATTAGATCTAATAGACATAAGCATTATCATCTTAAGCATGAAATGCTTGACCGACCTTAAGTTTGATGAAAACAAAAGCGCTTGTCTAGTCTAAAGGCTGGTTACTTAGAGCCAAGGCCAAAAGGCTTAGTTGCTGCAACGTCACATGGCTGTGGGTGCTGAGCCCAAGTTCGTGACTCATTCATTAGCACTTATCTTATTAGGGTGTATAGCCTAGAGTGTGACTCATTAGTCACTTATACAGAGTGTGGCTCATTAGTCACCTATCAAGAGTGTGACCATTAGTCACCTATCCAGAGTATGACTCATTAGTCACCTATATAGTGTTTGGCTCATTAGCCACCTATCCAGAGTATGACTCATTAGTCACCTATACAGAGTGTGACTCATTAGTCACCTATTTAGAGTGTGACTCATTAGTCACCTATCTCAGAGAGTGACTTATTAGTCAACTATTTAGAGATAGACTTATCAGTCATCTACATAGAGATAGACTTATCAGTCATCTATACAGAGATAGACGTATCAATCATCTATTTAGAGAGTGACTTATTAGTCAACCTATTCAAAGAGACTTATTAGTCATCTACTCAGAGCACAGAACTCCACAAACATTTATTTGTACCTGCTTGCGTGCATGAGTAGGGTTATTACTGCTAGGCATGCTTATTGTGATTCAGTGACGTGTTATTACCTGTTCATGAGCATATTAAGTTTTCTTGCTGAGCTTCGGTTCATGGGTGCTATGTGGTGCAGGTAAAGGCAAAAGAAAGCTGGACCATCCTTGAGTTGGAGAGCTTAGGTGACGATGTGTACATATGCGGCTGCTCGACCGCCACGGCCGAGGGTTTAAAGAGGAACTAGGGTTGAACCCTATTTTTCTACTTAGGTCAGCTGGTTGTAAATATTTTATTGTAATTAACCTTTAGATTATATTTTGGGATCCCAATGTATACAGTAAACATTTTAGTGAAACATTGTATCTTTGACCAAAATTATTAACCCTAAACCGTTAATCATACTTAGTTACACGATCATGGCCAAATGGCTCAGTTAACGAGTTTATCACTGTTTAAAATGCACAACGTAACGGTCCCTGGGTAGTAGGGCGTTACAAAATTGGTATCAGAGCGAGCCAAGGTTAAGGGTTCCTAAAGACAAGCTAGGCATGTACACTCGTCACTAAAGATAGCTTCACTTAGGGTATGGTAACTATTTATGTGGTTATGTGCTTAACTGCTTAAATAGAATGTAAATGCTTTACCTACATATTGTACTAGGGAGCATGAGATTCTGATAAAGCCTGGCTCTTGACTATTAATATGATTATATGATTACGTGCTTCGTGAATATATATATATATATATGAATGTGATAATTGCATGCTAGAGTTGGAAGCATGGTGTGTATGTTGGAAGAGCAGGGGTTATGAATTGATGAACAAATGCTATGGGCATGTTTTTAGCATTGCAGTGGATTGTGATTGTAGTGTGGTATGATTGTTCCCATGGGGAAGACTTTTGAATATTACTCATCATGTTTAATGGGTCAAGTTATTGACTACAGATCATTCAGAGGTTATGTATCCAAGGCAGATAATGAGACCTGATGGTTGTTATACTGAGGTTGGGGATTTCAGCCAAAGTTTGAGTTCTTCACCGGCCCCTCAGAATTTTCAGCAGGTGTTTACAAATATGCAATTAAGATTGCAGAGGAAAGAGGAAGAGATTAGGTGTTTGAAGCAACAACATAATTTGTTAGGGAACACATCTTCCTTTATTATGCCAGGAGTGGCACCAGTTTTGGCTCAGCCTAGGGTTGAGAACATGTGGGAATTTATTTGTGGAAGATTCCAGGAGTAATACCCTCAAGTCTTTAAGGGAGGCCTAGATCCATTCAGAGTTGAGCAATGGATGGGCATGATCAGTTCCATTCTCAATAGTATGAGGATGGTAGGTCACGATAGGGTGATCTGTGCTACATATGTATTGCGGGATGATGCCCGGACATGGTGGGAAGTAGTATCCTAGACATGAGATACAGCTGTGATGGACTGGAAAGAATTTAGGCAGATGTTTAATGAAAGATATTACTGTGATGCAGCCAAGACTGCTAAGATGAATGAGTTTCTGAACCTGGTTCAGGGAAATGCAACAGTAATCGAGTATGTTAACAAATTTGATGGGTTGGCCAAGTTTTCTTTTGATATAGTACCCACAGATGTAGCTCGGAAGGAAAGGTTTATACAGGGATTGAATCCTAGAATAGCTCAGGGCTTTAGAGTCGCCCCAATGTATGGAATTTCTACCTACGCTCAGGTGGTAGGGAAGGCTCTTGCAGTTGAGATCACAGGAAATGAGATTATAAAGGAGGGTGCTGAAGAGCGTAGTACTCAAGTAGTGACACCTCCGTTTATTGGAGCTAGCAAGAATAAGAACTGGAGGACTTATCCAAAATGCACTCAGTGTAAGAGACGCCATCTTGGAGAATGCCGAGAAAAGGCATGTTTCTTATGTGGAATAGTTGGTCATTTCATGAGGGATTGCCCAAGGCAAAGGAGCAAAAAGGGGTGGACAGCTCGACTCCAACTTGAGTGTTCGCTCTGATGCAGTTAGAGTCGGAGACTGAGACTGGGGCTTGTTCCTCAGGGGTGGCAGGTTAGCTTTCTAGTTTTTATTTTTGTATTGTGCTGACTGGTTTTGGTGCCATGTTGTTTCTTTGCTTGTTGCATATAGAGAGGCATAGAGTTGTTATGCATATTGCATGGTTATGTTGTGATGAGAATGTGATACTTTACTGGTGATTTTAAGAGATGAGGTAGATTATGGTGGAAAGGACTCATTAGTTATTTTGATAAAGTTGGTTATGAATGACTTCAATATGATCCTGGATATGGATTGGTTAGCCAAGTGTGGGGCAATGATAGATTGCAAGGAAAGGATAGTAACTATTGGGCTTGAGAGTGGGAAACCCTTGTGATAGTTGGCACTGTGCATATGACATCTGTATTCAGAGCTAGAGATCTATTGTAGGAGGATGCATAGAACTTTTAGTTAGCGTGGTGGATACCACTTAGGTCGTGCCAGTGGGACCAGGATAGACTGGATTAGTCTGTGAGTTTCTGGATGTGCTTCCAAGAGATTTGTCAGGATTACATTTACACAAAGAGATAAATGGTTATTGGATTGGTGCCATGGATGGAATCAGGTCTAAGGCACTGTATTGAACGTCTTCAGCAAAGCTGTAAGAACTAAAGGCTCAGTTATTGAATAAGATGGTGTTCTCCAAGGTGGATCTTTGATCTGGTTATTACCAGCTAAAGATTAGGAAGAAGGATATGCAAAGGATTGCTTTTAATATTAGACAAGGGCACTAAGAGTGATGAGTTGTTCTGATAAATTAGATGAATTAAGTATCCAAGAATTATCTTAATTGGATTTGTGATCATCTTGATTGATGGTATTGTGGTATATTCTCGGTTGGAGAATTTCCAAGGTCAAGGAATGCCTTAGAGGGAAGGAGTTTCCTTGGATGGGCAAGATATTCCACGTGCTTTGTGGAAAAGTTCTGAGTCTTCTTACAGATCAGAACCAGTTGTAGGTTGTTATGACACCTCAATGATAGGAAAAGGTGATTGCCTATGCATTATGTTATTTGAAGGATATGACTAGAACTAGAGTGGAGTTACTGGTGGGTCAGGTGGCTAACATTATGTTTGAGTTACTCTTGTAGAAAGGATTAAAGGAAAATAGTTAAGTGAACCACAGATGAGAGAATTGAGGGGAATATCTTAGCTGGATTAGCTAAGGATTATACAGTGTCAGGTATGGGTTTATTGTGTTATAAAGATTGGATTTGGAATCCGATGGACACTAAGATTAAATGGGAGATTCTAGATGAATCTTATAATACCCTCTTTTTCTCTTCATCCAGACATCAGGAAGATATATCAGGATTTGAAAGCTTTATATTGGTGGCTTGGGATGGAGATGGACGTAATAGAATACGTGGCAAAGTTCTTAACCTGTTAGCAGGTCAAGACAGAGTATCAGAAACCAGTAGGGCCATTACATCCTTTGTGTAGTCCATAGTGAAAGTAAGGAAACATCGCGATAGGTTTCGCAGTGGGGCTGCCCAAGATAGTTTATTTTATTTTATTTTTTAACAACCAAAATGTTTATTTTATTCATTATGTATAACCTAACCAATTTGTTTATTTTAGTATGTTAATTTTTAAAAATTGTTTATAAACTTTTTTTAACAGGTTTGGTTGTCATGTTGCATTCCAAAATTATAAACAAAAAGGTTTACAATCATACAAGTACTTTTTAATGAACACTTTTGTTTATTTCTTAATGACATTACGTTCAATGTTTTTGTTTATGAACATTAAAATCTAGATTTCTATTTGAGAAGATTTGTACATGCTTACAATTATTGAACGTAATACACTATTTTATATTTTTAATTCTATTTATTTTTATGATATTAGTTGTATTGCTTAAACAAATAAATGAAAGTTTTATTTGTATGCAATTTGTTGACACCGTTTTTCGTCAACTTAAAGAAGAAGAGAAATTAAACAAAAATATACCAAAGAAAATAAAAAATGTAGACATGATCTTTTACGTGGTTCAGCAGTTAAAATCTGCCTAGTCCACAAGTCTAGTTTATTAGCTCTTTGGAATTCTCTAGTAGCTTTCTGGAAGCAATTGTACAGAGTTTTCTCTCCAAATCTCAATATTTCGGTCCCTTACAAATGAATTATCCCACTCTATTTATAGAGGGGTTTTCTGAATTGCTTCCCACATATTTCGGGAAGATATTCTATAAATCAAATAAAATAATGTCATTAAATGCATTAATTACTACTTACGCAGTAATATCCCATAAAATGTGGGATTTAATAACAAATTACATTAGATCTCTTAAGCATAGGGTATTTATAACAATAAATACATTCACACACAGCCAACGAGTTTAGACACTAGATCCATGTGCCTTCGATTTCCTATTACTAGCTCGTCATCTTGGTTCGCCTATGCTCCCAACAAGTAACCATTGACGAAGCCATCCCCTTCGAACTTACAACTCTCGAGCTCAAACCATCTTGTCTGAGGGCAGGAAATGAATCAAGAAGTTTATACAAGTGTTGAACCATGACTATTGTGAGTTGCGAGCCTAACTTATGAGCTCGAAACACCTTCGAGGCTACATAATGCTCGAGCTCACGAGGTTGTTACTTACAGCGAAACTGTCTTTGACTTGTGGATCACATGATGACTGTGCTTAGTTCGAGCTTACACCTTACGAGCCTAGGTTTCGAGATCAAGATTTCCATTCTAGAAATCTGGGTGTAACACAATTAATATAATACTAATATTTTTTATTTTGAGGTATGTTTTGTATTATTATTATAATAGAGTGTTGCTGTTTGATACCTTAAGGTGCTCAACACCACATGAGGTGGCATTCTATAGTTGGTTTCACTACCCCATAATACTCATTAAATTCAAATATGTGAGACCCGATATTGGAATGCACTAATAGTGGTATGTCCTTGTGGTGTTGGACACCTGTGGTACTCTTTAGCAATTCTCATTATAATAAGAATATATGGTATTATTTGTGTATATCATTTTATAATCTAGTACCCTAATAAAAATAGCCCTATAATTCTTCCCTTACATGTTTTTCTATTTTGTTTACTCTCTCCTATTTTTAAAACTTTTAAATGCATTTTCTATTGTTATTTTTCCATTTTCATCCATTATTATTGGTGGATTTTTTTTTTTGTATTTTTGGTTATTTACTATCATTTTTTATATCTAAATCACGATTTGAAGCTTATTTATCAATGCGATTTTTCAAATCTTGATTTTTTTTATGAGTTTGTCATTGTTGGCCCAAAAAGGGCACCCAATAGAAGATGAATTTGATTTAAAAACATTTAGAAACTTCAAAAGCCAACTAGCCACACAAAAATATTTTTGTCAAACTCTATGTATATGAAAGTAAACTAGCAAAAAGGGGAGGCGTGCGATTTTCTTTCTTCTTCCCCATGGTGAGGCGAAAGAAAGCATATCAGAAGCCTGATATCCGTTCCCCTGAGATTGAGGTCCATTCGGTCAAGATTAGTGATGAGAGAGTGGAGAAATCTGACGATGTGAGTGGGAGCCCCTAGGATGAGATTTTTTAAGATACAGTTGTTGATTTCCCAGCGATTGGGGAGGGTCGAACATTGGATGATTGTGACTTGATTGCAGATGTTGTCCATACTGGCACCAAGTTGTGGGCGAAGGAAATGGAGGATCAAGATTACCATGGGTTGGCCAAAGACAAATGGTCCAAATTTCATGAATCTTTTGCTGCTCAGGGTGGCGCTCGGTTGTCCTATGAGGAGCCACTGCTCCGAGAAGGGAAATTGATTACTCAAGTTGATGCGAAGGAGATAGAGGTGGAAGGTTCCTTTTGGAAATTGGCTATGGTATGTGTTGTTCTTGGAGCTAATCCCCCTTTTGCTGTTTTTGAAGGGTTTATTAAACGTTTATGGGGAAAACTTAGTATTGAGCGAATTGCTAGAATGAATGCGGGTTATACTATTGTCAAATTTCCAGATGTCGCCACTCGTGATATGGTGTTGGAATCTGGGGTTGTTCATTTTGATAGGAAACCTGTTCTGTTGAGGCCTTGGTCGACTGACTTAGACAAACTGAGGCTAGTGAAATCAGTTCCGGTTTGGATTAGGTTACCTGATCTTGGCCTTCAATATTGGGGTACAAAAAGTTTGAGTGCCCTTGTTAGTACCATTGGCAAACCCATTATGATTAATAGGGTTACAAAGGAAAGGTCTATGGTGAAGTTTGCTAGAGTGCTTGTGGATGTTGAGATAGCATATCATATACCTCAGTTCATCAACTTTCTTAATGAGCGCGGCCAACTAATGGAGCAGGCTGTAGAGTTTGAATGGCTGCCTACCCGATGTCCGCACTGTAAAAGATTTGGTCATCTTGGTTCTAGCTGCAAGCGTGATCAAGGGGCTATTTGGAGGCAAAAGGAGAAGAAGTCCGACTTGGAGAATGAGGAGACTGAGTGTTCTCAAGTTCAGTCTGCTCCCGATTCTGAAACTTTGTCCAAGGTTCCTCAAGATTTGGTGACTGGCAAGGTTTTACAGATATGAATATTAAAGGAGACTAGTAGCTCGAAATCTGGGCAGAAGAAGAAGTGGACCACACCAAAAAAAGTTAGAGGACCTAAACAAATTGTTCCAGCTAATCAGAATTTGAGGTCTAACAAGTATAGTGTCTTGCAGGAGAATCAATTGGAGGTCACAAAGAAGAGTCAACAAGAGATCAAGGATTCTAATGGAAGGGTGCAACATACTGTGTTGAAATATTAGGGGCCTAAATAAAAGGAATAAGCAAAGGTCTTTGATAGACTTATGCAGGCTCAATAAAATTGGCTTAGGAGCTTTTCTAGAAACTAAATCGAGGGGCAACAAGATTGAGGATCTGATGCGGAATGTTTTCATGGGTTGGGACTGTTTTAGTAGTCCGACTGTGGAGGGTAGGATTTTATTAGTTTGGAAGGCCGATCATGTTTCCCTTAATATTCTTTAGGAAGATGATCAATTCATTCATTGTTGTGTGAAGATTAAGGGCATTATTCAAAAGTTTTGTTTGACTCTTGTTTATGGCAGGAATTCGGTGGAGGAGAGGAAAAGTCTCTGGACTCAGTTATCATTGCTTGAGTTTCCAGTACTACCTTGGTTAGTAGTTGGAGATTTTAATTCAATTTTTGACTATGATGATCTTATTGGTGGTCGTCTTGTTACTGAGATGGAATTGGAAGATGGTCGTCATTGGAGGGTTTGTTCTATGATGGATGAGTTGCGCTCGAGTGGTTCCCATTATACTTGGTCTAATAAACAAATGGAAGGAACCAGAATTTTCTCTAAATTGGACAGACTTTTTAATAATGAAGCTTGGGTAGATGCTTTTCCTGATTCTGAAGCTCATATTAAATGGGATGTCATCTCTGACCATTGCTACTGCCTTATCAAAACTGTTCTTGTTTAGATCTTAGGGGTCAGGCCTTTTAAATCTTTTAATATGTGGGCAGATCATCAGGATTTTAGAAGCACAATGCTTTGTAATTGGTCTGAACCGATTGCTTCTTCTGGTTTGCAGCGGATTGTTAAGAAATTAAATAGGCTAAAACTTGTTTTGCTTCAGTTTAACAAAGTGAAAGTTGGAGATGTAGCTAAGCAGTTTTCTGAAGCTAAAATTAAATACCAGCAAGCCCAGCTTTCTTTGCAACATGACCCTTCTTTGATTTCTCTTCAGCGGGCTGAAAAAGAGGCTTGTTTAGAGTTTGGCCGCCAATCTAGAATGTATGAGAGTTTTCTTAGGCAAAGGAGCAAAATCACTTCGGTTAGATTTGGATGAGTATACTCCTTATTTTCATGCAAGTCTAAAGCAGAGGAAACTTGGTAATCAGATTACTTCTTTCATGAATGATGCAGGTCAGCTCAATGATAACTATGAAGAGGTTGTTGCGTATTTCATTAATCATTTCAAAGGTTTTTTTGGCAGCTCTAGTTCAGCTTCTACTCGGATAGAGCAAGATTGCTTCTCTCAAGGGGCTGTTTTGACTCTGGAGCAACAACTTGGATTACTAATGCCTTTTACCAAGAAGGATGTTAAGAAATCTTTATTCAGTATTCACTCAATTAAGAGTCTTGGTCCAGATGGATATGGTTCGGGCTTCTACAAATTGTTATGGAAGGATATAGGGGATGAAATTTAAGAGGCGATACTGACTTTCTTTGATCCAGGAGAGATTCCACATGAGCTTAACAATACAATCATATCCCTTATTCCTAAGGTAGATACTCCCGCTAAAGCTACTGATTATAGGCCTATTGCTTGTTGTAACACGCTTTATAAATGCATTTCAAAAATGCTTTGTTCTCTGCTGACTAAGGTTCTTCCTGTGATTGTTCATCAAAACCAAGGAGCTTTTATTAAGAACCGTTTGGTTGAGCATAATATTCTTATTCTCCAAGATCTCCTTAAAGGCTATACTAGGAAAAATATCTCTCCCCGCTGCTTGATAAAAATTGATCTTAGCAAGGCATATGATTCTCTTGATTGGGTTTTTTTTGGAGATATTATGAAAGCATTTTGTTTCCCTAGCAAATTTATTCAGTGGATTATGACTTGTTTGACGGGTACCGCTTATACTCTTTTGATGAATGGGAGGTTGCAAGGGGGTTTTGGTGGGAGGAAAGGTTTAAGACAAGGAGTCCCGATTTCCCCCTTGCTGTTTGTGCTTGTCATGGAGTACCTCACTCGTCTTCTTAGGCTTGCTACTCATAACAAGGAGTTCAGATTACATCCCATGTGTAAAAGTCAGCATCTTGTCAATCTTTGTTTTTTGGATGATCTTATCTTGTTTTGTAAGGGCAATCTTAAATCCATCCAAATCTTGTTTGATGGTTTTACCAAGTTTAGTCAAGATTCTGGTCTGTCTGCCAACTTTACTAAATCTCAAATTTATTTGGTGGAATTTCAGCTGAAGATAAGAATAGTATTCTGACTTGTGTCAATATTGAAGAGGGTTCTTTTCCATTAAAATACCTGGGTATCACTCTTCGGCCTACCAAATGGAAGGCGGCTGATTGTGGTGTGATCATTAAAAAAATTCAGAATCGCCTTCATACTTGGTAAAGTCGTCATTTGTTGTTTGTTGGGCAATCTCAACTGATCCATTCTGTTTTATTAGGCATTCGAACGTATTTGATGAGTATTTTTCTTCTGCCTCAAAGTATCATTCATGAACTTGATCGACTTTGTCGAAATTTTTTATGGGGAGCTAAGGGAAACCGCAGTAAGATTCACTGTTCTTCCTGGGAACAGGTTTGCTTACCTAAGAATATGGGTGGTATTGGATTTAAGGAGGGCTCAAAATGGAATAAAGTTTTGTTAGCCAAGTTTATTTGGGCGATTACTTCTAAACAAGATTTGTTTCTGAAGCAGACTTGGAGGCCTCGTCAGTCCATGGCAAGTTGAATTTGAAGTTGCTTTACAATCGTATGCTTCAGAGGGATTCGGTTTCTTTTGCTAAGGGTGTGTGGTGCAAGCTTTCAGTCCCGAACCATCGTTTTATCTTGTGGCAATCGGTTCTTGGCCATCTGTTAACTAGGGATAATTTATTACACTGTCATGTTCCTTTGGTTTCATCTTTATGTCATGTTTGTGAGCGTGTTGATGAATCTCATGCGCATTTGTTCTTTGAGTGCCTTTTCTCTCAAAAGGTCCTGGTGCTCATTAAAAGATGGTTAGGCCCTGCTCTTTGGCCAGTCAAGTATATTGAGTGGCTGTGTTGGATTGAAGGGAAGCCTAAAGGGATGCTTCAAAGGATAGTTGTTGCTTCTTTGGCTGCAGCCGTTATATTACATTTGGTTTAATAAAAACTCTTGTATTTTTGCTCATTGTTCTCTATCTGCTCATCGAATTGATTGTATGATTAAATTTTGTCTGAAAGCTAGATTGTTTAGTATCATAAGTCAAAAGTTGCAGGTTAAAGAGAAGTTTCTAGTTGAGTTTGTTAGGAACCTGTAATTTGTTTTTTTGTTAACTACTTTTTGAGATTTTGGTTGTAAGTTGTGTTGATCAATATATTTCTTTTTCCTTGATAAAAAAAAAAGTAAACTAGCAAGTAATACACAAGCAAAATAATAATATAATTAAGTAAAAATACTATAGCAATTAAGGAGTTTAAGAGATGAACGGATGTAAATTCTCTTTTATGAGGTTCGGTGAATACTCGTCACCAATGTCCTCGGTCTTCAAGTTCTTTTATTAGATCAACGTTATGAACTTGATCAATCTTGTTACAATTAAATTGAATATTCTTAAGGTTGACCCAACTTTTTTACAATATGCTATCCTTATTTTAGAATTGTTGACATAGTGCCAACCTCACCAAATACTCAGATTTTTTATCTAATGCTAATCTCACCAATAACTCGAATTATTGATATGGTGCAAGATCACACAATATGAATTGAATATAAAGAATACTAAGAAAACTCTCCCTGATATAGATTTACAACAATGTAAGCTTAGAAGAGATGAAGCAATGCACAATAATAATTTGAAATAAGTTTGGCTCAAGGTGCTTTAAAATAGATATGAAAATATTTAGAAGCAAAATGGGCTAGAACCGCTTGAAATATGTTTATACACAATTGAGAATGGCTCTCAAGTCGTTTTAAATCTCAAAGTGTGAGATATATATAAATGAAAACTAGTTGTTTATTACAGCTATAAAACTCTTTATATCCAGCTGGTCGATGCATTCGTCAACTGGTGTACTAGCCATTGAAAAATATAACAAATCTATGTTTGTAGACCCAAGCTGAACTTGGAAGAACCAAATTGGTCGACCAGTATACCCAAATCGGTTAACCACTTAATTCAATTTATGCATAGTTCGGCCTTTTGAAAATATTTTTGATGGACACAATTTCTAATACAATTTTTATATTTTGAAACAAATGTATTTTCTATGGATGTATTTAGAACAAAACCTCTATTTTTACTTAAAAAGTTTTGATTACTTGAAAATGTTTTTGAGAAATCTTTTAGAAAAGGTTTTGGGTCATGAAAATGATTTTATAAAAACTTGAGTCCTGCTTAGATTAAAATCATGCAATGCATCAAATCTAAATACAAGACTAATATAGATAAATTTATTTGGGCTTTAGGCTGTGCTTGGTAGGAATGTTGGAAATATGGATGGAGGGAGAGTTTAAGAAGGATAGAGAATTTGATGGATAGAGATGATGATTTCTTTCCGTTGAGTTGCTTGGTATTAAGATGAAAGTGGAAAGTATTGTTACTAAATTAATTATAATATATATATATATGTTTAAATTATTTGGGAGGTATTCATGTAATTTTATTCATTTTGTTGTTTTATTCTCCAATTCTCACTTTTTTGGAGGGACTCATTTTTTGGGGTTTGGAAGGAAAACACTTTCCTTCATTTTTCCACTCTCTCCATCTTTCTCTCTCGCCAAACAATGAATTTGTGCTCTCCTCCCACTCCTTTCCCTCCTTCCATTTCCATCCCTCCAAAAATCACTCTTACCAAACATACTGTTAATCTTGATACTTTGATGTTCCTTTCAAGCTTTAGTCTTCAACACCTTCATTTCCTTTCATGCAAGCTTAAATACAAATTGATCTTAGCTTTATAATACACACTCAAGTAAACTTGTTAGAGTGTAAATCATATGTTTGTTATCTTTAAAATAAGAGCAACTAAAAATTACAACTCAAAAAGCCAACAGTCAATAGGTACTATTTTTGTTATGGCTTGGTAACTGGATATTCATTTACCGGTTTTATTAGTTTCTTTTCTGATTTTTAGTTTAATGAGTCTTTTTAGGTATGTTTAGCAATTTTAATATCTAGTTACTCGTGACTTTAGATTATGCGCAGTTATGGGTTGCTATTCCTAATAGATTTTTTTTTACCAATCTTTTGGTTTACTGCACATCATTAGGTTATTTTATTAGTAAGTAGTTACAAAACATGCTAGTTTTTACTGTAGTACAAAATTAATTATTTATTTATTTTAACAATATTAGTAATTGGTTACTTTTAAGTTAGTAAGTGATTTTACATTACTGAATATACTGGTTATTTATGATTTTCTATGGATTAATAACTTATTATTAATATTTTTAATTACTAAATATTTTCGAGTCAAGAGTAAAAATTTCATTATTAAATGTTAGTAACTAATTAATATTATATTATTGATTGGTCATAGGCATAGCCTAGTGACACTACACTTCTCCCAAAGAGGAGGTTGGAATCCCCCTTTCCCCTAATATAAAAAAATATATATTATGTTACTGATTTATTATTCAATTGTTGTTATATTTATATTTTTTTGTTTTTTTATTTAATAACTTGCTACCAATATTTTTTAGTTTATCAGTAGTTCTGATTACTAACCAATTATTGTTGTTTCATTAAAAAAAAAGTTGATAACTTACACCATTATTAGTATTATTGTACACTGGTAATTGGTTACCAACCTTGAACTGAGAAAATTGATAACTAGTTACCTGTTGTATTAGAGATTTCATAAAAAATTAAATTCAAGACTTATTTCAGTGCCGATTGAAAGCCTTATTTCTTATACGAGAATTAAAGATTTGCTAATTTTAATCTTGAATACCACAAAATTGACGAAATCATGCAAAATTTTCTAACAAAATTGTAGAAAATCACAAATATAATGTTGGATTTGTCTATGAGTTTCTATTTTGGTTTGCTATAGTGTCAAAAAAACCAACCCATTATCACTTTGAAATCAAGAGCATTGAAAAGTAGTTATTGTGTTGTATTTTTCAAATTTTGAAAAGAATTTTTTTTTTAAGTTTTAACTCAATGTAGAATGAGGTAATTCATCCTTGAAACAAATGATGAAAATTACTATGGATTGTCTATCCTTAGGCCAACCAAAAATAATCTCTTCATATATGGGTGGAATGATGACAAAATATTGAGAATTCTTTTTTAAATAATTAAAGTAACTAAAAAATTTAATATTTTTATTTATTTTAACAATAAGAAAATGCTACTTCTTTCTTTCCTTCCTATTATACCAAACAAATATAAGGAAAGATCAAATCTATTATCCCTTCCATTTTTCCATACCTCGTACTTAATTTATCTTTACCTATTTACATCCTTCTTACCAAAGAAAGCACTAGAGATTGGTTATTTTGTTTTTAGGTACAACAAAATTACAATAATTTTCTATCACAATAATAGAAAATCGCGAGTCATTGTTTCAATCCTTTCTTGATCGAATATGTGATTAAAATCTCATCGAAGTTAGAGAAAATGATTGTGATGAAATTTATCATTGAACTTTTTAATCTAGAAATTGATTTTGTGAGTTATCAGAGAAAAGGAAGATATGAGTTTTGTTTGTTATTCTTTTTAAAATTTTGCATGATTTTATTTTCATTGGTTGATAAACATTTTTTATATGAAAATATGAGAATTTAAGTTTGAATAAGTTCCTAAATATCTCATATAAAATTAAGAATTTTGTAGTGTAACGGTGTACTCACTTCATGTTTTCGACATTTAGATAGTTATAATTCTAATTTTTTTTATATGACAGTATATATTGTAGTCATTTATGATTTTGTATATTTTTTTAAAATTTTAAATTATTTACAATATCGAAAACAAGGTTGAAACAATATCTTTCAAATGCATATAAAATAAGGACGTGTACAACATATTATTTGAACATTCTTTTTAGCACTGTAAATTTTTCGAAAAATTTATAGAATATCGTAAATAATTATAATATACAACATTATACAAAAAAAAATTGAGATTAAAATTATTTACATGCGAAAAACATGATGAAAGTGCAACAATGCACCCCACTATAGAAATTCCTACAAATAAATATGTGTTTGGTAAAATAAATAATTTTATAATATCATTTTATAAAATAACCCGCTTTAAAAGAAAAATTGTAAAAGAATACTCTATAATATGCATTTCACACTCTATTGAGTAGAAAAGTTCACCCAAAATTATTAAAAGAAAACTAAATAATGTAATTTTCACCAATTTATATATAAAATTGAAATGAGAGCACAATAGGATACTAGTTAAACTTGAGCCCATGGGAGTTGAGACCATTATTAAAAAATGGGCCTGGACTTAACTTAAAATGGGCTTTAGTCAACCAATTCCCCCGAACTAAGTCACAATGACCGAATCAGTCTAAACATTTCACTCTAAAAATATGATGACCATGTAATTGTGTGGTCACCAAGTATGTCACATAATTATGCTAAATTCTGTGTCCTCATTTCTCTTTAATTGTCTGGTACAGCTTTTAAGCAGCAATATTAAAATTTGAATAAGAATAAGGAAGACTAATACTAAAAGTGGGAATTTTTTTTCCTATTTTATTTTATTTTAATTTAATTTAATTATTATATAGAAGAGAATATGCAGAAGAGTATACATATACACATGCGAGAATAAGCAAAATTCATCCTCTCGTTGGATTGGATCAAAATAGATATACACATGGAAGAATATGCTGAAGAGTAGATATACATTTACTTCTTGACCTTCTCCAACCGCAAGTTATAAATTTTGTGTCTAATGTAGCACACAAATTAAATTAATGTTATATTTTGCCAAATATTTATAATTATACTCTAATGCAAAAGATACTAATTAACATAAAAAAGCTAATAATTCATTATAATATTTATTGAGAACATATAAAGATTGATTTTTTTATTATCCAAATTATGCACTCCAAAAAATTTATTATTAAAAAATTATATATAATTTATCATTAATTATCAACTACTAAATTATAATAATTAATGATAATATGATAAATAAAAAAAATAGCATTTATTGATGTGTTAAATTTGACTTATGTTATAGTTTATGCCAAATTTGGCACACATTTTGGAACACCATTATAAATTATAATCATATTTTGTATAAGATGTGTTAAATATAACATTGCATCAATTTCTTGGCCCACGAAGATGTTCTTATGATGGTGGCATAGTAATGTACTTGGTAAACTAAGCAGGGTCGGTCTAAGCTTGTATTTTGTAACCATGGTGGTGGCATAGTAATGTAAATATTATATAATACATATACATTAAAACTTCTCTATAATAATAATAATATTATCCCAACACATTTGTATTACTATGAGAAAGTTATAATTTTATAGAATTATATTTATAAAATGTTGGAAATATACCCATTTAAATCTAATTTAAATAATAATTGATCAAATATGTCAAATTCAATGTATAAACGTTAATAAACGAAAATGACATAAATGTATAACTACAATTTATATATTTTTATAATTTTGGAAATATACAAAGATATTTTAGAAATCTAAATTGATAATAAATTTTAACATAAGTGTTCGGTGTGTATAGGATAGCATATATATAAATATATTTAATATTAAGACAATTATTATTATGTGGAGGCATATTTTCTAAAGGCAGGATCAAAAATATTATAACTTATTATAATGTAAAATTTATTCTTATTTATAATTGGTCCTAAGTTGAGACTTAAATTTTTTATGACTATATAAAAGTTATTCCAATATAGAGTAACACTATATGTAAGCTTTACTATTTGTGTATATTTTTACAATAGGAAAATACTAAATTAAGAACATCAATTATGTCAGTACCATATAGTACTAAACTATAATTCACATGCCTCGTGATATTCTCGGTGAAAGTTTAACCTTGGTACTACTAAAGAAGAAAAAAAATGACGGGTGTGAAGATATATAGAAAAAAAAAATAGTGGGGCATGCATTTTTCCCCACTGATAGGATCATCTCTATTTTGGAAAAAATCTTATATGACGGTATACATTGTAGTTATTTAGGACCTCCCACCAATTTTCAAGAATTTCAATATTTTACAATGTTGAAAACAAGGTTCAAAACAACTTGTTTCACGCGCTTATAAAATAGGCTTCAAAATAACCTATTTCGTGTTTTCATCACTTTAAATTATTCAACAATTTCTAAAAATTTATATATAAAAAAAATGGGATTGTAACGTATTTATGTGTCAAAAACACGAAAACAAGTTGTTTTGAAGCTTGTTTTATAAGCTCATGAAACAAATTGCTTTGAAACATGTTTTCAACATTATAAGTTATGTAGAATTTCCTGAAAAAACTGATAGGGTGTCTACTATAACTACAATGAATAAAGTTATATAAAAAAAAAAGTTGAATTATAATTTATTCGTGTGCCAAAGCCAGAGACACCCTCCTGATAGGGGCAAAAACCATGTCCCCACCACAAATATTTACTGTTGACCCTCGACTTGGTCAACAACACGGGGTCAATCAAAACGATAGAAATAAGATCAATTGAATTTTAGAAGATAAACGACACCAAATTTTATAGTGGTTCAACCCCATATATTGGCAATAACCTACTTCCACTTAGTGTTTATATTGACGTATTATGAATACTGCGATCAGCAAACAATGGTTTACTGAGTTTCACAAGCTCCAAAAGAGTACAAAAGTTTGTATATCAATAACACTCATTCTCTCCAAAATCGATCCCCCTCTCTTCTGAACTCCTTGAGTCCTATTTATAGGCTCCAGGATATACATATGGGCCAATGAGCTTTACATACATGTTGATTTAAGCATATCTAAAAATAACAGAAAACATCATCTTTACATAAAAATAGGATCAAATATCTGATATGTAACTATATTTGAAATATGGCCTTTTTACCACGACCAGACCTGGCCGTAAATGTCAGCACAGCCTCTGTCGTGCGGTCGAGTATCCTGGTCGTTGGTCGACCTGAATGTAGTCACTAAGTAGTCATGTGCAACCCAAGTGTACACAAATCTTGCCACATCAGCGAGTAGTATTTTTTAGGAAAAGGCCATTTGAATTTTGGTTGTAAGGTACTTGCTGGAGAGTATATTTCTCAAACTGTGCCAGCAAGTCCTTTTCTTAGTTCAAATATGCCACCATCTTGAGACCCCTGGCCTGATATTCTCCCATAATTTGATTAACTACTAGCTGAGAATCACTATATACTTCTAGTGATCTTATATCCATATCCTTGGCTAGTCTTAATCCTGCGAGCAGAGCCTCGTACTCGGCTTCATTGTTGGAAGCTGTAAAGTCGAATCTAATCGCACAGTGAAACCGATGTCACTTGGGTGTGATTAAAATCAATCCCGCCCCTGCGCTGTGCTCGTTGGATGAGCCGTCTACGAACATTTTCTAGGTAAGGGATTGATTTTGACCATCAGTTTCTACCATCTGCTCGCTAACAGGCAGTCCAATGAATTCCGCAATGAAATCTGCTAGAGCTTGTCCTTTCATAGCTACTCGTGGTGAATAAGAAATTTCGAACTGCCCTAGTTCGACTGCCCATTTTAATAACTGACCAGCAGCTTCTGGTTTTTGTAAGATTTACCGTAGTGGCTGGTTGGTGAGTACTATGATGGGGTGAGCTTGAAAGTAGGGTCGCAACTTTCTAGATGCCAGAATCAAGCAATAAGCTAATTTCTCTATGGGCGAATATCGTAATTCTGCTCCCACTCACCTCTTACTTACATAGTATACTTCCTTTTGGATTTTGTCTTCTTCTCTAATTAAAACAGCACTAGCAGCGTACTCTGTGATTGCTAAGTAGATGAACAAAGTTTCTCCTTCGATCGGTTTGGACAAGATTGGTGGTAGCGACATGTGGGATTTTAGCGCTTGAAAGGCAAGTTTGCACTCCTTTGTCCATTCAAACTTTCTGTTGCCTCTGAGTAGATTAAAAAATGGAACACACTTGTCCGTTGATTTAGATATGAATCTACTCAGGGCCACAATTCTTCCAGTTAGGCTTTGGACATCTTTAATTTTGGCAGGAGACTGCATCTCAATCAATGCCTGAATTTTTTAGGGATTAGCTTCGATTCCTTGTGAGTTTACTATGAATCCCAAAAATTTCCCTGATCCAACACCAAAGGAACACTTAAGAGGGTTCAGCTTCATTTGATATTTGTTCAAGATGTTGAAGCATTCTTGTAGGTCCTTGATGTGTACTTCGGCTTTTTTCAACTTGACCAGCATATTGTCGACATAGACTTCCATGTCAATGTCGATCAGCTCTTTGAACATATAGTCACTGGTAAGCCGCACCAATATTTTTCAAACCGAAGGGCATTATTTTATAGCAGTAAAGTCCCGTATCTGTTCGAAAGCTAGTGTGATCTTTATCAGGTGGATGCATACTAATTTGATTATAACCAGAGTAAGCATCCATGAGCGATAAAATTTCATGTCTTGATGTAGCATCGACCAGGTGGTCAATTCTTGGAAGTGGGAAACAATCCTTTGGACAGGCTTTTATTAAGGTCTGTGAAATCTACGCACGTCCTCCACTTGCCATTTGGCTTGGGGACTAGTACGAGATTTGAGACCCAAGATGGATAAAACACTATCCTAATGAATCCACTTTCCTTCAGCTTCTCAACTTCTTCTTTTAAGGCCTTAGATCTATCTTTGTCGAGCAGCCTTCTTTTTTGTTGTACAGGTGGAAATTATTTGTCTATATTCAAGACATGGCTGATCACTGTTGGGTCTATCACAACCATATCTTTATGCGACCAGGTAAAGACCTCCGGGTGCTTCTTCCAAAATTCAACTATCTTGTGTTTCGTAGTTGTTTCTAAGTTTTTACCAACTTTCACAACCCTGGTCGGATCTGTCTCTTCTAGCTGGACCTCCTCGAGGTCCTCCATGGGTGTTGCGATATTTTTACTACGCAAGTATACGCAATCGAATAAACAAGTAATAGTAGTGGAAATATAGTATCGTTCCGTCAGGGAATTGATCTAATAATTACCAATAACAAACTTTTATTTCTATTTCACTAATGAAAATTTAATGACAATTAACAATGAACAATAAACTAGGAAAGCAAGATTTAATTAACGAAATTTAATATAAGCGAAATATTAGAGCATTCTAATTTCATCAACCTTAAATTCTATTCAATCAATAATACAACTAATATGTTTCTTTGATCTACG